>NC_065576.1:10002500-14802500 GCF_937616625.2 Mercurialis annua
AGAGATGCTTTACAAGTATTACAATCGTTTAACACTCAAAATTTATCTAATTATTCTTGTTGGAATATTTGTCAAGTTATTAAGTATCTCTCTTTTCACTTTTGAATCATGCCGTTTCCAATATATACATAGATCAGCAAATATTCGAGCTCATAATCTTGCTCGAAGGATCAGTTTAGATAAACGTGTTTATACATATCGTGTTGTGTAATCCGTGTAATATCTATGTCTTGTTTGAATTTTGTATATTAAACTCTATTAATAATCGTGTCAAGTTCGTATTTAGGATAATCGTGTTCGTGTCTAAACGAGTCTGATTCATTTATGACCCGCAGACACAAATTGCCAGCTCTAATTTCAGTATGCAGATGATTGTTGCATCTGGATTTAACAAGGTTCACTTTGAATTTGATACCTTTATAGCTATACAATGCGTTTCTAATCTTTCAGGCGCGATTAAATAAGACAAATTAATTGCAGAAGACATTATATATCTCTCGGAAACCAGATTGAGGAGGTCAGATTTTCTCATGTTCGTACGGAAATTAAACTATAATAATGGAACCATGGAAGGAATTACAAAGCTTAACAACTTTTATATTTTACTTAAGAAACAAAATTTCAAAATTATTTCAGAAATGTAAAAGACAGATAGAAATAGAAAGGCAAAACACATATTTAGATTTTTATATTATCACACATTTCTAAATTAGGTCCCTACACTTTTATTTATCAACAATAAATTCATACACTTTTAAATTTATAGACATTAAATTCCCGGTCACGTGAAATAAAGTGTGTGCACTCCACGTACAGCAACGGCTCGACATGACTGATATAAATGTTTTTATTGTTTACACTATTTTTTTTTAAATTGGATCCTTACACTTTTATTTTTTTTCAAAAAAGTAAGTTCCTCGATCGGTTTTTCTTCGGCATGACTTGACACGATTAATATTTTTTATTACGGAGGGACCTGATATCTACAAAATTAAAAGCATAAGGATTTAATATATACAAATTATAATGAAGCGGCTCATTTTAAAAAAGTGTGAGCATGTAAGGACCAAAACACACATTTTGCCATTAAGAAATAGTAAGAAGAAAATATTCATGTTCTAAAATGGTGAAAATAACAGGTTAAATGTTCTCTTCTTTTTCTTTTGATTTTAAGTTTGCGCCATAACCAGCAAATGCACATTCAGATTTAGGGCTTTCTGTAATACTTAATCGTCTTTCTTATATACTTCTTAAAAACCAACTCTCTAACTAACATTTTTAGCACTTGTTTTTTCTAGGGTTTCTTCCCCAACATTACTTCTAGGGTTTCTCACAATTTAAATTCAGTCACCACATTAATTCTCTCTTTACTTCAGCTAAAAAGCTTCAATCTTTTCAGTTATTTTGTTCTTCTTTGATATTGGGTTGGTTTTAATTCAAGATTCTTCTGCTTCTGGGAGGAGTTTAAATTCTACTTCTTGTTGTTGTTTGCAATTGGATTGAATTGGGGTTTTTAAAGTCAAAATAATTGAGTGAAGATTGGAATGAATAGTGTATTTAGTGAGCAGATTCTTGCTGATAAGCTTTCTAAGCTCAACAGCACCCAGCAATGCATTGAAAGTATCCTTTTTTTAATGCCAATCTCATTGTTCTATCTTGGGCATTATGTAGTTAATTACGTTTCTTGTATTATTTTAACTTTCTTGTAAGGATTGTTATACTGTTGTATTCGTTTCTTGTTCGAAAAGTATGTTATTCTTGACTCTTTCATGTAGCTCTGTCACATTGGTGCATATTTCACCGGAGTAAAGCAGAGCAAGTTGTTCAAACATGGGACAAACAATTTCACAGCTCACAGATGGAACAGAAAGTTCCCTTGTTGTATCTTGCCGATGATATTCTTCAGAATAGTGAACGTAATGGGAATGAATTTGTATCCGAATTTTGGAAGGTTCTTCCCACGGCACTTAAAGATCTTAATGAGAAAGGCAATGATCGCGGAAAGACTGCAGTCACGCGATTGGTAAGTGAATTCCCGTGCTTTACTTATTTCCTTCCTGAAATTTATTGATTAAAGTTTATAGGGCTGCTTACAGTGTAATCATGGATCTAGAGCATCTTATTTAGCTATACTGGATAATGTTAGTTTTGGTCTTAACCTGATTAATCAATGAGAGTTTGCTCTTCATAAGCTCTTGTTGTTTCTATGTGATATGTATGACTCAATTAGGATATAGTTAAACTGGGGTAAGTTGAGAGTTTTATATTGTAGTACTTTTGTTTGTTGCTTACTGTGCCACCAAAGATTAACAGTAAAACAAAGATATTTAAGCGGTTGACCGAAGTACAAGATGCTAGCATGAGGCTACTGATATTTTATACCCTCAATTTTTTTTTTAGAAAAGGTGAATTCTTGGACTGGATTTACGAAATTAATCTTCAAACTGTGGTTATTAGGTGAGCATATGGGAAGAACGGAGAGTTTTTGGATCCCGTGCTCGGAGCCTTCGAGATGTAATGCTTAGTGAAGAAAATCCGCCGCCATTGGAGTTCAGCAAAAAACGTTCGCGGTCTGTCGAAATTATGAAGCGGGATATCAGCAAAAAACGTTCGCGGTCTGTCGAAATTATGAAGCGGGATACTCGATCCATTAAAACAGTAAGAGCAAGGATTTTGCTTCTCATTGTTTCTGAATTTTTTGATTGTGCATATATGGTTATGTATGTATGCCTATATGGTGCTGCATGCATCATTATTAATTTCCGCAAATGGGAAGGGCATGTTTGCCCTATCCATCTCCTTATTTTTAAATGTGCTTGACTAATATATCATTGCTCTGGACACCAGAAATTGACTATTGGAGGTGCTGCAGAAAAAATTGTATCGGCATTTCATTTGGTTGGCAGTGAAAATCAAACTGAAGAGGCAGAAATGAGCAATTGTAAGTCTGCAATCAATCTTGTGCGGAAGATGGAAAAGGATGTTGAAATTGCATGTAGAAGCGGTAAGTTAATTAAAATGAGATCATCATAGAATAAGGTGTCCTGTCGTTTTATCCTTTTAGTAACTCCAGGTCATACTTTGACTTTCAGAATTTGCAGATATCTAAAGCTTTTTTTGGCTCTTCAGGTAAGGATCCCAAAAGAAAAGTAATGGCCAAAGAAATAGAGGAAGAAGGTTCACTTTGAATTTGCTACTCTTATTTGCTAATTCCCCTGGAACCTCTTTTCTAATATTATTTTTTGGCTGTATGAAGTTGCTGTTTTCACTACTACTGAACAATTCTCATTTTGTCTGTTGTTTTACTTGCATTATCTTTATTGTTATTCGATCATTCAACTCCTCTCTGTTGTTTGTGAGAGTATTTGTATGTATGTTTGTTTCTGTATAACAACTGGGGTTCTCATGATGTTTGGTGTGTAATTAGCAGATCAAGATGCTGTTGGGAGCAGTGAGCCTTTGAAGAGGCAAAGGAGATGGAATTCTGATAGTGTTAAGGTGTCTGAACCACAAAGCTCGATTCCTGCTCCTACTGCCACACCTACATTTCCAAGACGCACCTTCTCCCGGTCTGACTCTTCAGTTAGCAACGGGGATACTCCAAAAGAACGTATTGGTGAGTCATTGTTCTTTTGAATGGGCATTTATATAGGTGTGCTTGGGGTGGTACAAATCAATATGTGCAGGGTCTTACTTCTGTTGTTTGGCAGTTCCAACATCGCATAGGCCTGCAACAAACTCCCTCAGAATTGATAACTTTCTGCGTCCTTTTACCCTGAAAGCTGTCCAAGAACTGCTTGGAAAAAATGGCAGTGTCACCAGTTTCTGGATGGACCAGATCAAAACCCATTGCTATGTTAGTGTAAGTCTTCTTCGAATCGTTCTCTATCAGTCTTTGTCATTTTCCAAGGGCCTTTCTTAATGATTTATTAGTTGAAATTAATTAAATTTGGAAGACCATTATTTTTCTGTCCAGCAAGGCTCATTACTCTGAAATAAGTTTTGCACGAATGAGTGCACTACTCATCGCTTGCTATTTATGTTTTATTTTTTGTTGATGCAGTACTCATCTGTGGAACAAGCCTCCGCGACCCGAAATGCTGTGTATAACCTTCAATGGCCTCCAAATGGTGGGAAAAATTTAGCGGCCGAGTTTGTTGATCCCCAGGAAGTGAAATTGAAATTGGAAGTTCCTCAGTCTCCGGCTGCACCACTGACTACCGGTGCTTTAGCTTCTCCATCTTTGCAAACTCAGCCCTCTCCACGTCTGCAACTTTCTAGACAGCAACTTCCACCCCCACCTCCCCTCCCACCACCACCACCACTATCTAACCCTCCCCCGGCAAAGGAAAGGCTTGGTCATCTACCACCACCACCTCCACTTTCAGAGAAACATGACCCGCCTATTGTTACTCTGGATGACCTCTTTCGGAAAACTAGAGCAACTCCTAGAATCTATTACCTTCCATTGTCGGAAGAACAAGTTGCAGTGAAGCTTGCAGAATGGGGCAAAAATGTGAAGCAGTAGGGGACTGTCAGGCTAATATTTCCTTTGCGGCTGCTCTTAAGATTTTTGTTATGGTGGTCAGTATGTTAGATAATGGTTAGATAGTATCACATAATTGCGTCTTTGCAGGTCTGCAGGTGTTGCTTGTGGAGGGATATGTTCCAGCCAAGCAAAGGGAAATGGTTCGATGAATTTGGTTTTTCCGAGGACCGCCTTATGTTGAGGGCTCCTTAAGTTTTTTCGCTCTTTTTTTTTTTGGTTTAGTGGTAGAAACATTTGAACAGAGAGCTGTCTTGTTGTGTATGAGCAGATACATTCTTCACCCGACTTATGAGCCTTTCTGTTGAACAAGAACTAATTTGCTCATTATGTTTTCATGTTTTTATTGGTAACAACTTAACGTGTAGTCTGACTTTCTTGTCATGGTGATTTGTTGTGCGCACAGTATTAGTAGTGCTACGTAGTTTTGCATGTATTTTCTTTTGCTTTTCTGGATAAAAGCTTTATGAGTGAAGGCCATTCTGGTGAATTTTATTACTTTTTCAGATCAAAAATTTAAATCTTAGATATTTATATAATGATTTTAAAAACAAATCTTTTTTTTTTTTTTTTGTCGAAGATAGAATTATTCTATGTTAGGTGTTAGTTGTTAGTGTTAATTTTTCGAAATTCATTTTTCAGCCCACTGGCTGGCAGAGGGGTGGGTAGAACCCACGCTCTCTGCAAATGCAAATGTGAGGTTGGCCATCAGGCCAAACACTCACTTGCTAAAAACAAATCTTCACTATTACTTCGTGCACTTTTAAAAAATATAAAAGTGAATATCATTGTTTTTGAATATAAAAAGATTATATTAATTCTGTAAATTTACATTGTTATAAGGGTTAATTCCTAAAAAAATCACGAACTTTACACGAAGTTTCATTTTAATCATGACCTTTAAAAGTTGCCATTTAAAGGCACGAACTTTCATTTTGTTTCAAATCTATCATTTCAGTGAATTAACTCTTTATGCTAATTTATTTAACTCTTTTGTTTAGGCTGTAACGTTCTACTATCTTAATACATTATATTTTTGATAAAAAAAATTAAGAATATGATATAAATATCAAAAATATATTTATGAAAATTTAAAAAATTAAATATTTTTTTCTTAAACATTATAAAAATAATAAAATATGGACGACAATTGTTGAAAATTGAAAGGGTTTACGTAATACTAGAAAAAAAGAAAAAGAAAAACATCCATACACCATACTAGACTATTACTGCTACTACTAGTGCGGTGTAGTTGTTCTGATTAAGTTCATAAAACTAAAATCAAAACTGAAAACTATTCCAACATACAAACAAAATGGGGAACAACAAACCCAGCAGCAGCCGGAGATCAAAGACTCACCACCACTCCAATCGTCCCCAATCCACCACCCGAACCAATCAATTCGAAAGGTTCGATTTCCTCATTTTTATTATTATTAGCTTATTACTATGAGATTTCATTGCTTTAAGTATTCTCTTTTGTAATTTTGCAGAGAAGACGAGTCTCTACCGTCTGATCAAGGTATTTTAACATTCTCATCACTATTGCACACCAACTGTTTGATATATGGTCTCTGTCGCTTTTTTTTTTAATTTATCTTAAAAAAACTGTTACAGTTCCTGAAGAAGAGGATATAAACACTCCCAAAGTTCAGCTTGCAATGTGGGTATGCGATTTTTCTACATTAAATTCACTTCACAAATTTAAACTTTTGATTTTAGCTAGTACTGGAGTTGCTGCTTTAGCTCGTTTGAATTGAATTTGGTATCTGCTATTAGAATATTTTAATTGGTTGTCGTTTGTTGTTCAGGATTTTGGACAGTGTGATGCAAAAAGGTGTACAGGTCGAAAGCTTGCGAGATTTAATTTGTTGAAAGTAAGTTTCTTTTTTTGTTTTGGTCCCTTCATTTTCGCATTGCAATTGATTGTGTAATCATCATGCAACAAGAGGATCTTATCAATTTTATCATTTTGAGGTGGGTTACTTAACTTTTGAATAGGCAATAGTACCCTATGCACAAATCTTTCCCGTGCATAACTCACACCCGGTTGGGAGAAATCCTGATATGCCTTTATTTGAAATGTTGAATGCTCTTAACGCTGAATTATAGATAATTTCTCGAGTCGTGAATGGACTTATCAAACCATGTTATACAGGAGCTGCGAGTTGGCGGTGGATTTGGGGGCATTGTTTTAAGGTAAAAACAACAGGACCTTGTAATTTTCTCAAGCAGTTTCTTCCAAGCCAATTTCATGCTTCTTTCATCCAATCTTTTGTTTGTCCTTTGGTGGAGGTTCAGAGGGGTGGGGCAATGGGGATATAGAATATATCATTTCATTCCACTCCCTGTTAAATGTTTAGGCCACCTAAAAAAAAGTGGGAGTACAATATATCTCCTATTTGATATTTCCCTAATGACTTTTTGGAGGCTAGGGGTATTTATGAGGTTAGTTTATTTATCTTATCATCTGCTGCTTCTCTCTGTTGGCAGTCCTGTTGGGAATCAATGTGTCTCTAAACAAGATCAGAGCTTAATAAAACGGAAAGGATTAGCGGTCGTGGATTGCTCATGGGCGCGCTTGAGTGATGTACCATTTGTGAAACTTCGCTGTGCTGCTCCCCGCCTATGTATGAACATCAATTTCTCTTAAAGTATTCATTTTCATTTATTTTGAATAAACATGTAAATAAATGACTTTGCAAGTGTCTTTTGTTTGAAATGTTGCATATGCATCTTAATTTTATTATTAGTTAAAAACAACTCATTCTTCAGTACTGTTTCCAATGATTTTTATTGGACAGGACCCAAAGTACTTTACTCGTGGCTGGCTTAAAATTATCACCATTAGCACATACCATTTTGGTTTGATATATTATCACGGGTTGAGTTACCCTCTTTGAATCTGAGAACATCTTTTAGGACAGTTGATATCTGTGTTTTATGGCCTAGCTGTGTAAATTTAAGTTAAATTTGTTCTGAGTTGTAATATTGGACATTCACTTAATTATAGATGAAAAGACATCTCATATTGGTTACATGTTGGTTTTTTATTTGTTTCCAACTATTCCATTTTCCGTTATTCCCTCTCATGAAATATTGTTACAATATGCAGTGTTAGACTAGTCAATAATCTCAAACATGGATTGATAGATTACATTGCTATGTAAATTGAGCCATCAATCTTCGCTTTACTGCAGTTACATTCAAATGATATAAAACAGTTGTAAAGGCAATACACTAAACTTTTGGTAGCCAAGTATTCTAGAATCCACCTTAAAGCCAATTATCAACACTTCAATTTTCTCCCATTTGTACCCATTTTTGTGTTACTAAGCAGCTAAATCCTTAAGAGGTGATTAGAAATGTACCTTTGCAAATTGCAATTATGATCACTTTATCTAGGTTGTGTTAACTTTTAGAATTCTTTTTTATCCTGTTGGAGTCACTGGTTTTATGAGAAGAAAATTTTCAAATTATTGGAAACGGGATACATTTAATAAATAGGCATTCTCTTTATGATCATTTACTTTATCTTTATGAGACTTGACAAAAGTGTTATTTAAATAATAGTGAATAAAACATGCTGTGATTGGTTGTTGGTACAGATGTGGCTTTAACTTATTTTCAGTTTTTAATTTAAAGAATAGTTGTTTATCCATGGGTTTCTGACTTAGACGGTTGTCAAAGCTAGTCATTGTGGTCAATCCATGGATCTTGATTTGGAGTCTGATGTATTTACTTAAAATTTAATATTCATTGGCATCAAAAGTTTTAATTTTATATTTTTAATTCTAGAATTGCCATCTCTCTCTTATTAGATGCAAAATAAATTGCTTTCTCATGATTTATATTTTTTTATGAATTACAGTACCATGGCTTGTGGCAGCAAATCCAGTAAATTATGGTCGACCTTGCCAGCTCTCCTGTGTAGAAGCCTTATCGGCAGCTTTAATAATATGGTGCTTAATTTTCCAATGAACCCACCAACATTGATTATATAGTTATGGTGTGATGATCTTTTTTATGCTTTAGATCACTTGTTGGTTTCTATATTTATGCATGCTCTCATATAATAAATTCCCATTAGAGTGTGGTAAGAGAGTGTACCCAATACTTGTTAAACTTGATTGCCGCCGAGTTCTTTATCTGTACACCTACCATTATAATGTTATGTTGCAGCCTCCTAGTTCAGTATGGACTAAAGTGTTTATATTATGTCATATCTAGACAAATACCATGGGAGTTTTCTGTTTGTACAAGATAATAAATATTTTAGGGGAGATGAGGTGTAATGGCCTAATAAGATGTCCCATCTCAAACTTATACCGTTTCTGCTAGCTTTATCAAGCTTCTGCATATGAATGAAAAAATGTGCAAGTTGTTACATCCAAGCAATGAAAAACATGTTTGTCACTTAACATTGTCTGAGGACATCTAATATCCTCTTGGGCATATTAGTGTGCTGGCTATAGCTATTATATATTTAGTATCAGTGTATCACTAAAAGTAACATAACTCCTGGATTTGATAAAGATTATACATGAAGCCTGCTTGTTCTTATGAGTGCCCTTTGCTTGGTTGGGCTATAGTTTGCAAATTTGCGTCTTAAAGAAGATTACCTCTGCTTTTACACTGTTACCACATTTTCAACAGTGGGGAGGAGGAAACTGCGGATTTATTGCTGGGGAAGTTTAAATGGGGTCATGCTTTCCTGAGCGTTAACAGGTATTCTTTTTATTTTTTTATTGAAAAGTAAAAATGTTATACCATTTCTAGCTATCTTGAGGCCCAAATCAACCCAGATTTATTACATTCCATCTTCAATACTGTTAATACAAAAACTATGTCCTCTGAATTGTATCTGCTTGGTATGTCGGTATTAATTAAAAGAGAACATATGTAAAATTCTTTCAATGTTCCTCTACAACTGGAGTGATGGAATTGGTATGGTCTTGTTTCTTCAGATTTATGTTTTGCATCCTTTTATTGTCTAGCTCCTCCCATGTGGATTAATCAGTATCATGTAGCTACACAGGTATAGAGGAACTTTTGGGAAAGAGAAAAAGGATGTTTTTTCAATTGAATGAAAACTTTTTATTAAGCTAAATGAATTTATTAAAAACAACCTCATATGTTTGTCTGTGCTGGCTGTACTGTGCTTATTTAGTTGGAATAAAATGTATTCTTAATCCATTTTCCATTTATTATGCTTATGCTGGAACACCTTTTACTTATTTGGAGTAACGCATCTCTCTTAATCTTTATCCTTTTATTCGTTAATTATCTTCATATTCTTTGTTTTTGTGTTTGCTTCCAAATTATGCAGGGAACTTCTAAAAGCATATTCTGAATGCGAAAATAGTGCTGATATTATCTCTGTGCAAAATGATTGGCTTTCCCAGACAAGTCAAGTTCCAAAAGCCATTGCAGATGGTGAAGGTACATGTATCAAACTATATATTCTTATGACATTATAAGGCTATTTCTACAGATCATTGAAAAATGAAAATTAAACTGTTCTGTAGTCCAACTAAGGATTAATATAAGGAGTGAATAATTTAGGTCTTAATGATTCATGCTCTTCAGTAGGATACTGTATATGCTGTTCTGGACCGATAAGCCCATGACTCCGCTTTAGTTTTGTTAACTTCAGTGTGTCCTTCTCTTCTTACTAATACAAGTTTCACATCCCCTAGGTTTCCCATGTTTGTGCTGACCCTCATGAGTCATGACTATAAATTATGGTATTCCTGTTGAACATTACTAAAACCAGAAAGGTTTTCAAATTCTCTTTTTAGATTTTTTTTCCATTTCAGTTTCATTGGAATGCGACAATCCTTTGCTTTATAGAATAAACTTAAGGACTCAATATCTTAAGATCGCCAAACTTTGACATAAAAATGGTGTAAGCTTGTTTGGTCTTTCTAATTGCAACTCCATGTAATCATGTCCACCCCATCTATATGTACCTTTTCTTTTCTAACCTGTCCATGTTATTGTAGTGACATGGTCTTTGATGTTTACGACAGGATTATGAAAAGTGTTAAATGTTAGATTAAATTTGCTTACAGTTTTGAAAATGGAAATCTCAAAATTAATCCAATCAGTATCTGCTTCATGGTGTTATAGTAGCGGAAACAAGCAAAGAAGATGGATCTTCCTCTGATTCAGAAGACGGGCTTCCACCACTGGAAAGAAATATGAATCACTTGAACTTCAATGAAAGTGACGAAGAAGATGAATAGGTTAAAGAGTACTACAGTTTTGATTTCATGGTGATTTGCAGCAAGAACAGCTCGGCTTACATCTGAATCTGCCATCTAAAACTATCCAGAGGCTTTGTAAACATGGTTTCATGGCATATTCTGATTGTTGAGCAATTGTATAGTTTTCTTATAAAGCTCTACTTTCTGCTGTTTTAATCTGTTTTTAACATAAACCGATCGGTTTGCTAATGAAACAATAGCACAAAGAGTCGGCGAGTACCATTTTAGACGTCGACATCTTGAGCTTCATTGATCCTATATACTGTTAGGTGTACAACCCAACTCTTTAACAGTGTTCAACTAATTGTATAATTAAGGGAGTGTCCCAATTGATAGTAACAACTTTCACGCTTGAGATGGTTATTTTCACAAAGTATAATCATTGGGACAAATTTTCTTACGAATTGATCTGATTGCAGTTTTGTATATGGAATACGGGTACTTCAAGTAGTACACATCTTTTTTTTTTAATCTTAGTACACATCTTGAAATCCGAATTTGCTGAATTAATCATGTTGTTCTCGTAAATTTTCTCGATGAAGAAAATTATTGCAATTTTCTTTATAAAAGATGTGAGAATTTAAATACCTATCAATTTTTCCTAAAAAAAAAATACCTATCAATTTATGGACCATCTGTTTGGTTCAAATAAATTTCACAATTTTTATGAAATTCAATGAATTTTTGCATGTTTGGTTCAAATGAATTTTCACAATTTAAATTTGTATTTATACTTGAAGTACAATATTCAATTTATTCCATTTCATTTCAAATTAATTTTATATTTAAAACATTCGGAAAATCAAACACAAAAAATCATTTTCAATTTTTTTTGCCAAATGGTATTCAAGTAAAATTCATTTAGAAATGAAACGAATTTTACACTAGAATTAATCCAAACAATGCCGTGTCTCTTAAGTACGGACAATCATGATCATGATCGGAAAATATATTGTTTTTTTTCGTGACTCAAAATTTAAACAATGCATATTGATTTGTTTAATTAACGCCATGTTCCTTCCAATTGCATTTCAATGCTATAGAAAGATAAATTAAAATATAAAGTGGAATTGAAATTATGTTCAACATAGTATTCACTACAATTTTTTTATTATAAAAAGTTCGATTATGATTTAAAATATAAACCTATAAGAAAATATTTATTTTATCTAATAAGCTCGACTCGAAAAATTTGCCAAGTCATTTGTACACTAAAATAAATTTAAAACAAGAAAAACGTAACAAATTAGTAGTAGAACTACAAGTACTTCTCCCCAAGGACTCAATTGTAAGAAAAAATACTTTATGTATCCTTTATCGTAAAGAATAAAATACTTAAGAACCTTGATGTTATTATCCATAAAACCCTAGAGAGTCTTTTAAAGCAGCAAAACTAGGGTTTCAGTGCGACTTCTCTTAAAAAAAATTACTCTTCCTTTGTTAATTTTTCAGCTAAAGAAACTCTCTCCGATCAGAAAAAATGGTCACCGGCAAGAAGACTGTAAGCATTTTACTCTTCTACATTCTGTAATTAAAACCCTAATTAGGTTTCTGCTCTGCTAATTTAAATTAATTTTGGTTGTGATATTGTAGAAGAAGGCACATGAGAGCATCAATAACAGATTGGCTTTGGTTATGAAGAGTGGAAAATTCACTCTCGGTTACAAAACCGTTCTTCGCTCTCTCAGGACCTCAAAAGGTTGTTTTTTTTTTAATATTTAGGGTTTGATTCATTTTGGGGATTTTGTTTTAATTAGGGTTTAATTTTGTTTTTAATTCGAATGGCAGGGAAATTGATTATAATTTCTAACAATTGTCCGCCGTTGAGGAAATCTGAGATTGAGTATTATGCTATGCTTGCTAAAGTTGGAGTTCACCATTATAATGGAAGTAAGTGTTTGTTTATTTTTCTTATCTTTTTGGACAACATTTTATGATTTTAGTGTTAGAATCCTTTGCATTTCTGAAAAGATCAATTTTTTTCTAAGTGATCTTTGATTTTATTTGATTGTAATTTATCTTATGAATTTAGTTGGGGTTGCATGTAAATTTGTGAATAAATTCAGTTGGATTTACTCACGAGAAAGAGTTGTTTTGCATTTTAGCTTTCAGAACATCAAGACAAAGTATTTCCCTTGATTGCAATTTGTTGTCACGAAACCAGTATAATTTGTGAGAAATCAACGCAATGGCTTGAAGAGAGAAATCTGTTAAATCTAGTCAAGGATAAGAGATTTGTGTTTTATTGCCATTTTTGTTTCATCAATTTCATTATGTTCAGCACCTGTCTAGTTTGTTGCTTTTTTGTGCATAGTCTACGTTTGGCGTGTTTTTATTGTTCATAATTCAATTTATTTAACTTGTCGCTGAGTTTCAAAACAAGTAGCTGATCTTGAGTTTCATGTGTGTGCATCATTGCATTTTTTTTTTTGTGTTTTATTTCTCAAACTGATATCCATCAATGTGGTTTTCCAGATAATGTTGACTTAGGAACTGCTTGTGGCAAGTTTCACCGTGTTTCTTGCCTGAGCATTGTTGAAGCAGGTAATTACTAATATTAACTTGTTAGGTTCTAGAGAATGAAATTGATGACACTAACATTTGCATGAACTCTGTTTCGTAGGTGATTCTGATATCATCAAGTCCCTACCTGGCGATCACTGAGCAGAATGAGTGTCTGGTGCTGTTTTACAGCAGAGAGTTAGCTCCTCTTTTACATCTTTACTTGTTAGAATACGCTCCTAGACAATTTCATTATGGATATGATAGAAGTTGTGTATTTATCTATCAAATTTTGTTTGGTTATGGAAATAGAAATATTTTAATTTGCATTACATCTTTCGTCTCTGACTCCCTTTGTGAATGATTAATTTTGCTAATGAGTTGTCTCTTTAGTAAATGAAGTGTTGGTCAAATAATTTTAGTTATAGCTAATAATAGGATTGGGAAAAGTGAAAAATGCCCATATAGAGTATTTCCAGTAGTTTTTCTTAAAGTGAAAAATGCCTTTATAGAGTATTTCCAGTAGTTTTTCTCAACGTGCCAATCTGGTACACGGGAAGGGGCTGATTGAGGAAGAGAGGGTCCATATAGCTTTCTACTTCTAGTGTTTACGGGAACTTTCTCTTCTATTTTGACCTAGAGAATAAACAGAAGAGGAAGAAACCCTCTTTTTGATTAGTTTCGCTATTGCACCACTGAGAGAGCGTTAAGCTGATTCTCTCAAAAGGAGAGATTGATAAACTCTTCTGGCTTTTTGTTAAGCTGATTCTCTCAAACTCTTCTGGCTTTTTGTCTACTTATCTTAGTGATGGAAAAAGTTAGGGATTTTCTCTGGATTGAACTTTCATGAGAAATATATGCTAATGCAAATGTGTATGTCTTTTGCATTTATACTTTATATATAGTATAAAGAGCTAAGATGAATTTCAGATTGAAGTCAACCTTAGTTTGCCCTTTTTTGCCTAGAAGAGGAAACACAAGTTCATCTGCTTTTTAATTTCCAATTTCTTCGAAGGGTATGGTTTGCTTCTCCTTTCTAAAAATTGAAGCCTAATACTCGAAAGAGATGCTTTACAAGTATCACAATCGTTTAACACTCAAAATTTATCTAATTATTTTTGTTGGAATATTTGTCAAGTTATTAAGCATCTCTCTTTTCACTTTGAATCATGCCGTTTCCAATATATACATAGATCAGCAAATATTCGAGCTCATAATCTTGCTCGAAGGATCAGTTGAGTTGTAATTTATTTTGTTATGCCTTTTGTAACCTTGTCAAATTTCATGTATCTGTTTTTTTCCATCTTAATGAAATTTATCTTTGAAAAATAGAAAATGGAAAATTTAGTTTAAATTCAATATATTTTTTATTGAAATTTTTATATATTTGATTAACATTTATTTCTTTTATTTAGTTTTTTCTTCTAGATTAATCTCCTCTTTTTTGTCAGAAAAAATTAACTATATCAAAAATTTAAAAATTATTATCTTTGGTTCTCATTAAAAGAGGCATTTCAACCAAGTCAAGTTATTATCAAGTCATGAAATTAACCTCTCTTGGAAACGCTGGGACTTTGGCTAGTACTACAGGTGTGTGGAGCAAAATCTGAAAATGCAAAGTGCCTTCAAAAATTTGACATTTTATGTGGAGAGTAAGGCGTAATATTCTTCCTTTCAACTCTTTCCCCTTTCGTTGGTTTGCCCTCACTGCCATGATGGTGAGGAAACTATGAAGCACGCTCTTCTTGAATGTGCACAGGTCCGTGGTCTGTGGTTCCTGTCACCGTTGGGTCTTCGCACTAAAGAGTTTACTCACTTGACTGTTGAAGACTAGATTGAAGTTATGCTTACCAAACTCCCAGATTATTATCGGTCCATATTTTGTATTTATTTATGGTTAATTTGGGGAGATAGGAACAATCTTGTTTTCGGTAACAAAAAGAGAGATGAGAAATTTTTGTTCAATGACAGCTCTATTTTGGAGAACGTTATGTAACAAGATACTTCCATGAGAGCTGAAAACCAACAGGTCAGTCGTAAAGTTTGGCAAGCTCCATATGAAGGCTGACTCAAAGCTGTGGGGTTTCCAAATAGTTCAGCTGCACGTAGAGTGGTATTCAATTCAGAGATGTTCGACTCGGGTTTTTGAAGGTGTTACAGCGGTGATAACAACAAAAATTTAGACCTGGCAACACGATTAAATGATACGACACGATACAAAGTTAAATGGTTTGAGTTTGATGTAGCCTGTCTAAACACGTTTAAATATGATTAACTAATTTTAATTAAATATTACTTACTTTTTAACATTTAAATGTTATTGAATTCTTAACTTTATTTTATGTAATATATATGATTACAATAAGATTTATCTCAAAATATAGTAATAATTCTTCTAGTATTATATAAATAAACTAAAAAATATTTAAATAAGTATATGGGTTTAAACGTATCATTATAAATGAATTGATCGGTTAACACGTTTAGATAAACGTGTTTACATATCGTGTTGTGTAATCCGTGTAATATCTATGTCTTGTTTGAATTTTGTATATTAAACTCTATTAATAATCGTGTCAAGTTCGTATTTAGGATAATCGTGTTCGTGTCTAAACGAGTCTGATTCATTTATGACCCGCAGACACAAATTGCCAGCTCTAATTTCAGTATGCAGATGATTGTTGCATCTGGATTTAACAAGGTTCACTTTGAATTTGATGCCTTTATAGCTATACAATGCGTTTCTAATCTTTCAGGCGCGATTAAACAAGACAAATTAATTGCAGAAGACATTATATATCTCTCGGAAACCAGACTGAGGAGGTCAGATTTTCTCATGTTCGTACGGAAATTAAACTATAATAATGGAACCATGGAAGGAATTACAAAGCTTAACAACTTTTATATTTTACTTAAGAAACAAAATTTCAAATTCAGAAATGTAAAAGACAGATAGAAATAGAAAGGCAAAACACATATTTAGATTTTTATATTATCACACTTTTCTAAATTAGGTCCCTACACTTTTATTTATCAACAATAAATTCATACACTTTTAAATTTATAGACATTAAATTCCCGGTCACGTGAAATAAAGTGTGTGCACTCCACGTACAGCAACGGCTCGACATGACTGATATAAATGTTTTTATTGTTTACACTATTTTTTTTTTAAATTGGATCCTTACACTTTTATTTTTTTTCAAAAAAGTAAGTTCCTCGATCGGTTTTTTTTCGGCATGACTTGACACGATTAATATTTTTTATTACGGAGGGACCTGATATCTACAAAATTAAAAGCATAAGGATTTAATATATGCAAATTATAATGAAGCGGCTCATTTTAAAAAAGTGTGAGCATGTAAGGACCAAAACACACATTTTGCCATTAAGAAATAGTAAGAAGTGTTATAAACTTAACGATAATATAGATAATGCTTATAGACTAAACTAATTAATAATTAGTGATCACTCAATAATGCAACAAGAGAGCAAATATTTAGGAGGAATTTTACTTCTTTGATGAGTATTTTCAATTGTGAAATTTACATGGATGGAAACCTATTTATAGGCAATTTCACCCACCATGTAATTAATGCATTTACATACATGTCAAAAATGGAGGGTTGAAATTTTTTCACCTAATTGGATAGGTAATTTTGTCATACAACATATTCATATTATATTCATAACACTCCCCCTTGGATGACAAAATGTTTGTTCCAAAGTACGCTATGTCGTACTGCCTCATTAAAAACCTCACTAAAGAAAAACCCAATGGGATAAAAACTTTAGTTAGGGAAAAAGAGTGCAGTGCGTAATTTCTCCCCCTCATTGCAACATAGATTATCCTTCATGTATTTTGCAGATGGCGCATTCCAATATTATGAACATGTTTTCTAAATATTGCTGTAGGAAGTGCCTTCGTGAAGAGATCAGATGAATTGTTATTTGATTGAACATACTGGATGTCAATTTCTTGATTCTTTATGAGTTCTTGAGTGTATGAAAAGAATTTTGGAGGTATATGTTTGGTTCTGTCACTCTTGACGTATCCTTCCTTGATTTGTGCTATACATGCAGCATTATCTTCGTATAGTACAGTTGGACTCTTATGGACTGGAAAACCACAAGATTCTTGAATGTGTTGTGTTATTGATTTAAGCCACACACATTCCCTACTTACTTCATGTAATGCAATAAGTTCAGCATGATTTGAGGAAGTGGCTACAATTGTTTGTTTCTGTGACCGCCAAGAAATTGCAGTACCTCCACTTGTAAATACATATCCAGTTTGAGACTTAACCTTATGAGGATCAGACAAATAACCTGCATCTGCATAACCAATCAATTCTAGATTTGAATCGTTAGAATAAAATAAACCAAGATCAGTGCTTCCACGAAGATAACATAATATATGTTTGATTCCATTCCAATGTCTCTTCGTGGGAGCTGAACTGAATCTTGCCAATAAATTGACAGAAAAGGATATGTCAGGACGAGTGCAATTAGCGAGATACATAAGTGCTCCAATTGCACTGAGATATAGTACTTCAGGACCAAGAATATCCTCATTTTCTCCACAAGGACGAAATGGATCAGTTTCAACATTCAGTGATCGATTAACCATAGGAGTACTTAAAGGATTTGTTTTATCCATACCAAAACGTTTTAAGATCTTTTCTATATAATTTGACTGATGCACTAATACACCATTGTGCATATGTTCAATTTGTAAACCAAGACAATATTTGGTTTTTCCAAGATCTTTCATTTCAAATTCTTCCTTTAAGTACACACTTGCTTCATTGATCTCACTGTCTGTTCCAATAATATTTAAATCGTCAACATAAACAGCTATAATCACAAATCCGGATGTTGATTTCTTGATAAAAACACATGGGCAAATAAGGTTATTCACATAGCCTTTATTTATCAAATAATCGCTTAAACGATTATACCACATGCGTCCTGATTGTTTTAACCCATACAAAGATCTTTGCAATTTGATTGAATACATTTCTTTGGGTTTTCTATTTAATGCTTCAGGCATTTTAAATCCTTCAGGGACCTTAATATAAATAATGCTATCTAGCGATCCATACAAGTATGCTGTTACAACATCCATGAGACGCATTTCTAATTTCTTAGAAACTGCAAGACTGATCAAATATCGAAATGTAATTGCATCCATGACAGGAGAATATGTTTCATCATAATCAATTCCAGGTATTTAAGAAAAGTCTTGAGCAACAAGTCTAGCTTTATATCTTGTGATTTCATTTTTCTCATTTCGTTTTCGTACAAAGACCCATTTGTAACCTACCGGGTTCACATCTTTAGGTGTGAGGACAACAGGTCCAAACACACTTCTCTTGTTAAGAGATTCTAATTCAACTTGCATAGCGTCTTTCCATTTATCCCAATCATGTCTATTTTGACATTCAATAACCGATCTCGGTTCGGGATCCTCATTTCCATTTATGATATCACATGCAACAGCATAAGAGAAAATTTCGTCAATATTTTCCATTGTGTCTCGATTCCACACAATCTTTGTATTATTGTAATTAATTGAGATTTCTTCTTTATTCTCATTTGTATCCTCTTCTGGGGTACTGTCTTGATTAATTACATTCATATCATCTTCTGGGGCATTGCCTTGGTTAACCTCATTTATTTCCTCTTCTGAAGTATTTTCTTTATCTTGTGTTTCTTCAGGAACACCTTTCTCTTTGCTAGCATGATCGAGATTGTCTGTTCCTTTTCTTTTCCGAGGATTTTTATTTTTTGAACCGATCGGTCTTCCACGCTTCTGGCGTGTCTTTGATTCATAAGCGACTTTATTTTCAGAATTCTCTTTTGGAATCTCAACTCTAGCAAGGGCATTAACTGCTGGTATATATGATTTAGTCACTCTTTTTGTATCTGTAAATGCATCAGGTAATTGATTTGCAACAGCTTGCAAATGCACAATCTTTTAAACTTCTGTTTCATATTGTTTTGTGCAAGGATCAAGATGCAATAATGAAGGTTCACACCATGCAATATTTTTATCTGATTGTTTATTTTCTCCCCCTAATGGTGGGAACTCTTCTTCATTAAAATGACAATCGGCGAAACGTGCTGTAAAAACATCACCTGTTAAAGGTTCAAGATACCTAATTATGGATGCAGACACATAACCAACGTATATTCCCAATCTTCTTTGAGGACCCATTTTTGTGCGTTGTGGTGGTGCAATTGGCACGTATACAGCACAACCAAAAATTCTAAGATGGGCAATATTTGGTTCTTGACCAAATGCTAATTGTAATGGGGAGTATTTATGATATGCACTAGGTCTAACACGAATTAATGATGCAGCATGTAATATAACATGTCCCCATATAGAGATAGGTAGCTTAGTTCTCATCATTAATGGTCTAGCAATAAGCTGAAGGCGCTTAATTAGAGATTCAGCTAAACCATTTTGTGTATGTACGTGTGCAACAGGATGCTCAACTGTGATTCCAACAGACATGCAATAATCATTGAATGTTTGAGATGTGAATTCACCAGCATTATCAAGTCTTACCCTTTTAATTGTGTAATCAGGAAATTGAACACGCAATTTAATAATTTGAGCAAGAAATCTTGCAAATGCAACATTGCGAGTTGATAATAAACAAACATGTGACCATCTGCTGGATGCGTCAATCAATACCATAAAATATCTGAATGGTCCACATGGTGGATGAATTGGCCCACATATATCACCTTGAATTCTTTCAAGAAATAAAGGTGATTCATTTTCAATTTTAGCCGGTGAAGGTCTCACAATTAATTTTCCAATAGAACAAGCTGTACATGACATATTACTTACTTGGGGAATTTTTTCACCTTTCAATGGATGTCCTTGTGCACTGTCAATTATTCTCCGCATCATTATTGATCCTGGATGACCCAATCTTTCATGCCATAATTTTAGTATTGAAGCATCGCAATACTTTTTCTTTTCAGCCATATGTGACTCGACCACATTTATATATGTATAATATAAACCAGAAGAAAATGTGGGTAATTTTTCAATTACATGTTTCTTACCTGAAACATTTGTTGTAATATGAAGATATTCCATATTATCATCATTTTCTGTCTCAATATGAAATTTATTCAGACGAATATCTTTAAAACTTAACAAGTTTCTTTGAGACTTGGGGGAAAATAATGCTTCATTAATGGTAAGTATAGTTCCCCCTTGTAATAGAATAATAGCTCTTCCGGAGCCTTCAATTAATTTTACCTTACCAGATATTGTACTGACATTTGTCTGACATCTTTTAAGATTTGAAAAATATTTTTGGTGTTTGAGTATAGTGTGGGTTGTCGCACTATCCACAAGGCATATGTCTTCATTACTGAACTTGGACGAAACAATATGCTGAGAATTATCCATATGCTTCTTAATTCAAACAAAGAAAAATTCACCATAAGAAATTATAGAATAACATAACAATACATAAGTAAATAAAAACATTACAATACATGCTGGATTAGTTTTCATTATTATTGTTCTCAAGAAAATCAGAAACATCTAAATGTGTCATGTCTATAGAGTCATTATGCATCAGACTGTGGTCAAAATCATCATCAGAAACAAAATTTGTTTCTATATTCTTTCCATTTTCCTTGAGGGAAGTTTGGTAAAGCTCAACAAGATGTTTGGGCGTACGACAGGTACGCGACCAATGCCCAGTCATGCCACATCGATAACATTTACTATCGACATTTTTCACTTGATGTTTGTATTGTCCACTGTTCTTGTTTTCTTGTTTCTCCTCTTTCTTATCCCACTTCTGGTGGTGAATCTTATGCTTAAAGGAGTTATTATGACCGATATGGTTGTAATTATTTCCACCTCGACCATAACCATGACCACGACCACGACCACGGCCACGACCACGACCACGAGGAGATCTATATGCGCTCGCATTTACTTCAGGAAATGGAGCAGAACCAGTGGGTCGTGCCGCATGATTTTTCATTAACAGCTCGTTATTCTGCTCAGCCACTAGAAGGCAAGAAATCAGCTCTGAATATTTCTTAAAGCCTTTCTCACGATACTGCTGCTGGAGTACCACATTAGATGCATGAAAAGTGGAAAATGTTTTTTCTAATAAATCTTCGTCAGTAATTGTTTCTCCACACAATTTTAGCTTTGAGCTAATTCGGAATATTGCAGAATTGTATTCACTAACACTTTTAAAATCCTGCAATCTTAAATGCATCCAGTCATAACGAGCTTTTGGAAGAATTACAGTCTTCTGATGGTCGAAGCGTTCTTTTAAACTATTCCAGAGAACAAGTGGATTATCTTCACTGAGATATTCATTTTTAATCCTTCATCAAGATGATGGCGAAGGAAGATCATTGCTTTTGCACGATCTTGAGTAGAGGCATTATTTCCCTCTTTAATAGTGTCCTCATGACCTGAGGCTTGCAGATGTATTTTTGCATCTAGTATTCATGACAAATAATTTTTTCCAGATACATCAAGTGCCGTAAATTCAAGCTTTGTAAGGTTTGACATGATTAAACTATCACATGAAAAATAAATATAATTAGAAGTAATATTTATTTATGCGATAAAAACATAGAAATAATAATCATTTATTTTCAAGATTAAACAAACAAGTACAACCATCATATTTTGGCTTATAAATATGCATAATCAACAATTATTGCAGCAACTAATAAAGGTAGAACAATAAATACAAAAATACCTAAATATAAATAAAATTCTTCCCACGGAAGATTAAATATACCAATGAGTATTAAACTAAGTAACATAATAATAATAATCCAAAATAGCTTCATTTTTGAATTTTTGAAGATTAAGAGATGAAAAATTGTGTAGTGAAAATAAATAGTAAAGTGAGTATATATAGAGAAAAATATAGCCGTTTTATTACCGTTATATGGACGTTTGTTACCGTTATGTAGCCGTTAGGTTATTTTTTTTTTGAATAAAATTATTTAGATGAAGACAACAATGAATTAAATTAATTATGATATAAAAATATGTATATTTATACTAATAGTGCCAACTAAATAAAATCGTTTATAGCAAGGGGATTACCACTCAAGCATCAACGATTAAAATTAAAGTATCAAATGATTATTTATAGGAGGCTTAGCCTTCCATATAAAAATTAATAACATAGATATAAACATAATAAATTAAATATTAAGCAAATAAAATTTGTAGGAGGTATAACCTTCCATTAATTAAATAATTAGACAAGTATTAAGGTTAGAGATTTACTTTTAGAATACTTTACCGAATTTTCTTGGATTAGGAAATCGTAAACTAATAGAACGATCGTGCTGATAACGTGTTATAAACTTAACGATAATATAGATAATGCTTATAGACTAAACTAATTAATAATTAGTGATCACTCAATAATGCAACAAGAGAGCAAATATTTAGGAGGAATTTTACTTCTTTGATGAGTATTTTCAATTGTGAAATTTACATAAATGGAAACCTATTTACAGGCAATTTCACCCACCATGTAATTAATGCATTTACATACATGTCAAAAATGGAGGTTTGAAATTTTTTCACCTAATTGGATAGGTAATTTTGTCATACACCATATTCACATTATATTCATAACAAGAGGAAAATATTCATGTTCTTTTTTTTTGCCATCAAAAATATTCATGTTCTAAAATGGTGAAAATAACAGGTTAAATCTTCTCTTCTCTTCTTTTTCTTTTGATTTTAAGTTTGCGCCATAACCAGCAAATGCACATTCAGATTTAGGGCTTTCTGTAATACTTAATCGTCTTTCTTATATACTTCTTAGAAACCAACTCTCTAACTAACATTTTTAGCACTTGTTTTTTCTAGGGTTTCTTCCCCAACATTACTTCTAGGGTTTCTCACAATTTAAATTCAGTCACCACATTAATTCTCTCTTTACTTCAGCTAAAAAGCTTCAATCTTTTCAGTTATTTTGTTCTTCTTTGATATTGGGTTGGTTTTAATTCAAGATTCTTCTGCTTCTGGGAGGAGTTTAAATTCTACTTCTTGTTGTTGTTTGCAATTGGATTGAATTGGGGTTTTTAAAGTCAAAATAATTGAGTGAAGATTGGAATGAATAGTGTATTTAGTGAGCAGATTCTTGCTGATAAGCTTTCTAAGCTCAACAGCACCCAGCAATGCATTGAAAGTATCCTTTTTTTAATGCCAATCTCATTGTTCTTTCTTGGGCATTATGTAGTTAATTACGTTTCTTGTATTATTTTAACTTTCTTGTAAGGATTGTTATACTGTTGTATTCGTTTCTTGTTCGAAAAGTATGTTATTCTTGACTCTTTCATGTAGCTCTGTCACATTGGTGCATATTTCACCGGAGTAAAGCAGAGCAAGTTGTTCAAACATGGGACAAACAATTTCACAGCTCACAGATGGAACAGAAAGTTCCCTTGTTGTATCTTGCCGATGATATTCTTCAGAATAGTGAACGTAATGGGAATGAATTTGTATCCGAATTTTGGAAGGTTCTTCCCACGGCACTTAAAGATCTTAATGAGAAAGGCAATGATCGCGGAAAGACTGCAGTCACGCGATTGGTAAGTGAATTCCCGTGCTTTACTTATTTCCTTCCTGAAATTTATTGATTAAAGTTTATAGGGCTGCTTACAGTGTAATCATGGATCTAGAGCATCTTATTTAGCTATACTGGATAATGTTAGTTTTGGTCTTAACCTGATTAATCAATGAGAGTTTGCTCTTCATAAGCTCTTGTTGTTTCTGTGTGATATGTATGACTCAATTAGGATATAGTTAAACTGGGGTAAGTTGAGAGTTTTATATTGTAGTACTTTTGTTTGTTGCTTACTGTGCCACCAAAGATTAACAGTAAAACAAAGATATTTAAGCGGTTGACCGAAGTACAAGATGCTAGCATGAGGCTACTGATATTTTATACCCTCAATTTTTTTTTAGAAAAGGTGAATTCTTGGACTGGATTTACGAAATTAATCTTCAAACTGTGGTTATTAGGTGAGCATATGGGAAGAACGGAGAGTTTTTGGATCCCGTGCTCGGAGCCTTCGAGATGTAATGCTTAGTGAAGAAAATCCGCCGCCATGTGTATGTATGCCTATATGGTGCTGCATGCATCATTATTAATTTCCGCAAATGGGAAGGGCATGTTTGCCCTATCCATCTCCTTATTTTTAAATGTGCTTGACTAATATATCATTGCTCTGGACACCAGAAATTGACTATTGGAGGTGCTGCAGAAAAAATTGTATCGGCATTTCATTTGGTTGGCAGTGAAAATCAAACTGAAGAGGCAGAAATGAGCAATTGTAAGTCTGCAATCAATCTTGTGCGGAAGATGGAAAAGGATGTTGAAATTGCATGTAGAAGCGGTAAGTTAATTAAAATGAGATCATCATAGAATAAGGTGTCCTGTCGTTTTATCCTTTTAGTAACTCCAGGTCATACTTTGACTTTCAGAATTTGCAGATATCTAAAGCTTTTTTTGGCTCTTCAGGTGAGGATCCCAAAAGAAAAGTAATGGCCAAAGAAATAGAGGAAGAAGGTTCACTTTGAATTTGCTACTCTTATTTGCTAATTCCCCTGGAACCTCTTTTCTAATATTATTTTTTGGCTGTATGAAGTTGTTGTTTTCACTACTACTGAACAATTCTCATTTTGTCTGTTGTTTTACTTGCATTATCTTTATTGTTATTCGATCATTCAACTCCTCTCTGTTGTTTGTGAGAGTATTTGTATGTATGTTTGTTTCTGTATAACAACTGGGGTTCTCATGATGTTTGGTGTGTAATTAGCAGATCAAGATGCTGTTGGGAGCAGTGAGCCTTTGAAGAGGCAAAGGAGATGGAATTCTGATAGTGTTAAGGTGTCTGAACCACAAAGCTCGATTCCTGCTCCTACTGCCACACCTACATTTCCAAGACGCACCTTCTCCCGGTCTGACTCTTCAGTTAGCAACGAGGATACTCCAAAAGAACGTATTGGTGAGTCATTGTTCTTTGGAATGGGCATTTATATAGGTGTGCTTGGGGTGGTACAAATCAATATGTGCAGGGTCTTACTTCTGTTGTTTGGCAGTTCCAACATCGCATAGGCCTGCAACAAACTCCCTCAGAATTGATAACTTTCTGCGTCCTTTTACCCTGAAAGCTGTCCAAGAACTGCTTGGAAAAAATGGCAGTGTCACCAGTTTCTGGATGGACCAGATCAAAACCCATTGCTATGTTAGTGTAAGTCTTCTTCGAATCGTTCTCTATCAGTCTTTGTCATTTTCCAAGGGCCTTTCTTAATGATTTATTAGTTGAAATTAATTAAATTTGGAAGACCATTATTTTTCTGTCCAGCAAGGCTCATTACTCTTAAATAAGTTTTGCACGAATGAGTGCACTACTCATCGCTTGCTATTTATGTTTTATTTTTTGTTGATGCAGTACTCATCTGTGGAACAAGCCTCCGCGACCCGAAATGCTGTGTATAACCTTCAATGGCCTCCAAATGGTGGGAAAAATTTAGCGGCCGAGTTTGTTGATCCCCAGGAAGTGAAATTGAAATTGGAAGTTCCTCAGTCTCCGGCTGCACCACTGACTCCCGGTGCTTTAGCTTCTCCATCTTTGCAAACTCAGCCCTCTCCACGTCTGCAACTTTCTAGACAGCAACTTCCACCCCCACCTCCCCTCCCACCACCACCACCACTATCTAACCCTCCCCCGGCAAAGGAAAGGCTTGGTCATCTACCACCACCACCTCCACTTTCAGAGAAACATGACCCGCCTATTGTTACTCTGGATGACCTCTTTCGGAAAACTAGAGCAACTCCTAGAATCTATTACCTTCCATTGTCGGAAGAACAAGTTGCAGTGAAGCTTGCAGAATGGGGCAAAAATGTGAAGCAGTAGGGGACTGTCAGGCTAATATTTCCTTTGCGGCTGCTCTTAAGATTTTTGTTATGGTGGTCAGTATGTTAGATAATGGTTAGATAGTATCACATAATTGCGTCTTTGCAGGTCTGCAGGTGTTGCTTGTGGAGGGATATGTTCCAGCCAAGCAAAGGGAAATGGTTCGATGAATTTGGTTTTTCCGAGGACCGCCTTATGTTGAGGGCTCCTTAAGTTTTTTCGCTCTTTTTTTTTTTGGTTTAGTGGTAGAAACATTTGAACAGAGAGCTGTCTTGTTGTGTATGAGCAGATACATTCTTCACCCGACTTATGAGCCTTTCTGTTGAACAAGAACTAATTTGCTCATTATGTTTTCATGTTTTTATTGGTAACAACTTAACGTGTAGTCTGACTTTCTTGTCATGGTGATTTGTTGTGCGCACAGTATTAGTAGTGCTACGTAGTTTTGCATGTATTTTCTTTTGCTTTTCTGGATAAAAGCTTTATGAGTGAAGGCCATTCCGGTGAATTTTATTACTTTTTCAGATCAAAAATTTAAATCTTAGATATTTATATAATGATTTTAAAAACCAATCTTCACTATTACTTCGTGCACTTTTAAAAAATATAAAAGTGAATATCATTGTTTTTGAATATAAAAAGATTATATTAATTCTGTAAATTTACATTGTTATAAGGGTTAATTCCTAAAAAAATCACGAACTTTACACGAAGTTTCATTTTAATCATGACCTTTAAAAGTTGTCATTTAAAGGCACGAACTTTCATTTTGTTTCAAATCTATCATTTCAGTGTATTTTTGTTGACTAAATTCTTCAATAAACCATTAATGAAAGACTCAAATTATAAATCGACATTAAATCTTATTATCTTTTAGTTAGAGTATATAGGATTAGGAATTTTTGGTTCGATAAAATACACCGGATTTTATTTTGGCGATAGATTTGAAACAAAATGAAAGTTCGTGCCTTTAAATGACAACTTTTAAAGTTCATGATTAAAATGAAACTTCGTGTAAAGTTCGTGATTTTTTTAGGAATTAACCCTTATTATAATAAAGAAACACTGTAAATCTATATATATAGTATAAAAGTGAACCCAAAACACTGTACATTGAACAGTGTTTTGGGTTCACTTTTACGATTTACTCCTCACTTCTTGCTGATATTACAAAACGTCAAAAGACCATGGACACTAAATTTTGCCTATTTCAGTAATTTTAAGTTTTTCGTAATAGAAAACCCCAACTTTATTCATTTATTTACGTTAAAACCAGCTCATATTTTTGTTTTTGTTTTTGATTAATTGTTTTGTCTTTGCATCGGAAATGCAGATGTTATAAAAAGTCTTCTTTTCCACGTTATTTACAAAGAAAATCATAATAACTCTAAAAAATTTGAAGTCTATTTTGGTAAACTGCCATAGAAAGAGATAATCTCAGAGAAACTTAAGAGTTAAGACAACTCATGGTCATCTTTTGACAGCTCATGCTAGCCTATTCCAGCTATTGTCCTGCTAAAAGAGTAACAGATAAGATAAATTTCTGTCATTTTAGATTTTAAAGAATTACTTCAATCTCACTTCTTTCTCTCAAAAATCACCGTCTCTATCATCCATCGCAACTATTGCACCACTGAGAGAGCGTTAAGCTGATTCTCTCAAAAGGAGAGATTGATAAACTCTTCTGGCTTTTCGTCTACTTATCTTAGTGATGGAAAAAGTTAGCGATCTTCTCTGGTGACGAAGGAGATTAAAATACTAATGCAAGTCTTGATTGAATTTGCATGAGAACTATATACTAATGCAAATGTGTATGGCTTTTGTATATATACTTTATATATAGTATAAAAAGCTAAGGTGAATTTCAGATTGAACCTTAGTTTACCCTTTTTTGCCTAGAAGAGGAAACACAAGTTCATCTGCTTTTTAATTTACAATTTCTTCGACGGGTATGGTTTGCTTCTCCTTTCTAAAAATTGAAGCCTAATAGTCGAAAGAGATGCTTTACAAGTATCACAATCGTTTTAACACTCAAAATTTATTTAATTATTCTTGTTGGAATATTTGTCAAGTTATTAAGCATCTCTCTTTTCACTTTGAATCATGCCGCTTCCAATATATACATAGATCATCAAATATTCAAGCTCATAATCTTGCTCAAAAAATAAATTGAGTTGTAATTTATTTTGTTACACCTTTTGTAACCTTGTCAAATTTCATGTATCTGTTTTTTTCTATCTTAATGAAATTTATCTTAATTTATCTTTGAAAAATAGAAAATGGAAAATTTAGTTTAAATTCAATTTTGTTTTTGAAATTTTTATATATTAAATTGACATTTATTTATTTTATTTAGTTTTTCTTCTAGATTAATCTCCTCTTTTTTGTCAAAAAAAAGTTAACTATATCAAAAATTTAAAAATTATTATCTTTTTGCTCTCATTAATTAGATATTGAGTAGAAATTCTTTTAAGTAAAGGGCCAAACTATTTCTTTAATATAATTTATTAATTTTTAAATAATTCCTTAAAACTTTTTTAGTACATTGAAAATCTCTTATATATTATTTTTGTACTAGTCGTAAGTTTATGCATTTGCACAGAATCTAATTATTAATTATACTTTTAAAATAGATTCATACAAATAACGAAAAAATCTAATAGTATTTTATAATTTACGAAATAATAAATAAATTATTTGTTCAATTTGAAAAAAATAATGTAAATTACTTCTTGATAACAACTTTAAAAAACTAAAATAAGTATTTTATCTAAATTTAAAAGGCTTAATGGCGTAAAAAAGCACGAACTTTAACGTATTTTGTAAATTTAATACGAATTTTAATTTTGGCAAATTAATACAAGCATTATCAGTTTTTTCCGTAAAACAACTGCTGATATGTACACCAAAATAACCACTCTTTCAGCGTCCACGTCAGTATTTTTTCGACGGAAAATTGTTCATGCTAAAAGTGCAAAAAAATCGAAAGTTGGTGCCCAAATCTGCCAAAATTAAAAGTTCGTGTTAAGTTTGCTAAACACAATTAAGTTCGTGATTTTTTTACACTATTAAGCTAACTCATAAAAATGCTTATTGGATATAAGTATTTTATTCAAGTTGGAAACTAATGAAAATCATCAATTAATAACAACTTTTAAAAATTAAATAAATATTTTATTCAAGTTAAAAATTCATGAGAATACTACTTTAATCCTTTCAATTATATAAGTATATAGATTGAATGAACCACAAGTCCGATCAACGACCTCTTCGCCTCGTGGCAAAGACTGAGGCGGCAAATAATTTTAAAATTTGACAAAAATCAAACATTAAAAGAGGCATTTCAACCAAGTCGGGTTATTATCAAGTCATGAAATTAATCTCTCTTTGAAACGCTGGGACTTCGGCTAGTACTACAGGTGTGTGGAGCAAAATCTGAAAATGTAAAGTGCCTTCAAAAATTCGACATTTTATGTGGAGAGTAAGGCGTAATATTCTTCCTTTCAACACTAATTTTTAAGCTAAGCGAGTTCCCCTTCCGTTGGTTTGCCCTCACTGCCATGATGGTGAGGAAACTATGAAGCACGATCTTCTTGAATGTGCACATGTCCGTGGTGAGGAAACTATGAAGCACGATCTTCTTGAATTGATCGGTTAACACGTTTAGATAAACGTGTTTATACATATCGTGTTGTGTAATCCGTGTAATATCTATGTTGTGTTTTAATTTTGTATATTAAACTCTATTAATAATCGTGTCAAGTTCGTATTTTTGATAATCGTGTTTGTGTTTAAGCGGTATAACCCGCAGACACGAATTGCCAAGTCTAATTTCAGTATGCAAATGGTTGTTGCATCTGGATTTAACAAGGTTCACTTTGAATTTGATGCCTTATTAGCTATACAACGCGTTTCTAATCTTTCAGGCGCGATTAAACAAGACAAATTAATTGTAGAAGACATTATATATCTCTCGGAAACCAGATTGAGGAGGTCAAATTTTCTCATGTTCGTAGGGAAATTAAACTATAATAATGGAACCATGGAAAGAATTACAAAGCTTAACGATGTTTATATTTTACTTAAGAAACAAAATTTCAAAATTATTTCAGAAATGTAAAAGACAGATAGAAATAGAAAGGCAAAATACATATTTAGATTTTTATATTATCACACTTTTCTAAATTAGGTCCCTACACTTTTATTTATCAACAATAAGTTCATACACTTTTAAATTTATAGACATTAAATTCTGGGTCACGGAAATAAAGTGTGTGCACTCCACGCACAGCAACGGCGCGACATGAATGATATAAATGTTTTTATTTTTTACACTATTTCTTTTAAATTGGATACTAACACTTTTATTTTTTTCAAAAAAGTAAGTTCCTCGATCGGTTTTTTTTCGGTCTGACTTGACACGATTAATATTTTTTATTACGGAGGGACCTGATATCTACAAAATTAAAAGCATAAGGATTTAATATATACAAATTATAATGAAGGGGCCCAATTTAAAAAAGTGTGATCATATAGGGACCAAAACACACATTTTGCCATTAAGAAATAGTAAGAAGAAAATATTCATGTTCTAAAATGGTGAAAATAACAGGTTAAATCTTCTCTTCTCTTCTTTTTCTTTTGATTTTAAGTTTGCGCCATAACCAGCAAATGCACATTCAGATTTAGGGCTTTCTGTAATACCTAATCGTCTTTCTTATATACTTCTTAAAAACCAACTCTCTAACTAACATTTTTAGCACTTGTTTTTTCTAGGGTTTCTTCCCCAACATTACTTCTAGGGTTTCTCACAATTTAAATTCAGTCACCACATTAATTCTCTCTTTACTTCAGCTCAAAAGCTTCAATCTTTTCAGTTATTTTTTTCTTCTTTGATATTGGGTTGGTTTTAATTCAAGATTCTTCTGCTTCTGGGAGGAGTTTAAATTCTACTTCTTGTTGTTGTTTGCAATTGGATTGAACTGGGCTTTTTAAAGTCAATATAATTGAGTGAAGATTGGAATGAATAGTGTATTTAGTGAACAGATTCTTGCTGATAAGCTTTCTAAGCTCAACAGCACCCAGCAATGCATTGAAAGTATCCTTTTTTAACGCCAATCTGATGCTTCTTTAGTGTTATTTCTTGGGCATTATGTGGTTAATTACATTTCTTGTATTATTTTAACTTTCTTGTAAGGATTGTTATACTGTTGTATTCGTTTCTTATTCGAAAAGTATGTTATTCTTGACTCTTTCATGTAGCTCTGTCACATTGGTGCATATTTCACCGAAGTAAAGCGGAGCAAGTTGTGCAAACATGGGATAAACAGTTTCACAGCTCACAGATGGAACAGAAAGTTCCCTTGTTGTATCTTGCAAATGATATTCTTCAGAATAGTAAACGTAATGGGAATGAATTTGTATCCGAATTTTGGAAGGTTCTTCCCACGGCACTTAAAGATCTTAATGAGAAAGGCAGTGATCGCGGAAAGACTGCAGTCACGCGATTGGTAAGTGAATTCCCGTGCTCCACTTATTTCCTTCCCGAAATTTATTGATTAAAGTTTATAGGGCCGCTTACATTGTAATCGTGGATTTAGAGCATCTTGTTTAGCTATACTGGATAATGTTAGTTTTGGTCTTAACCTGATAATTCAATGAGAGTTTGCTCTTCATAAGCTCTTGTTGTTTCTATGTGATATGTATGACTCAATTTGGATATAGTTAAACTGGGGTAAGTTGAGAGTTTTATATTGTAGTACTTTTGTTTGTTGCTTACTGTGCCACCAAAGATTAACAGTAAAACAAAGATATTTTAGTGGTTGACCGAAGTACAAGATGCTAGCATGAGGCTACTGATATTTTATACCCTCAATATTTTTTTAGAAAAGGTGAATTCTTGGACTGGATTTACGAAATTAGTCTTCAAACTGTTGTTATTAGGTGAGCATATGGGAAGAACGGAGAGTTTTTGGATCCCGTGCTCGGAGCCTTCGAGATGTAATGCTTAGTGAAGAAAATCCGCCGCCATTGGAGTTCAGCAAAAAACGTTCGCGGTCTGTCAAAATTATGAAGCGGGATACTCGATCCATTAAAACAGTAAGAGCAAGGATTTTGCTTCTCATTGTTTCTGAATTTTTTGATTGTGCATATATGGTTATGTATGTATGCCTATATGGTGCTGCATGCATCATTATTAATTTCCGCAAATGGGAAGGGCATGTTTGCCCTATCCATCTCCTTATTTTTAAATGTGCTTGACTAATATATCATTGCTCTGGACACCAGAAATTGACTATTGGAGGTGCTGCAGAAAAAATTGTATCGGCATTTCATTTGGTTGGCAGTGAAAATCAAACTGAAGAGGCAGAAATGAGCAATTGTAAGTCTGCAATCAATCTTGTGCGGAAGATGGAAAAGGATGTTGAAATTGCATGTAGAAGCGGTAAGTTAATTAAAATGAGATCATCATAGAATAAGGTGTCCTGTAGTTTTATCCTTTTAGTAACTCCAGGTCATACTTTGACTTTCAGAATTTGCAGATATCTAAAGTATTTTTTGGCTCTTCAGGTAAGGATCCCAAAAGAAAAGTAATGGCCAAAGAAATAGAGGAAGAAGAAAATCTTTTGAGACAAAGTATTGAGAAATTAAAATCAGTTGAAGCAAGTAGAGTAGCACTTGTGTCTCAATTAAAAGAAGCTCTGCATGAACAGGCACGCTATTTTACTATCGCCACTGTTGCCATTTATATGTCTCTGCTTACAACAATGGATCTATTACTATATCTATCCATGCATTATGTAGCAGACTTGCGCAATACATTGTGCTGAACTTTTAAACTTCATTTTCTTTTTATGCAGGAAGCCGAACTAGAGAACATTCGAACTCAGATGCAGGTATTTTTCTTGGTCATTTCGTACTTGGCGAACTTCCATACTTATTTATGGCTGGGTTTTATTAATAAAATGGATATTTACTGCAATTTATATGTGTCTGGTCTCTGTAAAAATTATGCTGACCCTGATTCATTTATCTCAAAATGCAGTCGTGCAGCATGAAAAATTTAACTAATTTTTGACAATTGAATCTTATTAGCACTTCCAGCCATCTGATATACTCAGTTGACTACATGCTATTATTGGTGCCTTGTCCCGAAGTAACTTTTATAAAATAATAGAAATTGGTGAGGATATTAAAATCTGAAAACTAATAAAGATATTTCAAAAAATCCAGTATATTAACTTGTTATGAATTAGTAATGTCATTATTTCCTATCCTAGCAAAACCACCGCGGGATTCGAACCTGTGTCGAATCGTGAGCCTATTAGTGAAGTAAATTAGTATTGTATACGTCATAAGGGGTGAGTTATTGATGTGAGATGGGTCAAAAAAAGGGAAAGTTCCAGGCGTAAGAAGGAAAGAGTGGGATGAGGTTTCTCTCGCTTTTGTCATCGCGGGCCTCCCGTCAGTTAAAACTTTATGCATTTAGGAATTACATTGATTTTACAAGTTATAGCACAAGATACCATCAAACTAGGATGTTCAATCAGAAATGAAACTTTTGATGCTGGATATCTTTGCATATCAGTCAGTTTAGAAATTGCAATGTCAATGATGATGTGCAAATACATCATCTGGGGAACAAAAGATCTTAGTCTCTGGACTTTCTGCTGGATGCTTGGCCAGATGATCCGTACAATATCTTCTGGCAGCAAGATATGTTTTCACATGTCATAACAATTGATGTATACTACAGAATATCTTATTTTTCAGGTTTATGCCGGCATGGTTTTATGTCACTAAATTTAAATTGAATAGCCCATTTTGCCTAGAATAACCGTCTGCTTGATGTAGTAATGTGAAAGTTTAACTATTAGATGGGGAAACTATTTTATGTGGATGTCAATCTGTCCTAATTAGTTTTCACTTTTCACTTTTCAAGGCCTATGGACTATGGTACCATGATTGGTCAATTGTGTATTTGAAGAAATGGAAATGCTTTGCCTCATCTTTTAATTTTTCATAACCGTAGGATATTTTTCCACCAAGGTTAACAATGCTTTTTACCGTCTTAGGGGTTTAATGCCCAAAGAAAATGTGATGTGATTAGGCTATATTTACTTGCCAAGGATTGGTGAACAGTTTACAAATGCAATAATTTGTTGATTTCAGGTAGCTCAGGCTCAGGCAGACGAGGCCAACATCATGCGAAAGAGGCTGAATGATGAAGATTATGTACCCAGTGCATCTACTTCGACAACCCAAGCGGTTTATACAAATGCGAAATCTGGACAAACAAAGAAATCAGCTGCAGCAATTGCTGCTGAAGTAGCTGACAAGCTTGCAGCCTCGAGCTCCTCTCAACTGATTATGCATTCTGTTCTTTCTACATTCGCAGCTGAAGAGGCAAAGAATGCTGGATTAACAAAGCCTGAAAAGTCCTTGCCGATTTCAGATCCCACTGTTTTTATGCCTGCATCTAACCATCCCTATCAGTCGGTTATGTTACCGCCCCTGCCAATGATGCAAAACCAGGCCCCTAGCCCCCAAGCTCAATATCACATGCTTCCAAATCCACCATCCCAACAATATATGCAGCCATCAGGGAATGTGATGAACCCATATGGTTATGGACCGCCGCCACCGCCACCATCTTATATGGTGAGTCCAATGGTGCCTTTGAATCAACAACAGCAACTGGCACAACAGCAGGCCCAAATTCCCCAGCTACAACCGATGCCATTAACTCAACAAGTTATGGGCCCTCCTAGTTTCCGACCCCTTCAGCCACCTGGGATGGTGTATTATGGCCGCCCTCCCCATTCATAATTATTTTTAGGCGGTAGATAGTTTAATCAGTATGCCCATGTTTCCAGGGAGAATCATTTTCTCAGAGCATTTGAAATTTTGTTTGTGATGATCAATCAGCCTTACTCAGTTAACAGCATATAGAAATCTGAAACAGTTAAACTGGAATATTATCACGAGCAATCTACGCTGCTGCTGGACGTGGAATGCTCATTGCCCCATGGTAAGGCTAGAGTCCTTAAAACTCACAACCTAACTTCCACCTTTAGATAGGACACCACAATTTATGAATAATTTTAGGACTAATTTGCATAAATACTTCAAGTTGTTTTGAGGAAATTACGTCATGTATGTGACTTTTGAAAGTAATTGCGAACATATGTACGCTATTTTCTTTTTGCATAGAAAGATGGTGCTTTGCAAAAATATTTACTCGAACCAAACTAATTGTAAAACTATGTGATTTTTTTTCTTCTCATTCTATGATGATTTCTTCTCCTTATTTCTTCAATATGTACTTAATGAAGCTATATAAAAATTGCAGGAATTTGCAAATCATGCCTTTAGCATCTGCTTCATCATGGAGTGCTTGCTGTCGGGTGGGATTGCGCCATCTCGTGATTGTCGATATATAAGAAAATTGGTTAAATATAGAAGAAGTGGAATTGGATTTGAGGATGTAAATAGGAGATTCTGTACAAGTTTTGAAGTGACTAATTTTGGGTACTTAAATTTTTTGAAGAAAGAAAGGAAGCATACATGTGCAGGCTGAGTATATTATTGTGCTTGCATTCTTCACCACATTCTCAAGCAAATGCTCATTAGCTCACATAGTTGTTAGATTTGACAAGCAAGCTAAGAATTCAGCCTTAATTCATATCAAACAATTGGAAGATAAAATCTCTAATAGAAACAGAAGAAATAGGTAAATAGAATTGAACAAAGGACCAATTCACCCCCTCAACCTGGCATGAAAAAAATAGGGAAATTTACACCTTATATTATAAAAGGGTAAAATAATTACAAAAATCTTCATAGATTTTATTTTTACAATTTATCTTTTCACTTTTATCTTTAACTCTTTTACAGTAATACTATCATTTTCTTACTTCTTGATTCATTTTCTTCCTCTCTTTATTCTTTGAAATCCTAATTTATTTTTTTCTTTTACTTTTTTTTTTATTAATGGCCACCACCATGATCAAATTTCATTTTACAAACCACACCACCACCATTCTTCTACCGCCGCCGCTCCCGCCGCTCGTCCCTCTCATGCCACTGCCGTTGCTCACGCTGTCTCCGCTGTTGTTGCTCACGTCGCCGCCGCTCGTCTCCCTCACGCTGTCTCCGATTTTATTTTTTAATTTCAGATCTAAAATATATATTATGAAATCAGATTTGTATGTATAGATCTATTATTTTTTTGTTATTGTATGTATAGATCTAAGATTTATTGTATATGATTTGGAATTCGAATTTTCAAAACCTTATACTTGATTATCAATTTTTTTTCCGTCCGTTTTCAAATTTTCAGTTCGTTTTCATCCTCATCTCCTATGTTCTTCAGATTTGATTTTTTTTTTCAAATCTGAGTATAATATATGAATTATATACGGATTATATAATTCGTATATAATCAAGACGTGCGATTAGTCTACAGAACGTTATTAGTAGGAGCTTAGGTGGTGGCAGCGGTGATCATGAGATTGAAACCGTGAGAGTTGGATCAGATTATTTCTCAATCTGTTATAGAGAGCCAAATTTTGAGTGAGTTTTATTCTAGTAGGATTTAATAACAAAATGTTAAATAGATCCTTAGGTTTTTAAGATTTGAATATTTAAGGGCATTTTTGACACCGTGACAGTCATGTCAGCAGATGATAACCAGAATTGACTGATATGTCTGCCAGAGTGTCAAATGTTTTAGATTAGGGTGAACTTGAAAACGAAAGGTGTGAATTTGAGTGTAATCGGTGATTTTCCGACGTAAGGGTGCAAATACAGAGAGGCTAAAAGGTGATTTTTTTTAGACCATTAGCCTATTTAATTTATATTTTGTTTGTTTTCATTAAATCTTACTTTTTTTTTGATAATTTGGAAAGGGGGAGCGCTTGTGGGAGGAATCGAACCCACGACCTAGCAGTATTCCTTAACGCTTATACCAGCTCATTGGTAAATCTTAGTTAGTTTAACTTCAATTTACCTTCACTTTATTTCCAAGTTATTTTAAATTAAATCTAGCTAGTTTATATTCTGTTTATTTTTAAAAGTAGATAAGTTTTTTTTTTATACTAAAAAATAGATTAGTTTAAATTTAGATTATTTTCAATAAAACCATAGTTTTGTTTTTATTTTCGGTTTATGTTCAATAATACTTTAATTAGTTTACACTGAGTAAAATATTTTAGTAAAAGACGGCGCTATGTCTAATTTTCATGCCTTTTATTTTTGATTTTTGATGTTGGGATCAGTACTGACTGATCATATTTTTAGTCGATAACTCTAATTTTAAAATAAAAATAAATATTTAAAATTCTAAAATATTAGAAAATTTATTGAAATTCCAAAACTCCTTATAGCTCATATATTTACGTTTATTTGTTCTTATTAATTGTATATTTTGCAAACACATGAAAATATTGTTTATTGAGCAACTGCACAAACAATTAAACAAAGAGTAAAAGAACTGATATCTCAAGAATTTCTTTATTCCAAGAACTTGTACGAATGAGAATACTAATCATATCCTACCAAGTCACTGAAATATAAGCAACACAGCCTTCATAAATCCAAAAGACTAGGTCTGTTTATAACAGACATTGACTAACTCAAATACAACTTCTTTCGACAGTAAATAGAACTAGAAAATAGTTATCTGCGATTATTCGTAGCAGTAAGGAGGCAGGCGTGGCGAGATAAGAACTTCGAGAGGCGTAGTTTTCATATTAGTTAAACCGACGCCAGCAGACATATCAACCGGAGCATTTGTGGGGCTAGAAATTTCAAAAGCATGCAATAAATTAGCCAATGTTAAATGCATCATTTGAAGCCCGAAAGAAATCGCAGGACACGCTCTTCTTCCACCACCAAACGGAAGCAATTCAAAGTTATGACCCCTAACATCAATGTCCTTATGACTCGTAAGAAATCTTTCCGGTTTGAAGTCCATTGGTACGGGCCATACATTAGGGTCTCTATGTATCTTCCAAAGATTGATCATCAGCCAAGTGCCTTTGGGGACATGGTAGCCGCTGATCGTGCAGTCTTGAGTGAATTGGCGGGGTCCTGGTATTATTGCTGGTGGGTGTAGCCTTAGGGTTTCTTTAACGATTGCTTGCAGATATACGAGGTTGTGTATGTCTGTATCGTTCACTAGTCTTTCTTTTCCCACATATTTTTCCAGTTCTTCTTGCGCCTTTTTGAGTACTTGTTGGTTATTTAGCAGTAGTGATAGTGCCCACGTTAATGCAACTGTAACTGTTTCATTGCCCGCAATCATACTCTGCATGCAATGTTATACAGTGGTTCATATTTACAAATATACAGTTATAACTTTGATTCATGATATTTACAGATATTTACTTATAACTTTGATTCAAATTTACAAGTATATACTTATAACTTTGATGTGTTATTTTATCTATCCCTGTAAAAAATTTAAATGTTAATTTTACAGATTGGAATAATTGTATCTAAACCAAATGTGTTTTGGTCCGTTCATTTCGTTTATAAATGAGTCCGTTACAAAAGAAAAGCTCCTTGCCAGAATTTTACATTGGACTATTAGGGTTATTGACATAAATGATACCAAATCTTTGGATCTTGTATTAAAATGATACTAAATCTTTAATTTGTATCTTTTTAGTATCCAACTTTCTATCACTTGTTTCAGATTGTTTTTTTTTCTTTACAAATTCATGCCATTTTTAATGACGTGAATATGTTTTAATTTATTTTTACCTCATCAGATGCCATATCACATGACACATACCATAATTTGGTGGTTCAGCCCTTCTCTTTCGCTTCTTCCAATCATTAAAAATAACCGAAATTTGTAAAAAAAAAAACCAATATGAAACAAATGATAAAAAGTCGGGTACCGAAAAAATACAAATTAAAGTTTTGATACCATTTTGATACAAGGTTTAAAGATTTGATACTATTTATGTCAATAACCCAGAATAGTTATTCAACTCAACATACGGTTGTGTCATATCATTCATGCAAAAATGATAAAAAAATAGATAATATTTCAATATCCAAACACTCGTAATTACTGTTTTGTGAAAGATAAAAAGTAGGCTTACCAAACATGTAGCTTTGTTGATGGTGTCGGCATCATATCCTTCGATACATTTTCCATCAAGAATTGAAATCATCGCGTCCATGAAATCGTTCTCGTCTGTAGTCTCACCTAATAAGTTCCCCTTCTGCTTGTGCTGTTGGAGCCATTTCTCAAGAACATCATCCAATTCCTTAAAAGTCCTCTTCATAATCTTCTCATGTCCACCAATGTCCATCCATCCAAGATATGGAACAGCGTCCCTCAGAACAAGTGTACCCAAATATTGAAACAGCACTGTTACTCCTGCTTGGAACCGCCGTCCTTCGCTCTCATCACCGCCTCCGCCGAAGTATTTCTCACCGATAATCATCCTTAGAAGTGCATTCATATTTAAGTCGGAGAACCATTGCTTCATCTCAACAATCTTTCTGCCACCTTTCCATGATTGGTACAGTGCTTTAATGGAAAATTCAATTTCTTGGTTTCGAATATGCTTGCGAAGCTCAAGGCGTTGATTCGAGAGAAGTTCCGAGTTGGAAATCTTGCGCGTTTCGCGCCAATATGAAGTACCGGCCGGAGTGAACGGAAAAAAAGCGTAGTTATAACCCATTAGTTTTGCTGATACTAGGGCTGGACGAAAGATTACACTCGAGTCATTGGTAGTAAATATTTCCTTAGTAATCTCTGAATTACTAACGACCAAAACATTGCGTATTCCTATCCTTAAGGTGAAGATTGGACCGTACTTATCAGCTAGATTTGCTAAGTTTAAGTGAGGAAGACCATTGGATCCAGCTGATATTACTTGCAGGTGACCAATTATTGGCCATGCGCCCCGTGGCTGGGGTGCTTGTAGGGTAGGAGCTCTTAATTTGCGCATTAGATAGTACAAAAACAGAAGAAAGGTAAAGAGCCCAAGAACAATGGAATCCATGTGACAGAGATAAGTTTTGAATGATATGGAGTCTTGTAACGTTTTTGAATATCTATATATCAATGTTTTGAAAACCGGACCGAAATGGAAACCGGTTTTGTTGGGAGTTTATAGTTCAACCGATTCAACTGGGTTGGATCAGATTTTTTAATTTTAATATTATAAATTAGTATTTTCTTTAAAATTTTATCAATAAAATATAAGTATAAATGATCACGTTTTAAAAAGGCTTAATGCCTTAAAAACCCCCGACCTTTCATCCCCTTTTCAATCCTACCATGACGTTGAAAATTTATCAATATTACTGCATTTTCCATTTTTTCATTTCAATTGTACCCTGAAGCATAAAATTGACCTTTATTTATTTGACAAAATTCAAAAAAATTCTTCAAAAATGGTCAATTTAATATAAAAAGTTAATTTAAATGCAAAAAAGATCAATTTAGAGAATTTTTGCCAATAAAAAAAGGTCAAATTTATGCTTTAAGGTACAATTGAAATGAAAAAAAAATACAAAATAGGGTAAAATTGACTGATTTGCAACGTGAGGGTAGGATTGAAAAAGGGATGAAAGGTCAGACTTTTTTAAGACATTAGGCCTTTTAAAAATGTGGTAATTTTCTGAAATACATGTTTTGGTAATTTATTTACACTTTTACTTGTTAAGTTTTGATTTTTGTTTTTTACTTTTTTTTATTTACGAAAAATACCTTTTTATTTTTTTAATTTCAAAAATATACCTTTTTTCGGTTTCCAATTTCGGTCTTTGATTCGGTCGACCGAACCGACCGAACCGACCAACAATTTTTTTATATAGTGTAAGATTAGTGTATATATAGTGTCAATTTTTATTTTTTATAGATTTTTTTCTGGATTTTTTTTAATTTTTTATAGTGTAACAGTAGTGTATATATAGTGTATAAGTAATGTATATATAGTGTATATAAGTAGTGTATTTATTGCATTTTATAGTGTTTTTTATGGTTTACACCATAAAACACTGCAAATACATCATAAACACTGCAAATACACTATAAACACTGCAAATACACCATAAACACTGTAAATGCACCATAAATGTACTAAAAAAAGGGCAGAAATACACTATAAATATACAAAAAATACACTAAAACATAAATATTATAAAATTACTACAAATGCACCATAAATTAATTTTTTCTTTACAAAATCAGTAGCAATAAATAAACCTATGAATAAGAGAAGACAAAATAAATAATTATATGAATAATAGAACAATTTTATAAACAAAAAAGTATACATCTACAATAATTTATTTACAAAATATTTAAATCATTACAAAAAACCTAAAAAATTACACAAATCTAAAAACGAGTCGAGAAATTCATAGCGCGAACGGAGGAGACGAACGGGCTACCGCGAACGGAAAAGACAAATGGAAAAACGACCGGAAATGACGAAAAATCCATCGGAAGTAGACGAACGGAAGCGCGACCAGAAAGACGAACAGAAAAGACGAACGAAAAAGTAATCGGAGGAGATAAACTGAACATCAAATGAAAAAAAGAAGAAAAGAAAAAGAAAAGAAGAGAGAAGAAGAGAGAGAAAAGAGAAAAAAAGGCGGTGATGTAAAAATTTAACCTAAAATAAGATAAGACTTCTTTATATAATGGGTATTTTTGGTAAATAAGTTAACTTATTAAGTAATGTAGGATAAGAGGAAAAGATGGGTCAAAATGGTGTAAATACTTTAACCAAAACAGATATTTGGAAAATAATCCCTTTAAAAATATGTAAAATATTTATCTTTATCAAAGTAAAAAAAAAAATTCTTATTTGAAAATATATTAATTATTAAATAAAAATATATAATAAAAGATATAATGATATGTTTAAATAAAACTAATTTGTTACATGGGTGAAATATAATTGATTAAAAATAATAATATATTTAAATAAAGTTAATTATTAAATATGAATATTTGTTTTTAGAATTAAATTTATATTTTTCAAAAAATAATTTTATATGTATTTAAAAATCTGATTATTATGTGTATGTATTATACATATATGAATTTATAATTTATTGATTAATATTTAAAATCGATTTTGTTATATTTTATTACAATTAAGTCCTTAATAAATTCATATTTGAGATAACTTCTCGGATTTAATACATATATGTCGTATTAAATATAATTGCGTAAAGTACAATAACTATTTTGTTTAATTAACTGTTCTTTTTTTTTTAATTTGGTTTCTTCTATTTTAGATTAGTACTTAGATCATAGTTTTAAAATAGGCCAAATGTCGTAAAAAGGCCAAACCTTTCACAAAAGTTTCACAAAAGTCCCGACTTTGCAATTTTGTCGATTTTGGCCAAAAATAGATTATTTGGTTTCACAAAAGTTTTGATCTTTCAATTTTGTCGATTTGGCCAAAAATAGATTATTTGGTTTCACAAAATTTTTGAGTTTTCAATATATGTGCATGCCACGTAGGTGACACATAGGTAAAATTGAAATCAAATTGAGAGTTGGCCACAATTGAAACCAAATAATATGTTTTTGGCCAAAATCGACAAAATTGAAAGGTCGAGACTTTTATAAAATTTTTGTGAAAGGTTTGATCTTTTTACGATATTTGGCCTTTAAAATAACATCACTTATGGGCATTTTTTATAGGCTTAATTCCTTAAAAAAACCCCACCTTGCACTTTTTCTTCGTTTATACCCTGACCTTGTAAAAACACCATTTGTACCCAATTTTGGGTTTTTATGTTTCATCTCTACCCAAAAGCATTAAATTGTACTTTTTTCATTTGGAAAAGAGTTTAAAATATACTTTTTTCTATTTTAAAATATACAAATAAATCCATAAACTTAAAAAATAATCAAATACATCCAAATAATTAATTAATTTTTTTTAATTTGATAAAATAATAAAAAAATTAAAAAAAATTATTATTATTTTTAATTTTTTTGTCGGAAATATTTTTAAAAAAATTAAAAAAATAAAAAAAAATTCGAAATATTTTTTAAAAAATTTTAAAAAAATTATTATTATTTTTAATTTTTTGATAAAGATGGTATTTTTGTACTATTAATAACATTAATATCTAATTCGTATATAAGTTAAAAATGAAGGATTGTTTTAAACTTTTTTTCAAATAAAAAGAGTACAATTTAATGCTTTTGGGTAGAGATGAAAAATAAAAACTCAAAATTGGGTACAAATGGTGTTTTTACAAGGTCAGGGTATAAACGAAAAAAAATGCAAGGTAGGGGTTTTTTAAGAAATTAAGCATTTTTATACTATCCAAAGCTAAAAAAATCAAGCCTTCATGTTTAATATTAATATTAAATAAAATATATCAAAAATACAGATTTATAAATGACCCACAATCTTCTTTTGTGGAATTTTGGTGGATTTTTAAAATTAAAAAATTAATATTTAAAAATTATATATAAAAATTACAATAGATATAGTAAAAAATAAAAAAATCATGTTTAATTTATAAAACGATGGTGGCCGACTGAAGCACATGTGGGAAAATACTAACAATGAGTGAAGGACAATAAAGACGATAGTCATGGATGAATGATAGGAATTCTTTTATAAAATGACAATGGAAAGAATTCACCTTTATGACTAATATTATTGAACCTGCAAATTTAGTTTTGTGAGGCAGTCCATCCCCAGTGGGGTTCGGGTGCACATTATTGCTTTTATTTGTTTGAACGTTTTTTGTTTTTTTAGACAATATTTGTTTGAACATTATAGTATTTAGGCCCAATTACTTAACGCAAAAAAAATTGGGTTTTTTTCATAAATCCCTCAAAAGAGGGTCTATCTTATGTTAGTGACCCACAAATTTATTTTGTGCAAAAATCTCTCAAAAAAATTAAAACGTTTTTACAAATCCCTCATAACCCAAAATAGGAGAAAATAGGACAGTTATAACCCTATAAGCAAATACAATCATTCTTCATCTTCTACCTCCATTAAGTTGTTGCCATTAAAGCTGAAAATAATGAATCAGAATTTATTCCGACGGAGATATGGCCACCGACCACCGGAGCTCCGACGATTGGAGAAAGAAATCACAGATCTAGTTAGTACAGATAGAAGAAGAATAAGAAATGTATCGATAAGAAAAGAATCAGGTGAGGTCAAATGTAATTGAATAAAATGGTTTTGTTGCAGAGAAACAAAATGAAGGTAATTAACTTTGGTTGGTTGTGTAGGATTCTATACCGATACAATTATTTATTTGGTTCTCTCCATACATCCTTTAACTGACCCAATAAATTTTATGAATGCATAATTAGTTTATCTTACTATTTCGATTTGATAGGTTTTGTTAATTTGATATTGGAGCATACCATAGTGGCCATTTTTGTTAAAATAGATGGTGATGAAATAACAAGACACTGTAACATTTTTTCATAATTGAACTAAAGTTAACAATCGTTTTTTACTAGAATTTTACAAATAATTATCATTTTAAAATTTACACAAACCATTCAGAAAAACTTTAGATAATATTAGTTAATTTACTATTAGTTTATTTTTTTATTATAAATTTATTTTTGATAGTGTAAGTTATTAAAAAAATTATATTAATTAAGACAATAAAAAAATAAGTTAATTTATATTTTATATACTTTAGATTACTTTACAATGAGTTTATATTGAATTTATTTTAAGTTTATATTAAGTCCACCCGACCACCGTGGAAAATATTAAAAAAATTATTGTCAATAAATTAATTTGATTAAAACAATTTAAATTTAAATTTAAAATCTATTTTAAATTAGTTTACATTGAGTTGACATTAAGTCTATTTCATTAAATTTATTTTGAGTTTATATTAAGTTCACATCACCATTGCAAAAAATATTTAAAAAATACTATTAACAAAATTACTTTGATTAAAATAACTTAATTTTAAATTTATAATCAGTTTACTAAGAGTTCAATTTAGATTAGTTTACGCATATTAAGTTTATTTTGAGTTGATATTAAGTTAGTTTTTAAAGTTATTACAATTTAATAAAAAAATTACTTCGGATTGACATTTAGTTTACATTGAGTTGACATTAGGTTTACATTGAATTGGCATTGAATTTACATTAAATTTACGTAAACCACCGTGAAAAAACTTGAAAATTTATTTTCAATATACTATTAGTTTATTTTTGATGGTACAAATTTGTTTTAAAAATAATTTTACTAATATAATAAAAAATAAGTTAATTTTTAAAATTATAATAATTTACTAAAAAATTTACTTCGGATTGACATTTAGTTTGCATTAGGTTTACATTAAGTTGACATTGAGTCGACATTGGGTTGACATTGAGTCGACATTGGGTTGACATTAATTTTACACAATCACCGCGAAAAATCTTAGATAATTTACTTTCAATTTACTATTAGTCTATTTTTAATAGTATAAATTATAAAAAATTACTATAATGATAAAAATAATTATTATAGTAAAATTATTAAGGTAGTTCAGTTGATATAGGTTCATATCAGGTTCATATCAGGTCGATTTTGAGTTTTGTAGACTGTTAAATATATTTTACTTAAAAGAGATTCAATTTGTATATTACACTAAATCTCAAAATTCTCTTTATATAAAATATTAGATAAGATTGTAAAGAGTAACAACATAAATTTTATTAAATATTGAATTAAGTTAGTTCTGTTAATATAGGTTAATATCAGGTTCACATTAGGTTGATTTGAGTTTTATTAACTGCTAAATATATTTTACTTAAAAGATATTCAATTTGTATATTATACTAAATTTCAAAATTCTCTTTATATAAAATATTAGATAAGATTGTAAAGAGCAGCAACATAAATTTTATTAAATATTGAATTAACTTAGTTCAGTTGATATAGGTTCATATCAGGTTCACATTAGGTTGATTTTTGGTTTTATAGACGGTCAAATACACTTCACTTAAAAAGAGATTCAATTTGTATATTACACTAAATTTCAAAATTTTCTTTATATAAAATGCCAGTTGAGATTGTAAGAACAGTAAAATAAATTTTATTGAAAATTGAATTAAGATAGTTCCGTTGATATAGGTTCACATCAGATTGATCTTCAATTTTATAAACTTTCAAATATATTTCACTTAAAAAAGATATTTAATTTGTATATTATACCAAATTTCAAAATAGAATCACAAATACAAACATATAATCAATAAATAAAATAAACATCATACAATTAACAAAATTTAAAACCTAGAAATTGTAATATATAATCAGTAAAGACAATTCATTTTATGCGCCTTCTTTTATTACATATACACTTAGCTCTACATATAGGCTGAAACGATAAATTTCACCAAATTTCACATTAATTTAATTAAACTAGATCGAATTTAAATTTATAATCAATTTAATAAAAAAATTTAATTTAAATTATTTACTTCATATTGACATTATATTTATTTAAGTTCACACTAATCATAGTGGGTTAGACTACCACATATCTGGCCATAAATAATGTATAAATTTGTTTAAACAAAATTTATAAATTATTATTATATATTAAAATAAATATTGTTTATAATGTATAAATAAATTTATTTAATTGAAAAATAATAGAAAGGAGAATTAAATAAAAAATAATAGATCTGTGACTTCTATTTATAATTTATAATACTTTCAAAAGAAAAGACAACACTATTAAAGAAGGAATTAAGAAAGATTAAATTAAAGTTAACGAATGAGCAGATAATGCATGGAGGACTAATTAATATTTGAGTTAATTATCAATTCTAATAACAGCCAATAGTAACGCATGAGTAATCCATAAAAAAAGGATAATGCATGAACAATTCATTTAAAAAAGAACAATGCATGAGCAGGTGCGGTGCCGCATGAACTAGTAGAGAGGGAAATAATTGTATGTAATAGGAACACAATAGGTAAGTATACCTTAAGGATAAAATAGGAAAAGCAATCATTAAAAGGTAGGCATGTAAACTTTTATCAAAAATTGAGAGATTTCTGCTAAAAAAAAAAAGCTGGGTCACTAACATAAACAATTGACATTTTGGGTGATTTCACGTAATTTTCTCAAAAAAATTAAAGGTATGGAATTTTTAAATAATTAGGCCCAGTATTTATGATGTAACAGTTTTAGGCAAACAAAATGTTTTTAAAATTTCAGCCACGATGTAAATTTTTATTTTTTTATAAATTTTTATTTTTATGGTCAATCACCAAAAAGGGAGCAATTTTACTTCTAAGCCAAAAACGGCTATCCAAATAATGGATTATAACAGGATACTATAGAAAAAAACAGCAAAAACTAATTATAGATCCTACTTCTAACCCAAACTGCATCCTTAATCTTGTGGAAAACATGCTCATTGTTCACCGGTTTGTCGTTGAAAATATAATCATTTCCGGCGCACCAAATCTGATACACTGTTGCACAAAAGAAAAGTTTTCTTCTCTTTGCTCTACCGGATTTCCCTTTAGTTAATCTGCATAATCTGCTCACTTCTCTACGCCAACTCAGATCAATATTCACCATATTAATCACCTTCCACTTGCAAAGGTTATCCCTAGTATTTAGTCTATTCAATATAGCTAACCACACTACGAATGAGTGTCTTGGAATATTACTTGAGAACCAAACCTAATGATACCAGGGAACCATATCTCTGTCAGTCTGTAACTTTTTCCACAGGCTGTTAATGGTAAATTCACAACTGTTATGAGCCTTCCACTTAATCAAGTTAGCATTGTTTTCATTCATAGAGAAGTTATCTCTGATGTAGTTCCACCCAGTTTGAGTGCAATCATCGATTGGATCTGGTAAGTTCCAATGATTATTCTTCCAAAGATCTCTAACACGAGCTGACTTGAGGATTTCAGAATTCTTAATATCAATGTCAGGAAACCTGTTTACAACAGAAGTACCATTCAACCAAGGGTCAAACCAAAACGGGAAGCTCTTCCCATTTCCCAGCTTATAATCAAAGAAAGGTTTAACAATGTTTCTAATGTTAAGTAGCTTCCTGCAGTTCCAGGAACAATCCAATGGCTTATTTAATGGGATTTTTAGACAAATACATATAAAAAGGCTAAATATTCTCAATAACATCAGTTGACTAAGATTAGTTAAAATTTACGGTTTGACTTTTTCAAATTACATGAATATACTTTTTAAGTTGAAAGATACTGTTTGTTACAAAATTCAAAATTATTACACCTTATATTTGCGATCATCGCGTTTCTATGCTTATTTGCTGGAACAATCATGCTATTGGGGATTGAAATTGTTTCATTCTTCTGGATCGTCACCAACTCCTCATATAAATTGTTGTTTTTGATTGATCATCGCGAGAATTGTTGATTTCTACCGTTTCTGGAATTACAAAACAGAGCATCGGCAGATCGAGTTTCAACAAAAAAGGGGTAATTAATCAAAAAATTGGATAAAAAGCGAAGAATCACGACATCATGGGTTTATCAAACGATTTCGGTGAGTTTGATTAATAACAATTGTGTTAACTTTCAATTTTAATCATGATTTAAAATTGAGCTGAAATCAATTTTGATAATAGTAATTAATGACATAGTCCTAATTAAACTAAATTTAGATTTTGAATTATTTTAACCAAAAGTGATTGATTGGTGACTGATTTACTTTCAACATGTTCATATCCAGTGTGTTCCATGAGATAGGTGATGTTGAAACAAACTTGTCCTTACAACAACAATGCAAAATATGGGAGAATGAAAGGTGCTTGCCAGGTGTTTGATAAAATGCCGAAGAGGAACATAGGCTTGTGTTTTTTCTTTTTAAAGTTGTTGGTTGGCGTTGGTTGCCTTATGATCTGTTTTTAGTTTCACCATTCCCTTTATTTTATATATTGGTTGAAATGTCTCATATATAATTATTGAAGTCTGTTAGCATAGTGAAAAATGATGCATCTAAGTCATATCATGAATCATGATGTACAAGAGAATATCATCAGTATCCACTGGAAAAATATCCAGCAACAAGGGGCAGGTTGTATGGCGTCGAGGTGTTTCATTATTTCCTTAATTTGATGTGGCAGTGCTCATGTCATCCTTGAAAATGTTTAGATTTTATGCAGCACTTTTATATCATAGCCATTAGCTTTTAATATCATTGGCTTTTGAAAATTCAGCCACACTAAAATATTTTAGGTTAACTTTTAGTTTACTATTAATTTAATAAAAATAAATTTATTCTCAGTGTACTATTAATTTAATTTTAGTTCACTAAAAAATGAATTTACTATTTGATTTACTATTTTAATTTTTATAAATTCAGTAGTTGTTTAGTAAACTGTTAGTGAACTTTCAATAAACTTTTTATTTTTCTTTATAAAACTTTATTGGTAACTATTTGGTAACCAAATAGTAAATTTTTATTAAACTTTTATATAATATACTAACAACGGTAATAATTGTCTACTGGTTGTAATTGACATTTGATAATCCATTAAGACACTTTGAACAATCTATTAGTAAACTTATAGCAATGTTAAAGGGATGTAAACTAAGTTTTATTGGTTATCTTTTAGAAATCTATTAGAAAACTTTAGGGATATTTATTGGTTTCTTTTGGGTTACCTAATAGTTGAAATTGTAACCTATCAGTAAAAATATTTGGTAACAATTTAATAAACCTTTAGTAACCTATTAACAAACGTAAAGTAATACTATCCTGATTTAAATTGTTTTATTATCTGTGAATATTAGAAAATTTATTAGTGAATTTTATTGGAAACCTTGGGTATCTCAATAGTACACATATTTTTATAGTATATCGATACCAAATTGGTGAATTTTGGGATATCTATTATTTTTCATTGGATAACCTGTTAGTAAACACTTAAAATTCTATTAACAAATAGTAAAAATATCCTTACATAATTTGATTTACTATTTTAATTTTTATAAATTTCAGTAGTTGTTTAGTAAACTGTTAGTGAACTTGTACTAAACTATATGTATTTTTCTTTATAAAAAATATTGGTAACTATTTGGTAACCGGATAATAATTTTTTAATAAATTTTTATAAAATATACTAAGAACGGTAGTAATTGTTTACTAGTTGTAATTGACATTTGGTAATCTATCAAGACACTTTGATTAACCTATTAGTTCACTAACAGTTTACTAAGGGTCTACTAACAGTTTACGTAAAAAATAAATTGCTATTTTTTATTTTTAAATCATAAAATATTAAAATGAATTATTACTTAATTTACTATCAGTTTACCAACAATAGTATAAAAAATATACTGAATTAGTTTCAACTTTATTACTGAATTAGTTTCAACTAATTTACTATTTTTATTTTCAAATTATAAAATATTTAATTTACTATCAATTTACCAACGGTATTGTAAAAAAATGTACTAAATTAGTTTTGATTTTATTACTTTTATTTTGCAATAGAAATAAGTTTACTATTAGTTTAATACGGTTTCAGTTCACTAACAGATTACTAACGATTTACTAAATATCTATTTTATTATAAGTTCACTAACGATTTACTAATGGTCTACTATGCTTTCAATCATTTCATGTAGGATTGGCTTAAAATCTAAGTTTCGGAATTATAAAGCTATAATATACTATTTTATTAAGTTTACTATCACTATTATAAAATATGTATGAAACTAGTTTCACTTTGTTTACTATTAATTACTCAACAAAAATTTACTATTAGTTTATTCTAATTTACTAAAAAATAAATTTGTTGTTAGTAAACTAAGAGCAATCCAATAATAAACTACGAATATTTACAAATAAAAAAATGAATAAATTTATCAAATGAAGTATGCAGTACACAATTGTTTTTTATTAGAGACAATTTCCATCTAACGTATCAATCCTTGGTAGCTTGCTTCTGGGCATCATTGAAGTAGGTTGCAGTTTGAGCAGGAACACCAAATTAGCAAATAAACAAAAGCCATCTCTCAATTCTAGCACCGTCATACAAGTTCAAAGCCATTTCAACATTGTCGGCGCGTCCGTAGCATTCAATCATATAGTGGAATTTTGATCCATTTTCCAGAAATAATTTAGAACGATGTCCTTGTTTTTGTGCAAGTGACATGGAATTTTATTCATAAAAAAAGTGACATGGAATTTAAAAGGCCTGACTGCACACAAACTTAAACCACCCTCTTTTATTTTAGGAAAACCCGCCCTTTTTATCACATGAACAAAAAACTCTTTATGGCTCATACGTTTAATAGCATTGATAAATGATTACAATTCAAATTCACAAAACTCTTCTTAAATAGTACAAATCACTCAACTCTGCACAATAATCATCATTTATTTCTAAATAGCACACACCCATCAGCATCAAAACCAAAGAAAAAGTAGCACCAATCAAAATAAGCTCAAAGCTTCACTTGGATAAAACAACAAACACTTGGTGAGCTATCTCATGTTTAAAAGAAATGAAAGAAATTTGATCTGGTATTCGACTGTCAGATTTACCGATTTCATCATCGTCACTCTCAACAATCTCGACGCTGTCGTTTACTTCAAACAAACTCAAAAACTAGCAGATTACTTCTACCAACAATGGCCAAGTAATGGCAGGCCATTAAAGGAAGAAAAAGACCGTGTTAAGAATAACATGTTACCTGGAAAAAAGAAGCTGTACATTTCAATATATTGAGCAGTAAAAACATCAAATAAGAACGTGAAAAAGAAAGGAAGAAGAAGAATGTCGTATTTTGTAGCGAGCCATGCTCAGTCGTATTAGTGAGATTATTTATGTGTTTAACGGTGGTGTGTGTAATTTCCTCTTATTTAAGCCCCAAAAACTCAATCTTTTCTTCTTATTCTGATTGGCCCATTTGGCCCATAAAGTTGACTTAAGAGTAACTAAATTCCAAATTTGCTTACCGATTGCAGCTATGTTCCAATTCAAAATATATTTTATCCCTAACCCTCCTACCTTTCTGCTCGAACAGACATGATCCTAGCAGACTAAGCCCCCTTGTTTTTGACATTAGGATCAGAGCCAAACCAAAAAAACTTCCTACAAACGTTCTCCACTCTTTTTGATCACAGACTTAGGAAGAAGAAAGATGGTGCACCAGTAGATATACATGCTCATCAAGATTGAATTAATGAGCTGGAGCCTCTCGGCGTAAGAAAGGCACCTAGCAGACCATTCTTGCTGTATTTTTTTGGTTAAGCTTGCTGCAATGATTTTTTGATAAACTAAAAGAAATAAGAGGCAACCCTAAATAATTTACAAGGATCTCTCCTTCTTGAAACCCTAAAATTTCAATGATACCTGCTCTAATGGTTTGATGAATACCATTGAAAAAAATAGAGTTTTTTTGCTTATTAGAAACAAGACATGAGAATCTAGAGAATGCATTAATGGCATCATTTATGATTCTGATTGAAAGCAAGTCACCCTTGCTAAAAATAAGCAGATCATTTATAAAAGACAAATGATTAAGCCTTAAGTTTTTGTAGCCCTTATGGAATTTAAAACCAGTAGCACTCTAAGTCTTGACAACCATCAATCTTGAAAAATAATCCATGCACAATACAAATATTAGTGGAGACGTGGAGTCTCCTTGTTTGAGACCTCTACCTCCAGAGAAATAACCTACTTCTTCCCCTTTGACACACTATTTTCAAAAATATTTATCACTTTTTACGCTATTTTTTTATAATTTCCCACTCTACATTAATAACAAATATATATACAAAAATACTCTACTATATATGCTGTTGGGTTTCTAGGTTCATAACGCAGCGGAATTCTAATTTTTTTTTTATCAAAACCCAAGTAAGATCCATGTAATTCGAATAGAAAGACATGTTGTATAATTAAAAATTATTTTAATGTCGAATTCAATCAACAATATAGGAAGGAAGAGCGGTGGTTCACTTTGGTGATATCTTGCCTCAGATCAGAAACGCCTCCAAAAGAACGCGTCCTTTACGAGTATCTACACAAACATACCTTTTTCAAAACGAGTGCTTGTGTGAGCACTATTGCTTCACCAAGCAATTATGAATTTAGTGATTTAAAATTTTTGTGTCTTTCAACCCTATTCCTAAGTGTGTATTTATAGGCATACAACAATAGTAGGATTTGAGTCAAATACATTTGTTTCAATTTTATTGTAATACCATATATTTGATAGCTCTATGAGTTGATATTTATCAAAACTCTTAATGATAATGTATTTAATTGATTATCTTCAAAAGATAATATATTAAAGAACCATTATCTATAATTTTAAAATTCACTTAATTAATAGTTATTTATATTTAAAAACAACATTTATATTTAAAAAATAACTAATAATTAAATCTAGTTATTATATAGTTACGATTAAAGCAACTCTTTATCTTGAAACGAATTAACTATTAATTCAACTCTATAACTATATATTCAAAAGATATCTTATATATTTATTTATCATATTATTTTCTCGGACTTATAAAACTCATACATGTTTTGAGCATGTTCTTAGTGTGCGACCCTCTAGGTTCATACAACGTTGGCAGTAGGCTCGAAATTCCTATTTCGACCCACAAGTCATAAGAATTGTAATGAGAATTACTTATGACAATTATATATATAGTATTCTCAAGGTGGGTCATCTAGTGCCTTATTTCTCAAATAACACCTATGATTTGACTTAATATCTCATATACATTATTAGTAAACCATAATCATCAGTCAACATCATACTTGTTCTATTAAGACTGGGGATAGATGGAATATAATTCTTTATTAAATCTAAGGGTTCTACTATCAAGTCACATACTTGATAACTTTAGAAATAATTAATCATTCAAGTATTTTAATCATAATATAAAATGATAATAAAAGTGCTAATTAATCAATAACAAAATGATAGAATCAATACATGATCAAATATGATTGACCTAGTGCATATAACTAACATATATAAGGTTTATCTCCATTTTAAATTAAAATTTCATTCCTCTCCAAATTTTGCTGCACCACTCTTTTCTCTTTCTATTTCTCTTTCTTTTAAAATTTTCTTTTCTTATCTTCTTTTTTTTTCGTTTGCTTTTGCGTTCATCTATTTCCGCCGCTCACCACTCTGCCGTTCGCTTTTCCATCTCGCCGTCCCGCGTCTTCCAGCGGATTACTCGTCGTTTTCTCGCTGTCACATTTTTCGGTTGATTTCTCATCGCGGAGATTCTTCCATTGATTTACTCGTCATCACGTTATTTTCTATGGATTACTCGACACTGTTTTAAGTTTTTTTTTTTGTAATTTTTAGGTTTTTTTTATGATGATTTAGATATTTTGTAAATAAATTATTGTATATCTATGATTTTTTTGTTTATAAAATTCTCTCTTAGTCATATAATTATTTTTGTCTTTTCCTTATTCATAAATTTGTTTATTTATTTTGATGCTACTGATTTTGTAAAGAACGAATTGAATTATGGTGTATTTGCAGTGTTTTTATAGTGTATTTACGTTATAGTGTTTTTATAGTGTATTTCTGGTGTATTTATATTTTTTTGTGTATTTCTGCCGTTTTTCTAGTATATATATGGTGCATTTGCAGTGTTTATGGTGTATTTGCAATATTTATGATGTATTTGCAGTGTTTTTATGGCATACACCATAACAACGCTATAAAAACACCATAGATACACTATATATACACTAAATTTACACTATAAAAACACCATAATTAGACTATATATACATCATAGTTAGAGCATCTCCAATAATACTCTTTGTTTTAAAGAACATCTTAAAATAAACTAGTTTCGCATTACGTGCTATGCACGTGGCTCGTAGCGTGAATCGTCAATTTATGTATGATCAAAATTTACTATAACTATACTAATTTATTTTATTTATATATATAATGTTTCAATTTATTAAATTTTAAATTAATTGACATTGATAAAATTTATTTATAATTTATTGTAATTAAATTAATTATAATTAACAGCAATATAATTTATGTATAATTAAATCAATAATATAATAAAAAGTTCATAAAAACATTACTAAATTCACAATTATTTTTTAATCTTTGTGCAAATTCAATAGTCTTTTTTTTGTGGGTGAAAACATATCTAAGATTTTCAATTAATATAGAAATAATAAATATACTATAACTTGTACTAAATTTTTAGAATGTTTGTCAATTTGAATGTGAAATATAAAATAATTTGATAAATAATATTTTCTATAAAGATTTACAATAGATTTTTAAACTATAAAATTGATACAGCATCAATTAAATTATTAGTTTGTATTTAATCTATAATCACCTTTATATTAGTTTAGGACCATTGTACTAACGTTTTAATGCATACAAATAGTTTCAATCTCAATTTTTTTTAAAAAGACATTTTGGTTTAGCCAATTTGCATTTCAAACAAACAGTTCTACTCGTTTTGTTTATGCTAGCTAATTACAGTATTTCAATTCGTATAATATGTAATGCTATTTTACTATAATTAAAATTCTAATATTGTATTACTTTTTTAATCAAATTAAAATTCACTACTCCATTAAAATTAAACTTTTTCAAATCAAATACCAATTATATACTTTTTTCAAATCAAATGAAAAAAATATTACAATGTTATAGGAGATGATAATACCAATTATACTAATAAAATTATATTAGTAAGGATGTTATTGTAAATGTGTCTGTCTCTTCTCACTCGTACTTTTATATATAGTATAGATAAAGAGTAAAAAAATTAGTTGTATTTAATGGACTCTCTCAAATTATTTTTTTGTTTATATGGTTTTTCTTATAAAACTGAATGAATTAATCTGAATAATTTATCAAATTGGTATCAGAACCAGCAATTTAATTTACTGAAAAACGTGCTTTATTCGTAAGAAATGCCAAAACAAAACAAAAAGTTAACGGAAGATTTCAAATGGTGAAACTTTTCCACAATCAAAGAAATAATTTTCTTATAAACAAAAAGAATCCAATATTCAGATTTAGACTTTAATCACCCAAAAGTTGAAGATGATCCAGGTTCAGCCCCTGGACAGAAAATGGCAAAAATAATGGAAAATGAAAAGGTGATTTGAATTTACAATTTCACTATGAATTTATCTTTGTTGGTTTGGAAAACTATGAATTTACCTTTTCATTCAATTTCAAAATGAAAAGGTGGTTTGGATTTTAAAATAAGAGCTAATTACACAGAACACGATTAAATACTAAAATATTCTCACTAATACGGATTCTCATATCTCGCTACAAAAATACATAAATCTTATTCATCTTTTCTTCTTCACGCTTTTACTTAATGTTTTTACGATTCAATTTATTGAAATATACGATTAGAACGAAGGAAAGCGTGTGATGGGTATCTTAGTTTAAGGGATTTGAGTTTACTGTCAATTTCATCAAAGATGTGTTGTTGTGCGGTTTCTCTAGTCAGTTTCATGTTTGTCCTTTTAATAATCGGGATTCTTGTCCTTCTCCGGCGGCGGCGGCGCTTCCTCCGCTGCTGTCGCAACTGCTCCTGTTGTTGCTTCGTGCGAAAGAACATATCCAGATTTCTGGAGATTTTGATGAAGACGGCATGAGTTAGTAGAGTCGTGAATCCTTATGAGCTGCTCCGAATCGCTGAGAGTGATGAAGCGCCATGATCATAACTTTGTTTGTGAAGCCACTTCTATTTTATGTTGGTTTATCTGATTAAAGTTTTTATAATTTGTAAAATAAATTAAAAAATATTACAAAGCTTCATCAATTCCACATTATGTTAGTTTATCTGATTTTACTTTGCCTTTACTAGCTCACAAGTTTTCAAGTTTGCTCTGTACTTTCTCATTTTAAATGTTTTATTAGTTTTGATTTGCTTAGTGTAGGTGGTTGTAGTGTTTTCAAAGATGCACATGTTATATTTGATAAAACTACTCAATGATAATAGAAATTGTTTATGCACTTCTTATAACTGCTTTTTGAGAGCAATTGAATAGAGATTTTGAAGATATGGACTACAAATAATTACAACATGAGAAGTTTTATTGTTAGCCTATAAAATGTTTTGCTTCTTACTCATGTCTCTACAGATATAATAGTGTAATTTATGTTTTTGATACTTATGTTGGTATGTAATTTATGTTTTTGAATTACTATTTGAATAATAGAGTTTTCAATCATTTCATTTTTTATCTGAAATGATTTGAAACCAAAAGTGCCATTAGCCTTTTTTGCTGATATGGAGACAAATTAAATAAATAAATAAGGTCTCATATTCATAACCGATAGTAAATCATTGGTAAACTGACTTATATTTTAGTAAACCAATAACAAACTGTTAGTGAACTAACTTATTTTTTAGTAACCTGATAGTTTACCGTTAGTAAATTTGTTTTTTAAGTAAATCGATAATAACTAATGGTAAACTTTAATTTTTTAGTAACAGATATTTTAATTTTGCTGTTGGTTTACCAATGGTTTACTAATAGTAAACTAATAATTTTAAAATTAGTAATACTGTTAGTAAACTTTAGGTTAACTGTTGGTTATTTATAATTATTTTTTTAATGTTGCTATTGATTTTTTATGTAAACTTTTTTTTACTTGTGTATCTGTAATGGTTTTATTGTTGGTTAACTAATGGTTTACTACTGGTACACCAATAATTTTAGTAGATTAAGTAATAATTTATTTTAACATTTTATAATTTAAAAATAAAAAATAGTAATTTGATTTTTAAGTAAACCGATAGTAGACCATTAGTAAACTGTTAGTGAATTTACAGTAAACAAATGTTTAGTAAACCGTTAGTAAACCATTAGTAAACTGAATCGTATTTTTGCAAATGAAAAAAGTATTTTTATTAAAAAAATTGGTCAATCCGTAAATTTTAACTAATTTTTGTCAAAAGGTATTTTTGAGAATAAGTATGTGTTTTATAGGTATTTGTCTAAAAATCCCGAAACTAAAGGAGACAAACAAAAGGTTATTTGTCTTCCGAATTCTCACTTTGTTGATGAGAATTGATAGGTTTTATTTTTCCGGAAAATAATAAAAAGTGCTAATTTTCCTAATATGTTTCGCCAAAATAATTACAACTTTACATTGCAAGTTTTGAGTTTTATTTTTTGACTTTTTGCCCTAACTTTATTTACCTGTTTTGTTTTTTTTATTTAAAATACCTTTTTCAGTTTTTCAATTTCGGTTTTCGATTTTTTCGGTTCGGTCAACTAAACTGACCGAACCGAACGAACCGACCGACAATTTTTTTATATAGTGTAAGATTAGTGTATATATAGTGTTAATTTTTATTTTTATAGATTTTTTCCTGGAATTTTTTATTTTATTTTTTATAGTGTAACAGTAGTGTATATATAGTGTTTTTATGGTGTTTATATAGTGTAAAATTAGTGTATATATAGTGTATAAGTAGTCCATAAGTAGTGTATAAGTAGTGTATTTATAGCATTTTGTAGTGTTTTTTGTGGTTTAACCATGAAACACTGCAAATACACCATAAACACTGCAAATACACCATAGACACTGCAAATACACCATAAACACTGTAAATGCACCATAAACACTGTAAATGCACCATAAATATACTAAAAAACGGCAGAAATACACCATTAATACACCAAAAATACACTAAAACGTAAAGATATTATAAAATTATTACAAATGCACCATAAATCAATATTTTCTTTACAAAATCAGTAGCAATAAACAAATCTATGAATAAGAGAAGACAAAATAAATAATTATATGAACAATAAAACAATTTTATAAACAAAAAAATTATAGATCTACAATAATTTATTTACAAAATATTTAAATCATTAAAAAAAATCTAAAAAATTACATAAATCTAAAAACGAGTCGAGAAATCCATAGCGCGAACGGAAAAGACGAACAGACTAGCGCGAACGGAAAAGACGAACGGAAAAACGACCGGAAACGACGAGAAATCCATCGGAAGTAGACGAACGGAAGCGCGAACGGAAAAGTAATCGGAGGAGATAAACTGAAAATCACATGAAAAAGAAGAAGAAAAGAAGAGAGAGAAGAGAGAGAAGAGAGAGAAAAGAAAAGGTGGCTATGAAAAAATTTAACCTAAAATGAGATAGGACTTCTTTATATAGTAGGTATTTTTTGTAAATAAATTAGCTTATTAGGTAACATAGGATAAGAGGAAAAGATGAGTCAAAATGATGTAAATACTTTACCCAAATCAGGTATTTGAAAAATAATCCCATAGTGGAGAGATTTAACAAGTGGTCCACGTGTTTTTTAAAATATACTTCCTCCGTCCCGTTTAAAAAGTCTCATATTCTATTTTGAAATGTCCCATTTAAAAAGTCTCATTACTCTTTTTAAGATGTTTTTCCATTGGATACTCTATTATACCATTCTTTTAGTTATCTTAAAAGAGTTTTATGGAATATTCCACTATCATTAATAGGAGTAAAATATGAAAAAACATGAAAAGATAAGGATAATTAATGTTTTCTTAAAGGTTAATTACTTAAAAACCACCCACCTTGAACTTTTTTTCCGTTTATACCCTGATCTAGAAAAAAATTCATTTATACCCTGACGTATGTGTTTATGTTTCACCTCTATCCCGAGGCACTAAATTAACCTCTTTTTATTTAGAATTTTTTTTAAATAATCCTTACTTTTGAACATTTTTAAAGATGAAGTATTTATTTGTATTTTTTTAATAGAAAAAAGTATAAAATAATCCTTATATTTAGTTGTTTTCAATAAATCATCTTTTTTTTGAAATTTAGGGTAGAGGTGAAACATAAATACATACGTCAGGGTATAAATGATTTTTTTTCTAGGTCAGAGTATAAACGAAAAAAGAGTTCAAGGTGGGTGGTTTTTAAGTAATTAAGTCTTTTCTTAATCTGTGTGTAAAGTCAAATGAGACTTTTAAAGTGGAAAAGAGGGAGTATAAAATTTGTTTGGCTCTTTAAATGTGGAGAGCTAAACTCACTCTTTATTTTTATTTTTAAAAATAAAAAATTTATTAGAGTGGTAATTTATCATTATACTCTTTATAATAAAATGTTACGAACAAAGGATCACTTTACCCCCCGAACTTGGCACAAAGTATCAAAAACGTCAAAATTAGCAAAACCGGATCACTTTTACCCTGAACTTGACAAAACCGGTTCAAAAACACCCCTATGCTGATGTGGCACCTTAATTGGAGAGTGAGACTCCAAACTAAAAATAATTAATTCTAATTAAGTTTAAACCCTAATTAATTTTATACCCTTCTTCTTCTTCTTCCTCCACCACCACCACCACCACCATCCCTCTTCCTCCACCTCCATCTTCACCGACCACCACCCAAAATTTATAATCCACCGCCCAAACCCATTATCACCATCGGAAACCAGCGGCCGGACGAAACGGATTCGTCTCTCAGATCTGAGAGACGAATCTGCTTCGTCTCTCATCTGAGAGACGAAGCGTTCGTCTCTCATCTGAGAGACGAATCTGCTTCGTCTCTCATCTGAGAGACGAATGGTTCGTCTCTCATCTGAGAGACGAACGCTTCGTCTCTCAGATGAGAGACGAACGGTTCGTCTCTCACTGAGAGACGAACCCAGTTCGTCTCTCTGACGAACCCAGATCTGGGTTCGTCAGAGAGACGAACTCTGACGAACTGAGTTCGTCTCCACCACAGAGACGAACTCAGTTCGTGATGAGCAGCTGCCGGAAAACAATTTCCGGCAGCTGGTCATCAAAATTAAAAAAAAATAATTTTTTTTACAAAATATACAAAAAGGTCCTTTATGTTTTTAGTTAATATAATTTAGGTATGGAGTTAATATAATTTTTAGTGATTAATTTGGTATATAAGTAAATGTTGAAGGATTAATTTGTAATATTAAGTTTGAAATTGAAAGGATGAAAATGTTTTTTTTTTAATTATTAGGTATTAATATAAAATATTTAAAAACAATTAGGACCATTTTAAATTTTTTTCAATCAAAAACCACCTTAGAAAACCAAAACCACTATTAAAACCGGAGAGTGAGGTACACTCTCTAAGGTGAGAGTGGGGAGGGGGTTTTTTGTACTAAATTTGACAAGTTCAGGGTAAAAGTGATCCCGTTTTGCTAATTTGGACGTTTTTGATATTTTGTGCCAAGTTCGGGGGGTAAAGTGATCCTTTGTTCAAAATGTTACAGAGTAATAGAAAGTTCATTATAGATGCTCCTACACTAAAAACACAATAGATACATTGTATATAAATATATCATAGTTATATTAAAAAATACGGTAAAAAAATACCAGAAAAAAAATCTATAAAAACAAATAAATCATTAAAAACTGAAAAAGATATTTTTAAAATTAAAAAAAATATGATAAAAAAACAAAAAAAAAAGCTGTAAATATGTTTAAAATAATGCAAAGTCGTACATAAAATACAAAATAATGTACCGTAGAAAATTTCCTCTTGTTTTATAATTAACGTTATTATTACCCTCTGTCCACAAAAAATAGGCTTGTTTCTATTTTAGGCGTCCCAACTTATAGGTTTGTTTCTATTTTTGGAAAGTAGTTAAATAGATAATGTCCATACCCTTAATTGAATTAGTTTTAGTCAATTAAATTAAAGCAATAAAGGTTTTGATAACAACAATAATTCATACTTTTTAATAGTTTCAATAGTAAAAATAATTTTATATATACTTTATGAGTGATTTTAAATTATCAATCAATAAAAATGCATTGAAAAAAAATGAACTATTTAATAAGAATATTATAGACAATTAGTATTATTCTAATTAAATAAACTATATTTCTTAATATGTGTGTAAATAAAACAAGCCTATCTCATAATAAAATACTCACTTAACTAAAATCATAATATTATTAAGCAAACTTAATAAACACATATTGATTTATTCACTTTCGTATAATTAAATCATTGATTACTACTTATATAAATCTGCTCTCTAGTCTGATTTAGAAACATAAAGTTACATATACAGAAAACTATTTGATACAAAATATCTATCTACTGCAGCTCTAAGAGTAAAGTACTGTTTCTTTACATACTTTTAAAAATACAGACTTCTGGAAGTAGGATAGAAGTCCGTTACTTCAAAAATGTCTTTCACCTGAGAGTAAAACTGTGAGGGGTCAGTATATGGGAATATACTGAGTGAGTTCATACATTCACTAATAAGTATTCAAATAAAATATAAAACAATGCAGTAGTATTCAAATCGTATGCAGTTGTAATACCCCGTAAAATTTTAAAAGTGTATTTATGGGTTTCGGTATTAATTCGTGGTTCGATTCGTGATTTGATCTTTAGTTCAGTTAAATTTTAGGTTCGGGTCAGGTTCCTTCGATTTGTAGTTCAACCAAAAAGGTTGAACCACCAACCATCTGCTCAGGTCTCAAGAAGAGACCTGAAATTTTCGTTGAGTCTCGTTCGAGACATAGCAGTCTCGAACGAGAATGCTCTTTTTTTTTGTGTCTCGTTCGAGACACTTGCAGTCTCGAACGAGACATACGCTGTTTTTGCTGGTCTCGTTCGAGACCAGCGTGCCCAGCCCACAGGGGCAGTTTGGGCATCATTCTAACCTACGTTCAGACTATAAAAACATAACTTCTTTACCCTAATCTATTCACCACACTGCAATCAATCTCTAGCCGCTTTCCATACTCAAAATCGCTGAGTATTATCGAGCTAATCATCAATCAAAGTTTAGTGAAAATAATCAGTAAGTTTTGTTTCAGAATTTCAGTTTGTTCAAAAACGACATCTCCGTTCTTAGCTGATATCTCATCCGTTTCAGAACCAAATCACGTTCCGTTTGATTCCAGAGATAGTAGACACACGTCTCTATAAATCCCATCTTCTGTTTCGTACAACGGTACGTTATTTTTCTCGCAATTGCTGTAACGGTTGCTGTGCTTATGTAAATTACTGTTTTGATATTAAATTGACCTCTTGGGATTTCAATTCGTTTGGCAGCCGTTTGGAGGTCGAAATCAATTCCGTTTTTTTCCTGTGAAAGTAGACTCACGCATCTACGTTTCTACACCTTTCGTTCGTCAAACGGTACGTAAACGAATCTGTATTAGTCGCCGCCGTTCTACCGTTTTTATTTGTTATGTTATGTGCGTTTGACAATGTTAACTGTCATCCCTTATGCTTTTTAATTCTGAATCTTGAGGTTCTTAGGACTTTGATTCATGGGTCTTAGTGATAGTTTTCATAGCTTCTTGAATCATTCATTGCTTGATCCTTGCCTTCGTTTTTTTTTTTTTTGAATTCTTAGTTGTTCGTGTTATGGTTTGTTCAGAAACTACCATGCTTATCATTCAAGCTTGTTTTGATCTCATTGAGGTCATGGAAATCGATGGGTGTAGATGATATGTTGATTTGGTTTCTTAATTTGGTTAGGCTGTTAAGATTTGTTGGATTATGTTTGGTTTTCCGTTGGCTATGGAGTTGGCCACTGTTATGTTTCATATTGCCATGTTAATTGATGAAGATGGTGACTTGTCCTTATTCTATTGGCTATTATAATTGGTTTTTGGCTAATGGTTTGTTTTGGTCATTAAGATTTTGTGTCTTAAATATAATGATTCCTAAGCTTGTGTTAGTAACTATTTGATATTGATTTTTGATTTCAAATTACGAAATTGGTTTCGACTTATTAATTAACGTTTTAAATAATATTATTATTTATAATTTGAAATTAATCCGGGCATTAATATTTTAAGTTTAAATTAAATATAGTTATACATAAAATTTTATATTGACTATATTAAATAAGTATTGGGGATTTTATTTTATTTCAAAGTTTATCAAATTAATTATATTATTTTTTTGGGCATAAAAATAATATTTGAGTATTTAAAAAATTAAATTAATAATTATTATTAATTATTATTTAATTGTTAAATTGATATTTTTGGCTTAGGATGCCTTTGAAATTAAAGTTATATTTTTGCTTTATTTTACTATGTAATTATTTGAGATATTTGCCGGTAATAATTAGTTACTTGGGTTTCAAGCTATTAAGTTCTATTTTAATATTTAATAAAATATTAAATTATAAACTGTGGTTTATAACTCTGGTTTTATGGTTGGGTCGGGTTAGACTTGGGTCGCCCGACATGTGGAATTAGCTTGGTAGTTTTAAGAAACTCGGCTACCGCACTATTTGAGGAAAGAATGTTATTTATTAATTAAATATTATTTAATTAATATTTTTGGATGATTTTTTTAAATATGAACTCAATAGGCTTGATTTATTTACGGCATTATAATTTAAGTAAGATTGTGTTTCTCTGTGTTTCTATCTGAATTATTATTTGTGCTAGTCCTACGTGGTGTCTAGTATTCTTAGAGTTAGGGGTTGGAGCGATTTTAACGTATGATTTATTTTTAGACTCTTCGACTATTCGCGCTCCGGAGTCGAACCAGGGTTAGCTGTTTGCCAAGATCACGTGGATAAGCAAGCAGTGAGTTTGTAGTGCTATTTACCGCTTTATTAAGTACCGCATCATATTTTAATATTATAAATGCCTTTGAACTGTTTTTACGGATTATGGATCTGGATTGAAACGAGCTGCTCGATAGGCTTGTATCGAGACTGTGTGCACCGGTAAGTACTCTGAGAAACGGCAGACTAATGTCTTGCTTACACTGGTATATATGACGAGGATATGTTCCCGTCCACTCTGGGTTTATCAGTATGCTATGTCATACTTACGCTGGGATCATTTCAATACTGTTTTCCATAATCATATTATATTAGTATAAAAATGTTTTGATTTAAGGGTTTTAAACTTAATAAATGTAAATAGTATTGCGAACTCATCTCAGTATATCTGACCCCGTTGTTTTCTCAAACAGGTTATTGATTTGAAAGCTGGTCCACTCCGATTCTTTGATTCCTCGGAGGTTTTTATGTTATTAAACTGGTTTCTGTTTTTGAACTCTTAGACCGCAGTAGAACTAGTTTATATATTACATTCGATATTACACTTTGGGATTGTCGATATATTCGATTATTTATTATTGACATGATTACTCTGGATTATTTTATTATTATATTTAAGGCATGTTGTGGAATATTTAAGGTACTTAAGTTATTTATATTAGAACTGTATTATAGATTTCTAGACTTAGGTTGGAGTCTCGGTTGCCCCCGAGCAGTTTTCTGCAGGTTTAAATATTTATTTGATTTCCGCAAGGCTTGCTACGGGTTTTGGTACAACCATACCCATACCCTAGCGCCGGTCACGATTCATGAAATTGGGTCGTGACAGCAGTCAAGTATAAGATCCGATTGAAACCCTAATCCTCGAACGTATTAATCGTATTTACATAATCAAATCAAATTGATCCAAAAGGTCCGACCCGGGAGTGTTCACACTCTATCACGTCGATCGCGACCAGACTCTTAATCCCACAGTGTGAGTCCAACTCTCTAGATACGGGGACTCCAGGTTACACCGTAACCGAGTGCTCACTCGTATCGAATTATTGTCCAACTTTGAAATTCATAGTCATAATCATATTCATATTCATAATCAAATTTACAGCTGTATCAAATCAAAACTGGTGATCACACAGTCCTATTGTCGGCCAATAGGTAGCACGTTCCATCGGATCAATACCGGTTGCAAATCCAACATATATGCAATTCAAGTAAAGAATTCACATTGTGAACATTCAAATCATACGTAAAGCAATATAAAATATTTACTTGTATAAATACTTTAAAAGTAAATTGTATAAACTCACAGAAAACGCTTATCCAAAAATACGTCGGGGCTTTGAAACGTCAAGCTTCCCGAGCTCCTGATCCAGCTGCTTCTTGCCTCGCCGGATCTAAAAAAATTTCAAAACATTTGACTCACATCAGAATCCTATTTTAAGATTGACTCTAGACTCGAGACACGACACGCTACACTCATTAACCGTCGTGCTTCAAACGTAATCTTTTCCGATAAACGAATCATACTTCTTTCGTTTCTTAATACTTCTCGGTTCAATTCTCAATAGAGAATATAGGTTTTGTTAATAAAACCAATTGGTATCCATAAACTATCTCAGTCCAAACAACTAGTCATATTTTACTCGTTTAACGTCCGAATCTCGCATTTTCGGAGTCCGGAAGTCGATATCGGGTTAGGGGATCGTAAAATTAGGTTTTTGGAGTCATTCTCCTCCAAAAGAAGGGTGGTGCACGTCGTGCACCCCCTTAGGGAACGTCGTGAACCTTCAAATTTGGGAGGTGCACGTCGTGCACCTCCTTAGGGCACGTCGTGCCCCTGCACGACGTGCTCTAACCATGAGCACGTCGTGCCCCGTCGTGGGCACGACTCCGGCCGCTGAAAACAGCCATTCCGACGTGCTAAATCAATCCCCAACTCATCCAACACCATATAACATCCTAATCTATCCAAAAACACAATAAAAACGTATAAAACGAATCGAATACGTAATCGCGATACGGTTTCGCCGTAACCTATCGTTTTATATCCATTTTCCATCAAATATGCTCAAATAAACGGAGAAACGACTTGCTTACCGTGATTGCCCCTCGGAATACGATCGATTCGAGCTATAGAACGTCAAAAACGGACGAGAAACGAGATTGAACAAGAAAACGTAAATGATCGATGTAAATGGAATGAAAGGAATGAAATGAAGGCTTCTGGAGGTTTCATTCCTTCATCTGAAGGTAATATATATATATATATATATATATATATATATATATATATATATATATATATATATATATATATAAATTGCACTTTGATCCTTGAAATTTTTCAAAAGTTACAATTTAGTCCAAAACCTATCCGCGTCCAAAATTTAAAAGGTATCCGATTGACTCGAGATTTTTACTACATATACTATAACGTATTTCCCGGACTTTGGCGAAATAAATTATGTCACAGGATTTATAATTTATTTTATATTAATTTCCGAAGTTATTTCTTTAATTCTCGTAAAACCGCTTAATAAAAATTATTTTAAATTCCGATATAATTAAATTAAATCCTTCTTAATTTAATTTATCGGAATTCCTGACACGTGGTACAATTTAGTTACCTTAAAAATGTAGGGTATTACAGTCTAGATGTCTGAATCTTAAATTCTCGACGAACTTTTCTGATAACTTCTAAATTTGATCCTAATGGCGTCCATTGAGTTTAAAAACACGCGACACACATCTGCATGTACTTGAAATGCTCAAACAAGAAATGGGTACAATCAAGCTAATAGACAACTCAAATGCTAGATTAATACATGAATTTCTAGAAATGTCATGACATGCTCAATTATCTTTTGACCTAACTATGTCAGGGACTTTAATCATTATTGTAGCTTGATAGGAGTATTTTACTCCTATCTTTAGCGTCGTTTCCGCATGCTTTATTAACGTTTTATCACGGTTTTATGGTATTTCGTATGCCTTATTACGTGTTTTAGTATTTCAGGTACTTAGGAGCATTGCGGAAGCATTTTGGTGCAAAAGTTGGAAAAGACGACAAAAGCGATGCGGAAGCTCATTTGCAAATCTGAAAAGCTGACCCCTGGGCACTAATTGACCAGTTTGGACTAGCTAGAAGCCTTAAATGAACTCGTGATCTTCATGAAAGTTAAAGTAGACGTCCTAAGCTTTCCAACGGTTCAAGAATCGACTTAATCGGACATTCTACACCGAGTTACGAAGGTTTGAAGATCGAGATCCGGGGCAGAAAATGGCAGCTCGAATCGGGCTCCTCATTTAACCCAAAGAGCTTTATTCGAGCTTGGGCTTGTTGGAATGAGGAAATCTTAGTTCAAGATGCATCAAGGCTTTATAAATTTGCTATTTTGGGCCCAACACATGTGTAATTGAATGTTTGTCTTTTTCCTTCTTTTGTAAGTACTATATAAGGGGCCTTATCTCTATTTTAGGTATAGAAGATTTTCCTAGACTTTATTCTATTAGTGTACTTTTGAATCTTCTCCTAATTTTAGAAATCTCCAAGTTTAGTCCTTACCTTCTTCAATAGAATTTCCAGATTTTCATATTTTTCCTCCATTGTTGAATACTTAAACTTTTTCTATTGAAGATTCATTCTCATTTTATTATTGAAGTATTATCTTATTGAATGTTATTGGCTTGGGTTTCTACAAAGGTAATTAGATCTATCTCTCAATGATTTATTATTCTATTTGCTTGATGTTTGTTGTCTTAGCCATGGTTGGCTAAAACCCCTTTTGTTTGGGGGTTGAAATGAAGTTTAGAAATACATGATTTGGGTTAGGGTTTGGGCTTATTGTTGTTGTTCTAATTGATTTCCCTAATGCTTGTTTTAGATTAGCTACTTAAAGCATGATTCTAGGTTGGTTAACACTTTGAGAGAAGGTTAATTAATTGGATAGATCAATTAGGATCCTAATTAATGACACCATGAGAGTTGGTTAGAAATTAGGAAACCTTAGAGTGGATTGTTAATCGCTAATTGGCTTGTTAATCGTGTTTAGTGCCACGAGAGTGGATTAGGCTTGGTTAGTTGGCTTGTTTGTGATTTTATAACTCCTTGAGGCTCGAGAGAGCGGGAGTTATGCTTTAGGAACGCTCGGTTCACTTGTTGAAGCCCTAGACCCGAACCATTGATTGCATGACCTAAGCGTAGTTTCGACCTCCAAACCCCTTTATTAATTGAGTTATCTGTAATTGTTTAAGCGATTAGTCTTCTAGAATTGTTGATTAATCGTTAATTGAAAGTTTTGTTTTAGTTAATTGCTATTGTTAAATTGATACTTGAATTCAAATTCCAATTGTCTATTATGCTAAACGAATTGAATTGCAACTAAGTTCATTCTCATCAATCGCTCTAGATTCACTCCTCGTGGGATCGATTCCGACTTCCGGATTTACTACGAATTGGGCTTTTTGTTCAACATAGCTCATCCTAAAACAACTTAGGAAAATAGACTAGTAAGGCCTAGCCCAAGTGGCTAGACTCTCCAAATATAACCATGAGGTCTCGATTTAAAATTTTGATAGAGCCTAATGCAGACAATTTAACTAATTACTAACGAGTAACGTAATTAAATTTTATCTACTAGCAAAAAAAAACATAGTATAATAGGCGTAGTTCTACTTCAATTAGTCGACGATTATGGTCCGAAAATATATTTCTTAGATTTTTTATAAACTTTTATATGCAGTACTATCTATAAAAAAAATCTTTTAATTTCAGTTTTCTCTTTTTATTTTTCAATTACTTGACAATTTTATGTAATTCACAATTTTTATTTTTTTTTAATATTATTGACTTTATTTAAAGTTTATTATTTATTACTCCATTTATTACCTTTTAATTCCCAGTTTAATAAAATAAACATATTAAAAATATTATTAAATATTCATTTAAATCACAAAATAACTATTTATAAATATTTTAAACGTCAATAAATTAATTAATACTATCTATACTCCAGTAATTAAAGTAAGGGGAAATAATGGAAGATTTTCTTAAATTCATACTTAAAATTTTAAATGGACTATTATTTTGGATTTTTTTTTTAAAAATAGACATTAAAAAAAGAACAGAAAGAATATTATTATTTTAAGTGAATAAGTCAAAACATTTAAAATTTGAATGAATTAGTCGTAACATTCATCAAGAGAAAAAATAAAAATTAAAATAATTTACTAAAATTTAAAATATTAGCTACTATATAAACAAAAATTATTAACTGATAATTGAATTGATGGCGGTCGACATATTATACTATACATTACACCTAAGAGTAAAACGACATTGTGTGGAAACGACGGTTTACCAAATTGATAATCATTGAAAACGAATTCATTCTAATTTTTTTTTTAGGTAGACTAAGTTTACCATATTATTCGTTTACTAGTCTACTCACATTATAATAAGTCATTAAAATAGTGGAACTATCGTAATTTTATTTATTACTTTTCTTATACTTTAAATAATAATATTATAATAATATTATTATTTTAATAATATATTATAATGTGATTAGAATAGTCCATAAATAACGTGATAGACTGAATCTATCTAAAAGTTTCTCTAATCATGAAATTAGACAGAGCCAGACAAGCATAAAACATAAATATTACACATGTTTTCTGTGCAGAAAAAAGCTTGACTTTTGAAAAAGCAAAATGTATATGAGTTGTAGAAAATGAGCTATAGATTTTTCATGAAAAAAGATCTTGGCAAAATATATTATTTTTAATCTATTAAAAGTTTCCATTATATTAACTTTTTTTTGAATATACAATTCCGAATATAAATTTACAAATAAATTAGTGTTTTGCAAATTTTTTTATCTCTGTTTTTTTTTAAAAATGAAACTTATTTTTTCTTTTTCCTAACAATTTAAATTTAAAATTAGATACTTCAAATTATATTGAATATGTGATGAAATTTAAAGATTAATATAAGTCACAAAAAAAATACTATACTCTTTTTAAAGAATTTTTATTAAAAAGTGATAATATGTATGCTTGATTGTTTTAAAATATATATATAAAATTTCCAATGATAAATATTAAAAAAAAAAAAATTTTATGTGTTTAAATAACTTTTAACTAAATATAATGTTCAATTAACTTTAAAAGTAATTTTTTATATAAAAAAAAATTTAGAGTCGACAAGTTTTAAAAATTCAAAATTTTAATTTATAAATCTTTAGAGATTCAAGTATATAACTTTATTATATACATTGTCGATGAAAAAAAAATTGTATTCCATTTTTATTCTTTTTTAAATGAGATATGATTAACGGGGTTGTATAGTGAGTTAAAGAAGTAAAAAAGTGACTTTTTAATCAGTTCACTAACTGACAGAGGCTTGATTTTACATGTATAAAAATTTAATATTTTGAACTAAAAGAAACCAATTTTTAAAATTTAACTTAAAAAAAAGAAGTTAATTCGATTCAAAAAATAAAAGATCAGCTTAATATTGTTTTCAAAAAAGTTTCATAACATTTTGAGGTAGTGCATAGTTTTTCTTTGGATTAATTACATATAAAATCATGACCTTTGCGCCATGTTTCAAAAATAACATAACCTTTGAAACGTGTCAATTATAGACACCACCTTTCATTTTTTTTTTAAAAAATAACATCGGCGATTTTTAGTGGTATTTTTGCTGACGTGGCATGACACGTGGCAGACCCATCAGATGTCCAAGTCAGCAAAATTTCACCAAAAAATGTGCCCATGATGAAATTGAAAAAAAAAGGAAAGGTGGTGTCTATAATTGACACGTTTTAAAGGTAATGTTATTTTTAAAATTTGGTGCAAAGGTCATGATTTTATATGTAATTAATCCTTTTTCTTTTCAAAGGCCAATAGATGCTTCCCCAAGAATAAATATTAAAACAATATCTTTCTAATAGTATAATGTTTTTTTATTAAAAAATCATAAAGCTCTTTTTTAATTATGAAAAATTCTTATCTAACATGATGTGACAACCTGATCATTTAGGTATTACGCATAGTGACATGAGATATGATCGTAAAGATTAAGATTGAAAATATCGAATCAAAATGGATGATAAGGACTTATACTAAATCGGGTCTATCAAAGTTATCATAAAATAACAATTTAAACAAAAAATTATTATGCGATAAATGAGAGTTAAGCGGATTTAAAAGGAAATGAAAATAAAATAAATAAAATGGCCGAGCTAATAATATTCACGCCAAGGTTCCTGAAAATTATTAATAAATTATCATCAAAGTTTCGTAAATTTACAAAATTATTTTAAAGATAAGCTCGACGATTAAGTAAGAATATGTGTTAAAGTACAATTTAGCCCTTTAAGCTAAAATGGAATTTTACCCAATAATAATAATAATTAAAAATAATTAAGAATTAATCGAAAAATGATTTCCGATTATTTGGAAAGTTAAGCACGATAGTTAATCGAGAAATTTAATAAAGTGCAAATTAACCGTTTTGAGCTAAAGTGAGTTTTAGCCATTTTCAGCCAAAATGGACTTTTGTCCAATAACTTATTAAGGAATGGGTTAGATCATTCATTCTCTCATTCTCCACCAAAAGCACAAACCCTCTCATTTCCTTCTCAAATGGCCGAGCCCTTTTCCCTCACCCTATCTCCATCAATTTCTCACCGAAATTCATAAAGTTTGAAGCAAATCAATCATAAGAACAAAGGTAATCAAGGTAAGTGACTCAAGTTAAGGTTTTGATGGTTGATTTTGGAATAATTATGAAAGGAAAAGTTAGGGTACTTTAGCCTAATTCTGGGATTTTTGCTTATTGTTTGTGTAAGGTGTAACTAAGCTCCTGTGGAGTATAATTGATGGAGAATTGGATATTGATCATTATCAATTTGAGTTAAAATTCTGAAATTTAAGACTAAAGGTTTTCGGCATTGGTACAAAGTCTTTGTGTTTGATGGTTGGTTTTGTTGTATGTTTGGTAATTGTTGGTTTAAGCATGAAAAACTGTTGTGAATTGATGGAAGTTTTGGTATGAATTTGAATAAGGGTTTCGGCCCCTACGTCTTGTTAATGCTATGAAGTGAAATTGTTGGATTCATGCTTGACTTAGTATTGTAAAAGGTTGGATATGAATTGCATTTCAGATAAGTTGAATATTAAGGTTTTGAATGAAACTTGGATTGAAAAAAGAATGTATAGTTTAGGTGCAATTGATGGGTAAGTAAAATGGAATTATATTATACTTTATATGGTGATTGGTGTTGAGGTGAGTAAGGGGCTGGATTGTATTGCCGATAAAAGCATGTTATAGATAGGTTTTAAGTCTCGTTGCATAATAAGTTACAGTTAAGAGTTACGCAAACTAGATTGGCAAATTTCAGAAAACTGTTCTGCAGAACAATCGTATTGCGAGGGATATATCTCGAGATGTGTAGCTCCAAATAGAGTTATGTTTAGTGGTATAGAAAGTTGAAGATGTTTTCTATAATTGTTTAGGTTTTAGTTTTTGCTAAATCAGCCTCTAAGTTGCCCAAGTAAATCAGAACATTTTAGTACTCAGAGCAGTTCTGCAGTTTTAAAATAGCCCAAAGACTTAACTTCTAGGCTAGTTTCCAACACCTTCGAGTGTTAATCTCAGTCCGAGACCTAAACAAAAGTCGTAGGCTATGTTCCAAACCTAGGAATGTCAATTTAATTTAGCGGTCAGACTATTTTAGATAAATATTTTGATAGTCGTAATAAGCTGCAAAAATAGCTTTTAGATGAAAACAAAATCGTAAGTAGAATTGTTATTGATGTGCAATTGTTATCGAATTTGCGTAGACCCGAAGAGGCGATTAGCGACGAGGCTCGGAATGTATGGAACGAGATAGCGATTTGCATATTTAAAGTATATGGATACCAAGTGGTGAGTACACTTTAAATTACTCGCTCATATTCATAAAACTGTGTATTTTAATACGACAAGATATATGAATATTTATGTATTGAATAATGTTTGCAAAGTATATGAATTGTATGTTTAAAAAATATACTACGATATATGCTTTAAAGATTGATTGTTATGTTATTTTCATAATAGTACAACTAAGTAAATAAACTATACTTGCTTAAAGTACCGGGGAAAGGTAAAAGCAATACGATACGAAAATGAGTATCGACAATATACGAGTAAAGAAATATACTCCCTCCGTCCCAATAGAGTTGTCCACTTTGCCTTTATCATACAGTTTAAGAAAAGCAATTATTGTTTATGAGTTTTGTAAAATTTTACTTACTTTTCTTATCATACCCCTATTTAATGTAGGGCCCACTTGCAATTTACTTATAATTTATTCATTAGTGGATTTTAAATAGGTGTAATATAGAAAAATTGAGTATAAAAGTTAATTGTTTTTTGAAAGTGGACAAGAGTTTGAGGCAAAAAAATTCTCAAAGTGGACAACTCTATTCGGACGGAGGGAGTAGTGCATTCCAATATGTACTATTAAATGAAATAAATAACCTATACGTGCGTATGTTGTAAATATATGTCTGTAATACCCCGTATGTCTGGCGTTGCCAAATTGAGCAACGTGTTTGAATTGAAATAGGTGAAGCGGAGATAAGAAGGAATTTTTGAAGGAATTAAATAAAAAAGAACTCGAGTAGGTCGATATTGAGATTTTAATAAAAAAAATTCAATATCAAGAATTCCGTAAAGGAAATGGAATTAGATTTAAAAAGAAAAATATGAAAAAGTGGATAAAGTGCACTTAAGCTCGAAATTGGAAAATAAGGCTTTAATTCTCGAAAAATATAAATTAAATAGGTTATTGACGGGAATTAGTATTTATAAAAATAATATCGAATAATTGAATATCGATATTTGTTAAAGCAAAATTTGAAAAGAAAAAGTGGGAAAAACTGCATTGTAGCTCAAAATGGGATTTGAGCGTTTTTGGCCAAAATTGCCAAAACAAATCATCGGAAAGTGAAATTTAGAGATAAAGGAATAATATTATTTATTTGAAAATAAATAATATGATTTTTTTTGAGTTCGAACGATTAAGCGATCGACGGACTAAATTGGACGAATTAGAAGTTTTAAAGTGGAAGTTAAGGAGATGGCAAAGTGAGGGATAAAAATGGAACTTTTACCATAAATATATATAGCATTTGTGTTGATTTTTCAAATCAGCAAACACATATTTCTCAGCTCAAAATTCAGCTATCAACTTCAACCTCCCAAACCTCTCATGCATAGAAATTTCAAATCAACATAACTTCATCGTTTTAAGTCCGATTGATGTAATTTTTATGGCCACGGAACGAGCGTGAGATTTCCTACTGATTGAGACAAAGAAATCAAGGTAAGGAGTTCTATATTTGGTTAGGTTTTAACTGTACATATTCTATTTTGTTTGAGTTTATGGTTGAGGATGAGTTTGAGCTTGAAAATGATGATTATGGCATGAATTGATTAGTTTAAGCTTAAAATTGAGGGTTGATTGGTGAGGATATGAGAGTTGTGATATATGTGGTGTTAGGGTTTGATGGAGAATAGAAGGGGGGCTGATGCCACCCTTCGTTAAGGTTTTGATGATTCTAAGTTGATGATTATAACACATTAGAGGGCTGTTTTGATAGTTAAAATGCATAGGATTCGGAGTTATAGATTGAGTGTTTCACGTTTAAAACATAAGCTAGAAAGTTGATGTAAAAAGATACAATCAATTGAATTGAAATGATTGAAAGGATTTTGGTTAGTAAGAGTATTAAAATATGATGGATTGAACTTGAGTGATTGAAATATCAAGGTAATAGGGTTGTTTTAATCGACCAAAATATTAAAGAGATAATTTGAGAATTTGACGATGTTGCTGGAATTATTGCGCTGCGGAATAGACATACTGCGATGAAAATATCTCGAGCTATGTAGCTCCGAATTAAGTTCCGTTTATTGATACAGAAACTTAAGGATGTTTTCTGTAAATGTCTAAAGTATAAGTTTCTGCTAGTTCGGCCTCTAAATGGCTCAAATAAATCAGAATATTATGCCGCGCATAACAGTTCTGAAATTTAGGACATCCCTAAGTTATTAACTTTAGAGCCAAATTCTGACACTTTCGGGTGCTAATCTCAGTCCGAGACCAAAACGGGAGTTGTAGGCGACATCCTAAACTTTAGGAATCTCAATTTTATTTAGGGGTCGGACTGTTTTAAGTAAACGGTTTCGATAGCCGAAGTTGGCTAGAAACCTAGTTTTTGATCAATTAATTATAGTTCTAATTCGAGCTATTATCGAATTTGTGTAGACTTGACGAGACGACTACCAATGGAACCCGAAACGTACAGAACGCGACATTGCTTAGCTATTATCGAAGATTATGGATAGCAAGCGGTGACTATATTTTACTCACTCTTATTATCGTATTAAAAACTATTTTAAATATACTATATATATTATTATTATTAAATGTATCACATAAATTATATAGTTTGATTTTATTGAGTTGTCCTTATTGGATTGGATTATATTTGAATTATTTGTTTATGGATTGAACTACATTGTATTGGATTGACTTGTTTGGTATATGAATTGTATTACTTTGTTTATGACTTGTCGATTAATTGCCAATGTGAATTTGTATATGATCCGAAGAAACGAGCTACCTATTGGGTGTTAATAGGCCATGTGATCACCGGTGTTTATAAGAGTCTAGATATTCGTACATAGAGACGTTTAATATGAGCTCATTAAATGTTGATCTTATTTGTGATTATGAAATGGAAGGAGTATTATGTTTGACAGATATGAGGTTAACTCGGTTGAACTATCTCGGGACCTGTATCTGGTGGGTTAACTCGGTTGAACTATCTCGGGTACCACAACTTGGGATTAAGCGGTGGCATGAGTTAACTCGGTTGAACTATCTTGGGACTATGCCACGTGGTAGCGGTGAACTCGGTCGAACTATCTCGAGATCGTACCACTTGGACTGAAATGATTTGATACGGATACGATACTGATAGGAAAGGTTAGGAGTTTAAGATTAAGGTTTCAATCGGCTAATAATAATCAACGGTCCTCGACCTTTGCCCTAAGCTTCCGTAAACCCCCTATACTTTCAAAAGCTTCCCTAAACCCCCCAACCTTTATGGCGGCGCTCATTCACGGTTCTTATGGACGAAAATACCCCTAAGCACCGTCTTTTTTTGGCGGCTACAATTCTAAAAAAAAAAAACGGCGCCACGTGTCATCTGACATGTGGCAAAATATCTAAAAAAAATTGAAAACCCAAAACACCCTTACAACTATTAAAATTTAATTAAAATAAAAATAAAAAATCAAAGCAAATCAACCCATTCAAACCACTGAATTATCGAAACCGAACCGCCACAACCGAACCCGCCTCCGGTCATCTTCTCAGGTGAGAAAACGACCAAGCTCGTCGTCTTCTCAGGGGGAAGACGAGTTGCTGCTCGTCTTCTCCATTTTTGAGAAGACGAGCTGGTGCTCGTCTTCTGCACATCTGTTCTTGGAGAACATATCTGAATCTGTTGTCCAAGAACAGATTCCGATGGGTCGGCGGCTGGCGGCGGGTGGTGGTCGGCGGTGGGTGCGGTGAGTGGTTCAGGTTGACGGGCGGTTGTAAATAGATTGACCGTGGGTTGGGTTTGATTAAGTAAATTTGATTTGGTTTAATTTTTTAGGGGGGTAATTTTGTTTGACATTAAATGACGTGTCAATTAACATGTGGCGCCACTATTTGTTTTTTTCCAAAAGGGTAGTTTCGTCTATAAGGGCCGTGAATGGCGCCGTCACAAAGGTTGGGGGGTTTAGGGAAGCTTTTTAAAGTATAGGGGGTTTAGGGAAGCTTAGGGTAAAAGTCGAGGACCGTCGGTGATTATTTGTCATTTCAATCAGATCAAATACTTGTCTTAAATAAATTGTTTGCAATTACTGTGGTTGTATATGTTGGAATTGTTTAAAAATGTGATTATATAAATATTTTAAAAATGTTTTTAAAATGCGATGCTTATTTTGATAATATGGTAAGTAAATTATAACTCACTCAGCTTGATAGCTGACCCCCCCCCCCCCCCCAATAGTGTGTTTTTCAGGTACCTAGATTCTGGACTTGGCTAGAAGTCTGTCTTTGACCGGAAGTCCCTTTGACTATGTACAGTCCCGACTTCCATAGTTGATGCAGTAGTGTGATGTCTGACCAGTGTCGTGACCTAGTAAAACAGTAAAATTTTACATTGTTTATAGTTGTTGTCTATTGTGTATATGTTGGTTTGACTACAATAGTTATGCTTTGTACCACGGAGGTAGATTCCCGTGATGTAATTTTGACACTAATATTTTATGTCGGGCTAGTACGTACATGATACGGAAAATGATAATCCCGAGCAAGTTGTATGATTTGACCAGTGTATATAAATTTGTATTTGTTTAAATGCTTTCGTTTGTAAGGTTAAGTTTAATATGATAATTGCGAAAAAGTTTTAGTGAATTGCAGGCTTGCTACGGGTTTCGGAACTACAATTCCCATTCCCTATCGCCGGTCGTGGCCCTCAATTTTGGATCGTGACAATGTCAGAGATTGTATTATGTATGCCATGGTCTATAAAGGATCAAGAAAACCAAACATAAAGTATCAAAAGGTAAAATACATGAGATAAAAAAATTGTACTACAGTACATTAATAATAAAGGTCCGAGATACGAGGTTAAATCTGGTAGAACTATTCCGAGACCTGTATCTCATCCATTCTCGATAATAGTCCTCAGGACTCATATGAAAATAAAAGCAAGCATAATACATCGAGAACCAATACGAGACAAGAATGAAAAAGAACGATAAATACGCAAGGAAACAAATCGCCCTATTAGACGACAATAGGAATGATGCGATTAGCAATCGAGATCAGAGGAAATGCGGTATCAGAATTGAAAACGAACACTAGGTTAAATTCGGTGGTAGCATCTCGGGACATGTGTCTAAGGAGTTAAACGCAGTATGAGCGAGGCTCTCGGGACTCATGTTATTAGTACGGACGTAAAAAATGGTACTAGTTTAACACGGTGGAGTCATCTCGGGACTGTATCATATGGTTATGGTTAAACTCGGTTGAGTTATCTCGGGACCAAATCATAAGGAACGAGTATAAGCGACCTGTCAGAAGTGCAGCTCGATATATACCAAAGCTAAAGAGTCCGTCAAAAACTAAAAAAAGGAAACGAAAACAAACAAACATCAAACCATAATAAGAAAATAAAAGGTGTCAACTACGATATGACATATGTATGGTTTATGAAAAATATATACTATGAAAGTATATACAAATGTGAAAAGATATATAAAAGATAAAATTGAGTAAAGTATATATGAAAGTAAGCATATAAGATATGATTTGAGAAAAGCAATATATTTTCTACATAAAGCGGTTTTCAAATGTTTTCACCCTTTATGTACATTGCTTGTAATTTGGTGAACTCACTCAGTTTTATACTGACCCTGCTCCTCCCATTTTACAGGAAGAGTAAGCAATAATTTGACGAGTCCAACTTTCAAAGTTTGAATTCTCGAAAGTCAGTCGTACGAGGCATGAAAGGAGACTTTCATCATAGCGGTCCGCAGTAGTATAGATGTTGTTAACTATATAGTTGTATAAATGCGTTTTAACTCTGATATAATAGTAAATGAGGTCACATGTATTTTGATATATGAAAGACGCTTTAAAGCGAGATAAAAATGTATACATGTTTTCAGACTTGATATGGTTTCAGAGCTACTACTCCCATTCCCTAGCGCCGGTCGCGGTTTGTGAAATCGGGTCGTGACACATGATCTAAGAAAATTTGTGGATCCATCCAATGTTAAGAAAATGAAAAAACAGAAAATTGTGAAAAGAAAAAAATTATGCTAAATTTTTTAGTATCAATTCTATTATTTATTTATGGATTGGTTATACATAAAAAACATTCAGCTCAATAATTTGATTCGGAAAAATACTTACCTAGAACAGGTTCATGAAAAATTCATAAACCTATCCAATTAGATTTGATTCAATTGATGTATTTTTTAATATTAGCTCAATAATTTTAGGATGTTATCCTTCTTGCTATAATTCTCATCACTTTATTAGAGAAAAAAAATCATAGAACTAATGTTAATAAATATATAATTTTTAAAAACTCTACCCTTTTTGATATAATCCTCATCATGATACATAATTTTCTATAATTAAAGTGATAGAGTTTTAAAATTTTATTTAAAAAATAAATTATCTATTCATTAAAGACAAGTTGCATTAAAAATAATTTCAAACACATAAAAAAAATCAAATGATAAAAAGAAAGTAGATTATAATATTGAATCTATTTTAAAGAGAAATGAAACAACGAAATCTACAATAGAATCTTGATAATGTCAATAAACGAAAAAAAAATTTATCCTTTTTATATTTTCACTTTACTATTTACAATCTTAAAACTTTATAGTATATTTTAAAGATTAACTATTTTTAAATTTATTTGAAAAAATTGATCAACCAAAACTTTTACTTAAATTCAAAACGAATTTTAAGTTTTTTTCATCGCACTAGAAGTTTATATATACAAATAAAAAAAGTTCTAAAATACACGCCAAAAAAAAGATTATAATAAAAACAAAATTATCCATGAAAGAATAGAATAAAAGACTTGATTCCAAAAAAAAGACCCACATATATGTAATTATTTTATGTCTACTCTTTTTTTGATATATTATTTTAATTTATCCAACGGTAAAAATAAGATAAAAATTATTTTTGCTTATAAAAAGGTAAAATTATTGGAAAACACCATCTATATACTTAATGTGAATAAAAAAATAGTCCACATTTTATAGGCCGTCAAAAAATCATCCTCTCTATTGATAAAAGAGGTTCTTCTTATAAGAGGATTTAAAGAGAAAAGAAATAGAAAAAAATTAATTATGTCTTAATGTTATTATTACTCATCTGATTTAAAGAAAAAAAAAGTCAAAATAACGCTTGGCTATTATGCTAGTATAATATGTACACTGAACCACATGTGCGAAAATACTAAAAATTAATGGAATTTAGTATCGGACAATAAAAGACAATAGTCATCAATGAATGCATAGTGGTTTATACAAAATTATTTAATAAAATGAAAATGGAATTGTATTTGGTGTTTTTTATTGTTTTGTTTTTCTCAAAAGTTAAGGGATTGCTATAAATTAAGGTTTAATATTAAAATAAATTTAAATTTTTATGGGTTGTGATAATTTTTGTAATAATATTATTATTTGGATTAATGTCATAAAAATTTACCAATTTTGCATGTTTTCTCATTTTAATCACATAATTTAAATTTTCTCATTTTCATGCACGAACTATCACTCTTTCTCAAATTCATGTACGATGCTGAGGTGTCACGACTCCATTGGTTTACTTCGCTGAGGTGGAGGTCATTTTACACCAATGAATAAGTGTCACCTCAGCAGCGTGCATAAATTTGAGAAAAAGTGGTAGTTCGTGTATGAAAATGAGAAAATTTAAAGTGCGTAATTAAAATGGGAAAACGTGTAAAGTTCGTGATTTTTTTTGACATTAACCCTTGTTATTTTAACATTGCGTTGCCATTTTAGTATTTTGTTCTAATTAATTTAATCGTTTTAATTTTTAATTGAATTTATATATAAATTCTATAATTAGTGATGGAAACCCGATTTCCCCATGCCATAAAATGATAATCCGAGTTTTAGGAGGATTCGCCCACCGAAGTCCATCCCTTGACTCGTCAAAGAAAAACGAATCAAAGATGAGATCAACGTAGGAGAACAGTATCAGCAAAGCCGAATCCTATGGGATTCGCCAATCTGAGAATTAAGTTTATACGAATTCGACCAAGAGGACATTGACCGAATTCTTTAGGATTCAGTAATTGAAGAATACCGAAACCTGGAAATGGATCTCATTAAAAGATTGAATCCAAAGTCAACAGCACCAACGGTAATAAAGGAAAGATTCTAGAAGATTAAGATCTTCTACATAAGTCGAAGATAGTCTCCTAAACGGAGACAACTTCCATAATGAGAAGATAATCCTATTCCTAAACTGGACATACGCTAAATAGGAATCCCTTTCCTATATAAATTCAACTTCCTAAAGGAATCACTTTCCTTTTAAGACTCAACCAAGTTTTCCCTTATCACTATATAAGAGACCAAGATATGCTCATACGCACAACTACATGGAGTACAAAATTCTTCCTCAAGATCTAAACTGACTTAAGCATCAGAGAGCTAATCGGACAAAGACCGTCCGATCAGCCCTCTATCTTATTTTGCAGGTTTAATGATGTCAAGGAGCTCAAAATCCATCAATTGGCGCCGTAAATAGGAAAACTTACAAAACTTCATTCGAAGAAGGTTTCTACAAACCAACACATTCATTGATCAACATGAATCCCAACGGAACTAAACCCAAAAACGAACAACCAATGGATCCAACAATCGTGGACATCACTCCACTCGCTGAACTACCGTTCGGAGGAAGGAGCACCATCCTTGTCACGATCCAAAATTAGAGATCATGACCGGCGCTAGGGTGATGGGTATGGCAGTACCGAAACCCGTAACTAGCCTCGCGGATAACATAAAAATAAACAAAACTTGCAGAGAAACAAATGCTCGAGTGCAACCGAGACTTCGACCTAAGTCCTGCAGTTTATATAAACAATTACATAACATGACCAATTGCTCGGCATAAAACCGAGACTCCAATAATGTGCCTTATATATATAAATAAAACAAATCAGTAAAAACATGCCAATGTATATAATATATCAGCTAGACCAATCTGGCAACAACAGACTAAAAATATAAAGACATACTAGTACTACTGTGGTCTAAGAATTTTAAATAAGTTTGACATCTTTATTTATAAACAACAAGTAAACCTCCGAGGGAATCAACAAATATGGAGGTCCAACACGCTCAAAAATCATAAACCTAGAAATGGGAGAGAATAACGGGGTCAGATATACTGAGGTGAATTCATACAACTGTTTACATTTATTAAGTGAAAACCTTTAAAACCTTAAGGCCCTTTCATAAGTGCGACATATCACACCGAATCCCAGAGTGGATAGGAACAAGTCCTCTTCAGATCCCAGCGTAAGCAAGACATTAGTCTGCCGATACCAGAGTACTTACCGGTGCACACAGTCTCGATCATTCTTATCTAATAGTTCGTTCCAATCTAGATCCATAACAATTCAAAAACCAGTTCGTAAACATTTATATATTAAAATACACAATTTACTTAATAAAGCGGTAAATAGCGATATAAACTCATTGCTTGTGAATCCACGTGAAAACCTGGTAAGCAACTAAACCTGCTCTGACTCTGAAGCACGAACAGATGACGGGTCTAGAAACAATGCATAGGTTGAAATCAACTCAACCCGTAACTCTAAGAATACTAGACACCACATATAACTAGTATCTCAACCACGATTCAAAGTATAAGCCAAGTCATAACAATCAAACGTATACAATCCATAGCCAAAGTAATACCAGAGATAAATAATAAGTTAAGCCTAATTGAGTTCCCTTTTAAAAACATAATCCAGAAAGCTTATATAACTTAGTTTAATCTTTAAAACCAAGTAAATTCCCAAAGTGGTGAGTCAGCCAAGTTATCATAACTATCAAGATTAACCTCACATGTCGAGCGATCCAAGTCTAACCCAACCCAACGTTTTACCAAAGTATAAACCAAAGTTTAACATCTGGAAGCCTTTAAATCAAATCAATATTCATTTGAAAACATGGAAATCAATCATAGCTTAACAACAACGATTCAATTATACAACATGCTTAAAACTAGCCACAATTGGTCAATCCATCCAAAGTAGACAGAAGCGTGTCAAAACACTTAAATCGACCCAACAAGAATTTAAATACACATTCAAATCATCAAACTCAGATCTGAACTAAAGATTCAATCCAACAATCAAACATGGCATAACATTGCCTACTTATATTGATATGATTATTTTGTATAACATTTATCAAGTATGATTGTTAGTAATACGTCTTATTTTTGAGGAAATTATGCTTGGAAAGGTGTTGTTTCATAGGTCATTTATGCAAGAAAGTCATGGATCAAGAATCAAAGGAAATTGCAAAGAAACAAAGAAAACATGTCAAATTGATCCTTGTTCATGAACATATAGTTTTGTCCTTCTTCCAGATCTCAAATGAGAAAGTGCTCTTCATTTAAATTGTCGTAGACATCCTAATATTTTCAAAACATCAAGAATTACAGCATTCAGAGTTATATAGCTCATCTTATGAAGTTTTGAAGATTGATAGATTGCATGGTGCATTGGATGACTTGCAGATTTGACCCTTTTATATTGATTGGATATTTTTAAATACCTAGAGATCTCTAATGAATTTCTGTTCTTCATATAAAATAAACTAGATATCTCAAGCTTTCCAATGGTTCAAGAACTAAGTTATTTGGAGTTGCGTAAAAAAATTATGGCTGTCCGAAGTTGGTGGTTGCGATGGAATCAGTCCTGACGAGGAAACTGATCCTGCCGGCCGGCAGAAAGCCTTTGCCCCGCAGGAAGAGCTGTTGTGGCAACTTCTTGCCGAGCAAGTCACATTCTTGCCGGACAGCAGGACCTCTTTCTCCGGCTGGAATGTCTGATGAATAAAAAACTTTGCTTAATTATTTTTGGTATAAACGTTTGGATCATATATCCAAATTTTGAATTTTACTAATCTTGTAATATGTGTGGATTGCATTAAAGGTAAGCAAACCAAATATTTTAATAGAAGAGGATAAAAGCACTCAACTTTTGAAATTATACACACCTATTTTTGTGGACCTTATGACAGTCCAACTATTAACAAAGAAATACATTATATCACTTCTATTGATGATTTTTCACATTATGATTATTTCTATTTGCTTCATGAAAAATCTCAATTAGTTAATGCACTTGAAGTAGACATAAAGGTAGATTGAGAGGTAATTAGATAAAATGGTGAAAGGTATAAAATTTGAAAGAAGCGGTGAATATTATGAAAAATATAAAGAGTTTGGACAATGTCCTGGTCCATTTGCATAACTTCTCAAAAGTTATAGCATATGTGCATTATACTCCATGCTAGGCACACCTCAATAAAATGGTGTAGCATAAAGGCATTACATGACTTTAATGAATATGGTTAGGAGTATGACGAGTAACTCCTATTTACCCAAATTATTATGGATGTATACAATTAAAACCGCAATATATTTATTAAATTGGATTTCTACTAAGACAATTTAAAAGACTTCTTTTTTGAATTGTGGATTGGAAGAAAACCTAATGTACGACACCTGCATGTTTGAGGCTGTCCAGCGGAAGTAAGAATGTATAAATCCACATGAAAGAAATTTAGATTCTTGAATGGTTAGAGGTTATTTTATTGGTTACCCAGAGGGATCTAAAGGGTACATATGTTATTGTATAGCCTGAGAATTGTTGAAATCGGAAATACAAATTTTATTAAGAATGGCGATGTTAGTGGGAGTCATGAACAACAAAGTACGGAGATAAAGGAAGTTAAAGTAAATGTTCCATTACATATGGATATTCCTTCATCTATTACTTTGCTGAATGCTGTTCCTAATGTTAAAAGAAATAATAATAACATTGAATAACATTCAAATGAATAACCATCCCTTCAACTCACATATGAGTAATGCAAAGGAAGCACAAGATATAGCAGTAAGAAAATCTCAAAGAGAAAGGAGATCAACTATTTCAAATGATCAATGTGGTATATTTATAAGAGTCAAATTATAAAACTAATGGGAATCCGATTTCATACTCATAAGCCATTAATACTGCTAAATCTGATAAATGGATCGATGCTATGAAAGATGAGTTGAAATCTATGAAGAAAAATATTGTTTAGGATCTTTTATATTGTCACCTAAAAGAGTCGGGTATACATGTGTCTTTAAGACAAAGCATGATTCAAAGGCAATCATGAAAGATATAAAGTCAAACTTGTTGCTAAAGGTTATACTCACAAATTGATATTGATTATTGTTGGTAATTTTACTTAACAACTCGTAATATAGTGGACTTTAAGTCCGGATTATCGAACCCACAGAGATAGTGGTTGAGCGAGAATGACTTTTTATTTGATTCCTAATTCGTCTAGCGATAGGAAGGCAATTGTTGGTTATCAAAAGAGATAAAATAACTAAATTAAAAAACAATTAAACTAGAATTAAAACTAACTTATATAATGATTGACTAAAACGGATTTAAACAATAGATAAAAAGCGCCTAAGGGTTGCTAATCATGCTAAACAATTCCTAGGTAGATAGGTCGGGTCTACGGGTATTGGTTCGGGTCAAGCCATTCTAAAGTATCAAAATCCGCTCTCTCGAGTCGGAGGTAGAAGAACCGACAATTAATTGATAAGTCAAAATCCAACTCACTCTCGCACAATTGGATGTCGACTACACCAATCAATCCGATTAATCGGCAAACTCAAACGACCGCTAAATCCCTAAATCACTTTCGTGCATCTAGGTCTTAAACTTATGCTTAACTAGGTCTATTCGATTAGTTTAACTCTCGCCCTCACTAGTCAAAAACATTCTACAAAATGAGTGTTGGGCCAAAAGAGGAAGTGTGCATAAGCCTTGTCCTTTTTCTTCAAATTTTCAAATTCCAGCTTATGCCTTTGCACGATCCGTGCAAGTCTACTTATTCAAGGTTGCACAAATCGTGCAAGATCCTTAAAAGCAATATGTTCCCATTTTCAGTGGTGCACGAATCGAGCAAGGTGTTGCACGATTCGTGCAACCTTCAGCCTTCATAAAACCTTCGATTCTTTTGCTCCTGGCTTGCTCCTTGCGCGTTTTCCTTGATTCTTCCTCTTATTAAAACCAAAGATGCCCCATAACGCTCTGTTATCCTGAAAAGTTTAAGCACACATATAAGATAGATATATACCTCAAAATGTTAACAAAAGACGTTAAAGCGCATCGAAAACACTCTAGAATATAGTAGTATTTTACTCCTATCAATTATAAATAGATATTATCTTCCGTCTAAAAGAAAGCTTATGGTACTAGTAGCTCATTATGATTCAGAGTTACATCAAATGGATGTGAAACCAATTTTTTAAATGAAGATTTAGAGAAGAAGGTTTACATGAATCAACCTAAAGATTTTTCATGGAATGTTAAAGTCAAATTGTGTGTAAATTTAAAAAAATATATAAAGTTCGTCATAATGGCATATTAAGTTTAATATCATTAATTCATCTTTTGATTTTAAAGAAAATAATTTAATTAATGCATATATCAAAAGAATAGTGGGATTAAATTTATATTTTTGATTTTTTATATTGATGATATTATGCTTACTGCTATTGATTTGGATATTAATAAAAAAATATATATGCTCACATGTAAGAGATCCAATGAACTAGAGGTAATTAGATATTAAGATTCGTCTTTTGCTGGAATGCATTGATAGTAGAAAGTCCATATTTGGTTATATGTTTCTGTTTGTAGAAACATCAGTATCGTGGAAAATTATAAAAGGAACTATAATGCTTCATCCATTATGAAATCATAAATTTGTAGCATATTGTTAAGCTACAATTCATGTATTATGGATATGGAACCTTATTTCAAGACTTGGGGTTGTCGATGTCATTACCAGATCGCTGAAAATTTATTAATTTCATAATAATGTTCTTCTCTAAAAATGACAAATTTACAAAAGATACCCATCATATGAAATTAAGGTATTTTGTCATTGAAGAGAAGATTTGAAAACAAAGAGTGTATTTAGTACATTAGTACTGAACTTATGAATGCAAATCCTTTAAAGGCTTACAACCAGAATTGTTTGAGAAACATATTCTAGTGATGGATTTTGGTTGTAATGATGATGATGATGATTGATTATGTGATAATACTCTGAGCTCTATTATGTGTTTCTGATATACATTTATGATTTTTTGTTTTTTATGTTTGTATACACTTATGATTTAAACGATAAATAGGAAAGTCAATAATTTGACATTATCGTGGACCATTATGACATTTGGAATGTTTGAGTATCGATATGATATGGGAAATTGTAAGTGTTGTAGTATATGGAAGAAATGTTGATTAAATAAAACATAACGGCCATAACTCACACTGAACGATTTTCATATTACATATTATGATGAAATCATAAAGAGATTAATTGTTATGAACACTATAATATTTTATTAATTTAATCGGATCAAGAATGTTAAAAAATAATTAATATTAGTGTGTTTATGTTAACACAAATATATATTAATGAAGGTGTCAAAATATCATTATTTAACTTGACACATCATAGATTAAGTGAGTATGGAGTGCATAATTATCATATTATGATCAAGGTGTCAAATGTATAATATATATTTGACACATAATGTACAAGGTGTCATGCAATTAAACTATAATTTGACATATAATTATGGTCCAATTAAATTAATAAAAATTAATATTATGTGAATGAATCTCATCCATTGATTTGGTTATGCGATGGACATACCGGATTGAATGAAAATGTCTATATATGTGATGTAAATTGGTCCTCTCTCTACCAAGCAAAAACACAATCCTAACTCCATCAAAAGAGTGTGATTAAGAAATTAAGGACTAAAGGAGAGAAATTAATTTCTCATTAATGGCTTTAAGTGATAATTCTCTTGGAAATTCAAGTATGTTTTCTATCAGTATTTATTTTACGGTATAATAAAATTATTTAGTTTTAAAGATTCTTAAGGTTTACGATAAAAACCATATCATTTATACCCTGAACTTGTGTAAACCGGTTCAAAAAGGCTTCTTTACTGATGTGGCGCCTTAATTGGAGAGTGAGATTTAAATTAATCATATTTATTTAAATTAATCATAATCAACACTAATTAATCATACTTAACTACTAATTAATTACTCCCTCCATTTTTTTTAGTTGTCATTTTAGACAAATGCATTTTTCCATCAATAGTTGTCTTTTTAAAAATTCAAGATAACATTAACTATTATCTTTCAAATTTATCCCTCCCCTAATAAATGACTCTATGACTCAATTTACATAAGCATTTATTATATAATAGGGTTATATGAATATTTACTTCTATAATTTAAGACAAAAAACCCACTTTCTTAATATGTGCAACTTTTGCTAAATGGACAACTAAAAAAAATGGAGGGAGTACAATATAACACTAATTAAATGAGGAACTTTTATAAACTTTTATCCAAAAAATAATTTTTTCTTTTAATTTTTTTTGGAGCTGCTGCTCCTGTTTTTCCGAGGAGTATCAGCTCCTCTCACTCACCTCAGAAGGGGTGTTTTTGAGCGGAAATACGCAAGTTCAGGGTTAAATGATTTTATTTTACAGCTTGGGACTTTTTGGATAGTTTGACACAAATTCAAATGTGAAAGTGATCTTTTATTCAAAAATATGCATTGTCGGGGTTCATTTTTGTTAATCGTGCAGCCGTCTGCAACAACTACAAAGAAACTCCGTTTATCTGGATATCTGATAGTATCCATCAAGAAAAATAATGGTGAATCTGCGACAACTAACAAAGGAACTCTATTTATTTAAAACTTCAAATTCTTCTTCTTCTTCTTCGCTATTAAATTTTTTATCTTCAGCAGTCAATGGTTGTCCTTGGTCTTTCACTCAATCCCGCGGCGCTAGAGTCACTGCCATTCACGTTTGTTTCCCTTTCTCTCTTTTCTTCCTTATTAAATTTCAAAAAAGTTGAATTTTAAATATTTAAGTTAATGGGTATTAACTAGTTTAATTTATTAAAATGCAGTTAAGACCTGGCAATGTGATTGAAACTAAAGGTTAGTTCTTTTTATGGAGCTTATTGAATTTGGGTTTTTATTTTCTATATTATTCCGGGTTAGTGTGTAACTGATTAACAGTTTGGTGAATTTAATTTTTGCGATGCAGGAAAAGTTTACCAGGTACTTCCTTTTTTGCTGTGAATTATAATAAATATTAAGTTAATGATGATTGGTTTAAATTTTATTAATGTCAGTGTGCTGTTTTTAGCTATTAATTGGGCTGTGGATTTTAAGGTGGTGGATGTGGAGCACAAGCAGCGAGGAAGAGGAGGAGCATCTATGCAGGTTTCCATTTTGTTTGATTTATTTTTCTTTCTGAAATTGAAAAGCTCTCGTTTTCTTTTTATTTTGATGTATGAAGTTTTATGCTAGTCTAGTATGACGGACTGAATTGCGTCGGAAATGAATTTAATGGAAATTGAAAGTTATGGTGGAAATGATAGTGGACTGTGGACTTTAAGGTTAAGAATCTTAATAATATGCTTTGAAATATTTGAATGAATCAAAGAAGGGGAAACCAAATTGTGTTTCAGAAGTATAATGCTAAACGCTATTTTCTAAAAGGAAACTAAAATCTAACTACCGCACTGTAACATTAACAATATTTCATTAGGCATGTTGGCATGGTTATACGACCTATATTCGTCAGGCAGTTTACCCAACCTAAATTTAATAAAACCTGTCTGCCAAGTACCAAACTTGCATTCAGTATTATGGATTGGATTTTTGCCTTCCTTTTTTCTCAAGGCACGTTGTAATGAACCTGTCTGACAAATAGTGAAAAATTGCTTCCATATAAAGACATTGTCATTCTTTGTCCTTGTTGACTTAAACATGGCGATGTATTAATTATTTGCTCCTATTTACCACGTGTCTTTGCCGTAGGTGGAGCTTCGCAACATAGACAATGGAAACAAACAAAGCTTACGTTTTAATACTGAGGAGGCTATTGAAAGTATGTTTCCTAGCTTTAGATTTTGGCCATCTTCTGCGCCAAAATTTATATTGTTGCTTTATAGCATATTGGCTGTGGTTGATTTCGGATTTTGCCTCTTGAAAACCATCTCCATGCATCTTAAGCTCTTATTTGTTTGAATGGGATATGGCTGTATAAACCACAGATTCATTATTGAAAATATAAATTGTTTTTCCCTTCACGTACAAGTAAGAAATAAAACACTTTCTGCAGGGGTGTTTGTCGAAGAAAGGTCATTTACATTTCTGTATGAAGAACAGGGAAAAGTATTTCTAATGGAGTGAGTTAATATTTCTCCCCTCCTCGTAATGACTATTCCTTTTTTAATACTTGCAATTTTAGTAACAGAAATGTTATAAATTTACTGAATGTTGCTTATGTTGTGAATACGTACCAGCCCTGAAAAATTTGAGCAACTTGAAGTGCCGGCAGAGTTGTTTGGCAAGGCTGCCCCATATCTAAAAGGTGAGTTAGATTCAAGAATGACTGTCGTATTCCATTATACTTCTTTTCCCTCTTCGTTATATCTACTGCACTTTTATGTCTCTTTATAAGTTATAACAATTTCCTCACAGTGTCCTTTATCAGAGTTGTCTGTTTCTGCGTTGTCAAGGGTTGACATGGAAAATGTGCATCCTAGAGCTCTTGGTAACATGATATAGAAAATTAGACAACCCATGTTTTTTGAAAATATGACAGCATAGATAGAAATATCATTAAGATATGAGTGTGACAATAGATTGTGTTAATCCTATCAGCCACTGACATAGCTGTTAGAGGTGCGCCTTAGGCAATGGCTAAGGGGCCTCATCTGCCATGATGCGGGAGACACCCCTGAGGCGCGCACCTCTGGCGCCTCTGCCGTGAGGTGAGGTGCTGGCCAGGCATGCCTCAGGGTTAAATAGGCCCCTTTTTTTTAAACTAAACCCTAGTATTGCCTAGTGGCTGCTTAATGTGTTTTAATTAATTAAAACTGTAAAAAAGGCCAGCAAGGCAGCAACCTAATGATACTTTAACCTAACAACATTTAAAATATAAACTCTATTAAAACGCAGTTTTGAGCAAATATCGAAAACTAAACAAAGCAGTTGGTCTGTCTTTTTTCTTCAAAACGTCTTTTCTTCTTATTCAACATTTTGTTGATCTTGATGATGATTAAGTAGCTTTTTAAATTATAATTTAGAAATATGATTATGGGCACATTTAAGTTTTTTATTTATGTTTAAAAAACTTTTAAAATACATTGGGTTTATGGTCATGGTACTTTATGTATATTTTATTGTACAATTTTTCTTTCGGCACCTTTTTCCAAATTGAAAGCGCTTCGCTTCTTGCCTTGCACCTCGGGCCATAGGCCCCTTGTCGCATCGGGTGCCTTTTGCTTTTAATAACTATGGCTACTGAATTGGACAAAACAAAAATATATACCTTGTAGGAAACTATTCAAATGTACTTTTTCTTGAGTAGAAACGTGAAGAGTTTAATATGCTTGCCTTTGATTTTGTTACTGCTTTGTATCTGTAATGTTGCTTTTGCAGAAAACATTTCCCCCTTTTTAGCTTATTTCGTCACAAATCACTATAATTGACATGCGTTATTACCGACTTAAAATGTAAATTATTGGTTAACAGATGAAATGCGAGTTAAATTGCAGTTATATGATGAAAAGCCTTTGTCTGGATCAATTCCAAAACAAGTGACATGCACTATAAAGGAGACACAAGCACCTATGAAAGGGCTTACAGCTACACCAAGGTAACTGTTGTTCTTTATATGCTTATTTGCTCATGAATGTTACCTTTACACATTTGTGATATGTCTCTTCCATTACTCATCCCCTAATTATAGGGACCTAATTAACTAAAACTGAAGTTATAGGATCTAATAACAAAAAAATAAAGCTCAAGATCCTGTTATGGATTTTGTTGCCTATGTTTTATCACGAAACATCTAAATCTTAGTAATGTGCATTAGAATAACAATATTACTTTCATATTATATTGTAATATATTCTTATAGCTGCTGTTTCCTGATGCTTTATGATTTGTCCATGTTCTTTATATTGGTTCCGTTGTTTGAACATATTCCACAGTAATGAGATTAGATGCAGATTGTCATTTCTATAGTTTTTTTTCCTGAATTAGTCTTTTGGCCTTTCTAGTGATAGCTTATGACCGGCAATGCGCATAACTATGTTCCATCTTGCTAATCACATTATTATCGGGATTACTCATTTTTTTAAAACTCAGGCAATATGTCTATAAGTCTATTAATAGTCATTTGAAGTGTTTCACATAATCATTTGTTGAGCTTTGTGCTTTTAACTCCAGGACTATGTTAATTTTTTCCCTTAATGCAGGTATAAAAAGGCTCTATTGGACAATAATCTCACTATTCAAGTAAGTTAAAAACGATTTTTTTATTTTCATTATAGGAGCTATTACACAAGTTGAAGTTGCCTTGACCAAGATTTTTAATTTATCTATGTTTGTAACTCAACAACTCTTACTTCACATTGGTTGTTTGAGATCTTGCAGCTTAGACGTACCTTTCTTTATCTGTTTCTGTAGTCTAATTTTCATCAGCTTTTCTTTATGGGCTTCAAAACGGGTCATGACACAGGAAGACAATTTGCCTAATACGGAGAATTAATAATTTAAGATTGAAGTTAAACGTGCTCACCCATGTCATAAATGGGTCGACCTGGTTGTGACACGGCTTAAAGCATACAGTGTCACGGGTTGACATATAGATAAGGGTAGTGTAGGAATAGTAACTGCGTTTTATGTATTGGTTTGACTCAAAATTACACTAAACATTTCTCCATTTCTTCCAAATAATCGTGGAGTTGTTTAACATGATCAGAGACACAATTAAATTATGCAACTCAAAGAGTTTATGTATGGGGGCAATTTGTGGAAAACAATTGTTGTATGTAGGGATCTTAAATTATGTTAAACATTTTTTTGGGTACGCATTGCTGCTTCAAGTTAGATTGATTTTCTTGTTTCAGTTGGTGTTAAGGGTGTGCGGAAATCAAACCAAATCAAAATAAAATGACAAAAAATGGTCATTTCGGTTTGAAAAGTAAAAAAATCAGTTTATTTTTTATTAATAACAAAACCAAAAAAACCAAACTGAACCAAAAAAATAACCTAATCAACTTGTTTGGTATAATTTGGTTTTAAAAAAAAAATTAAAATTTCAGTTTGGTTTTAATTTTTTTCAAAATTTCAGTTCGGTTTGAACCAAGTGCACACCCCTAAGGGTGTGACTAATATTATATCCTATAATGAAGTTTTCTATTTTATCAGAACCCTAAAGTTTTCAATATGAAAAATGTGTTATCAGAAGGATCTTTGGGAAATTCTAAAAATGTCATAATGTCATATCCTTTATGTTTGCAGGTACCAGCATATCTAGATGTTGGTGAAGCAATCATTGTTGATACAAATGAGGACTCCTATATTACCAGGTGAATGATGAGCATCCTTCTTCTGCTCGATGTTTTTTTTTGTGGAACATGTTTAGTTAATCTACACCATTCATTTTGTAATGAAGAGTGTAGATTGATTGAACATGATTCAACTTGAGAGGACCCTGATCCGGATAACAATTGTTACTTCCTGAATATTAGTCTGCATTCCATTTCCATGTAGGGGTGTGCATTTGGTATTTCTGTTCCATATTGAAAATTACCAAAGCAATAAGGTTTGAAGTTGCCAAAAACCAAATTGAAATAAGAGGGTATAATTGTTATGGATTTGGTTTGGTTTTTGATTTTATTTAAAATACAAAAAATGATTGTTCTTTTTTTTTTTTTAAAGACAACCTAGATAAGAAAAATAAGAGTAAGAAATTTTAAAATTAGAAATTAAATGTAGTTCTCTATGTTTTAATAGATTATTCATTTTAACCATTTGAAATATAAGGAAAAATTGTTACTATATATGTATATATATAGTTTGTTTTTGTTATTTGGTTTTTAAAATTGAAAACAGAACCAAGCTAAAAAAATTTATAATAAGTGAATCAAACCAACAATTTTTTGGTTGGTTTGGTTTAATTGAGTGCACACCTCTAAAGTTAGTTACTTGTAGTCTGAATGGGTCTTTGTCTTTGACCATGATTTACCTTTATTTTAGCTAATAAAATAGCTGATGTTTTTCAGGGCCAACAAATAAATGTACCAACTTCATTTATAGTGTAAAAGAGTAGAAGTTACAAAGTTTTGTTATGGAATTGGAATGATGGTTGCGAGACAGGGTTCAAGTTCGGGAATTCTTGAGGTTGTGGCTTATGTTCTTAAGAAATCTTTAACTATCGATCCTGCAAGGAATAATCGTTCTTGATTACAGCTACTGTTTTGAGATTTTGGTTATCGATTACAGAAACTGTTTCGAAATTGTGATTGCATAAACTGCATTTTATTAGCTTTCTGTTGCTCTAAATCTGAGCATGTGACGTTGATATTTGAATCCGAATTGAACTTAAAAAGCTTAAAGACTAAAACGTGACATCTTGTTTTTTTTGTTTCAGGGATATAGGTCTCAGAAATCCATATGCAAATTTGTGTAATGGTATAAACAGAGATGATTGAAATTTGAGAAAATTAGGAAATTACCTAAATAATAAAAAAAATAGCAATTACCTACCACAAATTGTGGACTTAACTTTCCTACCTACCCGTGTCAGCTAATTACTTTTATACCTTATCTTATTTGTTTTTATACCTAAAAATTACTCCATGTGTTTTCATTGTAACAACCTTCTTCTTCCTCCTCAAAACTTTCAGCCCATCCTCTCTTTTTATCAGATTCAAATTCTTTCAAATTTCACGAATTCTTTTTTCAATATTCTGTCAGATCTTCGAAAATTACTACCTCATTATTCGAATTCATACATTACGATTAACAAAAACTGCGGATTCAACAAAAAAACGGTAAACAATTGTTCAATTGAATATTTTACTGTTTTAATATGTTTAATTAGGTTTCAAAGATTTTCGAGCTGTGTAAATAGTTTAAAACATAATAAAAATCATATATAAGAGTTGCAAACTGTTTTAATCGTTTATTTTTTATAGTTTTCATATTATCAGATTCAAATGTATTCTGTTGTATTTTATATGTGTTTATAATAGTTGATAACAGTTGCAATGATATGTTTCATGAAAATTGAATTAATGTGTGATTAAAAACGTATATATCTGTTGCAAACCGTAACAAACTAAATAAAACGGTTTATGAGTATATAAAATAAAGTATAGTACAGTTTCTAACAGTGTCAAATTAATTAAAACAGTTTCAATGTGTATCAACATAAATTCCGAATAAAATTTAATTTTATATCTTCTATTTTGCAATATTTTAAAGTTTAAAACAGTGGTATATGTGTTTACAAGAATTTACATTAGTTTAAGTGTTATTGTACTTCAAAACATATATATTGTAAATTGCAAATACAGTATAGGTTATAGAAAGGTATAGTGTAGTTGCAAACAGTATCATAATAAAGAAAACAGTTTCAAAGTGCATCAAGAAAATGCTCAATAAATTTAGAGTTTATTTCTTATGATTTTTTATATATTCATGTTTAAAACAGTTTTGTAGAAAGTTTATAACCATTGAATACATTTTCAAATTCAGTTTCATAGTTTTTTGAAAATTGTTATTTTATAGTTTTTTAAAGTTCAAAACAGTCACTAATAGTTTCAGATTTTATATACTTTTATAAATTGTTTTAAACCGTTTACAACACATGCATACAGTTTCAAATGTTGATTCATATACAGTTTCCAATGGTTTACAACAGGTAATGAAATCATGCACAATGCAATACAAGTTAAAATGCGTTGATGAAGAATGTCAACTGAATCTATATGCTTCAAAGATAGGTCTCACAAAATCATTTGTGATCCGCAAATTGCTTGATATCCATACTTGCCGTTTGGAAAAGAGGATGGGCAGTCAATGTCAAGTTAGTTCAACCGTCATTGCAAATATTATAAAACATAAGTTCATGTATGTGAAGACGAATTATACACCAAATGACATTAGGCGGGACATGAAAAATGATTACAGTGTTGGTATTGACTATTGGAAAGTTTGGATATGTAGAGGAAAAGTTATAGATCTAGTAAGAGGAACATCACAAGAATCATATGCACAATTTCAGCTCATAACAATTAAATAGATTGATTTTTCTAATTTTATCATTACTTTCTGATAATTTATTGTGAGTTTCAAATTTAGTTTTCGATCCGCTCGGATTTTTTATTCGTAATCAAATCGCTTCAAATTTCACTTGGAATTCAAATCCAACAATCATAACTTTCTCCAAAAACAAAAAGAAAATTATAAATTTTGTAATTTATTCGTTCTCATTAAAAATCTATTAAAACCCGTTTTAAACACAGTTTCAAATACAGTTTCAAACGGTTTCAGACAATTTCTAAAACACATAGTTATTATCATTTTAAAACATTATACAATGGTTTCAAACAGTTTACAAGCGCTTTAATCAGTTTCAAAAAAAAAAAGCTTCAAACATATAAAGGTTTCAAATTTTTTGTAAAGGTTTCAAACAGTTTTATAAAACACAATTTGCAACCTTTATCTAAAACAGTTTCAAACAATTTAAAAATATTTCAAACAGTTTACAAAAGTTTCAAACAGTTAAAAAATATTTCAAACAGCTTATAAAAATTTCAAAAAACAGCTTATAGAAGTTTCAATCAGTTTACAAAGGTTTCAATCAGTTTCAAACGGATTCTAAAAGTAGTTTCAAACATTTCATAAAAAAATTAAATTAGTTATAAAAACAGTTTAAAATAGTTTACAAAGTTTTTAACGGTTTATAAAGATTTCAAACAAACAATTTAAAACGATTTTTAAAAACAGTTTCAAACGGTTTACAATAGTTTCAAACGTATGAATAAAAATTATCAATAAAAATTAATACATAAACAAATAGAAAGAGGAAGAAGAAGATGTAGAATAAGAGGACATGGCGTTGGCAGTGGCAAATATAACCATTTTTCAAAGACAATTTATAAAAGAGTTTAAAACGATTTGGATACATACTTTTCAGCCATTTTTAAAGACATAAAGGTTTCAAACAACTTCAAATGCATAATTTGCAACATTTATCTAAAACAGTTGAAAAACACAGTTTCATATAGTTTACAACAGTTTCAAACATATGAACAATATTGTTAATAAAAATTAACAGATAAAAAAATAGAAAGAGTAAGAAGAAGATCCAGAATAAGACGATACAACAATGAGGATTGCAGAACGGTCAATTTTTTTGAGACGAATATGGATAATTTTTTCATCGGTGATTTTTTATTTGCTTCGTTATAGTTTGTGTTATATATCAGAGTTATTGGATGAAAAATAAAAAATTAGATTGAATTTGTTAAGAAATGCCATTAAAAGGAATAAAAGAAGAAGAACAAAATCACAGAAAAAGAAAGAAAGAAGAAGAAGAGGAAGAAGACGAAGAGAGAAGAAGAGGAAAGAGAAAAAGAGAAAAAGAAGAAAATATGTATAACTGTCATAATGAGGTATTTTTACAAACAAAAAAAAGCCTTAATTGAGGTAGGCATAAAAACAATGCAGAATAGGAGTAAAAACATTAAAATTTAAAATTGAGGTATTTAAAATAAATAAATATATAAAGGAAGTATTTTGTGCAAATTCCTTTTGAAATTTTTATACAGCATAACACATTGATATTATAATTTATTAATACTAAAAATAAATGAAACATAATTAAATAACAAATGAGTTTACTGGTTCTTTATTTGTTACGAATAAAAAATAATGTTTATCCGAACAATTCAATACAGATAATGCATGTGCTCATGATAATTGATCAATTTAAAATTATAGTGTAAGTGTAGATTTTGTCTTTTCAAATTTGTTTTGTAATTTTTTTGACCTTCTAGAACACGATATATATATAATCATATGATGATTTAACATGTTTTAAATTTATGAATAATAAATAAGAAAATTTATAAAAAAATAAATTAGAATAAACCAAAAATAAATTTAAAATATAACAAAATTAAATATTAATTAAAAAAATTTGTTGAAATGATATATGACCTGTCATTAAAATACTGATGATTACAAAATATAATTAATAAAATCATTTAAAAACATATCATCAAGATGGAACTGATTTGACATCAAAATTTATCAACACAAAATATATATATATATATATATATATATATATATATATATATATATATATATATATATATATATATATATATATAAATTGAATATAAAATAAATGTGAATTAATTAAAGGCAGAATGTCCATTTTATTAGAAAATTAATTGTTATGTGAATTAAATCATTTTGATCTTTAAAAGTTCATTTTTTTTAATATTATAGCATTTAGATATCAAATTTAAATAAAATCAATACTTATAATAAAATTATATTTAATTTATTATTAAATAAATTTAGTAGAATATTGTCATATTTATGTTTTAGATGAATTACACAAATTGTATGTAAACTATTTTCTACTATGACATGTCGATTAGTAAACAAATCACGAGTTTATCATGGCATTTATCAAATCTATGGATATACGAGACATTTATGACTCAGTAATAAGATTTATTAGCCCTAAGTATAAGCGTAAAAAAGATAGAGCCCAAGTATTCACAATTTAAAAACTTTCCTGATAATGAAGTCTCTAACCAAGAGTGGCATGTGGTACATGATTGCCATAGGTGTGGAGAAATGGCCTGATGAGAACCAAGCAGGAGGATTTTTCTTGAGTACAGCAGCTACAGTATTCTTCGCAAACTCTTCGGTTGGGGTGGACCTGACTCCCTGTGAAAAGTATGCTCTGTCCTTGATTGCTGCTTCATATGGTTTGTATAATTTCCACTCCGGCATCTTGTTGTACCCGGCTGCAGCAGAGTTTCCTATGTTTGATTTTATAGCTCCGGGAACAACATTGATAACATCGATCCCCAAAGGCTTGAGTTCCAACCTGCATTCGACATGAACAATCTGTCATCATTTTCAACCAATCTGTTATCATTTTCAATCAATCAGAAATATGTTTCCATCTTGATGTCCATGACATTTATACATTTAGATGTTTTATGTTTATCGAGAATCATGCACGGTAATATTTTTTCGTCCCACGAACAAGAGCAAAGCTCAGAAAGTTGTACAGTCAAAGATAACATTACATTTAGATGTCTTTATCCCAGAAGATACTCATGTTCGAGTAAAGGATATATTACCTAAGCAATATGCACTTTCATCAGAACAAGATAAACTGAGGTATAAAATTTTCTAAAAAGGAAAGGTGCTGTCACATCAAACATTTGTAGTTATATTCCCCAACTATTGTAACTGAATGCTCAGCTTATATATCAATATTGAAATTATCAGTACTCTATTATAATCTTTTATTCTGGATTTTTCTGCATATACCGTCATAGTGAACTCTCCGAAACCCCCATCTGATGCTCTTTTGACGTTTTCTTTACCATTTTCAGAACAAGAACTGATCTAAACAGCCCACCAAATCTTCTGCAATTTACTACTTGGAAAACATAAATAAATGTCTCAACTAAGGGTTAAGAAAACTGTCAGCAGTTTGCTCCTGTTTTGTGTCTAGATTTCCATTTTAACTTTTAATGCCATGGTCATGCTATGTTCTTGAAGGTATGGAAACAAAGACTTTCGCATACCTTAAGGTGTCTGTCAACGCATGAAGAGCAGCTTTAGTAGCAGTATAAACACCAGACCAAGGGGAAGGAGCCAAGACAGTAACACTTCCAACATTAACTATTTTCCCCTTTTTCCTAGATGCCATGTGAGGAATAGCAGCTTGAATGACTCTCATGGTACCTATAGAGGCATACAACTACAGCATTAGGCTAAAGAAAAACAGCAGCATGGTATGTCCATGTAAAAATAAACCTTATGCTTCTGAAATAAAGGTGTCTGAAGTTCATCATTGGAAAAAGATGAACAAAATAGTAGCTATTGTGATTGAGCATCTTGATAATCTTTCTAGAGAATGTAAAGAATCTATAGAGCTTATGTTTTCATAACTACTAGCACTCTAAATGAAAGAAATATAAACAACTTAGACAAGAAGTAGGTGTGCATTTATGAAAAATGGTCCTGATTGCGGCAGAGCGCGGACCATCTATGATAGTAAGTCATTTATCCAATGAAGTCACCTGTTACTAAAGCTAAGAGAATTGCAGATTCAAAATACTATTTGGCCAAAATATTCAACAAATGTGCCCAAAAGTTTAATATACAAGTAAAGAAACAAACCTGAAACCGGTATAGACAGATCTTAACTATTAAATATCCTAATTATATATGGAACTTTCATAGACTTAAAAAAATTAAGTCCTATAAATATAGTTAATCCAGGACTCTAATCTTTGGTAACTCCACCTAACAGTATACCAGTGCTCCAAAAATGGTAAAAAAATAAAAGACACTAAAGGCCTTTGGAAAGACTGAAAATATGTTTATGTTAGTGATTTAAAAGGAAAGACTGAAATTACTCGTGTAGTAAAATAAAATCCAATATACAATCTATAGCTGACATAGAATGCATGAAATCGCGAATCATACAATTTTGATAAAAGTGGTCCTAACGATGACTTCCAAACTAGAATTACGAGAATTGAGCACAAACTGACAGGAGAGTACAAATATACTATTGCAGTTCTATAGAGAAAGACAAATCAAGCACCTTTATGAGAACTCCCAGTTATGTCTTGGCCAATGATCACCAGTCAAAGATGAAGTACTGAAAACCACTACTATAAGACTCTTCATATTATTATCTAGTTACGCCTGCCTTTTTGTTGTCTGAAATCTGAAAGCGAAAATTGCAGCCTACCACAAAAAGAGAAGATTTTTCTATATCCTACTGTAGATCATGGATGAAAAGCAAGAAGCTTTGAAGAGAATGTATAAAAAATTTACTCTCATGGCAAGCTAAGTTGATATGAAGCTTATCCTAAACCAAAATTCATAGATTTCATTTCACATCTGATTAATTCAATCATGTACCAGTAACACAATTTATAGTGTCAGAACTAATCAATTGCACAAGGAAAGCAAGACAATTTAACAGACCATAGTTTCTTCAGATTACCAGAATAATTACTTTAGTTTAAAGATGCATTCATGTATTAGAACAACATTTAATCAACAATAACAAGTTAAAAGTTGGATCTGTTTTATAAACTACACTATTCTTCTCGTTTTCCTGAAAGTTTTGCATTTGGAAAATTAAGTGGATGAACCCTGTTGCTCCTTCTACTCGGAGAAGAGGAAGCAAAACGTTTCCTTTCTTCAGTAGTTGCTCTAGGTCTTTCCTTTTCAACAAACTTCAGTTGTTCCTCTAACACCTTTCCCATGTTGAAAGCCATAGCATAAGCAGCTAAAAGAGACATGGTTACTTTATCCTCAAGACCGAAAAATAGAATTTGCTTTTTAACTATGTTATAAATGCGTGGTGTGGTGTTGTATTAACAGGATTTGAAGGAGGGTATTTGTAGAGTTTTAGAACAGAGTTTGTGAGTTATTTATTTCTATTTCTTTAAACTTAATTAATTATGAGCCATCATGCAAACAGTGTTTTAAAACTGCCAAACTAACATATTTGCCTATTTTATATGCTCAAGTATCAGTAAATCAAGGATACTAACTTAAACTTCCCCTGATTATAAGATCACTACTTTAGTGTGAAAATGCATTCACCTTGATTTTATAACATATATCAATCAACACTAAGAAGCAACAGAAATATGTTACATCACCTAGCTGTTCAAGTTCACCTTTGTTTGGTTGAATTCTACTCCACAGTTCATTTCACTTTATTTGTAAATAAATTCATTTGACAACATGACTAGTTCTACAAAAAATAAATAGAGTTATTAAATGAACCTCTAAGTAAATAAAAATCGAGAAAATATTAAAGAACTAGGATGCTGCTACCAATGAGTTATAGCTCAAATGGTATAAACGCCGGGAGTCATTTTGCTAATTCATGGGTTCAATCCCTCCCACAAGTGCTTCTCCCTCCCTAATGATAAAAAAAAAACTAGGATGCTTCACATGTTTTTCCAGATCCCCTCTCATAATTGCACAGTTTTTGATACTAAAAAAAATCGAAATTCCACATATTTCTCGACATCTAAAGGGTCCATGTTAAAAAAACCAAAAATTTAAGTTACCAATCATTCAACAGCTTAATGTTATGCTAAAACAAAAACCATATTACAGGGCAAACCAAAATCACCAATTACACCCTAATCCTAGGTAGAACGGACACGGACACGGGACACTCACACAGGAACACGGCGAAACAGTGTGATTTTAAAGTTTCCTATGTAAAGGATGAAGTTTCAGGTCCGAAACAAGAGACGTTAATTGAATGAAGTCTCCGCTCTACCTAATCTTATATCCTTATTAACAGATCACAGAATGATCATTCATGACATATAATTGATCATCAAAGAATCCATCTTTATTAAAACCAACAAAAACCCACATCACAAAAACCACAATCTAATACAAAATCAGAGCACTAGAATAAAAACAACGAAAGATTACCATAAACATTGGTATCGAAAGTGTTTTGCATAGCAGATAAAGGGACTTCAGCAAGAGGAGCAACACACTGAATCCCAGCATTATTAACCAAGATATCAACTTTGCCAAACTTCTCAAGAACATTTGACATCACATGTTGCACACTTTCATCTGATAAAACATCCAGTTCTTGGAGATAGAATCTATGGTCATGTTCAAGCTCTCTCATAGAGTTTAAGGACCGACTAGTGGCCACTACTAAGCAATTATTTACAGCAAATTCTTGAGCCAGTGCATAGCCAATGCCTCCATGGCTGCAGCCAGTGATCAGAACTATTTCTCGGCCATGAGATTCCATTATTGGGTTAATAAAAATGGGATCTAACTAGTACTTGCTAGGTTTGTTTAAATGTGAGGAGATATTTGTAGTTGAAAGAAAGACTTTTGTGATTGTGGGGTAGGATTTTGGATATTTTTGTGGGGTAGATACTATACAAGGTTTTATCTAAAGGCTAATCCCCTTAAAAAATACCCACCTTTTAGTCCCAATTCAATTGCACCAACACGTTGTAAAATCACCAAATATATTATAATTACGACTTTTCGCTTCTAATTCCACCCTTAAGCATTAAATTGACTTTTTTTCACTAAAAAAATATTCTAATTAATACTTTATATTTCAACATATATTCTAAATAGTGCTTAATGTTATATTTAAAATAAAAAAACACTTCTTTTGAAAATTATAAAACTTATACTAATTTTTTATTTAATATAAAAAATATTAATATAAAATATTAATATTTTTTATTAATATTAAATCGGTTTTATCCCGAATAAATAATTCCGAAATTTTTATTTTCACAATCACCTTTTCGTACTCCGATTATCAATCCGAAAAAAAAACGTCACTCGTCTTCTCCGAGACGAATTCACCGAGTTCGTCTCAGAGGAAAACAATCTTCTCCATTGGACTTCCTCTTCTCCAGGTGGAGTAGACGACCTTTGTCTTCTCCATATGGAGAAGACGAACAGATCACCGTTCGTCTTCTCCCTACAAATCTGTTCGTCTTCTCCAGGGAGAAGACGAACGGTGATCTGTTCGTCTTCTCGGTGATCTGTTCGTCTTTTCCGAAACGAACCAAGAGCGGGATTAATTTTTTAAAGAAGTTTAAATTAGTTTTACGGAAAAAGAACGCTGAGGTTTAACGAGAGCGGAGGTACATTTTTTTTCAACATAATATTAGTACATATTAATTAAATTACTACTAATTTAATTTTTTTTAGGGAAGATGGTATTTTGTTTTAATAATAACATTAAAGACTATTTAGAATATTTGCTGAACTTTAAAGTATTGGAAAAAATGTCAATTTGATGCTTGAGGGTGTAATTTAGATCAAAAGCTATGAATTTTTAAATTTGAGGGTGCAATTAAAAGTGAAAGGTCGTAATTAGGGTATATTTGGTGGTTTTACAACGTGAGAGTGTAATTGAATTGCGGCTGAAAGGTGTTTTTTTTTTTAAAAAGGATTACCTTATCTAAATGTTATGCCGCGGAGCGAGAGGTGTGGTATTTGTTTGAAATTTAGATTTTTTTTAGTCAAGGCTAGAATTTTCATTAATAATAATGAAAATACACAAATGAACAGTTTAACGAATCGAAACAGACTATTCTAAAATATTAATGAGAGCCGTAGATATAGTAAATACAGTCATCGATTACGGTTTTTCAAACCATCAAATGAGTCACCCAATATATTTATGGTTCAAACATTGAAAACACGATTTTAAAACCGCTATATACTTGAATTTTCAAGTTTTATGATATTGGGTATGTGAAAATCGATCGGAATCACGTCAGGTTAAGTTTTGGGGCTGTTTGTGGTCCTCACGACGAGAGATCATCCTCACGATGTGATGAAAGCTTGGCACCAAGTGCCAAGAATATTTAGACTCGGGTACGACGTGCCGAGACCCGACACGATGTACCCCAACCCGGTATCGATCTTTGGACTCCAAAATCACAAAATTTGGACATAGATTTGGACATGTAAGATTAGGGTTTTGGAATGAACATAATAAGTGTTTGAAGATCGACAAGATGAATACGACGATTACTATTAGCTAAGTATAGAATATGATTAAGAAGTTATCGAATTCAAGAACCGCCTTAAGAACGAGATTGTTTTGACCTAAGTTAGTAACTTAGGGTTTTGTGTTTAAGTTTACGTTTATGAATTAAACGTACGTACGATTTGAATTTATAACAGACGTGATAACAAGATAGATGAACAATATCAAAAAAGAGCCTAACCGAGCATACGTACCATCAAAACCGACATCAACAAACAGAAATAAGGAACTATTTTGGCCAGACCGATCACACACAAGACAAAATCTACTCGGTCAACCTAGAAGGACCCTTCATACATTATCTCAGACAAACCGAGCAGACCCTTCATAACACCATCTCGGACAACCAAGCAGGACCCTTCAAGACACCATCTCGGCGAAAATCGAGTAAGACCACACTGATTACAAGGACAGTAATCTGACAGAAGGTACTCTAACATTTCCAACAATATCTGCATAAAAAAAGAGAATGAAATCAGACTTGTCGGCCCAGACAAAGAAAAAACAAAGGTATAGTATAAAAGACTAAGAAAACGTAGGTAAGAAGGTTAATTCTCTTTTTCTCTCTCAACTCTCAACTCCTTTTCACTTCTTATTCTTTCTCTCACTAAAACTCCCACTGACTTGACCGTCGGAGAGGTCTGCCGAAATCCCCTTCCAGCACCCTTCTAACGGTTGTGTTGTGCCTTTTCAGGAACACTTTGGAAGATATCATGGGACCTGAGACACGCCCCGAAATCACAAGTTATCAAGACGTATCGACGAGCTACGAGATGGACGAGTTTGGATTAGCGGGGTTCGATTGTTATAGTGATATTACAGTTATATGGATAACGGTCAATGTGAGTTGAACTTTATTTTTGAGTATTATTCCGCAATAGCTATATTTGATATTATAAGTACAAATATCGAACTACATCACATGTTATAATATTTTATTGTTATAAATGAATTAGTATATGGCATTATCGAATATCTAGCTTATGAAAACTAGTATATGATCCGGGGGAACAAGCTACCTATTCGGCGTCAATAGGCTGTATGATCACCAGTGTCCGGATAAGTCATAAAATTATTCTAGATCGCTTTGTAGAGTACTCTTCTCGTTTGATTAGATACAATATTGAACTCGGTAGAATTATCCCAGGACCTGTATCTAGAGTTAACTCGGTGAAATTATCCCGGGACTCGTCTCAATCAATTGTTTGGATACAAGAAATGGTACTAGTTTAACTCGATCAAACTATCCCAGGACTGTACCACTAGGTATAGGTTAAACTCGATTGAATTATCTCGGGACCTTGCGAAAAGGATTTTGAGAAATCTTATTCGCTCGTTGATAAGTGTATATTTTACGTCATTTAGAGGTCATTTATTTACTAGTTTTTAGTATTTTATGATGTAAAATATACGCTTATTTAGTTAATTTCGCTTATTTGATAAATTATTTGTAGAATGTAAATATTTAATGTTTCTTGAGTTTTTAGGAATAAAACAGAGTTAAAATGCAAAAATAGTCAGAGCCAGAAGGATTCGAGCTGAGTTCAAGAAAGCCAACCAAGTTTCGGGTCAAACCGAGTCAAAACCGAACCGAACCGGAAAAGAAATCACAAGCAGAACTTCAGCCGGCCTTCAGCCGGCCCACGACAATGAGCCGGCCAAGGGCCGGCTGATTACTGGTTCTTGGCAATCACTTCGATTCTTGGAAAATCGCAAGGGGATTCTTGACCGATTCACTCATACACCTTCCATAAGCCACAAATATTATGTTCACACTCAAAGAGATCTTTCTTGGCTTGCACTCAAAGTATGAATCAAGAAGATATCTAATCAAGACTATCTTTGGAAACGAGATAAGTGAATCATGATTCACTCAAGACGCTTATGGAAGAACTTGCTCCCTACTCCGCTCTACATGGAAAGAAGATATTCAAGGCTTGATCATCACTCAAACTCCATGATATGAAGAGGGATTCTTGGCTTGAGCTCCACTCCTAGCACCTCTATAAATAGCTTGCATTTGTGTAGAGAAAAAACATCCTTGAGAGATCAAACACATCTTTTGGATCTTTCATTTAGAGATCATACATTTTGTAGTTTACATCTAGATCATAGACAAGCCATTAGAGGTAGTCTATTTTAGTATCATTTCTACTCTATAGTTTGGGATTATTACGCAATACATATTGGAATTCCGGAGTTAAGGTACAACATTATTGAGAGATCAATTACCGTTGTGTTCTTGTTAATCATGAATTCCATATATGTTATTGTTGAATTTCCTTTAATTATGAGTAGCTAAACCCATTTTCGGGGATTATTAATTGGACTTATGTCTACTTGATCATATTGGGATATTGGATTGTTATTAAGATGATGTGTTAATTAATGCTCATAATGCTTGAATGTTTTTGGCCAATTCATTCACCGCCCTATGTTTTAATTATGACTTGAGAGAGCTTAATTGAAATAGATCAGTTAATTAACAACGTATGAATTAATAACACGAGAGTGAGTTAATGAATACGTGTTCTTGAGGTTCGCTTAATAAATGTCATTTAATCACTTGATTTGGTATTTTATAACACGAGAGTGAGTAATTTGCCTATTAAATGGTTATTTGTATATTTTTATCTATAGCGGCTTGAGAGAGAGTTATAGATGCATTAGACTAGCCTGAACCATTAAATTGATAACATAATCCAAATATCCCATGAGATTAATGACATAAAGAAAATTAATAATCCCTGATCTTCCTTATTATTGTTTAAACCCATTTTTATTCAAAGCTTAATTTTATTCTAAATTAAATCTGCTTAATTCTATTTTATTAATTTTAAATCACTTCAACCAAATTATCTTTTTGGCTATCCAAATTGAGTATCTTAATTGGGTGTATTTAGTTGATTTCCTTGTGGGTACGATATCTGGACTTCACAGTCTATATTACGAGTTGACACTGTGCACTTGCAGCAAATTTATCTCAACAAGTTTTTGGTGCCGTTGCCGGGGAAAGCATATCTTTAACATCTAAGTTAGGATAGCTCGGCTTGTTTTAGTCTTTTATTTTCTTGTTTTACGCGTGGGTTTTGTTGTTTTTGTTGATACATGTACTCTTCTTGTAGTGTATGCATAATACACGTCGCAGAGGTCTACCTTTAGAAACTTTTCAACCAGATCTCACAACTTTTGAGCGAAGCATCAGAAAATCAGCTCAAAAGAATCTAAATATGGCAGACGAAGATGGTAATCCGCTTGGATTAAATAATGAAGGGGATAACAGAGTAATCCCCCAAAATCTGCAGAATCCCCAAAATCTGCAGAATCCGCAGAATCTGCAGAATCCACAAGATCTGCAAGGACAGAATAATAACAGGCAGAGACAACCAACATTGATGGAATTCTTCCAGCCGAATGTAGGAAATAATACGCATGGTTACTTTGCACATCCTGTGCGGGCAAACCATTACGAGATTAAAACCAGTATCATTTAGTTGTTAGAAGCCCGCTGTCAGTTCTATGGGCTACCAAATGAAGATCCAAATGCACACATCTCGAATTTCCTGGAGGTGTGCAGTACATTCAAGCTCAGTAACATGACAGAAGATGAAGTTTGGCTGCGCTTATTCCCATTTTCTCTGAGGGATAAAGCGAAAATTTGGATTCACGCTCTGCCTAGAGTTGGCATTAACAGATGGCCAGATTTGGCCAAGGCATTCCTGAACAAGTACTTTCCCATGGCGAAGACCGCAAAGCTGACTAGAGATATCATGCTTTATCAGCAATTGGATGGAGAATCAGTGAGTGACGCATGGGAGCGGTACAAGGAATTGCAGAGAAAAGTTCCTCATCATCATATTACCAGAGAGAATTTGATCCAAAATTTCTATAATGGGTCAAATGATCAGACCAGGAGCATCATTGATACAGCCGCAGGAGGGTCATTGATGAGGAAGACCACTGATGCAGCATTTGAGCTGTTAGACGAGTTGGCAGTGAACAGCTGTTCTTGGCCAACTGAGAGGGCGAAAGCACCTGCTCAGAGAGGAGTGATGGCAGTTTCTACTGACCCAGTAGTGGAGACGGTCAAGTCACTACTACAGGATTTTCTCACAAAACAAGTTGTAGCACCCAACACTCATAATGTTGCTGCAATTCAGAGCAACTGCGAGGTTTGTGGAGATCCTAGCCATATGGCGAATGAGTGCTATGTGATGTCGCAGCAGTTCAACGAGCAAGTCAACTATGTGGGAGGACAGAGACCAGGAAATAATCCATATGCTGCTACTTACAATCCAGGGTGGAGAAATCACCCAAATTTCTCATGGAAGGATAATGGAAATCAGACCCACAATCAGGCAGGTCCTAGTTTTCAAGGAGAACAAAGACCACAGCAGAATCAGGGTAACTTCCAAAATCAAGGCAGCTTTTACCATCAGAACAATATGCCACAGCATCCACCTGGTTTCCAGCAGAACGAACATGGAGAGTCTCTGCACAACAAAATTGATAAGATGATGGAGTTGATCCTAAAGAAGGACGCAGAGACTCAACAAGCACTTAAGAATCATGCTGCTACTATTCACAATCAAGAATTGCAAATACAGCAGATGGCTAAAGCACTCCAAAACCGAAATCAAGGTGGTTTACCGTCCACTACTGAGGCAAATCCAAGAGAGCAAGTCAAGGCGATAACACTAAGGAGTTCAAAAGTATTGCCTAAAGCTCATGCAGAGAAGGTTATATTAGAGGCAGAAAAGGAGCAGTGTAAGGAAAAGGAACCTGAAAAGGTAGTCACTAAACCTACTCCACTACCTCCATATGTACCCAAAATACCATTCCCTCAGCGATTGAAGAAGCCACAAGACACTTGGAAGTTTCATCAGTTTTTAGATACTTTCAAGAAGCTGCAAATCAACGTCAGTTTGGCTGACGCATTACGAGAAATGCCGCATTATGCCAAGTTTTTGAAGGACATCCTCATGAACAAGAGGAGCTGGGATGAGAATACGGCTCCATTTACTGAAAATTGCAGCTCCATTAGCTTGAGCAAATTACCAACAAAGCTCGAAGATCCAGGGAGTTTTACTATTCCTTGTACTATTGGTAATTTGCAAACTATTAACTGTCTTTGTGATTTGGGTGCCAGTATAAATTTAATGCCTCTATCTTTGTTTAGGCAACTACTTGGTGACCAACAGGTTAAGACCACCCCAATGATGCTGCAGTTGGCTGACCATTCGGTCAAGAAGCCATATGGGATCGTGGAAAACGTATTAGTTAAGGTCGACAAATTCATATTTCCAGTGGATTTTGTCGTCCTTGACTATGAGATTGACAAAGAGTGCCCATTGATCCTTGGACGCCCATTTATGAACACAAGCAGAGCACTCATTGATGTGAATGCGGGCAAGCTGACTCTGCGAATAGAGGAAGAAAGCGTGGAGTTTGAAATGAAGAAGAGCGAACAATGCTTGAGCAATGAAGAAAAATGCATGAGGGTCGACTATGTTGAGGGAAGCAGGCATGAAAACAAGAGGGAAGTTATGTACTTGTCCATTCCTGAGATATTCCGAGAAATCGAGCCATCAAGCAAAGAGGGAACAATGTGCGAGCCATTATGTCATAAACCTGCGCAGTCAGTAGAGAAGCGGGCACCTGCGAAACTTCCGCCTCCTGCAAAGCCACGAAAGCGTAAACCCAAAAAATGGGCAGGGTGGAAGTTGAGACTCAGTCACAAGACTAATGACATAGGACCATTGCAGCCAGAAAACCTTAGTGATGGTAAGTTTGTTATGCTAAATACTTCTCAAGGATCTTGTGCAGGCAAGCTTATATCAAAATGGAGTGGACCATTCAAACTTCGGCGCAACATTGGTCCAGAAGTGGTGGAATTGGAGAGCGCGAATGGAGATAATTTTAAGGTTCTTGGACAATGGTGTAAACCGTGTCTTAGAACTTTTATTGATCAAGGACATGAGCGAGTTGCTCTAGTTGATCCTCCATGATACTATTACCATACGGTCAAGCTAATGACCATAAACAGGCACGATTTGGGAGAAATTCCAAATTGTTCATTTTTTTTTCTCATGCTTTAAATAGTCAGTCTAAATTTTCATCCATTTCTGTTTATTTTTATTTTATGTAGTACTTTTCACTTTATTTTGTTTTTCTTCTAATTATAACATGTTGTCTTTAGCTTTTATTTGTGATCCAGCCACCGCCATGTGCTCAAAAGCAGGCATTGTTATCAGTCAAAAGCGGATAGCAGCTTTGTGAAAATTTTGCTGCAATTCTAAAAAGGGAAGAATTTTTATTATTCTTCTTCTTTTTGTGCACTTTTTCATACATTGAGGACAATGCATTATTTTAAAGTGGGGGGTGGGGAAAGAAGAAAAATAATAAAAGAATTAAAAAAAATAGATTATATTAATAAATAGTGTGAGGAGTGCTCTTATTTTTTAAAATTTTAACTTGTCATTTTAATGTTTTAGGCGTAATTTTAAAATTTTGTCATTAAAGGTTATCTCCCGGTCAATGAATGTCTTGAATGCATTTTCTAGTTTAAACAATTAAATGTTGATGCTTGCCTAATGAAATGCAATTTGTATGACATGTTTTGATGAGATTATGATGAATTCTGATGGTTGGTTGTGTAATTTTGAACATGATCAAAGTTACCTAATGCGGATGCATGATATGCGTTAAAATTGGTCAATTTTGAAAATCTTGGGCATGATTGACATGATTTCATAGGAATCAAGTATGTGGCATTAAATCACCCTCTTTTGAGCGTTTGAGCCTTATTATTTGTTTGAGAGTGTTGATTATATGCGGAATTCCTAGAACTTGCTCGGTGTCTGTTCGAGACTATACGGCTGAGTTTTTGACAACTAAATGACTATGGCATTAGGATTACACCATTCTTTTAGACCACTTTTAAAAGCCTACCCTTTTTACCCTTAGTTTACACCCCTTGAGCCTTAGCCATTTCTTTGATTTTTACCACATTTCAACCATTTACCCTTTCACAATTCACCTCTTTGAACACCCCAATTTGACTTGGTCAACTTAAATTGAGAAAATAAACGTGAATCTAGCTTGACGAAGAAAAAGAAACTGTGAACAAGTGTTGAAAAAGAAAATAAATGCCTTAAAAGAAAAGAAAAAGAAAACAAGAATGAATAACAAAGAAAAATAAAATCAATAAAAATTAGCAAAAGAAAATAAATAAAGAATGGCAAATAAAAGAAAGAAAAGTTCACTTGTGCTAAAAATTCCGAGCTAGTTCATTACTTACACTTCATAGAAAATGTTGATTTTCAAGTCAAGTTGTAGCCAAAAATATCCAAATTCTCCTACCCCGACCCTTAGCCAAGTTACAACCCATTCAAAGTCCATATAATAGTTGTCATTTACCGAGCTAAATAGTGGAGTCCGGGACTAAGAGCAAGCTTATGGCGAATTTGCATGTTTAGTGAGCTTCATTTTCACACCCGAAACACTTGAGTGTTAGAGTGATATCTTGTGAGAAATTATGCTTATGCTTGATGCTTATGAATGAAATGTCATAACTTGCCCATCGATTATTAGACTAATTGATCGCATGTCCCGCAAATGATTGTAACTTTGTGATTGTCTTGAGTTAACATGATTCCAATTCAAAAGGATTCTCAAGGTCATCAGAATAAGTCATTATAATTGCATTCCTCATTTGTTTGCATCTCTTTTAGTTGTTGACATTAGACGATTGCATTCGTGATTTTCTTCGGTCGGGATTAACGTTGTTGACAATTGTTCAAAATTTCGTAGGTAGTTAGATTTGTGTTTTTGAATAAATCATACTCTTGCTTGAGGACAAGCAAGGTATTAGTGTGAGGAGGTTTGATAAGTGTATATTTTACGTCATTTAGAGGTCATTTATTTACTAGTTTTTAGTATTTTATGATGTAAAATATACGCTTATTTAGTTAATTTCGCTTATTTGATAAATTATTTGTAGAATGTAAATATTTAATGTTTCTTGAGTTTTTAGGAATAAAACAGAGTTAAAATGCAAAAATAGTCAGAGCCAGAAGGATTCGAGCTGAGTTCAAGAAAGCCAACCAAGTTTCGGGTCAAACCGAGTCAAAACCGAACCGAACCGGAAAAGAAATCACAAGCAGAACTTCAGCCGGCCTTCAGCCGGCCCACGACAATGAGCCGGCCAAGGGCCGGCTGATTACTGGTTCTTGGCAATCACTTCGATTCTTGGAAAATCGCAAGGGGATTCTTGACCGATTCACTCATACACCTTCCATAAGCCACAAATATTGTGTTCACACTCAAAGAGATCTTTCTTGACTTGCACTCAAAGTATGAATCAAGAAGATATCTAATCAAGACTATCTTTGGAAACGAGATAAGTGAATCATGATTCACTCAAGACGCTTATGGAAGAACTTGCTCCCTACTCCGCTCTACATGGAAAGAAGATATTCAAGACTTGATCATCACTCAAACTCCATGATATGAAGAGGGATTCTTGGCTTGAGCTCCACTCCTAGCACCTCTATAAATAGCTTGCATTTGTGTAGAGAAAAAACATCATTGAGAGATCAAACACATCTTTTGGATCTTTCATTTAGAGATCATACATTTTGTAGTTTACATCTAGATCATAGACAAGCCATTAGAGGTAGTCTATTTTAGTATCATTTCTACTCTATAGTTTGGGATTATTACGCAAAACATATTGGAATTCCGGAGTTAAGGTACAACATTATTGAGAGATCAATTACCGTTGTGTTCTTGTTAATCATGAATTCCATATATGTTATTGTTGAATTTCCTTTAATTATGAGTAGCTAAACCCATTTTCGGGGATTATTAATTGGACTTATGTCTACTTGATCATATTGGGATATTGGATTGTTATTAAGATGATGTGTTAATTAATGCTCATAATGCTTGAATGTTTTTGGCCAATTCATTCACCGCCCTATGTTTTAATTATGACTTGAGAGAGCTTAATTGAAATAGATCAGTTAATTAACAACGTATGAATTAATAACACGAGAGTGAGTTAATGAATACGTGTTCTTGAGGTTCGCTTAATAAATGTCATTTAATCACTTGATTTGGTATTTTATAACACGAGAGTGAGTAATTTGCCTATTAAATGGTTATTTGTATATTTTTATCTATAGCGGCTTGAGAGAGAGTTATAGATGCATTAGACTAGCCTGAACCATTAAATTGATAACATAATCCAAATATCCCATGAGATTAATGACATAAAGAAAATTAATAATCCCTGATCTTCCTTATTATTGTTTAAACCCATTTTTATTCAAAGCTTAATTTTATTCTAAATTAAATCTGCTTAATTCTATTTTATTAATTTTAAATCACTTCAACCAAATTATCTTTTTGGCTATCCAAATTGAGTATCTTAATTGGGTGTATTTAGTTGATTTTCTTGTGGGTACGATATCTGGACTTCACAGTCTATATTACGAGTTGACACTGTGCACTTGCAGCAAATTTATCTCAACACTCGTTACGATTAGGAATTTAACCTAGTCCAGGTTGGTTATGGGATTAGGGTTTCAATCGGATCAAATGCTTGGAATATATTATATGTTCATATATACATGTTTTGTTTTTTAATGTGATGTTATTTTTGAGTATTAGTAATGTGTACACTCACTCAACATAGTCTGACCCCGTTGATATTTACCCGTTTTAGGTGATTAGTGTTGGATCAGACAGACAACCTCTTTTGTGCTGGAAGTCATTTGGCTTGTACAAAGTATGGCTTCCCTTAGAGCTACAATAGTATATGGTGACCTGTCGTGGCCTGTAATAGCAGAGTTCCTACATGTCATGTATATATTTATGCCTGTTATTTTGTGTATGTCTGTGGTTAGGCTATACTATATAGTATGATCGTTTTGATACTGTTTATATTAACAGCTTTTGTATAGATCGATAGATGGGCTAGTACATAGAAGTTACGGAAGTTGAATGCACATTATTATAGTATCGTATGTTGTATTGACGATGTGTTATATATGGTATATCGTTTTGTTTACAAACATGTTTGTATGATTATTGTGTACATGTTTCCCTGAAAAAGTTAGACTGGTTCTAGGCTTGCTACGGGTTTTGGAGCTACCGCTCTCATTGCCCACCGCCGGTCTCGACTCTGAATTTGGATCGTGACAATATGGAAATGAATACTCCCCCTTAATGAATGAGATTTTGAAAACAAGGCAGAAGTTTAATATATGATTAAAAGATTGAAACATTTAAAATACATAGATAATTCTTATGATTTAAAGTCACCTATCTTGCGATATTTCGACATTCTTTTTTTGATGCTCATAAAATGTATCCTTCTTGATCTTTGATCATCCACCATATGATTTATGAAACTTATTTAGTGGACATCAAAAGTACTTACAAAGCAAATCACTTAGCTACCCAAACAACTTTAAATCCTTAAAAGTCAATGCTAGAATAATCGAATGTAATTAATCTTAACTGTACTTTTCTCACATAGCAATTTGTTGGACCTTTATCCTTTCACACTCCTTTATTTTGACTTTTATAATCAAATTTGAGTGTTCTAATCATCTTTATAAGTGTGCAAACATCCTAGAACACTCAAGGCTCAATTTGGAGTCTTCTAGCAAAAATCCAAAAAATCCATATTTCAGATATCCAGTAGACTGTCGTGGTCGTGACACATTCTTGTCGCAGGCGCAACACATGTTATTTCAGTAACACTTGTTTTTGAAGTTTTGTCACGAGCGCAAAAAGAGGCTTCACGGGTGCGACTTTCATGATTGTTAAAGACCCAACAAATATATTTTGGATTCTTTAATGGGTGGCTGCCATGTGGCTCTAGCGTTGAAGATTCTCTGACAATGAAGTATGTCGCAAGCGCGACACCTCTTTAGCGAGCGCGACAAAGAGTTCACCAGAAAAAAGTTCTTGTTTCTTTCTCCAATGCTTATGTAAGAGGTGTTTGCAATGTGCATAAATAGACACTTATTGGAATTGTTTCAATGTTAGAACTTACACATTTGAAACAACAACACTCTCTCAAATATTTTTATTTTAATTTATAATTTATTGTTGGAGTTTGGAGTAAACTTGTAAAATTCACCTTTTTAGGATCTTGATTAGCCCTACAAAATCATATATCTGAGTTTTTGATTAGCCATAGAAAGTCACCCCTTGTAAGTTAGAGTTATAGCTCTCAGAAAACTCAATAGTCAGTGTTTAGTTATAAAGCACTAATCTTGGAGTTAACTTAGAGAACTCCTTATAAATCTTGATTAGTGTATTCTAAATTAATTTTTGATTGATTAGTGGATGTAGGATCGATTTGTGATCCAAACCACTCTAAATTTCTTGTCTCAAATCTTTCTAATCTCTAACTCAATCAAAAAATTTTGTTTCTCTTTTAAAAGAATTTTTATCTTTCTTTCAAAATCTCTAAAGTTGTCTATTCATGTTTTCTATATCCGGTTTGAGATTTCAATTGGTATAAGAGCTTAGTACTCTTCTTTATACTTAATTGCAAGAGTTTTTCGATTAAAATCGCAACCGAGTTTTTCCATCACCGTTTAACCGTTTCTTGATGGATCCAATTACATTAATTGGAAATATATAATGGAAAGTTTATGGATATGCAAATGGTAGATCTTTTGAATGTTTTGCTCTTTGGACCACTCATGTATTTCTAGATGAACTTCAATGTTATTGACAATTTTAACTAGATGCTTTCATCCTTTGAGAAATATATTCTAAAAATCTACCCCTTGTATATTAAGAAAATTATCCATTCTATAATTTCCAATTAGTATAATTGGATCTATCAAGAAACAATTTGATAGTGATGAAGAAATTTTCGGTTGCCATTTTGATTGAAAAACTATTGCAATTAAGTACAAAGAAGAGCACCAAACTCTGATACAATTAAAATCTCAAACCGAGTATAGAAAACTCTAATAGACAACTTTAGAGATTGTGAATGAAAGATTGAAAATCTTTTAATAACGAAATAAATGTTTTAGAACGACTTAGGGATTAGAGATATTGAGACAAGATTTAGAGTACTACTTCGGATCACAAATAGATCCTACATCTACTACTCAATAAAAGATTGAAATTTAAAATCCACTAATCAAGATTTTGAAAGAGTTTTTAAGCTAACTCCAAACTTAGTATTTTGTAGCTAAACACCAACTAATATGAGTTTTATCAAAGCTAAACTCTAACTTACAAGGGATGAGTTTTTCCGAAACTAAACTATAACTTACATATATAATTTTTTAGGGCTAATCAAAAACCTACAGTTTAGTTTACAAGATTACTCCAAACAACAACAACAAACACTAAGACAGTGTGTTTTATAAAAGATGTGATTTTAACAAATGAAGATTTGAGTAAGTGTAAATAAATATGTTGTTTGTTTTTAACCTTGAAACAATGGAAATGAGTATGCATTAATACTCATTGCAAAAAACTTATCTCCTTTACTAAGTCTTGAAGAAAGATAAAAAAAATTTGCTTGCAAGATGAAGGTTGCCCTCTTGACATATAGGTCGCGCCCGTGACCTATTCTAATAAGACAAAATTCCTTAATTATTATCAAAAATATATGTCGGAGCCTCAACAACTCTATATGTCGCGCATGGAACATCTAGGTCACCCTCTCAAACTTATGTCGCCCTCTCAACATTCTGAGTTCGCCCTCTCAAACTTATGTTGCCCTCTTGACATTCTGAGGTCACCTCTTGAGCTTATGTCGCCCTCTTGACATTTTGAGGCCGCCCTCTCGACATTCTGAGCATCATTGATCCATAATAAGGATTTGAGAAAATTAGGCGAAGTATGGTAAAATGCCTAAATAATCTCAATTTTATGGTGCGGCTCCAATCCTTATACAATCACGGTACAAGTTGATCGTTGCTCAACTTTCTTCTTTTCTTTTTCTTTTTTACCGGTGCTTCTTTCAATAATACGGAGTGCGTGTCCTATTTTCTTGAGCTATGTAATTTTTTATTCATTGACAAAGATGATGCCAACGAAGACGACGCCAACGCCGACAAAGACGGTGGTGCCTATTTTTCTCATATTTCTTGAGTTGTATAGTTAATGGGTATTTCTTATTTCAGGTTAATGGCATACTGTTTCTTTTTAATTTGAGACAAATATTGGTTCAAAACATTCATGCTTTGAATGTTTTGACGTCTAAGATGACAAGCATAAGGTGTTTGATAAAAGTTCTAACTAAGCCATTAATTCATATTTATAGATTTTGAAAACATATATAAACGTGATAAACCGATAGTAAACCTCCAGTAGTAATTATGTCGAAGTAAACCTATTGTAAACCTGTGATAAATTAAGTAAAATAGTTCACTTTAACTTTTATAAATAGGCCTAATTACTTAAAAATCACTCACCTTGTAACTTTTTTTCATTTATACCACGACCTTTGAAAATTCTCAATTGTACCCTATTTTCAATTTTTATGTTTCATCTCTATTTTAATGAATTAAATTGAGCTATTTTCCTATAAAAAGAGTTTAAATTAGTCATTCATTCGTATTTTTCCAAATAGAAAAGTATGATATAGTTCTTCTATTTAATTGTTTTTAATATTTTTCATCCTTACATTGATTAAATTGTCAATTTTTTTAGTTTTGAGGTACAAATGAAACATAAAAATCAAAAATAGGGTATAACTGAAAAATTTTCTAGTTCATGGTATACATGAAAAAATTTTACAAAATGGGTGGTTTTTAAGAAATTAAGCAGTTATAAATAAGATAGTAAACTAATAATAAACTGTTTTTTAGTAAAATTAAAATAAACAAATTGAAACAGTTAATTGAAACTAATTTATTACATGTTTATAATAAGGGTTAATTCCATAAAAAAAAAATCACGAACTTTACACGAAATTTCATTTTAATCACGACTTTTAAAAGTTAGCATATAAAATCATGAACTTTCATTTTTTTCAAATCTATCACCAAATTTATTTTTGGTGTATTTTTGCTGACGTGGGCGGATTTGAAAAAAAATAAAAGGTAAAAATACATCGGAAAATAATCGGTGATAGATTTGAGAAAAAATGGAAGTTCATGGTTTTATTTGGAAATTTTTAAAATTCGTTATTAAAATGAAATTCTGTGTACAGTTCGTGATTTTATATGGAATTAACCCTTATAATAATGATAGTAATTTGAGCCATAATTTACTTTAACCTTTACAATTTTAAAAATAAATTAATAATAAATTTATTTATTAAGTAAATTGATAGTGTACTAATAATAAACCTATCTCACCGATAATAAATCGTTATTAAATTTAAATTTAAGAATTTTTTTAAAAATGTATTTTTATAAATAAAAACCGTATTTTTAAATTTTTCAGTTAAATTATATTTTAACAATAATTTGGTCAACTGCTATGAGATTAGTTTGCTATTTTGTAGGTATGTCTAAAAAGAACCCTTAGGAATTTTAGCATTTGTTCCCTTCTTGAGTCATTAATATTATTTTTCTTGGGAAGTTTAACAAAATACCTAAAAAATTAAAAATATTTGCAAAATTTAACTCATAAACTGAAAGTTTGTAAACGTATCTAAAAAATTTAAATATTTATTTTTTTACTTCGCAGTTTCAAACAGTTGCAAACAGTTTCAAAAAACACAATTTTAAACCATTTTACAAAACGTTTCGCAAACAGTTTCAAATAGAGTTCCAAACAGTTTCAAAAAAAAAAATACAATTTGAAACTATTTTATAAACCGTTTCAAAAACAGTTTATAATAGGGTTTCAAACGGTTTATTAAAAAATAATTTGAAATCGTTTTCAAAAATAGTTTCAAATATAGAGTTTCAAACGGTTTCTAAAAACCAGTTTCAAAAAGTTTACAGAGTATTTTTATAAATTTTTAAAGTAAAAAAATAAATTTTCGAAAAAAAGGTAAAAAAATAAATTTTTGAAAACAGAATATTTTTACAAATATTTTTAAAAGACGGAGTATTTTCTGCAATTTCCATTTTTCTCGATATGAGGGTTAAGGCCCATTACAATAGAGTAGTGATGATAAGTAGTCTCATAATTGATGATGCCCATTAAAATATCTCCAAAATGCAAATACTCTTAGATTCAAATTCAACATAACCTTAAAAAAAAGTTTACAAAACCTACCAATAATTACACTTAAACCAACACAATGACCACAACAAGAACCCTAAACAAAAGTAGAAATTTAAACCCAAAATCACCCCACTAACTTCAACATTACAACTCTCAAAAAAAAAGAAACTTCAACATTACATACAACAATATGCACAAACATAAGACTATATAAAAGCAAAGGGCCCAAAGCAATTATTCTTCTTCTTTTCCTGCAGATTCCCCTGCAGCCGGAAAATTTCCAGGATGAACCTTCTTCTTATTACTAGAACACGTGGCAACTTTCTTCTCTTCAGTCTGCACAATCCGGCCACCACTTGGTCGTCTTCCTCCTCCTTGCTCCGCCGCTTTCTTGAGCTTCTCCTCCTGCCTCTTCCTCATCACATAAACTCCGGCACAGGCTGCTCCAATGGAAGACATGATTTTATATCTTGAAATTTTCTAATTATTGTTTAACTCTATTATTGAGTTTGGACTTGAGATTTAGAGGGCTGGCACATGCCAATTTATAGAGGTTCATTTACATTACTACTTTGTTGACTTGCCTTTCTAGTGTGTGGGACACATGCAAATACAGCCTTCATAATATTTATCTCAAGAATAAATAATTTTTTTTCTTTAGTACACCCTTAAAGTTGTACAAATAAGTCAATTACACCCTTTATAAAATGGAGCACTACCACCATCTGAAAACAAGGATACAACTCAAACTTTTTTTTTTTTAGTAGAAACAATCAAAAAGCTCAATTAATTAAAATCAATCGAGATTACAACTAGGAAACCCTGTTATAACCAACACCAAGGGAACCAAAAAAAAGGAAGCAAGCTAGGGGCCCTGCTACAAAAGCCTCAGAATAAATCTAACAAGCAAAACAGAAAACAAAAGCAAAACCTGCTACAACAGACTCAAGCGAGGAAGGCTAAAGAAACAGCAAAAGCACAAATTTTCAGGCTGACCTGTTACAAAATCCTCAGGCCAACCTGAAAACAACAAAAAAACTAGCTAATCAGAAGAACATACCTCAACCTTTTATTAATGGGAAAACTTCAATTTTGCTCTTAATGTCTATGTCAGGGTACATATAAGCCCCTTGTGACATATTTTTCTTGAAAATACTCTTAAAATTTTGAAAACGGCTCAATTATGTTCCTCCTCCAAACGGTGTTAACCTCCGTTTCACAAAATAGGTATATTTTAGTCATTTTCCGAAATGTTGAGGGTAAATTTAAGATAAATATATCATGGGAAACTTATTTATTATTGAGATAAACATTTAAAGCATATTTGCAAATTAGGGATATATTATAGTATAAAATTAATTTATATTCCTAGATTCAAATATCAAATATATAACTTATATTTTTTATTAAAATTGATTATGTTTTAATTATTTATGGTAAATATTAATATAAAATACCTTAATTGCTGTAATAATACATATCTTCAAATAAAAAATTAAATTACAAAAGAAAAAAAGTAAAAATTTCCTTAATCTTATTTTCTTTAAAAATAAATCAATTATTCCCCACCGTGAAATAGAACGTTGACACCGTTTGAAAGAGATGTATAATTAAACCAATTTTTTAGTTTTAAAACTATATTTAATATAAATATGTCATGGAGGACTTATCGGTATTTTGGTATAAAAATTAGAGGTACAAAAAGACTTTTTACCCTTTTTAATATTTAAAAATACATTTAAAATAAAAATTTATGAAAGTTTTACTTATTCTCCCAGTTTTAAGAGTATATACATTTATACACACACACATATATATATATATATATACATTTACACACACACAGATACATATATATATATATATATATATATATATATATATATATATATATATATATATATATATATATATATATATATACCTTTTTTGGTTTGTCTGTTTCACTAAAGCTAACCTAGGTCGCTAGTTAGTGCAAGTTTCATGCTTGTGCATTGCATGCATCAGAGCTGAATAACTTGTCATTTCATATATTTAAGCATCTTTCAATTAATTGAATTTCATCCCTATCTTAATATAATACATTAGTAGTGCACAAAATGGATTAGTCTAAGTAGTAAAATCATCCCACCTAAAACTAATAGGAAACATTACGCCCTGTACGTTTGTTAATGAATTGTTTTGTAAAACTATGCTCTCATTTTTTACTGATGCAAAAATATATATTTTCAATATTTTTTTTGTAAAAATACGCTATTTTTTAAATCTATCAATAATAGAGCGTATTTTGCAAATATTTAGCCGAGAATAGGTTTGTTTTTTATACAAAGCTCAAACCAATAAACTTTAAACTCGGGTCATCATGTAAGTAAAAATGAAATTTTTTAATGTCTTTAACTAAGGAAAAATATTAATCGATCTGCAGGGAAAGTGAACTAGTCACCTCTAGTCACCGTTGTACGAAAATTAATACGAATATAATAATTATTTTATAATGCCAAGGTATTAGAATGTGTTGTATGGTTCACAATGATCATGGGTTACGTTCTAAAAACAAGGTAGCTTCGGCTCATGAATACGTCTCAGCTCGAATGCAATGTGTTGTATGGTTCACAATGATCATGGGTTACGTTTTAAAAACAAGGTAGCTTCGGCTCATGAATACGTCTCAGCTCGAATGCAAAAATTATGGCGATCAAATAAGCTAATAGTTTATTAAAAGGGTCGACGAATCAGACATCTTGAAAGTTATAACATATATTAGAAATCATGCAAGGATATAAATTGATTCCCTTATTGATGATTATATTTATTTATCTAAACAGTTTAGTAATTTATATTTTTCATTTTGTAAGACGACCTGTGCACAATGTGCGTACGTGTTAGTACAAATATTTGGTTTCATGTTGATTCAATAGAAATGGAAATGACTATTTCTCTCTGCATGTCTTATAAATGTAATTGCTTTTAATATGGTTTAATAAACCATCCATTTTCCTATAAATAAATTACTCGACTCTATTTTAAATTTATTAGAATTAAAAATAATTTTTGAATGGATTAAGAAAGGGGGAATGTAGGGAAGGGAATTAAGTGGCTGATACATTTAGATATTGGTTTCACTTTTAGGGTGGCTATTTCTTATGGTCATTAGAGGATCTTTATCAGCTCCAGAAATGCTTATATGGAGAAAAAAATTAAGAATGATTGGTGGGTGCACACTTGGAAGTTTAATGGTCTATGGTTTATCTCAAATATACAATTTATTTAGGGCCTTAGGGGTTAAGTTGTGCACATTTTAAGTACCCCTTCCAAAATGGGTCGTTTAATGATCTCTATAATTACTTTACTATAATTTGCATTATTCCTTTGAGTCATCCCTCAATATCATTGACATTAATAAAGCTTGACATCAATCATGTGAGGAATTATAAAAATATTTTATATTAGCATAGACATCTCTTTGTTAAACAACGGAAAAAATGACAAGGAACTGAAGAATTCACTTACGATATTCAAAGAAATGCATCCCAATGACGAGCTATTGATCTGTTTGAAGAAATTTAAATAATTAAATTGACATTAATGATGGATTTGAGAGATTGAAACGTAATTATTACAAATAATTCGTAAACATTTATAAGAATTGCATATATAAGTCTGAAAATGGAACAAGTCCCAAAGTCATAGAATTTGATGAATCACATGATTTGTAGAAGATCATGTGCAAAAAGTAGAACTTCACAGTCTTAAAAGCCTTTTTAACATTTTTAAGGACCAAACAAGCATTTTTACCACTTTGCAGCACCACCTAAATATTTTCAAAAGAAATTAATTAAAATCTTAATTGTTTGTATGCAACCCTAAATCAATTTATAGATACACATAAACCTAAACCAAAAATAAAGAGGCAAAAAACTAACAGTTAATTACATATAAAATCATGACATGTGCATCAAGTTTCAAAAAAAACATGACTTTTTAAAAAGTGTCAATTATAGGCAGAATCTTTCATTTCTTTTCAGTTTCATAATTGATTTAAATTCCAGTTAACTATAGCTGATTGGGATGCTAGTCCTACCTGGCATGACACGTAGGACTCCGCATGTGATACTCACCATTTCATATGTGAGAAATTTTTTTTCCTAAACGGATACGTTTTGGTTGCTAAATGAAGCAACCTGCATGCTGCTGTTTTGGAAATGGAAATTGAGAATCAAATTTCCTAATTAACTTTCTGTTCCATCGATCAAATGTTCCAATTCATATAAAAAAGCGATGTTCTTCCTCTTTCTCCTATCTCCAGGCTTTCTTTTTGTTGTAACCCTAATCTCGTCGGCATTTCTTCATCCTCTCCTGGCTATTGTTTTTTTATCTCATCGAATTTTCTTCTTGAAATGTCTGTGACTGTGAACACTGAATATCTCGATGATGATGATAGCGGCCATAGTTTAAACAGTAGCTCGAGTACAAACACGCATGGTGGATTTCAAAAACAAATATAGAGAATATTCTTATAATAGTATTGAATGTAAAAAAAATATAGACAATATTCTTATAGTGTAAAATATAGGCGTGAATGGATTGGAGAAAAAATATTGTAGAAAACTCATAATTGTATGAAACTAAACCTAAAAATAGGTATTAGGTTGGAGATGCCCTTAGATATAAAAGCATAATATAAATAAAAATAGGGTTATTGTTACCAAATAGCACAATTTAGCGTTTTTTTTTATTTAAATCCAATCTTTAAAACGTCTCAACTAAAAGCACAACATTTAATTATATGTCATATATTAGCATAAATGCTTAAAGCGACATCGTTTTGGTCGTCCGTACGACCAAAAACGACGTCATATTAATAAAATACATACCGTGCTATAGAATGAAAAGTTTGGAAAGATTTGGCTAATGGATGAGATGTTTTAAAAGTTGGGTTTAAATCGAAAAAAACGCTAAAGGTGGTGCTATTTAGTGAGATTAACCCAAAATATGTATGTATGTACAAGAGGCTCATTTAGACCTCATTAAACTCACGAGTCTCACGAATATCTGTAATAGCCACTCGAGTTCAGTTCGAGATGAAAGTCGAGTAATTCGAGTTTGAGCTCGAGCTCGACTCAGTTTTTTCCGATTTGGTCTCGAACTCTTTCCGAATCCATCTTAAATAACTCACAAATAGCTCAACTCGATTACGTGCACCCCTAAATTTACATAATGTGCCTAATTACATAGTTCATTACTTGTAAAAATAACCAATGTATAAAAATATAATATTTAATGATCAGTTTATGATATAAAGTTAATTTCTGAAAACATTATATATAACAATCTACCTAACCATAATACAAAAACAATATGCACATCTATACTGTATGCAATACTTAACATTAATTAAGAACATGTCGGTGCACTATTTATGGCCATAACGGAAGCAAATTTGAATGATTTTTAAAATTGGTGGTGCCAAGAAATAAGATGAGGATAATAATTATTACTATAATTTCTTATAATGACAGCCATTACTAGCCGCCATCTCCACATACATAATTTAAACCTATATTAATCAAGATTAATTTTCTTATTAAGTAGTGTCCTTATCATAATGAGATATATATTCCCATTTGTGGTGGAAAAAACTTTTGCAAAACCGATTGAATATTCTTTTTATTAAGGGCTATTTAGTGTAATTATGTATTGCACTCAATAACTGATAGTCGATAGTTGATAGTTTATTGCAGTCGATAATAGAGAGAGTCGGAGGTTGTTAATTAGTCATCAAAAATTTTAATTTTTTTATGAACTTTACTCATTGTTGCAATTAAAATATTCAATGACCATTAAAAATTTAATTAATTTTTAAATATATGCACCTTTTGAAGAACAAAAAAATTAATCATATAAACATTCAAAAATAAGATAGAGAAATTAATGAGTATACAAGTAACTTTATGGTCATATAAAGATTTCACAAATAAAATAAAGTAGTTAATGAGAATTATAGTTGACTTGGTGTTTTAGAAAGATTATTCAAAAAAATTGAGTAAAAATTGTTAAATCCGTCCTACAAAGAGGAATTTTGAATTTTGATTTGAAAATTGGACAAAAGTTGTTAAGTCCGGCCTAAAAAGTAAAAAATTTGGAAATTTAGTTTGAAACTGGGTAAATTTATTAAATCCGGTTTGAAGCTGGTAGATTTCGAAAATCAAATTATAAAATTTTTACATTCTGTGATGGGCTTTTGGCCCTTACATTAATATAGAGTAAATTAGATAAAATACGGTAATTAAGCAAAATAATTAGATCATTACGTTGTTAGGTTTGATTTTAGCTATCTACATTTTGTTCTTTTGTTTTTTGATTTTTATACTTTTACTTTGCACAAATATTACTCCTTCAACTTCTTATTTCAGCCAACCCTAATTTTTTCATCATCTCAATTTTATTATTCTCCTTTTCATTTACAGTCGCCGGATTTTTCTTTCTCAACTCCGCCGCGAGTCCACTTCTACTACTGGAGCCCAACCAACTGAAACGAGAACGGCGACACCTTTATGAAGAAAACGATGATGTCGCCGTTTTTCGCCGGTATGGGTCTTGGTCGTTCGTTCTTTTTGGCTGGTAGTCTTTCTCGTTCTAACCCAGAAACTACTCGTCGTTCACCCTCTCGCCGGCTGTCCAGTCTGTTCTTGCATAGAAGAGAGAGAACGTTTTAATTTGTGTATCCATATGAAGGGTTTGAGTTTAGATCTGTAAGTTTCAGATTTAAATGTGCAAGTTTGGTTTATGATTTGTGTAAATTCTTCAAGTCGTCGAAACGCCGCCGTTCTTCACGCCACCTTCATTCACCATCAACAGCAGCACCACTGCAATATTTGGTGTTTGAAAAAAAAATGCTTATATGTATCTGCAATATTTTTTAGGTGTTGGGTAACTGATGGTTAATATTGGGTAAACCGTTAGATAACCTGAACAACGAATGAACAACGAAGATCGGATCTGCGAATCAACGAAAAAAATGTTTTTGATTTGTAATTTTATGATCGGTTTTGTTGTTAGTCAACCAATGATTTACCAATGGTTAACCAATAATCTTAGTTTAATACACTGTTAATAAACGTTAGGTTAACTATTGGTAAATTTGTAATAATTTTTATTTTGAATATATCATTAATGAAATCGTTAGTAAACAGTTGCTGAATTGAAGAAATGTTTGTGAGAATTGTAATATTTTTGGATGTTGGGTAACCAATGGTTAACATTGGGTAAATCGTTAGGTAACATGTAATTTTTATTTTGAATATATCATTAATGAAATCGTTAGCAAACAGTTGTTGAATTTTATGTTTGTTGCTAGTTAACCAATGGTGTACTAATGGTACACCAATGACCTTGTTTTTTTTAGAACCATGTTGGTTAACAAATGGTGAATCAATAATTTTAGATTTTGAAAAAGACGATTTACGTTTTATTTGACGGTTGCTCTTACAGTGATGAAGAGGAGGGGGTTTGTAATAGAATTTTCAACTAGTTTAATAAAATGGAGGTTTGAATTTGAAATAGTTTTTTTTGTTGGTTTGGTATACCGCTGGGTAACCAAAATCGTATTTCTGAGATTAAAAAAAAATATTTTTGAGAATAACAAAAGTTATTTTTGCAAAAAAAAAGTACATATTGTATTTTTCAAAAAAAAAACTTTGAGATAGTATTCTTGAAAATATTTTATCTTTTTTTGGTATTTATCTAAAGAGGCCATTAATATACCTCAAAGGCTCAAATATAAATATTATATGAGATATTTATTCAGAGGGGAGTGACTAGTTTAAAATGTATGTGGGTTGAGTAAATGGTATGGTGTAACCGGCTTAGGTCCCCATAGTAAAATATAACTTTGATGAGTTTCCTTAATCACGAGTTGACATACAAAATTATTAATATACAATATCGTGATTATGTAATAAAGAGTAAGTAGAGTGTCGCATTTACGAAAAATGAATCTAATACCAAAATAGTTAGCTAAACTATTATTTGAGCAATCAAATAATGAATATTTTTAATTTTGAAATTAAACTAATAAAAACAGAAAATAATAAATAAAAGAAATTAACAATAATAACAAACAGCCTAAAATATTGTATGAATAATCGATACCTTACAAATATAACTCATATCAATCCATTTTAATTGTTACATGCAATGGAGGATAGATCAAAATTACTAGTTCAATATTCATATCTTATTGTTAGCCTATTAACTATAAATCAATTATTTCAAACTATCCTTATGTCACGTTTACATAATAATAGGAAATAATTACAATTATAATCAACACATTCACATAAACCACATAACGCAAATATGGTGGTCTGATTAATGTTTTATAAAACCTCTTTCTATTAAATTGAAAAAACTTCCTCCTCACAATTCAATCTATCTCCATGCAATTAATCTCAAGCATTAAACTCAATAACTAAAATTGCATATTACGAAGAAAGATATATAATTTAGTTTTCAGATTTTAACCTAGCATTCATATTACTCACAGTATTTAAAGTTACAAAATTTAGCTAAACATGATAAAAGCAAACAAATAAACAAATAAGAATTGCATAATTAAAGAGAAGGGAGGAGAAATCAAACTTGATTTGACTTGTAAATAATCCGCTTCGATAAAATCTTAAAATCAAAATTGTGCTTGAAAGTTTTACAAGTTAAGTTCAAGAACAAATAAACTAAAAACTAAAACTAAACTAAATTAAAAAAAAACTAAAAATAGAATATGAATGTATTTACACTATGAATTGAATGATTGAATAGTCTTTAGCTGAGCTCTATTTATAAAGGGTTTGAAATTTGAGCTTTACCATAAGTCAATCTCTTTTTAAGATTAATATTAAGTGTTGAATGTGTATAGAAACATTCTATGAGCGGAGCGGCATTTAGGGGCCGCTCGCCAGACTTATGGCAGACCTCAAAATGGTTTGAAAAATGTGGAGTCGCTACAATTGTCACAACCCAAATTATTGAGCCGAGACCGGCACTAGGGAATGGGAGTGGTAGCTCCAAAACCCGTAGCAAGCCTAAAATAACTATAAATTTTTCGCAAATAAAAATATAATATCATATACAAAATAATTTCAGAAAACTCTTTTAAATAATACAATTATAGACGTTAAAATATTATATTAGAGTTTACATTGAAAATAAACTGTTTGAAATCAAATCACAAATTTTTGTACTGACACCTACTGACTACTGCAGCTCTAGGAACTCATACTCTGTGCAAGCCAATCGACTTCTAGCACAGCGAAGATGGTTTGTCTGATCCAACTCTGTCTACCTGAAAAAAACATCAAAGTGAGGGGGTCAGTATTTTGGGAAATACTGAGTGAGTTTGCAAATTATTAACGGTATTATTAAAATTATAACATCGCATACTCAAAATATAATTCATGAGTTTTCATTTCATAACGATCATACTTAACATCATCCGTCTGACATCGATAGCGAAGCCAGCCGATGTATCCTACATGTCTGACATCGATAACGAAGCCAAGCGATGTATCATATATATCTGACATCGGTAGCAAAGCCAACCGATGTAACTGATACGCTTGACATCGATAGCGAAGCCAACCGATGTGTCTAATACGTCTGACATCGATAGCAAAGCCAACCGATGTATCTAATTCGAATCGCACGAACTAATCTCTCATATCTCATACAGACCATAGAAATTACCACCAAGTTGATATATCAAAGCAATCAAACATAACAACATCCCATACAAAACAAATCATATAAATGCGATGTATTTGACAGAAGTACTTATCATATATGAAATTAGCTTTTATAAATAATACGCGAAAGTAAGATGCAACTCACAGTGACCGCTATTCCTTATATCCGAACGTAAGCTCTAGGAGACTGGTCCGTCAATCCTCGTCGAGCTTCTTGGTTCGTCATACTCGTAACTCGATAGTCCGTCACATCTATCATAGGATTCTATTGTTAAAACATATACTTAGAGAATACTATTCTTAAAAACTGCACTGGATACCTAACACGACAAAAGCACGAAACATAACTGTCGTGCTCTAAACATATCTTTCTCTATAGATCTCTATTCATATCTTGATTACTCATCATGCTAATGTTCATTGCTATAATGTCTTATTAATATTCATTTTATGACATTAGTCAGAGTTGTACACCCGTATCATGTCATCGGAAGCCAATTTTCGCTCCCGGAAGTCCCCCGGAGGTCACGATCGAAGTAGGGCACGTCGTGCTAGCTTGGCACGTCGTGCCCCTCATTTTTCATGAAGGGCACGTCGTGCCCTTCCTTGTGCACGTCGTGCACCCCTTGTGGTGCACGTCGTGCCCACGACGTTTTTGACGTTTCTGGACCATTTCCGAGGCCCCAAATCATCCAAAACTCATAACAAGTCACACCCAAATCATAGAAACACTTAATCTATCATTTTACACTTCCAAAACATCAAAACCGACCTATTATCGACGAATACGACACGTTTATAACTTTCTATTCTAAACAGCCAGCATATTACCAATTTCGCACCATATCTTGAGATTTTTACCTTGAAATAAAGCTTAGGATTGATAGAACTTCTAATTCCGAAGAGATTTCCGCGAAAATCACTCGAATCGGACTCCGAACGGCGAAACGGCGAGCGAACGAAGTTGATCGACGATTTGTGAAAGCTCTGGATCCTTCTTTTCTTTTCTCTATCTGATTCCTTCTTTCATAATCCATTTCTTATATAGTTTGGTTAAAATTCCACTTAGATCCTTGCTTTCTTTATTTGTTACAAATTATCCTTTGAACTTTTCTTTTGTTCAATTTAGTCCATAACTAAATCAATCGATACTTTAATCCTAACGTATACGAATTATTTATGTCCAATAAATAATAAGAATCTCAATATTAATATTTTCCCATCCATAATCTTTTAATTACTATTCTCGAGATTTAATTAGCTAATTTGCACTTTGGTCCTTGAACTTTTCAAAAGTTGCAATTTAGCCCAAAATGCATCCGCGTCCAAATTTTAAAAGGTCTCCGATTGACCTGAAACTTTTACCACAGATACTATAAAACATTTCGCGGACCTTGGCGAAATAATTTTCATTTCGAGATTTATATGGTTAAATTACCACTTTAGTCTCTGTACTTTATTTTGGGGCTTTTCTCGATATTTTTCCTTTCAACTCCATTTCTAACTGTAGAACTGAAATATAATATTTAATTCTTCGCTTATATCTTTTCATTATCGCTACTCTAGCGACTCAAAGCTGGACACGTGGCCCAATTAAATAAATCTCCATTTTTAGCGACAGAATTCTGAATCCGTCGTTAGATCTGCATATTTAGCGATGAATTTCTAAATCCGTCACTAATTAGTGGGATTCCTAATCAGTCGCTTAAATTGGCGGGATAACTCGCGCCAATTATTTGACAAAATTAGCGACGAATTTTAAATCCGTCGGTTAAAAAAATGTAGTGATTAATTTTGAATTTGTCACTAGTGTGCTTCAAATCAGAAAAATCCTCATCATCTTGGATCCCTGCTAGCACTATTAACTGTCTGTCATAGTGCCATGGTGCGTCACGTAAGACCTTAGTCTTATCCCTCTGAATTTGAAATTCACTCATAAACATTCTCTTGTCAACTTCAGATATTTCAAACTCACTATTGATTCTCCAAGCACTAGTCATATTGTTTAACATTGCATTAAAAGGTTTGCCTGATATCACAACAATCTGTCTGTATTTTGTAGTCAGATCATCGGTTTTATTCCCGGTATCCAACTCCATAACATCTTGTTCTTCTATTGTTAAGGAGAACTTCCTCCGTAATTCCTCAAGACTCTGAGCCATGTCACCAGGAAAACAGTGGTGGATACCAGGTTGAAAAGCACATTGAATCTGGACCAGACCAAAAGACCCTAGACGATGGCGCAAAACGAAAAAGACGAAAATCACATCACAGTGTCAACTAACATGAAAATAGAGAATAGAACACACGAAATTCACAAAAGGAAAGGACAAAAGAGTAACCTAGATCATCGAATCTAATATAGACATTAGAAGAGTACATAAGTAAAATCCTAAGAATTAGTGATCGTTTTGCTTTAGGAGGTGTATCTAAGTGGTACAATGATGTATGCATTTCCAAGTTATCTAACTGTATATGAAGTGAGTTCACTGAGCTTCATGCCAAAAAATTGTTTACCATTATTAGTAAATACCGGAGGGAGAACCTCTTTAAGTCTGGAACATGCTTTAGTCCGGACTATAGGGCTGACAATTTCCTACACGACCTGTTAACACGACACTGCACGAAATTAAGCGGGTTCGGGTTGAGTTTATATGGGTTTAGGTCATAAACGGATCAACCCGTTTATAACACGGTTAATTAGCGGGTTAAACAGGTTAAATCCGCCTAACCTGTTTAAGACAGTTAAGGAACGTTTAAATCTATTTATTAATTATTATAATTAATTAAGTTATTATATGTGACCAAATATACTCATATAATACATATCATTTATTAATTATTGTTTGTTGTATTGAGATTTATTGTTATTTTGAAGTTTTGTTGTTTAATTATACTCATTTAATTAAAAAATATGTTAAATGGATTGAATGGGTCATTGATAAACGTGTTAAAAAGGCTAAACATGTGATATGTTATGACTTGTTTTGATAAACGGGTTAAACAATTCAACACGTTTTAATCCGTTTGATAAACGGGTCGGGTTTGACATTTTGACACGATTAGTTAAACGAGCCGGGTTCGGATTGAGATAAATTATCTATTTTTAAATGGGTATACGACACGTTTATGAAATGGTGGCACGAATTGCCAGCCCTACCGGGCTGTCAAATAATGAATAAAAGCCAATCTCTCTGAAATTGTATTTAGTATAAAAATAGTTAACTAAACTATTATCAGAGCAAACAATTAATTGGAATTTTATTTTTGATTGAAGTAATAAAGAATAGAATAAATAATAAATCAACAATAATGAAAAATAATAAAAAATATAGTTTTCATTTAAGTTTTGATTCAATTAACATCTAATACTATCAATCGACTTTAACCATTGCATGCAATTTAGAATTGATTGAAAACACTAACCTACTATTTTTGAATGTTGCTAGAACATCTCCAAAGGACTTTCTAGAATTGAACTTGGACCAAACAAAAAGGCCATAGACGATGGCGCAAAACGAAAAAGACGGGAATCACAACACAGCGTCAACTAACGCGAAAATATAGAATAGAACACAAGAAATTCACAAACGGAAAGGACGAAAGAGTGACCTAGATCATCAACTCTAATATAGAGTTAAGAATCAGTACATAGGGGAAAACCCTGAGAATTGGGGATTTTTTTTTTATAATGATGTGTGTATTTCCAAGTTATCTAATGGTATATGAAGTGAGATCATTGAGCTTCATTCCAAAAATTCGTTTACTATTGTTAGTAGAAGTTTCTAATATATTTTCACAAATAATGAAATTATATTCATTTTAAATTATAATATTTCAATGCATTGTAAATACCGGGGGGAAACCTCTTTAAGTCTGAAACTTGATTTAATCCGTACTGTTACCAATGTTTTAAAAACTTTTAAATCTGTGAAATTAGGGCTAGAAAAAAGTTACTTTCAGACTTCTTTAATGATAAAAGAAATTAAAATATCAGATAAAATTTAGTCCGATTAAAAAGAAATTCCATTTCTGCCATTAATTGATACTAAAAATAAAGTGGCACTGTTTTTAAAGTACCATAGATTTGAATAATTTATCAATTTTATAAAGTGCAAATTACTAAAAGCCTCCCCATATTTTTCGTAATTCACACTTTAATCTATGTTATTTGATAATCAAATGATATGGTTACTCACTTTTGTTTTCGTCAACAGTTTAATCTCTCTGTCCATTTTTGGTGCTAGTCAACAGAGTTAAAGGATGTAGTGGTAAATTAATTTTTATACATGAGAAACGAAATTGTTGATAAAAAGAAAAGTGAGGAACGAAATGTTGAGATAAACAAAAATACGGGACCCTATAGTTTCATTAACTCTATTGAGTAATACCAAAATGAACAGAATGACTAAATAATTGATAAAAATTAAAAGTGAAAAATCATATCGTTTGACTCAAACATAAATTATTAAAAAATAAATTATGTCAAATAAGGAATGCCTCATAGTAATTTGGTCTTTTATAAAATTATATACATAGTATAAAGAGAAATTCTTAAGTAGATTCAGCCTATCACGTCATCCGTGAACTAATCTATCACATAATGACACGTCATTAAAATAGTGGCACTATCATAATTTTGTTTATTACTTTTTTATACTTTTAAATAGTTATATTACGATAGTGCCATTATTATAATGACGTGTCACAATGTAATAGATTTAATCCATGAATGACGTGCTGGACTGATTCTATCTAAGAATCAGTCATAAATAAAAGAGACTAAATGTGAGATAATATATAAATTCATCAATTAACTCAATTTTTTAGAGTTAATTGCAAATCAGTATATGATTTTTAACTTAATTTACAATTACAACACAAATTTTAAAATTTGGACATTATCACACCAACTTTTAATTTTATTTTTTATAAATTAGTACAACGACCAATCATGCAATAAAACATGAAAGCTTGTATGGTAATTGGTAATTTTAAAATTCGTATAGTAATTGCAAATCAGGCTAATAATCACCGACGGTCCTCGACTTTTACCCCAAGTTTTCCTAAACCCCCTATACTTTCAAAAGCTTCCCTAAACCCTCTGACTTTTATGGCGGCGCTCATTCATGGTCCTTATGGACAAAAATACCCCTCAGCGTCGTAATTTTTTGGTGGCTGTCATTTTAAAAAAAAAAATTGGCGGCGCCATGTCAGCTGACACGTCACCAAAATACACTATAAATTTCAAAAACCCAAAATACCCCCAAATTAATATTTGAAAAAAAAAATCCAACCTAAGCAAAATCATCAACCCAACACCCGACTCAACCCACCCGACCCATCCCACGACCCAACCCATCCGACCTCTCCGGTCGTCTTCTCAGACGAGGTGAGAAGACCAACTGGTCTTCTCAACTCGTCTGAGAAGACACTTGAAGGAACGATCTGTTCCTTCAAGATCTGTTCTTGAAGGAACAAATCGTTTCTTCAAGCTGTTCTTGAAAGAACGATCTGTTCCTTCAAGCTGTTCTTGAAGGAACGATCTGTTCCTTCAAGAACAGATGCCCGGAGGGCGGCGGCCGACGGTGGTGGAGCGTGGCGGCGAGCTACGGTGATAGAAAAATTGACCGGGTGGGTTGGGTTCGATTGGTGTGAGTGTTTAGGGGTATTTTGGGTGTTTTTTCTTTTTGAGATATTTAATGACGTATCAGTGGACACCTGGCGCCGTCATTTTTTTTATATTTACAACCGTAAAAAAATAAAGGGTATTTTCGTCCATAAGGGCCGTGAATAGCGCCGCCACAAAGGTTGAGAGGTTTAGGGAAGTTTTTAAAAATATAGAGGGTTTAGGGAAGTTTGAGGTAAAGGTCGAGAACCGTCGGATTATTAGCCTGCAAATCAGAATAAAGTTCGTATTGTATTTTGCAATTAATCCATTTTTGTAATATATCTTCTAGCTGTACAAATTTAAATATTATAGTCTGTAAAAGTTTTGCAATTTAACAACAAATGTTTAATTTTATCGATTCGATTAAGAATAATTATAATTTTACAATTTAATACACCGATGATACTCCTATAAATTGAGCTTATATTTAGGGGTGTGCAAAACCGAACCAAACCGAACCAAACCAAAAAATTTGATTCGGTTTGGTTGAAAATTGGATATAAATTTTGGTTGGTTGGTTCGTTCGGTTTTGAGTATAAAAAAGTTTCTGATTGTTTTACATGTAAACCGAACCGAAATGACCAAATCGAACCGAAATAATCGAACCAAATCGAACCGAAATAACCGATCTAATCGACCGATTTGGTTCGAAATATTTTTTTCTCTAAAATTTTAGTTCGGTTTGATTTTTAAAAAATTCAAAAATTTAGTTCGGTTCGGTTCAAACCGAATACAAACACCTACTTATATGAAAATCAAAGCCCAATCGTTGAACTTAGATCATGTCCATGTTGAGATGCACTGTTTTGGACCTGGAAAGTAAAGAAACAAAATCTAATTCCATACCAAAATGTGATCATTTAGTAGTGGTACATAAAACAAAGGTCATGTTTGAATTTCTTTTAAGGCCTAATCACTCAAAAACCTCTCACCTTTAAACTTTTTTTCAATTCCACCCCGACGTTGAAAATTTGCCAATTTTACCCACTTTTAAATTTTCCGTTTTCAATTGTACCCCAAAATTTTAATTTTTGTTATTTTTTTTACTTAAATGATGAAATCATTCAATTAATTAAGTCTAAATATGAAATTAAATTCTTTTTTATTCAAAAAAGTACAAATAAATCCTTTATTTTTAAAAATTAACTAAAAAGCATAATCAAATTAACACTAATTTAAATTCTTAATTAATTTAACTAAATTTAAATAAATTTTAAAAATATACAATTAATATATGCGAGACATGAAGAATGTTTTAAACAAATTTCCAAACGCAAAAGACGTTAATTTAATTTTTCAGGGTACAATTGAAACACAAAAATGCAAAATAGGGTAAAATTGACAAATTTTCAACGTCAGGGTATGATTGAAAAAGGGCTAAAAGGTCGGGTTTTTTTTATGACATTAGGCCTTCTTTTAATGAGATATACATTAAAATAACATACTATTCCTTTTAAAAAATAACGCCATATATGCTTTTTTATTATATAAAATATTTATGAAAATGATAGTTTTGTTTTTGCAAAAATACAATTTTTTTATAAATTTTATATTTTTAAAAATACACTCTTTTTTAATCTCCAAAATGTACTAATAACATACCAATAATATACTAAAATCCACCAATAATCTAATAATAATCTATCAAAAACGTACATTCGTAAAAAAAGAGTGTATTTTGCAAAAACAAAACAATCAAAATGTATTTTTTCAAACAGTTAGCCGAAAAAAGATATCTTTATAAAAGACCCTTATTTTTTTAAGAATTAGAATTTTGATTTTTTGAGAGAATATTCATTCAATAAATATCAAAAAGTAACAATTTTATAGAATTAAAAAGGAGCACTGATGTAAAATTGCAAATATATAATATCACGTATAAGTAGTAAAATAATGAATAAAAGTCGATCTCTCTGAGATTGTATTTAGTATAAAAATAGTTAAATAAACTATTATTTGAGCAAACAATTAATTGGAATTTTATTTTTAATTGAACTAATAAAGAATATAAATAAACAATAAATCAACAATAATAACAAATAATAAAAATATTATTGTCATATAAGGTTTAATTCAATTAACATCTAATACTATCAATCGACTTTAACCATTGTATGCAATTTAGAATAGATTGAAAACACTAACCTACTATTTTTGAACGTTATTAGAACATCTCCGAAAAACTCTCTAAAATTGAATCTGGACCAGATAAAAGGCCTAAATGATGGCGCAAAACGAAAAAGACGGGAATCACAACACAACATCAACTAACATGAAAATAGAGAATAGAACACAAGAAATTTACAAAAAAAGGACAAAAGAGTGACCTAGATCATCAACTCTAATATAGACATAAGAATCAGTACATAAGAAAAAACTCAAAGAATTGGGGATTTTTTTGCTTTAGGAGGCATATCTAAATGGTACAATGATGTGTGCATTTTTTTTAATTTTTTAAAAAATTTAATTTTTTTAATAATTTTTTTAATAAATATATTTTAAATTTACTTTCAGTTTATTATTAATATTTTTTTCACTTATAAATTTACAATTTTTTAATAGGATTACAATATTATTTTAAATTGTAACATGAAATGGTACAATTTTTTAAAAGTAATTTGCTCAGGGTTTACTTTAATCTTATTTTTTGGTATTATATTATATTAGTAAATTGTTTCAGTTAGGCAAAATTTATATTGAAATAATCATCAATTTATTTCCACTTTTTTAAAATTTTAATTTTTAAACAATAAATTAGAGGGCTTAACTCATCTAGAGGCCCCTGTACTTTACACTTTTTTCTCTGTAGGTCCTTATACTTCATTTTTGTATTATCTGATCCTTCTATTTACCTATTTTTCGATTTGGAGGTCCTTTTTGAGTTTTTTCCAGTCCCTGTACTTATAATTTTTTTTCCTCCAGTCCCTCTACTTACAATTGTTTTCTCCTCTAGTCACATAAAAGGACAGGAAAAAACTTAAAAAGGACCTTAAAATAAAAAATGAGTAAGTAGAAGGACTAGAAAATATAAAAATGAAGTATAAGGACCAACCGAAAAAAGTGTAAAGTACAGGGACCTCTAAATGAATTTCGCCTAAATTAGAGTGAATTTATTGAGAATTTACTTTACTTTTAATATATGATTAGTTTACTGAGAATTTATTTTCATTTTATTTAAAATTTACTAATAGTTTATTGGAGTTTAATTTAAATTGATTAAAAAATAATTTTCAATAAATCTTAGTTATTTTATTTTTCAGTTTACTGTTAGTATAATTTCCATTTGAAATTTTTTTATTCTTGTAAAAGTAGTTTATAAATCGGTTTACTAATAATTTATTTTTGGTATTTTAAACTTTTAATTAATTATAACAAAAATATAAAAAAAAAGTTTTTAAACGCGCAAAATTTTCAACAACACTTTAAGAAAGAAAAAAAAATTAACACATAAAAGGTTTTCATCCAACACCTAAAATTTCTTATTTTGTCCACTCCATATCAGAGATGTAGTAGTGATATATGTTTTTGGAGATATCAAATATATATTTATGATGTATTTTCTAAGATAAAAATAAAAGTATATATTTTTTTCATGTTGTCCTCTTTATAACATAAATGTATGGACAATGTCTTTTTGGTTTCAAATAAAAGCGTAAAAATGATTTTGTTTTTAGTTTTCTAGTTTTTTTTATCATTTAAAACTAAGTTTAATTAATTTTCGATTCTAGTAAAATCAAGTTTATTTTAAAGGCTTAATTGCACCAAAAATCATAAACTTTCTGGTGTTTTTGTTATTTAAAATAATCCTTTTTTTGGCATATCTTAGACCTGTTCATGGGACGGGTTTGGGCGGGCTCGGACCGGGCTTATGCATGCTTGATTTTTTTAAAAGACAACTCCAAATCCGGTTCGGGCTTTAAATATGCTATCCAAGCCCGACCCTAATATACTATTTTTACGGGTTCGGGCCGGACTTGAGCGGGCTTCCGTCGATTTTTTACGATATTAAAAATCTGAGCCCACCCATAAAAAAACGGGCTTTATGCGGGCTCGGGCTTGGGCGGGCTTGGGACCAATATATTTGGTGTCCAAACCCGGCCCTAAGAGAACGTACCTGGGCGGGCGGGCCGGGTAGTCAAGCCCATGAACAGTTATATCATATCTAACATTAACTTTCATTTTTTTGGCATATTTATCCGCGGGACCGTTTTGGATTAAAAATGGCGCTATTTAGGATGTAAAACGGCGTCGTTTTGCATCCATATCGGGATAATTTTTCAAAGAAAATGCGATCGTGGAAAAATATGCCAAAAAGTGAAAGTTAATGTTAAATATGTCAAGAAAACAAATATTGTGTTAAATACCAAAAACACGCGAAAGTTGGTTATTTTTGGTGCAATTAAGTTTATTTTAAATTTATCGTCAGTTTACTTTTTAATTTATAAATTTTAATTTTTTAAAGATAATTACAATCAGTTTACTAAAGATTTTTTTGAGTTTAATTTTGGTATTAATTATAAAACTTTACTAAATTTGATTTATTTTAAGCTAATCATTTATTTACTTTGCATTTTATAAAATTATAATTTAAAAATAGTTTACATACAGTTTTACTTTCAATTTACATTTGGTAATACTTCCAGTTTACATTTAGTAAATTATGATTATTTTATTTTTAGTTTGCATTCATTAAAATTTTAGTTAGTCTATTTTTAGTTTATTTTACATTTTTATAATTTTTTATTCTTGTAAAAAATGTTTTTATATAGTTAGTTTATTTTTTATATTATAAATATTTAATAAATTATTTTAATTAAATAAACATTTAATTTTACTTTTAAATTTTTAATTTTAAAAAATAATTACAACCAGTTTAATAAAAAATAATTTAAATTTATCTTTGGTGCTATAAGTCTTATTAAGATAAGTCGAATTTCAGTTTACTAGGGTTACTTTCAGTTTACTTCTATCTTCATAATTTTTTCAAAATTGAAAATTTTGTAATTTATTTTTGTGTCTAACATATTTTTTATATATGCAATCATACAATTATTTACTTATAACTAATTTATAATTTAGGATTAATTGTATTAGAAAGGCAAACCTTTTTAATTTTTTAAAAATATATCTAAATTTATTAAATTTATAAATCCTCAATTTTAGTTGATATATTTTTATTGAAATGTGTTGATCTCTTATTTATCTTACACACGCAGTCATATACACTTGTTACGCATTGTTTATGTCTGACTACCACCATCAACCACCACGAACCATCTTTGCGCTCCCTCTTCCTCTACCTCCGACCATCCTGAACTCCTAAACTAAGATGAAGATATTTGTACCAATGAATTATAACTCAAACGGTATAAGCAGGCCCGGCCCTAGGCCTAGGCCACTAAGACTTAGGCCTAGGGCCTCAGATTTATGAGGGCCTCAAAATTGCATTAACCACGTAGTATTATAATTTACCTTTTATGATTATATACAGCACAATGAAGGTCAGAGATAATAAATGCTCACAAATCTTTGATATTTACAACTATAATTAAATCAACCAAAATTAGTTTAGCTACCTTAAATCTTATTAAATCTGATAATGGTACTGTTTAAAAAATCAGAAAAAAATTACTTTAATAATTCTCAGACATATTTTTGTAATTTTTGTAATTTTGTCAAATTATAGTTATTCACTATATTCTTTTAAAATTTTAAAATCTCATAATTTTTCTCTAATTTTTTTTTCTAAATCCTTATTTCAAATTAACATTATATTTCTCCTTTTTACTTATTAATGCAACTTATTACAGATTCTTTGAATAAGCTATATAAATAAAATTTCTAAAAAATTAAAGTATTTAATGAATGATTTTGCATTTCAAAAATAAAAAAAATAGATTTTTATAAAGTATTTAAATGAATTACAAGTAGTTGATAAAAATTTAGATTACGACGCACTAGAAAACTTCATTTCAATTTTATTTTATTTTAAAGAGTTCTTATTTTTATTATTGTAATTATAGTTTAAAGTTTTTATGTATTTGGTTTAATGTATTAATTTTACATTAGGCAATTTATTATCTAATTTAAAATAGGGTTAATTACATATAAAATCATAACCTTTGCACCAAGTTTCAAAAATAACATTACCTTTAAAACGTGTCAATTATAGACACTATCTTTCATTTTTTTTTTCAATTTCATCATGGGTATATTTTTTGAAGAAATTTTGCTGACTTGGACAGCCGATGGGTTTGCCACGTCAGCAAAAATGCCACTAAAAATCGCCGATGTTATTTTTGGAAAAGAATAAAAGGTGGTGTCTATAATTGACACGTTTTAAAGGTTGTGTTATTTTTAAAACTTGGCGTAAAGGTCATGATTTTATATGTAATTAACCCTTTAAAATATTATCAACTATAATTAAAAAATTAATAATATAATTTATAGGCATTTTACCGCCTAGGGCTTCATTTTGTCTAAGGCCGGCCCTGAGTATAAGCGCTGAGCAGTAAACTGTTAGGTCGTGGGGTCGATTCCTTATACATGCGCTCCTCCTCTTTAATTATAAAAAAGAAAAAAATATTTGTATAAATATTTAATATAAAATCAATAAATATTTTGAGAATATTTTGTTAAAATTGATGTTGGGCCTAACTTTTTATAAATATTTTCAAAATAAATCAGTAGAAGGATTACCCTGCCGGCCCACAACATGGACGCTTCACGATTATCCATCACATTAACGATAAAATAGTTTGCAGAAAATAAACTGCAACTTGGTATAGTTGTTAAAAGAATTAAAGTAGTCCCAATACTAATGTGGTACTTACAACTTTATTTTGACACGTGTTATGATTATTTCTAATACAGTAGTACTTAGGATTGTTTTTTGATTTATACGACAAATGTAGACCGTAATTTAAAATAGGGTACAATTTTAATTAAAAAATTAAAATATTGTACTATTAAAAATAAACACCAAAATTTATTTTTTAAAAATTTAAAATAGGGCCTTTTATATAAAATAATACTAATTTATCTATTTTAAGGTAATTGTTTTTGGAAAACAAAATTGTGGTAGGGCCCGGGTATAGCCTGACCCTACCTAGCTCCATCTCTGCCCCCGTTTCATTTTATAAGTCTTATATCCTTTTTTGCATATTAAAAGTCTTCTTTTTATTTTTAAATTGATTTTATATTAAACTTTTTTTTCACTTCTTCATTTAGTTATCTCAAATAAACTCTATAAAAAATTACACTATCATTAATACGTGCAAAATATAAAAAAAATATTTAGTTAATTGTATAAAAGTAAATGGAACTCTTAAAATGAGACGAAGGGAGTATGTGTTTTGAATAATTAGTTTTGTCTATTATTAGTTGTTTGTGTAAGAATAGGCAGTAGAATCCTAATAGGATTTTTACTCTTTAAACAAGTTTCATGGTTTGTAAAATTTAAAAGTGTTAAGCAGATTAGTACGACGTTTAATATTATTCGAATTTAATCTATTTTTGTTGGATTATCTAAACCAATTCGGTTTTGGGCGTTGAGAAAATACCCACCGTTTTTTATAATTTTTAATTATTGGTGAATAAATTTATTTTTTCGCCTGTGGTGTATTTGTCCGACGATCACATAAAATTTTATGTTTGCTATTCTTTTAATTTATTATTTTACTATTAGCTTGAATTTTCATTTATTTTTCCGCAATTTCGCCATGGCTAATCTCAAAAAAAAAAATTGGTTCAGACTTAGGAGTGTCTATAATTGAAACTAAAAAAATGAGAAATGAACTAAAATTTAAAAATTAAAAATTTGGACGATAAATTAAAAAAAACAAAAAAATGGAGTATTTTTGGAATGGTTAAGCCTTAACAAAATAGCATGTGGCATATTACTGAAATGCTGGCTGTGCTAGTAAAACTAAATTTAAAAATTTATTTTTAAAATTAGAATTAAAATTAAAATCTGGCAATTTTAAAAAATGAATGCAGTTTTAGTTTTTTTTTTTTTTTCGTTACAAATCATACTCTCCTAACTATGTAGTGTGTGGCACTTGCACGTGTAACAACATAAACATGGTTGCACACATATTTAGTAACTCCAACAGTGACTCCAACATAAAAAAAAAAAAAAAATTCCTCCAATCTAACACAGATAAATTAAAATCTTAGCCAGTAGTCAGCAGCCACCACCATATCTCACCTACTGTTCTATAAATTCATCAACAAAAAAAAAAAAAAACCAGTCATCTTCTTCACAAGCACAGCCCAATTAAACCATGGCAGTTATAACCGAATTCCTCTCCCGCCTCTACACAGTAACCATAATCTTCCTCTGTCTGCTACTCCTCGAAGCCCTAATTCTATTCCGGTCAGTCACCGCCACCTTAATCAACCACCACACCAATAAACGTGTCATCACCACAACAAAGTACATCCAGCTAATCGAAGAGAAGAATCCAACGGTCATCCACAGCTGCAAGCAATCTCCGGTGGCGGAATGCGCGGTGTGCTTATCGGAATTTGGCGACGGCGATTATGTTCGGAAGTTGGTGAAATGTAAGCACGTGTTTCATAGAGACTGCGTTGATAAATGGCTGCAGCAGTATTTGGCCACGTGTCCGCTTTGTAGAACTAAAGTTCTGCCGGATGAAATTGTGGCGGCGTTTCATGGAGTGAGAGATCATCGGAATGGGTATTATTATGATGGGAGTGATGAGGAGATGATTTTTTTGTTGTCTGCTTTACATGGTAATGGTTTACAGAGAATTTTTTAGTTTTTAATTAATTTCTGAGTATAATTTTATAGATTAATTTATGGTTTATTTTTTGGCAGCTTTATTTTAATAATTTTAAAAAACGTCATTCTGTAATTATAGTTGATGAGTGATGAGCATGATTTTGGTTTTATTATTAATAATAGGCGAAGGCTCAATTATTGAGCTATTGGACAATTTTGACTTACATATATCTGAACCTTGAGATGGGTAATTTAAAGGAAAAAAATGCTATTTAACTTTTTTTGTTTTTATTATTGTACTCTCGTATGGCAATCGTTCATTTGTCTAATATTTTCTTTTAAAAAATGTATTTATTTTTTTATTTTTTTATTATCACGTCAGATGAAAAAACAGAAATTAAATAGTATTATTCTAATTTAATTATGAAACTTCTTCATTATATGGATTATATATAATTTTCTTACAAAAATTCCGCTAAAATTTTGGATTTCACCGCTTGAGAATGGTTCATAATATTTCATTTCTAGTTAAGGCGTTGTTTTGGCCAATAAATCTTAAAATTCATACATTTTGTTAATTTATAAAATTAAAATTTATGTAATATAAAATTTAAAAATTTAATGTTTAGATTGAATATAGAATTTATGTATTCATAAAAATAAAATAAGATATGCATTTTAACTATTTTAATTAGGAGAGTTTTAGATGATGATAAATTTGTGATAATGTAGATTTTAAATATTAATATATCTCAAATGGAAATTTTTATAGTGTTGAAGTATGTGAGACTTTGAATTAAAATTTAAAATCCAATCAAAAAGAAGAAAGAGAGTAGATTAGTTTTAAATCATGTGTTAAATACAAATGAAATCATGAATATTGCAGCCACGGCATCGACTTTCAGCGGATAATATATTAAATACAAATGAAATAATAAAAATTAATGACTGATTTTGCTATGTTTTAAAATTCGTATTGCAATTACAATACACGTTAAAGTTAGTTTTTTTTTTTCCCCATTCAATCCTTAAATTATATAGTACTACTACAATACTATGAAAAATAGTGTGGTGAACCAATAATTTCACACTTTTTTTATTACTATGCTATAAATGTATGCTAAAAATAGAAGTTCAAATCTGTGAAGTTGGATTAAGTGAAGTCCCTTATATAGAATATCATGTGATGTGAAGCACATGTTCACAAAACACTATTCATTAATTCATCAAGCTTTATGTCTCAGTGAGTGTTACTTCGATTCAGTTTATCTAAAATTTAATGCGTAGGTTATTATCTCAATGTCATAGTACAAGATAATGATGGATATCTCATGGGCTTATAAAAATTCATGTGACAAATTATCGAGATGGGATTTTCTTTTGGAATGTAACACTCAGATAATTATTTTCATAGGAGGGGTAAAATTAGACCTGTCGATTTTAGACACAACACGAATAAATAAAACGATACTACACGAAATTAAACGGGTTTGGGTTTGAGTTTGATGTAAATGAGTTTGGGTTATAAACGGGTCAACCCGTTTATGACATGATTAATTTCGTGTCTAAATGTGTTACACGTCTTACCCATTTAAACACGGTTAACTAGTTTTAATTAAATATTATTTATTTTTATAATTTAAATATTATTAAATTATATAATTTTAATTAAAGTTTTTATATTATATATTAATTAAAATAGTATTTATCTCAAAATATAGTAATAATTCTTTTAGTATTATAATAAATAAACTAAAGAAAGTATTTAAATAATTAAATGGATTTAAAAATGTCACATTAAACGGGTTGATTCCTTAACACGTTCAGATAAACGTGTTTATACGTGTCATATCGTATAATCCGTATAATATTCGTGTCGTGTTTAGATTTTATATATCAAACCCGATTAATAATCATGTCGTGTTTAGACTAATCATGTTCATGTCTAAACGGGTCTGACTCATTTATGACCCACAAACATGAAGTAAAATATAGAGTTGGCCACGACCAGATTGAATCGTGAACATGTTTGAAACCGGCCAATTTAATTCGAATTAAAATTAGTTACATTTTAGATATCGTTTAAATCGTTTTGGAATTCGAGAGAGTCCGGTTCAAGCCAGTTTAATATTTGTTGAGGAGTTGGCGGTTCCGCTTCTAATCCAAACTTTTTAAAAAATATATTTTAAATTACCTATTGTGTGTGTGTATATATATATATATATATATATATATATATATATATATATAATTAATTAATTATTAATATATTTTCCCATATTTATTTATAATATATCATAGTATAAATATATAAGATATTATTCATTTATTTCTAATATATCCTACCATATATATAATTAAGGGGTATTGACAAAACAAATCCAACGTTTTATTTTTATAGCGATTTAATTCTAACGTTCAAAATGTTGCGAAATAAATCCTAACCTTTTTTATTTTTACAATTTATAGTCTCGAATTTTCCGGTAGTTCTATTCCTTTTTTAGACGATAAAACAGATCAAACGTTTTACTTTTATAGCGATTTATATCAATTCTGAGAAATTGGATAGATTTTCAATGATTTTGTCAAATTAGAATAAACTTATAATTTTTAAATATTTTTAATAAATTTTCAAAAGGTAAAAGATATGCGACTGTTTATAGCCATTTTAGCCATAAAGATAGGATGATATATTAGTCATTCAATATTATAAGACATTATTATATTATTGGATTAATTCAATGTCTAAAAAATGATCAGTATAGTAACTTATTATAAAAAAATACTCTCTCCGTCCCAATAGAATTGTCTACTTTGAGAAAAAAATTTATTTCAAAATTCTCGTTCATTTTTAAAAAATAATAATTTTTACACTCAAACTTTCCTATATTATCCCTATTTAAAATCCATTAATAATTAAATTGAAAATAAATTACAAGTGGATTCTAAATTAAATAAGAGTATGATAAAAAAAAGTAAGAAAAATTTATAAAATCCATAAACAATAATTGTTTTTCTTATGTGTGATAAAGGTAAAGTGAACAATTCTATTATGACGGAGGAAGTAATCATTAAAGTAAAATTCAAAATATCTTAAATAAATAAAAATAAATAGGCTTAGTTATTTAAAAAACCCTCACCTTTAATCTTTTTTCGTTTATACTTTGACCTAGGAAAAATGTCACATATACCTTTGACGTTGTCTTTATGTTTCACCTCTACCCTCGAGATACTAAATTGACCTCTTTTCATTAGAAAAATAGTTTAAAATAGTCCTTTATTTTTAGCATATATTCTAATCACACGTTACTGTTATTAATTATACAAAAACATCTTCTTCTTTAAGCAAAATTTAACTAATAATAATAATTTAATTTATATTAATTATCAGTAATTTTTTAAAAATTAAAAACCGCAATTTTTTTTACATAAAATAAATAAAATATTCGAACTAGTTAATTCCGACCTACCACCGTATTCTAATTTATAAATCCGCTATTAAATTTCATCTTTTTTTTCAAGGAAGGAGGAGCATGGAAGGAAGGAGCAGATCTGCTCCTTCCTTCCATGGAATTAGAAAGCTGCTCCTTCCTCCATAGGAGGAAAGAGCTCGCTGCTCCTTCCTCCCATTGGAGGAAGTGAGCTCCTCCTCCATGGAGGAGGAGTTCGAAAACCGTAAAAAAATTAAAAAAATAATAATATTAGCGGTTTTTTAAATTAGAGTATGGTTATAAATTGAAATTAATAAAAAATATTTTATTTATTTTATTTTATTTAAATTAAAAAAATTAATTAGTTGTAGGACTTATTTGAAAGTTTTAAAAAATGAAGTATTTGTTTGTACTTTTTTTAATAGAAAAAATATGAAATAACCCTTATATTTAGTTGTTTTCAATAAATCATTTTTTTATTGAAATTTGGGGTAGAGGTGAAATATAAAGACAACGTCAAGGGTATATGTGATATATTTTTCTAGGTCAGAATATAAACGAAAATAAACGAAAAAAAAATTAAAGATGAAGGTTTTTTAAGTAATTAAACCAAAAAAGTACTCCCTCCATCCCGTTTATAAATGAATTTTGCACAAAGATTAATAAAATAAGAGAATATTTTATTTTGTCATGTCTACCCCTATTAATTAGTATAGTTTCTCCTAATAATAGATAAATGTATTGTAAATTGAGTTGCATTTAATGCATATTGAAATAAGTAAAGGGATAAAAGTGGAAGTTCAATATAAATTGGCACAGAAAACACGATATGACTTTTTTAGATGAGACAATTAAAAATGAGATATGTCCCTTCTTAAACGGGACGGAGGGAGTATAATTTTAAAAGTATCCATTTATGTGGATTTTATAATTTTCTTACTAAGTTGGTTAATTCACAACATTATTAATACCACAGGAATTCAAGCCATTTAATGTACAACTACCTTAGCGGACGATCGAATACTAAGGGGAAAGGCTGAAGGTGACTATACTTCCCCATACATGTTCAGTCCATGTTTGGATGAATTCCAGCCGGATTTAATACGTTCAATTATTTTAAATGCAAGCAGTGACGGACGCAAAAATATTACAAAGGGGGGTCCACTTTTAAGTAACGATATTGGCATATCAAATTTCAACATATAATATTTGTAGCGATCAAATTTTTAAATTAAACCTTTCGTGTTTTTGCTTTTTATCGTCTAAATGTCTTTTTTGGCAAAAAAAGTTCATACGTGGTGTACAACCATTTGATCATGCAGTTGTCTTCGGTATTGCCACGTATGAAATTGCCGAAAAAGACATTGGAACTATAAAATATTATAATGTAAAAAGTTAGAATTTGGTATATAACGTTTTAAACGCTAAGATTAAATCGCTACAAACATCATATGTTGGGATTTAATACATTAATATTCTTTTAATTATTATATTATGTAAAAATAATAATAATAAATCACCAATCCGTATATCATATATTAACATTTCTCTCCTATATTTTATGAAATAGTTACATAATTTTTTTGTTGGTGATGCCTGCAAATGTTTTTTTTTCTCAATATAGTTACATAATTCAATTTCTATTTGGTTGCGCATTAAATAATATACAAGAAAATTCAATTGTAGCATCATCACTCAAAAATATTTTTCCAATCATCATATATAGTAGAGAAATTCTCATTATTTTTGTTAAGATTAAAAAATATTCTTACAATTTTTAAAATTAAAACATCTAGTTAAACCAAACCTTTCAAATAAATAAATAACTATGCACATTATACACATAGACAAGTTTACCGATTTGAATGAAATTGTATCGTTGAAAAATAATTAGATAATATATATTGGACTTGATTGATAAAACAATTTATTAAATGCACAAATAACTAAATTTCCTTATAACAGAAGTCTAAACTTTTACTTAGTACACAAAAGTAATCTATTACTTAAGTTGAATACACATATATATATCATCAATAGTATGTAATCAATAGTATGTAATCATTAGTAAGCAATTTTCTGAAAATACTCAGGGGGGTCCAGTGACCCCCTTGTCTCCTTACTACATCCGTCACTGAATGCAAGCTCTGGTTCCGGATTTAATATATATTTACTATCTGAATTTGATTTATATATTAGATTTATACGGATTTAATACAGGCTTTTTGAGGAGCTATGTACAAATTTAGTTAATATAGAAGTCAACATCTAGTTTTGATATATGTCAAACCCCGGGGAGCTGAATTTGGACGAGTCGAGCTGATATCTGATCTAATGATCAGTTCTATACTTTTCTGATGTAGTAAATAATCGTTTAGACTTTTTAAATGTAATTTTTAATCTTGGTTTAATTTAGAGCAGAGTAAAACAAATGAATTGGATGGAAAATCGATCACCAAACTACTAGTTATCAATTATTTTTTGAGTTTTGACTGTCGTCCACTTCTTGCGTCGATTTTTCTTTTGTCGTATTGTCTCGACATCCTTCTTTAGATATCCACCAATTTTCTCATCTCTAGGCTCTTTCTTCATCTTTTTATTTTCATCTTCTAATTACACCTTGATTGAGAGATTGATGTTTTAATATTAGCCTTTTGATTAATATTTCTTAGATGCTACTCCATTTGGTATAGTCATTTATTAATATATCCTACATTGTTAGAATTAATTTTTTATATTATAATCACAGCTTTGAGCTTACCTGATGTCGGACCAATGCCCCTAAATTAATTACTAAAACTTTCATTTTAAATGTATCTATATCAATCATTGATAGAACAAATGGTATATAAATAAGTTGTGAATGTTTTATATTCCAAGCTAATAATGTAGAAATACATTCTTCAATTGCAGTTTCTGTGGTTGAATGGACCAATGAGCAAGAAAATCAATTGAAGATTATTTGGGTATCATGGAATTAATGGACCCGATATTTATAAAGTTGAGGTGTTAGAATGATTTGTATGATCCAGTCAACTTTGTTAATTTTTGCAATCAAATTATACAGTCTTTATTACATAAACAAATAGCCAGTGAGGCCTAGCCCAAGTGGTTAAGGCGCTCCAGTGCATTCCTGAGATCTCGTTTCGAGTCTCAGTAGGGCCAGTGTTTAAGGCCGAATTAAAAATGTAAGTTTAACTACTAACCACTAACTACTAACATAATTAGATTCTACCACAGTCAAAAAAAAATAGTTTATAAATTAGGGCATGGTAACAATATTTTTGAAAACATTATGTAGATTTTTAAGGTTGTATTCCTTTACGACTTATACATATCATTTTAGGCGAAATTTTATCATTTTTATAGTGAATATATGTTGGAATATACATAAAATTCTAATTCTAATTTATATTAACATTTTAATTAGTGAAGTATTTGGGAGAAATATAACTTTATTATCATTGGTTAGGAAGTATAAATTCAATTAGAATTAATACTCCTAATATCATATAAATTATTTATTTTCTATATATAACCTACCTTATTCACCTTTTAGAGTACACCAAAAAATTGAACACACAATGTAAACATTGATGTGAATAAAGGAAAAAGGGGGTGTGTGTAGTGTGAGGAATAAAAATTAATTGTAACTTTTTCGGATTACTTCTTGTAGAGAGTTAAATACTTTGGTGGTTTTTCTTTTAAGGGCATATTTATTAGAGATGTTCTCTATTTGGTGATTCTCCATCAATTTTGTACTCCTTTTGCTGATTAGTGGATGGCTCGATTTTTTCACATGTGGATGTATGCTTAATGCCGAACCACATAAATTTCTTGTGTTATTTAATTATTTTGCTATATTATTGTTTGTTGATTAAATCCATAATTAAATATCTACTGAATGGTTTCGATTCGCTGCGCATACCAATCCAGTAGCGAACCAGGTACGACAATTGATACCATAGATTTGACAATCGGTATCAATGTTACAACAATTGGTATCAGAGCAAATTTGGTTTTCAGATTTAATATGGATTATGATTAATATGGTAAAAATATTATTTGGAGGATTTCGCAATTTGAAGGCGAAATACTTGACACAAAGAAGTTGTTTTGGAGATAGAGAAGCCACCAATTTTGAAGTGCCGAAAGTCGTTGATTCAGATTGAAGACAGATTTGAGTATTAAAATTCTTTAGGAGATTTTTATAATGGAGATGCATATGTCACTTTAAATTACAAAGAAGAAAGGTATGACTTTTCTAAACACACTATTGAGAATTTTATAGAGTCTTTGTAAGATGAATGATTGGGGTAATCTCTTTATACTCTTATGAAATTCTTTTGGTGTTTTGAATTTAAAAATTGCTTTTAAGAGTTTGTTGAATGAAGAGTTTGTTTAGGCATAGTCAGATTTTGATAGAATCATGACATTGCAAAAGAGATTTTGTTTTGAATAAGTATCAATCTTAGACACAAGATGGATTACAACGTTTGTAATTTGGAACGGCATCACTGTTGGATCGCTCATAAGCCAATTTGTTTGAAGATAGGCAGAATATTTTTTAGGCCTAATGTCTCAAAAAAAAACTCTGACCTTTCATCCCCTTTTCAATCCTATCTTGACGTTGCAAATCATTCAATTTTACCCTATTTTGTATTTTTTCATTTCAATTTTACCCTAAAGCATAAAAATGACCTTTTTTTATTTGGCAAAATTCTCTAAATTGATCCTTTTTGCATGTTAACTTTTTATATTAGATTGATCATTTTTGAAGAATTCTTTTGAACTTTTGTCAAATAAATAAAGGTCAATTTTATGCTTTAGGGGTACAATTGAAATGAAAAAAATACAAAATGGGGTAAAATTGACAAATTTTCAACGTCAGGGTAGGATTGAAAATGGATGAAAGGTCAGAGTTTTTTTTAAGGCATTAACCCTATTTTTTTATCCAAAATTTATGTAGATTAACATTGTTCATATCACACGTGTGCCAATTTTGATTGGTTTTCCGACTATAAATAAGTTGATAGTGGAGTGTAGTTATGGGTAATGGTCAATACATGCAGAATTTTGGGATATTGGTTCAGGTAAAGGCAAGATGCATAATGAGACAGTTAGAACAATAATGTTTGTTCAACATGATTTCTATATGCACATGTCTGGTATCTCAATATATAAAACTACTAGTTTTATAGGTTATTTGGCGATGAAATGAGGTTGGATGCTGCACTTGTGATGTATGCTCATTGGGTTGGTCGACTTATGAAGATTAATGGATATGCTACGACCTCAACATTTGTTTTTTAATTTAATCATTATAGGCTTCTAAGATGTTTGTTTCTAGTATCAATTTTAAGACCAACAAAATTCGAAGCTTCGTGAAATTTTGATTGATACGTCCGAAAATAGTAAATCTTCAAGTCATTTAGGTTTCAGCAAGTTCAAGACGTTCTTGAAGCTTGTATGGTCCTCTTCAAAAAACCTCTATTGGAATAAGTTCAGTTTGAACTTAAATGAAGAAGGCCGAGCACAACAGTAATCACAATCTATTGGAGAATTCAAGTTAAGGTGGAAATTGTTGGAATATAGCTAGAATTTTAATTCTAATTTGTATTAGGATTCTAATTAGTGAAGTATTTGGGAGAAGGATAACTTTGTTTTCATTGGCTAATTAGGAAGTATAAATCCAATTAGGATTAATACTCATAATACCATATAGATTATTTATTTTCTATATACAGTCTATCTTATTCACCTTTTAGAGTACACCAAAAAAACCGAATACACAATGTCTACATTAATGTGAATAAGGAGAAAAGGGGGTTTGTGTGGTGTGAGAAATAAAAGTTAATTCTAACCCTTTCGGTTTTTTTTTCCGTAAAGAGTTAAAACACTTTGTGGGTTTTTCTTTTAAGGGCATATTTATTAGAGATGTTCTCTATTTGGTGATTTTCCAACAATTTTGTACTCCTATTGATGATTAGTGGATGGCTAGATTCTTTCGCCCGTTGATGTATGTCGAACCACGTAAATCACTTGTGTTATTTAATTATTTTGCTATATTATTGTTTGTTGATAAAATCCATAATTAAATACCTACTGAATGTTTTCGATTCTGCTGCACATACCAATCCGGTTGCGAATCGGGTACGAAAATTGATACCATAAATTTAACAATCGGTATCAATATTACAACACTATAGAAAATACATTATTTATTAATGTGTAGCTTATGTTTTTCATTAGATATATCAAAAAAAATAATCATATGCAATATTTTTATTCTTTTACTTTTTCATGGCTTAGATATTTCAAGCTTTAGTAAATGAGCGAATCGCCCTCCCTAAATTTTGACATATTAGTAATTTCATCTCGCCTATTTAAAAATTAATTATTATAACTTTTAATTTAAATTCGTCAAAACTTTCAATAAGAATGAAAAAGTGTTATTCTTGTTAAAACTATGGAGGCAAAAATTAATTTACACTTATTTTAATTGATTTTCTATTAGTTATATACCTGAGACTAGGGCTGTACAGAAAAAATTCAAACCAACCAAATCAAACCAATTCAACCAAACCAAACCAATTATTGCGGTTTAAAAAATTGTTGGTTTGATTTTGGTTTGGAAAATAGAAAAAAAGTAAGGCTTAATGGCAAAAAAAAAACTCAAACCTTTACGACTTGTTGCAATTATATCCAAACCTTTTAATTTTTGCAATAATATCCAAATTGTATTATTTTGTTGCAATAATATCCAAATTTCAAGAACTTAAGTTTTTTTTATTTTATTTGAAGAGTGAAAAGAAGAGAAATTTTCCTCTATGTTCTCAGGTTAAGGAATAGTGTGCTTGACCTTTATATTTTTTTAGCTAATTTAAGGGGCAAGCGACAATGTCGTTCAACGCTTGTTAATGAAAAAACATCTATGTTTCGTTGAAATAGAGTTGCAGTTGCTACTGCACACAACACCAAATGGGTTGAGCAAGGAAGGAGACCTTGTTCCGGCGGGGCGGCCTAGCCACCTGGGCTACCCCTGAAGCTCACTGGTCGGAGTAGGTAGGCGATGTTCGGGCTCGACCCCATGGCTTCACTCTTGTTATAAATTCAACCACCAAGCTGATAAAGGAAAGAAATCCATGAATAAACGAACTCTTGTGTCAAACCAGCCAAGCCTGTGTATATACCTATAAATAATAGATGACGAACTATGGTTGTGTATAGGGGTGTGCATTCGGTTTTTTGGTTTGGTTCGGAAGTGGAATTATCAAAACCGATCGGTTTTTTAAAAAATTTAAAAACGGTCGGAACTTTGACCAAAAATTCGGTTCGGTTTTCGGTTATACCGAAATAGAAAAATAATTCTTTTTTCTTTAAATTTTACTCATAAAAATTAAAATTAAAATTTAAAATTTAAAAAAATTAAATCTAAACTTCAAATCTAAGTCAATTGTAATGTTTTACACATAATACCATTTAAATATGAAAGAAAATATATTATTTTTTAAAAATAATAGTAATATTTCTATAAAAAATTAATAAATTTTAAAATATCGGTTTTTTCGGTTTCTCGGTTTTTGAAACTCAAAACCGAATCGAACCGAGATGTATAAAAAGTCTTAATTCTAAAACCGAACCGGCAATTTTCAGTTCGGTTTCGGTTCAGTTTTCAGTTTCAGTTCGATTTTGTACACCCCTAATTGTGTATGAGGATCTGGAGGAGAAGGTCCGAAAAGTGATAAGTAGATTTGAGATCAAGTGTGATAAAAAAATTATAATTGGCCGTAAATTCCCATCTAAGTTAAAATCTCTGCCAAATCTTGAGTCAAATAAAAAATTTGATGTTTAAATATCCATGTGTACAAATTTCATGTGGTGGTTAATGTGCAAACCAACATCTCTACACATTTCAAGATAAAAATTACAGCATCTCTCCATCTTTATTTTTTTTCAGTGGCTTTTCAAGTCATTGTTCATAATAAGAATGAAAAATTCAATCAACCCGACGAGCAATAATTAATGTCTATCTCTAGCGTGCTCGGTTCGGTTCGGTTCGATTTGCACACTCCTAAAACCAAATTAAACCACTTTTAAAACCCCTAAACCAAATTTCTCTAATTTGGAGTATGGTTATTTCGGTTCGGTGAACCGAAATTTTGGTTTTTATCGATCTGGTTCGGTCGGTGAACCAAATTAAAAACTTAGTGAAAATTAAACATTTTTTCATTAATCAAGTAAAACTTTAAAAAATATTACCCTTTCAATATTTTGAAACAGTTTCATAAAATTACAAACTGTTTACCTAAAAATAGCGTAAATTGCAAATTTACATATCAAAATAGTAATTATAATTACTAAACTTTACAAATCATATAGGCTATACAAAAAAACTGATTCAGGCATTCTAAAAAACTGCAGTGAATCAAAATAGCAAAAAATAGTTCAAAAACTGCAAAATAGTGCAGTATGCATTTCAAATGCAATGAATACTGCAATTAATCTTGATTGCTTTCAAAATATGCCTCCACCAATCAGTTTGCAAAAGAACACATTTCCTGTAAATACAAACAAAATACCAGAACAAGTAAAGGGCAATAACAACATACAAGAACTGAACATACAAAGAAAAAACAGAAAACAAGGCCCAGACTTCAATTTTTAAGTCATATATAACTCAACTCTTTTAAAAGGCAACATTTTATGTCGCACAGTTAATAAATAAGTATATTTACAACTTTCAATGGTGGAAGCTTCATAATAGCCTTAAAAGACATAGTATTGACTAATGATAGACTAACATAAGAAAGTTTCAAAATCATAACATAATAATGATCCAAAACAAAAAGGCAAAGAAAGATCTCATCAATGTTAATTGCTTAAGAGGGCTCAGATTGAAAAGTATATCAAACAAAACACTAAAGGTCATAAAAGGTGGCAACAACAAAAAATAAGTGTCTCAACAGTTACAACCTATAGTATTCAAAGTCATTGACAGTGGAAGCATCATCATAGTCCATAAACAAAATACAGAGAAATCTAACAAGGTCAGCCTAATCACATGCCAATGTATCATTTCAAGCAGCACTATTCTAACATGGAAACACATAAACTTAGCAAGAAAGTTCATCACAGAAGCAGCAAAGGCTTCCACCAAAAGAATAGATCAGAGAATAAACAGAGAATAAACAGAAGGACTTCAAGACAAACTATTGATCATTGAGAGCATTAGCTGGATCTTGAAGACCTAAGAAAAAAATGGAACCAGTTAGTGAAAATTACAACTACAAAACTTAAAAAAAATCATGAGAAAATTAATTAAATTTTACCTTCTTCATGTTTCTCCAACTCTTCTAGTGTCTCCTCAACAGAGACTGGCTTTGATGGATCTCTTAGCCAATCCTGAGTACAGACTAATCCTGAGTACAGACTGGTACTGCAAGAATATCACGGGCCATTCTAGAGAGGACTGGAAACCTCTCAGCATTCAGCTTCCACCATCGCAGAATATCAAATTGGGCATCATTAGCAACAATTGCCTCACTTAGGTAAATATCCAAATCAGTTTTTTTGCTACCACTCACACCACCAGTCTCTAACATTTGCTGCAGATATCTTTCCTTCAGAACAGAATTAGCTTGGGAGGATTGGCCAACAAGTTCTGCTGATTGGCCATTTCCCCTAGTAGTGGCTAATTCTTTCCTGTAAACCTCCTCATAATCATTGAAGAGTTCAACCAGATCCTCCATCAAACAAGTAAACAAAAACTTGCCCTCACTACAACCATACATTTGAGTCAAAGTGTACTCCATGTATACAATTCTATCTCGGGGGTCTAAAACATTTGCAAAAAAAAAAATCAACTTGTTCATTATTAAAGGATTCCCCCAATACTTATCAAATTTTGCTTTCATTTTAATGGCCATTGAACTTAGACTGGAATCAGGAGACAGAATCTAGTCTTGCAAAATAGTTGACAAGTCAGAAATTCCATTCATGTGATTATTAGAGGTCACATAAAGAGAACCAGAAATTCTCAATGTCATTTTGTAAAAACACTCTAAAAACACACATAACTGCCTAACATTATCCCAATCAACCTTGTTAGGCACATCATCACCTAAATCTTTTCTAAATGAAGCTTCCACATCATCATATTCCTCAAATACATGCTGATACATACAAGCAGTGTGCAACATCAAGTATGTTGAATTCCATCTAGTTGGGACATCTAGACACAAAGAACGCTTACATTGAAAATCAAGTGATTTTTTTGCATTCTTTAAATTTGCTGAGTCTAAGGGGTGAGTTTTTAATATACCTAACTGCTCCTCTAACCCTTTCAAAAGATGTACCAGACTCTTTTAAACCATCAAACACAACAAGATTGAGAATATGGGCAATGCATCTCATGTGAGCATACTTACATCTAACAGTTGTAGTGCCCCAACTCAACATTTTTCTCATAAAAAACCCCATAGCAGTACTAATATTCTCAGCATTGTCTAAGGTAACAGTAAATATGTTTTTTAACCCCCACTCAAGCAAACAAGTCTCCATGGTCTTAGACAGATATTCACCCTTATGCCTAGAGCATGTAACAAAGGATATAATATTCTTATGCAACTTCCAATCATTATCAATAAAATGAGCAGTTATACACATGTAATTTAATCTTTGGTTAGATGTCCAGGAATCACTTGTAAGACTAACTCTTTGACTCTGAGTTTTAAAAAATTGTTTCAGTTTTAACTTTTCCTCAAGAAACATGGCATAACAATCCCTATTGACAGTCCACCTAGAAGGCATTTTAAACATAGGACAAGCAAGACTCATGACTCTCCTAAACCCCTGCTTTTCAACAAATTTGAAAGGTAATTCATCAACTATAATCATGTATGCAATAGCCTGCCTAACTACTTCTTGGTCAAATTTCCAAGTAGCCACAGAAAACAAATTATCAGTAGGAGCTTCCACATTAACAACAGGTTGAAAAGAGAGTAATGCCTGCCTGGTTTCTACACTATGTGGGTGCTTAGTGCATCTGATCAAGTGGCTTCTCAAAGTAGAAGTACCATTTTTTTGGCCTGACAATTATACAAACGAGCACAATAACGACACTTAGCTTGTATAATTTTACCTTTAGCATCTTTGATAGTGTCAAAATGCTCCCAAACAACTGATCTCTGATGACTCTCCTTCCTTTTTTTAGGATTTGCTTCCACAACATTTGGTACAGGATCACCAGCAGGGTCAATATTGGCTTCCACATTGCCAGATTCAAATAGTCTAGGTGAAGCAGCAGCTTCTTGACCAACAGAGGATTGGCCATCAACCGCTGCTTCTGCTGGGACTTTTAAATCACTCAGTTCAGGATCCATCTACACAAATCAAAGTAGATATGAATCAATAATATTTATAACACATTGCAAGTAAATCAGAGCTTTCAAGTTTCACCAAAGAAAATAGCAAAGAAACATATAACCTTAGTTATAACAGTAACAGCTTCCACCAAAGCCTTTTTTCCTAATATAATCCAGCATATGTTCATGCAAAACAGAACATAAACCAGAACCAGAACCTTCCTATGCAACCATGGCTTCCACAGATTCAAATGTTTTCACAACCAAACCACTGCAAACCAGAGGTACACAGAGAGTCGACACAAACCAGAACCAGAACCTTCGAGAGGAAGATGAGAACCTTCGAGAATCAAAAGAGCAGATGAGAGGTTGAATCGACAGAGAATCGAGAGGAAGATGACAGGTTTAATCGTCAGAGAATAGAAGGAACATGATGATTAATAGATGATGAGAGGTTTAATCGATAGAGAGGAAAAGAATTACAGGTTTAATCGCCATTGAGAGGAAAAGGAAGGAGACATTATCAGAGTTTCACAGAGATTAGGGTTAGAAAATTAGGTTTTTAGAGAGGGAATGAATTATCAGAGAGAAGAGAGAGGCGGCTGAGGAGAGAAATGAGGGTTAGAAAATTATGTTTTTATATCAGGGAGTAGATGTTAGGGTTACAAATGTTGGGGGGTTTTTGGAGACTTTTACCCATACTCAAAACGACGTCGTTTTGAGTATCGGTTTTCGGTTCGGTTCGGTTAACCGAGGCCTGAAACCAAATCACCTCCATAAACCGTTATTTTTCAAACCCTTACACAAATCACTCCAATTTAACCACTTTAACCACTTCACAATTTTTTTCGGTCCAATTCGGTTCGTTTTTTCAATTTGGTTCGGTTTTTGTTCACCCCTATCTATCTCTAATAATAAACAAAAAAATATAAACATCTTTAAAATTTTTTCTTGATTTCTTTTCTTGCACTTTGTTGTTGTTTATGTATAATTATTTATTTATCCCTGTACTTTTTTTCATGGCATGATAAATTATTTAAAATGCATGTAATAATATAAAAATAATGTGTGTTGATTTACTTTTTCCATGGCATGATAACTTATTTGTTTATAGAAATAATAGTAAAAAATGAAAAAAAATGCAGAAAATCACCTCAAAAAAAAGACAATTGATAATTGCTTTGCCTTCTCTTATAAAAATTGCAGTAACCACCGTGCTGTCGGTATCTTTAAAATGCCAAAACATTAACCATTCCAATTTCATTTATCTCTGTAATATTTGAATAACAAATTTTTGTAAGAGAATGAAATCAGCGTCATATTTTAGAATAACGTTCGAAACACCTTTCAACCTATCTAAAAGCCTCCCTCTAATTGCTATAATTTCTACATTTTTGTGGAGAATTGAATCCTATAAAACTAATGCTCTAGCTTACACAATTCCCTCTTGAGAGTTTCCTACTAAACATGGAGTTGGGATTTTAACATTGGTAGAGTCAAATTGCAATATGTATTAAATTAAGGAAGCAATTTTTAAAATTAAGAAGGACCAAATTGTTAAATATAGAGAGTTTTAGTATTAGTTTTGATATTTTTGAAAAGTTGGAGGGGGCCATGGCCATCCCAGGCCTCCCCCTCCCGATGTCACTGCAAGCGACCCTGTCCCGAACCTCTTCAAATATACCGTCGCGTCAATGTTAACTTTCAACCGAACGATCGTAGGCGGAACCCAGGTAACCCTTCTATCTACTTTGTCCATGGCCTGCTTCGTCCGCCACTAGTTTCACGGTCCACCTTCTGTTGTGCCAGACCATGTCATTAGGGCACTCCCAAATCTTCCAGCGGGTCATAACCAACAATTTATTACACAAATTGACCATCAGTATCCACTTTTTAAGTCTTAGCCCCAAAGTATAAGATCTCATAAATTGGCTGTTATCATAAAAAAAAAGGTCAACTCAAAATATTAAATGGTGCAAATAAAGTCGTCAATGTTGTGATGTTAATTAAATTTATTTATTTTGTATGTGAGACAAAAGAATTCTTTTGTGCCAAAAGATATCGAGTTCTTTCTAATAGTAATGCCCTATGGCTCAGAAAAAAACAAGTAAACATTTAATGTGAAAATGTTATAGTACGATATCTCAATTTGAAAGGTCAAAAAGACTTGATGGTCAAATTTTTTCGTATCATACTTTCTTTTTCGTTAGAGTATCACTAAAAGTACTTTTTTTTTTATAGTTAGACAGTGGGGGAGTGTTTGTGGAAAAAATCGATCACACGACCTAACAAATTACTGCCTAGCGTTTATACCGTTTGAGATATAACTTATTGATTCACTGAGTACTCTTTAAAATTGCTTCAAAAAAAGTACTCTTTAAAATATAAAATATCTTTGATAAAACAAACATATTTTAAATAAAAATTAAAAAATTAAATTTAATAAACTCTTTAATACACTTTCAATAAAAACAAAAATATTATTTTTATTTTAATATCTCTCAAAAATACTAAATAAAATCAGTTCATTTATTTATCTCTTTTTTAATTTAATTTCTCTCATTTTAATGTTTCAAAAAAAACATACTATAAAAAAAAATCAATGCACTTTAGAAATTAAAATATCATTAATTTTAATGCGTATGTGTGTATATGAAGAGTCAAACTAACTCTTCATATCAAATTTCTACAAATAATAATCCTTTGAAGTCTTAATTTATCACTAAAATGTTTTAAATAAAAAAAATTAATTCTTTTAAAGAGCTCAATAAATCAAATGTAAAGTTCATTGATATTACATGTTATATACTTTCGTTGGGTTTATGTTTCCGAACCACACCAAAAAACTATGAAGAGTTCTAGATGTGATAAATAACTGGTTCAGTAAATATTACTTATTATTTCTTAATAATTAAATACAATTCATAGTATTTTTGGTTAATTGCAAATTAATACACAAACTTTATCCTAATTTGCAATTACAGCACGAATTTTGAAATTTGGCAATTTAATACACCAACTTTCATTTTTTTGGCAAATTAGTACACGACCAATCATACAACAACACGTGGCTTTATATGACAATGTCCACGTCAGTGTTTTTCCAGTTCGGTGTATCAATTCGCCAAAAAATAAAAATCAGTGTACCAATTTGCCAAGTTTTAAAGTTTGTGTTGTAATTGCAAATTAGGATAAAGTTTGTGTATTAATTTGCAATTAACCCTAGTATTTTTACTCATGTTTACTGTTTATGGTGGGGGTTTTAGTTATTAAATAGTATTCACTTTTTATTGTATCGTTTTCTAAAATTTAGTAATTAAATATAATTCATGATAGAGTATACCTTCTCGACGAGTTAACCTGCAAAACAGAGGTTAGATTGCTGAGCGGATAATAGTTGTCTGATTAGCACCCCGATACTTAAATCGGAGAGTTTTAAGTAATTGTAAAATGTGTGCATATAAACATTACCTCAAACTCCTTATATAATGATAATGAAAGAATATCTAGTAGAATCCGAATTGAAAAAGGATTTCTATTAAGAATATGAGTTCGAATAGAAATATAACTGCTAAATATGATTGTGTTCCTGAATAGAAATATGATTTCAAATAGGAATGTATATCTTGTTCTTCTAGAATATCAGAGTTTTTTAGAATCTCCGGAATCATCTTTATTATAGTTGAATTGGAAGTCTAGATCTTCGAATAAGATTCGTATTGGATATTAGGAGTTATCAATGTTTATCAAATCGTATGAGATTCGGTCATTGTTTTTTAGGCAAATCATATAGACTTCGTTCTAAATGTGCGAGTCTCATAAGACTAGGCCGCATTAGTATGAGTTAGGCTTTATCTGTGAGTTGATCTTGTCTTGACATTTTATTTTTCGGCGAGCCCTAAGGGTCGTTTCGGTAGGCGAATCCTATAGGACTCGACTCATCATCTTTGATATGTGCAATTGAGTTTTCATTAATAGCACCCCTGCAAGAAAGTTAAGCTTTGGATATTTATACCTTATTAGATTTTTAGCTTTTTATTGAGATTTTTCTAGTTCTATTTTGGCGAGTATTTACAGTTTCTCAGCGAATCTCTTCAGATTCTCGTAATTCTTTCATCTTCTTCATTTGTTTATTCATTTTTTTTCAAGCTTTCGACTTAAAGATTTTTCGTTTTTCCGTTGCTTCTTATCTTTCATTCGTTCCGTTATACCTTATTTTCAGGTACTTATGTGATTTTCATTTTTATATCTCTCGATTATATTTTAATTTCTTCGTTCTTGGTGTTCATCATATGTCTTTTTGTTTTTCTATTAATTTTGTGATTTGATCTATTTACCTTTTAAATTTTGAATTTTTATTGTTTATTCCTCTCTTTTTTCTCTCAATTTTTTTTTAAATTGGCCGATAATAGACAATTCATAATAATATTCTTTAAATTAATGAATATTGACATAAAAATATCATTAATGGAGTATTTTGTTTTTTGAATTTTGTCATTCTTTAAGTTCACAATTTCTAGAAAATACTTATTTTAACTTTTTATTATAAAAATTATTATTAAGAATCCATATGAATTTTCAATTTATATCAAATATTTATTTAAATATTATTATGAGTTTTCTTTTTATTTAAACTATTTATTTAAAAAAATTATTTAAAAATTTATTATTAATATAGAATTATTTTGATTTAATTATTATTTCTAATCTTTTACTATAAAAATATTATTTCTAAACTTATCAAAACAAAATTATGAATTTTCTGTTTGTTTTTGTTCAAAATTATATATTAGAAGGCACTAATTTCCAACTTTAGTTAATGAGAAAATTACGCTTTTCCTCCTCAATTTTGATCGCGTTAACACTTTTATCTCTCTTATTTAAAAATCGAATCCTATTATTTTTTAGTTTTACTTATGTCAAAATTTAAAATAAAAATGATAAATGTGTTATTATTATTAAAATTGTGGAGGCAAAATGTACTTTGCTCCTAATTAATATATTTTGATTCATTTTTTATTAATTGCATGCCTAATGACTTTGTTTTGAGAAATAATGACCTTTTCTTAATGAAAGCTAGCAAGGAATAAAAAAACTTAAAGATCTTTTTCTTTTATAATTAAAACTTAAAAATCTTATAAAATTATTGGGGAAGAACTATAAAGGGTGACCATATATATTAATGTCATAGAAGAAGAACAAGAAGAAAAGTGATAGCGAAAGTGAAGGAACATTTGATTGAAACTTTCGAGTTGACTTTTTTTTTTTATTCAACTTAGGTCTCATAAGTGAGGGGTTCCAATTGAAAGGAACGGAATGTGAAAGTTTACAGTCCATCAATAACATTTTTTTTTATGAATGGGGTTGGTCTAAATGGTAAGCGACTTGTTATCGCTTAAATAAAGTCTCGGGTTCGAGTCTTGTGAATGCAGAAAATCTCCACTGGAAGATTCACCCACCATGCCAGGTGCGCGACACGGGTCAGATCCATATTAGTTAAGGCAAAATCTTGTAAACCGGATGGGCTTAACAAAAAACACATTTTTTTGAATAACATCCATAATTTTTTCACTTCCGTAAATTAAATAAGATAAGACATAAGAGTTTATTTTGGCATTCAATCCATAAAATAATAATTATAAGCTCAATTGTTATTAAAATCATGAACTTTAATATATTTTACGATTATAATACTAACTTTATATTTTTTTATCTTAAGAGGTTTAGATATAGTTACGATTTTAAAATAATTATGATTTTAAAATGAATTTTCTTGGAATCTAGTCTTAATATGTTACTATTACGTGTCATTAAAAATAGTTAATATATATTCTCTTTTCATAAAAGCTATAATTTTTTATATTATTTATTTAGTTATACGTATATAACTTTTAACTTCCAATAAAATTATTATTACAGTTAAAACTATATAATACTATTCCAACATCTAATTCCACCATATCATGATCCACCTTGAGACAGGACAGGGGGCAAAAATTTAGACTATTTTTTTAGATAGGCCTATCATCTAACCGAAGGAAAATATAGTATTACTACAAAAATAGTAAGGACATTCATCAAGTATTTGTAATTGCACGTCTCCGTTTCCTATAATAATTTTTTTTTTGAGAAACAATTATCTTTATTGATTAATTAGAAACAATGAGTTCGCTGACCGGAAAAGGGATTTCACCGTCAAACATACAATCTTTTCCGATAAAGATACCCCATTTAGCGAGGGCATGAGCAACACAGTTGCAATTCCTCCGGACATGAAGAAAGACAACATTAAAATCCTTGGCCATCGAGAGACAGTCCTCCACAATCAGCTGGATATTATCCATTGCAGACTCCGGTTGCTGGATGCGCGAGATAACAGCGAGAGCATCCGCCTCAATGATCAGCTCTGTGACCTGCAGCGAAACAGCCATTTGCAGACCCATCCGAATTGAATACGTCTCAGCTAACTCAACGTCAACAACCCCATGCATCGTAGAAACTCCACATCGCACCACTGCACCCGAATGATCTCTACACACAGCACTGATGACCGCAACTTCTCTGTGAATTGCCATGGCTGCGTCAGTGTTAATCTTAATCACGTTAGGAGGGGGGGCCTGCCATGCATCCTCAGCCTGAATCCTTCGAGACTTTAGTTGCTCAGACCTGTTACAAAGCTCATTCACACTGCGAAACAATAATTGACCCGGTTGCCTGGGGTTTGAAAACACGATATTGTTTCGATCATTCCATATCAACCATAAGCTCGTAATAAAAACATGAAGATCATCGCCTTGCAGCGCAGCAAACATGGAGGATAGCCAATCAACCAGGGTCGAAGCCTGCATCTGATCCACCTGCAAGCTTAGCGGGGATGAAAGCCATAATCCCCTCACCTCATCACAGTCCTTCAAAGCGTGGAGGTCCGTTTCAGATATCTGCCCGCACCTAGGACAATTGTTGATAACAGGGATTGATCTTCTAGCTAGGTTATCATAACAAGCCAACGTATTATGACAGATACGCCATAAAAAATGGCGATTTTTAGGTTGGACATGTACCCGCCAAATTTTTGTCCAGATCCCGTTGCCATTAGAAGAACCTGAAGAGCTCTCCACACCTCTATTCAACAAACTACATGCCTTGTAGTAACCAGACTTTACCGAATAAAAACCGTGTTTGTTTGATGGCCAGTATAGCTTATCCGGGGGGAGTCTGCGGCTGAGAGGAATCTTCAGAATATCTTTGGCAACTTGAGTAGGGAAGGCAGCAAAGATCTTATCCCGATCCCAGCTAGTAGATGGGGCGTCGATGAAATGACTGACACGGCAACCTTCCGGAGCATGTAACTCACCAACCGGTTTCATATAATCAGACGTAGAAATCCAATTATCCTTGCGGATATCCACTGACTTTCCATCCCCTATCCTCCAAGCTAATCCTGCATCAATAATTTTCTTACCCTCAATGATGCTTTGCCACACGAAGCTGGCACCCCGTCTTGAGGTAGCTTGCAAAAAAGAGTTGTTCGGGTAGTATTTAGCTTTGAAGATTCTGGCGCAAAGGGACTCTGGATTTTGGATGAGACGCCAAGCCTGCTTGCCTAACATTGCGAGATTAAACGCCCTTAGATTCCGGAAGCCAAGTCCTCCATCTCTCTTTGACTTACATATCGTGTTCCAACTAACCCACGACACTTTCCTTTTATCATCCGTGCCACTCCACTAAAACTTTGAGATGATACTTTGCATATCATTGCAAAACGAGACAGGCAAAGCAAAGCAACTCATAATGTAAGTTGGAATAGACTGAGCGATGGATTTGATAAGCACTTCTCTGCGATGGATTTAATAATTAAAAACGTTTCCTGGCTCTCTTTTTTCTATTTTCAATTAGGCCTAATGGTAAAATAAATCTAAATTCTTATAGATTGTTGTAATTTTATTCAAACATTTTATTTTTTTATAATAATAGCATAATTTCAACATTTCATTGCAATTTTAGCTAAAAACATTTCAATCAGTTTCATTGTTTCAATTTTTAGTTGAAATTATAAATTAACTCCGTAATTAGCAAAATTTATTTTTTAAAATTTTAAAATTTAACTTGTAGTATTAAAAAAAGTCAAAATCTTATTATAAATTCTCTAAGTTTTTCAGTGGTTGAAGCAAAAAAAAAACGATTTTAAAGCTAAAAATGACGGAAAAAGCCAAACAAAACTAATAAATATTGTATTCAGTTGAAAAATAGAAAAATATAAATTGATTAAAAAATGACAAAAATTATAACAAAATATTGTTTGTAGGCTATTACGATAAATATTAAAAAATGACTAAAAAAGTATTGTTTGTAGGCTATTACGATAAATATTAAAAAAATCTGAATAAAATTGCAAAAACTCGCAAAAGTTTCAATTCAATTGACAATTAGGCCTTTCTATTACTGCCATCAATTTTTTCCTCTTTTTGTTGAATATTTCTGCTTTTAATCGTAATCACTTAGAATACCATTTTAAAAAATTGATGATTTGTTAATTTTAAATATTGGTTTAATAGAATCACTTGTTAAATTAATTCATCCTCCACTTTTAACTTAAAATTTTTAACTTTTTTTTGGATGAATTGAATATTATATGAAAGGCCACAAGAAGTGGAAAAACAAAATTCTATATAAAGCTTTCGTACAAGAAGTAGGAAGAAACTTGCACACTAAAGGCTACGGATTCTCAGAAAGAATAAATATAAAGTCACTGAAGTAAAGTAAAAGTAGGACTTCTAAAAAAGTAGAAACCTGAATACGGAAAAGAAAAAAAACAACAGCTGTAAAAAAACGACTTTTAGAAAGCTGCAATTAATAGCTTCCTCCGCCGCTGTATTTATACTCTGAAAAATCCTCATATTTCTGTTTTTCCAAATCTCCCAAACCAGAACAACCAACAACAACTTCTACAACTTTACATAACTACCTCTTGGAACAAGATGCACCCACTGATAAAAAAGGTCAACAAACGAGTTTGGCATCATCCACATAAATCCAAGCTTTTAGAGAACACCATGCCAAACCATACGAGTAAAATCACGATGCATAAATAAGTGATCTTGTGTCTCAAAACCCAAACAAAACCGACGACTCATATTCTCAACAGAAACTATACCATGAAAAGACAAAAAAATTCAAGAGTAGGAACTCTACCATAGAAAGCTGTTCATAAAAAAAAATTAAGTCTATGAGGAGTAAATAACTTTTAAAGTTCAAAGACCATACCAACAACCATGACGGAGGTGATGTAATGACTTTACTTAGACGGCATGCTTCCGCGAAGCTGCCTAGACTGTCCAGCTATTGACGTCGACCAAGCTGCTGTAGAGGCCAAAGTGGAGGCCGAACCTGAAGCTGTTGAAAGAAGACGATTGAAGGACGAAGGGGAGTACACTTCCGACTTTGAATTCCACGTTAAAACATCGAAATTTCCACCCACAAAAATCAGCTCATTAAATTTTAACACAAGTGCATTAAACACAATCGTTTCAACATCTCATAATCGACTACTCCAACGCCAAACCTCACATATTTGCTTCAGAGTAATATGTTTCGGAAGATCAAAAAGACTCGGAAACATAGTAATAACAGTTCAGAACCCACCTAATTGTCATTTTACAAATCAATCAAGAACATATCTAACCTTATACCGAACGTTTGAGACAAACACACTCCAAATAAACTTGTCATTACAACAAGGCTTTCTTACGCCTTTTTAAAAAACAACAAAAAAAAACGATTTAACATCGCCCAAAAGAAGAAAATCTCAATTAGAAATCAAGAATAATTAGAAATAACCCGAAACCAAAGAGATCCACATAATTATTAATTTTTATCCTAATTTAATATAATTTTACGTCCTATTTATATATAATAATATATAAACTATTGTTTCTAAATTATCCGATTTGATTTTAATATAAATATATATCAAAAAATTATATAATAATTCAGTCATGAAATCTCATATTCCACAATAACGTTTTTTCAAAAATTAATTATAACCCTCTTCAGTTCTTATCAATTCTTTCTAAACCCAAATCCAAATAGTAGATGAAATTTCAAATGTTTTTATCCTCAATAAATGAGTAAAACAATCACATATTCTAACCAGAATTTAATTATACAACTTTTAGAACATCATTATCCTCAAATTGACTGATATCATATTAACAAAGTCAGCTGAAAATTTTAAATGGTGCAAAATAAAAGATAATTCAAAGTTATTTTTAGAATGTGTTTAGATATATGGATTTGAATTTTAAATTTTATATTTTAAATCCTACATTTCAAATTCACGAATTTCAAATCTAATGTTTGGATAAACAAAAACATTTGAACTCTCAATAGTCAATATATATAATATTTAACTAATAATTATTTTTCTATTTTCTATTTTTTTTAAATTATATTTTTAAGTAATAATTCAAAAAATGTATCTTTTTTTTACATCGAACCAAATAAATTATTAAGAAAAAAAATTCAAAACTTTGAAACTAATAATTTTTTTATTTGGTTTATATTGTAATTTAACTAAATTTTTTATGTTCAAAATCGAACCGAAAAACAAAATTTTTATAAAATTAAAGTTATCCAAACAATTATGTTTTTATTTTTTTTAAATAAAACCCAACTGAAATTTTGAAAGAAATAATTTTTCAAAACAAAAATTTTCCAATTTTTTAAAATTATTTTTGAATATTTTTTAAAATTAATCCAAAAAAATTACCGTCAGACAGCGGCGGCGGGTATCTCGGAAAAGGAGAAACAGACTCTTCCTCCAGAAAAAGTTTTTTGAAAAAAAAATTCAGAAAAATATTGATCGGATAAAAATTTCAATTTTTTCTTCATTTGAATCAGGTTATAGTCGATTTTTGACTGAATTAATTCAGTCGGTTAATTTTTAATACATAGGAGTTATTTCAAATCCTCAACTTTGTACTTGTTGAAATTAACTTAGATTTGACTCAAATTCAAATCCAACAAATTTTACAATTCAAACAGAGAATTTGGCTCAAATCCAAATTCAAATGCAAATCCACCCTTATCCAAACGCACCCTAAATAAATTTGAATTTGCCTTATTTAGTATTTAAATGAACGAACACGAGCTGCAACCAAACTGAATATACATATTTTAAAATTTGAATGAACCGAATTAAGACTCAATATTCAGAGCTTGAATCGAACTCTAGATGGAACATCCTTAAAGTTTGACTGGGTTGGGTTCGTTTACAGCATTAATATGCAATTCATCTTTTTCATTCAGAGAATCCAATCCAGAACAGATTCCAAAAGGCAATTAATGCATGAAAGTGAAGACCAATATTTTGTTCTTTTAAATACCATGAATTTGGCCTCAAGGAATACCATGAAATGTATAAAAGAAATTTCCAAAAATCTTATCTTCAAGAAACATCTTCGAACATGGAAGCAACATTGTTTCCTCCCCTATTAAAAAAATTGATATCTAAATATTAAATTACTCCAAATAAAAATAAATTCTTTAAATTATTATTATTAAAAAAATAGTAAAATATTATTCCATTTATTTATTTTAAGAGATATTTAATATTTGTACATATGGATAAAAGAATTTAAAATTAGAACTTTTTAATTCAAAAAATTTATTTCCATTTAAACTTTATACATATAGATTAAATTTTAACAATTAGTGGAAGAAATTTTATCATCACACGACTCAATTCATCAATCCATTTAAGTCGGTTGTACAAGTCAAGAATACAAATTTTAGGAATTAAAAAATGGGAATGCACCAAACTTTATGTTCCAAAATCAATGTATCTTGTTATAGAAAAACAAATTAACCATTACAAATTTTATATATATGACATTTTGTACATGTGTTTATGTATTTTTGTTCATATTATTCTCCAAAAAATTTGGTCTTCCCCTCATCACCAACCATGGCAACATCTCTTTCTCAAGTATTTTCAGACATCAAAACCATATCCATTATAGTCATCAATCTTGTACTCATCAAAATCATACTCCTAATCAAATCTCTCTTAAAAACTATCAACCGCTCCGGCCAACGAACACTCACCGCGGCTCAATTTCTCAACCATGTCGAACGTAAAAATCCGGCCATTCGCTACTCGAAAACACTTGTCGTCGATATCGATAATGTCGGATCGATGCAATGCGCGGTGTGTTTATCGGAATTTAAAGAAGGCGAAAAAGTGAGAAACTTGGAGTGCAAGCATATGTTCCACAAGGGTTGCTTAGACCAGTGGCTGAAGCAATGCAAGTCTACGTGCCCTCTTTGCCGGAATAAGGTGGTGGCCGATGAAGTGGTGGATAGTTATCGGCGGTCGAAGAATGAGGGGAATGAGATGATTGAGTATGATAGGAGTCATCAGGAGTTGGTTTTCATGATTTCTTCTTTGCATGGTAATGGTTTTTCGGGATTTTGGTGATCTACTTAAATTAATTTTATTTTTGAAAGGATCTAATTAAATTTTTTTTTTTTTGAAACTAATTAAATTAATTAGTTAGCGTGTTATGGAGAAAATATATACTGTGTGAATAAAAGTTCAATTAAACGAAATATTTTTTCTATTCCCAATTGTATAAACATAAGATTCATAATTAAGAAATTTGTAACAAATAGAATTCTCGTTCCATTTTTCCGTTTTGTGCATTTATATTTTTTAGATCTTTGAAATTGATGAATTCGATGTTAAAAATTTCGTAAAAATAAAATATAATTATTTACTTTATTCATCAAATTTGAAAAAAAAAATTAAATTACTGTCTAACAGTTTACTGTTCTGGAGTTATAATATTTGAATTATAGTTTATAAGTCAAAAAAAGTATTTACTTTATTTTTAGAAAAGTGATTATTATATTAGTCCAAAAATCAATTGAACCACCCACTAATGTCAATCTACGTCAGTTGGCACTTGGCAGTTAGCTGTTGCTATCTGTTAGATACTGTCTATTGACACTTAGCAGACAATTAGTGGAAAGTCTAATTTCATCTAAGTTTGGTACAGATTTTTCGTACTAATTTGTGATAATTTATTTATTTTTAGGTGACGCTAACAATTAATAAAGAAAGAAAAAAAAATATTTATTGTATAGAATATGCCGTTTTGCAATCGACTTCTGAAAAAAAATAAAAATCCAAACTTCTTTAAAATTATGATTTCAAAGTAGCTTAAAACATTCAAACAATGATAATAAAAAGGTTCCAATTCCGATAAAAAAAAAATCAAATGTTTGCGAGTTTTTTTTTTGTTACAACTAAATCTTTTAAAATCGGCTACTTTTTTTTGGTGACGAGGACTCACTCTACTGAACCGAAACTCAATATCATTGTCAAATCCCGGGATGTGAACCGCCCGCAAGCCCACATACCTGGTAAATCCGGGCTATAATGGCCAGCAACCCAGCCTCAATCACTCCATATTAAGAAAGGGCGTAGCTGGGGTTCGAACCCACGACCTTTGGCGCCCAGATGGCTGAGACTTAGACCACTAGACCAAACCCGTGCGCCCAGATGGCTGAGACGGCTACTTTAACTCGTTTTGAAATATTTAAAAAAAATTCTAGCCATTAGTGAATCAAATCAAAAAGAATTGGCATTTGTGAATGGGCTAAACTAGCCGATTTTGAAATATCATGCCAAAAACTAACAAGTTTTTCATTCCCAACTTTCACAAGAATGTTAGAATTAAAAAAAAATAACTTGTTGTAGACACCTATTTTTCGAACTAGTAAAATGTGATAAGCGACTGAAACGTTCAATGATTATTTCAGAAAAATTTGTTCGAATGACGAGCTATCGATCCGTTTGTTTGAATTCAAACATGCGTGATTAGTGCACGGTTACGAATTTAAGGGATTAAAACGTTATTATAGCCTATAAAAATCCAAAAAAAAATATAATCTAAAAATAAAAAATTGGACTAATTGCGATATTTTAGAAGTTTATGGCCAATTTGCAAGTTTAGCGGGCTAAATTAATCATACCCAAATGCTTAGGGTCTCAGATGCTATTTTTAACACTTTTAGGCACCAAATTCAATTTTTAGCGCTCTTTACTTAGCTCACAAGTAATAATATAAATTTTTAATTAAAAATCCTAAAAGATAATAGGTTAAACTTAATACTAATCCTAATCAAACTTCTTGAGTTATGACTCCATTTACTTTCAAATTCCTGTTGCAACACAAACTCTTGGTAAATTCTAGGTCATCCCGAGTTCTTATAAATAGAACCCTAAGGCAGCCTAATAAAAGGTCGGACTAGAAGCACAAAAAATCAAAAACTAAACCTTAAAAATTAGAGTGTTGGGAGAACCCTACTGCACCACCACCACACACACACCAGTTAATTTCAGTCCAAAATCAAGCTAAATACGCTTTAATTACTCAAAAACACCCTTTTGCGCATAGATACAAAGCTGGATTCCACATTCGGAGATCACTAGAAAACGAGTCAAGGACTCAAAAGGGTACTTCTAAAGACCCAGTTATTCTTTTATCATTTTTTATCTCATATAATTTAAAAATGCTAATTTAATATGTTAGAACGCATGTTAGGTTGTTTTACTGTGAAATTTTCTAAAACTGTATTTTTGATATAAATTGTTTTTGCCATGATTATCATGATTTTGAATTATTAATATGATTGCCATGAAATTCATACTAGAAACATGTATATAAGTTGTTTATATGTGTTGTTTATCGTTGTATGTTGATACTGTTTAATTCAGACGCCTAGAACGTATGTTTATATATTAATCTGTTACGATTGTCATGCTTTGTGTTATTTGACATTCTTAAAATGATTACTATCAAATGTGATTATAAACATATTTTTAGTGTGTGTTTTGAATGTTTAGGATGTTTAAACTTCAATTTCAGTATCTATTTTGTGCGTTTTATGAATCTTTACGATGTTTTATGAGTTTTTTTTTATGAGTTTCATAAATATCATAATTTAATCTAATCAATCATAATTAAACTATATTTAAGCATAACTAAACTCTAATTAATTTAGAAATCTGTTCGAACTTTTAAAAAAAATTAACTTTTTTTTATTTCCGGTGAGGAGGAGCTCCTCCTCGCTGGAAAAAAGAATTGGTGTAAAAAAAACAGATTTTGCCAAATTTAGAGTATAAGTAATTGTTTTTTTCTATTTTGGACTTTTTTAATATTTTGTGTCAAGTTGAGGGTATAAAATGAATAAATAGACAAGATTTCACAAAGGAAATAAAATGTGTCATAAAAGTGAAGGAAAAGGAGATGAAAATATTTACAATATGATGGACCATTTTGGGAGCGGAACAGGCAGAAAATATAGACAAAGAAAATCTATAAAATGAAGTAAATCAAGCAGAGAAGAAGGCAGTAGAAGCAGCAGCACCAATTCCAGACTTAGCCTCAAAACCCCATTTACTATTCCCATCTTCTTCACTTTTTATCTTGGAACTTTCAGAAATAAAAGAAAGCCGAGAAGCCCAGCTGATGAGCACTTCTTCATTAGGACTCGTATTTCTTGAATTCTTCACTCTCCTTTCGTACTCTTCAGCAACCAGCATAGCAATATCGGCCATTTCTATGTTAAATGATATACTATTTTGATAATGGTATCAAAATTGAAGATCAAAGTTATTTATAAGAGGGAAATTTTGGATAAGGCTGACAGGTGGGGTGTGTGTGTTTCGTGGATTATTTTATTTTTATGTGGCCAAATTGTTAGTTCAACTTTATGTTTATCATATAGTTTGTATTAGCGAGGGGGGTCTAATCTAATTTAATTAATTAAATATATAGATTAATTGATAAGTAAGAAAACAACCAAAAAAGCAGCAAGCAGACGGTTTAGTCGGTGAGAACCGACAAGCTGAAACTGAAACTAAAAACTAAAGGAAACAGGTAATGACTAATGAGTTTGTCCTGTCGGCTACCGCCCACAAATATTCACCCAAACCATCAAATGCTAATCCATTTGCAAAACCAATTACAATCAAAACAAATAAATGATAAATTCGGCCCTCAAAGTTGTATCTCGAAATTAAATATATTATATTTACTCTTTCTGATCAATTAGATTTTTAAATTTGTATTTGAAAGTCAAATAAATAATATTAGTTAATTAAATTTTCAGACTTATGTTTTAGAATTAAAAATGGTATACAAATTAGGAGTTACTTGACCTAAATTTCAAAGAGTTTGAAATGTAATGACTAAAATATTAAAAATGACCTAAAATGCAAATTTGGAATTATAAATGATTTGAGAAAAATTAAAATAACATATTACAAGTTAAAAAAATTGGATTGATCCTTTATTCAAATAAAAAGATATACAACCCATCTGTAGGTAATCTGTATGTTTAAAATTTGAGCACAAACATTACGATTCTGACAAGTAAATTGATTGAAAAACTAATAAATGAATCGCACACTGCCCAGTATATTTTATTATTTAAACAGTTCAATAATTTTCAGTTCTTACTGTTGTATCCAATTTAAATAGATTAAACCGTACTTCCTGTTTTTACAACTGTTTTTACAAAAAGATCAAACCGTACTAACACTACCAATTACTGATTGAACCGTGATTCGATTTTTAAAAGAATTCATCGGACAGAAATATATCTTCAAAGAGTGGAAACTATGTTAACTTTATGTCTATCAAGCAAACTAAAATATATAAATTGAAACACACTTAGTATATACTTTTTAAAAAAAAAAAATACGAGTCATAAACAAATTATAAAATGAATATAAATACTAATTATACTTTTAACAATTATATTAATGAAAGAAAATTCAGAATCTAAAAGCTTTGTTGGACCAGTTAATCAAATAAACGTCACAACTCATGCCTCCACAGTCAATACTTGAAGAGCTGGAAGTTTTCTTTTCTTTTTTTCTCATTAAATAATTCTTCCAACAGCTTAAAAAATTAGATGGCCAAACATGACCATTATATTATAGCATAATTAAAAAAAAAACTTGCCTTAGGGTTCATGGGCACAAGTAAAAAATTATCAAGTCAATTCATTTCACTTTTACAAGCAAAAAACAATGATTTAAAAGGAAACAGCATTTATACCACCTAATCACAAGATCAAACAACACTTCAAGCATTGACAAAATCAAACATAAACAAAGGAATTTCTTTCCTAGACCGGCTCCTTCACAGATTTGTCTCAAAACTATATTATTTTTAAATTATGAGAGTGGTCCATCATGAATCCGATCTAGGTAAAAAGAAATTCCGAGAACGAAACAAAGTACCTCAAATCACATGTTCTTTTGTCTCCTGCCTTGTGTCAGCTTGCACATGGTATCATACATAGTTGGTGATGGTCGCTTCACCTGCCTGCATACTTATCAGCAAGGAACACTACAACACTATATGGCCGAACTAGTCGGTGTGCATATCCATTTAAACAAACAGCAACATATCATAGGTTAACTAATTTGATTAAGAGATTATACATATCCATTTAAACAAAAAACAGCAGGGAATACGTAATGTAAGAATGACAAACACTTTGTGCAAGAAACTGTAACTTAAGATTGCCACACACATTTTGTTACTTGTCCAGAGAGTAAACTTTTCGTTAATAAATACAGACATGATACAGATGGAAAAGCATCTTTTGTTAGTAATTTTCAGTACACATTGTTTCAGTTTCTCTTTACCAACACCAATTGAAGTATAGTAGCAGTACCAGAAACTTTCCACGTATAATCGGACACTTCGTTATGTGATAATTTGAACGACATCAAAGTGGTACTTTTGGTTCTTTCTTACCTAGTGATCCTACGAGATAGTTTGCACTCAAGATATTCAAAGGCACAGTACGGACTGACCTACCAAAATGGAGTAGCAATCCATCTCTACAGTTTGTTATTCTTGCAACCAATGACTTGTCGCCTCTTTTAAATCATAGAAGACCCAGATTTTTTAGCTGCTGAACATGCTCCGGTGGAAGAGGTGGTGGAGACCAATCAGATTCTGTCATCTCACCATCAACATCCTCAACCACATATTCCTAACAAAGGAAAAACATAAATCAGCTAGAGTAACAATAATAGCTCAAGTAAGACTTACAAAGATAGTGACATGAAAGACAGACACAGTCAGTTATAATTTATATGCCAAATGCCAGCCCAAACATTTTAGCCAACAGTACAACGTCAAATTTCCATACATCATATCACAGAAAAATTGTATGATAGAGAACATACATTCTAAAGTTTCAAGTTAAATATAAATAAAAAAATCCATTGCAAGTTTAGCAATTACAGCGAAGTAGGATTAAGCTGGAAGGTTCTCCAAAGAACAATTTACAATGCCTAGGCTCTATTGTGCAGAAAGATGGTGGAATCAAGGACAGCATCCTTCATTGCAATAAGGAAGAATAGTTGAAGTGGAGAAATGTTGCAACAAACGTACACGACCACAAAACACCACCCAACTTTAAGTGGAAGTTTTACCAGACCATAATTCAGTCAATTATGATTTAACAACAAGAATTAGATGTTGAAGAAATAATCGGGGCAAAATATGAGAGAAGAAATTAAAAGAGAGAGCTAAAGTGCAAAGATAAAATAAACAATCAGTTATAATGTTGTAAAAATAATATGTATAAAAGATTAGTGCGACAAAAAATGAGATAAGTGCTAGCACAGACGTGGAGATAATAAAAACGGACCGGAAGATGAAATGATAGTATATGTTAGAAAGTGGAAATTGTATCTTCTATAGACGCTCAGGGAAGCGACATTGGAATTGTCTAAGCATGTCGAGAGTGTATTGTAAACCAGAAGGTGCTTCAGTAAAAATAAAATAGCCTGCTGAGGTTGCAGGGATACAAATGAGAGACCTCGATCAAGGGGAAAACATGCATTCAACTGCTATCTTGAATATGTAAAAATAAACAGAGTTGAATATAAAAACAGAAGTCCATTATTTGAACCCAGTTGGTTTAAAAGGCTAAATTAAGTTGAACTTAATGCAGAAAAACCCATGAACCTATGTAGATTGAAAGGCAGATTAGCCACTCACTTTTGTTAGCATCCTTTTTGCAAGTATGTGATAGTGCCTCTGCCATATTCGTTGTCCAACCATTGTAGCCACCAACACGCTATAGAATATGCCAATAACGGTAAATAGTCCCAGCACAATCAGAGCCATTATAAATAACAATGGTAGGCCTGCTTCACCAGCACCTCCCAAACAACCACATTCGCTAGCAGCACTTGCACAGCTCTCAAAGCAAGTGGTACAGTCAGTCCACATACAAAGGGTGCCCGGTAAATGGCAGTCTGCACACATTCTGGGAAAATAAGAAAAGCAAATGGACACATAACTCGTCAAAACTTAGACCAATTAAAATCAATAAATAAAATATAAAATGAAAAATATATCCCATGTGTAAGCATTACTAAATATAAGCACTGTCCTTTAACTAATTTTTTTCGCATCAGAGGTATCCATGAAGATCATCCTATTGCCATCACACTAACAAATTACATAGAAAGGGAAGAAGATAGAAGATTGTCCCAAGTCTTGATGATTATTCAGCACTTAAGGAATCATCAGAAACATGAAAAAAAAAGTCCGATAATTCTTGTCATTCCCATAGAGTTATGCAGATCGTCTCTTAAGAAAAGTTCTAGGAGTAGAGTTATACCCAGGCTGACAGCAACATAGACATAATTCTCGACAAGGCTGAGCCAAATCGCTACGAACTCTTCGATCATAACAAGTAATGAAGCATCCCGATAGCCCCAACAAAGCAAAAAACAATAGTGCTCCTGCACAGCAACACATTTATGTAAGAAACAAGCTATCCACATACTCTAGAAAAACGTTAAGAGTTAATAAAGGTTTATGAATCCTTAATATTGAAAAAGGTCTGAGATTGATTTATCATTTAATATGGAGCACAAATGTTTTGTGAGAAAAAGACCAAAGAAAGTTTACCCAATTTGTTATAATATATGTTAAATAATAAATACTACTCCCTCCGTCCCAAAACAATAGTCCACTTTCCTCTTTATTTTTGTCCCAAATAGTTGTCCATGTTCCTAGTAAATCACAATTTATAATGTTGTTTTTTCCATTTTACCCTTATTTAATTTAATGCCATTAGTCTAAAAAGTAAATTAGTCATGACATAAAGTTGAGAAAAGTTAAAGCATTAATTGTGTTTCTTAAACTATGTGAAAAGGAGAAAGTGGACTATTGTTTTGGGACGGAGGGAGTACAAGTCAGTGGTGCAAATCCTTCACAAGTAACAATAGGGATCCAAACTACCATTCACAATGTCACATATTTGATAGCAGGGTCCATGAATAATCAAATATTACATGCAGAATTATGATAATCTGCAACTAACTAAAAGCATTATAATGACAGTCAGTTCAGATTTGAGAGTTTTACCACATATATAATAAAAACTAAGCTCATTATCAAAGCCCCATGCATGTCGAAGCCATGACTGCTGATAGCTATCAATTAAATACATCAAGTATGCAAGTGAAGCAATTACCTGCAAACAATGAACATAAAAATGTATTAATAAATTTTTTGAATATAAGTATAGGACAGAAAACCATAATACTGAGAAAAAAAATAGCAAGCAAAAGAAGTAAAGATAAATAAGATAAGGAAACTGATGACCTACAAGCTGAACAGCCAGAAATATAACGGCAATGTCTCTGGTCACAAAGAACCGAAATTTCATGGTACGCCACTTTCTATCAGCAGCAACATGAACTCTTAAGTGGTAAGGGGCCTTGCAGGTTGTGCAATGAGCAAATGCAAACCCTTCCTATAAAATTTACAGAAAAAAAATTGCAATAAAAGAAAAATCAGAAACAATTGACAAAGATTAGTATAACATAATCAGATAACAACTATGTAGAAGAGTTACAATCATCTCAAATTAATAATTTGGATCAGCCAAAATCAACATCTTGTGCAATATGTGTTGAGCTTTTCATTTTCATAGGTAACTGATTTCTACAGAAAACTGAAAGGAAAAAACCATTACCATACAGAGCAGGCTGCATAAGAAAATCCTATAAACATGTCCAAAGCTAAATGATATGGTCCAGTTTTAGAAAAGATGAAACAAAGTTAAAATTATATATAAAACAATTCATGTAAATCCACCACATGGAGCGATCAAAAAAAAATCCACCGCATGGAGAGTGTATTGGTATCAAGTACACCTGCGAGGTTTTTATTCAAGCTGAACTACCAGGAGCTAAGATCAGTAAATCAGAACTAACATATTTCACATGTGCATATGATGTTATATACAGCAAAAGAAGCGGATGCCAGTATGCGACATTTATGTAAATAAAGATGACACGGCACTTTAATATTCCAAATCAAGTGCCTCTATATGCGTTGCACTTCAAGTAACAAAAAAATGGTGCTATAAGCAAAACCTTTTTAAACAATTTACAGCATGGATCAAAGTACCAGCTCCACAGCATTTTCCAATTTAGATTATAAATACAATATGACTATTCATCAGCTTCTCCAAATGACTTGGTAAGCTTGTCACAATTGAACTCACTTCACGATATGCAATACTACATGCCGAAATAAATACAATAATTCAAAAAGTGAATACTATAAAGTTGAAGATAAAAACCATTACCTTCACAGCTCGCCAATGATCCAAACATTCGCGATGCACATACTTAGATGTTCCTTTACATTTGCATGGCGCAATAAAATCCCTACCTAAAGTATGAAATAAATACAATCAGCCCAAAATGCTCAACTCAGTTCCAAATTCCAAGACCTACCAATAACATATTTATTGATATATATATAAAAGACTAGTTTCGAACAAATTGCAGAATCTCAATTTCCTTTCAACATGATTTCATTTCAGTCCGAATAACTAGTGACTACGAATTTTCCATCTTTGCGAGATTGACTAAATTGAATTGAATTTTTGCAACTTCTTGAGCATTTTGAAGATGAGAAAACTATTCATTAAACCCTAATGCAACAAAACTTTAATAAAATACCACATTAAGCTTCAAAAAAAAGTCCATATTTTTTCAATTAAAAGTCAAATTTGTCCTAATTATAATTAAAACAAACAAAATGGGGATAGCTTAAATTACAAGTGAAACAATTTCTCAATAATTTCAACTTATGCAGCCACGAGATTGTATAAATTTATAAATAATAACAGTAGTAAAATAAAAATTACCGTCAGTTTCGAGGCAAATACGACACTGAATTTGGTCGCCGGGACCTGCTTCGAGGTCGATCTCTGTAGAGTCAGTGATCGGAGACGGAGGGGTTAGAAGAGAAGATCCTTCTGCATCATCCGCCATTGAAATTTTTAACCCAAATTAGATGGTTTTCTTTCTCATTAATTGATAATTTCTATTGAATTTCTTGACCTTTTTGTTTTGTCTTCCCGGTAAATTTTGGTGTTAACTGTTCAGAACTCATAAAAGAGTTTTCATGTGAAAGAGAGTGCGATCTTTTGAGCAAAGGATCAATTCACTCCTCAATTTGGTACGAAATATTAAAAAGGTCATTTTAGAAGTTTTTGGGCCAAACTAACCCGCAACTTATGTTTTCGTATCAAAACACCCAAAGAGTGTGGGATATTATTTCCCTAAACTATGTAAAATCGGATCAATTCACCCCTCCTTTTTCAGCGGAAACTGCTCCATTCGACTGCTGCACCCATCGAAAACCGCCGCTGGAATTTTTTTTCACCGGAATATTTTCCCCGTTGAAGAGCAAAGCAGACCCATCTCTGCTGACGTGGAACTTTAATTAGAGAGCAGGTTTCCACTAATCATAATTTATTTTGATTAATTATTTTTTAATACTAATTAATCAAATTAAACTCTAATTAATTTAGGGGTTTTTTGAATTTTTTTTTCAAAAACATCAGTTTTTTTTTCAATTCCGGCAACGAGGAGGAGCCTCGTCGCCGGAAAAGAGCAGTTGATGTTCCTCTTCTTAGAGGAGAAGCGACAGCTCCTCGGAGTTCTGCTACTCGTTTTGGCGAAGAGTAGATGAACAGACTCCGATGTTCATCGGAGAGGATGAACAGATCCATATGGATTTGTTCATTAACAGACTAAGTGGGTATGTTCTCTTTCGGTTTTGTCGGAAATTTTGTTGATTTTTTCGAAAAATTTTAATTTTTTCGGCAAAAGGTTATTAATTGTTTTTGTTTTATGTAAAAGGTATTTTTTAACGGTTTTTAATTTTTAAAAATTATTAATGATTAGTACAAATTAAATTAAAAATAATATAATTATGTGTTAAATTATGGGGGTTAATTTGATATATAAAGAGTTGAATTAAAAGGATTGATTTTTTTTAATTACTATATATTAATTTAAATTTTTTAATAAATTAGGACGATTTTAAATTTTTTGGGATCAAGCCCATTTTGGGGGGAAAACACCATCAAAATCGGAAAGTGTGTCACTCTTTTGAGTGAGAGTGGAGAGGGAGATTTAGCCGATTTTATCAAATTCAGGGTAAAAATAATATTTTTTTCCTATTTTTGACTTTTTTATACTTTGTGTTAAGTTGAAAGGGTAAAATGATCTTTGTTTGAAAACTTTTTACTTCATAATTGGACCCATGATATACTTGGTAAACCATTCAATCGTACATTTGACATTGCAAACACAAATTCTATATTTCATCTACTTGGCATTTTGGGTTTTTTACCGTTAAGACAATGCAAGTATAGACAAAAAAAACGTACATTATAAGAACAATTGGAAACATTAATTGGAATTCATAAAAAAAACAAAAACAGTTAATTGGAAAAGAGATTGATGATTATTCTACAAAGTAAGTAAATGTTTGACATTTTCTCGAATTAATCATTGCCGCAGCTCACAGTTCTAAAGTATTCTAAATCATGCAACAGAACAGAAGACAAATTATGCATAATAACATCATCCTACAGTACATCCTCCATAAAGTTAGATAACAAGTCCCGGAATGGTATAATCCGACGAGCCTCTAATTCACTTCTTCCTCTTTTTAGGAGGCTGTAGGGCTTCCTCGTCTTCATCCTCCTCATCTTCATCTTCATTCTCTACCTCCTCAACCTCATCCTCCTCGTCTCCCCCACCGTCATCATCATCGTCATCTTCGTCGTCGTCATCATCGTCGTCGTCGTCATCATCTTGCTCTTCACCATCTTCTTCCCCGCCATCATCATCTTCCTCTTCTCCGTTCTCTTCAGCCCCAGCACCTGCTCCCCCATCTGGACCCTTCTTTGGGTTGCTTTTATTGTTGTTAGGGTTGTGGCCGACTCCATCATCAGAAGACAATTCTTCTTCACCTTCTCCGGATCCCCCATCTCCGTCTTCATCATCATCATCATCCCCATCATCCTCATCGTCATCATCTGCATCAATTGGCTTCACCTGGCCGATTGTGTCATCTCCATTCATTCTAGGTTTGTTAGCAGGCAACAATCCAATGGGATCCTGAAACAATTTTGCATAGAACATTAAGCAAAAACCAAATAAGCATCAAGATTCAAAATGCAGTAAATCATAGCATATCATCAAAATTTCTGAAGACCATCCATGTAAAGAAAGACAAATTACAGAATATCTACTCAGGTTGCAGCTGAACCTAGAGATCTACTATATAACCATAGTCCATCTCACTTAACCTTAGCGGCTAGACCTTAGCAGCTTATATCACTTATAACATATGTTGCATGGAAACTAGTTGAGCCCTATATTTCAATGCTATGTTTTCGGTTCTGGAGACACTTGAGAAACTCCACAAATTTATATTTACAATCTATTTTAGTTTACGACAGCTTGCTACAGGCGTGGTTCCAATTAAGACGGTATGTGAAGCTTTTAAGAGGAAAGAAATCATCAAATTCAAAGATAAAGTAAGAGCATTTATGAGAATAAACTATCTTTTTCTCATCTTAAAGAGAATGGAAAATCATTTCTTTGTTCCATAGTTTTCATAAAGAATGAGAATATGATGCCGCCACCAATAATAAAAGGAACATAATGCTTCTGTTAACTGAAGAGAAAAACATGCATCAGCAACTTTAGGAAAATTATTCAGATTATAGTGTGAGGGGCATCTTCTCCCCCTTTTTCCAATAAACAGATAATGGTGCAGATGCTCATACAAAAAATCTAGGTTAAATTAAAATAATCCTGCTTGAAATAATTTTTCGTCGTCTGAAAAACACTTTCAAATTAGTCAATAAATCTCCCCTAAAAATAAAAATATTAGTCAAAAAGTTTTTTTTTTTAAAATTGAGATCCTATTTGGCATGCTTTTTCCAAACCAGTACATAATTATTTTGTTTCTTTAACTTTCAGCTTCTTCCAAAATAACTTTTTATTGATCAAAAATATCTATTGATAAAATAAAATGCTAAAAATATAAAAGAATTTGAAAATAATAAAAAATTATTATAACTTCAAATCATCAAACCAAACTCACTACATTTTAAATTCCTTTTCTCAAAATCTAATTTAAAAGTCATTTATTTAATAGCTCTTCTCAATTTCAAACATCAATTTTCAAATTTTGTAAAATCTTATTTTGAGAAACACCTTTCTGCAACTCAGACACATCTGCTAAATAGATATTTTTTTTCAAAAAAGTTAATTTGAGAGAATTTTTTTAAAAAATTTAAAACAATAAAAGTAATTAGAGCACTTTAATTTTTACCCGAAACAGTAATTCCAAACAGTACAAAAAGAATTAAAGTGAACCAAACCACAGAAGTCAAAATTTTCTGCACACCAAAACAAAAGCCAAGACAGTTGTAATAAAGGACAAACAATGACCAAATAGTCCAAAAAAAAAATCTCAATTTTTTTTGACAAAACAAATATGAAAATGCCCAAAATTAATCACCCTCCTTTTTTAAATCCAACAAAAACTCAAACTATTTTTAATTCTTAAAAAGGCCAACAAATCATAAATTCAAATATCTATCTTATTAAATTGTGACCGACCGTATATATAAAAAAGGATCTACGTAAAGTATATTCTTATCCTAAGCCTCGAGGTGCTGAACAACAACAATGTTGTGAGTATTTTCTGGTTGACTTCTGATTATTTTTCTTCTAATGCGACAAAAAATTCAAAACGGGTAATACTAAAAAATTTACCATACCGCCGATCACACGTGTACTCGTGGACTTAAACAAACATTAACTATGGTTAAATTTTACTGTCAGATCCGGCATAACTTTATCCAAGGCGCACGTTAGCTTAACCTGCACCTATATTTACTAAAAGCCCAAAAAAGCTAGACGCACCGCAGAAGCGCATGTTAGCAAATTAAAACCAAATAAAGCATTTCCACACAGACAGAGGCGCATGTTAGTATAATTTAACGGGAAAAGTAAAATAGATTTGTAAAGCAACGGAAAAGACAAATAAAAAATGCGTTCTGTTTAACTAACCATAGCATTGACCAAAGCAGAAAGAAGCAAACGAGCTGCTGCTACTGCTGCAGCTTCACCAGCGCACGTTAGCGCACCGTTACCTAACGTAACTGTCACTGGGCCGTAGCTGGTCTCCATTTCCGTTTGCCAAAAAGGAAACAAAATTATAAAAAAGAAAAAACACAAAACCTGCACAAAACAGGAAAAACGAATTAACGACCGTTAGATCTACTCAAACACGTTAGATAAAAAAATTATATTATCAGAAAAGAAAATTATGAAATTAAAAATGTTATGCAAGTGCACCTTTTCACAGTAAAACAAAATAAAATTAGTATACAAGAAAAAACTTTCCGGTAAGAGAAAAACCGCCGATGAGTCAATTTTCACAAAACTTAACTAAAACAAGTAAAATTAAAACATTTAGCTACAGGTTCACTGCAGAATTCAAATTTGTCTTTAAAATTCAAGAATTAAAGCTAAAAATCAAGCAAAACTAGCACGTGAAAAGCTAAGAAACGTTAAAAAGAAGAAGAAGAAACTACTAGAAAGGGAATTATATAGAAAAGCTTACCAGAAGTGAAGATCTGAGCAAAAATGGAGCAGATCTGTGAGTTTCAGGGGCTAAAACCTTGAAAAACAAGCTTCAAGAGCTCCGTTCATTTTGGACCGTTGGATCGTGATCGAAGAGACAGAGATACCGCTAGATATAAGGGGAAAAAAACTATTATCTCCAAAAAGGAAGAGAGCGTACTGGTGAGTTTGGGTGACTGACTCTCACTCTCGCTCACTGCCCGTAATTTCTCAGTAAGGTTTCGGGCAGCTTGGGCAGAGTCCTCCTTATCCTTATAAAGATGTAAAAATCTTGGGCCTGGACTGACCGGGAAATACAGAAAACGACAAAACCTATTAATTAATGGTTTTTCTAACACTTATAATTAATTGATTTTTCTCAAAAATAAAAATTAATTGATTAATTATAATAATCATATTAAACATATGGCTTTTTGTTGAAGTCTTTTTTGTGTCGTGTTATGTACTCATCTGGTTTAACTTCGGGTTATATATTAGCAATAACCCATTTTCAGATTTTTAAACTATATTTATTTTGTTCATTCGGTTTTTAAACAATTTTTTGACAAAAATAACGCCGTTTAGAGTATCAAATTGTATTTTTAAAAATAACAAAACAACGTCGTTTTATCGTTTATAGACTTAAAAATAATTTTTCGCTAAGTTAATGGATCATTAAGGACAAAAAATAATTTAAGGATCAGATTAACAGAATAGGTATAGCTTATGAAGTGATTAGGGTCTTTAGAAGTATTTTTAAGTTATGCGGTCGTTTTTTAGTGATCCGAATCCTAAATCTAGTCTAGAACATCGTGCAATACTTTATTCTTTAAGTTGTAAAGCGTAGAAGTTTGATTCGATTGATTGCTGGGTATGAATGCTGGCGTTTGATTCGAGGGGTTGTTTAAGTCCAGCGCTGGACCGACAAACCCAATAAGACAAAAGTATGACCTCTTGTTAAATGTGTTTTCAGGTTGTAAAATATTAATTACCGGTCCCACATAAAAGATACTCCATAAAAGTGTTAGACTTTCACTTGCTTCTCTTTTTATTTGTACTAGTACGAAACCCTCGCGTTGCTTCGGGCGAAACTTTTTTTTTAATTTAAATACAAATCAAATACTATAGTAATTATTTTTACAATTTCTGAATATTGAAAACACAAAAATTTTAATAAAATTAGTATAATTATAATAAAAGTTTGTCACATTCTGCTGACACAAATGTTTAACTCATATTATTTTCATTCCAATATTAAAAAATAATTCAATCTAAATGCTATTTTTAAGGGAGATCCATCACTGGTAAGTTGAAGAGATCGAAGGACTCCATAAAATATTGCTGGAAGCCGACTACAATTGAAAAACTATTAAAGGTGCAAAGGAATTGGACTCGCAGTGTCTTTCTTGCTAATTCTGAAATTTTTAAATGGATGTAATTGCGCCACTGGAAGCTAAGCTCGGTTATCGTCCCTTTCTGTTTCTGAATTTTAATGAAGCATTAATTTTATCTCAATCAATTATAACTCAGAAAGTTATTTAGATAAATACAATGGAATCTGTAATGAAGAAATAAAGTAATAAATATGCTAATTATATATTAAAAATAATAATGCACTATTAATTTTTATATTTATAATCCGTAATTCAAAAATATTGCAAGAGCTAATAAAGATAGAACCCAAAATACAAAAAAAAAATCTTTTGATGGAAGATTAAACATACTAATGAGCAGTAAAACATAATTACAACAATTAAAACTAAAACTGATTTCATTTTGAATTGTTTTTAAAAGACTATAAAAAATTTGAAAAAAAAATGAAATAAATTGTGTAGTGGAAATAAATAGTTAAGTGAGTATATATAGTAAAAACTATAACCGTTATATGACCATTATATAGCCGTTATTTATTTTGAATTTTGTCTATTTATTAGATAAAAAAACAGCATTAAAGTTATTTATATAAACATCAAAAAATATATATATATAATTATTGAATTATTTATTTATTAAAAACTATAAAAAATGGCTTAAATTAATAAAATAAAAGAATTAGTAATCTACCATTATACGAAAAATAAAAATTTTATTTTTTAAAAGTTTTTAAAAATATTGTCATCTGCCATGATGATTTTATAAAATTATACTAATTTTTTATATAATTTATATAAAAGTTTTAATTAGTAAACATAATTGGATATTTTAGTTTTAAATGAATAAGAATGTTTACCGACAATGTAAATTAAACTTAGCAGAAAGACATTTTTAGCAAGAAAATAACTGTATCTTATAACACTTATATAAAATCCAATTATACAATAACTCAAATTTAATAACTAAAAAATTAAAATTAGGGGGATTTTTTTCTTTCCTCATTAACAAATTATTAATTAAAATTATTTTTAATACTAAATTGTTAAATATGAAATAATTAAATATATATAAAATTAATAAGATAAAATAATACATAATATGGATCAAATAAATTATAAATTAATAAATAATATTTATTTAATTAAAAATTAAAAATATAATATTATTAATTGTATAATTAAATTATTTTATTAAAATTTAATATAAATAAATCTAAATATTTCATCCCATTTTCAGGTTAAATTGCGACCGGATGTCTTCATCAAAGTCGTAGGTATTCGAGTTACCTTTCCAGGGACATTTGAATCGATGAAATCCGACGTCGGAAAAATGATTTACGAATTAAATGCTAGGACTGGGTACATGCAGATTTCATAAACCTGCACAAATGCAGCAGCTTCAAGGGCTCTTTCGTCCCTTTTCCAGGTTGAATTCGGACCGGACGTCTTCATGAAAGTTGTAGGTATTCGAGTCACCTTTCCATGGACGTCTTAATTAGTTAACTCCGACGTCGAAAAAGCGAGTTATGATAAAAATACTCGGGTTGGTTTTCGAAAATATTCTTTTATCCCCTTTCTATCGCTTGAATAGCTACCGATTACTAAAAAGTGAACTTCAAAATAATAAATTTCAGTTAAATAAAATAACGTGGAGAAATCAGACGCGTGTTGAATTATTAGGATAAAATAGATTATTATAAATTAATAAAAAGGATGTATATTTAAATTTAAATTTAAAATAATTGAACATATATATTTTACTTAAATAAATTATATATAATAATAGTAAACCATGTTCATAATGTACTTTAGTCAATGGGGATAAGAAGAGAAAGTAAACATATAAATCCCCTTCCCTATGGAGTTCTGAATGCAATTGGTGAGGAGTTATAAACATTTTTATCACAAAAATATGTTATTTGGTGAGGAGTCAACATGCGTTTACACATGCATAAGCTACAAGGGAGATTTTGTCCTTATTTGAGAATGAATCCGAAATTGACGTCTTTACGAAAAATTTAGGTATTCAAGTTAGATTTTTAGGCCGTTCGAATCAGTTAAATCGAAGGTCGGGAAAAAGAGTTATGGCATAAATAACTGGGACAGTTTTGGAAGATGCTTCTACATTTTTCAAAAAAAAGATAGATATATACAGCTATAGGCATGTGTAAAATTTCTATCTATGGGATAGTTCTATAGATAGTGCATAAATATGACCATGTCTAACCTTTATATCACTTGAATACCTAACCATTGTACCTATATCTATATATAGCTATATATTTATAGGGATTTGTTAAAAATCATAATGTTTCTATGCATATAAAGTTTAAAAAATGATTTTGTTCTTTTTAAAAGATGTATCTGAATACGCTTTCTTAATAAAAGTTTTAGATATTTGAGTTACCTTTTTAGGAACGTTTGAATCGATGAAATCCGACGCCGGGGGAAGGAGTTATGACATAAATAAACAATCTGAATATATATTGATTTCACACTGAAATACGCATGCAGCAGCTTCATCGCACCTTTCGTCCATGTTCTAGATCAAGTCCGGATTGGATGTCTTCATAAAAGTTGCAGGTATTCGAGTTACCTTTCTAGGGACATTTGAATCGATGAAATCCCACGTCGAAAAAACGATTTACGAATTAAATACTTGAACTGGGTACATATAGATTTTATAAAGTTGCACACATGCAGCAGCTTCAAGGGCACTTTTGTCCCTTTTCCAGGTTGAATCCGGACCGGACGTCTTCATAAAAGTTGTAGGTATTCAAATTAGTTTCCTATAGACGTCTGAATAAGTTAAGTCCGATATCGGAAAACCGAGTTGTGATAATAATACCCCGACTGATTTTTGAAAACATACTTCTATTCCTTTTGTATCGCTTGAATAGCTACCCATTACTAAAAAGTGAACTTGAAAATAATAAATTTCAGTTAAATAAAATAACGTGGAGAAATGGGATGCGTATTGAATTATCCGGATAAAATAGATTATTATAAATTAAGGAAAATGAGATATATTTAAATTCAAATTTAAAATAATTGAACATATATGTTTTAATTAAATAAATTATAGATAATAATAATAAACCATGTCCATAATGTTTAGTCAATGGGGAAAAGAAGACAAAATAAGCATATAAATCTCCCTCCCTATGGTTTTGGAAGATGCATCTACCTTTTTCAAAAAAAGATGGATATATACGAATATAGGCATGTGTAAATTTCTATCTACGAGATAGTCCTGGCATATAGTGCATAGATTTGACCATGTCTCCACACATGCAGCTGATTGAATGGAGATTTCGTCCCTCTTAGAGGACAAATCCGGACTGGACCTCTTCATGAAGGTTGTAGGTATTTGAGTTGCCTTTCCAGGGATGTTTGAATCGATGAATTCCAACGCCGGGGGAAGGAGTTTTGACATAAATGCACAATCTGAATATATATTGATTTCACACTAAAATACGCATGCAGCAGCTTCATGGCACCTTTCATCCATGTTGCAGGTCGAGTCCGGATTGGACGTCTTCATGAAAGTCGTAGGTATTCGAGTTAACTTTCCAGGGACATTTGAATCGATGAAATCCCACGTCGGAAAAATGATTTACGAATTAAATACTTGAACTGGGTACATGCAGATTTCATAAATCTGCACACATGCAGCGGCTTCAAGGGCACTTTTGTTCATTTTCCAGGTTGAATTCGGACCGGACGTCTTCATGAAAGTTTTAGGTATTCGAATTATCTTTCTATGGACGTCTTAATCAGTTAAATCCGACGTCGGAAAAGCGAGTTCTGATAACAATACCCGGCTGGTTTTCAAAAACATACTTCTATTCCATTTGTATCGCTTAAATAGCTACCTATTACTAAAAAGTGAACTTGAAAATAATAAATTTCAGTTAAATAAAATAACGTAGAGAAATGGAACGCGTGTTGAATTATCCGGATAAAATAGATTATTATAAATTAAATAAAATGAGGTATATTTAAATTTAAATTTAAAATAATTGAACATATATATTTTAATTTAATAAATTATAAATAATAATAATAATAAATCATGTCCATAATGTTTAGTCAATTGGGACGAGAAGACAAAGTAAGCATATAAATCCCCCTCCATATGGTTTTGGAAGATGCTTCTACCTTTTTCAAAAAACGATGGATATATACGGATATAGGCATGTGTAAATTTCTATCTACGGGATAGTCCTGGCATATAGTGCGTAGATTTGACCATGTCTACACACATGTAGCTGATTGAATGGAGATTTCGTCCCTCTTAGAGGAAAAATCCGGACCAGACCTCTTCATGAAGGTTGTAGGTATTTGAGTTGCCTTTCCAGGGACGTTTGAATCGATGAAATCCGACGCCGGGGGAAGGCGTTTTGACATAAATACACAATTTGAATATATATTGATTTCACACTGAAATACGCATGCAGAAGCTTCATGGCACATTTCTTCCATGCTTCTACCTTTTTCAAAAAACGATGGATATATACGGATATAGGCATGTGTAAATTTCTATCTACGGGATAGTCCTGACATATAGTGCGTAGATTTGACCATGTCTACACACATGTAGCTGATTGAATGGAGATTTCGTCCCTCTTAGAGGAAAAATCCGGACCAGACCTCTTCATGAAGGTTGTAGGTATTTTAGTTGCCTTTCCAGGGACGTTTGAATCGATGAAATCCGACGCCGGGGGAAGGCGTTTTGACATAAATACACAATTTGAATATATATTGATTTCACACTGAAATACGCATGCAGAAGCTTCATGGCACATTTCTTCCATGTTGCAGGTCGAGTCCGGATTGGACTTCTTCATGAAAGTCGCAGGTATTCGAGTTAGCTTTGCAGGAACATTTGAATCGATGAAATCCCACGTCGAAAAAACGATTTACGAATTAAATACTTGGACTGGGTACATGCAGATTTCATAAAGCTGCACACATGCAGCAGCGTCAAGGGCACTTTTGTCCCTTTTCCATGTTGAATCCGGACCGAACGTCTTCATGAAGGTTGTAGGTATTCGAATTAGATTTCTATGGATGTCTGAATCAGTTAAAGCCGACGTCGGAAAAGTGAGTTATGATAACGTGGAGAAATGGAACACGTGTAGAATTATCCAGATAAAATAGATTATTATAAATTAAGGAAAATGAGATATATTTAAATTCAAATGTAAAATAATTGAACATATATATTTTAATTAAATAGATTATAAATAATAATAATAATAATAAACCATGTCTATAATGTTTAGTCAATGGGGACGAGAAGACAAAATAAGCATAAAAATCCCCCTTCCCTATAATTTTGGAAGATGCTTCTACCTGTTTTTAAAAAGATGGATATATATGGCATGTGTAAATTTCTATATACGGGATAGTCCTGGCATATAGTGCGTAGATTTGACCATGTCTCTACACATGCAGCTGATTGAATGGAGATTTCGTCCCTCTTAGAGGATTAATTCGGACCGGACCTTCTCATGAAAGTTGTAGGTATTCGAGTTACCTTTCCAGGAACGTTTGAATCGATGAAATCCGACGCCGGATGAAGGAGTTATTATATAAATACACAATCTGAATATATATTGATTTCACACTGAAATACGCATGCAGCAGCTTCATGGAACCTTTCATCCATGTTCCAGGTCGAGTCAGGATTGGGTGTCTTCATGAAAATCGCAGGTATTCGAGTTACCTTTCTAGGGACATTTGAATCGATGAAATCTCACGTCGAAAAACGATTTACGAATTAAAAACTCGGACTGGGTACATGCAGATTTCATAAAGATGCACACATGCAGCAGCATCAAGGGCACTTTCGTCCCTTTTCCAGGTTGAATCCGGACCGGACGGCTTCATGAAAGTTTTAGGTATTCGAATTAGCTTTCTATGGACGTCTTAATCAGTTAAATCCGACGTCGGAAAAGCGAGTTGCGATAAAAATACCCGGGCTGGTTTTCGAAAACATACTTCTATTCCATTTGTATCGCTTGAATAGCTACTTATTACTAAAAAGTGAACTTAAAAATAATAAATTTCAGTTAAATAAAATAACGTGGAGAAATGGAACGTGTGTTGAATTATCCGGATAAAATAGATTATTATAAATTAAATAAAATGAGGTATATTTAAATTTAAATTTAAAATAATTGACCATATATATTTTAATTAAGTAAATTATAAATAATAATAATAATAAATCATGTCCATAATGTTTAGTCAACTGGGACGAGAAGACAAAGTAAGCATATAAATCCCCCTCCATATGGTTTTGGAAGATGCTTCTACCTTTTTCAAAAAAAGATGAATATATACAGATATAGACATGTGTAAATTTCTATCTACGGGATAGTCCTGGCATATAGTGCGTAGATTTGAAAATGTCTCCACACATGCAGCTGATTGAATAGAGATTTCGTCCCTCGTAGAGGACAAATCCGGACCGGACCTCTTCATGAAAGTTGTAGGTATTCGAGTTGCCTTTCCAGGAACGTTTGAATCGATGAAATCCGACGCCGGGGGAAGGAGTTATGACTTAAATACACAATCTAAATATATATTGATTTCACACTGAAATACGCATGCAACAGTTTCATGGCACCTTTCGAGCCATGTAGCAGGTCGAGTCCTGATTGGACGTTTTCATGAAAGTTGCAAGTATACGAGTTACCTTTCCAGGGACATTTGAATCGATGAAATCCCACGTCGAAAAAACGATTTACGAATTAAATACTCGGACTGGGTACATGCAGATTTCATAAAGTTGCACACATGCAGCAGCTTAAAGGGCACTTTTATCCCTTTTCTAGGTTGAATCCAGACCGGACATCTTCATGAAAGTTGTAGGTATTCAAATTAGCTTTCTATGGACGTCTGAATCAGTTAAATCCGACGTCAGAAAAGCGAGTTATGATAAACATACCCGAACTGGTTTTTGAAAACATACTTCTATCCCTTATATATCGCTTGAATAGCTACCCATTACTAAAAAGTGAACTTGAAAATAATAAATTTCAGTTAAATAAAATAACGTAGAGAAATGAGACGCGTGTTGAATTATCCGGATAAAATAGATTATTATAAATTAAGAAAAATGGGGTATATTTAAATTTAAATTCAAAATAATTTAACATATATATTTTAATTAAATAAATTATAAATAATAATAATAGTAATAAACCATGTCCATAATGTTTAGTCAATGGGGATGATAGGGGTAGAAATACCCCTATATTTAGGTATACTTTTGATACGGTATTTGCATGTTGATATGTGTTTTTGAGCGTTATTTGGGTACTTATTGCTATGTTGAGTATTTCAGGAAGATGTGCAAGTATGGCGTAATTTGGAGTGATTTTGATGATATTCAGAGATTGCAAGAGGTCGAAGTGGATCATGGGAGAATCGAGGAGTAGAAATAGGTGATTTTGGCCAAGTGACCAAGTACACGGACGTGCACTCCTTCATAGTACAAGAATACACGAACGTGTAATATCGCCGAAGGGTGGTATTTGAGGAGTTGAGAAAGAAAGCAGAAAATTGGCTAAGTAATGTAGTACACGAACGTGTACTTCCTTGCAGTGTTAAAGTACACGATCGTGTACTTTCGCCGAAGGGTGAGTTTTGTGAAGCCAAAAGGAATGAAAATTTAGCCAAGTCCTAGGGTACACGAACGTGTACTACCTCGAAGAACAAAAGTTCACGATCGTGTACTTTCGCCGAAGGACATTATTTTGTGAAGTTTGAAGATTTGGCTAAGGCATAAAGAACACGAACGTGTACTACCTTACACGGTCGTGTAAGTGTCGAAAGTTGCGACTGGAAAAAGACAAAATTGTCCGTTTTAACTCCAAACTCCGAGAAACTAAAAGGGCACTTCTGGGTTTTCATCTATCTTGACCTAGTATCAGATTATGAAGTTGGGAGCCGTATAAATAGGGAGTTTAACATCGAACAAAGGGCGCGTAGTTTTTGTAATCACATAAACCCTAGATTAGAGTTTTCTTATCAGTCGATTATTGAATTCATCGTTTCTTCATTATTTTGTTATCGATTATCATTAGTTTATTGTCGAACAAGGTACGATTATTATCAATTTCATATTCAGTATTTTATTCAATCTTAGCATGAATTCTTTAATGATTATTTTTAGTATTTTTATTATTATGTGTGGCTAAACCCATCGTTGGGGATTATTAATCAAATTATGTCTGTTTAGTTAAAGAGGGATTATGGGTTCTTATTCTTGATATGTTCTTAATTATTGTACTTAAAGCCTAGCCTGAATTGATCACTTAGTCTTTGCCAATTGTTTTAATTTTAGCTCGAGAGAGTAAAATTGGAATAGAACAACATAATTAAGAACGTGGGAGTTAATTGTGCGAGAGTGAATTAACAACTACGTGTTCTTAGGATTCACTTCATAATCATTCAATTAATCAGTAATTAGGTTAATCATTGTGCGAGAGTGAGTAATTAACCTATTATTCATTAGTTTTATGTTTTTGCCTGCAATTGCTCGAGAGAGAATTTTAGGTGCTTCCGATTAGTCCGAACCATATCAGAACGATATAATCCATAACCCAAATTAAATAAACAGCATAACAAAGATTAATAATCCCTGCTTTTCCCATTATTGTTAAAACACCATTTGAATTACAGCTTTACTTTACTTCATCTACATTTATCATTATTTGTCTTTTAATTTACAAAATCAACAAAAATTATCTTTTCGGCTATTCGAATCGAGTACTCTGACTAGTTGTCTTTAGAGCTTTCTCTGTGGGTACGATATCCGGACTTCATAGTCTGTATTACAAGTTGGCATACGTACGCTTGCGTATTTTTACCAACAGAGAAATACGCAAGCTAGTGATCCCTAGCTTGCGTATGATAAACATAAAGCGAGTTATGATAAACATACCCGAACTGGTTTTTGAAAACATACTTCTATCCCTTATATATCGCTTGAATAGCTACCCATTACTAAAAAGTGAACTTGAAAATAATAAATTTCAGTTAAATAAAATAACGTAGAGAAATGAGACGCGTGTTGAATTATCCGGATAAAATAGATTATTATAAATTAAGAAAAATGGGGTATATTTAAATTTAAATTCAAAATAATTTAACATATATATTTTAATTAAATAAATTATAAATAATAATAATAGTAATAAACCATGTCCATAATGTTTAGTCAATGGGGACAAGAAAACAAAATAAGCATATAAATTCCCCCTCCCTATGGTTTTGGAAGATGCTTGTACCTTTTTCAAAAAAGATTGATATATACGGATGGATTGGGATTTCCTGAAGTTCATTTTGAACTTGAGGGGGTCAATGTTCGCAATCTACACCGTTCATTACTAAATGAACGGCGTAGATCAAAAAAGCAAAATTTTAATCAATTAATCTACGCCGTTTATTTTAAAATGAACGGTGTAGATCGTGAACATGACCCTCTCAAGTTGAAATAAACTTGAGGGAATCCCAATCCTATACGGATATAGGCATGTGTAAATTTCTATCTACGGGATAGTCCTGGCATATAGTGCGTAGATTTGACCATGTCTCCACACATGTAGCTGATTTAACGGAGATTTCGTCTCTCTTAGAGGACGAATCCGGACCGGACCTCTTCATGAAAGTTGTAGGTATTCGAGTTGCCTTTCCAGGGACGTTTGAATCGATGAAATCTGACGCCGGGGGAAAGAGTTATGATATAAATACACAATCTTAATGTATATTGATTTCACACTGAAATACGCATGCAGCAGCTTCATGGCACCTTTCGTCCATGTTCCAGGTCGAGTCCGGATTGGACGTCTTTATGAAAGTCGCAGGTTTTCGAGTTACCTTTCCAGGGACATTTGAATCGATGAAATCCCACGTCGGAATAACGATTTACGAATTAAATACACGGGCTGGGTACATGCAGATTTTATAAAGCTGCACACATGCAACAGTTTCAAGGGCACTGTAGTCCCTTTTCCAGGTTGAATCTGGACGTCTTCATGAAAGCTGTAGGTATTCGAATTAGCTTTCTATGGACGTCTGAATCAGTCAAATCCGACGTCGGAAAAGCGAGTTATGATAAAAATACTCGGGCTGGTTTTCAAAAACATACTTGTATCCCCTTTGTATCGCTTGAATAACTACCCATTACTAAAAAGTGAACTTGAAAATAATAAATTTCAGTTAAATAAAATGACGTGGAGAAATGGGACGCGTGTTGAATTATTCGAGTCAGTTTTCTAGGGCCGTTTGAATCAGCTAAATCGGATGTCGGAAAAAAAATTATGCCATAAATATGCAGATTACATATAAATAGATAACATATGGATAGACTTATTTGGTGAAAATTCAGCAACCCTCTACATAGACAACACCTTAAACGGTAATTTTTTTAAATGGATGAATCTCAATTTGCTTTCTTCATAAAAAAATACATATATTTGAGTTACTTTTTTAAGGCCGTTTTAATGAATTAAATCGATTATATATATATATATATATATATATATATATATATATATATATATATGATAATTTTAGTAATAAAAAAAACAATAAATTTTAATTAAATAAAAGAAAATCACAAATCAATTGAATATTTACATATTTAAATTGTTAAGATATTTAATAGTTGAATTACTTTAATTGTAAATTAAAAGAATAATATATATTTTAATTTAAAAAAATTATAATTTATAATTATAATATTGTTAAATTTCAATAATAATAAATTTAGAATATTTTAGTGTTTATCTATTTTTATGCAATAATTTTAGTATATAAATTTTAATAAATAAATATATAAATTAAATAATATTTACATTTAGATAATTAAATCTATTTATATTAACTAATTATGTATAGAAGAGTGTAATTTACTTTTTGATTCATGAGAGCGGTTTGAAATGTGTAGATTATTTTTTACTTTAATTAATGTATCAAGTAGCAAGTCATATTTGTCCTATTAGACCATTAAAATATGTGGCTCTTCTTGCGCTGGACCGGTCAAGCGCTGGACTTAAGTGTGACCCTTGATTCGATTGATTGCTGAGTATGAATGTTGGCGTGAAATTGATGGTGGTGGCTAGGGCTGAGCAAGAACCGAATCAGACCAAAAAATCGAACCGAACCGAACCGAACCGAACTTTGTTGTTTGGTTTAGTTTTTCGGTGAAAACGGTTTGCTTCGGTTCCTACTTTAGGTAAAGTTCGGAGTTCGGTGTTCGGTTCGGTTTGGGTGTTTTGAAAACCAAAAAACCAAAAAAAACGAATGAACCGAAGTTTAATATAAAATATATAACTTTTTTAAAAATAATATACATATATACTCATATTTATATGTTTTTTGTATTTATATCTTTATTATTGTTGATATATGAATTAATAATTGTTATTTAAATATATATGAAATTATACTAGACTCTAATTATTTAATATTTGAATTAATTTTAATAAAAAAATAAAAAAAGTAATTAAATTCGGTGTTAATCGAACCGAACCGAACCAAAATATTTCGGTTTGGTTCGGTTCGATTTTTTACTTCCAGACTAAAAGTTTGATTCGGTTCGGTTTGGGAAATTTTCAAACCGAAAACCCAAAAAACCGAAAATTTTTCCATTAAACCGAACCGATCGATGCTCACCCCTAGTGGTGGCTGGGAATTTAGATTTTTAAATATCAATAATATTTTAATTATTTAACTCTGATAATAATGGGCCACCCCTGTACATAAGGTGGTATTTTATAGTGTTTAGGGTTTGAAAGAGTTAAGGTTAGGTATAATTAGAGTTTGGGTTAAATTATGATTCTATTTTAGGTTAGTTATTAATTAATTGAGGATTATCAATATGTTATGAAAAAAGTGGCAAAAGAGTTGTTTTGATCTTTAAAAGTGTTAAAAAAACTTTCAGGCCTCTTAAAGTTAGATTTCTGACTATTTGATCCGTCAAATCTAAAAATTAGCCCATAAACTTCTAAGATACTGTAATTTGTCCAATTTTCTTAGAATTTTATCACAATCCCTTTGAATTTTAAGAGTTATTTGCGACAAATATGCGCCAACCCTTCAAATTCGATGTTATATATAGTCCACTTAAATTTTGACAAACGAATCGCTAGCTCGTCATCTAGACGAGTGTCTCTGAAAATTATCATTGGACTCTTTAATTTCTTGTCATTTTTTTACCTGTCCAAAAAAAGGCTACATACTTTTAATGTAAATTATTTTTACTAAACCTTTTTTTTTTTCTATTTTCGTATACAATATGTATATTTTAATTATATATTATGAATAATGTACAGCATAGATTAACTTTTAGTTCAAGTTATTTTAGACATAAAATACAAACAAACTCTTATAGTTTTTATGAATATACAAATTAGCTCTTAAACTATTTTTTAGGAAAAATTAAGCCCCTTTAATTTATTTTTTCATTTAAACCCTTTTAAATTTTGAAAATCTTACAAATAAACCCTTATGTTAAATATCGTTTGTGGTCAGACGTTAAATCGCTTATGTGTAGAGGTGGCAAATGGGTAAATTTGGGTGGATATGAGTTGGGTTTAAATGGGTAGGGTTATAAATGGGTAATCTACCCATTTATGACCCATTTTAATTTGGGCTTCTTACAAATATACTCTTTTTCACCTTGTTGTATATGTTTATACGCTTAAATTGTTTCTTTTTCATCAATACGCTTTTTAAAAAAACAAAATAGCAATTATACATCAAAATTAGTTAAAGCATCTGGTTATCTTCTTTTGTCCTCTTCCCTTCACATCTTTCTTCCCTCTCCTTCTTTATGTTACCTGTTACTTTTTTTAAATCAAAATTATTTTTTACAAACTAAAAAAATTATGTTATTTATTTATTTTTTTCATAAATCAATTTTAAAAAGAAGTACAGTAATTTCAAATGAAAAGATTTAATCCCTTTCCATTAATTTCTAAATTTTTACATTTATATTTTATAAATTTACTTTTGAGGTTTAATATTTTGTTCTTAATGTTTAAATTACATATTCTTTAATTTTAAATGAACATTTTATTAAACTTGTATTTTTTACGTGTGATAAATTTCACCTTTAAATGTAAAACTCATATTATTTAGTATTTCTCAGCTTTTTTTTTACTTTTTATATTAAATTCTATGATTTGACTAAACAATAGCTGCCTTTCCCCTAAACTAAACTAATTATATAAAGCTTATAAATTATGAATGATAATATTGCATTAATCTTAGTCTGTTATAACTAGTTGGGTCATGTTACTAAACAATTATCTTCATATTTTATTATTAAGTTTAATTTTAATTTTTGAAATTGTCTTTTGTGACATTCTTCACATTAAAATTTAAGAAAATTTAATCTTTAAACATGATTTATAGGTATTGATAAATCAAATAAAAAAGAAGAGAATGATATCCATTATGAGTTAGCAAAGAAAGTTAAAAATAAAAAATCAAAAGGCAATTGAATTATATTATTTAAGTGACACAATTGAGAAAAAAAACCATATGCTAATTACAAAAAATGAATTTTTTTTAATTTTCGTGTCGCTTTCAGTTGTTTTTTGGTTGATTATTAGTGAATTGCTGGTTTATTTTTGGTTGCTCATTAGTTGCTCTTTGATTGATTTTTGATAGCTTGTTTTTTGATTGATTATTGATAGATTGGTGGTTGATTATTAGTGACTCATTATTTTCTTTTTAATTGCTCTTTTTACTTCTTATATTTTATTTCCATTTTGCTTCCTTTTTAATGGGGATTTAGTTTTTACAGTATTTAAATACAATTGTTTAACAATATTATTTTTATTCATAATTTTTTTTATAAATATAAAAAATAATGGTCTAAGTTAAAAAAAAAAACTAAAAGTGCAAATAATAAAATTTGACTATAAAAGATAAGTGTCTAAATTAAGAAAAAGAAAAAAATATGTGTTTAATTATTAAAAATAAATGTTTAGAATTAAATAACAAGTGTCCAAATAAAACAAATTAAATAAAAAACTATTAAATATATTAATCATATACAATGGTAAAATTTGATGACTAACATTAATCATATAATAATTTATTTAATTTAAACTTATGAAAAATGGATTTATTTTAAGATATATTATGTTAATAAGAAATAAATAAAAAATATAAAAATTGAAAATATGAAATAAATATGAAAAACAAAAATCAAATGAATGAGTTTGAATAAAAAAATAAAAGAATTACTAATAAACAAAAAAATGATATTATTGAGTTGACATAAATAATAATATTTGTAATTAATAAATAAGTTAGTCTAGAAAAGAAATACAAATTAGTTGTATTGGTTTGGCAAAATTAAGATGAAATGGACATAATGAATCTAATAAATGCATAATTATTCTAGCAAAGAAACAAAAGCATACTCATATAACCATTTGACAAAAAAGCGTAATTTTAAAAGAAAATAGTCAAAAAAGAGCACGCTTGCTAATAAAGTTTTTAAGCAGGTAATCTTAAAAAGATTAATCAAAATGGCGTAAGGGTAATTTTCTCTTTTAATTTTATATGGGTATCCATACCCTTGTAACCCTATATGACCCTAACCCACCCATTAGCCCACATATATGCATAATGTTAAAATTGACTTTTTAAAATTTAAATTATATTTCATTTTAATTGTACATCTTGTGAGAATTAATGAATTTTTGAGAAATTTTTTTAGAGAGAATATTTTATGGGAAAAATAATTATTTTCTAGAAAAAAATATTTTCCGAATAAAAAAATATTTTCTGGAAAAAATAATTATTTTCTAAAAAAAAATATTTTTCCGAAAAAAAAAAATTTCCGAAAAAAAAACTTTCTGGAAAAAAATATTTTCTGAAAAAAATAATTATTTTCTGAAAAAAAAAATATTTTTCAAAAAAAAATATATTTTAGTTTATTATGACTTTTGAATATTGATTTTGAAATTGAAAATTTATTTGATTTTCTAAAAAAACTCAAATACTCTTAAATTGACATGTGTCATTCAACCAATTTTGCTTATTGAATTATTATGGGTAGATTGTGGTTACCCATGTCAAACCCTTATTTTAATGAGTTGGAAGATTTTTATCCATTTACTACCCATTTAACATATAATTATCCTTTTATAACCCATACCCTTTACACAATGGGTGGGTATGGGTGGTTAAATGAGTATAAGTGAAAATTGCCACCTCTACTTATGTGGCAGTTAGAAAAAAGTTAAAATATGGCCTTAGTTTTTACAACATTTCTCAAATTAAACTTTCAGGGATCTTTTATTGACATAAACTTTAAATTAGAGATTGATTGATGCTTTTTTCATCTTTTTCTCCGTCATTTCTCTTCTCCGACCACCACCTTACCACTGCTGCCGCCATTTCATCACCTTTAGAGTGTCTAAGGACTAACCTAGACGGATCTGGTTTCGTCTCAGACAGACCAACCTCCATTCGCGGGAGGTCGATTTTTTGTGTGTGTTTTTAAATACTGTTTAATTTTTAATGTTATTTAGTTATCTGTGTTTACAGAAAAGGAGGTGAAAAAGTGCTAAAAGATCTATATTAAAATTGATAAATATTACAAGTATTAAGGTATTTTTTTAATATGGTTATAAGATGTACGTCAACAATTAACGGTGTTGGATGAAAGAGGTTATTTATTCTATTTTGAAAAAAAAATCTTAATTGTTTATAAAAATTGTTGAAGGACTAATCTATATTTTCATAAAAACTATGAAGATTTTGTTTTTACCTTTTGCCTTTATTTTGTATATATTATCATTGCCAATTCAAGCATTTGGTCTACCATTATTAAAAAAAAGGGTCATTTGTGCCTTTAAAGTTTGATTTGAGGATAAAATAAGTCCTCAACGTATAGAAAGGTTTAAATATGCCTTTAACGTTTTGAAAAATGGACAGCTAGGCTCTCCAATTTTGACAACCAAATTCCCAACGTCTCATTTATAAGTCAAAATGAGGGTCTGGTTCCTTACCGAACGTTGAAGGCTTGTTTGATCTTAAAGGCAAATCTTAAAGGTATAAATGACTCTTTTCCCTATTATTAAACCTACAGAACAAGATTCAGCCCAAGCTCCAACAACCTCGTAATTATTTGAGTACAACAAAAGATGCAGAAAATTTGAGTATATACGAAAATACATAAAATTGCACGCCCTACTGAATTGAAGAGAAAATTAAATTGAAATTAAGCTCAAGAAATTCAATGAATATTTGTGTTTCATTTTGACCAAATGAAATTAAAAATTGCAGAATCAATAAAAAAATAGCCAATTTTAGCACCACTCATAGAATAAATTTGAATCGGACCAAACTTAATTGTCACCCTAAAGTTCTATTTTTCTGCAATACATACAATTAACCAAGATTACGTACATAAAAAAACTTACAACAGTTCGAAAATGTCTGAAAAAAATCTAAATCTTTAAAATTTATTACAATTTAATCTAATTTTTTTAATTTTTATAATAATAACCAAATTGCATTTTTTTATTATAATAATAGTCAAATTGATTGTCTAACTTATTAGGCTATTACATTATTATTGCAATGGAAAAATACAATTTCAGCAAATCTCGGTTGAAGGGTGATATCAGCGGCAGATTTAGGCTGAAGGAGGTGGGCCGCTGTTGTCATGGACATGGGTCTGGTTATGAGGGAACTGAACTTATCTTCTGGTTGCTTTGAATTGGGCTTAACGATTCTTCTTGGGCCATGATTGTTCATAGGCTGGTTGGGCAAATGGGAGGTACACAATCTGCCTTTTTTCTTTACTTCTTCATTAACTACTTACTATTTCTCTTAATTTTTTTTATCTTTAATCCTTACTTTAAATTACTATAATCATATAATGAAAGTATAAAAAAGAAAAGAAAAATCCCAATCTAGATCTTCTTTATCAATGGTGAACCTTCCCTTGTTAGAATTATCGATAATCCATAAATTGAATATATCTCTAATAATATTTTTACGTAGCGATAAAATGAGTCATAATTTATGTTTTTTTTATATAAACATAATCGGTTTGGTTTAAGGTTCAAATTCTAGATCTTAGAGTCTAAAAATGATTTGGTGATGCTATCTCTACATATATAATCTTGTGGTGCAATGTATTATTTGAATGTTTCAAATTCGAATTTCTCCCTGTCCCGCTATTAGAAATTTCTGAAAAAAATATAATTTGTCGGTAATTTCAACTAATAGCGATGAAATTGCCAAAGGCTAATAAATAAAATTTATATTTTTATATTTTGATTGATTTTCTGACGGAGGTAAATTTATGTGTGCTAAAATCCATCGGTATCCGAAGTGTTGTAAATTAAAACTACACCTATGAGTAGAGGTGGCAAATAGATGCCCAACCCAAGCACCCAACCCAACCCGCCCAAAGAAATACAACCCATTTGCACCCAAAAAAAGTTTGGGTAATTTTTGACCCAATCCATTTTAGCCCAAAATATTTTGGGCTAAAATGGGTTTATAAGAATGACCCAATGGGTGAAATTAAGTCCAAACAAATTTCAATATGAAGAGTATTTGAGTTTTTAAAATAATATTTATAAGTTGTATAATTTATTTTTCAAAATAATTTTTTCCAGAAATTTCTTTTTCCGGGAATTTTTTTTTTTCGGAAATTTTTTTTTCCCAGAATTTTTTTTTTTTTCGAAATTTTTTTTTTCCCAGAAATTTATTTTTTTTCGGAAAATTTATTTTTTTTCCAGAAAATTAATTTTTTTCGAAAAATTTATTTTTTTCCAGAAAATTTATTTTTTTCCAGAAATTTATTTTTTTCGGAAAATTTATTTTTTTTTCCGGAAAATTAATTTTTCCCAGAAAATTATTTTTTCGGGAGAATTATTTTTTTCCCGGAAAATTAATTTTTCCCAGAAAATTATTTTTTCGGGAGAATTATTTTTTTCCCGGAAAATATTTGTTTCTGAAAAATAATATTTTGAAAAGTAATTTCTTTGAAAAAAAATTAATTTGGTTTTTTTTATTTTGAACCTTTTATCTCAAATATAGATTTCAAGTATCTCACTTTCTATTTTGGGTAATTTTGGGTTTTCATGACCCAATCCAACCCAAAATTACCCAACCCAAAACTGCCCAAAAATATTGTGACCCAAAATTACCCAACCCAAAAATGCCCAAACCCAAAGAAACCCACCCAAACCCGCCCAAGAACACCCATTTGCCACCTCTACCTATGAGTCACCATTTTGAAAAATAGGATTGGGTTGCAAGATATATTTTCACATAAATACAAGAATCTAACATAAAAAAGAAATTAACAAGCTAAGAAATGAACATATTAGGAAAAGCTAAAGCAGAATTAATAAAAATGTATTAAAAATGATAGGAAAGATGTATGTTTAAGCATCCTTAAAAAGACTTCAAAGTACATATGATTACTTTACACCTACATGTGAGTGTGGATAAGACTCAATAATTATGGGACTTTAGATAATACTCATCCACAATATTCTCTTAGGACAAGTTTCCTAAACTTTACCTAATTAAAAGACTGAAATCCATATTCATCTTTTATTTCTTTCTAATCTAAAAAATATGAAATTTATGTGAATTTTTATTCATAGATAACATTTATTTTAAAGCTAAAACTGTTAAATTTTAGGTTTTTTTTAGAAGAAAAACTTTAGGTTCTATAGTAGTCATATTCATATAAAATTTTGGGTTCTATATATATTTGGTGCTTGCTTTTTTTTTTTTTTAAACTCTTTTAGGTTAATTTTTTTTATGAACATTTTTAGATTTTTTTTTTATGAAATTTATTTGAATTCATATTCATATATTATATTTATTTTTAATACATTAATGATTTCAATTTTGTATGCACAACGCGAGCGGCTGTCTTTCTTTTAATACTTTTTAATCGTTTCATCTGTTTCATCCGTCAATCTGTAGTTGTTTCATTTTCATCTTTTGCTCTCTTTTTATTATTATCGGTACGAATTGTTCAACAAGTAATTTATACACTTATAAATATATTTCTAAAATTAATATAGTATATATTTAGTTACTACAGAATAAGACATAAAATTATAATAAATTGATAGACATACATCCTAGCTCATGAGTCGAGGATATAGTATCTCTTGAAAGCAAAACTAAAGCAAAGAGCCTAATCTAAGTTTCTTTAAGTTTTAATAATTTCTTTTTAAGTAGGCAGATATTCTTAGCTAACGGCTTGTTTTATTAGTGATAACTAAGTAATGGGTGACCGTTAAATCTTAATCATCTTTTTAAAAGAATTGGGTTCTTGATGCTTAGAACACATTGGTATATAAAATCTAATTTTTAATACTTAAAGCTACTTGTTCTTTGAGAGATTACGAAATCTTATAATCCCATCATAAATTAATTATTAATCCTATAGTTATTCTCTGCAGCAGTTCAGTTATCATGTTCAAAAAGTTAACTACACTACTACACACATGCTATGAAATATATTGCAAGATTAACATAGATATATAAAACTGAGTGGAAAAGTAGAAAATAAAGAGAAAACAAATAAAAGAGAAAAATAATAATTAATTACCGAACGAAGAAACAGAGTGAAACGATTAAAGAAATATCAAAACAGATATATGAATAATTGGAAACAACCGATAACTAGGAGTGTAACTGCGAAACATAAAGTCCGAGGTAGGTTTTAGCTCAGACTGTTGTCAACTTTTTTAGAAAAGTTATTAAAAAATTAACCTTTTTATGAGAATGAGGTAGAATTTATAGTGATCAGATGAAGTTAAGTCCGGACTGTCGGGAGGATAAAAATAAATTAAATGACTAGATCAAATTTAGCTCGGATTGAAAAAAAAAATCTTAATTCTACCATGATGACAAATCATTTTACGTTCTGCTCCTTATTACTAATGATGATTAGTTAGGAAATTAATCAAACATATTAAAATTCAAGTAAACAAAACAGAAAGATCAATATTGGTGCTTCAAGTTAAATAATAAAATAGATTTAGGGTACTGTATTGACTAACTTTATAATTAGGGTCTTTCCTAAAAAAAAGTCTATAATTAGGGTCAAACTGTACCCACTAATACCATGCACGTGCTTTAGGAATCACGTACTATTTGATTATGCTTCCTCTAAGAGCCGCATTACCTCTTCACTCGGCATTAAGGGCAATCCCCTTTTTTATAACATCGTAGTTAAAAAAAATTATATAAAAATAATATTATAGTTAAATAAATGTATGTAAATCTTAAAACAAATAGCAGCCGATGTCGTGGAATCCAAAATAGAGTTTGATTTTTATATATGCTCTATGATAAAATTAGAAAGGATACACTAAGAAATTTAAAATGGAGAAGCAAAAAGACAATAAATTAGCAAAAAAAACAATAAATTTATCGTATAACTAAATATATATAGATATAGCATACACCAAACTATAATGCATATATATAGTGATTTTTTTTAAAAATTATATCTAAAAAGAAAGATAAAGTATTAATTTTTTTAAAATTTGTGGGAGCAGTCGCCACTTCACTCTAAAAGGCTGATTCCGCCCTGAAAGGATATGTTTTTTTCTTTCTTTTTTTATCATTTAGAAAGGATATGTTGGAATGCAACGGAGCCATAATTACCTCATTATGCATTATACATGAAATTATGTTGAGTGGACCTCTGGAGTTTAATATCAGGCATACAACATCATCGATTTTTATGGTTAGGTATTAAGGAAATGATATACAAAAAGTAGACAAATGAATCATGTATAATATTCCTGAGTTTAAAAACTAATTTCACTTCAAAATCAAAAATTAGCTTCTAGCTATAGGTTAACATTGATATCCTTGACACCAGTGGCGGATCCAGGAAATTTTTCCAGCCCGGGCTAACCGACACATGAATAAAATTTATAACATCATTTACATAAAATTTATGTTAATAAAAAAATGATATATATCATTATAATTTTGGGAAAAAAACAAAAATATTCTAAAATAGAGAAAATTTTCTCAAATGGCCAAAACCGGAAATTTTTACATTCCTAGCCAAAAACACCAAGACTTTACATTTACTAACCATCCAATTAAAAAGAAACACCTCAGCAAACTGAAAAACACCACCTTGGGAGGGACAAAAGCTGACGCGCGTGTCAGTCCCTGTTGCGTGTCATCCCTTTTATCCCCCCACTGTTACCTTTTTTTGTATATATGTTTTCATCTATTTATTTTTATTTATCATTACAATAACTATTAAAAACAATTAAAATTTATATTAATTGACCAATTAAATACAAATAATTATTAATAAATAAAATAATTATTATTTTCATTAAATTTAATTTCTATTTAATTAATAATTTTTTTATTTTTTAAATAAATAAATAAAATCCTTATATTAGGTATATGTGTGTGTATCTTATGTGTATATATAACAATTTAAATTATAGATTATGTATAAATTAAATATTAATGCATATCATATATTAAAAAATATTTTTATCATGTATAAATTATATATAACTGATTTATCAATCAAATACATTTTATAAATGTCTCGTTCACGTCTCATAAGCTGATATATATTTAAAAAATAATATGTATGAATTATTTTTAATATATATTCATATATAACTCTAACGTAGTAAAAAGTATATTATGTGTATACACAATGTATTTGCAGCGTATCTTATATCAAAAACAATATGCGTAACATGCTCTAAAAATATATAAATTATGTATTACTAATGCACATATCATATAGTATATATTAAAAGATATTTATCACAAATTACATATAAAAATGTGTTTATTTAAAAAATATTTTAAACACATCTCAGACACGTATTGAAGACGTGTTTATCATATATTATGTATTGAAAAGGATGTATCTATCATATATAAATTATGTATCAATGATGTATATATCAAATACGTTTAAAAAATAAATCAATCACGTCTCATAAATTAATGTATATTTTTAAGATAATGTATATGGATTGAATTCTCTAAAAATGTATAAAGAATGTATCACTAATGTATATATCATGTAATATACATTAATTAAATATTTACCACAAATTACATATAAAAATATAAATATTCAAAAATATTTTAAAAACATCTCAGACATGTATCGAAGATGTATATATCATATACTATATATTGAAAAAGATGTATCCATTATGTATAAATTATGTATCAATGATATATTTATCAAACATGTTTAGAATATATATATATATATATATATATATATATATATATATATATATATAAAATAATGTATATGAATTGAAATGCTTTAAAAATGTATAAATTATATATAACCAATGTACAAATCATGTTATATATATATATATATATTAAAAAAGATATTTATCACGAATTACATATAAAATATATATACTCAAAAATATTTTTAAAACATATCAGACATGTATCAAAAAATATATCTATCATATATTATGTATTGAAAAAGATGTATTTATCATATATAAATTATGTATCAATATTGTATTAATCAAATACGTTAAGACAAATATATCAATCACATCTCATAAATTAATATATTATTAATTATGTATTTATAATGTATCTCATATCAAATATAATATGCATAACATGATCTAAAATGTATAAGCTATGTATCTCTAATGTATATGTTATGTATCAATGTTGTATTAAGAAAATACGTTTAGAAAATATATCAACCGCGTCTCATAAATTAATGTAAATTTACAAGATAATGTATATGAATTGAAATTCTCTAAAAATGTATAAATTATGTATCACTAATGTACATATCATGTTATATATATTAAAAGAGTATTTAGTACAATTAAAATATAAAAAATGTATATATTTAAAAATATTATTTAATAACATCTCAGATACGTATTAAAGACGTATCTACCATATATTATATATTGAAACAAATCGTATCCTTCATATATAAATTAAATATCAATGATGTATTAATCAAATACATCTATAAAAATGTATCAATCACGTCTCATAAATTAATATATATTTATAAAATAATGTATATGAATTGTTTTTAATATATATCTGAAATATATTTCTAACTCGTTAAACTATAAAATCATATGTATATTTAAAATGTATTTATAGTATGTAATATATTTTTTAGCTATATTTTGTATAAAGTAAAAATTATGTATTATTATTGTTTGACTTGAAAAATAAGGTATAATTAGTGTTTTGAAATAAAAAAAAGATAGCAATATATGTATTGTTAAAAAATAAAAAAATAAAATGGGCACATTGAGAATCGAACTTGGATGCTCTTCCAACATAAGAAGGATTCATGCCACTACCTCAACTGCTCTCTCATGTTTATATCTTCACGTTAAATGTTTATAAAATATCAGCTGGGTTATTTTTAACACTGACGCGTCTGACTCACTGACGCATCTGACGCGTCAGGTTTATCATAAGATTAGCACGCCAACTGTCTCTTTTTTATTGGATAGGTTATTAAATGTAAACAGGAATGGCCATGAAATGTAAAGATTTGAGGAAATGGCTATTTGAGAAATTAGTCCGCGTGTTTGTAATAATTCCGTAATTTTCTCTATAATTTTCTATATTTATTTTGATCACGACAATTGAATTTATATTGAAGTTGTGGCCGAACTATATATTTATCACAAGAATTAATATTTTCCGATGTTTTAATTACAAATTTATTTATAATCTAAATCAATACATTTTAATTAGTTTTCATCAAGTTATTATCTAAGTATTCAAAAAAAATCATATAACAATTTTTATCAATTATCAACAAAATAAAATAATAATAATTGAAAATAAATTTACTTGTTGTAAACTAATTTATGTATTCACCTTTTTAAAACAAAATAAATTCAAATAATTACCTTAATACATAGTCTAATATAATTGTTACACAAATATATAAATTAAAATAAATTATGAAATAAAATACAAAAAAAAGAAAAAGAAAAAAAATACTTATTACAAATTTAATATGATTTGACTTTAAAAGAAAAAATATTAAAGTGTTATTAATTATTAATTTGATTTGAAAGATAAAAAAACTAAATTAGAAAATTTGGAGAATTTATTTACATAATTAAAAATAAATTTTAAAAAATCAAATTAGAAAATTTGAAATAATTGACCATTTTTGAAAATTAAAAGATTGGAGATAAGTGAAAAAATTGGCAAAATAACAATTTTGTTGGAAAATTAATACAAAATCTTCTTGAAAATTAATTAGGATATGGTAAAATCTCCATAAATTGCTATAATAAAAACAATTTGGGCATGCTGCAATTTAGAGCATGCATTAACAAAATATATAGGGCCAAATTTTAGCTTTCATTTTGTTTAAAGAAAGGTCCAATGATGGCCTTTTAAAATTTAAATATAAAACAAAGAAGAGCTTCTTCTTCTTCTTCAGCCAGGGCTGAAACACGCAGCCTTCACTGTTGCCGTCGGCTTTGCTCAACAACTGCACTTCACCTCCTCCGATTTCCAGCTTTTTAAATGGCAGCCCGGGCTCTAGCCTACCCTAGCCTACGTGTAGATCCGCCCCTGCTTGACACTGGGACGAACAAGTTTCTTTGATCGGGCATTGACTATATCTTGTTACTAAAATCAATTTGGTGAGTTAATTGAATCAAGAAAATAACTTCCTCCATATTATCATACTATGAAATTTTTGGGACGTTTAGGAAAATACCTAAAAAAACTAAAATATTTGTAAATTTACCTCAAAAACTGAAAGTTTATAAGCGTACCTAAAAAAAAAATATTTATTTTTTTACTCTGCAATTTATTTTTTTACTCCGCAGTTTCAAACGGTTTCTAATACAGTTTCTAATAGAGTTTCAAACGGTTTATAACGGTTTCATAAAAATAGAGTTTCAAACGGTTTCAAATACAGTTTCAAAAAACACAATTTGATATTGTTTTATAAAAACGTTTCAAATACAGTTTCTAATAGAGTTTCAAATGGTTTCAAATACAGTTTCTAATAGAGTTTCAAAAGGTTTATAACGGTTTTATAAAAATAGAGTTTCAAACGGTTTCAAATACAGTTTCTAATAGAGTTTCAAATGGTTTATAACGAAATATTTTTAAAAAACTTTGACATCTTTAAAACCGTTTATAATACAGTTTCAAATAGTTTAAAAAAACGGAGTATTTTTACAAAAATTTTCAGAGTAAAAAAATAAATTTCTTTTTCGAAAAAAAAGTAGACAAATAATTTTTCAAAAAACGGAGTACTTTTGCAATATTTTGAAAAACAGAGTATTTTCTGCAATTTCTCGAAATTTTTCACCTATCATAATCATTCAATCCATCTTATTTGATATTTTTTTTACTCATAGTCCGAACTCATTTATGCAGAACAATGTGCAACTAAATTTATATAGAACCAAAAGGTATTGAATAGTTTCTGATAAAAAAACTCATGGATAAATATAATTAAAAAAAATTAAATGACGAATTTTAAATAATTCGGTGTGACTCTTGTCTACATCCATTTTTCTTAAACTGTAATTTTTTAATAAATAATTCTTTTTAACTCCCTACAATTTTTTAATGAAAGTATTGCTTTACGATTCATTTCTTTAATGTTTCCGTCAGCGGCTCACAAATGTTTTTTGTGTGAATCTTTACATTTACAGCTTATGGTACAAAATTTACTTTCTGTATTATAGTTTTTCAATAAATCATTTTAATAAATAAAGTTTATTTTAAATTTATTAAAACTTTAATTTACCTTAGTTTATATTCGATTTGAGTTTATTTTTCAGTATTTTTTTATAATTCTACTTATATCCAAATTTTATGATTAATTGACACATGTTGATATTTTATTTTCCTACACATGCATTCATATATATTAGGAAAAAGGGTCGTATATGTTACTAAGGTTTGACTTCAAAATCAAATAAGCCCTCAACTTTCGAAAAGGTTCAAATGTGCCCCTAACGTCTTAAAAAGTGAACAACCAAGGCCCCATTTTGATTTATTAATGAGACATTGGGTGATTGTTTGTCGAAATTGAGGGGCCTGGTTATTTATTTTTTAAGACGTTAGAGGCATATTTGAATTTTTCTAGACGTTGAGCATTTATTTGATCCCGAAGGCCAATTTTAGAGGTATAAATGACCCTTTTCCCTATACATTACTAAAGATGTATATGCTTAAGAATAAGCGCTTGGCTTGATGGGAGAATAAACAGTGTCTCACTATCAGGTTACAAGTTAATTTGAAACCTCACGATCAGGGGCGAAACTAAAATTCTAAATTAAGAGGGTCGAAATTTTTACATTTGACTATTTGAAAAAATTAAACGGCGGCAAACACGATGAAACTGTGATAACTAGCATTTTTAGGGGGGGTTCACGAAAAATGCTCATATACTTATTTTCTTTTTTAATTTTTTCGGCGAAAAGGGTTGGCCGACCCTCTTCGATCTCGTTGGATCCGCGCCTGCTCACGACAATAAAGTGATATTTTAATAAATTATTTCGAAATTCGGCTGCCACTGACCACCTCCATCCGCAAGCGACCATCTCCGGCCACCCAGACCCACTTCATAAGATGACTTTAGGTGGCCGGCAGTATAATCGGAAAAACGGTTATGCAAGTGACTTGCTGTGTAGTGATTCTTGATTTATACATGATGCATGTAGTGTACCCAATTGCTAAAGATAATAACATCTTGTCTAGCATCAAATGGCAAAGAATTTATTTAAAGAAAAGGCATAAGAAATAAGCATCCCAATTTGGTAATGTGTGTGGAGAATCTATTATTGTTTCCCAATGATTTATTTTCTTGAATTTTTGAAGATCCATTGTTTATGACGACACATTAGCCATTCTTAGTGGCAACCCACTTCAAATTGCACTTGAGAATAAAACCACAAATAGGATATTTAAAAAAGAAATTCAAAGTGTTTGCGTGACGTTTCTGTTTATTTAATAATCCAAATAAATAAATAAATAAATGAATAAAAGATAAAACATGAAAAGGAAAATCACTATGGAATCAACCAACCATTTGTAGGCATACAGAAGGTCACCACTGTCTTGCCAACTTTAGACACATCATTGCCACCATGACTTAATTATTTAATTATTCATTCACTTATCCCATATCTTCATTATATTAATTATGGGTTAAATGCAAATTCATACACCAACTTTGACCTAATTTGCAATTACAACATAAACTTTGAAACTTGGCAATGTCAGTAACCAACTTTACACTTTTGGCAAATCGATACACCAAATTCAAAAAACACTAACGTGGACATTGTAATAAACTGCCATTTGTCGTTTTATGATTGGTCGGTATACCAATTTGCCAAGAAATGAAAGTTGGTTACCGACATTGCCAAGTTTAAAAGTTTATGTTGTAATTGCAAATTAGGTCAAAGTTGGTGTATGAATTTGCATTTAACCCTATTAATTATTTTCTTAAACTTTTCTCTCCTACTAGACAATCCATTTCTTCTAATATATATGTTCAACTTATTATATAATGGATCATACATGGTGATCCCAATATGACCAATAAGTAAAATCTATCAAACTTGAATCCAAATAAGTTTTAAAATGGTACTATTTAAATTGACCATGTACAATAACATATTAATTTATAGGTCTAATAATAATAAAAAAACCTTTACGACTTATTATAATTTAAATCAAATTTTTTAATTTTTGTAATAATAAACAAATTGTATTTTTTATTTACAATAATAGTCAAATTTGTGGCTAAACTTGCAACAAAAAAATTCAAGTTTCACTATTATTACAACAAAAAATACAATTTGACTATTATTACAAAAACATATATGAGTTTTATAATAATATAACTAATTGATTTGAATTAAAAATTAAAATTAATTTTGGTTTGGTTATTATATGATTTGATTTTGGTTGGATTAGTAGTGTTGCCACGTCAGCAATTTTCAGAGTTGGCATATGACGTGGCAAACATGTTGGCATAAAATCGGTTCAATTTAAAAAATGGCTAAACGGGCCGCTTTTCAAAGCATTGGATATAATTGACGACACCCGCAAAGGTTTGGTATTTTAGGGTGATTATTGGATTAGTAATGTTGTCATGTAAGCAATTTTCTGATTTGGCATGTGACGTGTCGGACATGTTGGCACAAAATCGGTTCGATTTAACAAATGGCTACAAAATAAACTAATATACTCAAAAATGGTTAAATGGACCGATTTTCTAAGTATTGGATATAACTGATGACACCCGCAAACGTTTGGTATTTTAGAGTCATTAAGCCATATAAAAATTAAAAAATTTGATTTAAATTGCAGCAAGTTATAAAGGTTTGTTTGTTTTCTTCCATTAAACCTAATTTATATATGTTATATATAATATAATTATTCGAATTAATTATGAATGTATTGGCAAAACAGATCTTACTTTTCACTTTTATAGTGATTTAAACTTAATGTTCAAAACGTGACAAAACAAATTCTAACCTTTTAATTATTTTTTTCTTTTTGTAGCACAAATCGTTTTTCGGCAATAATTTCCATATGACGGTATTTTAGATACATGCATTAGCATTATTAAATCCCAAAGTTTTAAAAATATTACAAATAAAATCATATTTTTTTGCGTTTTTGCATTATATAGCCTAAAAAAATGATAAAATGGCCGGAATTCAAAATTAGGCTACAAAATACAAAAATTGAAAAGGTTGGCATTCGTTTCGTAACGTTTTTAACATTAGACTTAAACCACTATAAAAATGAAATGTTGAGATTTGTTTTAAATACCTCTCAATTATTTGATTCACTATCATAATTTCTATAATCAAAAGTTTTAATATTTAATTCTAAATGACTTTTATTTGATAAATTAAATGCAGGCAAAAGATACAAACAAAAAACCCTCATAGTTTATCCAAAAATACAAAACATCCCTTTAACTTATTTTTGGTACAAATAAACCCTCACAGTTTTAAAATTGAACAATTAAACCCTTGTTGTTTTAAAGTTGAACAAATAAATCCTTCCGGTGAATATGAAAATTAATAGAGTTAGATCTAGTAGGAAAAAAGTTCAAACATATATATCCTCATTATTTTTAGGCTTAATACCTTAAAAAATCCCGATATTTTAACTCTTTTTCAATCCTACCCTAACGTTGAAAATTTGTCAATTTTATCCTATTTTTCATTTTATCATTTCAATTGTACCCTTAAACATTGAATTGATTTTTTTTACTTAGAAAAGTTCAATATGTTTTTTTCATATTTAGCATATATATTTTTTTTAATTGAAAAATTGGAGTACAATTTATATATATGCTAAATATGAAGACTTTTTTAGAACTTTTTTTAAATAAAAAATATCAATTTAATGATTAAGGGTACAATTAAAATGAAAAAAATACAAAATGGGGTAAAAATGACAAGTTTTCAACGTCGGGGTAGAACTGAAAAGGGGGCTAAAAGGTCGGGGGGGTTTTTGCCTTATTTTTAATAATTTCCAAATTAAACTCTTGAAAATTTTAATTTATGGACCTAAATACACTTTGACCTTTTTAACAATTTTAATTTTTTTTTTATATCATCTTCTCCGGCGACCCTCCATTGGCGGTCGCCGCAAGGATATCGCTGACTGTCTGTTCTCAGTGAACAGATCTGCGCCGGTCTATTCTCAGTGAACAGATCCGGCGGCGCAGGTCTGTTCTCAGTGAACAGATCCGGCGGCGCAGGTCTGTTCTCAGTGTACAGATCCGGCGGCGCAGGTCTGTTCTCAGAGAATAGATCTGACGACGCATATTTGTTCTCAATGAACAGACATGCGCCTGATCTTTTCCCATTGAACAAATTTGACGTTCTGTTCACTAAGAACAGACATGCGGGTCTGTTCTCAGTGACCGGGCCTTATTGGCGGTGATATCAGATGTGCGGTTGTTTTGGGGCTGGACAAGATTTCGGGGCCGATGGTGGTTTAGGGGCTTGCGATAGTTTCAGAATTTTAAAATAGGTTTTAATTAGAATAAATTTTATTTAGTTATTTTTATTTAATTTAATTGGTTTTTATTATTCAATTATACTTAATTATGTTCTACTAATTGTAATTTGATTAACCGAGTTTGATTGATTTATTATATTTTGATTAGTTTAATTGTGTTTTATTAATTGAATTTGATGGATTTAATTATATTTTAAGTTTTTAATTGAAAAGAAAAAACATTAATCTGGTATGCTCGTTTGTTCCGGGAGTGTCGGGTTATGGTGGTTAAATTTTTAATTGATTTTTATAAAAAAAAACTTAATTAGAGTTAATTAGGAAGAAGAGGGTCAAATAATTATAAAAAAATTATAAATATAAAAGAATTATGAATATGAAATTAGTAAGTATTTTAAAAAGCTTAATTGCACCAAAAGTCACAAACTTTCGGGTGTTTTTGATATTTAACATAATTTTTTTTCTTGGCATATTTAACATTAACTTTTATTTTTTTGGCGTATTTAACCACGGGACCATTTTAGATTAAAAACGGCGCCGTTTTGGATGTAAAACGGCGTCGTTTTGCATCCATATCGGGACAAAAGTTAATGTTAAATATGCTAAGAAAAAAGATTATGTTAAATACCAAAAACACGCGAAAGTTGATGATTTTTGGTGCAATTAAACCATTTAAAACTTAAAGGTGTTTTAAATCTTTTCCTACTGCCACATCACCAAGTTAACGTCAGTTAGTTGTTAGCAAAAATACTAACTTGTAATAATCCGGAAGTACGGAATCGATCCCACGAAGACAAGAGGTTTAAAGTGAACGAACACGGATTTTAAAATTCAATTCGGAAAGCAACAAGTAAATTGATTTGAAGTAATAACTACGGGACTTTAAAATCAATAAAATCAACAATTAACTACTAAGCAAGCAATTAAATCGTTACTTAAATTAAACAATTAACTAGGCAATCGCTAATTAACACAAGATTTAATCAATAGAGAGAAACGCTTAGAGGTTGCTAATTAGGGTTGAAACGTTCTAGCTAACCGGGGTTGATTTAGTATTTGGTTCGGGTCAAGTTTTTCTAAAATGCCTAATCCGCTCTCTCGAGTCCGCAATTAGAGCTAATTGTAATTTAATTAATACACCGAAATCTAAATCGCTCTCGCGTAATTAGATTTCGATTATATCAATTGAATCCAATCGCGAAGCTAACCTATAACCAATTAAGTCCTAAACCGCTCTCGCGTGATTAAGCCCTAATTAAATGATTTGCTAATTCCGGGTTATTAAATGACTCTCGCCTAATTAATTACCCTTTTGACCTAGGATTAGGAGATCAATCTATCCTAGGCATAACGCACACAAATCACTACAAACCCTTATACCCAAACAAACCCTAATCAACTAATCACAATCAACCTTCATTAACAACCCCTAAACAAGGGGTTTAGCTACTAATCACAAACATATTAACAATAACTAATAAGTAAGAAATAAGAATAAATATAGTGTAGAGATTAATTACCTTGTAATAATTGAAGACCCAAAGCATAAAAGAGATAATGAAGACAATAATAAGGAACCAATAATCTTCTATTAATAATAATAATCTTCAATTCATAACAAAAACTCAAAATATCACTAAGAACAAGTGTAATTCAAAAAGCTGAGAATAGTAAGTGAAATGGGGGCTACAAATCTAAAATTGAGTGCATAACCCTAAAAAGAGAAAAGAAGGGATCCTTTTATAGTTTAAGGATAAAAAGGGAATAAAAATACACTATATGACAAGTCTAAATGAGGTAGCCAATCAAAATAGATCACAAAATTGTCCACATGTGCCTTTTTAGCTCCAAATCACGTATCTTCATTAATGAGCTGTTTCTATCGAAATGAAATGGTTTCTATAGAAACAGGCTTAGGTGAAAAGCTCACTGGATGCATTTCTGACATGGTTTCTGAGGAGATCTCGATAGAAACCAATCTGTCTCGATCGACAGACGTTTCTGAGGAGGTTTCTGAGGAAGTTTCGATAGAAACAAGCTCTGACTTGATCACTTCTGCTTCCTCTAATCTTGATTGCTCCAATTACGCTCCAAATTGCCCGATTCTCGCCAATATGTACCTGAAACACTTCGACATGAAAATGAGCAATAAAACCACTTAAATGGACACTAATCATGGCATAATTACATCAAAATAGACCCACATAATAGGTGTAATTCTACACCTATCATTAGTCAAACTTATAGACAGAGGGTGTTTTTTTTGTTCGGTTTTAGAACTGTGAGAGTTTACTTTTGCCAAAAATAAATTAAGAGGTTGTCTTGTATTTTTGGATAAATTTGGAAGTTTTTTTTTATTTTTTTTTACCTTAAATGTATGTTTAAATTTGCAAATACATTAGTATCATTATTTCATACTAATTTACATATGTTTTAAGTTTGTATAATCTATTGGCCAAATGTCGTAAAAATGTCAAAGCTTTTATAAAAGATTCACAAAAGTCTTGATCTTTCAATTTTGTCGATTTGGCCAAAAATATATTACTTGGTTTCAATTGTGGCCAACTCTCAATTTGATTTCAATTTGCCTATGTGACGCCTACGTGGCATGCACATATATTGAAAAGTCAGGACTTTTGTGAAACCAAATACTCCATTTTTGGCCAAAATCGACAAATTGAAAGGTCAGGACTTTTGTGAAACCAAATAATCAGTTTTTAGCCAAAATCGACAAAATTGAAAGGTCAAGACTTTTGTGAAACTTTTGTGAAAGGTTTGGCCTTTTTACGACATTTGGCCTAATGCATTCACTTATATTTAGTTTTAATTTTATTGGATGTATTTATATGTTGATTGATAGTTTTTATCTATCGTTTGTTTTGAATTTTTCTCTTTGACTTTAGAGTTTTGGGAAATTTTTTAATGTAAGTTTATAATTATAATGCATAGAAGTGCGTTTGAGTCGAGAAAGATCAAATTAGAGTGAAAATTCAACAAATTGTGATGACCCGTCAGCTTCACTACTCGACACCACCCTTTATGCAGGTGCCGAGTCGACACCAGAGGCTCTATCACAACTCGACACTCCTCAAAGGAAGGTGCCAAGTCGTCACCTTTCAAAAACTGCAACTTTGATTTTTTTAGAAGTTTTTATTCCATATATTGGTTGTGCCATGTCATATTTATAACAAGACAATGAAAATTTACGATAGGAAATCTTTTATTAACATAAAAATTTTAAAAATTAAGTTATTAAATGTAATTTCCTAAAAAATATAGTCATGAGCCTAATAAGGGAACTACAACTATCGAGCAGACAATACATCAATCTCTATTATGCATTTGAGACGGAAGAAAATAAAGAAAGTGATCTGAGTTCTTAAACATTAGGACATGCCAATAACATATTTATTCATATTTCTTCAAAGTGAGATTTTTTATCGCATTTAATATCTAACGATAAGAACTTGTTTTTCACTAAAAAAAAGGAAATTTTCTTTAAGTTTGTATTAATAATTGTAGCACAAATAATTTTTTCCCTTCAATTCTCTAAAGTATCATTACATGATTTCTCTTTTATCAGTTTATGGATTATAGAAGAAAGAAAGAAAAAAGAGAATAAACTACCAAAACAAAATACAAAAGAGTATATGATCATCAAAAGTAGATAAATCAAGCAAAAACTATTACAATGTTTTTAAAAACAATTCAAATTTCTTAAAATAAATTATCCGTTTCAAATTATGAAAAATTCACTGGATTTAGTACTTTGAAAAAGTTTTTTAAAAGACATTATTTTTTTTATATTATGAAATTGCAGCTAGATACTAATATATACATCTAAATGTTTTTTGGTTGATTAAAAAGAATAAAATGAAGCTGCACGGGCATTCGATTTATAATATTTTGGTTAAAGATTTTTAATGTCTAAATGTATGTTTTATGAGATTTGGAAATCTTTAGTTCCCTCAAAATTTAAAGTCTTTTTCATAAAGCATATTTTATTTTATTAGTTGTAATGCTAGTTTTCCTTACTCGGATTTGGATCCAGATTGTATCTTATTTGGATGATTTGTTTTCTCTCTAAGTTGTAGCTTTTAGCGTGCAACTAGTTTGCCTCTTCATGTGCGAAAGTTTGATGTAATTAAGCGTTTTTGGCATTTTTTGTGGCCTTTTATAAAAATTAAATTCATAAAAAAAAATATTTTGGTTAAAGAGAACCAAACTGTAAACCCTTAAATCAATTAATGCCAAATATTTTGGTTGTTCCAAACCTAATTATATCATATAAAATATTACTGACAAAGTTTCCACATAAGTGGAAAACAGATAAGGAAATCTTAATACACAAATGAATATTAAACATGAAAAGTTAGCTACTTTGTGTTGAGGTCACTCTCTTACGTCCCTGTAGGAACATGAAGAGCCAAAGATTGGATTAGAGTTATCTCAATATTAAATATGTAATTATCGAATTTAATCATCTCTATCAACCGACGACATAATAGAGAAAATATTTGTGAGAATTTATGATAAATTACACCTGCAGTATGTGAACTTTTATAAATTTTTATGGTTTGATGTCTGAACTTTTATAAATTTTAAAGTAGTTTTCAATTTTTTTTAAAGCATATCACATGAGTGTTTTAGCCATTTTCCGATCACCGGACTACTAATAAAGCTAAAAATAATATTTAAATCTGCTAATATGTTTTTATATTTTAATTTCATATATATATAAATAGACCATTGCACATACAAGCATCATTTTTAACTAATCTGACGTATATAATCTAACTTAAATGAGAGTTATTTTTATATTTTTAACTCACTAATGACTAGAAAACAGTTAAAAGTATGCCTTTGATTAATTTTTTAAAAGTTGAATTATCAATATAAAAAGAATAAAATTACAGACACTAAACAATAAGATTTTAAAAAAATTAAATAGCATTAATGTAATTTAAAAAAAAAAAAAATCAATCAATATGAAGAGTCAAAGTTTGGTAGCCTCCACCACATTTTAAAAGTTAAATACTTCTTTTTCTGTGAGACATTGATCAAACAATTACGTAAGTGGATTAGATTAGGGTCTTACTTTTTCTCTCTCTTTACTTCTAAACATATTTAGTTTTATAAATTATTGAATTAATTAAGGTTAAAAATATATGTTAGTATGTACAAGAATATTCAATTCTGTGACATGCTGATTTGTATACCACTTCACCATATAAAAAATCAAGTAAGAGTTAGATCCCTGGTTTAAATTTACCTACGAGCCAAGATAAATGCATATAAATGATTTACTAAATCATTCCTTTGTTGACGTTTGTGATTAAATTATTATAAACTTTGCATTAACATCTAGCATGCATTTGCCTTATGGTTTACTTTTATGCCCCGACGTCTCAAAATAAAAAATTATTTGGAGAGAGTTTAAAAAATTAATCTATTACATTTCTAGAATATTTTTATTCATTTTCTTTAAATTAAATGAACTTTTAATTATTTTTTAATGATAGAAAAATTGTAAAAGTTAAACTTTAATTGATCCATGATCAACCTATCTAAGATGAAAATCCAATATCATGTAATGATATCTGTATAATTTAATAGATATATTGTAATAATTTATCATTTAACTAATATTCATTAATAAAAAAATTAGAACGTCCAAAATTTTAAAAACAAAAATATTTAAGAGAAAGAGAGAGTTTTTTGTTATCTTGAATAGATATCAAGTAACTCTGCTCGTAAGATTATTTCGGGATTCTGGTTGATATAGGTAGTGTCGAAACAATATTTCGGATCAAGGTAACATCACCAGACGACATTGTAACCCGTTTTCTCTTTATTCTATTCTTAACCTTTTTAGGAGTCCGAATTGTATTATCATAGATTGATTTTGTATTTTCTTGCTTTTGAGTCGTGGTTTTAATTGTGTGTAAACTCTTAAATTTTAATTTTTTGATCAGTTCTTGTGATTTTAATATACTTTTCGTTTGCGCAATTTGAACCGTTATACACGTTCAGGGTGGGAGTTAAGTCATTAACCCTTAGTCCAAATAACATGACGTCAGGGATTGTTGTGAGGATGCGCAGGTTAAGCAGAGCATGGCAAGTGCGCATGTTAGTGATCATGGAAGCGCATGTGTAGAATTTGACTTCCTGTAGCTCACGATAAGCCTTGAATTTAAACAAAATAACAAAAAATAATACATTTTATGTTTGTATAACATTTGTTTACTTTTTTTTTTGTGATGGGACAAATATTTTAATAGTTTGTTGATAACCGAAATGTGTTTGTGCATGTCACTCGAGTCTTTTTGTAGTTAATGAATATTTGTTAATCATACCAGACTCTGGCGGATCTAGAAATAACTTTTAGAGGATAATTTTAATTTTTTTGAAAAAATATAATTATAAAATTCAATAATATAATTTTATTATTTTAAAATCAATAATATGTTCATGTTAATATTTATATTTTATCAATTTTACTTATCTTACAAATTTTTAGTAAAATTTGTCCATTTCATAAAGAATTTATGGATCCATTCACAGTAGGGATGGAATTAGAAAATTTCGGTATGAAGGGTTTGATAAAAAAACTATGTAAGTTGTTAATTAATATAAAATATAAAAATTTAATAATTATAAAAAAATAAAAAAGTTTAAGAAATATTTTATGAAAAATAAAAAGTTTAAAGGATGATTACTCGACTGAATCTGCCCCCTGCATAATATGGTTAATTGGTTTGATAAGGTGGCGAGACAGTGCATGAAGGGTATAGCGGCACATATGATGAATATTCTCGAACTCGAACCGAAAATCAAATTATAAATATTAAAATCAAAATTATTTGTCGATAATTGATTCTTTTTAATAGAACCGAACTCAAAAAATGATTGGTACAGTCAGTAGCAGATTCATAATTTCTTTTTTGTCTGAGTTTAACTTTGAGTCCAACTCTAATCTTCTGGCAATTCAGAATTAACCTCCCTCTATCCCCAAAATCACTACAAACCGTACTTTTTTTTAAAAGGAAATCGACGTGAGCCTGAGCTATAACCTTCCCTAACCTTAAAATAATTCAACTTAATACACTTTTGAATCTTGAATGTATAGATATTTATCTCGAAACCGTATTAAACTGTATCAAACTGAAGAATCAAAATTATAATTGATATATATATATATATATATATATATATATATATATATATATATATAAATTTCAATTTTAATTTAATATTATTAAAGTAATAATAAAATTTAATAATAAATAACAATAATGCTAAAGTAATTAGATTTCAGTATACTACTATTATTCTAAGGTTTAATTGCACCAAAAATCACCAACTTTCGCGTGTTTTTGGTATTTAATATAATTGTTTTTGGCATATTTAACATTAATTTTCATTTTTATGCATCTTTTTCCTCGAGACTCTTTTGGACGAAAAACGGTGTTGTTTTGAATGTTATAGTTAATGAATATTTGTTAATCACACTAGGCACAAGCGGATCTAAAAAGAATTTTTGGTGGATAACTTTAGATTATTTAAAATATATAATTATAAAATTTAATATCATCTTTAAAATTAATAATACGTTCACTATAAATTTTATATTTTATCAATTTTACTTATTTTATAAATTTTTAGTAAAATTTTGCCCATCTTATAAATGATATATGGGTCCTCCTTTCACACTAGGGATGGAATTAGAAAATTTTGTATGAAGGGTTTGATTAAAAAAAATACTTAAGTGGTTAATTAGTATAAAATATAAAAATTTAATAATTATAAAAAAAATAGAAAAGTTTAAGATATATTTAATGAAAAATAAAAAATTTAAAGGATGATACTCGACTGAATTCGCCCTTGCATAATATGGTTAATTTGTTTGATAAGGTGAGTGAAGGGTATAGCGGAACGGACGATGAATATTCTTTAACTCGAAAATTATAAATATTAAAATGAAAATTGTTTGTTGATAATTGATTTTTTTTAATAGAACCAAACTAAGAAAAAGATTGGTACAATCAGTAGTAGATTCATAATTTTTTTTAGTCTGAGTTTAACTTTGAGTCCAACTCTAATCTTCTGGTAATTCGGAATTAACCTTCCTCTATTCCTAAAATCACTATAGACCGTACCTTTTTTTTAAAAAAAAAAATTAACGTGACCCCGAGTTTTAACCTCCTAACCTTAAAATAGTTCAACCTGAATATAGTTCTGAATCTTGAATATATATATATATATATATATATATATATATATATATATATAAATATTTATCTCGATACTGTACTAAACTGTATCAAACTGGAGACTCAAAATTATAATTTAATATTTATATAAAATATAATTATGAAAAGAACATACAATTTTTTATATTTATATCCAATTTGTAATACTCAACTTTAAAAGATAATTAATAATCATATAAAATCCATACAAAAAATGTTAATTTATACATATAAAAATATTATTTACATATTTGTTTATTATATTTTTTTTTACATTTATTAAATACTATTTATTTATTTCAATAAAAGTTATATAAATTTTTCTAGAATCTAATTATTTATTTTTAATATATATTATTTAAAATATAAAGTATTTATATGAAATGTTTGAAACTGTTTTTAGAATTCGTTTGAATTGGTTGAAACCTTTGTAAACTGTTTGAAATTTTTGTAAACTGTTTTTAAAATTTTTGTAAGCTGTTTGAGAATTTTTTTAAACTGTTTGAAATATTATTAAATTGTTTGAAAGTGTTTTTAGATAAAGGTTGCAAATTATGTTTTATAAAACTGTTTGAAACTTTTATAAACTGTTTGAAACCTTTGCAAACTGTTTGAAGCTGTTATTTTTGAAACTGTTTGAAATGCTTGTAAACTTCTTGAAACCAATATATAACTTTTTTTAAAAGATAATAAATATGTGTTTTAGAAATTGTTTGAAACCGTTTGAAAATGCATTTGAAACTGTGTTTGAAACCGTTCTCAATAGATTTTTAGTGAGAACACTAAATTAAAAATTTACTGTTTTCTTTCTTTTTGAAGAAAATTATGATCGTTGGAATTGAATTCCAAGTGAAATTTGAAGCGATCTGATTACGAATTAAAAATTCACGGATCGGAAATTAAATTTGAAACTCACAACAAATTTTTAAAAAGTGACGATAGAATTAGAAAATCAATTTATTTAATTATTTTAAGCTGAAAATTTTGAATTTATTTGTTGAATTGTTAGTTATTTTTTTGGATGAAGTGAAAAAAAAAGAAGAAAAAAAAAGAAGTAGAAAAAGAAAAAGAAAAAACAAGAAGAAGAAGAAAAAGAAAAAGAAGGAGGAGGAGTATAAATCGAAATCGCTGAAGTATAAATGCTAAGATTAATTGTAAATCATATTTACGACCCAAAGTACAATAATAGATATTAAGATTAATTGTAAATCAACAAGTAGAAGTAACTCATTACCTGTAAACGACGTCTCCAACGCCACCCATCACTCCAAACATCCATAATAGTTACTTTTTTTTATTCTGAAGATTAAAAAGCTGAGTGAAAAACAACGTTGTCGGACCATTACCTATTCAATTATCATTCCACAAAGAAACGTCATTCCCATCGCCCACCTTATACTTCAAATTGTTAACAAAAATATTCCAACTCGCAACCTCATTACAATAAAATTTTCTAATGTCTTTTCAAATAAAAGAAAGCATTTTCACATCGCCATGCAAGAGAAAATTCCAATAAACAACTAAAGAAGAATTAGATATTATGCTGAATCAAGTAGATTCTCTATTATTCTCCTTAATTTCCATATCCATTTGAACAATAAACTCTGATTTCTAATATGAAGGTTGACCAAACCCAAACCACCTTTGTTAAAATCTTAACAAATGACGTTCCGTGAAACCTTACACAAAAGTCTAGAATTCACATCACCCTTTCAAAAAAATCTCATCATAGACCACTCCAACTTATTTCGCACCAAGCCAGGCATTAAGCTAAAGAGAGACATAAAATAATCTGAGACACAAAACAAAACTGATTTAATGAGAATTAATCTCCCTACAGAAGATAAAAATTGCATTTTCACTGCGCCAAACGTGACTTGAACCGTTCTACAACATAATCCCAAATGCCCGAAGATAGCTTTCTATTTGAAGGGGGAGACCCAGATGTCTGATAGGAAAAGACTCTATCTTGCAACCCATTAGATGAGCCGCATAAAGTAACTCATAATCTCCAACATTAATTTTCATAATAGATTTTTTTATTAAAATTAATTGTCAGACCGGAGATCAACTCAAAACAACGCAAAATGCGAATTAGTTAGTTAATTTTAGAGAAAATTACGCTAAGGTTCTTGAGGTATACCATAATTAACAGTTTGGTACCCCTTGTTTTTCAAAAGTCTACTTAATAGTCCCCCAATTTTAATTCCGTTAACTATCAGGCCCTCTGTTAATTTCTACACTTACTTTCAAATGATTTGGTACCCCATATTTAATTTTGTGAATGATTTAGTCCCTCACTTGTAATTTTATTAAACGAGTCTCTCACTTTTAAACGATTTAGTACCCGAGTTTTAATCTGTTAAACGATTTGCTCTCTCAAATTAACAGAAGAATCTCTCAGATAACGGAATTAAAACTGATAGACTATTAAGTAGACTTTTGAAAAAAGAGGTATCAAACTGTTAATTATAATATACCTCAGAAGCCTTTAAGTAATTTGCTCTTAATTTTATAACAACATCCTCTCTGTCTAATAACAGTTCACCAGCTTCATTTATGCAAACAAATTATTTTGGTTATTTGTAAGATGATCTATATTTTTTCTTCCCATTAGACTTATGATCACATGAATATGACTAATTTTTTTACAATACTCTCACATTAGTTTTAAAATATGTATATATTAAAGGCTTAATGTGTTAAAAAATTCCAACCTTTGTTTGTCTATTAAAATGGTTGTTCTTTGGATATTTTATCGGGAATGTTATTGAATTATTGGGTACGATCCTACTCTGACGTTGAAAATTTGTTAATTTTACCTAATTTGCAATTTTTTCATTTCAATTGTACTCTAAGCATAAAATTTCCTTTTCTTTATTTAACAAAAGTTCAAAAAAATTCTTTAAAAATGATCAATTAAATTTAAAAAATTAATTTAATGCAAAAAATGTTAATTTAGAGATTTTTTTTGAACTTTTGTCAAATAAAAAAAGTCCAATTTATGCTTCGGATTACAATTGAAATAAAAAAAAATGCAAAATAGGGTAAAATTGACTGATTTGCAACGTCAAGATAGGATTGAAAAGGGGTGAAAGGTTTTTTAAAGACATTAGGTCTATATTAAATATCTATTTCATAATAATATTAAATAAATAATAACAAAAAAAAACAGAGTTTTTAGTACGGACAAAAAAAGGTTGTACAGTATTTTAATTCGATTTGTTTCTAAAATAATGGAAATAACAGTGGTGGGTTGGGGGAAGAAAGGGGAGTCTCTTTTTAATAAGTTTGATTGTTTTGTTGGAAATGATGATTTTGATGAGACAAACTCTCTGCTCTCTCACTATAATCTCATCTCTCTCTTTCAGTCCTTCTTCTGGTTTTTGTCAGAGGCGGGAAAATTCTGTCTTTGCATAGCCATGGTGCTTTGACTTCAATTCTTGTTTAAAAGGTTCGTGGCTACTTCTTTTATATGTTGTGTCTTCATGGGGTCTGTTTGGTTGCTGAGAAAGTTCAAGAATTTGAAGCTCAAGTTTGTTTTTTTGATTACCTGGGTGTATTTAAGTTGGTCAAGCTTATGTTTTTAAATTTGTGCTTAACTGAGTTGAAATAAAGAGATTCAAGATTGGATTTTTTATTCAATTTTATTATATGGGTTTGTATTTTTATTGATTGGTTTTGTTTATTTGGTTTATTTTTGAAGATGCCCAATTTGATGATGAAACTAACAAATGATTGACTGATTGAAAGAATTGTTCTTTCTTATTATTGGTATGTATATTTGTTTTCCTTTAGGTGCTATGCTAAGTAGAAGCTGTGTTTGTTTTTTGTTCTGGATTTTTCCTGTAAACCTGCTACAACTGAGTTTCTGGGTTATATTAGAAGTATCTCATCAGAATTTTGAAGTGAAATTTCTCTTAAGATTATGATTGCTGTTTGCTATTGGTTTCAAAACAGTTGTTTATTTTGCATCCACTCTTTTGAATGATGATGGAGATGTTTTGCTTCTGGATGTTATTTATTTTGTTGACTGTAAAAAACTCTCGAGGATCGAAGAGTTTTCGTCGAGTATAGCATGTTGTACTCTCTTCTTGTTGACCTTTGCTTGTGCTAACTTCACTGTCTGACTTATTTCTGCAGTTTTCTAGTTTCTCTTGTTCCTACCATTCTTCTCTACTGATTGTACTGTTCTATAGAACATGTTAATCGGTGTACGTTTTAACCAATTGCGAGCTTATCCAATTATATGAACAATGATAAGAGTGTAAAGCTTACCAACAATCTTGGTGACTCTTTCTGTTTCTCATTTCTCTGGAATCTTCCTTCCAATTTTCTAGCAAAATTCCCTTTTTAAATGATGCTAGTTTGCATTTTTATTCCTTCCTTTATTTATTATTCGTTTTTAGTTTGTGGGAGTTCGCCTTTTAAATGATGCAGTAATGGTTAAAAGATACCATATCTTTTAAAGATTTGTTTATGCGATGTGAAACCATAACCAAAAATTGTTGGTCCACCATAAGCATTTTAAGGGAGACAACTTAACAGTGTGATCCAATATGGGAAATGACTTGAGGATACATGATGGACCCAGGGCATAAGAAAATAAGCAAGAAAAGGGGTTTAGTGCTTTGTGAGTAATCGTTTTTTCCATGTAGCTGTGAACTCTGTGTGTCGCTTGATTAAAGTCATAGCTGTGAACTCTGCGCGTCACTTCATTTACTACAAAACTTTCACTTTCGTTTGACTCCATAGGCTCAACAAATGAGCGGAAAAATATCATGTTTGTGCTGTGCAGAAGGCATTTTATTTGTACTTTGGTGCTATAACAGTGTAATTGGTGTGCCATATACTTGTTTGACTTTCATCCTTTTAACTTTCTGAAAAAACTATCATTCGGCGTTGGAGTATCTCATTGCATTATTCTTTATCTTACAAAATTCAACTGATGATTTTAAACATTTTTAGCTCTGGATTTCTCTGTATGAATTCAGAATAAATTTGTCTTCATTTTGCGACTTTCTCCAGGTATCTTGAAAGCTTATTGAGCTTCAGATTTCGTCATTGCAAGAAGCATGAATTCTCCATCTACGCAGTTTGTCTCGTCAGGAAGGATGGGTATGTATGAGCCTATTCACCAAATGGGCATGTGGGGAGATCCCTTTAAGAGTCATGGAATTCCAAACACATCCACATCAATGTTTATACCTGCCAATCCAAATTCAACTCATTCAATAATTATACCAGTAGATACAAAGCTAGACAATCAGGTGCTAATTGTTCAAGTTTATTCCGGTTAATTGTTGTAGCTTAGGCTAAATTTCTGAGTTGTGTGCTAAAGCATGTAATATCTTTTGTCTAGTCAGAAGATACTTCACAAAATACTCTTGGGCCGTCTGGAAAATATGATCAAGAAGCAACTAAGCCAACTGATAAGGCAAGTCTGGTGGTCTCTTCCTTTCTTTCTTCACAAGTTAATTATTTATTGCGTTATCATTCGATGTAAAGTTTCAGTTTCTCATTCCACCTTACAATTATGGATGCCATATTTCTTCATCGAATTTTAAATTTAGTTTAGCTTTAGTTTTGACCAGTTCTTAATTGAGATATTATAGAAAAATATTGATGTTGAGATAATGCATCTGGCTTTTTAGCTCTTCTGAAGTTGATTGGTTTAACCATTTTGCTTCCATCTATTATCCAAATTCGAATTCTATAATTTCCAAATCTGCCAATTTCTTTTATACAATTATGTTCAGGGGATTACGCAAGTACTCTGTTCACAAACTTGCACTTTGATGTTTATAGGTACAAAGACGCCTTGCACAAAATCGTGAGGCTGCTCGTAAAAGTCGGTTGCGGAAAAAGGTATGGGGGATTATATATGAGAAATGATGAACTCCTCTTGTTAAGTGAACGATATACTAATTTGACCAGATTTAAGTTTTCTGCAGGCATATGTTCAGCAGTTGGAATCAAGTCGTTTAAAGCTTATTCAGATGGAGCAGGAACTTGAAAGGGCAAGACAACAGGCATGAAATACTGTCTAGGAAATGAATGACATTTTACTTTATTGATCTAGTCAACCTTCTCCTTCCTCCCTTCTAAATTAATCGATCCAAATGTTTTGTTCTATAGCAGGGTCTATACATAGGTGCTGGAGTCGAAACTAGTCATATGGGGTTTACTGGACCAATTAATACAGGTATATTTTCCGAGATTCTTATACCATCATAAAGTTTTTACGATCTCCAATGCTAATATGTAAATTTGAAGCTTTATATCTCTCACTCCGTAGTTGTCATAGCAATTGGCATTTTGAAATGCATGCCATGACTTGCAAGAAAGTTTGAGACTTTGTCTTGTTATCTGGGAATGTATGATTAAGCTTGTATTGGTTACTCTACAATTAAGGGAACTTCAAGAAATTTGTCTATGTTTAAAGTTATATGATTCATTGTCATGTGTTTATTTTCTAAACATGTATGAAAGAATGATATTACCATTGATCCAAACGGGCAGTGAAATCAAATTGTTGTCCCTCAGTCCTAAACTTAAGCCACAAAAAAATATATTAAATTTATATTTGTATTGCTAACAGTTTCTGACCTGATGTTCTCTGTTTCCTTTTCGTAACTTAAATGTTTTTAATCTCTTTTATATCACTGATATTTCTGTAGGGATTGCCACTTTTGAGATGGAGTATGGACACTGGTTGGAAGAACAAAATAGACATATTAGTGATCTAAGGACTGCTTTGAATGCTCATATAAGTGACATCGAGCTGCGAATACTTGTTGAAAGTGGCATAAGCCACTATTCTGAACTTTTTCGCATGAAGGCAACTGCTGCAAAAGCTGACGTTTTCTATGTGATGTCTGGGATGTGGACGTCATCCGCAGAGCGGTTTTTCTTGTGGATAGGTGGATTTCGTCCTTCAGAGCTTATTAAGGTGATATGTGGATGAAGGATAATGCGTTCTTTAATTGTTTTTTGAAATTGAATGGCCTTTTTGCTGCTAATATAGTAACCAAAACTAACCGGGTGTCCTAATGCACAAATGTTCTCTCTATTCCAACCTATGAGGAACACTCACATTAAGACTTCCAACCTTTGAGGAACACTCACATTAAGAGTTGAACCTACAACATACTTGTACAGGCTGTTGTAAAGGCCATGTCTAAATGTCAGAGCTTCAACGAAATTCGTGAAACTTGGTGCTTGTGCACATAATAGAGTATGCTTTAGAGAAGGCCCTCTTATTTGGTTCATACTTCTAGTTCTTATTTAGTTTCTTTCATCTTTGTACTAATCAATTTTTAGTACAGATTCTCAAGCCTCAGCTGGAGCCCCTAACAGATCAACAACTTTTGGATGTCTGCAATCTCAAAAGATTATGTCAGCAAGCAGAAGATGCTCTTTCACAAGGTATGGAAAAACTTCAGCAAACTCTGGCGGAGACTGTCGCTGCTGGTCGATTGGGTGAAGCAAGTCATATGCCACATATGGATACTGCAATGGAGAAATTGCAAGGTCTGGTTCGCTTTGTGCAGCAGGTAATACGAGGCATCCATTCTCTATTTTATCAAATGGTTTTGGTTTCATTCATCTCTTCTCTCCCTCATTTTGAAATGGGCTTTTAGAGTCAAAGGGCTCCTAATCACTATTTGTGAAGAAAATTGTACATAATCATACTTTTTTCTTTACTACTTCCTCGCCGTCATAGTAATCTATTTGAAGAGTTTTTTTTAGTGAAAATTGCAACCGGAACGGAGAGCACTTTACAATAGCATAAGGCTTTTCTTTTGCTAGATGGGTTTGGGTAGAACTCATTCTCAAAAGCTAGCTAGCATAAGAATAGAGGGTGCCCAATCCACTTTTATACACAACAATAAACTAAGCGTAGCAATGTGGGACAAACACAACTTCAATACCCGCCCTCATGCATAGCATGTCATACAAATGAGATAGGTCCAATTCCCACCATTATAGACAAAAGCCAAGCTCTGATACCATGTTAAAGGTTCATGGGGATAACTCGTTTTCAAAAGCGAGCTCAAAAAAAGAGGGTGCCTAATCCACTTACATACACCAACAAACCGATAGATTCCCAGTGTTGGACAAACAAAACTTTTTTTCTTAAACAAGGATTTTTTTTCCTCCTTTTGTATAATATATTGTCTCCTCTTTCTTCATATCATTTCTTGCTATGAAAAACTTTCTACTTTTGATATTGTCATATTGACCTTCTCTAATGACAAACTGGGCTTTTTTTTATCAAACTGTAAATTAACATTGGCTTCTTGTTCTCTATTGTTTCCACTGAAATTAATTTTTGAGTGCTAGATTTTGCGATAGGAACGACTATGAAAATGTTACCAGGCTATGTTACAATGGATAAATTTGTTTCATTCTCCTTGTTACCTTGTTTTCTCCAAAAGATTGCTCAAGGCTGACATATATCACAAGTTTCCAGTTTTCCTTGTCCTTCTCTTTTTTCTCTGTGGTTCGTCATAATTTACGAATTTAAATTATAAACATTTCCAATCCTGCAAAGTTTCTAGAAACACTAGTATCATCCTCGTTTTACCGCATAGTTGAGCGGGTTTTTGTGTTTAAAATTGCGGTAACTGCACAAATTACTCCTAGAATTTTGTTGATAATGGATAAACTGAAGTTCATGAATTCATAATACACTTCAGAGGCTCAGCTTGCAGGTATGTTTACTAATTGTAAACTTTTATATATTTTTCTTACAGGCTGATCATCTTCGCCAGATAGCTTTGCAACAAATGTTGCTAATCTTAACAACACGTCAGGCAGCTCGGGGTCTACTTGTCTTGGGTGAGTATTTCCAACGACTACGAGCTTTGAGTTCAATTTGGGTGACTCGTCCTCGTGAGCCTGCCTAATCTTTGCACCAGAAGGATTGTAGTAAGTGATAAACTCTTATGGAGGAAATCAACACAGCCATTCACTGGCGGCCAAAGCCATGCCTGCTGGTAATGATGTTGTAAACTTATTATAGACATAATTCAAGCTGCTGACATTTTTGAAGCAGCATTCCGCAATTGAGATGCTGTAAACGTGAGTAGCCATTTTCATCAGAAGCAAGTTCGCAGCTGAAGTAATTGTCAGTGCCTGTTGGAAGCATCTATTTTGTGTTGGAGTCTGCAGCTGGAATGTTGTCATGTAAATTTTTGCAGAATGGTGGCATCTTCAACGTTTCCTGTAAATACCACAGTGGTGATTATTGTTTGATATGTAATATTTTTGTTTCTGTGCTCTAAACATCTTTAGTTTTGTCAATTGAAATGAATGGCTGCTATGTTGCACGGTTTCTTCTGTTTTACTTTTTGGATATTCGATTATATTTGCAGTTTTTCGTTTCAATAATCCCAGTTTTGAGGTTCATCTTTATTATTGACTTGTACAGTGACAAATTCATATAGCAGCAAAGTCACAAGCTACCCTTGGCAATGACCATGAAACACACAAACACAACTATTTCATACATTTATATCAAACAGATAGTCTTCACAGCTTTGACATAGCATAGTCCATAGCATCTACGCGCCAAATTGAAAAACAGTGTGATTGATTGTATACAAAACTCGATAATCTATGCGTCTAATGATCTGCTGAAACAAGAAACATCAAGTTTAGTTTTGTCTCTTCTTCAAATTCTTTTTGGAAGCAATCACATTTGTAGAAATCAGATAATTAAAAAAAATATAGAATTCTTCATTAATGAAAAGAGATAATCTCAGCTCGCGTATATACAAAGCTAAGTACAGTAAAATAACTGTCTTACTTAATGAGTAAGCTAACTATATACAAGCGTCACTATTCTATTTGCTAATAGCTTAACAAACTAGCACACATGAGAAATGTTGATCCAGCTCATCAGGTGACATTTCTTTTTGACCAATAGACTTATTACAAATAAATCTTTGAGCATGATATTCCAGCATTAATTCTATGGAATTCCATCATAAATATGGTATATTCTTCATCCCCCTCAAGTTGGATCTGGTGAAGCAGTGAGATGCAACTTGGACAGTAAAAACTGATGAGGAGCAGCGCCAAGAGACTTGGTGAAGATATTAGCAGGTTGAAATTTGGAGGGAATGTAGGTTAGAAAGATGGAACCCTTCTTGTAATGTTCTCGCACCAGATGACAATCAATGTCCAGGTTTTTGGGGCGTTCATGAAAAACTGAGTTGCCTGCAATATGAATTGCAGCTTTGTTGTCACAGTGAAGATTAACTGGAAGAGGGATAGTAATCTGAAGGTCCCTCAGTATATATGTCAACTAGAGGATCTCACATGTTGTCGAAGCCATGGAGCGATACTCTGCTTCTGCTGAAGATCTGTAAACAGTGGTTTGTTTCTTGCTCTTCCAAGAAATTAGAGCAGAACCCAAAAAGATGCAATAGCAGTGACTGACTTGCGAGAGTCAAGACACGAATCCCAATCAGAGTCACTATAAGCCTGAAGATTAAGTTCATTTGAAGCTGAATAGAACAAGCCAAGTGAAGGGCATTGTTTGAGATAATGAAGCACATGAAGAGCAGCTTGCCAATGAGTATCTCTATGACAACTGATGGGAGATGAACTGAAAAACTGATATGTGGTCTAGTAATGGTAACTAGCCAGTATTAGCAAGAATATCCAAAATGTATGTGTGTTGATTGAGTGAAATACCAGTTGAATCTCTATGAATCTCAAGACCTAAAAAATACTTTAAAGGTCCAAGATCCTTTATGGTAAATGCATTGTCTAGAAACTATTTGACTTTGGAAATTTTCAAGTTGTTATCACCTGCAAGAAGCATATCATCTACATAGACAAGCAATACAGTGAAGTGACCATGATGGATCCTTGTAAACAGACAATTATCATGAATTGATTGCACAAACCTATGCTAATCAATGAATCTGTAAATTTAATATTCCATTGTCTAAATGCTTATTTTAAGCCATATAGAGACTTAACAAGTTTGCATACTTCATTAGGCTTGGCCTTAATGTAACCTTATGGAGGAAACATGTAGACTTCTTCTTCTAGAGTGCCATGAAGGAAAGCATTGTTCACATCTAACTGTTCCAGGAACCAATTCTTAGCAGCTGCTAGAGCAATGAGTACTCTAACAGTGACCAGTTTAGCAACATGGGAAAAGCTTTCTTTGTAATCAAGCCCCTCTATCCCGTTGTACCCCTTAGCTACTAATTTGGCCTTTAGCCTTTCTACACTACCATCAGGATTATGTTTTATTTTATAAACCTACTTTGATCCAATAGCAGTTTTGCCTAAAGGTAGAGCAGTTAATTGCCAAGTTCCATTTTTATCTAAAGCATCCAATTCAACATGCATAGCATCAATCCATCTTTGATCTTTTATAGCTTGACTATATGAAAATGGTTTTTTAACAATTGAAAGAATGCTTAACTGATTATTTGACTTGGCTTTTGACAGTAAGGAAAATTCTAGTAAAGGGTAAACAGACAAGGTTTTGTTAATAGTAAAACATGCTGTTTTGGGTCTATGTGTTTTAGGTATATGATAATCTTTGAACCATATAGGAGGATTACGAGTTCTAGGTGGATTTTTAATATGTGGAACAACATAAGTTTGATCTGCAGAGTGTGGTGAAGACTGAGATTTGGTACATCATGATTATCATATGTTTGTTCAAAGGAAAGAGATGGTGCTGAAGAAATATAATTTGTATCAGTTTGAGTAGAAGTAATAGGAAGTGGAATGTCTAAATCAGAGGATGGTAAAATTGAGTTAGCAAAAGGAAAGATATTGTCAAAGAATTTGACATCTCTGCTAAAATAATACTTATTTGTAGTAAGATTCATAAGCTTATACCCTTTTTGAATAGAGGAATAGCCTAAGAAAATGGATTTTATACTACTACTATCAAATTTATCTTTGAAAGGAACATTGGTGACAACATAACATAAGCATCCAAAGACTTTAAGAAGAGAATAGTCTCGAAGCTTAGAATGAAATAATTCATAAGGAGATTTCTAATTGAGTAATTTTATAGGTAATCTGTTAATAAGATAAGTAGCAGTAAGTATGCAATCACCCCTAAAGGCTTTGGAAATTAGGTGTGCTTGAAATCTAAGTGCTCTAGCTACTTGAAGAAGATGTTTATGTTTTCTTTCCACTACCCCATTCTGTTGAGGAGTGTAAGGGCATGTAAGATGATTAATAATTCCATGGTTTTGTAGGTAAGAGGTTATGATTTGATTGGTAAATTCAAGTCCATTATTTGTTCTAACTATCTTAATAGATGCTTGATATTGAGTTTGAACCATTTTAAGAAAATTGACAAGGATAGATTAACAGTGTAGTTTTTGTTTCAAAAGAAAAGTCCAGGTAACTCTAGTCTTATCATCCACAATAGTTAGGAAATATTGGAAAGCCCGAGTAGAGATTACTTTATAAGAGCCCCATCAATCCACATGCAACATTTCAAAGGAATGTTTGGTTTTGATTTCAGAAGAAGGAAAAGGTTGTCTATGTTGTTTAGCTTGTGGATAAATTTCAAAGGATTCATTACTTTGTTTAGAAAGATTCAATTCAGAAATATGTGAAATAACAGGAGGACTGATATGTCCTAACCTAGCATGCCACAAGGAATATCCAGAGAGTTGATTACTTGCATTCATTACAACAATAGGTTGATTTAGAACATGACTTTCTTTACTAGCATTGAAAAGTATTTCAGTGTTATGAAAAGAATTGAAGAAACTTTTTGAATCAAGCCTGCCATTTGATTTCCTTTTGCCAAAATGAAATCAGTCTTCTAGTCCTGTATCAGACAATATTTTGAATAGAAGATCACTTTAAGTTTATCTGTCTGCACCGATTTGCTTACTGATAACAAATTGTACTTAAAACTTGGTACATATAAAACATCTTATAGTACAAGATTCTGGTTTAGGGAAACATTTCCTGTATGCTGTATTGACTGAGTAAAGCCATTTGGTAAACATACTTGTATGGGTTTAGGTAAGGCTGTTTTAGTTATGAGAGTTTGAAGGTTATAAGTCATATGATCAAAAGTACTGGTATCAATTATCCAACAATCACAATCATATATACCAATACTATTAAGAGCATGAGATGAAATGGTACGTGCAAATGCATAGGATTCTCCATGAACTCTATCAGCAACTCTAACAAATCTTCTATTAAAAGCAGATGAATTATCCATTATTTCTTTTCCTTTGAGAAATTTCAACATATAAGTCAAAGTATTACTTAACTACTCATAGTTTCCAAAAGACCCTTGATTCCAGTTATCTCCTTCAGCATCAACAGGACTTTCAGTTTGCTGTTTGTATTGACCAGTCACATTTGATGAATATGTACTTCCTCGGGCTGGAATTCTTGGTCCTTGCATCTGAGTTTTCCCTTTGTTTCCCTTGTAACACTCAGGGTAACCCACAAGTTTGAAGAAAATTTCCCTTGTGTATCCATCTTTGTTATAATAGTCACAATGGCCTTTATCTCTGTCCTTCTTGAAATCTTGTCCATATTTTTTTTGTTATCCCAGTTACCTCTTCCATATCACTGAGAATTTTGTGATTTTGCTAATAAAGCTGTGCTTTCAACATTTTGAACTATGTTTCCACTGATTTGTCTTTGCTTCTCTATAGTCAAAATCATTGAATATGCACGATTCTCACTAGGCAAAGGGTCCATGAGTAGGATTTGATTCCTTGAATACTCAAATTCCTCATTCAATCCCATCAGGAACTGAATGAGTTTTTCTTGAGAGATAAGTTCAGTTATGGACTTAGCCAATCCACAGTTGCAGTTCTTCATTGCTCCACATGTGCAATTAGGAAAATTGATCATACAAGAGAGCTCATCCCATAATGGTTCCAATCTAGTAAAACACACAGAAATCTTATCATTCCCTTGAGAAATTGAAGCTATTTCCCTTTTCAATTGAAAAAGCATTGGGCCATTACTTTATCCAAATCTCTGTTTCAAATCATCCCAAAGTTCTTTTGCTGAAATTGCACATAAAAAGGCTCCTGATAATTCTTTAGAAATTGAAATCAGTAACCACGAAATCACCATACAATCAACCTTAATCCATTGTTCATAGCAATCAGAATCTTCCTCTGGCATATTACATTTTCCATTGATAAACCCTAGCTTAGTTTTTACACCTAAAGCTATCTTCATTGCTCTGCTCCAGCTAAAATAATTGTTGATTGTTAATGGAAAACTTACCAAAGTAATATTGGGATGATCTGATCCCTGCAATAGCAGCGGATCTCCATTATAACTGTTAATCGTTCTTGATTGCGATTTTCAGAGAAGTTGTTGTTCATCGTATTATCTTCCATTTCTATCTTCAATCTTAATTTTTTTTGAAAAGAATGAACTAAGCAATTGATTTTGAGAAATCTTAGGATCTTGATTTCCTAGAGATCTCATACTATGTAGAAATCAGATAATTGAAGAAAATATAGAATTCTTCATTAATGAAAAAGATAATCTCAGCTGGCTTATATACTAAGCTAAGTACAGTAAAATAATTGTTTTACTTAATGAGTAAGCTAACTATATTCAAGTGTCACTATTCTATTTGCTAATAGGTTAACTAACTAGCAGACATGAGGAATGTTGATCCAGCTCATCAATCCATGTGACATTTCTTTCTGACCAATAGGCTTATTACAGATAAATCTTTCAGCATGGAATTCCATTAGAATTCTAGCATTAATTCCATCATAAATATGCTATATTCTTCAACATTTATTCAGAATGTTAATAATTCATGTTTATACTTTTGAATTATAACGTTAGACACTTCAACTTTCAAAATGACTTTTTCTATATCAAATTTTAAATTTTCATTACATTTAAATAGATTCTGACGTATTTGCACATGCAGTAATCACTTGCTGAATAAAAATGTAATTACTCACTGAACTTTGAAAAAAGAATTAAATTGATAAATAAATTCTTATAAATTAATTCAGCTATTTCATATTTAGTTTTGGATTTAGTTTTTTCACAAACTACTTGCAATTTTTTTGCAAATCAATTTTCTAATATGTATATCATTTATAGTCATATTTTAAAGGGAAAAGGTGTTGCAGAAGCTCAATTGATTATGCTAGCGAATAATATTGTGCTAAATAATTATACCGGAAAGTACCAATAGATAACATGAGGTGAGAAGCATATGTTACAGCCTCAGCCCAAAACTTTCTATCCAACCCAACATTGGACAACATACACCAAAATTTCTCGAGTAATGTTCGGTTCATGTGCTCTGCCACCCTATTCTGTTGTGGTATATGTCTGACTGTGAAGTGTCGAATAATACTTCATCTTTGCAGATTCTCATAAAAGAATCACTAAATATTCTCTGACATTTTCCGTTCGGAGACATTTGATCCTTCTACTGGTTTGAGTTTTCACCATCCTTTTCCAAGCCAGAAAAACTCCCAAAACCTCATCCATCGACTTCATAGTATACACCCAAAAACTCTGCGAGAGAAATCATTAACAAAGGTAACATGATAATATTTGCCTCCTGTTGACGCTGTTATGGAAAGGCTCCACACATCAGAGTTAACATAATCCAAAATACTCTTGGTATTGTGAATCGCAGAAATGTCGGGAAACAAAAATCCGTCCACATTGATAGCTTCTTCCTCGGAAAGAACAGCAATGTCAAATGCAAGAATCGCGGTGGAGATCTTTGATCCAACTCCAAAATAGATAACTCAAGCTAGCTTGAATGTTAGCTAATAAATAAACAAAAAAAGAACACTAGAATTTTAACGAGGTTCAGCCAAAACAACTGACTTACATCCTCGGGCACTGCCCAAAATACTCTACTAATTGTTTGTAAAATAATACTAACGAGAGAGATAGCGAACCGAAATCTTAGGAGTAGTAGGCTAGTTTGCTTTAGAAAAAGAGTGATGAGATGCTTATGAAGTGGAAAGTGGGCTTTCTTTTATAGATGAAGAAAGACCCCCACTTTCCACCTGATTAGCAATGTGGGACAAAATCCCACTACAAAATTTTTTAGCCTATTTCAACAAATCTCCACCTAGGTAAATTTTCTCTCTTTATAGACTTGGACTGTCTTCAGCAGTGCCTTCCACGCGCTTCAAAAGCGCCAGCTCTCAAATTCTGAGAATATTAATAAAATCCAAACAATGTTTGAGCTTGACTATTGTCACCACTTTTCGATTATGAAAAGCATAAAATTCTTTCAGCAAAGTTTGTTTGTCAACTTCAAAATTCTTTTTCAAAATATTTAATTCATTATTGATGTTTTCTGTTATTGTAGAAAAAGTTGGAGAAGTTGGTGAAGGAGGTCATAATGATTGACTTTCATACTGACCAGTATAAACCGGCTGGAGGACACTAGATGTGTAGTCAACATTTTGTAAAGTTGGAATCCATAAATACAAAGTAGAATACCTATGCTGGTAGCTAATAGGATTTCTCCTACGATAAATTAAGCTAGAAATTTGTTCTTCTTTAAGCTCTACGGAGACGTATGGATAATTGATGATTAGGGAAGTCTTAAGACTCTTCCTAGGTCGTTAGTTTTACAAGAAGATGAGGTATCCGATAACTTAGAGCAAACCAAAGGCCTGATAAGGTTAATTTAAATCTACCATCGGAGTACTGGATTATCTCTCCGATCTGGGTATTAGCAGCGGATTGATCATGTTGTTCGGATTTAGTTTCTTTTTCTAGGATCCATTCTTGTGGTAGTGCTATGTCTTTCCATTGAATAAATTATGTAATTACAACATTGGATTTAGCATATTTGTTTGTAAAAGTAAGGTTTCAACCTCTTATTATGACATCTATGTTTAATATTAAACACAAAAATCATAGCTTTGTAATGAACTTTGAAAACTAATGCAACAAGTAGAGAACCGCTCATTATTTTGTAATTATGTGTCTTTATTTGTAAAACAAGAGACTGAAAATTATTTTTTCCGTTTAAGGACACTGTAAAATTTGGATAATAATCAAAAGAAATAGGACAGTTGCAAAGACTTGATTCAAACGAACTTAGCAAAGAATCTTGGAAGTCTAGGAACCTATTGTCTCTTAGAACTACAAGGATTGAGCTATTTAACCTTCCTTTGTAAGAGGTTTAATACCAACTTGGACTAAACTTATATGAATGTATTTGTAATGTTTGTCTTTATGTTTTTGTTAAGAGTTGTGAGAAAGAAGATGTATAGTTTTAAAAGGTTTTGAAAGTTGTATATCTCTTTTCTCAGTTTTAATTGTATAATCTGTTTTGAGAACATTTATAAATTTAGATGTTTTGTAAATCTGGTCCTTTTGTATTTTGGGAATATCCCAATTTTCAATGGATTTTATTCAAAATCTTTAATAGTGATTTCTTCACTATTGGCAATACTCTTAACCTCGTTAAAGACTATAAAAGAGTTAGAAAAAGAAGCAATCCAGAGAGTTTATATTGTAGTATAGTAAAGCTAGTACTATACACGGCCTATAACCAGAGCTAAATGGATTTACTCCCTTGAAACGGGCCACACTGCCATAAAATCTCCCCAAACAACTCGGCAAATGTAAGTTCTGAATTTACTATACTATATGCTCTTTGATACCAAGATGCAGTAAACCTTCATTTTTTTGGAGTTACATATTCAAAAGTTTTAGACTGACTTTTAAATCTAACCCTCTGAAATTGTATCTCGTTTGTACAATCGTTTACTTAATATTTGTATTACAATTGACAAGTAGTGGCTTGTTATACAATCTATTTTTACGGGAAACTTTAAAAGCATATTTCAAACCCCATAGAGGCAACATTGACAATGATCATAATCAAGACTCTATTTTCATATACGGAACAATTCAACACCTCCACTATGATTTCACCACCCACTGTTCCTTTTTCTCACCATCGGCCAACCAACCTCCACTCCTTATCCTCGCCGCCGCCATCCACGCTCTCAGCTCTTTCATGCCGCCTCCTCCACTCCATCAGATCCTTAATGACCTTTCCTCTTTGCCAAGTAGTTAAAAATTTAAGAAACAATAGTGTAAGGGAAAAATTAAATTATTGTTTGATGTGTGTAATAAAACGACCCAATTAATTGAATTATTGTTTGATAATAATCTATACTATAATATAATCTTGAACTCCAAATTAATTTTGACAAGTGGATCGACTATAAATTGCCATGTGAAAATTACTCATTTAAAATTAATTTATTATTTTATTACAAAATCTAATAATTAATATTTTTTAAGTTATAAAATATGAAAAGTTAAAACCTACAAATTAATTTTGACAAGTGGATCGACTACAAATTGCAATGTGGCAATTACTCATTTAAAATTAATTTATTATTTTATTAAAAAATCTAATAATTAATATTTTTTAAGTTATAAAATATGAAAAGTTAAAACTTGCAATAATTAAATTTATTTCATAACTTATAAATATTTATAGTATAGAAAAACTCTTAAGATTTTATAACTTACAAACATGAAAAAAGAAACTCTTCAAATTTCATCGCCATCAAATTTATAAAATTCTAAAAGTCTAAATTTAAATTAAATTAAATTAAATTTTTTTATTTTTAATATATAATAATATAAAAAATATTTCATTTCTCATAATTTAAAAATACATCTTATTGAATATTACATATTTTAAAATAATATTATAAGAATTAAAAAATTAAATTATGAGAACTAAAATACTTTTATTTCATTATATGCTAAAAATATGAATAATTTTAAAACTAAATTTAGTTAATTAAAATTTAAAGTTATAGAATTTTATAAATGTGATGGTTATAAAATTTGAAGAGTTTCTATTTATATTTATAAGTTATAAAATATTAAGAATTTTTAAATATTATTAATATTTATAGGTTATGAAACCAAATGTATTAATATTTTTTAACTTTTCATATTTTTAAAAATAAGTTTTATATAACATCTAACTTTTCATATCTTTCAATTAATTACAACTTTTTTGTCATAAAATATATAAGTATATATATATATATATATATATATATATATATATATATATATATATATATATATATATATATATATATATATATATATATATATATATATATATATATATATACATATATAAATCCATGCACACATATTTAATTATAAACAAACATGGTTTTTTAGAGTTTTTTATATCTATTTCTTTCTATTTTTCCATACTTGATATTGTCTCATGCAACCTTTTCCGCAATAAAAGAGTTTTTAATCATTCATAATAAAGTACGCTTGGATTAAGTATCGTCTATTTTTTTGAAATTGTTTAGTTTACGTGTATGGTTGTTGTTGTTGTATTTTAATTTATTTTAGTGACATGTGACCTAACTTGCTAAAGAATTCAAAGAAACGAGGATTGAATGCCATTGGAATATATATATATATTTTAGACATGTACAATCGTAATTATATGATTTCAATGATAATGTTGATTTTATGAGGTTCATCAAAACAATTTAACATAAAAGATTTTATTTTTGCACTGAATTGATTTAAGGTTGACAATTATTTTCGATCAAATGTCTTTTTTATTCATTTATATGACATATTTTTTACTTTTTTTAATTATATTAAAAAAACAGTACATTAATAAAAAAAATTGACTATGAATTTTAAATGTTTAATTATAATATCATTATTTATATATTATGAAATATGAAATATTTTTGAAATTAAATAAAAGTAATTAAAATTTAATCTTACTACATTTTTTATTGTTTTGGTTATGAAATTTAATGAATTTTAGTTAAAATTTAATAAAATTTCCTTAAAGTTTATGAATAGTTCTAATTTACGTTTAAAAGGTATGAAATATGACGTATTTTTATTAATGTATTACATATATGAAATTTAAAGAATTTTTATTATATTTAAAACTTATGAAATTTATCATGTTTATAAATTATGATATAGAGAATATTTTTTAAAATTATTAAAATCACCTGCGCAAGCGCGGGCATCGACCTAGTTAGTACCTAATTTTGAAAAGAGAAATTCAAAGAGAAAGATGGTATATACCTTAGAGTTCATGACTTATGTTGAGTATTGACTTGAAAAGAAAAGATGAAACACTAAAAGCAAAGCAAATCAATCTCTTTGAATGATTGTCCTCCAAATCGAAGCTCAAAAATTCGGTCTACGGTTTTGAAAGGTGAAGTTTTTAAAGAGGAGAAGGAAAATTGAAAAGTGCCCTTTAAATAGCAAACAACAGATCAGTTGGCATCGTGGGCCGGCTGAGGGCCGGCTGAGCATACTGCTCTTTTATTTGTTTTTTTATTTTTTAAATATAAAAGTTTTAGCCGGCTCCTGGACAGTCTGAGTGACAAGGCCGGCTGGAAGCCGACTAAGGCTTTGAATTTTTTTTTCCAGAAATTTTAAGATTTTGTAATGTTTTTGATTTTATGTTTTTCACTTATTTTTGTGCTTTTAAACATAATATGAACATTAATATGACATAATTAAAGCAAATGAACAACACAAATACTAATAATTTGGATTTTTTTATTCAATAATTCAAAAAGAGTACAAAATATAAAGACTCCAAATAAAAATAACACTAGCAAAATGACTCAAAAATACAAACAACTTAAAAGAAAACAATTTAAAGTCCAAATTGTCAATCTTTCTTCTAAATCAAGCCATCCTCTTCCAACGCATGCAATACGCTTTCCTAGGGCGACCGACTCTTCCCTCCCTCACAATTCTAGGGCAACCCCTACCACGAACTAGCTCTCACCCTAAATTCTCCATTTCATAAGGGCTAGCCATTTCCTCACGCTCCCTCATGGTCCAAGCATTTTCTATCGCCTCCTCTTCCTCAAAGAGTTGGCATTGCACTCTCCTCCTAGTTATATATTATTTCCACATAAGCTATTATATGGCTTTATATTGACTTTTTTAAGGAATTTGCTGTTTGTTAACTCGTCGTTATATAGGGACTTACATTAAGTATCCTGATAGTGCAAAGACTTAAATATACGTTTGGCCAACTCTTTTTGACAGAGTTTGTTGTCTGTTAACTCGCTGTGTGTCAGAGAGACTAACATTAAACTTTTCGTTGTCGTGTAAGGAAGATTTTTACACTTTTTAAATGTAGGGACCTATTCTGAAAGAAAGTTGTAGTGTAAAGATCCAAATATATTTTAGGCTTAATAGCGTAAAAAATCACAAATTTTAGCGTGTTTTGCAAATTTAACATAAATTTTCAATTTTGGCAAATTAATACACAAACTTTTGATTTTTTTGCAATTTTAGCACCGATCAATTTTCCGTGAAAAAATGCTGATGTGGACGCCGAAACAGTGGTTATTCCGATGTACACAGCAGTAGTTTTCTCTATTTTTTTAAGGAAAATTGATTAGTGGTAAAATTGCAAAAAATCAAAAGTTTGTATATTAATTTGCCAAAATTAAAATTTTATATTAAATTTGCAAAACACGCTAAAATTTATGAATTTTTACGCAACTAAGCCTATATTTTATGAGTTAAGATTATTAATTATATGTTAGTTAACATAAACTACATATTCTAATTAAAATATTATTAAGAGTATTGATGTATATGTATAAGTCACTCCTTGTATGTGAGAACATATTCACAAGGTTCAGAATGAAAATTATATAAACGTGCACACCATATTATACCAAAAACCTTAAGACAGTGAGTTAGATAGTCTATTTCACTTATATGTTCCACATTCTATTCATATATGTTCAATGTGGGATTTCCATCAAATTTAATATTTAACATTATATCTCTTCAGTGTGACACCCTTCCATATTAGAGCACTCAACTTTTCTCGAAACTCGATTTTGACCCGTGGTTTCACTAGAGTGGTTTCCGCTTACCACTCCACGGGTTTCAGATCCGGAGTCACCTTGTTCCACCCAGTCGAACCGGCTCTGATACCATTTGTTGGATCAGAAGGAGCAAAATTTATAGGAGAATACATTCATGAAGATCATAATAGAACCGTGCGCCAGATACCGCATCAAAGGCAATGGATTAGGTAGTCAATTTCACTTATATCTTTCTTATTCTACTCATATTTTTCTACATTACATTTAATATTCAACAAGTATAAATATAGATTTATATAGTATGGATAAAAACTTGAGGGCTATGTGAGAAATCAATTTCATTTTATTCTGAAAAAAGAGTTTGAGAAATCAATTCCATTTCTTAAATTTATTATTTTCTTACATTTGCTAGTAGAATGTACTTTCTGCTTATAAATTGATCCTTATTTTTTTGATTTCTACATTCAAAGATTTATAGTGTTGAAAAGAGATAAGATCCTCATAGCTTTGACATTGCATAGTCCATAGCATCCACAAGAAAATCTGTACACATCAAATTGATCAAAACACTATGATTGTAGATTTTATTAAAGAAAAAACCTCATATACAATTCGATCATGATAATGAATCACAAAACACATACTAATAATAAGAGTATGTTTATTTTAAAATTTGAAATCGAAATTGGAATCTGAATAGAAATTGGAAAGAATAAAAATAGAAATAACAAATTTTTGAATAGTAAATGAAAATAAAAAATTAAATATATACGAATGATAGGGTTTAATTTATTAAAAAATATTGTGTATGTCTGTATGAGTATGAGATAAAGTGCTAGTATTACCTGCATCATCTTTGGTAAAACACATTGGTGGTTTTATTCGAAAAACATTAGCATGTAGTCCTCCTTTCCCAATTAGAACACCCAGCTCTGCAGTTCAAAAATATTTATGGATAATTAGTTTCTTAATTTTGTATAGAAAACCATGTCAAATTCTAAAACTTGATTTTTTTTTAAATTATTAAGATATATCATTTTTAACTATTTAGTTTAATATTTTTGTATTGAAAGCAACTATGATTCTGTGTAACTGGTAAATTTTATTTGTTTATTTTGCTAATACAGCTTTTCAAATAAATTATTACTAGTAAAATATCATGATACACTAGTTGATCAGAAAATAAATTAATAGTAAATACCATTGACATAAAAAAAATCAATATAGTAGAATTTTTATGAGAGGGGTAAGTTTTGATTCAATAAATAATATTTTCTTAGTTTTATTTTTAGGGTTAATTGCAAATTAAATCACGAACTTTAATGTGATTTACAATTGAACACAAACTTTAAAATTTGACAACGTCAGTTACTAACTTTCAGTTTTTGCACATCAAAACACCGAGCTAAAAAAATACTAACGTGAACATTGTACACATGCTTTACATGATTGGTCAGTGTTTCAATTTGCCAAAAAGTGAAAGTTGGTAATTGATATTGCAAAGTTTCAAAGTTCGTGTTATAATTGCAAATCACGCTAAATTTTGTGATTTTATTTGCAATTAACCCTTATTTTTTTACCTCTAAGTTTCTCAAACACAACTCCAGTTTCATCCTTAGCCGGAGTCTTTGCTTTTCGGTCTGTCACAAGTTCTATCCCCAGCATTAAGCCACTCCCTCTCACGTCTCCGATGACTGAAACATCATGAAACATTGAAGACATCATCGATATGAACAAACAAATGAGAAAATAAATTAATGATATAATCGAAATTACTGTCGTGTTTCTGCTGAAGATGTTTCAAGCGGGTAATCAAGTGGGAACCGACTTGAGCACAATGTTGTTGACGCTTATCTCTTTCGAGCACTCTTAGAACAGCATGAGCCCCGGCTGAACACACGGGATTTCCAGCAAATGTACTATATTGAACATTTTTCGCCATCACTTTCGCTATTTCTGGTGTTGTCACCACTGCTCCTAATGGTAAACCATTGCCAATGCCCTAAATGCAACATCATTTACTTGTCAACTCTTATCTCAATATTTATAGTTCAAATTTTAGATTAAAACTCCGACTGGTATCAAACTGTTAATATATGTTTTAAGTTATTAAAATTTTATTTTGTATCAAATTTAATTTTAATTTCTAGTCAGAGTATTTTCAATCTTTTAAATCAAACCAAGTTGACGTATCAATCAATGTCAATAGGGACGAAAGCAGAATTGAGTTTTAGGGGACCAAATTACACAAAAATTTAAAATTAATAATTATATATTAAAAAAATTGAAGGGGTTTTTTGATTTAAAACAAAGTTAAGGGGGCCATACAAAAACTCTGAAGTCAAAAGTATTTTATTTTTTGTAAAAACAAAAAAATTTAAATGTTTTTTTATCAAAAGGAAAAGTTGAGGGGTAAGGCCGCCTTGGGCAAGCCCTGGTTCCGCCCCTGAGTGGCAACATATTCTAAAATTCTATTTTTATATAGATACGGTGACTGATGTGTAGTATATTTTAAAAATATGTTATCCCGATTGTTATATCAAATGAAATAAAAAAAAATTGTAACTCTTTGATACAAAGTAAAAGAGTAAATGGTCATTTTCGTCACTTAACTTGTGATTCGAGGACAAATAATTTATCATCTGCTATTTTTTTTTTTTTTGGTAAGCCCATCCGGTTTCCAAGGCTTCGCCTTGACTAATCCGGATCCGACCCGCGTCGCGCACCTGGCATGGTGGGTGAGTCTGCCAGTGGAAATTTTCTGCATTCACAAGGACTCGAACTCGAGACCTTGCTTAAGCGATACCAAGCCGCTTACCACTTGGACCAACTCCCATTGGTTATCATCTGCTATTTTGATCAATTAAAGATAACACTGTGTGTACTTAAGTCAATTAAAGATAAAATTGTGCAACATAAACAAGTTCAAAGTCCAAAATGATCCGATTTTATTTTTAGTTACCATAAAAATATAAAATGTTATCCCCAATTGATTAAAATAGTTGAACGTGTATTATTTAACCACGAATCACAAGTTTAGAAACCTGATCGACCTTTGCTTCAAATTAAAATGAAATGACAATCATAAATTTACTGAATGAAAAAATAAAATGAAAAGTGATGGAAAAACCTTGGCCATGGTAACAATATCAGGCATGACTCCATGTGCCTCAAAACCCCAAAAATGGCTTCCTAAGCGACCAAATCCAGTTTGAACTTCATCAGCAATGCACAGACCACCAGCCTTACGTATAAGCTCATAAACCCTTTTCAGGTATCCAGGTGCCACTTCAGTTACTCCTCCAAATCCCTACACTTTTTAACTAATGTTAAATTATGTCGTCGGGACTAATTTGACGGTCGACGTGACAATATATTTTAAGAGCATGATTCACTCGGTCGTCATATCACATTTAAACGTAACGAGATACCATAGCTTCTAATAAAATATTTAATTTTTGATAACATAGTGATACGAATTGAAGTTTTTAAAGCGAATTGAAACATAGCAAACCCGAAAGTTGAAAATAAAACATCATTGTCAAGTTTCAACCTGAATTGTTTCGCCTATAAATCCAGCAACTCTTCCGGAAGTGCCATATTCAAGGTGATCTTCCACATCTTTGACATATTTAGGAACATCCGAACCAAAGACTCCTCGATATGGATCCGGGTTTATAACATGATGAACATCTCCCTGCAACATGTCTTTGCAAAAATAATTAGCATGTGAGATCTGGTGTTAGTTCGAACCCTTATATGTCGATAAATTATCTACGGCTATTATGCGTATACGTAAACAAACCTGCGGTATAGCGTAGTTCCACATGCCTAAAGCGGTTAGGCCGGCGGTACTAGAACTTCCACCATGATATGAATTTCTTAGAGAGACCATGTGAAGATTACCGGTGTAAAGTCTAGCCATCAGCGTTGCTAATTCACTTGCTTCTGACCCCGAATTTACAAAAAACACAGCCTGCAACATGCATTGGTAAATAACCAAATGAATTGTACAAATGGTACTTCATTTTCGCATTGAATTTTAAATTGGTGCCTAGTTAATTTATATTAATTTATTACTATGATTTTTAATTGTAGCTTCTAACATAGTAGCTTATGTACCGGCTTATTTCTAAAATTTGCTTAAGCCAGTTTGTCACGTTAGTTTTATTTGATAAAATGTACATACCAATGTAAAATATATCGACACAGTTTAAACATCATTCAAGTATGTAATTCACAAATACCAAAAAATTTACGGTAATTAACTTTCACCAACAGTCCCATTAATTATATTCCTTATGTCCCAAATTGATATACACTATTTCAATGTTTTTTGTCCTAAATTATAGGCAGTCATTTGTTACTTAAATGATAAAATGACATATGAACCCTCATTAACTATTGTATATTACATTTAAAAGAGAACAAAGGCACTGCATTAAATAAAGACAAATGTGATATGTTGTCATGGAATTATTCATTTTATATATTTACTAAATTTCTTAATACTTGTATTTATTCGGTTTAATTATAATTATTAATTAAACTTAAAAAAAAGACCTTAAGATTCCCGGGCATTTTAGCGGCTAAAGCCTCGCCATAATCAGCAACAGCATGATGCAAATAAATAGTATTAGTATGCTGAAGAAGCTTGGTTTGTTGAATTATAGCCTTCAAAACCTCAGGATGGCAATGCCCACATGACACCGACACTATTCCAGCAAATGCATCCAAATATCTCCTTCCATTTTCATCAAATAAATATTGCATTTTTCCTTCAACAAGATTCAACTACACAAACAACCTAACAATCAATGATAAAGACACAATTTCCATATTAAAAGAGCCAAATTGCATTTTGCATTCTGTATAAAGAAATAAGATGGAGACAAATATCAAAAAAGAAAAAAAACAGTTCATATATATATTAATTTAGATAATTTTTAAGAGTTGGGAAGGGTCCCCCCTCGCTCCGTCATTGATAGCGATCCGTACATTTTTTTTATTTTAAACCAAATTTATTTTAAAATCAAATAGTATCTTGTTTAAAAATAATGCACAATTATATCTCTCACATATAACATAATATAATCTTATATTTCTCCTTTTTTAAAGGTAAACGATATCATCATCGAATTTTATTTCTGTTAACGTTTTAATCTTTTAGTTCAATTTCGTTTTAGTCAAAGTAAGTCAAAACACTTAATTAAAAAAAGTGAAATATAAATTTTGTCTTTAATTGTTTTTTTGACATAAATATAAATAAAAATTATATATAACTATCCGGAAAAATAAAATTATAAGAACAATGGTAGTGGTACGGGAAATAGTTCTCGAAATACCTAAAATATATATATATTTATAAAAATACTGGATTAAAAAAATACTAAAAAATATCTAAAAAACATAAAAAAAAAATACTTTTAAAATACACCTAAAACACTCGAAATACAGTCATATATAATAGTCAACAAAAATCAGCAATCCACTGATCGACAATGAACGCACCACCCATTGACCGCCATTAACCAGACATTTTTCCGGGCAAAATTTTGGCGACTAGTCACCGGACTCACATGGTGTATTTTTAGCATTTTCCTTATATTTTTTTAATCCAGTATTTTTATAAATAAAAACTAAAAGTAGATCAAAAATAGTTAAGAAGTTAAGTCGGAATTCATAAAAATAAAAAATAAATCAATCAGAAAGTGTAACTTTTGAAAAATTTAAAATATTTTTATAAGTACGTTTTTAAAATGGGCGAATCGTGTAATTTCCTCTAAAATATATGTGTTTTTATAGTATACTCCTCAGTTTCTATTTTTACAAAAAAAAAAAAAAGTGGCGGTTAATTAATTACATTTGTTAACAGTTAAAACAATTCCTATGTTGAGTCAGTGTCTCATATCTGAATTGTTTTCTCAAGTAATAATAATTCATATTTATTGACAAAAATGAAAAGATAAAAAATAGTATAAATGCAAGAATTTGATAAAGGATGATAAATATAGAAACTGACTGGTTTTTCATAATAGTGAAAAAGAATGGACCCCAAAAACTTGTTTCGTTTGCTGAGAATCTCATCACCCAGCGGACCTTTGTATGGCTCCGGCGTATAATCAAATGGAGGAATCTGTGGCAGAGGAGGATCATCAATACAAGTAGCAGCAGAATTCGTAGTAGAAAAAGATGAGAATGTAGGGACTGAATTGTAAGGAAAAGATTTGGGTTTGGGTTTTTGTGTGATTCTTTTGAAGATGTGGGTGTATAATGCCATTTTTTGAGAGTAAGTGAGCTTGGGAGAGTTGGCAATAGGAGAGATGAGAAGAGTTGTTTTATAGGAAGAGTTGGCGAGCATAGAAGAAATGTTTTCTGATCTTTCTGTTTTTGGTAAGTTTAACTTTTTATTACATATTATTTCTCTATTGTTTAGAACCAAACAAAGCTTTGATACAAGCATATCTACTCATTTTCCTTATGTCTAAAACTCACTCTATCCTAATTTTTTTTTTTCTAAAAATAAAATTGATCATGATTGAAATACAAATAATTGAAAGTTATATAATAAAATTTAAAAATATGATCTTTAAATATCAACCACAAAACTTAAAAAAAACTAAGAATATTAACAACAAATATCTTCATAATAATTTATTCAAACGCACGATAACTCCATTCCGGAGAAATTATTTAACAAAAAACTTTAATAATAAAATTTAGACTTAATGTCATAAAAGATTCCGACCCTTCATCTCCTTTTTAATTCTATTCTGACGTTGTCAATTTTACTCTATTTTTTTCATTTCAATTGTACCCTAATGCATATAATTGACTTTTATTTATTTGGCAAAAGTTTAAAAAAATTCTTCAAATATGGTCAATTTAATATGAAAAGTTAATTTAATGCAAAAAGGGTCAATTTTAGATTTTTTTTTTGAACTTTTGCCAAATAAAAAAAAGATCAATTTTATGTTTTAGGGTACAATTGAAATGAAAAAATATAAAATGGGATAAAATTGACTAATTTTCAACGTCAGTGAAGAATTGAAAAGTGGATAAAAGATCGGGTTTTTTTAAAAAAAAAACATAGGCCTAAAGTCTATCCATACACACGATGAGCTCAATTCCGGAGAGCTTATTGAACAAGAAAAATCTTAAACATGAAAATCAATTTGGGCGGATGATTTTCCTATCAAGATTGGAAATCACTTTCTCTCACTCTTTAAAAGGACAAGTAGAAAAAAAAATTAGAGAAAAGGAGGAGCAAAGTTGAGAGAGAAAGTGAAAGAAAATTTCACTCTATCTTAATATAGTTATCCACTTTTCCACTAAAACAATCTAAGTTAAAATTTTAAATTTTTTTATGAAACTTTTAAGAAATTTAATAATTACAATTAATTTTCTTTATTAAATAATAAAAATAAATAATAAATTTTTAGTAAAATTAATTTTAAGAATTGTGATTAACAAAAAATGGACAAGTATTTGCACAAAACAAAGAAAAAGATGAACAATCATATTGGAAGTAGGATTAATAATAATTTTAAGAAATTAATTATTTTTATTCTAACATTGATCAAATTTATTATTATTCACTCCGTCAATTAAATATGTTAGTGAATTCGTCAAAGAATCTGATTATCGATAACTAAATTCAATTTACCAATTTATCTTTCTTTCACAATTTTTTTAAAATCATTAAAAATCCCTGTTAATTTGAGAAATAGTTTACAATTATTTATTAAACTATAATTTATTTATACCTATTTTTTATTTTTCTTTAAAATTAGTTTAAAATATTTTTTTACTTCAATGTATAATTAAATTTATTAATAAATTAATAAATTTTAATTGACTAAAAATATAACTTCCGTATATTCCTAATTTGTTTTAAATTTTACCTTTTTTAACCACAAATCTATTAAATGTTTGAATTTTAAAATTGAACCAAACAAAAATATATTTAATCTATTATTTTAATTTAAATTCAATTTTGAATTTTTTTTTAACCTATATAAAGAAAAAATAAATATAGTTATAAATACAATATTGTGTAGGGCGGGTATGGATCGGTTAACCGGTCCATGAAGATAATTTGTAAACCGGTTCATAGTAGTATGATTTTTTAAATTAAAAACTTAAACCTAAAATTTTAGACCGTTAATCATTAAAGGTTAACCATTTAAAACGGTTTGGTTTTGTGGGTTTTGGGGGTTGTAACTATATAAAAATTAGATACGAAAAAGATAAAACTTATAGATAAAATTTTAAAACCTCTAAAATTATCGAACCTTTGCGATTTTTTTAGCTATGATCAAACCTAGCAAATATAGCCCGTTTTTGCATATTATATTTCTTTTATAGCCAAATTCGAATCAAATCGATATTTTTTGCCAACATGACAATCATTTATATAAGATTAAAAAAGTTTTAATTATAATAAAATACCAAATATTTGCGTGTTATGTCATAATAAAAGGTCTAATCACTATAAAAAATATGAACCGGTTTGGCTATAAAACAAATATAACACACAAAATCGAGTTATATTTGCTAATTTTGAAAGATTTGGTCATAACTGATAAAAAATCGCAAAAGTTTGATATTTTTTTAGGGTTTAACTAATTTTAAATATAGTCTAATAATTAAATTTTAATTTCCAGCCAATTCAATTATAGATATATGCATCTTATGATATATTCTAATCAATTATGTAAATATTTTTTTTATTTTATTTTATTAATGATAAATATGGGGATTTCTATAAGGATCAAATAATTGATTTATATCTATTCAGGTGAGGAACAGAGTCGGATTGAGAATTTGGACCTATAGTCCACTCTAGTGATCAAGTTTGTAAAGCTTACTGAATTGTTGACCAACAATTCATCAAGAAATATGTGTACGTTTGGATTCAAAATATTTGTTTTTATAAAAATGCTTACATAATCTTGTCCAATACGTTTTATGTTTTGTTCTTTCCATTATAAAGCATATATACTAATATTTAATCACGGTGACACAGAATGTAGATCTTCTTCTACGATAAAATGATTGCTATATTGTCTTTTCGAATTGGTAGAATTTGTTTCAGATGGAATAGAAAAACGAAACTCTAAATATTGCTAAAAATAGAAATATTATTTGATTTTCATTGTTGGGTTGAAAATTCAAAATTGAAATTGAAATTAATGTTCCTGTTTCATCCATGGAATCTTGCAAATCCATGTTAAAAATGAAAATAAACCGAAATAATGAACAGTAAACACGATAATGAATTGGCAGAATTGGTTTAGCTAGAATTGTTTTTGATATACGCGATAAAATAGCAGAGATTACTTTTCCTAAAATTAAGGAAAAAATGGAGGGAAGTGATGGATGATAAAAAAACATGTTCGTTTTAAAAATAAAAAATTAGTTTATTTCTCCAAGAGCATCTCCAAATGCCTCTTTATAATTGCCAAACTCTTTATTTTAAGGAGTATGACAATAAAATAAAAATTCAATGCTACCAAGACGGCTACCAAGACGGCTTTTTTTTAGGCATACTCTATATTATTGGAGTTGTATTTGAAGGAGCCAACAAGGAAAAAGTGGGAGAAGATGCTACCAAGACGGCTTCCACATGTTAGGTTGTATTTTTAACAACCTTACGAGAAGAGTCTAGCTTTGGACTCCAACTAAAGCGCACTCGGGAGGCAATCCCGAGAGGTTCGATTTCTTTTCATGTCATTTATCTTTTGTTATTTATTTTTAGTATTTCATTTAGGTTATTTTGCGTTGATTGAAAAAGATTTGATTCTCTAACCCAAACTCATGCAATTTTCATATATGTTTTATTTCTTAGCATTGAGGGCATTGCTTAGAAATAGTGTGAGGAGGGTTGGAAAATTGAATCTCGTTTGTGTTTAGATTGTTTTAGGTTGTTTTTATGTGTTTATGCTTTTATGTCGTTTTTTTTATGTTGTGTTGTGTCGCCTCAAACCAAAAATTCGAGTTCCAAGCTTGTTGAATGCTTTTGTACGAATTTTGGTTTGATGGATTTTTATTGGAGTAGAATGCCTTGTTAGGTAGTTTTTGTTGTCTCCCTTTGATCACTAAATCTTTGGCTTGTAGTGTGATAAACATGATTAGTGATTTTAGCGTTTTTGAAGTTTTGCCAACAAATGTACTCCCCGGTTAATGAAAATGTTGAATGTTTGCATCTTTTGTCAACAATTAATAGTGTATGCTTGCCTAATGAAAGTCAATTTGTGTGACTTGTTTTGATGATATTAGGGTGCTACCATTTGTTAAATTTTGACCAACTCTAGCACGATTGTTGAACATGAGGCGGATGCATGATATGTGTTTCAATTCGGCAAATTTGTGTTAAATTCAAAAAAAAAATGGACATAATTGGCATGATTTCATAGGAATTAAGTAACTATATGCATGACACTTCTTTGATTAATATATTCGAGCCTATTGTTTTTGTGTATAAGTGTCGGAATTTCTAGAACTTGCTCGATGTCCGTTTGAGATTATATTGTTGAGTGTTGACAACTTAGATGACTATGGCATTAGGATCACACAATTCAAAAGACAACTTAAAAGCCTACCCCGTTTCCATTAGTTAGCACAATTTTGAGCCTAAACCTTTTCTTGACTAACCACACAACTACACACTTAACCTTTCAACAATTTACCTCTTTAAAAACCCGGATTTAACTTGAAAAACTTAAAATTAAGAAAAATATGATACTAGCTCGATGTATTAGAAAGAAAAGTGAACAAGTGCCAAAAATATAAGTTAATGCCTTGAAGAAAAAAAAAAGAAAGAAAGAATAAAGAAAGTTGAGAAATAGAAAAAGAAAATGAAAATAAAAAAAAAGAGAGAAAAAGAAAGATAAAGGCATATGGAAAAAGGAAGTAGTTCACTTATAAAAAGTTCAGAGTTTAGATCATTGTTAGTGATTGAAGCATTTTTGTTGTTCAAGTTAAATTTTAGCCAAGTATCCAAATTTCCTACCCAAACCCTTAACCAAGTTACAACCTTTCAAAAGTCCCTATGATGAGTAGTCAATTACCGAACTAAGTAGTGGAGAGCGGACTAAGAGCAAGCCTATGGTGGATTCCCGCATGTTTCTGTGCTTAATTTGCATACCCAAAACACTTGAGCGTTAGAGTGAAACCTTGTGAGAAAATGGTTGCTTAATGCCTATGATTGATATACCATGCTTGCCATGTTTTGAGTTAATTCGCATGTCCCGCCTATGCTTGTAATGCATGATTGTTTTGAGTAGCGCTTCATTGACACGGTTGTAGCCTCAATATCATAGGAACACGTCGCTATAATTGAATACATCATTTGTTTGCATGCCTTTTAGTTGTTGGCATTGGATGTTTTGCCTTCACGTTTTCATCGGTCGGGAGTATGGTTGTGACATTTGTTCAATTCGTTAAGGTCGCTAATCTTGTAGCTTTAGTAAGATTCATTTCTTGCTTGGGGACAAGCAAGGATTTAGTGTGAGGAGGTTTGATAGGAGTATTTTACTCCTATTTAGAGTGTCGTTTCCGTATGCTTTTATTATGATTTGTCATGGTTTTATAGTATTCCGAGTGCCTTATTACATGTTTTAGTATTTCAGGTACTTGGGAGCTTTGCAGAAGCATTTTGGTACAAAAGATGGAAAAGTCGACGGAAAACAGGCGAAAGCTCATTTACAAGTCTGAAAAGCCGACCCTGCTGCACTAATTGGCAAATTGGAACCAGCTATAAGCTTCAAATGAATTTGTATTCCTTATGAAAGTTAAAGTAGACATCCCAAGCTTTCCAACGGTTCAAGAATCGACTCAATCGGACATTTCTACACCAAGTTATGAAGTTTCGAAGATCGCGGTTCTGCAGAGCAAAGGGTGTCTCGAACCAAGACACCAAAGTGTGATATGTGTCTCGATTCGAGACAAATGTGTCTGGAGGCAGATTATAGTGTCTCGAACCGAGACACTCCTCCATTCTAAGTGTCTTGGTTCGAGCTTAGGCTTGAAAAAAGGGAGATTTCTGATTTCAAACACAACAAGGCTTGATTCTCTTTGCCATTTTGGGCCCAACACATTTGTAGTTGATGTTTTCCTTTCCTCTTTTGTGGGTACTATAAAAACAACATTATCTCCAAATTAGGTAGAAGATTGATAGACAACATTTTACATCATTTAGTTCTCTTTGTAGTTGTCTCTTTTAGTTAGGAGTAGAATAGTTTTAGGGTTTTGTGCCTCCATCTTTTCCACCATTGTTGTGGTGTTGGAGCTTTATGATTTGTGTTGAACAAGAGTTATCTATTAATACAAGTCTTTATTGTTGATTCAATTCTTCCAAGTAAGTATTTATTCAATATGATTTCCATTTGCTTAGTAGTTATTAGTGATGTTTAGCATGTTTGGCTAAACCCCCATGTTTGGGGGGTTGATATGAACTCTTAAATGTTGCTTTGAATGGATTTGTATGTATGGATTGAATAACATGTTTTAATCATTGTTCTTAATGCTTGTTTTAGATTGATCTCCTAAAGCATGATTAGTGTTTGTTTAATGCATTGAGAGGTGGTTAAATAGATAGACATATGTGATTAGAAGTCTAAGTCATAACACCGTGAGAGCGGGTTAGGGATTAGGTAGCCGTTGAGTTGGATTAATCATTGCTTGTTGTTTAATTGATTAGGTTTAGTATCACGAGAGTGAGTTAAGCTTTAATTGGTTGCTCGATAGGTGGTTTTGTTGTTCTTTGAGGCTCGAGAGAGCGGGAACGATGCTTTAGAAACAACTCGGTTCTTGTTGAATGCCATGATGTTCATTTCCGTTTGTTGCAATGTTAATTAGCTAGTATCAACCCTCAAACACTTTAATCTTATTGTCTTCAATCCTCTTATCATTTAGTTGTTGATTGTTGTTTGCTTTTATAGTTGAATAGTTGATTGCTTAAGTTTAATTTCCGTAGTTGTTAATCGAAAAACCAATCACTCGTTTGCTATCCGAATTGGAGTTCAAAATCATATTTCATTCTCATTAAACCTCTCATCCCTGTGGGTTCGACAATCCGGACTTATAGTCCATTCTATTACAAGTTGGTGAGTAAAATCCCCAACAGTAATCTTAAAAATTAGGGGGAGTTAAATTGTAAAACATAAAAATATTGGTACTAACTTTTACAATTTTGAAATTTTAGAAGAGGTCATGACACTTTTATACCTCCTCCTATCTCCGTCGTTGGATAGCCCTGTGAATGTAAATATGTTAACATTAGTTTGAGTTTCACTCAAATCCAAATGTATAATTCATAATTCAGATAAACAATTTGGTCAAAATCTAAATCGAAATCGAAATCAAAACATAAATCCTTAGCTATTTAAACGCACTTTAAAAGAAGGGTTAATTGCAAATTCATACACGAACTTGTAAATTCTCTATGTAGGCTTTGATTTAACTCATATCCGGATTCAATAAACTCGTATTTTGAACTAAGAATATGGCAAAATTCCAAATCCAAGTTCATAGCTATCCAAACGTAGCCTTAGAAATCAATCCAAGTCACCTTTATATCAAAAAATAACCATTTTATAGCGAAATAAAGTTTGATATGAAGACTACAACTTGAATATAATACAATAACCTTCAGAATTCATTATCAGGATTTTATGAATCAGAATTGAAATTTAAAGACTTCATTGAAGAGCCATAAGGTCAATAACAGTGAAGACATATCTTTTATAATATAAATGAGATACCGACTACTAGAATCTCAATTTATTAAATGGAGAAATTTTTAGGTAGACCGAGTCTAGCACGTCATCCGTAGACTAAACTACTCATAATACAACACTTCATTAAAATGATGGCAATATCGTAATATCACTATCAAAATTTGAATGCATTTATTGCAAAATTATTACGATATTGCCATCATTTTAATAAGGTGTTGCATTATGAGTAGCTTAGTCTACGGATGACATGATAGATTTGGTCTACCTAATAATTTCTCTTATTAAATGTTATTTATAGAGATGGGATTTGAGTCCATGACATGCAAATGCACTGGAAACACTTTAACTATATATGCTACTAGTACGAAACTCTCGCTTCGCCGTCGGAAAAATAATAAAAAATTAATAAATATTCAAAATTTCACAAATAAATATTTAATATGATATACAAGAATTTTTTTGCTTTTGGTTAGAAAAAATTTTTAAATTTTCATTGATAATTTAATTTTTGAATTAACATTTAATTAATTTTTTTATTTTATTTTAAAAAATGGTCTTTATAGATGAAAGCGAGTTTATTTTACTTCATAAAAGTTAAAAAGGGCTTGAATGTATTATTATAAATAATAAGTTTTGTAATTTGATTTTAACATATTTATTCGGCGAATTACAAACAATGCTCTATGGCACCGTTTGAATTGAGAAAATTCGGATGATTAAAGTCCATGAATTTGAATAAAATCCATCGTTTGGTATAGTAAAAAGTGATTAGAATGCATCGATTGTTTCAATCCACCATCCTCTAAAATTATTCATTTGATTTCCCACCTAGCTAGGAGGTGGAAATCCACCATTTTTTTGTACATGATGGATTTATTATTCCAAAATTATCCTTATATATCCATTGATTTTAGATTCTATCCAAACGATGGAATTTGCAAATCCACCAATTTCATATTCCATGAATTTTAAATTTATTGATTTTGTTAAATCCATCGATTTCTAAATCCTTCAATCGAAACGGTGCCTATATTTTCTTCTTTAAATATTTCTTTCTATATTAGGTTAGCAAAAATCGATTCATAATTTGTTTAAGCATCACTGATATGGCTTTACATTTGTTCATATTTTTAAGAAAACATTTCATAGTTAAATACGATGGCAAATTAAAGAAGATTTTATAAAATAGAAAAAATATAAAAAAATAAATATTATCATAATTTCATAAATGTATTATAAGTATAAAAGTTAATAACTAAAAAATTTAAAATAGACAAAACTATACTATTAAAACATTTTAATTATTAATATAAATTCAAAATAATAACAAAAGTAGTATTGCAAATCCAATTTTATTCCATAAATTAAAATACAAACTTTTTAAAAAAATATTGGGGTATTCAATTGGCATATTTAATAAACAATAATAAAATATGGTGTTCATTATATTCTTTTCTGTATGTTAAATATGTTTGAAAAAATAAATTAGTTGAAAATAATTATGTTAAATTAGAAAAATTAAATTTTAATAATATAACTGATCTAGACTAATCCCGCTGAATATCTCAGTTAAAAAAAACATATCAAATAAATAAGTTGAAAAGTAAAAGGAAAAGTTATGTTAAATCTGTACATTGAGCATGTTTGTTTTTTCTTTGCTATTTTATAATAAGGGGCAATTTCATTTTCATCTTGTCAAAAAAGACAAATAGGAACATAAAAGAAAAGAAAAAATGATTATCATGTGACATATTTTATTGTTTTCCAAATAAAGACACTACAATTAAAATAGAGCAAAAAGGACAAAAGGGATATACACTAATAGGAAAAAATATAAACAGATTTTTAAACTTCAATTGGTCCAAAAGTCAAATTTTATAAGGATATATGTAAACTCAATTTATCATGTTATTTGTGAACTAAACCCCCAGCAGAGTGCTTTCGTCGTTGGTGTTCTTTCCGATCTCTACGCATTTCACCGCTCCACCGGAAATTCCCTCTGCCCCTACCGTACTCCAGCTTCATATTATATCATGAATTTAAATCGCGGTAACGGCCGCAGTCGCGGCCGCGGCCGTATATAACGGTAAAGGTTACGTAACGGCCGTAACGTTGTGTAACGGTCTACCGAAGCGCATTTTTTTAAATTTTTTTTGTAAAGTATGTGAAATTAACATTAAATTAAAGAATTAAACTGATATTTTAATATACAAACCTCTAATAAAAAGAACTGTTAAAAAAAAACATATTTTACTAATTTGTTGTTATTAGAGTTGAATATACGTTAATTTTTGTAATAATAATAAAAAGTTATTCATAGGAAAAGGCAAACAAAAAATATACAAAAAGTTGTATTTATTGTTTTGAACTAGAAACTTCAAACAATATAATAGCACAGTGAAATAGCTTATTCGTAACTGATTTTTCGGTGTGTAAAGTTACATATAAATGACACATATATATAGTACGTAGCAAAAACATTTATTCACTATTTAAATTTGTCATTTTTCTCCAATTATTTCTGAAGACATCAATAATTTTACGAAAATAATTAACTTTCATTATTTTGAAATGGCCAAATGTTGTAAAAAGGCCAAACCTTTTATAAAAGTTTCACAAAAGTCCTGACCTTTCAATTTTGTCGATTTTGGCCAAAAACAAATTATTTAGTTTCAATTGTGGCCAACTCTCAATTTGATCTCAATTTGTCTATGTGGCATGACAAATATTGAAAGGTCAGGACTTTTGTGAAACCAAATAATCCATTTTTGGCCAAAATCGACAAAATTGAAAGGTCAGGACTTTTGTGAAACCAAATAATCAGTTTTTGGCCAAAATCGATAAAATTGAAAGGTCAGGACTTTTGTGAAACTTTTGTAAAAGGTTTATCTTTTTTACAATATTTGGCCTTTTGAAATTGAATTATTTACTGGCATATATCAACAACTACTCCACTCATATTGTCCCACTCCCACTTATAAACAAAATAGCAAAACAAATCTACCCACCCAATTTTTTCCCATCTCTTCACGTGGCCTTCTGCGCAGCTCCCTTCAAATCACACTGCAGCTCCCTTCAAATCAATCATTTCACTCTACCTCTCCACTCCACTCCACCTCTCCTTTCTTTTCCTCTTCCATGGCCGTTTCTCAAAGGTAACGGTGTGAAATCGGTGTTACCTGTTATACAACGGTGGTAACGGCCGTTACTAGCCAAAATAAAAAATAGGTGTAATGTAACGGAGATCTCGGTAACGGCGACCTCAGAAACCTAGAAATAACGGCCGTTACGTTACGTAACGGCCGTTATTTAAATCCATACATCATTAAAATAATAACAATCTTATAAATTCGTTTGTTACTTATTTACACCTTTTGAATAATAAAATTACGACACGTCACTGAGTATACTTAAGAATTTCTCACATCTACATAGATGTTCATACCGACAAAAATGGTGAATGGAGACGAGCTATTAAGCTTATTTACTCATTTATTACCTTTTGCGTGTTCCGTTGCAAAACTCGAGTTTCTGCACACAAACAAATCACAGAAATGAAATTCATCAAATCACATATATACAAACTTACGAATCATCGTCGTGTTAATACATCAGATTCATCCAACAACTTTTTACGTGTCATAAAATACATTAGTATGTAACTCGTTTGTATATTTGAGTTGTGTCAATAATTTCAAATAAAAATATTTGTTTCTTGTGCGGGAAATATTATTGAGAAGAATAATGATGTTGCTTTGAGCTGTATAAAAGCATATATATACAAGCTGATATATACTTGATAACAACAACGTAACAAACCACTAATGAACCAATGATAAAGTAATTGAGTTAGATACAAATATACAGTTCTCATCGGAGAGGGTGATTAGAAACTGATAATCTAGCCAACGAGTTATAATTCAAATAGTAAAACTGTTAAGATTGTTGTTTTAATTTTTCCTACAAACACTCTTTCTTTATAATTATTAGAAAAAAAAACTAAAATTTAAAAAGGAAACTGTTTTTAATTTTATTTGTTGAACATACTTTATTTTTAACTTATTTGCCAAAACTACTCCGGTGTGGAAAAGTATTTAAATTTATTAAAACACTATATTTAAGTTGTTTATAGAAATCATTTCAAATTGTTAGGAATTCCATTTAAAAATTGTTTTTTATAAATGATTGTAAACAGCGATTATAGACCATTTAAAATTGTTTGAAACCATTTAAAATTGTTTTAGAAATGATTTTGTTTTTAAACGGTAGCAAATTATATTTTTAAAAACCGTTTGAAATTATTTTTTAAAAGACATATTGAAAAAGGATTTGATGCAGGAAGTCAAAGTGCAAGATTAAGAAATAAACTATGGAACACAGTGTGGAAAAGTATTTAAATTTTGTAGGCCTAATTACTTAAAAACCACCCACTTTGTAATTTTTTTTCGTTTATATCATGACTTAGGAAAATTTTCAATTGTACCCTATTTTCATTTTTTATGTTTCATCTCTACCCTAATGAGTTAAATTGACCTATTTTCTTTTGAAAAAGAGTTTAAATTAATTCTTCATTTTTAATCTATATTCTGATAAAACGTTAATATTAATCATTTATGTATCTTGTTTTTAATATTTTCATCCTTAAATTAATTATTATCAAAAAATTTAATTTTAGGGTACAAATGAAACATAAAAATTGAAAGTAGGGTACAATTGAAAATTTTCCTAGGTTATGGTATAAATGAAAAAAAATTACAAGATGGGTGGTTTTTAAATAATTAAGCCAATTTTGTAAGTATTCTATTTTTTAGGTACTTTTATAAACATCTCTTGAGAATTCAGTTAAATCAAATTAATCAATATAAATTGCTTATATTAAATTAAAAATTTTGATTAATTTGATTAATCTGATGGATATGGTCAAAATAAAAAAAAAGTTTATTTTCATCTGTCGTCCCTGACTTTTGAGCTTTTTATCACTGACGTCCCTAAACTTTATTTTCGGCCTGTAAACCCCCTGAACTTTAATTTTCCGATCACAAAAGTCCTTTTATCCGAAAAATAACTAAATTACCCCTAATAAAAAAATAAAAATCTAACCAAAACCACTCCAACCAACCCAACTAAATTTAAAACTCACCCTCAATCCATCCATCAGCCACCGTCGCTCCACCTGCCACTCCGGGTGGAGCTGCTCGCCTGAAGGCGAGTAGATCTGCTCGCCTCAAGCGAGTCCACATGGAGAAGAACAGTCGTTCTTCCCCATGTGGGAAAGAACATATTTTCTTTCCCACATGAGATCGTTCTTCCCTTAGGGAAGAATAGATCTCTGTTTTTTTCCATGACTGGAATTTTCAAGTCATGGAGTCCGGCCATGGAGAAAAACAAAGCCAGATTGAAAGAGGAAGGGAGGGAATGGCGGTGGCCGGAGCTGCGGTGGCTAGAGTGGCGGCGGTGGAGCGGAGGGTATAATTAGATTTTAATTTTATATTAATAAAAATGATGATTTTAGGTTTGGTTAGATAATTTTAAATTTAATTACGTGGTTTTAAGTTTAATTAAGTGGTTTTGGATTTGATTCGATTAGGTTAGATTTTTATTTTTGTCATTACACATTTTAGGGGCAATTTAGTCATTCTTTGGGCAAAAGGACTTTTGTGATCGGAAAATCAAAGTTCAGGGGGTTTACAGGTCGAAAATAAAGTTTAGGGACGTCAGTGATAAAAAAAGGTCACAAGTCAAGGACGATGGATGAAAATAAGCCAAATAAAAAGTTTCATTTTGTTTATAGTTAAAAAATCTAATTAACTGGATTAATCGAATTTTCAATATTTTATTTAATTTTTATTTTATCTATCTTTGGTTCAATTATATATTTTTTAGGTTATTAACGTCATTTCGATTAATTCAATTTCAAACTATTTAATTAATTTTGAAACAGTAAAATTAATATATTGATTTTTTTTTGTCGATTAAATATTCATGAACCGGACCCTTAGATAGTCATGCTAAGGAAAGCAACATCAACTGCTCCATGTATGGTGTGCTTTGCGTGAGTTTCCTTTCAGATTCTTAATTATGTTGAAATTGTGGACTATATGGAAGGGGAGATTATAAGAGCATATAATTGTGATGAATGAGAAAGATCCTAATCTTTCAACAAATTAAATTCTACAAAAATAATTCATTATAGAACAAATGCTAACCAATCAATAAATTTTGAAAGAAAAAAGGGTTATATATGCCATTAAGGTTTGGCACAAAGATCAACCAAGTTCTTTACATCCGGAAAGGTTCAATACACCACCAACGTCTTTTAAAGTGATTATCTATGCCCTTAATTATGACACTGTTTTCATTATTTGAAGACGCCGTTTATTTTATCTTGCGTTGATTATATTACCGTTTATCTTAGGAAAAAAAGATCATCTACGCCCCTAATATTTGGTTTAAGGATCAACTAAATTTTAACGTCTCGAAAGTATTACACCACCAATGTCTTCCAAAATGATCATTTATGCTTTCAATTTTGAGACTGTTTACACTCTTCGAAAACGGCGTTTATTTTATCCTTTGAAGACTCCACACCACATCGTCCTCATCTATTGTTACAACGGCAAGATCATTCTCCATTTTCCTGACATAAAACTCATTTTTTTGTAGCAGTGAACGCTCTATTTCCTTCTTTGGTAAGTCATAAATACTTCAAATTAATTAATTTGATTTGTATTTCTAAGATTTAGTAATTTGATTATGCATTATATATAGGCTAAATACACCAAAAATCACCAACTTTCGTGTGTTTTTGATATTTAACATAATCTTTTAATTTTGGCAATATCTAGCATGAACTTTCAAAAATTTTACAATTAAGACCACATGTGTGTTTCATTCAAAACATAGTGTCATTTTACATCCACAACGGTCGTTTTAATTTAAAACGATGCCATTTTACATCCAAAAGGGTGCCGGCGTCTTTAAGTATAAAAATTTAAAAGCTCATGTATTTTTTTGGTCAAAATTAAAAGATTATGTTAAATATCAATAACACGCGAAAGTTGGTGATTTGTTTGGTATGTTTAAGCCTTATATATCTACATACAAAATTTTGTTGAAGCTTGGAGGGTTTTGTGAAATAAACGACGTCTTCGAAGAACAAAAACAATATAAAAAATAAGGGCATAAATGATCATTTTGAAAGAAGTTAGTGGTGTATTTAAACGTTTTCAAACATTAAGGGTTTAGTTGATCCTCGAGTCAAATCTTACAAGCATATATTATCTTAAGATAATATAGTCCATGTAGGACAAAATAAACGGCATCTTTGAAGAATAATGAATTCTCAGTCTTTAACTCACATCATATACGAGCGAAGAAGAAAAGTCAGTTACATTATTAAATTATAACAGCAAATTAAATAGATTATATAGATTAGAATTTATAAAAATATTTCATTAATAATATAAAATTAATAGTTTATACAAATTGGAAGTATGACAAGAATGTTCATCTAAATAGTTCACATAAATTTAAAACTAGTGAATATTCTCATAGTAATAATAATTTTATAAAAAATCCATGAATGATTATTTTATAATAAAGAATTTAAAAATACACATTTAATAAATAAATAATTTTATATTAATTTCAATTAAAGAGAGTTATCTAATAATAATTCTTTTTGAATACTTTATTTGGCGCATAAATAAGTGGAAAGTTTTGCTTTTAGAGGTAGCAATTTCATGTTCCTTCTTTTTTTTTTATTAAAGATTTTAGCATATACAACTTTAAAATTAAATGATTCATCAAGAATTATAGTCGAATCATTCTAAAAGTTTGCATAAGAAAAATATGACTAAGCCACAGTAAAAAATTTGAAATCAACATCTATAATTTTCACTTGTCCATCTAAAACATACTTAAAACAATGATGAAGTGTAGACAAAATTAGACTATGTTCATGTATCCACACCTTCCCTAACAACAGTTTGAAAGTAATTCTAGCATCAATTACATCAAATAATGCATTTGATTCCATATCATCTATTACCACTGCAAGCCTAATCTTGTCGAGAGTCCTTTGATCCCCTTAATTGAGGCCTTGCATTATAAAACGATTCTTCAAAAGGTGGTCTATGGGCATTTTCAAACTTTTTCATGGTTTTTTTAGGTAACATATTGATAGCATATTCGTCATCTATCAATATTTTATTGACCATTAATTTTAAAATAAAACATTTTAAAAATAATGGATAATTAAGAGGTTTATAACCAAAATGTAAGTCCTCATTAGTGAAGTATATCTTGGACATACAAGAATGAAAGTGGGTCCTTTACACTCAGATTTTACTTCTTCTATTCTATCATGATCATGTTCATCAATATGAGCTTTCTGTCTCCGTTTGCTTTTCAGCCTTTGACTTTGCCTAGTTCCAGCATACCTTTTTTTTCCAGAGGGTTTTAACTTTTTAAATACCCCAAATAGCCTTGTAATTTTTTTATTTTGTAGACTTTAATGATCGTTGTTCTTCTTTTCTTAATTGGATTTTTCACTTCTTTTATCTCTTTATTTTGTTTCATTTGTTTTGCTCGCTTCTTGTTATTATTTTTTGTGTTTCCTTTATGCTTTTTTGGGGGAATGTTTTCCATTTTTTGACTGTTGCCTTATTATTATTTTTTGAGGAATGTTCCTCAGATGTTTTGGCTATTTCCTTTTTGAGAGATGTCTCTCAAGTGTTGGCTGTTGTCTTTTGAGAAATGTTTCTCAAATGTCGTGGCCGTTGCCTTTTGGGATTTGTTTCCCATGTGTTTTTTTAGTTAGTTTGTTTTTGTCACTTCTGTTAAACATTTTGTGAGCTTTATCCATTCATGATACAATTTGAGATATTCTATATTCCAAACCTAGATACCTCCTCGCCCTGTATTGTTTCAAGGTGGTAGGCTCCTCTTCCTGTTGTCTAGGTTACTCTGTACGGTCCTTCTTAGTTGCTTTCAAGTTTGTCTACACTAGCATTGCCTTTACCTATTTCAGCATCTCTTAGGACTAGGTCTCCTACCTTAAATTCTTGCACTTGCACTCCTTTATTGTGGTATCTTACCGCTTGCCTTCGGTACACTTCTGCTCGTATGTTTTTCAGATGTCTTTTTTCTTCCAGGCGGTCTTTCGATAGGCGCAATTCTTCTTCATTCGTTTCTTTATTGTAGTGTTTTGTTCTCATCGTAGGCATTCCAATTTCCACTGGTATGACTGATTTTGTCTCGTATGTTAGCCGGAAGGGTGTTTCGCCCATTTACTGATTTTGTCTCGTATGTTAGCCGGAAGGGTGTTCGGTACATTATTCCTTAGTAGATTATGTATATGTTGGCTATTCTTCTAACCTTTTCCGCTTCTCTTTTAACTTCTGGAATTTAGCCTGTCTCTAGGTATTTCCAGATGGGTTCCATCCATGGGTCCATCTTCTGTATGTGGTAGCTTGCTAGGCTGTCATTTTTTATGAACTTCTTTTGATTCATTGATGTTGGAATGGTCTTAGGATATCTATTCCCCATTTTGCAAATGCCGAGGGGCTGTGTGCCAGCTTAGTTTCTTGGGCGGGTATGTGTGATCTGTTTCCATGCCTCTAGCATTTGCCGCATATCCTGGCCAACTCTTTTGCATCTGACTCCATGGTTGGCCAGTAGTAGCATTGCAAGGATGATTTCCTAGCCATGGCGGTTGGTCCTTCGTGGGCTCAAATTCCATCGTGTATTTCTCCAAGGATGTACTGCCCTTCTCTTTGTGATATACACCTGCACCATGGACGGCTTACCGACGTTCGGTATATTGTTCCTTGGCAGATTATGTATATGTTGCTATTCTTCTAACCTTTTCCGCTTCTCTTTTAACTTCTTGAATTTTGCCTGTCTTTAGGTATTTCCAGACAGGTTCTATCCATGGGTCCATCTTTTGTATGTGGTACTTGCTAGGGTGTCATTATTGGTGTCCTTATTTCATCTTTAAGTTTCATATGCTGGAATTTGTCATTCTTTTTTTAGGCTGCTTTTACTATCAGATCTACTTCTGCGTTTGCTTCTCTTCTGATCTTCGTACCTGCCATTGTCCTCCTCTTTTTCCAATTTCTTGCAACAACTCCTTTTCCCTTTTGTGATATATTAGGTTTTCTTCTTTCGTGGCGAACGCTCCGTCGATTTGTCCAACCACCAGCTGTGAATCGCAGTAGTTCTTTAGGTTTCTTGTTCTTACCTCTGCCGCTAGTGCTAATCTTGTTATCAGTACTTCGTACTTTGCTACATTGTTCGTCTGTATGAAATTCAAGCGGATTGCGTACTCGATTCGCACCTTGTGTGGGCCTTTAAGGATGATCCCTGCTCCTGTTCCTTTCTCATTCTTGGCCTTGTCTACATACATTTCCCACTACTCCTTCACGTCCGTTTCTGGTTTAGAATAGCCAGTGAGCTCTGCCACGAATCGGCTAGAGCTTGGGCTTTCATTTCTTGTCTTGATTCGTACCTGATGTCGTGCTCTCCCAATTGCACCGACCATTTGACTAATCTTCTCGAGAGTTCGAGTCTTTGTAAGGCCTACCTCAGCGATTGATCGGTTCGTACGACTATTAGATGTGCTTGGAAGTATGATTTCAACTTTTTTTCTATCATTGTCAAAGCTAGTGCCATCTTCTCGATTTATAGATATTTGTATTCCGCATCTCTCAAGATTCAGCTTACATATTACACGGGGTGTTGCCAGCCTTCTTCATCCTTTACTAGGACAGTCGCTATGGTGTTTTTGTTATTAAAAGGGGCACGTTTGAGCCACTTTTGAAACCTTAATGGCTTAAATGTAATGGGAAATCCAATGAGGGCTTACTTGCCCTTAAATGTTGAGTTGGAGTTCCAGCATGTCCTATAAAAGAAAAATAAAATTCCTTAGTTGTCCATTTAGACTTTATTTGTCTATAAATACTTGTCCATTTAAGGACTTAAGGTGATTTTAATCTTTATCTTTCAAATTCACCCTTACCTAATAAATGACTATGTTTCACTTTAAAAAGCATTTATTAACTAATAGGGCTACATTCAAGAAAAAGCACTATCTTGGTATGTACAATTTACCTAAATGGACAACTAAAATGGAGGGAGTAGTTTTTTTTGACCTGCCATTGCCAATGCTAAACTTTCTCACCTGGGATTCCTATTTCTGATCATACTATCTCATGCAATAGAAGGAATGAGCTCATTACAATTTTCTTACTATTACTGAAATTAATAAATGGAAATGAAAGATCTGACATTTGAAGGTTTGAGTGTTACACATTCAACTCATCCGAACATCTTTGATCCTCACAGCTTTGACATAGAATAGTCCAAAGCATCCACGAGAAAATCTGCACATAACAATAACATACCAATGTGATTGTAGATTCTGCTGCAGAATCTCTATATAAACAAACAAAAATTTGATTTCAATCACAAGCATTTCATAAGTTGATGCATTATGTTTGTATGTAAAGGCCAATTCGTTTCCAGTGTTTATAGAATCATTCTGAAAGATGATCTCATTCTGCTCGTATAAATTAAGAGGTCTTGATTTATTAAAAAACCGCATTAGATAAACCGTTACCTGCATCATCTTTGGTGAAACACATAGGTGGCTTCACTCGAAAAACATTTCCATGCAGTCCACCTTTCCCAACTAGAACACCAAGATCTGCCATTCGAAGACGAACAAGGAAACATATATGTAGAAAATTAAGAGAAAATCATTTTATATATATTAAAGTTTAATATTTTCTATATTTAAATTGCTAAGGTTGGGTTAATACCTTTGAGTTTCTCAAAAAGAACTGTGGTTTCTGCCTTGGCTGGTGTCTTCTCCTTCCTGTCTGTAACAAGTTCTATTCCCACCATTAAACCCCTCCCTCTTACGTCTCCAATGACTGCAATATTACCAAAGCATGAAAAGTGTTTGAACCATCATTCTGTGTTATATCAGATATAAAAAATTAATTCAAAATTTTCAAATCGTCATACTTAATGTCATGGAGAACTTCAGCAAATTATACCCAGGCACAAGCGTGTAGATATTGGAAGGGTAAAATCAAGTTATTCTACATGAGGTTTTATTTTCTTTTATCTTTCATTAAAGATGAGCATTTCTTATGTTTTTTCTATACAAGCTCACAAGTGGCATGCAGGTCCACACGGGCATGCATTTGCAAAATTAGTCTACTTGTCTGATAGCTCTTAATGAGACAGAGTACCAGAACAAGCTCATCACATATTTCAAAGTCCTAAACTTCTGAGCAAATTGGTTTTACTTGCATGCACTCAAAAATTGAAAAACGACATTAAAAATAGGTGCTGAATGATAAAAAAAAGTTTAGGTTTCCTTGATGGTAATGAACCTAATATATAGCTGTTATGGTCCCGCAAATAGGATCTCGTCACGGGTCTGTTCGCCGGGAAATCTGCTAGATTTCCTTTGTTTCCTCCTTTCTTCGAGCGACCTATTACTAATGAAAAAGAGACTTTCTCTTTTCAAACTATAATTGAATTTATTGATTGGTTTATTATTCCAAATTCCTTCTCTTTAAATAGAGAAGAATCTTTTCCTGATTACAATAGGTAATCTAAAAGAGTCCTAATTAGAATACGTTCTAAAAGAATCCTATTCTAATAATAAAACATATACTATTACTAAATAAGAAATAAATAAAACTACTTCCTAAATAAGTCTGAGACTTATATTTATCTACTAACTAAATATTTAAGCTAAGATATAGGAATATATTATAACAGCTAGCTATCGTAACATTACTCCCTTTCTCGACTAAGAGCTTGTCCTCAAGCTCTGCTCTAACCAATCCAGGTGGTTTCCTCTTCCTCCGGGTCGTATAGCAAGAGGCAAAAAAGTCTTTTGCATTTATGCCCATTTGAGTAAAGTTCATCACAATTGAAACATTGCCCTTTCGCCCTTCGTTCTGACATTTCAGCTCTGGTCAAACGCTTAATTGAGGGTGCAACTACTCCTATTTCCATATTAGGTGATGATATAACATTATTGCCTTGGCGTTGGATTTTCTGCTCTTGGCTAATTGCTGAAGATGTAGCAATTTCGAATGGATTTGGGGCTGCCAATGAGATAGGAAAATTCTTTTCTCCTATTCCACGATAAATTTGTATTTTTCTCTCAAAAGCTCGTGCATAGTTCATTGCCGTCACCAAGTTTGGAGGATTTTGCATTTCCACATCGACTCGCAATGCCTCTGTCAAACCTGCAGTAAACATATCTACCTGTTGGTCTGAACGAACTGAGGTTGCTCTTGCAAGTAGGGTTTGAAATTGACTTTGATATTCTTCCACCGTTCCTACTTGTTTGAGATTGATTAGCTCTCCTAGCGGGTTGCTACTTAATGGAGGTCCAAACCTCAAAAGACAATAAGATTTAAATTGTTCCCATGCAATCCTTGGCTCCTCTTGCTCAAGTCTGTAAAACCACAATTGAGCTTCACCTGTCATGTGGAAGGCTGCCAAATCAACTCTCTCTCCCTCATCAGTTTTTTGGTTGGAGAAGAATTGTTCACAGCGATATAACCATCCTAGAGGGTCCTCTTTCCCATTGTAAGAGGGAAACTCCAGTTTAGAAAATCTTGGCACAACTGATGTTCCAAAATCTTTTACTGGCTGCCTGACTAAGTTTTGGCTATCACTTTCTGACACAACTTTGTTATCGCATACCTTTTCTTTGCCTGAAAATTGCAGCTCCAACATCCGTTCTATTGCCTTGACACTCTCGCGTAATTCGCCAATCTCTTGACTGACTCTCTTTTCTAAATCTTCGACTTTGCTTGCTAATTGGTTCTGATCAGCCATGACGACCGGCTTTGATACCAAATTGTTATGGTCCCGCAAATAGGATCTCGTCACGGGTCTGTTCGCCGGGAAATCTGCTAGATTTCTTTTGTTTCCTCCTTTCTTCGAGCGACCTATTACTAATGAAAAAGAGACTTTCTCTTTTCAAACTATAATTGAATTTATTGATTGGTTTATTATTCCAAATTCCTTCTCTTTAAATAGAGAAGAATCCTTTCCTGATTACAATAGGTAATCTAAAAGAGTCCTAATTAGAATACGTTCTAAAAGAATCCTATTCTAATAATAAAACATATACTATTACTAAATAAGAAATAAATAAAACTACTTCCTAAATAAGTCTGAGACTTATATTTATCTACTAACTAAATATTTAAGCTAAGATATAGGAATATATTATAACAGCTAGCTATCGTAACAATAGCTCGTCTCATTTATGTTGCAATTTGCAAACAATTAAAAGGTTACAAGATATAGGATCTATGCCTAACCCAACAGATCACCTACAAGCGGATGTTTGTATCTCTCTTTTTTTTTCCTATTTAGTGAACTTCCATTATGTCACAAGACAAAGAAAATGAGAAACAAATTATTCAATTGAGATGCCAAGTTTAAAAGAAATTACTGTCATGTTTTAGCTGAAGGTCTTTCAAGCGGCTAATAATGTGGGAACCCACATTGGCGCAATGTTCTTGACGCTTCTCTTTGTCAAGAACTTTCAGTACCGCATGCCCACCAGCAGAACAAACAGGATTGCCGCCGAACGTGTTAAATTGAATCTTCTGAGACATAACACTTGCTATTTCTGGTGTTGTCACTACTGCTCCTAGTGGTAAACCATTACCAATACCCTGAAAGATGTTACTTGTGAAATGTTAATTGGTGACAACACAAAATTAATACAACTCTCAAATCTGACTATTCAAAGCATTGTAGTGCTGACTGCTGAGGAATTTAAATTTTGACATTTAACTATTCATCAAAAATGAATAAGACAATCAAGACCTTGGCCATGGTAACTATGTCAGGAATGACTCCTTGTGTCTCAAAACCCCAATAATGGCTTCCTGTGCGACCAAATCCAGTTTGAACTTCATCAGCAATGCAGACACCGCCAGCATTGCGTACAATGTCATAAACCAGTTTTAAGTACCCAGGGGCCAATTCAACTGTTCCTCCAACTCCCTAGCATCAATCATTAACAAGCAGCAAAAAAGAAGTTTCAGAAATCTCTCTACACAAATAACTTGAAAGAAGAAAGAATTTAGGCGAATTGTCAACCTGAATAGTTTCAGCTATAAATCCAGCAGCTTTTCCTGAAGTACCATATGCAATGTGATCTTCCACGTCTTTGGCATATCCAGATGGATCAGAACCAAAAATCCCTCGATATGGATCTGGATTAACAACGTGATGAATGTCATCCTGCGGAAGATGGTTAGAGTCATTTGTAAATCTTATCTCAAGGCCAGGAAACTCACTATCGGGTGAGAATATGAGCCTTAAACTATATGTAAGATGCACTGTCTTAAAGAAAATTAACCATATAGTTCAGGGAGATTAAGAATTTTACATTCTTCGCTTAAGTTAGGAGCAGAATCAAAGAAAACATCCAGAAATTTGAAAACAAAAAACCAAATGCCTGTTGTTTACTGTTTGGCGCACAGTTTTAAGTCAATAACGTTAATTGAACCCAATATCTCATCAAAATTATGATGCTTTCACAATACGATTGATGTAGATAGTCATTTACATGAATGATTATCTAATTTCATTTTGTTGGATGGATCATATATATGAACATTCTGTAACATAGATTACTAACATAATGAGAAAAAACACACACTGGAAGATTCTAGTTGACGAGATAGTCACATAATCTAGGGCTTCAATTTACTTTGCACACGCAGTTCAACTATAAGGCTTAGGCTGTGCTCATGATTAGATCAGTGATGAAATTCCTAACAAAAAATGCCGAAATCACCAAACCAAACTAGCTGCTAAGTTACCCAAAATAATAACAACAACAAAATCATATAGGATTTGCAAAAAATTGTACATAGCACTAGGATATAAACAAACCTGTGGTATAGGGTACTTCCATGTGTTTAGAGCAGTTAGTCCAATTGTATTAGAGCTTCCTCCATGATAAGCATTTCTTAAAGAAATCATATCTAGATTACCACTGTATAGTCTGGCCATCAGCATTGCTAATTCATTAGCTTCCGACCCAGAATTTACAAAATACACAACCTGCAATATATATAAGGATCATAGTCATCGACACAATAGTCATCCAATTAGCTAGAAAATGTTCAAATTATCTATTAGTTCAAGCAGATTTCCATTTTTTACAATCAAAGCTTCATCTACAAATCAGATTATGTTACGAAACTATAATATGTTTAGCAAAAAAAAAGGATTATAAACCAAGGTAGCGCGGACACTTCATTCAACCAACATGTCCCGTTTCAGAAACATTTCAGACACTTGACATTTCAGACACAAAACCTATTTTTTAAGTAGGAAACATTAAAATAACACCATTACGCCGTGTCCGTGACCATGTCAAGTGTCCCGTTTCTCCATTTCCGTGTCAAGTGTCCCGTTTCTCCATTTCCGTGTCCGTGCTACCTAGACCAATAATAATCTAGAAAATTCAATTTAAAGAAGAAAAAAACCTTAAGATTTCCGGGCATCTTAGCGGCTAAAGCCTCAGCAAAATCAGCAATAGCATGATGCAAATAGATAGTAGTAGCATGTTGAAGAAGCTTGCTCTGTTCCATAATAGCATTCAAAATGTCAGGATGACAGTGACCACATGAAACCGTCACTATTCCAGCAAACGCATCCAAATATCTCCTCCCACTTTCATCAAACAAATACTGCATCTTCCCTTCAACAATATTTAACTGCACAATAACACAATCCTTCATGAGCTACTAAAGACCAAAACTTTTGACTAAAAAAAGGACATAAACTTACAGGTTTTTGATAGTAGTAGAAAAGAGAAGGACCCAGAAATTTCTTTCGTTTGCTAAGAACCTCATCGGCCAATGGGCCTTTGTAGGGTTTGGGATCATAGTTGAAAGGTGGGAGCTTTGGTGGCGGAGGATCGGTGGCTGTGGCGGTGGCGGATGGAGTGGTGGTGGTGGCGGCGGTGGAAGCAGCAGATGAAGAGAAGAGATTGATGTTGTTGTAAACAAGAGAAGTGGGTTTGGATTTTTGTATGATTTTCTTGAGAATATGAGACTGTAACGCCATTTTTTGGAAAGCAGGTGAGTGTGAGGGAAGGGAGAGTAACAGTGTCAGTGACTCTGATTCTTATGAGCAACTTGTAAATAATTTTTCGGTTAGACGTAAGCTGATGTGCAACTTTCTTTTTCGGCAAAAAGTATAGATAGGTCTTCGTATTTTTTACAAAAGTACGGATCAGATTTTTTAATTTTTTAAGTACAATTAAACCCTCTTAATTTTTTTTTTTTTTTGAGAATAAACCCTCTTTATTTTCAAATAGATAAATAATCTCTTTCGTCCAACACCATTAGAAACAGTTGTTTTAATGGTTGATATGTCTCTCACGATGATATAGGAAAAAAATTTACAAATAATTTTAATGTTTAAAATATTTATCAAAAATTTGAAAGGGTATATATTCAAAAAATAAATTAAAAGGGTTTATTTGTTCAATTTTAAAACAATGAGGGTTTAATTTTTTAATTTTAAAATTATAAAGACTTAATTGTGTCCAAAAAATAAAAAAACTTATTTTTTTTACCTGTCTTACCTTCTCAAAAACAAAAGTCAGGCGAATTTTAAAAAAAAATTCAAAGAGCACTTTGTCTCTTTAATCTATAAAAGATGGACAATTAGTATATAAGTTGATTTTGCGACAAATTAATTTTAAAATTGATAGTTATAATCAACAAATTTTATTTTACAAATTAATTTAGTTGTAGGAATAAATTGTTAATTGAAGAGATAGTTAAATTACAAATTGAAGTGATAAATTATAAAATGGAATTAATTGACCAAAATTGCGAATTACTTTAAATTATAATTATTTGAAAGTTGAATCCTAGAAAAACTAAAAAGGATTAAATTATTTTGAATTATAAAAATATTATACTATTTTGAATAGTTTAAAATACAATATGGAGTTTAAAAATAAGTATATCCTTGGAGGAGGTAAAGACAAAATGGCTGATTTGGAAGTGAGTCATGATCATGGATATATTAAGATCAGTGCATGTTTCACATGCTTTGTCTTCACGCTTTATTTTAGCTTAATAACATTATTAATGGTGGTTAACATCAATAATGGTTCGGAACAATTAATTGTAAAAATGCTGAATCAGAAACACAAGAAATAAACTATAAAATTAAGCCGGTTTAATTTTGATTTATTTTCTATATTGATATTGTAGAAAATACACCGAAAAAAAATCAAAAAACACACTTAAGAGACACGTACTAAACATTATAAAAAAAGGGTTAATTCCTAAAAAAATCACGAACTTTACACGAAGTTTCATTTTAATCATGACCTTTAAAAGTTGCCATTTAAAGGCACGAACTTTCATTTTGTTTCAAATTTATCATTTTAATGTATTTTTGTTTTCTAAATTCTTCAATAAACCATTAATAAAAGACCCAAATTATAAATCGACATTAAATCTTATTATCTTTTAGTTAGAGTATATAGGATTAGGAATTTTTGGTTCGATAAAATACACCGGATTTTACTTTGGCGATAGATTTGAAACAAAATGAAAGTTCGTGCCTTTAAATGACAACTTTTAAAGTTCATGATTAAAATGAAACTTTGTGTAAAGTTCGTGATTTTTTTAGGAATTAACCCTAAGGCCCCCTTTGGAATAATTCCAATTGTTAATTGGAATTCATTTACAAATGAATTCTATATGGAAATCATTTACAAATGAATTACACCGTTTGGAATGAAAGAATACAAAATTTAAAATTGAAATGAATTCCATATATTTATGTTTGGAATGAATTCTAGAATTGAATTCTTTGTAACCTTATTCCCATATTAACCTTATAGACATTTTATTAAAAATATCTTAAAAATAGAAATAATCATTAATTTTTTAATAATATCAGCTTATTAAATATATATATATATATATATATATATATATATATATATATATATATATATATATATATATATTTAAAATTAATAATACTAAAGTCACTAATATTATGATTAAGATGTATAAAATAATTAATAATGATTTTTAAAAATTAAAAATAAAAATATACTACATAAAAAAGATGGAGATGAAAATTAGAAAGAAAAGATAGAAAGAAAAAAAATAGTAATAAAAATAAAAAGTGAAAGAAAATAAAAAAATAACTTTATAAAGTAAGGACAAATTAGTCAAATAAAATTATTCTTTTAAATTTTTGGAATTCATTTGCAAATTCCACCTATTTTAGTTGGATTTGCAATTCCTCAAATTATAATTAAAACCAATTCCAGAATTTCAATTTCAAGAATTGTTTTAATAGGTTCATTTATTCCAAACACAAAAAATTAGAATTACAAATGAATTCCACATAATTTTATGGAATTCATTCATTCCAAAGGGGCCCTAAAAAAATTATCTTTTCTCTCTAAAACAATCCTAGCGGCCTAGAGTTTTTTTTTTAATTATTTCTTCAGCAGTCGTCAATAGTTTAATTTTTCCGTTGACGGTAGCCATTCCTTTATTTATGTTATTTTAATTTCATAAAATATAATTTGGATTAAAAGAATAAAACAAAGAAGATATTTGCAGAAAAGACATTCTACATGAAGAACTGTGGATTAATTGAAAGAAGCTAAAGTAGATAAACAGACCTGTTGGATCCATGTGTGTATAAGTTCAATTGTAGTTCAATTTCCAGAATGAAGCACCCTTGTCAAGGACATTTATTTCAAGGTCACCACTTCATAATCTGCCATCAGCACTGCTCATCCATTTGCTTCTGAATCTGTATGTCCTGCATTTTGGAAACAGTACAAGACCAATAGCTGCCTAATTTCAAATGTTCACAAGTTTATAAGCAGAACTTCATCATTTATATTTAAAACTTAAGCAAAGTCAATAATATTCAGGATGATGAATCTCCAAAACCTGAAAATTTCCTGGCATCTACTCAGCTAATGCCCACCAAAATCAGCAATAGCATTAAACAAGTAGATGGTTGTACTTGTAGCATTCTGGGAGACTTGCTTTGCTCCATAAGAGCATACAAGAAATCAAGCTATAAAAACACAACATAACAATCATCATTGATAGATTATGATTTCTATTAGAAAGCCAGGATAATATACAAAGGGTATAGTACTAACAGGATTTTGATTGTAGTAGAAGAGAGGGACCCAAAAACTTGTATTGTTTCTCGAGAAATTCATCGGTGTAGTTATAAGAAATCACCAATAGTCACGGCAAGAACAGGAGCCATCCTTAAAATGATGAAAACGAGTAACATCTCTCACGATGATTTCTCTACCCATAAGCTTGGAAATAAATTTGATAGCTGTATGACAATCATTACAGACTCTGAGATTCTTCATTATCCTCAATGTAGTGTTTTCTGGGGTACTTATTAGCCCAAATGCAATGGCCAGTTTCTCACTGTGATATCTAAGAATCTGATCCTTCACCTCTATATCAAGGTCATGCAATACAGATTGAGTGTCTGGAACAAACCCCATCTTTTTAATCTCCTTCCAGATCTTGTCCATCGTTTTATAGATTTTGTCTTTCTGAGGGTGTAGCCCATCGTCAGCTCCGAAGATATGTGCTTTGTTTTGAATCTGTATCCAACTAAAACCTTGCTCTTTCTTTACTCCTCTATCTTTCATTAACTTTCTAATTTCAGCAGCTTCTCGCCATCTTCCACAAGCTGAATATACATTCGCAAGGGCAGAGTATGCCCCACTGTTGTCCGGCTCAATGCAAAGCAGTCTCTCTGCTGCAACTTTTGCCAGATCAGCATTTTTATAAACCTTACAAGAAGATAACAGTGAACCCCAAGCTATAACATCTGGTTCAACAGGCATGTTCTCTATAAACTTAAATGCTTCTTGCAGCAACCCAGCACGCCCAAGCAGGTCAACCATGCACGCATAATGGCTCAGAGTTGGCTCGATTTTATGTACACTAGTCATCAAATTGAAGTAGCTCTTGCCCTGCTCTACCAATCCTACATGTGTGCAAGCAGAGAGCACTCCTACATAAGTTATGTGATCAGGCTCAATACCAACTGCCAACATCTTTTCAAACAGCTCTATTGCTTCTTGTCCAAGACCATGTTGAGCTAAAGCTACAATCATAGAAGTCCAAGAGATAGTTTCCTTGTGCCGACTAATGAGGTTAAATACATTTTGGGCACTGCTGATACTTCCAGCTTTTGCATACATCGTAATCAATGCATTACCTACAGAAACTGATGAATCTTCTTTTGATTTTATCGCGCTTGCATGAATTTGTTTTCCGTGATTCAAGGAAGCCACACTTGAAATGACACTCAACATGGCTGCTAGTGTATAACTGTTTGGCCGGGGTCCTTCTGTAGCCATTATTCTGAAAAGCTTCACGGCATCATCACTCAAGTCATTCTGTACATAACCTACTATCATAGCCGTCCATGCAACTACATCACGTTCCCTCAATGAGTCAAAAATATGTCTGGCTGGGGTTATATTCCCAAGCTTGACATAACCATCCAATAGGGCTGTAAATGCTATAACATCAAGATCTGAAATCCCGCTTTGCTTTACAATCTTCTGAGCAATTTCAATTCCTCCGGTCTTTCCATACATTGAGATCAAAGAATTTTCCACTGCCCCCGATATATCAAACTCCATCCTGATTAGGTAAGTATGAATTTGCTTCCCAAGATTCAAGTTCTCAAGATTTGCACAGGCTGATAAAATACTGGCTAAAGTAAACCTATCAGGTTTCAAAGAAGAATCTTCCAACATTCTAGAGAAGAATTCTAGTGCTTCCTTATCAAAACCATGCTGATGATATCCCGCAATCATCGAATTCCAAGTAACTATATCCCTTTCACTCATTTGTAGAAACTGAGCAAGAGCCAAGTCAACTCTCCCGCGATTCATATGCAAGGATAACATAATATTCCAACTCGAAATACTCCTCAATCTCATCCTATCAAAAACCATTTTCGCCATAGCAAAATCTCCCGCCTTTGCATACGTATTAAGAAGTGAATTAGCAACAGGAACACACCCACCAAGTCCTAATTTAACAACAAAAGAATGAACCTTTTTACATAAACCTAAACTCCCAAGAGCAGCACAAGAAGAAAGTACATTAGTAATGGTATATTCGGTAGGCGAAATTCGATCCTTCACCATAGCTATAAACATCTTTATCGCACTGTCGAAACGACCTGTTTGATTATAACCCACAATCATTGTAGTCCAAGAAACAGAATCACGCTCAGGTAATTCATCAAAAACGCAATGTGCTTCGGCTAATTTGCCTAATTTTGCGTACCCAGTGAGAACTGTATTCCATGAGAATGTATTCTTCACAGGCATTTCATCAAACAGAATGTGTGCATCAACCATGTACCCACATTTCGAATATAAATTAATGAGATTGTTCATCAAGTATATACTACTAAAGTTGAGGCCTAATTTGATAATTTGGGCATGGATTGATTTGCCTGTTAATGATGGGTCCTTGGATTTGAGGGTTGTTTGAAGAAGAAATGCATAAAAATCAGCTGGTGAAGTTGCCATTAAAGAATGTTAGAACAATGGAAAAATTTAATAGTTTATATTTATATACAATTAGAATTGGCGGGAGCTAAAAAAATTAAGGAAAATCTAACAAAATGCAAATGGATCAGCTTGTAAATTTTTAAAAGATTTATTACAGAAACTTTATACTTTTTCTTTTTCCTATTTTGGTGTTTCTGTTTTGCAGATTTTTTAAAGGTAAAAGATAAAAAAAATCTTTAAATTTCTCTAAAAGTACATATCTAAAAGTACATATTAGCTCGTTTATTATTTTTGGATATAGAAAAACGCTTGTTGTTATAAAATTAAACAATTGAACTCTCTAAAAAATTAAAATAGGACAAATAAACCATTCCGTTAAATATACAGTTCACAAAGTCAAATTGGTTAAGAGTAAAATTCAAAAAATTTCTTAATATTTACATCATATTTCAGATTAATCCTTCAAAAAAAAACATCAAAAGATTATCAAAAACTATTAAAAAATGACCTTCGGCGAGCTTGTCGGAGGTTGTCTGCAAGTTTATTGTCAAACAAAAACAGACCTAATGATCTGCTCTCTTTTGAGAACAAATCGGGTTTGTTTTCTCTGTTAGAGAACAATATGTATGTTCTCAGTAAGTCTGTTCTCTTTGAAAACAATAGGTCTATGCTAAAAAACCAACGACGATTGTTCGATTTCTTAATTAAAATTTAATTAAGTTCTAACTAAAATTAATTTGATTTTAATTTAATTTAATTTTAGTTAGTTTAATTGGTTTTAATTTGTTTAACTGAGTTTTGATAGATTTAATTGAATTTTGATTGGTTGAATATAATTGATTGATTGGTTGAATATAATTGATTGATTGGTCTAATTTGATTTTAATAAAAATATTACTTAATATTAGGAAAAAAATGGGTGAAATTATGCCACCAACTTCATAAATATAAAATTGGTATATATTTTAAAAATTAAGGTTATTTTTGAAATGTTTTTCTATAAATTTATGAGTGGCACATCAGTAGTTAAAGCTGGTTTTTACTTTTGATGGATGAAGGAGTTTTTTTTGTTTAGTAAAAAAATTTGAAAGGGCTTTTTTATAACAAAAAAATACTGATCTGTAATTTTGAAAAAACTTCGAGAATTCTTTTTGTATCATTTGCTTTTTTAATGAGGAATTTTATTATATTTAAATAAACAGTCAATTTATTCTCTGAATTTTTAATTTGGAGTTAAATAATTCACTTTTATTTTTTTTAAAAAAAACTCTTATTTTCGATTAATAAAGGATAACATTTTTAATCAATTAAAGATAAAATTAGATCGTCATGATCTATTAACTTGTACACATTATATACTAATATGCTTTTAATTGACCTAAAAATAAAAAATAATTTTTAATTGATCAAAATGTTTGAAAGTAAATAATTGACTCTGAATCGCAAACTTAAAAATTGGTTGATTCTTTATCCATTATATTCGCTATATTTACAATTTCATTTTTAAAACTTAAAAAAATATGAGTTTTTATAATAAAAATTGTATTTATTTTGATTTAATGAAATAATCTGCTTTATTTTAGTATTTAGTGCATTTGCAAATAATGAATTTATTAAAAAGGAAAATATATAAAAACAAGTTTTAGCCTATTTAAATTTATTTTATCCAATAATGATAAACAATAAAATAAGATTTATTAGTATAAAAATAGTCAGGAACACAAATTCAGGGGGTAAAGTTAGCTATCCAACACCGCGCTCATTTCAATTTCAAAATCTCCATAAAAATCCTAAATTTAGGTTTTTTTTTTATCCATAATCTCCTTTTTTTCATTAAATTTAGAATACCCATTTTGTTTTTTTTTTTAAATCAGATTGCATTTCCCATTTGATGCTTCAAAATTTCATTAAAAAATCCTGTTTTTGTTTTCAAAACCCTAAAAATGCCAAAACGACGAGTTAAAAAGAAGACAGTGAAAGAAGTTCCCCAAATTCAAAATCAAGACGAAGGTCAATTGATAGACCGAGAAGGTTCATTTATTTACTTATTCATTTAATTTGATTATATTTCGATTTCAACTTGGTTTGAATTATGCACTAATTGTATTATAGTTTGCTCCTAATTATGACTAGTTGAGCGCCAGTGTGCTGCAATTAGGGCTATGCGTGATGTGAAGGATGAGCATACCTTAACCGGGTTGCGTTTGCTTCAATCCTATTTCAACCAGGACCAGTTACAAACTCCTGCCCTCCAGTTCTTTAAGGAGAATCATGTGAACTTATCGATCCGAAAAAGTAGCGAAAATGGCGAAATTGAGGTGGATTGGAATGATAAAGGGGATGATTTGTCGATGAGTCAAGCTCCTAATGCAGGAAACTTACATGCTTTGTTACGCCGGCTGTCTGTTACATTTTCTGAGTGCTCTGCTGTTCCGTCTCTTGGCGCCTTTGACAATGCGGATTATGGTGAGATTGAGTAGTTCCTTTGTTTGTGAATGTTTGAGTTGGTATTTGGTTTGTTGAATTGGTGTAATCTGATGATGATTTGCGTTTTCTGTGGCAGGGAGAACGAGCATTTTGGGTGGTAACAGCCTGCTGACGAAGGACTTTGTATGTTTCTATAAAACCTTAGTTATTGCATTTTTGTTTTGCAAAAGGATACTGATAGTAGAAGGATTTTGAATTTAGCCTCAAGTTTGCATAAGTTAATGGGTGATATAGGATGACTATTGTCCAAGTAGCACGAACACTGTATTCAATCAACATTTCCCGTTTTGAAAACGAGTTGGAAACTTGATGTTTCGGATGGAAAACTTTGACCATTTCACCGTGTCTTTGTCCAAATATCTCATTTTCTGTATCTGTGTCCATGCTACATAGACTATTGTTAATTAACATTTTCTGAAAATCTTTTGGATACATATGATTCTTCTTGAAGTAACCACTTCTACTTTAACAATGTTTTCTGGTGGAAGATAAAAGAATTACTAACCTACATAGGTTTCTCGGTACTAAAGCACCTATAGCGTAGAAAGACGAGTTGTAATGTTTTCTTACTTTTTCATCCTTTGCTCATGGTTTTGAACTGGTAAAATGAATCAGCTTACCTTTTTAAAGATTTATCTAAGAGTGCTTTGTATATCACTTCATGGATCAGATTAATGAAGCAACACACTTAACATGAATCCATACTCTATTTTTTTTATCTGAGAACTATTTGATATTTTTCATAGGTATTGGAAGGTCCATCTGACTCTTACATGTTAGCTGACGGTCTCCAAACTCCTGGGGTGTGTACTTCTCTCATGTTTTCCCTTTTATATCCTCATACTCACAAGTCAAGTTTTTCTATTGACTTTTGCTAGCATACACTAAGTGACAACTTGAATATGTTTCAGTTTCTAAGGATAACTGAAGCTCCTTTTATGGATGATGTCTTGCAAAATATGTTTTTTATGATATATTCTGCTGAAGTACTTTAAGAAGACTTGGGAATAATTTTTGTCATGGTGTTTCTTTATTGTTTAGAATGAACTTTACTAAGAAATGTCATTGATCAAGGACACCGTGACACAGTCCCGTCACCAATTGCATAAAATATTTTTTACCATAGCTCCTTTGTCATTTTATCTTATTTTTCCTTTATATAGATTTTAATTGAACATGTAGACATATGATATATCAGGTTGCTATTTATAAAATTTAGAATCTCAAAATTGACTCAAATTCAACTGAGCTATATTTTTTGAGGTGGAATTTGAGTCCGACAGGATATTGAGATATTTGGATTCGACTCAATTCGATTTGATTATTTATGAAAAAGATAAGATTGAATTTTACCATAAATGGAATTATTAAAATACTCTATCTCGACTCATCTTGATTCAATTAATTTTTGTTGTTGATTTATTTAGGGTATAAGTGTAAGTATATATAAACATTAAGAGTAAACTGTAAAATACCTTAAACTAGACTAAAGTTTCTCAAGTGAGTATTTGAATATTTGAATTCGCCTCGAAAATTAATTCGAGTAACTTGAGATCAAACTCGCGATCGAGCTCCACATTTAATTAATTTCAAATATATTTTATTCAAAGTTGAGCAACTCGCGAGTTGCCTAGACTCATTACAAGTTTATATAGAAGCTAAAGGAGCATATTTTATCTGTAAATATACTTTAGAAAACTGTAGAAATCCTATTGAGGTTTCTGAAGTGAGTGAGATGCCTCTGATTATTGATGTAGGTTAGTAGCCAGAGAATGTCTGTCGGGATGACACCCAAAACTTTAAGGCTGCCTAAGCCTGGTGAGATGCTTCTCTCTGTCCATGGCTCACCACTCGGCGTCTTCAAGGAAGATAACATGGAAGCCATACTTGGTAAGACTATGAGAAACATACTACATTTACTGCTTTCTTGTTCTATTCAGTTCAATATGTCAATGTTGTTGAATTAGTCTACTTTTTAGGGTTTGTTTTGATGTATCATTAACTGATTGCAGAGTCAGAAGAGGGTTGACTGGTTTCATGTTGTTCACTTAGATTTTGAAATTATATGGCACGGAAACTTATCGATTGCTACACGGAGAGGCTTCTGAATCTACAAATTTGTATAATTATAGTCTATTCTTATAAAAAATGCCGTTTTCCGTTTCAATATTTCTCATTTGTGCTGGTGTGAATGCTTGTACTTCATCCATGTGCAGCTACCTTCATTTGTTGATGTTATGATCAATGTATAATTATACAACACAATGGTTGTGTCACGTCATTCGTCCAACAAACCAAGTAATGTGCTAATATTTAATGATAAAAAATAAGCAATAATTAAAGATTTCCAATCGCAGTCTTGTTGTAAAAATGACGGGCACAACCGTTGCATGGGATAAACATTCTCAAATCTCAATCAGCTGATAGTAGTAAGTAGGCTTGATCAAGAACAGCATGGCGTTTCCATTGGTTCTATTAGATACTCTGAAATATAAATTTTGAAATTTAATTTCTGAAAGAAATGCTCAACTCAATTATCTGAACTTTTAAATAGTTACAGGTTAACAATGGCACAAATCTTCGGTATTTATATGCCGGAGGTTATAGTTTTAAGGAAATTTTGTTATCTACACCAGATCCTTCATGAATTTCGCTACTTATAAAGTGTGAGGCTCCCTCATATAAGAATAATCAGGTTTAGATAATAACTGTCTGAATAAGTCATAAGAATAGCGACAAAGTACTGCAGAAAACAACATTTGATATTCCAGTCCAAAGATTTACATATAAACTTAAGGGGAAATTCACTCCGAACAGCAAACTGCAGAAGCATTAAAGCATGAAAAATAAAACAACTAACAGCAATCCGGAGATTCACTGCAAACAGCGAACAGCAAACTGGAGATTTCGCCATTTGGAGCTGGGCTGTCTCGGCAGATCCATGTCACTAATACCACGGTGGATAAACTGAAATTATTCCTAAATCTCAAAGTAAATCGAAAAAATATCAAAATTAAACCGAAAGTAAATCAAGAGTAATGCCAAAATTAAATCGAAAGAGAAAAATGAGTAAACAATAGGAAGGACCAAAAGAGAATCCCAACATTAGAATCCATAATAGATGCTTATAAGGATATATATACAAGACAACAATCATATATATTTAAGGCAAGATACAGCTCAACATGAGACATATTTCCATGCAAAATGAAGCACCAAGCACGACGACGAAGATGATCAGACAAGAATTAAGGCCCTCCTGTCTCAATCTTCATGCGGTAGAATGGGCTAAAAGTAACATTTTCCTTTGCAGACAGCTATTGCTTTAGTGATGTAAACACATAGAACTTGCGAATGTAAAAGAGAGGAAGCAATACAATTTTGAGGACTTTGATCTTCAGTCAGTTATGGTGTAATGTTGGAAACATGCACAGACACTCGAAGGGATTAATCAAATACAGGGAAACAAATCGTAAGGAGAAGAGGGTAAACTTACTACTCCCACAGAGAACGTATAGCCATTAAAACTATAATAGCGACGCTGAGATTTTGTTCACCATAAGAAGTAACAGCAGATTCTAAGACTTCAGGTATTGCAGTAAACGCCGGTCGGGAAATTCTGTAAAAAAAACAAGAAATTACAACTCCAATAAGAATCATCTGACACCATTCCAATTAAACCTCAACAGGTTATTTCTGATGCTAGTTATCATAACGCAGACAGAAAGCACCAAGAATGGCAATTTGAATAGGAATTATCACACTTTCACCACTTATAAATGCATAACTAACTGAATAATGCACATCAAAAAATTCACATGTAACAGGCTGGGTGATAAAATCAGTAACAGGGTGTTGTAGAGAAGATCAGGCACCCCGTTCAGGTTAATCGTTAATGCGCCTGAACATAATTCAACAGCATCGCAGCCATTATTAAAAAAACAAAAATCATAAAGCTACTTCATTAATCTTCATTGATGATTAAAAAATACCAAGAGGACTCACTTTATCTCTCAGCAGCAATCATATTAACTACCTCAATGATCCGCTTGTCCATTCGAACCTAAACAATATGCATCAAAGGAAAATGCAGAATCTTCACATACATGGCAAACAAACAAACACCCAATTATTAGGTCTTCATCGATCAAAATTCGGATTTGATAATATTAATTATTAAATAAAAATGTTCAATCAATTAGGGATAGGGTTTTATTTTTTAGAACCAAAAACCGGATATTAAAAGAGAAAATGACATACAATCCCTCAAAATCTCAAAATATTATGTTAATAACCCATCTTTTATTTTCTTACAAAAATCCCTCAAATTTTAAACGTTTCTTTCATGCCTACCTTTTTGCATTTTTTATTCCTATTTTATCCCTGATGTATTTTGCTTATTGTGTGTGTAATACACTGAATCATTTTTTCTATCATCTCCTACACAACGGTTATTTCCATTAATACAATTTAAATCCCTTCTTCTGATAATTACTCAGCACGACATCACCACGATCTCAGACTCCCACCTTGCTAACAGTTAGCTTCTTCTCCTCCATTATCTCCTAACTTCCTCCATTATTCCTTAACTTCCTCCATTCTTTTTTTTCCGACTTGTTTATATGGTTACCACACGCGGTGGGTCTGATTCTCAACCTGAAATCAAAGCTAGCGAAATGAGGAAGAAGACCGTTGCAAAGAAACCTCAAAAAACTGTTAAAAAAAAATCAACTGAAGAAGCTTCAGTTCGTCCATCTCCTACCTCTTTAAAGAAGAGACATGCAGATGATTTAATCCGGTCACCGAAGAAGCACAAAGGCATTTCCATCAATGAATCAAAGAAAACTGCTCCTAAGGTGTGATTTCATACTTTTCTAACTTACTTAGGGTTCACATTTAGTCTATTATAGGTTTTCTTAACATTTATTTTATACTCAATAGATTTTCAATTAAGTTATATTTATTTAGGGTTTATACTTGATCTTGTGTATAATGTTTTTTAATTATGAACTTAGTAGTTATTAAACAAACAATTGTTATGTATTCTGTTTTTTATGTATTTGTTATTTTCCAGGTTTAGGTTTTTGGTTTTAAGTTTTATCAACCTGTTTTTCATTATGATTTGTAGCTGTTTTTGCAGGTTTGTTTGTTTTTTTTTTTCAATTTTTTTGTTTTTATTTTCATTTCATTTTTTTTGTGTAATATTGGTTCATATCTAGTTGACATTGAGTTTTTATGAATTATGACATTTTTTGCTTTCATTTATGTACATCTATAGCAGTTTAAACTTAGTCGAGAAGAATTGTTATGTATTTGTTATTTTCCAGAATTAGGTTTTTTATTTTAAATTTTATCAACCTATTTTTCATTATGATTGTAACTGTTTTTGCATGTTTGTTTGTTTTTTTAATTTTTTTTGTGTAATGATGGTTCATATCTAGTTGACATTGAGTTTTTTTGAATTATGACATTTTTCGCTTTTCATTTATGTACAGCTATGGCAGTTTAAACTTAGTCGAGAAGTTCATTCTCACTCCAAGGTCGATACGCGCATGTCGTATGATATCATTTCCGAAATCAAATCGACTCTTAATGCCGGTGAATTGGAAATGTTCAGACAATGTTGCTTCGGGTACCTCATTGACATTCCAGAGATCACAATGCAAAATCAGATTATCCACTGTTTGTTACTAAGGGAGGTCGTACAATTGAACAAATCTGAATTATGGTTTGAAGTCGGCGGGTGTCGGCTGAAATTTGGCATTGAAGAATTTGCACTGGTGTCTGGTTTAAACTGCCAAGGTGACAGCAGTAAATATGGCTATCCAAAAGTTGCAAATGGCCTTTATGACAAGTACTTCAGCGGGCTGCAATCGGTTTCTAAACAAACCCTTCAGGATTTGTTTTTATCTAGGCGTTGGGATTCGGAGGAGGACGGTTTTAAGCTCGCATTTATGCATTTTTTGCACAATTTCTTGCTTGCTTCACCAAAGACTGCTCGTATCCCTTTGAAAGACTTTGATGTTGTTGATTCTGCCGATTTTAATGACTATCCGTGGGGTGTTGATGTATTCAAGTGCACGTTTGATTCCCTGGCCACAAAAGCTGTTCTTACTCCGGGATGTCTTAAGGCTGAAGACAATGCTTACCACTATCGCCTAAATGGTTTTCCATATGTATTGCAATGCTGGTTCTATGAGTGCTGCCCGGCAGCCAAAAAAACTTTTGTTCAACTTGTGAACAAAACTGCTATCCCGCGTATTTTGAGATGGCAAGCATTTTTTCATCCAAAATACATTCCTGTCGACAGAGAACTCTTTGTTGAATTTGCATCTGATCAGGTTTGCAGATTTTTTATTTTATGATTTTTAAATTGAATTTATCATTTGCTTTTTTTCATGTATGGTTTACATTGGGTTCACATTTGGTCTATGTGTAGGTGTTTTTTCGGTCTATTGTTCCAACCCCTGCAGAAAAGAATGCCCTTCCGTTAGGTGACTTTTTCAAAAAGAATAAGGGTAAGGGTAAGGCAGTGAATGATTCTAATGTTAGCCAAGTAGGTGGGAATGAAGACGGTTATTGTTCGGCGTTTGATATATCGAATGCTTCTGAATCAATAACGCAAACTTTGGATTTACGTAAAATGGAAAAGAAGCTTCAAGTTTTGATGGTTGGTCAGAAGACCATGCAGGCTGACATATTGGAGTTTAAACGTGTTTTCACTTGCAAATTTTCCGAAGTTTTGACAGTTGTAAATTCGTTAAATGCGATGCTTACTGATATTGTTGATTCAAAAAAGGTAACGTGTTTTGATTTTTAGTACTTTTATCATTTAATGTTACTGTTTTATGTTATTATAGTAGTTTACATTTTTTATTAATATGTACTGCTTTGCTCTAATTACAGGACAAAGTTGATGATTCCAATGTAGACGCCTCATCTTCTCGAGATGGCAGTGAACATGAGGATGATTCTAAATCATCTTCTATTGAACCTGAAGTTTCTATTGAAACAGAAAACACTGATTCTGAAGATTCTGCCATACTTTTAAAGGTTCAGTAAAATATAATTTATTGTATTTCATATTATGTTTTTGTAACTGAATATGAACTTAATATGAACTTCATATATGTAACAGACTCTGAGTAAGAAAAAGAAAGAATGTGATAGTTTGCAGACAAAAAGTGTTGAAAAGGAGAAAAATGCTGATCTTCCCGCGAAGAAAAATAGTTCTATAGGAACCGAAGGAGGAGTTGAAGATTCCGTTGATGCTCAAAAGGTCACGCATACTGATGAAATCGATCCTAAGTCTTATTCTGTAAAAGAAAATAGAGAAGGGGAGTCTTCTGATGAAGAAGAAAGTAATGAAAAAATGGAAGAGGTAGGGGAGCCTTCTGATGGAGAAGAAAGTGATGAAAAAAGTGAAGATGTAGGTGAGGAGGATGGTTCTAAAAAAATGGAAGATGCAGATTTGGTTGACGAGAAGGCTGGTGATTGGACTGACATTACTGATAATGTTCCAAATGAGAAGAATATGGAAGCTGATGCTGTGATTGCTTCGACTGCTAAGGTATATTTAATATTTATAAATTAAATTTTGTTAATTTTATTTACCTTTTTAATTTCAATTTATTAGGTTCCGCGTGAAAGTAAGGCGATCTCAATATCTCCAACATGCACTTTGACAGAAGAAATGTGTGATGAGGCTGAAAAAAAGGCATATGAATCCATTGCTAAATTAAAATCTAAGGAGGTATTGTTTTCTTTAATTTTTATTAACTGTTTAACTTTATATGTGATGGTTTATATTAGGTTATTATTGAGTTCATATCAGGTTACTAAAAATGTGTTTTTTTACTTTTTGTAGATTGACTATATAGAAGCAAACTTCGGTACTGATTCTATTAACCCTGATGTTGTGACTCCAGTTCCTTCTAAAAGGATTGTAAAACCTAGTTTTTTAATGAAGTCACCATTTTTGAACGAGTTTGGTTCTTCTTCAGGCTGCATTATGCCGAAGCCGAGTAATGGCAGCGTCTGTCTTTGTCCATTTGACGGTAATTGCATTTTTTTTAGTGATGTCACTAAACAAGATATTGTTCGGAAATGGCTGGCAGAAGGCAATCCTAAAAGCTCCAGGTTCGTATGCTAACTCATTTTATGTTTAGAATTATTTTGTTTCACTTAGATTTTTTAATTTGTTTTCTTTTTGTTTTTAGGAAGAAAATATACGATTCAAAGACTGACATATTGCGTCCCCGTTTTTGTCTTGGCGTTGCTGACATTGACTCAAAAAGTTGGTTTTACAATCTTTTTCACATTGGACAGCCTATCGCGTGTTCTGTTAGTATCTTCTTTCTTATTTTTTCTTTTTATTATTTTATTTATTTATCATTTTAATTACTCATGATAGCTGCAATAACCATAAGTTGACTACATATCAACTTATCTTTATTTTTTATTTTTTTGCAGCATGTAGATATTTTGCTTTATTATCTGAGGAAAAAAATTAAAAACGGACGTGGTGCAAACAGAAGATGCACAACTACTGACAATTTTTTCGATCGACGTATTCAAGCCATATACGCTTTATACTTGAAAAAGCAAGATACGTCACTTGTTTCTTCGAAAAATACAGCGGCTGAGTACATTTACGGTGGTCATATGCGTTGCAACACCAAGTGGGCTGATGTTGATGATGTTCTTTTCCCGATCAACTGCGGTAAAGATTGGCATTGGATATTGGCTCGGCTGAACTTCAAGGAACGATGCATATATGTCTACAATTCGTTGAGGTCAGTTCGAAGTGACTCATCTGCAATTGAGATCGTTAACTGCTATAGTGTGTTGCTTCCGCTCTTCCTTGAAGATGTCAAATTTTTTGAATCTCGAGATGACATAGACACTACCTGCGGTCCTTATGAGGGAAAGAGTATAACTGACCCATTCAGAATCGAGATTGTGCAGAACTTACCCATTCAAACTGATACGTAAGTCTTATATTTTTTACCATTTTTATTTAGTTGTTTTTTTTTAAGTTATGGTGGCAGAATATGAACTTGATGTGAACTGTATGTGAACCTTATGTCATTCTTATCTATTATACCTCTTTAACATTTTTATCTTACTTCTTGCAGTGATTGTGGAGTTCATATGTTTGCCGCTGCTGAGTTTTTTGTTGATGGAAAAGTTATGGGGGAAGATTTTAGTGCCGAAGAACACCGTGCTCGTTATGCTTCGTCATTATATTTTTATGGTCGTTGGAAGTACGAATCTTCAGTTCTTAGTGAAAATGAAGCTCCTTTGAAAATCAAGAGGGTGGCTTCTTAGGCATTTTTCCTTTTAGGATTTTATTTTGTTTTGTATCGGAAATATATCTGAATATTATCGTACTATCGTACTTTGGATGTTATTATTTGTCTTTTGTTTTTTATATTGTAAACAGAATTTATATTTTTAATTCTAGTTGGCACCATTTTTCTCTCTTTTATTTTATTTTTAGTCTACTATACAATTAAACATTTATTTGTTTCTTTGTGTAGCTTTTAAATATTAATTAAAAGTTACAATTTTTTTTATACCTAATATAAGCCATATTTGAACATAACTCTGTACAACTCATACTTAAGGACTATATGTGAACTTAATATTAACCTTATGTCAACTTAAAAAAAAAAACAAATCAACAAGTCTTTTTAAATTTATTACATATATTGTGGATTGCATTAATATATAGGACATTTTATATATAAAGAAATTGAAATTTATATTACTTTAAAACTTCAATATGTCTTTTTAATTGAAATGTATTTGAACCTCAAAACAACCTTATATCAACCTGAAGTGAACTTTAATAAATTGGATCATTTTTTCTTAGGCATATTCCTGCATGTCTTCACATTGTGTCCTTTTTTTTCACATCTGCTGCACTTGTTATGATTTGTAGTTTCCTCGGCAGATCTAATTCTTTTCTTCCTAGGCCTTCCCGACTTTGTTCTTCCTTGTGGTGTATTAACAATCTTTTGTGCCACTTCTTCTGGGACATTCCACAAACTTTCATCTACCACTGGATATACTGTTTCTTCATATGTCTTCAGTATTGTTTCTTTTGTGAAATAATGCGAACAAAATTTGTAAGGATCTTGATTGAATTCTTTGAGTATTGCCATTGCATGTGGGCAAGGAATTTCATCAATGTCGAATCTCCTACATGTGCACGTTCTTTCTTTAAGGTCGACAATGAACTTTGTTTTATGATCATAGACTGTCTTCACATTGTCATTTGAATTTGAAACCTGCATTTTTAGTTAAATGTCAGTAACCATATATGAACCATATGTTAACTATATGTGAACTGTACTTATTAAATTTTATATAATTAAATCATACCACTAATTTCAATGACTGAATGTAATTGTCATTCAATATATCTTCTGCTCTTTTTGATAGGTTTGTGAAAGTTGATCGTGCCAAATGCCTATTCGCGTAGCTCCATTCTTGCACCATTTTTCGTAGGTACTCAAGTAGTGTAGTGATTGGGAGATCCTTACCTGCCTTTATTCTTGAATTCATTGATTCTGCAATATTAGTTGTCATGACTTTGTGCCTGTTATTTTCGCAATGTGCTCGTGCCCATTTTTTATACTTAACAGCTTCTAGGTAAGTCTTTAAACCTCTGCACATACCGTCAAGTTGCTTCATGTAGTAGTCAAATGCCTCAGTTGTGTAGGCTTTTGCTGCCCCATAAAATGCTTCTCGTAGTGGTTTTGATGACTTCTTGAAGTTTCTTTTAACATTGTTGAATAAATGAAATGTGCACAATACATGGGAAGCTTCTGGAAAAACTGCAATGGCTGCATTTTTTATGCTTTCATGTCGATCAGAGACTATACACATGTCACTTCGCATCTTAAATGCATCTCTAATTCTCCTCATAAACCACTCCCAGGAGTCATCGTTTTCAGAATCCACTACTGAAAAAGCTAGAGGAAATATCTTACCATTTCCATCTTGTGCACATGCTGTTAAAAGCATACCTCCATAGGCTGAAGTAAGGAAAGTGCCATCAACAGCAATTACCGGAATGCAGAACTCCCATCCTTTTATAGATGCATTCAATGCCATGAAAACATAAAGGAAGCTATTGTCATCTTTTACTTCCAACTTGACAAACGAACCCGGATTTGCAACCACTAGCATGTACAAGTAGCTTGGTATTAATGAAAAAGAGTCATAAGGTTTTCCTCTTACCATTTCTTGAGCTACTACTTTCGATCTGTAGGCTTTAGAGTAGCTCATTTTTATTCCATGATCATCTCTCATGTCTCTCAAAATATCAGCCGGTTTGTATACAGTTTTGAGGTTGGTGTACTTGGATTTAATGTATTCACCAATTACACTCGATGTTGCCTGCCTTTGATCACTAGTTCTCACAACCATTGAGCAATTGTGGTTAATAATAAGTTTTCGAATGATAAAAATCTGTGATGTTTCTTTTCTTGAAGCATTAAGTTTCCATGTGCAATTTGTATCCAAACAACTCAAGAAATATTGCCTTTCACATGATCTCCGTACCTTGAATTGAAAATGGTTGTTGATTGCATAAGAGCTCAAAACTGATTTCAAAACATCTTTGTTCTTGTATGACTGTCCTTCTTTGATTTCTCTATGTTTTGTGTCTGTTATTAAATTATCATCTTTGAAGTTACTTTCCACTTCATCTTCATCATGTGTGAACTCATTGTTCAAAAATCTAGCATAGTTTATCACATCGGACATCTGTTCTTTCCTTTTTTCACTTGTTGAGCCTACCTCATATGTTGATCTTGATGCATTTGCTGATTGTTGTCCTGACTGCACATCCGCATTTGATACATTGAAAGTTGAGTCAAAGAATGCCACTTCATTTCCGGACGATATGAATGAAATGCATAACGGGTACATCATGCAATCTGTTGCATTCTTTTTCAGCTCCAAGTAGAATGACAAATTTCCATTGTCTGTTATTTTCATTGGTGGATAATTGTTTTTGACTTGATACTTAATTTCCAGGGAAGTTGACATAAAGTTGATATTGAGTTGCTTTGACAGAATTTCCAATAAACTGTTGTAGTCACTGTCTTCTTTAACCAATATTCCCATTGGTTCAAAATTTACATACTCCATATTTTGATTCCATTCTCCATTGTAGTGAACAAATATCAAAATACTATGCATATCTGTTTTTTCACATAAACATAATGAAAAAAAATCATTATTCAAAACAGTTACAGTTAATAATGTAATGCACTTGAAATCATATAATTTCATAATCATGTAATCTAACCTTAAAAAATCAAAATTTTGTCTGTTGAAATCGAATTAGATTCTCTTTTAATTTGAAATCCTTACTATAAACTTATTAAACTTATATTTAACTGAATTTACTATATATTTTTGTAATGTGTTATTATACAGATTTTCTTTATTTCTTATATTACTGATAACTAACATGGTTTGAGCTTGATCTTGAAGCTATCAATGGCAGAAAAATGGATAGAAGAGCAGCTCGATTTTTATATAAATCACAGAGATCAACTTGACTTAAAGGAAACGATTATTACTAACCTTGTTTGATCTTGACTGCGAAGCTATCAATGGACGAAAATTAAACAGAGATCAGCTCGGTAATGGAGTTAAGATGAGTATAATTTTTCTTTATAAATTCATTAACAATGGCATATTTGATTGAGGTTGAAGATGAAGATTGTGTTTGATGTTTGTTTGGAAAGAAAGTCTTTCCTATATTATACACGTTATTAGCTTGAGGTTATAAATGTCCTTTATTTTTTATTTGTAACTGATTTTGGGGTATTGAGGGATTCTTGCAAACTTTCCTATTATTTTGAGGGATTATTGCTTAAATAGAAAAGTTGAGGGAAAAACAATAGAAGGGGGACCATTTAGGGGAATCATGTAAATTGCTCATATTAAAACGAAGACGTTTTGGGCCTAAGTATATTATCGCGCCAAAAAGTAACCTGGTCAGAACCAGTGTTTTAAAAATCGGACCGGACCGCCCGGTTGGACCGGTTGAACCGCGAACCGATCAGTGGTCCGGTCTGAAAAGACAAAAAACCGAATCTTTTGGTTGGACCGGTATGAACCGGTAAAAAACCAAGTTTTGAACCGGATTGGACCGGTAAAAAACCGGCCATACAAATTTTTTTTCAAATTTTTTTAAATTTATTAAACCGGTTGAACCGGTCATTAAACCGGTTAAACCGATTGAACCGGAAACCGGTGACCTCATCGGTTCGGCCACCGGTTCAGTTTTTAAAACACTGGTCAGAACATTTAACATTAGCCACATCAGCAGCGACCCGTTACGTTTTAGTTAGTTATAGTAACCACAACAGAATCATCCAATCTATCATCTGCGTGCAAAAATCACAAACATATTAGTCAAGAACCTTCATTCAAAAATCATCCAAGAACCTTCATTCAAAAATCACAAAACACCTTGTCATCAGCTTCTTCCAAGAACCTTCATTCAAAAATCACAATCAATGGAAGACACTGTTTCAAAAAACCACAAACCAAACACTCTCACCAGTACTTTCTCACATTTCACCATGATCACTGTGCCATGTTTCGCCTACCACCCACAGAGAATTCCATTCTGACCATCCATTAGGATATAGCTTTAAGTATGAAGCTGGAAGCAGCCCTCCACTATCTCCTCATAGAGGTTTAAAGAACGATAGAACTCCCGCTACACCAAGGCCCTCCCCGCATGCTAATGTATCATATCTTCAAGATTATGTTTCAAGAAAGCATAATGAGGTTGATTTTCAAATGAGAATTTCACTTTCTTTATGCTTATTCATACTCATTCTCATTTTTAATGATTATATGACCCTCTTTCTTTGCAATAAGAAAGCGATCAACACTCCTCATGAAGGTTTCGAGATCGATAGAACTCCTCCTACACCAAGGCCCTCCCCGCATGCTAATGTATCATATCTTCAAGATTATGTTTCAAGAAAGCATATTAGGTTGGTTTTCAAATGAGAATTTCACTTTTTGTATTTATTCATATTGATTCTGCTTTTTAATAATTATCAGACCCTTTTCCCGTGAAATAAGAAGGGATTAACTCTCCTCATGGAGGTTTCGAAATCGATAGAATTCCCCCTACACCAAGACCCTCTCCGCATGCAAATAAATCATATTTTCAAGATTATGTTTCAAGAAAGCAAAATGAGGTTGATTTTCAAATGAGAATTTCACTTTATTTGTGTTTATTCATACTGATTCTGCTTTTTAATGATTATCAGACTCTCTTTCCTTGGAATAAGAAAGGGATCAACTCCCCTCATGGAGGTTTCGAGATCGATAGAATTCCCCTTACACCAAGGCCCTCCCCGCTTGCAAATGAATCATATCTTCAAGATTATGTTTCAAGAAAGCATAATGAGGTTGGTTTTCAAATGAGAATTTCACTTTCTTTTTGTTTATTCATACTGATTCTACTTTTTAATGATTATTAGACCCTCTTTCCTTGCAATAAGAAAGGGATCAACTCTCCTCATGGAGGTTTCGAGATCGATATAATTCCCTTACACCAAGGCACTCCCCGCATGCAAATAAATCATATCTTCAAGATTATGTTTCAAGAAAGCATAATGAGGTTGGTTTTCAAATGAGAATTTCACTTTCTTTGTGTTTATTCATACTGATTCTGCTTTTTAATGATTATCAGACCCTCTTTCCTTGCAATAAGGAAGGGATCAACTCTCCTCATGGAGGTTTCGAGATCGATAGAATTCCCCCTACATCAAGGCCCTCCCCGCATGCAAATAAATCATATCTTCAAGATTATGTTTCAACAAAGCATAATGAGGTTGATTTTCAAATGAGAATTTTACTTTCTTTGTGTTTATTCATACTGATTCTGCTTTTTAATGATTATCAGACCCTCTTTTCTTGCAATAATAAATGGATCAACTCTCCTCATGGAGGTTTCGAGATCGATAGAATTCCCCCTACACCAAGGCCCTCCCCGCATGCAAATAAATCATATCTTCAAGATTATGTTTCAAGAAAGCATAATGAGATTGGTTTTCAAATGAGAATTTCATTTTATTTGTGTGTATTCATACTGATTCTGCTTTTTAATGATTATCAGACTCTTTTCTTGCAATAAGAAAGGGATCAACTCTCCTCATGGAGGTTTCAAGATCGATAGAATTCCCCCTACACCAGGGACAAAGCCAGGAGTTTTTCTTTGGGGGGGGGGTAAAAAAAATTATAACTACCATTCATAAACTATCATAAAAAAATAAAAATTTAAATTCAACTTTACTAATAAAAATAATTGAGTCTAATTCAATATAAAAAAAATTAAATATCAATCGCGAAATTTCACACGTCTTTTTTTCATATCATAAAATTCATCAATAATTGAATCAGTACTGAATGTCTTTGCAATTTCTTTCTCAATATAAGTGACCAAGTAATCTGTAAGATAATCATTTTCCATTTTATTCCGTAACTTCGTCTTCACAATACTCATAGCTGAAAAAGAGCGCTCCTTTGTTGCAGTAGTCACAGGAAGAGTCAAAATGATTCGTATTAACCTATCAACTAAAGGATAAATTGTAGCTTTTTTAGTGTTCATCAATCCTTGACATAATTCCGAAAGAGTGGATAAATTCTTCAACTCTGTATGTTGAGGAATATCAAACTCATAATGATGTAGTTGAATCTTCAAATGTAGCTTTTCTTGTTCGGTGAAATCTTCAGGATAAAAACTTTCTACAAGATTGCATATATTATCAGCATTCAACAACCTGTAATTATCCTTTGGATCTAGAGAAGAACTAAGAACAAGTAGTTCAACTGCTTTATCATTGAATTTACTATTCAACTCTTGCAATTGTGTATCAATTGTAATTGTGAATAGGTCATACTGATAATGGTGACCAATAGAAGTATTAATTTCCTTAAAACGACACCTACTTCGACGAATGGAAAAAGGAGCATTCATATCGGGGATTAATACTTCATGCTTCTCACAAAAGGATTTAACGTCTTCAATAAACTTCTCCCATCCACATTCTCTCATATTTTAAATCAATCTTTTTGTGGTAGAAACTAAATCAAGAGCGTTTAAAATATCTTGAGCTTTTCTCTGTAAAGCTTGGCAAAGATCATTAGAGAGTAATAATATATCTCTCATAAGATGTAAGATGACACAATACCAAAAGATGTCATATAATTCATAGCACTTTCTGCATCTCCACGTAGAGAATTGTTTCCATCCTTGATGATATTTTCAAGAACAGTGGAAGTCGCATCAAACATATCAAATAAACTACAAATTGAGCTTATGTGAGAGCTCCACCTAGTATCTCCAGCTCTTTGAAGATTACCAATCTGATTTTTTCCAGTTCCAGTCTCAATTTCTCCAGTTTCAATCAACTTGGCAATATTAGTAGCTTGAGCAGCCCTTAGTTCATCTTGTCTTTTGCAAGAAGCACTGACGATATTAATGATAAAAGATAACTGACTGAAAAAATTGTGAATGTCAATTACCTCTCTAGATGCTCCAACCAATGCTAATTGAAGTCTATGAGCAAGACAATGAATATAATATGCATATTGACAATCTTTCAAAAACAAAGCTTGTAACCCGTTCTATTCTCCACGCATATTACTTGCACCATCGTAACCCTGACCTCGAATATTATGAGTGCTTAAGTTGTGATAAGAAAGAATAGCAGATATGTTATTTTTCAAAGTCACGGCTGAAGTATCAAAAACATGAACAAGATCAAAGAAACGCTCTTGCACACAACCATTGTTATCTACAAATATCAAAATAATAGCCATATGTTCTCTCTTTGATAAGTCTCGAGACTCATCCACAATGATACAAAATTTAGCTTCACCAATTTCTTCACGTATTGTACGACGCACTTTCTTTGCAAAAATATTTAAAATCTCCTTTTGAACATCAGGAGATATATATTTTGCATTCTTTGGAGCATTCTCTAAAACCATTTTATGGACACTCTTATTATAAGATGCCAACAACTTTAATTACCATCTCATGGCAATTACCTGAATTTTTTGACTCTTCACTTTCATCATTACCTCTTAAAGAACAAGTTTGAAAAGTGAGCCACTGAACTGCATTTATTGTGGTCTTGAGTCGTAATCGATTATTCGCAACATCTACAAAAGATTGCTTTGAGAGTACATTATCATTGTGTTGAGATTGAGCCATCAAATCGTCACAGGATCTTACAGCATTATGATGAGGAGAATAAGGAGAAGTACCAATATGACATAAAAAAGCACACTTTTTTTCGTCATTTACTTTCTTCCAATTTTGAAATCCCTTAATAGTGAAAGCAATCCCTCCAAAATGTTCATTAGACTTGTTGAAGATATAACGTGGAAGACAAAATGCAGTACACTTACTAGGTGAATACTCTAACCAACTCGGAAATTTAGAATACCAAGAAAAAATAAAATGTCGAGGACGATTTGTTGGACCAGATAATGGATACTTAGGAAGAATAGGTTGATATGGTTCAAGGTTTATATAGGCTCTTCGAATTTCATCACGTTTAATGACCGGATACTCCAATATAGGACGTCTTAATCCCGGATCCCTCTCTAAAGAGGAAACATCGGTTTCACCTGAATTTTTTCTAGCAATTTGATTAGCTGGCTCTTCAATACCACTAATATTAGAAAGTAGTATATCATCACTTTCTAAATTAGTCGTACTTGTTCGTGTAAAATATGAATCAATTCTAGACGATTTTCCCATATTAGTCAAAATACAAAATTCTATTATTAACAAAAAAAATTAATAAAAATTAGTAACATTGTTGTTGCAATTAGTTTAGAAAAAATAAATATAAATTTCTATTACAATAACATTAAATTATTATTATTAATCAATAAAAAAATATATAAACAATAAAAAATACTTTAAGAGTTGGAAAGTTGTGCTCGTAGACTTGTTAAGAGAAATTAAATCAATAAAAAGTTGATTGGGACGAATTGATGAGTAATAGAAACAAAGAAAAGTAGAATGGCGGAGGCTTTCTGTTTACAAGTTAAATTAGTGATTCTTTTGTTCTAATAATCTCTTATATAAGCAAATTAAAATTAGACCTAATACTAATTAGTTTAGTACACGGCAGGAGTTTTAGTCTTAGTGGAATTTGGACTTAATAAATTTGAAAGATAGTAAACCACTACTACTTGTACTAAGTCAAGTTGACTTAATGATTTTCATTAGTGTTGAAGTGCTAAGAGTTCTACAAATATTGTACCACCGTTAGTCTTAATATATTTTTTTTTGGGAATTTCTGGGGGGCAGGTGCCATTGCACGCCCCCAAGTATCTACGTCCTTGCCCTACACCAAGGCCCTCCCCGCATGCAAATAAATCATATCTTCAAGATTATGTTTCAACAAAGCATAATGAGGTTGGTTTTCAAATGAGAATTTCACTTTCTTTGTGTTTATTCATACTGATTCTGCTTTTTAATGATTATCAGATCCTCTTTTCTTGCAATAAGAAAGGGATCAACTCTCCTCATGGAGGTTTTGACATCGATAGAATTCCCCCTACACCAACACCCTCCCCGCATGCAAATAAATCATATCTTCAAAATTATGTTTCAAGAAAGCATAATGAGGTTGGTTTTCAAATGAGAACTTATTTTTCTTTGTGTTTATTCATACTGATTCTGTTTTTTAATGATTATCAGACCCTCTTTCCTTGCAATAAGAAAGGAAAAAAACTTCAATTACATGATTGTTCATCTAAGACTAAACCAAATTCCAGTCCTGCTCGTACAAACCCCAAACTCATAATGAAACAAAGGACTTTTCTGGTCTATCCCCCATCTACTACTCCCTTTGACTTCGGGGCTATTACTTAAGCCGACATTAGACGCTACCGCAGATCCGTATCAACAATTGCTCTTTCTAAAGTACTAATTCTTTAATCTGTCTTTTAACTTTTTTGTGAGCGCTAATTTGGCATATGAATCTACTGATATTATTCTTTCGAGGTATCATCGCTCGTGTCGCTAACGACGACACAGGTTATAACTCTCAGATTCGGGGGAAATAACCAAATAGACTGGCATAACGTCGACGCAAGGTCAGTCCGCTTGCTAGGTTCGTTTGAAGGAATAATAGGGCTATGTTCCAGCTCTCATATCCACTTTTGGAACCCTCAATTGAAGTTAAAGAGTAGTGCCGACCCCCTAAGAATGCTACTACCCTGCAATTTCACTCAGTTAGATGCTTACACGTTTGTTAGGTTTCATTCAGGTGGCCTTCCATACTTGGTTTTGTTTGGTCTGCCATCCTCTTTCAGATATGATTTCGTAGAGGATTAATGGTCACGCATTGAGTTGACACCTCTCATGCTGAGCTATACGTGGGGGCTGACGACCAATTATCTTTAGCCTATGCTAGCGGTGGCAGCACATTTCTCATCTTCACCTACAACTATCCCGGCTGGAGCCGCCCCGCCGCTCGGTTCCAATGCCCTTTCCCATTAGCAGAACAGTTAGGTATGGTGATGATATTTGTATATTACAAGTGAAGCTGCCGGAAAAAATGTGTACTGGTCAAGAGATGGGGCAGGTTTATTCACAACCTTGCTCCCGACAACCCACGACGTACTAGGCATTTCGACCTCTCTTATCCATCCATATGACATGTAAGTTTTCTTCCCTATATATTTTAATTTACATTTTTTGATGGGTTTATAAAATTAACAGTGTTGTTATTTGTAATGCAGCGTGAACAGACATGAAAATTAGGCAAAAGATGAAGATGAATGTCTTGAATATTGTATATGTCTACTCTAGTTTTCCCCTACTGTTTCACCTTTTGCATTTGCTATAGACAACAAATATTATTGACAAAGAGATGAATGCTATTTTCTTGTAAAAAGCTAGCAAATGCCTAGCAATATTTTGAATCATCCACTATAATATAGCAATTCAGAAGATAAAAAAATCAAAGTGAACTTCTCACCTTGTTGTACACAATACATCTTCTCAAAGAGCACAAGAATATACAGAGCTGAACGATCCATTGCCGACACTGGTGTCAGCGGAGGTGATGGCTGGCATTAGGGATGACGAAGAAGAGATTGAGCATCTAGGGCTTTCAATTCTCGATTTTTGATTTGAGAGCTCTACTATCCTTCTATTCCCGCTATAAATTTGAAAAGGAGAAACACCGCCCGTGATCCTAACTAAATTTAAATCATTTAACCAATAAATAACACTCTCTTTTTTTTTTGGTTGGAGTAACACTCTCTTTTACTTTATGCGATAAAAGAACACTCTATTTTAGTTTATAGATAATTAGTTTTCATTAACAACTCTCTAGTTTATAAGATAAAAAATGATAATTACTATTACTAATTATTAGTTAACTAGACCGATGCGCGCGCGTTGCGCGGGTTTGATAATAAAATCTAAAACAAATATTTTTTTATATTATCTTAATTAATACATGAAAAATTTAAAAGTAAAAAAATTAAATAATTTTCTTTCATGGCATGATCATATATAGTTGTAAAGCTAAGAACACACATATAATATGATTCATACATATCACCACCAAACAAATAAAAAAAATATCATTCGAACATGCTTTCTAGCTATAGATTAATAATTTGCGGGCATTTTTTTCTTACGATAAAAACATATCAATTGAGCAGAAATCAACTATAAGTAATTTTATTTTTTATGAAATATAAATATATTTTATCATTTGAAATGCTTTTTGTGTCTAAGTGCATACATGTATATAAGATAATAAATTATGTATATTAAATTTTGTTGATGTTTCTCATTATATATAGAAGAATAGTTTTTTATTATTTCATAACTTACAAATATTAAAAATATAAAAGACTTTTAAGATTTCATAATAAATGACTTTAAAAATTTATAATTAATTAAATCTATAACTAATTAGAAATAATAATTAATTTCATAATTTATAACATTAATGATGTATGCAAAAACTCTTTAAATTTATAACTTCTTAAACATTAATAAAATATATTAAACATTAGATATATTCAAATATACAATATACCAAATATTAGAAATAAATTAGACTATTTACATTTTAATTTCATAATTTTAATTTTTTTAAATGCAATGGATTTAAACCTTCATTTATTAAATTTAAAATTACTTATTAAAAATATATTTTATGTCATAATTAATAAAAGTAAACAATAAAACAAAACTCTTCAAATTCTATAACTTATATTAAAACTCTTTGAATTTTATAACTATAAATTTATTGTGTGTTTAAGAAAAAATTAATTAAATTATATAAATAAGAATAAAATAAATTTGAATATAATTCTACACGTGGATGAAATATAGAAAGACACTTGGCGAAATTGTGTGCAAGTTCATTTGGAGTTCAAGATTATAATATATATAAATATAAATATAAATATAGAAAGACACTTGGCGAAATTGTGTGCAAGCTCATTTGGAGTTCAAAATTATACTATATATAAATAAATAGATTCTCCAAAAACTTATAAACATGGTGCTTCGACTCATTGTTTATTAAACGCGCTTTTGTTGAAAGATATCTCGATCTCATACGTGCAAAATCTGAGGACGAACAGTAGAGGGCACCCATCAGTAGCCGACCATAGTTTTCTGTTCTGACCGTCTTTGAAGGAATTGAGTCCCGCTGCGGCCTCTCACCATCAGTCCCGTCTCAACCTAATTTGAGATTCCATTCAGTTCTATTGAAGAAACTAAACTTCAAGCTTCAGGACTTTCCAATTGATCATAACTCGGACATAGAACTACATATGCGAATTGAAGTTCGTGAACTAAACTTCAAGCTGTCGGCTTATGAATGTTGAGAAGATATAGAAAGCTCTTGTTCAAAAATGTCAATGCAATAGCCTTGACATACAAATTTACATTGATACAGTCAATCAAGGGGATCACAGTGTCTCATGAATTTACAACACTGTAAATGGAGAGTACAGTCGCAGGCAGCATGTAATTCAACGTAATACAAAATGTTGTAGAATTTTCCTTACTCTAATATATTAATGAAGAAATCCACTTAGCTAGAATTTGCAGATGCTGAACTGAATGTTCTTACCGGTTTCCGTTTCCTGCATATATGGAAAGGCCACGTGTCATCAAATTGAAAAGCATGGGCATCTAAGAAATGACTTTGACGAATGCATTTTGCTGATTAAGGCTCTAATCTTGAAAGTTCTATATTTGCAAATATCATGTCAATTTACAAAGTACAAATTTAATCTACTTGCTCGCGTGCAACAATATGTTTTGCAATTATTCATTTCAAGAGCAATAACAGAAGTTCTTACTCTTAATTCATTGGCATAGTATATTGCGAAACCACTTTGCAACAAACTTTTTGAAGTGCAAAAGTAAGTATAAGTCAGTTTTAAAGATGCTTTTGAATGGCAGAGTGAACAATAGAAGAATTCGTGAAAAGCCGAATGGAGGATAGTTTAAACTCAAGAGCTAAGCATTTGGAATGCTGAAAAAAAATAGTTAAGGAAAATAAGTCCATTAGAGTCCTACTCGCCAAAACTACAGTTCTACTGGTCGACACTTATGTATTGCTCCAGACTGCATCAACATGATGGACGACAAGCAATGCAGCAGAATAAGTCCATGCAAGAATGTTAAAACAATATAATGCAAAACACACCAAAAGCTTGACACGTTGTGAATTCTACAATAAAATTTCGGAGGAAATTTTGACAACTAGTTCATGTTCTCGAGCAAGAATAACATACCATGTCATATGCTGACGAATTACTTAGATGCTGAACTCGAAAACTGTTCCTTTGCAAATGGCATGAGAACTTCATGTAGAGTGTTCCTCAACTGGGAAAAAATAGGAAGAATACACAAAACAGTGACCGATTGTGCCAACTACGTCTTATCATAATTCCGTTGACTGGTTACACCGCGAGCCTTATTGGTTACTCCACGAGCCTTAGCAGCCCCAGTAGAGTCCGAACTTGGTGGTAAAGACTTCAAAGCTCCCAAAGCATCCAAAAAGAATGTTTTATTAGGAACAATACCATCTTTGTCCATATGCTTCAGCACTTTCTGCACAAGCTCCTTCATGTTAGCTTTAGTGTAGGCTTTATAAAGGAGCTTATATGTTGACGAATCAGGTTGCACCCCAATGTTACGTGCATTGTCAAAGAGCATATCGGCTTCCATTGGCAAACCATTTAAACAGTAAACATCTAGCATTGCGTTTAATGTTGAAACCTTGACTTCCTTCCCAGATTCAACCATATCATCACAAATTTCGCGAGCCTTAGAAACATTGTCACAAAATCCATACATCATGATAAGACTCTCATATGTGATGAAGTTTGGTGCATATTTCATTTTAATCATCTTGTGATAAACACTCTCGGCTTTCTCTCTCAGCCGTGCCTTCCCGTAATTTGTTATCATCGAGTTAAAAGTAGCCAAAGTTGGTCTCTCTTTTGAATCCATTAAGCTCTTAAAAACTTGCTCCATCTTATCAAATTCTTGTTTCTTTCCATAAGAGTCGATCAGTATATTAAAAGTAATAATGTCAGGCCTACATTGATTGCTTTTCATGCGAGCAAGTGCCCCCTCCATTTCTCTAATCATCCCATTTTTCCCATAACCATCCAACACACCGTTAAACGTATAAATATCAGGAGAAACAATACTCTGATCAAGTTCTTTAAACAGATCATTAACTTGATCTACATCTCGAGCTTGAGCAAAAGCTCTCAAAAGAATATTATAAGTTACGATATTGGGCTGGCACCGTTGCATACCTTTCATTTTCTCAAAGTAACCAACAGCTTTAGACAAGGCTTTCACTTTATCCTTGGAGTGAAGGTGGGCCGTAATGAGTGCATTATATACTGCAGAATCTGGTCGACACCCACTGTTACGCATCTCAGAAAAAAGCCACATAGCCATCCGGGTTTGACCTTTCTTCCCCATAACCGAAATCAGCTTCGAATAAATACCAGTGTCTGCTATATACCAACGCTGTTTCTGCATCCATCTGAAAACCTGAATGCATAATTTCTAATCCAGTCAATCAAATTTGCCTAATAGACCCAATGTGGACGTTTTTCAATGATTAAATCGTTAAAAGTGTGATAGTGCACGACCCCGATATGGGTTAAGCCAAAATTTTACTCTTAAATATAGTTCAAATATGCTGCAGTGACTAAAAGTACATAGAAACTAGAATTAAATTCTACTTGAAAGAACAGCAAAACAGAAAAAGAAGCAAAATCAAACCAAAACCCATATGCGCACAGACAGTAAAGATGACAAATTTGAACAAAAAACAGTTAAACAATACAACAAATCCGATCAAACACCATGTTACCTCAAGGCACTGAAGCCACTTATCACGCCGACCAAGCTCTTCAAAAATCAAGAAACAGTGTTCAGTTCTAACAATTTTAACATACTTATTAAGTGTCCGAATTATGGGGACTTTATCATTGCTAAAGCTCCTTAACATGACCTGAACCAACTCGTCTCTCTCTGATTCCTCGGTTGTCGGGGCCCATTTCTTTCTGGGTCGGGCCGAGACGAAGGCTATATGGGTTTGACGGAGATGTTTGTGGTGATGCCATGGAGGAATAGGGCTGTGAATTTGTGGGTATTTGTGGGTAAATGTTGGAGGAGGAGGAAGAGGTGAGAGTTGAAGAGGATTTGGTGGCATTTCTTGATTTGATTAGGTAGTGAAGTGAGGTTTTCGGTTGCGGAAGTATGTTATCTATGGGATGAGCATAAATAAAGAAGAGTTTTGGGGTTTAATTTGCAAAACTTAAAACATGGGCTTAAATAGTAATTTGCCCCTTCAACTTCTAAGCAATGGGCAATTAACATATAAATTAACTTTGTTAGCAAATCAGTACGCGAGTTTGGTGATTATGAGCAATTAGCCCATTTTGGCAAATTAAATTACAAATTAAGGGGTAAATTGCCGATTCAAGAGACAATTAACTTACAAATTGAGGGGGCAAATTGCTTATAATTACCAAGTTTGTGTACTGATTTACCCTTAAAATTTAATTTAAGTGTTAATTTCCCATTGCTTACAAGTTGAGGGGTATATTGCCACTTAAGTCTTAAAACATGAAAGAATGTTCTTTGAACAAAGGACCAATTCACCTCTAAGTTGGCACAAAGTATTAAAAAAAATTAATTCTAGAAAAACAGGACAAACAGATTCCAACATTTGACAAGTTGTTTTAACACCACCTCTCTGATGCAATGCAGTATGTGCGATGTAACAGGTGCGAATATATCTTCTGTGATCGATAGCGCAAGATGTGCAGTTTAGGTCCATATCAACTGTTTTTGGAAACACTTTTAAAAACGTTTTTATGTTTAAAAAAAAACAGTTTGATCATTCTTAATTTACTATGAGCAGGGTGGGTTTCGGGATCGCTCGCCCAGACTTATGATTGACTTCGAATGTGGAAAGGTTTTGAAAAATGAAATCGCCACATAATGAAATGCCTTTTATACCGACTAGATAATCTTACTCGCTTGTTGGTAAGATTATCGTGCATCTGACCAAAAGACCAAATTCCTGAACCTCCCTGAAACTCATGTGTTTGGATTATCAGTTACTGATTTTATTTACTGGACATATTCGTTTATCTCATCTCAACTTTCAATGGCAGGCCACATGATATAATACTGAGAATGTAAACAAGTCGGCAAGCGTGTCAACACACAGACTCGCATATGACTCAATCTGGACTGGTAATTGAGGCAAATAGCACTTACCCCTAAGCATACATCTAAATCTGACAGTTTCTATTAAGTAATCGAATAATGGATGGTCTGGATCAATTTTCATGCACAAAGCCTAAACCGGATGTCAAATGTGAGATTGATTTTATTATTAGTCATCTTAAATACATATATAATCACTAATTACGTTTTCATAGTAGTCCTAAATTGTTGTTTGTTATCAGATTGAGCTGGTGGCCGGAGGTGCTTTGAAGGTTTAGAGGGTTCTCCCAAGGTTTTGGGAGAAAAATCGTGTTTTAATATTTTTATTAAGAAAAAACTTGAATTTTTCAAATAGAATTAAACAACTACTTTAAAAACTCCATATAAAAATTTTCTATTTAGTTTTGTATAATTAAAGATATAAATTATTTATTTTATAAAGTACTAATTCTTCTAAATAAAATAACAATAAGTTTTTTAATTGGTAATAGTTAAACTGAAAAAATGTATAGTAAAAAAAATTGCTTCAAACTTATAAAAGAATAGGATTGAGAACGTTGAAGTAAAGTAAAACCATCTTAAAAAAGTAAAGTAAAATCGAATATCTACACGTGATGAAAGTGGAATATACTTCTGTTCGCTAGATTTTCACCTTGCTCAAACCTTTGAATTTATTAATGGGTAACTTTAGGTACTGATGCTTTAACCGGGGTGATTCTAGATGAGGTAAACAGGATTTGAATGACGTAACCTTAATTCAAGTGACGTAACCCGAATTCAAGTAACGTTGTCCAAATTGTGAATGACGTTACCGCCGTTCGATTTAAACTAACAGTATTAATTTGGGAATCCTGAGATCCAAGCGAGACTAATATCAATTCTACTCCTAAACTAAGATTCAATCCGGAGATTGGGATAAAAAGCCTGAACTTTGGTTTTTGATTAATGATGTGTTGATGAAAAATAGTAATACAATAATACTAGCTACTTATAGGAAACAAATCCTAATAAAGAGACCTAATTCTAATGAGATTCCATCTCCTAATTAATGAAAGAAATTAAATAAAAAAAGGCTAAAATAAATATAGCTCATATTGGGCAGAAATCCCCTATGAGCCCATTCAGCTTTTTCACCAAGTTTTGGGTTTCGTCACTTTTGAGTCCATCACCTTCTACCCAGATCTCTGGGCCGGTGCAAACAATGCCCCCAACAAGCTTAGAGTCTCAGCTCTAGGCTTGTTATTTTCGGCCTAGAGACTCTCATGGGCTTCGCTCCACGCCATAAGGCCCACGCGGTAATATTTTTCTTGACTTTTGACCTTCGGTAACCGCTTTTCCCGGATATAAAATAGTCAATTTTTTCTTTTTTGGATTTACCTGAATCTTTGACCCCGAAATTCTCTCAAATCTATTGACCTCTTGCCGATTTTCCAGATCCAAATCGCCTATTCTTCAACACGAATCACCAAGTCACCATGTCTCAACAAGAACAGGCTGCTCTCGAAGCATCAACCAAGATCGCCGAGGTTCGCTCAACTGCCCTGTCAACTTCCTTTGAGGTAATTTCAGAACTAGATGACAACCGATTCTCCATTGGTCCGATTCTCACCACTCCTTCAGAACTCTGTGAAACCGCAGTTCCATTCCCAGATCATGCTCCTCCTCGCTTCTCTGAACTCCACTACTCTTCCGTATGGACCGGTGAAACTTTCCGAAACTGGCCGAGTACCAACGCCGATTATAAAAGTTGGATTCTAAGACTTCATGGTTATTATGGCGATGTCTGGAAGGTCATCGGCCTGTATGATTTAATTGGAATAAGCCAAAACACTTTCCCCATTGCCAAATACTACTGCTTTGGAGCTTCCCTATTCTGGTCAGACACCACCAACACCTTTTGCTTCAGGCGGGGACCGATGTCGATCACCCTATTAGATCTCGCCTGTATGTTCAATGTTAATATAACGGGTATAAGAATATCGCCTCTCAACTGCCAAACACTCCCGAATTTACACCTTCGCCCCGAAAAATCAGCAAAAAGCTTCAAAAACTTCCTATCAGCAAACATCGTCCAAAACCACCTCTCTCCAACTGCTGACGAGCACATTGCGTTTCTAGCCTACATTCTCGCCAAATTCATTATATGTCCAGCTTCCTTCCGAGTTACCCACGAGTGTCTTCGAATCGCCGTTGCCCTCGCCGAAGGCCATCCTTTGAACATGGGCGAGTTCATACTTGGACACCTTTACCGATGCTTGCACAGTATGGTAAAAAATGGCAAAGTCAAGGCGCATCGATGCTCCAGTGGGCCGATGTGGATGATCCAGGCATGGTTATTCATGTACTTCCCAGACATCGTCACACTTCCAGAGCGATCATCAAACATATGTTTTGGATATACCATCTTTCAAGGAGTTGCCACCTTACCTCATCTCAAAGACGTTATCGCCTACTTCTTGGACACTCGTGAATCGCCCAACACCTGGTGTCCGATACTTAGCTGGCGATTTCCACCCAAATGGCTTACCTACGGTTGGGAGATAACCGATGACAACGAAGTTGATGAAGACATTTACTCCCAATGGTGGGGAAACTGGTGCAATGCCCTAACAAGCCGCAACCTGATGATCGGCAATAACTTCAAGAACAGCGGGTCTGAAGCTTATTGCCCAAACTACATGTCAAGGCAATTCGGCTATACCCAGGCGATCCCATGCCCGTTCTTAATAGACAGAAATGACCAGGGACTTACTCGCTCAGCATTACCAACTTCAAGATATGTTGGGTACCTCGGCCAACTTCACGAAGCCTACTTACCTTCTCCAGATGAATTGCCAATTCCTGACGGAAACCCTTCTTCTACAAATGAGTTCGAGGAGTGGTGGGAGATAGTAATCGGGATCAACTTTGGATTATCGGCAGACGAAATACTTAAACTGAATATTTTTCAACTTCCTGAAACGAAGCGAAAACGTACTCACGCCGATGTTTTTCTTTTACAGGTGCCGCAGCAGAAGAAGAGGAAAGGTAATTATGAGCATCACCTTGAAATCGTTAAATTTGAGCGCTTTTACAAATTCAAGTATGACCCTACGAATCGCCCTCTTTTAAGCTTAAAAATGGAAAACCATAGAAGAGAAGCGTGGCGAAAATATATTCTTAAATGGAGGAAAGTATGGGAGAAAAAATATCCACATCGCCCTTACCCAATTTTCCAGAAACATATTCGCCCATCTTTTCTTTATAAAGCACCCTTAGTACCAGACTCTGAAATTATGTTAGCGAATAGAAAACCGAAGTCTCATCCTAACAAGGTGATGTTTACTGGTTATTTTGTGCCAGGTGATTGCAAAGATATCGCCGCCCTTGTTAATGAACTGAAAGTCCCTGCTGGTAAGTAACGAATCCTTTTATATTTTTTCTTTATAACTTTACAAAATTCGTCTAACTTCTTTTCTTTTCAGAGGTGGAAGCCGAGATTGAAGGGGCGATTCCTTCTGAGGACGAGGAAGACGAACAACCTCTAAAGAGGAAAAGAACTGGGAAATCGCCAGCAGTACTGCAGACAGGCAGGAAGCCGAAGCCATAAACCAAAAAGGCAAAATCGGCTGTCGTTCCGCCGATAATCATACCTGAGGAGAGCTCCTTGAAGCCACGAGAAAATGAACCCTCAAAGAAAACCAGCAGCACTCGAATCTCAATAAAAATGAGTGGGGGCTCAGTGGATCGCCTAGCCGTGGCCGAATCGCCTGCTTCGGTGTCTGCAGCTGCGACGGTTTCGGTCCCTGGCCCTTCGAGTCTTAAGCCAAACATCTCTCGCACCGAAGCTTTGAAGGTACATCCCTTACCTATAATCTTTAATTATCGCCCATGACTCCAAAGACTAACTCGTACCTTTCTTGCAGACTAAGCTCCTCGCCTTTGACTCCGACACTGAGAGTGACGAGGAAGGCTCCACTGAAAGTTCTTCCAGTTCTGAGCCAGAAACTGGCGACTCGGAAAATGACGTGGATCTCCATCTGAATACCATGGTGGCGATGAAGGCTAAAGGAATCCAAGTGCTAGGCGATCCTGACGAGTCTAAATCAATGAAAGCATCATTGGAAGCACTCCTTGCTGTGAAGGATGTGAGCAAAGTCACCGAATCGGCCAAGACAACAATCGCCAGGGTGGTGAAGGAACTTCCGAATTTGACGAAGCTTTATAACGAAGCTGCCCCTGCCAGAGCCTCATATGAGAAATCGCTGGAGACCAAACGCAAACTTGACGATGAGTTTGGCTCTCTAAGGTCCAATGCTAAGAAAACTTCGGACAAACTCGCCCCTCACACCACCAAGATGGATGAGCTCAAATCCAAAATCGAAGAACTTCAGGCGGAACTCAGAGCCGAGGAAGAAATTGCCGCGCCCTTGGAGAAACAGCTGGATGAATTCATTACCCAGGGGACGGACCTGAAGGATCGCCGTAATCAGCTGAAGAAAACACTCGCCAGTGCGGAGAAACATTATTCTGAGGCGGTAAAGAATTTATCAGACATTCGCAGTGTTATGGGCGATCTTTTCAGCCATTTCGGCTAGTTTTTTTTTGTTTCTTTTTTAATACCCCAACGGCTGGAACAATTTGAATTTGTAATTTTTGAAGTACATTGTTATAAATTCCATGTTTTGCTTATATTTCCAACGCGTTTATTTCTTTTAATGCGAAATATCTTGGTAATCGGCTAGTATTCCGATTGTTTTTATGACATTCAGACCCACATAGGTATCGGTGACGGTGGAACAAATCGGCTGGTATTCCGAAATTTTTATATAATGTAAATATAAATTACAAGGTTCCAACACCGAAGATTGGTAACTACAAATTATTTAAATCGGCTCTATTTCCGATTATTAATATCAATACCGTCCTGTCGACACATCGGCCAGGAGTCCGATGTCATAAAAGTTACCCTCTTACTTCTCGAAGATACGTCTGTCAACTCCTTCCTAGCAGCTCGGGACGTATTTCTTCAAATATTGTGCGTTAATGGCCCGATCATGAACTCGACCATCTATGTCAGCAAGTATATATGCACCGTTACCCAATACTCGGACAACTTTGTATGGTCCTTCCCAATTTGGGGACCATTTCCCTAGTCCTTCCTTCTTCGCTCCAATGGATAGAATGACCTTCCAAACGAGCTGGTCAAACAGAAAACTCTTACTTTTGACACGTTTGTTGTAAACTCGTTCCACTCTTTTCTTCTGAGCTTCTAAGTGGTCAAGTGCCAATAATCGTTCTTCATCTAAGTCTAAAGCTTCGAGAACCATTTTGTCATGATAATCGGCCTTTGTCAAAACGTGCTGCATCTTTCGCCTCGTAGAAGCTACCGTCAACTCCATCGGTAACATCGCATCATATCCATACACAAGTTTGAAAGGTGTAGTGCCCGTAGCCGATTTCTGACTCGTGCGATTCGCCCAAACGACTTTTGTTAATAAATGGTGCCATTGTTTCGGGTTGTCTTCTATCATCTTCTGTATAATACCTTTGATCGCCTTATTAATTGCTTCAGCTTGGCCATTTGCTTGCGCGTAATACGGAGTTGAACGTATCAACTTGAAACCCATCTCTTTTGCATAGTCGGTTACATCGCTCCCAGTAAACATGGTTCCCTGGTCTGTGGTAATAGTCTCTGGCAAACCATGCCTTAGGATAATAAATTCTCTGAAGAACTTGATGACCGATTCTTGACTTGGTGATTTCAATGGTATGGCTTCAACCCATTTAGTATATTAATCGGTTGCGACAATCACAAACGTGTGTCCTTTTGATGATGCTGGGTATATTTTGCCAATTAAATCCACTGCCCATCCTCGGAATGGCCAAGGTTTAACTATCGAATGTAGCATCTCGGCAGGAACGTGCTGTACGGAACCGCACTTTTGGCATGCCTCACACCCTTGGGAGTATCAGATACAATCTTGCTCCATTTTGGGCCAATAAAACCCGTATTTATGGATCAGCCATCTCATTCGCGGACCAGCCTGATGTGCACCGGCGATACCTCCGTGTACCTCGGCCATGACCAACATCGCTTCTTTTGGGCCGATGCATCTAAACAGCAAACCGTCACTCCCCTTTTTGTACAACTCATCGGCCAGGATTATATAATTGAGGGCCAAAGTTCGTAATCTTCTGTTGGACATATCTGGCGATTCAAACCATTTAGTTATCTCTTTCCTCCAATCTGTCAAAAAATCCAGCTGGTACACGGAATGGGTTGCCTTGTATACCGCATCGTCTCTGGTTACCAAGTTTGGCGTATCTCGCCGAATCGCCTCATACTCATAGCAAGGTTTATAACCGCTACCGTGTTGGGCGAGATCATTTGCCTCCATATTGTCGATTCTCTCCGTGTATTCTAACCATGTATCCGAGAAACCACCAATAAGATGCTTAGCTTTGTTGCAATATCGGATTAAGAGTTCCGACTCGCATTTGTATTCTCCAGAGACTTGTTTTATTACCAACAGTGAATCTCCCCAGACCTGGATCGATTTTGCCCCCAGCTCCATTAAGATTTCCAAACCTAAAATGAGAGCTTCATACCCGGCTTGGTTGTTGGTACACTTGAATGTCAAAGAACAAGACATTGTGAACCGTGCCCCCGAGGGCGAGATGATGACGATTCCTGCTCCGGCACCTTTTTCTGTTCTTGACCCGTCAAACCATAATTTCCAAGGATGTAGTTCCATACAGCCGATTCCCTCCTTTATGTCGACTCCTGGGTGGTCTGAATGAAAATCGGCAAGGACCTGCCCTTTAACTGCTTTCTGAGGCACATATACGAGAGTAAATTCTGACATTGCCACTGCCCACTTTCCCATCCGATTCCTGAGATACGGTCGGGATAGAATGTATTTTATGATATCGGTCTGTGCTAGGACATAAACCACAACTGGCAACATGTAATATCTCAACTTGCAGCAAGTGAAATATAAACATAGGCACAGTTTTTCGATGTCCGAGTATCGTGTTTCAGTATCGGTCAAGGTTCTACTGAGATAGTACACCGATCTTTCAACGCCTTGGTCTTTCTATGCGAGCCTACACCCCAAAGATTGGGAAGCTGCTGATATATATAGTAACAAAGGTTGATTCGGCTTTGGTGGCATCATAATCGGCGGCTTCACTAAATATGTTTTTAGCTCATCGAACACTTGTTGTTGCTTAGGGGTCCATACAAACTGGTCGTTGTCCTTTCCCTTCAACAACACGCTCCAACTGCGTAATCGGCCGGCTGTGTTTGAAATGAAGCGCCTCAGAAAGTTTATTTGTCCGATCAACCGCTGTAGTTGTTTCTTGGTTTTTGGTGGTTCAGCATTAATTATTGCTTTCGCTTTATTCTTATCTACCTCCACCCCCCGCTGGTGAACCAAAAAACCCAAGAAATTCCCTGCCGATACCCCAAAGGCGTATTTCAATGGATTCATCTTCAAACCATTGGTTCGGATCCGCTCAAAGCCTTGTTTTAGATCGGCAAGGTGAGCTGCATTGTTCGGCGATTTTACGACCACATCGTCGATGTATACTTCTAGACACGCTAACCCTTCGAACATTTTGTTCATGGTCCGTTGGTAAGTTGCGCCGGCGTTCTTTAAACCGAAGGGCATCACAATCCATTCGTACGCACCAATCGGCCCGGGGCAGCGAAATGCGGTTTTAGAAATATCGGCTTCGTGAATCGGCACTTGATTGTACCCAGAATGGGCGTCCAAAAAACTAAGGATGTTGTGCCCGGCGGCTCCATCGATCAGCATATCAGCTACCGGCATCGGATATTCATCTTTGGGCGTCGCCAAGTTCAAATTTCGGAAGTCGACGCATACTCGTAGCTTGCCGTTCTTTTTCATGACGGGCACTATGTTGGATAACCATTCTTTGTATTTAGCTTCCCGTATGAAGTTGGCCTCTTTAAGCCGATTGATCTCTTCTCTGATCAACTCCTCAACCTCTTTTGACATTCGTCTGGGAGGTTGTCTGAATGGACGAAAGCCATCTTTCAGAGGTAACTTGTGTTCGGTGATTGATTTATCAAGGCCCGACATTTCTGCATATGACCAAGCAAAACAATCCTTATATTCCCGAAGAAGTGCAATCAATTCGTTTCTAAACGTGACATCGAGGCTTGCGCTGATGTATATCGGTTTGGGGGATGTTTCTGACCCTAAATTAACCTCTAAGAGCACGTCTTGGACTTGGGCTGGATCGTCTCCCAACTTCCCGGTGGCTATTTTGAGGGGTTTTTTACATAAATCCCTCAAAAGTGCTATAGTGTTCCATTTTTCTCTCAACATTTTGATTTTAGCAAAAATCACTCAAAAAAAAAGAAAAGTTTTCAAAAATCTCCCATAACCCAAAATAAAAGAAAATGAGACAATATTGTCCTTACTATTTGTCAATATCTTATTGGTCTATATTTGAGTCAATAAAATGTTGACATGTGGCAAATATGGGTTTGGTTAGACTAACCAACCGACCGCAACCGACCACCGGCCGATTCCGGTCCAACCACACAGTCAACGGCGGAGGTCAACGCCGGTCAACGGAGGTCAACGCCGGTCAACGGCGGTGGTCAATGACGGTCAGCGGAGGTCAACGGCGGCGGTCAACAGAGGTCGGCGGCGGTCAGCGGTGGTCAACACCCGGTCAGCGGCGGTCAACTATAGTGGTGAGATTTTAAAAGAATTAATAAAACACAAATTTGCTCTTGGTAGGATTTGAACCCATGACCTCTCACTCTTTGTCTAAGTGCCTAACCACCAAGGCAAGACATGCTTGTTATCTTTATTTACTCTTTAATATATATACATGTTCTCTTTAATAATATATAAAAAAGCATATAAACTAAATATCAACCTATTAAAATGGTTGATTATAAATAATATATTATTATAAAACACTAATAAGATATTACGCTTGTCAAAATTTAAAAAATTTATTCTAATTAAATATTAACTTAAAGTAAACTAAGTTAAAATAGATTTTATAAATTAATGTATTAAAAACACAATCAACTTAATATCAACTCGACATAAACTCAAAACAGATTATATATGTTAATTGAGTTGATATTAAGTTAATTTTTAAAATTATAATAATTTACTAAAAAATTTACTTTAAATTGACATGTAATTTACATTGAGTTGACATTGAGTCGATATTAGGTTTACATTGAGTTGACATTGAGTTGACATTAGTTTGACATTGAGTCGACGTTCAGTTATTAAGTTTGCATTGAGTTGATATTAATTTACATTTCAAAATTAAAATAATTTACTAAAAAATTACTTTGGATTGACATTAGGTTTACATTGAGTCGGCATTAGGTTTACATTGAGTTGACATAGAGTCGCCATTAGGTTTACATTGAGTTGACGTTGAGTTATTAAGTTTACATTAAGTTGATATCAATTTACATTTGAAAATTAAAATAATTTACTAAAACATTACTTCGGATTGACATTAGGTTTACATTGAGTTGATATTGAGTTGACATTGAGTCGATATTAGGTTTACATTGAGTTGACATTGAGTCGACGTTGACTTATTAAGTTTACATTGAGTTGATATTAATTTACATTTTAAAATTAATATAATTTACTAAAAAAGTACTTCGGATTTACATTAAGTTTACATTGAGTTGATATTAGGATTACATTGAGTTGACATTGAATTGACGTTGAGTTGATATTAAATTGACATTGAGATGATATTAAGTTAATTTTTAAAACTATACTTACTAAAATACATTATTGAGTTGACATTAGGTTTACATTGAGTTGATATTGGGTCGTCATTGAGTTGATATTGAGTCGATATTGAGTTGACATTAAATTTACACAAATTACTGTAATAATAACTTAAATAATTTACTTTCAATCTACTATAGTTTATTTTTGAAAGTATAAATTATAAAAAAAAAAATTATATAATAATAAAAAAAATTCATTTTAAAATTATAATTATTTATCAAAACATTTACTTTAAGTTAACATTCAGTGAACATTAAATTGATATTGAATTTATATTGAGTTCACATTAAGTTTACTTTGAGTTTATATTGAGTTGACATTGAGTTAATATTAAGTTTATATTCAGTTCACTTATATTAAAATTACTTTCGGTTTATTTTATTTTAATAAAAGTTTAAATAATTTACTTTTAAATTACTATTACTTTATTTGTAATATTATAAATTACTTTTAATAATATACATAATGAAGTTGACATTAAGTTATCATTGATTTGACATTAAGTCATCATTGAGTTTATATTGAGTTTTTATTGAGTTTTCGGACACTACGGGGGTCCCACCACCACATATTCGACCACGACCACTAAACCATTATATTTTTTAATTTTAAAAAGTGAAATATTTTTATTAGTTTTACTTATGTATTAATAAATTGTATAAAATATAAATATATGTATATTTTATTTTTTTATTGTATAAATATTTAAAAAATAAATAAATTTAATTAGACTAATTTAATATTAAATTTATAATAAATTTAATTTAAGTTGATATTTAGTTGATATTTAATTTGCATTATAAATTAATTTCATTCTAATAAGTTAATCTAAATTTATAATCAGTTATATATATATATACTATAGAGTAAAGGTTGACAACAATCAGCCTTTGCCTCAATGGCAAAGCACAAGCTCTCCCTTATAAGAGGTCAAGGGTTCAAATCCCCTCACCCACAAAAAAGTGTTTTATTTAATTTTTAATTATTTAACTAAAATTGGTCCAACCATTAAAAATGGTTAGACCACAAACCAGTAATGGTCCGGCCGTTGACCGCGGTGGTCCGGCCGTTGACCGCGGTGGTCCGGCCGTTGACCGCGGTGGTCCGGCCGTTGACCGCGGTGGTCCGGCCGTTGACCGCGGTGGTCCGGCCGTTGACCGCGGTGGTCCGGCCGTTGACCGCGGTGGTCCGGCCGTTGACCGCGGTGGTCCGGCCGTTGACCGCGGTGGTCCGGCCGTTGACTGCGGTGGTCCGGCCGTTGACCGGCCAATAATAGTCCGACCGGTGGTGGTTCGGTTAGAAATGGTCCGGTTTATGTAAAATAAGGAGAAATTATTAGGTGTAATGGAAACACAATTGGTAAAATACACCATAAGGATAAAATAGTAATCACAACTATTAAAAGGTAGAGATGAAAAGAATCTTTTAAAATTGAGGGATTTTTGCAAAAAAAAAAAAGTTGGGTGATTTATACAAATTTTTGAATTTTTGGGTGATTTGGTGTAATTTTCTCTATTTTGAGATCTTCTATTCTCAAGGTATCGGTAGGGTCTTGATCTTGATCCTCGTATATGCACTCCGCGGATAACACCCCGTGACTGAGTGCTAAGTTATGGACCTTCCTTCGCAACTATGTGTGTCGTCTATCCATCAGACTGTTGCATGATGGTAGATCGGCCGCTGCCCCCGAGGGTAACGTCTGTCGGCCGATCCGCGTTGATGAGGATCCTGGGACTTTTTGTATCTCGATGACTTAAAGATTGGATGTTCCTTACTTGCTCGTCATACATCATAGCTTCTAAAACGTTGCTATCTTCGCCAAAAGGGCTCGGGTCACCCTGCACTATCTCGGCCTCCCCAGCCTCTCGCCATAATATCAGCATCTGATGCATGGTTGATGGGATGCACATATCAGAATGGATCCAGTCTCGGCCGAGTAAAACGTTGTAATTGCTTCTAGCATTAACAACAAAAAAACCTTCTTCGGTCTCGACTCGGCCAACCTATATCTTAAGGGTGATGTACCCTTCGGCGGGGGTCTCGCCTCCGGCAAAATCTGTCATATAAACGTCGGTGGTTTCCAGCTGGTGATGTTCTATTCCGAACTTCTTGAGCATCCGAGAAGGCAGGATGTTTACTCCTGCGCCGTTGTCAATTAGCACCCTTCCAATGGCGACGCTATTTACCTCAACTTTGATATACAATGGCCTGATGTGCCTTGTCATTCTTGCCGGTGGTTTGCTTAAAGAAACAACTGCCGAAGCGTCATTACTATTCTCGTCCGGGATTATAACATCTCCATCCAAAATTGACTTCTGTCCCGGTTTATTCCTAAAAGAATCCGGAAGAGTAACTACTTGGACCTCTTTTCGGCCATCACTTTTAGGGATCCATGCTTTGAGCTGCCCACCTTGGTGTACAACGACTAACTCTTTTTTCACAGGCACCCAAGCCTTCAACTGGCCATCTGCGTGGCTCAGGACTACGTCCCTATAAGATCGCCTGTCGCTGTTTGGTGATTTCTCATCTCTTGCAGGTGTACGAGAAGGTAGTTCATCATCCTGATGTCGTTTCTTTTCCACCCAAACCTTCCTAAGTTTTCGTTTTGGTGTCTCAAAGGGCTCGGTTCCCGACCGATTATGCTTGCCCTGAGTTGCTTCTAGATCGTCTTTGGTTGCCCCCAATCTTTCTTGGATCGGTCTTTTAGTCCCGGACGAAGATGCAGCAGTGGACAAACGATTTTTTACCGGCACTCGGCTCCCTGGTGCCGATTTGGGTTCTGCGGCGATCAATCGCGACTCCTGTCGCATTCTCTGCATCCGCCTCTTTTGTGTCTTCGTCATACGAGGGGTCTCCTCCGTTGGCCTGAACACCCTTTTAAAAACCGATCTCCCCTTCTGTCCAGATGGCATGTGTTGTTGCCATTCCTTGGTGGGGGACCTTGGTTTAAAGGTTTTTGGATTTGTCCTGGCCGATTTCCGTACGTACTCGGTCTCAGGGCAGCTCTGGCAGTGCTGACAATGTTGGCAAACCGGCTCTGATATAATTGGTTTGGTTATTCGATGTTGCCTTGCTGCGTTATTCACTGCTACTCTTTGTCGAGGTCGCTTAGCACTCCATTTCTCCAAAACTTTCCCGATACCCAATACTTGGTCCAAATTGGGCCGAATCAAGTTGATCGAGACGCATTTTGCATCGGCCTCCCTTCTGGACGGGAACAACAATTTCCCTTCAGTTATCGCCTTTTGGACTACGTTTCTGAACACTACGCAGTTATTGGTGCTATGTCTCCATGAGTTGTGGAATTTGCAGTAGTCTTTGCCAACTAGTTCCTCGTTTGTTGGTAAAACATGGCCCTCAGATAGGGAGATTTGCCCGTCTTTTAAAAAGGCGTTAAATATATCGTCGGCCTTTGTCAAGTCGAACGAGTATTCCTTCTGGATGACCGCCATCTTATTCTTCTTCACATATCCCGGCTTCCTTAACGCTGCGCATTCCGTTGGTTTCTTTCCAAGAAACTCGGCCATACATATCTCGTCATCAGACGAATCGTCCTCGCTATCGGTGATAACGGCAACGTCCAACTGATCTCGGTAATAGGTGCCTTTCGAAGAACCTCGCCTCTGTTCCTTCTCCTGGAGTAGTCGCTCGTAACCTGTAACCCTGTTGGTGAGTTCAAACAAGTCTCGAAATCGGTGGCCTTCGAAATGTTCCCGCATAGCGAAATTCATCCCTTTTACGACCATCGGCACGCAATCTCCTTCGGATATGTGCGTCATGCACCTCGTCCTTAAATTCCGGAAGCGGCCGATATATTTCTCGACGGATTCGCTGGGTAGTTGCGAAATTCTTGCAAGATCGGCCAAAGTAACATCGGGTGGCGCTCTGTAAAATTCTTCGTGGAATTTTATCTCCAGGTCTTTCCACGTATCGATCGAGTTGGGTGATAAATGGGAGTACCACGTGAATGCCACCTTGGTGAGGGAGCTGGCAAATAACCGCAGTTTCCAGAAGTCGTGGGCCCCTGCTTCTCCACATTGAGCAGAAAATCTTGCGATGTGTTCCACCGTTGACTGGCTTTTCTCTTCTCCTGAGAATAAACTAAATTCAGGCACTTTGTACCCCCTAGGGAATGGGTATAGTTTATCAATCCAATCCGGGTACGGCTTCATGTATGACGGCCGAGGCATCGACCTGACGTCAACCCCTAATTTCTCCAATTCATCTAGCAACTGCCCCCGATTGTGTAAGTTGTTCTCTCCTATGGGGGCGTTGTCGCTACCGTAGAAATTATCCTGTGGCAATTGCTGGTTCGGGTATTGTTGCCCTGGCAACTGGTCGTTGCCTTGGCATCTTCCGGTTCCTAGACCAGGCATATCATTGCCCAGGTGCCGTGTTGCTCCGGTACCGCTCGTATCACCCCCTTGAAATCGCCCAGCTCCCGATGAGGATGGATCGCACACTTGAAATCGCCCGGCTCCCGATGAAGATGGATCGGCCCTGACCCCTGTGTCTCTTTCTGGGCGTGTTAACAACCGTACCGATCCATAAGTAAAACCGGTTTTACTTGGTGATTGCCCTGCATCGGCCGCACTACCAAGACCGCCATTTCTTTGCGCTGTCGAGGTATAATCGGCCCTACGGTGACTCTGATCGGTCACTGATTGTCCCGAAAAGATCTTTCCCAGATTGTCCATTGAGCTCGTCAAGTTGTTCAAGTTCTTCACGATTGATTGCTGAACGACCGCCTGGTCGGCCAACATCCCCTTGAAGGCGTTGGACATCTGTTGCATCGCTCCGTCAAACATCTGCCGATTTTCCTGAACTATTTCGTCTCTCATAATGGTAAAATCGGCCCTAGATAGCGACGGGCGAGTGGGTGGTATTTCTCGGGAAAATTCATCGAAATCTTTCTCCACGTCATCGCCTTCCATGGCTTTGTTGCTTGCAGAAATTACCTCATGTGTCGTATTCTGAACCCCTTTGTTCTGTGTCTGCTTATCTCCTTTCGCCATGATGGTGATGATCTCTGGATCTGGTTGCTCTGTTTCTCCGAATTTCCTTTGAAGTTTGGCTCGGCTTTGAGACCGAGTTTCCCTGTAATCGTCTGAAAAAACTCCGGTTTTTGTGCTGACCATAAACTGTCCCCAGTGGAGTCGCCAAAAGATGTTCGCTAGATTTTCACCTTGCTCAAACCTTTGAATTTATTAATGGGTAACTTTAGGTACTGATGCTTTAACCGGGGTGATTCTAGATGAGGTAAACAGGATTTGAATGACGTAACCTTAATTCAAGTGACGTAACCCGAATTCAAGTAACGTTGTCCAAATTGTGAATGACGTTACCGCCGTTCGATTTAAACTAACAGTATTAATCTGGGAATCCTGAGATCCAAGCGAGACTAATATCAATTCTACTCCTAAACTAAGATTCAATCCGGAGATTGGGATAAAAAGCCTGAGCTTTTGTTTTTGATTAATGATGTGTTGATGAAAAATAGTAATACAATAATACTAGATACTTATAGGAAACAAACCCTAATAAAGAGACCTAATTCTAATGAGATTCCATCTCCTAATTAATGAAAGAAATTAAATAAAAAAGGCTAAAATAAATATAGCTCCTATTGGGCTGAAATCCCCTATGAGCCCATTCAGCTTTTTCACCAAATTTTGGGTTTCGTCACTTTTGAGTCCATCACCTTCTACCCAGATATCTGGGCCGGTGCAAACAACTTCAAATCATTCATACGCCATATAGCTATCATGGAAGTATTGTTTTTAACCTATTACGTAGAGGTAGCCGTGGTTTATAACTCATCGGTTCTGGTTGAACCGTTAGGTCACGGTAGTGTTTTAAAAACCGAACCGGTGGCCGAACCGGTGAGGCCAACGGTTTTCGGTTCAACCGGTTTAACCGGTTCAGTGACCGGTTCAACCGGTTTAATAAATTTAAAAAAATTGAAAAAAAATTCGGTTCACCGGTTTTTTTACCGGTTCAATCCGGTTCAACACCCGGTTTTTACCGGTTCATACCGGCTCAATCCGGTTCAACCCGATCCAATCCGGTCCAACTAAAAAATTCGGTTTTTTACCCTTTCAGACCGGATTACTAACCGGTTTGCTGTTTAACCGGTCCGACCGGCCGGTCCGGTTTTTAAAACATTGGGTCGCGGTTCAAAAAAAATATAAAACCAGCCTGGACCTGTCTAAGTGACATTTCTATGCTGGTTCAAAATCGGCCAGTTTCGAGTTGTGGGCGGTTCAAAAAAATTAAAACTAAAATTTAATTACTAAAAATCAAAATATCAAAAATAAAATAACATGCGGAAATAATATTGTAAAAGATAATGAACTAAATCAAAAAATACATTAAAAGAGTTTGGAATTTATTCTTTGATATCTAATTTATTTTATCAAAAAATAAATTATCTATGCATCCTGTTGTGATTTTTCTCAAAACAATTCACTTAACCGTTTGCTTTGTAAATATTGGTTACAAAGTGACCATTTACAATTATGTAAAAGGTCACTTTATGACTATTTTATGTATAATAAGATATATGATTGAAAAAAAAATAGTGCATCAGTTGATCATAATATAATGTATAGATATAGTAAATGTATAATCTAATACAATAAATGAATAATCTAATATAATATATATAACTATATAATAAAATAGGGAAAAGGGTCAGTTAAGCCCCTAACGTTTGGCCATTGGATCAAGTAGGCCTTTAATGTTTGAAAAGGTGCAATTAAGCCCTTAACGTTAGTAAATCTTATCACGTGAGCCCTCCTCCTTAACACCGTTCAAAAACGAAGAGATCTCTGTCTATTTTTGCCAGCATGGACTCCTCAATTGCTGACGTGGTCATAATACCATTATACCCCTCACCTTCTCCTCTACTTCTTCTATAGTTTTTTCTCATCTTTTTATCTGCCACTTCCTCATCGCCACCAAGTTAAGAACCCATTTCACTTTCTATTTATTGAGATTCTTTTTTGTTTAATCCTGTGAACCAAAACCCACTTCTCAAATTCACAATTGTTTCATTCAAATACTATAATACAGAAGAAAAAAATAGAACTCTGTTTTGTTGAAAAGCCGAAGTCTCAACCTGAATGGTTTCTTGTGCTCAGTCTGCTGACTTCTTTTTTTCATTCTTGACATTTTTATTCACTTTGCTCAACTTGGTTTATGTTACACTTCACTAAATGTAACGTCTTAAAAGGTCTCAACGCCACACTCGTAAACACCATAACCATCCATCAACATTTCGACGACGGCTAAGACCCACATAATTAAATTTCTCTGAAAACAATCTCTAATGGCTCCAATGATGTCGGCTTTTTACAAGCAGATTGCACTGAAATTTATCTATCAACAATTAAGATCGTGGGTTAAAAATCTTTAACAAATTTAATTATTAAACTTAAAAATTTACGTCGGCCAGTGATTGCAGTTATCTACAATGGATTCTCGCCTCGGGCGCTTAATGTAGCGAAACACTTTGGATTGATCAGATTGTTTTTTTTACTTAGTCGTGCACTGTTAGTGTTAGTAATATTTATTAGCATATTCAAATGGGTCTTCTTTCGATTACGGTACAGAAGGCCACCATGGAGGCTCCTGGTTTCTCTGAGCCTCAAACTTCAGAGGTTTCGTCATTCGTCCTCGATGGTTCAGGGTCGTACCCTGAGTATGGGATATGGTGGTGAACTGTTGCTTGTCAAATGTTGATTTGCGAAAATAGATAGGCGAAGAGTTCCAAACCGTTTTGATGCATATTAGGAAAACATTTACTGTTCTTTTAGCTGTTGAAGTTATTGATTAGTTTTCCAAAAAAAAAGTTATTGATTATCAATATTTTCTGTTGAACATAAGGTGTTCGACAGAAGTTCTCAATGAAATATAGATAAAAAGAGAGTTGGTGGCATTATAAATTGTCGCATTTCATGTCAATATTGACACGTAGATTAGAAATTAACGGAGATTTTAAAAAAATTAACAGCGTCAAACTAAAGGGCTTATATGATACCGTTCATTAACATTAGGGGCTTAATTGCACCTTTCCAAACATTAAGGGCCTACTTGATCCAATGGCCAAACGTCAGGGGCTTAACTGACCCTTTTCCCAACAAAATATAATAAAAATAATATATATTTATATATATAAAAATTAATAGTAAATAATTTTTATGGATGAATTCAACCCTTAAACCGCCGGTTTATGGTTCAAAAAATTTGGAACCGGACTGTGACTGATTTTCCTATGGTTTCGAGCCGGTTTCAGTCCGATTTCGGGTTTGATCGGTTCTAAATAGAGTCTGATCGAGTCTGTTCCGGACTGGTTCATTAGCTGACCGACCCATGACTAGCTCTACTATTATGGCTTCTACTAATTTTGGAAAATTACCACTACAACAAAAATGGTCTATTGTGACATTATTATGGTGACATTTTTTTTTAAATGTTGCTTAATCTCATAAACATACATTTATATGACATTTATGTAAATGATGCTTTAAATAATTGTTAATTATAACAATTTTATAATTCTTTTATAACATTTATTGTAAATGTTACTTTTTAGAAAGTAACATTTACTGTATACATTATTAGAATAGAAACGATTCGACATAAATACTTGTGTTTTTCTCTTACGATTTTTTTCTCTTTTGTGGAATCCCTTCATCTCTTTAACAATTCGTATCTGCTTATTTATCAATGTCTATCTCAATAAATCAAGTCTTTTTCTAATTCTTTTTCATCTTCCGTAATTTGGTTATCATATTGAGCAATCCCATTGAAAGTACGTAAACTTTATTATGAATAGCAAAATTGATGAGTTTATATTAATCTAACATGTGTTTCTTGTTTGGTTGCATTTGAATTGGATGTAAAATTGATGAGTTTATATTAATCTGACATATATTTCTTGTTTGGTTGCATTTAATTGGGTGTAATTTATTTAAATTTGTTTTTCATAATCTTATTAATGAATCATGAATTGCAATTTCGTTCAAAGGAATGTCCAATCTGGTTCAACGGCCGGTTCATATTAATGAACCGGATCAATACAGTATAGTATTATTTGGGCTGGTTTGATGACCGGTTCAATAACATGAACCGGTTATCAAAACGGATGAGGATATAACACAATTTTTACTTTTTTTTCAATAATAATTTTTCTCCAATAATAATTTTTATTAAACATTATATTTTGTTTAATAAAACTAATTAATTGTAATTTTTTGTTTTAAAATTTTTTTTATAATGGACAAGACTTGGATATATGAAAGTGATAGATTGAGCGCAAAATATTTACAAGGGATTGAATATTTCTTTAAATTTGCCTTGAAGTTTTCGGAGGATGGGCTACTTGCATGTCCATGTAATGAATGTGTTAATGTATTCCGATTTGATCGAAATATTGTCATGGATCATCTTCTTAGTAAAGGATTTTCTCGAGGTTATACTCGTTGGTATTTCCATGGAGAATTGTTACCGTCAACAACTTTCGAGTCACAATTCAAGGAATTAAGGTCAAATGCACAAGAAAATGTAAACAAATACATTCAAGATATGGCCTTAGGGTATGCGAATATGGGAGAAACTTCTCATAATAGAGAATTTGAGGAAAATTTCAATTTGAGCGGAGATCAAAATAATTATCCCCAATGTGATGTATTGAGCGAAGAAGCTAAAAAGTTTTATGGATTTTTACAAGAAAATGATGAAAAGCTTTTTGAAGGATGTCGAAAACTTACCAAATTGTCATTTATTATAGATCTTTATCACAAAAAATGCATGGGAGGGTGGAGTAATGCTTCTTTTCAAGGGCTACTTGATGAGTTAAGAAGTACATTTCCCAAGAGTGAAAGTCTACCAAAGTCGGCTTATGAAGTGAAAAAACTCATTAGCAAATTAGGACTTGGGTGTAAAAAGATAGACGTTTTTCCTAATAATTGTATGTTGTTTTGGAAGGAAGATGTGGATAATCAACGATGTTCGTTCTGCAACGCTTATAGATGGCATGACGATGAAGATGAAATTTCACATAAAAAAAGAAAGAAAAAGAGAAAACCAAAGAAGGTGTTAAAGTGGTTTCCTTTAAAACCAAGACTTCAGAGATTGTTTATCTGTTCTAAAACAGCATCTTTATTTCGATGGCATTCTGATGAGCGTAAAGATGATGGATATTTGAGGCACTCTGCTGATTCTCCTGCATGGAAAGAATTTGACAATAGGTATAAAGATTTTGCAAATGATCCTCGTAATGTTAGACTTGGGTTAGCAAGTGACGGGTTCAATCCTTTTCACACAATGAGCATTGTACACATCACTTGGCCAATATTATTAACCATATATAATTTGCCACCTTGATTATGTATGAAGCAACCTTCGCTTATATTGTCGTTGCTTATTCCTTGTCCTGAGTCGCTTGGAGACAAAACTGATATATTTTTATAGCCTTTAATTGATGAACTTAATGACTTGTGGATTAATGGTTTAGAAACATTTGACTTTCATACCAAAGATATATTTACAATGCGAGCCGTTTTCATGTGGACAATTAACGATTTTCCAACATACGAAATGTTGTCTGGGTGGAACACTAAAAGCAAATTTGCATGCCCATCTTGTGGTTTTGGAACTCATTCAATGTGGTTGGAAAAGGGCGGAAAATATTGTTTTATGGATCACCCACAACAAAGGAAGAAAACTAAATATAAAAATAAAATAAAAAAGGGATTTAGTTAACTTATAATTAGAAAATTATTTGTAGAGTTAATTATAAATTATTACACGAATTTTACCCTAATTTGCAATTACAACACGAACTTTAAAACTTGACAATTTAATACACCAACTTTCATTTTTTTGGCATATTAGTACACCGACCAATCATACAACAACACGTGACTTTATATGACAATGTCCACGTTAGTGTTTTTCCAGTTCGGTGTATCAACTCGCCAAAAAATGAAAATCGGTGTACCAATTTGTCAAGTTTTAAAGTTTGTGTTGTAATTGCAAATTAGGATAAAGTTTGTATATTAATTTGCACTTAACCCTTATTTCTAATACAACATTTAATTAAAATATTTAACAATCTAAAATTGATACTTTATTTTTATTTAAGACAAAATATTTTTATACACACTTATGAGTCGTTCGTCAAATATAACATAATTTTTAAAATCGCTAATTAGCATTGAATAAATTATAATCTAATTGATAATTTAAAATTTTAATTCAATGGTTGATTTAAATTTTATTATAATCGATGTGCATATTACGAGCTACATAATTATTAGTATAATTAATCAATATAAAATGTAAATTTTATTAAATAAATATAAAATACATTGGTATAATTATAATAATTAATATAATAAGTTCTAAATAAATATTGTTGACATCAATTAATTTTAAAAGTTAATATACTGGAATATTTTAGTTATTTTTAACAAAAAATTTAACTAATTTAATATAAATTATAAATAAAATAAAATAAAATAGCATAGCTTTAATGAATTTAATTAATATATAAGTTGATGAGACACATCACGAGTCACGTGCGCAACACGTAATGTGAAACTAATTTATATATAAGTGTTTTGAAAATATTCATCAACAAATCCATTGGTAGACGATTTTGATTTTTTTTTTTTAAGTCCGAACTTGTTTCTAATTCACCTCTAATTTTTCGATAGTCCGAGGTTAACATTCTTCTAACCTTAAATTCACTACAAACTTGTTTTTTTTTTAGAAAAAAACATTTGCATTTCTTTATTCGATCCAATTCCGAACTGAAGCCTATTCTACTTCAAGGATAGTTCCGCCTCTCACGAAACCGCTAGTGAATAGCTTGATTCATGTAGTCCTAATTACTTGGTCAAATTAAAAGATGTAAAAAACAGAGAATAACGTAAAAAGAACAAAAGTTGCCAAATATATAAATAATATCGAAATTATCGCTATATTTTTGGACCGAATTTTTATTCTTTTTAGTTTAGTTACTAAACTTTAAAATTATTTCAATATAGATTTTTAGACAAAATTGATAACATTATAGTCGAATTCTATCATTTGTCAATTCTTTGTCATTTGTACTTTTATAAAAATGTATTACTTATGTAACTTTTTAATTCAATATGAATTTTTTTAGCCAAATTATGGAAAAAAGAATTAAAATTCGACAGACAACTAAATTTGATGATCAAATTAGAAATAAAATTTGATAATTAAGTCGAAAAGAAATTAAATTTCAATCACCAAAATAAAAAACCAATAAAATAATATATTCTGATAATTTTAGCATCTCCAATTTCTATTACCAGTAAAAACCTAACTAGTGAGACAGAGATTAAGTTGTCAAGGCTGTCCAAAATATTTATGAAGTCTCGATTTCAAGTGTTAATAGTCAGTTGTTTAATGCTGTTTTAAAATTTAAAAAAAAAACTACTAACCACTAATATAATAAGATTCTATTTTAATTTGTTTTTTTTTTAAAAAGAGACTAGACCAAAAAAACCTGGAAAGCTAAAAAGATAAAAATTGAACCTGACGTGAATCGAACACGCAACCTTCTGATCTGGAGTCAGACGCGCTACCATTGCGCCACAGATCCATTTATTGATATTTATGAGAGATAAAATAATAGTATATTTAATTGATATCGACAAAATTAACCCAATTGAAATATATGAGTTTTTTTTTTGATAAATTGAAATGTATTAGTTTTTTTTTTTTTCAAAAGATAGTAATATTGATAAAATTTACAGATTACATCCTACCGTCAAAGTATACCGTAGATCAAATTACAAAAATATAAAAAACATCTGAAACCCCGACCAATAAAAAGAAACGAAACAACAATAGAAATTTAAAGATACAAATTTAACAGGTGACAAAAAACAGGATCAATTCAAGTGAAAAGAATTTCCTGACACCAATCGTACCCCATAACTTCTATTAACCACTTGTTCCGCTGCCAAGATACTTCAATCGATAAAAAAAAAAGCCTTGAATCTTCAAGAATGTGAAGCTGAAGTTTGAACAAACGCTGAAAAGTTTTGAATGAGCCAAGGATCTGGACAAATAAAGCTGAAACCGAACATAAACACCCAGAAAAACACATAATTCTCCAAAAAACGGAGCAATTTATTCGAAAATTAATGCAAACATAGCAAAAAAAACGAGTTAAGAACGATGATTTTCGGCTAAAAGCCGAAGATCACCGTCTCCTACGCTCAAGATCGAAGAAAAACCGAACCTTGGCTCTCTAGGAAAGTTTCTCTCTCTAACTTAGAGAGATGGCAGAGCTTGCCTACTATTTAATATCTCACTAATTCACTTTTTGTATTAGTTGCTTAATTCGATAGTTATTTTGACGCATACTATATTTTTAGCTGCATGAATCCGTTTAAGTTATAGTTGTTCACTGAAATTTTACTCCGAGGAGTGACTTGAAATTGAATCCTCTGAATCTAATCTGAACTTGGACAGATATTTATCTACAATTGCATGAAATCATCCCTGCGTTTAGGATAATCCCACGAACTCGTATTTGTTGATACTTTCTTGAGACGATCTCCTTCGTCTGGATTCAAATTCCTCGTCCGGGTTCGAAGAATTAAAAAAATTGATTTTTTTTTTATCTTTAGTATGTTTTTTCCTATATTTGGTGTTTATTGAATTTTTTTAAAAAATATTAATTCTATTAAAGTTGATTTCGTAAAAATTGATTTCATAAAAATTGATTCCATAAGAAATTAGAATTTTTATCATTTTTGATGTTTAATGGAAAAAAAATGAAAAAAAGTAAGAAAGAAGGTTACGTGGCGAAGGGAAAGGCTTGACTCAATTTCGGGCAAGCCACATAGGACGAAACCGCCAGAATTCATTTAGGAATCGCCAGAAGTTCACTAATGCTAAGTTCGGTAATTATTTTAGAATACAAATTAATTCGGTGTCATTTTGAAATTTTGGAAAAATACAGTAACCCCAAAATCAATAATTGTATGGGTAGAGTTGATTAAAAAACGCATTTTGAATCACGCAAAATTTCCGAGGAATAAAAAGCACAAGTATAAGTGTTCTTTAATTCTTTCTTAAACGCTAATCACTTAAAAACTCTCTATCTTTAATTTTTTTTTGTACTAATACTTTGGTCTAAAAAAAAATCATTTACATCCTTATTTGGGTTTTTATGTCTTACCTCTACCCTCGAGATATTAAATTGACCTATTTTCATTTGAAAAAAGTTTAAAATAGGTCTTCATTTTTAGCATATATTTTAATTCGACGTGAATGTTATTAATTATACAAAAACACCTTATTCTTTAAAAAATAATAATAATAAATTTATATTAATTATCAATAATTTTTTAAAGACAAAAGATACAAAAAAATCCTCGTAGTTTTCACAAAAGTACAAATCAGTCCTTATGATAATATTTTTGAAAACGGTTTTATAAAATTACATGATCATTATTATAGAATTACAATATTCAGTTTTCATGATATAATGAATCATAACGTCCATTTTCCCACTGCGTGTTGCCTTTATTGTCTTATCCATCTATACCATCACTATTCAACAAGGTTTTTTATTGGTTTTACTTTTTAGTTTGTTATACTTTTGAGTTTACGATTGTGGAAATTATAATTATAGATACTTTTGAGTTTACGATTGTGGAAATTTTTGAAATTGTACAAAAAACTCTTCCGCCCAAGATCACAATTAACTGATGACGTGGTACATAGAGAAAAAGTTCAAAACATCTTTAATGTTTAAAATACTTACCAATTTTGTTTCATAAATTGTTTCAACCATTTTCACCTTCTTTTTTTATTTAAATATCTATAATTAAATAAAATTATAAATTAAAACTAATTAAAATTAAATTTAAATAATTGAACCCGATTAAATCATTCGAAACATAATTAAACACTTCGAAATCTAATTAAACCAATTAAAATCTAATTAAACACATCAAAACCTAATCAAAATTTAATTAATTTTTTTAATTTTTTTCAAAACCACACCAAGGGGAGAAATCTCTGGTTGCCAGACGAAGAAAAACAATTAAACTATAAATAAATAAAAATAAAAATTTTCAATAAATATACATAGTAGGCTATAACTGAAATGTATTTTAACTTTAAAAAAATCATCATACAACATCGATAATTTTAATTTTAGAAATATCAAATATACGTTAAAAACTTGGACTTCACTTAGATCCTATTAGATACTCGACATAAAATGTATCACCTCACGGTTTGTATTTTAGCTTTTCCTGCCGGCGCCATGATGCTAATTTTAATTGGAATTCAGTGACATAGTTACACATCCTAGATTATATTTGTATATCCAAGATCGCTCCAATTGTTCAATTTTATTTATAACATTTATATACATTGCACTTGCACTTATCGTTGTATTCTGTTTTATCCTTAATTTGTTATATCAACTCTTAATTTTATTATCATTTGCAAAATCATCATCAACATTGAACTCATCTTCTTTTTTTGTATCATCTTATATCGACAATGTGAAGGAAATTTAATTGATTTATAATATTTAGAAGCCGACTACTAAATTAATTTGTTATAATTATTTTTAATGAGTTTTTTTAATCTGAATATTAATTGAGTCAGTTGGATTTAGATTATTACAAATCATATTAGAACCGATACAAGTCTTATTATGTTGAGCCGAACCTTAGGAGAAGAGAGCGTTTATGAACCACAACACCCGCTACTAAAAAACATGCATTTACAGATGGAGAAATCCATGGGTAAATGGAGCTATGGAGCGAATCCGTCGGTATATATAAGGACGTTGTAAATTTAAGAAAAAATGAATGTAAGATCACCTACCAAATTTACGAAGCAGTGAATGTAACATCTCATATCGAAAATGTAAAAATAATTTACGTGATACCTAACGTTTAGAATTTAATTATCAAATTAATCTAAATTAATCATTTTAGATCAATTGTTTGGACTTCAAAATTAATTGAACAGTCTTTTTATAGTATATATAGGATATCAATTGTTCATTTTATGAACTATCCTCACTTGCACAGTACTATGGCATTAACATTGGCCATCCTAGTCGTAGTTATATTTGCCATTGTTCTACAAGCATTGCTACGGCTTATTAGCAACACCAACAACAAAAAACTACCTCCTGGTCCTAAAGGGTTCCCAATCTTCGGCAGCCTTCATCTATTAGGAAAATATCCTCACCGAGAATTGCATAAACTATCACAAAAATATGGTCCCATCATGCACTTACGATTAGGGTTAGTCCCAACCATAGTCGTATCATCGCCTCAAGGCGCGGAATCATTTCTCAAGACACACGATCTTGCTTTCGCCAGCAGACCGCCGCACCAGGCCGCCAAGTTCATTTCGTACGAGCAGAAAAACCTATCCTTCGCTCCCTACGGCTCATACTGGCGAAACGTGCGAAAAATGTGCACGTTGGAATTGCTCAGCAATCTCAAAATCAATTCTTTTAAGTCCATGAGGAAACAAGAACTTGACCTGTTGATTGATTACGTTAAAGATGCGTCGTCACGACGCGTGGCTGTTGATCTGAGCGGCAAAGTTGCATCCCTTAGTGCGGATATGAGCTGCAGAATGGTGTTCGGAAAGAAGTATACGGAGAAAGAGTTCGACGAGAGAGGGTTTAAAGCTGTGATTCAAGAGGGAATGCAACTGGCTGCAGCTCCTAATCTTGGTGATTATATTCCTCAGATTGCGGGACTTGATTTACAGGGTCTTACGAAGCGTATGAAAGGCGTTAGCAAAGTGTTTGATGATTTCTTTGAGAAAATAATCGATGAACATATTCAATTTCAGGATGAAAACAGAAGTAAAGATTTTGTAGATATTATGTTGGGCTTTGTTGGATCAGAAATTTCAGAGTATCATATAGGTCGAGACAATATCAAAGCTATTATCTTGGTAAGACTAGCTACTATATTCAATCAACACAATTTTTTTTCTTAGTTTATTTAGTGAAAATAACTTCATATTTTTTGAGTAAATTAAACTAACGTAGTAATACGTTCGTTTATTCCATTTGAGCTATAGCTCGCTTATTACATTTGAGCTATAGCTCGCTAATATGATATGAGACTATAACCAAGAATATACTTGAGTCAATTTAATTTATCATGTCAACTTAATTTGGTCCGAAAGTATTGAGTTGTTTTTGTCATAAACAAAAATTAACCTGCATGTCCATTTTATTCTGGGTCAATATTATTTAATTTTTTCCAATCAAATTAATTAAATTAACGTGGCACTCAACTGAAAAATATATTGTCATACTCTTGAAATGATTTCTAGCATGGAGGCAGATATGGCCGTATAATACCAACAATAAAATGTCGTCAGTTGATCTTATCAATTTGATTTGGTTGGAAAATATTAAAGTCACACATACCAACAATAAATATTGAGGGTACCAACTATATATCGCTATATTTTATTTTGCTGACTGAATTTTAATTTTTTTTTTTTCATTTTTACCAAATTTTAAAATTATTTCAACATAAATTTTAGACCAAAATGATAACGTAAAAGCCGAATTTTACCACCGGATAATCGTTTTTTGCTTTTATTTACATGAAAACTTGTCACTTATGTATAATTTAAATTCAACGAGTATTTTCTCGGCCAATTATGCAAAAAAGAAATAAAATTCGGTTGACAATTAAAGTTTTATAACCAAATTAAAAATAAAATGAAATTTAGTAACCATAATAAAAAAACACAGTTTGGTCACCAAAATAATACATTTTGATAGTTAGGATACTCCGGTCTATTACCCTAAACAAAATATTAAAGATACAAATTAAACTTTAGGTATCAATCTAAAATATGTGGTAAGATTAAGGAACCAATAAACTGAGAACTTTATTCTAAAATTAAAATGTAAAGATTATAATGACAAATTTTATGCAAATTACTTGCAGGACATGCTTGCAGGTTCAATGGACACTTCAGCAGCAGTAATCGAATGGGCTCTATCGGAACTCCTGAAGCACCCAAGAGTACACAAAAAAGTGCAAAAAGAATTGGAAGAAAAGATCGGCATGAACAGAATGGTAGAAGAATCGGATCTTGAGAGCCTGGAATACTTAGAAATGGTTATAAAAGAAACATTCCGACTCCATCCAGTTGCTCCATTACTGATCCCTCACGAGGCAGTCGAAGATACCATCATCGACGAATATCTAATTCCGAAAAAATCACACATTATTATAAATACATTTGCTATCGGAAGAGATCCGAGGGCTTGGAACGACCCAGAGAAGTTTCTTCCGGAGAGATTTTCAGGAAAAGATATAGATTTTCGTGGGCACGATTTTCAGCTTTTGCCGTTTGGGGCTGGACGAAGAGGATGCCCTGGAATTCAATTGGGAATAACTGTGGTTCGTTTGGTTCTGGCTCAGCTCGTGCATTGCTTCGATTGGGAGCTTCCGAACGGTATGTTGCCCGACGAATTGGATATGACTGAAGAGTTTAGTCTTGTAACTCCAAGAGCTAAACACCTTGAAGCTATTCCTACTTATCGCCTTCACGTTTGATAGATTAATGACTCATGTATTTTATTGTGTTGTTTTCAATTTAAGTTATACTTCTTTGAAATGGATCAATTTGAAAATACTTATTGTTGTAATATTACGATTGTTGAATCTTTGATGCCAATTATTATGACCGGTTCATGACTAGGTTGGTATGGATGGAATTAAAACTATTCGGTAGGTAATTAATTGTGGATTTAATCAACAAATAATAATGTAAAAAATTAATAAATAACACAAGAGATTTGCGTGGTTCGGCATTAAAACGAACATCCAAGGACGAAAAATTCAAGTCATCCACTAATTATCAAAATGAGAACAAAATTGGTGGAAAATAACTAAATAGATAACATCTCTAGTAAATAACCCCTTAAATGGAAAATCTATAACGTATTTAACTCTTTACAAGAAGTAACCTAAAAAGGTTAGGATTAACTTATATTTCTCACATCACACACACTTCTATTTTCCCCTTATTTTCATCAATGTCTGCATTATGTGTTTGGTTTTTTGGTCCTATTTAAAAAGGAGAAAATTAGGTAAAACACTCTATTTTCTAAAATAATACTCCCTCCATTCTGAAATAGTTGTCGCTTTAGCCATTTTCACACAAATTAAGAAATCAATAAATATGTCTAAAATTATAAGTATTTTTACTAAATTAGCCCTTCTTGAAACTTGTAAATATTAATTACTATGACTCTTTATTTGTATTTTTGTATTCTTTCAATGAATTAATAAGGGATATATGTGGAAAAATAGTAATAAATGCTTTCTTGGTATTCTAAAGTGACAAGTATTATGGAACAAAAAAAACTCCCTAAAGCGACAACTAATTCAGAATAGAGGGAGTAGTAAATTATACCTCAACAAGGAAAATATAGAAAAAATACCTCACCTTTTTAGACTTTTATTTTTTTTACTCTATAGTCTTTTTTTATTATAATAATACTTATTTCTGATTGTTTTTTACTCTAAATATTTTAGTTTTACTCTAATATATTATATATATATATCTTTTTTTTTTCTCAAATTTACTTCTCTCTCTCTTTCTCTCTCTCTGTTTCTTCTTCTCCATTTTTTTCTTCTTCATTATTTCCTTTTTCTTCATTTTTTTTCTTTCTTTATCACGCCGTCGTCGTTCCTTCAACGATCCGCCATCACTCCGCCGTTGCTCCACCTTCGCTTCGTCGTCAATTCATCGTTCTTCCATATTTTAGCGATTTTTTTTTAACTTGTGGTGATTATTATGATTTATTTTAACTCTCAGATCTAAAAAAATTGTTCTTGAATTTTTTTCCAGTTTGAGATCTGAAAATCTATATTAAAAGCGAATTTCTGATGAAAAACGATTTTCTGCAGAAAAAACGTTTTTTTTTTGCAGAAAACAGCGCCTGATTATCATATCGTTATCACTATGACGTTATCATATCATTATCATAACACTGTAGAGAAAAACGATTTTTCTTTTAAGAAAAGTGTTTGATTATCATATCGGTATCATTAACGTTAGTATGTCTGTATCATAACGTTATCATATCAGTATCATAATATTATACGATTATGATAATAGTATGATAAAGTTAATGATAATAATATGATAAGTTTATAATATAGTTATGATAAAGTATGTTATGGTAATGTTATGATAATATTTTATGATATTCTTATGATAAAGTTTATTATGATATTTTTATGATAATAGTATGATAAGGTTAATGATAAAAGGTTACGATACAGCTATGATAAAGTACGTCATGATAATATTATAATAATATATTTATGATATTGTTATGATAAAGTATATTATGATAATATTATGATAATTTTTATAAAAACAGATGATAATAGTATGACAAAGTTAACGATAATAGTATGATAACATACGAAAAATAATTTTTTTTACAGAAACATTATGATACCGAGATGATAATGTCACTGCTGTTTTTATGATAATATTATGAAAAAATTTGTGATGCCGATATGATAATATCACTGCTGCTTTTTTAGATCTAGATCTGAAAGATCAAATTGCGAGATAAAAAATAATGATACATAAATAATTAGAAATTTTGAAATAAAATTACAAAATTGAAGATGGCGGAAAATTTTAAAAAAAAAAGTGAAAGTGAAAAATGCAAGGAAAAAAGGAAGAAAGAAAAAGAAGAAAAGTGGAAGAAGAGAGAGAAAAAGAAAAGAAGTGGAAAGAGAAAGAAAGATAGAAAAGAAGAAAAATGTCAAGTCATGCATTTTTTATGTTAGAGTAAAATCATTAACCTTTTGACATGTAGAGTAAAAATATAATATCTAAAAAGTTGCGATGTATTTTTTCTAACTTTTCTGTGTTGAGGTATATTATCCTATTATTTTTGTTTTTGAGGTAAATTTGTAAGGAGCCCTTTAAAAAGGTGATCAAGGTAGGGTATTTATAATGAATAAATAATTCACATAACATTATGAGTATTAATACTAATTGGTTGCTCCGGAATCCGTATTAAGTCTAAATACACTATATATTTTTCGCTTTTTAAATTGTTATAATAATTATATTTTATTTTCAGAAAACACCTTTTTGAAACTCATAGCATTTGTCGATCACTTTTTTTAGGGTGAAGCTGCACTTCTTATTAAATATTTTTTTAAAAGTTGGTATTGCAACACTAAAAATTAGAGCATACATCAATTTCCTCGAAAACAGAATCGCCATGTTTCAAAACACAATACCATATACATATAATCCAGTTTTATATAATCTTTAATAGGTTATCATGCAGTTATCAAAAACTATATATAGACATCAGCAGTTTTATATCAGAGTTTTATAAAAACAAATTGAACTATTGATAACTGGATTAACGGACTTCCCAAATACCCAACTTCTGTAGCTCCAGAATTTAAAACAGTTTCAGCACGTTACTTGAAAACGATTTTCAAAATAAAGGAAGGAAGTCTGACTCTCGAAAGCCACCCTTGACCTAAATGGGAAAATATTATTGAGTCAGCTAAAACTAAGCGAGTTCACATATTTACTAATGAACATCAATGAAAATATAAATCTCATAGAAATTTATATACAAACATAGCTAAATAATGGATCTGATTGAAACCTTAAACTCGCATTCTTATTCCAAAATCCTGTCACCAAAATTCACAAATGGCATATTAGTATGTCCATTAATCCATGAAGTCTAGACCGTACAATATGGACTGTTGTCTCAGACTTTTTTTAGTCTTACAAATCCAAGCCGTGCGCCAATAGTACCATCGTCATACAGATCTGAATTGGGACTCTATGTCGTCGCCTCATATCAGTCCTGATTAAGTATAAGTCGTTGTCTCAGACTTATAATTTAATCGATAATTAATTTTCAATAACAATCGTATACCTAAAGCTATGATAATCAGTACTGGTAATCACACAATTCTATTATCGCCCAATAGAAAAGCACGTTTTTCTAAATCTATATCGGGTTTTATAATACTATATGAAATACTATGATATATAATGCGATTAAATAAATAATTAAAAGTGTAAAATATTTTAGTATTAATAATATTTAAAAGTAAAATGAAAACTCACTGTGACCATTGTTTTTCAATTGGTCCTCCGACCTAATAGCTCGACGACTTATCAGATCTATTTAGAATTAAAATATTCATTTATGAATTGATAAATTCCTAACTCTAGAGTTGACTCTAGATTGACTTAAATAAAATCGGCCAATTAAACCTAATTCCGAATACTCCAATCTTAATTAATCATTTTATTATCTAAAGATAATTTTTATCCCTCTACTGTAATTAAAAACTTAGTTTACAACTCTCATATTATTCTTTTATTAATTAAACACATACAACATTTATTTATTTAATTTTCTCTTTTATCCAAAATATCATTTTCCACTTTTTCACTAATATTTATATAAATATTTAAATTCCTTAAAAATATTAAATTCCAATTATATATATTCTAATATATGAATTATTTTAATTTCTTTCTTCGAAAAATATTATTTTTCACTCTTTATAAATATTTATTTAAATATACTAATTATCGTAAAAATATATTTATTTAAATATACAAAAATACATTAATCCTCGTTGTAGGCTACCTCGGCCCGTTAGGCTTCCAGCCACTTAGACCCAAGGCCAAGGATTTGGGCCCCAGTATGGGTGGGCCTTGGCCATGTTAGGCCAGGTCACTAGAGCTACCGAGGTTTCTTGGCAGGCCTCCTGCCGAGGCCTGGCCTGTGACAAGGCTGAACAACCCTGTCCAGCAATGGACTCTCTTGCTGGTCACCGGATTCCGGTCGCCCGATGAACCAAAGCTCTGACGAGCTGAGAAAATCCGCAAAAACGCTCAAAATCGTGTTTTTGACACCAAAAATGAAGCTTTGATCAAACAAAAAAATTCAGAAAATATACTACCCCCAAACACCTATATAAATATGTTTAAACTCCAAATAAACACCAAATTAGTAATAATATATAATTATTAATTAATTTTACAAAGAAAAAGGAAAGAAAATGCTTACCTAAGGCTTGTGGGGGTCTCAGCAATGGAGTTGCTGCAATTAGGGTTTTTTGAATGAACTTACTTTAGTCTTTTGACAGTTTTGTAAATAATTCAAAAGTTTAGACACCAAAACTAATTTTTATCATTTCTGATACTTAACTTTCCCAAAATTTCCATATATTATTTTATGGATAGTAAATCAAAATTTAATATCCCTGAGTTCTTATCTTAATTCATATTAATTATTTTCGCAAGTTTACGCTTAAATTGTTTAAAACTTATTATAATCACCCAAAACTTCTCAAATTAATTTATTAAGCTTTCCATATTTTTATTTACCTCTCTAAGTATTTAAACTCAAATTTTAAATTTAAATATCACTTTTCATAATCATGGTTGTCCAAATCGGGATGCATGGCTTAATTTAAAATTAATATTTTAGGGTATTACAATAACAATAAAAAATTTAGGTGTAGATAATTGACCAAATAAAATTAAGCCCATTAAATATATATAGAAGAAATTTTTAAAAAATAAAATAAAATGCAACAGTAATAAGCAACAATAATATTATCGTTGCAAATCCTTTCATTTTCTCACCCAAAATTTTGTTTATTTCATTATTAAAAAAAATCAAGAAGTGATCCACCATAGAGTACTTATCAATGGAAAGTGCTCAATATTGAGTTATCAATATCCTAAGAGCATCCACACACTTAGTCTTATCAATGGACTGTTCGAATTGGTGTCTAAAGTCCTTCCCACCAGACTAGCCTTGGTTTTTCTTGATTTGATCTGAGTAAATCAATTTGCCTTCATGAAAGGTCGATGCATCATTGACTACTACAATCTTTCCAAAAGACGTAAGGATATTTTTTTAATTAAAATTTGATTCTCAAAAAGCTTTCGATGGTGTCTCTAGAAATTTTATTTTTAAAATATTCATAAAAATGAATTTTCCAGAGGCATATTGGATGATGTCTTGGTTCTTTGATTCCTCTCAATTATCGATACTTGTCAATGGAAACGCGATTAAATAGCTCCATAATGGAAAGAGGTGTTCGATAATGCAATCCTTTTTCCCCGATGCTATTCCTTTTATCTGTTGAAGGATTAAAGGTTCCATTTGACTCAGTAAATGCTCTTGGTTTAATCGAGGACATATCTTTAGAAGGTTATGGAGATTCTATTTTGATTTTACAGTTTGCAGATGATACTTCGTTATTTATCCCGAACAATGACTCAATGTTACGATCCATTCTCCGTATTTTACACTTTTTTGAATTGATTTTAGGATTGAAAATCAAACTTCACAAGAGTTCCATAAGGGAGGATAGATGTGACCCTCCCTTCATCATGCTTAGTTAATTTGTAACTGTAAAACCTAAGCCTTCCTAACAAGGTATTTGGGTTTACCACTTTTGATCAATTCTATTAAGAAGGCCATATGTATTAAAGCCTGTTATTAATTCCTCAACTCAGTATGGTGTTTCTCCAGGTAACTATGCTGAAGGTCTTATATCTGCTGCTGCTGTGCCTTGATGATCAAGCTTCTCTGCTTTACTGTGGATCAGCATTCACCAGATTCTTCCCTCTTGCATCCAGCTGGTGCCAGCTCATATATCACACTTTCTGCGTGTGTTTGTCAAGAAGATTCTCTTTACTAGTTTGTTATAGGCAGTTATTTGTTTTCTGCTTTTGTATAAATAAGTAGCTTTGCCTACTTATCAAATTAATTGTAATTTTCACAATTCATGATTAATAAAGAAAGCTCTGTTTTGTAATATGGTATCAGAGCCTTGCTCTTAAAATTTTCTCAGCAACCAAACACTTTTCTGATTCTTTTTCTTTCTCAACTGCTCCAAGAAAGCAATTTTTTCTCTTCTTTTAACAATGGCAGAATCTGTGGGAAGACCAGAAGATCAGCCATCTAGTCCTTATTACGTTCACCCTAGTGAGAATCCATCTCTTCTCCTAGTTTCTAATGTTCTTACTGGTCCTAATTACCATTCATGGTGTCGAGCTATGAAGAAAGCTCTCATTTCAAAGAATAAGTTGAAGTTCATTGATGGAACCTTCCCTGTGCCAAACAGACAGGATTTTTCATTCTCAGCTTGGGAGAGATGTAATACAATGGTTAGTTCATGGCTTACAAGAGCTGTAAGTAATTCTATTGCTGAAAGTATTTCTTGTATTGATAATGCTATTGATATATGGGAAGATCTTAGAGAGAGATTTTCTCAGATTGATGCTTTAAGAATTTCAGAAATCCAGGAAGAAATTTACTCTTTTAAACAGAATAGCTTTAATGTTACAGAGTATTATACTCATTTGAAAATGCTTTGGGATGAATTATCCAGTCTGAAACCAATACCTAATTGCATTTGCAATCCTATTTGTTCCTGTGCTCTTTTGAGAAATGTGAAGGATTATTTCTCAAATGACAAAGTAATTAGGTTTGTTAAAGGTTTGAATGATAATTTTGGGGTTATTAAAGTTCAAATCATGATGATGGAGCCTTTGCCTCCAATCAATAAGGTTTTCTCTATGATTGTGCAACATGAAAGACAGCTTGGTCTAGGAAGTTCCAGTACAGAATCTCAGATTTTTTATGCTAAAGGGAATGCTCAAAGTTCTTATGAAGATACCAGTTCTTATGATCCTACTGTGTGCTATACCAGAGGAAATCAAAATGCAGGAAACAATAGTTATGGAAACAACAACTATTCAGGAGGAATGAATTCAGGATACAAACCAAAGAAATTTAACTACAACCAGGGCAAGAAACCTATTTGTTCTTTCGGTGGAATGGAAGGACACACAGTTGAAATTTGTTACAAAAAGCATGGTTATCCACCTAATTTTCAGTCAAAGTACAAGAAGCCATATCAAGGTTCAGCTAATCAAGCTGAACTTCACAATTGTCATCAGGAGGAATTCATGAATGATGAGTCTGGAGCAGAATTTTATAACAGAAATGACAATTACAACAGGCAGAACAATTATGAGAAATCTGTATATAAGGAGAATGAGTCAGGAGAGACTCAAGACAATGGACATTTTCCATTTACTAAAGATCAGTATACAAAGATTCTTTCATTGATCCAACACACTGGGAACAATTCTGCTCAGGTTAATCACATATCAGCTCATTACAAACAAGAAGATAAGAAGGATAATGCAGGTACTGATACTACTCTTTGCTTGATGTCTAAAAGTTTTCAGTCTAATGATTGGATAATTGATACTGGGGCCACTGATCACATAACCTGCAATCCAACACTGTTCAAACAGTCTAAACCTGTGAAAAACATGATAGTGAAATTACCAAATGGACATCAAGTACCTGTTGAAAGCATTGGAGACATTCAAATCACTCCCAACTTGCTGATTGTTAATGTTCTATATGTGCCTCATTTCAGTTTCAATCTTATTTCAGCAAGTAAGTTGACTGATGACCCACATTTATGCTTAATCCTTTACCAAAACATCTGTCTGCTCCAGGATTTGACTCATTCGAGGATGATTGGATCAGCTGATAAAAGGAATGGTCTATATGAGCTGCAATTATCTTCTGTTGCTCACTGCAACTCTTCAGTTGGTCAATCTTTGTCTACTGCAGATTTGTGGCATTTCAGACTGGGACATCCATCTGAACAAAGAATAAAGAAACTGCATGAGATAGATTCTAGCATCACATGCTCCAAGAAAGTTGTGTGTGAGGTTTGTCACTTAGGCAAACAGAAGAAGTTAGTTTTTCCTGTCAGTGAATCAAAGACAGATTGTAATTTTGATTTACTTCATATGGATATTTGGGGTCCTGTTGCAAAACCATCTGTCAATGGTCATAGGTACTTTCTTACTGTTGTGGATGATCATAGTAGATATTCATGGGTGTTTTTGATGCATAATAAGTCAGAAACCAGGAGTCTTATACACAACTTCTTCTCATATGTGGAAACTCAGTTTTCTAGCAAAGTTAAAATTGTTAGAACTGATAATGGTGCAGAGTTTATTATGCCAGAATTTTTTGGATCTAAAGGTACCATTCATCAAAGATCATGCACATACACACCTGAACAGAATAGTCTTGTTGAGAGGAAGCAACAACATATTCTAAATGTTGCCAGATCATTGAAATTTCAATCAGGTTTGCCACTTTCTCTTTGGCATCATTGTGTTGAACATGCTGTGCACATTATTAACAGGTTACCTTCTCCTGTCATACATGATGATACTCCATATAACTTATTATTTCATACTCATCCCTCTTATAATCTTTTAAAAGTTTTTGGTTGCTTGGCTTTTGCTGGAACTACTCCTCAGTTGAGAAGCAAATTTGACCCTAGAGCAGTCAAATGTGCCTTCATTGGTTATCCAGCTCATGTTAAGGGATATAAACTTTTTGATCCTCAGTCTCAAAAGGTTTTTGTTTCAAGAAATGTCATATTCTATGAAAGCCAATTTCCATTACTTAAATCTGTTAATCCTACTATCAAATCTGCAACTGCAGACTCATGCTTACAGCCTTCTTTTTCACAAACTATTGACCCAATGACAGATTTTCCTGCTCTTTCTTCACCTTCTTTTACCCTTCCTGTCACTTCTCCATCTCCATCACCTCCACCTTTATTCACTTCTTCTGATTTTCCTCCTCTCAGAAGAAGTACCAGAACCATAACTCTACCATCCAATCTAAAAGACTACCAATGCACATTACCTGCTTCTTTCAAACCAAACCAACCTGCACATACTTCTGCTCATTGTCTCAGTTCTGTCCTTACTTATGATAACCTTACACCTAGCCATAAAGCATTTACAGCTTCTATCACAAACCAAAAAGAACCTGCCACATACAATGAAGCTGTTAAATCCCAGCATTGGCAAAATGCAATGTGTTCTGAACTTACTGCTCTTGCTAATAATGGTACTTGGGAACTCACTGCTTTGCCACCTGGCAAAAATCCCATTGGTTGCAAATGGGTGTATAAGATCAAGTATAAAGCTAATGGTGAAGTGGAAAGATACAAAGCCAGACTGGTAGCAAAGGGGTTCACTCAGCAACCAGGACTTGATTATCTGGATACTTTTTCACCAATGGCAAAAATGACTACAATAAGGACTTTATTGGCTGTAGCTTCTGTTAAGGGGTGGCATTTACATCAACTTGATGTAAATAATGCATTTCTGCATGGTGACTTATCAGAAGAAGTCTATATGACTGTGCCTCCAGGTTTTAAAGCTAGTTCTGGTCAAGTTTGCAGATTGATTAAGTCAATCTATGGCCTGAAACAAGCCAGCAGGCAGTGGCACACCAAATTGACTACAGCTCTTCTTAGTCAAGGTTTTGTTCCTGCTGTTTCAGACCCTTCTCTTTTCATCAAGTCCTCTGCAGATTCTTTTATTGCATTGCTTGTATATGTGGATGATATTATCCTAGCTAGTGATTCTGCCTCAGAAATTGCAGCTATCAAACAGCATCTGCATCATTTATTTAAGATCAAAGACCTTGGAAACTTGAAATTCTTTCTTGGTCTTGAAGTGGCTCGTTCAAAATCTGGTATTAACTTGTGTCAAAGAAAATACACCCTGGACTTACTCTCAGATTCTGGTTTTCTTCAATCAAAACCAGCATCCACTCCAATGGTGAATTCTCAGAAGTTTACACAACATGATGGTGTTCTTCTTTCAGATGCTCTTCCATATAGACAGCTTATAGGTAAGCTGTTATACCTATGCACCACAAGACCAGATATTAGCTATGCTGTGCAACAATTGTCCCAGTTCATGTCTTACCCCACTGATGTGCATCTTAAGTCTGCTCATAGGATTCTCAGATACCTCAAGTCTTCTCCAGGAAAAGGCTTGTTCTTTCCTTCTTCTAATACTCTTGTTTTAAAGAGTTTTGCAGATTCTGACTGGACAGCATGCATTGACACAAGGAAGTCTGTGTCTGGGTTTGTGTTTTTCTTGGCCAATCTTTGATTTCCTGGAAGTCCAAGAAACAGACCACAGTTTCTAGGTCTTCTTCTGAAGCTGAGTATAGAGCCCTTGCCACTTTGACATGTGAAATTCAGTGGTTATTATACTTATTGAAAGACTTGAAGCAAGATCATTCCCAATCAGCTGTCATTTTCTGTGATTCTCAGTCAGCCATTCAATTGGCTCATAATCCTGTTTTCCATGAGAGAACTAAACACATTGACATAGATTGTCATGTGATTCGTGAGAAGTTACATCAGAAGGTGGTACACTTACTTCCTGTTTCCTCCTCAAACCAGCTAGCAGATTCTTTCACCAAAGCATTACCTCCTGCTTTGTTCTCCACTGCTATTTCCAAGCTGGGCCTTCTTGATCTTTATGCTCCAGCTTGTGGGGGGGTATTAAAGCCTGTTATTAGTTCCTCAACTCAGTATGGTGTTTCTCCAGGTAACTATGCTGAAGGTCTTATATCTGCTGCTGCTGTGCCTTGATGATCAAGCTTCTCTGCTTTACTGTGGATCAGCATTCACCAGATTCTTCCCTCTTGCATCCAGCTGGTGCCAGCTCATATATCACACTTTCTGCGTGTGTTTGTCAAGAAGATTCTATTTACTAGTTTGTTATAGGCAGTTATTTGTTTTCTGCTTTTGTATAAATAAGTAGCTTTGCCTACTTATCAAATTAATTGTAATTTTCACAATTCATGATTAATAAAGAAAGCTCTGTTTTGTAATAATATGAAGTGTAAATCATAATGCCTTATGTTTGAAGTTAGCTACTTGGAAAGGTAATTTATTGTCTTCTAATGGTCTACTAATCCTTATTAAATCCGTCCTAAGTAGTCTGTCAGTTTATTACATGAGTTCTTCAGTTGGTCATGCTTCAATAGCTACCATTGTTGATCGTTTCATTAGGAATTTCCTATGGTGTGGGTAGTCTAATAAGCTCAGCATCTATAAAGCTGCTTGAAAAGATATCATATTGCCTTATAGATACGATGGTCTAAATGTTCCCTCTCTTCAGTTAAAGAATGTTAGATTATTGTTTAAATGGATTTCGAAATTTCTCATTTCGTATTCGAATTGCCTATGGTCTGCAATAGTCTTTAGGATTGGGATTCTCTCAAGTTCATTTGAACTTGAGAGGGTCATGTTCACGATCTAAAACATTCATTATAAAATGAACGGTGTAGATCAGTAAAGCACAATTTTAGTCAAATTAATCTACACCGTTCATTTTGTAATGAACGGTGTAAATCGTGAACATGACCCCCTCAAGTTCAGAATAAACTTGAGGGAATTCCAATCCTAGTCTTTAATGAAGGAATATGAATCTTCTGTTCGTTTCTAGACATATATTTGGCTTACAAATGCTACTTTATCTTCTTCATTCAAGGATCTGTTTGTCCTTTCACTCCATCCCAATGCTCATGTGTCCTCCTTCTTTGATGTCAGTAGTCGGTCTGGGTCCAGTTTTAAATGGTGTCATCATCTTCGTTTGGGTGAATATTAATCTCTCTGAGAATTAAATTCTTCACTTAGCTTATGCTTCGTGATCGTTTCTTTTTAATCGAGCATGCAATGATTGGTGAATAGGGGTTAAATAGCAAAATTTGCTCTAATTTGAAAACTACAAATTATATTATAATTCATCGCGATTTTTCTTGAAATCGGTAGAATATTTTGTTGAAGAGTTGCGGTTTATATTAGGTCAATCCATTTTTGGTTGATCAGTTTTTAATTCATTGTCGAGAGGTCAATATATTATGGAGATTAATTTGGTACATTGCTTTCTTAGATATCCGGAAAGCGCGTAACAGCCGTACATTTAATCATAAGGACTCTTAATGCTTATTTTGTGTTATTACCTAATAGTAATAAGAGCATCTCCAACAATGCTCTTTATTTTAAAGAGCATCTTTAAATAAACTAGTTTCGCCTTACGTGCTACGCACGTGGCTCGTTACGTGACTATGTCAATTTTATAATAATTAAATTTGTTATAATTATATCAATTTAGTTTATTTATAACTAATATCAAATTAGTTAGAAGTTTGTTAGAATTAAATATTATATTTTAATTTGATTTTTAAAATTAATTGACGTTAATAATATTTATTTATAGTTTAATATATCAGTATATTATATACATAGCTGATATTAGATTCATTTTTTTTGAATTATAAAACATCTTTATGATTATAGTGATATATTTACAATTTCCTGAATACTACTTATTTTTTTTCCATATAGAATTCAATTTCTTATTTAAATAGAACTATATCTTAAATAATGAAATAAGTATATTTTAATTTTGTTCTTAATTAGTTATAATACCTATAAAAGTTTAATATTAACTATCAATTATTTTCAAATAGAACTTGATTCCTTAATTAAATAGAACTCTATTTTTGATAGTGAAATAACTATATTAAATTTAAATTATATTATTAACTAATAATAAATTTTTAAAAATAATTAGGAAAGGTGATTATAATTTTGTAATTCCGTAATCAATTTAGTCCCAAAGGTTCTATACTTATGCACGATTTTACATAAAAATAATTGCAGAATTTTGTTATAGTATAAATCTTTATATTAACTTCCTAGTTAACTTCAAATTGAATTTTGATCGACTTTAGATTTAATTTTTTATTCATAAAAGACATTTATATTTTTTGTAGGTATTAAACTCCAACTCCACTATAATTTTATATAGGTATTAAACTTCAAATAAAACCTCTACTTAACTATATGTTTCCTATTCAAATAACAATTCTACTTTATATTTTATAATTAAATAAATATCTATATTTATAATTATTTAAATAAAGAAACTGTAAAGACCTTTTTAGTAATTCAATTCTATCAAATAAACTCTACTGTATCTATTATGGAAAGTGACAAATTAATTTCTTTACTATTTTGACAAAAAAAAATTACTATCAAATTACTCTAGCTTAGTAATTGTTTGACTCAACACAATGTTTTAAAAGCCGGACCGGTGACAGAACCGGTATCTCCAACGATTCAAGGTTTAACCGGTTGAACCGGTTCAACCGTTGGTTCAACCGTTTCAATAAAAATGAAAAATATATAAATTTTAAGAGATGAAAAAATAAGTCTGAAATATATAATAAATAGACTGTGACTTTTTTAAACTGCAATAATTCCTTATATCAAAAAACAAAAACAACTCTAATTCAATAAAAGCCCAGCCCAATAATAACCCATTATACCAATCTAAACCTAATTACTTACACTCTATTCTCTACACCTCAACACTCAGCCGTCACTACCATTTCATTTCTTAACATTTAAAAATCTGTACAACTCGTCATCTTCAACAAGAAAGAAAGAAATATGAAAATATCAATATGAGTATTTGTCCTTCTAATAAAATTATGCTCTTAATATTTCTCTTCGAATCAAATCTCCTAAACCACGCCATTTACAAAATTCCGACCGCACCAACGTCCTCTCTGCTGCTGTCATAATTTTATTTTTGAAAACTTCACTTTTGTTTCGATTTACAACAGACCGGCCGGTTTTAATGGGTTTTCCGGTTCAACGGGTTTCCGGTTTTTGCGGATTTTTCCGGTTCAAACAGGTTGAACCGGAAATCCGGGTATTAAAGAACAATTGACCCGGACTGACCTCCGGTTCCCGGTCTAACCGGTTGAACCGGCCGGTCCGGTCCGGGTTTGAAAACACTGACTCAACATATAAAATTACGGTAGTTAGCTATTAATTTGATACTTATATGATTATAATTAACTCTAGCTCAGTAAAAGTTTGGCTCAACATGTAATTAATTACGGCAGTTAGCCTACTAATTTGATATATAATCAAGGAAGATTATTATTTTGTTGGACTCTATATTAATTAGTATTGCAATTTTAAATTACTATAAAACCTTCAGTCAAATGATTAATTAGCTATAACTTAGAAAGGGCTGTCCGGTAAATGTGCCTGTCCCCCCCATCCGTACTTTTATATATAGTACTAGTTTTTCGCCACGTGCTACGCACGTGAGAGGCATTCACATGACCCGTTGTGTATATTAAATATTAATTAAATTATTTAATGTACTACTTAAGTTTTAAATAAATTATAATCATTTTTTATTTTTGTTTAAATTGAAATCGTATTGTATTACATGTTCTATACATTATAATTATAAATTAAATATTTTAGTTTTCAAAAAATTATTATGAAATTAATTTTTATTTAAATTAAAATTATTCTAAATTTAAAATAGAAATTTGTAAATGATAATGTAGAAAAATTTAGCTCATCACGAAGCACATTTAATAGATTAATGAATCTTTGAGTAGGGAGCACAAATACCGTAAAATTTCAAATAAGAAAAATTAAAAAGTATATAAACCTTAAGATGGATTTGGCCAAATTTTGTCGTGAAAAATATCAGTAAAGAAGTCAACTCTTATTTCTTTTATCCTACTGCAATTGAATTTCTATTAAACCCTTGTATTTATAGTTACTTTAATACTTGTAAATTATTTAAATAAATAAATAATTGTGAAGACTATAATTTTTTTTTTTTGATAATTGGGGGAGGGGGGAGCGCTTGTGGGAGGAATTGAACCCACGACCTAGCAATTTGCTGTTCAGCGCTTATACCATTTGAGATACAGCTCGTTGGTTGTGAAGACTATAATTGATATATCATTTGAATCAGAATTTTTATTTTTTATTAACTTATGACCCCATTACGTTTGAACCTCTATCAAAATAAAATTTACTTTTTTTATTACAGTTACAATCATTTAATGTTCCTTATTAGAATTAAATTCTCAAATTAAATTTTATTTAATTAAGTTTATTTTTAAGTAGAATTAGATTTTTACTCGACTTCGTAATTTTTTTAATTACTGAAGACTAATATCGTAATTTTGGATGGTAATTTTATATGACATTTTATATATAGAATTAAATAATAAATATATTTAAACAGTAAAATTACACAAATATATATAAAAAATATAAAGAAGAAATTGGAATGTATAAATACTTTAACTGAATCGTTGTATATTTTGTTTTGTCGAACAAAGTAATAATTATGTGGCTCTAGTAAAAGAATTAGTCATCAAAATATATATGCTCTAAATTAGAAAAGTTCACCTTTGTATAATAATGATATTTTTTTTATAGATAACCAGAAATCTAAAAATAAACTAAAGCAAGAAAAAAACAAACAAACCTGCAATTACACTATTCCTGCATGGCCAATGAGTCTCTTCTATTTTTTAACCAAATATTCATCATCTCTAAGGACAATTCCTCTATCCAAACCATATTGATATATACAGTGGAATTTGCAATAGCTGCAAATTGTTTGCAATTCTTCGTATAATAAGTTTTTTTTAATGGAATCGTATAATCTATCTATAACTATCTTATATGTTGGAAGAGGGGGGAACAGGCAAAATTACGATAATAGACTTCATTAAGGGTATAATTTATAGTTAAAAAATAAAATAATAAAAAATTAATTTAAATTATATAGTATAAAAAAATTAGAATTTAGTTAAATTTGAAACACTAAAACATTATAAACCGAAGGGGGGGGGGGACAATCAAAATTACAATATTAGCCTCTAATAATTAAAATATTTACTAATTTAAGTACAAATTTAAATCAAACTAAGCTACTTTTAAAAGAGTTTTACCGTATGTTACTCTAAAATTAATTACTGTATGCTAAAAAAATTAATTAAAATAATAAATATAAGTTTAAATAGGACTCTTATTTTATATTATACAATAAAGTTGCCGATTCTACCTCAAATTCTGCATGTAATAGGAAAAAAGATACAAGTTGTTGTCTATATATGGCATACATATTCTTTTAATAAATAATAAAATAAAAATTTAAGTCAAATAGAAATATTATATTGATCATCTTTTTTTTTATTAAATTATAAAAGGCCTAATCACTCAAAAACCCCTCACCTTTAAACTTTTTTTCAATTCCACCCCGACGTTGAAAATTTGTATTTAGCACATATTATTGCTTTATAATACTGATAGTTAGTTAGAAGTAGACTTACATTCAACTTCATCTTTTAGTGTTTCAAATTTAACTAAATTCTAATTTTTTTATACTATATAATTTAAATTAATTTTTTATTATTTTATTTTTTAACTATAAATTATACCCTTAATGAAGTCTATTATCGTAATTTTGCCTGTCCCCCCCCTTCCCACATATAAGATAGTTACTAGCGTTTCGCCACGTGCGACGCACGTGAGCGACATTTATATGACCCGTTATATGTATTATATATAAATACGATTATTAAAAAATTAATTTTTGTAAATTAAAAATATAATAATTTTAATTTAAAAATATAATGTTAGATTTGTCTTATATTAAATATAATAATTAACTTTTAATAAATTTCTATAAAATAAATTTTATTTAAACTGAATTTTATTATTTCTTTAATTTTATTTAGATATAGTTTTTAACTGTAGATGATGTGAGCCTTACAAAAACACACACATAAACTACTACTAATCAATGAGCTATAGTTCAAATGGTATAAGCGCTAGGCAGCAAACTGCTAGGTCGTGGGTTCGATTCCTCCCACAAACGCTCCCCCTCTTCAATTATCAAAAAAAAAAATCAATATACTACTAACTTTTAATCCTAGTTGAAAATAGACTAAAGCCTAAATGATAACTTTATAACACTGGTTTAACTTTATAATTTTGCAAGTCGTAAATTGCAAACTTTGCATTTGCATCCTGGAAAACAGAAAAACTTTAAAAAGGAACTTATAACCTATTGGCCCGTGTGTTGCTTGCAACAATTTCGAAATTCTAGTGTTTTATTTAGGAAGGATTTGTTGTAATCTATGGCTAGATAGCACGGACACTTCATTCAATCGACGTTTCCTGTTTCGGAAACGTTTCGGACACTTGACGTTTCGGACACGAAACTTCATTTTATACATAGAAAACTTTAAAATTATACCGTTTCACCGTGTCCAAGTGTCCCGTTTCCCCGTATCCGTGTCCGTGTCCGTGCTACCTAGATCTATGGTATAAATTTTTTAAAATTTAATTGGTCCTAAATGATAGCGATTGTGTCTTTTATGTGAAACTAATAACTTATAATGTGTTTCCTTGTTAAAATTATACTCTTAATTGATTTTTGTTATTAAATTTTTATTTAATTATTTTTATTTTTAGAATTAGACTTGTACTTAACTTCGTAAATATTATAATTATTGAAGACTAACATCGTAATTTTGCCTGTTCGCCACGTGCTACGCACGTGAGCGACATTTACATGCCCCGTTATTTACAATTATATATTTAGATGTTTTTTGTTTTAGTAATATATAATTATTTATATTTTATTAGGTTGTGTTCTTTTTCAATTTGTTTTAGATTTGTCCTATTTTTTATTTTTGTGTTGTTAAATGTTTATAATTACAGTTGTCTAGTTTTTTTTTTATGATAAAATGGAATTTATTATTAATAAGAAACAAAAATTAGGCTATTACAAATAAAAGAGGGAGGAGTATGATCCCATGTTTCAGACATAGAACCCGATACTCTAGCTAGCAAATGAGCTATGGAATTCCCTGAACAACGAACAAAATGCACAACGTATTCTTTAATCTCTATTAATAGATATTTACAATCTTCAATAACTAAACAAACATCTAGTCTAGTTTGATAAAAAAATTAATGTGTATAGAAAATCACAATTCTAATCTTATGTAGAGTTAATCAATTAGCTAGAATTATGGGGGCAATTTAAAGGCTAATATTATAATTTTACATGCTCTTTTCCTCGTGTTACGCATGTGAGCGATATTAATATGACCCGTTACTATAATTACATGTTTAGATGTTTTTTGTTTTGCTAATATATTATTATTTATATTTAATTAGAATTGTATTTTTTTTTCCGATTTGTATTTAATTAATAAAATATTATATTTTTATTGAATTAATTATTCTATTATTCCATCAGCTAGCACAATTAAAGGAATAAATTTATATAAAAAATCGAGAATTTAATTTATTAGAAACAAACATGACTTCAATTGAAAGTGTATATATATATAGAGAAAACAATACTGTCGTAATACAAGCTGAGTCTTTTACTCATAATCCTCATAGTTAGAAGTAGATTTAAATACAAACTCTTGGTTATTGGATTAATTTTTATTAATAATTATCCTTAGATTTTGAAAGCCAAAGTGTATATACCAATTAATATTGCCGAACTACATTTTTTTTTGCTATAATTTAGTGTAGTGATATGCACTGGAAAGAGACTTTTTTCTATATTTTGTATTTTTATTAGAGTTAAACTTATACATAATCTCGTAATTATTTTAATTATTGAAGGCTAATGTTGTAATTTTGCCTGTCCCCCCCCCCCCTTCCCACATATAAGATAGTCATAGATAGATAGATATATAAAGAGCATCTTTAATAATAGAGAGTAAAAATTTAATTTCTCTTTAATGGACTCTGTAAATTTATTACTAGATAAATTATTTTTTTTATTAATGTTTTCCCATTTATTTTAATTATACGTCATCCTAAAAAAAATTCACCTTCACATGCTTCTTGCGGGCACACCCAAAACACCATTAATCATTTAATTCCAAAATAAATACACATTAATTGATAATTCGTGAACATAGAATGGTAGTGCTTGATTTATTGGGTTTTCCGAAATGACGATGCTAATGTTGGTCCATAACCTTAAATCTTGGATAAAGCAAGAATCCTCTTCGTATGTCTCATCTGTAATGGTGGGATGTTGAACTATTTTGAATGAAAAAATATTGAATTAAAAAGCAGTCGACATTGATTAGAAATTGACGAAATTAGTTTGAGAAAGAATTGATTTTTGGTAGAGATGAAAAACATTGCAGAGAATATTTGTTTTCCTAAAATTAAAGAAAGAGGGGAAAGAGAAATTAATAAAAAACAGTTTATTTTTAAATATAAAGCGTTGATTTACCTCTCTAAATATGGAGAGTCAAACCAACTCTCTATTTTTATTTTTTAAAATAGAGAGTTCATTAGAATGGTTTTTTACAATTACACTCTTTATTATAAAGAATTTTAAATTATAGAGTCCATTGTGGATGCTCTAAGGCGGTTTTCTTTTCAAATGTTTCCATCTTATTTTTTTCTATTAAGGGAACGACGTCCTTAAAGTTTAGATACATTGTTTCTTTGATGTGTTTCATTTTTTTCCTCTTAAGCTTTTGATTGGCAGTCTCTTTATAGACCATTTCTTACGGTTCTTAATATATAATATGATTTCTAAAAAAAGAAAATAAATATATAAGAAAATATTTATATTTTAATAAAAAAATGATCTATTATATTAAAATAGAGTTTATATTTTATGAGAAATAAAAATTGAAATAAAAAATTTATATTAAATATTTTAAAACGTTAGCTTCTCGGAAATTTTACTCTTTCGTAAAACTAACAGATAAATCACAGCTGACGGGCCAATCTATGTGCTTTGGAATGTCACCTGAAAGAAATACGAAGAGACAAAGGTCACGCCGAATATCGGTGGGGACACCGGCAATTCGCTTCAACGCTCAAGTCCATTTGAGTAGGGGAAGAAGAAGAGAAGAAAGATAAGATGGTGAAAAACACTACCTCAATAGTTTGCACATAAGATGCTTTTACCCTGTGCAAACCTGATTAAGCAGATTCCTTCTCTTCTTTGGTCTTTACATTTTGGTTAGCTGACGTGGCAGCTTCTCGTTGCGTCTCGAGCATTGTACCAGATACGTGATATGCAAGGAACATTCTTCGTGTGTCAGATTTTGTCTATGGTTTCAAAAAGTTGTTAAAGACAACTGTTATCTTAGTCTATGATAAATCCGAATTTTCAACTTATATCACATCCTAGTAATCTTGGTTCTTAAGTGTGCACTGAGATACCCTGACTTTTCTGAGTCATCCTGATGTCAATATCAACTGCTATTATCGTGATACGTGTCCGGAAAGAGGACTCAATGATTATTCGTTCATCGGAACTAGAATAATTTTTTTGGAACCGTGGTATCTCGGCCTGAATTCCCATATATCGCTTGATTTAGTGATATCTTTTTCTAACGAGGTTGCTTTGCCCCTATGACATGTTACTACTACGTTATCACTTATCACTAACTTTTCGAAAATTAGTATAAAATAATTGAAGGATTAACTTTTTTCTTTATATATATATATACTAGTACGGAACCCTCGCGTTGCTTCGGGTGAAACATTTTTTCTTATTTAAAGACAACACGAACATTATAATAATTAGTTATGCAGTTTTCGAATAATAAAAATACAAGTATTTTTAATAAAATTATTATAGTTACAATTAAAGTTTATAACATTCTGCTGATGCAAATGTTTAACTCTCATTGTTTTTATTACAATATTAAAAAGACTTCAGACTAGGGGTGTGCAGTATTCGGTTCAAACCGAATTAATCGACCGAACCAAACCGAAATTTTAATTTGGTTCGGTTTTTGGTTAATTTGGTTCGGTTTCGGTTTTCATTTTTAAAAAGTTTGGTTAATTCGGTTCGGTTCGGTTTTGGCTATGGAATTTCCGAATTAACCGAACCGACCGAAATAACCGAATTATATATATTAATTGTGTTATTTTGTAATTTTTTTAAAAAAATTAAAGTAATTTTTTAATTTTTTTAGAATTTAATTACTAAAACTCCTAAAATTATACTTAAATTATTAATTAGTATTAAAATTCTTGTTATTATTTTATTTTTTATTTTTTAATAATTAATTTTAATAAAATTTGGTTATTTCGGTAACCGAAATAACCGACCGAACCGAAATATTATTTCGGTTCGATTTCGGTTCGGTATTAATATATTTCGGTTCGGTTTTGGTTTTGAAAATTTCTAACATTTCGGGTTCGGTTAATTCGGTTTCGGTTCGGTTCGGTGACCGAACCGACCGATGCACACCCCTACTTCAGACTAAATGCTACTTTCAAAAAAGATTCATAATCAGTAAATTGAAGATATCGACAGATTCCATAAAATGTCGCTGGAAGAAGCCGACTATAACTAAGAAACAGTCAAAGTTGCAAAGAAATTGAACTCGAAGTGTTTTTCTTGCTAATTTTGAAATTTTTGAATAGATAAAATTGCGCCATTATAAAAGTCAAGCTCGATTTTTGCTTCTTTTTGTCTCTGAATTTTAAAGAAGTATTGATTCTGTTCTAATCACTTGTAACTTAGAAAGTGGTTTAGGCAAATGAAATGAAATCTGTTATAAAAAAATAAATGTGCTAATTATATCTTAAAAAAAATAAAAATGCATAATATATTATTCTCATATTTATAATCTGTAATTAGTAAATATTGTAAGGGCTAATAAAGATAGAACAAAAAATATAAAATAACCTAAAAAAATAAAATCTTTTAATGACAGATTAAACATACTAATAAAATTATAATTATTAAAACTAAAACCGATTTCATTTTGAAATTTTTTTAAGGACTATAAAAATTTAAAAAGAATTGAAATAAATTGTGTAGGTTAAACAAATAGTAAAGCGAGTATATATAGTAAAACATACAGCCGTTTTATGACCGTTAAATATAGCCGTTAATTATTTTGAATTTTGTCGATTTGGTGGATAAAAAACAACGAATTTAATTATATAAAAATCAAAAATATAAATATTATTTATTATATTATTTATTTTATTCTAATAAAAATATTGAAAAATTGTTTAAATTAATAAGTGAAATAATCAGTAATTTACTATTATGTGAAAAATACAAAAATAATTTTTTTAAGATAATGTCATCTGCCATGATAAATTTTATAAAATTATATTATTTTAGTGTAAAATTTGCATCCAACTAATATCCAGTGATGAAAATAATCTAGGAGCATAATGTTTTATATAAATTATTATAAGAGCTTTGATTATTGAACATAATTAAATATTTTAATTTGAATAAAAATATTTAACCAACAATGTAAATTAAATCTAGAAAGAGGAAATTTTTAGCAAAAAAATAATTGTCTTTTTCTAACATTTATATGGAAAGACAATTATAAAAAATACTCAAAATTGATAACTGTATTTAAAAGAAATTAGAAGAGTTTTTGCAAGAAAAGAAAGAGAGGCCAATTTTATTCAAATTCAAACATAATAATCAATATTATTTATAAATATTTCGCTCAAAGAATATTTTTATAATAAAAAAAAGCAATAGAAATTAACCATATACTGTTTAATATTCAAAAGACACACCAAACATAACTTTAAAAATTTAATTTTTGATATATTTAATTTTAAATTTTGTTTAGTAATTTATTATTTCTATTTAATGTGTCTAATCTAATACAAAATTTGATAATATATTTTTCATATAATCATGAATAATTTTAATTTTCATATTTAAAATGAGCCTCTAAATACAAAATTATGTATTAAAGTAATTTTCATTTTAAAAAGCATTCAGTAATTTATTATTTTTATAATATATGTTTAAGCTAATATAAATATAGTAAATATTGTTCATGTAATCATAAAATAATTTATGTTTTCATATTCTAAAATAAATATAAAATGTATTATGATTTTAATAAATTTAAAATTAAAGAGTCTTATCTATTTTTTTTTTGAAACGGGCTTTCCTAAGGTCCAATTACATACTCTGGCATTTAATAAACAATTCACTCATTCATGCTTCTGCTTGGGTTTATCCCTTATTTTTAGAGACGCTTCGTGCTTATGAGTGAATTGTTTTACATTTTGATATTGTAATATTAATTGATTTAATTATGAATGCTTACTTAACTGTTCTTTTTATATTGTTTATGTTATTCATTATTATTTTTTATTTTCTTTTATGTTATAAAATGAATTTCTCACCTACCTGACAGGCAGTCCTAACGTTCTGAATGATAGTTTCATTACTAGAGAGTTAAATTATTGCATGCATGGTGGTTGTTTGTAGTAATGAAGTAAAAGTCCTTTTTTTATAAGCCCATCCGGTTTCCAAAATTTCACCCTGACTAATCCGGATGGACCCGCGTCGCGCACCTGGTATGGTAGGTGAGTCTGCCAGTGGGAATTTTTTGCATTCACAAGGACTCGAATCCAAGACACCAAGCCGCTTACTACTTGTACGAACCCAAAACAATAGTATTCACTCTCATTTTCAAAATTCAAAAGGGAAAATATTTTTATTTTCTTTATTCAATATCAAAATAGATTGAAGACTACATGACTTGCAAATTAACTTTGAAACCTAATATTCACAGCAAGAAAATAATGAAGGACTAAAAGGGCAATATAGATCTTAGTGGCTGTTTGGTAAATAGAAAAACAAAGTTAACGATCATATAAAGACAAACTTGTAAGAAATCGTAAATTTGGATTAGTTTTTTAGAAATTAAGTATCAAAGAGGTGAGCATTTATATGATAAATAGCTGGAAATTACTAAAAAGCCAACAGAAATATAAACTAAGAAGAGAAATTAAAAGGGTTTAAAGGAGAAGTGAAGTTACTGTACAATATATAGTGTTTTTCACTTTTCCTTTATATGTTTTATATAAATTTTCACTTTGTATCAAAGGAAATTCTAATCTAAATTAAGGGGTCGTTTGGTTTAAGGTTGGGAATGGAAAATGGGAATCATTCTCATTCTCCCTTTTTTGTGGCGAACCAAACGGCCCTTTAATTCATGAATTTTTCATGCAGCTATTCAATATGGTATTAAAAAATCTAACACATAAAAAACTCATAGAGCGGATTGATAAGAATATCCATTTTATCAATTGGAGGTCACTTTTTAAGAATAACAATATTAGTTAGTTCTGTTTCGACCACTTACAGCTGGCTACTCATGCTCAACCCAACAAGCCATTGTGTTATCTTGTACCTATATACATTGGCAAAAATTAATAAACTTATTTGAGATCAAATTGGAAACAAGTAATATATTTAAAAAACGATTGAAAGGAATGGCTCAACAATGTAATATAAAAGTTGTCCTTAATTTTCATAAATAAATAAATACCAACCCATATACATAGATGACATTTATATGCCTACGTGGATACTTACATTTTCTTAGAAGAGCACTTAAAATACTACTCTCTCGGTTCTAATAGAATTGACCATTCTTTTTATCACACAATTTAAAATATTCAATCATTATTTATGGATTTTGTAATTTTTTCTTACTTTTTTTGTCAAACCTTTATTTAATATAGAGTTCATTTACAATTTATTTTCAATTTACTTATTAGTAGAATTTAAAAAGGAGTAATATAGAAAAGCTAAGTATAAAATTGTTATTTTTTGTGAATAAAAAATTTGGGATAATTTTTTTTAAAGCGGAAATCTCTATTGAGACGGAGAGAGAGAGTATATAGACGTTGAATTTATGCAAACCAATTACATGTATGTGTTAACGAGTGGCTTTCATAATCTTTCTTGATTGCGATGGGATTACCAATCCGATACAAATTTCTATTTGTTTAATTTAATAAAAACAATTTGTGTATGGACTCTTTGATATCTAATAATTTGACTAGTTCAGACCCTAATTCAAAGTATGTTTTCTTTATTGACAAGACTTGATGTCAAAGTCTCAGTTAAATAATACTAAATTTATAATCATTTAAATTAGAATTAATGTTATAAAACTTCACCAACTCTACATGTTTTTTCATTTTAATTACATCGTTTAAAAATCATAATTTTCAGACACTAACTACTAATTTTTATTCAAAAATCACTGAGTTGGAAACTAGGTATTGCATATCAGAGTGAACCGAATATTGACACGTCAGCATTTTTATCGGAGTTTTACTCGGTATATGGATTTAAAAAAATTGGTAGTTGATGTTTGAAAATGACGATTTTTATGATTTTTTATGATATTACTCCTTTAAATTATTATATTGGCATTGAATAAATTATCTTTAAGTGGTGAGAAACTACAAGATAATCGCATAAATATATCAAATAAATTATTTCAAGTATTAGACACTCCCTCCGTTCCAAATTTATAGGCACTATTTTAAATTTTTTTATTTTAAATTATAGGCACTAGATATTTATTTTACTAAATAAATGTCTTATATATACTCTAATTAATTACTCCCTCCGGTCCATAATATTTGTCGCATTTGAGAAATTTTTTTGGTCCATAATATTTGTCATGTTATAATATCAAGAGAGCATTAATTGCTATTTTTCCATGTTTGCCTCCCATTAATTCATTGAAAGAATACAATAAACAAATGAAAATAGTAGTCATAAATATAAACAAGTTTTAATGTAGGGTTAACTTAGTAAAAGTGTTTACAAATTAAGACATATTAATTATTTTCTTAATTCTTGTGTCAAAGCCAAATGCGACAAATATTATGGACCGGAGGGAGTATAGAATATCTTAAAAAGACAATAAAACTCATAAAAAGATATAAATTATCATCTATCTATAACTATCTTATATGTCGGAAAGGGGAGGGGGGAGGGGGAGGACAGACAAAATTACGATAATAGATTTCATTAAGGGTTCATATTAAAAAACTAGTTTCGCATTACGTGCTATGCACGTGGCTCGTAACGTAACACGTCAATGAACATATTAGTAAATTTATTATAATTATATCAATTTTTTATTTATAATTAATATTAAATTAGATAAAAAAATTTGTTAAAGTAAATATAATATATTCGGTTATTAAATTTGTTCCATACTGAATTTATTCTTCTTTTGGTTTTATAATAACCATAATTAAATAATTAATTTAATTTTATTAATAATATTTTTAGAAATAATAATAAGATAGAAATTTAAATAATAATATATTGACCAAATACAATGTTTTAATTTTGTAGTTTAATTAAAGTAAAAGATAGGTATTTCTACTAATTTGGAGACAATTTAGTTATTTTTTACATATTAAAACTGAATTGGAGATAAGTTAGCTACCTATTCTAATTAGAACTTTAATTACAATAGTAATTAATTAAATAACTAATTAGATAATGACTATAAAACCTTTATTTAATACTAAACTGAAAAGGATTATTCGGTAAATTTGCCTGTCTCCCCCATCCGTGCTTTTATATATAGTATAGATATAAATCACTAAAAGAATAAAAAAGGATTAGCATTTAATTTAGTTTCAAACACTGATAGTTGGTTTTAATCTTTTTCTATTGACTACGGTAACTTTAGTATTGCAACACAAATTGCAATAAACACAACCAAATATAGTTTGTATTAATTCAAATACTATCAGTTGCCTCTTAAAAATTGACATTTGATTTGCTTCTTTAAGTAATTAACATCGACGCTAGCTAATTACTTCAGATTAATGAATCACAAAATCTTCAAAACTGTACAGCTTAATGGGTCATATAAGTATAAGCACATGTGTTAAGAAATTTATCAAAATTATATGCAAAATTAATTCTAATAAAGAAAATAATGAATATTATTTAGTCTTAATTAATATCAAAGACTAATTCTATTTGAAATAGTCATGTCCTAAACTACTACTAAAATAATTTTAATTACAGTAGAAGTAATTAAGGATTTAAACAAACACATATTATCTATACAATTATTAAATAGTGTTGCCAAATTACGTAAAATTATAATTGATTAAAGACTTGAGAAAATTTACAGAACTTTTTCTACAATTAGAGAAAAAAATCACAAAAGCTATCATTCAAGTTTATATTATAATTTAAATGATTTAATTAATTAATTAATATATATATATATATATATATATATATATATATATATATATATATATATATATATATATATATATATACGGGTCATATCAATATATTTTTGCAATTTAATTAAAATTTAATATATATAAAGGGTTAAATATATATTAAGCATATGTTAAAATTTTAAAGTAAATAAAAAAAATAATAATTTCTTTAAAACTACAATTATTAAACATTTTAAATAATCTATATCTATCTATCTATACTATATATAAAAGTACGGAGGGGGGGGGGGGGGACAGGCAAATTTACCGAATAACCCTTTCTAATTTATTACTATTTGGTTATTTAATGAAAGGTTTTATGGTCATTTAAAATAGTAGTTTAATGATTTTTTTATTAAGCAATTGAAGTAGTCAATTTGATTTAAGTAACAAAACGTTTAATTTCACAATTAGCAAAACACCTCTAAACCTACTTATATATACGCCTTTTGTCCTCTAATTTTGCCCGCAATGTTCAAAAATTACCTGGTGAATAGTAGTATAAGGCAATATAAGTCTCATGCATGATTTTTTTTTTATGTTTCGTTTTCCTTTTTTTTTGTTTGATTTTGTGGCTAATTAAAGAACTAGATGAAAATTATAATTTGATTGTAAATCCTGTGGCAAGCCAATTTTATACTCCTGTAGCAAATAAATTTGGGACGTATTGTCAATTTTATATATTTTACTTTATATACTTCTCTTGAAAAAATTGATATCAATAAATAACAATATCATTAATTTTATTTTTCTTCCTACTTAATTAGTATAACAATTTAATTCAAACACTAAATAACAAAGATATCTATACTCTAAAATATAGCTTAATAATTTTAGTCAATTACAACTTACAAGTGTTTGGATTTACAGTACAACAAAACAAAAAATTCAAAAATATTATATTTTATATAACATGAAACCATCAATGCTAATCTGGTTTGCAAATTTCTATTTTCAAATTTAATTACTTTTTTTATTAATTACAAAATCACACTATTAAAGAATTATTGTTTTATTTAATAAGAAATATTATTATTACTGCCATAATAATGTATTTATAAAAAATGGTCCATAGTTTGTATAAAAAAAAGATTGTTAATTTAATCTCTTGCTAATAACTATCAAATAAATATATTTATTAAATTAAAAATATATTAATCTAATTAATTTTAAAATTAATCAATTGAAGTATTGTCTCTATTTCTATCAAAGACTCTAACTAATATAATATTAATGATCAATAAAATATATCGGTATAGTTGTAGTGAAACATTATTAATATTTAAATTGACAAGTCGCATTACGAGCCACGTGCGTAGCATGTAATGCGAAACTAGTCTATCTATCTATATCTATAACTATCTTATATGTGGGAAGGGGGGGGGGGAGGGGGGGGGGGGACAGACAAAATTACGCTAATAGGCTTCATTAAGGGTAAAATTTATTACTAAAAAAAGAAAAATAAAAAAAAATTAATTTAAATAATATAACAAAAAAGGATTAGTATTTAGTTAAACTTAAAACTCTATTGACCATGATAATATTAGAATTAGCATATACTTAGACCTCAAACACTATTAACTACGGTATTAGTACTTTTTACTACAACATTATCACTTCTTATAAATTAAGCTTTTATTAATTAAGCCATGTATGTGTATTTTCATTCACACACTTGAAGTAACACGTAAGCACTTGAACTTTTTCCAATTTTATAACAGATTATAAGAGTTATAGATTATAAATTATAAATTCTCAAATATCATAATAAACTATAGAAGTTATTGATTATAATTTGCAGATTTCATATAAACTGTAAAACTTATCGATTATAAATTTAAGGTATATATAATTTAAATATAAATACAATCTAAATTTTAAATAGAACAATTCAAGATGAGAGTAAAACAAATTTCATAATTTAATAAAAAATAAGATAATTAATATATTTTAAATTTTACTTACCTATGTGTATATATATGACGGGTCATGCAAATGTCATTTGCATGATACAATTTCAATCTAAATATGAAAAAATATAATAATATATTTATATCTAAATATTTAATAATTTAACTAATATTTAAGTTAAACAACGGATCATATCATGCGTACCCCATATAAATAAAAAAAATATTCATAACAATTTATTAACAATTAAACTATTTTATTTTTTTATTTTACTATCTATTTTATTTTTTTATTTTACTTACTATTAAATATACATAACGGGTCATGCAAATGTCGCTCACGTGTGTAGCACGTGGCTTAACGCTAGTATTTATTAAAAGCACGAATGGGGGGGGGGGACAAACAAATTTACTGAATAATCCTTTTCAGTTTACTACTAAATAAAGGTTTTATAGTCATTAACTAATTAGTTATTTAATTAATCACTATTGTAATTAAAGTCTTAATTAGAATAGTTAGCTAAATTGTCTCCAAATTAGTAGGAATACCTATCTTTTAGTTTGATTGAACTACAAAATTAAAATACAGTATTTGGTCAATATATTATTATTTAAATTTTTATCTTATTATTTTTAAAGATATTATTAATAAAATTAAGTTAATTATTTAATTATGATTATTATAAAACCAAAAGAAGAATAAATTTAGTATGGAAAAAATTTAATAACCGAGTATATTATATTTACTTTTACAAAAATTCTTAACTAATTTAATATTAATTATAAATAAAAAATTAATATAATTATAATAAATTTACTAATATGTTCATTGAGAAGTTACGTTACGAGCCACGTGCATAGCATGTAATGCGAAACTAGTTATATCAAATGAGGGCAAATATGATATTTTTTCATATATCAACTTATTTTATTTTAAAAATTAAATTTTTTTAATACCCATAGGAGTGCTAATTAAGTATCTACTAAACCCATAATCTTAGGTATAAAGTGGTTAAATTCAACATGTTGTAGCAATACATCATCATTATCCCAACCACACAATTTAAAAAATTTATATTCGAACCTCTCCTAGTATATGATAAAAGAAAAACAGTACATCTTGCTTTTAAATATTGAAATTCTTAGGTTTTAACTTGTAATATACAAATAGAAATGGTCACACGTACAAATTACATTCATCAACTCCAACTTAATATTGAACTCGATATTTTATAATTCTGAAAATAATTGAAGTATACCAGAAAACCCAATGGTAGTGCTGGCACATTAAATACTTTTACAATTACCTAATTACATTATTATTATAAAACAGTTACCGACATTCAATTATTATATTAAAAAAAACAGAAAGTTGTCCGATCAATTCAAGCAAAAATCTACGATATAGCCGATGTAGTCAATGTGTCACTCATCCCACACATGCAAAATTTAGCCCGAATAATCGAAAACCTTCCGTTGTTTTTTAAAATGCATACTGAATCATCAAAATATGATTAATTAAATGTCGGTAACTTTTTATAAAAATAATATAATTGAATAACCGTAAAAATATTTAACACTCTCACCAGCTAGTCTCATGCAGATGCTTGAAGATCATCCCAATTCAAGGGCATAAAAAACTTGGCAGCTTCAATCTCCAAGAAATCCAGTTGGTCACTAAAAAGATGCATATACAATATCCAATCTCCATTCCCTTGAGGACTAGGCATTGGCATGACATAACCAGTTTTTCCACCCCAAGGAAAATGATATGATCCAAAAATAGGCAAACCCCATCCAAAATCCATTTTTAAAATTGGAAATCTTTGCCCTGAAGATACAACAAAAGCTGGTCCATCTTCTTTATTACTTGTATATATTTTAGATATTGCTGCCTCTGGTCTTTGTGCTTCTACCCAATCAATTAACCCTAGAAAATGTTCCTTGGTTACTGCCTCATTCAAGAGCTCATGAACATTATTTGTCACCCAACTCAACTTATTTTCAACTAGTTCATCAATTTTCTTGCTATCGTAAGGTATCGAAAGAACGTTTCCGAAATAAGCGCACATCGAATCGTTCCCGTTTGATAATCTAGTCCGTCCATCGACAACGATCCCCAATTTCGACATTTTTACCTTCCCATTTTTTGTATTAGTACTAGCACATTTTGCAATAAGCTGCCATAAGAATGCACTAAACGCCTCGAGTTTAGTCCGTTTGTATCCGTTAGCGCTAGCGAGCGACTGTAGTCGAACGAGTTCGTCTTTTTTGACGTAGTATATGCGGCTAATAAGATGGTCATCATCGTCATGGTGCTCATCGGCATTATTATCGGTTTTCGAGTTTTTCGATGAGAAAAGTGAGGAGATGGGCACGTAAAGATTGTCGATAGAAGGATCGACATGAGCGGGACGTCTAGGGTTAAGCAAAGATCGTCGGAAGGACGGAATGATGGAGATGGGTTCGGATTGAGATGTTTGTGCCCATGATACAAGAAACATGTTGGCTGAGTAAGCATCTGCTATGCGATGGTCGAATGTGCACGCTACTACAATTCCTCCACATTTTAGTTCTGTCACCTGAAATATTATAATTGTGATTGGAAGCAAATGAACTTGTTATTTGAAAAATAAATAAAGACTTGCTTGACATCTAATTATTACTATTTTCATCTGAAAAATGGAAAAATATTTTTATATACATCCGCAACTATGATCCGTCTATCAAATATATCACGAGTTTAAAAATCATGTCTGATCAATTATTTGTTTAATATATGCTAAATAAATTCACAACTCCTTTGAGTATCAAAACGTCACTGTTTTGAGATGATTAATTTATATTGTTATTTAAAGATTTAAATCATTTTTCAAAGGAGTTGTGAATATATTTGGCACATGTCGAATAAATAATAGATCAAATTAACACAATTTTAAAATCGTGTTTTATTTGGCAAATAGACCTTAATTGTGGATATATACAAGAACAGTTTGCCCCGAAAATACTGATAGGTTGAGTGTGAGATCATTACTTTTGAGACATGGACATATGAAACCAATCTGTCCAAAGAGTTTAAATAGGTTCATTTTTTTTTTTGATAATGTAGGTTCATTTGATATATGGTCTTAAGATAATATAACTAATTATAGAGTATTGAAGATCACTTAACTATGCAATTATTACAGTTTGGTTAATTATTAAACTGTCTTTTTATTTCTTTTTGTTTAATATCTTTCTTTGACAATCTAAACCAACAAACTGTAGTTCAAATGGTGTAAGCGCCGAATCGTAAACTGTGAAGATTCTGAGTTCAAATTCTCCCACAAGCGCTCTCCCTCCCCCAATTATTAGAAAAAAACACAATATTTAGAATATAAGCAGTTATGTAGTTGTTTGAATTCAAAAAATAACGTAGTTATTATGACATAGTGATTAGTGACATTTGTTTACCATATATATGGTGGTTTATATTTTCCTCAAAATATATACTAATTTATTATAAATATAATTAAAATATTGAATTATACTGTAACATATTTATATTAATTAGACTTTTTTTATTTGTATTTTGAAAAGGATTGACTAAAAAATAATTTTTTTCAATTAAGCTGTTGAAATTTTTTATTTGTGATATATTTTTCAATTTAATCGTATTTATAGATAGATAAATTTATTTTATAGTTTTTTTATGAATAATAAATATATTAAGACCACAAATAATGGCAAAAAAATCCAAACTCCAAACTTTCGCATAATAAATGGCCCACTTAAAGTGGTGACGGCGTAGAGAGAAGGCAACAATCACGGTCCAGAGAATAAAATACAAAATGGATTTTTATAGAAATCCAAATCCGAATAGAAAAAGCTTCTATTATAAAATTTTAAAGAGTAAAACTATTTTTGAAAAACAGTTAAAAATAACCACATTCTTGATCCGAGAAAGACGATGTTGTATTTTATAGTTTAATTAATGCAAAAATAGAAACCTACCAAACATGATTTCGTTCAAATACATTTAGAATATATTGTATATTATATTACCTCATAGAGACATATTTTTCTTTTTATGTTCTTGTTAGTACTATTACATGGACAAGAACGTATCGTTTTATATTAAAAATTTGTAGCTTACGCAGAAAGAAAGCAGGAATGGTTTAACCAATTAAATGAAAGTTTGTCCCTTTTATGTGTTTGCTAGCAAATATTATTCCAGGAATATAATAAGTCTCGAGTAATTTTGTCCTATAACCGACGGTTTTGATTTAGAACCGATTTAGACCAAATTTAAAATTTAAACGATTTGAGTTTGACCGGTCCAGTTCACGATTCAACCCGGAAATGGCCACCTCTAGTAAATAGTTATCTTAGATGACATAAAAACATATATGAAAAAGTTATCGACTTTTTAGGATGAGATAAAATACAAATTACGAAATGAAAAAGTTAAATTGTACTATAAAAGAATAAAATTTTGGTATATTTATAGGATGCTATGGCCAGTTTGGCCACCCACTTTCTGAACTCCGTCATTAACTATATATATATATAATATAATCATGTTGCTAATTAAATTAAGGCATGTTTAGATTAGTACTCATGCCAATCAGAAGGAGACGAAGGCAATTTAGTTAGGGTAAACTAATTATTTTAGTTAAGACTACGAAATAACTAGCTCATCAATACAAAAGTTTAAAACAGTCTGGTAAGATTCTAATTATTATCTAAAATCAGAAAATAAAGGAAACAAGACGAAAATTAAAGAAAAAATGATTCTTTTTTTTGTACTTAGAAAGAATCTAATTATATAAATAGTTAATGGTTAGTAATTGAATTTTTAAATTTTTAATCGATCTTAAATCATCACTTTTATTGAAATTCAAAATTAAGACTTCAGACATACTCGGAAAGTCTTAACTATTTGGTCGGATTTTACTGGCAAAATGCGAGGGAAAAACTGTTAAAAATATATATCAAAAGAGTTATATAAAACACAATAAAAAGTAATTTTTATGTATTTTTAATTATTTCTTTCGGCGTATTTTGGCCTGCAGTATTTACATATGCATATATGCATATTTGACATAGTTGGTGTAAAAAGAATGACACTAGTTGAGGCGGCGAAGCCACTTAGTAAATATGGTTTAAATTGCAATTGACCATTTTCATAAGGACATTATATTCATATGTTACAATGATTAGTCAAAATTACATGTTATTTTTAATATTTATTGATTATTTTTTATTTTAAATTTAACTCTAGATATATCTACTTTCAAAATGGTTTATTGTATTGCCCTGCCAGTAGTCAAATTTAGAGGTGAACAAAAATCTGGTTAAACAAATTTAACAGATCTATTTTTGTTAATTAAATTAAATTTTTTTACTTCATTGAGTATTTCGGCTAAAGAGATATTTTTGTTTAGCTATGGGTACAATTTTTAAATTATTAGTTAATCAAACTAATCAAATTAATATATTTTTAAATCTTTATGTTTATTTGATAATTTATCAATGTAACCGATGAACCAACAAAATCAGTCAGTTTTTTATTTTCAATATTTAAATTAATTCATTTTCAATTAATTTTGATCAATTTAATCGTTTCAATTATAAATATAAAATAATTATATTAATTTAGTTACGGATAATTCAGTCCGAATTTAATCGAACCGACCAAATGCACTCCGCATGGTAAGATCAATTTAAGGAGATAACGAGGGAAAAGGAAAGATATAAAAGAAGACGAACCTGAACAGCAAAAACACCATTCTCCTTGCGAGGTACGAGTTTAGCTTCAACAGACTCATCAGGATTATACAAGTTTAACTCCACAAGTTCAACATCAGCAACCGCCTCATAAAACTCCACACCACGGTTGTTGCAAAAAATCTCCGGCTCGCCCACCGAGTTAGCCACAACCTCACCAGCAAAAGGATAGTATGACACCAGAGCCTGAGCCATGGCCTTTTTAAGAACATTAACCATAGCCCCAAAACTCAGTTTTGGTTTCTTGTAACAGAAGAAAACACCCACATCAACTGGAGGAAGAAGCAAATCAAGGTTTGAGAGTGGTAGCCAATGATCTTGCACTGGTAATACTGCAGCCACCACCTCTTTTTTGCTCATAGTAACTGTATAAATTTGCTCATTAGAACCCATTTTTTTTGTTTTTGGAGAATGTATTTTTATATGGAAGGAAGAAAGTTAATTATGATGGACATTTGGTTTGGAGATGTGTGTTAATTTATAGGCAAAGTGATCATTGTATAAGTTTAGGTTTTGCAAACTTTGTTGTATTATTTTTGTAATGTACATAATGTATAAGTTGGTGAAAACAACTCCCAGCTATAAAATCAATCATAAAATATAGTTTTATTAGAGATAATACTAGCGCTTTAAAAAATTGAAAAATCAAACCGAACTAATTGGTTCGTTTTGATTTTAATTGATATGATACTAAAATTTGGTTATTCGGTTCAGTTTGATTTTAACAACAGAACCAATCGATTCGGTTTGGAAAATTATACTTCCTCATAATTCTAAAAAATAATTTTAACATGTGATGAAATTTATTCTGTTTGTTAACTATGTCAGTTGACTTATTCAAATAGATAACTAAAAATATATTTTAATTATTTTTTGAATTTATATTTTTATAAACTTTTATAAACCAAAAATGATCATATTATTTTAAAAAAATTTAATTATTTTATATTCATTTTGAATTAGCATATTCTTTACAGATTTAGGAGAATTTTTTTTCTCTCTTTGGTGAAGAGTTTTATTTTTTGTTATTTTTTATAAAAACCAATTAATTTTATATTTTTAAAATTTTAACTCCTAATTTCACATTCTAATTTTTTTTTAAATATAAAATTTTCTACTTTAAAATAATTATAAATAAACAATTTTAATTATTTTTTTAAACAATTTCTTTGTGAGTTTATTGAATTTTGTGAAGAAAGATAAATTTATTATTGATATAGTGACCTTTTGATTAATTCAACTAACATAGTGATTGACAGATGAAAATATCAATAAATTTGAAAAACAAATTAAAAACATTATTTTTAAAAATGTAAAAAAAAAGTTTCGTTATTTTAATCTTACTCCAAATAATTTGTAGTTATTATTTCTAATCATGTGGCATTAATAAGGCTTAATTACTTAAAAACCGCCCACCTTGATTTTTTTTTTCGTTTATACCCTGACCTAGAAAAAAATTCATTTATACCCTGACGTATGTGTTTATGTTTCACCTCTACCCCGTGGCACTAAATTAACCTCTTTTCATTTAAAAAAAAGTTTAAAATAGTCCTTCATTTAGAGAAAAATTCATTTCTAATTAAACTCTAATTAGCTTAGGTTAAAAATGAAGAACTATTTTAAACTTTTTTCTTGATGGAAAGAGATTAAGTTAGTGTTTTGGGGTAGAGGTGAAACATAAATACATACGTCAGGGTATAAATGAATTTTTTCCTAGGTCATGGTATAAACGAAAAAAAAAGTTCAAGGTGAGTGGTTTTTAAGTAATTAAGCCCATTAATAATGATGTGGAATAACCTCAAGGCGTAGATGAGTTGGTAAGGCGCTTTTCTAGTTTAAGTGAGGTCGCTGGTTCGAACCGTATTCATGTATGCAGCCGTTAAAAATTTGGGGCCAGAATTTGCCTCCCATAAGAGACCTACACGGCTCAAATGGGAATTAATCTGAATGTGTAAGGTTTAAAGGTGCTGTCTCATATTTGAGACCCGTTCAAAAAAACTTCATGGACCCTATAAAGAAAGAAATGATGTGGAACGCATTTATATTGAAGCGATACGTTTTCAACGTTTTTATGGGAAACAATGTTCTAATAGTAATGGAATACGAGGAATGATCTAAAGAATGTTATTTGACGATGAAGAAGAGTATATGGTGGAAATTAGACGAAGTTAGTTATTCTTTTTTTTTATAATTGAAAAATAATAATATTTTATAGGAGGATTTGAAATTAAACCACGACATAATAGTTTAATGTCAGGGCTTAATGTCTTAAAAAACCCCCGACCTTTCATCCCCTTTTCAATCCTACCCTGACGTTGAAAAATTATCAATTTTACCCCAATTTACATTTTTTCATTTCAATTGTATTCTGAAGCATAAAATCGACCTTTATTTATTTGAAAAAAGTTCAATAAATTCTTTTAAAAATGGTCAATTTAATATAAAAAGTTAATCTAATGCAAAAAAGGGTCAATTTAGAGAATTTTTGCCAAATTAAAAAAGGTCAATTTGATGATTTAGAGTACAATTAAAATGAAAAAAATGCAAAATAGGGTAAAATTGACAGATTTGCAACGTCAGGGTAGGATTGAAAAGGGGACGAAAGGTCAGGGTTTTTTAAGACATTAAGCCTTGATGTCAGTGCATACCATTTAAATTATAACTCATTACTACTCTTTCGATTGTTTTTTCATTTATCTATGAAATAAAATGTATTTGTATATTTAAAAATTTAAGATAATTTTAATTATAATTTTCTATATTTATCACGTCTTATAATTATATGTCCATGTGATGGATCAAAATATCAATTTATTAATAAAATTATATTAGTTTTTAAGCTTAATGTCTTAAAAAAACTCTGACCTTTCATCCCCTTTTCAATCCTACCCTAATGTTGTAAATCTGTCAGTTTTACCCTATTTTATATTTTTTCATTTTAATTATACCCTAAAGCATAAAATTGACTTTTTTTATTTGGTAAATTTTTTCTAAAGTGACCCTTTTTGCATTAGATTAACTTTTTATATTAAATTGATCATTTTTAAAAAAATATGATTGAACTTTTGTCAAATAAATAAAGGTTAATTTTATGCTTCAGGGTACAATTGAAATAAAAAAAATACAACCTGGGGTAAAATTGACAATTTTTCAACGTCAGGGTAGGATTGAAAAGGGGATGAAAGGTCGGAGTTTTTTTAAGGCATTATGCCTAGTTTTTATTCTTACAATTTAAGACAAAAAAAACACCTTTTTTAATTTGTGTGGTATACTAAAACTATACAGAGAAACTATTTGCCAAGACCAAATTCAAAAATCGTGACCGGCGCTAGGATATGGGTGTGATAACTTCAAAACCCGTAACTATTTTCACGGATAACAAACGTAACATACAACCTGCATAAAGCCAATGCTCGAGGGAAACGAGACTCCAACATAAATCTAACAATTGATATAAGTAACATTTAACCAAAATGCTCGGCAAAACTCCGAGACTCCAACAACATGGCATGTATATAAATAATCACAATCTAAAGCAATAACATGCCAATAGGAGTAAAGCCAATAGTCAGACTAACCCGACAAAACAACAAGTCTAATGTAATAAAGACATAACACTAGTACTACTGCGGTTTAAGAGTTCTAAATAAGTTTTGATCATCTTTATTTAAGATAAAAGTAGACCTCCAAAGAATAATGAAGATCAATCAGACGTGCTAAAAAATAAACCTGGAAAATAGAAAAATAACGGGGGTCAAATATATTGAGATGAGTTCATGCTACCATTTAGATTTATTAAGTGAAAAACCTTAAAAACATTTATAAAGCATGATATCATTATGGATAAGCATTAGAACCCTAAACCACAAATATCTAAATTCAATTGTCGTGCCGGCAGTGGCGGATCCAGAAATTCATTTCAGCCCGGGCTAAATAATACATAATAAATAAATTCATTCATAAAATTATGTAATAAAAAACAAACAATAAATATTACTTTAGTTTCGATCAATACGAAGCAATTGTAGTTCAATTCCTTTTTTGATTTTTTATGAATAAATCAAGAGGAAAACCTAAAAAATTAGAATTGAATAGAGTTATTTCATAATAAGACAAATAAATTAATTGATATAAATAATTTTTTTTTAAAAAGCTTACCCAAAGTTAGAGGTTGATTGATTCTAGAGGAGAATTTGAAATTGAAAAATTAGGTTATGATATTTAAAAATTAGGTTGTAGATTTTGAAATTAGGTTAAAGAATTTGATTGGAGAATTTAGAAAATAATAATATTTATCTCAAATTCCATAAAACAGGAAAAATTGAGGGATTGAATAGAAACATTTGTGATTTATAAATAGAGTATTAATTAAGAAGGGTGGTGGGCATTCTTTTTATTATGCTGGAAAGTTTGGGACTGATGCATTTAATAAGCATCAGTCCCGTTTCATCTGTTTTGTTGTAAAACAGAGCGGATGAAACAACTAACAAGAGGCCAAAACGGCGTCGTTTTAGCCCCTTATTTTGTTAATTAAACTGAGGCCAAAACGACGTCGTTTTGGCCTCTTTAATTAAAACAAAATAGAAGGCAAACAGCTTCTTCTTGCGTGTTTCAGAAGAACAGTGGCGGCCATGGCTGACTTTCACTCTTCAATGAAATCAGCCCCTCAAGGCAGCCATGGCTGGCTTTCAGAAGAGCAGCGGTGGTCCTCAGGATTTCCGGCGGCAGCCCGTGCTCAAGCCTACCGGAGCCCAAGGTTAGATCCGCCCCTGCGTGCCGGTACGACGTATCTTCGTAAACGATCCTCGATTACCACTTAAATAAATCACGTGAGTCCTAAGAGACGTATCTTTCACCGGCGCCCACTAAGGTGAGACGAATCTCCAACCTACCTCAAATACAAAATGATCATACCGGTGCGCACACGGTCTCGATGATGCTCATCGAGTAGCCCTTTCAAATTAAGATCCATAAGTTCAAAAAACAGTTCGAAAACCGCGTATACAATATATATACAAAATATACAATTTAATTAATAAAACGGTAAGTAGCAATATAAACCCACTGCTTGTAAATTCCCACAAAACTCGGCAAGCACTAAACCTGGTTGTACTCTAACACACGAACAATCGATGAGTCTAAGAAAATATAAATAATAATTAAAATAAGTCCTAACTCTAGAGACAACTAAACGCCACATAGGACTAGCACAAACATCAACGAACCAAGACATACATCAAACACAGAGCAAACACGCATACTAAATACATAGCTAAAGTCATACGATAGCTACATCAAATCGAATTTCCACTTTGAAAAAATAATCTAGGATACAATTTAAATAACATAGTTAAAAATAGTAAACCAAGTTAAAATTTAAAGTGGCGAGTGAACGGAGTTATCATAATTGCCAAACTTCTTCTCACAAATTGTGTGCCCCAAGTATAACCCAAACCAAAGAAAATCAAACTATATCAACTCTAGCATGCATACTAACCACACAAATTATAACACATGATATGACCAAACATATAGAATCAAATAAGCATGCCTTGCATAAATAAAGCCAATTAAGCATACATGACACTTAGCCCAAAACGGGATCAAACACGAATCGCCAAACCAAACACTTTATATCAGATTATAATAATTCCTTAACATACAATATGGGTTCAAATAAAATCCTAAGTCAACACAACATATCGAATCCGAAAACATGGCATATTAGCGTAAAACTAGCTAGTTTCGCAAACTAAGCCAATATGAACCAACTCAACATGAATCAATATTACAATTCCTTAAAGATCAGTAGTATACCTCAAACATAAAATATCATTTTAGTTCAGATCATATCTCATGCCAAAAACACCAATTGAAACAATAACGCAATTTTGCTAGAAATTGCCTAAACATGCCAAATCAAACATCTAAGATTCCAAACATGTAATAACTTATTATAAACAATAAAAAAATCAAATTAAACATATCATATCAGTAGGTACATCATTCCAATTCGTTCGTTTAATTACGACATCCATAACTCATGAAATTGCCATATTTTATAAAATTGTCTAAACAATTGATTACATACAAATGTGTTTTAACACCCAACCCATTCAAATCATAAACATATAAACCACCCTGCATATGATACACATCAGTAGGTACAACATGACATATTAATTTCATAGATCGAAACAACCAACAACCTAAATCATACATTTCTAGGCAAAAAGATACAACGAGGATACCATGAATCATAGGGATAAGATATCATTAACTAAGATTGATACACAATAAGGTAATATTAAGATTAAACTCGAGGAATAGGTTCTGGACCGAAGTATGCTAAGCCACATACGCTCCAACGATAAATACAACGAATGATACAACAGTTGAATCTTGCGAGATAAACGTAAAATCACGTTGTAAATGATATTATTCACGCCCGGACAATCTAAAATGAAGAAATGAAGTTCTCTAAGTGTACTTAGTTGTTTTAGGGTTTGCTATCACATGGTAGCGGAGTGACTCAAGGTAAGGGGTCTATTTATAGACAAAAAGCTATCAGCAGATGACAAGGCATTTAAGGCAACATTATCATATGATATGGTGTCTTTCAAAGAAGGATTGCGAATCAATGTTTGTTTGGCAGGAGCGGGATGCACATGGGCTGTACGCACATGAGGAACATGTAAATAAGAATGTCTTTTTGGGAATTTTGCATGAAACACATGTAAGTGGAAACGTCCTGTACTAATATTATTCAGCTGAGAAATAACCTATTTGTTTAACAGGTTATTGTTAGGACGGAGAAATCAGAAACAACAATTTCTCTTATTCAACTTTTAGCTAGGGTAACGCTTTTGTAAACTTTGTATATCGCAAAAGCGTTTTGCAAATTGTTGTAATACCCCAAAATATTTAAGTATCTAACTGGACCACGTGTTCAGTGTTGAGTCGCCGGAGTAGCGATATCGAAAGGATTTCCAAGAAATTAAAGGAATTTAATATCATATTCCAATTCTAAAGTTGGAATTTAAATTAAAAGGGAAAATGTCAAGAAAAGTCCCGAACTAGAGTTAAGGGACTAAAGTGGTAATTTAACCATATAAATCTCGAAATGAAAATTATTTCGCCAAGGTCCGCGAAATGTTTTATAGTATCGGTGGTAAAAGTTTCGGGTCAATCGGAGACCTTTTAAAATTTGGACGCGGATGCGTTTTGGGCTAAATTGCAAGTTTTGAAAAGTTCAAGGACCAAAATGCAAATTATCCAATTAAGCCTCGAGAATAGCAATTGGAAGATTATTGACAGAAAGTAATAATCTTGTGTTAGTATTATTTATTTAAATATAAATTATACGTGAAGTAATTAAGTTGCAGTAAATAATTAACCATTTGGTTAAAATAGAAAGTTTAAAAGAGAAATGGTTAAAGTTAAAGAATTAAAGGATTAAACTGGCTAATTAGCCAAGCTATATGTAAAGGAAATGAAGGAATCAAATGGGAGAAGAAGGTTACAGAAAGAACGAGAGAAATTCGACGATCTATTACGATCCGCCGTCGTTTCGCCGTTTCTCATCCAAATCGAGCGTTCTTTATATCGATTCGTTCAGAATTCGATTCTCTATCAGCGTTAAGCTTCAAATTGAGGTAAGTTTGACGTTTTCATTGCGAGAATTAGTAAATAAGGGTTAATTCGTTTTAACAAATTAAACGAATCGTAATCGCGTTTCTATAGTCGTTTTTGGTGAGATTTAGATTGGATTATATGTTAAAATAGAGTGGGAGCATGTCGGGAGTATCGGCGCGCGGCGAAGCGCCCGGAAAATGGATTTTTCGGGGGTTGAGTGCGGTGTGCGTGCGATCGCACACTGGGCCGTGCGTATGCACGGGATCCTTCGGGCGCTCGCACAGCCAGCAATCGTGCTTGTTTCGACCTAGATTTCCGACTTTAAGTACGCCAGACATTAAAAGTTAATCACGGATCCCGAAAACGAGAAATTTGGATGTCGAACATAACGAGTTCGATTAGGGTTTCGGGATATAAGGAACCTAAGTTTATAACTTAAGATTTTAGTACTAAGTCTACGTTTATGAATTAAACGTACATATGATTTGAATAGGAATTGGATGTATCGTCAAGCTATCAGGCTTTCGAGCAGGAGTAGCTACGAGATCAAACAATGCACGGAGCCTACGTGTGCGGGTGACGATAATGCAGCTTTGGATAGCGGTCACTGTGAGTGGCAAATTTATTTTTGCGTATTATTATGAAAGTTATTTTCATACCTTATTAGTATAATTACCCGTATATCGCATTTATATGAATTGTTATATGAGATGATAGGTTGATGAATTTAATTGTATAGATGCTGTTGTATTCGTTGTTTTGAAGATGAGTGTCTAGTGTGCGGTCCGAAGAGACCAACTACCTATTGGGTGTCAATAGGTTGCGTGATCATTAGTGAGTCAGTCTAGAGTGCCTGATTTTGTGATTAAGATTTAATATTTTGATGCATGATATAATACGAATACGATATGAGGGTGAACTCGGTTACGATGTAACTTAAACCCCGTATCTAGTGGGTTGGACCCACCAGTGAGTTGGACTCAAACTTTAAATTTGATACGAGTGAGCACTCGGTTACGGTGTAGTCTGGAGTCCCCGTATCTAGTGAGTTGGACTCACACTTTTAAATTAAAAATGTTTACTGTTTACTTATATCGTTAATTTACATACATATTAAGCATACGATGCTATATTTTGATAATAGCATTAGTAACTTGCAAACTCACTCAGTATTTTTCCAAATATTGACCCCTCACTCTGATGTTTACAGGTAGTCGGAGTCGGATCAGACAAACCATCTCCATTGTTCCAGAAGTCGTGGGACTTGCACAAGTATGAATTCCTAGAGCTGCATTAGTCAGTAGGCGTCAATAGAAAACTTATGATTTGATTTCAAATAGTTAATTCTTAATGTAAACTCTAATATAATATTTCAATATCTATAATAGTATTATCTAAAAGAGTTTTCTAAAAATGTTTTATATATGATATTATATTTTTAATTGCGAAAAATTATTAGTGGTTTAGGCTTGCTACGGGTTTCGGAGCTACCACTCCCATTCCCTAGCGTCGGTCTCGGCTCAATAATTTGGGTCGTGACAATTGTATACTTCCAAACTCGTGAAAAGTTTTCAAAATTAATGACAGTAGATGTAGGTGGCGTGTTTAGAGGGATAATAATTTGATTTAGGTTTGATTGGTTGGGTTTGTAGGTTGGATTAATGAAGTTTTTGTTAGGGTTAGGGTTTTGGTTTTGGAGAGGGAGAGAAGGGAGAGGCATTATGTTCTTTTAGCAAATTAGCAGGAACTCTTAAATTAGGGTTTTGTGATTTTGCTTTTTTTTTGTTTTAATTTAGAGCTAATGGTCTGAAAAAACCTCCACCTTTTAAGCCCCTTTTTGTTTGCACCTTGACGTAAAATCGCCGGTTTTCACCCAAATTCGCACATTTCATTTTCAATTGCACACTCAAACATTAGATTGACTTCCTTTCACTTAAAAAAAATCAAACCAATATTTTATATTTTAATATATATTCTAATAGCGCTTATTGTTATATTTAAATTAAAAAAACTCTTCTTCTCAAAAAAATTTAAACTCAATAATAATTTTTTATTTAATACAAATAAATATTTTTATGTTATAAATATAATTTTTTATTTTAATTATAACGTTGAGGACTATTTAGAATATTTGTTAAAATATGAAGTATTAAAAAAGAGGTCAATTTGATGTTTGATGGTGCAATTGAAACCAAAAGGTTTGGATTTTTATATTTAAGGGTGCAATTGCAAACGAAAGAAGTGGTTTTGAGTGAAATTGGCGATTTTATAACGTCATGGTGCAAACTAAATGTGGCTAAAAAGTGGAAGTTTTTTCATACCGTTAACCCTTACTTTATTAACATGCTTACATCTTTTATTTTTGAATTAAATAAGTTAATATTAAAATTTATATTTTGAAAGATATAATTGATTAATGATAATTTTATAAAAAAAAAGTTATAATATTTGTTATTATGCTTTAAGAATCATTTTGTTTTTGGAAAAATAATTACAGCTGAATAAAATAATTTTTTTTTTGAATATTAGTCTCTTCGGACATAATCTATTAATAGTACTAATGTTGTAACTTGAACAAAAAAATATAGATTTGATTAGTAGCAAATCTTTGAAGATTTAAACTTTGGACTATGGATAAAAAATGTATATTCCAGTTAAATAAAGTGGTAAAAAAAGTCTGTTCAACAGAAAAAAAGTGGTATGAAAAGCACAATTTACATTTGACGCGAAAGATAATTACTAGCTACCAATAGAGTGTTAATTCTTTGAATACTTATGAGATAAAGAAAATACTTGGATTTTAATAATCTTTTAATTATTTATTTATTATATATGAGGTTCTTTTATAGACGGAATTCTAAAAAACGTCATCGTCTTTATTGGCCTAAAAGTCCCACACATGTACAATTTAAATAGTTAAAAGATGATTTATATGTAAAACTTTGATTAAGAATCAAGTGAAATAAAATTAATAATATAATAATTTTAGGATGAGTTTATTCAAAAATATATAATGTGGATCATACATGTGCAATCAAAAGGAGTTATAGATTTGCTAAAAAGAGTTTAGTGTGATCTAAAATAATTAGTAAAACTTAAAATTTGATATAAATGGAAATTTAAAAATGAGACCAAATTTAGTTTACATGTTAGAGTGGGTTAGTTTGGATTGAATTTTGAATTTCTTGAGTTTAAATATTATGCAGTAAAGTTAATTGACCTTGCCTTATTTAATTAAAGTTGATTCCATTGACTAACCCATTAAACAATTGATTTGATATTAGGTACAATAGTGGTTGTTACTGATTGGCACAAATGCCAGATCTTTGAGCAAATTCTCTGTAGTTGGTGCAGGTTGGTGCAAGTTACTAACACCACCAATTAAAATTTAGTCCCTAATCAAAGAATATATTTTTAAATTGTCAAAGTTAGTTTTTCTTTTTCCAACATTGCAAATGCCTTTGCAATTTTCCTCAAGGTTTCTGTTTAGCTATTGGTTTAATAATTCACAAACTTCAAACATTCCACCTTTTTATATCAATTTGAGTTTTTTTTATTTTATTAATTACAAAAAATTAATTAATTATAATCAAGTCTTCCATTGAATCAATCAAACATAACATGAGAGAAAACAATCATTTAATGGATGAAGAAAATTCGGATTTAATTCAACAAAAATGGTTATTATTAAATACGAACTATAATTAAGAGTTAATGACATAAAAAAATCACGGTTTTTATATATAGTGTCATTTTAATTGGACTAGTTTCGCATTACGTGCTATGCACGTGGCTCGTAACGTAACTCGTCAATGAACATATTAGTAATTTTATTATAATTATATCAATTTTTATTTATAATTAATATTAAATTAGTTAAGAATTTTTGTAAAAGTAAATATAATATATTCGGTTATTAATTTTTTTTTTTCATATTGAAAATTCTTCTTTTGGTTTTATAATAACCATAATTAAATAATTAACTTAATTTTATTAATAATATTTTTAAAAATAATAAAATAGAAATTTAGATAATAATATATTGACCAAATACAATATTTTAATTTTGTATTTCAATCAAACTAAAAGATAGGTATTCCTACTAATTTGGAGATAATTTAGTTATTTTTTACATATTAAAGCTAAATTGGAGATAATTTAGGTATTCCTACTAATTTGGAGATAATTTAGTTATTTTTTACATATTAAAGCTAAATTGGAGATAATTTAGTTACCTATGCTAATTAGGACTTTAATTACAATAGTGATTAATTAAATTATTAATTAGTTAATGACTATAAAACCTTTATTTAATAGTAAATTGGAAAGGATTATTCAGTAAATTTGCCTGTCCCCCCCCCCCCATCCGTGCTTTTATATATAGTATAGATTAGATCTGATCTAATCGAAATTAACAATAGTTTATTTTTCATTTTTAGAAATGAAATTGGTTTTTGCGGTGCAAGCGGCTTTTTCTCCAAATATAGATATATTTTGCGTCAATAGCGATGAAATTTTTAATGTTAAAGAAAAGAGATATATCACAGAAGATGTGATCAGGGACTTTAACTATGAAGTTATAGCTACTAGCTGTAGAAGTCGTGCGATTACAGTTAGTATTATTATGACAAACGAAGCTAATCTAATTTTTTTTATTTTAAATGTTGTAATGGATGCCTTCAACAATAAATTTTTGCTTTGTAATATTATCAGTTTGATAGCACATGACTACTTTAATTTATTTGAGATGCATAAATATTATTTTAATTACTATAGAAAATTTCATGAGGTAGCATATGACTATTTTAGTTTATTTAATTGGTTGGGGTGTTTCTCTCCGGTCATAAAATTTTATATACTGGCTAAGCAATTATCTTTTAATTAATAGAATTTTTTATTTCTTAAAAAAATATTTTATATGTTTATGTTACATTTTATATCCATTGAACTCGTCAATAAAGTATAAACTCATAATTAGGTTTCAAAATTATATTCTTTGATTAACTGTTTCCTAATCTTTAATTTTATTCTTTCCGATTCATAAATATATTATTTATATGTCTTATTCCCAATGTAATAATTTATTTTTTTGACAAAATAAAAATTAATTTCATATGAAACAAAAAATTATGAAATTACATTTTTATATGAATGAATGTCTTCTAATTTAACATTTTTAACACTAACATGTGATCTTACTGATAAATCAGAGTATTGCAGACAAACTTGGATTGCTCGTACATTATTCAAAAAGTTTCAAAACAAGTCTAACGAGTGTCTTATATGCACGATAATCTATTTTTTTACGATATTAATTTATTTATATTTTTAAATTTAAATAGATATTATTCTAATTAGATGAATTTCATATATAAAAAATTAAAAATATTAAATATCATAATCTTTTTAATTATTATTTTTATTGTCTATTAGATTCAAATTCATTCAAAAACTTGCAAAAAAAATATTATTAGTATATTTGGTGTTGTATTTTTTATAAAATCAATAAATTTTATATATTATAAAAAATATAGAGAGTTAAAGAGAGAAACGCTAACATTTAATTGGAGTAGTTTTTCCTTTTTCATACGAAGAATTTAATTATGACCGCGTTGGACGAATCTTCGGATTAGGATCGAATTTAACGAATCAAGGATCAGAAAGAAAAAATTGAAATTCAGAGACTAGTTCATCAAAATACATGTATTGTTTAGTCCCAAAGCGTATGTGAGTTGGTAATGCGCTCTTCTAACTTAAGTGAGATCGCAGGTTCAAACCGTACTTGTGTATGCATCTGTTTAAAATTTGAGGCTAGAGTTTTACCTCCCGCAAGGAACCTACCCGATTCGAGTGGAAATCAGTCTGAATATGAAAGGTTTAAATATGTCGTCTTATAGTTGGAGTCCGTTCAAAACACCGTGTATCAAAAGAGAACGAACAAATGATTAACGCGCCCTATAAACTTATGACAGAGGGTCATTTAATCCAATTTTTACTTTTTTGAGCAACTAACCTCAAAACTCTTCATTTTTGGATCAAATTATCCCATAATTATATTTTAAAAACGCGTGAAATTCAAACCAAAGGCGAAGGATGCAAAAAAGAAATGAGACAGTTCTCTAATTGTTGCGATAAAATTATCTTAAATCTATTTTTAGGTATAAAAATATAAATTATGGGGTAATTTGACCAAAAAATGAAGTGTTTTGGGGTTGGTTGTTCAAAAAAAACTAGATTAAATGTCTATGTGTCACAAGTTCAGGGGGCACGTTGACCCTTTGTTCAAAAAAGAAGGCGTATAATTTAGGTCCTCAAACTGAGTTTAATTCTAACAATTTTTTCATAAATGAAAATTATTTTTTAATATTTTTGTTAGTTAACGGAGCGTGACTGCACGCGAAAGACAGATATCCAAAGAAGGACTCATTTCAACCATAAATAAAAATTTAGGGATCAGAAAGAGAAAAATTGAAAATCAAGAACGACTAACTATAATAAACATATAATTAAGGGATTCAATTACAAGTTTATCCTAAAATAAACAATCATCTCTAAATTTTTACTATAAACATTGGACACCAAATGTAAGTCAGACAAGCATTATGCCAAATATGTTGGTTGAACCAAACTAAACTAGTGATTACTAACTTTAACTTATGAAGTGATTAGAATAATATGATATAGATTGCCAGCGTCGTAAATTATGAGTGTTTAAATCAGTATTTTAATAATCAGATCGAACTAGCAGTTCAACTGTAAACCGAGGGCTACTTAAGTTTGGTTCTTCTTAAGAATAAAATATATATAGTCCAGCCTTATTGAATCGTAAAACTGTATGAACCTGTGAATTATTGAGTCAGTGAACTAAAAAACTGACCCGTTTTTGTTAATTTGACAATAAATTATTGCAAAATATAACATAAGGTTCTGTATTATTTTTTCCGTCTCTAGGCGGTTTTGTTTTTTTACTTGATCCTATATTTTTCAAAACAATTTTTAAATTTTCTTTTTAATAAAAATGCAGAAATGTGAGGGAACAAGTAAGATTGTTTTGAAAGTACAAAACTAAGTAAAAAAACAAAAGGATTTTATAAATTTTGAAAATATAGAGACAAAGAAAAAAATAAAAATGCTTAGCAACAAAACAAAAAAAAATTAAAATAACAGAAATTTTAAAATATGTTAAGCCATAAATTAGTTATCTTTCTTTGTTTAAATTAGAAAAATTTATGGTTAAACTTCAAACGTGTAATTTAAGAGCTGCCCAATGCATGCAATGTTATCATAGAAATGGAAGTAATTAATCAATTTTAATTCAAAAGGAGAAGCCTAGACAGCTATATGTACGTAGATGCATGCAGTTATTGAGAAAGAGCTGAAAATGTTACTTGACGATAAAGTTATGTCCTAGGGTGGTTGAAATTTGTATTAGCACTAGCATAATCCGAAATTTAGACTTTCTCGATAATTAATAATCCTATCAAAACACAACACTAATGAATTATAATTCAAATAGTATAAACACTCGATAATAACTTGTCAAAATCGTAAATTAATTTTCTTTTATAAACGATTTCTCTTTCTCAATTATGTAAAAAAAAAAATCCTATCAAAACATTCTCACATGATATCTTCATTATAATGGTTTGTATGTAAATTTTAAACTTTCTATACCATAAAAATAGGGTTTTACTATTCGCCGTCCAAAATTACTACCCACCGCACTGAAAATTATCATTTTACCCTTTGAATAAAAAAATTTCTTAACAAAAAAAATGCATTCTCTCAAATAGATTTGAATAACCGATTAAAATGACGAACAACGCTCATGATTCGTCGAGAAACGAATATCCACCATCCGAAACTAGCGTACCCGGATAATTTTTCTATTTTACGTCGTTTTTAATTTTTTTTAATAAGTTTTAGTGGGCCATCGCCCTATGATGGCTCATGGCCCATAAGGCCATCACCATTTTATTGCGATGGCTTTATGGGCCATCGCCATCCTAAAGCGATGGCCCATATCATGGAGATAGCCCAAAAGGGCTATCTCCATGATTTGCTCCCTTTGGGCAATCGACATTTTTTTGCGATAGCCCAAAGGGATAATTGTCCCTGGGGGACGATTTCATCCCTGAGGGTCAATATTTATTTTTTTTAATTTTTTTAATTTAAATAAATAAATAAATTTAATTAATTAAATAAATAATTAAATATGTTTTAATTGATTTTTATTAGTTAGAGATTAATTATATTAAATTCTATTAGTCTTAGTATAAGTTTAGGATGTGCGTTTAATTATAAATTTTATTATTTGTATTTTATTAGACTAAATTAAATTGGTTAATTGTTTAGTTAATTAAATTTTAATTTTTAGTGTTTGTAATTAGAGTTTAGATTAGACGATGGCCCTTAAAAAAATAAAAAAAAATTATAAAATATTAAAACTGTTAAAAACAAAAATAAAATAATTACTGGAGGTCCCCGTATAGATCGGCTCCGGTTATCGTCGGGATTTTAGGTTGAGTTTGAGAGGTTTTTGAGTTGAGAGGATGTTTGTTTTTTTGTTTTTCAATTGAAAATAGGTTAGGGGTATTATAGTCAAAAGTTGGGCGGTGGGTAGTAATTTTGGGCGGTAAATAGTAGTCCACTAAAAGTATTACTCCTTCCGCTCCATTTAAAAAGTCGCATATACATTTTTAGAATATTCCATTTAGGAAGTTTTATTTCTATTTTTGGAATATTTTTTTAATAAAGTGTTTTTATCTTTTTTTAAAGCTTAATGTTTTAAACATACCCGACCTTTTAGCCCATTTCAATCCTATCCCGACGTTGAAAACTAGTCAATTTTACCTTATTTCACATTTTTTCGTTTCAATTATACCCTTAAGCATTAAATCGACCTCTTTAATGGGTAAAATTGACCAGTTTTCATCGTCATGATAGGATTGAATTTTCTTTGGTTTCTTTAATTAATGACTTTTCTTTGGTTAATTTTTTTTAATGAATATAAAATTTTATAAAAGCCACAAAAAGTGGCAACACGAAACTTTTAGTTATCGCACAATAAGTGGCACACTAGAGGCTTATGCTAAAAGAAACATGCCAAAAATCAATCGTTCGGATACAAAATACAGAATGCACTTCTAAAAAAATCCATACCTGAATAATTGAAACTCTTATTACAGCATTTGTAAATGAAAGTAGATCGCATAAAACAACTAAAAATGATTAACTCCTTGATCAATTGTTTATTACTGAAAACTCTTCTATTTCGGCAGTTCCATAACTCCCAAACTACCAGACACCATAAAATTTCTCATATAGAGGTGGCCATGGACCGGTTCAGCCCGTGAACCGGCCCGGTCAAACCCGACATGAAACAGGTCAAACTCGGAAACGGACTAAAACCGGCCCGGAACCGTACAAAAGGCGGTTCTGGGCCGGTTCCAGATTTGTTGTAATGTGAACCGGCGGTTTCGGGTCGGAACCGGCGATTTAAGAGTCGAACCCGTTGATAAAAAATATATATTATATATTTAAAATACATATCATATCTTTATCATATAATATATTTATTTTTAGAATAAAATATATGTTATATTTGTTTTAGTTAAATCTTTGGTTAATATTTTATTTTTTTTAAATTTTATTTTATTTTTTTATAATACTATCTCCGTGAGTTATTTTATTATTAAATTACATTCTTTAGTAATTAAATTTTAATTTTATTTTTAATTGTTTTTCTAAACCGTCCTAAACCGGCACCGGAACCGTCCGATTTCGAACCGTCATGGAACTGTCTCCTAGGCGGTTGCAGGCCGGTTCCATTTTTTCTTGAACCGTGATCCGGCGGTTTCGAACTGGAACCGCCGGGTTATAAACCGTGATCACCTCTATTCTCATTGCTTCCAATACGGTCCTCTCGGGACAATGTCCTGCCATTAAAACATGAAATCCTCAAAAGAAAACGGTAAAACCCAAGCTATATATATCCAACTTCTGCAGCAGACCACACCGAACATTCCTTTGGTAGTAATAACATTTTTTTTTTACTAAATCAGGATAGAATCGAAGGACAGAATAAGCGGCGGCCACTCTGAATTTCAATTACCAATTGTCTTCGGTATCATTATGTTTAATGTGTCGTTCCATTTCATTCTTCAGTCAGCAGTAACTTTTTTCATTTTGTGATTATTATTTAAATAGAGAGAAGAAGTTCGAGTCTATTGTCTATACATTTAACATAATATTCTTATAAATAGACAAAGCATGTAAGAAACAAAAAATAAAACAACCTATATATTGTCTCTAAGATATGGCATTATTGTACTAAAAATTTAGAAGATTGATAAAATTGGCAAAATAAATATTTTATGGTGGATATATTATCATTTTTTTAAATCTAAGGGACCGATTGGTTCGCCTAAAAATAAAATGAGAATGAGAATGATTCTCATTATTCGTGTTTGTTTTGTCAAATTGTAATAAGAAATAGGAATGTGATTACTCATTCAATGAAAAAATCAATTGTTTCCCCCCTACCCTGTGAGAGTGAGCTTTTGAAAATGGGAATCAAAATTTAACAAAATATTTGAATAACAAATAATAAATATATAATTATTATAAAAACTATTTTAAAAAATTTGTTTTAAAAGATATACTTAGAATAATAAAAAAATATTTTTTAATATTCTTTTAGAAAATAATTTTTTAAAATTTGTTAATATTTTTTTACAATTTTTTAAAATATATTTTTTTATTTTTTAACTTTTTCAAAAATAATGAATATTTTGTAAAAATATTTTTTTTAATTTTTGTTTTAAAAATTATTTTTTATATAAAAAATAAATTTTCTATGTAAAAAAATATTTTTAATAAATAAAATATACTTTTTTATTAAATTTTACCCATTCTCATTATTAAATTAATTTTGAACCAAACAACAAATGAAAACAATCATTCTCATTCCCATTCTTTCTTATTCCAATTCCAATTACAATTTCCATTTTCAATCTTAAACCAAATAGCCCCTAATATTAATAGCATATTTTCAAAAAAAATAAAATTCTAACGTTGTTTTTTTTTTTGAGGAACTAACGTTGTTTTTAGATCCGCTTCTATACATATAAATCTAAGCAAAAGTAGCATACCATATTATTCCTGTCTACGATTCTTGCCTTTTACTTCTTCAATTTTGTTTTTATTTAATCATCAATTTGGAATAGATTATGTAAATCTCAATAGCTATGAAGAATTTAGCTAAAAATAGCAATAACTTCTTTTTTTAGTTTGTACACAACTGAAACTACTTTTACATATTTAAGGCCAAATGTTGTAAAAAGGCCAAACCTTTTATAAAAGTTTCAAAAAAGTCCTGATTTTTCAATTTTGTCGATTTTGACCAAAAACTGATTATTTGCTTTTACAAAAATGACTTTTCAATTTTGTCGATTTTGGCCAAAAATGGATTATTTGGTTTCACAAAAATCCTGACCTTTTAATATTTGACATGCCACATAGGCGTCACATAAGCTCCATATAGGCAAATTGAAATCAAATTGAGAGTTGGCCACAATTGAAACCAAATAATTTGTTTTTGGCCAAAATCGACAAAATTAAAAAGTCAGAATTTTTGTGAAACTTTTATAAAAGGTTTGACTTTTTTAAGACATTTGGCCCATATTTAACCATAAAGAAGGAAATCTTAAAAAGTAAAGAAAAACCGTAGCCATGATTAGTCTTTCTTGAAGGAGTAATATTGACATCGACAATGAGCCAATTTTCTTGCATATATGGTTGCCCAAGGGTAATGGTTTCTATTGGAAGAATATTCATTTGCATAAATTTAAATACAAAATTAAAAAATAATTATATTTTAATGTGTATGTATTTAATATGTTGTTAGTTTAATTTTAATAAATTTTAATAAATTATCCATATAATATTTATATAATTTTAGTATAACTTTAATATATTTATGAAATCTAAATATATTTTGATATGCATATATTAGTTTGATTTTAGTATATTACTGATATAATACTAATGTATTTTTAATAAACTTTTGGTTCGGATAATATGCCACAAACTTATTACATAGTATTAGAGTGTATAGATATTTATAAAATATTATATGTGTATATCTATTATTATACTTCTAGTATATTATTAGATTTTTTTTCAAATAGATATTGATACACTGTTAGTGTAACTTTATTATATTTTTGATTTATATTATTAAATACAATATATAAATATATAGTCTAGTTGATTTTATAATTTAATTTTCGAAGTAGATGTTAGTAATATTTTATAACTAATTCTACTACTTATTATGTATGCTGAATATAATATTTCCCTTTTGACAAATAAATACAATCCAACCCCCCCCCCCCCCCCCCTAAAAAAAATATATAGGAAGATAGTCATTTTGATGTATAGAAAAAAAGAAGCGAAATAGTATACTAATTCCACGTCCTCGCGTTTAGAAAAGTTTTCGATATTCTTAATCGCTCTTTTTTTGGTGTGGGGCTTGGCCTACCCTTCAGCTCTGATACCACTTGTCACAGCGTTAAGTTCTTCAAGCCCAACTAAAGTAAAAATTACCTCAATTGACAGCCAAAATTTGTATATATCTTCCTAGCTCGCAAATATTTTTGAACTTAGTTTTGTGTATCACAACTGTAAATTCATGACAAACGAAAACCGAGTTAGAAAATGGAGAATAAAATTTGATTAGTTTTGTATATTCTTTTTACAAAAATAACTATTAAAAATGAAATCAGCAACCTTAAAAATCTTAGAAACAACCATTATTTGCTATTAAAAATTGTAAAAAGTGGTGATTCTACAAGGGCAGCAATATTTTTTAAGTTTTTGTGCAAATTTAGCGGCGAGGGAATTGTACTAAAAAGTCAAAGTGATGTGCGGCTCTTTATAAAATTTGGTGGTTATCCGAGACCGGTATACTGGTAAAGTGGTATATATAATAGGAGAAATTGTTAGGTAGACTCAATCTACCATGTCATCCATGGATTAAAACTATCACATTATGACACGTCATTAAAATAATGGCATTATCGTAATTTTGTTTATTACTTTTTACACTTTTAAATAGTAATATTACGATAATGCCATTATTTTAATAACGTATCAGAATGTGATAGACTAGTCCATAAATGACGTGATAAATTGAGTCTACCTAAAAATCTCTCACATAATAGAACAAAATTAGCGGGATGTTTGCCTAATTAGACAAATTAAAGAATATTTGTAAATAATCATTTTATGGTATAATACATAACTTCTTCTTTTTACAATGGTCCTAGTTCAAACTGTAAAAGCCTCAAAATGTTCATAGATGAACGGAATATTAATGCAGTCCATCAGGCCATTTTTTTTCATTAATTACCTACTATAAAGGACATATTGTACATATCATAATATGAAGAATTGTCATTTAAATAAACTAGTGTCAGTTTATGCGAGGCGCCGTCTTAGTCTTTCCTGACCAGGATCGCGACTTCGCTTTCATGGGCGAGCTTGTAGACTATAAAATTTTAAATCATTGCCTTTCTTATTTACTTTAAACTACCTTCTAAATTTGCATTAAAAATGAAAAAGTCCGCGGACTGGCGGTCGTTCCTAGGTCTAGTAAACTACTTATGATGTCAGGGAGCTTAAATACTGCTGAAAATCAGGATTCAAGAGGAAAAAAGTCGTGGGTAAATTCAATTTCATATGCTAAGTTTAGGTGTTTCCCACATGACTCGTCAAATAATGATAATTATATTATTATGGATTAGGATAATTATATAATATTATATTTAATTATAATAATTATTTTTATAATTATAAATTATATTTAAGTATAGAATATTAAATAAAAATTAAAATGGTAGTTAATTAAGAAAATTTTATCTTATTAGAAGTAGCTTGTCCTAGTTAGAATTTTAGATAATTTAATAATAATTTAATTTATAATAATTAAATATTTAAAATAGTTTATTTTAATTTTAAACAATTATTTTAACATAATATTATAAATAATTTATTCTAATTAATACAATTCTAAATAACTATTTGAATAAATTTAAATTAATAATTACATTTTATAAAGAATAATTTTTCTTTTGAAAAGAAGTCTAATAATGAATTTGCATTTGACATTATTTATTGTCAAGTCACAAACTTAAATAATTAAAAAATTATACATTTTAATAACAAATTTGAAACACTAAATGTGTTTGTATAGATAATAAAGTTGATATTTAGCTCTCTTGTATTATTAAAGTAGTAGTAATAGGACATGATATCGATTTTTTTAGATAGCAATATTCCACTTCTAAAAATTAGGGCATGACCAAGAATTAAATTGATAAATTTCATAATAATTCTATTCTAAATAGGATTCTAATCATACTATATTAAATAGATAAAGTACATTCATTTCTAAATTAGAATTCTAATCATACTATATCTAACTAGTACTCTAATTATAATCTATATTTAATAATAAATTAAATTAATAAATTAATCAATTACCATAAGAGCTTTATGTAGTAATAAATTGAAAAGAATTATTCGGTAAATTTGATTGTCCCCCCTATCTGTGTTTTTATATATAATAAGTATAGAGCAAATTATCAACTTCCACATATATTATAATTGACACTTTAATCTCTCATTTTTAAATATCAAACGATATTATCTCTCATTTATATTTGGCTTAATTACTTAAAAACCATCCACCTTGTAACTTTTTTTCATTTATACCATGACCTAGGAAAATTTTCATTTATACCCTATTTTTGATTTTTATGTTTCATTTGTACCCCAAAATTAAAAAATTTGATAATTTAATTAATTTAAGGATGAAAATATTAAAAACCAGATATATAAATGATTAATATTAAAGTTTTATCAGAATATAGGTTAAAATTGAAGGACTAATTTAAACTCCTTTTCGAAAGAAAATAGGTCAATTTAACTCGTTAGGGTAGAGATGAAACATAAAAATCGAAAATAGGATACAACTGAAAATTTTCCTAAGTCATGGTATAAATGAAAAAAAATTACAAGGTGTGTGGTTTTTAAGTAATTAGGCCTTTATATTTCCGTCAATAGTTTAGTCTCTCTGTCTATTTTTAGTGTTAGTTAACTGAATCAAAGGATTTTGAGGTAAATAGACATAAGAGACGAAATTGTTGACAGAAACAAAAATGGATGACCAATATCGTTTTTTTGAAATTAATTTTGTTTAAGTTAGTCCTTTACTCGGTTGACTAAAAGCAAAACTAAATTGTTGACGGAAACAAAAATGAGAGAGATTATACTATTTGATTTTCAAATATAAAAGACCGAAATATAAATTATAACGTATATGGAAGACCTCATTTTGCTCCAGATAAATACAGAACACCTTCAATCCAATCAAGGTGATACTGCAAATAATTGATTAGAAACAAGGTGATTCCAAAATTTTACTTTGTATTTCAATTTGATACAAAACTTCCAATTCGTATTAAAATGATACCAAAATTTTACTTTTTATTTGAAGCGATATACCTCGTCATTTTTTGATCATAGAATTAGTTGCCATGTTGGTCGCAATATCGGTCACCATTTCAGACGCCAGTTGACGTTTCATGTTCCGTTAGCAACATATTCTTTAATGGGTGTTTGGTTCAACTTTTTAGTGGAGTTTTTACCTTTTACTTTTCAAAAAGCTCCACTAAAGTGTTTGATGAGAATTTTCTAAAAAATTTTTGGAGCTTTTTGAACCTCCAACAGCTGCTTTTTGAAAAGCTCCATTTTGGAGATTTTTGCCAACAACTGATAACTTTCAATATTTTTAATTACTTAGACAAAACTACCCCTATTAGGATATCTTGTTTTTTAATAGGCTTAATTACTTAAAAACCACCCATCTTGTAACTTTTTTTCATTTATACCATGACCTAGGAAAATTTTCAATTGTACCCTATTTTCAATTTTTATGTTTTATTTGTACCCCAAAATTAAAAAAATTGATAGTTTAATTAATTCAAGGATGAAAATATTAAAAAAAAGATATATAAATAATTAATATTAACGTTTTATCAGAATATAGGTTAAAAATGAAGGACTAATTTAAACTCTTTTTCAAAAGAAAATAGGTCAATTAGACTCATTGGGGTAAAGATGAAACATAAAAATCGAATATATGGTACAATTGAAAATTTTCCTAGATCATGGTATAAATGAAAAAAAGTTACAAGGTGGGTGGTTTTTAAGTAATTAGGCCTTTTTAATATATATATATATATATATATATATATATATATATATATATATATTTATTTAAATTATTTTTAAATACTCTAATCATTTTTTTAATTATCTAATATTATTTATTTATATTAACAAAACTATAACTTAATTATTATTTTAAATACAAAAAACAATATCTAAATAAGTTTGAACTAAACGTTCCTTCTTATAAAAAAAATAATTTTTAACATTTTTATTGAATATTATATAATATAATATATTTATAAATTAATAAATAAAAATAAAAATAAAAATTATGTCTTACGGTCATTTTATATATAAACAGCAACAACTAATCAAACCTCATAAAACACGTATGGTTTATTAGCTACCAGCTACCAGGCAACAGCTAACAGCTATCAGGTATAAGAAACAGTTGAACCAAATAGGCGCTTAGAATATATTGCCACCGATGACTGCATCAACTTATTTTAATCTAAATTTTTTTGAAGTATTTTGACTATAAATAAAACTTGAAATTATGATACCACTTTAATATAAATTGAAGTTTTAGTATCAAACTAAACTAGAAGTTAAAAGTTTAGTACCACTGACTCTGTGATCCCGTTGAATTATAGAAAATTATACAACACAACCGTTGCACCATGTCACTCGTGCAAACACTAATAGTGTGTTAGCCATATGGAAAATTGAATGATAAAAAAAAAGTAATAATTAAAAAAATATCCTATCGCAAATGCTCATTGACTTGTTGTAAAAATGACATGACGCAACGGTTGTATGAGATAAACACTCACATACCAAATAACTAACCTCTAACTCCATTATATTGTGAAGAGAAATTTTTCTTTTTGTAACACTCACCTTGGAAGAGCTAACTGATGCTTTCTAACACATGCTCCAGAGTAGAATCTAACTGCTGTGATGTCTCGTCATCCTTTGATTGCAAAACCAGACAGTCCAAAATATCATATATAAGCTCCCCATTATAATGACCTCTGTCTTCAACAGTAAATGCATGAGTTTTCCCATTTATTTCTAGTAAGCTTTGTCCTGGAGACTTTATCACCCTTTTATTTTTCATCATTGTTCTTATCCTTGCAACTCCATTCCATCTTCCGGCGGATGCATATATGTTTGCCAAAGCCACATATGGATACGACACATGTGGCTCCATTTCTATAACTCGATGAGCTGCATATTCACCAATCTGAACATTTTGGTATATCTTGCAGGAACTGAGCAATGAGCTCCAAATGGCAGCATCGGGTTTGATAGGCATTGCTTGAACAAACTCAAACGCCTCTTTAATCTTTCCTTTACGTCCGAGGAGATCTACCATGCAGGAATAATGATCTAATCCTGGGTTTATTTTGTAGATTTCAGTCATCATATTGAAGCACTCCCATCCTTTCTCAAGAAAACCGCCATGAGTACAAGCTTGAAGTACGGAAAGGAACGTAATGTGATTTGGCTTCAGTCCGGAGTACACCATTTGGTTAAAAAGATCTAAAGACACTTCAAATAGTCCACCAAGAGCACATCCAGCAATCATGGTTGTCCAAGTGACAACGGTTCTATCAGGCATAGTAGTGAAGATATACCACGCATCATCTATGTTTCCACATTTTGCATACATGTCTATCAACGCATTGCAAATAATAGCGTTATGCTTTAAACAATTAGAATCTGCATAGGCATCAATCCACTTTCCAATTTCAAGAACTCCGGTTTGGCCACAACCTGAAATCACAGACAGTACAGTAATCAAATCAGGTTTCTCACCGGCTGCTCCCATAGCATTAAACAGTTTCAACGCTTCCTCCATATTTCCTTTCTCAGCATAACCACTGATTATTGCAGTCCATGTAACACAGCTTCTGTCGCTTACGCTGTCAAATAAACATCTAGCAGAGTAAATATCACCACATTTGGAATACATAGATATAAGAGTATTTGCCACTTGAACATCTAAATCACAGCCTAATTTAATCCCATGAGAATGAACTTGCATACCTTGAAAAACTGCCTCCGGCTGTACACATGAAGAAAGCAAGCTAACAATCGAACTAATGTCAGGACAAAATCCATCCCACAGCATCCTTTGGTAAGAATTTAAAGCATCAAAACTTTTCTCATGATAAGCATAACCACCAATTAGAGAATTCCATGAGACTAAACTCCTTAATCCCACTCTAATTCCATTAAAAACCGATTCAGCCATCGCCAAATCGCCACATTTAGCATACAAAGATATCCAAGTATTAGAAACAGAAACCTCACTGTCTATCCCACTACGAACCCCATACGAATGAACCCCTTTAGCTAACTCCAATTCCCTAACAGCCAATATCGCTCGACTCACTCCCATAACCGTAACTGAATCTGGCAAAATCCCATCAAACCTCATCTCGCGAAACATCCAAAACACTCTATCCGAAAACCCCAGTTGAGAAAAACCCAAAAGCATCACATTCCAAGCAGCAACATCTCTCTCAGGCATTTTAACAAACACCTTGTATGCTAACTCCACCTGATGACATTTCATGTACATGTCAACCAGAGCTGTCTGGACAAAGACATTGAAGTGAAAGGGTGATTTTATGACATGGGTATGGATGATCTTAGAGTGTCCGAGACTGGAGAGCTTCGCACAGGCTTTGGATAGGAAAGGAAAGGTCAAGTTGTTGGGTTGTAACCCTAATTGTTTCAACTCGCGAAACAGGGTTAGGGCTTTTTGGGGGTTGTCTTGATTTACAGCTTGTCGGATTTGGGAGTTAAATGTGTTAATATTGATGGTTATTGAAAGATTTGAAAATTGGTTATGGCGAGAGCAGAGTGAAGATCTAACCATTTCATAGTGTTGGTTAAAATTTGGCGGGAGCAAACGTTTTAAGTTTCACTTCATCAATGTTCAATGTCTTTGTCCAAACAACTGACAAGACAACGCCCAAAAGTTTTAGGTAAATCTAGTTTACTACACGTAACTATAGGAATCTATGAAATATGTTAATAAATAGTTTTGCCTCACTTGGTTCACAAGTTTATAATTCCCGGGAGTTGGTGTGGAAGAAATTAATTTTTTTATTAATCGGTTCACTTAATAAATTTTCGGAAAGTTACATTCTATTTTTAATTAATTTAAATTTAAAGATAATATTATCTTTGATAATTAACTTAACTAATTAAATATATAAATATAACTGTATTTTAATTAATTTACTAGGGAAGTAGAATTTATCGAAATTTTATTAGGAAAGTTATTTCATTAATCAAAGGGAAGTCGACCCCTCAACTTTTCGCGAAATAGATTGAAAAATGTGAACCAACTAAAAAAAAATGCTATCTTCCGGAAAATTAGATTTTTTTAGTGAATTTACCCCAACCAAGTGAAGCCAAAAAATGTTTGTATGTGCTTCAATTATATGATAAAAGAAGGTTCATTTTTTCTTTTTGAAAAATAAAAGAAACCTAATATTAAAGAGGATCATAGACCAATACATCGCAAACAAAAAGAAGAGGATTAGAAATTCAAACCCCTAAATGAGGCTGAGAGTTAACAGTTTGAGCTAGAGCATGAGCTACTTGGTTCACTGATCGACAAACAATAGAAAAAGTACAATGAAGAATATCCTTTGGCAAGAATTTCATGGTCTTCGATAATCATTCTAAAAGCAGAATTAGCAGTAGTTTGACTATGAAGTGCATAAATAAACAGTTCTGAATTAGACTTGGAATTCTAAGCTGCAAGAGATTTGATCCACGAAAGAGCCTCCCCAAGCCATAGCTTCTGCCACTAGAGGTCCCAACAAACCCATGAACTTACCATTTGATGCAACACCATTACCAGTAAAATCATGATTAATAATGCCAAAACGGGTAATATCTTATGCAGCAAAAAGGGAAGCATCAACGTTACATTTAAGTTGATACCAATTCGAAGCAACCCAGCTTGTGATATGCTACAAGCTAAGACTACTGCCATATGTAGGAGTAGAAACTTGAGCCTCACGCCATCGACTAAGCATATGCCCCATATCCGAAACAATTTGATTATTAGTAGATCGCGTCTGGAAACCAAATTGTTCCTATTCATCCATATGCCGTATAAAGAACTACAACTAAAGTAAGAACATCTGTACTATGACCTTGCGCCAACCTACTCCACCATTCCACAAAACTCAAAGACCCCGAGCAAAAATTGCCTACTACAAAGAGACTCCAGATTGGTTGAAAGAGAGTTCATCTGATTAAAGCATGAAAAGTATTATCCAAAACATTGTGAAAAACCGGACAAGAACATGATATATCCACTCCTTTAACAAGGTAGGAAGACAATTATAATAAAAGTATACATGAACGTTCTACATCATGAATACCGTAAAAAATGGTTTAGCCATAAGAAAAAATAGAATACATCAAGAGATGATAAATTCCATGTTGAGGCATTATGAATCGTCGTTTAATTTATGGGGTGAAGCTTTACTATCTACATGCCATATTATGAACATTATTCCTTTAAAGAAAATTGGTATTTCTCCATATGAGATTTGGAAAGACCGAGCAAGCGCCAAATATCGGTTATTTTAGAGTATTAAGGCTGTGTAGCCTATTATAGGAACATGGATCCTAAAAGGAATAAGTTGGGTCCTTGTGGAATCAAAAGTGCTTTTGTAGGATATGCATCCAATATTAAGACATATAGACTTTTAAATTTGGAGTCTAATGTCATTATTGAATCTCGAGATATGGCGTTTTTTTTATCATCTTATCACGAAGGATAAGGATATGCATCACGAGGATTTTTTGTTATCTTTTGAGAACTAAATTTTTTGGCCTCCATTATAGTAGATGTCATGCCATACTAGAAGGATATATCGATGCAAGTTGGAATTCTAATATTGGAGATCATAAATCTACAATAGTATGGGTGTTTACACTTGGCGGAGGTGTAATTTTTTGGAAGAGTAAGAAACAAACATACAACACTCTTTCAACCATGGAATCAGAGTTTGTTGCTTTCACAGGACAAGAAGCTGAATTGTTGAAGGATCTTTTATTGAAAGTTCCATTGGCTAAAGATGATATTATAAAAGTGTTGACACATTATGATAACCAAGCCATTTTAACTAGAGCATACAATATACAATAGGAAATCTAAACACATAGTTCTAAGACAAACTTATGTGAGAAAATTAATTAAAGATGGAATCATTTCACTCACGTATATACGATCAAGCTATAATTTAGCTGATCCGTTTACTTATTAATCACTAGCTAGAGATTTAGTAAAAACTATGTCGAGAGAAATAGGACTGAAACTTCATGAGTAAGAGTTCTAACAATGGTAATAACTCAATCTAACGTTAGAAAATCCTTAACCTTAGATTCAATGGGTAGTAACAAACTGCTAATTTGGATAAAAGTGAAACATTATATAATAATATTGACTGTTCCATTAGGAGGATTGAGTTCTTTTCAAAATTTTAATGAAGTTCGGTTATGAGAATATTTCTTTCACGATAAATTTACGAAACAAGATAAAGCACATGGACATAAATAGTGCTAAGCGAACACCGATCTTGTTACATGGAATAACAAGTTCAAAGCTCAACTACCTGAAATTTCAACGAGATTTTGTGCTATTTCACTGGGTTATGTTTAAATCTAAAGGTACCTAATTATATTAGCATACTCGTTTTTTTTTTTTTTTGGTAAGCCCAATGTGTTGAGAAGAGAAGAGTCATGGTTTTTCGTCAAGGGTCGCAATGTTTTAAAAGAGGTGTGACTTTTGGTCAAGGGCCGCAACTTTTGATAGAAGATGTGACTTTTAGTTTATTAGGGTCGCGATTTTTAAAAAAAGGTGTGACATTTGGTCAAGGGGTGTGTCTTAAATCAAGAATCGCAATCTTTAAGAAACAACACCTATTTCTCTATAAATAGAGACTCAACATCATAATAAAATGATTTATTGATTTCTCAACTTCTTTATACTTCCAGAAACATATTCTTACCTACTGTTGGATTTCATTTTGTCTTGTACAAATTCAACTAGACTTGTCGTATCTTAAGTATTCTTGCGTGTAGACTCTCTAACATTTAACAGTGTTCGAAATACTATTAGGAAAGCGGATGAGCGATTCAAGTCTTGATACTATTAACTTATAAAAATTATCTAACAAGTAGGAGTAGGGGCGAAACCAGTCACTTGACAAAGGCAGCGACCGCCTCCAGATTTTTTTTTTTAATAAAATTATCACTTCAAATTTTAATTTTTTAAAAAAGTTTGGTTACTAATTTTTTTAACACGATTAGCTCCTTCAAATTTTACTTTATGCAAATTAACCATTTCATAATAGAATTTCTAATTCCGTCTCTGAATAGGAGGCCCCCTATTCCGAGCTTATTCGCAACCTCATATAAGCAACGTCTGTTTCCACCCGACTAAAGTTGGTTTCCAACGCATAAATCGATCCTCCATTTTCCCAAAACTGTTCTCCATATGGGTAAGTTTACCGATCAAATTCTCAATATATCCATAAATGAGAGACAAGAGTTGGTCAGTATGGAGACCAGAAGATGGTTTTTGATAATCACCACTTATGCCTTTCGTAAATCCGTCGGTAAACGGTTGGGCGGTTGCCTATACTACAACTTTTAGTGGGCATTTAACACTAGTTAGATGGTGTATTTAAGCTATGTTCAATATAAATTTGTAGTAGAGGCAGCATGGAGAAAAAGAAACAAACATAAATTTAATGTTTGAATTCATTTCAAAAAAAGAAATGTTCGAATTTGGTTTGGTAAAAAGTATAAAAAAGAACACCTTCATAAAAATACACATAAATTTTTAATATTAATTTAGGACATAACTAAACTTTCATTATTTCAAAAATGATCAATTGAATTCTTTCGTCCATCAATATTTATAAATCACCGTTAATAGGTGACGTATCTCCCATAACTTTAAAAAAAAGATACAAAACTGTCTGTATGTGTGATGTATTTATCAATTTTATATTTGAGAATCATTTATCATTTTTTCACCCCCTTCTACCTAATTAGCTCTAATTAATTAAAAAATTTATTAAAATAAATTAAAATCTAATTAAAACAATCAAAATCCAATCAAAACTTAATTAAATCAATCAAAACCAGTTAAACCTAATTAATTCTATCAAAATCACATCAATCCTAATTAAACCTAATCAAACCAATCAGTATCAATTAAACCAATAAAAACTCAATTAAATCCATTTAAACCAATTAAAATATAATTAAACCAAATTAAATTTAATTGAAACATAACTAAAATCGAATTAAATTTTTATTAAACCAATCGCACACCATCGCCGCCCTCCTCCCGCAACGAACCACCGCTAGCCTGAGGGTTCATATCAGTTCTATGAGAACTGACGAGCCTCGTATGTTTTCACAGAACATACGTTTGTTCTCTCGTCTGAGAACAAACATGCTTCTTCTGTTCTCATATGAGAGAACAAACAAACGTTTGTTCTCGCGTTTGAGAATAGACAGTGTCGTCTATTTTTAGGAAAAAAAATTAAAAAGAAAAAGTATCTATTGGGTCCTTAATTTAAATTTTTTATTAATAAAAGATTAATTTGAAAAATATTATAAATATTAAAGTCATTTTTGAACCTTTTTTTTCTTATAAATCTGATTTTGTTAACTGTTCTATTTAACAAATGATTTTATATGTACGATTTAAAATTTTAGAGGTTTAAATGTTCGGTTCTGAAACAACGGGGGTCTAATTGTGCCCAAAATTAGTTTAAATTTTAGGCTTAATAGCAAAAAAAAGCCAAACCTTTACGACTTGTTGCAATTATATCCAAACCTTTTAATTTTTGCAATAATATCCAAATTGCATTATTTTGTTGCAATAATATCCAAATTGCACTTTTTATGTGATTTTTTTTGAGTTTTTTTGCCATTTTTTGGGAATTTTACTATATTATTATACATCAAAACATAATAATAGCCTAATATTTTAATTGAAAACAACGAGTTTAGCCATCAATTTGACTATTATTGCTACAAAAAATGCAATTTGGATATTATTGCAACAAAAAAATGCAATTTAGATATTATTGCAAAAATTAAAAGGTTTGAATATAATTGCAACAAGTCGTAAAGGTTTGGGTTTTTTTTACCATTAGGCCTAAATTTTATGAATACTTTTGGAGAAAGTACAATTTTTTTTTTTTTACCTTTTGCCATTATTTTATTGATATGCTTTGCAATTCTTGAATTATCCATTCTTAGCACCTTATTTATCAATCATTTATTGCACATAGATTTGCAGGATTACAACATATCTACAAATCAAAAAACAATTGATGATAATAAATCTACATTTCAAATTGTGGGATCTCAAGTTTAAGACTAAATAATAAATTAAAACCCTACTATTCATCTATATAATGAAAAGAAAACATACAGAACAATCAAACATAATAATATACATATAATTTATCACTAATTATTGTAGTGAATTAGTACCATGAGTGGTATAACAAGTTACACAGCCTTGCTAATCATATTAAATACTCTTCTGGCAATAAACAATTATTCTTGTGTTAGAGCAAGACCAACAATTCATGTGCACGTCATCAATGGGTTGACAGCAGAATCTTTGCACGTCCATTGTTATTCGAAAGATGATGATTTAGGGCAACATTTACTTGCAGTCTCCGAGCATTTGGATTGGAGTTTTCGAACAAGTATCTTTGGAACCACAAGATTTACTTGTGAAATGAATTGGGCTCAGGGTCACGGCGTGTTCAAAGTTTTCTGGCAAGGTCCGACAATTCAACTTAGATGCTACAAAAACTGTATTTGGTTGGCGACTGCTACTGGTTTATACTTGAAGGATTTTAGCTTAGATAAGTTTGTATTTGTGTATCCATGGGAAAAATACTAATCCTGCCTACCATATATATATATTTAGAACATGGTTTACCTCAAGATTATCAAGTCTCAATAAAGTTTTTCATATTTTAATTAATTGGTGCATGCTAGTTCATATAAATATATGGTAAAATGAACTTATCTATACACAACTATTATTGTAGTTTTGCTAAATATGGCATGATTTTTAAACTTTGCGAATTTGATCTATCATTTATTCGATTTTTGCCAAATATATCCAAATATATTCAAATCTTGGATATATTTGGTAAATATTAAATAAATCATATCAAATTGGAAAAGCATAAAGATAATTATATTATATATTTGGCAAAATCCCAAAATCCCAATAGTTATAGGTAGATAAATTCATTTTGTCTAAATATATTTATCATCCAAAAATACTCTATTTTTTTGAATTTTTTTTAATAATTGAGAAGGGGCCCGGGAACACTTGTGGGAGGAATTGAACCCACGATTTAACAGTTTGTTGTCCAACGCTTATAACATTTGAACTATAACTCATTAGTCCTTTTCGGCTTTTTTATATGGACTGTTAAATACCGTCCCGACTTTACTACATACCGCCCATATTATTAACTTTCTATCCTTTACCTATCAAAACCTAAAAATCCTATATTCAAACTGTCTCAACTCACATTCAAACCCGAAGAACGACGATAACTATTCAAAGCCTAAATGTCAGAATTTAACCGGGTAAGTGGACGGAAACACCCGGTAAGTAATCATTTTTATTTTTTTTAACTTTTTTGATGGTTTTTAAAAAAAAAAATATTTTTGCTGCCGAACGCGAGTAGTAATGAAGTATATACTGCTAAGATCAAGTCTTCTCAGCAGAATCCAAGTGAAGCACATAAGTCTTCCTCATTGGTGCACTCTCAGCCACATCAGCAAGCAACAAGTACAGTGTGTCAACAGAATCCAAGAGACAACCATAGTGTTGCAACGCTCCCATGCTTCATAAATTGGATCTGTTGGCAATGGAACAGGTATTGAACCATTGACAAATTTGTACTTGTTCTTCGATAGTAGTGATATTCTCATGGATCTGAACCATGTATGATAGTTTCCTTCGACTAATTGACTGGAAACAAGCATTAGTGATGGATTTTCTCCTGGATGGAGAAAATAAGGACTTGAAATCATTTCTTCAGGCCTTAACTCTCTGTTAACATAACTTGCCATTGTTACTCACAGTAAAAGCTTCAGAAATGAAGAAGAAGAAGATTGAAAAGAAGAAAGAAGAAGAATACTCAGAGCTTTTCTCTGAGCTCTGATACCATGAAGAGAAAATGAATCTTTATTGAATTGGAAAAGATTACAAACTATGTTGGTAACTGCCATGCTTTTATAGACTAAGCATTTAACAGAAAACCAACCAATTCTAACAGAATACAAAAGCTGTTAAAATAACTAATTGACAACTAATAAACTAACAGAATCTAGCTAACAGAAGTTATAAGAAGCTTGTGCTGATGAAGCTTGCTGCACACACATGAGCAATGTATGTTTGCTTCACTTGGATTCTGTTGACACACTGTACTTGTTGCTTGCTGATGTGGCTGAGAGTGCACCAATGAGGAAGACTTGTGTGCTTCACTTGGATTCTGCTGAGAAGACTTGATCTTAGCAGTATATACTTCATTAAGTAGGGACACCTCCGAATCGCGTCTGGCAGCGTGCCGCACGTCCGCAGGAGACGTGCGGCATGAAGCCTCACGTCTCCGACGGATAAGCGACTGTTAGCCGGACATGATCCTAAGGTTTTTAAATGGGCTCATTTAGGCCACTAGTATTTTTCAAAAAATGGTCATATATATTCCTAACCGTATTAAGTGTAAGAACCTAAATAAGTCTATTTAGAAACGTTAGGGGCATACCTTTTCAAACCATAAAGGTATAAATGATCCCGAGCCAAACATTAGGAGCATATGTAACCTTATCCCTTTAATATAAATAGGTCTTATTTAAATTTGAATTATGTCCGAATGATTTTGAAATCATGAAAAAATTAATAAAAATAATTAAAGTTATTTCTCTTTTTTCTTAGAAAATTATAAAAAATACAAAAACGGTAATTTTTTTTTCAAATGCTAACTTTACAAAATCTTTACATTCACTATATCTTTTTCTTTTATATTTTTTATCCTTTCAATAAAAAAAAACATGTCGCATCAATATTGGTAATGTTAGATATATTAGACGGAAAATGCTTTATAACCCAACACTTTGTACCAACTCTTTTAATCCACCTTACGTGGCAAAGTTTCATTCGTCTAATCCCCACCCAAAAGTGTATATCTCAAAAAACAGAATTTAATCAATCTATTCTTTGATTGCCACGTCAGGCGGTACAAAAAGGTGGGTTAAAAGTGTTGGGTTATATAGCATTACTCATATTAGACGCATTAGTGCGTCAATGCTTAAGACACGTGGCCGCGTTAGCATGCCATCTCATTAGTAACGATATCTCAATGCAATTAAAGATACATTCTAGATACCTATTTAATACGTCTCTCAAATATCATAAATACATAAAAAAATACATTTTTGTCTTTATATTTTTTAAACTTCCAATAAAAAAATGAATGTCTGTGCCAGTCATGTTTGACGCATCAGTCTGTCAGTGCGTCAAAGCGTTAACTTTTTCAGCACGCCATCTCATCAACAACAATACCTAATGCGTTAGAGATACATATATGATACATCTCAAATGCGTCTCTTATAAATCCAAAAAATACACATCAGAAATAACTTAAATACATTCTCTTTCAAATAAATATTAATTTAATAAAACATGTCTAAGATGTTTCTTAAGATGTATTTGATCAACGTATCCTTATTATATAATTTACATATGATAGAAGTAGCATTGATACATAATAAATGATAGATACATCAATTATAATTTTTTTGGAACGTGATTTATTGACATTTCAAATACATATAGATAATATTCAGTGTGTTAGAGATACAACTCTAATGTAGATTTTATACATCTACGATATATCTCAAGTACATATCAAAATAGCTCAGATACATTTTTGTTCAAATATATATTTTTTATTTATAAGACGTATTTTTAGATGTATTTAATATATATATCATTGATATATAATTTTTATATATATTAATATATAATACATGACAAATCTTGCAATTTCCATTTTCATGGCCTTATTTGTCAATCAATAATATATATGTAGAAAGAAAAACCAATTAATGATGGCAAATCTACAATTTAAAACTGAATCTACAAATTTAAAGCTATGAGATTTCAAATTTAAGACTCAACAATTTTTTTATTCATCCATCTATAAGCAAAAGAACAAACAAACATGATTATATATATATATATCTCTATAAACTACAACTAATAATTTTAGTGAAGAAACATGAGAAATCATATAGTTTTGCTAATCATATTAAATATTTTTCTAGCTACAAACAATTATTCTTGTGTTAGGGCAAGACCCCTAATTCATGTGCATGTCATCAATGGAATAAACGCTAATGTTTTGCGCACGCATTGTTATTCAAAAGACGATGATTTGGGGGAACATGTAATTCCATTCCCTGGACATTTAGATTGGCGTTTTAGAACGAGCATCATCGGAACCACACTATTCACCTGCGAAATGAACTGGTCGCAAGGCCATGGCGTCTTCAAAGTTTTCTGGCAAGGTCCGACATTTGAACGTAGATGCAATTACAAGGACTGTATTTGGTTGGCTTCTGCTACTGGTTTATACTTGAAGGATCTTAACTTAAATAAATTTATATTCGTGTATCCATGGGAAAAATAGTTATGCTACCTGCGATATGTATCACATGGTTTTACCTCAAGACTATCGACTATGACTAATAAAGGTTTTCAAATCGTTTATATTTTTTTTTTTGTATTCTTTAGAAATAATAAGCTATATTGATACGGATTTTCTACAAAACTAAAATGAAAAAGTTACGTATACTAGCTAAAAATGAAATTTCTTAAAAAGGAAGTTATTGATTGAATATAAGAATTATTTCTATTAGATTATGTACTGATTAGATGAAAAAAATTATCTAAGAAAATTATCTCCAATTACTCTGATCGAATTTGAATATCAGGAGGATTACTTCATTATTGATGTATGTTTTGATGAAAAAAAAAATCCAAAATGGTGGAAATTGCAGATCTTGAAAATAGTCCCGACACGCAAATATATTAATGTTTCATTTATCAATTTGTTGTTCATTGATCGATTTATTAGTAAAGTTTTCATTAAATTTACTATTTGTTACTCTTAGGGTATCTCCAATTATAGGGATCAAAATAGCATAATTTTACAATAAAGTTAAATTGTTGCATTATTTTATCTCCAACATTTAACTCTATTTTTTTCTCTAAAGAATATTTGCAATATAGTTTAATCTGGTAAATTTTTAAATATTTTATAATTACACCCATGAATTATTCAATACTTACAAAATACATCTATATATTTATTTAGAATAAAATATATTATCAATTTTAATAATATATTTTCTAAATTAATATATTTATATATTTTTAAATATATAAAATAGCTATATTAATTATTTACCAAATTAATTAATGAAAATATAATTTATGTTTATATATATAAGCTAAATATGTTAAAATAATTATATTTATTAAAAAAATATTTTTTAAATAACAAAATACATAAAATATACTCTATTTATAAAGTGTTGAATAAACTAATACAAATCTATTTTGTTTAACGTTACATATTTAAATTTCCGATTAAATTGAACATTTTTATTTGACTATATTGTAAAAAAACTAACAAATATAAAAATAAAATTTATAATAAAATCAAAAAGTAAAATAGAGTTAGCTATTTTAATTTTCAATAGTATTCTATCTTAAGATACACTATAATTAATAGAGTGACTCTATATACAGTAAAAAAATAAACTGTGATACATTCTAAATATTAATGATACTAAATTTTTTATTTTAAAGGTAGAATTATTATAAACTATGCTATGAATGCTAATGAGTTAGTTCATTTAGTTAAAAGGAGAAAAGTTAAACTTTTTATTCTGAAACTAGAATTTAACAAGACTTTTGACAATTTAGATTGAAATTATTTTTTGCATGTCTTGGATGTTTAGTTGTCTATCATCAACCTCTACCTATGTTTTTATGAACGGCAGTCTTATTGACCCTTTTCAGCTTGAAAGGGGTATTTGACAGGAAGATCCAATTTTCCCATATCTATTTGTGACTGTAGTTGAAAGATTGAAAAGTTTATTGCAAAAATTGAAAAAAATGGGTTTAATTAACAGTTTAGTTTACTCAGAGGATCATTAACCGTTATCTCTCTTATAATTTGCAGAAGATACGTTTTTTTATATCTTCCTTTTGATTTGGAACGTCTACAAAATTCGACTACAATTCTCTACTGCTTTGAATCAATTATAGGTTTGAAAAGTAATTTTCATAAGAGCTCTAGACTTTTTATAAATGTCTCTGATTTTAATGTTGATATAACTTCGCAGACGATGATCATCGTTCTGGTTTTTACATAAACCTCCTTTTTTCGTTTTTTTAGTAGAGAATTATTGTATGTGTGAGGTTGGTTCACTAGCTCGTCCTTCATTTGGACATGCTGCTCATCATTCTGTTGTGTTGCAGGGAGCTATTGCCATAGTTGTGGTTAATATTTTAGGTCAGTGTTCTATTGCTGCCGCTGCTCAGGGGACGGGTGGAGCTGCTGTTGTCACGACGGGGGAGAGAGGTTCTGCCAGGTGGTCAGTTTGCAGGGGTTTCAGTAGAACAATTCCTGTTATCATGGCTCCGTTTTCACAAGTTTAAAAATTAAAAAAAAAAAACACCTCAAGTTAAGTTCTTTATATGGTTAGCTTTGCATAATAGAGTTCAATTTTTAGATCTTTTGGATAGAAGTTCGATTATCTCTACTGAAAATTCCTTATACATTTTTTACGGTGTTATGGAAACGCAAGATCATATTTGTATTCGCTGTGTTTTTCCAGAAGTATTTAACATTTTCTAAAGATTAGATATGGTATGAATATTTCCTCTCTTTTGTGGATTTTATGATATAATGAAAAAATATTATTCAAACAAAATCCTATTGGTAATTGTAGCAGATTATATGGTTTCGTGTGGTGCAAGTGTAGAAATGTAAGAATTTTTCAGAATAAAGCGCAAAATAAGGATGTGATGATTTTTAACTGTTTTTTAAAGATAATTTGTTTTATATATACAAAATTTATATAGGAAGTTTTCTTACTTGGATATGGATGTTTTTAGGAATCATTATTGTATCGTATTCTCTTAACCGTGATTGTTTTAGTCTTTCCTCTAAGTAGTAGTTTTTAGTGTCCCAAAAATTTCGAGTTGGATTTTTCTATCACTTCTTGTGGCGTTAAGGTACATATTATTCATTAAAAAAAATCAGTGTAATAGTAATTATATACAGTTTTGGAATTGAAATCTATTTAAAATATAGTTGGTAAAAAAATTGAAGGACGCATGTAGAGCTATCAAAAATATAAATGAACATTCATAACTAAATTTAATTTGTTTAAAATCATTAAATCTTTATATCCTTATTAATTCGAGTGCAATTTTTTTATGAATAATATGTATAATAAGCAAACAATAAATAGAAAAAATTTGTTTAAAATTTTCGCATAAAAAGTGATACGCTAATGGCTTCAAATTTTATTACTAATTTGTTTGAATATTGAAAAAATTAATAAAAATGTTAAAATAATATTTTTATAGATCTAACCAAATTAATTGACAAACACCCACCATGATATTTATTACTCCCTCCGTCCCAATAGAGTTGTCCACTTTGAGAATTTTTTTTGTCCCAAAATTCTTGTCCACTTTCAAAAAGTAACTAACTTTACACTTAATTTTCCTACATTACCCCTATTTAAAGTCCACTAATAAAAGTAAATTGTAAGTGGACCCTACATTAAATAGGGGTATGACAAGAAAAGTAAGGAAAATTTTACAAAAACTATAAACAATGATTGCTTTTCTTAAACTATGTGATAAAGGTAAAGTGGACAACTCTATTGGGACGGAGGGAGTACTTTATTTGGCCTATAACTTACATTCATGGAATATTACATGCATGCATGTCTTCTAAACCAAAAACAGCAAGCAAATCCGGAAAATAAAAAAATAGGTTCTAAAATGTGAGAAATTCTTAGGTATCACATAATGATACGTCATTAAAATGATGGCAATCTTGTAATATTACTATCCAAATGTGTAAATAAATAATAAATAAATTTACAAGATTGCCATCATTTGAATGACGTGTCATTATGTGATAGGCTTAGTCTATGGATGATGTGGTGGACCGAGTCTACCTAAAAATTTCTCCTAAAATATTTGAAAATCTTGCATATTCCACTCCTAGAACCTTATTTATCAATCATTTGCTGGGCAAAGATATGCAAGATCATAAAAATATATTTAAATAGAAAAAGAAAAGACAATTAATTAATGATGATAAATCTACATTATAAAACTGTATCTGCTTTTTAAAATTGTGAGATTTCAAATTAAAGAGGCTGTAATTTTTTCATTAATAACAAAAAAACCAAAAAAATACTATTCATCATCTATATAAGCAAACAAAAACACATCACAAACAAACAAGATAATACAAATATATTATTTCTTACTATTGTAGTGAAGAAAACATGGGTGGTATAACAAGTTATTTATCCCTGCTAATCATATTGAATATTTTTCTAGCTATAAACAATTATTCTTGTGTTAGGGCAAGATCAAAGATTCATGTGCATGTCATCAATGGCTTAACAGCTAACGATTTGCACGTTCATTGTTATTCAAAAGACAATGATTTAGGGCAACATTTACTTGCAGTGTCGGAGCATTTGGATTGGAGTTTTAGAACAAGCATCTTCGGAACCACACGGTTCAGTTGTGAAATGAACTGGGCTCAGGGTCACGGCGTCTTCAAAGTTTTCTGGCAAGGACCGGGACTTCAACGGAAATGCGATTACAAGGACTGTATTTGGGTTGTTGCTGATGATGGTTTGCATTTGAAGGATTTTGGCACAAATAAATTTGTATTCATGTATCCATGGGAAAAATAATAATAATAATCCTACCTGCCATTTAGCACATAGTTTTACCTCAAAACTATCAAGTATCAATAAAGTTTTTTATATCCTAATTAATATTGGATATGATATATTTGTAAGTCCCCAAAAAATAATTTTAAGTTTTTTTTTTACGTAGACTCATTAGAGAGATTTTTAGATTAATGGGTTTAGCTCTTTCAAAAAAACAATTAAATAGAAATTCTTAGATAAACCGAGTCAATTACGTCATCCGTAGATTAAGCCATTCATAATACAACACCACATTAAAATAATGGCAATATCGTAATATCATCATTAAGATTTGAATGCATTTATTGCACAGTTATTATGATATTGCCATTAAAAGGCTTAGTCTATGGATAACCCAAGAATCTCTCATTGTTAAAACGATCTTGAGATTTTATTTTTAATAAAAAATATTTGGCTAGATTCTGAAATTAAACCACAATCTTATAACAATCTAAAATTTTAATTTCCTGAACTTGTAGATAAAACTCTCTTATGCTAAAATCCGTGGATTATAAAAAAAAATCATGGATTTTGTTCCTTTAAAATACCTCAATCCAAACAAAACATTAATTGTGATCATGCATCATAGCGCTTTCCAGTTTGACATTCGTTCTACCCTTTCTGAATCTACCCAACACTTCACCACAAGGTCTTTAAAATCATCTTTTACTGTCCATGCCTCTTCAAAGTGATGCTTGTTCTTTCTCACGCCTCCTCGGTCTAAAGTATCCTTCTTTCTATCTCCCCACATTACAATTGGTTTGTGATCGAAACCCCAAAAGTCGAGATGATGCTCCTCACAATCTGGGAACAAAGCTTTCCAATCCGTGTTAACTACAAATCGATCTAATCGTTCCATGATCACTCCACTACCTCTTCTTCCCCACCAAGTAATGCCATCATCCTTATGCCCTGCATCAAACAATCTGCTCTCATCTAGGACACGCCTAAAGTTCATCATCAAATAATCCGGCCTTTTAACCTCCCTTTTTCTCCTCTTCGGATAAAATTTCATTAAAATCCCCCCCCACGAAGCCAAGGGACATTGAACATACCACTAAGTCTATTTAATAGAGTCCAAGTATGTAATTGCTGAGATTGAACAGGGTTCCCGTAGAAACCCGGTAAATCTCCAATTCACATGAATATCATCAATAATCATACAATCAATAAAAAACTTGGGAGAGCTCAGAATGTTTACCCTACCTGAGCTGTTCCAGAAGAGGGCTAAGCCGCCGCTTTTTCCCTCACAGTCAACGCCAAAACACCCTGTCATCCCAAGTTTCTGTCTCATTTTTTCCAATTTGTTTGCCTTCGTGCGAGTCTCCATCAAGAAGACGATTGTGGGCTTAATCTTATGAATATGATCACATAGATTTCGAAACATCCCAGGGGAGCCCAACCCTTGGACGTTCCGGCATAGAGCATTCATGGCGATCGGCGGGCCTACAAAGCAGGTGTTGTCGTTGAGCAATTATCTTTTTTCTCATCTTTTCCACAGTCTTTCTCAGAAGATAGTGAAATAGACGCATCGTTCCTCAAACTAAAATCGGTTTTTCCCCATTGCCCTCACCACCGTTAGGCTCTGTTTGTATTGATGGTAAGGAAAGGAAAGGGAGGGAAAAGGAAGGGAGATAAATTACTTATAACCCTTGATTGAGAGATAAAATTTAAAGGAAGGGAAGCCTTACACTCCTAACTCATGAAACCCTCACTTTTCTTACACTCCAAATTGGGGTGCAAGTGATGGAGAAAAAATAATTAATGATTTTTTTATCAGTTTTATTTTCATCTTAAATAAAAAAAACATTAATTTTATTTTTATTTGCTGTAATAGTAGAATTTATTCTTTTATATGAAGTTAACTATTAGTTTTATTTGATCATCTATAAAATGTTACTAGACTTAAAAAATAGTTATATTTTATTTTAAAAAATTATTTTTTATATAAATTAACTACTAATTATTATTTTAATTTGCTTAATTTCATTTTATAATATATTAAATAATTTAAGATGATAATGAATATGTAAACTGTTAAAATAAATTTTTGTACTACACCATATATTGTTTAATATTTAATTATTTTAAATTTTTTAAATTAATTTTAATGTAGTTATCTATGTTTAAAAAACATTATTTTTTTCATCATTAAACTTAAACAATTAATATTTCTAATAAAAATAAATATAATATCTAATTTTAGTCTATAACCATATATTTTTTAAATTATAAAACTATTTTAATAATTATAATATTTAATTTTTTTTACTTTACACTCCTTTAAAATTCTCCTCCCAAACAAAAGAAAGATAAGCACTTTTATTTCCCTTCCTTTTTTAGATTTACCCTTTTTTACCCTTACATTACTTACACTTCAACTCACCCCATCTAAATAGAGTGGTACTTTCTATTCCAACCAGGTTTGTAATGTCTAGCAGTGGTAAAAGTTTGCTCCCTTTCTGGATTTGGGTTTTCCTAAAGAGATTTTTACATAAACACAAGAAACAAACGAAATATTTACAAGGATACTACATAAGTGTTTCACTTTAAAAATATACTATCTTTACAAACTTAATTACAAAAATATTATGTTTTAAAACATATTTACAATATACAGTATCTTATGTATGAATCCTAAATAGAGAAAAAAAAATATTTATAAATATCTACATAATTAATTTTACAAAAAAAAAAACAATTTTTCAAAAACAATTATAAGAATATGATTTAATAAATAGTTAGAAATTACAATTTTTTGATATAAAATTCGGTTTCCAGTTTTTGTATATATTTGATATATAATACATATGTAATCTGACTAATATATGTATACAATATGTATGTAAACTGAATTATATTCGTATGTAATTTTTTATTTCGTAAATAATCTACATATAACCTATATATAATACAAATAATAAAAAAAATGTAAAAACACAAGATCTGAAAATATGGATTCAAATCTGGGTGGAATAAACTACTCAAAACCTCCAACTTTATCAATTTCAAATATTCAACAAATTGGATGTCACATTTATACTAAATCTTAAAATTATTTTAATGAACATCGATACCATTTTAAGGAAAATTCAATCAAAATTCAAATCTAATAAGTTCAGATCTAATATTTCAACATTGAACGGAGAAAAGGGGACGACGGCGGTGTGCGCGAACAGAGAAGAAAGGAGTAGCGACGAGCGGAGAAAGCACAGCGGAAGAATCACAGCGGCGGCGAGCAAAAGGTAGCAGCGACGAGTGGGGCAAGGCGGCGAGCGGAGGAGAAGGACATTAGAGCACCGGAGAAAGTGAAGGAAATTCACCTGTGAGTGGAAGCAACAATAAAAACCATTTAACCCAAACAAACAATTTAGAAGAAACTGATCATATCAATTTTTCATGAAATGGGTTCTCCACGATTTTGATTTGCCTTTTAAGTTGAAAAAACCCACAATTTTTTCCTATTTTTGTAAATAAGAAAGATGATTTTTTATATCTGTTATATACGATACTTGATATGTAAATACAAAATTAAGGTAGTAAGTTTGTAATTATTTTATGTTTTAGTAGTATATGGTGTAATTTCTTCTTTCATAAAAGGCTTTGCTGTTGAATTGGGCTTTTTAACTCATTTCCCATTAATGCTAAGCCCAGCCTTAATCTCTCCCCCTTCTCTGGACTCGTTGTACTTATAAGGACCATCCTCATTTCCAGAACTAAGCTGACATTCGCACTTTGTAACATAGATCAGGCAGCTTCTCATATCTCAGAATCGCTATGACTAGTGTCCTGCTGTTGTCAATCTTTACTTTCAAACCTCTCTTTAAAGGTTTTGTGATATTAACTTGAACTCTAACCCGCAGGTACTTCCCCAAACAATCTCCAGAGGCTCCAGGATTCACTTCTTCCACTATTCCGATCTAGGAACCCATAAACCGGTCAGCCTCTCTATTATGACACATCAATGGCAAGTTATGAATATGCACTAGAGGTGGCAATTTTCACCCATACTCATTTACCCACCCATACCCACCCATTGTATAAAGGGTATGGATTATAAAAGGGTAGTTATATGTTAAATGGATAGTAAATGGGTAAAAATCTTCCAACCCATTAAAATAAGGGTTATAAAAGGGTTTGACATGGGTACCCACACTCTACCCATAATAATTCAATAAGCAAAATTGGTTGAATGACACATGTCAATTTAGGAGTATTTGAATTTTTTTTATAATATCAAATAAATTTTAAATTTCAAAATCAATATTCAAAAGTCATAATAAACCAAAATAATTTTTTTCGAAAATAATTTTTTTTGAAAATAATTTTTTTTCAGAAAATATTTTATTTTTCGGAAAATATTTTTTTTTCGGAAATTTTTTTTTCCAGAAAATATTTCTTTTTCGGAATTTTTTGTTTCAAAAAATAATTTTTTTCAGAAATTTTATTTATTCAGAAAATTTTTTATTTCCAGAAAATTTTTTTTCCGGAATTTTTTTTTTCAGAAAATAATTTTTTTCAGAAAATAATTTTATCCAGAAAATTTTTTTATCCAGAGATTTTTTTTATCTATAAATCTTTTTTTTCCAGAAATTTTTTTGTCGGAAAATATATTTTTTCCATGATTTTTTATTTTCAGAATTTTTTTTCCAGAAAATAGTTATTTTTCAGAAAATATTTTTTTTGTCGAAAAAAACTTTTTCCCACATTTTTTTTTCGGATTTCCATAAATTTTTTTCGGGAAGTATTTTTTCCTATAACATATTCTCTCTAAAAATTATTAATTCTCACAAGATGTACAATTAGAATGTAATATAATTTAAATTTAAAAAAGTCAATTTTTAACATTATACATATTAAGTGGGTTAATGGGTGGGTTAGGGTCATACAGGGTTACATGGGTATGGGCACCCATATAAAATTAAAACGGGTCATAAATGGGTAGATCACCCATTTATAACCCTACCCATTTAAACCCAACCCATACCCACCCATTTGCCACCTCTAATCTGCACCCAAAAAGGGGTGTGATCAAACTTCATGTCTCCATAGTCTCCCAATCCTTGTGGAATTTCCAAAACTATCAAACTGTCCTGAAATTTCCATGGTCCTCCTGCTAGGACTCGTTTCCTATCTTCTTGGTTTCTGAAATGGAAAACAAACAGGTTGTCACCCACAGTCTCCACTACCAAAGGCGTTTTCGTTCTCCACATGTAGTTGACAGAGACGATGAAACCTTCTATGTTTATCTTTTTCGTTGACAGCAGTTTCCCTATTAAAGAACTAGCTACTTTTTGTTCTCCGATCAGTCTCCCTTTATCCCCCAAGTCGCAGGAAACAAAATCCTCATCATCTGATAATGGTAAAGATTGGCATAGCGATGTAATGTCCATTTTTCTGATGGTAAAAATGGTTGAACTTCTCAAGAAAGAGGAACTATCAGCTAGAAAGAGTTTTTATGATTTTGCAAGCTATTTATGACCAAACCATTTATGCATTTCAACTTCAGTGTGTATGAAGGTTTTATATGGTATCAAAACACCAAATAATTTAGGAATAATTACAGAGTTAGGCTTTTTTTGGACCCAAATTATATGACCACTTTATTTCTCAAAAATATTACATATGTACGAAAAACGCCAAATTATTACAATCACTGTCTATTTTGCTGATATCAACGCGCATCTCTGTGCGCTGACATCAGAGTGCATCAGGAGCGTCAGGCCTCCTGACGCGCGACACTGACCCGCATGATGCGCGGGTCAGTTTGTTTGAATTGTTCATTGAACAATTCAAAAGGCTGTTCTTTTTTGAATTGCTCAATGAACAATTCAAAATACTTTACAAATATTTATTTTATTTTTACAAATATATTAAAAACATTATTTATATATTTTCTCTAAAATATAATTATTTATATATTTATTTATTTAAATTATACTAAAAAATAACCTGTTTTGAAATTCTATTATTAATATGTCTTTTTTAAATTTAAAAATTGTAATACCCCGTATTTGTTTTTATGTTCCGCCGTATTTGTTGTGAAATAATAATAATAATAATAATAATAATAAGAAGAATAAGAATAATAATAATAATAATAAGAAGAAGAAGAAGAAGAAGAAGAAGAAGAAGAAGAAGAAGAAGAAGAAGAAGAAGAAGAAGAAGAAGAAGAAGAAGAAGAAGAAGAAGAAGAAGAAGAAGAAGAAAGTTTAATATGAAACCAAAGCTCATGCACTTACTTAAGTTAGCCATGTACTAAATTTTGTTAGCCCATGCACATTTAAGCCCAAATAATGTGAGCAACCTCTATTCTTGTTCTAATTGCAGCTTTTCTGCATATTCTTCATCATAAATAAAACGTTTTCTAACCCTGTATTATTTCACCTAATCTTTTCTAATTTTATAAACAAAAACCTAGCCGACCTCACACATAAAACGCTCTAATATCATATGTCCCTTCTCGTTTGGAAATCAAGTCATCTTGTTAAGTAATTCACGTTACTTTCATATAATCAATTCGATATCGTCAATAACGTTCTTGATACGTATCTCTTGTTTTAGTATCATTTTGAGATTTGTCTCGTCACCGCATCAGTTTTCATTATCCCCGACAATACTAACGCGTTGGAATCAATTTCGGTACGTTATTCTATCCGTTTTAGGCGACGTCAATTCATCGTTTTTCTTGGTTCATTGCTGCCGATTTTCATGTGTGTTGCTGCCGATTTCTATGACAATTTTTTTGGTTTCATGCTGTTTTGGGGACTTCAATCTAATGTTTTGCTAGTTGTAATTGAATCATTGTGGTTTGCTTCAAATCTTTTGGTTTTACGTGGTCGCGGTTCATCGTTCTTGTGATTCATTGGTTACGGTTTCTTAAACTGATTTTCTACCTATTGTCCTTTAACTTGCTACTGTGATTCATAGGTTATTGAAATTGTTTAATGTTGGGCTTAAGGTTTGTGTAATGTTCAAATACGTTTTGGCTAAGATTTCTAACGTAGCTTCTGAGCGTGGTTTGTTAATTGAGATTTATTATTGCCACTGTTAACTTCTATGCATGACTAGGAGAAAATTTCAAATTAGTTGGGTAATTGATTTCACAATTGTTTGTTTCAATCTGAGTGGTCATGCAAATTTGAGTTATGAAGGTTTCATTGGCTTATGTAATGTTTGTTTACTGTTGCGTGGAAATCATTCTTTAATAATTTTATATTTTTGGCTACAATTTGAGGTGGTTCTTGATTTGAACCTTTAATTTCATTAGCTAATTGTTAATCATGGCTAATTTGTCTTTTGTTTAACTTGAACTTGATTTTGGCGAGTTGGCTTATTCTTTTTCAAACCAAATGTGTTGGCTTGCTTTTGTTAAATTGGAGATGATGAGACATGGTTAAGTAATTAGTTTCCATTGTTATTATTTAAAAGATATTAATTTATTTTAAATTATTATTTTTTATCGATTTTAATTTTGGACTTTCGAATTTCGTTTTGATTTTTAATTTGGCAATTTGATAGTATTATTTTAAATCTAAAAATAATGTTAGTTTTATTTATTATTTAATTTATTTTGATTATTGTAAACGGAAAGCGAATAATTATATTTTTAACCAATAATATATAATTACTCGGGTAATTATTAAATTTTGAAATTATTGACTAAACTTGTCAATTTGACGTTTTAGATTTTAAACATTTTCTTAACTTATTTCAGTAAAGTTTTGACGGTAACTAATGGTTACTTGAGTTATAAGTTATTGAGTTCCGTTTTAAATTTTGATTATTATTTTATCAAAGTTGTTCTATAATTATAAACTATGACTTATAATTGGATATAAATAAATTTATTTTATCAAGTTATTTTTGGAATTATATATAAAATCTGGTTTATATTTGATAAAATATTTGGGTCGGGTTAGACTTGGGTCACCCGACATGTGAGGCAGCTTGGTAGTTATCGGTAACTCGGCGGACCCAATATTTGGAAATTGATTTATTTTATTATTTAAATAAATTTCAATAATATTTTCTAAAACGGATTTTAAAGCGGAAACTCAATAAACTTGACTAATTGTGGACTTATTAATTATTTGAGTATTGTATTACTCGATGTTGTTAGTATTTTGACTCAGATTGTGTTGTGGTTAATTGTCCATTCTGGTTGGCTATACTTGTGTTTGACTCGGTTTTGTGCTAGTCCTATGTGGTGTTTAGTACTCTCTAGAATTAGGGATTGATTTTAATATGGTTTCTACTCTGTTCTTAGACTCGTCGACTACTTGTGCTTCAGAGTCGAATCAGGTTTTGTCGCTTACTAGGTTTTCACATGGATTAGCAAGCAGTGAGTTTGTAGTGCTATTTACCGCTTTATTAAGTACCGCATCATATTTTAATATTATAAATGCTTTTGAATTGTTTTAAGCGATTATGGATCTGGATTGAAACGAGCTACTCGATAGGCTTGTATCGAGACTGTGTGCACCGATAAGTACTCTGGGATCGGCAGACTAATGTCTTGCTTACGCTGGTATATGACGAGGATATGTTCCTGTCCACTCTGAGTTTATCAGTATGCTATGTCATACTTACGCTGGGATCATTTCAATACTGTTTTCCATAATCATACTATATTAGTATAAAAGGTTTTGATTTAAGGGTTTTAATTTAATAAATGTAAATAGTATTTCGAACTCATCTCAGTATATCTGACCCCGTTGTTTTCCCAAATTTTCCAAGTTTAAGATTTGAAAGTTTGGCCAACTCCGATCCTTTGATTCCTCGGAGGTTTTATGTTATTTAAACTAGTCATCTGTTTTCGAACTCTTAGACCGTAGTAAAACTAGTTATATTATTATTTAGATTGTTGTACTCTGGGATTGGCAGATTTGTCTGATTGATTTAATTTTATTGTTGGCATGTTACTCTGGATTATAACGTTATATATAAGGCATGCTGTTGAAACTTGGTTCAGATATTTAAGTTGTTTATATTAGAACTGTGATATAAATTGCTAGATTTAGGTTGGAGTCTCGGTTTCCCCCGAGCATGTTTCTGCAGGTTTATGTGTTTGATTGTTTTCCGCGAGACTTGCTACGGGTTTTGGTACAACCATACTCATACCCTAGCGCCGGTCGCGATCCATAAAATTGGGTCGGGACAAAAACATTATTTATATATTTTCTTATTTTTTTTATATCTTTTTAAAAATTCTATTACTAATATTTTTTATACATAGCAGAAACTTATTGAAAATAATTTAATCTATGTAAATTTAAAAAATATTAATTTAATTTAACAAATATAAATAATTGAATTAATTAAAAAAATATTAATATTAACTTTTTTAAACATCTTGGATCAAGAAGTGAATTATATGTAGTAACTTGAAGTTTAATCAATTTGATACATACAAAAGACATTTAAAATATTTCCAATACATATTTGATATATATTCATCTTTTGAAACTTTTTTTTTATTTTTCTATGTGTTTTTTAAATTTTATTACTAATTTTTTTATACATACCAGCGACTTGTCAAAATTTAATTGAATCAGCCGATTGATATATGATACATAGAATTGGTATTTGAAAAATATATTTGATGAATATGCGATACATATTTGATACATCTCCAATAAATATCAAATACATATCTGATACATATTTGATACATTTTCGTTGTTTGAAACCTTTTTCTTACTTTTTATGTCTTTTTTTAAGTTCTATTATTAATATTTTTATACGTCTCAAAAACTTATCAAAATTTTTAATACATGTTTTACATATATATTTACTATATACATTTTTTCAGATGTAGTAAATTGAAATTTAATTAATTAAATTAATTAAATTTTTAAACTATTATTTTTTATTTTTATCAATTTAATTGAATCAAGTGATGTATATTTGATACATACAAAAGATATTTGAAAACTATATTTGATGCATGTCCGATACATATTTGATACATCTCTGATACATATAGTGTACAAAATTGATACATCTCCGATACATATACAATACATAATTGATACATATTCGTTGTTCCAAACTTTTTCCTTGCTTTTTATGTCTTTTTTTAAGTTATATTACTAATATTTTTATACATCTTAGAGACTTATCAAAAAATTTAATAGATGTATTTCATATATATTTTGTATATATATTTGATATATCCATAATACATAATTTATTTATATATATATATGATAGATACATTTTTAAAATGTATTAAATAGATAAATTGGTGATACACAATTTATACATAATATATATATTTTTAAATATATTTAATAAATATATTTTTTAAATATACTTAGTAAATATATTTTTTAAATATACTTATTAAATACATAACTTATGCATAATAAATATATTCTTAATGCATCAAATCCGTGTTTTGGTGTGTAAAAATAATGTGTTCGATAAGTAATTTATAAAATTATATAAGATAGATACATTTTTAAAATGTATTAAATAAATAAATCGTTGATACATAATTTATACATGATATATACATTTTTTATATAGAGGGTACTTCGATAATTTTATTTTTTATTAATAATAGATGTGGCTATTTGTTTTATTTTTATAGGATAAAAAAATGTTTATTTTTTCTATTTTTATGAGACGGTAAAAATATTATTTTTGTATTTTTATATTTTTAAAATTTAATATATTTATATTTTTAAAATTAATACTAAATAAATAAATAAATATTAGTATTTTGAATTTTAAATAATAAATAAGTAAATAAATAGATAAGATGAAAAAACAATTTAAATAAATCATTTAGTTTAAATGTGAGGTAAATTTTAGATATTAGATAAGTGAGTAAGTAAAATATTTTATTTAAAAAGAAAAAAGAAACAGGTGACCCGACCCGCGCGTCACCCGCGGGTCAGTGGAGCATGTGCACGAGCTGTGCTGGTGCACATGTTCACGCTTCAGCAGACCTGACGCGCGTCAGGCCTGCTGACTTAAAATAATGTTAGCATTTTATGTAAAAAAAGGTAGGGAAAAAGATGCTCATGTAATCAAAGAGAGAAAAAATGTATATGTATCTCATGTAAAAGTCACCACTTTTTTGTATAATTATGTAAGTAACCCAATAATTTAACGGTTAGCAGATTATGATTAAGGATTCGAACAAAACAAATTAATTTTATGCATATTTAGATTTTAATCACATTATCTATTACATAATACGTTTCTATGATTAAATTATAGCATTAACAACTTGGTCAAATCTTATAATTTATGGGATAGTTATCAAATAAATATGCAACAAATAAACAATAGATCAAAAAGAAGTAGATTCATAGAAACTCAATCTATATTAATAATAACACCCAATGCATACAAAGATTGAATAGGAACTCGAATTTACTTTACCATAAGAAACATATTTAGTACTAGAAAAACATAATTTATTTATTTAGGGACCAAATGGAATTAATTTTCCAGTTTAGCAAGGAGTAAAACATTGACAAGTATTAGAATTTTGGCATTTGCCAGAAGCATTTGGTGCGACATGAATCTTGCATTGTTGATCGCATACAGAATTCACACACTCGTCAATATGTCTTGTCCCGCTCGCGCACACCTTTTGTGCTTCTACCATCATTCTCTTGTTTCCTGAATCTGTATATTGAAATATAAATTACGTTAATTTCATTTGATCCTAAATTAAATATAAAATTCATAAATACAAAGTTTAATAGGGTTAAAAAATTAAATTACTCCTTATAAATTTTATAAAAATAGCAATTGATGAGGAGTAATTTATGTCAATTTGGACATTCACTAGAAAATTTATCCACTTTTCAAAATGAGTTTAAATGTGATGACAGTTGAATGTTTAAATTATAATTACATAATTTATGCCAATTTGGCATTATCACGGAGACACAACTAAATTTATATATATTTGAATATAAATTTTGGTTAAATTGAGATATATTAACAACTTTTAAAAGGTTTATATATATTTTAAAAAAAGTATAAGTTTGGATTTTTTACCCTATTAAACTTAAATAAAACTAGTTAAAAAAACAAAATAAGTTAGATTGAAAAAAACAAATAAAAGAGTTTACCTGTGATTACAAGGCAAACAAGCAAAAGAACAATGATCGAGATAGTTTTCATGTTGAATATTCTAATTTGTGAAAGAAAGAAATAGATTGATAAGTTGAGATTTTAGTGGAAATAATATTGTAAATGGTCTCATATTTATATGCATCATGTGAGCTTATATTTGCTAACAAAATCGTTGCTTTGACAAAAACAAAAAACAAAATCGTTGCCATTTAATTAGAGAATAATTATAATTATGAATATAACATATGCATGGGTGTAATATCTATATAAAGAAATACGTTTGAAATTCTGAAATTAATTCGGGACTTTATATCAACGTATTCAATGGGAATTATAATGATTGAATAACATATCAGAACAGGAGCTAAACGACCAAAAGGAAACATAGAATTGTCATTTAAAAATAAACATAGAATTGTCATTTATTTTATAAATTTCTTATATAGAATTTAATAAATGATTTCTACAATAAATTCAATATAAATACAATGAAGAATGATATTTTCTACATAAATTTGTAAAGATGCAATTTTTAAAAGCTTTAGAGCATCTCAATAGAATTTTTAAAATTGTCAAACTCTTTAATTTAAATTGCAGAGTTTGCAATAAACTAAAGATCCAATTAATTCTCCATTTTTAAAATTTATAGTAGGGAGTGATCAAAATGGCGCTCCACATATAGGGAGTCATTTTCACTCTCGGAATATTCTTACCTAAACCGGGTCTATGAAAAATTCACAGATCTATCCAATAAGATGTTAGAAAAATTAGAAAAAAAAGAAAAATTATAATAAAAAAGAGAAATTTATGTTAAATTTTCTAACACCTCATTGGTTAGAATTTTCTTGCACTCTCTACTTCAAATTTTAAAAGATAAAATTTTAAATTTTAAAAGATAAGTTAGTTAATTTCATTTAAAATATAATATTGGTTATTTTCAATATAAAAATTGAATAAATAAATAATTTAAAAATAAAAATAAATTATAATATTAGTATTTAATATTAATATTAATATTTTTTTCAAAAATAAAACAAAAAAAATTAATGTTAAAAAATCTATTAAATTAATTTTATTAATATTGATATTGATATTTCTATTATTATTTATAAAAATTAAAAAAAATTAAAAATTATTTATAAAGAGTTTATTAGAGTGAAAATAAAAATATCATTTTTCATTTTCAAGATGCTCTAATAAAGAGCACCATTTGAGATGCTCTTATGAAAAAAAAATTAAATTTTTAAAATTTAAAATTTATTGCAATTTAATTCAAATTTTTTAATTTTTGTAAGGCCAAATGACCAAAAAATGCCAAAACTTTAAAAAAAATTAACAAAGATCCAAACCTTTCAATTTTATCCAATTTGTCTTGAAATGCATGATTTCGTTTCGATAATGTTCAGCTACGTGATTCTGCTCATGTGGCGCCTATGTGCCGCTAATCTGGCATATGCCGCACATCAGCGTCACATAAGCAAAATTGTGCAGTTGGGTATAATTAAAACGAAATTATGTATTTCAGGACAAATTGGATAAAATTGAAAGGTTTGAACTTTTATGAATCTTTTATGAAATGTTTGGCCTTTTTTAGTCATTTGGCCTTTTTGTAATAATAGCCAAATTATATTTTCTTTTTTATAATGATAGTCAAATTATACTTTTTGTACGAAATGTTTTGTGTCTATCCTAGATTCGGAAAGCCAATCAATTGCCGGACAACGAGCTCATGGAGCTTAATGGAAATTGTTCGATCGAAGTTTTTGAAGTAGCAAGTTGTGAGTTATATATGTTTACCTTTGATGTATTAAAAGAGATTATACGTAAATGTTTTATACAAATTGAATAGCATTGTTTATGATCGCCAATGTTTTGTATGAAATGCATATATCATTGCTTTGAGACCAATATAGACCCGATGAAACAAGAAGCTTTCCTATTGGGCGGCAATAGAAACTGTGTGATCAGCAGTTTAGTTCAGATATCTGCAGTGCTTCATTTGATCAGAATTTTGAAGACGTCTTTCTCACTCGTTAGTTAGATACGAGTTTAACTCGGTGGAATTATCTTAGGACCAGTATCTAAGAGTTAACTCCGTGGAATTATCCTGGGACTCATCTCGGTCGTTGGGTGTGAGAAGTAGTACGCGTTAATTCGGTGAAACTATCCCGGTACTGTATTACATGGTATCGGTTAACTTGGTTGAATTATCTCGGAACCAAACCATCAGGAATAGGTTACTCTCTCTAGGAAGTTCAGTTTGGATGGGTTATGATACAATTTGAGGATTAGCTTTTCAATGGAAACTTATTTTTGGATGCATATGAATGAATGCTTTATAACATTGTTTTATTTTACTGAATACTCACTTGTAAACTTATAAACTCACTCAGTGTCGACTTACCCCCCCCCCCCCCCCCAACAATTTTTTTCTTTCAGGTAAATAATATTTTGATGTGATGGACTTCTCCTCTTGTTCCCGATGTCTATGTTTTGAAGTATGTACAAAAGATGGTCTCAATTGATAGAGTTGCAATAGAAGAGTCATAATGTTGTGATATGTTGTTTTGTCAAACGGTTTTATGTATCGTTTATACTTTGATATGTGATAAACTTGTATTGTTTTGAATTGTGCCTTAACTGTTTGTTTTTGTGTGCAAAACGGAGCTATGCTTGATATGCGACATAGCATTATAAGTTTCTGGTTTCTATGTATCGTTTTCAGACGATGTTTGATGTTTGTAATCGTTTAAAGACTTTCTGAAAATATTTTAATTATGATCATGTGTTTGATATGTTTGATTAGATCGCGAAAAGTTTTAGTAGTTTTAGGCTTGTTACGAATATTGAAGTTACCAGTCCCATTTCCTAGCGTCGGTCTCGGCTCGAGATTTTGTGTCATGACAATATGTGCTTTACGAATAAGATTTCAGTTTTATAAACTTGATGTTTATTAGTAGACCTAATCACTCAAAAACCCCTGACCTTTATTTTTTTTTCAATTCCACCTCGACGTTGAAAAGTTATCAATTTTACCCATTTTTGATTTTTCCGTTTTCAGTTGTACCCTGAAACATCAAATTGACCTCTTTTCACTTGGATAACATTCAAAATAAATTTTTCATATTTAAGATAAATTTTAAATATGCACTAAAATTAAAACCATTACAAAATAAAATTGACCTATTATTTAACATTCATAATAGGTCTTCCTTAGACCCACAAAATAAAAAGGATGAAAGATGAAGTGTTACATCTTCACGATATAAAAGAAGGCTTAATGGCAAAAAAAACTCAAACCTTTACGACTTGTTGCAATTATATCCAAACCTTTTAATTTTTGCAATAATATCCAAATTGCATTATTTTGTTGCAATAATATCCAAATTGCATTATTTTGTTGCAATAATATCCAAATTGCACTTTTTATATGATTTTTTTTGAGTTTTTTGTCATTTTTTGGGACTTTTACTATATTATTATACATCAAAACATAATAATAGCCTAATCTCTTAATTGAAAACAACAAGTTTAGCCATCAATTTGACTATTATTGCTACAAAAAATGCAATTTGAATATTATTGCAACAACAAAAATGCAATTTGGATATTATTGCAAAAATTAAAAGGTTTGAATATAATTGCAACAAATCGTAAAGGTTTGGATTTTTTTTACCATTAGGCCATAAAAGAACTCATAATGTACCATTTATTATTGTTAGTGTAGTCGTTGATGACAAATATTCGACTGTTGAAATTTTACAAGGATTACAATCCAAATTTCAACACCCTCAATCAAAAGGAAAATGTTTCAAAGACAAATCTCTCACCCGGTGAATGATTATATTCCTTTAGTTTTTAAGTCTAAAATTACATTTCATAAAGGTCATACTTTAAGTTCAAATAAGAGAAGAAAAACATTATCTACAAAACGTGATTTTTCATTACATGAAATAGTTGAAAACGTGAGAAAATATGGCATTTGCGAAACTGCAGGCCATGGTTGTCGTACGTGTCCGAAACAATCCGAAAATAATAGTTCAAGTTCTAATTGAAGGCACAGTGCACATAATTGATTTGAATATGTCATATTTCTCTGATCCTTTTATGGATTAAATATTTGGTACAATTTAGTTGAGATGGTAATTGTGAAATAACAGAAATTTAAATTAGAACTCAACTATCAAAGAGTAGTGTAAAAATTTCCAATCTAATCTAATAAGGCATGAAGACTACCAGTAGATTATAATCAATGATTCTATTACAACCCAATTATGCATATTTAGATTTTGATCATATTATCTATTACTACATAATACGTTTCTATTATTGAATTCTAACATTTAAAAATTTGACAAATATTATAATTCATGGGATTATTATCTAATAAACTTGCAACAAATAAACAGTAGAAAAAGAGAGTAGATTCATAGAAACTCAAGCGAGATTGATATTAATAAAACACAAACACGCATACAAATATTGATAGAAAAACGAAATTTCTTTCTCATAAGGAACATATTTAGGACTAGAAAAGCATAATTTATTTATTTAGGGACCAAATGGAATTAATTTTACACTTTAGCAAGGAGTAAAACATTGACAAGTATTAGAATTCTGGCATTTCCCAGAAGCATTTGGTGCGACATGAATCTTGCATTGTTGATCGCATACAGAATTCACACACTCGTCAATATGTCTTGTCCCGCTTGCGCACACTTTTTGTGCTTCTACCATCATTCTCTTGTTTCCTGAATCTGTATATTGAAATATATATAAATTACGTTAATTTAATTCGATCCTAAATTAAATATTAAAAGTTTAATAGGGATAAATAGTTGATTTTTCAACTTTTTACAAATTTATTCAAATATTTCAAAAGTTATAAATTTATCTCAACTTGGACAATTCGATAAAAAATTATCCAAATTTTCAAAATTAATTTAGTTGTGTTTACATAGCAATTGATTGAGCAAATTATATGCCTATTTGGTATATTGCCCGTAGATACAATTGTATTAATTTTAAAAAAGTTTAAAGATTTTTAGTGAATTGGTAAAATTAAAACATATTTACAACTTTTAAAAAGTTTAGATGTATTTTTAAAAAGGCAAAATATTTGGCTTTTTTGCACTATTAGACTTAAATAAAATTAGTTCAATACAAAATAAATCCAATTGAAAAAAAAGCAAAGAAAATATAATTTACCTGTAATTACAAGGCAAACAAGTAAAAGAACAATGATTGAGATAGTTTTCATGTTGAATATTCTAATTTGTAAAAGAAAAAAATAGATTGATAGAGTGAGATTTTAGTGAAAATGACATTGTAAATGATCTCATATTTATATGCATCATGTGAGGTTATATTTGCTAACATTTGCTTTGATAAAAAAAACAAAAAAAGAAATAAAATCGTTGCCATTTAATTAGAGAATAATTATAGTTATGAAAATAAAACGCATGGGTGTAATATCTAAATGAAGAAATTCGTTTAACTTTTTCAAAAACTCATAATGGGGATTAATTCGAGACTTTATAACGTATTCAATGGGAATTATAATTATTGAAGAACATACCAAAAACAGGAGCTAAACGGCTAAAAGGAATCATAGAATAGAATTATTATTTAAAAAAAACATATATAACTTTAAATAACTTATTATTATTAACACTTTATCATGAATAAAATTTTAAATTAATTAAACGTAACTCATATATATTGATAGTAAAATTAAACTTATATTATATTTTAATAATTTAAACGTTTTATTATAACAATCACATCAAAAAGAAACTTATACAACTTTAAATAACTTATGCCATCATTAAATAACTTATATATATTAAATATATTTATTTAAAATAATGTATTTCTGTACGAAATTTTTATATAAATAAAGGTTAATAATATTTTTAAAGTTAAATTAACGAATTTAATAATATTTTTAATTTTATTCACATTTGACCTCATTATATATAAATTAAATTTTGTTCGTTCATGAAAAAAAAAAATTAATTTAATTATTTAGTCAAAATAAAACTAATAAATTCAAAATAAGACTAAAAATTTAATTTAATTATACAACGCAACGTTTGTAAAACGTCATTCGTGTAACAAACCAATGAGGCGTTAGCCATGTGCAAACGTTTAATTATAGAAAAATAAGCAATAAATAAAGATTCCCTATCGCCAATGATTATTGGCTTGTTGTAAAAATGACGTGGCACATCCATTATGTGGGATAAACACTCTATATAAACTCATATGAATCATAATTCAAGAAGAGAGAAGAACACAAGAGAAAGGAGAAAATGAGAGAAAACTTACGATCGTTAGGGTTTCGGCGTTCGACGTCCGAATCGCGCGATTCTCGTTCTGTTCTCTTCAGAAATTCGATTTCTACCATCTCTAAACTTCATAACAAGGTAAGCTTGAGGTTTTGTTTGTGCGTTTTGGAGGTTTATAGCTGTTTTGAGTTAAGTAACGTAGCGGTAGAATCGAACTCGCTTAAATCGTGTTGTTATTGCCCTTTTTTATCGTTTCGAAGAAGGGTTTTGTGGGTTATATGTATAGAAGAATGTCGGGATGAATTCGTAAGATTAAAAGTATGAAAAAATGTTGGATAAGGGCTGGTCATGGTAATGTCTCGCGACGCGAGACCTTGTCTCGCGACGCGAGATAATCTCTCACGACGTGAGACTATGTCTCACACTGTGAGAGAGGCTATGCACAATGTGCCTAGCCACCGACGACTCCCATGAGAGGAGGAGCTCGAAAATCGGAAATATTTAAAAAAAAAAATAGTAGCGGGTTTTTAAATCGGAGTATGCTGTTAGGTCGAAATTAACTGGTCCGACGGAAATAATTTATCTGTTTTATGTAAGTTTTAATTTTTTTCACGGTTTTTAATTTTTAAAAAATTATTGATAATTAATATAAATTAAAAAATAATTATTAGTTTAATTTTTTAAAGAAGAAGGTGTTTTTGTATAATTAATAACATTAACGTGTAATTAGAATATATGCTAAAAATGAAGGAGTATTTAAACTTTTTTTTTAAATGAAAAGAGGTCAATTTAATATCTCAAGGGTAGAGGTAAAATATAAAAACCCAAACTAGAGTGAAATGAATTTTTTTCTAATGAGAGTATAAATGAAAGAAAAGTTTAAAGTGGTTGATTTTTAAGGGCCTAATGTCTTAAAAAACCCCCGACCTTTTAGCCCCTTTTCAATCATACCCTGACGTTGAAAATTTGTCAATTTTACCCTATTTTGCATTTTTGTGTTTCAATTGTACCCTGAAAAATTAAATTAACGTCTTTTGCGTTTGGAAATTTGTTTAAAACATTCTCCATGTCTCGCATATATTAATTGTATATTTTTAAAATTTATTTAAATTTAGTTAAATTAATGTTAATTTGATTATGGTTTTCAGTTAGTTTTTAAAAATAAAGGACTTATTTGTACTTTTTTGAATAAAAAAGAATTTAATTTCATATTTAGACTTAATTAATTGAATGATTTCATCATTTAAGTAAAAAAATTGACAAAAATTAAAATATTGGGGTACAATTGAAAACGGAAAATTCAAAAGTGGGTATAATTGACAAATTTTCAACGTCGGAGTGAAATTGAAAAAAAGTTTAAAAGTGAGGGGTTTTTGAGTGATTAGACCATTTTTAAGTAATTAAACCTTAATTTTTCTCTTTCAAGATTAGATGCATCCTTAGCTTTTGAAAGGCTATTCTACTTTCTTCTCTAGCATATTTGAAAATCTAGAAAATCTTTAATATTTAAGGATCTAACTATTTCAGTTAGAGGTTGCAATTTTCATCCATACCCATTTATCCACCTATACCCACCCATTATATAAAGGGTATGGATCATAAAAAGGTAGTTATTTGTTAAATAGATAGTAAATGGGTAAAACTCTTCCAACCCATTAAAATAAGGATAATAAAAGGGTTTGACGTGGATACCCACATTCTACCTATAATGATACAATATGTAAAATTGGTTGAATGATACATGTCAATTTAAGAGTAATTGATTTTTTTTTAAAATATCAAATAAATTTTAAATTTCAAAATCAATATTCAAAAATCGTAAAGAACTAAAATATTTTTTTCGGAAAATATTTTATTTCAAAAAATAATTTTTTTCAGAATTTTTTTTTTCCGGAAAATATTTGTAATCCAAAAAATATTTTCTCCAGAAAATATTTTTTTCAGAAAATAATTTTTTATCCAGAAAATATGTTTTTCCAATTAATTATTTTTTTTCCAGAAATTATTTTTTTCCCGAATTTCAGAAAATATTTTTTTTCCAGAAAATATTTATTAATTCTCACAAGATGTACAATTAAATGTAATATAATTTAAATTTAAAAAATCAATTTTTAACATTATACATATAAAGTGGGTTAATGGATGGGTTAGGGTCATACAGAATTTCAAAAATATGGACACCTATATAAAATTAAAACGAGTCATATATGAGTTAATCACCCATTTATAACTCTACCCATTTAAATCCAACCCATACCCAAAAAATATACCTCAGTTAACAAAAAATATATGTAAAGTATATCGCATGACATGACATAAAGAAAATGTAATTTTCAAGTGAAAGATCAAACTCAAAACACTGTCAAATAATTAATGGATTGGTTGTTGCTTTACAAGAAAATTTTCCACAAAAAAAATGTGATAATGAGCCCATAAATCAGAAGGCTATAAACCAATTAATGAACAAAAAAAATGGGGAAAAAAATTAACAATTGGGGTCAAGGAATGGAACAAAAAAATTAATTCCAAGACATGTACAAAACTTCAAACAGATATAGAACAAAGATCCTCCAAGACTTGTCTGATGTTCGGTCTCTCATTTACAGAGAGAATACACCTCAACGATACACCAAGCATATCGTCCATCGCTTGCATAGGCTCTTCTCCACCTGCAATATCCCTGTCAATACAGTCCATTCGTCTTCCTTCTTGATCGCATAACCGAACCCAATCTGTAAGATCAACTGCTCCCGATTGACCTGATATGATGTCACCGGCACTCCTTCTGGTTAACATTTCCATCAAAATCACTCCGAACGCATACACATCTGCCTTAAATGAAGGGGTCGGTTTAGATGCATTAGATAGTTCGGGAGCACAGTATCCAAGTGCTCCCAAATTCAATATCTGCTCTGCAATACCAGTTGGTGTCATCAAGCGGTGAAGACCATAATCAGTAAGACGAACATTATACTCAGGACCATCAAGAAGTATATTAGTTGGCTTTAAATTTCCATGCAGCATCCCTCTATCGTGAATGTACAATAGACAACGAGCAACATCGACTGCAACTTTTAGTCTTCGGCTGAATGATAACAGGGAATATCTCCTAGGTGTAGACTCTGCATCAAATACTCTTAACTTAGAGAAAATTTCATTGACAATTGAAAATTAATGCTGCACATAATTTATAAGCTGCAAATGCACAAATGAAATGGGACCTGTATTAAGAGTTTAAGCCCATGCAAGAAATTCATTGTCAAAGACATATCAGATCATTATCGAGTGCATATCCCCAGGTTAATAACACAATTAGAGAGCAAAACAAACCAGGGAACACCATATGAATTGTTATGGATCATTGAAAATCACTTCCTATGCTTTTTTGTAGATTACTAAGCATCATTACTAAGGCATATGTACTTCTTGACATAATACAAGAAACTAAAAGCAAATTGTATGTAATATTGTAATCCTAAACAAACGGATACCTTCAACAAGCTTAATTTTCATGTAAGCTTACTCAAACCTATTCTCTCAATTTCAATTCTAGTAGTTATTCTCCTTGAATGATTGGTTGCTGAATACTAGTTTGACCAAAAATTGTCACAGAAAAAAAAGGAGGAAGGGTTTAAAGGAAATATCACGTCTTGAGCTCTTAGACAACAGACTGACCCCAAGAAAGGCCCATTGCAAAATTTCCTAATAGAATGTATACTATGACAGTTCTCTACAAGACCGCAACAAGTTTTTTCCGACTCAATCTCAAACACAAAGTCCCAAAAAACTTTAGCACGTCCCAAAAGTTTCAGAATCTTCCATCTTGTTTCTTGCCCTCTTGCGTACTATTTCACAGAAGCAAATTTCAAACCGAGACAGTAAGATGCAATGTATTGATATCTCATGTTGTAGTTAGTTCTCAATCTTGTTTCTTGCCCTCTCACATAATATTTCATGGAAGCATATTTCCAACTGAGACAGTAAGAGGCAATGTATTGATTTCTCATGCTGTGGTTAGTTCTCCAACTTTTTTTTTTTTGCCCTCTCACATTCTATTTCATGGAAGGAGAATGTCTAACTGAGGCAATACGATGCAATGTACTGAATTCTCATGTTGCAGTTAGTTCTATTTTGCAGATGCAAATAGCAACTTTGTCAATGGTTCACAATGTCCAAACAAATGCAACTGATTTGTTAAAAAAAATTAAGAAATACCTTAAAATAAAATGACATGACAGTAAAATTATAAAATGTTGGAAGAGAATAAATTATTACCATATAAATGTAGCGCTAAGCTGTCTCCGTGAATATAGTCTGCAAGAAGAAGTCTCTCTTGTTCTCTTGGTCCCCAATAGTATGCTCGCAATGGAACAAGATTTGGATGTTTTACAGAACCTATCCTCTTAACTTCCTTAGCAAATTCCTTCTTATGTTTGACCAATCCCACCCGCAACCACTTCACAGTCAACATATGTCCACCATCAAGAGTAGCTTTGTATAAAGTTCCATGGCTGCTTCTGCCGAGAACTTCTGCTGGAGCTCGAGATAACTCCTCTGCAGTAAATGCTAGTGATGCATCAAGGAAGAATAATTCTCCAGCTAACCGATCAGGTGAATAGACATCCAATTTCACGGATTGTTCGTGCCCCTCAATGAATCGGGGTGAGGAAGTTAATGGAGAGTCTGGGGAGGACTTCCTTCCTGATGTAGTGGGACCACTCTCTAGCACATTAAGATTTGAAGATGAAGAGCCTGCAGCACCAACTCGAGGTAAATCATGCTCGACAATTTCATTTCCAAAATCTGTCTGTGCAGATAGTGACCTTGAATTTGACGTAAGTAAGTGATCATTTGAAAAACTCAATGAAGTTGGTGGTCGATGAACATTAGAGTGAAATTTGAAAAAGGAAGATTGTGCAGATCGTTCAACCTTAGAATCTTCCCCTGGAGCTTGGCCACTAAATTCACTTCTACCAAGAAAGTTCTTTTTCTGTGCCTGATGAAATGCCAAGAAAACCAAAATCCCCAAGGTGGTAACAACTGCAGCAACAATAATCACCGTAGTAACACGATGCTTTGAGCTGTGATGTTTCCTTTGGACAGGAAGCTGATCTGGAACGGAATTTGTTGAGGGCCCCCCATTTAGAAAGATCAGTAAGGAGTTTCCAGGATGAAATGAAGAAATGTCAAATTTTCTCAAGTTCTCTGGAACCACGCCACTAAGATCATTAGAGGACAAATTTAATCCAATTAAGCTAGATGAAAGCTTATCAGGGATTTTACCCTTAAATTTATTGCCAGATAAATCAAGGTACTCTAAGTAAGTTAGCTTGCTCAATTCAACAGGCAGTTCTCCTGACAAGCCATTGTTTGAGAGATTCAGCAATTTGAGGTTTGCCATGTTACCTATATCTGAAGGCAATCCGCTAGATAAGGAGTTATGGGAAAGATCAAGAGACTCCATCTTTGGATAAGAAGGTAAAACTAATAATTCACCTACATGTGAGCCTTGCAGAGGAATTGGCCCTGTGAAGTGGTTTCTTGAAAGATTCAGGTTTATCAAAGTCATTGAAGCAAAGAAGCCACCGGGAATAGTTCCACTAAGTTGATTTAAGCTAAGATCAATTGCAGACAATTCGGAGCTGGCCCCCAATTGAGGAGGCAAATTACCATCTAGGGAATTATTCCTAAGAGAAAGTTTACTTAATCTAGAAAACTGAGAAATTAAGTTCGGCAAACTTCCTGACAACTTGTTGGAACTCAAATCAAGAACCTCTAGACCGGCATGCCAATTCTGCATAACAGACAAGTCACCGGAGATCATATTTCCACTAAGATCAACAACAATACATCTCTCTAGAAAAGTTGGCAAAGATCCAGATAATCCATTTGAGGAGAGCATTAAGGTATTCAATGTTGCAGAACTAACTTCATGAATAGAACCTGCAGATAGATACACGCTAAATATCAGACTGATAAGATACAGCACTCCGTCACCAAGTAAGAATTAATCCCATGCATAGAAACTGTGTTATATGGATTTTGAATATTGGCAGCAAAGGATAAATCATAGAGGAAGAAGAGAATCATGATGTCGACACGCATTTAAATCTTAGCATTGTGTAACACCAAATTTTACAAGTTTCCTATGTAACAGCGTTTTTCATGTTAAGTTCCTGTGTGTGTGAACCTTACCCTCGAACCTTTTCATTCAACTTTCCGTTGATGTTTTCCTTTATCGATAGTCATTAGATATCGAATTAATGCAAATGAATTTTCACCAGGCTTACAAATCGAAACTAAAAGTATGCACTGTCTATAGCATTTGCCGGCTCCTTCCCTAACACAAATAGAAACTAAAAGTATGCCTGGTTTATATAGCATTTGCCTGCTCCTTTCCTAACCTGAATAATCTTAGAAAGTTAAATTATCTCAATAAAGTCATTTTGAATGGGAAACAAAAAGAAGGAAGAGTCAAATCCCAGATTCGCAACACCCAATCAATTGCAAATACTAACATCGTCACATATAAATTTAGATGCAATGTCCAATTTAGTCAAAGTTCATCATCATTATTACTTCAGTTGACTTATACTCTCAATCAAACACTAACAACAGAATACAAGATACCAAAATCCTAATAATTGCAAAGATAAAGATTTAAGTACCTGTAAAACCATTGCCACTAAGATCTAATTCTTCAACTGGCATCGACCCGTTAAACAATTCCGGCGGCAAGGTCCCAAACAACTCATTATTCTTCAACCTCAACACCTTCAATCTCAAAAAGGAACCAAGTGAAGGCAATTCCCCATTAATCCCACAATAACTCAAATCCAAAACTTGCAAATTCCTAAACAATCCAACCACCTCCTCTCTCAAAAAACCACCATTCAACTGATTTCCACTGAAGTTAACAAACTGCACAGTATTAGCCAACCCAGAAACATTCTCTACACTAAGACTATCAAGCTTACCATAGAACACATTATCACTCAAATCCAAATGCTCCAAATTAATCAACTCACTCAAAACATCTCTAACATCACCTCCAAATTTATTAGAATGCAAATCCAAAACCTTCAGCTGCTGCAAATTCCGAAAAGGCACGGGTAACCCAACTGGGAACCCGCCTTCAAATCCATTTCTAGACAAATTTACATACTTCAAATTCCACAGCTCCGCGATCCGGCCAGGGATCGGCCCGGAGAAATTATTGTCAGACAGATCTAAGTACTGGAGCGAACTAATGGATCCTAATGTGGGTACAATCCGACCCGTGAAATGGTTCCCCGAAAGAGAGAGATTCTGAAGGAATTTCAGGTTAACCAAAGTTGAAAACTTTAAGTCGCCGGAGAGACTGAGGCGGTTGAGGGTAATGGAAATGATGGAATGGGTAGTCGGGTCGCAGGTGATACCGGGCCAGGAAACGGGGCAAGTGGATAACCCGGAAACAGAAGAGAAATTCCATGTGGGGAGGATTTTGTCAAGTGGGTCAGCGGTGATACCTTTTTTGAACTCGAGTAAAGCTCGGAGCTCCGACTGAGAAGCGGCGGAGGCGGTGAAAAGGAGGAGCAGAGAGTAAAAAGTAAGAGTAAGAAGAGTCATGGCTAAAACATTTAGAGAGAGCAAACCCTAGAAAAAATGGCGGTGTTAGGGTTTGTTGAAGAGGCGGTTAAAAATGGCGGGTGAGGTGGCGAGTGGTGGTTGGTGGAAGTGAGTAACTACAGACTGTAAAGGGAGGGACTTTCAGTTCAGTTCAGTTCAGACCATACCCTCCATTACCATTATTTTTGGTTCTTCTTCTTCTTGCTTTTGTTTTTCTGTTACTGTTTCTGTTTTGGGTTTATTACAAAAACACTCTCCAACTTTGTCTTAATTAAATATTGTCCGAGATTTGGGATATTATATGGTGTTTTCGTCCTACTGTTTGTGAGTGAAGTCGTGCCGAGTCGTTTGTTAGTGCTGAGAATGCCAAGTCACTACTTGCCAAATTGTGCAATAAGTAAACTCTATTTAAAAATGTAGGTGATTTCGGATTTAATTTTATATTTTACTTATTATATTAATAATTTCTTACTCTTTTGAAAGTTTCCTAAATAATAATGATAAGAACTCACATGTATACATTTTTTTCCGTATCAATTGAGTTGTCTATTTTTCTAAAATTAGTTTTTATATTGTTTCTATTAAAAATAGTAGTAATTATTAGTATCAATTAAAATAAATATAATTATTTTAATAAAGTGAATTGATGATTATGTTCAATAAGACTATAACAAAAATTATAAATAATTATAAAATTAATTGTGATTTTTAAATTGTGTAATAAAGAGAAAGTTGATAATTTTATTAAAATAAAAAAATAAATAAAATTCATCAACTAAAATATTAAATTTGAACAATTATTGGATAGAATGTAACAGAAGAATATGTAAATAATTAATATGTACAATTAAATAGATAGATTTGGGTATAAAAAGAAATTAAAATAATTTCTATAAGTTTACTTCAATTTTTTGTAGACTATTTAGATTCTAGATAAAAAAAATAACTCTTTTGTTGGGTATCCTTAAAAGTAACATCTTAGTTTGACTCAATATCCAGTAATAGTCTACCAAGATAAAAAGTTATTGACCTATTGTACATGTTGTATTCATAAATGTGGTTAATTTTGAAAATAAAAAAAGTTAAAAATGAGAATTAAGAAATAGTAAGGGGTGTTATTGTTAAATGGCCTTTCTTCCTTGTTTGTTTTCTTCTATATATTTGTTTTGTGATAGTTGATGGGACCCACACACGTGCTTTTTCTGTTATAACGGCGTTAAGTATATGTGTCTTTGTTTTTCTTTCCGTTTTTGGAATCGTTTATTATTTTTACTTATAAATGTAATTGGGAGAGATTTTGGGCTGATCTAATCCAACTCATTTCGGCTGTATTTTCTGGACTGTAATCCCTTACAATATATTTCTCCTTTTTTTGGTAATTTTGAAATTCCTTGTTAGGCAATTTGGGCTGTATGTATCATTAAAATAAATTAAAAAAATAATATAATTTTTTTAAAAAAAATATGTGTAATAACTTTTAATAAAAAAATCACTTTTTACTGTGAATGTTAATAAAAACACTTTACTTTTTTAAAATATAAATCAAGTAGATGAAAAAAACGATACACAAAAAAGCAAGAAATTTAAAAATGATACAACACTATCGGTGATGTTGTACCACGGTGATAATAGTAACAGATCTTTTTATAAGAGGTCTTATATTCAAGCCTTGCTTCCATTTTTTGACAAAAGAAAAAGAAAATGATAAAACTATTTGACAACTTAAACTAAGTCATGAACTACATAATTCAATTTTCTTCAGACAAAATGGAATGATAATCTTGAAAAATCTTAAATATTAATTTAATTTCGTGCAAATACGCTAGTGTACGATTAGTATTAAATAATTAATAGTTATATCCCTGAGCATAGATAGAATGTTTTGCATATTCTTTATCAAGTTGGTACAACAAAATTACAACATAAGATCGAATTCGATTTCAATTTTCAACAATTAAAAAGGCCATTGATTTTTGAGATATCATAGTGATGCAATTGATTCTTGATCAAGGTTCTTAACATTATGGTCTCATTAGTATCATATTTGATTTGACTTTTAGAAATATATTTTATTTAAGAAAATAATTTATAACTTTCTATTATGAACATTCTTAATTAAAAGAATATCAATAATATTTTTAATAGAGAAATAAGAATAAAATATTAGAATATTAAGATTTTGTTTAAATTTTAGATTTTTTTTATTTTCTACTTGGATTAAAATTTCAGTTTAATAATAGAGTCCCAATTTTCTACTTGGATTTCTGTTGAATTGCAGAATTTGTTGATGCAACCATTGCAAAAGATACTGAAGGTAGCTGGCTGTCTACTGGAAAATGGGTGAAATTTTTTACACATTTTACGTACTTTTTTTACTATACAAATATATGTTTTTGATACATATTTAATATACCATCGATACATCTCTCACCGTGTTGAACAATACATGAAACCAAGGCAGTTCCATACAGAAATCGATAGCCAGAAAAAGATAGGAAAAATGATCATATAGAGTATCATGTCCAGCAATATCGCGCCACCCGTAGTTGAGGAAAAAGCGACTCGCAACTCGAAGCCAAGGTGAGCCATCGTCTCTGATAATATGCATGGGTAATACTAATGAGCAAAAGCAATCAATTTAGGCGATGATAAAGCGAAGTAAATTAATCGGACAGACTTGAAGAAATTTCAAAAACAAAATCAATTGAACATACCAAACTAAAAATGATCATAAAACTAATAAAACTCTCAAAAAATATGTAAATTTGCAATGTAAATAACTAGCGTTCCTCATCATCGTTACGTGTAGCACCGCTCTCAAGCTCATAATCAGAATTTTGAGGATCAGTTTTGAAAATAATGTCAGCTTGGCAGTTGCAGCATTTGAAGTAAAACCTATGAACTTCAACATTTTTGTCGTCTGTAATTTCTTTAAGGCAATTAAATTTGGTTCCTCTATAAATACAATCGCCGCAAGCAGTGCATCGTAAGCTCAACGGAAGCATCATCCGCACCTTCATCTTGATCTGCAATTCCGGTGAAGCTTGGCCGGAATAAAATCTGGCGGGAAAAAATTAAGTTCCTCGGTTTTTTCCTTTCTTGATTTTAATGACCTAATTTTTAATGAGATTTTTAGTACTCAATTTTGCCTTTATATAAGGTTTTGGATATCCGGATGCTTTTAGGACTAGGATAAATTCATCTACAAGAATTCTATAAGCGGAAAAGAGTAGATACAAAATTATTATATTATTTTTAATAAAATCTGGTAAAATTATTTTAATAAAGTATAAGTGATTAGATAATTGAGTAAAAATTTAATTTCAGTTGAATTTCAATTTCAATAATAATAGTTATAATATAAAAATACAAATTAAAGATAAATTTGTTCCAATATGATCTATCAATATAATTTTTATACATGATTAATTGTGACTGTTATATAAAAAAATAAACATATTGTAGATCTGAAAAAGAAAAAAAAGAATAATGAACTTTAGATCTGAGATCAAAATATAAGTTCCGTTTTACTTAAATTATTATGTCATATTAACAAACAAAATAATTATTGACCGATATATATACATATATGGAATAAAAATAGTAGATTTGAAAATTATTGGCGATCGAAAAATGTGTAAAAATTACTCATTTAATATAATCTTTTAGAAGTTGAAACACAAAAATTAGAGTTTAGATACTAAACTAGCATATTACGAAAGATTTAGATACTAGTGGTGTAATTCTGCCATATTTTTTGAGCATTTGATGTTAGTATTTTAGGTTGGAATATGAAATTTTCAAATAAGAATCCAACACTCTTACTACTAGGTTACACCTACATAACGTATTTGCTATTATATGATTATTCAATTTCATATAATAGAATTTAGAGGGCATCATACAGACAGCTAGATAAGTCTCATGATATTTCCTAGTTGATAGCTACATTAATTTTGGGTAAGCTTGCACTTGACTACATTTTAATTGCCAATTAGTTCTTCATTTAGTTATGCTTGCACTTTAAAATTTGAACATGCATCTCAATCAGTCTTTAAGATGCTGGAAATTGTTGAATACTCGCCCGTTTCATGGTACATTTTTCCAACTTGCCAAACAGATATGAGAGGACAACTCTAATGTGTCTAACACCATCTAATGTATCTCAAAGCCAAAGGTAAGACACTTTATATAAAAAAAATAAGATATGTAATTTTCCGTTACATAGATTTTAATTTTAAAGTTTTATGCTTTACATATGGTGATTAAATCCTGACTGAAGCTTTTTTTTTTAACCGGGACAAGTTATATTAAAATAAAAGTACAGTGTAAATCAATTGAAACAAAAAAAAATTAATCTACTAAAAAAACGAAAGATTTAAAAACAAAATTTTGAAGACGACACTAAACAGGAAGAATTCGTTGATAATTTTCTGGCACTGATTCATATTTAGACAGATCCATCTTTTCCTTACTCCACTTTAACTATGCTTCACTGGTTTCCGTAAAAATAAAACAACTTTGATCATCTAAGATGATAAATCTGAAGAACGAATAGAACTCATATAGAATGAATGAAGCCAAAGGAAGGCTGAAAAAAAAAACCCAACTATATCTAAATTTTATGTTAAAAACCATATACTTAGTACTAATACAGTAGAAAATTAGAGAGCGAGGAGGTGAATTTGGCCAAATAAATCGCCAAAATCACCTTCCCTTGCTTGTGCGGGCGGTGGCTTGTTTCTTTCTAAGGTTTGAGTTGGTTGTGAGAGAGAGACAGGCGAGACGTTTGTCGAGATCATCCTGACTGAAGCTTACTAATTAACAATGAAAACAAAATAATTTAAGAAATTGATCTCATGTTTTTATTAATATCCAAAAAAAATGGTGTTAATCCTCAACTAATTATAATGTCGTCATGAAACGACTTGTTTGCAGCAATCAAGCAAGCATAACCTAATTTACTTCGCTTATATAGCAAGTGAAAGCAAGCACTTATCATAAGATTTTACACATTCAGTAAAAAGATGTATATACATGAAAGGATAATTACAGTCATCACACACACACAAAAAGCGAAACAAAAAACGGCGAAAATAAACATGATGGTCAAATTTCCAAAGAAATTAGAATATAAGTAACAATGCAGCTGCAGGAGTTGACTTGGGTTTAATAATAACAGATAATATACATTTGGCAAGAATGTTAAAATTAGACTTACAGCAATCACCAAGTGTCCATTGCATCGCATTGGCTCCGGTATTTTCATTATAACTCGAACCACTTTACAGCGCAAAACTTTGTGAAGCGACGGCGATTCTCCTGAATCTATGTCTGAATTACTCGGTTTATAGACTTCAAGCTTCCTCTCTTGTTGAGGAAGTGTCAGTGCCAAAACTCCAGAGGTCTTTTAACTCTCCTCTCACCAAACCCAGTACGACACAAACTCCTAATAATAAAATTACAGATGAGCAATAAGGTGATGACCACATTAACCACTTTAAATTTACAAACTGTGCCCTTGAAACAATTCTTGCTTTCAGGTCAGCCTTTTTATATGAAATTTACTAAATAAAGAAAGTAAACAAATTAAATTTAATAGATTATATGCACCATTGACTTTAAGACTACCATTACTGTCAAAACCAGCATCCACTGCAACCGTCGTTGCAGCCACCGACGATTTCCCATTTAAACCAAATCATTCACTAAACCAAACCCCTACGGCCATAACTATCAAATCAACTAGTACCTGTCACCAGAACCATCATCCCATCTGTGACTATTAAGTGACTTTCTTTAATAGGCTCTCTCGGATAGGGAGCTTTTAACAAGAAAATTAGCCTTATCAATAGTAAAACACAAAAAAGAACTTGCCACTTCTTTAAAAAAATTAAATTTTCACTCATACTAATTCAGTAAATTTCTATTTTAATCATTTTACTACCCACATAATTCAACTCCCATATTTAGCTCCAATTCTATTTATATAAAGCCCAACCAAGGTATGTTTAAAAGTAAATGCAATCAGCCAATTCATTACCTAGGGTACAAGGAACAAGATAGAGAAGTGCAGGTTGACCATGTCCATCCATCAGGTATAAACCTAGATATGTGAGAAGAAGACCTGCGATAAAAAAATTCAACACTAAGTACCATTAGGAGACTAAAATATAGCAGCTGATTACAAAGCAATACATCCAAGAATCACCATTATTGAACCTAAAAGTACTATTTCCTATTCATAGTTAGATATGAAAAGGTCTCGCAAAGAAAAGAACGAAAAAAGGTAAAATGACTGTCCCTGGTGGCGAACATCAGTCGGTAAACTAGCGGGTATAGTACAATGCCTTTTAATTCAAGAATAATGTCCAAATTCGTGAAAGAAAACATTATTTTATCAACTTATTTACCTAAGTGAGCCGAACACAAGATAATTTGATGAGTTTTTCCTCAGCAGTAATTTCCATAAGACAACTGAGGCAAAGTTCTAGAAAACTTGACTCTGGAATTTGTAAATCCATGCAACTTACTTGAACATCATCATTCATCATAATATTCTACATCTAATAAATTTATAGGTGAAGAAAAAGAAAAATAAAGTTAAAATGCCTAAGCGGATGGGAAAATTCTCGTGTTCCTAATTGGCTTCTCCGAGAACTCTTAATAAAAATTAAGAACACTATCGTTAAGCCAAGTCATTCAAGGTTATAGTAAGGAACGACCAGGGACTGAATCCATGAGATCTTGCTAACTGGAAATGAGGAAAGGCAGAAAGAGTGGAAGGTCCAAAGGAAAGGCTGCTTTTAACTCTATAGTAACAGCTACTGCAGAAATTGCACAATCTGTAATACATCCATTATATAGAAGTGCCACTTCACAATCAATTCAAAGTCACAACCATGACATGGAAATAAGAATGCATGATAAAGATGCACATTAACATTTCCGATACTATCTTGGATGGCAGAATGCATTTAAGAGCTGCTTTATCAATATACACAGGTTATTGTGCAGTAGTGATGATGTTGAAGATCTTTTTGTCCTCCATCTAAAACCGGTTTATGTAAAGACTGCTACAAAGAGAGAATAATAATAATAAAAAGGTTTTTGTAATGACTCCTAAATAGGAAACAATAATTTTGACATGACACACAACGCAAAACAAGAGTTTATAAATCCATCCCATCATTATAATGGACCTTTACCCACTAAAGAGAAACCAACAACACTCGTGTTTTCAGTATCGTATCTCTGTTGCTTCCATATCCTTGCTAAAGGAGTGGAGACTTTCTTTCTATAATTGGGTTGGTCGCTGAAAGGCTACGAATGAATTTTCCCTTTAATTATTTAATCAATAGTACTCTATGTCCATAGGTGACTCACATTATGACTGATATAGGTTGCTATTTTCTTTTATTTGGAGGCTTTAAGGGCTACAGAAATACTTCAAAATAAGACATCCTAATGCTAATTACGAAGCATATAGCTGTGCTCATTGAAGTTACTGTATTAATGATGGGAGTCCCTGGGATAGAACTAATTTTAGGTCAAGTTTTTTCTTCTCTTTTGTTAGGTTAGTCTCAGCATATAAGAAAGTTGAGGGAAGGTCGACTTATGATGCTTCTCCCTGCAGAGTGCAAAAGAGGTCCTATGCTTTGAGGCTGTATGCAGGTTAGTAGCAATATAGCATACATTCTTAATAAAACCACATCACAAACATGCCAGGATAACAGAATTTTGCAGTTAAAAAGAAACTTCCCCATAAATACAATTCAAATAAGATAGGAACACAAACAATAATTCTCACCGAGTCCATAGCCAACTGTTAGCCAAAGAAAATATCCACTGCACAAGCTCTTCTTGTTTGTTTTGTCATATCTGATACGACCAAACAGAAAAGTTAAAATCAAAACCAAATAGACACGGCAGTCTATTCTGCACCTCCTCTTTGTAACATAAGATCTAGAAGATATAAATTCCCCTCTGAAAATCCCCATCATAAAAATATAAACGTCTTCTTAACCCATTTTAGCAAAGAAACAGACCACATAATGGTAAGACTTAATTAAGGGAATTTCTATATGACATATGTAAGCTTGGCAAGTTCAGCATAAATGTAGATTGATACTCTCCCTGAAGTCGGAAATTTCACTGAAACTATTTGTTGCTTATACTATTCCCTAAGGTCTTCTTCTGAAAATCTGTTTTAATTGTACTATAAACTGACCTACATCTCTAACTACCGCCAAAATAATAAATATCAAATTGAATAATGGAAGAGCAGATCCGACACAAAAACCCAGCCCAAAAGGAATAAAAAAACAGCAAGAAATGGAGGGAAGAATAATTAGTCCGAACTATATAAAACAAAATAAAATCCATTTCACACAGATTTAGCATGAACAGTTTATTAATAGGAGCGAGTAAACTTTTAAAACAGTACCTCCGTGCAAATGATAAAAGCAAACCAGGAAAAAGAATGTCCCCAAATCCAATCATGTCATAACCGCCCCAAGGATCAGCAAATCGAGGAAATCTCAAAAGCATGGGAATAGATTCCCCACCACTGTTATCACCTCGAGCAACCTATAACAAAAAAAGTACTGATCAACATTCCATAGGCATAGATATAAGAACAATTTTTCATATAATAGAGCTTTTTAAAAGGGTTAAGAAGTTGAAATGAGGAAGAAGCAGGCTCAAGAATCAAAAAGCAGGTTGAATAGTTTGGGAACTTGATGTGAACAATAGAGCAACAACAATTACTGAAATTAGATATTCAAGTAGATCATCAATAAATTACCACAATATCAGTCAAAAAATTAATTTATTATGCAAATTTTTCGCACATGCCTATACTGTGCATTTATTTTGTCAAATTTATGTCAAGGTTTCTTAGACATGATCCTCCAAATGGTAAAGCAATACATATTATTATTATTATTTGCATGGTTGGAAAAGCTTTGGTGTGCCAATGTTGGACTCATGAACAGATGCCAAGATGGAATATCAAACAAGAGACTACTACTTACAGCAATCATAACACTCTGGTGGAATATTATTGGGGATAGGAAAACCCAAAAGATGTCATAAACAAATGCGCAGCAGAGAAGTACAGCGGCAACCTACATCGTAAAACCAGCATTAGGGAAAGAAAGCTACATGAAATGCAAGATCAATATACAAGTTGAGTACCTTAATATTAGGCAATCGTGCCACCTGCAAGACAGTAATCATCAAGCAGATACCCTGACAACGAGAAAGTCATTAATTAGCAAAGGAAACAGAGGAGAGTGCAACTCATTTAAAAACTGTTTTCTGAACTTCAACAAGTTATATTTGCACCACACTGCAACAGACCTCCATTTACTAAGTACAAAAGGGATACAGCATATTACACAAGGGATATGCCATATTTTCCCATTTGTTACTCTTTTACTGCAGTCAGTTTTCATGCATTGTATAACCAGATTGTAACAAAGGTACTAAGACAGCAATTATGGACCACCGAAATAATATTGTAGGCACAATTACTTCAACATGAATTACTTAGCCATAACTAAAAATACTATCCTGTAAGCATCATTAGGTTTTCTTTTTCATTTCACCTTAATTTACTTTGTAGTGTTGTCAGTATTTTTTTTTCTATTCAACTATTTCAATATTAAAGACTAGCCACTAATTTGATCCTTATTTAAAGCCAGGCTTTAGGAAATAAGAGTTAAAACTTAGTTTTTAATTTTTTTCTTCCTAATTTCTTTTTTCTCGAAGGTTCCTATGAATGTTTCTTTTCATTTCCAAACAATGTTGTACGGCATCACACAATAATATACCGGAAGCCTAGCTAGCCGATGTATCTACGCAAGGTACCATCGCTTCATATTTAACCTCCAAGCAAGCGATGTTGAAGTCCCACTGTCCCACTCTTCTGAGGAGCAGGATCTCCAGTCTATCCCAGAACTCACTTTATGTAAATAATAACATTCGGAATTGGAAAAAGATTGAATGAAACATTTTACAGGCATGCTTTCCAAGAATGTTTAACTAAAACAGGCATTATAGATAAAATGGGTAATCTTCTTGTCAACTTCACATTTCCTCCAGCTGTCAGGGTTCATAAAACCAAACAAAGCTTGAAGAGATGCTTACTACACATAGATGGTACCCTTAATACAGTTTCCGCATAAATTAATTATCAGAGCAAACAAAAATTATAACTGTTAAAGTTAAAAAAATCATAGTTGGACCCTCACTTAAGAGCTTGAAATTTTGGATTGATTGATTATTAGTTATGGTATCAGTGTACATCAAAAGGGATAGAGTTCAATCATTAGCAGCCCTCATTCAATTAATTAAATACTTGAGCACAAGATAGAGCAGGCATGTACTTCTCGACACTTCAAACTCAATGGGCATTCGCGTGCACGAATGTATTAGAGTTAATAAAGCCAGAGTTGGAGGCTCATCTTAAAGCTTGACCTTTTGGCTTGATTGGTTATTTGACAATGACTAACAAAATCTATATAAGCATATTATGCACCATTATTTGCAAAAGACTACTCCCTAAAAATCTTCTAGCAGCAAACCAATTAATAGTGATCCCTCATAATAGAGGTTAGAGGTTCACACATTAAAATTAGGGTTAATTACATATAAAATCAGTACCTTTGCGCCAAGTTTCAAAAATAACATAACCTTTGAAACGTGTCAATTACAGACACCACCTTTCAATTTATTTCAAAAATAACATCGGCGATTTTTAGTGGCATTTTTGCTGACGTGGCAGACCCATCGGCTGTCCAAGTCAGCAAAATTTCACCAAAAAATGTACCCATGATGAAATTGAAAAAAAAAAGAAAGGTGGTGTCTATAATTGACACGTTTTAAAGGTAATGTTATTTTTGAAACTTGGTACAAAGGTCATGATTTTATATGTAATTAACCCTTAAAATTATAAGGGGAAAAAAAAAGCGTCAAAGACTAACTTATTCTCATGTGCTCAAAAGAGAAACTTACAAGAATATCTTGTCCAATCCAAGAATATGAGGACCGGCGATTGACAATCCAAAATATAGCAAATGCCAGACAACAAAATAATACAACAAGCGAAAGAACAGAAATTTCTCCCAGAACAGGTAAGTTGACTTTCTTTTGCGCACAACTTTTGCACTTTCTGCCCAATAATAAGAAATGGAAACGTGAATGAAAAGTATATCAAAGAGCTACAAGTTGATATAGAACCATACGAAATGCAGCTCAATTTACCTTGTAATCAAAGTAACTATACAATTATGCATTCCCTGTGAAACAGAAATTTAGTTCAATAAGCAATTGAGGAATTATTTCAGAATAACTTGTTTTTGTTTTTGCCCACTTTAATAATAGTAAAACATACATCAAACGGAACATCTTAGACTAAACTATTTGGATTCAGTTAACATGAATTTGGTACTCCAGCTTGTCTCAATTATTTTTGCGCAGCTCATTCAACCTAATATGCATTAACCATATCCCACCAAGTGCCAAATTCTCACAAGAAGCAATTAGAATATAATGTGCTTCAAATCTATTATGCATGCAGTATCAACCAATCTTCTGTGCACCAGCACTATTTTTTGATATTTCAGTGGTCAAAAAAATAAGGTTGATTCAATTTTGTAGCCCTGGACCTTCAAAAATTGCAACACTACATTTCATTTGCTAACACTAACTATTGACCCATAATTCTATCTAAGAAAATTCCTCCAAAAGAGTTTAATAGTTTGTACCTCAACACCACCAAGGCAGAAGAGAATAATCAGCAGCCAAACAAACCAACTTGACATAAAAAAATAGAGTAAAACCAGAAAAGTTGATGCTGTTAGGACAAAAAATACTGCACTCATTGCATTAATATCAAGGTATTCTTTCTCGTCATTTTTGAGTTCTGAAGCACTAGAGGTTTCCTGAAAAATTATAGAAGAAACAATATTCAAGCATCCTCCAGTGAAGCACAATTCAAACATAAATGATAATGGAAAATAATTCTCAAAGAATAGAAACAAGAAGTAGAAGAAACATAGACATAAGGAAAGTTAAGGAGACATAAAAATGCCAATCATGAAAAGAAAATCAATGAGCATATTCCTTAGGTAAGGATTAAAAGATAGTGATCTACTTTCTTAGAAAAATACGTATTATCAACGTCAATGTCTTAAAGGTTAACAGCTCTCTTTCCATGATAAAACCAACATAGAAAAGTTTTAATAGAGACCAATCAGCAGTACAAGCCAGTTCAAATTTGCACAGCTTAAAACATAAAACAAAGTAAAGAAACCAATGTCAACTCATAAAAGACAGATATTTCCATTCTTATGTATATCTTTCAGCACATAAATTCCAAGTGGTAGCTAAGTAAATAACTTGTATAAGCTTCAGTTCGCCAAAGAAAAATATTTAGCTGCAATATTCGTGGCTCTAAAAGCTTAAGGCTCTTAAAGTGTAGGGTAGCACCTCCATGCACATCATCTTTAAAGCTGACACCCTAAACAACAAAACTTCCTATTTTTTTACCCATGCAGTATTCATTTTAGGAACTTATTTGACTAAAATTAATTCTTTCCACAAATTACAAGGTGCTCTCTGCATCCAAAAATAATTATTTCATTAAGCTTAACCTAATAGAATATATAATTTATATCCTCTATTTAATACAAAAATTTTATCATATATACCCAAAATTGGCCCTTCAAATGAGCATAGAAGAGTAGATCCCACAAATCTTCTATATGAGGAAATTTCCCACGTATGAAAAAAGAAAAACAGTAAATCCCCATCTTTGACCTCACAAGAACTGAATCTAGTCCTTCAAAACCATGAATAAATCCAGCTGGTGATAATGCCATATTAAACCAGAAAAAAAGCTCGAGTAACATGCACGTGCACACAAAGAAAAGGGAGGGGGCACACAATTAATTAAGAAGTCCAGCACAAACACGATAATAAAGAAAAGATAATGCATCACCTTTGGTGTTAATTCATTGTACCGCTCATCAGTCTCCTCAGGAGCAGTAAACTCAGACCAAAGTGAAGCACAGGTCACAGTTCCAACGGCCATCAACCATATGAATATCACTGAATAATCCACAACGGGACGATTGGGTGCATATAACATTATTTCCACTGCATTAAGAAGAGCATTATTATTAGAAATTTTGTATTTTAATTTTGCTGCACGTGTAAGCATTTCCTACACGCATATTACACAAACACACACTACAGGCACAAATATTCATATGCACCAAAACCAAGAGTAATGGTTCTTGATTAAATTCCATAATGTTTACTGTCAAACAATCAATCCACCTAAAAGTTCAAGTTGTTAGGTGAGGCTTGAACAATAGTATTATTATCTCTAATACATCATAGCACACAGCTGCCTATCGGACTTGAAGCGACAAAGCGTGAACAAACAAGCAGAAAGGTCTGTCTTACCATGTCTTCAAATATAGTAATTAACTAAATAGGAGTTGTCACGGATCAAATTTCTAGACATTTCTATCATGAAGGCTTTGGTAAGTCTCCAATCATAGTTTTATTATCTCTAACATGTACTATTTGTTGCTTGTACAAAAATCAGAGGAAGTTACATCTTTTTTCTACCTACCAATAGATCATTTTTCCAAATACAATCTACCTAGAGATCCTTAATCACCCTTGTGCATCAATATCTCCAAATCTAATTCACATTCAAACATAATAGTCACTAAAGGTGCAAGGCACACAAGAGCCTTAGCACCTCAAACGCTAAAGGACTGGTGATATTAAAGAGGTGCACGCCTCACTGTCAGTATGCGCGCACATTGATTATTCTTTTACCCTCTTCCTTTTAACAGTTTCCATCCATAAATCTACCTAGAGGAGCACACACTCACTTCTTTTTAAAGACATTACTGGACTGCATCCAACATAAAATATAGAGTAATGAACTCAAGGGAAGAAAAAGATCTTAAGGGATCACCTTTCTTTCCAGCTACCATCGACTTGTTCAGATAATCACCTCCCGACTTTGAAACCAACATGACAGGGATTGAAATATTCAGTGTAGCATTTTCTTTCCCACAGCCCATCTCAGCAAGCTCTATAAGAACAAATCACAAAACGCAGAAAGACAAAAAAAATTGATAAGCGAAAGATCTAAAACACAATGATAATTTTTCTCATAGCAAACTAAATGGTAAATTACAACCTTCTTCACTATTTATCACCAAAAGGGCTTTCGCGCCTCCTGATTGTGCAACTTTTGCCTTCACAGTAAATTCACAATCACCACGCATGGAGATTGCAATGGCACCAGAAAGCTATAGAAGAGAAAAGAATTGTGAGTCTGTGCCCATCATAATATTAAGACAAGCTTGGTGTTCCCCTAATACAGTGAAGATTATTTCCAATCATTAGCTCAAAACATGATCTGAACATTTTTCACTAGAATAGTATGATGAGTTTTACGTTCATGCTGAGCACTTTCAAGGTAGTCTAGATATGTCCAAATTTTAACATGTTTTTATAATTTTTTCAAGGCTTTGCTTAGTGAATTTTTCAAGGCCTTGCATAGCAGTACATAACTAGCCTTGTAGCTGACAAAAGGCCCTGCGACTACAAAGTTTCAGACCTTCCAAAGATTTTGCAATTGGAAAAAAAAATAGAAACAAGAAAGCAGACTAGAAAGAAAAAAACTAGGAAATGAAAAGGAGAAGAGCAGCTTAAAGGATTCAAGTATGTGATAAGCAAAGAAGAAACATAACAAAACCTTGGAAGAGGAGGTAGAACAGCCAGTTAAAGGATTTGAGTAAACAGCAGGTAATCTGAGACCATCTTTAGCTGCGGAAGGCAATACACCCCCAAATCTTGCAGTGATCCCAGCAAAAGTATCACCTTCGACACCATCCACCCAGTTCATAACCTTAACCTGGAAGATTTGAATCAGGAAAATACTATGGTTAATTTGTTTCATGTAGCTTTTGACGAAAAATGAGAAGCACGGCAAGAATGTAGCAGAAAAAAACTTCTACCAATTAAAAAACCTGTCACGAAGACATCTCAACTATCTTGACTCTGCTCACAAATGCTCAATACTCACAAGTAATAAATGGAATTTTAATTTGTTTTAAGCATGTAGACCCAGCAAGGCTGGCTGAGTAAAATGGATGAACACCAACTTATTTTTGCATAACTAAATAGCACATATTTTTTTGTAAATACACTACAAAGGCACTGCTGTTAATATCGCAACATAAACCGCCACCACTACCACAACCTTACAGAAAGCACCAACAGGCAATTGAAAGCATAACATGAATTACACAAATTCTGCACCTCTAGATAACATTTAAATCAAACATGTTGTACAGATTTTCGTAATTTAACACATAATAATTCCAACATTTTTGGATCTCCAACAATTACAATAAAATCAGGTCATAATTGAGAAAAGAAATTACCAAATTGTAAGCATTATCGCAGCCCGGGGACTTGGGGGAATCGCCGTCATGAGAAGCGTCATCGGCGGCGGCGAATGAGAGACAGATTAGAAATAAAAAGGAAAAGAAAATTAAAGAAGAAGAAGAAGAAGCCATTGATCGGCAATTTGCTCAATCTCTCCCCAAATTCGCCAAAAAAACAAAACGTAGAGAAACAAAAAGGGAGAGACAGAGAACGTGTGGGTGTGGCTTCCTTAGTCCAATTTCAATTTTACCATTTTAAGAACAATCCAACAGTATGGAATGAAAATGATAAGAATAGTGTTTTTGTTTAGTATAATTTTGTTGGACAGGGAATTCAATTTCTAATCCTAATCAAGGTTAAAACAAGCCTAACACCTCACTTATTTGTTTCGCTTTTTAAGTTAACACTTAAATTATTTTTAAATTTTATTTATTTCCTTATAATGTTAAAACTTCAAAATTATATCAATTTTAAATGAAAATAGTAGAGGTATTTTTTGTGTTTTTTTTTTATTTTAATCTTCTCCTTCTTTTTCTCTTTGCAACCTAAAACAATACCGATGCCAAGAAAGACTGTAAACTATGTTTTCTTCTTCTTCCTCATTTTTTTTTGTTTTTCTCTTCCATCACCATCAAAAACCATTACCATAAAGAAGAATCAACAAACCATCACCACTAACTGCAGTCGTCAACTCTAGCGGCAACAACGAATGATGGTGGATGAAGTAACAACCTTCTCCTTCAACAGCAACAGCGGTAGGATTGTAAACGAACTGAGCTGCCCGCGAGCAGTTCGGTGTTCGGCTCGATAAGAGCTTGGTTCGTGTTCGTTTGTATTCTAAACGAACCGAACTCGAACTTGATTTAATGTTTGCTAATATAAATGAGCCGAACATGAACATAGTATAGTGGTGTTCAACTCGTGAACGAGTTCGAATAAGAGTTCGTGCACAAGCTCCTATATAATTCGTGAACAAGCTCGTTTATATACTCGATTAGGTGTTCACGAACTAAATCATATTTAAATTAATTTATATAATTATTTAAATAATCTTCAAAACTACATAGAGTAATCAAAACTACGTAGTTTTGGCATATTCTATCAAAACTACTTAGTTTTGGCATAAGAAAAGTTAAAAACTCATAATCCCAAAAGTAAAATTGATATACTAAAATTTAAAAGTCTAAAATTAAAACCAGTAACCCCATAAATCTAATGTGTTGGCTCTCACTCAAACTGTCACTCTTTTCTGCGTTTTTAGGTATCGTCTTTAATTTATTCAGCTCGTATTCATGTTCGTTAGTTTAACGGTTACACAAGCTGAGTTTGTGTTTGTTCGCTTAGCCACTAAATGAACGGGCTCGTGAACGAGCTCACTTAGTACTTATCAAGCTCATTCGTGAACGAGCTCGTTTAGTACTTACCAAGCTCGTTTGCGAACTCATTCGTTTAGCGACTAAACAAACGAACACGAGTTGAAAACGAACTGAACCAATGACAAATTTACAGCAGAAGAGAGGTGGTTCACTCCGGTGACACCTTGCCTCGAATTTTTAGTATTCCTTGCAAACTAAAACATCTCCAAAAGAATCTATCTAGGTAGCGAGGAAATGGAAACGGGATACGGACACGATACGACACGGTGAAACAGAAATTTTAAAAAAAGGAAAAGGTGCAAAAATGACCCTAATGTATAGCCTGCGTCTCATGTTGGCACCTCATGTATTTCGGATCTCAAAAATGACCCTAACGTCTTGAAAAAGTATCAAAAATGACCCTTCCGTTAACATTTTCGTTTAATGTCGTACACATTTCTGTTTAACGCCGTTAATTTTTTGTGTTTTTTTTATACTTCTTTAACAACGTTAGGGTCATATTTGAGATCCGAAATACATGAGGTGCCAATAAGAGACACGGGGTATACATGAGGATCATTTTTGCACCTTTTCCCTTTAAAAAATGAAGTATACAAAATGTGGAGGAAACGTGTAATTATTAAAAATATATAATAATTCTTCATATATTTATATATAACTATATTTATATAAGGTAAATTATAAAAAATTAAAATACTAAAATATTAATAGAATACTCATATAAAAAAATTCTCCTCATAAAATATTCCATAAATTAATAATTCAATTAAAAATGTAACATCAACATTGAAAAACAAATATTGCAAGTCTACCAAAAAAAATAGAGATGTAGCTAAATGTTATTCCTTCAACATCATTGTTATTTCTTTTTATTATTGTAATTCGGATCGCCATTAAATAACACTCCTTCTAATTCTAGCTCATCTAAAGAGAGATTAGCGAATTTAAGGACACTAATATCTTCCATACTTCCAAATTTATTGCCACCAACATCTCATATTTTTGTTCGCTCATCAAGGTACTGGGCAGAATTTCTTGACAAAAGATGAAGATTATGGTGAATAAAAACTAAATCTCCAGCACGCTTTGGATATAATTTATTTCTTCTAACTGAATTAATAAAAGGATAAGTACTTCAATTTTTTCCAGAGCAAAACGAAGAAGTTAGTTGTGCAAGAACTTAAAAAACGAATCCTTGAAGAAATGGAGCATTTGAACCATAACATACCCACCACTTCCTAGGTTCCATATTATATTTGCTACTAATAGAATCTGAATCTCCAAAAGGTCCGCTCTTAAGCAAAAAATTAGTAGATTCATCAATTGCCTTGGCACGAACTTCTTCGCTTGAAAATATTCTTCTAAGGCACTTAATCCTTTCATCAAAGACTTCTGCATCCGTATAAGGAGGCATTCTATTTTCTCTTTTTTCAAGCCATTTGTCACTATAACATTTTTAAAAACTAAACTGAAAAAATTAATAAGATAAAAAATAATAATGAAAAATAAAATAAAATAAAAGATTTAGATAACTAACTTTGGATTCAAAGAATGAGCCAAACAGTGAAGTGGATTATTGCTCTTCGCTCAACAATCAACAAGAATTTGATGGACAACTTCATAGATGTAATACCCCAAAATATTTAATTAGCTAATTGGACCACGTGTCCAGTTTTGATTCGCCAGAGTGACAGTATCAGAAGAATTTCTGATAAAAGTACAGTAAATAAATTTTAAGTAGGTCGGTTTCGGGAAATTTCTTATGAGAAAAATTAAGGTTATATTTCAATTCTAAAGTTAGAATTGAAATTAGAAGGAAAAATATTAAGAAAAGTCCAAAATAAAGTAGAGGGACCAAAGTGGTAATTTAGCCACTTTGTGTCGAAAATAGAAATATTGGATTTTGACGGGAAAGTGTTAATATCGAGTTTTGTATTATTTATCGGATATAAATAATACGTATAAGTTATAATAAAAGAGTTTATCGATTTAGTTATGGACTAAATCGTAGGAAAGAAAAGTTTAAAAGATAAATGATAACAAACAAAAAGAACAAGGATCAAAGTGGCACTTTAGCCAAGATATATATATAAGGAAAGAAATTGAATCAGAGAAGGGAAGAGAGACTTCCAGAGAGAGCGAGAGATATATCGTCGATTACGTCGTTTCGCCGTTCGACGTCCAATTCAAGTGATTCAAGCGGCAATTTCTTCAAAATCGAATTCTCTATCGATATTAAGCTTCGTTTTAAGGTAAATATCTCGGTATTTGGTGGAAAATTCGAATATATAGCCGTTTTAGTTATAATTAAGAATTTAATGATTTTGGATCGTTTTTAACGTTTTTGGAAAAACGAAGTTACGGGTTTTGAAGGAAATAAGGTTTTATACGTGTAGGGCGAGTGATAGCACGACGGGAAGCCCGGAAACGAAGTTTCCGGGGGCTGCGTGCGGATCGCACGTGGTGTGCGAACGCACACCCAAGGTGTGCGAACGCACACCGGTGTGCGGACGCACACCCACGGTGTGCGAACGCACACCACCTTGTGCAGACGCGCATTCCATGAGGGACTAAAACGGACTTTTTGTCCGAGGGACTAAAATAGACTTAGCTCGACGTTTTACGCGAGTAACGATAATGTAAAATGTTAAGGGAATTATATAACTCTCGAATACAAGGAGTAGTATTTGGTAAGTCGTGGATACGACTAAGAATTTCTGAATACGAGAATAATACTAAGAATGAAACCAATACTTAAATTATGAAAGTATTATACGTATTAAAGTATAAAGTGCACGTCTAATCATTAAACAATTTGTCAGACGTGTCAGCGAATAGTGGGGTCAGTAGACGCGGACTAGCGAGAGTGTACTATCAGATCGACCACATCATTACTTGGATAGCGGTCACAGTGAGTTGCATTTTACTTTCGTGTATTATATATAAAGTTACTTTATATAAATATGTATACTGTTTTTACGCATCGCATGTTATATAATTTGATTGAATGTTATATGTTTATTTAATTTCTACATACAAGAACTAGTATGCGATCCGATGAAACTAGCTACCTATTGGGTGTCAATAGGCTGTGTGATCACCAGTATCGAGTCAGTCTAGTACGTTTGCATTTGAGAAATGACTTGACACAGCTGGGAGCTGATGATGATTATGAAATTTACGTAGCTGGGCCACCAGCGAGTTAGACTCGCGATTGATATTTACGATTGGGTTTTTGATACGAGTGAGTACTCGGCTACGGTGTAGTCTGGAGTCCCCATATCTAGTGGCTGGGCCACTAGCGAGTTAGACTCGCGATTGATATTTATGATTGGGTTGAATGATAATGATTATTCGAGAAATGTGTCGCATGCTCGGATATTAGTTTCGTACGGATCAAATACATGTTTATATGTTTTATATTATTGTTTCTTGAAATGTGATGCTATGTTTTTATGATAATACCGTTAGTAAATGCACACTCACTCAGTATTTTCCCAAATACTGACCCCTCACCTTTGATGTCTTTCAGGTGCTTAGCTTGTGGACTTAGCTAGAGGCCAATTTTGAAGTCCAGAAGTCAGCTGTATATGTTAGTTTCTGACTTCTGTGAATGCTGCAGTAGTGGTCCTTTGTCGATAGTATAGTAGCCTAGACAGCAGTTCATTTTGATTGTATATATTAACTGCTGTCATTGTTTTATATGCATTTTGATAGGCTACGTGTTTAGTATATGATCCACGGCCCCAGATGCCGGTGTGATGTCTTGAGACACTAACTGATGTATATAGTACCGCGAGGCCAGTTCGTACAGGGTACGGTAAGTAGAGCCCGCGAGGTTAACAGAACAGTTAGTGTAAATGTTTTTATATGTTATATATTTGCTTCTGTTGTGTTACGCTGTTTGTTTATATTATTTGCGAAAAATTAATTGTGATTTTAAGGCTTGCTACGGGTTCCGGAGCTACCACTCCCGTTCCCTAGCGCCGGTTGCGGCTCAATATTTTTGGGTCGTGATAATAGAAAGGAGAAAAATCAGTTGCTCAAATTTTTTCATGCTCGTAAATCGCATGTTTTACCTTTTTGATCATTGAATCCCACATCTCATATACCAAATGAAGACATGGTTTATTGGTGCCACATATTTGAATCATCTCATAGATTGGTCCAGTAAAAGTAAGAATGTAATTAAGTTTCTCCCACCAACTATCATCCAACACTGTGTCTCGAACAAATCTTGTTTTGCCTTGATCATCATCCCAATATTTTGTCCATTAATCACTCAAAACTAGTACTTCAAAAGTGTGTTTAATAAGTCTAATTCTTTTAAACATCACAACAATAGAAGCAAATCGAGTATCAGCAACCGAAATCAATTTCAAAGGGCTAAACTGATCGAATATAGCTAGCCTCATCGAATGGGTCATGATAAAATTCTTGATTTGTAAAGTATCTCCATGAATTACCGTGATCTAATGACACTCATCATAGGTTTTGATATTTATTTCCACATTTTTAGCTGCACATATATTTTTCAAAACAAGATTAAGAATATGAACTACACAAAGAGTCCAGTAGATATATGGGTACATACTCTCAATGATTACTCCGGCAGCTTTGCAATTTTTAGTATTGTCGGTAATAATTTGAACCACTTTTTGATGATCGGTCTCATCAATTACTTCCATAAGCAAATTAGCAATAAAATGTTTTTCTTTCACTTCACCTAAGTAATCCACATCTTTGATAAACATAGGACCAGATTCACAATCCACCATCACATTGATCAAAGGTCTTTTTTGTGGGTTGCTCCATTCATCAGTCACAATACTAACTCCTTTTTCTTTCCAAGTGCTTTTAATATGTTCCAACAACCTTTTCACATGTGTCTTTTCTTGTTGCAGTAAAGTGGTTCTCAATTTATTATACCCATGAGGCACATATCCTCCCAATGAATGATTAGCAACAAATGAATAAGAGCTCATGTAATAAGGATTTCTGGCAAAAGTGAAAGGCAAACCCCCAACATAATACATTCGTGTTATATTGGCATTTAATTGAGCTATATTTTGCATGTCAAAAGCTTTAGCAAGATTAGAGTCGCTAACTCGTTTCCTTTTTAGAACTTCTAAATCATTATAATGAGTAGTAAAAGAAGGACTCGTGATTGTATTAGTGATCGGTAGAGGAACTCGCTTAGGTTGAGAATTTGAAATTCTAATTGCGGTTTCTTCCTCTAATTTTTTCATTTTGTAAAGATCATCAATTTTCACTTTTTTACAAACAGCGATTCCTTTTCCACTGATTTTTAATAAATGAGCTTCTACTCTAGTATAAGTTCATTATTTTTCTTTAGTACAAAAGTTGCATATCCATTTCTAATTCCCGCCACCTTCTCCCGATTTCAGAAGTTTTATCACAAATTTCCATAAAGGAGAATTATCTTCGTCGGTACTAATTGTTGTGGACGATACACCATGGTTGGAGCTAGCACTTGAGCTAGAAATTTGATTTTGAGAGGAACTCATTTCAAGTTGACAATTATGCACACCTGTCGTGAAAAAAATTGATTATTGTCATATAAAATTAAAATAAATTTTGATGAATATAAATAGATTTAAAATAACATATATGACAATAAAAAAAAATATGAATAGATATCTATTGTAAATTATGAATGAATAAAAATAAAATATTGAATACAATTAGTGATGATTATATATAATTTTAATTGAAAATAAATTTTAATAGCTAAATTCAATTATATATATTTTTGGATTTGTTAAAATAAACTTTAAATAATCCAAATTTTAATAATTTTTAATTGCTAAATTCAATCATATTACACTACTAATCTTTATTTGTTTAGAATAATTAAGATTATTAGAATTAAAGTGGTAATCCAAGCCTATAACTTTAACTATAATATATAGAGACTGAAATTTAACAATCCAAAGCATATTTTTTTCCTTCTTCTTTCTAATATCACATGCAAATATCTTTGTTTCTTTATTTTATTTTTCAACGATAGTTCTAAAATTAAGCACTATTAACAAAATGAAGAAATCACCATTCATCTAATCAATTAAAATCAATTTCAATCAAGCTAGGTTACCTTCAAAGGAATGTTTTCGACGACGAGCGATGAAGATGATGAGCGGTGTTAGAGTATTTAAAGAAGAAATTAATTAAGAAAATTACTAGGAATGTTTGTTGTGATACTATTTATAATGGCTTAATTACTTAATAAAAACCCCACCTTGAAATATTTTTTTGTTTATACCATGACCTAGGAAAAAGTTCATTTGTACCCTTTTTTTGATTTTTCGTTTTCAATTGTACCTTAAAATTTTATTTTTTAACAATTTAATTAATTAAAGGATGAAAATATTAAAAATAATTAAATAGAAGGGTTATATTATCTTTTTTTTTATTTGAAAAAATACAAATAAGTTAAAAAATGAAGGATTATTTTAAGATTTTTTCTAAATAAAAACAGTTCAATTTAGTGCTTTAGGGTAGAGTTGAAAACGAAAAATTAAAAAAAGGGTACAAATGAACTTTTTCCTAGATCATGGTATAAACGAAAAAATATTACAAGGTGGAGTTTTTTTTAAGTAATTAGGCCTTTTATAATACAGAAGATGTCTATTTATAAAAATTAAATCAAAACCATATTTGATTTGGAATAGGAAATTGGACGCAAATAGAAAATTGGGGGCGAATAGGAAACAATTACTTTTTTTTCCTAACTGCAAAGAGATCCAGTACGTATTTGGACAAGTTTCTCAACGTTTTTGAATTCGGAAACGTTGGGTTTTCAACGTTTCTGTGCTTCCTAGGAATCTATCACATACGAATTTTCATGAATAGATTTCTTCCAAAATAAGTGCTTGTGTGCTAGCAATTTCACTTCTCTAATCAAAACAAAATATGTGTTGTATGTCAGATGAATAATTGTTGTATTTTTAAAATGCATAATAACACTTTACTTTAAACCTAGACTTAATAGTGTTTATATAGAAACACTTCATATATAGAGTTTAGTGTTAAAAGTATAATTTTAACTAGGAGTGGGCTGGTTTGGTTTTCAAACCGATCAGAATTTCCAAACCGGTCGGTTTTTTAGCTATGGAAAACCAAACCGAACCGAAATAGGGTGGGAAAATTGGTTCAGTCGGTAACCGAAATATGAATATAGTAAAAGTAAACAGTAAAATCTTGTTGGTGTGATGGTAGCACGCTAATTTCCTTAACAGGTGGTCAAGGGATCGAATCTTGGTGCTGTAATAATTTATGTTCTACATCTCTTTTTGGAAAAACTGGTAAATAATTTGTTGATATTTAGGATTCGAACTAAGGTGAACTGAAGTGTCATAATGCCACTTATCACTATACTACTTGTAGATTCTGTAATATTATAAACAACGTTTATATATAATAACCAAATTCGGTGTTCAGTTTGCTTCAGTCTTTTAAAAATTAAAACCGAACCGAATAAAATATACAACCAAATCAAAACATACTATTTTGGTTCGGTTTGAAAAACGGTTTTTGTCGGTTCGTGCACACCCCTAATTTTAACCATTTAGAATCTTTTCTCATTTTTAACACACACACACACACACACACACACATATATATATATATATATATATATATATATATATATATACACATATATACATATATATATATATATTACCATATTTTCTTTGAGCTTGTAAAAATTCATATTTATTTTGGACATGTTCTTAGTGTGTGACCATGTAGGTTCATGTAGCAGTGGTAGTGGGCACGAAACACAAGTCATAAGTGGTCTCTAATAAGATATTATGGCTACCAAGTCACAAGAATATCGATAATTCGACTTAACCTTTTACTTTGAATATTTTAATCTCTTTGTCACATGATATCTAGAATTAATATAAGCATAATATTGTCATCGCTATATTATTCAATCATTTGTTTTCTGATTTCAAGTAGACTGAAAATCGTAACTCTTTATGAATTCTTTCAACATGGTGTAAACACCTATTTTCCGGAAAGGTAGAAAAGTGATAAGGTACTGAAGCGTCTGATGATGATTTCTAGAGACATTCTTCCGGGTGACGAGCTAGTGATCCGCTTGTTAGAATTCGAGTGGATTGGATCGTCCTGCAGCGACAAACTTGAAGGACTAAAGTGTAGTTGTCTTGCAAATGGCCAATAAACATTTTAAAGGATTGTGATCTAACTGTAATAAATTGGACTAATTACTATGCCTTAGAAGTTTATGAGCCAATTTGCAGGTTTGATTGACGAGATTGCCCAAAACCAAACCCTAGTGGCCCTGAAAGCCCTTTTAATACTTTCAGGGACTAAAACCACCTTTTGCATGGCACAATTAATCAGTACGAATTTTGTAATTAAATAACCTAAAATAGATTTTTGACCTAACCTAAACCTAACCTCTATAAATAGCACAGTTAAACCCTTAATCAAAGGTGGACATATAATCAACAAAAACCCTAATTGTACACGTACGAATACCCTATTTTGCATACCCCTAAGCCGAAACCCCCCCCCCCCCCCCCCCACACACACACACACACTAAATTTCAGTCAATCATTCGAATTGAATCTAGCTTCTATGCTTCAAATCTGCAAAGATCTATTGCTGCACTACGATCCACACTGGATTTTATGTCAGAATCTTTACGGGATTTAGAACGGTATGTTTGAGGACCCTAACTTCGGTTTTTATCACGTTTTTATCATTACATATGCATGTTATTTCGAATTCTGTTGTAATAGGATGCATAGCTTTTTCTTATGTTCTTGACATAAACTGCCATGATTTGCCATGCTTTTTGGTTCTAGATCCATGTTTAGTAGAGGCGTCAAAATGGGTTTGCGGGTCGTGCTCGTGTCAACCTACTCTGATGACACGATAAGGGTCAACGAACATGACCCATTTAACTAATTGTGTCCAAAACTCAACCCTAACACGACGCGAAATTTAAAGAGTGACATGACACGACACGCCTAACACGTTATGATAAATTAGTTACACGATTAACACGACTAAACGACACGACCAACACGACCCGTTTAACCTGTAAAGATATTAAAAATATACAAAACAAAATTTTACACTCAAATTTATCAATATACTCAAATTATAATCGAAACTCAAATATCTTAAATTTTAAACAAACATCTATAATTTTTAAGATAAACCAAACATGGGCATAAATTAAATGTGTCCCACAAGAATAAAGTAAGTTTTAAAATCTCCTGAAAACATATTCATCACTTAATTTTTAGAACTTGACGAAGGAGGACAAATAGCATCTTATTTTAAGTCAGACTCCAAATTAAGCTCCATAATTTCTTTTATGAGTTCTTCTACTTCCAACAATTTTGTATCTGTAATAGTAAAGTAATTGAAATAGGAACTAATTTTCAAAAAATATTCTTTATCAAACTTTAGAAAATCATGTTATACCTTGGTTTCCAAGTAGCCAATCTCTACTGCACACCAAAACTTCGACAACTTTGGGTTTTAATGCACTCTGATATTGACCAAGGACCCTTCGCTATTACTAAATGCACTTTTAGAAGCCATTGTAGTAACCAGAATAGCTAAAACATCACGATCCATGGCTACAGCATGAGGATATTGATATTGATTTCCTTTCCAATATGTCAATATATCTAATTTGATCCTTCGATCCATACTTAACTCCTTAAGATAAAGCTTCAATTCAGACTTTTAAGGAGTAAGCTCATCAAACTCCAAAAAAATTAAATTCCTACAACATAAAATATATTTTCATAAATAAAATAAAGTGTTAATGTTACAAAAATTCACCAACTTTACACGTTTTCTCAATTTAATCACGTTATTTAAAATTTCACATAAAAATACACCAACTTTCATTTTTTTTTCAAATTCATACACGGTCCTGACGTGGCACTCATTCATTGGTGTAAGTCACTTTTAACCAATGAGTGTCACATCAGCACCATGTATGAATTTGGGAAAAAATTAAAGTTGGTGTCTTTTTATGAGAAATTTTAAAGAACGTGATTAAATAGGGAAAACGTGTAAAGTTGGTGAAATTTTTATAACATTACCCCTAAATTAAATAGATCTCAAAGGAATATGAAAAATTAAATGACTAAAATTTAATTTACGGTATAACTAATTACTAGTACAACGACATATATAAATATTATTAGTTAATATGTTGTGCATAAATTAGTTATGTCACTAGCAAATATTCATTAGTACTCCCTCCATTCCAAAATCGATGACATTTTAGGTTGGAGCACACATATTAAGATGTCATTAATATATAAAATTATTTCCAAGACTACCCTTAATAACTCAGCTGTTGTTTATTCCAAAAAAGAAAAAAAATGCTTTCTTTCATTCCAAAAACAACCACATCTTCTTCTCTTTTCTGCAACTTCTTAATACCACTGCTAACTTATTTTTCACACATAATTAAAAAAAACCAATCAGTTCTAAATTCTCAAAACACAAATCTTTTAAATTTCTTTTGAAATTTTGATAATCACAAAAATACCTTAAAAATGACAGCATATTTCAGCTAATACAGAAAAATTACATTGAAAATAAAATATGTTCAACCCATCAACACAAGATCTCATATACTCGTAAACAAACTTTTACTCTTCTGTATTTGTGAAAAAAAAAAAATTAGAATTTTTGTGTTTTAATTGTAATTTTAATGAATTAAGAGAAAATGAATTTAACTGTGGCTACTATGAGGAGTAGTCAGCTTTTATCCGACTCTTATGGAGCTTTTGTAGACTGTGGCGCTTCTAAACTTCATCGCCTGGCGCCGTCGCGGGACTCGACGAACTTTCTCTGATCAGCTTCAACACTAGATTTGTTTCTGTTGCGGTTGTAGCAACATGCCCATCTTGGCCTAACCCAGTCGCAACCATGATTAACTATGCTAAGAAGGATTTTGAGAGTTTTACTAAATCTCCATTGGCAAAAGAGAAGCTTTCTCTTTAGAAATATTTCTGGGCATGTTTTCTTTTTAGAAAATATGATTAGGCTCTGTAATCTATATTCTATACATGTTTTGGATAGAAAGAGATAACAATATGCAAAACGACAAGTAATTTGAAATTTTTCACATATCTTAAAACGACAACTATTGTGAAATGGAGGGAGTAATAGTTGACTGATTAAATAGTACAGCAGTCACACGTATAAATATGGATAAAAATATAACACTTTTGATAACTAATACAAGCAGTTAGTAGCCATAGATAAAAAATTTAAACAAAAAATTTAAATCAAGAAGAAACATCACTGCTTATAAAAAATGAGTAAAAGTACTAGCAAATGATAGTAATAAAAATAAGTTTCAAGCTTCAATAAAATTAAAAAAAAGAGCAATATTTATAAAGAGTAATAGAGTTAATAAAATATACCTTCAATACATTTTAAGCTTCATATGAATAATTTGCATTGTCCTCCATTATTTATATGAATTTGTTGCTAGACGCTTCACTACTCGTGTCATGACTCATAATTCATGTGATGTGTATTCACAATATTCATATACGCGAAATATCAACAAAATAAATCATTTCTAATTTTTTAGTCTCAATTAACCCCTCATCACCATATATCTTTTTTGTAACATTACTCAACAAAACTCAACTTGTACCTAGGATCTAAAATCATGGAAATAGCTAAAAATTTACTATATTTAGCCAAATATTTATTGAATTTAATAAGTATTTTTTCCGCTATTGATTAAACATATGCATTTTCACTAGAACTACCCTCATTCAATGTCAAATGGGATGAAAATACCAAGGAAAATACATATATGCTGTAGAATACTTTGTTCCGAAAAAGAGATAAGTAATATCATTAAACACTCGTAGAAATTTATAAATCTTTTTTACCTTTTTCCATTCATCAATTGATGGACAATGCTTGAAATTAGAATCATTCAATTGAAGATGAACGAAAGAATTTTGATAAAATAAAACACTATCAATCATCAAATAAGTTGAATTTCATCTTATAGAAACATCTTGTATAAGTCTTCTTCGTAAATCTGAATTGGAAATATGAACACTTTCTAAGAACTTAATTTTTCTAAATTGAGATCTCTTCACATACTTAACACTTTTTCTAATTTTCACAATAGATTCATCAATTTCTTTTAAACTATCTTAAACTATCAAGTTCAAGTTGTGAACTGAGCATCTCATGTGAAAAAAATCTCATTATTCAAAAGTCCACCCTTAGCAAGCAAAAGATTTTTCGGTAACTCGGCACAAATATCATTGGCAGATGCCTTATTCAAAGTAATGGAAAATATCCTCATATCAATTTTCCAACAATATATAAAGTTATAAATTTTGTCACATAAAACTACTCAACTATGAAGAGGAGGCATATAACAGAAATTCAAAATTTTCTTTTGCAATTGCCATTCCTTATCAATAAAATGTCAATCAAGTAAATATATCCATATATGGTTAAAGAATACCAACAATCAGAAGTTAAGCAAATCTTTTCCAAAATTGACTATAACATAGATTTAATCTGATTTTTCTCTCTATTAAAAATCTTAATGCAATCAGCTCTACAAGAGTTCCTTGAAATGATATGCAAATCAGGTTTCAAATAGGAAAATAATTTTTTCCTCGCTGTCCATTTAACAAACTAAAATGGCAAATCATGCATAATCAAAGTCATGACAATCAACTCTCTAAATACATTCATATCAAACTTCACATTCACAACATATCCATCACTTACAGAAACTAAACTCTGACCAATATCCCTATTATTTTTTCTAGGACAAATAGGTATATGGCATTTCATATTACCTGTCTCATATTTACAGTCAACTGCATATGTTTTTTCACAAGCTTTACATTTTAAAATCCTCTTGTTGTTTTTTACTCCTTAATAAAATAATTTCAAACAACCGATTATAATTTTCTTTGACGCTTTACTATCTTCTTTCCTCCTAATTCTATAACTTCATCATCGTCTTCATCAAATTGATAGTTTCATTATCTATCGACACATAATCAATTTCAGTACAAGTCATCCTGAAATAAATTTTCAAAATTAAGTTAAGTTAGTTTAATAATTAAAAAGTTAGAATATGAATAGAGATTAAAATAAAAACCTCACAAAAAAAGAGGATACAGAGGAAGACTTTAAACTTAATATTATAAATCCATGGAAATTCCACAAAAATACTAATGTGGACATTCATTTAGATATCAAATCCAATAAATTTTTTATTTTAACCTTCGGCAAATCCACTAAATTCCACCAAGTGACTAATCTGGACCAGCATTTGGAATTTTTTATTTCATATATTTTTTCTTTATTTTTTAAACTTTGAAAAAAATAACTATACACAATTTGTTGACTTAATCTCTAAATTTTGCTACTAATTTCCAGTTATGCAAGAAAATGATGCTGATTAGATTTAGCATGAAAATCCAAATAAAATCTAGCATAGAGAAAGACTTTAAGCTTAACATTATAAATATATAGAAACGTCAGAATCAAAACATTGATATTAAAACAAATTAAAAATGACATAAGTTGTGGAAATTAGAGGAGATGAACAAAACTTTCGCCAACCACAACTCAACAATGTTGTCGCCGTCGTCGTCGCTGCCGAGCAAAACCGGTATATTTGAGATGATTTAAGTTGTGAAATTTGGAGAAGATGGACAATTTAGGTTATTTTAGAGAGGATAAGTGTAAATCATGAAAGGAGGCAAAATTATTTAAGATTTTAATTTTTAATAAAGTGGTATATATATCACTAATATAAAAGACAATTGTGACTCTTCTTTCAATAATATGAATTTACCATAAGTTGTATAATTGATAAACGGGTTAGATGGGTTAGCGAGTCAACCCATGACGCGGTCCATCTATTTCGTGTCATAAACGGGTTGACACATTTCTGACACAAACCCGCTAAGACTCAACCTAGATTCGCCAAATTTACATGTTTGGCGAATCGGGTTATCGTGTCATGACTTTTTGACACCGCTAATGTTTAGGTTGTTTTAATCACCGTTGAACATGCTATTTTCAAATATATTAAATTTTAGACATCTATATATGCGTTTTTGTGTATTTTTGCACGTTTTTGGTCAAAGACCAAACAGCTCCGGATCTTCGTGTTTTAACGCCACCCAGTGGCGGAACCAAGACTCCAGCTTAGGAGGGTCGACATTTTTATGTTCGGCTATATAAAAAAATTCAAACGGCAGTAAAACTGTCAGGACCCAATCTCAGAGCCGAGACCGGCGCTAGGGAATGGGAGTGGTTGCTCCGAAACCCGTAGCAAGCCTAAAAACGTAAAATAATTTTTCGCAAACGCAAGCGTCATGCATGACATAAATAAACACGTGTCATGCAGAAGCACACATGCCAGGCATACATATCCTCTGGCAGTCACAATATAAATAACGCAACAAGCGTAAAACGTTTAAGACTTTAAAACGGTAAAGTTATATTTACAGAAAGCTACACATACAAGCTGACTTACAAAACACTTATCTACTGCAGCTCTAAGAGTAAAGTACTGTTTCTTTACATACTCAAAAATACATACTTCTGGAAGTAGGATAGAAGTCCGTTGCTTCAAAGCGTCTTTATCCTGAAAGGAAATCTGTGAGGGGTCAGTATATTGGGATATACTGAGTGAGTTCATACATTTACTAATAAGTATTCAAACAAAACATAAAATCGTAATCAATCATATGCAGCCAAGTACAGGATCCGATTGAAACCTTAATCCTCAAACATACTAATAATCAATCGATCAACCCAATCATAAATATCAATTGCGAGTCCAACTCGCTGGTGGCCCAGCCACTAGATACGGGGACTTCCATGCAATTCAAATATAAAGCAATATAAAATAATTGCTTAAATAAATACTTTAAAAGCAAATCGTATAAACTCAAAGAAAACGCTTATCCAAAAATACGTCGGGGCTTTAGAACATCAAGCTTCCCGAACTACTGGTCCAGCTGCTTCTTGCCTCGCCGGATCTAAAACAATTTTAAAACATTTGACTTGTATTAGAATCCTATTCTAAGATTGACTCTAGACTCAAGACTCGACACGTTTCACTTTCATTAATCGTCGTGCTTCTCACGTATACTCCGATAAACGGTATCAACCTCGTTTATGGATCGTATAACATTTCTAATTCAATCTTCTTATAACCTCATTAGGTTAACTACTATTCGATTTCCGATTCAACACGCGTATTCAATTAATTCAATCGAGGTACGAAGATTCAGGGTGCGAGAATCGGAAGGTGCACGCTCGTGCAGGGAGGTACACGTTCGTGTACCCTGGTACACGTTCGTGTACCCTGGTACACGTTCGTGTACCCTTGATGGTACACGTTCGTGTACCATTGATGGTACACGTTCGTGTACCACAAGTACACGATCGTGTACTGTCGTGCACGATCCCCGGAATCGATTTCCGAGGTTCCCGACCTGCTATATACGCAAAAACGCTCCAAACTCAACCAAAACGCATATTCCAAGCTCAAAACGCTATATATCAATCCTATACTCGATAAAACGATAAAATCGTTTACTGGCCTAAAACTTTGAATCGATATAACTCAAAATATAATCAACGAAACGGTAAAACGTCAAGCTTACCGTGATTCGCCTCGAGAATACGATCAATTCGAGCTATTAAACGTCAAAAATGGACGAGAAACGGAATCGAGCGTCGGAACCGAATGAAACGAGCGAGAGAGAAAGGAATGAACTGAGAAAGAAAATGAAAGCATCTGGATCCTTCTTCCTCTCATTTCTTATATATATATTCTGGCTAATTTGCACTTTGATCCTTGAAACTTTTCAAAAGTTTCAATTTAGTCCAAAACCTATTCAACTAATCTTTCTATTAATTCAAATACGTATTATTTATCTCCGAATAAATAATACTAACTTAAAATATAGATCCCCATCGAAAATCCTCAAATTTCTATTTTCGAGCTTAATTGGCTAATTTGCACTTTAGCCCCTAAACTTTTCAAAATTTAGCCCCAAAATATCTCCACATCCAACTTTTCAAATTTAATTCCTTAAATCCCGCTAACTGATTCATTAAATTTTTATTCTGAATTTCTGATATAATTAAATTAAATTCTTCTTAATTTAATTTATCGAAAATCACGACACGTGGCACGACTTAATTACCTTAAAATATTTTGGGGTATTACATTCACCCCCTCTTAAAATAAATTCGTCCTCGAATTTAAAATTAAGCCACGTACCTTGAGTGAATAGATATGGATACTTCTGTCTCATATCCTCTTCTGTCTCCCACGTGCACTCTTCTACGGATTGACTTCTCCAAAGAACTTTCACCATTGGAATCCTCTTTGTCCGTAGTTGTCGTATTTGTGTATCGACAATCTGTACTGGCCGTTCTTCGTAAGTTAGTTCCTCGCTCACGTCCACCACTTGTGGTTGAATTATTCGAGAAGGGTCTGGTACATACTTCCGAAGCATGGAAATATGGAAGACAGGATGAACTTGCGACATCTCCTGTGGCAAGTCTAGCCTATAGGCAACTGAGCCTATACGCTCCACGATCTGATATGGTCCGACATATCTCGGAGCCAATTTACCCTTCTTTCCAAAACGAATCACTCCCTTCATCAGTGATACTTTGAGAAATACGTAGTCTCCGATCTGAAATTCGATATCTTTCCTCTTGGGGTCCGCGTAACTCTTCTGTCGACTGGAAGCAGTATTCAAACGCTGCTTTATCAACGGAACGTTTTCTGACGTAATCTGGATAATCTCTGCTCCAGTGAGCTTTCGCTCACCGACTTCGTCCCAACAAATAGGAGATCGACATTTTCGCCCGTACAATGCTTCGTAAGGAGCCATCTCGATGCTTGAATGATAGCTGTTGTTGTAGGCAAACTCGACTAGAGGTAGGTACGTATCCCAACTACCTCCGAAGTCTAATACGCAAAGTCGAAGCATATCTTCTAACGTTTGAATCGTCCGTTCAGACTGACCGTCTGTCTGAGGGTGAAACGCAGTGCTGAAATTCAATCGCGTTCCTAATGCGTCTTGTAAGCTCTTCCAGAAATGAGAGGTAAATACGGAACCTCTGTCTGAAACGATTGATACGGGAACTCCGTGTAGGCTTACGATCTTATCGATATAAATCTCCGCCAATTTTGCTGCAGAATAAGTCGTCTTGATAGGAATGAAGTGCGCTGACTTCGTCAAACGATCCACAATTACCCAAATAGAGTCAAATCCTTTCTGTGTCTTGGGCAATCCGATTATGAAATCCATCGTGATTTGCTCCCACTTCCACTCCGGGATGGGTAACGGCTGAAGAAATCCGTAAGGTCGCTGATGCTCTAATTTGACTTGCTGACAAGTCGGGCATTTCGCCACGAACTCTGCGATGTCGTTCTTCATTCCGCTCCACCAGTACGTTGTCTTAATATCGTGGTACATCTTCGTGGAACCAGGATGAACGCTATACATCGTTCCATGAGTCTCCTCCATGATCTTTTGTCTTAAATCTTCCATATCTGGAACGCACATTCGATTGCCGTATTTCAAGATTCTGTTGACGATACTGAAATCTTGACTCTTTCTTTGTTGAACTTCCTCAATTAAATGCTTCAATTGAGGGTCGTCTGCTTGCAACTCTTTGATCTGATCTCTCAACGTCGATCGTATCGTTAACTGAGCCATTAGGTTTCCGAGAGATGAGATCTCAAACTCAACCCCTTGGCTAAACATCGTATGAATCTCGTTGATTAATGGTCTCCGCCACGCCGTTGTAACGTGCGAGAGACTTCCTGCCGACTTTCTGCTTAATGCATCCGCCACTACATTAGCCTTGCCTGGATGATATTGTATCGTGCAATCATAATCTTTCAGTAACTCCATCCATCGTCGTTGTCTGAGGTTCAACTCTCGTTGATCGAAAATGTACTTTAAGCTTTTATGATCTGTAAAGATCTCGCACGTAGCGCCGTATAAATAATGTCTCCAGATCTTTAACGCAAATATCACTGCTGCTAGCTCTAGATCATGCGTCGGATAATTCGTCTCGTGCTTCTTAAGCTGTCGCGAAGCGTACGCTATTACTCTACCGTGTTGCATAAGAACACATCCTAGTCCAACTCTTGACGCATCACAGTAAACTGTGAATCCTTCCGTTCCTTCTGGTAGCGCTAAGACTGGTGCCGTCGTCAGACACTCTTTCAATTTCAGAAAACTGAGTTCACATTGGTCCGTCCAATTGAATTTCGCGTTCTTTTGAGTTAACTTTGTCAAAGGTACAACGATCTTCGAAAAGTCCTGTACAAATCGTCTGTAATATCCCGCTAAACCAAGGAAACTTCTAACTTCCGTAACTGATTCAGGCCGCTTCCATTTTATCACAGCTTCGATCTTCTTTGGGTCAACCTTAATGCCGCTTTGTGAAACCACATGACCTAAGAAAGCCACTTCCGTTAGCCAAAATTCACATTTAGAGAATTTGGCGTAAAGCTGATGCTCTCTTAGCGTCTGTAGTACTATTCGCAAATGTTGAGCGTGCTCTTCTTCTGAACGTGAATAGATCAAAATATCGTCAATAAATACGATCACGAACTGATCCAAGTATGGTTTGAATATCCTATTCATCAAATCCATGAAGGCTGCTGGGGCGTTCGTCAATCCGAATGACATAACGAGGAACTTATAATGTCCATATTGAGTTCGGAAAGCAGTCTTTTGTATGTCATCTTTACGAATCTTCAATTGATGATAGCCTGATCTTAGATCAATCTTGGAGAAAAACTTCGCTCCTTGTAACTGGTCGAACAAATCGTCGATTCTAGGTAAAGGATACTTATTCTTAATCGTCACCTTATTCAGCTGTCGATAATCGATACATAATCGAAGCGATCCATCCTTCTTTTTCACGAATAACACTGGTGCACCCCACGGGGATACACTCGGTCTGATAAAACCACGATCAAACAATTCTTCTAGCTGATTCTTAAGTTCTTTGAGCTCTGCTGGCGCCATTCGATAAGGAGGTATCGATATCGGCTTTGTGCCGGGAGCCAATTCGATACAAAATTCAATCTCGCGATCTGGGGGTAATCCAGGTAATTCCTCTGGAAAAACGTCTGGATATTCCGACACAACTGGCACATCACTTAAATTTACACTTTTCTTCTCCACGTCTCGTACTACTGCTAAGAATCCTTGACATCCCTTCTTCAACATACTACAAGCTTTAATAGCTGAAATAATACTCATAGAAGATTCCATCTTATCACCCTGAATTGAAACCGGTTCAATTCCAGGCGTGTTAAACGTCACCGTCTTCTTCCGGCAATCCACATCAGCGTAGTGCTGAGCTAGCCAATCCATTCCTAGTATGACGTCAAAAGCTAATACTTCGAGTAAAATCAAGTCAACTAACAAATCTTGTCCTTGAACTTTCACAGGACAAGACGGGTAAATGATACTAACTTCCACACTTTCTCCAACTGGAGTAGCTACAGATAAAGGGTTTCTAAGGTACGCTGGTTGCATTCCTAACTTACTAGCAAAACTAGGCGAAACAAACGAATGCGTAGCGCCCGGATCAAATAAAATTAGTGCGTCTTGAGAAGCGATAGAAAAGGTACCTTGCACCACCGCATTGGAAGCCTGAGCCTCCTGAGGATTCAGTGCAAAGACCATAGCTTGACTTCCGCCAGCCTGCAAAGTCTGGCCAGTACCGCGTCCTCCGCCATTTCTGCCTCCTCGATTTGCATAACCACGGCCTCTCTGGCCAGTGAAGGTACTTCCTATCTGATCATATCCTGACGCTATATGTTGCGCAGTTCTCTGCTGTTGATAAGAAGGCTGTACTACAGTAGTCATCGAACCTTGGGGCATCTGCCTTGGACAATCTCTAGCAAAGTGACCTCGTTGACCACAGTTAAAACACGCTCCATTAGCAGTGTAACACGCGCCATAGTGCCTCCTATTATAGTTCAGACATAAAGGAACTCCGCCTCCCATGTCACTCATCGATCTGGCACTAAATCCGGTGCCTGAAGTGCTGACTCTAGTTCCATACCGAGCTCTCTTATTTCTCTGTTGACGTGATGGAGGTCGAGAATAACTCCCAGCATATGATCGGGTAGGTGCGCTCTGTACGCTGCGAAACGTATTATCTCTCACAGGTGCAACATTGGAAGGGTCAGGAATTCTTCCAAAACGGATAAGAGAAACTTCCATTTGCCTAGCACTGTCAATCAGTTGCACTAGGGTTCTTCCGATATCAGACGTCAGACTCACAAATTCAGCTCCTAGACCCTCTATAAACCTTGAGTTCACTCTGACTGGGTCTGTAGTCAGGTCTGGTGCAAACCTACTCACTCTAGTGAACTCCATCACATACTCTTGCACAGATCGATTGCCTCTACTCAGGGTCAACCACTGACTACGATAACTCTCCGTCACCGCATAAGGTAAAAAGTATTCCCTAAAGTGGTTTGTAAATTTAGCCCAGGTCATAGTGTCCATGGTTGGCTGAATATACTGCTGAAACCAATCTTTCGCAGGTCCTTTCAATGACATTTCCACCATAATGATGGTCTGTCTCTCATTAGCTTGCAGGCGTTGAGCATTACGTTCTACTTCTTCAAGGAAATCGAGAGCATCGCCTGTACTGTCAAACTTAGTTGGCTTGAGGCGCATATAAGCCAAAACGATATCTCGATCAGTGAAAGCCACATTGCGTAACTGTTGCTGCTGTAGTTGTTCACGATGCATATTTTGCACCCCAGCCTGATTAGCTTGCATAGCCGCAATTCCCGTAAGGAACTGATTCAGATCAAAACCCACAACATTAGGTTGCTGGGCTTGCGCTTGCACTCCAGGTGCCTGCGCCTGGGCCTCTTGCAACCACCTCCTCCGTGAACAGAAGACTCATCTTGAGCTTCTGGATGGACGTTATGCGCCCCTTCTATAACGTTTCGTGCTGCAGCGGCAGCTCGCTCTACTTCTTATCGTTGGTCAGACATCCTGACCGAGACAAACATCGTTACTTAGCTACATAATCGCATATTATCGCAAACGCATACCGTATTAAACACGCATCTCCTCACATGCGAACACACACATAAGACAGACTCACATCCTAGAGGGAAAGCTGAAAGTTTGAAAATCAAATGAATACGTAACAAAGACAAGACTTGAGTCCTATATGCTGCAGTAGAATCCTAGGAAAATCAATCACTCTTCTGACATAAGCAATGGTAACTGGACCATGCTCTGATACCAACATTGTCACGACCCAATCTCAGAGCCGAGACCGGCGCTAGGGAATGGGAGTGGTTGCTCCGAAACCCGTAGCAAGCCTAAAAACGTAAAATAATTTTTCACAAACGCAAGCGTCATGCATGACATAAATAAACACGTGTCACGCAGAAGCACACATGCCAGGCATACATATCCTCTGGCAGTCACAATATAAATAACGCAGCAAGCGTAAAACGTTTAAGACTTTAAAACGGTAAAGTTATATTTACAGAAAGCTACACATACAAGCTGACTTACAAAACACTTATCTACTGCAGCTCTAAGAGTAAAGTACTGTTTCTTTACATACTCAAAAATACAGACTTCTGGAAGTAGGATAGAAGTCCGTTGCTTCAAAGCGTCTTTATCCTGAAAGGAAATCTGTGAGGGGTCAGTATATTGGGATATACTGAGTGAGTTCATACATTTACTAATAAGTATTCAAACAAAACATAAAATCGTAATCAATCATATGCAGCCAAGTACATGATCCGATTGAAACCTTAATCCTCAAACATACTAATAATCAATCGATCAACCCAATCATAAATATCAATTGCGAGTCCAACTCGCTGGTGGCCCAGCCACTAGATACGGGGACTTCCAGGCTACACCGTAGCCGAGTTCACTCGCATATCGAAATCATAACCCAATCGTAAATTTCATATTCATCATCAGCTCCCAGCTGAGTTATATCAAAACTGGTGATCACACAGTCCTATTGTCGCCCAATAGGTAGCACGTTCCATCGGATCAATACTGGTTTCAAATCAACCATATGTAATTCATAAAAAGAATTCGCATATAAAACATGCAATTCAAATATAAAGCAATATAAAATAATTGCTTAAATAAATACTTTAAAAGCAAATCGTATAAACTCACAGAAAACGCTTATCCAAAAATACGTCGGGGCTTTAGAACATCAAGCTTCCCGAACTACTGGTCCAGCTGCTTCTTGCCTCGCCGGATCTAAAACAATTTTAAAACATTTGACTTGTATTAGAATCCTATTCTAAGATTGACTCTAGACTCAAGACTCAACACGTTTCACTTTCATTAATCGTCGTGCTTCTCACGTATACTCCGATAAACGGTATCAACCTCGTTTATGGATCGTATAACATTTCTAATTCAATCTTTTTATAACCTCATTAGGTTAACTACTATTCGATTTCCGATTCAACACGCGTATTCAATTAATTCAATCGAGGTACGAAGATTCAGGGTGCGAGAATCGGAAGGTGCACGCTCGTGCAGGGAGGTACACGTTCGTGTACCCTGGTACACGTTCGTGTACCATTGATGGTACACGTTCGTGTACCACAAGTACACGATCGTGTACTGTCGTGCACGATCCCCGGAATCGATTTCCGAGGTTCCCGACCTGCTATATACGCAAAAACGCTCCAAACTCAACCAAAACGCATATTCCAAGCTCAAAACGCTATATATCAATCCTATACTCGATAAAACGATAAAATCGTTTCGTGGCCTAAAACTTTGAATCGATATAACTCAAAATATAATCAACGAAACGTTAAAACGTCAAGCTTACCGTGATTCGCCTCGAGAATACGATCAATTCGAGCTATTAAACGTCGAAAATGGACGAGAAACGGAATCGAGCGTCGGAACCGAATGAAACGAGCGAGAGAGAAAGAAATGAACTGAGAAAGAAAATGAAAGCATCTGGATCCTTCTCCCTCTCATTTCTTATATATATATATATATATATATATATATATATTCTGGCTAATTTGCACTTTGATCCTTGAAACTTTTCAAAAGTTTCAATTTAGTCCAAAACTTATTCAACTAATCTTTCTATTAATTCAAATACATATTATTTATCTCCGAATAAATAATACTAACTTAAAATATAGATTCCCATCGAAAATCCTCAAATTTCTATTTTCGGGCTTAATTGGCTAATTTGCACTTTAGCCCCTAAACTTTTCAAAATTTACAATTTAGCCCCAAAATATCTCCACATCCAACTTTTCAAATTTAATTCCTTAAATCCCGCTAATTGACTCATTAAATTTTTATTCTGAATTTTTGATATAATTAAATTAAATTTTTCTTAATTTAATTTATCGAAAATCACGACACGTGGCACGACTTAATTACCTTAAAATATTTTGGGGTATTACAAAAACGCTGCAAAGCTGTAAGTTTGTAGTTGTAGGGGAGGTTTTTAACCGCCCCTAGCACGTGTAGGGGCGGTTTCTAGGGGCGGTTATACATAAAAAAACCCCAAAAAATTCTTTTTTTTTAGTTTTTTTTCCGGCGATGAGGGTCGGCCGACCCTCCTCGACTCTCCCTAATTCTGCCACCGCCAGAAAAGAGTGGCGCCGCCGACATATCTTTTGGAGTATTCGCCACTCTATGTGACGCCATGATTCTCCAGTCCTCAAATCCTCCGGATCTTCATACTTGCATTCAGATCGTCTTTTTGTGTTTACGGGCTCATTCAGGCTTGAAATTGCTCTATGTTTGAACCCACGGGCCTGTAATTAGTTGTAGGATTTATTTCTGTTTCCAGTCCTAGTTAGCATCTTTCCGCCACATCAGCAAAAGTACGCATCACCATATCATCATGGGCTTCGAAGCCCAACAGCCGGCCTAGCAACTTCTAGAGGCGTTTCCCACTTTGTTCGGACCCAAAATCGATTCTGGTTTAGATTAGGGGACTCATGTTGACCAGAGGAACAAATTCTGTGTTTTGACCGAACCTGAATCTGGCTATATCGATAGATAACCGCCAAAGGCTCTAGAAAGAGGTTTAAAAGTACCTCTAACCTTATATGTATATCAACAGCAATTTGGGTATGTAAACGTTGTTTGTTGCTTTGAATGTATGTCCAAATCCATCATTAGCATGACTAATCAGATAATCATGTTAATTTAGTTTCAAACTAATCAAATCACATAAAAATTCCAGGGCTTCCATGAAAACAATTATTAGTGGTTGTATAGGCATTCAAGACGGTTAATCTAAAACCAATATCACATTTACATCTGGTTTAGGCTTTATGCATGTAATTAGAATAAAATCCACATTTGCCTGGTATGTGTTAGAAATCCAAGGATTAGATGCTTGTTCAGGAGTACTTGCTTCTTGTGTCACCATGCCAGTCCAGGTCGAGTCATATGCGAGTCTTAAATGTAATGCATGTTTACATTTCTGCACTTACTTTCTAGTCCTTTATTTTCCAATTATTTACCTTTCTAGCCGTTTTACTTTCCAGTATGCTATCTTTTGGACTTCTTGCTTTGATGAGATGATATTTCTATTTGGAATATGTAGGTTAAATTGATAAAATCAATAAGTCAAGTAAAGAGTTAGGTTGTGTCCACGAACCCAAATTTTTTGGTCTAATGCACGATAATCTCATTGATAGGCGTCTGAGGTTTTCGAGTCGGTAGAAAAGGTATCTTCCAGCTATGCTAGACGGCGACTCCATTTTTTAAAATAAACCAGACCAAGGTTGTCATAAGCATGGGCGAGCCCGACCCCCACTTCACTCACAGTGGCGACTCAACTGGGGACATATCAAAACTATTTTTAAACATATAGAACCAAAAAAACTTTTTTTCAACTATTTTATCTTGGACACAATCACATGACTTGCAACATATTGATCCTATCAATGTACCAGACATATCTCTCACCTGCTGCATTGCATTATAATTTATCTTCTCATCTTACTCTCTAGGAGTCCCTTTTATCAACCCCGATGCTCATAGCTGATCTCAGATTCTAGCGTTGAACTCCAATGCCCAGAGCGTCTTATGCGGAGTAGCATCACTTAAAACCTCGTATCTTAGTCGCTTGCACTCTTGATATAGGAGACCCATCAAAGGTATATTTTTGTGGGGACCTAAGCCGGTTAATGTAATACCCCAAATATTTTAGGATAATTAAGTCGTGCCACATGTCGTAAATTCCGATGAAATAAGCTAAGATGTATTTAATTTAATAATATCGGAAATTTAGAATAATTTTTATTGAGCGGATTAGCGGGATTGAAGAAAAAGGCTTAGAAAATTAATATAAAATAAAATATAAGTCCTGTGACGGAAATTATTTCGCCAAAGTTCGCGAAATATTTTATAGTATCTATGGTAAAAGTTTCAAGTCAATCGGAGACTGTTTCAAATTTGGACGCGGATCCGTTTTGGACTAAATTGCAAATTTTGAAAAGTTCAAGGACCAAAACGTAAATTAGCAAATTAATCCTCAAGAATAGCGATTAAAAGATCATTGATGGAAAATAATAATTTTGGAATCGTATTATTTGTTTGGATATAAATAATACGTACGTAATTGAGTTAAAGTAAATAATTAATCGTTAAGTTAAAATAGAAAGTTTTAAAGAGAATTGGTTTAAGTTAAAGAGATGAAGGATTAAAAGAGTACGTTAGCCATTATATATATACCCTTCATCAGATGAAGGATCCAGAGCCTTCATTCTCTTTTCTTCGTTCTTCGTCAATTTCTTTACGGTTTATCGCTCGATCTCTGTTTCTCGTCTGTTTTCGACGTTCCATAGCTCGAATCGATCGTGTTTCATTGGCGAATCACAGTAAGCTTGTCGTTTTACTGTTTGATTGAGTATTTTGAATGATATATCGATTTAAAGTTTTAGGCCGCAGAACTGTTTCATCGTTTAGGATCGATTTATAGCATTTTGAGTTTGGATTTTGAGTTATTGATGTATTTGAACGCATTAGGGGCGTTTTTAAGTTGGTTAGCACGTCGAAAATGGCTCGGGGAGTGAACCCCGGGGCTGCACATCATGCAGCCAACACGCTGCACGAACGTACAGCAGTCTGCACGTTCGCGCAGCGTACTGCACAAATGTGAAGTCCTTCGCCAGTGGGAATCTTCGATGTGGGCTTTCAGGGCCCTGACGCGACGCAGAAACTTGCTTTCAGACAATTTCAAGTCGTGTAATCAATCATGATTCAATTGAATTTCAAAAAAAAAGTACAATTAGGGCGTATAACATGAGAAGTAGGATTAGAGTTTTAACATACGGAATTAGACGTTTTAAGTTTAAAGTTTAAGTCGTAAACCTAAAGTTTTATAGGGTTAGTATCGAAGGTAGAACAAGTCGAGTTAGACGCGATTAGAACTCGACGAGTTACGTATGTGGTTATGTCTCGAGTCTAGAGTGTCTCTAGAGTTAGACTCTTACTCGAGTTATGTTTGTTTGATTCCTATATCCGGCGAAACACCAGATACCGGACGGGAAGCTCGTGAAGCTTAACGAGTTTTGTTCAACGTGATGTTTTTGGATATAAGCGGTCACTCTGAGTTTATATAATTTATTTTTAAAGTATTTACATAAGTAATTATTTTATATTGCTTTACATTTGAATTGAATGCTTTTAATGCAATGTTTTGGTATGAAATACGTATATGATTAGTTTGAAACCAGTATTGATCCGATGGAACGTGCTATCAATTGGGCGACAATAGGACTATGTGATCACCAGTTTTGATTTGATACAGCTGTAAATTTGATTATGAATATGAATTTTGAAGTTGGATATGTGAATACGATACGAGCGAGAATTCGGTTGATGTAACCTGAGCCCCGTATCCATTGGGTTGGGCCCACAACTTGGGAATTAAGAGATTGGTCGCGGCTGACGTGGTTGAATGTGAACACTCCCGAGTCAGACCATTTGGATCAGTATGATTTGATGAGATATGTTTGTCATGTTCGAGGATTACGGTTTCAATCGGATCTTGTACTTGGTTGTATATGATTTGAATGTTATTGTATTGTTTTATATTTTACATGAATACTTATTAGTAAATATATAAACTCACTCAGTATATTCCCATATACTGACCCCTCACAATCTTTCCTTTCAGGTGAAAGCATTTTAAAGGATGGACTTCCATTTCTTGTTTCGGAAGTTTACCGAGTTGAAGTATGTGTCAAAGGACGTATTACTTCATAGTACTGCAGTAGTCCATAGATGTCTGTTTGAACCTAATGTTGAAGTCAAACGGTATACATACATATAATTAATTTTAAAGAATGATGTTTTCTTCTGTTTGATTTCTTTGACTAATTACCATTAATGGAATTGGTCACGATTATGAATAGAAACAGGGCAGTGCTGGATATGAGATATCGCTTGGTAAGACCCTGGTTTCTAAGAATCATTTGTAAATATTTTCGGAAAACAATTAAGATAATTTGATATTTGTAATGATAATGTTTTAAAAGGTTTTCTGAAAACGTTTTATATAGAATAATATATTTAATTCGCAAAAAATGCATAGTGGTTCTAGGCTTGCTACGGAATTTGGAGCTATCACTCCCATTCCCTAGCGCCGGTCTCGACTCAATAATTTGGGTCATGACAGGTTACCACCATACCCTTTTGACTCAGCCCACATGCATTCCAGCTTAGTCACTTCCCTCTAAGAAAATACCCACTTTAATTGTATATGAGACATATTAACGTAAAGGCCCAAAGCCCACTTTTTCCAAACGTAACATTTTCCAAATCACTTTGTCAAAACAAATCCAATATCCAATTTTGATGATCTAGTTTGTAATTCAAACAAATCTAAATTTTCTGTTATCAACCCCGATTTCAAAAATCCTCATCCAGTTTTCTAATCAAGATTTTTAAAATTTTGGTTTTTATCTAGTCTAAGGTCTAACCTAACAAATTTTACCAAATTTTTAAATCTATCCTTTTTAGGCCGGACCTAACGACTTTTTCAAAAACACCCTTTTCAAAACTCCAAGACTTCAAAAATTGTCTAGTTTCAATTAGATAAAGTCCATTTACTTGATCAGTCTGCATGCTTTTTCTATTTACCTTTAGGGTCACCCTTTTTTGCGACCTTAAGTCACAATTTCTTTTCAAATTCCAGGTTTTTACCTTTAAAGGTCACACTTATTACATGTTTCAAACTTTGACCTTCATGGTCACCTTTTAATTTCAGATTCCAATTTTGACCCTTAGGGTCATTTTCCCTTTTTTAACTTTAAGTTACCTATCCTCTTGTTCACCTTTGATCAATCAAAGGTCGACAACTCTTACATCGACAATGCCGCTTGTCTGTTTGAGAACTGCTAGAGAGTTTGTATATACACATCAATAATAGCATTTCAGATGCCACAGTCTAGACCAAAAATCCTAGAAATTATGCCTCGCCCAGAAGCGTGTGTGGGAGTAATAAGGTCGGAAGGACACAATGTGTCTCCAGGATATAAATTGTTCTACGTGCTACATGTTAAGTAACAATGATGTCAGGAATCAAATTTATGAGCGGAGACCGGCGCTAGGGAATGGGAGTGGTAGCTCTGAAACCCATAGCAAGTCTTAAAACCACTTATAATTTTTTCGCTTAACAAGGCGATATCAAAATACATTTGACCCCATTTACAAATATAACAGAGTTGAAACGCATTTATACAAATATCTAGTCAACAACCTCTAGACTACTACGGACCGCTAGAATGAAAGTCTCCTTTCATGTCTCGTACAACTGACTTCCGACAATTAAAACTTCAGAAGCTGGACTCGTCAAATCATAGTTCACTCTTCCTGTAAAATGGGAGGAGCAACGGGGTCTGTATAAAACTGAGTGAGTTCACCAAATTACAAGTAATATCACATATAGGGTGCAAACGTTTAAAAACCGCTTTATGTAGAAAATATTGCTTTACTCAAATTATACTTCATATACTCTTTACTTACTTTCATTATTCGTATATGTTTCAATGATCGTATATACTTCTCATAGTATATACATCTCATAAACCATATATTTATATCATATTCGTATTTGATATCTTTTGCTTTTTTATGTGGCTTGATGTTTGTCTTTTCTCATTTCATTTCTTTGGTTTTCGACGTACGTTCAAGCTTCGGATCGTATTATCCTAATACGTCCATGTCGAGCTGCACTTCTGATTAGTCGCTTGTACTTGTTCCTTATGGTTTGGTCCGGGATAATTCAACCGAGTTTAACCACAACCATATGGTACAGTCCGGGGATAATTCCACCGAGTTAAACTCGTACCATTTCTTACGTCTGCACTAGTCGATGTGAGTCCTGGGATAATTCCACTGAGTTTAACTCCTTGAACAGAGGTCCCGAGATAATTCCACTGAGTTCAACCTCGTGTCAATCTTTAAATTCTGGTACCACATCTCCTCTGATCTCGATCGATGATCACATCTTTCCTATTGTCATCTAATAGGGCGATTTGTTTCATATTGTCGTTCTCGTTCTTTATCATTTTTGTCTCATATTAATTTTCTATATATTATGCTTGATTTTATTTTCATATGAATCCCGAGGATTTTTATCGAGAATTAGTGAGATATAGGTCCCGGGATAGTTCTACCGAGTTTAACCTCGTATATCGAATCTTAATTATTAATGTACTGTAGTACAATTTTCTTATCTCGTATGTCAATCATTTAGATACTTTACGTTGGGTTTTCTTGATCCTTTATGGACCAAGGCATATGCACAATACAATCTACGACATACATTTACAACACAAGCACATAAGAGTATTTATTTTGATTAATAGTACATATCAGAATGTACTATGTTTCTTTGCTCGTATATTATCGATTCTCATTTTCATATCACAATGCTTTACCCTTCCCCGGTTCTTTAAGTATTTGAATCTTTTTCATTTAATTATATTATTATCAACATAATATAATACGACAAACAATCATTTTTGAAAAGTATAATACATATTACTTTTCAAACATACAATTCATATACTTTGCAAACAAAATTCAATATATAAATATTCATATAGCTCCTCGTATTAAAATACGCGGCTTTATGAATATTAGCGAGTAATTTAAAGTATACTCACCACTTGCTATCCATATACTTTAAACCAAAAAAACCGCTATCTCGATCCATAAATTTCGAGCCTCGTTTGTAGTCTCCTCATCGGGTTTACTCGTCGGGTCTATACAATTACGATAACATCACAAATCAATAACAAACTCTAAATTCCAATTTTCATTTAAAAACTGTTTTGATAGCTTACTTCGGCTAGCAAAACTTTTATTTAAAATAGTCTGACCTCTAAAAAAACTTGACATTCTTAAAGTTCAGAATGTGGTCTACAACTTTTGTTTAGATCTCCGACTGAGATTAGCACTCGAAGGTATCGGAAACTAACCCGGAAGTTAATATCTTGGGCTATTCTAAAACTGCAGAACTGTTCTGTGCAACATAATGTTCTACTTTATATGAACAACTTAGAGGCTTATTTAGCAAAAACATAAACTTAGGCATTCATATCTAACATCCTTAGGTTTCTTTACCAACAAACAGAACCTAATTTGGAGCTACATAGCCCAAGATATGGCCCTCGCAATATTGCTATTTTGCAGGATAATTTTCTGCAAAACGTCAATTGGTTTGCGTCGACTAGTATCGCAACTATTATGCGTCAAGGCTAACCAAAGATAACTAGCAAAATCTATAAAATGAATGCTTGTTAATATTTGGATAGATAACTGTCACGACCCGATTTCCATCCTGAAACTCGTGTAGAGGCCGGCGCTAGGGAGTGAGAATGGTTGTTCTGAAACCCGTAGCAAGCCTAGGAAAAACAGTAAAAAAAATTCGCGTTTTGAAAACATAAAAGGTCTCAATCTCTCTTTTAGCAAGTTTTTGAAAACCTCTAGATAAACGTGTAATCAAAACCGTGCGATTGCATTCCTGGACTTGGGGTAGTACGTGTACACAGCACGTACCTTAGCAAAACTCTGTCCGAAAACAATGCCAGCGGTGCAAACCAGTTAACACATTAAGTAACCGGTTAAAGCATGCCAAACAAACATAAAGATTTTATCAAAATCAGGTTTCTTTATAAACATCTGGCAAAAGCCCTTTTTGGTATAAAACATGCTTTTGTCCCAAAATGATACTGATAGTAGTTTCACATCAGAGTTAAAACATTTACAAATGAACTATTGTGCGATAGCAGAATTACCCTGCAGCTCTAGAGTGACCTTTATCTATTTAAACTTCCGGAGAAAGAATTAAAAGTCTTGTCATGTCAAAATGTCATTTACTTGTGAAAGGGAAATCAACGGGGTCACATATGTGTGAATTTACATAGATACTTAAGCATATTAATAAAAGCAGAAATCGCATGTAAACACACTTTGTGCAGCCAAATAACTGATCCAAATGAAACCCTAAGAGAAACCCCATTTGGTTAACTATGGTTAATACCACAGTTTATGCTCCCTTGTTTAACACAGGATGAACTGTGAACTCATAACGTTACAGTCATCATAACTCTGTGTAAGGTTTGCTGGGCCGTAAATTGAATTACTGGCTCCCTAGGAAAACCTGTTAGGTCTAGGCCGCTTTGCAAGCATCTAGCCAAAGGACCCAACCAATATGCAATACAATGCAGTTAATTATTAATACCGGTGATCATACAGTCCTATTTTTTCCCAATAGATAGCACGTTCCAGTGGATCTATATTGGTTTCAAATTGATTCTATGCAATGAAATTTCAATCACATTTTGAGTTAAAAATATTTTGCCATTAATATTCAAAAGTAAATATGCGAACTCACAAAACCGTTATCCACAAAAAGGTTTTCGATCACCCTCTACTCTCCTGGTTTGGTAGCTTGCTTGCTCGTTCGTCGGATCTAGTTAGAAAACAATTGTTGAACAAAATTGAAACAAGAATCATAACTTTAAAGAGTAGACTCTATTGACATTACTAGATATATATATATATATATATATATATATATATATATATATATATATATATATATATATATATATATATAACAAATCTAGTCTATTCTCATCCTTGATATAAACTCATAGTCCTCTAACTATTAATCGTAATCACTTTGATTCATAGAGCACCTAATTAAAACGTCTTTAAGTTTTAATTAATCAAACTCTTTAATTTCCAAATCCTTTTTTAAACGTCCTAGTTCATATTTCAAAGTCCTTATGATTCCGTATTTAATGTACCATTCAAAATTGTCAGAACCTCGTCGATTCAGATCTCGACGTGCGAAAGCACGTCAGAAGTGCGCGTTGGCGCGAGGTCCTGTGTGCCCGCACAGTGCCCCTGTGCGTCCGCACAGGTGATTATGCATGCGCACAGCCACGGGATTTTACTCCCGAGCCTATTCCATCAAGCTTAAACTTCAATTCTCGATTCAAAACGCCAATTCACAAACCAAACAACTCGATTACGTAATCGAAACGTAAAATCAATACGTATACGTTTGATTCAATACGGTAACCGTTATATATTCGAATATAATCCATTTTCTATATAACCGAATTCAAAATAACGGTTATATCTTTGATTAATAATGGATTACCGAAGAAATTCGAGTTAGAAACGAGAAATCCGATCGAAATCGGTGAACCTACCGTCGATCAAAGTCGTCGCCGTTTATCTAAATGAAAACCTAAGTTTTAGGTTCCTGAATTCAAATGATTCAATTCGTTTGAATTCTGAGTTTATATAGTTTGGCTAAAAGCCAAACTAATCCTTAGGTATTTACACGTTACATTAACCTAAATTCTTAAATACTCGTCCGTAGTTAAAACGGACAACGAACTCCAAATTTTATAAAATTTTAACCATGAATTTCATAATTCGTAATTAGAATAAAAACATAATTTTTTTTCTCACGGGACTTATATTTTATTTTTAATAAATCATTTAAGATTTATTAGGGCTAAATTAGACTCACTTAATAAAATTTCTATTTTCAAATTCTATATAATTTTAGGAGTTAGTCCCTAAAAATATTCCGTGAATATTGACTCCAAAAATATTCACACGGGACTTATAAATTATTTATTTTAATTTATAAAGCATTTTTTAATTCCTGTTAGTTAAAAGAAAAATATTCAAATTTTATATTTTAACTTATATAGCTATTTTATATTTTCAGAGATACTAATAATTAAATTTATCCTCAAATTTAATTTATGTTCCCCGATCCTATAAATTATTCATTACGTGGAATAATTTAATCCTTTAAATTTACGGGATATTACAATAACATATTTACAGGAAGTTGGAGTAGAATGCCACAAATTTTGTGTAGCAACTCAAGGTCACTGTTTTGCAACAACAAATGCACAATTAGCAAAGGAAAACACCTAAAGAATAGGAGTACGTCTATTATCGAGAAATAAATAGTGAAACTTTACATATGTAGAGTAAAATAACCAAATTGAAAAATGTAATAAGTTTATAGAGTTGTATTGAAGTTGATTTACTCTATTCATTGGGGACATATTCTATTTTAGAGTTGGGTTGGAGATGGTTTACAGTCAATAGTCGGTGCCTAGCATCAGCAGACTGCCGGCAGACGACCACTAATCAAAATTCCAACCAAATTTCAATGACTAATACCAGAGTCTGACAGCGGACCACCGCTTGTCGGAATCGAACCACCACTCTTCCATTCTGGTAAAAATGCAAATAAAAAAATAAAAATAAGTTAACAATATATATGGTAGAATAGAAAGTGTAACATTTTAAAATTTTAAATGTATTTTAGTAAATAAGTTTTAGAAAGAGGTGAAATATATATTGTTCTCTTATTATTTGAATCAGTTAATTACTTTTACAGCATAATTAATACTCCTACTATCTCATTTAGAAAAAAATATTTTTTTAATAATTGTTTTTTTGTATATGATCTATTTTTTACTACCTTAATAATATTTATTAATTGCCTTTAAAAATAGGAGTTAACGTCCCCCATCAATATATTATGAGCTCTTGCTTTCACTGATCGATCCAATGCATCATAATTATTAGGCTAATGTCTTAAAAAACCCCGATCTCTTAACCCCTTTTCAATCATACCCTGACGTTGAAAATTTGTCAATTTTATCCTATTTTGCATTTTTGTGTTTCAATTGTACCCTGAAAATTTAAATTAACGTCTTTTGCGTTTGGAAATTTGTTTAAAACATTCTTCATGTCTCGCATATATTGATTGTATATTTTTAAAATTTATTTAAATTTAGTTAAATTAATTAAGAATTTAAATTAGTGTTAATTTGATTATGGTTTTTAGTTAGCTTTTAAAAATAAAGGACTTATTTGTACTTTTTTGAATAAAAAAGAATTCAATTTCATGTTTAGACTTAATTAATTGAATGATTTCATCATTTAAGTAAAAAAATTAACAAAAATTAAAATATTGGGGTACAATTGAAAACGAAAAATTCAAAAGTGGGTAAAATTGACAATTTTTCAACGTCGGGGTGGAATCGAAAAAAAGTTTAAAGGTGAGGGGTTTTTGAGTGATTAGGCCTAATTAGTATTATTAGATGATTTATTTATAGGAATCACTTGCATAGAAATAAAATAAGATGATATAGTTTAGTGATTCTCATGTTTTAACTATGCAAATCCAAGCTATTTTACTTTTAAAATAACTACTTAAAAATATTTTGTTATTTCATTTTTTAAATAAGAAAAACATTGGACTGTTTTTATAAAGACAATTTTTCCATTTAAAATCAGTCCCCCTATATTCTTGTACAATGTCCTTAATATTTCCACATGTAACACTCAAAAATATAAATCTCTAATTCATTACCACAAACAACAATCTAATTAATAAGATCTTATTGTTCAAAAGCTTAAACCTCATAATATTCATTTTCAAACACATGTCACACTTTGAAACTTTCATAGTAATCCTATTATTGGAATCCAACACTTTGAATGTTTCTGTTCTAACATCTCTTCGAACCCCTATTTAAGACACAACTCATCATGAGCTTAAACACTATCACACTGAACTCAAAACACTTTCAAACAAACATTTTTTTATAGCTGCAACTAATTAAAATGGCTTCAATTCTAATTCTATCGGTCGCCTTCTTCTTCATTTTTGCTAATCAGTGTACCTCTCGCGAGCTTCATGAATTAACAATGGTGGAAAGGCACGACCAATGGATTGCAGAGTACGGAAAGTCTTATACGAATGACGAAGAGAAATTAAAAAGGTTTGAGATATTCAAGAACAATGTTGAGTTCATTGAGAAATTCAATGCTGGTGGTGAGGAATCATACAAGTTAGGGATTAACCAGTTTGCTGATTTAACCAACGAAGAGTTTAGAGCTTCTTGGACTGCTTATAAGAGACCAGCTGGTGGTTCATTAACGGCTACGACGACACCATTTAAGTATGAAAATGTCACTGATCCACCTTCTGCCGTAGATTGGACGCAAAAACATGCTGTTACTAGTGTCAAAGATCAAGGAACTTGTGGTAACTTACAGTACATTAGTCTCATTTGATGTGGCACCTCTCATAACAATTTCTTTTATTTTTGTCAATTCAATCTATTTTTTATTTGATTAACTTAAAATATTTTGATTTAAGATAAAAATAAATTTTGTATTTGTATTACCTTAATATCATTAAAATTTTAATAAAAAATCATAAGATAAAAGTGTAGTAACATTCCAACTATTTTACTAGCTTAGTAATCTAGCTTAATAATTTTGTATGAATAGGGAGTTGCTGGGCTTTCTCTGCAGTCGGAGCAACCGAAGGACTTCGCAAAATCACAAAAAATGACTTAACATCTCTATCAGTACAAGAGCTTGTAGATTGCGACAATAAAGGTGAAGATAAAGGTTGTGAAGGTGGTTCAATGGAGGACGCTTTCAAGTTCATCATAAACAACCGTGGAATTACCAGCGAAATTAAATATCCATACAAAGGAGCCGACCAAAAATGCGACCCCAAAAAGGTGACTTCACGGGTAGCAACCATAACCGGATACGAAAAAGTTCCAACAAACAGCGAAAAAGATTTGATGAAAGCGGTGGCTAATCAACCAGTAGCTGTCGCAATTGACGCTGGCTCAACATCCTTTCAATTCTACTCCAATGGTGTTTATAGAGGAACCTGTGGAACTGATGTAAATCATGGAGTTTTAGCCGTCGGCTATGGCCACAGTAATACCGCGACAAAGTATTGGCTCGTAAAGAATTCATGGGGAAAGAAATGGGGAGAGAAAGGGTTCGTGAGAATGGAGAGAAATATAGAGTCCAAAGAAGGTCTGTGTGGTATAGCTACGGATTGCTCATATCCAGTAGCTTAGTTTTATTCATTTATTATTAGCGTTTTAGTAATAACTTTTTTAATGATGTAGTTTGGTTCAATTTAGCAACAATTTTTTTTCTGGTCGATCATAATTGAAAATGTGATAAAATTTATTTGTCTTTCCATAGAAATATATATACCTATTAGCTTATAAGGCATCTTCATTGGTTATATATTTTACGCTAATTGTATCATAAAAATATTAAAAATATTATAATATAGTGTGTAATTTAAATTTAAATTTTAACTTCAAAATAAGATGTTATATTGAATGAGAAATTTCTAATTTCTGCAACCGATTCTCATTTTGTATATAAAAAATATAAATGAAATGTAAAAAAATTAGTTTCCTATAAATGTATTGTTAAAATTAATTCTCCAATTTTTTCTTTGTTCAAGAATAAATAGTAGCGTAAAAAAAGAAGAGGTACATGGAGAACGCAGCAGAAATGCATCAAAATATGATGGAAGAAAAGATGACAAATAATAACTAAACTTTGTTAAAAAAAAATTAAATAAATGTTTTTTTAACATAATTAAATAATTAATGATAATTTTTTAATTAATTTATATCAATATGATGATTTGGCATATGCTAAATTTGGCATCAAATTTACCATATGCCAAATTTTTAATAAAATATATTAGTTCAATGAGGATATATTTTACTTTATATATCACTTGGTTCATTATAAAGTACTTTTCGGGAGTTTACTTCTCGGGAAGTTTTAATAAAAAATATTTGTTTCATTTTTTTATTTCACAATAAGTGTAGAACTAGTTTTCACATATCATAATGTGAGTAGAGCGGGGTTCGGGGCGTCTCGCCCTATCTTATGGCTGACTTCGGATCTAAAAAGGTTAATAGAGTCGCCACCTAGCTAAACTAGGAAATGCTTTTTTCTACAGATTAGATAACATCACATGCTTATGGGTAGATTATCGTGTATCAATTCAAAAGACCGGGTTTGATGAACACTACCAAAACTCTTGTACTTGACTTATCGACCACATCGTATTTATAGGATATATCCAGGTATCTCATCTTAATCATACATGTAGTCCATATGATAATGTGTTGGAAATATAAACAAGTCTGGAAAGCGATAAAGCATGTGAGACGCGCATATGACTCGATATGGACTAACATGTGAGACATGTATCATGTACTCCTAAACAAGCATCTAATCCTGGTGGTTTCTATCACGTAACAGACAGAGGTGGATCTTTAGTCAGTTTGCATGCACAAAGCCTAAATATGTCTAAGTGATATTGATTTTATTTTAAGTCATCTTAAATGCCTATACAACCTTCTAATTACATTTTCCTGTCAATCCTATGATTTTTTAGTGATTTGTTGGGCTTGCTGGATTTGGAGCTAAGTTAACGTGAAGTTAATTAGCCTGTCAATATTGAATCTGGACATGCTTTGAAAAGCGATTAAACATTGGAAACATACACACATGCAGTTGGATATACGTACAAGGTTAGAAATACTTTTTAACCTTGTATAACTAGAGTGTTTGGCACTCGTCAGTCGTCTGACTGTCTCTGTTATCAAAATCGGGACTTAGTCAGAACATGGAAATTCTTCGTCTTGTTGATATGGATCTGCTAGTTTTACCTGGGTCGATTTTGAGTTCAAACGTGTAATACCCTGAAAATTGGACGTTTCGGAAGAAAGCGGTGTATATCATTGTGGATCGACAAAATGATAAAATTACAGAATTATCAGAGATAATTAAATAAAAGAGGACCCGAGTAGGTCGATATTGAAGCTCTAATAAAAAAAATTCAATATTTAAAATTCCATTAAAGAAATGGAAATGGACTTAAGAGGAATATATGAAGAAATGGATAAAAGTACAATTAAGCTCAAAATTTGAAAATAATATTTAATTCCCGGAAAATATAATTTAAATAGATTATTGACGGAAATTAGTATTTATAAAAATAATATCGATTATTTGGATATTAGTATTTGCTAAAATAAAATATGAACGGAAAAAGTAAGAAAACAAACGTTTTGGCTCAAATTGGAAATTGAGCGTTTTTGGCCAAAATTTATTAAAATAAATTATCGAAAAATGAAATAATAATATATTTAAATTATATTATTTATTTGAATATAAATAATACGGAATTTATCGAGTTTAAATATTTAAGCGACCGGAGGACAAAATCGAGTGAAAAACAAGCTAGAAATCAAAGTGGTTTGAGTCAATTTCTTCAAGGATAAAAAAGGACTCTTTGTCGAAATTATAAATAGCCAAAGGATTTAATTTTCATTCAGCAATATCAAATATTCTCAGCTGAAGCAAAAGGAGAGATCATCTTCTTCCTCAATGTCACATGCAAAAAGATTCAAATCACCATATCTCACTCGTTTTTAGTCCGATTAAAGCAATTCTTACGGCAATGGAACGAGCATGGAATCCTCTATTGATTGAACCCAGAAAATCAAGGTAATAAGCTCGTTCCTTGGTTAGGGTTTCTGAGTTAATTTCCTATATTGATTGAGTTTAATGGCTATGATGATTTAAAGGTTAAAAATGGTGTTTATGGTGTTTATAGTGTGAAATTGGTTGGTTTAAGCTAATAATTGTGGTGTTTGTTGTGAGAAATGAGCGTTGTGAATATTGTTGTGTTTAGGGGTTATTAATAATATTTCACGGACCTTATGAAAATTATTAGTTCGGACTTTTCAATTTATTTATTTTATTTTATTTCCTTTCTTTTTAATTCTGCTTAAATCCAATTTATCGCGTAATAATTTCTTACTGAAATTATTATTTTACGATAACTTTGATAGACCCACTTTGGTCTAAATCCTTATTATCCAATCTTAATCTGATATTCTCGTTCTTAATCTTCACGGTTATGCCTCGTGGCACTATACGTTAAACCTAAAAATTTAGGTTATTAGAAATGCATATCAAAAGCATGCATATCATTCACATCATATATCATGTATGTCATGCATCATATACTAACCCTTTATGGATGCATCCATATAGGAACAAAAGTTCTGATTGTTTGCTCGTGAAGGCAAGGGTCCAGGGTAATCAGACACTCAAATCAGCTATTCTCGATTGCAGGATGACGCATTGTAACAGTGAGAACCAGATTGCAAGCCAGATTGAACCAAGGTGTTCCACCTAGGAAGTTGAACCGATAATGGAAGAAGGGATCTAGATCCCAGGATTTGAGATATTTCAGGATGTTCTCGAGGACATGAAGAAGGATTCGAAGAATGCTACCCCGCAAGACCTACTTGTTGAGGACTTGTTCGACAACATGTCTAGAAACCCGACCCTTGGGGAGGACACCTTAGCAAACTTGGAAGCATTTGTGCTTAGGAATATTTTTGATTTATTTAATGAAACATGATGTAATTCCAGCATCCATTTATAAGGATGACGACATCTTTGCTTCCAAAGTCAAATAGATAATTAGTAATCATGCGCATTTGTGTGATATCCTACTTGATGAACATGTTATTTTCAATGATCACCCTATACACATATATGACATAAGATCTACTAAAATTGATTTGTACTATATAGGTCCAAAGGAAAATCCTAGAGAAATTTCTATTTCCAACGATCTTACCCCTGATGTGAGAAAGAGTGTCGAACGAGTAATCTTGAAAAGAAAAACAGTTTTTTCTTAGTCTTATGATGACATGCCAATAAACCAGATTTGAAGCTGATAAAACAAAAACTCAGGAGATTGAGCGCCTGCCAGCATGATGTTCTCATTTATGGTCGGGTTCTCTGGATACAACCAGATTATGATGACTTTGATAGACAAAATCAAAATCGCCTTCATCACAAAATAGGGAACTTACTACTGTCGAGTAAGGCCATTTGGGCTGAAGAACGCAGGTGCTGCCTACCAGAGGATGGCTATAACCATTTTCCACAATATGATCCATGAGGAGGTCAAAGTCTATGTTGATGATATGACGATAAAATTAGACACAGAGAGTGTTCATTGGGAAACCCTCGATAAATTCCTAGCAAGGGTTGAACGTTATAATCTAAGGCCCAATCCCAAGAAATGCATTTTTGGGGTGACAGAAGTAAAACTGCTGGGACACATAGTCGGTAGACACATAATCAAAATTGACCCAGACAAGGTGAAGGCTATGTGTGAGTTGATGGTGCTGAAGACAGAATCAGGGGTAAGGGGTTTCATCGGAAGATTACAATGCATCTTCTAGTTCATTGTGAGGATAACATCAGCTTGCAGCCTGATCTTCAAGATGCTCAAGAAAGACCAGGCAGTGGTATGAAATGACCAATGTAAAAAAGCATTCGATAAAATAAGAGAGTATTTGATCAAATCCACTAGTCTCGAGACCACCAAAAAATGGAAGGTTGATGATCCTGTATTTGGCCATGGAGACAAACTCCATAGGGGCGATGATGGCCCAAGAGAATGAATATGGTGTCTAACACGCTAAGGGTATGAAAACCGAACAAAAAAAAATTTGGGCAATTTTCCATGTAGACCGAATCAGAAAACCAACCGGTTCAGTTTAAAAAAATATTTTTTCCTAAAATTTCGGTTCGTTTTTTTTTAAAAGCAAAAAATCGGTACGGTTTTGTTCAAACCGGTTCAATCTCGTTTCAATCTTACAATTATGTTGATTATTAAACTTCCTAAAAATAAACACATCTGTTTCAGTCGGATTTTCCAATTGCACTCTTTAGTAATGCACTTTACAATAAATATAAGCTTGCACGATTTATTAACTTTGTATTGAAAATGACCTTTATAGCACAAACTGCTAACACTTTCTTCAATATTTCGTTGTTCTTGAATTTCTGACCTTCTCTCATCTCTGTGTATCTTGCCTCTATAATTATAAACATTTCCTCATTCAACTTTACTAATTCTGGAATACAATGTGCCATAACCAATTCCAAATTTGTTGCGTCTGTAAACGTTTTGTATTTAATTCACATCCTTTGTTGATATTTGAGAGTTTTTCAAACACATTTTCTGAAAACTTGCAAGTTTTTTCTTCAGAAATTTCATATAACAGATTTATGATCCGTTGAATAGAAAGAGCAACGCTCTGACAGATTTTGTATATCAACATAAATTGGAAATATTGTGCTATCTATTTCTCTATTTTTCAATGTAAAAATAAAAAGAAAGCGACAAATCATCATCTACTAAAATTGCCGATACACAACTCTTCACCTAAAAACCGAAGTTAATATGATAAAACATATTATTACACCAATAATACACCAATAATGCACAAATAATTCAGCAACAATATATGACAGATACACTAACGTACATTAGACTAATTATATATCAACAATAGACTAATAATACACCAACATTACACTAACAATATAGCAAAAATAAATCAAAAATACACCAACATTACACCAATAATACACTATAAATTATTCATTATTCAACATACATATTATTCATTGACCTGAAATGCTAGGAATGCTACTTACATATGATAAAAATCTACACCAAAAATTTCATGCAATAAATAAACTAATATATTCATTAATCAAGTGATATAATAAAAGTTACTTACCTGATATCGTATTTCAATTTTATAATCAATATTATCAAGATTCCGTAGTTTTTCAGCATATCTAACATTGCTTTAAAATTGCTTTGTTTATCAATCAATGCTCCTTTTATTTTGAAATCTTTAAATTCCATATCATGATTCCAGTATCCATTATAATGCATAAAAATTAGAATTTCAAGATCTCCATTTCTGCAAAAAGTAAATTCTTCTTTATTTTGACAGTTTATCACATATGAAATCTCATTAAAAAAACTAAATTTTATCAAATATATATGTATTACCTCAAATTTCTGATTTTGTCGAGTTCATCTAAAATTCAACCGTTTCAATCAATATTCTCACCGATTTTGAGATGTATCGGTGTCTCAGGAATCGCGACTTCAATCAATTTCTATTTCAAATCATTTTTCTAAATCTCAATTTAAAATTAGGATTGAATCTAAGAATTTTTGATATGGATTAGGGATTGAATTTCAGAGCTTTCAAAATTGTAATATGTTCTTCAATTTTCACTTTTTTTTGTTTCATCAATTATGGTTGACGTTGTTAAGTGGCATCCCATTAATTAAGTCATTTTTGAAATTAAGTTAGCAAAAATGGTAGCGAAGGGAATTATGGAAAGATGACCAAATTTGTTGTAATTAAGTTTCAAAAACAGGGTATTATATTATATATGAAAGCATGAATTGGGGGCACATTTACGCTAATGTCCTTTTCACTTTATAAAATATAACTATTAATTAAAAACTATTAAAATAATATTAAAATTAGAGTACTAACTAAAATAAACTACTATATTAAGATAATTATTGAAATTAGAGTATTAGCTAAAATAAACTACTATGGTGGGATAATTTTCCAGAGTACTAACTAAAATAGACTACTTAAAATATCTAATAATTACTATTTTAATTGTTTTTAATCATATAGAATTTTAAATAAAATAAACTACTTTAATTATTATTTGATATTTTTCTATTTAATTTTCTATACATATAAAATTTAATATCAATTAAAAATATTAAACTATTAATAAATTAATAAATTATTTAAAATAGTAAATAAAATAAACTATTCCTACTTAACTACTATTTTAAACATAATTTGATAATTTGACGAGTCATACTACGAGTCACGTGTGAAACACATAAAGCGACACTAGTTATATAAATAATCCCTAATTAATAAGGGTAATGTATAATATCTTCTCATTTAAATAATAACTATATGTCTATTATTTAGATTAAAAATTTGAAATAATTTTCGGGAGGGGCAGTATGTATTTTTCCCATGCTAATATTGGAATGCCAAATCGGGATGAATCAGAAAACAAAAGAATCCAGAAGTTGGAGTCCAATATAACAATGGTATGACTCAAAATTTGTACCAAAAACATTACAAAAGTTATAGTATTATTATTATACACAGTTTATGGACATTGCATTTCCAAAGGCTATACATGCCAACAAAAGTATTAACCCTCCTTCCTGCTTAGAGATGTTAACCGTGAAAAACCTGAATATTCCTCGACGGGAGCAGGAAATCTGTAACTGTGCATGCTTGGAGAAATACGATTGTTTTTCTGAACTAACAGAAGTTCGAGGTAGGCATTTTGCTTTAGAAGACGGCCAACCATTTAGCTTTAAAATTGTCTTCATTGCATGTCTGTGTGCTGATATTGAACCAACAATATATATTCACCAAGGTTAGTCTTCGAAAGGCTAGATCTTGCCATAGTTAGCCTTGCATAAGTTGAATTCCTACACTAAAAGGATCTGCAGTTATATCAGATGAAAGAACAGAACTAAGATTCTCTGAGATTAACTGGGAAGTTGAATGGACAAGCATCATAATAACGGAAAGAAAGATAACACCGAGTGTCAACATCTAAGACATACTATACAACATGGAAACGTTGAAATAAAAATACTGAAATGAAAAATGGTGAAAGAATATATTTTACGAGAATGGGTAATAAAATTAAAGTTCTGAAGTATCATTAGCGTTTCAGAAACAAAAACATATTAAAATGTATGACTCGACAAGTTTCCGTGTGCAGCAAAGAAGACAGGCATTCTCTTAAAAATAAGTTGGATTGAATGATGATAAGACACAATAAGAAACTTTAGCATGTCTTGCACGAGGCAATCACAAATTCACAGTATGTAGAAGAATCACAAAGAAAATGATTTAATCAGTTTCCAAAGTTCCTAACCTCAAAGAAACTGGTCAACACAAGATTTTTGTCAGTCTAGAGGAAAATTAAATACCTTACAAAAAATGATTCTGTTTGCTGGTCAGGAATAGGAAAACCAGAAAAAACAGGTACCCGGTACTTAATCCTCAGAAGCTATGCTTGCAGAGTCTCAATATCTTTATTCACGTCCATTTTGGTCGAACACATTGCAAAATGCAAAATGCAGAAACCCCAAAGTTATGCATAAAGAAATAGGAAGAGCAGTTTCATCAATAGGAGAAGGCTTATCGGTTATATTTGTAAAATGACATTTCAACCTTCCTGCCAATTAAAGCAAAGGCTATTGCTCGATAATTTACTTTACTTAATCTACCAAAGATGCAAGATACCAAACAGAAGTTGCATAAAACAACACATACACTTACCAGTTTGTTAAGCAGTTCCTGTTATCAACCTTTCTTGCTGATCTAACTTTTTGACTTTTATAATGCCAAAGAGAATTTGGAAGCTGAAAAATGCACAAACTACATATGCTGCAATGGCTGGTACCTGGAAAAGAAAACCATTTATTAACCGCCATTAAATATCAGGAGTACAAATACAAAAAAACATGCATAAGAAGAAACAATTGCAAAAAACAGCTTACTCTAATAGAGTTGAGGTACAAAATTGTTGCAAGGTTTATAAGACTTCCAGCAGCTACTGCCTGTTGTTTGGAAAGGTGGACAATATAAAAGTAAATATTCCGGCCAATCAACACATATTAAAACATTGTCTTAAAAAATTATGAAAAAAACAATTCAACAGCAGATTTGGAGCACGGGCATATTTTACTGCTAACTCTATGAGGCAGGCACACTGACTCCTAAATTTCTGAACAAGTGAATACAGCCATACAAGGCATTTACGTACAATTTAGAATATTAAAATTCTGGATGCATGAGCACAGCAATAAAGGTATCTAATAGCCAATATAGAACTTTTGACCATGTGTAGCGTTAGTAAAACCAAGCAACTTATCGGATTCAAAAGCTATTTATTCCCAAACGAGCTAAATTATACTTATTCTTCTGTGAGTTTTTGATAAAATTCATAAAAGAAAGGCATGATAAGTGAAGGTGAACACTTTTACTACATTTTAGACACAAATGAAACCAGCTATAATGTCCTCAAAAGTTAAACATGCAAGCTTTCAACAGCATATTCCAAGAAAAGACTTTCTCATTGAAGTTCCAACGAGGCAAATTGCACATTTTCTTGAGGTATTTAATTCAAAGTACTGCAATTATGTAATTCAGATGTAAAATCATACGAGTGGGACTTAAAGCACATGAAAGAACATGGTATCCGCAACTATAAATGTCAGCCAAACCCCTCTTCATCCAGAAAAGCATCCGATTACAAACAGAGTTTGACATAATGTGAATTCATATAACAACAATAACACTTCAAGCTTTCAATTTAATTTCTTTTGAGTGTGTGGGAAATATGAGATCTTCTAGTTTTTTTGTCATTTGGAAATATTAGCTGTAGTTTCCTTTTCTGTTTTTATCAGTTCCTTAAGTCATGGGATTGTATATTTCTTTCCTTAGTTTATTTCCAAAGATAGAATTGTAAAGTTGATATAAGTTGTAATCTTGATAATGAATTATTCAAGCTGAAAAAGTATATTCAATTCTTTTTCTGGTTTCATGGTATCAGAGCCGGCCTTTCCAACGGCGTAAATATCATTGGCAACCAGCGCTAACCAAATGGCAAACTCTACAACATATTCAACAGAATCAACTGGAAACCCGATTGTTTCCAACCCTCAGTATATCGCTCCTTCTGATAATGCTTCATTCCAAATCACTTCACACAAGCTGAATGGGAGTAATTTCAGAGAGTGGTATCAATCAATCTTACTCGTGATGAAAGGCAGAGGAAAAATGGGATATTTGACAGGAGTAAATACAGCGCCACCATTAGAGTCAGCCAAATATAGTACATGGGAAGCTGAAAATTCCATTGTAATGGCATGGTTGATTAACTCAATGGATCAAAGAATTGGACGCTTGTACCTGTTCTACCAAACGGCAAAAGAAATATGGGATGCGGTGAAAGAGATGTATTCGGATCTTGAGGATATATCACAAAGTTTTGAAATTCGTTCCAAGATCCGAAATACGCGACAAAGTACATCATCTGTCACAGAGTACTTTAATACTTTGTCGGAATTATGGCAAGAAATTGATTTGTTTCATAATATCAATTGGAAATGCCCCGATGATGGAGTATTATATAGCAAAATGCTAGAAAAGGACCGAATATTTGATTTTTTGCAGGGTCTAAATCAAGATCTCGATGATGTTAGAGGACGCATACTCGGCATGAAGCCTCTACCCACATCGAAAGAGGCCTTTGCTGAAGTTCGACGTGAAGAGACAAGGAGAAAAGTGATGTCCCTGCCATCACAAAGTGCAGCAATAGAGACAGCAGCCCAGGGATCTGCTTTAGCTACAAATCGCTACAGTGAAGAAAAAGATGCGAAAGGAGCCTTTGGAAAAGATGTTTGGCGGTGTGAGCATTGTAAAAAACCTTATCATACTAAGGATACATGCTGGGATCTCCATGGAACACCTCTTGATTGGAAGCCTCGAACTCAAAGAAGAAAAAAGGTTTATGTGACTGAAATAACTACGAGTTCTACTCCTCAACTATTCACAGATGAACAAATGGAAGTGCTTCGAAAAATGGTGAATTCCTCCTCAGAGCTATCCAAATCTGCCCCATCAAATTCTAGAGGTTCTACAGCCTTAACAACTCACAAAGGTATTGTTTCTTTGTTTTCATGTAAAGATGTATGCGAAACTTGGATAGTGGACACAGGTGCCTCTGACCATATGACAGGTTCAAGATCAAAAATTAATAACTACAGATCATGTAAAGAGAAAGTTGGAATTACAGTAGCTGATGGGTCTGTATCTTCAGCGAAAGGGAGAGGAAATATAGAAGTCAATGGACTAAACTTGAGATCTGTTCTTCATGTTCCTAATTTGAAGTGTAATTTACTTTCAGTAAGTAAATTAACAAAAGGCTTGAACTGTTCAGTGACCTTTTTTCCTTCTTATTGTACATTTCAGGATCTGTCATCGGGGAGGACGATTGGGAATGCTGAGGAGCGAAATGGTCTCTATTACTTATCTGATGTAATCCCTTCTGTGAGTTTTAAGTCATATGCTAGTCTTTCTGTGTCTTCTGATTCAAACATTCAGTTATTGCACAAAAGGCTAGGTCATCCAAGCTTCTCTTATTTAAAACATTTGTATCCTCAATTATTCATTAATAAAGATCCTTTGTCATTTCATTGTGACTACTGTATTCTTGCCAAACAAACTCGTGCGTCTTACCCCCCTCACGCATATAAGCCTTCTAATCCATTCCATTTAATTCACAGTGATGTATGGGGACCATCACGAGTGCTAAGTTTAACAGGAGAACGATGGTTTGTTACCTTTATCGATGATCATACACGAGTATGTTGGGTCTACTTAATGAAAGAAAAATCAGAAGTGACCAAAATTTTTAAACAGTTTCATAAAATTGTGACAAATGTTTTCCAATCATCTATACATATTCTTCGAAGTGACAATGGCAGAGAGTACTTCTCTAATGAATTAAATGAGTATCTTCAAAAAAATGGCATAATTCATCAAAGTTCATGTGCATATACCCCTCAACAAAACGGTATCGCCGAAAGAAAAAACCGTCATTTGTTGGAAGTTGCCAGATCAATTATGTTTGCTAGTCATGTTCCAAACTGTTTTTGGGGTGAAGCTATTACTACATCTGCTTTTCTTATTAATCGAGTCCCTTCCAAAAATTTAAAATATCAAACGCCTCTTAGTAAATTGCTGTCTATTTTTCCATCATCTCGCATCTATAATTCTCTTGAACCTCGAGTGTTTGGGTGTGTTGCATATGTTCATAACGTTCAACCTAATCGTGGTAAGTTGGATCCAAAAGCCCTTAAATGTGTTTTTCTTGGTTACTCTCCCACGAAAAAGGGTTACAAGTGTTACCACCCTCCCACAAAACGTTTCTTTATCACTTATGATGTTTCCTTTGTAGAAAATCAAACTTTCTACTCCCAAATTTCTCTCCAGGGGATGAATGATAATCAAGGAGAGAAACATTGGGATCCATTTTCTGCCACTATTTCACTTCCTTTGCCCACTTCAATTATTCCCTCTGACATTGTTCAAGCAGGAGAGCCAAATATTTCAGCAGATCCAAAACCAATCTTAATGTATTCAAGGAGAGCTCCAACGCAAACTCAAGAGTCCAACCAAATGGCAGGTCCTAGTACTACAAACAATCAAGAAGAGGATGGTGGAGATAATCAAGAGGAGGATGAGACATATCATGAGAATGAAGAGCACACGAATGATCTTGACCTTCCAATTGCCATGAGAAAAGGGGTAAGATCTAATGCCAAAAATTTCAAATATCCTATCTCTGATTATGTTGCATATTCTAAATTGTCAGGAAATTTCAAGGCATTTACTGTTAAAATTGACGAGATACAAATTCCTAAAAATATCCATGAGGCACTTCAAGATCAAAATTGGAAGAACGCTGTGCTAGAAGAAATGAAGGCATTGAATGAAAATAATACTTGGGAGATGGTACAATTGCCAGAAGGAAAGAGAGTAGTTGGTAGTAGATGGGTATTCACAGTGAAATACAAACCAGATGGCAGTGTAGACAGACACAAGGCGAGATTGGTCGCACAAGGTTTTACTCAAACCTACGGAATTGATTACGAAGAAACATTCGCACCAGTTGCCAAACTTAACTCAATTAGAGTTCTCTTATCTATTGCTGCCAACTTAGATTGGAAATTACATCAGCTAGATGTTAAAAATGCTTTCCTCCATGGCATGTTAGAAGAAGAAGTGTATATGAGGGCTCCTCCGGGATTTGAAGTAGAGAAAGGATCAGACAAGGTATGTAAGCTAAATAAGTCTCTTTATGGTTTGAAACAATCTCCGAGAGCTTGGTTTACAAAATTTAGCAGTGTGATGAAGTCTTTTGGGTATAATCAAGGGCATGCTGATCACACCTTATTTGTGAAGAAGAATGAGTCAGGAAAACAAGCAATACTCATTGTGTATGTAGACGATATGGTAATCACAGGCAATGATGAGTTGGAGATTGAGAATCTCAAAAAGAGACTTCAAGCTGAATTCTTGGTGAAGGATCTTGGAGAACTTAAGTATTTTCTTGGGATGGAGGTTGCAAGAAGTCGTAAAGGAATCTTCATTTCGCAAAGAAAGTATGTACTTGACTTGTTGAAGGAAACAGGAAAGCTTGGATGCAAACCATCTAGCACACCCTTAGAACGCCACTGGAAGCACAAGATATCAGAAGATGATCCACCAGTAAATAGAGAGAGCTATCAACATTTAGTTGGAAAACTCATTTACTTGTCACTCACAAGACCTGATATTGCCTTTAGTGTGAGCACAATAAGTCAATTCATGCATGCTCCTACAAAAAGGCATATGGAAGCAGCAAATCAAATTTTGAGATACTTAAAAGGGAGTCCGGGCAAAGGTTTACTGTTCAAGAAAACTGAAATTAGAGATGTTGGATTCTCTGATTCCGATTGGGCTGGAGGTAATGATAGCAAGTCAACAACCGGATATTGTACAAAGGTTTGGGGAAATTTGGTCACTTGGAGAAGCAAAAAGCAATCTGTGGTTGCTCGAAGTAGTGCGGAAGCCGAGTATAGGGCCATAGCTCAAGCAACATGCGAACTTATTTGGATTCAAAAATTATTGACAGATTTGAACATGCCAATAACAGGTCCGATGAAGTTGTTTAGTGACAGCAAATCAACCATCAGCGTGGTTCATAATCCAGTTCAACATGATAGAATGAAGCATGTGAGAATTGACAGAAGTTTCATTAAAAATGAGATAGAAAATGGCACTATTGCATTGTCATATACACCTACCATGTCTCAAGAAGCTGATGTTCTAACTAAAGCTCTTCAAAAATCAAGTTTCAATCTTTGTGTTAGCAAGCTGGGAATGATTGATATCTATTCACCAACTTGAGGGGGAGTGTGGGAAATATGAGATCTTCTAGTTTTTTTGTCATTTGGAAATATTAGCTGTAGTTTCCTTTTCTGTTTTTATCAGTTCCTTAAGTCATGGGATTGTATATTTCTTTCCTTAGTTTATTTCCAAAGATAGAATTGTAAAGTTGATATAAGTTGTAATCTTGATAATAATGAATTATTCAAGCTGAAAAAGTATATTCAATTCTTTTTCTGGTTTCAGAGTGGCAGTGGCCAATGAAGAAAGTTACAAGGTTTACATCACAATAATATTCTTCAAGCTAATTAATCAACAAAAAAGATAATATCTACCATAAAAAATTGAGATTGTTTGGACATTTCATTACTTAATACTATGTTGCTTTTTAATATCTTATAGACCAAGCTATTTTTCACCATATTATCCTAAAGCTGTACCGATATAGTGACTAGCCTATTTAATGGAAATCCACAGAAATATGAATGTAACTTCTAAAAGTAAAGCTATCATCAATTTCTAAGTTAGACACACTTACACTCCCTACTGTCTTTTGCACAGCAGCCACACGCAAAAAAGCCCTTTCAGACTCCAGAGTTCTAACCCGGAGCTTTAAATCACCTTGCTCCTGAAAAAAAGTGTTAACTGCCAATCAGCACACCTGCAACCAATAATATAATATTGATAAAAACAGAGCAAGCTAGAACACAAGAAGCAATGGCAATGGGTCGAGTTTGGAGAGGGTTTTGAGACACCCTTACCCTATCCTTTTTGTGAATAGGTCGGGTAGGGTTCGATTCAGGAACGGGGCTGGGGCTGGTAGAGTCGGATAATACATATTATTTCTAAGAAAAATATAATATTAACTACAATTTTAATTATTATATATTGTTTTTCTATGTATAAAAGTATATATTTAAAATATTTGCCTACAATTGCAAAAATAATATCCAATACTTCATTCAAAACTTTATTTAAATCAACATAATTTTTAATTTTTATATTAAAAACATAAAACTTATAATATAAATAAGGCCAAACTATTTTTAAAATTCAAACCTTTGCGTCTTTATCAATTACGGCCAAACTTGTTAACCTTTTTTGTCCAATTTGAAAGTTTTTTTTGCAATTATGTCCAAAACTTTGGATTTCATTTTGTAAATCCAAATTTTTGCGTCATTTATCAATTGCGACCAAACTTTCATATTAATTCTATTTAGAAGTTAGAAAACATTTTTAAAATTTGGTAGTAATTGTTAAAAGATAAAAGATTTGGATTTAAAAAATGAAATTCAAAGTTTTGGACACAATTGCAAAAAAACCTTTTTCGACATAACTGTAAACATTAGAAGGTTCGGTCAAAATTGATAAAAGACATAAAAGTTTGGATTTTAAAAGTGATTGTGCCAATAAATAAAATCAAAGATCCATATCGGGTTTTGGATAGGGTATATGAATACCCTTACCCAACTCCATATTTTAAAGGGTAGGGTGTTATCCGTTCCGCTCGGATAGGATTGGACGGGTACCCTATGGATAGAACACCCATTGCTATCCTTAGTCAGAACTCCATCATCCTACCAATCGTTGGATAGTTTCTGCAAGCTTTTCAACTCTATCAGCCTGTCTAAATAAGTTGTAGAATGCACTAGACTGCCTGTCCCATCTCTTTCTGAGGTCCTGAAATATTATACATTAAATGAAAATGAGACATGTCTCATGCCTAGCTAAATAGGCCAAGTTTATATCAAATTCTTTGTGTAGATAAATAAGAAAGAGACAAATTACACCTTCACAAAAACTTCAACTCCAGCTTCGCGAAACTTTAGCAACTCAAGTGCATAACTACATAGGTAAAACACGCAAAAATTCAGACATGTAAAAAGAGCATGTGCAACCAAAATCTATAAAATTAAACAGAATTTTTGTTTTGGCTAAAAATAGAAGCGGAAGCTAGATTTTTCTCACGGCTTGGCAATCTCTGTTATATCAAACCGAGGGTCAAGACCCTTCCCAATGCCATCCAATACTGCAGAAGAATTTAAATTAATGGCCTTAGTTCATTGTTGCACTTGGCATCACAAAAAAAACTATAGATTCCATAACAGCACCTGAAAAGGCTCTAACAACAAATGTGAATGTGGCAGGAAATCGAAAAGGTTGATCTGCTGCAATGGCTAACAAGTCTTCTCCTGTAAAGAGAATCAAACAGATGAGAGTTCTACTTAATGTCCAAAATCAGGTGAAAAGGTTAAAAAGCTGCATTGTCTTTTCCATAGTGATTAATCCAATCCCATGAATTTATTCAACAAGCCAAAAACCTTGTTCGCTTATGGAAAACAAAATAGCAATGAGAATTACCAATTGCAGCCAAGCGTTGCTTCTTTTTCTCTATCTTTTCCTCCTTACTCAATTGCTTTTTAAATCCAAGTTCTGCTGTAGCCATTTCTCTCTCTCTTCTTTGAGCAGCAAGACGCTCCTCAAAACTGCCAAAAGAATCAAAAGTTCTTAGTTGCAATCACGTTTAAACATAGCCACTTGACATTAATTCACATTTGTGTCAATCATTTTTTCAAGAATTAACATTAGTATCATTAATCCTACTGGTAATACCCAATGTCAAAGAAAACTAGGTGTTTTTTTTTCTTCATACTACTAGAAATGTCACTTAGACCATTGCCATCTCACAAGGGGGCAAAAAGAACTGAGGGGAAGCTAGGCACCAGACGTTTTGTAGATCATAGCACGTACATAACTCCAGCTAGGTACTAAAACGATACTAATATTTTAAGGAACTAAGATACTACAGCAACTATGAGTGACCTCCATGGAGTTTAAAAGTATGACCATAAGTGCGCAACTGCATTCATACTTCTTTACTCCTCCTCACTATTATTTGAAGTTTGAACCTTAGAGTTATACAGTTATCATCCAGAAACAGTGGCCGAAATCAACACTTTGAGATTGCTCTAATAGCTAGCCAAAAGTGCACCAAAGACGTTCAACAGATCTGGCTAATCGCTTATCCTTGATCAACAAAAAATTTACAACTACAGCAATCAAAATGAGAAAGAAAACACTCTAATAAACTTAAAGCACCTGACAAGGAAGAATTGTGCAGTTCGTCTGACAGCTGTCATGTCTCCAGTAGGCACAAGAACACCCATTTGGACCATTGCTTGAAGAACCTACGTAAGACGAATTTTTTATTTTATAAAATCATAAAGACATCTAACCAAGTGAAAGACAATATAACTGAAAATATTAGTGTAACATTAACGTTAAGGAAATATAACCTGATGGCAGGCAACCTTAGTTAGAAATAAACTCACCTTATCAGGATCCTTCTCATAAACTCCATAAAAAGTTTCCAACAATCCTTCTCTTATGTTTGAACTGATGCTGCATCATCTCAGCACAGAAGACAGTCAATACAAAAATTTTAAGGAAACATTGAATTTGCAAAATCTACAGAGAATCAAAGAAGTACCTTCCCATCATGCCAAAATCATAAAAGATCAGTCGTCCACCGTTGACATCGTCAACAGCTATATTTCCTGGATGCTGAAGATTAAACATGACAAAGGGTTTCATTAAATGGACATGAGAAATTTGGAAAGACATTTAGTAATCTTGAATTGCAATTTCCGCATCTTCCATATTTGTTAAATAGAGTAATAATCATCAAAAGACTCATAAAAGCTTTTAAACTACTGAAAATAGAATAATAAACATCAAATTTACAACAATCTAGTAAGGAGATTCTTTAGTTTCTTTCCTTCTACATGTTCAGGCCCTTTGTTTTGTGATGAAAACTAAGGAGTGAAATGGAGTCCTAGGAAACGGAACAGTCTATCCAAACACAGCCTTAAGAACTTTAACACCAGAAACTAGAATTCTGCCACAACTTACAGGATCAGCATGAAAAAAACCATGAGATAGAATTTGTTCCAAGTAAGATTCAACAGCATAGCGGCCCAACCTGCAGCATGTGGCGGAAACAGAACCCAGTTACAAGTAATAGTCAAACTGACTGTCTCAGTTTAAAAGAGGCATATTATGTTATCAAAATCGTACAATTCGTGATTCGAATCTTACTATTCGATTCGATTCACCCCCAAATCAATTCGAATCTCTGAGTGAATCTCAAATTAAACTGAATCTATGCCGAATCTATAGTGAATCTTACTGAATCTACGATTCGTGCAATTCATTATGATTCCTTAAATTAAACAAAAAAATCAAAAAGATTGATATACCATAAATTAAAAGAGAAAAAAGAAGATTTTAATAAATGCAAATAATTTAGAAAGGAATTATCAATTACCCTCTTAACTCAAAATAACCCTTTCAAATACACTGGAGAAACAATAGTTAGTTTGTCAAACACTTTTACTACAATTATTTTAATTTTATTTGTTAAGAGTCTTAAGACTTTCATGTGTCAAATTATTGTATAGTTCATTTTTTTAGAAATATATTACATTTTACATATATTTTATGCAAGTAAATATTTTTTTAGATAGTATTAAAAACATAAATCGAATCTTACGATTCGATTCGATTCCTGATTCTCGATTCTCTAATCTAAGCATTTCGATTCTCGATTTGACAACTAAAATGTCGAACACAGGTTGTTACCTTTTACGATCAACACCCAATTGATCTATAGCTTGTATCTTATTAATTTTGATCCCTGGGACATACTCCATTGTCAGCACCTACATGGGACGACATCAGTAAAAGAAAGTTATTTTGATTCAGAAACTTAGTATTCATATGTTGAAGCTCATATTAACAGATGCAAACCTGTGGCGTAGTGAATTCCCAGTAAATTGATGGGACTTTGACATATTCCAGATCTTTGAAATTACTTGCAAATAGTTCTGCATTAGCAGCTTCCTTGGTGTAATCAATCTCCTGAAAATTGGAACTCACATTAGCTACAACTGCCACAAATAGCAATCCAATACATGCAAGGAAAAAAGAATCTATTCTAGTGATCCAAATATCTTTAAAATCTGCAAGTTAAAGATTAACTAGAAATATTGTTAAGAATTTATGATTTAAGTCCTACCGACACATAAAGGGTATGGCTTCATGCTGTTACAGTTTTAATTTTTCACAAATTTAACCGACCCTGACCACAAGAAGAAAATAACATAGAGAGGAAGAGCAGATCAGAAGGTACTAGTAATTCTGTTGGAGCAATTTCAAATAATCCTGTTTTCTCATTATTGTGTCCCATAGTGGATCATCCTTAATTATTAATATTTAAGCAGATACTATTCACATTTTAACTCTAATGATACCCCATTCTGTTACCATTGCTGGATTATTGGTTTCTGAATTCTGCACAAAATCAAATAACATTAATTACATTGTCCCCCATTTGTCTTTGGTGTGCATCCAATAGAACATTTAATTTCAGTTATAACTTGGTCTCACACTCACTACTTGAACCAGCCGTGTTATAACAAAGAAATTGCAAGGGATATTAATTGTTCCACTCAAATATAGCATTCATCAATCAATTATACAGCAAGAATAGTACATTCTAATTTGCATTGCCCGGCCAAAGATAATACCGAGGAAATAAAGGGAATTCACCTGATACAAGACATTAGCACATTCATCATAAATTGCAACCCAATCTCTCTTTGCACCATCTGACTTTGGGTCCACCTTCTGAAGGTATTCTGCTATTACCTAAAAGAATGACCAACACGTCCATGTGTTATAGTTTAAACCCTCAAAACTGCTGGAAAAATCAGAAAATGTTCAAGCACCAAGAAAACGAACCCTCAGGTTTTTAAGATCAATGTCAAAAAGATCCTTGAGACCAGGTCTTTGCACTTTCACCACAACTTCCTCTCCCTTCAATTTTGCACGATGAACCTGGCCTGTATTTTATAAATAGAGTTATAATTTTACACACGCATAAACGAAAAGAAAGATTATTATATAAGCTGTTGCATCACAGGGACTAACAAACAGCATCAAAATTACCAAGACTTGCAGCAGCAATTGGTTCATAGTCAAACCGATCAAAGATATTATTCAATGGGGCTCCAAGCTCCTCTTCAACTATGGCTAAGGCAGTGTCTGATGGGAAAGGTGGGACTTGATCCTGCAGAAAAACATCATTTCAGTTCATCCAAAGAGTCACAGAAATATATACCTAACTGGAAAGTAACCCAGTTGAAAGAACATGCAACAGAAAATGCCCAAAAAAGTATTGCTACAATAACTGCATTTTCTTAAAAATTCTTAGCCAGAATAATAGACATAACAGATATGAAACAAGCCGGGGAGACATAGATTTGATCACTGGAAAAATCTGGTGAAAAAGAAAAGAAAAAAAAATAGTTTATACCTGTAATTCTGACAGCTGATCAACATATTCCTGAGCAAGAATGTCAACTCTAGTGGAGAACTGCTGCCCAATTTTGATGAAAGTAGGACCTAATCTCAATATATTTTCCTTTAACCACTTAGCAAGGGCTTTCCTCTTTAGAACTTTTTTTTCCTCTGTCATTCCACCTGCACAGTTCCTCGCAAATTCATACAGAATGAAGTAAAAGGGAAAAATGGAAAGAAATAGACACCATGATTACACCTAGAAGGCGAGCATAAAAGAGAAGACATATTATGTGTAAAAAACATGAGTTACACTTGGACATCTCCATCAAAAATAAGACCTGCGATTTCAGTAACACAAAGCACCACCAATTAGGGAGCTGTCTGATTGGTATTCTGACTCTTCGGAAATTATGGAGATCTTGAGTTCCACACCGCCACATTCATATCTTTATATAAGAGTTTATCACCTTTATGGTCATACTGTGTAGCACACTCATTTTGGGCCTCCGATGAATATAATAACAATAAAGCACCAAAACAAAAATATACAAATAAATTCACACCAAACTAAACAAACAAAAAAGTTCTAAATTCAACTAAAAGAGAAGTCTGACCAAAATTTAACAATGTAAATTTTAAAATACCATTACAAATCCACCATCAACAAAAAAAACTGACCTCGATATGAGAACTTCTGGTTATTCAACCAAACTCTGAAGATGAAAGTTATAACAAATCCCCATATTTCTAAAGACCTTTGAATTGTGGAATAAGTTTTAAACCTACTCCAACGGCCACCAGGAGCAACAGAAACCTGAAAGACCAACCCGTAGTACATTATCAAAAGATGACATCAGAGTTCAAAATTCAGATGAAATACAAAGAGAATACACAGCTATTCAGTAGCACTAAAGAATGAAGGTAATCAACACAATACCAATTAATCCTACTACCCTAAACACTTCACTCAGTCAAGCGTTTCCCTTTCAATAACTATCAGACACTTGGCACTTGGCGTTTGGGACAGGAAACTTCATTTTTATTAGGAAACCTTAAAATGACACCATTTCGCAGAGTCTGTGTCCAAGTGTCTTGTTTCCCTGTGCCGGTGTCCGTTCGACAAACAATTTCTATTCAATTATTATAGTTAATAAAAAAATAATACCTCAACTTGCTGCTGCTGATCAGCTTTCTTAAACCAAGCGTCTTCTTTCCCAATCTCTTCAATTCTCTTTCTCCTACCAACCTCCTTCGAAAACTCCGCCGCAGCATTTTGATCTCCCTCAACAACCACCACTTCAGCAGACGAAGCGACGCCGTTTCCTCCATTTACATACTTTACCAAACTGCCATTACTATTATAAGAAGATGAAGCAGAGCCGTTTCCATTCACTTGTTTCAACAGCTCTCTTTCCTTCTCATCAATCAACAAAATCTCCTCTCTGATACTACTGCCCCGAACTCTAGTCGCCACCGTCCGGAGACGGAGAGCGGCGGTTTTAGCCGGAACTCTAGAGAGAGAATAGTTTCTAGAGAGAGAGAATCTGTGCTTTGAATTAGCAGTTGTTTTTGGAGAAATGAAACTGAGGTCTGGTAGTGTTAGTGAAGTAGAAGAAGCAGAAGCAGAAACTGCCATATCAATGGCGATTACTTAAGCTTCTGAAATTAAGAAACAAAAGTAAAATTAAATTAAAACCCTAAAATTGTGACATTGGTGTGAGGAAGATGAAGAAAATTGAAGGAGAAGGAGACAGATTGAATTAAATTATTTATTGAGATGAAAATAAAAATAAGTGAAGGAAAAAGGAGGGAAAAATAAGGGGTGAAGGATAATCGGACACGTGGCAAATGTGTAGATCAGTAAAGTGGAAAGCTCTGTGATTCTATTGGTTGAGAGAGTTAGAACTTAGAAGAGTTGATGTAAGCCACAAAAGATTATTTTGTCTGTGTTAGAATTATTTTTGACACCTTTATTTTCTTATATATATATAATTTGGGGAGGGGAGCGCTTGTAGAAGGAAACGAATCCATGATCTAGCAGTTTACTGTTCAGCGCTTATAACATTTGAACTATAACTCATTGGTATGACACCTTTAGTTTATTTAGCTTACAACTGCTTTTTTCTTTTATTTTAAGAAAAACCCTTTTAATCCAAAATTTTCATGGAAAAAAAAAAGATTATATTTCATATCTTTGACACCATCAACCCATTATGATATTCAAATATGAAACCTTTAAATTTACTCTAATGTCTAACATCATTTTTTTAAGGCCTAATTACTCAAAAACCCCTCATCTTTAAACTTTTTTTCAATTCCACCCCGACGTTGAAAATTTGTCAATTTTACCCACTTTTGAATTTTCCGTTTTCAATTGTACCCCAATATTTTAATTTTTGTTAATTTTTTTACTTAAATGATGAAATCATTCAATTAATTAAGTCTAAACATGAAATTAAATTCTTTTTTATTCAAAAAAGTACAAATAAGTCCTTTATTTTTAAAAACTAACTAAAAACCATAATCAAATTAACACTAATTTAAATTCTTAATTAATTTAACTAAATTTAAATAAATTTTAAAAATATACAATTAATATATGTGAGACATGGAGAATGTTTTAAACAAATTTCCAAACGCAAAAGACGTTAATTTAATTTTTCAGGGTACAATTGAAACACAAAAATACAAAATAGGGTAAAATTGACAAATTTTCAACGTCGGGGTATGATTGAAAAGGGGCTAAAAGGTCGGGGTTTTTTTAAGACATTAGGCCTATTTTTAAAAATACCATTATCTTTTCTATTTATTAACTTTTATTTATCAATTTTCTAAATCAAACAATATATGCATGTATATTATTATGCGTATCTATACATGGCGTAATGCTTATTGTATCAAGTCGGGGACTCGGGAAATTTTTAAGGTGAACAAAATATTAAGTGATATTTATTCTATATATAATTTCGCAAAAGTGGATATAATGTAAAATTAAAGGTAGATAAGATAAAATAGCAAGGTGGGCAAAACTATGTTATTAGATTTTAAGATTACACGTTTTTTCATTTTAATCACGCCGTTTAGATTTTCTCACTTTCATGCACAAACTACCATTTTTTCTCAAATTCATACACGGTGTTGAGGTGTCACGGCTCTATTGGTGTAATTCGCTGAGGTGGAGGTCATTTTACACCGATGAACAAGTGTCACCTCAGCGTTGTGTATAAATTTGAGAAAAAAATAATAGTTTGTGCATTGAAAATGAAAAAATTTAAACTACGTGATTAAAATAAAAAAACGTGTAAAGTTCGTGATTTTTTTTGACATTAACCCTAAATTTTATATTAATGATATAGCTTAAAATTTTAAATTTATAAAGTGGATAATTGCACAACATAAAAGCCTCCCATGATGAGTAGTACTAATATAAAAGTGCACTATGGGGTTATCTTAAAAAATGAAAGAAAGAACACTGAGGACATACAAATTTCTGATGTTGAAGTCTAAATATATAATCTAAGTCCATCTTACAAAAATTAGAAAGAGCACAAGAGCAATCTATACGTACAATAAATGCACAAAACGTAATTCACATAATACATTCGGACAAAATATGAGTAAAAAATAGTAAATTAGTAGTTTTCTCTTATCTCGGACCTGACAATTCCACGGCATGGAGGTTCTCAGTGGAGTCGAGGATCCATTCAGAGCTTCGGGATGGAGCTAAATCGTTCTCTTGACGAACTACCTCTACCTTTTGCCACTCTTCCCATCTTTCAGCCAACCCATCACCTTCGAGCATTCTCACAACCTCGGCCATCTTAGGCCGCTCCATTGGGGAGCTTTGGGTGCAGAGCAATGCTACTTGGATTAGCTGTTCTACTTCAGTGTCCACATAATTGGTTTGCAGGTCTGGATCAACAAGCATTTCCAACTTCTTCTCTTTTAGAAGGGCTTTAACCTGCAAAACATGCGGATATGTGAGCAACCATGCAAGTAATACTAAATGAGACGTCAACATAATGAAATTTCTTTTGACTTTAAGTCACATTATCGAGATCTATATTTCGGCATTTTGTTTCCATTTCAGGAAATGCCTCTAAAATTCCAAGACTTTGTATTTATAAAAAAAATTGTAAGAAATTGTGTTTCACCGTTTTGTTACTTTTTATTTCAGTACAACATAGTTGAACAATAAAGAAAAGTGAAAAAACTTAATAGGAAATGAAAGTAATGAAACATCAAACATGAATTAGCACAAGTCAATACTATAATATTAGCATTGTTCATTCTAATACTGATCATATAATATCCATCACTGGATGATGAATGCATAAGAATATTAAATTGATTCATGCAGACAAAATTAGATAAGAATTCATCTGATAAATAATACATAGGAAGGAAAGCACTGAGTGCATTACCCAATCGAGCAGCATAACATCATCATCATTTGCGAGCCTTGCAAGATCAAATGCTCTCTGCCCAGTGATTAGCTCTAAAAGCATGATCCCGTAACCAAAAACATCAGTCTTCTCTGATGATTTTCCAGTAGAGAGATACTCTGGAGCTATATGACCAATTGTCCCCCGTACAGCAGTTGTTACATGGGTATCTTTATAGTCCATGAGTTTAGCCAACCCAAAGTCGCCAACAACGGCCTCAAACTCCTCGTCCAATAATATATTTGCAGCTTTCACATCACGATGAATAATCTTTGGATCACAATGATCATGTAAATAAGAAAGGCCTCTTGCAGACCCTAATGCAATTCTCTTCCTTGTTGGCCAGTCAAGAGGGGGTTCTGATGGGGGACGTTCTATACAAATGAAAGAAAAAAGATCATTTGTCCTCCATTTGTACATAGCAAAGGAATACTTCTGTTATAAAATTTGATTTTAGTTATTCTCTGTGTAAGACAGCAGAGGCATGAGCCAGCAGAAACCAAAAGGATCTCTTTGGCATTGTTCCATAAACATTTTGCAAGGTAAATTTCACATGTTTCAGTGTTTAAGTTTAGTAAAAATATTACAAAACAAAGAGTGAACTAATACAAACGGGATAAGGCTAATGGGTCGAGTGGTTGATAGGATAGTGATGATAAAATTTTGCTTGAGAAAAAGGATCCTTTTTGAACAAAGATATCAATTTTGCTCTAATCAATCACTTAGGCACCGTTTGGATTGATGGATTCTAAACGATGGATTCTAAACAATCCATGGATTTGGACAAAATCCATCGTTTGTCTAGAAAAAAAATTAATAGAATCCATGGATTTATAAATTCCCTCATTTTCTACAATCCATCATTTTTGAGGGTTTTGATTTCCCACTTACTAGGTGGGAAAGTCCAAATCCACCATTTTTTATAGATGATGGATTGTTGTACTATTTATTATTTTCCATAAATAATATTAAAAATCCATTGATTTTATATTCAATCCAAACGATGGAATTTTAAAATCTATGGATTTAAATTCCATTGATTTAAAATCCATCGATTTTGCTAAAATCCATGGATTGTAAAAACCCTCAATCCAAACGGTGCCTTAAAGAATAGTTTATACTTTTAGTAAACAGTTTTTTCTCTTCTTTCGAGCGTATATAAAGAAACAGGATGCATTAACATGGCAAGTTTTGATAATAAAAGACCAACGGTACCAAAATCAAGCTAACAAGCAGTACCTCTTAGACATGATGCAACGCTTCCATTAGCCATGTATGGATAAACAAGCAGTCGTTCAGTTGGTGTCATGCAAAATCCACGCAGCCGAAGGAGATTCCGATGGACAGCCATGCTGATCATTTCAACTTCTGTTTGAAATTGCAATTCTCCTCCTGGTGTTCGCTCCTCTTTAAGTCTTTTTACTGCCACCAATGTGCCATCAGCCAAGCGTCCTTTGTACACCTTACCAAATCCACCCCTGCCCAGAATGTTCTTATTGGTAAAAGTATCTGTTGCAACTTGAAGTTCTCGCAGGGAAAACCTTTTAAGCTGTCCCAAGTGAAGTTCAGGATCTTCCTCACCTGAAAAAAAAACGAAAGTCAAAATCAAATTCTAGTTGCAGATTTTGCAGCTAATCTACTTTGAACATGAAACCAACCAGGTACGTCAAAGAAATGATCTGGTGGCTTCCTTCTCTTCCAATATGCAAACCAAATAGCAGGAGCAGCAAACAGTAAAGCAGCACCAGCAGCCACTCCCCCAGCAATTGCTCCAGTGGGGCTATTTTCTCCTGAAATCATTATATAATTATCATCCTCTCATTGTTATAGAACTCAACCCAGCATTTGGAACTCACTTAAATCAATTTCACATGTAAATTCCATTTCCTATCAAGCTAGCATCGGTAGGCAAAAATCGGAAAGAATATTCAACTCCATTGCATTGTCTAATGCTTTTTATGCATTGGTCAGTGTACAGCTTGAAGCGAAACAGTAGATTCTGTAATGCCTTTCCTTTTCTTTTTCTTTTTTTGAATTCAGCAATGTCTTTACATGCTTATCCTTGGAATATCATATTACGTCCAAGCAACAAGAAAATTTGGGCTATGGGAATATTGCATCACTCAATACCAAAAGAATAAGACTAGGTTCTTTCTTCCACATGATTGGCATAGGGGACTACCTGGATAGGGGGCAGTGGATGTTGGAACAAATGGTGGTGGCGGAGCAAATGGCGGAGATCCGGGACAAGGCTTTCCAGTAACTGGCCCACATAGAGCCAGGTTATTTGCAAAACTGCAAAAGGCCAATCAGAAAATAACTAACTGGTCCATATTAGTCAAAGAAAATTCATAGTTTTGATTATAAGCAAGAAAACCTGATGGGGGTAAACAGTGAAAAAGATCCGTTGTCGGGCACGGGTCCTGATAGACGATTGTTTGATAAGTCCCTGCCACCGACATTATTTAATATTAATATTATACCATTATAAAGAAGATGAAACTGGCGGATGTAGGGAAGTAAATAAAGTTGAGTTTATATGGTACTTACAAGACTTGCAGTGCAGTTATATTAATCAAGGACATAGGTATTTGACCTGACAGGCTATTGTTGTTGAGTCGACTATCCTTACACAGAGACATAAAAAATTTAATGTTAAGTTCCATTCTTAATATAGGTACAGATCCTGCAGCATTTAACAGACATATTACACAGCCAAGAGATACTAATCTAAGTTAAAACTGTATTTAAGTCTAAGAAAACAGAAAGACCAACTGACCTCAGTAGCAGTTATAAAACAGAATCTCCACCGTAACAGATGACAAAATTCAATTCAAAAATTATACCATTCTGGCTTAAAGATCTATTGTAATTACTCATATAATAACTTGCACCTTGCTTAGCATTTCCAAGCAATTATGTACTAAAATTTCCCTTCGAACTTTGAATGATGATGCATCTTACCGACTATGATAATGCTTTTTCCAATAATGCTAAGTGATACCATTTAGAAAAAAGTCTAATTGACAACAAATCATTAATATGAAACCTGTTAAATATGAATGTCAGTAGGTCCTTCCCTAACAGCTGTTATATTGTCATTAGAGTGTAATTAAAGGAAAAAAAAAAGAAGTTATAGACATCGAATCAGCCCTTGAAATCTATTTGTTCCAACTTTCTATAGTTCTAGGTCCACCAAATTTCTAGAATATTCCTGTATGCAGATGCTCCATAATAACTAGCAAATAGTCCGTTATTTTTTCAGCTTTATCATTCTTGTAGAGTATCTAAACCTTAATTTAGAGACAGATATGAGAGCAAACATCAAATTATCAGAGTATCATAAAAAAGGAATCTATTTTAATGCAAACAAAGGAGAGGACTCCAAATTTACCTCAAATCTCTAAAAATGAACAAATAAAATGTTTAAAGGCCTCCTTTACAGTATTGTTTATGACTAATGTTTACCAAGATTATGCTCTTAGATGTTCATTAACAAGATTAAGCATCGTGGCAAGTTCAATGATAAATAAGTTCTTTCAGGGAAACAAAAAAGAAGCACATCTAAAAAAAGAAAGAAAGAAATTGCATAGTTAAGGTAAAGGAAGTATATTCATACAGGAAACGCAGTTTCGTCAGTTTGCTCAATGTATCTGGAATAGGACCAGTGAAACTGTTCAAGTAAAGATCCAAGCTCACCAAGTTTGTTAAATTCCCAAGATCACTAGGAATTGGCCCACTTATGTTGTTTCCATAGAGTTCTCTGCCACAAGACAAGATTAACCATAATTCATGAATGGAAGTGTTTGATACAACAAGGTGCACCAATAAAATAGGTCAGCCAGAACCAAAGAATTCTGTGCCTATTTCCAATAGGCAAAACCAAATAAAGCATGTCATGTGTGAATGTGAGTGCAAAGCATATGACCACTTTCTTACACTGTGGTTGACTAGGACTTTAACAAGGTATAGACTTCACTAATCAGCGCACAAACCCAAACTAAAGCTTCTATGTTTAAGCAGCGCATGATTGGGAAAGTAGGCAATTAGATCCAGTAAAACGGATCCATAAAGTAGTAATCATCTATGTGTTTTTAATGAATTATTGAGCTCGTTTCATCTCTTCTTGGTCCAAGCAACAAGGATTTCTATCTGCACTTCCGGCTATGCAGTAATCGTGTAACAAGGACACAAAACTCATATGTGCAGACTTAACTACTCAGACTACTTAGATGAACAGTAATAGCTGCCAATCATGAGAAAGCATAGAAACAAAAAATTGTCTTCAGTATTTTTAACAATAGTAAATTAATCATCATTTGGTGCTGTAATTGTTCTACATTTGAAGACTTGAGAAAATGCAACAAATATAATAAATAGCTTTAGTTTCATTGTATTAGTATCACACATCAGCCAATCGGAAGATTAATTGTCTAGAACCATAGTTATCTCCAAACTTAAAGTCACTGAAACTTATTGCTCCTTATTAATGCATTGGTTTTGCATCATTAAGCTTAGGCTAAAAAGGTTTCAAGGTCCTCCATTTACAACTTCAAGTCAAACAAAATTGACAAAAGCGAGAGAGAACACTTGCATAGTGCTAACTTTGCCTAGAAACCTAAATTCACTCATGGTTGTTTGCCATTTTTCGCCCCTATATTTCCCTCTCTTACTAGGAAGAAGACATTTTACAAAGTCTAACCTATTACTATGCGTTGCCAACTCACAAGTTTCAAAAAGTTTATAAATAGATACTTAGCTACTATTGACGTTTGGCTATACTCAGAAGAATTAATTTCAAAAAATTGTTATTAGTATATAAAAGAACAAACTCAATATCAAGATTTCAGTAGTGAATAACCAGAAAGACTGAAACATACAAAAACATCTTTATCCTTAGGAGAAAAAATTAAATTGGGAAATGTCATTGCGAAAGAAGAGAGTTAGCAGTATTATAAGACGTGATATCTAATTGAACAGAGTGTAAGATGTTAAATATGACTTACAGGTATTGTAAATTCTTAAGTTGGCCAAGTTGTGGAACTAGTTGACCAGATAGTGCTGCATTGCCAAGGTCACTGCATAACAATAAAAGAAATTAGCTTCAACATCTGATAATAGATATAAAAACTTACAGAAAATGCCAAAAAATCAAAAGAAGTACTTCCAATGAAAAGTTGCTTACACTCTAATAACACTATTTTCATTGTTACAAGTAACATGAAACCAGGTGCAGGGGTTAACAAGGGTAGGATCCCAGCTCTGCAGCACATTGTTAGGATCTTGTAAATTTGTTCGGAGGTTATGCAAAGCATCGCCTGCTTCCACATGCAAACATCTTTGATCAAAAACAGAAATTTGTAGAAAGTAGCATACTACAAGTTGTAATTTGTTACAGCATAAAATAAAAGAAGCTGTAACATTCTAAAATCAAATTACATGACTGCACGATTTATATGGAACAGTAAGCTGAACATGTTAAGCTTAAACTCAGCAACGCGTTTAAAAAAATTAACAAATCGCAGCCTACCAATAATATGAACTTCCGACACAAATACGTATCCCCCCGTAAAGATGGTTATATTAAAGAAACCGGTAGAGTTTCTTCCAGTAATTCATGTCTCGAAAAAGTTGATTACTTGATGAAAAGTGAAGACAAATGAGTTGCTACTACTCCAACTTTAATCTAATTTCACTAGAATCTTTATCTATGAGGGTGAAATGCAAGAGAATATAGCACTTCACCAGTCAGAAAAGTGAACTTTTGTTAGACTAAGTGAAAGAACAGTATCACCATACCAAGAAAAAATAAGTTACCATCTGTGCAGAACTTCCCATTATAAGCATTTACCCTTTGAAAAAAGATGCCATTGTTGAAGAGAAACAATAAAAATAAATGAAAAGCAAAATAATGAGCATAATGTATATGATATCAATGGAAAAGGACACTAAAAAAAATTCAAATAATAACAACTTAACATATTAATTTAACTTATGAAAGCTGATCTAATCATGTTATAGCAGTCATTATCAGAAAATGACAACATATTATCACAAAATCACTCACAGCTACTCTAATTGAGCTCATAAAATATGACAATATCAAAGAAATTAGAGAACTACAAAATTCCAAAAGTGCCAATTAAAATTAAAGACAAAAATAATTAAAAAGTGAAGAACCTTCCATATTTGCAGAGATCCTTGAAAAAGGGTGCAGAACCAAGATGATCCACACCAAATTCCAAAACCCAGTAGCTTTTATGTCCATCAAGCTTGAAAAATTGGTCATCCATGCAAACCCACATCAGAAAAGGCTGTATCTTGGAACTTCATTTAACCAACAAAAAAACAACAAATTAAAGCTCAAATTTTTACACCTAAAAAATAAAACCCATCACTAACAACAAAAACACTAACCCATTAATTAAAAGAGAAAATAACAAAATTGGGTAGATTGGATTTATGTTGAGTGAGAAAGATTCTTTGAAAAATTGTGTCAAAATGTGAAACTTTAGGGGGGTACTTTTGTGGAATAAAAATAGAAAAATGGATTCTTTTTTGTTCAGTGCTTTATTGTTGATGATGGAGTTGGAAGAGAGAAGGTGGCGTGCAGTAGTCCAGTGAGTTCGAGCGGACCGTGGTGGTCCCGAGTCAAAGCTAGCCAACGGAAAGGGTTTCGAAAGTGGGGTCCATTGTTGTGCCACCTTGGTTTCACTCAATTTTTTTTATCTACCCACGCATGGTTTGTCTACAATTTTATGATAATTGCTAATTAATTACCCTTTCTATCTATTTTTGTTGCCTTAATTACTTAAAAAATCCACCTGTAATTTTTTTCGTTTATACCCTGATCTAAAAAAAAGTCATATATACATTTGACATTGTCTTTATTTTTCGCCTCTACCCTCAAACAGGGGTGGAACCACGTTCAGGCTAGGGTAGGCTTGAGCCATGGCTGCCGTCGGCAAATCGAGAGTCGGAGGTGTGAGCATCGAAGCCCGGCGTGAAGTTGCTGAGTTTCAGCCATGGTAAACGACAATGTCGTTTAATCACTTACTTTTGAAATTTGAAAGGGGTTACTTTACCGAGTTTACTAACCAATTAGTCAAATACTATGCTATTAATTTCCATCATTACCCACATTTCTTTTTTCAAATTATACACCCAACAAATAATTCTTAAACTTAACAATTAATTTCTATTAGTTCTCCATTTTTTAACCAAATTTTTTAAACTACTTTTTTTCTAACACAATCCTCAATTTCTTTAACGTTAACATTTCAAATATCTTTAACCAAAAAGTGTCAATTTTAGTAAGTTTCTAATCTTTTCTCTTTTAAATTAATTCCCATTATTCCCCTCCAATTTGGGTAATTTTTTTTTCTTTTTATATTTTACTTTTACAAAAATATTATTTCCGGCTCACTGTTTGTAGAAGTATGTTCTAATTTTTTATTTTTTTTTGCAAAAGTCAATATATTATTTTTACAAAGATACGCTTTTGGAAGATTTTAGTAGATTATTAGGTAAATTTTGATAAATCTTCATGTATTTTACAGAAATAAAAAATTAGTAAACGCAAAACATTGTACAAATCTTAAAAAAACATACTCCCTCCGTCCCGTTTAAGAAGGGACATATCCCATTTTTATTTGTCCCATCTAAGAAGGTTATATCGTGTTTTTTGTGCCAATTTTTACTGAACTTCCACTTTTATCCCTTTAGTTATTTCATTATGCATTAAATGCAACTCAATTTACAATACATATATTCTATTATTAGGAGAAACTATACTAATTAATAAGGATAGACATAACAAAATATAATATGGTCTTATTTTATTAATCTTTGTGCAAAACTCATTTGTCCCTTCTTAAACGGGACGGAGGGAGTACAAGGCATGATTTTCTCTAAATTATTTGCTATGTAGCATATGCTGTTGTTTTTTATAGTATAAATATTATGCAAATGATATTTATCATACATTAGTTACATGTCATTTAGCCTGGGCTGGAAAAATTTTCTGGTTCCGCCACTGTCCTCAAGGTATTAAATTGACCTCTTTTCATTTGTAAAAACTTTAGACGTTAATGTTATTAATTATATAAAAACATTTTCTTCTTTAAAAAATCAATTATAATAATTATTTATTAATTATCAATAATTTTTTATAAATCAAAAACCGTAAAAGAAATTCAATTTACATAAAACAAATAAAATATTTCCGTCGAACAAATAAAAATTCAATTTCCATAAAAAACACTCTTTAAAGAAAATAAATTATTTAAAAAAAAAAACAACCCACCGCTCCCGTCCTCCGGAAAAGCCGCCGTCCTCCGTTTATGGAGGAACATCGTGTTCCTCCTTCCATGGAGGAACACAAAGGAAGATGAGCTCTCTCTTCATGGACGGAGGAGTTGCTGCTCCTCCTTTTTCAGGGCGGCTCCAGCAGATTCTGGTGTTTTTTTATTATTTTATTTTATTAAAATTAAAAAAAATTAATTTTAGAATTTATTTGACATTTTTTGAACTTGAAGTATTTGTTTGTAATTTTTTTAATAGAAAAAGGTATAAAATAATCCTTGTATTTAGTTGTTTTCAATAAATTATCTTTTTCTGAAATTTGGGATAGAGACGAAAAAAAGACAACGAAGAGTATATGTAACTTTTTTCCAAGGTCGGAATATAAACGCAAAAAGAGTTAAAGGTGGGGGGTTTTTAAATAAATAAGTCATTCATCAATATACAACTTACAATAAACTTAAGCAATCAATTAGATAATATTAAAATTTTACACATGTAAATAAAAAAAACAACACTTGATATTAGTTAAATATTAAAAAAAAAAGATAAAAGTGAGTAATTCAATTTCTGTTACATACAATTCGATTTTGACTATATAATTTTTAAATCATGAAAAATGGAAATTTTTCCTGTTAACTTTTTTCAAATAAAAATGAAATGCCACGAACACAAAACATGTCCTACCACAAAAAAAATCAATGCGATTTGGAATAAAAAAGAAACTTCAATATGTAAATTTTTTTTTCTTGGCTATTTAGTTTCTAAATAAATAAAAAATGAAAACTTTTCCTTTCAAAGTTTTTAAATAAAGATGAAATTCCAAGAACACAAACTATAGATGTACTAACACAAAAGAAATTCAAAGCTACATCAAATATAAAAAAAAAAAACTAAAATTGATATGAAAGTAACTAAATTTTAAAATGTGTTAATGATATTATTTTCATGAATAAGATTAGTAATTGTATGAACCATCATTCTCTAATAATACGGCTAATATATATATATATATATATATATATATATATATATATATATATATATATATATATATATATATATATATATATATATATATATATATATATATATATATATATATATATATATATATATATATATATACTAGTTTTTCGCCACGTGCTACGCACGTGAGCGGTATTTATATGACCCGTTATTTATAATTATATATTTAGATATTTTTTATTTTAATAATATATTATTATTTATATTTTATTAGGATTGTGTTTTCTTTTTCACTTTGTTTTAGATTAGCCCTATTTTTCTTTTTTGTGCTGTTAAAAATTCATAATTACAGTTGTCTAGTTTGATAAGTAAATTAGTGTGTATAGAAAATCAAATTTCAATTTTATGTTGAGTTAAACAAAACAATTAGCTATAAGTTTTGGGGGCAGTCTATTCGAATTCTTTTTAGAAAATTTCATGTTAAAATTAAACACTTAGTGTTATGTTTAATAAAGACTTCAAATAGAGATCCATCTAATTAAAACTTTCAAATCTAAACACTTAATAATTGTTGCAAAAATGTTATTAAATGGAAAAATGCATATGTGTGTTTTAAATTCCTTTTATCAAAATTAAAATAAAATAAAATATATATTAAACTTCAATCTAAAAATTATATTATATTATTAAAAATATTTATTTACGAACAACTAAACAACCAAAATAAATAATTAAAAAAAAACTACTTAAGATATAAAATGGAGATAAGACTTCAACTTCAATAATAATCAAATAAATGTATCACCCAATTTATAAGACATAGTGGTTGATTAAAAGTATATAACTTATCAACCAAATGTCGTAATTATAAATCCTTATGAGTTAGTGATGTTTAAGTATAAACATTATGAGTTAGTAGTGTTTGAATAGGAGTTTAAGTGGTGTACTATTTAATAGAGGTAATTATGTTTATTAAAATTATTAATCTGTTTTATAAATAATTACGAAAATTTAAGAATTCTAGTATGGTGTATATTTTGATATTTGTGTTCATGTTAAACTCTTTAAAAATCATTATTTTTTTCTACTATTAAACTCTTAATAGGAATTATATTTATATTTAATTTTATAAATTTTTTTGATTATTGAAGGTTAATATTGTAATTTTACATGTCCTTTCCCACGTGCTACGCACGCGAACGCTGTTAATATGACCCGTTATTTATAATTACATGTTTATATGTATTTTGTTTTACTAATATATTATTATTTATATTTTATTGGGATTGTATTTTTTCCAATTTGTGTTTAATTAATAAAATATTATCTTTTTATTAAATTAATTAGGCCTAATGGCAAAAAAAACCCAAACCTTTACGACTTGTTGCAATTATATCCAAACCTTTTAATTTTTGCAATAATATCCAAATTGCATTATTTTGTTGTAATAATATCCAAATTGTATTTTTTTTAGCAATAATAGTCAAATTGATGGCTAGACTTGTTGTTTTTATTAAGATATTAAGCTATTATTATGTTTTGATGTATAATTATATAGTAAAAGTTCCAAAAAATGACAAAAAACTCAAAAAAATTCATATAAAAAGTGCAATTTGGATATTATTGCAACAAAATAATGCAATTTGGATATTATTGCAAAAATTAAAAGGTTTGGATATAATTGCAACAAATCGTAAAGATTTGGGTTTTTTTTACCATTAAGCCAATTAATTAAACTATTGTTCCATCACATATCTTTACTGAAACACATACCTCTATTACATCACACCCTGTCCTGTCCTATCCATGTCACAAAAGGTATTTCAATCATAAATTTTATATTAATAATAAATAGAAAATTTCATCCAAAAAAATAATATTAAATAAAAAAAGTCACCTTATAAATTTCATACAGAAAAATAATAGTAAATAAAAAGGGTCATCTTATAGTAGAACTTTGTAACTCTATGTCACAATAAAAGATGCATGTATCAATGTAAAACGTGATTTAAATGATATTCTATACAATTTTAAACTTATTTGATCTAAATTATATTTTCATTAATTAGATTTAGTTTGCCTATCTCATCCATTCCCACACATATAAAGTTATATATATATATATATATATATATATATATATATATATAGTTTCAAGCTAGTACTGGAATTTTACAACCCAATCAACAAAAATATATTAGATTTGTAATTTTTTTTTAAATTCATATGAGATAATATTGACATCAATAAAAAAAAGTTACATACCTTTTACACCTTCAAAACTGCCTGCACTTTAACAAAACCCTAATTAGCACAATTCAAAAAAAAAAAGTTACATACCTTTTACACCTTCAAAACTGTCTGCACTTTAACAAAACCCTAATTAGCACAATTAAAAAAATAAATTAAAATAAAAACTGAGAATTTAAATCATTGCAAACAAAAAAAAAATTATTAAAACTCATTTTTCAACAGATTCATCAAAGTATATATATATAGAGAGAGAAAAAAAAATATTAACGTAATGAGTCCTTTACTTATAATACTCATAGCTAGTTAGAACTTAGAAGTAGACTTAAATTCAAATTCTTGTTTATTGAATTAATTTTTATACCTTTATAATTATCCTTAGATTATTGAAAGCTAAAGTATATATATATATATATATATATATATATATATATATATATATATATATATATATATATATATATATATATATCAATAAATATTGCCGAACTACATTAGTCCTTTTGCTATAATTTAGTGTAGTGATGTGTATTGGAATGACTATTTCTTTCTATATTTTGTATTTTTATTAGAATTAAATTTGTATATAATTTCGTAATTATTTTAATTATTAAAGGCTTACATTGTAATTTTGTCTGTCCCCCCCCCCCCCTCTCCTTCACACTTATAGAATAGTTATAGATTTCTCTTCAACAAGTCAATAAAATGCAACCGAATTTCGGTATCCAATATGAATTATAATTCATATACAATAAGTGATTGAACAACAATTAGAAACTAAAAAGAGAAGATAATGTTTATAATTGAAATCAAAAAAAGAGATAATATATCAAAACCTATAAGTATCAAGGTTCAAGATAAACTTTCAAAATTTTAAAACTATACTTGTAGTTGGGACAATTTACCCTGTTTATCAAACAAAAGTGGGTTACACGACAATCACCGGATTTATTTATTATAAGATCATCCATATATACATCCATATATATATACTAGTTTCGCATTACGTGCTATGCACGTGGCTCGTAACGTAACTCGTCAATGTACATATTAGTAAATTTATTATAATTATATTAATTTTTTATTTATAATTAATATTAAATTAGTTAAATTTTTTTATAAAAGTAAATATAATATATTCGGTTATTAAATTTTTTTACATACTGAATTTATTCTTATTTTGATTTAATAACCACAATTAAATAATTAAGTTAATTTTATTAATAATATTTTTAAAAATAATAAGATAAAAATTTAAATAATAATATATTTACCAAATACAATATTTTAATTTTGTAGTTAAATCAAACTAAAAAATAGGCATTCCTACTAATTTGGAGATAATTTAGCTATTTTTTATATACTAAAAATTAAATTGGAGATAATATAGCTACATATTTTAATTAGGACTTTAATTACAATAGTGATTAATTAAATAACTAATTAGTTAATGACTATAAAACCTTTATTTAGTAATAAACTGAAAAGGATTATTCAGTAAATTTGCCTGTCCCCCCCCCCATCCGTGCTTTTATATATAGTATAGATATATGAATTTCGCTAGCTTAAATTATTTTTTCTCTGTCGTATAGTAAGTTTCATAAGTATGATTTGTTTTGACTTTTCAATTCTCAAAAGAATGATAATAGAACATAATAGTTATTTCATATAGTTTAGAAGTTTAAGTAGGTTACAAATTTTCTTAATTAAATATTAATAAAAATTAAATTAAAATAAATAGTTTTAAAAATGTGAGAATTCATGAAAAATTCTATTTGGTGAGATTGAATGTGAGAGCTCCGTTGGTTATCACAATTTTATATATATAAATATATATATATATATATATATGTATAGAAGATTAATTACATTTTTTAAATTTGTACTAAAAGTAAAAAATTATTCTCCATTCTAAAACAACACTTAACTTTATTTTTGCTCTTAAATATTTTTTATTTTAATAAATTATAATATAAAAAATTAATTTTATCATTAACTCAATTTCTATTCTATTATCTATTATTATTTTCCGAATAAATGAATTGATTTGGTATTTATTGAAGGTATACTAGAAAATGAAGATAAATATATAAAGATTTAAATATTTAAATATTTTAAAATTATGTGAAAATAATAAAATAGATAATTGTTCTGAAACAACGGATAGTATTAATTAATTAGTATTCTATTATTTTAATACAATTTTCTGTCTTTTTTTTATCTTAAATACCTCCCAATTTTTAATAAAATATCATTTTTAAAATTAATTTTGTATATTATCTTAAAATTCATTACTTATTTTCATTCTTTCAAAACACTGAATTAATCGTAGTATTTAATAAAATAAAAATAAATTTATAAAAATTTAAAATATTAATTATATTTTTGAAATTGTCTGTTTCTATTAAAATTATAGAGTTGTACATTTTTTATTAGCTCAAAGTTAGTAGACAAATTTATCCTATGCTATAAAAAAGTGAAATATTTATCAAAATACTATCTCATTTTTTTATTTATAAACAATACCAACACAACTTTTAATTTACAAATGGGTTAATTTCATAAAAAAAAACCACAAACTTTACACGAAATTTTATTTTAATCACGACTTTTAAAAGTTTTTATATAAAATCATGACCTTTTATTTTATTTTTCTTCAAATCTATCACCAAATAAATTTCCGGTGTATTTTTTCCTGACTTGGCCACCGCAATCCGGTGAATTTGAGAAAAAAATTAAAGATAAAGTTCACCGGACAAATTAGAAGTAAAAGAAATCTTTTGGCAATTTCTCTTAAAACCCTATTTTTCCTTCTTTCTTTTCATTAACACCCACCATTAACATTAATATTCATCTTATAAACTCACCACCACGATCTACCACCCGCCGCTGCCCTTTACTTGTTGCTGCCGTTACTCTCTACTCGTCCCGGCCGCCGCTGCTCCGCCTACCGCTATTGTCGCTCCCTCCTTCTCTACTCGCACACACCGCATCTGTCCTCCCCTTCTTCTCGTTCAAATATGAAATCGGATATGAAATATCAAATATGATATTTTCAGATGTGAATCTGTTTTTTAAAATTGTATATAGTCTGTATTACATACGGGTGATATACAATAGTAAAAGCCCCAAGTTAATATTGCCATCATTTAATAGTAAAAAATACATTTTTAAAACTTTTCATTTTTCGTTTTAGTTTTAATTTCACCAATAAAAAAATTATTTGACTGAGAACACATTCAAGTTGTACTATATATAAAAGTACGGATGGGAGGAATGACAAGCACATTTACGATAATACCCTTAAATATTAACTAAATTAAATTATTAAATGCTATACAAACTCTTGTAGATAGACTCTTGGTTAATTTGGATTACAATACGAACTCTTAATGAGATTATAATATTAACTGAATCTAATTTTTCTTATTATTATTAAAACTACCGATTAAATTGCTAAATATTATGCAAGCTCTTATAGATAAACTCTTGGTAAATTTGGATCACAATACAAACTCTTAATTAGCTTACAAATATTAACTAAATTAATTTTTTTTTCAATTATAATTAAAACTACTTACTATTAGTAATTTACTCAACTAAAAAATCATTTAGGGATAATTACGTTTCATAAATTTCACTCACTACACCAATAATGACCTATTGTAACATTGATATAATAACATTTTTCATAAACGTCAATGTAAATATCAAAAACATATTAAAATGACATTTGTTTAAATAACACTAAAAATGACTAATTTTCAGCCTATATTTTCTCCATGATTTCTATCTCTAAATAACCACTTTCTAATCGTGGTTGTCTCTCATTAGTAAAATCTATCACTTATATAATTCAAAAGAATAAAAGAAAAATTTCCCATGAATACAATCTAGCAAATCGAGAAGGAAAAATAAAAAAAATGAAAGTACGTGATTACTTGATGTTCAATCTTAATTTTCTTTGTATTTTTTCTTTTTGATAATTGAAGAGGGGGAGCGCTTGTATTTTTCTAAAAGTTTAATTTCATTGGAATTTATTGATTTGATTGAATTAGTGGGAGAATTGCACAACAAAGTTTGCTCATTAATCTGGAAATTGCAGTGTTCGCTTTGGTGGCAATCAAACGCATGCATTAATTAGAGTTTGGGACGATACCTACATAGTGCTTCTCTTCTGTGCCATTTTTCTTGACATTTGTTGGTTTATATTTACTCACCACATCAGGTACTATCTTTTACTTCCTTCAAATTATTTATTTGTCATTTGTTTCACTATCTCTATTATATTTATTGAAATACCAGTTCAATTATAATATAATTTCATATACATCACTACGTCACCAAACATTCCTTTCCATCCAATTTTTATTTCTATTATTTGGGGGATTTTTATTTTTGCCAAGCTTTTGAATTACTAGATTTTTTTTTAATTTTATATTCATTCTTTTTAAAGGCATTTTCAATTAATTTCCTGATTTGTTTTTTATCTATGCAGGAACATTTCTTCATATTGGAATGTTACGTTTTAGTGAATCTCACTCTAGCTATGCAATTTATTTGTTTTTTTATAATCCTTATTACCATGGATTCAGATTTCTTTAATTTCTTATGCAGATAGCAATACCTCTTGAGAAGCTGATTCATCAAATTGTTTCCTTAGCCCTTTAACTCCAGCTGATGTCCTTAGAGAAAGCTTTGATTCTGATATTGCTTAGGTAATGCCCAAAGCTTCACTTCTAATCACCTGTTAGTTGATTAGGTTTTTAAAATTTTCAATAGTATTGGTACGTATTTGTCGCTTGTTGTCCTATTTTTGTAATTTTAACGTTTTGTATTTTCTTCTGAAAGTATTTCTAGCATGAATTATGTCAATGTCCTCTTCAAAGAAGAGTTGGAAATAGAAAAGTTAAAGTTTATATGGATTGTTGAGAGTAGCACCGCAGTAGTATATCAGAGTGTATTTTGTAAAGAATGTGGAAAAATGTTACATAATTTTGTAAAGAATGTTAAAAATATATAAAAATTTGTTATATATTTATTCTATTGATAGATCTACTTTGTTTTTTTTATTTTATATCATGTATGAATTGACTAAGCAGTTAATACATATTAAAAAAAGTTATACTAATATATTAAATATATATTATGATAAATAATGTTAGCCATAAGTATTGCAAAAGACATTATAATCAGTATAAATAAATACTTATCACGACACTTAATAAATATCATTATAAAAGTGCTATAATAATATTTAATATATGTCGCAATAAATATTTATAAACGTTACAATAAATGGCTACAAATATTTGTATTAAATGTCACTTAAACACATAACGACACCGGCAAATGTAACATTCCAATGACATTTGTGAAAAATGTTGGTTTAAATTTTAAACGACGTTTATTTAGCATTAAGTAACATTTCTTTAATGTTACAATAAATCATTTTTGTTGTAGTGACTATAACTTAACAAAAGATTCAAACGCATAACCTTGTTCTAATGCAATAAAAGATACAACGTTTTTTTTATGTCAACTCTAAATTTTTGCATGTATAAATTGCATCAATCTAAATTGCTTTATAAATCGTTTTCAATTTATGGGTTTCTTACTCTCTTTCCTTGATTAGATAAATGGATATTGCTACTAGATAATAATAACAGTAATCGTATTAACTAAATTAAATAAATATCATTTATGTGAATTGATGTTTAAAAACAATAAATTAAAATATTATATAATTTTTAATAAAAACACTGACTAATTCAATATTGATTATAAATAAAATAAAATTAATATAATAATAAATTTAGTTAATATATATATTGACAAATCACGTTACGAGCCATGTGTCTCACACGTAATGCGAAATTATGTTTATATACTATATATAAAAGCACGGATCTCGGGGGGGAGACAATCAATTTATCGAATAATCCTTTTTGATTTGTTACTAAATAAAGATTTTATAGTGATTCACTAATTAATTATTTAATTAATCACTATATTAGAATTACAGTCCTGATTAGGATAAAACTGTATTACAATGTAATTTATTTATTTGGTTTTTGACAGAATATCGTTAATTTAATCTATACTATATATAAAAGCACGGATGGGAGGGGGGGACATGCAAATTTACTGAATAATCCTTTTCAGTTTATTACTAAATAAAGGTTTTATAGTCATTAACTAATTAGTTATTTAATTAATCACTATTGTAATTAAAGTTCTAATTAGAACAGGTAGTTAAATTATCTCCATTTAGTTTTTAAGTTATTTAATTAATCACTATTGTAATTAAAGTCCTAATTAGAATAGGTAGCTAAATTATCTCCATTTAATTTTTAGTATGTAAAAAATAACTATATTGTCTCCAAAATAATAAGAATATCTATCTTTTAGTTTGATTAAACTATAAAATTAAAATATTGTATTTGGTCAATATATTATTATTTAAATTTTTATCTTATTATTTTTAAGATATTATTAATAAAATTAAGTTAAATATTTAATTATGGTTATTATAAAACCAAAAGAAGAATAAATTCAGTATGGAAAAGAAAATTAATAACCGAATATATTATATTTATATTTAATTTTACAAAAATTCTTAACTAATTTAATATTAATTATAAATAAAAAATTGATATAATTATAATAAATTTACTAATATGTACATAAATTTACTAATATGTACATTGACGAGTTACGTTATGAGCCACGTGCATAGCACGTAATGCAAAACTAGTATGAAAAAATAGCTAAATTATTTTCTATTTAGTTGTTGGGGAGAATTTCAATTGGCTGAAAATTAAATTACCTTCGTTCAAAAGAGTTTTTGAATGATTGGAACTCAACTACTCAAATTAAAAGTTAATAACTTGAATGATTGGAATGACTCTAATTAAAAGTTAATAATTTGAAAATCTAAAAACTAATATTATAAAGATTTATTTTTATTGCTACGACTACAAGACATATTTTTTTTATTTCATCTTTTAATTGTTCAATTTAATTTAAATTAATTTTTATATTTTTTAAATTCTCTTCAAATTAGTAGGAATATTAAACTTTTAGTTTGATTGAACTACAAAATTACACGTTAGTCAATATATTATTATTTAAATTCCTATTCTATTTTTCTCATAAATATAATTTTAAAATTTAGTTAGTTACTAATTATGGTTATTATACAACCAAAAGGAGAGTAAATTTATTATGAAAAAATAGCTAATGTCTCCAAATTATTAAGAATATTATAATTAGAGTTCTAATAATATGTAATTTATTTATTTAATTTTTAAAAAATAAATTTTAAATAGAATTTAAATAGAATAAAATTATATGGATGAATTAGGATAAAAATTAAAACTAATTGATGTTAAAAATTATTTATTTAAAATAAACAAACAAGATTAACTAAAGTAAAAGTTTTGATATTTTTTCTAGAGAAAACAACAAAAATTCCAAAAATTGGGCTCCAATTACACTAATTATCATTTAACTCATTTATTTTACATTCATACCACAAAACACCAAAACTTTACATTCATGCCATCCCAATAAAAAGAAGACATGTGGTCTCTCTTTCTCTTTTCCACATAATCCCTTTTTCTCTCTCATGTGTCCCCTTCCTCTCTTTCTCTCTCTTTCTTATCAGGTGGTCCCCCCTTTTTCTCTCTTTTTTTTATCCCTTTCTCTCTCATGTGTTTCTCTTTCTCTCTTTCTCTCTCCCTCTCTTCCCACGTGGTCCCCCTTTCTCATATACACACCATATGCCTTAATAATTCATTTATATAATATAAATTTTGAAAATAATATTACTTTTAATTTTAAAAACTTAAATTTATTAAATTTATTAAATTTTAAAAAAATATATAAATACAAAAATAATACAATTTTTATATATTATTAAATTTTTATGCCATGTATAATTATATATTATGATGTATCTATCATGTATAAATATATATCATGATGTATCTATAAAGTACATTTTAAAAATGTATCTATCATGTATAAAATATGTATCGGAAAATGTATAAATATATTAATGAACCTATCGAATTAGTCGGTTGATTCAATTAAATTGATAAAAATTAAAGATAAAAATTAAAAAGTTTAATTAATTCGGTTAATTAAACTCCAATTTACTACATATAATTCACTTTCTCGATCAAAAGATTTTGGAAAAGATAAATTAATCCACCTACGCGTCTTTTAACTATTTATTTTTTTAAATAATAAATTAATAATTATCTGATATACCTGAGATGTATCGAAATTGAATCAAATATGTATCGAAAATGAATCGAATATGTATAAAAAAATGAATCAAATATGTATCAAAAATGAATCAAATATGTATCATAAATGTATCAAATATATATATATATATATATATATATATATATATACACACACACACATACACACACACACACACACGTAACAAAACGAAAAAATATATAAAAACAAGAAAAAATATTTTGAACGATCGAATATATATCAAATATGTATCGGAGATGCATCAAATATGTACTGGGAATGTATCGAAGATGTATCAAATATGTATCGGAAATGTATGTTTTGGAAATATATCAAATATGTATCAGAGTTGTATCAAAAATGTATCTGAAATGTATTAAAGATGTATCTGCTCTATACCATCTGCATTTCATTACTTTTTTTAATATTTTTTTAATACTTAATCTATTTAATAATATATAAAATAAAAATTAATTTATATATTTAATAATTTATCTTATGCTAATCAAATCTTTGAAAAATAGAAAATGTATTCTTATGTAGGTTTATGAGTTCGGTGTACTACTTGACAGCTATGCATGCTCTTTGTGCTTCTCTCCACTTTTTCTCTTTATGCACGCTTTCCAACATAACATTTACTCACTTTCTATTTCATTTTCTGTCATAACACAAACCACAAATATACAAGAAAATAAATGAATTTAGCTAAATAAACTTTCTTTCTAAATGATTGACTGTACCAAATTAAGAACCTCATGTTACATTATAGGCTTCAAGTTTGACCCTATCAAACCATTATTAGATTTTGTTTTGATATAAAATATAAACCATAAGTCAGTTATGATTTTATTCCTCTTTCATTTTTTTCTTTGTAAATCATTCTACTCTTTTTTTGTAAACCATTCTGTTTTGCTTCCTAAGGTAGAATTTTATTTATAAATGTTGAGTTAAGAAAACATGGGTTCCGTTCCAATTTATAATTTAATTAGGATCCAATTTATAATTTAATTAACTCGCAAAAAAGTTAAATGAAAATAAATATCAAAAAAGTGAAAATAAATGACAAATAGTTTACATCTTTTTCATGGGAATAAAAAATTATATCTTGTGAGGGGTTGATTTTTAAAATGAAAAATCATAGAAAAAAAATCCAAAAAGTGGCACAGAGTTGGAAAAAAAAAAGAATTGTTGGCCGGCCATGTGACTTCCACCTCACAAAAGGAATAGAAGCTATATATATGCAAGAAGATGGAACAGTTAATGAGGATGGAGGTTTGGACATATGTAAGTTTGAGAAAGAGGGCATTAAATGAAAACTAAATGAGTTTTGTGCTATTAATTGAAATAATAATGGTAACAAAGAAATACCTCTATCTAAAATGGCAATTGGTGAAAAGTAACTGTGATTTATGAGTTTTTTTGTTATTTTCTCTTTTTTCTAGCCAAAACTATTTTTTAGAATAAAAAGCAAAGTTAGAGTTTTTAGTAAATATAAAAATAATAAATTTACTAACACATAAACTATAAACTGTGCGAGTTACATTACGAGTCACGTGAGTAGCACGTAATGTAAAACTAGTATTATAAACCCAGCTATACTTAATCGTCATCTCCATCTTCTTCAAACTCCTTTTCTCTAACCACTTCTGGTTAGTTATCTAATTCTAAGTTCCATAAGATTCCCAATTCAATTTTTAATCCCAAATTCATTTCAATCCCCCAAAACAAAACTCTACAATTTCAATTCAATTCAGAAATTAGGGTTTCCATGGAGGAGCTTCCTCTTCCAGCTATGTTCGAGCAAGCTCAAAAGATCCATATAACCGCCACGGAGTCCAGTGCTGATCAGGTTTTTAATCTCTAATTCTCATACCCTAATTATATTGCAGTTATTATAACACTGTTTTGCCGTGTCCTTGTTCGAGTATCTCGTTTTTCATGTGTTCGTGTCTGTGCTACCTACTTAGTATCTCGTAGCGTTCAATTAATGTTCACTTTGTCCATGATTCTTACTGTAAGTTTAAATTATGGCTTGAAGGAAGAAGGATGTTGAGTGACTTGCCCAATTGCTTCGTCAAGTCAGGTATATATGTTGTAGAATGGTTGGTAAGTTATCGACTAAATTACTGAACATAAATATAGCATCTCTTTGCAAGACTAAGCAATTGAACAGAGCAGAGTCGGTTATTATCGATGGAATAAGGTTAGGAGTTCTTCCGGATGTTGTCACTTATAATACGCTCATTGATGCGTACTCTCGTCTTATTGGTTTTGATGCTGCGTATTCGCTCCTTCATAGAATGCGAGAAGCTAGTATAAAACCGGATGTTGTTACTTATAATTCTTTGATAGCGGGTGCTGCTAGAAACTGCTTGTTGTCGAAATCTCTTGACTTGTTTAACGAAATGCTTGATAAGGGTATCGCTCCTGATGTTTGGAGTTTTAATACTTTGATGCATTGCTTCTTCAAGCTAGGAAATCCTGAAAAAGCAAACCAGGTTTTCGGGTATATTATGGATAATAGTCTTCATCATATATTCCCATGTCCAACTACTATTAATACTATGATTAATGGTCTTTGTAAAAATGGTTATACTACTCATGCACTAATGCTGTTCAGGAATTTACAAAGAGTACATGGTTTTGTTCCACAATTAGTCACTTACAATATTCTTATCAATGGGTTGTGTAAAATTAGGAGATTAAGTGCGGCAAGGAGAATATTTAAAGAGCTTGCGGCATCAGGATATGTACCAAATGTTATAACTTATACTACAATTTTGAAATGCTGTTTTAGGCTTAAACGGTTTGAACAGGGATTTGAGATATTAGAAGAGATGTTTGAAAAGGGTTATACTTTTGATGGTTTTGCATACTGTACAGTTGTTGGTGCTTTAATCAAGAATGGTAGGACTAAAGAGGCAGCTGAATATATGGAGTTGATGATAAAAAAGGGCATTCAACATGATCTAGCATCTTACAATACTCTGATTAATATGTATTGTAGAGAAGGCAATTTGGATGGTTCGTACCGATTGCTGGATGAAATGGAAAAAGAAGGTCTAGAATGTGATGAATATACTCACACAATTTTGATAAATGGGCTGTGTAGGACAGGTAATACTTTGGGTGCAAAACGTCATTTGCAGCATATGAACATGATCGGTTTCAGTTCACCATTGGTTGCTTCAAATTGTATGGTTGATGCTTTATGCAAAGAAGGTAGGATCGATCAAGCTTTAGAGATGTTTAAATCAATGAAAACAAAGGATTCATTTACTTACACTTCCTTGGTTCACAATCTTTGCAAGGCTAGAAGCTTCCGTCGTGCATCCAAACTCTTGCTGTCTTGTTTAAAAAGGGGCTTGCGAATATTACCATCAGCTAAACGGGCTGTTATTGATGGCCTTCGTTATTCTGGTTTTCATAAAGAAGCAAGAAAGCTTAAGTCAGAAATGCAATTCATTGTACATCAATGATTTTTTTGTTGGCCACTTAGATGCAGTCTGGAGAATAATTTGCTGGAAAAATTCAATAAATCTGGTAATCATTCTTTTTGGTTTGAAGCTTGCCAGCACTGTGCCAAATATAACGCCCCATTTTGTTATCTACCATGATGTTTTCTGCTCTGTCACGATGCGAATTCAGGATACAAGACTCAGGTTAATGAAAATTGACTTATCATTTTTTGTGTATTGTTAGTTATTTTACGGTACTATTTATCATTTGCTATGTGAGAACTCTGCAATAATTTCACTAACGTAGAACCTGCTCAAGTTTCTATTTATTTATTTATTTATTTTACGAACATACCTACCGGAGGTTATTACCATAGAAACTATCTTGTGAAAGTAGTATGGCCGCACTTGTATTTTATACTTTTTAAGCCATTGTTTTTTTCAGCTTTTCTTTTTTATTTTTCTATATCGACAAACTGATTTTAGACATTTGATGGCACATGTACGATTTGGTGTGAATCAAAATGTTTCAAGTTATTTTCAATCCTAAATTTCATCTTTTTAGCAGCATCTGTTATCCTCCTTTCTTTTAATCCTTATGCTCTCTATGCATCTGTTTACTATCTTCTACCTTTTTGATGGTTTGCACTAAATAATTTTAACATGGTGCTTTAAATCTGCAGGAACCTTTCAAAGGCTAATTTTTAATTCCAGTGGGCCACTTTTCTCCAATTACAGGTAACTTTCTCTTGTCTGATGTATTTATTATAATAAATCAATGCTTATAAATAATAATTGCTTGGTTTTATAGTTTAAACAAAAAGTCAAGTGTCTCATCAAACTTTTGAATAATAACAGGAATTTTATGTTTGAAATCCATTTTTTTAATGATTACTGGTTTTGGCGGCAGAAACGAAGGATACAATTCAAGTTGGTGCTGAAGATTCCATCTGACATTTGGAAATGTTCTTGTGTAAGACTCATTTTGCATTACCTCGTGGTCGAAATTGCGACTTTTTATATGATTCAAGCTGCATGGTATTTTGATGTTTACCTAAAAAATTTGTAGATATATCTAGACTTCTTTCCAGGCTTGGTCGAAGTCAGTTGGCATTACTCGATTTTACATCTCTATTTATGCTAGCTAACAATTTAATCTGCAAAATAGCTCAGAAGTTCACAGTCGCTCACTGGCCGAGTTGGTACAAGCAGTAGTCAAAATGGCAGAGGAGACGACTTTCTCGTCTTCGTTTTACAACAGCAAAATGTTCTTGTGCAAACTCCGCTAAATTAATGAAATTTGTACAAACAACATTCAAAGATCTTCAAGACGGGACTATATGATTGGTGTTTTAGGTATGTAATTTGGCAGTCCGCTCCAGGAAATAATGGTGGGATTTAATCTATTCTTATACGACCATTAAATCTTATAGAACAGCCATCAAATGAAATACTATCTTCCAGATGTTGCAATTCAAATTAATTGTAGCAGATTACATTTTGTAAGCTTTTCTTTTCTTCTACATTAGTATTTTGTTTGGTATAGAATTTCTTTGATTTTTTTAAAAACATGTATATATATTGCCTCTAATGATCATACGTGGGTGATTACTGCTTTTAGGAGTGTAAGAACATAACCAATTAGAACAATTGAATCAAACTGATTAATTTCAGTGTGAATTTTGTTAAAAGAAATAATCAGTTTCATAGTTTGGTTAGATTGTAGGAGAAGAAATTTGAAATCCCTTTTAATGTAGACGGAGGCTTTGATAAACACAGTAACTGTCATAGCGTGGGAGTGGTTATCAGAGATTGCAACGGTAACGTGAAGGCTGCTTCTCACAGCAGATACGCAGCGAGTGTCGAAGTGAGTATCGGAGAAGCAAAAGCAATAAGAGACGGAGTGAAGCTGGCAATAGAAACTGATCTTATCCCCTTTGTTATTCAGTCTGATGCAAAGGACGTGGTGGAATGTTTCAACAGACAAGAGTTGCCTCGTAATGAAATTGGTTTGCTTGTAGCAGACTGTTTGAATCTTAATTCTGATAATTATTGTAAGGGCTTTGATTTCATCTATAGTTAAATAATGTTGATTATCAGTTCCGGCAGGGGCATGTCCCTCCTGAAATTTCATCTTTCGTTATGGCTGATGTCTCGGCTTTTTAGTCATGAAATTACTTTTCAAAAAAAAAATTACAACCTTTCGCGTTTATAGCCACTTAGACACGATATCAATTAAATTGCATCACATCCAAGTTCTTTTTAAATTTAACGCATTCTCGTTTAAAAAATGTCGAATACGTAATCCAACATTAAAAAATACGCTCCCACAAGCACTTCCCGTTTTCGACAATTAAAAACGTGCTTGAAAATAGGAATTTTGAGCAATGCAAATAAACAACACATCAAAATGTATAGATCAAAGAAGGGTAATAAGAATAAAAACAAGAAGAGCAGCAATAAAGGAATACTTGAGAGCAGCAGTGAGAATAGCAAATGAAACAATAAAAAGCTGCCACAGAACTTGAGCACTTGCCCAAGCCAGTACACCCGTCAATCCAACGGCCAATATGTTATCAGGATCCGGGTCCAGAAATAAATCACCCAGCTTCACATTGAACAGCGGATTCTTTCTATTTCCTTTCAAATTATTTTCTTCATCGCCACCGTCATCGCCGCCGTTCTCCGGTGACCCATTCGTTTGCGGTTCTGGGTCAGTGGGTTGTTGAATTTGGTTGTTATTTGTTGCAAAGAGAAGAGATTTTGATTGGGTTTTGGAGAATTTGAGGTGGGTTTTGGGAGGAAGATGAATTAATGATTTTGAAATTGATGGGATTGGTGTGTGGTTGAAGCCTAGCGTGGCCATTTTGTGTTTTAAAATTGTGAACCTCACCAATTTGTTGCCTGCTATTCCTCTATGCTAGTAGTAATTAATTACATTTTTGAAATTGTACTAAAATGTAAAAATTATTCTCGTTCTAAAACTTTAGTTATTAAATAATTTTTCATTTTATTAAATCATAATATAAAAAATTCATTTTCATTATTAACTCAATTTCTATTTTTTTTTGGTAATTAGGAGGTGGGAAAATGCTTGTGAGAAAAATCAATCCCACGACTTAGCAAATTACTGCTTAGCGTTTATACCGTTTGAGTTATGGGATACGGAAACGGAAACGACACGAAACAGACACGGAGAAACGGAAAATGAAGGACACGAAACGTGGGGGAAACGTGTAAATAATAAAAAAATATAGGGATATATTTATAATATTAGAAATTATATAATATTATATATATATATATATATATATATTAAATTTTATTTATACATTTATGCCAATTAATAAAATAAATGAAACACAATTAAATCCGATAAGAATAAAAAGATAAAATATATTTTTAGATAAAATAAATAATAAAAATTGTGGGTAATCGATTAAAAGAAATTATAGTTGAGAACTGTTTAGGTTTTTTTATAACTATATTTTTTTATTTAAAAAAACGGCCCGAAATGTTTCCTTATGAGTTTCCGAGAGTTTTCGAAACGGGACACGCAATTTCGTCGAAGTTTTCGTGCTTCTTAGATTATGACTCATTAGTTCTTTTCTATTATTTATTATTAGGCCTGATACCTCAAAAAATTCCGACCTTTTAGCCCCTTTTCAAATCTACCCTAATGTTGAAAACTGATTAATTTTATCCTATTTTGCACTTTCTCGTTTCAATTGCACCCTAATTTTTTAAATTTTTTAAATTTTTTATTTAAATGATGAAATCATTTAATTAACTAAGTTTAAAGATACAATAAATTTATTCAGTTCAAAAAAGTACAAATAAGTTTTTTATTTTTAAAAACTAACTAAAATCCATAATCAAATTAAAATTAATTTAAATTCTTAATTAATTTAATTAAATCTAAATAAATTTTCAACATATACAATTAATATATGCTAGATATGGAGAACATTTTTAATTTTTTCCAAACGCAAAATTCATCAATTTAATATTTCAGAGTACAAATGAAGCACAAAAATACGAAATAGGGTAAAATGACCAGTTTTCAACGTTATGGTAGGATTGAAAAGAGGCTAAAGGTCGGAATTTTATGAGAGCATTATTATTATCATTTCAAATAAATGAATTATTTCAAATAAATAAATTGATATGGTATTTATTAAAAATATACTAGAAAATGAAGATAAATATATAAAAGTTTGAAATATTAAATATTTTTCTTAAATATGTGAAAACAATAAAATATACAATTATTTTGAAACAACAAATAGTATTAATTAGTTGGTATTCTTCATTCACTACTTTGTTTTGAAACAACAAATAGACACTTCAACGAAATTTTAGACCTCTCTGAAAGAACTAACTGTTCTACCTTCACTACTTTGATGATTGATTTTGCTAGGTTTATCAATGATTCCAGCCTTATCGAGGTTTCTCTTCATAGTCGTTTTTTTACTTGATAAAATAGTTTATAAAAATCAAAAATTGATAGATGTTTTATTAATTCTTTGATTGTTAACAAGTGGTCCAATTTTTACCTTCAGGCTCTAACTCGATCTTTCTCTATACTGTTCCTATTTTTTCTCATCCTCGGGTCCTATTGATTGGGGTCCCCGTCCTTTTAAGTCTGTTAATGCTTGATGGAAGCATCATGATTTTTTTGTGGAAAGTTCTTGGCGAGATATTTTAGATAAGGGGAAAGATTACCCGATTGTTTGTAAATTACGCAGCCTTCGTCATCTTGTAAAAGAGTGGAACGAAACTATTCTTGGTGATTTAAATGCAAAAGTGGGGTTGGTTCCACATCAAATTACCAATCTAGAACCGTTATCGGACTCAAGAGATTTGTTTTTTGTGGAAAGCTCTGCTCTTATTGGTTTGCAATCAGAATTTTTCGGAGTTACAAAAAAAATTAATTGTTATGGTTGTAAAAATCTAGATTGAATTAAAGTCTTTTAGAGGACAAAAATACAAGTTCTTTCACTTAACGGCCTCTAGTCATGCTAAGAATAATCTTATTACTGAGATTACTATGGATGGAAACAGTTTTAATAGTCCGAGTGATATTAAAAGCCTAGTTTATCGGTTCTACCATGGACTGTATTGGAACAACAATTATGTTTCTTTATCATTGAGTTCCATGCGGCTTATACAGTTGCAATGTGATTTGTATGTTTCTTTGGAATCCATATTTTTAGAGGGAGAAACCTTATTGGCTTTATGTGATTGTGATGCTAAGTAATCTCCTAGCCCATATGGTTTTAACATGTTTTTCTATATTAAAGCATCACAGATTCTCAAGAATGATCTGATGGGTATTTATGATGAGTTTTATTCGTTAGCGAGGTTTCTTAAGGCTGTTAACACAACTTTTTTGGTTTTGATTCTGAAACTAAAAGAAGCTGCTGATTTGAAAGACTTCCTTCTTACAACTCTTATCAACAGAGTGTTCAAGATTCTTTCCAAAACTTTAGTAAATCGGCTAGTTCCATTTCATATGATGGTTATTTATGATAATCAATTCAATTTTATTAAAAGCTGTATCATTCATGAATGTCACTCGATAGCCATATAATTAATTTACCTCTTCTTTCGACGTAGAGATCAGATTTTGATGATTAAATTGGACTTTTCAAAAGCATTCAACATTGTATCTTGGATTTTTCTCTTGAGCGTTATATGATAGATGCAATTTGGAGATAAATGGCTGAATCAAACTTCATCTCTTTTGAGCTCTTCACAACTTTTAGTTAATGTGCATGGAAGTCCTTCCAATAACTTTACCATGGAGAAAAGAGTTTGACAGGGGGTTCCCCTATTTCCCATGCTATTTATGTTGGCATTTAAGGGATTTAAGAGCTTAATTTATAAAGTTATTATCTTGAGTATTATCGGCGGTATTATCATTCAAGACTATCACGAACCGGTTTCTCTCATGCAGTTTACAAAAGACACGCTTATGTTTCTACCCAATGATATGGAAATGGATCAAAATATTCTTTATATTCTTTACCGTGGCTGAGAATAAACTTTCACAAAATTTTAATCATTGGTCTAAATGTGAGCATTAATGATTAAATGCAGTTGCGAGTACTCTATATTGCAAGATTGAGGCGTTATCTTTTTCTTATCTCGGATTGCCTCTGAGTAGGAAGAATCTAAATTTGGCCATATTTTGCCCATTTTAAAATAATTTCAATAACCATTTGGCTCTTCAGGAAGGTAATATTTTATCGTATGCTAGACATTTGATTTTGATTAAATTTGTTCTTGTGAGTCTGCCGATATAATATATGTGTAACTTTGCTATTCCACAATCTATTTTTTCTTCTTTAGAGAGTAGTATGCGCCAGTTTCTTTGGTCGAGTTCTACTACATGTAGAAGTATTTCCAAAGTCTCATGGGATATTATTTGTTAACCTATTCATTGTGGAGGTTTACGAGTTCCATCTCTTAGATTAAATAATTATAGTCTCTGCTCAAATGGATTTGGAAGTTTCTTTCTTGTAATAAACTATCGTTATGATACATGTTAGCTAAAAACGGTTCGGGTATTAGCAACTGGCATGAATTTATGTCTGGAAATAATAGAAATTTATCTTCTATATGGCGTGGAATTCGAAAGTTGTGCATTGACAACAATGATATTTGGAATTTGTTTCATTTTAAGATACGTTTCAGAGTTTGTAGAGGAGATAATATTTGCTTTTGGAATGATCTTTGGCTGGAAGATTAGGTCCAAACCTTTGCAATCACTCATGCCTGTTGTTTACTGTTTTGCTGAATCAAGATGAGTATCTCAATTCAGTTTTTGATCGAGATTTAGGCCTTTTTTTGAATCTGACTTAGAGGAGAAGATTGAGAATAGGGGTGTGAGCGGAGCGGGTTTCATAGGCCGATCGCCCAGGCTTATGGACGACTTCTTGATCTGGAAAGATTTTGAAATAATAGAGTCGTCACCTAATTCAACTAGGAAATTCCTTTTCTACCGACTAGATAGACCGTAGTCGCCTCCAGTAAGATTCTCGTGCATCAGACTGAAAGACCGGGTTCGTGGATGACTTACTGAAGCTGCGTACCAAATTCATTAGTCGTGTTTATTTTACCGGTTATATTCGTTTTACATCTCATCTCGACAAACATGTAGTTCATAGGATATCAAAATTGGAAACAAGTATGAAAGCAGCAAACATGTTGGACGCGCATATGACTCGATCTGGACTGGCAAGTAGCAAGTACTCCTAAACATGCATTTAACCCTATGGGTGTCTAGCATATATCAAAGTCCGGATGGTCTTGATATTTTACATGCACAAAGCCTAAACCGGATGTAAACGTTTGATTGATTTTATTAGTGAGTCTTGAATGACCTATACAACTAATACTATATTTTCATGGTAATCTTATTATTTTTAGGTGATGGGCTGGATTTGCATTAATTGGCTAATTTTATATGCTTAAACCTTTAACCGGTTAATTGACATGCTTTTTGAGAAGCAGTATACATTGCAGGTACGCTCATGGGCAGTTGGATATACATATAAGGTTAATGATACTTTTAAACCTCGTTGATTTTTTGAGTGGTTTGCACTCGCGCAAATTTTGATGATTGATCTAATCAAAATTGGCTTTCAGGCAGATCACAAGTTTTGTGCGTCTTGTCTTTCTAGTTCTGCTGGTTTGATCTGGAGTCGATTCCGAGTTTGGGTTGACCGGAATCAGCTCTGGAAGTTGCTAGTTTGCTGGGTCTCGGGCTCGTGGGGCCGGTTTATACACTATTGTACATCAATGAACTTATGGGTTTGTTTTACATCGAGTTTGGCCCATTACAAAGCATAATCATAAAGTACAACAAAAACATTATTTATGGGTTTAATCAGATCTGATTTTAGGTCCGAATGGGTCTAAAAATGCGTCTGGAAGTCTGAATTATGTTCTCCCCTTCATTGTATCCACTTCCATCATTACAAGCCTCCTTTCTTCCTTTCGTATTTGGTTTTCATTTTTGTACATGTCAATGATCTCTTTTAGGGCTTCAACCTCTCCCTTTAAAGACTCATTCTCTAAGACCTTAATTGCCAATAGTGCTCTAACTTCACCAGCTTGAAGAAGAGCTGCATTATGTTCATCCTTCAGATGAGTCACCTCATCCTCATGCTACTGACCACCATATGTGCATATCCATTCAATTCTTTTTCAACCTGGTCAAAGAAGCTACAATTTGGATTCTACAGTGCACTTAGGTCAATTATTCAACAGCCTAGGTTCAGGTAACCAAGCACAATCCATTTGAAAGAATAGAAACCTGTCTGAACACCCCAATGCAGCCAATCTCAAAACATTAATTTAACAAACATCATTTAATAAAACCCTGATTTAACAATTAGCCAAAAATTATTCAAACATATCACATTCTTAAGGTCATTAACAGGAAATGATTTAATTCGTGAAAACCTTAATTGAGAATTTCCATTTTTCCCAACACATGTATAGAATCTTTGACCTGGGTTTTTTTTTCAGTAGTGGAGACCTTAACTTGCGCATGAGTTCCACAATCACAGTGAACAAAACCATCACCACCTTCCATCACGCTGGTTTGAAGCTCTTGCAATGGTGTAGGAGGCTCTGTGGAAGAATGGGTAGAAAATGGAGAAGAGTTTGAATTGGAATGAAGGAGAAGAGGAGACTCGATGAAAATGATTTATGCCACACTGGATGCCCATTTGACGTATAAATAAATGGATTGAAATTCTAACAGCATCAACATTTGTTGGGATAGAGGGATCACAGAATACTGATTTAACAAGTGTAGGGCTTTAAAATTGGGGTGATGAAGTGAAAGGACCTTAAGTGCAAAAAGGTCAAAGTGCGGAGACACGCCTATGTATTAAGCCTTTATTACAGTAGTTTAATTCTGTCTTTTACTTTACTTAATCAAACCAAAAATATCCTTTCGACTATTCAAATTGAGCCTCCTAACTGGTTATATCTATAAATTTTCTTTGTGGGCACGATATCAGGACTTCGTAGTCTACATTACAAGTTGGCATGCGTACGCTTGCGTAATTTCACCATCAATGGGTCATCCAGTGTTTTGTTTCATAAATTACACATATAATTTGACTTAATAACACATATACATGATTAGTAAAATATAATTATAAGTCAACATCATACTTAGTCTTAATGTACTATTAAGATTAGGGATAGATTGAATATAATTCCTTATTAATATTAAGGGTTCTACTATCAAGTCACATACTTGATGATTTTAGTAAGAATTAACCATTCAAGTATTTAATCATAATATAAAGTGATAATAGTGCCAACTAATCAATAATAAAAAATAATAAAATCAATATATGGTCAAACTTGATTGACTTAGTGTACATCACTAACAATATCTATATTCTTAACAATATATTGCTCTTTTTTGGTGATTGACAAAAAACAAAGTAAGAAAATGGATGATTTAAAACCTGATCCTTATGGTAATTCAATTCCAGTATTGTGAGCTTCATTTTAGATAATCCGACCTTTATTAGTTTCCTTAACAAGTCATTACAGCTTGAAGAACCTACAAGTTTACTTCTCTATCATCCAATGTAGCATTGCTTTTGCTAAAAGCAAAACTGATATACCTGTATTTAAAGTTTGCATATATCAATGGATTTGAGTGAAAGAATATATAATCTGGTACTGCTCCAGCTTCTTCGATAACTTCTTAACATATTCTGTTTGAACATCAAAATGCAAAAATTAGCCGGCAAGTTTGCAGTTAGTACCACTTTTAAAAACGTAGTTATAGATCTTCCTTTATGGCTAAATTCCAGGATGAATATATGTTTTCAGTTAATTAGATCCCAAAATCTCTTAATTTAGGTTCGGTAATCTTGAACCTTTATACCTCAAACGCGTGATTTATTTGACATCAAGAAACAAATTATGAGTTCTAATTGATAAAAAAAGTAAAATATAATTTGTTTGATCCCGAAACACAAATTCGTGGACTGAATTAACCATTTTTTTCTAAGATTTTTTTTTCAAAGTTAGAATCTATTGGTGAAGATTAAAATATAAATTGTGAAAGTCATATAACAAGAATCAAATATATGATCTTTCAAATTTTGATCTAACAAATACTAAAGAACAACTCAAGATACAAATAGAAAATTAATCGAAAGCAAGAAAAATCAAAATATGGATCTCGCTAAGTTGGGTCAATGGTGGACAAAGTTATATCAATGTACTATGATTTAGCTCTCTTCTTATTAAACCGATAATCTCTTCGTCGAAATCTAGTATTTTCCGATCATCATCATCTTAAATGAGATTTTAAAAGGGAAAATTAGAAAGAAAAAAACTCTCTTTTTAAAATAAAATTTTCCTAACTCAATAAGTAAAAGATAGAGAAAATACATCACTCTTTTGATATAATTATTTTTTTATTTTAAGTCATGTTTATATTATAATTATACCTATTTCTTATTATTAGTTTACTATAATCATATTTCTTTTAATCTAAGTGACCACCTGTTATTTTTTTTCTCTTTCTCTCTTCTTTCTTTCTTCTTCTTTGTTTCCTTTATTCTTCGCTATTTTTCTTCTTTTTCTTTATTTCTTCTTTTTTTCTCCATTTTTGTTCTTTTCTTCTTCGTCGTTCTTACATCACTCCGTCGTCGTTCCGCCATCATTCAGCCATCGTTTTGATGTTCTTTCATATTTGATCTTAGCGATTTCTTTCTTAATATGTGTTGATAAATACAATTTATTTTATTTTTCAGATCTAAAATAAATTACTCTTAAATTTTTTCAGCTTTAGATCTAAAAATCTGCATAAAAATGATTTTATGATGAAAAAACGATTTTCTGCAAAACGAACAGGTTCTAATTATCATATGAGCATCACTGCATTATTATATCATTATCATAACCCTGTAGAGAAAAATATTTTTTATAAAAAAACAACATCTGATTCATATGAGTATCACTATATTATCATATAGTTATCATAACGATACATATGATAACTAGATGACAATAAAATATCATAAGGTTCCGATAATTGTATGATAACTTATGTAAAAAATAAATTACAGAAGGATTTATGATAATCAGATGATATTGAAGTAAAATCATAAATATTTTAATACCCAGAGTAAAAACATAAATCTATGAAAAATGTGAGGTATTTTCGATAATTTTTCTATATTGACGTAAAAAGTGTAAATATTTTTATTTATGAGATAAATATCTAAATTTCCGATGGTAAAAAGTTAGATCGATAAACCTCGGAAGATATGATTTTCTTGTAAGTAATTATACCTTTGCATTTTGACAAAAACAAAAAATTGTAGCTCTATATAATTAAAGAAAAAACTTATCCTCTTAGAAATAGGAAGTGATTTGAAGTCCATACAATTTAATTTGAGCCAAAACAAAGCAAAAAATGATTAAAATAAATTTGGAAACCTTGCATTCCAATTCACGTTTGATTTTAAAAATTCTCCATGGCTGCTATTTCTACTCTTACATGCCTATCACACCTCTCTAAACAACAATTCTTTCTCCATCCGAACCCATTTGTCACCACTTCCCATTCTAAAGCACCTTCAACTCTTACTTTAAATGGCAATCGCAGTCAATACAATCATAAATTGTTGGTACCCATTACGGTTAATTCAAGATTTTTGCAAATGGGTAGTCAAGAAAATTCCTCTAGTCGAAGAATCTTAACGAAATCTACGAGATCAGATGGAATTTCTACCACCTCTTCGACCCTTTCTCAATCTGTATGTGTTCATTGTACTACTAAATGTTTTTTTGTTACTAGATATCTGAATTTTCATTTATTTTTTTCGATTTAATCACAATTTGAAAGATATCTCTGGTCCTTAAATTTTTAAATATTTCGTCATATAGTTGAGTAGCCGTTTTATCCGTTATTTTCTGTAGAAATATAGCCGTTTTAGCCTTTTGAACAACTAAAACGATATTATATGGGAAATTTTTATCTAATCCTGGTCCATGAATAAGATATTCAAATTATATACGCCATAAAATAAAAAGTCAAAATATATAGTGTCACTTTTTTTATTTTATTTTGGATAATTGGAGAGGGAAGAGCGCTTGTGTGAGAAATTTCACTCATAATTTAGGAGAATGCTGCTTAGTGCTTATACCATTTGAACTATTGTTAGTTGGTCTGCGCCATGTTTTTTCTAAATTGTGTTTAAATCGAAAAAATGCAAAAAATGACAATATTTTAATATAATAATTTTTTTTTCAATTTGTGAGTTTAATTATTTATATGGATGATTTAATTTGATTTAGGTGTTTGGGGTTTTGCATTTACTAGTTTCGCTTGGGATAATTGTGGCAATGGACAAGCTATTGAAACAGGCATTTGTGGAAGCTGCTATAAAGTTCCCAAGTGCATTATTTGGTATGTTTTGCATATTCTCAGTTCTGACGGTTCTGGACACAGTAATTCCTGCTGCTGCAACCAGTTTGATGAACTTCTTCGAGCCAGCACTTTTGTTCATTCAAAGATGGCTTCCTTTGTTCTATGTTCCATCTCTAGTTGTTTTGCCTCTCTCTGTTAGAGATATCCCTGCTGCTTCTGGTCTTAAGATTTGCTTCATTGTAGGTAAACCAACCTTTTCCTCAACTTCACTTGTATTATCATGTTTCCTGTTTCGGAAACGTGTCGGAAACTTCGCGTTTTAGACACGAAACTTCCATTTTCTACATAAGAAATGTTAAATTAATATTGTTTTTCTGTGTCTGTGTCCAAGTTTCCTGTTTTCCCGTGTCCGTGTCCATTAATGTTTGATGAAATTACATTCTGGTGTCACTAATTTTATGATGCTCCAGATCATTTTGAGGCTTAAAAGGGATACTAATTGAACATCGAGATTTTAAGAAACCGGAAAATCTGTGTGATGCAATTCTTTATGAGACTAATTTTATATAATTCTTAATTTGATTGATGATCGGAGTAGAGAAGGAAGACGTTTGTGTATTTAAATTGTGCAGAAGTAGTGTGTTTTAGAATGATGCAGAAATTACGTTTAGAGAAAAAATTTAGAAGTTTCCGTTAGCAGTTTATGTATCTGTTATAATTTGGAAGTTTGGTAGGTTGTGTAAATATTAAGAAGCTATTAATTTTTAGGAAATTTCCTTTCTGTTATCAAAATATATGTGAATGTAAATAATGGCGTAATAAGTAGATTTCACCCGACTTTTATGTTGTAAAGCTTACGAATTCTATATTTCGGCACATACCATTTTTGCATTTTGTTTTTATTTTTGAAAGTATTTCTAAACTCCATTTTTTTATCTATATCTATAGCTACAACTTAATATTATAGAAAATGTTGTTTCGCCGTTTTTCATTTGAGTGTATGTGTTTCTACATTTTGGTTTCAGTGCAACATAGTTCAGAAGTAATAAGGCCTGCATTTATAATCTAGTATGATTTGAAGCACTCTTCCCTCTTCATTCATATATATTTGATGCTTTCATCAGATGAATTCAGTTGTTACTTAATTTTGATCTACTGGCTATGAATTGTGTAAGTATCAAGTTTAATGTTGCAATATTTGTCGATTTCCTGCAGCTGGAGGATGGTTGGCTTCACTTTGTGTTGCTGGTTTTACAGCTATTGCTGTGAGGAAAATTGTGAAAACAGAATTGACAGATGCTGAGCCAATGTCGAAACCCTCTCCTTTTTCCCCAGTGGAAATGTGGAGTTGGAGTGGAATCTTTCTTATATCGTTTGTTGCTGCACTATTTTACCCAACTTCGCTGGGGACAACTGCTCGAACATGCCTCCCTTTCCTCCTAGCATCCACTGTGTTAGGCTATATGTTTGGTTCCGGGTAATTAACCAACTTTATGAGATAAGAACATCTTTGGTTTTCCTTTCAAAACATTTTATATATACCTATAACTAATTCTTATACAATAGTGTATCGTTTTTCATTTTAGCGCTTTGTATTTCCGCCTTTTTCATTTTCAAGAACCTAAGATAAGATGGGGGAAGGACTTGAAAGACAGTTTTGTTTTTCATGTACGAACTTGAAAGTAGCAAAAATTTATTGAAATCTAATTTCCTTGATTACCATTTGTGTCTTAACAAGTGCTATTTATTTGAAGTTTTCTTATTTATTGTGTGTTTTCAGGTTGCCTTCTGCTGTTAAGAAAGTCTTCCATCCTATTATTTGTTGTGCACTTTCTGCTGATTTAGCAGCATTTGCATTTGGATATGTTTCCAAATCAGGGTTAGATCCTGTTTTAGGTAATTTAAAGTGTTATCAACCATCTTCAGTTTTAGTTATCCTTCTTGTTTGTAGTTAATTATCACATTTTTCTCATCTATACTTTTCCGTTTGCTTATAATTTGATATTCGCAGGAGATTACCTTACTAAGGCATCATCTAATCCTGGAGCTGGGGATGTGCTAATGGGATTTTTAGGGTCTGTTATCCTTTCCTTTGCCTTCTCAATGTTCAAGCAGAGAAAGGTGATTACAGTCAATTTCTTAATTTCTTTTCAGTGAGTCAGACTTAGGCTTGCTTCGTAATAAGCTCTAGGTACAAAATACAGAATGAAAAGCTCCAAATGTAATATGGTTTTGCAGCTTGTTAAGAGACATGCAGCTGAGATTTTTACATCTGTGATCGTCGCAACATTATTCTCATTGTATTCGACTGCATTTATTGGACGTGTTGTCGGGCTAGAACCTAGTTTGACTATATCAATTCTGCCCAGGTGTATAACTGTGGCATTGGCTCTCAGCATTGTCTCATTCTTTGAAGGTAGGTATCGTGAATAAAAACTGAATATCTATTTATGCAACGGAATTTCAATTTCAGTTTCATTTTGGTCTCAGGTGCCAATACATCTCTCACGGCGGCTGTAGTTGTAGTAACTGGTCTTGTTGGAGCAAATTTTGTGCAAGCAACACTTGATAAATTACAATTTCGCGATCCTATCGCTAGAGGAATAGCAACTGCCTCCAGGTAATGCTTTGCACTTTTTTTTTCTAATTCTCCTCCTAAGGTTTTGTATACAAGTCACGTCGTTAAAGCAAGTGTATGATTTCAGTGCTCATGGACTGGGAACAGCAGCATTGTCAGCCAAGGAACCTGAGGCTCTTCCTTTTTGTGCAATAGCGTATGCTCTTACGGGTATATTTGGCTCTATTATTTGCTCGGTTCCAGCGGTTAGACAGAGCTTGCTTGCAATTATTGGCTGATCGTACATATTTCTAGTTATCTACCTGTGAATACCCAACCCGACCCCTTGTATTAGTCGCTACTGGATGGCATGTATAATGCTGTATATAATGCTGATATTCATATTTCTTCATTATTTTTCTTGATGAAATATTTTAAATCTATCAACTTCACAATTCAAATTGAAATATAATCTGAATCCGCTCAAATCCGACTAGTGAGTAGTACAAAGATACTTTTTTGACATCTGAAACATTTAAAATGATTGATCCTCATTGTCCTCCATCCATACAAATGGTTAAAAAGCAATACACATTTCTATTAAAACATTCATTCGAAAAATTTCTGGATTTATGCTCTTCCTCTGCTGGGAATTGTTTAAGGCTATCATGTTCGTCATCAGTGATCAGCAAAAACTTGGTTTTGTTCATTTTCGATAATTGAACTGCATACAGTCAGCTCCATTTTCGATAATCCGAGCTTTATGATTTTTCTTAACAAGTGATTGCAGCTTGAAAGAGCCTATAGAAACTGAAGGCGACCAAGGTTTTTTGCTGCAGCAGCCAATGTAGCATCGCTTTTGCAGAAAGCAAACCTGATATACCTTTTCTGGTACTGACAGTCTGCCTTCATCGATGAATTTGGGTGAAAGAATCCACAACCTGGTACAGCCACCACTCCGGCTTCTTTGATTAATTTCTCAACGAATTCCATCTGAACCATCCGAATGAAAAATTAGCTGGCAAGTTGTAGTTAGTTGTGTGAGACACAATAACAATTTGAAACTGAACTCTATGAGTGAAAGCCCGAACTGATGTCCTCAACTGGTCAGACAGGCTCAACTGGCTGGTCCAATCGGTCTGTAAAACATACTGTTTTTTTTTTTATATTTTAAATTCTATTAATTCTTTAAATAACAACCTGGATTTCACCAATTTGACCAGTCCAAGGTTCTGACAGGATCTCTAATTCTTGACTCCTGAACCAAATTAGTCACTGATTTCCAGTTGAACCAGTCCAATCGGCTGATCAGGTTCAGTTTTTAAAACACAGTTTATGATAACAACTATGGAGTGTGATATAATCAATAAAGCATATTGCACTCACATCAGAAAGAGGAGAAGCTTCAGGAAGCTCAACAAATAAAAAGAATGAACCCTGAGGCTTAAACTTAATCTCAAAACCAATGCCAGCAAGCAAATTCATGATACAATCTCGCTTTGATTCATAATCCTGAAAAACAGCATAAATGATGTTAGCGATGAATAATCCTCTCCGACCATTGAAGCTTGTAGTTAAAGTTCCTAGGTAACATAATAGGGATTCTTCAGCTTAGTATTACGAGCCATGTCCAAACTCTTTTTTGATCTAACAAAAAAGCAATGAAGCTAAAGCTTTTCATGACCTACTCTTCTCAATGAATCATAGTATTCTGGGGGACTTTTTAAAGCAGTCAAGGCTGCTTCTTGGAAAGGTGCAGGAGCGGAATCGGTAACTTTAACATGGATGTTTCTGATGGCAGAGGCAAACAAAGCTGGACCAATTGCCCATCCTACCCTCCATCCTAATAGATAACCACGAACGATGAGCAAGCAATAATATAGGACCTTCATTCACTCTAAAAACACATGTAATGCAAAACTCTTTTTACGATTTTTAGCCAACTGAACTTGATTTGAGCTTGGAAATTATGAGTGACAAACGAATACTTTCCACAAGTTGCGTGAAAAGGGGGATTCAGCATCCTGAACCAATTTAGAGATAAAAACTCACTTGGACATACCTGTGACACTAAAAGTTTTTGATAAGGATGAAGTGATGATAGTCCGCTCTTGCATTCCCGGAAGTGATGCAAGAGAAATATGTTTTGCATCGTCATATGTGACATGCTCGTACACCTTCAAGGAGGCAAAAAAAACATTATCCAACTGTAATTTCTGTTTCTGCTTTTATCAGATCTTTACGGAACTAAAATAATAGTACCTTCAGAGTATGAAATTGAAAACTACTGTGTTTAATCATGCTAACATTCTCAAGAGGCAGAGAAAGGTTACCATACTTCATCTGTTATAGCTATGCAGTCATTTCTGCAGCATGCCTCTGCAATGATCTCGAGCTCGCCTTTCGAGAAAACCTTCCCAGTTGGATTCTGAGGACTACGCCATTCGTCAAACATATAAATTCATTTTCTCTATTTAAAAGAGGTCCAATGAAATTAACCTATACTACAAAAAACTTATCCAAGTCCTACATTTGAGCACCATGTTTCCCAAAATGCTTCTGAAACTTCTAAACTTTAAATTTATAACCTATTCTTGACAAAAACATTATTTCGCCATTTTTCATTTCAGCATTTCGTGCAACATCATTATTAACTAGAAAAAGTACACCATTGTATTGCACTATGAATGTCGTCGACGAACTCTGTCTCACCTGTTTAATATCACAGCTTTTGTTCTGCTAGTAAACGAGTTCATAAATCTGTTTGCATCCAAGGTCCAGTAGGGTGGATCAAGAGCTACAAATACCTGTAACAAATCCATAACTCTGTCAGAGTAAATAATGGTTAATCAAACACTTCTAATTCTGTCAATACCATTTACATGGCAACAAAATGCTTACAGGAATTCCTCTGGCCAATCTGATGCACGACTCATATGTTTCATATGAAGGATCAAACAGGACAACTTCATCTCCAGGGTCAATCACTGATCAAAAGGAACAAGTAACATAAGTTAAAACAAAAAATAATTAAACTTAGGCCACATCCATCATTAGGCCCCTATACTTTCAAACTTTTGTTTATCTAGTCCTTTTCCAAATTTTTGTCTTTATCTAGTCCATGTACGTAATTTATTTTGAATTTCTACGTCCTTTTTTGGACAGAAAAGGAGCGATTACACTCGCCGAAAAACGCGTGTAAACTAACTCGACACGTAACACGTTGGAAAAATATACCACATCATCAAAGTTTAAGACGGACCAGATAAATAAAAATTTACAAATATAAAGGTCTATTGAATACAAAGATTTTAAAAAGGGACCTAGTACCGGCAAAGATTGCAGCAGCAAAAGCTTCAGTCTGGCCACAACAAATAGCTATATCAGTAAGAGGATCAACATCTAAACCATGCATTTGCTTCATCATTCTCCCCACATCATCACAAATTCCTTGCACATGCCTTACATTTACAACAATTGGTCACCATTTTATTAACTTGCAGAAAGAAAATAACATGTTGATTAAAGAGTACACGACATGCAATATGATAATGGTAATCACAGTTAATTACCTGTACTGGTTAAAGTCGGAATTAATGGCGGAAACAGCAGCGTTTTTGAGATGGGCCGGAGCGGGGAAGTCAGGGAAGCCTTCGGCGAGGTTAATGGCGTTGGACTGTTGAGCTAAGAGGGAAAGCTGTTGAATTGGTGACGGAGTAAATGTGTTTGCAACTGCGGATAACTTCGCCATGGCAAGGTGGAGCTACCAGGTGTTGTTTTTCAGCCACCTTATCTTCTTCATGTTGGCACATCATGTGAAGCAATGTATTGAATAAAGGATCAATTTGCCCCCTGAATTTGGCACAGAAGATCAACAACGTTCATTGGTTTCTTACAAACAAAGCCCCCAATTTTGATATTTTATCTCATTTTCACCCTCATATGTCGCGTGGACTACACCCATCATAAAACATAGAGCAAATTACTATAAACCCCTTCAAATTTGACATAATTCACACTTAGTCCCTCCTGTTTGAAAACTAAACTATGTGGCCCCTCACTTTTGCTTCCGTCAACGTTTTAGTCCCTCCATCCATTTTTAGTGTTAGTCAACAAAGTCAAAAAACTTATGGGTAAATTAATTATCAAACCTGAGGGACGAAATCGTTGACAAAAACAAAAGTGAGGGTGAAATCGTTGAGAAAAACAAAAGTGGGGGACCATATAGTTTCGTTGACTTCGTTGACTAATATCTAAAATGGACAGAAGGACTAAATCGTTGACAAAAACAAAAGTGAGAGGCTATATAGTTCAATTTTCAAACAAGAGGGACTAAATTGTAAATTATATCAAATGTGAGGGGTGTCATAGTAATATGCTCTAAAACATAATATGGACCGAGGATCATTTCCCCCCCTAAACTTGTTTCAAAATATCAAAAACATCCAAAGCTGGAAAATACGATCACTTATACCCTGAACTTACGTAAATCAGCTCAAAAGCACCTCTCCCCAGTCATTTTTTGCCGTGTGAGACGCAAGCATGATTTTGACAAACCACCAAACCAGAACTGTTTAATTTCATTCCTAATAAATCCCCAAATTGAGTGAAAACCCCAATTTCCTATCTTAACAATTTCAATTCAAAAAAATATAAACCCTAATTTTATATCTTCCACTGCAATCTCCCTTTTGCTACACTTTCTTATCTTCCATCCTAAACCCTAAGATGTCCAGTAGTTCGAATTCTCATGTTCAGCTTGATCCACCAGACAATATCGCCATCAAAAGAGGCGTGCTAGCAGACCTGATTATAATTACCAGGGAAGAGCTCGTTACTGTAATTATGGATTTTCTGATAAAGCTCTGATTTGGGTATCATGGACAAGAGAAAATCCAAGAAGAAGATTTTGTGGGTGTAAAAAAGATGCGAGTGACTGTGGGTTATTTGAGTGGTTTGATGAGGAACCTTTTATATACGGGTCGATCGAAGGAAGTAATTAATGAATTGTTAGATGAAATTGATGAAATAGTAATGAGTCATGGAAATTTCAGCTACCTTTAAGATAGGGAAGACCTGAGATATGTTGTTGATATGAGGAATTCATATGAATTCATGGTTAAATTGGTTAGAGAAGAGGGGCAGAAATACAAGAATGGATTCTTTTGTGTTGCTGCTGATTTTGGTTTAGTGTTGATGATGTTGATTCTTGTAATTATTATTGTAATTGCATGTGTTAGATGAATACCAATGATTAGAACTTGCATTAGATATACCCTTTTTTGGTCTTGGAATGAAAAAAATTTCCTTTAACGCAACTGATGTAGTGATTTTGAGTGTGAACATGTGTTGATGTCTGGTGTATGAGAATGAAATCTGCCTGTTTGAAAGACCAAAATGAACTCAAGAACAAACAATATGATAGGATAAAAAAAAAACCCATAAACTAATCTTTACCGTATCACTTTACCCCTTGAACTATGAAATTTGGATATAATAAATGTATCAAATTGCCCCCTGTGAAAAATTAACTAAAAACACAGAGGTAACCTACTATGTAAACAACCTATTTAGAAACACTGTTTTTATATGATCAAACAGCTATATGTGAACAACCTGGTTTGAAACAGATGATGAACAGATAATAGTATAAACACATGGTTTTTACATGATCAAAACACTTATATGTGCACACAAAAACACATAACACAATGCATAATTCCACATTATGTTTACATCAACAAAATAACCTACCTATTGAGGTTATAAAATATGTCCTCCATTCACACCATATTGTGCATACAAACTTCACAAAAAACACATCAAAACAGTTTTGATAAATAGCACACATCCAAAATAAAAATAAAAAGTATTAATGGCTTCCAATCTGGTTTAGAAAATGGCTGTTTGAAAGGGGTATTCACTCTCTTCTTTTGGTTTTTGCTTCTGTGCTGCTTGTTGAGGTCCCATGTTTGTCATCCTTTGTATTCCAGGTAATTGTGAGCCACCTTGTACCCTTGACTGGCCATCTTGTGATAGTTGAGATCCCATGGAAGTGGACTGCTGCAAATTATAGAAAGAATTTGGTGCATTGACTGAGTTGGAGTTAGTTTGGGAAAGTGATTGCCCAGATACTGTTCTTGAGAAAACTTGTGGACCTATACTACAGAATATAGGGGGAATTAGGTATGGAGAAGGATGGGTTAGGAGCTGACTCATCATTTTTCCTTTTTTGTTGTATATGTCCAACCTTTGAACCTTAGATTCTAATTGACTGGTTGAGATGCTTTCTTTTTCATTCCATTGAGGTCTAGTTGCTCTAAATCTGCTATAAAATGGTCTCCCCTCATACTGCACTGTGCTAGCTTTGTGTTGGATCTTTTTTTTCACTTCCTTTGGTATTAAATTGTTGTGTGAACTTGTCATCCTCTCCCCAAGCATACCAAGCTACTTGGAAATCAAATCACATTCCAAAGAAAGTACAAACAAAGAAAATTACAGATGTTGACATAACTTTAAAAACCTTACATCAAATGAAACTTCCTCAGTAATGTTATCGCGACATAGTCCTGCTCCAACAGTATTTGTCAGGTTTTTCTTTTCTTTTCTTTGTCTTTGTTCTTACTAGTCAAATGTGGTGCTTGCTTGTCATGTTCTAGTGCAGGAGTGTCAACATGAATGCCAGAACAAGAATGTATTGGTGCTTGCCAAAAAAACAGAGGATCAGATACCCCCCTGAACTATACAAAACAATATCAAATAAACCCCTGAACTATATACATAAAAAGATCAAATACACCCATAAACTATAAAAACAGTATCAAATACAACCTTTAAAATATTTATTGACCTGTTAGTAATAAAAATTCTTTTTTTTGTGTGTTTTTGTCTAACTCTTTTTATTTATTTGCAGAGTTAATCTAAATTCTTTTTGTTTATTCGAAGAGTTAATTTAAACTTTTTTTGTAGTTTATTTGAAGATTTAATCTAAAACTCTTTTTGTTTAATTAGAAAGTTAATCTAAACTTTTTTTATTTATTTGAACAGTTAGTCTAAACGTTTTTTTTTATTTTATGTTTTTGTCGATTCAAACTTGAGAATTTTGCTCATGGGCGAGCTCTTTTTATTTAGGCGAGTTTGGAGGAATCGTCGATCTTTATTAATGATAAAAAATATTTACAACCATTAACATAAAATAAAACTATTATTAAAAGTAAAAACATAATTTTGCCATGCTGGCTATTATCTTCAACTACTCAGTCTGATTTCTTTTTCTTTTTCTTCCTCTTCTTCTTCTCTGTCTTTTCCTTCTTTGGGTTTTTATAATTCCTTCTCGGATTCATTGTAGCATTTCTTAGCTATCTTTTGATCACCTATTAGGATAATTACCCCCCTTTCAGTTGGAATCTTCATTTCCAGAGCTTGTATGCTGGTTACGGCGGTCGAGTCATGAAGAAGTTGGTCTTCCTATGATGACATTGTAAGAAAGATCTATGTATACTATGTTAAATAGTGTTATTATCTTCTTGATTATTCCTTTTTTTGGTCCTACCATTAAGGTCAGAGGTACCGCCCCTAGGGGATTTATTGGTGGGCCACCGAGTCTCGATAGTTGATTTGAACTCTTTGCAGTTTCGTTGTTGTTCCTCCAAGTCGTTTGTATGCAACATCGGTCATCAAGTTCACTGCACTTCCCTCGTCTATCAATATCCTATTAATATTCCAGTTCTTGATTATAGTCATTACCACTAAAGCATCATTGTATAGGGCCTTGACATGCTCGTAATCCTCCATGTCGAATGTTATTGCCGGTATTAGAGTTTCTTTGATGCTCAGGACTTTCTTTCTTTGTTTCTTTCTGATGGAGGGATTAATGGAACCTCCTTCATTAATCTTGTGGATTGTTCCCAGGATTTTGTTGGGCCTTTCCTCCTTTTTCTTTCCTTTTGTTTTCTCCTCTGAACCCCTCTTTTTGCCTTGTTGGTTGTTATTTTCATTCTCTTTGACGAATTTCTTAAGTTTGCCTACTTCGATCATTCTTTAGATCTCGGTTTTCAAATCTTGGAATTCTTCTTTGTCATGCCCATGTTCCTCATGTAATCTTAAAAATCTTCTTGTGTCTCGTACTTTCGCAATTATCTTGGGAGGCCACTTCACGTTTTTCCCGTTTTCTTTAATCCATATTAGGACCTCGTTCCTGTTGTTATTGAGTGGTGTATAGTTACTTTCATCATCTCCGCCTGTATTTTCGGCCTTCGTTCCTGGAGTATGGGGAGAAACGCCTTCCTTTATCTTATCTATGGCCTATTTCGTCAGGTATTGGTTTTGATTTTTCTTTGGTTCTGTCATGTTTCAGATCTTTGGCCTTGGCCTCTTTTCCTCTCAATGCCCTGTGCCCTTCGTCCAACGCAAAAACTTTTGGGCGATCCCCATTAGGTTTAAGAAGGTGATGGGTTTGTTCGTCAATAGCTTGTCGACCAACTTTTTGAATCTCGTCCACTTCCGGAGTGCTTCCGTAGCTGTACCGACGTTCAAGTTATCTATTTTTATTGCCTTCTTATTGAATCTCTCGACATTCTTAAGAGTTTCGCCTTCTTCTTGGATATAGGCATGTAGTATGCTTGTCGTCGTTTTCTACCAAGTATGTTCGTGAGATATCTGTTATGGAACTCGTTGGAGAGAGCTATGTAGTTTTTAATAGAGCATTGGTTTAACCTGTTGATCCATCGTCAGGCAGTTCCTGTTAGCGTTTTTGGAAAAACTCTACACACGATTGCATCTGTCACGCTAAGAAGCCCCATAGTTGAGTATAGTAGTTGGAGGTATGATCCCTCGGATATCCTTCTCCGTTAAAGATTAGCAGGATCAGCTATTTTAGGTTGCGATGAATGGTTTCCTCCACAATTTCCACTGAGAAAGGGGGTCCCTTCAGCTTCAGGTCGTCTATATCCAACTCTTTCAATTTTCTCTTCCTTAACATCCTTGCTATTTTTTCTAAATATTCCTTCGCCACGTATGCCACTTTGCTCCCAAAGGGAGATTTAGAGGATCCTTAATCTACCTCTTGGTATTTGTTTCTTTGATTGGGATTTTTGGGGTAATTTTTCTGTTTTTTGCTTATATTAATAAATTATCTGGGATTTAAAGGTGGTCCCTTCGACTATTTTCAACTATTAATAAATTATTTAGGACTATGTGGTACCGGTAATTGTGCTTATCCTCTTTCTATGGTTGCTTTTGATATTCGTGTAATTTTCAAAGTTGAAAAATGCATAGAAAACCGAACAATCAAATTTCAGGTGCTTTGTATAATAATCTTCATATGATTCCTTACTAAATTGACTACGATTAATCTTATACCTAAAGTTTCATTATTGTTTTTTTTCCCAAAGGCTGTTTTATATATAGTATAGAATATTAGCTATAGATATTTATAATTTTTAGTAGTTTAGTTTTACTTAAAGATCAGATGTAGTTTAGTAGAAATAGTTTAATTTTTTATAAATAAAAAGGATATTACCGTAAATTTTCCTGTCCCCCCAATCCGTGCTATTATATATATTATAGATTTATATTATGAATATATATTGGATACATCATATATACACCTCTTATACATTGTAGATAAATCGCAGATACATCATGATACAATACTGATACACCATAGATATATATATTCTTTTTTTTTTATTGTAACGAAATGAATTTCGTAGATACACCATTGATTATAATTTCTAGGGTTAATTGCAAATGCATACACGAATTTTACCCTAATTTGCAATTACAACATAAACTTTGAAACTTGACAATGTCAGTAATCAACTTTCATTTTTTGGTAAATTAGTACATCGACCAATCACACAATGACACATGGTGGTATATTACAATGTCCACGTTAGTGTTTTTCGTATTTGGTGTATCGATTTGCCAAAAGTGTAAAGTTGGTTACTAACATTGCCAAGTTTCAAAGTTTATGTTGTAATTGCAAATTAAGGTAAAGTTCGTGTATGCATTTATAATTAGCCCTAATTTCTAAAATCAGTCTCCAACTTAAAATGATTGTTTTCAATGAAATAAATTTTAAAATGATCGATACATTGTATATACATCCCAATACATTGTGAATATGTCGTCGTTAGATCGTGAATACACCACTAATACATCAAAGATATAGAGAAGATAAAATTTCAATTAGCAGCAACATCTAATAATAATATTTCAATTAGCGGCAACTTTTAATATTTCCTCAATAACTAAAAAAACAAGCCTTCACAATTCAAAATATTATCAAAATCTATTAATCAACAATCAAAACTCTGTGCTCCAACTAAATTATGAAAAAAAAAACGAAAATACTCATTTATTTTTCAAAACTAAGCTTAGAAAAAATCATCGTTTTTTTAGTCTTGAACTCTTTCAAATCCGTTTTAGGAATATGGAAAAATAATAATTAAATAAGTTTGTGAAGCATTTTCAATACATGAAAGATGCATAAATAATACATATTTAAATATTCTGACATGCGTTTTTATGACACGCTTGTTAGACACATTTTTGACACATTTTTGATGCGTTTTGGCACATTTTTTTATTTATGTGTGTCAATGTATATTTTGTTTAGTGATTATGTAAAAAAATGTAAAAAAATCTTGTTATTTTGTTATGAATATAAAAACTCAATCTTTTATGTATTTGAGTAAAATGTGATTCATACTGAAATATTTTTGTTCTTTTCTCTATTACTTAACGAATTTTACAAAATTGATTATCTAAAACTTAAAAACGACATATATTTTTTGGACTTAATTACTTAAAAAAAAACACCTTATAATGTTTTGATTTACCCAAAATCAATTGTACCTTATTTTGAATTTTATGTTTCACACCTAACCCAAAGTACTAAATTGACCTCTTTTATTAAAAAAAGATTAATCATTTTTAGCATATATTCTAATTCGATGTTAATGTTATCAATTTCACATTCTCAAAAATTCAACTAATAATAATTATTTAATTAATAATAATTATCAATAGTTAATTTTTAAATTAAAAACCGTAAAATAAATAAAATTTATTTATTTTTTTAATTTTTTTCTGATTTTCTCCACAAAGTAGAACACTAACTGCTCTTTCTTTTCATGGAAGGAGCACGAGCTAACCCTTTTTTTAAGCTGCTGCTCTTTCTATGGAAGGAGGAGAGTTTCTCCTCCCATGGAAGAAGGAGGAGCACGAGGATAGAAAAAAATATAAAAAAAATATTGTTCCAATAAAAATTTAATGACGGGTTTGTAATTGAAGGAGTACGGTGGTAGGTCAGAAATATTTATTTAAATAATTTGATTTTTAACAAAATTTATAAAACAATAAATTATTAAAATTTATTTGATTTTTTTAAAAACTGAATGATTTTTTTTTTGTATTTTTTCAAATAAAAAAATGGTATAGCCTTCTATTTTGTTGTTATTAATGTTTTTTATTCTTAAATTATTTAAATCTTCAATTATACTTGTGTTGGAGTAGAGATGAAATATAAAAATTTTAAATAGTGTATAATTACATTTTTTTTAAATTATATTATAAATAAAAAAATGTTATAAGATATTTTAATTAGGTCTATTTTTAAGAGGAAAAGGACATATTTTTTAATGTAGTCTTTGGCAATAAATATTTTTTTTATTTGGATGCTTTTGGTTCACCAATATTCGGACAGATTTTAGCTTTCGCGTACAATTTTATTTCTTTTTGTGTGTTAGAATATTTCCTCACGCTACATCACACAAAACACCTAATCATTTAATAAATCACTAATTAAATAATCCAAGTTTTTCAAGGATTGACCTAGAACTTTCCACCTATGTCGAACCCTAATCTTTGACATATATTATTTATTTATTCTCATTATTTAGATATTCTTAAATAATAGCCATCAATAATTTGTGAATTATGTAATTGTATAATTATTTAATATTTAGACTTTACCCTTTTAATTTATTGAGAAGACAGCAAGGTGGAGACAGTCCAAGCATTTTAAAATGTGCTGTCTTTGGAATAGGTAAAGGTAGTTGGTAAAGAAGCCACTTGTCACAATTCAGTTTAAAGAGTGATTTAAGTTTTTTTTTTTTTAAAATGAGTGATCAAGTTTTATAGTAGTGCCTTTCATTTTTAATTATTTAAAATTCTATGTGTATTAATGGATATCAAATTATATCATACATACAATTAATGAAGTCAAGTCGCATGCAGGAGATCCATTCTTTAAGACGATATCGAGTTCTCGTCCAAAAGACTATAGTCTGATAAAACTGATAACCGATTCCATGAGATTCGTCTTGACCGAAATAGTAAGTCGAATTACGAGATAACGCCGAATTTTTTGAGACCCGGATAAAGCGCATCGACCTAAGGACTCGCCCAAACAATCAGATTGACGAAGATTTTTCCTATTTGGATACAAATCAATTTAGAAAGATAAGTTTATTTAAAAAGATATTTCTGAATAAAACTTTCACCTAAATAGGAAACCACACTCCCATTTAAGGTCAACTTTCCTATTTAAAATTCACAAGGTATACGCTATATAAGAATGTCTAAACACACAATTACACTTAGATACTTAAAACGCTGTTCAAAACCTAAATTGATTTTAGCATCAGAGATTAATCGGACCGCCACTGTCTGGTTAGCTTCTACCCTGTTTTGCAGGTTAATCAACCGGATAGAAGGCAAACTCCATTATATATATATATATATATATATATATATATATATATATATATATATATATAATCATCCAAAAAATATATTACAAGTCAACTATCATAAAATATCTAAAACATGAAGCTTTGACATAATAAACTAATAAAAAATTCAAGCATGAAGTACAATTTACATCTCCATTAATTCCACCTTTTAACTTATTTTGTATCAAATATACTTCAACGATTGAACCACAATCTTAATTTAAAAAAAAAATTAAACTTGAAGTTCTAAAAGACATTGAATGATCTTGACTAAATTAAAGATCGACTTAAACAACAATAGCTAAAATCACCAAAACACATTATAAACCACATCAAAAAAAATCAACATATCTTGAAAAATGAAGAAATTTATTGAAATAAAACCACAATCGATAACATAACATAGGTGGAACGACTGCAAAAGTCCAAAAATCATGTCAACCCATTATAACATAGACTCTCTCTGTGATAAAAACCCCTCAAGACCTGGACTCAGATTGTCCGAGATTAGATCCTAGTCGACATACATATTGTTCTGAGATAGGAACCAATTCTCTATACCCGAACACGATTCACTACTAGAAATTCGCTGTTTAGCGACGGAAATTTCCGTCGCTAAACAGCCAAAATCCGTCGGCAAATGTGTTTGCCGACGGATTACCGACGGACGTTTTCCGTCGGTGGATTTCTGGTCGCAAAATTTTTTAGCGACAGAAAATTTTTTTACCGACGAATTATTAAAAATTTAGCGACGGATTTTAGCGGCGAATTTTAATCCGTCGCTAATTTTTTAAAATTAAAAAAAATTAATTAAAATCATAAAATATAATATTATTTAATCGGTAGCCCATCGAACCCAACCACCCGCGATAGACCACACACTGACACCCACCCGCAATTTTCGCAAATTCCCCAACTTCCCAGTAGGTCAACCATCCTTCCATTGCTCCCATCTAAAGCTCTTTAATTTTGGAGTTCCCCCGCGCGTAACTCCATCTTAACCAGCTCATATTCTTATTATATATGTATGTATATTATATTTAAATATAACTAAAAGTAACAAATATTTGCTCTCGCAATTTACTTCAACAATATAAAATATATTTTTTCATACTAATTATTTTTTATAATTAATATTTTTTATAATTATTTTAAATAAAAAAACAAATTATTGCTTACACTTTACCCCCACATTTTAATATAATTATTTTTTACATTAATATTTTTAATTAATATTTTTCAAATACTTTTATTAATAATATTTTTTAATAAATAATAATTTTGTTGATTTAATAATAATTTTTTAACTAATAATAATTTTTTAATTACTAATATTTTTTAATTACAAATATTTTTTTAATTAATAATATTTTTTTAATAAATATTTATTAACTAATATTTTTTTAAAAAAGGAACTTTTTGCGACGGATTGTTTAATCCGTCGCTAAAAATGATGCATTAGCGACGGATTAAACAATCTGTCGCTATTTATTTACTTTGAGCGACGGATTATTGAATCCGTCGCTAAAGTGCATTTTTAATGGCGGGATGAATCCCGCCATTTTTAGCGACGGAATTTCCGTCGCTAAATTTGGCGGGATGATTCCCGCCAATTTTTATTAGGAATTAGCGACGGATTCGAAATCCGTCGCTAAATCTGTCGGTAATATTGATTTTAGCGACGGATTTGAAATTCGTCGCTAAAATCCGTCACTAATCAGCGAATTTCTAGTAGTGATTCCTAGATGTCCAACAAACAATACAGTCTAGTATAAGAGAAAAGATAGAGGGGATCACAAAAAATCCTCTGACAATGGAACGCCTAACACCATAGAAACGTTCAACTCGCACACCACGTATTTGACATAAATAATAACCGAATGAGACACATCACCGACCCTAACAAACTCGGTCACGTTCGTATTCCCTTTGTATATCCTAAACTAGGTAAAGTATTAGGTGAATACTATATTTTATACTTTGTTAGTCATCTTTCTCTTCTTTTTTCTTTCTCGTACCTAAACTAACTTGATTGTCAAAGCGATGTCCCAGAGTTTTCTTCCAGCGTCTTTATAATATGTTGTTCTTTTATTTTAGGTGGGTTTTTCTTGACATGACTACTCTAGACTTTAGTAGATACTTTGTGATGCATCAAAGATAAAACTGAAAAATTAGACAATATACCGATAAAATGATGAATTTTTGGCTCAAGGTTTGAATCACAGCTTCACCATCCTAAAAAGAGAATTTTCATTTTAGAGAAGTTAGAGATTTAGTTTTTCAGAGATAAAACAAGCGATATTTTTAATTTTTATAATTTATCTTTTTCAACTTTTTATTATTATTTTGACCATGTTCTTTTTTCTCAACAATTTTTCTTCTTTTGAATATTTTTAATATATTTTATTATTTTGTGAGTTTATATGTCCACAACTTTGATCAAAATAATAAATTTATTTTTCTAAATAATTTATGACAATTTAATTCGTTAATTTTTTAAATTTGGACAAATATATTCAATTTTTATTTTAATTTTTAACTTCAAAAACCATACTTTACATCTTTATGACCTCTTTATAATTGAAATAGAAAGTAGTAATATGAAATAATTATTCACGGAATCAAAATTTCGTTAGCTATAAAATTAAATCTTGAAATAGATTAAAATGAGTGTTAGATACATTTGGCATAAATTATAAAATTGAGGATTGAATTGTTATAGTATTTTTTAGGGTTAATTACATATAAAATCACCACCTTTACACGAAATTGCAAAAATAACACGACCTTTAAAACGTGGCAATTCAGGGCACCACCTTTCATTTCTTTTCAAAAATAACACGGGCACATTTTTAGTGGCATTTTTGCTGACGTGGCGTGACACGTGGCACTCTCATTGGGTGTCCAAGTCAGCAAAATTTTATCAAAAAATGTGCCCATGTTGTTTTTGAAAAGAAATGAAAGGTGATGCCCTGAATTGACACGTTTTAAAGGTCGTGTTATTTTTGAAAATTCGTGTAAAGGTGGTGATTTTATATGTAGATAACCCTATTTTTTTATAATTTGTTTAAAAATCTATTTATAAAAATCAACAATTTTCGCGTGTTTTGTATATCTAACAAAAACTATTAATTTTTGTATAAAAGTACATAAACTTTTTAATTTTTGCAATTAAGACCATGTTTGCATTTTCTTTGAAAAATGGTGTCATTTTACATCCAAAACGGTGCCGTTTTACATCCAAAACGGTGGCGGTGTCTTAATTGCAAAAATTAAAAAATTCATGTATTTTTATGGCAAAATTAAAAGTTTATGTTAAATACCAAAAACATACGAAAGTTGGTGATTTTTAATGCATTTAGATAAATATATATGATGTATTCTTATGTGAAAAAACAAGAGTTAAAAATCTATGAAAAATTACCATTAATCATGTAAAAATATTCTATTTTTTTATTTTAATAGTCCCGTTCTTCAATTTTTTTATTTTAGCTAGTTTTTTAACTTTCAATTTAAATTGTAGCCATTTGTCCAAATTGAAGCTGAAAATTGAAAAAACTAGCTAAAATAAATAAATGTTATCCAATCAAATGACGAAAATCGGGAACTGGAACCGAAATCGGAATTTTATCCAATCCGTACACGGGCTAAAATTTGAAAATTCGAGATTAGACTAATCATCGACCAGTTTTGAGCAGCATTTTTTTGATTTTTCCCGGTTCTCTACATCGGTTTGATCTCAAAAAAAATTAAAAACAAAAAAGAAACTATTAAAAATATACTTTTAAGATTCGTCAAAATAATGGCTTGATAATTGTATAACTATGTAATATATATATATATATATATATATATATATATATATATATATATATATTACATAGTTATACAATTATATAAATTATTTAATGACACGTAAGACGGTGTAATAAGATGGATTAAAATAGATGAGTTAAATAGAAAAAATATTTACATGAACTTAGTTCATCATGTATTATTATAAACCATCCATTAAAAACATGTCACGTGTTATAATCGCATTATAAAATCCAATCATTTAAAGCAAATCAATTCTAATTAATAGGCTTTTAGTTTAATTTAAAATTCAATAGATGATGTGTTTTCAGATGATTAGATAATTTAATATGATTTTGACACATGCCAAATTTCACGTTGTGAATTAAGTTCATCTAAAAAAATTTCGTGAAATAGCACTACTTTGAAATAGTTAGGCTATTTCAAAAATCAAGATATATGGATTGATTGCTTGATATATTAGGATTAGCCGCATTGGCAATTAGGGATTTATTTAGACTGTCCATGATGTTTTTTATGTATTATACTTAGTAGGGTTAAGTGTAAACTAAATTAAAAGTTTTACGAATTTTAAAATTTGGTAAAATTAATAACCAATTTTGATGTTTTGACAATCACAATATCGAACTATTTCTGGCAAAAAATGTTGACGTGGATATCGTAACACACATTTTCCGGTAGCCATATCAGCGTTTTCTCAATAGAGAATAGGTCGGTATTTTGATTTGTCAAAAATTAAAAGGTAGTAACTGATTTTATCAAATTTTAAAACTCATGTTGTAATTGTAATAACACTAAAGTTTATTATTTATTTAACAATTAACCCTTATATTGATATACATCGCTAGATTAGAAAATAATTTAAAAAATTACAAATCCACATAATATATATAATTCAAAAAATACATGAAATTACTTCTTTGTTTTACTCTAGTTCGATGTGAAATTTAAAAAAATCAATTTTGCACGAATAGAGCCGAGAAAAAAACTAAATCCCCTATTCGATTTGGTTCTAAGTAATTTATTTTTGTATACTATTAAATTAATTTATTTTTGAAGAACTAAAATCAAAATTTTATAGAATTTGAACTAATGCATACTCTTAATAAGAATACCGAGTAAAATTTAGGTATAACATTAAAATGGATGATAAAGAGAATATTGGGGAGACAATACAAATAGAAAAGAGAGCATATGTGCTAAGCTTAGCAAGTGAATGCCACAGAACCTTTCAGAAGCCATGAAAGATACCCTTGTCCCTTCTTATACTATATATATGTCTGAATTGATTGCTAATATTAGTTACCAACCATCTAATTATTCTAGGTCAATATTACTTTATTATACGAATATCTGAATAGAGACAAATTCAAAGATTGCCACCATATGGTATGTCTCATTGATATTTGGGATTATAAAGTTATTGATTTGCCCTAACTTAAATAGTGGTTGTCTTAGCAATTCACTAGCATTTTTTTTAACTAATTAGCTAATTCAAGTAGTTTGGGATTAGTTATTGATGAATGCAAATAGCTTGCTTGTGCAAATTTATGATAGTTTTCTTCTTTTTTTGAAAATTAGTTTCACATTACGTGCTATGCACGTGACTCGTAACGTAACTCGTCAATAAATATATTAGTAAATTTATTTTAATTATATCAATTTTTTTATAATTAATATTAAATTAGTTAAAATTTTTTATAAAAATAAATATAATATATCGGTTGTTAAATTTTTTTCCATACTGAATTTATTCTTCTTTTGGTTCTATAATAACCATAATTAAATAATTAACCTAATTTTATTAGAAATTTAAATAATATTATATTGACCAAATATAGTATTTTAATTTTGTAGTTCAATCAAACTAAAAGATAGGTATTCCTATTAATTTGGAGACAATTTAGTTACTTTTTTACATACTAAAACTAAATTGAAGATAATTTAGCTACCTATTCCAATTAGGACTTTGATTACAATAGTGATTAATTAAATAACTAATTAGTTAATGACTATAAAACCTTTATTTAGTAGTAAACTGAAAAGGATTATTTCATAAATTTGTCTGTCCCCCCCATCCGTGCTTTTATATATAGTATAGATAAGGAAGGTTTTATGTTAACACTATTCTTCTGCAGCCATTTAAAATTTATAGTTGGAGTTTTATCCGAAAACCTAATCAACTCGAATAGTCAATAGAGGTTAATTAACAAGTGAAAAAAAATTAAAGGTGGTGTTTTATAATTTTAAAATATAGAGAACACTTCATGTATTATATATAACAAAAATAGAAACTTCAAAACGTAGATAAGTTGATAGAGCGCTCTCCTAATTTAAGTGAGGTTACGGATTCGAGCCGTACTCACATATGCAGCTGTTTAAAATTTAGAGCCAGAATTTTCCCTCCCGCAAAAGATCTGTCCGGCTCGAATGGGAATTAGTCTGAATGTGTAAGATTTAAAGGTGTCGTTTTATAGTTGAAATCTGTTCAGAACATCTCATTAAATTACCAAAAAAATAATAGAAAAAATGGCACTACAAAGATGTTTAATGGTAGCTAGGGCAGGCCAGAAGCCAAAAATATTTTAACTTTCACCAAGATTCCACACTTGTCCCAAACCATCATTTGCAACATTGGATCTAATCCTTCAAAGCAGGGGCGGAACTAAGGAGGGTCGAAGAGGGTCGGCCGACCCTCCTCGCCGGAAAAAATTAAAAAAAAAATAGATTTTTCGGATTTTTTTCCCGTAGGGGCGGTTATAACCGCCCCTAGAAACCGCCCCTACATGTGTTAGGGGCGGTTTTTTCTCTGTAGGGGCGGTTAAAACCGCCCCTACAACTGAAAATTAACACATTTAAATTGTTTTACAGCAGTTTATTTTTTTTTAAATAGCCGAACGTAAAATTTTGACCCTCCTAAATTAGTGTCCTGGTTCCGCCACTGCTTCAAAGTAGAAAATGCTTCTTTCTTTTCTCTTTTTATGTCTACATCATTACCGCCTTTCCACTTTTAATATTTTTCTCTTTTCTTAGTCCCACTTCTCTTCCTTTATAATCCCCATTCACCCCCCTCACATTCACCAACAACAACAAACACTTGATAAAACAAAATCAAGAAACATAATAACCCTAACTATATACCTTATATATATATATATTCTTTTCTTGATCTTATAGTTTTATTATGGCCGGAAAATCAAGAAACCAGCCTAGCCCCGTCGGCAGCCCGACTTCCGGCAACATATCCGACAAAGAACAAGACCGTTTCCTCCCGATTGCCAACGTTAGTCGTATCATGAAAAAATCTCTGCCTGCAAATGCCAAAATATCCAAAGAAGCTAAAGAAACAGTTCAAGAATGTGTTTCTGAGTTCATCAGCTTTATCACCGGCGAAGCCTCCGATAAGTGTCAGCGAGAGAAGAGAAAAACTATCAACGGCGACGATCTTTTATGGGCTATGACTACGCTTGGTTTTGAGAATTACGTTGGACCCTTAAAAGTTTATCTTAATACTTATAGAGAAACTGAAGGGGACAAGAATTTCATGGTTAAGCCGGAAGATCAGAACCGGTCGCCGTCGTCTCCTCCGGCTGCTTCTGATCATCATCATGTGGATAATTTGCAATTTAACAATATTAATCCGAGGTTTGTTGGCTATGGATATGGAGATAATTTGGTGAGTAGTTCAAGTGGTTTTAATTTTAATAGCATGCAAGAAAATGATGGTAATGGAAATAGATCGGCAATGGCGGCGGCTCAGCTCCATAACGGCGTTGAGTGGTAGAGTAGAGACCAACATGTGTATTTACTATTATGTCAACTTTATACCACTATGTTTCATGTAAGTTAATTACTGAGTTCTTTTTTATTTTATTTTGTTTAACCTAATGTCATAGTCTTTATATATGATACAAATTAAAGGAGTTGCTAATGAGATATAAATTTTAACTTAATTCAAATTCTTTTACTCCATTGTGATAATGTTTTTGATTAATGAAAAAGTTAATTTTTAAATTCAAAATTGGATTAAATTGTTAGTTTGCATGTGGCGCCATGATTCTTAACTCCTCGGCCTCCCCAGATCTTCGATCCACACCATGTATCTTGTTTTCGTGTTTCCAAGTTCATTTGCATTTGAAATCGCTTCCTGTTGGAATTGTTAGCCATGTATTTAGTTGTAGGATTATATTCTGTAATTTTCCGGATTCATCCCAATTAGCATTGTCGCTACCACGTCAGTGGCGGCGTCATGTGCCGTGTCATCAATGGCATCATGGGCAATAAAAGCCAATTCTCCGGCCTAGCAACTTGTATCGATGTTTTCTGCTTTGTTCGGATACGAAATCAACCCCTGCTTAGACCAGTGGACTTGCGTTGACTAGATGAACATTTTTTGTGTTCTAACCAGAACCTGAATCTGACTGTATTGACAAACACATGACAGACACACTACAAGAAATATTAGAATTAGCAGCAAATATTTTTGCTGCTAATAGTGCTAAAATTGTTACTATATAGTAATAAAAAAAATTTGTGGCATGTTGTTGCTAATAAAGCGTTGTCTTAAGTAATTGGTAACGAAATTTGCTGTAAAATGCTGCTATAACTTAACTAATGGCAGCAAATTTTCAAAACTATTGCAGCAAAATGTCTTTTAGCAGCAAAAAATTTAGCTGCAAGAATTATTGTTGCCAAATAAGAAATTCTTGCAACGGTATGACCGCTAGACACTCCAAAAAGAGGTTTAAAATTATCTGTAAACTTCTATGTACATCCATTGCTGTTTTGGATATGTAAATGTTTACTGTTTTGAATGCATATCAAGATCCATTATTAGCAGACTTAATCAGATAATCACGTTGATCTAGTTCCAAACTAATAATTAATCATATAGAATCTTAACATTGTCATGAACACTGTAATTAGTGATTGTATAGGCATTCAAGACAGTAATAATAAAATCGATCTCACTTTTACATCCGGTTAGGTTGTATGCATACAATTGAAATAAAATTCATTTATGTCTTGTATATGTGCTAGAAACACTTAGTATTGGATGTTTCTTTAGGAGTATTTGCTTCATGCATGTCCAGATCAAGTCATATGACAATCATGCATGTTTATATCTACTTTCCAGCCATTCACTTTCTAGTACTTACTTTAGGACGCCCTAGTTTGACGAGACTGTTATTGTTTGAATAACATGAGATATTTTACCTAGGATGTGTCTAATAAATCGACAATATTAATAAATCAAGTATAATAATTATTTCCACAGACTTGAATCTTTTAGTCCAGTGTACGACGACTTATACATCAATAAGCGAGTGGGATGTTCAGTCGGTTAAAAAGGTATTTTTTTAGTTTAATTAGATGTCGATTCCATTTATTTACTACCTGGGCGAATCGGGGCTTGAAACTCCCGCCGCTCACAATAAGAAAAATACAAGAGTTTTGGAAAATTCATACACAAACACGTACAAATATTTCTGCATTTTTCTCATTCAAAATTTCCAAATATGAGTTTTAAAAGATTTCAATTCATTTCTACGAGGAATAATTGGTGCGTTCTGAGGGGATACAAATATCGAGCATAAGCATCTCTAAATTAAACTTGTTCATTTATCTTTATTATTTATTATTTTCTTGCATTTTTTGTTCATTATCATTTTTATATAACAACAGTATAAAAAAGGCCAAACAACCAAAAAAAGGATCAAACATTTGAAGAAATTTTAAACTTTTGAAAAAAATTTCACAAAAATTTCAATCTTTCAATTTCATCCAATTTGTCCTAAAATTTATGATTTCGTTTCAATTTTGTCTAACCCTCAATTGGCACATGCTTGTGATTATGTGGCATGCCACGTAATGTGCCACCATGGCAATTAGTAGGTTAAAAGTGCATTTAAGTTTTTAGATTTAAAAAAAATTACTCCCTTAAACTTAATTATTTCAACTTTTAATTTTAAAAAAATTAAAAAAATATGCTAAATAATCAATATTATAATAAAAATTAATTTAAATATAAATTAATATCTAATTTCTTAAAATAATTAAAATACATTTCTTTTCCGAGACAAACCTCGTGTTCGTCACGAAAAACACAAACGAGTTTCAATTATTTCCGACCGTTCCACTTCCGACACCATTTTTCGGCCGGCTTCTCCGTTTTCCGACCTTTCCACTATTTCCCGACTCCCTCCCCCGTTTTCCGTCTTCAAAACTTGATTAAATCAATCGAATTAATTTAACATAATATTAAAATTTTGTGCGCCAAAAAAAAAGAAAATCATTTTTTTCGAAAATCAAGAAGAACAGCTGCTCGTACTCTTATGAGGAGCAGCATCTCCTCAAGTGATGAGTTGTTGCTCCTCAGGTGAGGAGCATATTTGCTCTTTGGAAAAGGAGAATTATCCTTCCTCAGAAAAAAAAAATTAACAATTTTTAAAAAAATTGTCGGCGAAAAATTTCGTCTACGACAGAGACATGATGATTATTTAATTTGTTTTAATTTGTAATTTTATTTATTTATAGATAAAATAAATGAAAATAAGGTGAAAATATTTAAAAAAATCATAAACATAAAACTTGGTAAATATTTTAAAGTTAAATTGAAACAATTTAAAGTTTGAGGGTATAAATATTTTTTTTAAAAAAATCTAAAAAATTTTATGGAATTTTTACCTTATATTGGCCAAGGTGGCATACTTGTGGCAATGCCTCGTCGTCGCCACATATGCAAAATCAATTGAAAATTGAGAGTTGGATAAAATTGAAATAAAATCATGCGTTTCATGACAAATTGGATATAATTGAAAATTTTAGATTTTTGTGAAACTACCTTCAAAGGTTTGGCTTTTTTTTACTATTTGGCCTATAAAAAATGATTTTAAAAGCCTTTAATTGTTGTCTTGTATTGTTTTTGTAGTGACCTTTTGTACATGTTTTTTTTTTTGGTGACGAGAACTCACTCTACTGAGCCGAAACTCAATATCATTGTCAAACCTCGGGATGTGGACCGCTCGCAAGCCCACATACCTGGTAAATCCGGGCTATAATGGCTAGCAACCCAGCTTCAACCACTCCATATTAAGAAAGGGCGTAGCCGGGGTTCGAACCCACGACCTTTGGCGCCCAGATGGCTGAGACTTAGACCACTAGACCAAACCCGTGCGGGCCTTTTGTACATGTTTTGATGTGGGTTAATATTTTTTTTGCAATTTTTGGGTGTTCTTTGCATTTTCAAACATTAAAATTGCCTTTTCCCGCACTTGTCGCCGTCGAGGAGGCCCGTCACCGCTGGAACTGGCGCCAGCGCTGTCAAGGACGACGGAGATGCAGTCTCTTTTAAGCCATCGGCATTGGCGACGGCAGCAACTTCCCCATTGTTGCCAACGAAAGAGCTTTTATTGCAACCTTGTCTTTGAATATTCTGCCACGGTAAGATCACTAGAGCCGTTACCTTCCATTTACTTCTCTCCGTCGTCTCGGCAAGTCCAACCGTCCATCCTCCATCGTTGTCGTCTTGTCCTTGTATCACTACTACTTTCATGTTCAGTTTCATCTATGGTGTACAAAGTTTCATCTATGGTGTACAGGTAAGGGACGATACATTTGCAAAGGGTTAGTTACAAATGGGAGAAGTGGAAGTTGAGTCTCATGGCCAAACTCTCACTTCCTTTTTTTTAGAAAAGAAGTTTCGGTCTCGATCGTGTTGGATAGTGGCTCTTAACCTTTGTCCTAATTTTCGTGAATAATAAGCTTGTCTTAAATTTTGATTAACAAAAATCGATTTAATCTTAGTGTGCACCTCACCCCGTCGCTCACAGTAACAAAAAAATAAAAAATAAATTTAGAATTAAAAAGTTTTAAAATTAAAAGTAAATTTAGAGTAAACTACATCGCTACAAACTTTATATTTCACTACAATTTGCACCATGGATATTTTTTCGGCAGTGTTGGTCTCTATTTTAGCGCATCTATACCACCCTTAATGTCATGTTTCAACATAGAATTATTTTTATTTTATGGCGGTTTGAGTCGTTGAGCGCGGAAGAGTGCGATCTTGCAGTAATAATATGTTGGGGCACTTGGCAAAATATAAAATTGACTACTTATAATACTATGTCAAAATAATATATACTATATATAAAAGTACGAATGGAAGACATGCACATTTACGATCATGTTCTTTTTATTTTATAAAATATAATTATTAACTAAAAAACTATTAAGATAATTATTAGAGTTAGAGAGTAATTAAAATAAACTATTTATAATATTATGTCAAACTAATTGTTTAGGATACAAACTAAAATATAGACTACTTTAAATATTTAGTAATTATTATTTTAATTATTATTTAATCATCTAAAATTTTAATTAAGATAAATTACTTTTAATAAATTATTAATTTAAATTCTTTTTTATATATAATTTGAGGAGGGGGAGCGCTAGTGGGATAAATTGAATCCACGACCACCTTGACAGTTTACTGTCTGGCGCTTATACCATTTGAGCTACAGCTCGTTGGTACTAATTTAAATTTTTAACTATCTACTATTTCAATAACTATTGATATTTTATATTTAAATATAATTTATAATATTTTTTTTGGTAAATGAATAGGAATACAATATATAATTATAAAAATAATTATTAATTAAAATGAAAATAATATTTGACGAGTCATACTATGAATCACGTGTGAAACATGTAAAGCGACACTAGTTTTAATAAAAAAGGTGGCGCTATTGCTAGAGCAACATTAAAAATATTACAAAATTATCCCTCTTTTATTGATAAAATATAAATAGATTCAAATTGAAAAGGGATAATTTTGTCAAAACAAAAAAATTAATCTGGCCCTGTTTTTATTACTCTGAAAATAGCGTCACCCTTAATAAAAATAGTATTTTGTAATTATTTTTAATCGGTGTTTTACAAACTCATTCATCAGCAATACATTTGTAATTAATTAAAAAAAATATGGTTGATTTTCAAAAATAGTTTGGTCGAAGAGTTAAAATGAAAACATGATGGGGCCAATTGTATTTTAACCACTAAATAATGAAATACTTCCTGAACTGAGAGAATTGGAACTTCTTCTTTCAGAACATACGCTCTCCTATTTGTCAACGGATCTAATGTGAATTTTCAAACTTTATGGAGACTCCACTTTCTCCTACGCCCAGCGCCACCGTGACGGTGGTGGAGGCTCCTCCATCACCTGAATTCCTCAACGGTGATATATTACCAATAGTCAAGAGCAGGAAAAAGAAAAAGAAAGCTTTTGAGCCCTCGAATACGGCGTCGTCTTCTTCGTGTTCTTCTTCTTCTGCTGCCGGTGTACGCCTCTCTCACAAACGCAGAAATTCGAAAGTTCTCTTGGCTTCCGCCTTTCGCCGCGGCGGTGGCGGTGGCCGCTTTGGGGATAGCCAATTGGAGGCGGTTGCCCTCCCACTTGGAATGTCTTTTGCTGCAATTGTTGCCCAGGTTTGTTTTAAAGATTCACTTTTTTTGTAAAGTTTGGATCTTTTTGTTCAATTTTTGTTATTGTGTTGGTTTTAGTCGTTTTTTTGACTTGGGTTTCGGTTTAATTGCTGTATGTTAATGAAATTGGTTATTAGCAATTATTTTGTGTGCTTTTCGGTGGTAAAGTTTAGATTTTTATCAATAGATAAAAGAAACACTAATGGCATTATGAGAAGTGACATTAGGAGATTTTTTTCTGAGCAAAATTTTTAATGTTGGGTTCATTCTTTACATTAATTGATATGAATATTGCTAGCCCTGGTAATCAGGTTGTGATCAACTACTGCTTTCAATTTTAAGCATCACTAAAAAATAATGGGCAGTATTGTAAATGATGTTTAAATTTTTTTTATGGAAATTGGCGTTTGTCTTTTTGGATAAAGCTTAGTTTTTTTCCATTTCACCATAAAAGTTATTCCTGATTTTATTGTTTATTTTTCATTGATTTGTATGTTAAAAAATTTGGGGAGGTTTGGGGAAGTGAATTGGTTGTATATATGTTTTAGCTGGTGAAATTGTATGTGGAAAGATACGGAATTTGTGTTCGAAAGTATTAAGGTATATATATTATTCTTTCTCATATCAAGTCACACACATATAGCATGACAGCAGCCACAATCAAGGTTTGTTTATATCAACTCAATTCTGGTTGCTAGCTTTTCATATTTTGATTTGTATATATTATTTGATTGGAATTATGGTCTTTGTAGTTGCTTAGGTCTTTTGGAGGCTAACTGATGCTTATATTTTTATCCTAACTGATAAAAATATTCCTTTTATTATAATTACTGTTTATTGGCTGATACTGTGTATCATTGCTTTTTGGTTGTAGGTTATGGAGAGGAAAGATGCAGCAGGTGAAAAGATGTCTGTTGATCATCTTACGAAGGTAATTTATCTATCATGCTCTTACAGTACTAAATTAGATATAAGTAATTCTTTGCAAAGTAGACATGATTGACTGGTTTTATCCGTTTGTACAATTTTCTGGAATCTGGATAAAGATCTAGAATGGTAAATTATCAATGAATTTTTCTCGTTTAGCTCTTACCTAAAAGATGATGATATCCAATTATTTGAATTATTATACTTGTAAAATTTTCCTGCAAACCATCCAAGTCAAATAGAAAGGGACGGAAGCTAGCCACCATGAAAGGCGGTGATAGAGTTTGGCTTCTTTTTACGACTATTGCTTATAATGTAAGGAAGTCTGAAAGGTTGGGCTTTAACAATATATGATCTTCATACTTGCAGATATGTGCTTCAGCCGTCAGAGAATCTTTAGCCAATGTAAGCCAGACCTTAACTGCTGATTCTTCCGTTGACTCTGGTTTTTCAAGTTAAGTTTCTTGATTAGTTCGTATTGGAATTCGACAACCTCAAAATTCTAATATATTATCTATGGCCTTCCTTTTATTGCCAATGTTGCAACAGGTCTTTGGTGATGAATTTAATTTTTTTGCAAGGAATTTTGAGAAATCATTTGGGAGCACATTGAGTACTCTTAGATTGATTAATGAAGCATCACTCAACAAGGAAGTTAATCATTTTGGTAAACTAGATATAGAAGATTCTGCTTCAGACTTGAGTCTCTACAATGGATTTGGGTGTGAGAGCAGCTCTTGCGTCAAGGATTGTCTCTCAGAAACTGAGTTGCAATCCACTTTGTCTCAGAACCAACTGCATTTAAATGAAGATGTAGGCGAAAATACACATTCCTTGAATCGGGAACTTACCTTGCATCCATGCTCATCAGGTCCTGTATTTAACCAGCTCAGCACCATTGAGAAATCAGTCATGGAGCAGACCCGTTGTAATGACCTGAAAAAGTTGGAGATAGGTCTTACAATGAGAAAAATTCAATTAAAAGAGGCCCAGCTGGCTCTTAATTTTGATTCAAATCATCTTGAGAGATCAAAGTTGGCAATGGGAATATCAAAGGCTTCCTTTAAAATCGAGAAGTTCAAGACTCAATTAGAAGATACAAGATATGCTGAACTGCTTAAGAAGTGCATAGACTGTCTTGTTGCTGGTTTATTTATCATGTCTGCCTCCATTTTTTATGGTGTATATGTTTTTTCATACCAAAGGATCACTGATGCTACTGCATCCTGTTATCCTTTAATTGAGGTAAGGAACATATTTACTCGGTAGTTTCTGTTTATTTAGATTCTTCTTATCATTAATACTGTGTGTACAGTAATTTGGATTCTGTAAAGCATGATTTTCTTCGTTCAGTATAGATATTGTATGAACTCCTTGGAGACCTTGGTCCTTGAACTGTGGAGGTGAAGATGGACTATTCCAGACACTTTAAATAATCAATAGACAGTGATGAAGTTGCATATAGAAGTTGTCTATTAAGGAAGTTACTGCCGCATAGTTCTGGACAGAGCTTTGAGATTAAAGTAATTTGTTTGAATTAAAAAAGCAAATTCATTTTAAGTTTGTTTGAACACTCATAGTGTTTGTTTACCTGGTCAATTGGTGTATACATTTTTGTAATAGATGAATATTGCGTTGCATTCTCCATATTTTGTTGGACGTCACCCGAATGATTTATGTTTCTCTTTCATTTGATCTAGGACTCCAAATCTTGGTGGAGACCAAAACCGTTTTCGTCTTTCAACTCAGGGTGGAATACTCTCAGGTGTCATGTTCAAGTGGCAAGCCGCATGCTATTTGGCGTCTTAATAATTTTAGCAGTAGCTTATTTGCTTCTTCAACGCTCGGGAGCCTCACGTCAGACGATGCCGGTAACTTTCATATTGTTGCTTTTGGGAGCTGCCTGTGGTTTTGCTGGCAAACTGTGTGTGGACACATTGGGAGGAAGCGGATGGCACTGGCTCCTGTATTGGGAAACTATGTGCATGCTTCACTTCTTCTCAAATGTTTTTCCGTCCGCTTTGTTCTATTTACTGCACGGGCCTGTTTCGGTTTCAAAAGGGATAAGATACAATAAATTATTGCCCTACTGGTTCCGGAGAATTCTTTTCTACGCAATTCTCCTCTTGGTTCTGCCTTTATGCTGCGGTCTTTTGCCTTTTGCTTATCCTGGGGAATGGAAAGAGCATTTCTTTCTACTTGCCACCAATTTAGCATCCAGTCAGGGGTGGTCTACACAGCCAGAAAGCTCCCAATAATCTCGTCGGTGAAGGTTAATGTCTCGACCATTGCGTGTAATCTATTGGCAACATATGTCATGGTCTACACAGCCAGAAAGCTCCAGGTAATCTCGTCCAGTGAAGGTTATGTCTCGACCATTGCGTGTAATCTATTGGCAATATATGCCATCTGTGTAGTTGTGGTCTATGTAACCATAGGAGCAGCTGGTAGGATTTATGTAATAACTTGTCAGCCTATTTGGCTGATTGGTAGTTCCGGGTTGATAACGTATATTTATTTTTGTAGTAGTTTAAGGTTAAGTTTCATGTAGTTGTACTTGTATCATGGTAGATTGTTCTCTCTTCTTTTTGCAGTCATGTATCGTGTTTTCTAGTGGAAATGAGAAATTATGTTTTTTTTTCTTTTGCCTCTTCTGTGCATGTTGCGGTTACTGCTGTATAAATGAGTATGACTATCATTTTTGCTTGTGCTAAATTAATGTGTTGATATGATAATGTCGGATGCCAACAGAAGACAGGTCAAAAGTCAGTAATTCTTTGAAATGGCAACTCATATGTCATCAGTGTATGAAGAAACCATACAATCCAGGCTAATTAGGGATGGCAATGGAGTGGAAAGGGTTCAAATTTTCTAAATTTTAAAAATAACACTTGACTAATATACATATTTATAATATTTTTATCTTATGATCGAAATATAATTGTATAATACTATATTTATATTATGAAATTGATATTAATAAATATTAAATTGAATAAAAGTATATATATATATATAATTATTAATAATACATATATAAACATCGGGTTTCCATGAAAACGGAGATATCCATCGCCCATAGTACAAAAAGAGTTGCCCACGGGTATACATTAAAACGATATAACATTCAATTGAGAGGAGAGATGAGCACATTAAGATCATTCTTAAGCATCAAGCTGTTTCTCAGATATTACTTTTACTTTGAGTCATAAAGAGCTAATGAAATGGTATAACAACAAAATTTGAGAGTGATACATGAGCTCGAGCTACAGGGAAATTTTACTACCTACAGCTCAATAAGACATTGAAATTTTTTGAACACCTCAAAAATGTATCTTACAAAAGCCTGCTACCTAAATTGCTCATCTAAAATTTCTGATACTTGCGACTGTATATCTTTCTTGTAAGCTATCTGAAAGAAAGAAAGCAAGCATTACATGGACACATGAGCACACCTGGGGAACAAAATTTCAGCCTTAGCAAGTTCAGGGTGTCTCAGTAAATGCGGGTCGTCAAATCATAGAACCTCGTGTGCCTTGCCATAATATCTGTTAATGAATGGAGCCTGCAAATTAAAAAAAAAGTATCAATTAGCACAAATTGAAAGTACTGTCTGAGAATCCTACCTGCATAGACAGATGAATTATATAGTAGTTGGCCATTCTTTAAACAAAAGACAAATAAATCGAATTCTGAAAAACTAACCCTACCCAGCAATGCCCCAAGAAGTTACGATGAGCAAAGAACAAATGTGCAAATTATTTCTTGCTAAAGATTATAACACAATGAAGCAACTTACACAGTTATTCCAACAACTCACCTTTACATTTGAAACGTCAGGTGTATCAGCTGTTTGCACTGGATAGAATTTGTAAAACCTCATATTTTCATGCACTCTTTTGACTTCTTCACTCATTTCTTGTATGGCCTTTTTTCTGGCTTCCCTTGCCTGCAAGAATGAAAGTTAATAAAAGCAACATAGAAAATTTTACTTGCACCCTAAACAAAACAAAGAAACAACATATATGTCGCTTTGTAATACCTCTCGATTAGCAGTTTTTGCTTCTTTAACTTTGTTTTTGACAAATTCCTGAGCAGAAAAGAAGCACTTCAATCCCGTAAAGAGACCCATAGAACTATTTAAATATAGTTAGACGAAATCACACAAAATCATTTAAATGCATTCAGAAAAGTCACACCTTAAAGCCATCCTTTTGATCTTCGGACAATTCCTCCGCCTGGATCAGCTCATTAGTGAAATCCTATAGATTAATAGACAATTTCAGTAATAAGTTTTTTCTATCTTTTCCTTCAATTTTTTTCCGAATTCTTCAAGTGGGTAAATTCTTAAAGGGCAGACACATTTTCCACTCTCGATAACATATCCATAGAGAAATTGCAAATTCAACAATGTATACTACTTCTACAGCACACACTTCAAATATGCAAGATGCAATTCAATGACTACGATTCCAAAGAAACGATTTGCAGGTTATGAAGGCCTATGGCAGACACTTGGATTGAACAAACTCGTTTAGTAATTTTGTATTGAATCACAAATACTTTCAACGAATGCAACAGCATAAAGCAAAACAAATTAACTTTACTTAATAATCCGTTCATGTAATACCATGACACAAATATCAAATTAAGAAGATTAATCTTGTACCTCAATGTCATCAAAGTCCCAATCAAATTCACAAACAACCTGCATGAGTCAAGAAATACATGTCAATTTACAACCCTGTGCAGCAACTTAAGTGAAACTATCCACCATTCATGCATTTATAATTCTCTTGACATACCGGCTTTGGTTCTATGTCATAGAGTATGGAAACCACAGTGCTTTGTTCAAACATATCTTCCTTGTAAGGGTTGTAATAATCTGTCAAAGCATAAAGCAGATGTTGAAAAACTCAGTTGGCTCATTCCATGGTGATGATAACACATGGTTGCATTAAAAGAGCTAAAAACCAAACTTGGATCAGAAAGATCAATGTTGTTTGTTCTTTAATTACAGACTCCAAATGCGACTAGGAAGTATTATGGATATGTTAGTTTACATAAGGCCCATGTGAAATGCAGTAAACTAAACAAATAAAAGCTTCAAAACTTACAAGGCAAACAGTACTCAAATTTCTTAAGACGCTCTATCTTCAGATGCCTCAAAGCAGACCTGCAAGCAAATAATGCATCTAAGTAGCCATAACAAGAAGATTGATGCATAAAGGCAAATTTGCACCTCGAAAGAGAAAGAAGTATGACATGAAGATATCAAACTAAGAACAGACATAAATTTTCAGCATTTAGTACATTTGAGCAAATTTTAGAGGTAGGATAAGAAGACAGCTCATCAATTGGGAAATTAGTAGCCCTTGGTGTCACTATTTTCAAAAAAGAAAAAGAAGAAAGAATGGGAGATTGAGAAAGAGAGCAGTACTTTCTTTGAGTGCAGGCCATAATAAATATTTCAGACTTCAGTCGATCAACCTGGCTGCCTCTGTAAAAGGACAAGATTATGAAAAGAATTAAAGTCTAAGCTGTAGTAAGATGGTAAGACTTGAGAAACTACATATTCCATGAAATAAATTAAATAGTCAGATACCTATTCTCCAATGGAATATATGGAACCCAATCCATTTTCATTTGTTTCATTGGAACTATTTCTTCCGCCTCTCTTTGAACTGAGTTAATTCCTATCTTATCGGAAGGGGGAAAAGGAGATACAACCTGCAAAACAAATAGAATAATATCTCAGAAAGAAAGAAAAAAATCATAAAAAATGGAAATGTCATTTTTTACTCGCATAGCACAATTTGAGAATGTAATATAAAAATTTACAGAATTCTACACCTTGACAGCATAAGCTCTCAAAGATTACAATTCTATAAATTAAACAGATCAGATAAATGTGCAAAACAATATGTTAGGCTGAGAGTCAGTAAAATAAACCATTCAAAATCAAGAAACAAACCCACAAATATTATTTTTTAATATCTACCAACCATAGTTACCCAGAATGCAGTACAAGAATGAAAACGAAATGAAATGCATCACATAATTTTATTTTATTTCGATATGTAGGGGGTAAGCAAAAATATTTAATTGTATGCAACGAAATTTTAAATTGCACAATTAAATAGTTTATAACCTTATATAACTAATAAACATTGACTAAATATTAAAACAAAATACAAAGAAGAATGTAACTCATTAACAACAACCAATAGTGTCTAAATCCTGATACAAAACCATGGAATTATAATATTAGCATCGATGAGAAGATTTTTTTGCCGGAAATCGATGAGAAGATGACTTTTCATTTTTTTTGTCCGTTACATTACTGAATTTTTTGGTAGATGGAGTATCTTTGGTGTTGCCGAAACAATTTAAGATTAACGAGTTTCGTTTCTGTTTTCAGTAACTTATAATTGAACTTAAAACTCTTCGAAGTAGTAGTACTGTAGTAGGAGTGTAGGACTTCATCACTAAGTCTTTTTTCTCTAAAATTTCTACACGGTTGGGACTTAAATAGGACCTATGCTTTTAGAGTTCTAAAATGTGTTCCAGAGAATCCCTACTGCGCTAGAGTACAGCGAATTGGGGAACACCCAATTCGCAGCTCTCTCATTGAGTGTTCCTGGTAAGTGGTAACTATGCTACCAAAAAGAACAAGCCTTGCACCAAATGCAAAAATCACATGATCATTAAAGAAACACAATTTTGACAATTTGTGCAAAATTGGACAACATAAAAGGCATAAGCCACAATCAAACTGCTCTAAAAAACCTCCAAGACCATCTCCATCGCTACTGGAACATCGCACGAAACGCCCAATATGGCGTTTTGGAGTGTCCAGCGGGATACTATTTTCTCACCAATTTGGTGTGCTGTTACAATACCCCAACAAATTTGATGTAGTTCTGTACTGTAGCAACGCTATTTTATTTTTTTTCCAATAATTGTAAATCTTTTAGTCACAAAGAATCAAAACTTTACATTTATATTACAAAATTGTAATTCCTTTTACTCGCATATGATTTGATTAGACGTAATCTATAAAAACAATTATGGTAACTAGTAAAATACATATATCATAAATTAAAAACATCAAGTATTCATACTAAGATTGATAAATATATAACAGTCAAAATAAAATAACAATTAAAATATAAAGCATCTAACATAAGATAAATTTAAATAAAATTTCTGACATAATAAACAAGCAAGGAATTAATAATAATAATATAAAATGTGATGTAAAAAAATTATTATGCAAAATATTAATTTTAATATTAGAAAATGAAGTTGATGTAGGAAATTAACGTACCTTAATTACACTATTTTAACATAGAAGTTGCATCATTTTAGTGTAATCAGTTATGGATTGAAGACAACTTAAGCCTCTTTTACTCTAAGAGCAAACATGATGAGAGAAAGGAAAGCAAAAATAACACAATAATCATCCTACAACAAAATATGACATAAGGTTGGAGAATTCCTAGCCTTAACAAACTTCATGTACAAGCACACAAATATTAAATATCAATAAAGTCATATTAGTTTTTACTGATAAACTTACATGCAAAACAAAAGTATTCAGTTTACTTACCGCAACAGCTGTAGGTATGATAGTCACTTTTGCTTCACCCTTGAAAGGTACCAATTGAGCTGCAAGAACATCAGTAGACAATTCTAATAACTTACAAATGAACAAGAAAAGAAATTGATCATACAATGCAATCATAACAATATGTTCGCAGCAATTGGTACTAAGGTAATAACAGGGAACATAAAATACAACATAGAAGGCAAGATTGAGCATAACCAAAAATTGTAAGGAAGGAACTTTAGTTAGCAAATACATACGCTCTGTATTAACAAACAGGTAGACTCTTTTTCCATGCAGAATTCCACCCTCTTCAAATGCACTCTGACCAATGGCAACAACATCTTGTTAGTGTTAACTAATGGATGTCCACCAAATCGAAGATAATGGATCAAAGAAAAGGAAAGCAAAGATGAGTTTGGGACATACCTCCAGGTTGGAGAAATCCCAATTATATTCATAGATCTTTTGCAATTGATCCCACTGAATAAGAATTAAATATGTATATTAGCAACTAGTTAATTTCAATATGAAACTAAAAAGTTCGAGAAAAAAAACAGAAACAGAAAACAATTATAAAACCTCCGTCCCAACGGGAAAAGCTGTCTTCCATAGGTCTTCCTACAAAGGACAAAATTCAAGAGAATTTCCATTAGTAACACATACATTTCTGTCAATTAACAAAAACAAAAAGATAATTCACAGTAAAATGAACATAAAATAACCCCACAACAAAAACAAAACAACTACATTGCGCATAGATATAGTAATAGGCCATAAAAATGATCAAATAAGCTCCAAACAAAGCTCAATCGTGCACTACAACTTAAACAACGACTGCACGCAGCTATTAGTACATTTTAACCAAACATTCTACTTCAAATCCTATTCCAACAAAAACTAGTTAAGAACATTTAAAATTACAGGAAAACAAATTTCATCGTTCATTACATGAAAGCAAAATAATAAACACGCAATTTATTTTGAGAGAACTGCAGCAGCTTAATATCAACATTAATTTTAAAAAAACTGTAACAACTTAGAAATTATATGAAAACACAAAACTTAACCTAAAATGAAACGGAGAAAACAAAGAAGAATACCAAATTACGCTGATCCTCGAAGTATTCGGGTTCCGATTGCGGCTTGGCGACCTTAACCCGTTTAGCTCGGGTACTCACGGCGGTTGCTTTTTTAGTAGGTTTTTGCTGCTTCTTGTGATTCTGCTGCGCGGTAGTAGCAGCAGCAGCAGCTTCAGCTTTGTCTTCTACATTAGTGGCGTCGTCCTTTTGGGTTCTCTTTCTCTTAGCTCCTTTTCTCATTTTCGGATTGAGAGGCGCTGGATTCGGATTCAAAATTTTAGAGAGAGAAAATTTAGGAGAGAGAGAGAGAAAAGTGTCTGTGTGTGTTATATAAAGGGGGTGCGGTTTGGGGGGATATTTCCTTTTTGAATGCGTTCAATCAACGCGGCTCGTTTTTGTGATACATAAGGGTTTTGGTTAAACCTACTTTGAACCCTCTTAACTTCCAATTTTCTATTGTCTAAGTACCTTAACTTTAATTTTAGCCATACTTATTAAACACTCCTAAGAGTATCATCTTTAGTAAAATAAAAAGCATCTTAAAAAATAGAGAGAAAATAGTTTTTTACATGGTTCAAGAGGTCTACATCCTTAAATCTTCCACATTCAAACCAGTATTCACTCGAGTAGTGTAGGTGTATATCGGGAGACACAAACTATGTCCTAAATTTTACACTATTGCATGCATGAGTATGGTTTAAACCCGCGATCTCACTTAAGTTAGCAGAGCGTCTTATCAACTCACCTGCGTCTTCGGTTTGAAGAGAGAGATTTTTAATTTTATTCCAATGAACTTTCTAGAATTAATTTTTTATTTTCTATTTTTATGAATAATAATAGAAACATTAAATATTAATAATATTAATTTAACGAATTTTCTAACATTGATTTTTTATTTTTATTAGGTATTAATAATATACATTTTTTTATTTTTACTTTATTAGGATATTTAATTTTTGTATTAAAATCAAATAATATTATATTTTAAAATAAAAATGATTAACTAACTTTTCAAATATTCTTTAAAAAATAAAGTAGAGAGTGAAAATGATTCTCTATATGTGGAGAGACATTTTCACTCTCTACTCTAAATTTAAAGAATAAAGAGTCATTAGACTTTTAATTTATTGTCAAACTCTCTAAATTAAAAAAATTGACAATTTTAAAAAAATTGGAGATGCTCTAATTTACTAACATCCATCTACCTCAAATTATTAAAAATAAATTTTATTTTATTTTTTGAATTTATTTTAATATTTGAATTTATTTATTTTAATAAAAATATAAAAATTGAAGGGGGGTTTCATGATCTTTTTAGGTTTAATGACAAATAAACGTTTAGCAAAAAAAATTAATTTTATCCAAACATTTCAGTCGTATCAAATATAGTCAATTTTGATTTATTTTGTTTCAATTATGGCCTATTGTAAGTGATAGATCCGAAAATAGAGGTGATGACTTGGAGTCGTCGTTCTATTCCTGTTAGGTACTGAAATATAGTTAAGAAGTTGGACCTTGGGCTTGGACTCCGAGTCTACTCCAATTCTAAAGTCAGTAAGAATATATTGGATAGAAAAGATGGATTATATGGAAAAGTTGATTGAATGTATCCTTCAGGGTGGTCCATGCACTGTTTTTATAAGCGAGTGTCTAAACGTTTCATTTCTTAGCAATATGGACTTTTTATGGTATTACATCATTAAACCCCTGCCCCTTTATCCGTTTTATTTAGATATTTATATCTAATTTTTGGCGATACGAATCAGCGGGTACTAGATGGATTTTAGTAGTGGGGGTTTATCTTTTTTTGTGCTTACTTTGCTGACAGTCTGTCATGTCTCAATTAATACGTCTAGCACCCTTTTGGGTGCTACCACGGTTTCGTTTTTCTTCCCCATTCAGAAATGCCTTAAAAACTTTAGGTCTTCTGTTTTTGTGTCATTCCTTATTATACTTATTTATTCTTTTAATTTTATTCTTTCTTTTCTTTTGCTTGACTTTTTTTTTTCTGATTTCGTTATTTTCTATTTTTTTTCGAATCATGGTTGAGGGATTTTCCAAGACTATTAAGGATGTTAAAAAGTATCCTTATACTCTGCTACTAGAGTCGCCTGTGAGCATTTGAGATTTTTATGGCATATCGGAGGATTATCTCCTTCTTTGTCCAATGATGGGTGTGAGCAGAGCGGAGTTCAGGGGGCGCTCGCCCAGACTTATGGCTGGCTTAGGATCTGGAAATGTTTGAAGAATGGAATCGCCACCTAACTCAAATATGAAATGTCATTTACACCGACTGGGTAGATCCCTCACGTTTATGGGTCCACTTTATCTCGAACTAAAAGACCGGATTCGTGGACATTCTACCAAAAATCTTGTACTTGACTTATCGATTACATTTTATTTATCGGGCATATCCGGTTATTTCTCATCCCGATATTCATGCAATTCATAGGATAATATACTGAAAAGTAAACATGTATGAAAGCGGTAAAAGAAAGCAGTAAATCATGTTTGATGTGCATATAACTCAATTTGAACTAGCATGTGAGGTAAGTAGCAGGTACTTCTAAACATACATCTAACCTTGGGATGTCTATCAAATAACAGATAAGTGGCTGGTCTGGATCATTTTACATGCACAAAACCTAAATTTGGATGTCTATGTGAAATTAATTTTATTTAAGTCATCTTGAATGCATATACAACCTTCTAATTACATTTTCATGTTAATTATATGATTTCTAGGTTGTCTGGCGCCGCGCTGCTCCTACTGCCCCAATTGTCGAGGACGTTTGTCCCCCCGTTGGTAATTTCTCTTCTTATTGATCGATGTTTTGTTTATTTATTCTTGTTTGTTGGTTTTACAAACAATGTTGTCTTCTTCTTCTTTTTACGTGTCTTTTATTAATTGTTGCAGTTGATCGTTTGCCAATTTTCCCCGTTTCTGTTCCCAGTGTTGGGTTTTTCGGAAGCGTCCTCAGACAGATCGTGGGGATTCGCCTATCGCGAAGAAGACGTTGTTAATCCTTGAGGGACCCAGGGAGATCTACCCCCTAAGGAGAGATCGTTCCCCTCTCTTTTGTGCCCGCTAATCATCCTTTATATAAGTCATCCTCAGTGCCCTTTTAATTCCTTGTAATTCTTCCCCGCTGGTGGTTTCATCCGCTCGCCTGGAGGTTGGGTAATTTCTATCATCTTCTATTGAGATTCGCTTGGCCAGTGGTCCGCTAGTGGAGGATAATTTTCATGTTAAACACAAACCCACAAAATGATTTTATAAGACTAATCACAAACCCACAAACACTAAATGATTAATCAAAGATGATAATCAACAATGAAAAAAGCAATCAATAAATTTGATGCACAACAAATGAGAAGAAGAGAATATTGAATGCTTGAGAGTTTAGTTGCTTCTAGAGTGCCAAACCACATACATGTCGTGGTAGAAGAGTATTTATAATACCCAACAACTTTTCTCCAAGTCATTCAAAAGATGACAAACGTTTATGCATGAATTTGTTGAGCATGCCTGTGACACTGATGTCGAGCCGCGACCTACACTTTAGCCAGAGGAAACCTATTGGCTTCAGCCATCTGTCAAGCAGCCATAGAAGGATAAGAAGTATATGTTAGGCTTCCAACGGTAACTGGTGTCACGCTAGTGACATCCAAGTGTCCCCCCCCCCCCCCGCGACATTGAATTTTTTTCATAATGGTTGCCAAGTCTTAAAGTCACGTCTGTGAAGCACAAATGTCACGTCTAAGCTTTATGTGTCGCGCCCGCAACACTCATATGTCACGGGCACGAAAACCTCACTATTTCTCCAAAAACTGGAAATTTTGATTCTCGCTAAAAGACTAAGAATCAATCCACGATGGTTTTGGTAGATTCCTACACACTAATAAACAATATTCGAACCTTTAAATTGATTGTCAAAGTAAAATTAGGGATCAAAAAGGACTTGGTCCAAAAACAAGTGATATAATTTCACTATTTTGACGTTTTTTATACTTCGTATCAAGATGAAGGGGTAAAATGATACTTATTTTATATAATTTTATTTTTAATTGACAAAAAATCAAGAGTATTGTCTTTAATAGATAAGATAACTTAAAATGGGTTATTTGATCTTGAGTCACAAGCTGGGCTAATAATCACCTATAACTCCCAACTTTTGGACTCTTTTACAACAAACTCACTAAGCTCCATTTTTAGTCGGTAACCCCCCAAAGTTTGATTTGGAGGCCAGTAAAGCCCCCTACTGTCAAAAAAAGTTGACATCGTCAAATATGACTGATGTAGCACTCGAAACTAAAAAAGAAGTAAAAAACAATTGCACGCTCATCAGCCACATCATTAAAATATAAAAATTCAAAAATCTAAAATCTAAAATCAAACTCAACCAAACCTAATCCATAAACCTAAAACCCGCATACTCAACCCCTCAACCGTTGCCCACCACCCACCATGTAGAGTCCTCGCATGAGGATGAAAAAGTTCAGTCCCAAATCTGGTCGTCCTTAGGTGATGACTAACAGAGCGTCCTCGCCTGAGGATGAACAAGCTCAGTCCTAGATGTGCTCGTCCTTGCCACAGACAAGATTAAACCCGTTTGTCCTCGCATTAGAAAAAAAATAAGGGGGATTATGGCGAAATTGGTCCCTCTAGACCTGGCTGTTGTTGAAGCTCCATTTATAAATGGATAAGGCTTCGGTCTTAGTATGCCCGAGTTCTTGACAAAAAAGGAGCAATAGCCAATTTCTTGTTCTATCAAGAGGTTTATGCGATTTTTTTTTGAACTAAACAATTAAATCTGCGTGACAAAGCTAAGTACTAAAAACAATCAAAAAAATCCACTGGGCATTTCGAATTGTTTATTGACACGAAGAAAGTCAAGAAAAAATTCTGAAATTATTACAATATTGGACCTTGGACATATAATAGTTCCGAATCAATTTTTTTTTTAAATCTACCTGTCCGATCTGCTTGTCCTCAAATGAGGATTCTGCACCGTTAGTGGCGGCGCATCGGTGGTGGGGACAGGCGGCGGTTGGGTAGCGGCAGGATGGTGGCGGGTGACTATTAGAGGGTTGAGTAGATGTGTTTTAAGCTTTTTTAGAGTTTTTAAATTTTAATAACGTGGCTGATGAGTGTGCATATTTATTTATTTTTACTTTTAAATGCCACATCAATCATATTTGACGATGTTAACAGTTATTTGATGGTGGGGGATTTACTGGCTCCAAATCAAAATTTGGGGGATTTACTGACCAAAAACAAAACTTAGAGAGTTTGTTGCAAGAGGGTCCAAAAGTTGAGAATCTTGGGTGATTATTAGGCTATACCAAATTGACCTTTTACTTTTTTTTTTTTTTTTTTTGCCAGAGATAATAATATATAAAAGTATGGAAGAATGACCATCCCATGAAGGAAATGAGCCATTCTTTAAAGGCTTATCCCCTTAAAAACCCCTCACCTTTTACCCCCAATTCGTTTGCACCCTCACGTTGTAAAACCACCAAATATACCCAAATTACGACCTTTCACTTTCAATTGCACCCTCAAGCATTAAATTGATCTCTTTTCACTTGAAAAAATAGGTTTATTTTTGTTTTAAATAAAATATTAAGTCTTATTTTAAAATATATGCTAAAATTTAAAGTATTAATTTGAACATTTTTCAAATGAAAAGAGGTCAATTTAATGCTTGAGGGTACAATTGAAAGTGAATTGACCTTTTACTTGAATAACTACTTCTAGTTATAGGTGTCAAAATGGGTTAGCGTGCCGTGTTGACTCGCTCTATTGCCAAAATTAGTGTCTACACAAATATGACCTATCTAACTAATTGTGTTAAAATTTTCAATCCTAATACGACACGACAGATTAACACGTTAAGATAAATAGATAACACGATTAACATAATTACACGAAACGACTGGCAAGATCTATTTAATATTTAAACATAAAATTTTAATTTTATGAAATTAAAAGTATTTTGTTTCTATATAATTATAAATAATATAATCTGTAAACAGGTAAGGCAGGTTAAATGTGTTGGCGACTCAACACGAATCATTTATTTCGTGTTATTAACGAATTGACACATTTTCGACACGAACCTGGTAAGGCTCAACCCAGATTCACCAATTTTACGTGTTAGGCGAGTTGTGTTATCATGTCATGACCTCCATTTTGGCACCCCTAGTCCTAAGGATGAGCATGGACCGGTTAACCGGTCTACAAGGATAATTTGTAAACCGGACCATAGTAGTACGATTTTTAAAATTAAAAACCTAAACCTAAAATTTTAAACGGTTAACCATTTTAAACGGTTTGATTTTTCGGTTTTGCGGTTTTTAACCATGTAACCATTAAAAAAGTTAGATACAAAAAAGATAAAATTTGAAATATAGTCTACTAATTAAACTTCAACTTCCATTTTATTTAATTATTAAAATATAAATCTTATATATTCCTACTTCAATTGGATAAATCTTTTATTAAGAAAAATAAAGTTCTTTTAAAATATTATATATATTCCTAAAATAAATATATATTTTTAAATAAAATATTTTTTAAATATTTTTTAAGTGTAGAATTTTTATGTGGATAGATTATAAAATGTATTTTATTTGAATAATTAAAAATATATATATGTGTATATATATATATTATTTATAAAGTGCTTAATCGGTTAACTGCAGTTTTTAAAACTTCAAAATCTAAACCTAAACCATTAAACCATAAAAATATAAATTTAAAATCAAATATTAAATCTAAATTTTTAGACCGGTTAATTATAATTTTAATTCGGTTTTATAGTTTCGGTTTGATTAATCGGTTTGACTAGGTTTTTCCCTCAATCCTACCTAGTCCTAGTATATTTTTTCCTTTTTTATAAAATGAAAACGGTGGCGTTTAATCGTTTTGTACCGTCTCCTTCCTCGTGATCTTCTAAACAAAAAAGCCCCTTGTATTTCTGTTTTACAATTTCACGACTCGTGTGATCACTTACTCAAGAATTTGTGTTTTTCTTCATTCATTTTTAAAGGTTTCAGAGAATTAATGCACTGTTCTACCAATTAGCCTTCAATTATGGTATGAGATAGTCCTTAATCATGATTACATTTACCTAATAAGATAAGCAGCTCAATTATTTAATTTTGCTCAATTTTTGTAGGAGCAATATATGGAAGCGTTCACACTCTTTGATCACATTCAACAAAACGATTTCTCATATAGAAAGTCAGTTTCAAAAACATTTTATTCTTGGATAAATTGTAAATCTTGTCTGCATTTTAATTTTTTTAATTTTTTTTGGTAATAATTATGACTTTATTAGGCACAAGAAGCAAAAGGAAGAGGACATTGCTATATGTGATTGTAGATTTGATATTAGTGATCCTGATAGCGCGTGCGGCGAGAGTTGCTTGAATGTTTTAACCAGCACTGAGTGTACCCCTGGTTATTGTAGTTGCAGTGCCTTCTGCAAGAATCAGGTCAATTTTAATGCTAATGCTGCCGTTAATCTTTTCTCGTTGCTATTTATTTTCGTGTTTTGATTATTACTTTCCGTAATTCAGTTAGTTGGCGATTATGTATTAGATTGTTAGTTTCAGTAATGATTTCGGTAATACATTAATTACATCATTTGTTTGGCACAATTGAGATTTCTGTTCAATTACTTCCGTGATTTACTTATTTGGTTTTTTTCTGTTATCTGTCGACAGAAATTTCAGAAATGTGATTATGCTAAAACGAAATTTTTCAAAACTGAAGGCCGTGGGTGGGGTCTTCTTGCTGACGAGTACATACCGGTAAGACTCAAAACCCTTCACATGAACTTTCACTTAGGCATAGAACTTTCCTTAGGTCACTAGACAATTTGGTAATTATAGGCTTATAGCTACTCAGTTTGAGATTAGCTCTTTCAGGTATAAAACAAGGAACTTTAAATATGTTAGGACTTGCAGATGCAATACCGGTGTGTTATGCCATACTGTTGGTTCATATTTGAAGGACTCTTATATATGCCTTACAATTTGTCATCAAATATATGGAGTTTTACTATATTAGGTTTAGCAGTAAGTGGTTCTTAATTTCAACAATGTAGGCTGGACAGTTCATTATTGAGTACTGTGGAGAAGTAATATCATGGAAAGAAGCAAGACGAAGATCTCATGCTTATGAACGTCAAGGTAATATAGAAACTGATGATTGTATGTTTTGTTCTCTTTTATTGAAAGAGATGTTTATCTTTTTTGGATGGGCTTGTGCAGGTCTTAAAGATGCATATATCATTTCACTAAACTCCCTTGAATCCATCGATGCCACTAGAAAGGGTAGTCTAGCTAGATTTATAAATCATTCATGGTGAGCCTCCATGGTTAGAAGTTCTTTAAAATTTTAGTTTCTCAGAACTTCCTCACCTGCTTGCCTTTTTGCGTTTTTATTGTAATGGTTTGATAAATGAAAAACTGTAGCCAGCCTAATTGCGAGACAAGAAAGTGGAATGTTTTGGGAGAAATAAGAGTTGGAATATTTGCAAAACAGGATATTTCCATTGGAACTGAACTGGCATATGATTATAACTTTGAGTGGTATGGTGGTGCCAAGGTTCGCTGCCTCTGTGGTGCAGCCAGCTGTTCCGGATTCCTTGGGGCAAAATCTCGTGGTTTTCAGGTAAAATACATAATAATGATGATGGCTGTGAATCTAAATATTCAAAGTTCTACAAAATGATGTTTCTAACAAAAATTAGAATCAATTGTTTTTCAAAATGGTTTGGCAGGTGCATATGACATTGTAATTTAAACTGGCCTTTCATTGTTGTCTGCCTCACTCATTTTTTTCTTTGTTTATTTTGCTTTATCTTGAAAGTAATTTTGAATATTTGTTGATTAGCTCTTCTCTGTTTCTCTTTTCCTACCTGTTAAACAGGAGGACACTTACCTCTGGGAAGATGACGATGACAGGTAGTTTTGGTCTGTGTTCTTTTATTAATTTGCTAAAGTTTTTTCATATTTTGTCATTGCTATGGATAAAATAACCAACATTTTTATGAAGATAGGTTTACAAATTAATAGCAAGAATGCTTGTTTATGAATTAACGCTTTATTGTATGGTATGGGACTTGCGCATGTGTAAGTGGTAGAATTGGGGGAGTGGCTCAGCTCTTTAACCAATACAAAGTTTAACTAGGACGGAACGTAATTCTAATTTGGTTGAAATGACTGTAAGAAAGTGCCCTCTAGTAGGCTTTTTCTACAGTTACTTTGTTTTTTGTCTACTTTGTTAGTTTCACCATTAGATGAAAGTGATAATAATTCATCTAATGGTGATAAATAGAACAAGTAACATTTACTTTGTAAAAAACAAAGTAACTGTAGAAGCACCCCCTCTAGTAACATAACTATTTTTCTTTCTATTTTTACAATATATGATATGAGAGTTTAAGCAATGATTGTGGGACGGGTTACATTCTATCAGTCTCTTAACTTTTGTCAGACATGTTGAAAGCCTAGTCTTGCATATGATTTTATTAGCTTTCCCCTGATTTTATGCATTATTTTTTATTGTTGATTCACCTATACAGTCTTTGTCTAGTACCTATTTAGTCATACGCAATTCAAACTTGTTGGGGTTTTAGTTTCTATTATTGTGATCCTCAGCCATAGTGTGTGTCTTAACAATTGCTGCTAAGTATATGGTATAGAGCATTGGATTACTGTCTTCGTTCTAAAGATAGTCAAATAGTTGCTAATTTCATACTCTTAATTATATGTCTTTTATCGAAAGTTTCTTTAAAAATAGGCTTGAGGGAACTTTTTTTTGTACTTAGAAAAGCATAATTGGAGGATAATTTAGAAAAAACGAAAACAAACAAGAATGTAAAAGTAAATAATATCATATGGAGACAAAGTAGAAAGACTTAATAAACTATTACTAAGTTGACTGCTTGACCTTAGCACTTCAGTTTTACTAACTTTGGGATGTGGATTGGAAGTTTCACAAAGGCATACATATGGGAAATCATGAGTAGACAAAAGACTTTGGGGCATAAATTTTAGGAAGTTCTGAAAAGACAAAATATTCTAACTTCATTGGTCAATACTACAGGACATGTGAAAAGATTCTCTAAGGAAGACTCACTTGACAATTTATGTGCACGAACTTTTTTGTCCCTCCTATTGAAAGGTACAGAATTAGCAATACATCTGTATGATAGGCTTGCAATCTTCAAGACCGCTGAAACTTGTTCTTTAGAAAGATATGCAGCAATTGTTATATTTCTAGGCTTTTATATGCAATTAAGCATTTGCTTGTTAGCATTTGTGTAATCTTTTACTGCTTTTTTTATTTTTCTTGCTGCTGCTTGTGGTTTTTTTTGGCTAATATCTGTTTTACTGCTCTGTCCACAAAACTTCTTGTATTTGCATCTCTTAGTATTGATAAACTGAATCCTCCTAAAAGGTCATTATCAATATTATTAGGGCATTCTAGATAAACTGAAATCTGAATGCATATAAGATCTAAATTATGTACTTACTGCAAATTTGTAGTTTTTTCAGAGTTAAATTATCAATGTGATGTGTACTTATAGACATTGTTGCTGCAATATTTTTCTCAAAACAGCATTTTGTAATACAGATACTCTGTCGAAAAGATTCCACTCTATGATTCTGCAGAAGATGAGCCTTCCTCTAAGTTAATGAAAATTGCAAACTCCAGTTTTGAGTATAATATCAGTAGGACCATTGACTACACTGCAGTTACAAACTTGAACGTGGAATCTGCACACCATGATGAATCTGCTGACACTACCATGAAGCCACTTGATTCAGTTCCAGCAGAAGTTGCAATTATGATTCCAGTAAAAGTTGAGGCAAGTGAAGAGATGAGTTTATATTCTCATGATCCTCAACAGACCTTAGTACAAAAGGGTGCAGTGATCTCTCTAGCTGGAGATGGTAGTGCAAGTGGGAATTACCACATAGCACGAGGCCCGATACCAAAGAAACGTTTAAAGAATCATTCTAATGGAAAGTTGAAAAATCTACCACAAAAGCAAGTTGATGCAAAACATGTTGTGAAACTCTTAGCATTAAAAGAAGCACAAGATGAAGTTCTGTCTTGCGAGGTACAGGCTGCATGCAGTTTGCAATTTGTAGATTATATACTTAACTAGTTCTCGCAATCCTAGCTGGTTATTATGCCTAGTTTTGCATTCATCACCAAGGTATCTGATTGAATGAAGTGAGCTATTTGTTTCATGATAAGCCTATAAAGCATCATTGGTACAACTATGATATTCTGAATTGAACATTTTAGATCTTATTGAAGTGTTTCATGAATGTTGATAGTTCCCATAATCAAAACCTTAATTTTGCTGAAAGGAGAAGAGCGAAGAAGACGAGAGACCTATGAATGCAATATGTGGCCTGCTTTACCTTTTAACTTTTCAGTGTTGCAAATATGGGGCAGTTGATGGTTGCTTTCTTTAACATGCTGACCACCGTAATCATTAGAAAGATTAACTGCCGAACTGTTATAAATAAACTATTATCTGGTTTATTTTTCTTCATTTTGGATGAAGGCTCATGCTCGTGATTTAGTTCAATCTCTCCGTTTCTTGCTTGTTCAAGCAATGGGAACATATTGCACTCTTACAGGTTATATTGATTATTTACTGTTCAGGATACAAAGAATGAGGCAGCCTCCGAGCTTTCTTCCCTGTACAATGAAATACGGCCTGCAATTGAGGAGCACGAAAGGGATAACCAGGATAATGTAGCTACAAGTGTAGCTGAGAAGTGGATAGAAGTATGCTGCCTGAAATTGAAGGCAGAATTTGACCTCTATTCCTCCATTATCAAAAACATCGCATGCACTCCTCGACGGGCACCTGAACAAGCACTACCTTCTCCAATCGAGGGAAATGATAATGAGGTGAAATACCTGGGATTTTAAACATTCTCCATTTCATAATTTGTTGAAACCATAATATTTTCTGCCCTCTAAAGTCTTGCTCATAGAAACTCGGATGTACTAATGCTCGAGCATTCTACGCTTGTTCTAGTTATTATATTTACTAGCTTCATTGAGTAGCATGCCACATTGCCATGCGTCGGTCACTTGTTAGTTTTTGGCCTACTTTATATAATAGATTTGAGCTAAGATACACAATTGGTTTCAGTTAACTTAGAGAGAGTAAGATCAGAGGGGTGCAGAAAGGAATCTGAAAATGTAAGTGTAATATTTACAAAACAAGAGAGTTTCAATTTCATTGTCAATTCAAGCTGTACTTTTAACTAGCAGGTAAAAAAGGTAGTATTTGTCTTGAAACTTTCGAATTAACGAAATCGACCAAATTATATACATAGATGTTTTTTTTATTATCAATTTGTCCTATTTTTGCACATGACTCGGGCCGTGTTTTTCACTTTCAGATTTAAAGGATAATTTGCCCTCTTAACTTGTAAGTGATAGTTATTTAGCACATATTTTAATTTTATGGTCAATTAGCATATTTTTTTAAGGTTTACAAATAAATAATTATTAAAATCAGCATAATATTTTCAAAAATAATTATATTTATTTATTTTAAAAAGAATTTTGAATAATAATAAAATAATTAAAGATTAGTTATCAAATAACTATAAAATAAGTAACATATAAATAATATCTTTAAAATTATAATTTTATGTATTTAATTCAACATTAAATAAAAAAACCATATACTATCTTATCATACACTTTCTAATAATTTACTAGATAGAAACATATTGAATTATTAACTACAATTATTTTAAAATATAATAAATTTTTTAAGATTATTTTGCAGCGATTCTAAAGTTGATGTGTGATGGTCACACACTTCCACTCTTGGCCCTAATGACCAGATACTGTCCCTAATCAAAATAATTGATTTGTAAGATATTAGTAATTTAGAATTATTTGCAAATGATTTTTTATATTTTCAAAATATTTTATAAATGAATAAAAATTGAATATTTAATTTTATTAAATTCTAAAAAAATTATAACTAATAATTTTATTTTTACTTAATTATAGACTAATTTATACTAAAAAGTATATTTAGGCGCTAACACTGAATTTTATTCTTGTTAATAAAGCTTTTAAATAAAATCTAACTGATAATAACTAACAAATTAAAGATCTGAATTTTATGTAAAATAATATTTTTTGTTGAGGAGCATGTTTCTATTTAGAAATTATATTCTTATTATGAATTTCTTTCCTATTCAAATTCATACTCTTTATATTTTTTTTTTCTATTTATATTTTACTAGATATGCTCAACAACACTATAAAAGGAGATTGAGATCATGACTAAATTAACTAGTACACTGCAATTAGTCTGCAAATTTATATACATAAAAGACTAGTTTAAACATTGGAGTGCTTATCAGACAAAACGTCTGAGCAATATTCTAACCTCTATTTTGCAATTAGCTTGTCGAGAAGACCGACTCTGTCAATTAATATAACCTACGCATCCATTATTGAGGCTGAACATAACGTGCTGGGTTTGAATAAAAATTGACATATTGATAAAAAAAAATTTATATATAAATGACTATAAAATTAAAATATATATTATTTGACCATAGTTAAGTTGAGGGGGCGAATTGCCATTTAATTCAGTTTAAGGCTAATAATCACCCATGACCCCTAATTTTTGAAGGTCCGTGCACAAAACCTCCTGATATTTAAACGGGCACAAAACCCCCTGATCTTTGTAATGGCGGCATTCACGGCCCTTATGGACAAAGGCGCCGTCTTTATTTTGTCGGCTGTCTTTAAAAACCAAAAAAAACTGACAACGCCATGTGTCATTTGACACGTCATCAAAAGAAAAAAAATTTAAAAACACCCAAAACACCTCTAAATATAATATATGATTAAATCAAAAACTCAACCCAAAATCCAACCACCCGTTCAAACCCAAACCACCCCTACCCAACCACCGCCGCCACCCCACCACCGCCGAAATTTTTTCCAATCATCTTCTCTGAGTGAATGATGACCGAAAAATTTTCCGATCATCCCAACCTCGATGTGGATCTGTTCTTGAAACAGATCCACCATGGATCTGTTTCAAGAACAGATCAAAAGCTTTGATGACCGGAAAATTTTCCGGTCATCACTCATTCGAAGAATATAACCGGAAAATTTTTCGGCGGTGGTTGGGTTGACGGCGGTGGTAGGGTGGTGTTGGTGGTTGGATTGGTTGTTGTGGTTAATCAAATGGTTTAGATTAGATTGGGTTGATTTGTTTCTTTTTTTGTCTTTTTCTAAATTAAATTAGGGGTATTTTGGGTGTTTGAAATTTTTAAGGTCTTTTGCTGGCGTGTCAGTTGATGTGGCGCCGTCGGTTTTTTTTTAAGACTGACAACTGACTAAAGAAACGGCGCCAGGATATTTTGGTCATATTTGAAATTTATGAAGTTTTATAAGCGCCATCATAGAAATCAAGGACTTTTATTCCCGTTTTTAAATATTAGGAGGCTTTGTGTGCGTACCCTCAAATATCAGGGGCCATGAGTGATTAATAGACTCAGTTTAAAATTAAGTTTGACTAAATTGCATCAAATCAATAGCAGTGAGATGGTATTGATGGTGCTGGAAAACAACATTGATAAGGTTGTGGTTTACTAGTATTGATGTAGGATAATTTGGAAAAACGATCTTGTCGGATACACTAGGGAAAGAAATAGTTGTAGGATTTCAGTTATGAGTTAAAGAAAAATTATTAAGTCTTTCTAGTTTGTCAACTGACTAAAAAATAATCACCAGATTAATTTTATATTAATCAAACACTCAGAAATTATAAAATTATTCTAAAAGTATAATGACTTTATCACTTAAGATACCCTATCTCTTTAATTTTTTTATGGCCATCTTCAAAATTTTCAGTTTTGGCATATCTTTCAATTTTCACTTTAGACAATTATCCAAATTGAAGCGGGAAAAAAATTCAAATAAACCTTGCTATTACTTCATTTTTAAAATTTGTTATGATATTGTTCGCGTGAAAATAATCCGCCACTCGAATCTTTGAATTTATGATTGGGATCTGTTTCGGTTTGATGCTTTAATCGGTCAAGTCGATCAAGTCTCGCAAAATAGGTCTTGCAAACTTGTCATGATCCGCCGATCGGCCAAATGGCTCGATGAGCTGATCTCCTCCGGTGTTTACAAACTTGTCTCGCAAACAAATATGTCTCGCAAACGAACGTGTCTCGCAAACGAACGTGTCTCGCAAACGAACGTGTCTCGCAAACGAACGTGTCTCGCAAACGAACGTGTCTCGCAAACCAACGTGTCTCGCAAACGAACGTGTCTCGCGAGGCGAACGTGTCTCGCGAGGCGAACGTGTCTAGCGAGGCGAACGAGTCTCGCGGCGAGGCGAACGTGTCTCGCCGCGAGGCGAACGTGTCTCGCCGCGAGGCGAACGTGTCTCGCCGCGAGGCGAACCTGTTCCGCGAGGCGAACCTGTTCCGCGAGGCGAACATGTTCCGCGAGGGAACCTGTTCCGCAAACGTGTTCCGCAAACGGAACAAAAGTAACCAGCTAAACTAAATCTAACAGTATCGATCCGGAGGTTAAGAAACCTAAGCGGGATTGATGTCCATCTACTCCTAAATTAACCAACCGCGGGGGTTGGGGATAGAAAAGCGCAGGGCTTTGAAGTTGTGTTTTTGTTGATTGATTTGTGTAGTGCCTTTATTAATCTGAAAAAATAACTATTTATAGGGACAAATCCCCTAATAATAGGAAAAAGAAAACAACTAAGACTCAATGACTTAACTAAATTCTAACCTGATAAGACTAAAAGTCTTTGACTCGGCTAATAAAAAAAACAATAATAAAAATGGCTATTACGGGCCGAATCCCAATTCAGCCCGCTATGCTCCATTCTAACTGGCAGCCCATTGTCTTAAAGTCTATTTTTGGGCTGGTGTAAACAATGCCCCCCACGTCTTTTTAGCTGAATGTCAAGTGAGATGAAGAGACGTAATTTTTAGTGAGACATTTTTATTTCTCGACGAGATCGGCATGTTTGGGCTTATTTTATGGCTTGTGGATCGGCATAAACATCTATTTCTGCTTTTTTGATCGACATGTTTTGCCGAAGTTTGTTTAATTTTCTTGTTCAAAACAGCTGATAACAAGATTATGCTCACAGCAATTATCTTAAGTAAAGATGTCGATCTTTGCACGAAACACTCTTGTTTTGTCGATCATTGCGTTTTATCATAAGTGTGAACAACCAATGATCGGCCGCCGATCGATCAACAAGATTATGCTCACAACAATCTTAATTAAAGATGTCGATCTTTGTACAAAACACTCTTATTTGGCCGATCATTGCGTTTTATCACAAGTGTGAACAACCAATGAGCGGCCGCCGATCGATCAACAAGATTATGCTCACAACAATCTTAATTAAAGATGTCGATCTTTGCACAAAACACTCTTTTTCGACCGCCGATCGATCAACAAGATTATGCTCACAACAATCTTAATTAAAGATGTCGATCTTTGCACAAAACACTCTTGTTTGGTCGATCATTGCGTTTTATCACAAGTGTGATCAACCAATGCTCGGCTGCCGATCGATCAACAAGATTATGCTCACAACAATCTTAAGTAAAGATGTTGATCGTTGCACAACACACTCTTGTTTGGCCGATCATTGCGTATTATCACAAGTGTGAACAACTAATGATCGGCCGCCGATCGATCAACAAGATTATGCTCACAACAATCTTAAGTAAAGATATCGATCGTTGCACAATACACTCTTGTTTGGCCGATTATTGCGTTTTATCACAAGTGTGAACAACCAATGATTGGCCGCCGATCGATCAACAAGATTATGCTTACATTAATCTTAAGTAAAGATGTCGATCGTTGCACAATACACTCTTGTTTGGCCGATCATTGCGTTTTATCACAAGTGTGAACAACCAATGATTGGCCGCCGATCGATCAACAAGATTATGCTTACATTAATCTTAAGTAAAGATGTCGATCGTTGCACAACACACTCTTGTTTGGCCGATCATTGCATTTTATCACAAGTGTGAACAACTAATGATCGGCCGCCGATCGATCAACAAGATTATGCTCACAACAATCTTAATTAAAGATGTCGATCTTTGCACAAAACACTCATGTAGGGTCTTGCTCGTAAATGCATTTCGTTGATCGTATCGCACCATTTTTGGGAAGTATGCAAACTTTCTCCCTGATCGACTTGTATTTACTAATCATCAGATTTTTGCATTATGGATGATCGGCTCTTGCCCCCGAGTGTGACTGTCACTGGCGGATCAGATTTTGGCTTGAAAGTTTTCGAATGTTGACGGCACACATATTGCTCCGTCTTGAAGCATGTTTTGCACACTGGGCAACATACTTCATAAATTCTCTCAAACACTGTTCTCCTGTATTTACCGTTCTTGATATCCGTGATGGGTAAATCATTGTTGGCGATCATGGTCGTCGTACCATTTTTGAAGATCGCAGTAGGTGTAACCTTGTGTGCGACCATGGCAGGTGTGTTTTTTCTGAGAACCAGAGCTTTCTTAGGCTGATCTTCAACCGGAGTTTTCTTAGGCCAAATCATGTATAGTTAGGAAATCAACATGTGATAGTGTGAGGCGAGTGGGAGGTAGGTTGCAGACATAATCATTTGTCTCCTTCCAAGCACTTGGTTCGGATGCTTGACTATGCGGTCGTCGTCCCAGCGGGGGTGCGTCGATCCCCTTTTGCAGCTGAAACTCGACGGTCGTTGTTACAACGGAGGGTACGTCGATCCCCTTTTGCGGTTGTAACCCTGACTTGTCGCCTTTTGTCATGATCTATTCCAAGTCTGTGTTTGAATCGCGTGACGATGTGCAGCCTACTTCGGATTGGACTCGGCAACTTCGGATTGGACTCGGCAAAAAGTATATGATCGACAAGAATACCGTCATATTGTGATTTTGTGAAAAACCATAATCTTGAACGCCATGTTTCCGAAATAATCAAATACCTTACTAGCGGAACAAAGTGATCAGGTCTCACTAGCGAACTAAAATGATCATGTCTCACTAGCAGAACGCCGAATGAGCTTACTCCATTCTTCATCTTTTCGATCGGCGATATCAAATTACTTGTTCCTTGACATCAATATACACCAAGTCGGCCTTGCCCCCCAGCGTCTTGATTCGTTCTTAAAAATGAGTCATATGCCTTATCGCCTTTTTGACAATCTGATCTCCATAAAGGCGCGACAAAATATACTTGATAATCTGATCTCCTTTGTAAAGATGATCACCATTATATCGGACCGATCTTCAAGCAGTCGTCCCGCCAATGAACTCGAATGCTGATCTCCTTCTCCGTTTTGGATTAGATCGGCCAAATACCTCGACGAGGTGATCTCCAGTGTTTTGATCACATCGACCAAATTATTCAGAGAGATGATTTCCTCCGGCTTTTTGATCAGATTGACCGAATGATTCGGCGAGGTGATCTCCTCCGACATTTGGATCAGATCGGCCAAATACCTCAACGGGGTGATCTCTAGTGTTTTGATCAGATCGGCCAAATGGCTCGATGAGCTGATCTCTTTCGGTGTCTGGATTTGATCCACCAAATGATCGGCCACACCATACTTCATGTGTTTTGAAGCATTATTGTGATCAACTGCACCATTATGTATATGGCTTGAAGCATTATTGTGATTGGCCACACAATACTCCATGTATCTCACATCATTTCTGTGATCTACAGCATCGTACTTCATACCAGATCGATTGATCGGCAGTCCCTCTTTGCGAGCCGATCCGTGTTGGTGTGTAGCCAAGATCAACCATCTTGATGGTAGTCTCGGCGATGTTTTGTCGAGCCATGACTTTTGACATAATACCGTTTATGCTTAATAGGCTTCTTCCTATGTCCGACCTGATCTCTCTTTGAACAGTCATTTTTTTCGTCAAGTACGGTCTTCATGGCTCTCGCTAATTGGTCTCCTTCATAATATCTTGGCCGATTTTCATGCGTGATCTTATTCCTCATGGTTATAGAATCGGCCATTGATAATGTTGAAGGATTTGGGGATAGGAAACGATTATCGTCACTCGAATCGTTATCTTCGAATTGGTTGAAATTTTTGACTATGAGATCGACCGATTTTCCTTCTGTGGGAGGTATAGTAGTTCCCTCGTGCGACAGTTGGTTCTTGTCTCTCTTGGTCATGATCGCTTCCAAATCAGAGTCTAAATCTCATGGCGTCTCGCTTCCTTCGAATAAGCTTGATCGACTCATTGAGCGTGTATATCTTTTAGCTCTTTAGTACCGATTTTTGTGCTAACCATAAACATGTCCCCAGTGGAGTCGCCAAAAGATGTTCGCGTGAAAATAATCCGCCACTCGAATCTTTGAATTTATGATTGGGATCAGTTTCGGTTTGATGCTTTAATCGGTCAAGTCGATCAAGTCTCGCAAAATAGGTCTTGCAAACTTGTCATGATCCGCCGATCGGCCAAATGGCTCGATGAGCTGATCTCCTCCGGTGTTTACAAACTTGTCTCGCAAACAAATATGTCTCGCAAACGAACGTGTCTCGCAAACGAACGTGTCTCGCAAACGAACGTGTCTCGCAAACGAACGTGTCTCGCAAACAAACGTGTCTCGCAAACGAACGTGTCTCGCGAGGCGAACGTGTCTCGCGAGGCGAACGTGTCTAGCGAGGCGAACGAGTCTCGCGGCGAGGCGAACGTGTCTCGCCGCGAGGCGAACGAGTCTCGCGGCGAGGCGAACGTGTCTCGCCGCGAGGCGAACGTGTCTCGCCGCGAGGCGAACGTGTCTCGCCGCGAGGCGAACCTGTTCCGCGAGGCGAACCTGTTCCGCGAGGCGAACCTGTTCCGCGAGGCGAACCTGTTCCGCGAGGCGAACATGTTCCGCGAGGGAACCTGTTCCGCAAACGTGTTCCGCAAACGGAACAAAAGTAACAAGCTAAACTAAATCTAACAGTATCGATCCGGAGGTTAAGAAACCTAAGCGGGATTGATGTCCATCTACTCCTAAATTAACCAACCGCGGGGGTTGGGGATAGAAAAGCGCAGGGCTTTGAAGTTGTGTTTTTGTTGATTGATTTGTGTAGTGCCTTTATTAATCTGAAAAAATAACTATTTATAGGGACAAATCCCCTAATAATAGGAAAAAGAAAACAACTAAGACTCAATGACTTAACTAAATTCTAACCTGATAAGACTAAAAGTCTTTGACTCGGCTAATAAAAAAAACAATAATAAAAATGGCTATTACGGGCCGAATCCCAATTCAGTCCGCTATGCTCCATTCTAACTGGCAGCCCATTGTCTTAAAGTCTATTTTTGGGCTGGTGTAAACAGATATAAATGCAAATTGAAATAATATGAAGTAATATAAACAATATATTTGAATATTTTTTCTACTCTAATTTGAACAAATGACTACAATTGAAAGTAAAAAATGAATGGACTAAAATTGAAAATTTTGAAAGATGTGACAAAAAAAAAAAAAAAAATATGAGGTACTTTTTAGTATTACGCCAAATATCATTTTTGGTGTGAAAATTTACTTAAAATTTAAAATCATAACGATTAAATTTTCATTTTGATTTTAAAAAGTCATTGACAATAAATAATTTTCAGTAGTAAATATATTTGGTTCGATTTTTATTTTGGGTTTCCGTACATAGGCCTAAGGCCTACTACCAAGTATTTTAAAAAATTGAACTGATAGCCAAACCGGTAAGACTGTCCGTTTTTGGTTCAATTGGTTGTATAAGTTGAACGATCGGTTCAATCAGTTTAATAATTTAAAAAATTAAAAGAGAATTCCGGTTTGTCAGTTTTTTACCGGTTCAATCTTCAGTTTACCGGTTTAATTTCCAGATTTTTACTGGTTTCACCCGATCCGATCTGGTTCAATCATAATTCCGGGTTTCTACTATTTTAGACCGAATTATTGGCCAGTATCTGATTAACCGATTCGACTTGTCAGTCCGGTCCGGGTTCTAGAACAGGCTATCACCAATCCACTTTGCAATCCCACGTGGGGAAATTGGAAGAAGATGAACAAACCACGTGTTAGAAAACAGCAAGTAAGCAAGTGTAAGTATTCCGTGAGTGACATAACATACAGTTGAAGTTTTGACTTAAAATTTGCGGACGGACGGATGGATAAGGTGAACCGTGAACGCTAGCCAATGCTAGTGCGCGCACGGTGCGTAGTGCGCACTTCGAATGATACTATAAAAAGGCATCTGAAAAGTGAAAAGTAAATGGGGGCATCATAGGAAATGCGCATCCTCGTGCATTATAGTAGTATTTTGCCAGCTAATTTTCATTAGTTGTCCTAAATTTATTTTTGGGTTAAATGCAAATTCATACACCAACTTTGACCTAATTTGTAATTACAACATAAACTTTTAATCTTGGCAATGTCGGTAACCAACTTTCATTTCTTGGCAAATTGGTACACCGACCAATCCTAAAACGACAAATGGCGGTTTATTACAATGTCCACGTTAGTGTTTTTTGAGTTTGGTGTATCGATTTACCAAAAGTGTAAAGTTGGTTACTGACATTGCTAAGTTTCAAAGTTTATGTTATAAGCAAATTAGGTCAAAACTGGTGTATGAATTTGTATTTAACCCTTTATTTTTTATTCATTTTATCTATTCTTCTCTTTTCTATTTATAAATTTTCCACTTTAGATTCTTATATTTTTTTTTTGAGAAATAATATTTTATTATTTCAATTTGATTCCTTAAATTTATTATTTCAAACAGTATAAAAATTCTAAAATTATCTTAGACTATTGATATCATAAATTGTGAGTATGCTTCTATAAAAGCGCATTTAAAAAATTACTTAAAAAATATATATAATTTCTTTATTTTGCCTAGACTCTTTTACCTTTCCGTATTCATAAAAATAACACTATTTTTTTGTCAAATGTGATAATCAACTTTTTTTTGACAGTCCAATAATCAACTTTTAGAGTCTTAATTGTTAGTTGTTAGTTATGGAAGCGGAATTCTCACAACCTTTCAATGCACTTGAAAATGCCTTACCCATCCAAATTAGCCCAACGTCGGCAAATAACAATAGTTGGCAACACAGCTAAAGGTTCTCTTCTAAAAAAAATTGAATTTATTATAATTTAGTTATTTTTTTAGATGTTTATTTTTTTTACATACTTAAATTTAAAAATTACAGACAAACTTTACCTTAAGATCCTATGTTTTTTATTTTTTTGTTTACTTTATCACTAAGAGTTCTGTTTATTTGATCCTTATACTTTTAAAAACAGTTTTATGAAGTCCTTTAGTGCGGAAGTGTGGTGCACTTTTAGAGACCAAGTAAAATTATTTTTGAAAATATAAGAATTAAATAAAAAGATAGAAAGATTTCATAATACTGTTTCCGAAAGTACAAGGATCAAATAAAAATATAAGGATCAAATAAAGAAATAAAAATATATAAGAATGAAGTAAAAAAATACATAAACTTTAAAATATGTTAAGCCAAAATTGTACTACTGGTTCTTTACCTATTCCGTAATCTGAATGTAAACAATTAAGATGAAAACAATCATCGTTCATCAAAATCTGAGCTAAAATTCAAATACTAAATTATTACGATTAAGGATTAATTTATTTTATAAGTTTAACCGCACGATTTACTGTAATTCTAATCATAATAACCACTAATCTATTTTTCAGAAACATTTTTTATATTATAGATTGAAAAATATCATCGGACTAGTTGTATGTCTTTAAAAAATATTTTTAAAAATAAAATTTTATCTTATGAGGATAATTGAATTTATACATAGTCTTTTTTGTAGTAATTAGCTCATTAAAATTTCTATCATGTTAAGAAACTTCTTCTGCCAGACCTAAAAAATTTGTAAAATTTTCAGTCAAATATTATTATCTATATTGGCATCTTTAGTTGTAGATAGATCATTGCGTTTAATCTCTCATTTATCACTTTCTTTTACTTTATTTGTTAAAATATTTTTTTTTATGAATCGCCTTATTTGTTTTAGAGGAAATTACATCTTATACATACATTTCTAATTTTATTGCAAAGTTACTCTTTCATATGAAACATCGGCAAGCGTGCGTATTTTTCTATTTTTAGTTTGCAAAAATACGCTTTAAACCTTTAAAATTTCACGTGCATCATTTACTCAACTATTTTATACATTTTGCCATTACATTTCACACTTACCATTGCATTTTACACTGACATTAATAACATCATCATTATTGTCTTATATTCATAGTTGTAATTGCAACACTGCCATTGCAACTAAAGAAATAACACATGCTAATAACAATTGATTGAGGATTTTTAATTATTAAAAAAATTATTTATATTAAAATATTTTCTATTATCTTTATATATTTGTCTCTAATTAAAAATTTATTATTTTAATAAAAATCTATTATCTATTTGTGATAATATATAGATATTTGTCATTCATTTTTAATATATTTTTTTAATATTAAAACACTTATTATTTTTCTTTAGACACTTGTATTCTACAATAAACATTTTCCATTTTATGTTTTTTTTATAAATATCTTTTTATTTTATCATTTAGTATTATTTTGTTTATAAAAATCTACTTATTTTATTATTTATCCTTTATACGCAAACATGTGTCATCTAAATTTATATATGTGTATTTTATATTTAGTTTTTTTATATTCTTTCTAATTTTATTTCAAAAGAATTATATATTATGTAATTAATAGTTTTGTTATTGTATCAATGGTAACAATGGTAACAATTTTTTTAGTCCTATTAAATAATGAAATACGATTTTATTTTAAAAGTATTAATTAATTAAATATAAAACAATAAAAGAAGATATATGTTTAATTTTATTTTTTTAATTGTCCTTTACTTTTTGATCCTTCTACGACCAAATCTCAATTTGTGGAAAGCCTTCGATGGCTTCCTTATGAGAACATCCATTTTTATTTGGGTATAGACGGTCTTTCTTTATTATTTGTGATATTGACCACATTTCTGATCCCACGTTTCTTTGAAGTTAAGAAATAAAACTGATTTATAAAATTATTAGATAGCGTGTTTAAGTAACTTCCAACAAGATTTTTTAACAATCCCGCCCAGTGTCCTCCTTCCCCAGCTGCCTTCCGACCCGCAGGAGTATACAATGACATTTTGCATCTTGAAAATAATAATTGTTTTAGAAAGTCAATGATCTTTAATTTATTTTAGTTGCTAATTGGTTGCTTGTTGGTTTCTTTTTAGTTGCTTTTTTTTGGTTTGGTTGCTCGTTGGTTGTGTTTTAGTTGCTCTTTGATTTCTCTTTATTTATTCATTGGTTGTTCATTGATTATTTTCCTTATTCATTTTAATTGATTTTAATTTCTCATTTCTTTTTGACTACCCTTTGATTGTTTTTTTAGTATTTGTTGGTTGTTCTTGGTTCTGTTCATCTGTTGTATCTCTTCTAATATTTTAAATTTTTGCGTTTTGTCAGTTTTTTTTCCTTTTAGATCTTTCATTTCTTTTGTTGATATGATATATAGGTGCATTTTTTTTATCACATCTGATGACATATTATATATGTTTTGATTGTCAACTTGAGATCATTTGTTTGATTTTGATATCAACAATTATTGATTAATTATACTAAATAATAAAAACTACCAACAAGACACTAATAAATTACTAATCTTGATTGTTGGGTAATCGTTTTTTATGTATCACTTCATGCAGGTTATATATGAAAAATTGTAATTTCGTATTTTGTTAATTACTTATTAGTTGTTTTCTAGTTGCTTGTTAATTACTTTTTAAGTGATATATGATTTTGTTTTATTTTGTTATCAAACTTTTATTTCACTCTCTCTTTAATTCTACAGTAAATGAATAAAATTATATTTTTTCAAAAATATTATTTTATTTATTTTAATTTTTATAATTAATGTTTAAGTTTATTATGTTACAATATTATTGGTTCAGTGACTGCAAACAATTATGCATCTCGATTAGCATGTGTTTCTCCATTATCATCTTCTAGCGGTAATAGGATCATTAAAATATATTTATTTTATTTTTAAAATTAAATAAAATTTGTTAAATTTATTTCAAATTCAATTAAAATTATAAATTTAAATAAATTTTAAAATGCGTTGAATTTTTCAAATTATACTACTCCCTCCGCCCCAATAGAATTGTCCACTTTGAGAAATTTTTTGTCCCAAAACTACTGTCTACTTTCAAAAAATAAGAACTTTTAAACTCAATTTTTTTATATTATCCCTATTTAAAATCCACTAATTAGTAAATTGAAAGTAAATTGCAAGTGGACTTTATATTAAATAAGGGCATGGTAAGAAAAGTAAGGAAAAATTTACAAAACCCATAAATAATGATTGTTTTTCTTAAACTGTGTGATAAAGGTAAAATAGACAACTCTAAAGGAGTATAATATTTTAATATTTTAAAGCAAATCAAAAATACTTAAAAATGTATTTTCATAAAATAACTGTTTTAGTTAGATTAAGATAATTTAAATAAAACTACTTTTATTTTTTGGATTATTGTTTAAAAATTCAAACACATAATTTATATAATATAAAATTTATTTCAAATAAAAATAAAAAAAGATAGTCGACTTTGTAAGATAAATCAATTAATGTATTAATGACATGCAAGAATTATTATTTTATCTTAAAAAATAATTAAATGATTTACATTCATATATGTTACCACACAGATTAAAACTAGAGGCACCAAATATGAAGTGGCACTAGCTTTTTTAATATAGTAACATGGTGACAGCGTACAATTATAAAACTAACAACTGAAAAAACGTATAAATGCTAAAGTTTAACTTGAAGCGTATGATTGCATTGTGGGTCACTAAATCAAGTGTATATGTAAATAACCCTTTGTTTTATGACATAAAACTGATTTTGTTTCAAATCAAAATTTACCTAATGGGCAACTCAGCTTTTATTTTTATCACGTGTATGTAATTTACTTATATCAGAAATAAATTATAATACCGGCACACCCTTTCTTTTTTCGTAGGCACACCCTTTAAATAAATAAATTACATACGGACATTTAACTTTGTGTGATCAGGTGAGTATGAATGAAAATAAACTTATCCTAATCCATTTTCTCTCATTTTCATTTTAATATTGATGTATGATGTATTAAATGGGCCATATTTGATTTGTATCTAGATTATGTTTTTGTTGCATCTTAATAGTTTAATGGCTAATTATCAGAACGTGTGTAATTTTCCCAATTTACAAATGGTGAACAATTTTTAAATTTCAATGAATAATTATTGGTGTATTAATATGTCTATCATATAGTTTGATCCAATGATTAAGGCATTAAAATTACAAAAAATAAAAATAATGCAATTTTCTAATAAATACTGTTAGAAAAGATATTGAATTTAAAAATTAAAAAAAAAAAAGTGCCTTGTAACTTGAAATGAGAAGATAGAGAGTTTTGTGGTTTTCCCACATTGCTTAGGAGAACTCAATACATTGGGTTTATAAACTTGGTTTTTCTCATATGGGTTTGGGCCTCAAGGGGTACCCAATTTTGTGAACGGGCTAGGAGTTACATCCTACCCGATTTACCACACACGCGCGCGCGCCATCCGGTCGGCCGGCCGGGTCTGGGTTGGGTGGTTCGGTTCGGCTAGCACTTTATTTTTTGCATACAAAAGTAGAAATCATTTTCTGTATTAATTATTTACACAGCAGCTATATTTTCTTAGCCTATAAATACTAGCTTCACTTTTCATTTGAGAACACACAGAAACACAGAGCAATACAAAGAAAGTGTTTTAGAGCTGATTTCACAGTGCAGTGTGATCAGTATTTCCGGCTGTTTTATCCTAGGGACGCCGCGGTTGATAGTCAGCTTTGCACCACCGAGCTGTGCCGCGAAACGTCTAAAAGAGAGCGACCTAGTCCGCGACTCAGCCTCATCATATTCAGTTTTACAGCAATTGTCTCAACAATTTTTAGACGTGTCCCTTTACAATTGCTGCCATGAATACCGATGAGGTTGCTGCCTACGGTTCTTCTACTGTTGATGCCAACAAACCATTCCGTTTTGAAGGCTTGCATTTCAAAAGGTGGAAACAGAAGACTGAATTTTTTCTAACCATCAAGAAGGTGGTTTCTGTTTTGAAAATGGCAATACCTGTCGTTGATGAAACTGCCGAGGAAGAAGAAAAGGAAAAACAGAACGGTGAACTTCAACAGTGGATGACTAATGATTACTTGTGCAAGAATTTTATTCTCAATGCACTAAGTGATGATCTCTATGATTACTACAATGATGGAAAGACTGCAAAGGAAACTTGGGAGGCGCTGCAAAAGAAATATGATACCGAGGAGGCGGGGACTAAAAAATATGCAGTCAGCCGCTACCTCAAATATCAAATGACTGATGAAAAATCTGTCGAGGCGCAATCCCATGAATTGCAGAAAATAGCTCATGAGATCATCTCCGAAGGTATGGTTCTTGATGAACAATTTCAAGTTGCTGTTTTAATTGACAAATTACCTCCTTCGTGGAGGGACTTTAAGAATTCTTTCAGGCACAAAACAAAAGAGTTCTCGCTGGAAAGCTTGATCACTCGTCTTCGGATTGAGGAAGAGGCGAGAAAACAAGATCTAAAAGATGAAGTGCTGGTTGTTTCTAACAACACAAGGAAGTTTAGTTCGATGAGTCTGAAGCCTAATGGCAAGAATTTTAAGAATCAGAATCGCAACTCGAACCAAAACCAAAATGTGAATCGCAACAAAGCGAACCAGAATGGTAATCCTTCAAGGAACCATATTGTGAAACAGGCACCACCTGTTAAGAATGACCTGCCACCATTTCTATGCTTTAACTGTGGAAAACCGGGTCATATGGCACGCAAGTGTCGGAACAAGCCAAGCACTGCTCCACATGCTAACTTGACTGAAGAGCCTTTTACGGCTATGATAACAGAAATGATGGCTGGGATCAACCTTGTTGGTGGATCAAGTGGTTGGTGGGTAGACACGGGCGCTAATCGCCATGTTTGCCACGATCGTGCTATGTTCAAAACATACACTGCCGTGGACGATAAGAAAGTATTACTGGGTGATACTCACACCACTACTGTCGCTGGAATTGGAAGTGTTGAACTGAAATTTACTTCAGGAAAAACACTAATCTTGAAGGATGTGATGCACACTCCTATGATGAGGAAGAACTTGGTGTCTGGCTATCTTCTCAACAAGGCTGGATTCTTTCAGACTATTGGTGGAGATATGTACACCATTACTAGAAATGGTATTTTTGTGGGAAAGGGTTATGCTTGTGAGGGTATGTTTAAGTTGAATGTTGAAATTATCAATAAAGATGTTGCTTCTGTTTACATGGTTTGTGATTTTAATACTTGGCATGCAAGACTCTGTCATGTAAATAAAAGGATAATTAACAACATGAGCACCCTAGGATTAATTCCTAAAATGAACCAAACTGAGTTTGAAAAATGTGAATTCTGTAGTCAAGCTAAGATAACTAAAAACTCACATAAATCAGTAATTAGAGAATCTGAACCTTTAGATTTAATACATTCTGATATATGTGAACTTGACGGTACCTTGACCAGAAATGGTAAAAGATATTTTATCACTTTTATTGATGATTGTTCTGATTTTACATATGTGTATTTGATGAAAAATAAAAGTGATGCACTTGACATGTTCAAGTTATTTGTAACAGAAATTGAAAATCAATTCAATAAGAAAATCAAGAGATTTCGCAGTGATAGAGGTACTGAATATGAATCTAGCTTGTTTATAGAATTCTATAACTCACATGGTATTGTGCATGAAAGAACAGCACCTTATTCTCCTGAAATGAACGGTAAAGCCGAAAGAAAAAATAGAACACTTACAGAAGCAATAGTGTCTATTTTATTGAATTCTGGAGCTGCTTCTTATTGGTGGGGTGAAATTCTGTTGACTGTTTGTTATGTACTCAACAGAGTCCCGAAATCAAACAGGAAGATTTCACCTTATGAAATCCTAAAGAAAAGACAACCAAATTTGTCTTATTTGAGAACTTGGGGCTGTTTAGCCTATGTTCGGATTCCTGATCCGAAACGAATAAAATTAGCAAGCAGAGCCTATGAATGTGTTTTCATTGGGTATGCAGTCAATAGCAAGGCTTATAGATTTTATGACTTGACTGCACGAGTTATTATTGAATCAGTAGATGCTGATTTTTATGAACAGAAATTTCCTTTTAAATTAGGAAATAGTGGGGGCGAATCATCTAGTAATGTTCCTGTGGTCAGGAATAATGAGATTACTAATGATAAAGAACCAGAGATCAGAAGAAGTAAAAGAGCTAGAATTTCGAAAGACTTTGGAACTGATTTCCATGTCTATTCTTTAGAGGAGGATCCTACGAACCTCCAGGAAGCTTTAACTTCATTAGATTCTGATTTGTGGCAAGAAGCCATAAATGATGAGATGGATTCATTAGAGTCCAATCATACATGGCATTTGACTGATCTGCCTCCCGGTTGCAAAACCATAGGTTGTAAATGGATCTTAAAAAAGAAATTGAAACCTGATGGTACTGTAGACAAATATAAAGCTCGACTTGTAGCCAAGGGTTACAGACAACGTGAAAACGTTGATTTCTTTGATACCTATTCACCTGTTACTAGAATAACATCCATTAGAGTGCTGATTTCGATCGCTGCGCTATATGATTTGGTCGTACACCAAATGGATGTTAAAACTGCTTTTTTAAATGGTGAACTGGAGGAAGAAATTTACATGGATCAACCTGAAGGTTTTGTAATACATGGTCAGGAACAGAAGGTGTGCAAGTTAGACAAATCTTTGTATGGTCTAAAACAAGCACCTAAGCAATGGCATGAGAAATTTGATAATCTTGTCATCTCAAATGGCTTTAAAGTGAATGAAAGTGACAAATATATTTACTACAAATCTGAAAAGGAACTTTGCACTTTCATATGTGTTTATGTAGATGACTTGCTGATTTTTGGATCAAATATTCATGTTGTGAATGCTGTGAAATCAATGTTGAGTGCCAACTTTGATATGAAAGATCTAGGTGAAGCGAATGCCATTCTTGGCATAAAGATAACTAGATCTGAAAAAGGAATTTCTTTAGATCAATCTCACTATGTTGAGAAGATTCTAAAGAAATATAACTACTTCGACTGTAAACCTGCATGTACACCTTATGATCCAAGTGTAAAACTTTTTAAGAACACTGGTGATAGTGTACGACAGTCTGAATATGCGAGCATCATTGGCAGCCTTCGGTATGCCACTGATTGTACTAGACCCGACATTGCATATGTCGTTGGATTACTGTGCAGGTTTACTAGTAGACCTAGTATTGAGCATTGGCATGCTATTGAAAGGGTTATGAGATACCTTAAAAGAACAATGAATCTTGGATTACATTATCTGAAGCATCCTGCTGTACTTGAAGGGTATAGTGATGCAGATTGGAATACATTGTCAGATGATTCCAAAGCCACGAGCGGCTATATTTTCAGTATAGCTGGTGGAGCTGTTTCTTGGAAATCAAAGAAACAGACGATTCTGGCTCAATCTACGATGGAGTCAGAAATGATAGCACTAGCTGCTGCTAGTGAAGAAGCAGGATGGCTAAGAAGCCTGCTAGCTGAGATTCCTTTATGGGAAAGACCGATACCAGCTGTGTTGATCCATTGCGATAGTACCGCGGCTATTGCAAAAATTGAGAACCGTTATTATAATGGTAAGAAACGACAGATACGTCGTAAGCACAGCACTGTTAGAGAATTTATCTCAACAGGGGCTGTTAGAGTGGATCATGTACGCACTGATGATAACTTAGCAGATCCTTTGACGAAAGGATTAGCTAGAGAGAAAGTCCATAAAACTTCAAAAGGAATGGGACTATTGCTTATTGAATGAATCATCCATAATGGTAACCCGACCTAATTGACTGGAGATCCCAAGAAATAGGTTCAATGGGTAATAACAAGTTATGAATGATATGAGCCAGAACATGCAAAATTAATGCATGATTCCTAAAGCGAGAAGAGGATGAGTTAATAGAATCTCTTAATGAAGTCTATACTCCATATGGAGTGGAGTACCTAGCTATAGGAGTACTCTTGATAGCTTCACCTTTGTGAATGTGGAAGTGGGGCCGCTTCCTATGAAATTTGAGGCAAAATTTCTAGAGCGTTCACTAAACTGGGATAGACGTGCAGGGCCATAAATGCACGGGCTTTAGAAAAACACTTATGAAAAGAACGTGCGTGGTTTGATGTCCGAGATAGAGTTCAAGACTACGAGTCACTCTTGTTGAATCAGAATCTTACTCACTACGCAAAGGTTCAAATCGAAAGATACCTTTGTTTATGCACAATCTTAACAGAAATTGCTCGAGAAACTATTTTTAAAATTCAAAGTGGGGGATTGTTGAAAAGATAATGAATTTAAAAATTAAAAAAAAGAAAAAGAAAAAGTGCCTTGTAACTTGAAATGAGAAGATAGAGAGTTTTGTGGTTTTCCCACATTGCTTAGGAGAACTCAATACATTGGGTTTATAAACTTGGTTTTTCTCATATGGGTTTGGGCCCCAAGGGGTACCCAATTTTGTGAACGGGCTAGGAGTTACATCCTACCCGATTTACCACGCGCGCGCGCCGTCCGTCCGGTCGGCCGGCCGGCTGGCCTGCCTGGGTTGGGTGGGTGGTTCGGTTCGGCTGCACTTTATTTTTTGCATACAAAAGTATTAATAATTTTTATTCAATTCTTTTGTAACTGTTATGACTCTCTGATTACTTCTCCACGTTTTTTTGACTGTTGCTGTTTTCCTTCATTAATCAGAAATCATTTTCTGTATTAATTATTTACACAGCAGCTATATTTTCTTAGCCTATAAATACTGGCTTCACTTTTCATTTGAGAACACACAGAAACACAGAGCAATACAAAGAAAGTGTTTTAGAGCTGATTTCACAGTGCAGTGTGATCAGTATTTCCGGCTGTTTTATCCTAGGGACGCCGCGGTTGATAGTCAGCTTTGCACCACCGAGCTGTGCCGCGAAACGTCTAAAAGAGAGCGACCTAGTCCGCGACTCAGCCTCATCATATTCAGTTTTACAGCAATTGTCTCAACAAATACTTTAGACAATTTATCATATATTATACTGATTCATCATTTGTGCAAATAGTGTTGAATATATTAGCTTATTTTTATATTTGCCACAAATGTTTTTTTTTTAAATTGCATTTATTGTTTTAAATATTTATACTAAAACTATTTCTGAATTTTTTTAATGTTAGTTGCGGATTCATTTATTATAAAAAATAAATTCAAAAATTATTAGTATGTTTTATTTGCATAAGGTGTCGTAATCATCTAAAGGCTCTTGAAATCTTCTATGGTGCTTAAAATGTGCTGTGATTAATATTTATGAAAATAGCAATCAATCACAGTCAGCATTTGCAAAATTAAATTTGAAAATTCTACTAAGGTATTACATCAACATGCATGCTGCTTTAATACTAAATATAAATAGCTCAAGTTAAGCTAAATTGTCAATGTCTTAACATAAATTAAGAAGTTAACTGATTTGATGTTTATAGGGGAATATAATTTTCAGAAAAATATAATTTCTTTTACTTATTTTCTTTTATTGATTTACTTCTCGAAAGGTATAATTTTCAGGAAAATAGGGTAATTTTTTCTATTGATTTAGTTTTCGAAAATAAAAAGTTCAATTTCTTATTAGTTGACCAATAAAGTAATTTTTTTGGAGCTTTCTATAGTTATTTTTTTTTTTGAGATAATATCTAAAAAAATTAACTAACTTTACACGTTTTTTCAATTTAATCACGTCTTTTAAAAAGTGTCATAAAAATACATCATTTTTTTTCCAAATTCATATACGGATCATAATTTGCTGAGTTGGCAGCCAAAAAAAGACTTCCATCTCAGCGAATTACACCAATAAATGGGTGGCACCTTTGCACCATGTATGGATTTAAGGAAAAATAAAATAAAAATTGGTGTATTTTTATGACACTTTTTAAAAGGCGTGGTTAAATTGAAAAAACGTGTAAAGTTAGTGAAATTTTATGACATTAACCTTATTTTTTATAAAGTAAATATTACTTTATTCACTTATCATCGTTTAATAGATAATTGAGAAATTCTTATGGTTGGTCCCCAAAAATATCCATTACTTAATCGTTGGGGGTTAAATAAAAAAAATTTGGCGCTAATGAGGAATGCAATTTTTACAATGTCCCGCGAGAACAACATCAGTTGGAACTGGACCAAAAGGGTATTAATCCTCTAGACTGTCTCAATCTAGGTAATTCTTCCTCCATTACTGATGGATACCGAATCCTATAGCAAATATAATGGAGCCGAGTCACAGGGGATCCACTCTCAGGTGATACCGGACTCCCCCTGAAGATCCGAAGATATGAAGGAGACGCCGAATCCCTTAAGATTCGGTGATATGCCAATTGATACCGAATCCCTTGAGATTCGGTGATATGCCAATAAAGACCGAATCCCGCATGATCCGCGCAAAGCGCGTTAGGTCCGGGATTCGGGTAATCGACCAAGAATGGAAGTATTGTCCTATTCGGACACAAACACTATATATGGAAGGATAAGCTCTACTTTAGGAAGATAAGACTATTTAGGAAGACGTTCCTAAATAGAACTCTTATCAGATTAAGGTAGATCTCGACAAATCAGGAGAATCCCTACGATATTGCCGAATCCCTACAAAGTAGGATTCACCTGCCTATTACGACTCTACAAGGTATATTCGACTACTATAAAAGGAGCACGAGGTATGCCTAGATTCACAATTACATTCATATACACAAAACGCTGCTCAAAGCTCTAAACTGACTTTAGCATCGGAGAGTTAATCGGACAACCACCGTCCGGTTAGCTTCTACCTTGTTTTGCAGGTCTTACTCACCGGTTCAGAAGGCAGACTCCATCAATTACTTATTGACAAACGGATCCCGGTAGCTCGGATCTAGTTAGGTTAGATGGTTCGGTCTTAAATAGCTTGTCGCTTTATAGGCTTTATCATATTTACTTTCAAAGTGACTCTCGATAGGAGAATCTAGGTTATTCAGGAAGAATCGCAGCAATTCCTAACAAAGTAGTTCCTCCATTTCTAGGCTAACTCAGTGTCTTCAGCCTTAAAAAGTTTTTCTTACATATATATGATGGTCTTAAAAATGAATACTACCTCCATTTTTATTTGGTTGCCGCTTTTGGATAAATTGCTAGTATTACGAAAGTGCTTCGTTTGTCTAAATTACAAACATAAAGACTAGAACCATATTTATAAACTCCACTATTAAAAAATTTAATTTTAAAATAGAGTTATTAACCCATTATTAGATGGTTTAATTTTGAAAATTGATTCTCATTTAATGAAGTGATTTAATAAGAAGGTTCAATTTGAAATACTATTATAAAAGTCGTATAAAAATCCTAAAATGATAACTATTTATAGGCAAAAATATTTGTTTAAAGAGACAACTAAAAAGACGGAAGGAGTAACAAATAAAAAAATATTTTACATTCATACTAAACATAACCAAGGTGAGATTAAAAATCAAAACAACCTCACTTGTTTATCTATTAGAACTTGCATCTTTTTTGCAATAAAACCTGAATATCAACATCTAGTTGACAATGTAAAAAATATGACAGCAACTGTAGGAATGGATCCTTTAACCATTTTTTATTAAGAAAATGAAAACAATAACGAGGGCTAACTATCTTTTTGATGAAGGTCTCGGAATCTTATAGGGTTAGGAGTAAAGCATCCCGAGGTTGGCGCATATCATTGGGCGCTTAATTTTATTGACCAGCAATTATTGTTTATATACAGAGCACAAATAAAAATAATGCCTATAAAAAGGGCAACTAATGAAGAAACAAATATTAACTTTCCTAATGTACATATATTACTAAACTAAGAAAGAGTAACACAAAAATAGAAGATTTTATAACAGCTGTAACTGTAATCATCCCCTTCAAGTTGGAGCAAGGAAATCATGAATCCTAACTTGTTAAGTAATAAAATTGTCCTTTAATAAGTGCCTTTGTGAACAAATCACTAATTTGGACTCTCGAAAAAATATGAAATATGCGTAGTTTGTTATTGAGTAATAGGTCATGGATGAAATAACACCCGATTTTAATATGCTTTGTACGCTCACGAAACACATATTGACTGGTATATGTAAGGCTTCTTGATTATCACAAATTTAGTGACATGACATTTGGCAAAGAAACTTCCATATCAAGAAGTAAAGCATGTATCCATATTGTCTCACTAACTGCATTGGCCATTGTTTTGTATTTAGCTTCAAAGGAGGATCATGAGACCGGGTTTTATTTCTTAGATTTCCAAGAGATGGGACTATGCCACAAAAATACAACATAGACACTAGTAGAACGCCTAATAGTTGGACAACTTGCCCAATCTAAATCACAATATGCAGTCAAACGTAACTTGTTGAAGGAAAAAAGGAGGATACCTTGCCCATATGTTATTTTAAGATAGTGAAGGACTCTATTTGTTGTATTTAAATGAGGAACTTTGAGGATCTTGCATGAACTGATAGTGGAGATGTACCAGATACGTAATGTCAGGTCTGCTGATTATTAAGTATAATAACCGACCAATGAGGCGACGATACTAACTTGCATCTAGAATTGGTTCACCAACAATAATGATCAAGTTTTGTCGTGATTCCATATAAAATTTGATTGGTTTTTCATCTAGGAGTGTTCTTTCATCTAGAAGGTCAAATGTATACTATCGGCTAAGCACTATACCCTATTTACTACAAGCCACCTATATATCAGGAAAGTACCTTAATTTCCTAGATCTTTAATGCAAAAAATTAAATGTAATTGTTCTTTAATATTACGGATTGCAACCGAGTCATTTCCAGTGTGACTATATCATCTACATAAACAAGCAAGATTGTGAAGTGATTTTCTTGTAAAATAGTGAATTATGAGATATTTACAGCAAATTGTTTGAAACCAAGAGTGTGTTAGGAACTAGAAAGCTTCTAAAACCAACATCTATATGCTTGATTCAACCTGTATATAAACTTTCTTAATTTACAAACACAATTATCATCTACTTTGAAAAATCTTGTGGCAATTTCATATATACTTCCTCATGGAGTTCTCCATGTAAAAACTCATTATGAACATCTAATTGATGAAGTTCGCAATGGCGAATAACTGTAACCGACAACAAACAGCGTAAAGTAATGAGTTTCGCTACCGGAGCGAAGGTATCATGGTAATCCAACCCTTCTATCTATGTATACCCCTTTTTGACAAGTCTTGCTTTAAAACGTTCTACACTTCTATCAGACTTGTACTTGATTTCATATACCCATTTTGAATCAATCATCTGTATTCCATGAGGAAGATTTTCCATATTTGATGATCTTTTATACTTGAATTTCTTGCTCCATAGCATGTTTCCAACGTGAATCTTTAATTGCTTTGTGAAAAGATTTAGGTTCTTCCACAGAGGTTATAAAGTCTAAGAAGGCTTTATGAGAGTGATCAAATTTAAAAAATAATAAAGTTTATGAAAAAGGATAGACCTTGCCAGGTTTTGTTGATCTAGAGCATTTCATGATGGTGCTAGCAATAGTAATAGCTCATAATTGAAACTAGAGAGTTTTGTGATATATGCCTGGTCCTTTGTGGTCGTAGTGGTTAAGCTGATTGGGTTTCAAGTATTGTTGGATCAGTATTTACTAGTTCAAGTGAGATATGAGTCAACGAATCATATAAATTTGAATTTTGGGTGCCAAATATAGGTTCTAGGTCAGTATTTGATGGGGCTATAAATTCAGGTTCCACATTAGTATTCTCATTTTGATTTTCAGGAAAAATGGGGACATTTCGGTTTAAAGATGTAAATGTAATATTGTATTTTTTTTTATTTTAAAAATGTCCCAAATCAAAAAGAAGTGTGCTTATGCTAATGTGTCATTGACATGAGTTACCACTTATTTTTCATGCGTGAAAAACATATTGAAAAAGATGCAATGACCTAAAAAAGACCAAGCATTCTGTAAAAAATTTCATTATGTCCAAACTTTAAAATGTTTTTCATACATGACAAATATGTGGAAGTCCATGTCAACGACCCGTTAGCATTATTAAATTCTTTTTTAGGTTTAGACATTTTTAAAACGATATAATACGATTTTATACATTATCAAAACGTTCTAAAGTTTGGACAGAATATGACTGTCGGCAAACGTTTGAGTTTTCTTGGTTTTAGGCCTTTATAAAAGGATCATCAAATTAAGTTATTCAATTACTTATTAAAACAACTAATTTTATATTTAATTTTTTATTGTCAAATAATACTATACTGTTTATTGAATAAAAGATCAATTCACCCCTTCAACTTGGCACAAAGTATTAAAAAGGTCATTCTCAAGAAAATTGGTAAAAAAAACCCACAAATTTGGAAAATCATATCAAATTTCCCTCCCTTAGTCGTACTCCCATACGTGAATATACACGCTACACTACCAAACTGGCAAAAAATTTAACATGATCCTCAATATTTATTTTATTCTTTAAACTGGCACTTAATGATTTCAAATATCGATTATTGCCTTATAATTTTAATAGTTCAAATATCATATTAATTTTAAAGTAAAATTTAATGTAATATCCTGTATATTTTTGGTAATATTTTCGATAAGTTTTCGACGTTGTCGGTATATGCGTGATCGGTTTATAGATTCTTGTCGTATTGTGATGCCTTAATTTTTAACATGTGTTTCTATTAGTGTTTGTTTTTGGTTCGGGATCGTATTCCACTTATATTCTTTAATAAATTTCAAGTTTTACGTATTTAAGCAGACAATCGATCATCTAGGGTTTCATATTCGGACCAGTAGGTTTGACGATCCAGTAAACGATCTTCTACTGTGAAAATTGTCCGCTGAATATTATATATATATGTATATATAGGCTAATTTTTTTTTGTTTTTATTTTAAAATGACTTTCTTATGAATTAAATAATTTGCTCTCCGTTTTAACTTGATTTTTCAGCTAATGTTTCATGAAATTATAAACTAAAACCACACATCATTTTTATATGAAAAATTAAACACTTTGGTGGAAGAAATTTCTACATGCATTGATATATTTAAGTTTAATCAAGAATGGTTTATAAGCTCTATTAGATGATTTCTCTCTAAATGCTTACCCAAATCAACTTGTTTTGAAAGGATAGCATTTAAAGGTATTTAGAAATTAATTTTTTTTATTATTCTTCAATTGCATGTTGATATTTTGATGACAATTGTTGTGGGAGAATATCTGAATATATAATTTATTGATAAATTATTAATTCTTGAAGTGATGATCGAATGACATTGCATGTTTGAATTTGACATTTAAATGGTGATTAGAGTTTTAATATATTGGATTGATGACTTTGATTTAAAAAGTGGACTACTATTCGTCGCCCCAAAATTACTACACACCGCCTCTAATATTACCTAAATACCCTAACCCTATCTAATATTCAAAAAAAAATCAAATCCTCTCAACACCACCTAAACCCAACGACCGAATTTGTAATAAAAATGTCGGAATCTAGCCGAAATAGAGGACGGAAACCTCCGGTAAGTGATCAGAATTGCTATTTTAATGTTTTTTTTGTTTTTAATTTTTTTTTTCGGGCTGGTGTCCTCAAATGACGATAGCCCAGAAAACTATTGTCCCTCTAGGATGGTAGTTTTGAGGACCACCGTCCCAGATGGACGGTAGTTTGAAGAATACCGTCCGTAGATCATATTTGCTGGCGGCGACTGAATTTATTTTGAAAAAACAATTATAATAAAATAAAATAATTATTTTAAAGTAATTAAAATTAATTAGTTTAGTTCGATTAAATTGAATTTAAGTAGTATTAGTTTAGGTTTCAGAATATAATCTTTTAGTTAATTTAATTTTATTATTTTTAGTTTAGTTCGGTTAAATTAGGTTTTAGGATATAATCTTTTAGTTAATTAGTATTAGATTAGTATTTATGATTATAATCCGTTAGTTAATTTAATTTTATTGGGACTATATAACTTTGTCCACCTTCGTCCGAATTGTGTCAAGAGCACCAGTATTAGAGTTGAGCCACTATTTTAGCTGAGCATGTGCACTCTCCACTCTCGACGTAGTGGTGTGTCCAAAATGTAGGACTTTGTTCGTCCAGCATGATACGAACTTCTCTTTGTGCATCAACCAAATCCGCTCAATATATAGTATCACTGCTGGAAATGCTCTAACCCGATCTCTCATGGTGGTCAAAGATGCCTCATATTGTTTATCTGTTTGAGCCTTAATAATTTTCTTCCACGTATTCATGAAAGTTTCAGTCAATCCTCTGTCTTTCCCACATAATCTGGAAACTATGTCTTCTACATCCTTACTTATGTGCCACGTACAAAGTAGATGAGAAGTATGTGAGAATATCTCTTTCACTGGTCTAAGCAGCCCCAACTCCCGATCAGCAAGAATAGCGGTCGGCTGCACGTGGTCGCCAATCAAAAACCTTAGCCTCTCCAATATCCAACTGTAGCTCCCATCAGTCTCATACTTCATAATTGCATATGAAACATAGAAGTTCTTGTTGGAAGGAGTTATCTCAATAATCTCAAAGAAAGGCATGTGGTACTTGTTAGTCTTATACGTGTAATTTATACCGATCAACAGTAATAGGTTCGGACTAACCTCACAGAGTCAGGATGCGCTATGAAAAGGTGGGTCACCACACCTGTGCTCTCCTCAGCAAGCGTCCAATGTAAATAGTTGTGCGTCTGAGCCAAATGATAACACTGACCTACCACATCTCTATCCTCAAAGCTGGACTTCCTCAAATTATCTCTATAGTTGTACACATGCCTTCTTGTAGGGTTGTCAGATGGAATTGTTTCTTGCAAAGTCGCCAAAATAGCTCGCGACTTAGCTTGTGCCGCACTCATATCCCGCACAATCAATTTAGCCGCAACACTCAGTCCTCTCATCTGATGGTATCCCTCAGGATACACAGTTAAGGGATGATTGTGCATACTCGAGATCCGAGGCTTCGTAAGAATAATCCATGCGTTCCCAATTAATTTAACCATAATCTTGAAAGTGCATTTGCAAGCCTTCATTTTCGTATTTTTTCTTGAAAACAAATCTGAATCTGTGAACGATCCTCTGTACTGCTCACCCTGAGCACATTTCAAAAGTTTCCGTGTCCCCCTGTTCTTGTGAGACGAAATAACCAACTCAAACCCAATCCGTATAGTAATTTTTTGCCCAATTAATTGTTTTGGCGTCACTTTCAAACCCGTTTTTAGAAAATAATTGTCCATTATAATCAATACCGTTACTGACCAAATCTTTTATATGAACCTGCAAAACGTAAATAACTAATATTAACAATTGCAACAATTTTCTGTAATTTAAATTAAATTACACCAGTTAAATGAAATTACACTAATAAAATTAAATTAACTAACAGATTATAATCTTAAACTCTAAACTAATACTAATTAAATAAAGGATTATATCCTAAAACCTAATTTAAACGAACTAAACTAAAAATAATAAAATGAAATTAACTAAAGGATTATATCCTAAATCATACTACTTAAATTTAATTTAATCGAACTAAACTTATTAATTTTAATTACTCTAAAATAATTATTTTATTTAACTATTTAAAAAAAAAAATATGTCGGCGGGGACGGCTCTGGTCGCCGCCAACAGATCAGGACTATCGTCCTAGAGGGACGGTATGTATAAATTAAAAATTATACAGTTCCTCTAATTTGAAAATTGAAAATTACCCGAACTTCGAGTATCTCTAAGGTAGGGGAGCTCGCAATCAAACAAAGAATAAGAGAGACAAGACGGCTCGTCTGAAAATGCACTTTCAGTTTAAGAACCCTAACACAACCAAGAGAAAGTTTCCTCGGCATGCTTCCACCGCTCAGTTACTTTAAGAAAAAAATACAGGTATATAAATTAAAGACGTAGAACTGCACAAACTAAATCAACAATACAAAGAGTCTGACATGAATGGCTTACCTGCAAAAGGTTATATCTGAGAAGGAAGTGCTCGACGATACGCATACTTTTGAAAAGTTCCATTCGTTCACAGCTAGACATTGTTTAACAATCATCAAAATAAAATGTGGAAAGATGTTGACTTACTTTTCTAAAACGAAGAGTCCGACATTCATTACGGAACTCGAAGAAATTAAGGTAAGGAATGTCAATTTCAAGGCAATCAATTTTGCTACAATGAATTATGGAAAGTGTTTCAAGTAATGGGCTTTTGGAGATGAGAGTTTCAAATATATTATCGGTAAGAAACGCAATCTGTTTAAACTTAAGAAAAATCAACTTAACAAATCCTTGAAATGCCAATGGAACTTAGATACGACATTCGGTCAAAGTCAAGCACCTTAATGTGACACATGAGAAAATATGTGAAGGGATTTCATAAAATCCAGAACTAAATTTAATTTCGTAAATATCTTTGTTACTAAGGTAGAGCATCAATTGGTAAATCTGAGGTCGGCTACCCGGCAATGGAACAGAAAAGGTAAAATTTGATATGGATCCACATTGAAGTAATAGAATTCTGAATATATTGAGAAATAATATAACAAGGTTCGGAGAACCGGGCGAAGAGGGTATTATTGACCTATTTGCAAAAGTCTGGTTGAATACCAATTTGGGAAGATACCTCCACATGAACCTTCATTCCGTGGACAAGATACTAGTCCTCACTGCTTCATGCATGAGCAGAAAAATAAGAATATTGTCGATGAGGTTACTTGGCAAGTTAGTAATGAAATCGGAACTTGAATTATTCTATAATTTTTTGAAGACCCGCTTATCCTGGAGATGGGGACCAAATTTAAAATATATGAATACCAAAAATCTGAAACCCTAAAAATCTAAAAAACTTTGGAAAATAATGGGAAAACTTACCATATTCTTCTATATCTTTTCCCCGTTCCTTTGCTGCTTTACCCTTTTTTCACCTTCGTTTTGTGTATCAGTAGAGAGGGCAGTCACATTATTTAAAGGATTGTTCTGTCTTGAGAAGTTGAAACTGTGAATTTGATAGTCAAATTTTCATACTTAACTCTTCATAATCCTTAACTTGTCTGGGAATGTGAACAGGTTTAATGGCCTTGCATTCAGATGTAATTAACTACTCTTTATTTTTAGATTATTTTCATAGAATTGATTTAAAATATGGCCCGACCGATTTGATTGGTTCGACCTTGAACAAGAGACTAGCCCGGTCCGATTACAGCTTAAAAGCCAGAAATACGGTTCAACCTTTTCGAACCGGTATAAAACCGTAAAGAACCGAAAAACCGTAAAACCGGTTAACACTTCAAACCTCCAGTTTTATGTCGTCCATCTACCGTCCATCTGGGACGGTAGTCCTCAAATCTACCGTCCCAAAGGGACGGTAGATTTCTAGGCTGGCGCCCGTGGGTGGCACCAACCTAGATAACTACCGTCCCTCTGGGTCGGTCCGGCCCATCCAGAATATATAAAAACAAATAAAAAATTGATTAAAAATTGAAAATTTACTTCAGAAAATCCGGGTACGCTAGTATCGGATTGTCGATGGTAAATTTGAGGACGGCTACCCGACAATGGAACAGAAAAGGTAAAATTTGATATGGATCAACATTGAAGTAATAGAACTCTGAATATATTGAGAAATAATATAAAAATGTCCAGAGAGCCAGGCGAAGAGGGTATTGTTGACATATTTCCAAAAGTCTGGTTGAATACAGATTTGGAAAGATACCTCCACTTGGACCTCCATTTTTTGGACAAGATACTAGTCCTCACTGCTTCATAAATGGGCAGACAAACAAGAATATTGTCGATGAGGTTACTTGGCAAGTTAGTAATGAAATCGAAACTTGAATTGTTCTTTAATTTTTTGGATACCCGATTATCCTGGAGATTGAAACCAAATTAAAAATATCTGGAAACCAAAAATCTGAAACCCTAAAAAATCTAACAACCTTTAGAAAATAATGGGAAAACTTACCATATTCTTCTATATCTTTTCCCCATTCCTTTACTGCTTTATCCTTTTTTCCCTTCGTTTTGTGTATCAATAGAGAGGGCAGTCTCATTATTTAAAAGATTGTTCTGTCTTGAGAAGTTGAAACTGTGAATTTGACAGTTTGATTTTCATACTTAACTCTTCATAATTCTTAACTTGTCTGGGAAAGTGAGCAGGTTCAATGACCTTGTTTTCAGATGTAATTAACTACTCTTTATTTTTAGATTATTTTCATAGAATTGATTTAAAACCCGGCCCCGCCCTGCCGATTTGACTGGTTCGACCATGAACCAGAGACTAGCCAGGTCCGATTACAGCTTAAGAGCTGGAATTACTGTTCAACCTTTCCGAACCGGTATAAAACCGTAAAGAACCGAAAAACCGTAAAACTGGTTAACCCTTCAAACCGGCCGGTTTTCTGTCGTCCATCTACCGTCCATCTGGGACGGTAGTCCTCAAATCTACCGTCCCTCTGGGACGGTAGATTTCTAGGCGTTCGTTCGTGGATGGCACCAACCTAGATAACTACCGTCTCTCTAGAACGGTCCGACCCATCCTGAAAATATATAAAATTAAATAAAAAATGATTAAAAATAGAAAATTTACCTCGGAAAATCCGGTTGTCGATGGTAAATCTGAGAACGGCTACCCGACAATGGAACAGAAAAGGTAAAATTCGATATGGATCCACATTGAAGTAATAGAACTCTGAATATATTGAGAAATAATATAACAAGGTTCGGAGAGCCAGGCGAAGAGGGTATTATTGACCTATTTGCAAAAGTCTGGTTGAATACCAATTTGGAAAGATACCTCCACCTTAACCTCCATTGGTTGGACAAGATACTACTCCTCAATGCTTAATGAATGGACAGACAAACAAGAATATTATCGATGAGGTTACTTGGCAACTAAGTAATGAAATCGGAACTTGAATTGTTCTTTAATTTTTTGGAGACCCGCTTATCTTGGAGATGAAAACCAAATCAAAAATATCTGAATACCAAAAATCTGAAACCCAAAAAATCTAACAAACTTTAAAAATTAATGGGAAAACTTACCATATTATTCTATATCTTTTTCCCGTTCCTTTGCTGCTTTACCCTTTTTTCCCTTCCTTTTGTGTATCAGTAGAGAGGGCAGTCGCATTATTTAAAGGATTATTCTGTCTTGAGAAGTTGAAACTGTAAATTTGACAGTCAAATATTCATACTTAACTCTTCATAATCCTTAACTTGTTTGGGAAAGTGAACAGGTTTAATGATCTTGCATTCAGATCTAATTAACTACTCTTTATTTATATATTAATTTCATAGAATTGATTTAAAATCCGGCCCGACCGATTTGACTGGTTCGACCTGGAACCAGAGACTAGCTCGGTCCCATTACAACTTAAGAGCCAGAAATACGGTTCAACCTTTTCGAACCGGTATAAAACCGCAAAGAACCAAAACACCGTAAAACTGGTTAACCCTTCAAACGTTGGTTTTCTATCGTCCATCTACCGTCCATCTGGGACGGTAGTCCTCAAATCTACCGTCCCTCTGGGATGGTAGATTTCTAGGCTAGCGCTTGTGGATGGCACCAACCTAAATAACTATCGTCCCTACGGGACGGTCTGGCCCCTCCAGAAAATATATAAAAACAAATAAAAAATGATTAAAAATAGAAAATTTACATCGGAAAATCCGGGTACGCTAGTTTCAGATTGTCGATGGTAAATCTGAGGACGGCTACCCGACAATGGAACAAAAAAGGTAAAATTCGATATGGATCCATATTGAAGTAATAGAACTCTGAATATATTTAGAAATAATATAAAAAGGTTCGGAAAGCCAGGCAAAGAGGGTATTATTGACCTATTTGCAAAAATCTTATTGAATACTAATTTGAAAAGATACCTCCACCTTAACCTCCATTTCTTGGACAAGATACTAGTCCTCGCTGCTTCATGAATGGGCAGACAAATAAGAATATTGTCGATGAGGTTATTTGGCAAGTTAGTAATGAAATCGGAACTTGAATTGTTCTTTAATTTTTTGGAGACCCACTTATCCTGAAGATGGAAACCAAATAAAAAATATCTGGATACCAAAAATCTGAAACCCAAAAAATCTAACAAACTTCAGAAAATAATGGGAAAACTTACCATATTATTCTATATTTTTTCCACGTTCCTTTGCTGCTTTACCCTTTTTCCCCTTCATTTTATGTATCAGTAGAGAGGACAGTCATATTATTTAAAGGATTGTTCTGTCTTGAGAAGTTGAAACTGTGAATTTGACTGTCTAATTTTCATACTTAACTCTTCATAATCCTTAACTTGTCTGGGAAAGTGAACAGGTTTAATGACCTTACATTCAAATGTAATTAACTACTCTTTATTTTTAGATTAATTTCATAGAATTGATTTAATACCCGGCCCGGACGATTTGACTGGTTCGACCTGGATCCAGAGACTAGCCCGGTCCCATTACAGCTTAAGAGCCAGAAATACGATTCAACCTTTTCGAACCGGTATACAACCGTAAAGAACCAAAAAACCATAAAACTGGTTAACCCTTCAAATGTTGGTTTTCTGTCGTCCATCTACCGTCCATCTGGGACAGTAGTCCTCAAATCTACCGTCCCCCTGGGATGGTAGATTTCTAGGCTGGCGCCTGTGGATGGCACCAACCAAGATAACTATCGTCCCTACAGGACGGTCCGGCCCATCCATAAAATATATAAAAACAAAAAAAATGATTAAAAATAGAAAATTTACATCGGAATATCCGGGTACGCTAGTTTCAGATTGTCGATGGTAAATCTGAGGACGGCTACCCGACAATGGAACAGAAAAGGTAAAATTCGATATGGATCCACATTGAAGTAATAGAACTCTGAATATATTTAGAAATAATATAAAAAGGTTCGGAGAGCCAGGCGAAGAGGGTATTATTGACCTATTTGCAGAAATCTTATTGAATACCAATTTGGAAAGATACCTCCACCTTAACCTCCATTGCTTGGACAAGGTACTAGTCCTCACTGCTTCATGAATGGGCAGACAAACAAGAATATTGTCGATGAGGTTACTTGGCAAGTTAGTAATGATATCGGAACTTGAATTGTTCTTTAATTTTTTGGAGACCCACTTATCCTGGAGATGGAAACCAAATCAAAAATATCTAGATACCAAAAATCTGAAACCCTAAAAATCTAACAAACTTTAGAAAATAATGGGAAAACTTACCATATTATTCTATATCTTTTCCCCGTTCCTTTGCTGCTTTACCCTTTTTTTCCCTTCATTTTGTATATCAGTAGAGAGGACAGTCACATTATTTAAAGGATTGTTCTGTCTTGAGAGTTGAAACTGTGAATTTGACTGTCTAATTTTCATACTTAACTCTTCATAATCCTTAACTTGTCTAGGAAAGTGAACAGGTTTAATGACCTTACATTCAGATGTAATTAACTACTCTTTATTTTTAGATTAATTTCATAGAATTGATTTAAAACCCGGCCCGGACGATTTGACTGGTTCGACCTGGAACCAGAGACTATCCCGGTCTCATTACTGCTTAAGAGCCAGAAATACGGTTCAACCTTTTCGAACCGGTATAAAACCGTAAAGAACCGAAAAACCGTAAAACTGGTTAACCCTTCAAACATTGGTTTTCTGTCGTCCATCTGGGACGGTAGTCCTCAAATCTACCGTCCCTCTGGGATGATAGATTTCTAGGCTAGCGCCTCTGGATGGCACCAAACTAGATAACTACCGTCCCTACGGGATGGTCCGACCCGTCCAGAAAATATATAAAAACAAATAAAAAATGATTAAAAATTGAAAATTTACCTCGGAAAATCCGGGTACGCTAGTTTTGGATTGTCGATGGTAAATCTGAGGACGGCTACCCGACAAAGGAACAGAAAAGGTAAAATTCGATATGGATCCAAATTGAAGTAATAGAACTCTGAATATATTAAGAAATAATATAACAAGGTTCGAGAGCCAAGTGAAGAGGGTACTATTGACCTATTTCTAAAAGTATGATTTTATACCAATTTGGAATGATACCTCCACCTGAACCTCTATTGCTTGGACAAGATACTAGTCCTCACTGCTTAATGAATGGACAGACAAACAAGAATATTGTCGATGAGGTTACTTGGCAAGTTAGTAATGAAATCGGAACTTGAATTGTTCTTTAATTTTTTGGAGACTCGCTTATCCTGGAGATGGAAACCAAATTAAAAATATATAAAAACCGAAAATCTAAAACCCTAAAAAACTAACAAACTTTAGAAAATAATTGGAAAGCTTACCATATTCTTATATATCTTTTTCCCGTTCCTTTGCTGCTTTACCCTTTTTCCCTTCGTTTTGTGTATCGGTAGAGAGGGCAGTCGCATTATTTAAAGGATTGTTCTGTCTTGAGAAGTTGAAACTGTGATTTTGATAGTCAAATTTTCATACTTAACTCTTCATAATCCTTAACTTATATGGGAAAGTGAGCAGGTTTAATGACTTTGTATTCAGATGTAATTAACCACTCTTTACTTGTATATTATTTTCATACAATTGAGTTAAAACCCGGCCCCGCCTGGCCAATTTGACTGGTTCGACCATAAACCACAGACTAGTCCGGTCTAATTACAGCATTAGAGCCGTAATTACGGTTCAACCTTTTCGAATCTGTATAAAACCATAAAGAACCGAAAAACCATAAAACTAGTTAACCCTTCAAACCGGCCAATTTTCTGTTGTCCATCTGGGACGGTAGTCCTCAAATAACCGTCCCTCTGGGACGGTAGATTTCTAGTCTGGCGCTCGTGAATGGAACCAACCTAGATAACTACCTTCCCTCTGGGACGGTCCGGGCCATCCAAAAAATATATAAAAACAAATAAAAAATGATTAAAAATAGAAAACTTACCTCGGAAAATCCGGGAACGCTAGTTTCGGATTATCGATGGTAAATCTGAGGACGGTTACCCGACAATGGAACATAAAAGGTAAAACTCGATATGGATCCACATTGAAGTAATAGAACTTTGAATATATTGAGAAATAATATAACAAGGTTCGGAGAGCTAGACGAAGAGGGTATTATTGACCTATTTCCAAAAGTCTGGTTGATACCAATTTGGAAAGATACCTCCACTTGAACCTCCTTTGGTTGCAACAGATACTAGTCCTTACTGCTTCATGAATGGGCAGACAAACAAAAATATTGACGATGAGGTTACTTGGCAAGTTAGTAATAAAATCGGAACTTGAATTGTTCTTTTATTTTTTGGAGACCCGCTTATCCTGGAGATGGAAACCAAATTAAAAATATCTGAATACCAAAAATTTTAAACCCTAAAAATCTAACAAACTTTAGAAAATAATGGGAAAACTTACCATATTCTTATATATATTTTCCCTATTCCTTTGCTGCTTTACCCTTTTTTTCCCTTCGTTTTTTGTATCAGTAGAGAGGGCAGTCGCATTATTTAAAGGATTGTTCTGTCTTGAGAAGTTGAAACTGTGAAATTTACAGCCAAATTTTCATACTTAACTCTTCATAATCCTTAACTTGTTTGGGAAAGTGAGCGGGTTTAATGACTTCGCATTCAGATGTAATTAACTACTCTTTATTTTTAAATAATTTTCATAAAATAGATTTAAAATCCGGCCCGGCCGACTTGACTGGTTCGACCTAGAAGGTCGATTAGAGCTTAAGAGCAGGAATTATGGTTTAACCTTTTTGAACCGGTATGAATCGTAAAGAACCAAAAAACCATAAAACAAGTTAACCCTTCAACCGGCAGGTTTTCTATCGTCCATCTACCGTCCATCTGGATGGTAGTCCTCAAATCTACAGTCCCTTTTGTACGGTAGATTTCTAGGCTAGCGCCCGTGGATGGCACCAACCTAGATAACTACCGTCCTTCTAGGACGGTCCGGCCCATCCAGAAAATATATAAAAACAAATAAAAAATAATTAAAAATAGAAAAATTACCTCGGAAAATCCGGGTACAGTAGTTTCAGATTGTCGATGGTAAATTTGAGGACGGCTACCCAGCAATGAAACATAAAAGGTAAAATTCGATATGGATCCACATTGAAGTAATCGAACTCTGAATATATTGAGAAATAATATAACAAGGTTCAGAGAGCCAGGCGAAGAGGGTATTATTGACCTATTTGCAAAAGTCTGGTTGAATACCAATTTGATACCTCCACCTGAACCTCCATTGCTTGGACATGATACTAGTGCTAACTGCTTCATGAATGGACAGACAAACAAGAATATTGTCGAAGAGGTTACTTGGCAAGTTAGTAATGAAATCACAACTTGGATTGCTCTTTAATTTTTTGGAGACCCGCTTATCATAGAGATGGAAACCAAATTAAAAATATCTGGATACCAAAAATCTGAAACCCTAAAAATCAACAAACTTCCGAAAATAATTGGAAAACTTACCATATTCTTTTATATCGTTTCCTCGTTCCTTTGCTGCTTTACCCTTTTTTTCCTTTCGTTTTGTGTATTAGTAGAGAGGGCAGTCACATTATTTAAAGGATTATTCTGTCTTGAGAAATTGAAACTGTGAATTTGACGGTCAAATTTTCATACTTAACTCTTCATAATCCTTAACTTGTCTGGGAAAGTGAGAAGGTTTAATGACCTTACATTGAGATGTAATTAACTACTCTTTATTTTTAGATTATTTTCATAGAATTGAATTAAAACCCGGCCTGGTCCTGCCGATTTGACTGGTTCGACCTGGAAGGTCCGATTACAGCTTAAGAGCCGGAATTACGGTTCAACCTTTTTAAACAGGTATAAAACTGTAAAGAACCGAAAAACCATAAAACTGGTTAACCCTTCAAACCTACCAGTTTTCTGTCGTCCATCTACCGTTCATCTGGGACGGTAGTCCTCAAATCTACCGTCCCTCTAGGACTGTAGATTTCTAGGCTGGCGCCCCTAGATGGCACCAACCTAGATAACTACCGTCCCTATGGGACGGTCCGATCCATCCAGAAAATATATAAAAACAAATAAAAAATGATTGAAATTAGAAAAATTACCTCGGAAAATCCGGGTACGCTAGTTTCAGATTATCGATGGTAAATCTGAGGACGGCTACCCGGCAATGAAATAGAAAAGGTAAAATTCGACATGGATCCCCATTTAAGTAATTAAACTTTGAATATATTGAGAAATAATATAACAAGATTCGGAGAGTCAGGCGAAGATGGTACTATTGACCTATTTGCAAAAGTCTGGTTGAATACCAATTTTATACCTCCACATGAACCTCCATTGCTTGGACAAGATACTAGTCCTCACTGCTTCATAAATGGGCAGACAAACAAGAATATTGTCGATGAGGTTACTTGGCAAGTTAGTAATGAAATCGGAAATGGAATTATTCTTTTATTTTTTGGAGACCCCTTATCCTGGAGATGGAAACCAAATTAAAAATATCTGGATACCAAAAATTTGAAACCCTAAAAATCTAACAAACCTTAGAAAATAATGGGAAAACTCACCATATTCTTCTATATCTTTTCCCCGTTCCTTTGTTGTTTTGCCCTTTTTTCCCCTTCGTTTTGTGTATCAGTAGAGAGGGCAGTCGCATTATTTAAAGGATTGTTCTTTCTTGAGAAGTTGAAACTGTGAATTTGACAGTCAAATTTTCATACTTAACTCTTCATAATTCTTAACTTGTCTGGGAAAGTGAGCAAGTTTAATGACCTTGCATTCAGACATAATTAAATACTCTTTATTTTTAGATTATTTTCATAGAATTGATTTAAAACCCGGCCCGATCGATTTGACTGGTTTGACCTGGAACTAGAGACTAGCCCGGTCCGATTATAGCTTAAGAGCCAGAATTACAGTTCAACATTTTCGAACCGGTATAAAATCAAAATGATTATCCCTTCAAATCGGCCGATTTTCTGTCGTCCATCTACCGTCCATCTGGGACCGTAGTCCTCAAATGTACCGTCCCCCTGAGACGTTAGATTTTTAGGCTGGCGCCCGTGGATGGCACCAACCTAGATAACTACAGTCCCTCTGGAATAGTCCGACCCATCCAGAAAATATATAAAAACAAATAGAAAATGATTAAAAATAGAAAATTTACCTCGAAAAATCCGGGTACGCTAGTTTCAGATTGTTGAGATTTGTTTTCCGATGAAGCGTAAGCATTATCTGTCATTTTAATCGGTTTATTCGAATCAATTTGAGAGAAGCTTTTTTTTGTTAAGAATTTTTTTAACTTAAAAGGTAAAATGATAATTTTTAAGGGCGGTGGCTAGTAAATTGAGGCGGCGAATATTAAAGCCCTTTAATAATGAGTTTCATGAATTGATAATTATTGGTGAATTATGAATTATAATTATATATTAATTATAATAATAGTTATTTCTAAAAAGTTTGTTTTGAACTCTTGAGGAATTAAAGTTAGTTATGTGATTTAGTTTTTATGGTTTTACTTTAGGGTTGAGAAATTATGCTCATGAGTGATTATAAATAATTTTTTGCGTTTAGACGTTTTGAAGTAATTTTTTGGGTTACGAGTTTATAGTGAAAATGATTTGATTACGAGGTTAATTTGATTTTGGAAAACTATATTATTTATGAACATATTAGTTTAAAGTAGTGATTGAGATATGAAAATGTGGTTTTATTTGTTTCTTGAATTTATATAAATTTTAAGCTTTGAGGTGAGAATTCGGCTTGATTGAGATACTTTATGGTTTATCGGATAATGATTTTAAACTCGTATTTTATATTAAATATTATTTTTAATTGTATTCAGAAATAATATGGGAATTTGGAGCATAATTGAAAATCCGTAAGCTTATCAATTATATGTTTAAAGAATTTAGGCTTACACAAATAAAAACGCTATGTTTTTGTTTTTTCACCATTTTACAACACATTGAAAACAAAGACATTCAAATAGGGCGAAGAATGCGACAACCTTTGACGATTTGAAAAACTTCCCACTCAAACCACCATTGCTATGTGTTTGTCAAAAGACTATGGTCATTCATTGATGTCTTGTCTAGTATTGCTCGAGAGTTAAGTGTAGCTATTTTATTCATTATCCGAATTCTAATTTATATTTTGCTTATAGATCTGCCTACTTTACGAGCGTCAAAAGAGGTCTAAGGAAGTCCATCGTGTTATTGGTTAAGCATATCATATGTGTTATATTATTACTTATATTTGTTAAGTAACTACAAATGTTTAAGAGTATAAATTGTTTTATATACTTCAATTTAAAAAAAAATCCAAATCGTTATGAATGCATTAGTTTAAGCTCAGGCTTGTGATCTATTGTTTAAAGTTGATTGGTTTTCTGGTCGAGCGACATTCTCTCAGGATTATTTAGGATTAAGAATGATAAGTGAAAACCGGTTAAGTCCCATTCTCTTGGGTCATGATCAATGGTCAATGAGAATCGGTCGAGCAATAACTTTTCAGATCTCGACTATTTGAAATTTGCAATATTCACTGACGGAGTTAGAGGTAGGCCAAAGAGGGTCCTAACCCCCCTAATTTTTATAAGATTACTAAAATCATATTAAACTTAATTTATTTTACAACATGACCTTATATAGTTTTATAAGATTAACCCCCCTCCCCCACTAACTTGTAAATATAATAAAATAAATCAATATAATTTAAATGAGCCATATAGCCTTAAAATGAGCCAACCCTCCATTTGCCTCAATTAAACTCATTTTTAACATTTACATTCTCATACAACCCATTTGACTAACCCGTAAACGAAAATCCAATTAATTAAGTCATTATTTTTGCTTTGATTCTTTTTTCATATCATTAGTGCCTTTTAGTTTCTTATTTGGAGTAAACAGCAGGCCACTGCCATTTTTCAAAATTTGCTATTTTGATTTTGATAAAAAAAAAATTACTCTAAAATTCATTATTTTCATCAAATATATTAGAGAAGAAGAATCATCAATTAAAATTGGAGTCATTTTTAATTTTCTCAAGTTATCTAAAGAAAGATATGAACTTAAATTCAAGTTTAATTTTTATAATTTATTTTCTACAATTTATAAAATAGATTAATTTACCTATTTACAACATCAGTTTTGTTCGTTCATTTTGTTCTTATATTTTTAATTTATTTGTTTAATTAATTGTGATGTGAAAATTATGTTATAAAAAATCATTTGGTGTTAGATATATAAAAATAGTATAATTAGTATCATTTATATAATCTTTGACAAAAAAAATCATTTATATAAATTTTTTTTAGGTCAATATGGGAAAATCGGCAGCTATTGATCTTTTTTTTAAAAGAAAAATTATGTAACAAGAACATCAACCGTCGTCACGACCCAAAATTAGAGACCGTGACCGGCGCTAGGGTATGGGTATGGTCATACCGAAACCCGTAACTAGCCTCGTAAAAAACATACAAACAAATATACCTGCACTGAACTTGCTAGGTGATAACCGAGACTCCAACCTAAATCTAGCAGTTAATATCGAATAATTAAATTAAGCAAAATGCTCGGCTAAATCCAAGACTCCAAACATGACATAAATAAATAATAAAAAATATCCAAAATAATATGTCAATGTATCATCAATAACCACGTCAACTAATAAACAATAAGTCTAATAATAAAAGACTCACTAACACTACTGCGGTCTAAAAATTAAAATAAGTTCGACTCGTTTATTCAAAATAAAAATAAACCTTCGAGCAATCAATCAAAATGGAAGTCCACGACTCGCTCAAACGGAAAACCTAAAAATGGTTAAACAACAGGGGTCAGATATACTAAGATGAATTCATATTACCGTTTAAATTTATTAAGTGAAAACTTTTAAAGCAATACTTTATATATAATATTCATTATGGGATAAGTATTGAATCGATATTAAACAGGCGGGAATACATCATCGTCGAAATCAAAATAGGCAAGATAATAATCCGCCAAATATATATCCGGTGCATACAGTCTCGATGATGCCCATCGAGTAGTTCGTTCCAATCCAGATCCATAATGAGTTAAAAACTTTTTTAAAGTTGCATTTACAATATACAAAAAATAATATACTTTACTTAATAAAGCGGTAAACGATAATATAAACTCACGGCTTACTAAACCACGCGGACTCCTTGCAAGCACCTAACCCTGAATGGACTCGGGAGCACGAACAGTTGACGAGTCTAAGAAAAAATAAATTTTGAGTTAAAATAAATCCTAACTCTAAAGAGTAATAGACGCCATATAGGATTAACACAAACATTAAATCAAGGCACATACAAACACAATAAAATATAAAATTTAAATAATTATAAAGTCAACCACAAGTCAAGTCTATTGAGTTCTCGCTTTAAAATATAATCCGGAGGGTAAACCCATATAAAAATAAATAAAAATATTATATCCAATGTAATAATTCGGACATAGTGAGTCAACTGAGTCATTATGTTGATCAGTTTCTTCTCGCATATCGGGTGACCAGTGTCTAATCCGACCCAATCATTTTATCAAAAATATAAACCACATAATAATTTCTAAAAATAATAATTATAGCTAAAACGGAACTCAATAACTTAGGACATAAGTAACCAATATTATAATCAATCATTTAACTAAAATACTTTAATAAATACTTTAAAAGCTAAAATATAATTTTAGCCAAATTGGCACGCCAAACCAATATTTCAAAATAAACGATAATTACTCAAGTAATTATCCGATTTAAAAGATTTTAATATAAATTATCGTTTTCAAAATATAATAATCAAAAAACAATTTAAATTATAAGTGAAACTAATATTATTTTCATATTTAGATAAAACCATTAATTAACAATTTGGAAATCAAAATGATATTCAAAGTCCAGTTTTAAAATCTGTATTTAATCAAATTAGTAACCTTAAATTAAATATGAATTAACTAACCATTAATCTCAACAACAATTATCAGAACAACATATGGTCTCATAAGGCTGTATCACTGAGACTAAACAAATAAAGATAAGAATTTTAACAGCCACACGCATGGTGGGAAGGACAACCATGAAAAACAACATGTATCACAATTTTTTGATGAATACAAAACCAACAGCGATGGACAATCATTTTACCAAATAACAACATGAATTTAGCGTCAAAAAACAGCAAGGATCATGATAAAAAATACATCCTAAAACACGTCAGTAATGACAAAAGAACTCACAATCAAAGTTTTCGTCGAATAATATCGGGAATGAATCAAATAATGATATTAAAACAAGCAACCACCAATCAACCAATAATCATTAGTTTATAGTTTTAGAAATCTCATAAACAATCTCAAAAAAATGAGACACAAAACTGCAACAACCAAAATTAGAACAAGGCAGCTGTCACGATCCAAAATCTCGAGTCGAGGACGGCGCTAGGGAATGAGAATGGTAGTTCTGAAACCCGTAGCAAGCCTTAAAATCGTTATAAATTGTTTGCAAATCTTTTAATCGATCAATTACATAATCATTCATAAAACGTTTTCATAAAAGCTTTTCAAAGTTTGACGTTTACAAACGTCTATTCAATTCTTGACAGCGTTAAACAGGAACCGGGGTCTTATAATGCGATGTCTCACATCCTAGCATAGCCCGTTCCGTATTTAAAAAAAAAACGGTTTAAAATGCAGTTCTCAAAATCTTTCAGATATATTAGAGTATAAATAAAATATGAAAAGCCATTTGACCAATCATATACACATTAGGGCCCGACTACTGCAGCACTACTGGTTGACTTCTTCTTTCTATACTTATGACTTTTGGAACAAGGTAGAAGTCCGTCTAGTCAAAACATGCTCACCTGAAAGGAAACACTATTGGAGGTGGTGTCTGTTGACACTGAGTGAGTTCATAATTACTGCAGAAAATTAATTAAAAACAAATACCTCTATATGCATTCCCAACACTGAACCGGATGAAAGCTAACGTTCACTATGCTTTTTGATTACATTCATTTTCTTTTTTCGATACGATCGATACTCAATTATTAGTCCCAAGTCCTGGGATAGCTCAACCGAGTTAATTGGGGAAATACAGGTCCCAGGACAGTTCTACCGAGTTAACCTAGTATCTCGATTAATGTAGTCCCAGGATAATTCGACCGAGTTAACTTATATTAATCATTTCCTGATACAGTCCCGAGATAATTCGACTGAGTTAAACTAGCATCAGTCGATATTATTGGAGGTTCTTTATGGCTTCTTACTTTATTCGATGTCGTTTGTACATTATGTACGTTCAATGCTTTATTGTTCATATCTTTCGTTCATTTAGTTTATTATACCTGGCGTAAACACAGTTCTATTGATGCCCAATAGATAGCTTGTTTTATGGGGTCTATATTAGGTTTCAATGCTTTTAAATACAAAAGTGCACTTTAAGTAAGGCATTTTTATAAAATAATGTAATATTAATAATCGACAGTAAAATATAAACTCACTGATTGCTATCCAATAACTTTGATCAATTAATAGCGCCCGTCAAGCTCCCCGAGATCCCTGTCCACTAGTAGGTTACGTTATCGAATCTAGGACAATTATCAAATGTTTCTCCAGTGAGAATCAAATTCGATAGATACGCTAGACTCGAGAATAAATCGTGCACATACAACCCGTCATATTATCGCGTATAACCCGATACCTTTCTATTTACGCTTATCTAAAATAGTCCGACCCATAAAAAAACTTGACATTCTTAAAGTTAGGAATGTCATCTAAATTTTTTGTTTACGTCTTGGACCGAGATTAGCATACGAAGGTGTCAGAAACTAGACCGAAAGTTAATAACTTGCTCTGTTCTAAAACTGCAGAACCGTTCTGCATGAAATAATATTCTGCTTCATATGAGAAACTTAAAGTATGAATTAGCAGAAACGCAAACTTAATCAAATATAGACAACATCTTTAAGTTTCTGTACCAATAAACAGAACTTGATTCGGAGCTATACAACTCAAGATATTGCACTTGCAGTATGGCTGTTTCGCAGAATAATTTTCTGCAAAACGTCTAACTAGTTTGCGTACACTTGACTCGTAACTTATAACATGTCGGGACTTAAGAACTTATTGATATCACATCCTTATACCAATATAGTCCAGCCCTTATACACCTCTTTGAACAGTTATAATTCATGCATTATACACAATCAAACTTCCCTAAGCATAAATATATATACATGGCCGAACCATTACCAACATTTCAATCCAAATTTTCATTAAAAACTGCAACTTTCCAACTTAACTCAAATGCAATTCTAATTCAGCTATTTCATCATCAAACTAATGCCTAAAACATATCCACACAAAATTATTAAGAGTTTAGGTCCATGGCCGAAACCTTCATGCCATTATATATTCAAAATTTTCAATCAAACACAACACATTTCTATAGCTAACTTACTCAATTCATCAAACACCTTATCCTCATCACTATTGCCGAATTCATGTGCTAAAACATCACTCAAATACATCAACCAAAAGGTCATGAATTTCTGAAATCCCTTACCTTGAAGAACAACCTCATGGACGAATGATCTTGGTCTCCAATTCATCATCAAATTGCTTCTTACAAGCTCTTAAACACTTAAGAACACATATTACCAAAAATTCCCAATTTAGACTTAAAACTTTAAATTTTTTTAATCAACCAAACATCCAATTCAACCATGGAAACTTCAAATTACTTACCATATCTCACTCACCTTTGCTCTAGGAGTAATTTGCATCCAAAATCATGAAGATTGGTGGAGGAATCATGGAGATGGAGGATGAAGGAGTGGTTTGGCCATTACATGGAGAAAAGAGAGAAATGAGAGCTTTTTTCATGCTTATGAGAAATGAGGGATAATTCTCTTATTTGATCATTAAATGGCTAAAAGGCCACTTTGGCTCAAAGTGGCTAAAACTCACCTTTCGTTCGAAACAGTTAATTTGCACTAAATTCATATTTTTATTAATCGTCATGCTTAACTTTTGGAAATTCTTTTTCAATTAATTATTAATAATATTTCACGAACGTTGTCATGAAAATTATTAGCTCGAGACTTCTATTTTATTTAATATCAATTTTCTTAGCTTTCATTTAGTCCCACTAATAACTGCTTCAACGAATAATAATTTCTACTTCAAATTATTATTTTGTTTCCGATAAATTCTCTTATTCCATTTATACTTTTTAAGTCGAATCTCATTCCCGACCTACTTGACCTAAATCTCACAATTTAGAACTCGTGGACTATCCAATTATCGTAATACGTTTTTTTTTCGGGTTATTACAGCAGCCAACATAATAACAAACGACGAATCTTAACGACAATTATAATGGAAATAATTACGTACCGATTGATGATTTCAAGGCTTAGAACAGAAGAGGAAGATGAGAACAACAATCACGAAGAAATGGATCCCAAATCGGCGCTAAAACGAAAAAGATACGAGTTAAGGAAACGATGTGACGATATCACACCTAAACTGTTACAGCACTAAAACGGAGAGGATTTTACATACCGAATTCAATTCCGAAGCTTTAGGATCGAAGAGGACTGAGTTAACTATGACAGAAAATAAACGGAGCTCGATTCAGTGCTAAAACAAACTAGAACAGATCAAAATACGAAAGCAACGATAATGAATACATAAACTGGAATGAATGATGACTCTTACCGATTTGCAGCAAAATGAGAGGGTTAAGATGTATGATTTTCAGAGAGTGTTGATGAAGGATGTGACGGCTAGGGTTTGATGGATGAGAGTGTAAAGAATTAGGGTTGAAAACGGTTTTAAATACTAAAGGAAAGAATAAAGAAAATAGTCGCAGCACACAATTTACTTATGCGTACTGCTGTTCCAAATTGAAACAGGTCTCAAATGAGGCATGTGATTTACGTTGGGTTAAGAATGAATTGCATGGGTTTTCATGAATCGCATGGGTTTAAATAGCATGAGCCTAATTTAAACAATACATGGTCAAATCGACCCAACACAAACCGAACACAAATTAAACCACGACCGAATCAACGAACGACTCAAATAATTACCGAAAGCTCGACGGAAAAAGCAAAAAAAATACGGAATATTACAACCGTCAAACCTTTGTATGGAAACATCAAATCCAAATCATCTATTGAGATTGTTATTGGAGACTCGATTTGCCCCGAACACTGGTTTATGCATGACTTTTGTATTGGTTTGTTTTTCCGTATTTCTAGGCTTGCTACGAATTTCAGAGCTATCACTTCAATTCTTTAGCGTCGGTCAAGGTCTGTAAAATCAAGTCGTGACACTTAAAGACCTTTCTTGAACTTTTTTTATTTTCCTGTTCTTCTTCCCAGCGTTGCCTCCACCATATTACAGTAACCGCCGTATTGTTCACCAGTCGTCGCTCCTTCAAATCCTAGCTGCCATTTTTCAACCCAGATGGATTCATCTGTTCCCTGTAGACGAATTGTTCGTGTTCAACTGGGTTCGTCTATAAACTAATAGAGAGACAAACGTTTGTTCATTTGCCGACGAATCCAGCTGGATTTAAACAGATTCTTGTTCGTCAATGGACAAACCCATCGATTTGTCTGTTCGTCGACGGTGAGGGCGGCGGACCCGAAGGCTAGTGGTGGTGGATTACGTTGAATTAGGGTTTTTTTATTAGGACTATTATTGATGTTATGGGGTAAAATTGATACGAATTGGTAAATTTATGGGGTTTTTTCTCATTTGAAAATAATTTTGTTGATACTTCGTGATAGGTTGAGGGGGTGAATTGATTTTTTGTTATTAACTAGAGTAAAAAAACACCATTTCATAGAGAAGAAGGCCGTCATTTTCTCTTGGAACAAAGGATCAATTCACCCCCTCAACTTGGCACGAAATATCAAATGAGTCATTCTCGCCGCTTTTGGTACAAACAGACCCAAAACTTGCGTTTTTAGCTCAAATCAACCCTCGTTTATTCATTTCCCAGTCGCACCTCGGTGAGTGTATGACACTCTCCATTTTAAAAATAGAAAAATATTTAAAAAGATGCTTAATATTTAATTTAATATTCAAATTGACCATAATCATTTACAAAATTCAATTTTATCCTTATCAATTTCAAAAACTTAAAAGTTAATTTTATTCTAATTAAAATATTAAGGACTATTTCGCCCCTTTTACCTTCTCCCCAGAAGGAAAAAACTCGCCGGAACCCACTGGGTTCCGACGAATCTTCTGTTCTCAGGCTGAGAAGAGAAGATTCGTCGGAACCCACTGGGTTCCAACGGATCTGTTCTCTAGCAGAGAACAGAAAACCCGTCGAAACCCACTGGGTTCCAACGTTTCATCTGTTCTCTGCCTGAGAACAGATTAAATCGTGGAACCCAGATGGGTTCCCACGATTTCATCTGTTCTCAGGCAGAGAACAGATGAAACGTTTGGAACCCAGTTGGGTTCCGACGATCCATCTTTTCGCCGGGGACGTAGCATAAGTGGGGGGACGACGCGAGGAAGACAGGAGGTAGCGCGCGGCAGAGATGTGAGGAAGATGATTGTTGTAGCGGCAGAATTGTGAGGAGCGGCGACAGAATTGTGAGGAGCGGCGGCAGAATAGTTAGGAAGATGATTAGTATTAGCTTTAATTTAATTAGGTTTAGATATAATTTAATTAGGCCTTAATTGTGTTTTGTTAGTTTAATTAAGGTAAATTAGGGTATAATTATGATATAATTAGGGGTTTGATTAATTAGAAATTAATTAGAAATTAAATTAGAATAATTAAGTTAATTAAATAAAATTAAGAAACTCACTCTCCGAGGGGTCTTTTTGATACGAAAACGCAAGTTTTGGGTCTGTTTGTACCAAAAGCGGCGAGAATGACTCATTTGATATTTCGTGCCAAGTTGAGGGGGCGAATTGATCCTTTGTTATTTTCTCTTGCTACTTCTGCACCTTGGGCGCACAATAGTACAGCCCGCCATGTAACCGGCAACCAAATCAATCCTTAACCGTCACCGACACCTGTCCGCTAACAAATTAATCTCATGGCTCGAGCCTAAGCCTCATTCTGGTGCACCCTGGTTCTGGTGCACCCTGGTTCTGGTTCACAGCCCTTCCTCGACTCTTGGAATTAAAAAAAAAAGAAAAAAATTTTAAAAAAAGAAAAACAAATCGAAGTTGGAATTGTCTGATTGAGTCCACACTTTTTTTCTTTCTTCCCCTTTCTCTTACAATTCACTTTCTCTCTCTAAAACACACATTTTCTCTTTCTAGAAAAACCTTTTATTAATGGCATTAAAAAACCCTAATCTCAGCTCGCCGCCTTTTCTATTTCCACTTAAAAACCCTTAATCACAATATCTCATGTAAGTATTCACTCTATTTCTTCCCTATAATCATGATTTCATCATTTATTACACTGGGTTTTTCACTGCTTCAAATCTGTATTGGCTAATTTTGAATGAATTCTATCAGTAGTTCTCCATTTCTAATGGCTAAATTTGGTTATCTGTAGATTGTTGCTGTTTAATTAAAATTTGCAAGTTTGTTTATACCAAGTATTTGAAGTTTTTTAAGAGTTAGAACGGAGAATGTGTGATGGGTGGGGTTTTTTAAGTTTAGAGCAACTGTTTTTACCATCATTTCTACTAGTCAAAATTTGACTCTTTGGAAAGATCGTCAAGGACTTCAATTTTGGCAAAAAAAATTAGTGGGTGTTTTTAGTTGGTTGTGTTGTTGGTTGGGGTTGTCCTTGTCGGAGATGGCGGAGGACGGCATGAGGTTTGTTGTTGGCGGTGGGAGTGCAGCTGGTTTGGCTGTTTTGTTGAATGGTGAGGATGGTAAGAGGAATTTGGGGAAAACACATCTTGTTTCTTACTGTGATGATATTGGTAATCAGTCTGTGGAGCGAGCTCTCGAGTATGTTTTTGGTCTACCCCATAAATCGCTTGGTCCGTTGACTACTTCTGTTGACAGTAATTTGGTTCGCTCTATAATCAATAATGAGTTCCTGAAGTTTTATGGGAGTTCTGATAGTTTAGGTAGTAATGGGGATGGGATTTGTATTTTTGACAATGGCTGTCAGCCTCATAAAGTTGGGCTCGAAGAATCAAGTGTTTGTGGTGATATTAGAATCATTAAGCCTCCTTTGCTTCTAGAAAGTTTAGCAATGTTTAGTAGTACCAGAGCAAATGTTTGTGTTTGGAAAGGAAAATGGATGTATGAAATTATATTAGAAACTTCTGGTGTGCAACAGTTAGGATGGGCGACTCTTTCTTGCCCTTTTACTGACCGTAAGGGTGTAGGTGATGCAGATGATTCATATGCTTTCGATGGGAAAAGGATTAAGAAGTGGAACAAGGACGCTGAACCCTATGGCCAATCATGGGTCGTCGGGGATGTCATTGGGTGTTGCATTGATCTGGAACGGGATGAGATATTGTTCTATAGAAATGGTGTTTTTCTTGGGGTCGCCTTTTGTGGTATTCGCAAGATGGGACCTGGATTTGGGTATTATCCTGCTATCTCTCTGTCTCAAGGTGAACGCTGTGAATTAAACTTTGGGTGTCGACCATTTAAGTACCCTATTAAGGGCTTCCTTCCTCTTCAAGAACCTCCAACTGGATACCTTTTGGCTGCTCAGTTGCTCCGATGCTTGTCAAGGTTGCTGGATTTGTGCTGTATGCAGCGCGCTGATAATTCTGTAATTGGTAAATTAAGAAGATTGAAAAGATTTGTTTCACTTGAAGAGCTGTTTTATCCTGTCTGTCGCGGGATATGTGAGGAAATGTTCTGCTTGCTTGAGTCAGATGCAGAGAGGATCGAGTATGTGGCATGGGGTCCGCTTCTTTCATTCATGATGGAGATCTTTAGAGTTCAGTCACCACATGACTATTCAAGTTTTGATAAATTTATTGATGTCTTTCTGGAATTTCAGGAATCACGTTTGATGTTTGAGCATGTCATCAATGCCCTTTCATGTGGCTGCAAAACAGCATTGCTGGTTTTAACTGAATGCCCATATTCAGGATCTTATTCTTACCTTGCGTTGGCATGCCATATTTTAAGACGAGAGGAATTAATGGTCCTCTGGTGGAAGTTGTCAGATTTTGAGTTCTTGTTTGAAGGTTTTTTATCGCAAAAGAGTCCAAGCAAGCAGGACCTTCATTTCTTGTTGCCTTCTGTTTGGTGGCCTGGTTCATATGAGGATATTTCGTATGAATCTAGCATGTTGTTGACAACTACAGCTTTATCTGAAGCAATAGACAAGGTATACCTTATTGTTTTTTTAATGATGTTTGCAGTCAGAAGACCCGGGACTTTTGAATTTTGATTCTTGTTTGTTCTTGGCATCTTCGAAGATTTTTTTAATGTATGATTAGAAAAAATCAATCATTCAGGGTGAAGGACACCATGATATCTGTCAAATTATATGGCTAGTGGGGATTTATATTGGTGGGTAGTTTTTCCTAATAGTATTTTTGTCTAGCTGTTTTAATATTGCCCTTTTATTGTTGATGGCGTCTTGTTATTGCTACTGTTGTTGTTTGCAATTGCATCCGGTTATGTTCTATCTGATCAAATGTATGTTTGATCTCATTTATGCAAACTGTATAGGTATTAAATTAAATATTGGATAGAGACACACTTTCATTAATTCAAATGCTCAGAGTTTGACCGCACATCTGCCTTTAGGTTTATTTTGTGCTTAATGAATGAAGATTATTAGATAAGGCTATAACTACTTACTAATAAAGCATTAACTTAGTTTTGTATTCCTTCTGGATGAGCCTTTTTACTTGTAACTCTACTTAATATGCGAGTGTTTAACTTTATGTCATCATTGGGTTAGTACTTAGTGATACTTGACCATTGTATTCATTCTCTTCATCCATCTTGGTTGAATTATATAACTGTGCAAGGAAATTGCTGAAACCCAGAATGCAATTTAACCTCTGTGAGTAATAATTAATGCATGTAAAAACATATTTGTACAAGAACTCACATTAAAGTTCAGTCATCTGTTATATCCTTTAAATTCAATCCCAACACAATTTATTTTGTTATAAATATTTAGTAAACAACTTTTCTTTTTTAAATTATTCCATCAAAATTCTGTCATAGCTTTGTGCGATGTGGATTTTCCATCAAATATGTTTTTGCTTTTGTGTGCAATGCTTACTGTATTTTTTCCCTTTTTATTGAGGAGGGGGGCACCGGGACTCGAACTCGAGCCCCGGCATGGGCGGTACGATGTCCTCCCTAATATTGGTTAATAAGTGCTTAATGTTTGTATGTCTATTGATCAAATTGCCGCTTGCCTGTATAATCTTCTCTCTTTCTTTGCAGATCGAGGAGAAGCATAGAGACCTCTGTCTTTTGGTCATACAGTTTGTACCGCCTACAACACCTCCTCAGTTACCTGGTTCAGTTTTTAGGACATTTCTACAGAATCTTTTGTTGAAGAATAGAGGCGCAGATCGGAGTGTTCCACCTCCTGGAGTTTCAACTGTCTCTGTTCTCATTTCTTTGTACACTGTCATACTACATTTTCTATCAGAAGGATTTGCCATGAGGGATATTTGTGGCTGGTTGAAGAGCTGTGAAACAAGTAATTATGATGTTGGGTTTCTTCATAGAGGGGGTGAGCAGAGTTTCCCTGTAGATTTGTTTCTTAAAAATGATTCTTATCGAACAGACATTTCTAGGCTTGGGGGATCATTTAGTCATCTTTCAAAATCTCATCCTGTATATGATCAGGAAGTGGAATTAATCCAGTGGGAAGAAGGCTGTATGGATGACGAAGACACCCGAGTAACACATAAAACTGTTCAAAAGCCTTGTTGTTGCTCAAGTGACGATGTTGAATTATCGAAATTGTCAAAGCATCAAACAAGAAACGCATCCAAAGGTTCTCGTGTCCACTGTACCCCTATTCCAGAGAGGTCTGCTCATGTCGGGGCAGAATGCAGTACAGCAACTTTGAATGATGAGATTGCTGACAAGCCTAGTACTAGTGATCAATCAGAATCAGAGTTCAGTTATCAGCCAATAAGGGATATGAGGATTATGCCTATGGAAACTAATATGTCGCCAGCTGCACTGAGAGAAGAAGAACTTTTAGATACTTTGCTGTTGCTGTATCATTTAGGCGTTGCACCAAATTTTAAACAGGTAAGAGAAATTTTGGGTAGATATTTCTGAAATAGATTAACAGTTTGTCTTAAATGAAAACACTGGTTTTTCCTATGGGTATATACTCCGCTCATCTAAATTTGATGGGCTTTTAAGTTTTCTTGTCTCATAGGCAGTCATTTATTACTAAAATGATAAATTGTCATGTATCCTCATTAAGTACAGCAGAATTTAAAAATAAATAAATTAGAACACAAATATTTACTACGATATTAAATAAGGATATGTGACTTTTGTTTTATCAATTTAGGGGAGGGAGTATTAATGTAGGTTTGCGTATTTACTTTGGTGTAAGTAGTACAAGTGATCGTTTAGGCTTCTTCTGTTACACGGTCTGTTTGCATGTACTGCTTAGTTATGAATCTCATTTACTGTTTACCTTTGAGATTCTGGCACACTATATATTTACTCGGTCTGTTTGTATGTGCTGCTTTAGTTACTATATATTTACTCGGTCTGTTTGTATGTGCTGCTTAGTTATGTATTTCATTTATTGTTTAGCTTTGAGATTCTGGTCCTTTTATTTATTTTTGAAATAGTGCATAGTCCATTATGCCCTCTGGATAAAGTTGACCTCAGATTAAATTGATGTTTGTTTAAGTAGCAAGAACTTTCATTTGTTTTTTAATAGCGTCTTGCTTATAGGGTGTTAAATTTGATAGTAAGTAAAAATTATTGTGTAGGTAAATGTTACTAGTTTTTGAAATAAAGTTCTGCTATGAGTTGATTTGTGTTAGAGGTTAAGAATTTGATAATTAACTCTGCGTTATTGCCTCTTAGTTTACTATTTAGTGTCACTGCATTTCTTTTTTCCTCTCTCTCTCTCTCTCTCGCATTTATATTTGTGTGAATTTATTTTCCGTGTATTGGTGAAATCTAAAACAACTAGTTGATTGTAGGCTTCATACTACATGTCTCATCAGTCGCAATCAATATCGCTATTGGAAGAAACTGATAAGCAAATAAGAGAAAGAGGTTGTAGTGAACAACTACGCCGCTTGAAGGAAGTTCGTAATGATTATCGAGAGGAAGTTATCGATTGTGTCAGACATTGTGCATGGTATGGATATGAAGTATAGCTTTTGCAGATCTATTTTTCTTCAATTACTTCCTATTGAAATATGTTGACTGTATGCTTATGCCTTGATGTGTTTCTCTCTCTTCCTCTTTCCGTTTCTTTTTCTTATCCAAACATCTCTCTGTCTCTGTTTCTTTTTCATATCAAAGCTTGAATATCCATTTTCATATCAAGATTTAAAATTCTCAGGTATATACATACCTTTTTTCATTTTAATCACAACCTTAGTTGGTATTTAAGGGCACGAACTTTTATTTTGTTTCAAATCTATCACCAAAGTAAAATTCGGTTATTTTTTCCAACTAAAAATTACATACTCTAACTGAAAGATAATAATATTTGGTGTCGATATATAATTTGGGTCTAAATTGTTCAGTGAAGAACTTAGTCAACAAAAATACACTAAAATGATAGATTTGAAAAAAAAAAATGAAAGGTTATGGTTTTATATGATAACTTTTAAAGGTCGTGATTAAAATGAAATTTCGTGTAAAGGTCGTGATTTTTTATGGAATCACCCCTTTAATTAAAAATGAAAAAAGAAGGGAATACATGTCAGCTGTTTGGATTACAAACATGTGTATAGTTGGTTGCTTTCATACATTTTGTTGATCCTTTGTTATGTTTTACAGGTATCGCATCTCCCTTTTCTCTCGTTGGAAGCAAAGAGGAATGTATGCAACATGCATGTGGATAGTCCAACTGGTTCTCATTCTTAGCAAAGTGGATTCTTTGTTCATTTATATCCCTGAGTTTTATCTTGAAACTCTGGTAAGTAATTGTTTCTTGAAAGCATTGGTGATGATTTTTTGTATTTCTAAGCATGACTTCTGTTATTGACGCCTATGTTGTACCGTAGCTTTTTGTGTATATTATATTTTAATATATACTTGCATCTCAATTGTGGAAATTTCATGTCTACAATCTAGCAGCAAGCTACAATATCTTCTGTTACAGTGTATATCTTTCGTTAGGATATTGATTTTCTTACTGCAATGCATTGTGAAATTTCAAGTGCTTTTTATTGTTTCGTTTACCATTAGAATGTTTGTGAGGTCTGCTGGCTGTGAGATTTACTCTTTTTATTCTAGTTAAGCATGCTCTCCTTTTGTGTTGGAAGATTTGTTATCCATGTAGAGATGCTAATTTTTAGTATGAGCTGAAATTTCTCTCTTACTTTAGTTGTTTTATGCTTAACGGATGATCTTCTAATGACCCCATAATCGCACCATACACCACCATTTAGAAGTTCCAGTGCACTACTTGTGAATTGTTTTGAATAGTTTCTCCATTTTTCCCTTCCTTTTTAACTGTAGTATTAATGGACTTTCTTGCTGTCACAGGTTGATTGTTTCCATGTTTTGAGAAAGAGTGATCCTCCATTTGTTCCGTCCACAATTTTTATTAAGCAAGGACTTGCCTCATTTGTAAGTCTGAGTTGCAAAACTTCTTTTCATTCTTCCCTTTTACCATTTAGGAATTTCCTTTGTTAGTTTACACATATATAAAAGCCGAATCATTTTTTTCTTGTCTTAGCCCTCATTAATTGTTTAATGATCATTTTTACCATTCCCAATTTTACAAAGAGTTATGGTCATACGCTTATTGCTTTGAAATTTTGCATCTCATTAATTGTATTGTAAAATATGTTTAACCATTAAGATAAAATAAAGGATAGAAAATGAAGATTATGCCAACAAAATATAACGGAACTTTTTATGTGGGACATATAAGAATGACAAAGGGATTTTCTAAATGGCTGTAGGTAGTATAGGTTTCTGGGTGGAAGTGCGAATAATTGATTGTAGTGTTTTCTACTGAAGTCTAACCATTTAGGTCAGCTTATTGAATTGTTCTTGTAATTATTTAGTCTCTGATTACTGCTTCTAAGAAACAAAATTTGAGGACAACCTCGTCTATTTTTTTTCAATTTGGATACCTGCTCTCTATTCCTGAAACATTAATCTTAAATTTCCATCTTTTGCTGATTGACTCTGTAACCTTTTCAATTGCTCAACTGTTCCTCTTACGCCAGGACGCACATTGAACAAATATGTACTCTAAAATTTTCATCCTCCTAGGGGTCCTTAAAAAAAATTATCCGTAAGCTGTTCTTTTAGAGACCTTCAACATTTAATGCGGACAAGTACTGGTTTGGGTTTTTTCAGATACCCATTAGTTATGCAATTGACAATTGCTATCAGAGAATAGGTATTTTCAATTCAGCAATTCTATAATTGCTTTCTGACGTGTATGATTTTGTAGTTTCTGCTAATCTGATATTAAGTTTTGATCAGAATGTAGAATGCACGTAATACAAGGGACGTAAGCATTGATTGTTTTTACTTGTTCATTAGGTCACTTTTGTTGTTACCCACTTCAACGATACAAGGATATTAAGCGCAGATCTAAGGGATCTGCTTCTCCAATCTATTTCAGTCCTGGTCCAGTATAAGGAATATTTGGCTGCTTTTGAGAGCAATGAAGCAGCTATTGAGAGAATGCCAAGAGCATTATTGTCAGCATTTGATAACAGATCTTGGATTCCCGTCACAAACATCCTTTTGCGGTTGTGTAAGAATTCTCGTTTTGGTTCTTTAAAGCACGGAGAATCATCATCATCATCATCTATTATTTTCCAGGTGAAATAATGTGGTTTCTTGACTCTAATTTGCTGTTCATCAGATGACTTGCGGCTATAAATTTAACTTGTTTGAGCCTTGTAAATGATGTAGAACTTGTTGCGAGAAGCCTGCGTCGATGATGAAGAATTATTCTCAGCTTTTCTGAATCGCTTATTTAATACTCTTAGCTGGACAATGACGGAGTTCTCTGTTTCTATTCGAGAAATGCAGGAAAAATACCAGGTACAGATTATAACAGAATTTAAAAAATCGAAGTCTTTTTTTAGTTTATGGAACTGGTGTAAATATGTTAATAACAGCCTTCCTGCTTTATCATGTATATACATGCACAAACATGCTCTTTTATATGGGAGTTTATTTTCTTGGTTTTCTTGTCTGCATATTAATTGCAATTGATCATCTCACTTCTGTTGCTTAATTGTGTGGTTGATTTGGTGTTACTGGCAATGCAAACCGTTTATGGCAATTAGTGACTATTTAATGGGTAGAAGTAGAACTATATCTGGATTTTTTTGACTTCCCCCTTGGACTTGATTTCAATTATTTTTTCTTATTGATCACCTTCTGTAGGTATTGGAGTTCCAACAAAGAAAATGTTGCGTCATATTTGATCTCTCATGCAACCTTGCAAGGCTTTTGGAGTTTTGTACTCGTGAGATTCCTCAAGCATTCCTATCCGGAACTGCGACAAACCTCCGGAGGTTAACTGAATTAATTGTGTTCGTTCTCAGCCACATAACTTCAGCCGCAGATGCTGAATTTTTTGACTTGTGAGTGTCTATGCTTAAGAACTGAATGCAACTTTCTATTTCTTTCTCATGTCATTCTCTCTTCAATTCTGTTTCACAATATTGGGATTGTAGCAGTAAGTATGCACATTTGGACTCTACTTTTGTTACAAGGAAATTTGGTCTGACGTTTACAAGCACTTCATGGTTAACTTTGTTATGTGAGAACATGCTTTATATTTTAGTTGTCAAACATTTTAGCTATTAATCTCAATGTATGGCTCTAATTTTGTAGATCATTTAGACGACCTGGTCAATCATTTGAAAAAGTAAATCGTGGTATGATCTTAGCACCTCTTGTTGGGGTCATTTTGAATTTGTTAGATGCAAGTGCGGAGATGGTGTTCGGAGAGAAGAATGATGTTGTGGGTGTTTTTGCAAGCATGGACTGTCCTGATACAATGCACTGCGGATTCCAGTATCTCTTGGAGTGCAACTGGGTAAGTTTTCTTGGCTTTGATTTTTGTTTGCATGACCATACACATACATAAAGTAAACAGATGTCCTGATACAATGCACTGTGGGATCTTTTATGTATCATCTTTTTTGTGAGTGGGTATGGTTTTTTATTTGTTTTGGTATCATTGGCAATATCTTATGAAGTACTTGAAGGATGGTAGCACATCTGTTTCAGAGGTGAAAAAACAACTTTGTAGAATATTTTCTGCTTTGTTATACTTAGATTGAGGGGTAGAGGAATTTCTATTACATTGGATATAATCCTGAGTGAAGTGAAAGGTTATATTCTCACTTTTTGTATAGCTGTAGCACTGGTTCACCAGAGGGTCCGGCTTTGCTCTAGTGTGGGACCACCCATCGTTGCTGGAATGAAGAAAGAGATATATATGGTCTAGGCGATTTTAAGAGCATAGTGATGATGTTTGTGGATTAGGATGGAACAATCAATGCTAGGCATGTATATCTGTTAAATTAGTTGGAGATATTGACGCCTTTACCATGGGACACCTGGTTCAAAATCGTAATCTTTCGCCTGTGCATTCTAATCGAACTTAAATCCTGTATTGCATGAAAACTTATTGAGTCCCGACGTTTCGGTGTTCCATTTACGTTTCTGAAACTCCAAATTTTTTATATTTATAATCAGTTCTTGTAAAATATACGATGTTGCCATTTTCCGTTGGCACATATCCCGTTTCGGTGTTTCTTTATCTGTGCAATGTAGCTTAAATGTTTTCTATGGGCATAAGAGTGTTTATTGTATTGTTATTTTAAAAGGTTGTTCATGACAATCGTTTACTGTACTTGATGATTCCTGTAAAGAATGTAACCGCATCTCATCTCATTATTTATGGTTTTGTCAGGCCGGGTCTGTCAGAGGGGAAACTTATCTTGAAAAAATGGTTCAGCTGGAGAATTTCTTGAGCAACCTTGTAAGACGAATCGAGTTGCAACAAATAGAAAGTATGCAATCTGGTGGAGAAACAGATGTTGATGATAACATCTGCTGCATTTGTTATACTTGTGAAGCAGATGCAGAATTTGGTCCTTGTTCCCATAGGTCATGTTATGGCTGTATAACAAGACATCTTTTGAACTGCCATAGATGTTTCTTTTGCAATGCCACCGTCGTGGATGTCATCAAGGTTGATGAAAAGAGAACATTATGAGAATCCGTAATTTCTCGGTGTTGCAATGCTTTTGAATTCTGAGTTATTTTTGTTTCTCAGGATTCTCCCAGATGGTGATACTTGTAGGAAAGGGAGTGAAAGAAAAGAAAAGAAGAAAATAGAGAATATAATTATTGATCATATAATATTTTGGTTTTGTATAGTGTGGTTGGGGGGGCTTGAAGGTGGTGGAGCGGGGTTGGGAAAGTACAACTCTCATGGGGTTGATTTCAGAATTTTGTAGGGGGTACAAATTGTGTAAATATGAGATGTAAATGGCAATGAAATCTGTTAGTCTTACCTCTTTCTTTTCTCTTTATATTGTATTCAAATTAACAATTATTTCAAGAAAGTCAGTTGCCCAAAAAATGGTAAAAAAAAAAAATGTTCGTCTAAGTTGCCCAGATGGTTTTATAGGCTTTTTCTTTGAAATATTGGTATCGATATTTATAGTTGAGCTTGATATTTTGTAAGAGGGAAAATGAATTGGAGCTTCAATCATGCTTTCAGTTCATTGTTCCCTGAGGTCAAATATCCACAAATGGTGACTACTTAGGACCATATCTTTGTCCCAAATACAAATATACGGCTAATGCATTCGAGTGTAGACAGCATGTACTAATGAACATTTTCTCATGCCATGACTAATCTTTTAATGCTGGAAGCTCTAATATTAAGGGAGGCTAAGTTAATCGTTTTACTTCAATTATCGTCGAAGAAGATAATCAACGCAATTAATGAACATTGTCCTTGTTTTTTTATACCATTCTCAAGACCCTTCTTCTGTTCTCTTAAGTTTGTTAGACGGATGTGTAATTAGAGAAAAACTATTGCACTATGACAGTTGCAATGTGTTAATTATGTGGAAAAATTAATAATTAAAAGGTTTTTTTATTAATAATGTGTTAGTCCTTGTTTTTGACAAAAGAAACCAACCCAAGAGGGCATACGAAACCCAAACCGAAACTCTTCAACAGACTATAGAACAAAGCAGAGACAGAGAAGAAGTGAGATACCGAGAGAAATGTCGAATGCTGTCCGATTCCACATTTCTAATAAACTCAGTTCCGCTTCCTTTCTCAGATCATCATCTTCCCCCTTTCATCATCGTTTTCCTTACCATATCCGCCTCCCCACTAAATCCCGCCACCGCGCCTCTCTCTCACTCCATCACCCCACTCCACCACTACCAGAATCAGCGCCCTCAACTTCATCGGACTACAGTTACTCAGTTGGATCTCCACCTCATCTCTCTCACTGGAAATTCACTCAACGCCATATCACACTTCTCAGTGTCACTGTTTGCATTGTATTCTATTTTATCTCTTCACTTCGTTTTTATCGTTATCTGTTTCTATTTCTACTTCAATTTGACCTAAACATTTTTTTTCTTGATTTGCAGACGGCAGTCTCTGCCACGTGCCTTTTTCTTTCAGCTATTCCAACTCTTCTCGTGAGCTAACTCTCCGATTCCTCTTTATTTTTGTTTTCTTTTTACTATTGCATTTGCTGCAATTCAGTTCTTCTCAAAAAGAAGAAAAAGCTTGGTAGCACGGATACGGACACGGTGAAACGCTGTTATTTTAAAGTTTTCTATGTAAAAAATGAAGTTTCGTGTCGAAAACTTCAAGTGTCTGAAATGTTTTCGAAATGGGACATGTTGATTGAATGAAGTTACCCAGAAGAAATGCATTTGGAAAACATGGATTTTTGCAAGAACTGATATATTCATAGAAAGGCCATATTGATGAAATATTTTGGATTTTTTTTCTTCTTCTTGAAGGCATTCAAGAGAGCAGCGGAATCACTTGAAAAGCTGATGGATGTGACAAGGGAAGAGCTTCCTCATACTATGGCTGCTATTCGCTTGTCGGGTATGGAGATTAGTGACCTCACTATGGAGCTTAGTGATCTTGGGTTAGTGTTAACTACTTATTTTTATTTTCTTATGTAATTTCATTTCAATTTTGAAGTTCTTAAACTGCAATAGCTCGTACCGGTTCACATTTCTATTTATGTCGATCCTACGGTCTTCCAAGCTTATAGTTGACCACTTGAGTTGCTACAAACTTTAGTTCAATTCAATTCCTGCAAAATCAAATCATTTTTTTCGCATCTTTGAAAACCGACTTGTTTTCTAGGTTGTAAAGGATTGAAATGTAGCAACTAGGAGCTTCCCGAACCACACAAATTTACTAAAGAGAGTATAGATTTTTGGTCTATCTGAAATGAATCTTTGCAAATGACTTTGTATAAACATGCCCTCATTGTTTAAAGAAGCTGTTTTAAATTTTGTGCATTGTGCTTGAATAGACAAGAGATAACTCAAGGTGTTAAAAGCTCCACTAAAGCTGTTCGTATAGCTGAGGAGAGGCTTCGTGGTTTCACAAACATGACATCGCCACCACCAGGTTACCTACCTAATCTTTGGCATTCATTTTCCTTTGTTTAGTTCTATAATTTTATCCATGCTTGAATTTTACACCATCTTTACTTGTTTAGCTTCATTGCAGAGGGTACCAAGCGGGCGAACTAATAGCGCAGAGCCGGTAGTAGCTAAAACTGCTCGGGGGTTAAAGGAAGGAATAGTAAAAGGACGTGCAATCTTGCAAATGCTTTTCACTCTCACCCAATTTTCCAGAGTAGCCCTCAACTATTTCAAAAAGCGAGCTAAGAAGTAGAGCTCATGGCTTAAGCCTTTTGGTGAGATTATTGCTTTCCTGTGCATATGTATCCTTTCTGTACCTGAATTTTGACACCATAGTTGAGTTTCTGTTGGGAATTGACACTTGGGGTATTAGGCAATGATACGTTATGAACCTGGAAGGTAAAGGAGAGATCGACAAAATATACACGCCTGTAGGTTCATATATTGCTTTATTGTCTGTCAATTTTCAGTTGAACGAGAGCATTCCTGCTTTTACTGATGTTCATTAAAATTACAAAACAAAAAAGTTGATGAAATGCTTTTTAAGTAAAGTTAAAAGTTTAATAGAAACAAGTAACAAGGAACAATGTTTGCTTTGGTTGTGTATTCTAGTCTGGAATGGAGTAGATTGAATAAGAATGGAATGCGAATACTTATATCGAGACCCTTCTCTAATGCTAAGATAGCTTTAGGGAGTGACCTTCTATGCCAGTCAACTAGTGAAGACAGGTTTGGCCTTTGTTTGTGCACTTTGAGTAGACTTGGACATCTCTCTGCTGCTGCAACGGCTAAAAAAGAGTATCCATTCCTACAAGGGAAGATATCTTTTTTTGTATTCGAATTGGCTTGATTAATGGACTTTTTTGTATCATTTGGGGAGGGGGGTTTTTGGCGCGAGGATTTGATCCCAAGTTCTTCCCAGTGTACTTACCATTTGAACTATAGCTCATTGGTGGTTTAATTAAGAGACTTGGGATTACTTGCATATAGGCAAATTGATAATAAAGTGGAATATTTAGGTGTATATAAAAGTTTAGAGTGAAAATTGAGATGTTCGAAAGTTAGTCTAACGGCATCGAAAGTTAAAGGGGTTAAACTAAAGTAAATGCTCAAACAATGTATGTGCTATTAATTAGGCCAGTTTGAACCTGTACAAATGAGATATTCTACTATACCATTGCAACCTCTTGTAAAGGGGCATTACTATTATCCATAGTGCACATTCAATTTGAAACCAAAAAATTTGATATTATTATATACTTTATAAGCCAAAATAATTCAATATTGCAAACCGAATTCGAATAATTCCATCAACTTAGTTCTAAAAAAAAAGACTCCATCAACTTTTTAAATTTAGTTTAATTCTTAGTTCAATACAATGAAATTCAATAAAAATTTTATATTATTAAAATTGAACCGGACCAATTCGGTTAATTGTTTTGGTTGGATAATGCAAGCCCCTAATTATCCATGAATCATTGCTGGAGTAATATTGTAGATAGGAACAAAAGATGCAGACTAGATGAGAGATATCTCCATGTAAAATGAAAAAGGACAAATTATGAAATCAATCAATATTATATATTTCCGATCTATTGTGTATATCCTTTCAATCACTTTTAAAAAAAAGCTAATTGTGTGTTCTTTCTTTTTAATATATATCTCTCAGATATTTTTTAATCATGTGAATGGTGTTTAGCATTATAATTTTTGTTAGGACCAATTTTAATCTCTGAGGTTAATTTTTTTTTTTTCTTTTGAAATTTTTTTGATCTCATTTAGGATTATATTTCCTCTAGCGGAAAGATCCCTAAATCAATTTTGTTTCCGTGCATTAATCAAAAGACTAGAAAGAGCAAATCAGTTTCAACTTTAAAGACTTTTAGAGCTGATATTTTGCAAATAGTATCTTCTCACTTGAAAGAAATAAAATTACAAACAAGATGAGAAAATAGCAGCAAAGTTCTAGTTGATCTGACCACCAGTCCCGGTGCTGACAGGCGGTCTCGGTGGCGGCTTTCTGGCTAATGACATGTTCTTTCTTCGCTGTTGTGTGCGATGATGATGAGCTGTTTCCGTTGAGTGGTAGCCGGAGCACTTACAGATGAAGTTGACAAGCTTATGACATGAATTGCATAGATTCTTCTCTTCTTCTTCTGCTCTTGTTGAACGTTCCATTTTCTAACCGCACCAAGATAGCTACTTCCTTTGTTTCCTGTTAAATTGGTAGTCATATTATATATGATGTATGAGATGCTTCTATTTATTTTGCATAACAAATATGCCACTTTTGTCCTAGATATTCTCCTCGATGGACACCTGATGCTTCGTTTTTAACACATAAAAACACCTCCAGGAGGCAGGGTAGGGGCTGACCACAGTTTAAAAACCGGCAGTTTTTAGGGGCGTAGCCGGAAATTGAAATTAAGAGGGGCAAAATAAAAAAAAATCATATAATATACAGAATTCAAAATTTATTGAAATTAAAGGGGTCAATATATAATAATTCTCTAAATAGCATAACAATTTTTTTTAAAAAAATTACTTTAGAAATTGTAGTTTTAAAAAAATAAAAGGGGCAAATGCCGCTCTTAGCCACCATGTGGCTACGTCTCTAGTGGTTTTGTTCCAAATTGACGTTTCACGGTTTTAAAAAAATTAGAACTGGCGAATTGCCTTGTAACGATACAAATATCTGTAAATTTTAATTCTTAATTGGTATAATTGATGAAAATTAAACAATAATTGTATAGATATACTTGATTGTAATTCTTAATTGGTATAATTGATGAAAATTAAACAATAATTGTATAGATATACTTGATTGGAATACGGGGTTTCTTGATTTATCTAAAACTATGCTACATTATAAATAATTTGTCTTTTTTCTTTTTTTTTTGGTAGTTTTTTTACTTATATTGTCTCGAGGAGTTGGGTTTGCTCGATTCAAAATGTAGTGAAAATTTTATATTTTAATCTCAGATTTAGAATCTGATCCATATCATAATGAATAGTTGTAGTTTTTAAACTTTTATTAATGATAAAATCAATATAATTTTTTTGAAAGGAAAGATGTGGTTGATTTTTGCGACACATTGATACGCTTAATTTGTATATATCGATTCTAAATATAATATATGCATTTTATATTATTTTGAGAATATTATATTTGGATAGGTGTTGTTTTGTAGGTGATTTATGTAAGAAAGTCATGAACCGAGAATCGAATGAATTGCAAAGAAACGAAAAAATCATATCAAATTGATCCTTGTTCAAGAACTGGTTGTTTTGTCCTTCTTCAAGACTTCAAATGAGAAAGCATTTTTCATATGAATTTTAGTAGACATCCTAACCTTTCCAAAACATCAAGAATTAAAGTATTTTGTGTTGTCTAACTCAGGTTATGAAGTTTTGAAGGTTGACAAAACTGCACATTGTATTAGTTTACTTACAGATTTGACCCTTCTGTCTTGATTAGATATTTCGGAATATTTAGAGACCTCTGATGAATTTATGTTCTTCATCAGAAATAAACTAGACATCTCAAACTTTCCAATGAATCAAGAACCAAGCAATTTAGATGTGTATGTAAAAAGTTATGGTTTTTCGAAGTTGGTAATTGCGCAAAAATCTTGCCCGGAGGTAGGAATGAGTACCTCGGCAAGAATCACTTCTGAAAAGTGGTCCTGCCGAGGTGACCAGATCCTACTGGGCGGCGGGAATGGCTTGCTTGGCAAGAATCACGGCTGAACATAGAAAAAGTCATTCGAAATGCGTTAAATTCATTAGGGATCAATCCTAATCCGACCCGAACTTATTTTACAACATAAAAAGTGGAATCTTCTACTTTTAGAAGATCGAGAGCATCAAAGATTAAAGTCTAAATCTGATTAGGAATGTTTCTCTATACATTCAACACTTAATCTTAATCCTAAAAGGAGATTGACTTAGGAAAAAATTCAAGTTTTAAGACCTCAAAAAATAGGAGAAATTCTTAGGTAGACTCAGTCCACCACGTCATCCATGGACCAAGCCAATCATATTATAACACCTCATTAAAATGAGGGTATTCTTGTAATCATTATTCAAAAGTGTATGCAAATAACAAACAAAATTACAAGAATACCATCATTTTAATGAGGTGTTATGATATGATTGGCTCGGTCCATGGATGACGTGATAGACTGAGTCTGCATAAGAATTTCTCCAATAAATAGAGCTCAGCCCAAGACTATTCAATTATTAAATTTATTATGTAAATATATTATTCTATTTTTTGTTTATTAGTTTAGTATAATTTTAGTTGTTAGTTTAGTGGTTATTTAGCTTAACTTGTAAATTCATCCAAGCACAATTTGAATTTCAAGATTTTATTGAAGTGGACTATTTTCAAGTCAAATCAAATTTGATTTCTTCTTCCTTCTCTTTAATTATACAATTCTTATTTGTTTATTTGTTTATGTTTACAATGTCTGACTAATTTAATTAATTTATAATATTGAAAGTAGTATGGGTATATGATTTAAATTATAAAAAATAATTTATATATCTTTCTTTATTCTTGCAATTTTTATTATTGGGATTAATGATTGTACTACTTGATCACCAATTACATTATTAAAAATCAATTTGTGAGTAAACGTCATTAAAACAAGTTGTTTGGAAAGGTAATAAAAACATAATTACAAAACATGAGTCCGTCTACTATGTTTGCTTTGCGTGGTATGTGTGGATAATTTTTCTTAATGTTTTGTTTTTAGTTGTCATATTATTTTCTATTGTTTTTTAAAACGTGACAGTAAGAATGATTCAAAGTGATCGGATTATAAACAATAAGTTAACATCACCTATAAAATAGCAGATTGATAAAGTTATATCGCGGTGCAAAAAATGATTAAATAAGATTGCAGATTCGATGAGTATTCATATATGAAATTTTTTTTGACTCGAGTGGAATTATTTGAGTGTAAAAAATTTAAACATGCTGTTTTATGATTGACACCCGTCCAACACATTTTATGGAATTACCAAAAAGAAAAAAATACAGTTTCCCATGATACAACGATAAGGGATGAGATTAAGTTGAAGAAAGACAGGCAGAAACTTAAATTTCAGGTCCAAACAATTGATGTCATTCCATTCACATGGGCGGTTCCAGTTAGGTCAGGCGGTACACTTTTGGAATTATTGTTTTGATTTATTCTTTTAATTGAGATATTACATTTCATTTCATAGAGATAAACATTAAACTTCAATGTATTCTTTTTTTTTTTTTTTTTAACAGTGATAGATATTACATACTACTACTACAAACAAAGCTACAAATCTACAAAGCTACAAACAAAGCTATATATATACATACTACCCTTTTTACAAATATGTGCAAATTCGCCATTCACGCCATCCACACCGTTTACGTAATGCATCGCCGAGCTCGCCAAGATGACGGAATGATGCCGCAGCCGCTGCTTCTGACACTTCTGACGTGTGAGCCTGCTCCAGATGTCTTCTTCATAAATCTTCTTTTTTTTTTCTTCTTTTTTGTCCGCAAGGGGGTTTGAACTCAGGACCCTTGGGACTTATGCCTCACTCCTTAGCCAACTGAGCTAGAGATCATTGGCTAAACTTCAATGTATATAAAACCCAACAATCGATCACCAAAAAACAAATCAAAAACAGAAGTTTAAAATTGAAATTTTAAAAGCAATTGTTAATATCAACTGTATCAGTAATTTAATTTTTTTAAAAAGTTACATTAACATCGGTAACATATATAAATGATAAATTTAGGTTAAAAAAAGACAATTTTTTAAAGATTGATATAGATATTTTCATATTAATTTTAAAACAAAAACATTTACAGTATAAAAAATAGGTTTGACAAAAAAAGAAGAAATAGTTATACTATGATTATATGCGACCTAATTGTCGATCTATCTCAAAAAATTTTAAAAAGTGAAATAAAAACTGCGGTAAAATTGAATACAAGTCTGATTCTTCAAGAAATCTGCAGCTCGATACTTGAATCATCGTAAAATTTAATGAAACCAACAAAAAATCGTAATAAACAAGCAAGACCCATCACAAGAATCTTGAATAAATTATGAAATCTTCATAAAACATGATTTATCAAAAATCGGAACAGATGATCGCCCAGAACGATAAGATCTTTATCGAATATGAAAAATACTCTTATTTCACAAAAACATACCACAAAACACTCCAAAATACAAACAAATCTCTACAAACAGAGCAATTTATTGAAATAAAATTAAGATAAAATAAGAAACTAAACATGCGGATGATAAAACGATGAATTTCCGGCTTAAGGCCGGACTCATCGTCTCACCGCCCTCAAAATTAAAACTTTTCTTATAAAGAGATGTTAGAGAATTACTTCAGAGAGAGAGAGAGAGAGAGAGAGAAAAACTGACTAATTAATTGACCTAAATGCCCTAAAAAAGACAATATCACACAACACTATAGACATTCTTCCTGATTTCATTTATTCTATTTATTTTTGCAATCATGGGAACCAACTTTGCGTTGCTCCAAAATATTTACATGGGTGTACATATGAAGTGCCTAATGAATAAAATTGCCTATAACTCTCAATACTTTCAGTTTTTTTGTTTTGAATTTGTTTCTTTATTAAGTTCTGTACTCAATTTATTATAATTTTTTAGGTTTTCTGAAAGAAAAAAGAGCGGGTATTACGCTCGCCATGAAAGCGAGTGAAAACAAAATTAAATGTCCATTTAAGTTGACTCATAAAAAAAATATACTACATCATCAAACTTACAAATTGACCATATAATGATTTTAATAGGTATATAGATTTAAAGAATAGACACACTTAAAAAAGGATCAGATAATTTTTTATTATTTTTGCCATGACAATTGTAAATTACTTAACGGCTAAAAGGACTCATTAAATAAAAGATGAATAATTTAAAAATCTGTCAAATAATAAACTTTAAAGAACAGAGAAATAAAAAAATAAAAAATATAGAGATTTTAAAATAGATTTCATCTTAATAAAACTCACTATGCACACAAATAAAATTTATATCTACTATATATAAAAGCACGGATGGGGGGGGACATGCAAATTTACTGAATAATCCTTTTCAGGTTACTACTAAATAAAAATTTTATAGTCATTAACTAATTAGTTATTTAATTAGTCACTATTGTAATTAAAGTACTAATTAGAATAGGTAGTTAAATTATCTCCAATTTAGTTTTTGGTATGTAAAAAATAACTAAAATGTCTCCAAATTAGTAGGAATACCTATTTTTTAGTTTGATTGAACTATAAAATTAAAATACTGTATTTGGTCAATATAATATTATTTAAATTTCTATCTTATTATTTTTAAAGATATTATTAATAAAATTAAGTTAATTATTTAATTATATGGAAAAAAATTTAATAACAAAATATATTATATTTACTTTTACAAAAATTCTTAACTAATTTAATATTAATTATAAATAAAAAATTGATATAATTATAATAAATTTATTAATATGTTCATTGACGAGTTATGTTACGAGCCACGTGCATAGCACGTAATGCGAAACTAGTGGTTAAAAATGGGCCAGTGAAGAGTGGCATGCCAAATTTGACCATACCATTTTTGATCTTAGTCGATTCACCAAACAAGAAGCTTCTATATTTATTGTTAATTTATGTGGATGAAAATTTGTGGCCAACAACTCTATATCTTTTATCTGCTCTATTAAAATTTATTTTCATGCTATTTTTTTTTGTCGAAAGATAAAAATTCATTAGATAAAATAAACCGACTATAAATAATTTCGATTATAGTGATGATATTTGAACTATACATTACGACAATCAAAGACTTTTTAACTACTAAAAGCCACCTAATAAACTAAAAAAATACCTAAATTAAAAATAGATGTAGCTAAATGAATATAGTAATTACACACTTAAATAATTACAACAAAAAGTCTAGATCTATAACAAATTTAAAGACTAAAAATAAGTTGTAATCATATAAATTTGTAACATAATCTTCCATCTCGCCAGAATATATCAGAGATGCTGGAAAACGTCGGAGAAGCCGAAAACGCCGAAAATGCTGGAAAGAACACCAAAACTTCCCACTTGAAGAAGATTCAAATTACCATCCATGTAGGGTAGATAAAACTCAAAGATTTGACTGAATTGAAGTATTTTTGAGATTAGTTTCGCATTATGTGCTATGCACGTGGCTCGTAACGTAACTCGTCAATGAACATATTAATAAATTTATTGTAATTATATCATTTTTTTTATTTATAACTAATATTAAATTAGTTAATAATTTTTATAAAAGTAAATATAATATATTCGGTTATTAAATTTGTTTCCATACTGAATTTGTTCTTCTTTTGGTTTTATAATAACCATAATTAAATAATTAACTTAATTTCATTAATAATATCTTTAAAAATAATAAGATAGAAATTTAAATAATAATATATTGACCAAATACAATATTATAATTTTATAGTTCAATCAAACTAAAAGATAGGTATTCCTACTAATTTGGAGCAATTTAATTATTTTTTACATACTAAAAACTAAATTGGAGATAATTTAGCTACCTATTCTAATTAGGACTTTAATTACAATAGTGATTAGTTAATGACTATAAAACCTTTATTTAGTAGTAAACTGAAAAGGATTATTCAGTAAATTTGCATTCCCCCCATCCGTGCTTTTATATATAATATAGGCTTAATTACTTAAAAACCACTCACCTTGTAACTTTTTTTCATTTATACCACGACCTTGGAAAATTTTCAATTGTACCCTATTTTCGATTTTTATGTTTCGTTTGTACTCCAAGAGTAATTTTTTTGATAATTTAATTAATTTAAAGATGAAAATATTAAAAACAAGATACATAAATGATTAACATCAACGTTTTATTAGAATATAGGTTTAAAATGAAGGATTAATTTAAACTTTTTTTTTTAAAAGAAAATAGGTCAATTCAACTCATTAGGGTAGAGATGAAACATAAAAATCAAAAATAGGGTATAATTGAAAATTTTCCTAGGTCATGGTATAAATGAAAAAAAGTTACAAGGTGGGTGGTTTTTAAGTAATTAAGCCTATAATATAGATATAGATAAATATAGATTAGAGATCGCAAGGTTTAATCCTAATATCAACTTTTCCCTTAGGAAATATATTGGATCACATGTTTTTTTACGGTCGAAACAAGTTACAACTCCTATAGTTTCTTCAGTTAAGTTTTTGTTTTGATACATATACTCTTTAATCCGATATGAATGATTACATGAATATATTAATTTATCTTCGTGCAACAAGACCAGACCTATCATTTGCAGTCCACCAATCGCCTCATTTTCACTACTAAAAAACAGTGGTTTTGTGACGGAAATTTGTGACGGAAAAATCCGTCACTAATTTGTGACGGATTTGTAACGGATTTATGAGGGATTGATAATTTTGTGACGGAATTAGTGATGGAAAAAATTGTTGGGCTGGTGTTTTTTTATTTTGATATTTGTGACGGATTTATGACGGATTTGTGACGGATTTTAGTGACAGATTTATTTTCCGTCACAAATCCTTATTTTGTGACGGAACAATGACAGGTTTTTTCCTTCACAAATGTTTGTGACGGGATTTGTCACGGGACTATAATTTTAATCCCTAAAAGCAGCTTGTAGTGTTAAAAATTCATAAACGTACTTCCGTCGATTACCTTTCTCCTCCATCTATCTATAACAAAACCCTAATCCTTCTCCTTCATCATTCTATCACTAAGACCGTCCACTACTTCCGTCGATAACACTTCTCCTTCATCGTTCGTCGTTCATTTTTGGTGTTAAGAATTAATAAGAAGCAATCCCTAACTCCTTTATCGCTCATTTTTGTTGTTAAGAATTAATAAGAAACAGTCCTTAACTCCTCATCGTCAATCATTCTATTTTCGTTTTTATGTAAGCAATTGAAGAGAAGCAGCCTTCGTTTTTGTCAGCCTCGCCTCTAGCACCCATGGCCGCAATTGAAGAGAAGCAGCCTTCGATTTTCTAAAGCTTTGTTCAGGTTTTCGTTCTTTTTTTACTAGTTTGTTTCATAATTTAATTTTTTAATGTATTTAGGGTTTGGGACTCTCCTGATAGTCTTGTTTTAATTCTCTGTAATGTACTATGTTGTTTCCTGAGCAAGTATGTGAAAATGGACATAACATAGATAATAGTTACACAATGGACATAACATGTATGTGAAAAGGCCACAAAGAGAGTATAAAATGTAATGGACCAGATGATATCAGTATTTGGTTAAGTAAACATCTTGCAATGGTGTTTTTGTTACACTTTGCTACTCCATATAATTATTCCGTTAGATCTGTATGTTAGCTCATTTGAGAGGACATGACAATGGAGTAACTACTTTACTTTTCATTATCCTGTTTGTGTAAACTGTAATGGCTTCATTAGAATGTCATTATAATCTTTCAACGTTGCACTACATTAATTTATTAATCTATTGTTAGTGAAGCCAAAATTGATGTTTCCCTAGCTATCCAATAATGCTTCTTTTCTGTTTCATTCGGACATCGGGAAACTGCATTCTTTTGCTGTTATTAAATTTTTAACTTATAATTTAAGCTTTATGTTTGTAAATATCAGTTATGAAGTATGCTGAGATTATTAAGAAGCTGAGGAGATCATGAAGAATACACCAAATGCTTATATATATGCTTCATCAATTTGAAAATCCTGCTAATCCGAAGGTATTATGTCAATTGATTTTTGAGATAGTTATCTACGATTATAGGAGTAGAAGTCAATACTTAGGTATGTAGTCTATGATGTTGAGCTGTCGTTTCCATGGTCGACTACGGTGTTAATTTAAATGTTAGTACTGTGCTCAAATTATTCTGCTTTTGGTTTTAGCAATCTGCTTATATGTTTGTCGATTTTATGTAGCAACGAGTATGGATTGTTTATGGCATTCGCATTATGTGTTTTTAGAGGGGACATGATTTGTATTTGATGATATTGGCATGGGATTTAGGCTGATTGCTAATGTCTACTCATTTTAGTAAAAAAAATTAGTCATTTTAGATGCCAAGTCATTTTAACATTTGATGATATTGGAATGGGATTTAGTCAAAAAAATTAGTAAAAAAAGTGTCTACTCATTTTAACATTTTTAAAAGACAAAAGACAAAAAACAAATAAACAATGCATTCATTTCATACATCACATTACTCTCTGTTTCCTAACTTTTCCCTAATCTCCTCTTTTAATTCTTGTCCCCATACGCAATCTTCAGGACTAAACTCACCCTCTCTAATTTCTCCACTTCTTTTCTAGTTTCATGCTATATATGTTTTGCACTTGTAAGTTTCCATCTCTATGTGGTTTGGTGATGTTTCTTAAACTGTAAAGCTATGATTCTTCATTGATTTTGAGGTGCTAATGGCTGTTCTCATGCGGGGATATCATCTAGTGCTGTGACTGCTCCTGCTAAAAAGTTGGCAAAGAGACAAAAAAATGCTGGGAAAGCCATTGTGGTAAGTTTCTCTATTTCTCTTGGTTTCGTTATGCGAGTCTTGTTGGACTTCTTTGAAACTTTGTTGCATCGACGCTAATTAGCTTATGTTTTCAATGATTGATATAACTTCTGTGACAGTCAGCGTTTTGAAAATTTTAAATGTTGAGAAACTAAATTAATCAAGGTCTCATTAAACTATAAGTGTATATTGCGGTAACCAAAGAGTTCATGCAAGGATATAATTATATCTTACTTTTGTTGATCTGATTATGTTTTATACTTGATAGCTTAGGATGACAATGGGGATTGTATCCCCTTCAAAGCTCACAAGTATGTATGTTGAGCTACGATCAGGGTCATTTTAGGATTCTCATTATTCTAGCAAATTATTTGAGTTGCAAATTTTTCAGGGAGAATTTGTAAGGGTCTAAGAGTATCTTCGTCTTTTAAAAGTGGCGCTGTCCATTTTATAAGGACAATGGTTTTGAATTAAAAAAAGGACAATGGTTTATGAATATGATTAGAGATTTTTACTTACTCCACAAAGCTAGCCCCCATAACTTGCATATACATTTTAAAATGTCGCACAACAGGAATGAAACATTTAAGTTCTGCAAATGACTACTTGACAGTCATGCCCTTTTAGTTTTAAAGATGACTAGTTAAATATATTATGTTCTAATGTCTATTTACCTCTTTACTTTCTTATAGATATGAAACGTAACCAGTAACGCCAAATGAACTATCTCGAGCAGCAACAACAAAAGCATAAAGAGTGATAAATAGGTTTTGGCGGTTGTATCACATCATTGACGCCTCCTATATAGTAGTTGTTTTCATCTTTGTATTCTACAACGTTCGTACTTAGATTGCTTGCTTATGATATTTATAAACACTAGTATGTAACACTCTATTTTGAAATTAATGGATAACTACCATTACACTTATATATCGATCATTTTCGTTTTATATCCATTATTATAATAATACGAGAATGTGATTCTTTTGAATTTGTAACAGATTTGTAAAGGAAATGCATGTCACAAAATAAATTTTATCACAAATTCGTTACAAATTTGTGAAGGATTTGTGACAGCCATATTCGTCACAAATTATATTTTTCACAAATTTTTCACAAATTAGTGACGGATTTGTGACGGACAAATTTAAAATCTGTCACAAATCCGTCACTCATTGCGACGGATTTGTGATGGAAAAATCTGTCACAAATTTGTGACGGATTTATGAAAAGTGACCATTGACTTTTGTGACGGCAGTTTCCGTCACTAATCCGTCACAAATTTGTGACGGATTATTTATTCCGTCACAAAGTGTTTGTGACGCCTTTTTTGATGACGGATTGAAATCCGTCACAAATCCGTCACAAACAGCTGTTTGTGACGGATTTGTGACTGATTTTGCCGTCACAAACTGACTGTTTTTTAGTAGTGTTTCTAGATAAACCGATTGATATTCACCTTGCTGGTGTTCATAGAATTCTAAGGTATTTGAAAGGTGTTCAAAGCCAGGGTATTTTATTTTCTGCTACCTCTTATTCTCACCTCAAGGCCGTTTTTGATTCTCATCGAACAACTTGTTCAGACACTCGAAGGTCTATCACAGGCTATTTTACTTTTCTTGGGGTCTCTCATATCTTAAAAACCAGAAAAACAAACCAATTTGCTTTACATATTGCGCACAATTCTATTTTTTCATGAACGTACAAAACACATTTTGCAATGTGGTTCATGAGAAAATATTTTTTTTCTCCTGCTTTTAGTTCAATTCACATAATGAGGTCTGATATGCAAGAAGGCTTTATGAGGTCTTGATGTGCAAGAACAGGTTTATGTCATTAATAGCTATCTCCATTTTTCTGCAGATCCGTATATTGTACAAGTTACAATTTAATTGGAGCAGCTAGATTATGATATTGAGTTGTTATATTAATGGTAATTATTGTTTTGATAATTAATGTTGTAATAGCTATATTGTACTCTTTTTACTTCTTCATAAAAAAATTATTGATTTTTACCAAATCTTATTAAACCAGCTTGGCATTCCTTCAAAATATTTACATGGTTGTACATATAAACTGCTCCAATGAATTAAATTGCCTATAACTCAACGATCTAATCATTAGCTTTGTCAAATGATAAAGCTCACCTTGAACAGCACAAACAAAATCTCTTGCATACTTGCTTTCTATCCCAAACATTTGCTTCTGGTTGGAATTTATAGGATGAAAAATGAAATCTCAGCAGGGGTTATCTTTCTTTTTTCGGCTCGGAACTCGAACAATTATTATTATCGGCGGTCGTAGGGTCTAACCCGAAACACTTGAGAAATGCAAGTTTGGCAAGCCTGAAATAGCTGCAAGGATGGAAATCAATATTGATTGAGTTTGTCGAAAAGCTTTCACTTTCTACGTTCTCTTCTCCGGTCACTATCGTTCTACTTGTGCTTGTTGCTATCTCTCCTTTTATGCTTTGGCTTCCTCTAACCTGCAAAATTTATCCACATTTCACATTTCTTGGTTTTACTCTTCCTTTAAAAAGAGAAATTGTGTCAATAATTTTCAAATCAGTTTCGACACCAACCGAATAAAAAAAAATCAAGTTCGCTTCGATTCAGTTTCAACTGAATTCGTACATTAATGTTATACAAGCACCAAAACAAAAGTCATGCTGCACAACGCCAATGTGACATTCAAAATGAGTGCATAATGAGGCTGATGGGATCCACATCTAATTCATGCACTAGTTTCTTTTTGTGCAACTTTTATTGTTGTTGTGTTTGCTTTTTTTAACTAGCAGTAGGGACCAATCTATTATGAAAAAATTATATGTAAAAGACAAGGCCAAATTTAATTAGAACACCCCAAATTTGACCTTAATTTCTGTTTTCTTTTACTACCATCTGAACTAAATGCATTGAATTTTTCTTAAAAAATAAAAAATTAAATTGCACATATTAACATTGTAAAAAAATAAAGATTAAGGTCAAATTAGAATATCCAAATCCATTCAAGCCTAGCAGGCAAGCATGAATGTTTCACTACATGATTTTTTTTATGAAGACCTACTATTTTATTATACTCTCTTGATTTTGTTAAATGATTTAATATCTAATACATAACTGAATTTTCCATTTAGTGATGGAGTTCAAGTCTTACATTATGAGGATTAGGTTATTTAATTTGTAAAATTTCTGAATTAACAAAGAAAAGAAAAATTGAATTACAGTATTACAAGCCATTAAAAGAAGCTAAAAAATGGCAAAAACTGACTCTACAATGGCCATGAAGCCAAAAAGGGAAGATTTCTAAAGGTAGGAATGAAATATTTTTTAATAGACAAAGATGATCAGCTTTATCCATTCCATTATAATAAAAGAAATAGCTTAGCTTCTACTGAACATAATGAAATTATGTAATGAAATAAGACAAAATACATAAACAGGTATGGTTGCCATTATATTAATTGTTATAATGGGACAAATTTCCATTATCAGAACTTAAAACAAAAATTATTTTATATTTACATGATCAATGTTTACTAAGTACTCAATTCTAACTCTCTTATTTATGCATATCAATTAATAAAATTATACATCTACTACTAACTTTTTTTACCTCAATTTTATGATCTTATTTTAAAATATTAATATAAATTATTATTTTATATCATAAAATACGAACAATTAAGAATTCCATCCGTCTCAATCTAATTGATATCAAATTTCTTTAATCATTTTAATTGAAATTTTTTACTTACAGAATAAATTTTACTTACCCTCTTAATTACTGTCTTTAGAAATGCAACTTTTTATACAACATGATAATATAAAAATAAAAGATTGAATTTTCAAACAGTATACGAAGAGAACATTCTCGACTAAATTGAGTCCAGTGACAATTAATTAATATTTCTTTAGCCTTGAAATTATTTTTTTATAAATTAGATATTCTCTATGTTTCAAATTAATAGAATTAAATAATTAATTATTATATATTCCTCATTAATTATAATTAAATATATAAAAACTAAAAACAATTATATTAAGTAAAGATATATACGATATAAATTTTTATAAATTAAATGATTTTATTTAAATTTATTTTAATCTTAACAAACTTGTTATAAATTCTCTAACAATTTAGGTATAAAATAGTATTATACTATACATTAAAGTAGAAGAAAAACGACATAAAGACCAGACGACATAAATGATTGACTAAAATGCAGTAATGGAAGCGTAATATGGTAGAACGACAAATCAAGAGGGCCAGACATATTGTCTAAAACGACAAAGATGATGAGAGCAAAATGTATATTGTGGACTTTAAAATGGTAAAATACATTGTAAGGTGTCAAAAAGTAATATTTTAGACATCCTGCCTAATAAGTTAAAATAAAGTAAAAAGTAACCTTTGCACTCCTTAATATATATGAAGAGTTGTATTGCAATTCTTCAAGTATTTTTTTATGATTAAATTATTTATGAAAATTAATTAATTTATTAAAATATCACATGAACATCTTATCATAATTTTAATTTTTCAAATATGTTCCTATTAGATCAATTTGTTATCACTTTGTCCAATCTTTTTGTGTCTTACTTTTTAAATTTAAACTTTTTAATTATTTATATTTTTAAAAAAATTTATTGCAATTGATATAAAATACATAAATTTGAATTTAAAAATTTAGTTAGTTCGAAAATAATGTAAACATTTTAATTTAAATATTATTTTTCCTTAATTAAATTTTTATAAACAAAGAATAATATATTTTGGGCCACAAGATACATTTTTTTATATTTTATAGATTATAATTTTTTTTGTGAATCTAATTTTTTTTATCTTAAATTATTATCACAATAAAATTATTTTAAATTTTATACTATTAAATTGTATTAATAATTTAAAACATAAATTTAAATTTAACTTTTTGTAATATATATTAATATTATTAAATTATTTTATTTTTCTACTTTAATAAATAATTTCAATTTATATTTTTTTTCTTAATATGCATCTCTTATCAAGGTTTGTAATTATTTTAATAAAATACTACAATTTCTAAAATTAATACTGCGTGATAATAAAAGAAGGTTCATTGATAATATTTTACTTAAAATAATGTATTAATTCAATACTCATTATTTTATCGGTAGTTAAAAGCCAAAGCAACATTTGGCTATTTTGCTAGTTAGTTAATGATTAAGAAAAAGAAATCAATCAAAAGTTACTAATTTATATAAGGGCAACCAACTTTAGAGGTAGGTTAGAAGAAAAAAGTTTGGCACCCACTATCCAAAGAGTCAAATCATTTGGACCAAAGCTATTATTTTTATTTGGCCTAATTATTTAAAAACCACTCACCTTATAACCTTTTTTCATTTATACCACGACCTAGAAAAAATTTTCAATTGTACGTTGTTTTCGATTTTTATGTTTCGTTTGTACCCTAAAAGTAATTTTTTTGATAATTTAATTAATTTAAAGATGAAAATATTAAAAACAAGATATATAAATGATTAATATTAATGTTTTATTAGAATATAGGTTAAAAATAAAGGATTAATTTAAACTTTTTTTCAAAAAAAATAGGTCAATTCAACTCATTAGGGTAGAGATGAAACATAAAAATCAAAAATAGGGTACAATTAAAAAATTTCCTAGGTCATGGTATAAATGAAAAAAAATTACGAGCTGGATGGTTTTTAAGTAATTAAACTTTTTTATTTTGCATGTTTTTTAACATATGGTTGCCTAAACTCACAAAATACCATCTTTTGTCACATTATAATCATCTATTAATATTAACATAATCTTAATAAGATATCCTACAAATACTACACAAATTAAACACACACAACTAACAGCTGTTGATTTTGGACTCTTTAATTAGGTTGTTTTGTTTTATCCTTCCATCAACTTCATTTTTCCTAAAAAGAATTTATATTTGGTGAACAAACCCTTTCATTATACTTTTATCAACTTTTTATAGTATTTTAATTTCATATAATTAATTATCCATTTTAAAAATATAACTAAAAAACAAAACTACTTTTTTAGAAAATTGAAATTTTTATTAATTAAAGTAATTATTTAATAATAACCCAAGAATATAATAAAATTAATTAAAATTACTGAATCTTAAATTAATTTTTAATTTAATTATTTAAATCAAAATAATAAATTTGATTACATATTAAGTTATTAACACAGTCTAAAGATCGTCTAACATTGTTTAATTAACTAATTTTGTCTTCCAATCATCATAAAAATTTGTTTTATAGTATTTCAATTTTTTTATCCAATTTCCAATATTTAGTTATATACAGTATATTGTTCAAATTTGAAAGTTTCAGTTTTGATTTTATCTTAAATTTTAATTAAAAAAAGTAATCATCAACTAAACCAAAATGAAGATTTAATATCATTTAAACTGGACAACACAATGATGGTTGACATTGAGGTAGCTTAACAATAGTTGCTCCATTATTAGAAAACTTATCAACAATAATTTAATAACAGAATTAAAAATTAATAAAAAACCCACTAAAAACAGAACATAACAGAGCTGAATACCTGGCTACGGTGCTGCAACAGATTGGCGACGGTTGGCTTGTTTGACGGCGGAGCAGAAGCGGAAGCGGAAGCTGAAGAAATGAGGCGGTTGTCGGAGTTATTGACAGAGAGATCTGAAGAGAGAGCAGTGAAGGAATAGAAAAGAAAAAGAAGAAGAAAAAAGATCAAGATTTGGATCCAAATGAGCCATGGAATTCTAATACTATTATTTAGATCATCTAAATCAAACATCTTTTTTTATTTCTTCTTTTTCTTTCACAAATGGAAGAGAAAATAAATTGTTGGAGTTAAGAAAAGGATTTGCGAATGGATTGAACCGACCATTGCCATGGCAGATGATGAGATTTTACATTTGTTTATATCTCCTACGCGTTCCTTCATGCGCGTGTCTTTTGACTTCACTCTTGTTTTTTTTTTATTTTTGAACAAATTATGTTGAGGTCTGTAAGGTATATTATAAGTGCTAATTTCCCTAAATACATGTTTCGCCAAAATAATTACAACTTTACATTACAAGTTTTGAGTTTTATTTTTTGACTTTTTGCCCTAACTTTATTTACCTGTTTTGTTTTTTTATTTACCAAAATATCTTTTTCGGTTTTTCAATTTCGGTTTTCGGTTTTTTTGGTTCGGTCAACTAAACCGATCGAACCGACCGATAGTTTTTTTATATAGTGTAAGATTAGTGTATATAAAGTGTTAATTTTTATTTTTTATAAATTTTTTTATGGAATTTTTTATTTTATTTTTTATAGTGTAACAGTAGTGTATATATAGTGTTTTTATGGTGTTTATATAGTGTAAAATTAGTGTATATATAGTGTATAAATAGTGTATAAGTGGTGTATAAGTAGTGTATAAGTAGTGTATTTATAGCATTTTAGTAGTGTTTTTTGTGGTTTAACCATGAAACACTGCAAATACACCATAAACACTGCAAATACACCATAAACCACTGTAAATGCACCATAAACACTGTAAATGCACCATAAACACTGTAAATGCACCATAAATATACTAAAAAACGGCAGAAATACACCATTAATACACCAAAAATACACTAAAACGTAAAGATATTATAAAATTATTATAAATGCACCATAAATCAATATTTTCTTTACAAAATTAGTAGCAATAAACAAATCTATGAATAAAAGAAGACAAAATAAATAATTATATGAACAATAGAACAATTTTATAAACAAAAAATTATAGATCTACAATAATTTATTTACAAAATATTTAAATCATTAAAAAAAACCTAAAAAATTACACAAGTCTAAAAACGAGTCGAGAAATCCATAGCGCGAACGGAAAACACGAACGGACTAGCGCGAACGGAAAAGACGAACGGAACAACGACCGGAAACGACGAGAAATCCATCGGAAGTAGACGAACGGAAGCGCGACCGGAAACACGAACGGAAAAGTAATCGGAGGAGATAAACTGAAAATCAAATGAAAAAGAAGAAGAAAAAAGAAAAGAAGAGAGAAGAAGAGAAAGAAGAGAGAGAAAAAAAGGTGGCTATGTAAAAGTTTAAACTAAAATGAGATAAGACTTCTTTATATAGTGTGTATTTTTGATAAATAAGTTAGCTTATTAGGTAATGTAGGATAAAAGGAAAAGATGGGCCAAAATGGTGTAAATACTTTACCCAAAACAGATATTTGAAAAATAATCCCATATTATAATTAACAGTTTAATACCTCCTGTTTTAAAAGTCTATTTAATGATCTCTCAATTTTAATTCTATTAATTGAGAGATTCTTCCGTTAATTTGAGGGACTAAATCGTTTAACGGAATTAAAACTGAGATATCAAATCGTTTAAAACTGAGATCACAAATCGTTTAATAAAATTAAAAGTGAGGGATCAAACAGTTCACAAAATTAAAGATGCGATAACAAATCGTTAGAAAGTAAAGTTTGAAATTAATAAAGGGATATAATAGTTAACTAATTAAAACTGAAGGACCATTATATAATTTTTTTTCAAAAGAGATAACAAACTGTTAATTATGAAAAATGGGGATCTAAAAGTAATTTATTTTTTTTTATATTTTTCTTTATAAAAAAAATTGGATCAGTATTATTTAATTTTGTTAAAGATATTTGAATATTATTGAGTTTGTATAAACCTTCAAAGTTCTTCTAAAAATACATATCAGCTCTTAAATTTTTTTAGACACCAAAAAACTTTCATAATTTTTAAATTGAACAAAAAAATCCTTCTGACCGTGATTTTGAATAACTGCCATTAAGGTGCTGACGTGGCACTAGAAAAAATTCAAAAATATCTTTAATTTTTAAAATAATTATCAATTTTATATTTATAATTTTTTTTTATATTATTTCACCCTCAAGTGAGAACAGACCAAGTATGTTACAGGTGAGAAAAGACTAAGATCGTCAGCCAACAGAGGTCTTTATTTTCTTATTTGTTTATTTTTTTATTTGAAAAGGAAAAATAATTAATCTGGTGTGCCGATGGTCGTTTGTTTCGGAGGGTCGAGTGCCGGTGGTTCAATTTTTAAATGATTTTAATGAAAACATTAAGTTAGAGTTAATTAGGAAGAAAAGGGTGAAATATATAAAAACATTATAAATATAAAATTGGTAATTATTTAAAAATTAAAGGTATTTTGAACTTTTTTCTAGTGCCATGGAAGCACCTTAACAACAGTTAGTTAAAGTCATGGCGGAAGAGTTTTTTGGTTCAATTTAAAAACTACGAGAATTTTTTGTGCCTAAAAAACAATTTAAGGACTAATTTGTACTTTAAAAAAAAATCGACTTTTTATACCTTATACCTTTTAAAAATATGCATGTAGTGTATAAAATTATATTATAAAAACTTAATTCGTTTTCTATAAATATAAAATGAAATTACCTAAATTGACAATAGTTTTCTCTAAATTAAGAATTCTTGTGCATTGCTAGAGTCAGTGACGCACCCAGAATTTTTTTCCAGCCCGGGCTAATCGACATGTAAATAAAATATACTATCATTTACATAAAAGTTATATTAAAAACAATATCATAATAATCTTCTGTATTTCTTTCGATCAGCATTTGACAAATTATAAAATCGGTCAAATAGATTAATTAAATATGATATAACCTTTCTATTTAGTTTTTTTTTTAAATATCTTCATATATAAATTAATTAAATCGTAAATCGTACCCTTTTTTGGGGTAGAGGTGAAATCAAAAAATCCCAAAAAGATACAAACGGTTTTTTTTCCTACGTCAGAGTATAAACAACAAAAATGTCAACGTGGGTGGTTTTTAAGTAATTAAGTCGTGATATTATCAAAAAGAGTTTTGATATATTTAAACTCAAAAAAAGTTATAAAAAAAGTGATTCAATACACATTTTTGAGTAAATCCTAGATGTGTTATTTGCCTATAAATACACACTTAAACTTAGGGTTTTAAATATTTTTTTTCGAAATCAAACACGAGACACACTCACAAAATATTAATCATTTAGATCAGCAAAAAGGTGCAAACACACAAGCACTCATTTTAGAAAGAAATTGTTCGTGCAGATACTCGTAGAGAACGCATTTTTCGGAGGCGTTTTTAATTCGAGGCAAGTTATCACCAAAGTGATCCACCTCCTTCCTTCCTACATTGTTGTTTGAATTCGACATTCAATTAAGTTTTCTTTATACATACTATGATCCAAATTCATGAGTCGAGACCGACACTAGAGAATGAGAGTGATAGCTCCAAACCCGTAACAAGTCTAAAACCACTATATACGTTTCACGATACAAAACATACAAACATACAAAACACATTTCCAAAAAATATTTTTTTAATAACTAATTAACAATAAATCTTGAAATCACTTTCTGAAAATTCTTACTTAATACATGAAAATTAGGATTTTATTCAAACACTGCATATCTCATGCATTGCCCTATTTCACGCATATAGAACATATCAAACAAACCAGTTCAAACATAATCTTTGAATCAAAATTAAAACATATAAACACTGTTTGATACAAACTAGTCTACTATTATTGACAACTACGACTCTAGATAGGAACAGAAACTTTTCGTGCATCCTTAGGATGAGACTTCCGGAATAAAAGATGAAAACTCGACCACTAACTGTAATACCCCTAATTTTCAAAATATGGAATTTTTGAAAATGCGGTGAATCGGAAATTAGCGGCGGTAGAGTACCGGCTTAGAAATTAATTTTCGGTGTTTAAATGCTTGTGATTGATTTATTTGCGATGTTTGATTAATTATTTAAATGTTTACGTGTGCATGGCTACGTAAATTGAATTATTGTGCATGGGTGGCATTTTTGTAATTTTCGGCCATTAAATGATAAAACCGATTTAAATAATTAAAACGTTAAAAAAAAAATAAATTATAAATATAATTGCTCAAGATTTGATCATGTAAGAGATTAATTTAGTTCGGAAACGTTTTTCGAGAAAGATTTTTACGGAACTTCGAAAACCGTAAAAATAAGTAAATAAGCTAAGATTAACTTGACTTGGGGAGAAAGCAAGTGTATGTGAGGTGACACATGTTGGACACTTGTCAACATGCATGTAGCCTAAGATACAACTAAGAGTGGAGCTAATGATTGAGATGAAAAAGGGTAAGTTAGACCCCACTATTTTTCAATAAAAAATGCTATAAGTGGAAATCTTTGTCTTTTCTCCATTTTCTTAGGAGCAAATAAGATTGTAGAGAAACCAAAAGTCACCCTCATTTTCCTTTGTCTTTGCCGAACCAAACCCTAGGAAAATAACAAACCCCATTAACTTTTTAACTCAAGCTTTTGAAAAGGTAAGATTAAAAGCTTTTAAATGGGTGTTATGTGATTATTTTTGTGGGTTCTTATTCTTCTTCTTCTTCTTCGGTTTCATGCTTGAATGGGAGGTTTTGATCAAAGTTTTTAAAATGTGATCTTACTTTTAAAATATGGGTTTTTAAGAGGATCAAATATTTGGGTGTTGTTCATTTTTGAAAATTTCGGTTTTAATAAAAATTTTGGTTCAAGGGTTTAAAACCTACATGCAATCATGGATTGTGGCTTTATTGAGTAAGATATAACATGGGTAAGAATTGGTTTTAAAAGATTCAAAATTTTTAAAGTAGTTATGTGTTAAATTTTATTTTTAACTTGAACAAGTATTTGAACTAAGCTTGAAAAGCTGGAAATTCATATTTTAGTGTTAAAGCTTGATTCTTGAGGAAACTTAAAGGTTTTTAAAAGAAAAATTTAAAGGGTTAAGTTTATGGTATAATAAACCGAATATTTTCATGATTTTTCATGAAGTAGGGTTCTAAAATTTTATGATTTAAAATGTTTTAAACTTCTTAAGAAACTTTGATGGTTTTAAAGTTCAAGTGTAAAAATTTAATAATTTTTCCTTGAAACCGAAAACAATGAGATTAAAAAGAGATATTTATGAGATAAATTGTTTTGGGTTAAAAAAAAAAATTGTTAAATGGGTAAATATGTGTGTTATGTGTTTAAAATTTTGAAATAAAGATTTGTGGGTAATTTTGTTTGTGATTGCCGAATGGTGTTATGATTTTCCATTCCTTGATAATTTGTTGTGTTTATTTTAATGTTTGCATGATTATTTAGATTGTTTTAAAGATCAATTTAAATGTGATGCATGATAGAATTTTTGATAAAAAAATGTGTTAGTGGAATTTTTAATGTGACCGAATATAATTTTATTTTGGCATGAATAAATTATGAAAGTTATTTAATGGGTATGCCGAAATGTATATATGTGTGATTTATGTGATTATTGTAAAATGATTTATAGGAATTTCCATGTTATATGTTGATAGTAGGAATTTATAAATTTTGTTTGTAAAATTTTTGGTTGGCCGAATATGTCTTTAGAATTGCATGCTTAATTTGTGGAAATTTGATTATGGGTATTTGTTGAAATTGTATGTATTGGATTTACATGTTAAGTTTGAATGATATTGGTATGGAGTATGCTAGATAGGTTGTAATTGCATGAAATGGTGTAAAATATGCCTAGGATGCAAATGTTTGAAAATATGTTTGAATGATAAATAGTTGAGTTAATAAGCATGCCATGGAAATGTTTAAATGCTAGAGATTGTGTTATATGGTGATTTGGGTGTGTTGGCCGAATAGTTGGCTATTTGATTTTATTGTTTAATCGTTTTTGATGTGGTTAGTATTGTAATATTTAATCTAGTGTGATTAAATATTTTAGTAGAGTTAAAAATTCATTCAATTTGAAATTGATTGGCTAATTTTGGTATAGGTGGTTTAGAGAGTGGGGTGGTGGTCGGCGAACCACTACCGGCCGGTAAACGGAGCACGGTGTCTCTGTTTAACCGAGCCAAGATTTGGTCGGGTTGAAACCGAACCAAAATGGACCGGGGCCAAGAGGGGCTGAAACCGTAATTAGATCCCGGACTTAGAACTTTGGACTTTTATTTAGACTTGACTAAATAATTTGGACCCAAAGTTAAAAAGTTAAAAAAGGTAAGTAATTGATTAAAATTTGGTAAAAAGGACTAAAATGCAAGATTTGAAAGTATAAGGACTAATATGTCCTAAATGGATTTTTGGTGGACTTCAAAGGTAAGTGGAACCTTGGATTTATTAAATTAAAAGTTTTCAAGTTTTAAAATTTTAATTTGGGCTTGGACCCAAAAGATTTATATTTTTAATGGGTAAGAATTAATTAGTTAGATATAAACTAATTAATGTTTTATTTAATTAAAATTGGAAAATTTTAATTAAAAGATGTATATATGTATATTGTATTTTTATAAAAGAGGATTTTGGAATAAGGGTATTTTGGAATATGAAAATTAATAAAGATCGAATAGTATTTTCTAAAATATGGGAATTTTTCCGAAAGGGTAAAATGGTAAAATTTACCTAAGGTTTAGATGGACCAAATTATGAATTTAATTGGATTCCTAAGATTGAACCCGATACGTAGTGTGTGTACGGGCCACGATGTCGATCGTGATGATTAGTGGGAAACGTTTTGATTTTCAAACGTTTAGAGAATTGACGAAAGGTCAATCTCGGAATGCGAGGCATTCACGAGGCAATAATTGCCGAGGAGCTAAATGTGGATTAGCGTGCGTAAATAATTGTGGAACGACAGTCTGTGAGTTTGCATTATTACATGCATACATTAAAGTAATAAAATTACTATTATTACTTTAATGTGGAAAATTAATATCGTAAAGCATTTTAAATATATCGTATATTTATTTTGAGTAAATAAAATTATTATGGAATGAGTCTATGAAACGTGCCATCCTATTTGGGCTATAATAGGACTATGTGATCACTAGTTATTGCATGCATATTTATTTTTATGTTAAGTGGAATGTACTGTGTGAATCTAGACGACGGTCTAGAAGTCTGAGACGACGGTCCAGACATAGCGGGAGAGCTTCTAAGACGACGGTCTAGAACCCCGAACAAGTTAACGGTGACGGAACGTTAGAGTTCGGCCGATTAATTTAAGAACTAATGGCGTCATGGAACACTTAATGTTATCGGTCGTTGAGTTCATAAGAAAAGTTGGAAACAGTCTAAACAAAAGTTTAGAACTGTAAAGGATAGTGGAAAATAAACTAGAGTCGAGTGAATTTACGGGTTCAGCCGACTAGTTTATTAATCTAAGTCTGAAAGGAGACTTAGAAGAATATGGATTAGAAACAGCATTTCATTTCAAAAGCTTTAACGTTTCTATGATTGAACCGATAGTAAATATTTAAATATATTTATTTTATAACGAGTTAAAATATTTAATGTGTGTTTGTAAGATGTCAACTCACCAGTTAATCTGACCCCCGTTGTTGTACCAATTTTTCAGGTACGTAGACTGTCATTTTTGGTGAGGCTTCATATTCTTGTTTCGTGAAGTCTCTATTCTGGGCGATGTGGTATTTTGTAAATACTTTCCTATCTTAGCGCTGCAGTAGTAATGTCTAGATAGACGGAACTCTTTAGCATGTTTTTTAGTTTGCGATGAACTGCCACGTTATAACTCTGTTTATTTTCATCGCTTATAATTATGTTAATGTATGCATGCTTATTTTGGTATTTTGTGATGCCTCTCGAGTATTTGAGATACCGAGATAAATGTGGAAAACAGTAAATGAAACTGTTGGCATCGAGACAAAAATGTATATGTGGGCCCGACGTGGTATAAATGAGATTTGCATGTCTTACCCTAAAAACGTTTTGAAAAAGGGTTATAAAAGTTGACATGTTGAGAAAAAGGAAAAGAGGTCCCGTGAAATGGTTGACCTAGTATTTACGTTTCGGAATTTAAAGTGTATGATTTTATTCCGCGAAAAATTTATAGTGAATTTCGAAACAAATTTATATGTGAAAACTTTTTAAAGAAAAGTTAAATCGTTTTAATGAGAAAAATTTATTTTATTTTTAAGGCTTGCTACGGGTTTCGGAGCAACCACTCCCATTCCCTAGCGCCGGTCTCGATCCGGGAATCGGGTCGTGACAAAGGTGGTATCAGAGCAATGGTCGATTAATTGGGCCATTGCGTGGAAAAATGATTTTATTTTCGAAAAGAGAATCGAAAATTTTTGTAAAATGAAAAGAATGTGATTTTATTTTCGATGTGCGAATCGAAATTTTTTTTTGATATGGCGTTATGTGAAAAGTTGAGTTGTTTATCGAGTTCCTAGGAAGGAATGAGTATCCCTAGGAAATCTACTGCAGCAAAATAGGAAATCGATGTCATGTCTTGACTAAGTTATTGTTTTTCAAAATTCTATTCCGTAGTGTTCCCTAGGAATTGAATTTGTGTTGTTGTGATTAAACGATAATGTGATTTTGTGATTGATTGCAATTACGTGAATTAATACTTGAGAATGTGATTTGGTGATTAATTGCAATTGATTGATGTGATAATTGGGAATGTGATTTTGTTTATATTTGCAATTACGTGATTGATAATTGAGATTTGATTGGGTTATTGAAACCGAAGATTTATGATGTAATTGCTATGTGAAAAATGTGCAAAGTGAGTATGTGATTTAATTTTTGCATTGTGTGTTGGTTGAACCGAAATGTGTTCGGTGATGATGTGAAAATTGTGATAATTGTGATTGTTGTGTGTTTAATGTGCACGGGATTCACATGGGTTTTATTTTGTGACAGTATGTCTAGATTTTCGGATAATATGGCACAAGGGAATCGGTATGTTGCGGATGCCGGATCGGTCAATGTGAATGTAGAGCGGTTTTTGAGAAGTGTGACCCCGGAAACCGCAAATGCTGAAAATGGTAGTAATGCTAATGGAAATGGCTTTCAATCGGAATCGGTTGGGTTGCAACCACCGAACCCTAGCTTTAGAGCCGATTGGTTCACCAAGGGAGTGGACAAGTTTAAGGAAGCTAAGATGAATGCTATTGAGGCTAAGGAAAGGGTTGCCGAAGCTTTAGATGATGTGGCTAGAACCGAGAGCCGTGAGAGGTATAGGTATGTGTTGTTGGGAGGTTATCTCGATACTTTGACTAGGGGAAGCAAATCGGTTCGAGAGTATATGGAGGAGTTCATGAGGTTTAATTCGGCGGTACCGGATTTGATGATGAATACGGAGGATGTTCATTCCCGTTTCATTTACGGTTTAGGTGATGAGTTTTATGGATTGTTGAATGAGAGGGCGAGGCCACTTCCGTACTTATACGGACGTGCGTTAGCATTAGAGGAGTATATGTTAGCCCGAGGAACACCACCGCAAGCTTATTTTTATCCCTATACCGAGAATCCTATCTTTGGAGCGATGATACCCGATGATGAGGAGCAAGAGGAGGATCCGGAAGAAGACCCGGAGGAGGATCCCGAGGAGTATGTTCTGTTGGATTAGGAGTGAGATTTAGATCTCGGAAGTAGCGACAGGTATTTTTAAGATTAAGTTTCGTTTTAAGTTTAAGGTTAGATAATTGGTAAATAGAAATAATAGCATGATAAAATGAGTAGAAACTAAGTAAAAAAAAAAAAAATGAAGCATGAATGAAAAGGTAAAATGGAATTAGTAAAATATATTCACTCAATAAATTAGTAATTGGAGTAATATAATATAAATAAAATATGGAGTATAATTCGGTTGTAGAGTGGAATGTGAATTTTACGGTAAATAAATAAAATAATGGAATAAGATAAAGAGAAAAGGGCAATAGAAATCATAAGAGAAATTTAGGATTAAGAAAATCTTAATTATTCTCGGAGTACAAATCCAAAAGTAACTTACGAAAATTTTTCTATGAAATTTTAAAGTTTGTATTTAAAAACGGTATAGCAAGCTCGGACCCAACATAAAGTATTTGGCATGCATGTAAAATTTTGAAAATGCATAAAGACAATAATATTTACATTCATCATGAAAATAAATTTTAAAAGAGAAATGCAACTCTTTGATAGTGAGAGCCGTCATTATCCCGAGCTACGGTTATATTAGGAACTACGAATGAAAATTTTATGTTTTCAAGAAAATGTTGTGTCGGCCAAAATTTTTTTTTAAAAAAAAAATTTGGAAAATTTTAAAGTGAGTAAAAATGGGCAAGTACTCCCGAAAATAATGAAAATTTTGTATAGCTAAAATTTATTTTGGTTAAGTTTGTCAAACTCTAAAATCTTTAGAATAATGAGAATGGGTTATTCCTAAAGAAAAATATATATATGATTTGGAAAGTCTATAGAAAAATATTAAAATAAATGAGAAGTAATAGAAGATAAATTGTTATAGACATTATGTGGTTATCCTAAGTGAATATAGGATAATTGTGTAGTTAAGTGATAACTAGAAGTTAGTTAAACTTGACTATAGAAATCCCATGAAAATATTAAGTTATGGAGTAGATGTTATTTTGGTGGTATGCTTAAGTTAAGACTAAGTATAGCCTTAGCAAGTGTGTTTTAGTATGTGAGAATTTCCGTAATAGCAATGTTGTGATGTAAAAGGTAGAGTTACCTTTATGTCGGAAAAAGTTCCGAGTTACGGAAATGGAAATGAAAGGTATAAAGTTGAAAGAAAAAGGATTATGAAAATTCGAGGACGAATTTTTATAAGGGGGAGTGAATGTAATACCCCTAATTTTCAAAATATGGAATTTTTGAAATGCGGTGAATCGGAAATTAGCGGCGGTAGAGTACCGGCTTAGAAATTAATTTTCGGTGTTTAAATGCTTGTGATTGATTTATTTGCGATGTTTGATTAATTATTTAAATGTTTACGTGTGCATGGCTACGTAAATTGAATTATTGTGCATGGGTGGCATTTTTGTAATTTTCGGCCATTAAATGATAAAACCGATTTAAATAATTAAAACGTTAAAAAAAAAAAATTATAAATATAATTGCTCAAGATTTGATCATGTAAGAGATTAATTTAGTTCGGAAACGTTTTTCGAGAAAGATTTTTACGGAACTTCGAAAACCGTAAAAATAAGTAAATAAGCTAAGATTAACTTGACTTGGGGAGAAAGCAAGTGTATGTGAGGTGACACATGTTGGACACTTGTCAACATGCATGTAGCCTAAGATACAACTAAGAGTGGAGCTAATGATTGAGATGAAAAAGGGTAAGTTAGACCCCACTATTTTTCAATAAAAAATGCTATAAGTGGAAATCTTTGTCTTTTCTCCATTTTCTTAGGAGCAAATAAGATTGTAGAGAAACCAAAAGTCACCCTCATTTTCCTTTGTCTTTGCCGAACCAAACCCTAGGAAAATAACAAACCCCATTAACTTTTTAACTCAAGCTTTTGAAAAGGTAAGATTAAAAGCTTTTAAATGGGTGTTATGTGATTATTTTTGTGGGTTCTTATTCTTCTTCTTCTTCTTCGGTTTCATGCTTGAATGGGAGGTTTTGATCAAAGTTTTTAAAATGTGATCTTACTTTTAAAATATGGGTTTTTAAGAGGATCAAATATTTGGGTGTTGTTCATTTTTGAAAATTTCGGTTTTAATAAAAATTTTGGTTCAAGGGTTTAAAACCTACATGCAATCATGGATTGTGGCTTTATTGAGTAAGATATAACATGGGTAAGAATTGGTTTTAAAAGATTCAAAATTTTTAAAGTAGTTATGTGTTAAATTTTATTTTTAACTTGAACAAGTATTTGAACTAAGCTTGAAAAGCTGGAAATTCATATTTTAGTGTTAAAGCTTGATTCTTGAGGAAACTTAAAGGTTTTTAAAAGAAAAATTTAAAGGGTTAAGTTTATGGTATAATAAACCGAATATTTTCATGATTTTTCATGAAGTAGGGTTCTAAAATTTTATGATTTAAAATGTTTTAAACTTCTTAAGAAACTTTGATGGTTTTAAAGTTCAAGTGTAAAAATTTAATAATTTTTCCTTGAAACCGAAAACAATGAGATTAAAAAGAGATATTTATGAGATAAATTGTTTTGGGTTAAAAAAAAAAATTGTTAAATGGGTAAATATGTGTGTTATGTGTTTAAAATTTTGAAATAAAGATTTGTGGGTAATTTTGTTTGTGATTGCCGAATGGTGTTATGATTTTCCATTCCTTGATAATTTGTTGTGTTTATTTTAATGTTTGCATGATTATTTAGATTGTTTTAAAGATCAATTTAAATGTGATGCATGATAGAATTTTTGATAAAAAAATGTGTTAGTGGAATTTTTAATGTGACCGAATATAATTTTATTTTGGCATGAATAAATTATGAAAGTTATTTAATGGGTATGCCGAAATGTATATATGTGTGATTTATGTGATTATTGTAAAATGATTTATAGGAATTTCCATGTTATATGTTGATAGTAGGAATTTATAAATTTTGTTTGTAAAATTTTTGGTTGGCCGAATATGTCTTTAGAATTGCATGCTTAATTTGTGGAAATTTGATTATGGGTATTTGTTGAAATTGTATGTATTGGATTTACATGTTAAGTTTGAATGATATTGGTATGGAGTATGCTAGATAGGTTGTAATTGCATGAAATGGTGTAAAATATGCCTAGGATGCAAATGTTTGAAAATATGTTTGAATGATAAATAGTTGAGTTAATAAGCATGCCATGGAAATGTTTAAATGCTAGAGATTGTGTTATATGGTGATTTGGGTGTGTTGGCCGAATAGTTGGCTATTTGATTTTATTGTTTAATCGTTTTTGATGTGGTTAGTATTGTAATATTTAATCTAGTGTGATTAAATATTTTAGTAGAGTTAAAAATTCATTCAATTTGAAATTGATTGGCTAATTTTGGTATAGGTGGTTTAGAGAGTGGGGTGGTGGTCGGCGAACCACTACCGGCCGGTAAACGGAGCACGGTGTCTCTGTTTAACCGAGCCAAGATTTGGTCGGGTTGAAACCGAACCAAAATGGATCGGGGCCAAGAGGGGCTGAAACCGTAATTAGATCCCGGACTTAGAACTTTGGACTTTTATTTAGACTTGACTAAATAATTTGGACCCAAAGTTAAAAAGTTAAAAAAGGTAAGTAATTGATTAAAATTTGGTAAAAAGGACTAAAATGCAAGATTTGAAAGTATAAGGACTAATATGTCCTAAATGGATTTTTGGTGGACTTCAAAGGTAAGTGGAACCTTGGATTTATTAAATTAAAAGTTTTCAAGTTTTAAAATTTTAATTTGGGCTTGGACCCAAAAGATTTATATTTTTAATGGGTAAGAATTAATTAGTTAGATATAAACTAATTAATGTTTTATTTAATTAAAATTGGAAAATTTTAATTAAAAGATGTATATATGTATATTGTATTTTTATAAAAGAGGATTTTGGAATAAGGGTATTTTGGAATATGAAAATTAATAAAGACCGAATAGTATTTTCTAAAATATGGGAATTTTTCCGAAAGGGTAAAATGGTAAAATTTACCTAAGGTTTAGATGGACCAAATTATGAATTTAATTGGATTCCTAAGATTGAACCCGATACGTAGTGTGTGTACGGGCCACGATGTCGATCGTGATGATTAGTGGGAAACGTTTTGATTTTCAAACGTTTAGAGAATTGACGAAAGGTCAATCTCGGAATGCGAGGCATTCACGAGGCAATAATTGCCGAGGAGCTAAATGTGGATTAGCGTGCGTAAATAATTGTGGAACGACAGTCTGTGAGTTTGCATTATTACATGCATACATTAAAGTAATAAAATTACTATTATTACTTTAATGTGGAAAATTAATATCGTAAAGCATTTTAAATATATCGTATATTTATTTTGAGTAAATAAAATTATTATGGAATGAGTCTATGAAACGTGCCATCCTATTTGGGCTATAATAGGACTATGTGATCACTGGTTATTGCATGCATATTTATTTTTATGTTAAGTGGAATGTACTGTGTGAATCTAGACGACGGTCTAGAAGTCTGAGACGACGGTCCAGACATAGCGGGAGAGCTTCTAAGACGACGGTCTAGAACCCCGAACAAGTTAACGGTGACGGAACGTTAGAGTTCGGCCGATTAATTTAAGAACTAACGGCGTCATGGAACACTTAATGTTATCGGTCGTTGAGTTCATAAGAAAAGTTGGAAACAGTCTAAACAAAAGTTTAGAACTGTAAAGGATAGTGGAAAATAAACTAGAGTCGAGTGAATTTACGGGTTCAGCCGACTAGTTTATTAATCTAAGTCTGAAAGGAGACTTAGAAGAATATGGATTAGAAACAGCATTTCATTTCAAAAGCTTTAACGTTTCTATGATTGAACCGGTAGTAAATATTTAAATATATTTATTTTATAACGAGTTAAAATATTTAATGTGTGTTTGTAAGATGTCAATTCACCAGTTAATCTGACCCCCGTTGTTGTACCAATTTTCAGGTACGTAGACTGTCATTTTTGGTGAGGCTTCATATTCTTGTTTCGTGAAGTCTCTATTCTGGGCGATGTGGTATTTTGTAAATACTTTCCTATCTTAGCGCTGCAGTAGTAATGTCTAGATAGACGGAACTCTTTAGCATGTTTTTTAGTTTGCGATGAACTGCCACGTTATAACTCTGTTTATTTTCATCGCTTATAATTATGTTAATGTATGCATGCTTATTTTGGTATTTTGTGATGCCTCTCGAGTATTTGAGATACCGAGATAAATGTGGAAAACAGTAAATGAAACTGTTGGCATCGAGACAAAAATGTATATGTGGGCCCGACGTGGTATAAATGAGATTTGCATGTCTTACCCTAAAAACGTTTTGAAAAAGGGTTATAAAAGTTGACATGTTGAGAAAAAGGAAAAGAGGTCCCGTGAAATGGTTGACCTAGTATTTACGTTTCGGAATTTAAAGTGTATGATTTTATTCCGCGAAAAATTTATAGTGAATTTCGAAACAAATTTATATGTGAAAACTTTTTAAAGAAAAGTTAAATCGTTTTAATGAGAAAAATTTATTTTATTTTTAAGGCTTGCTACGGGTTTCGGAGCAACCACTCCCATTCCCTAGCGCCGGTCTCGATCCGGGAATCGGGTCGTGACACTAACACTATGAACCTGAAAGGTGGAAAACATGAGGGAGGGAGGGAGGGGGGGGGGGCAGTCAACATCGAGTGAGTTCACAAGTTACTAATGGTATTATACTCCCTCTGCCCCAAATTGATAGGCACTATTTTGAATTTTTTGTCCCAAATTATAGGCGGTAATTTATTGTTTTAATGCTTAAATGACATATATACCCTCATTAATTATAATATCTTACATTAAAAAGAGAGCAAAACCCACTAAGAAATAAAGTTAACACTGCATTAAATAAGGACAAGTGTGGTGTGTTTTTATAAAATTACTCACTTTGTATAGATTTACTAAATTTCTTAATACTTGCGTTTGTCCTAAACTGTCTATCAATTTGGGACGGAGGGAGCATAAAATAAGATCGCATATTCATAAAACAGATACAAACATAATCCAAATATTCCATCCGATCGAAACCCTAATCCCAAACTCATATCCCGGACTAATTTATAATATACCCATGTCTAACCATGTCAAACAACTTAGTCCTTATGGTACGGTCCCTAGCACATCCATCCGAGTTACCATCACCATGTGGCATAGTCGCGAGACTTTCACTGAGTTACTGATACCAATACTTAATTCAAAGTTGCGAGTCACGGGAATATCAACCGAGTTACTCACTAGATACAGGTCCCGAGATATTTTCACTGTTAGCTCGTATCTAACGTATATTGTTAGTCAAGACACACCCTTACAACTTACCCTGACTCCATTGATCATACAGTCCGATTAATATTTGATAGGTAGGTTGTTCTCTCGGATCACTATATTGATTTTCATACTATTAAGTCAAATATGATATAACAAATATAATAGATAATCTTATACGATATGCGATGCATTTACTATGATATACTATCTTAAAGAACGTTTAAACAGTAATAATACATAAAAATAATTATAAACTCACAATAACCGCTAATTTTTCAAAATAAATCATATTCGTCAACCCCGTCAAGCTCCTTCATTCTCCAAACCCGTAGTTCGATAATCTGTCAAATTAAACATAGGATTCTATCATTAAAATATATAACATCAAGAATCCTATTCTAGAGTTAACTCTAGACACAAGACATGAACGTTTAATATATAATCATAGCTCATGGTATTCTCATCGTATCATTTTTGATATAATTTTAATACGTTCTTTTATTTATTCTTATTGTTAATTAAAACATTATTTGCTTAACTCATTACAAACCCTTTTTATAAGCTTAACTCTTTTTAATTTATCCTTTTCTAACCGTTGAAATCAATCCATTTTTAATAGCTTATATCTTACAAAATTCTTACATTCAAACCTTTATAACTCTATCATGCCATGTTGATTAACTCAAGTGAAATATGTCACGCGTTTAGGTTCGATTTTGTTCGAAAACCAGCCCCTTTGGCTTGTTGGGGACTGCCTATGCAATCCCCCTTGCTACAAACCAGCTCTGCTCATCGAGTAGAGCTGGCATGCTCGTCGAGTAGTTTGCTCTACTCTACGAGCAAAGCTCACATCTGCTTAATGAGCAGATGTGTTATGCTCGCCGATAAGAACACATTTGCTCCGCGAGCAGAACATATCTTCTTGTCGAGCAGATTAATTTGCTTACCGAGCACAATTCTGCTCGGGTGAGCAGAATCATTTCTGCTTATTGAGTAGAACGAGTTCTTCTCATCTGAACAGAACCAAGCTCGTCAGATTCCAGTCCGACGTGCTCACACACCAAACACAACCATCTCGTATCCAAAACCTCAAAATGATTGATTAAATCCTTATGTTTTAAGCTTTAAACGTGTAAATCGATAAACCGTTTGTAAACCTTAATAAAACAGAATACATTCTTAACTGAAATCAAAACCGAGCGTATTACCTTGTTCGTATGTGAGTTAGCTAGTCAATCGAAGTAGAAATCGTAAAATCGGTCGTCGAATTGTGAAATTAAAATTACCGTCATAATCGTTGCTTCAAAGAAGAAATAGAGAGAAATATGAAGTTTATGGTTTATGTTTCTCAAATGTGTTTTGATCACTAAATTTCACTTTAACTCAAACAGCTAAAACACGTACGTTAAATCAATTCTTTATTTATCGCTCGAAATTAATTTTAAAACAGTTTCGTAAATTTATAAAACTTCGACGATAATTTTTTAAAACATTCAATGAACTTTGACATACAAATTATTAACCCTGAACCTATATTTTATTTATATTAATTCCTACTGATATTCGAGGTCCCGCTCAGACCTACTTGATAAAACAATTTGCGTCCAAATTCCATGAAATTTTGGCGATGGCTTAAAATTATTTTACGAAGTTTGACGTAAAAATTATTAGTTCGGGACTCATAAACTATTTTATTTTAATTTATGAGCTTTTCCTTAGTCTTGTTCGAACCCGCTTTAACGAATAATAATTTCCAAACTTAAACTATTATTTCACGATAATTAAATAGACCCACTTAGGTCGTAATTCTTAATATTTTCATATATTTTAGACCTCTTCAACTTTAATTATCACAAACTAGGACATGTTGCATAACTTAATACTTAAAAAAGTACGGGTATTATAACACAACTATGTCTGTCTCTTCGAATTACATGGATCTTGTTTTGGATTTTTAATAAATTTTTGAAATTCAGTTGCATTATAACTTAAAAACCCAATAATGGTAGTCTAGAAATACTATGATTTTGCGTGAGGTTCAAGATGACTTAATTGAAAAGGCAGTTGTTCCTCAAACTGAATTTGCTCGCGCAGGGAGCAATACCAATCCTTAAACTTCAAGCTCTGCATCGCACAATACAGGAATTGCAGCTTCATTATGGCATGGATTGGAGCAGTGGTCGTCCGGAACCATAGAGGATCGTTCATTAGCTCAGCTACAAATCGCTATTTGAATCTACTCTCTCCTACAATCATTGAGGCTATGGCGCTGAGAGATGCGATCAATATGGCAAGGCGGCTTCATCTACGTGAAGTCATCTTAAAAAGAGGTACCAAGGTTATTATTGACACAATGACAAAGAATTCTAAGATGGATTACAATTGTGATGTTATAGTTCAAGATTGTAAGGTGTTATCGGAAAATATTATGCCACACTCTTTTCATTTTGTTAAAAGAGCGAACAACTATGTGGCACATTCGTTGGCCAAAAAACCCTTAAAGATCATAGCATTTTTATTGATGGGGTTAGACTCGAGACTGTTGTAGTCGTTTTTTTCTACTATTAATGATACTACATCATTATGGCAAAAAAAAAGTTGAAGACTTCGTGCCCTACTTAATTGAGTGTAGAATTAAAATTTGGTACCTAACACACCTAATCTATTTAATTATTTCATCATTGTCCGAATCAACTTTAGCTTTCTCTCTATATCTTCCATAGCACCACAAGCGAAACCCACATGTCATCAGTTGTCTTCTCCGGCCAACTTTCATTATGGTACAATCAGAATCTCACTTCCTTCTTGTAACCTTTCCTAGCCAAGGACATATCAACCCATCTCTCCAATTTGCTAAGCGTTTAATTCGCATCGGCGCTCGTGTCACTCTCCTTACTTGTGTCTCCGCTACCCGTCGCATGACCACCGCTTCTTTCCCGGAAAGTTTGACATTAGCTACGTTTTCCGACGGGTATGATGACGGCATTAAGCTTGGAGACGACCTCACGATGCACTTGTCGGAGCTCAAGCGCCGTGGATCAGAGACAGTAAATGAACTGATCATTTCTAGGGCTAAAGAAGGACAGCCGTTCACTTGCTTGGTACACACGTTATTACTTTCTTGGGCAGCTGAGGTGGCGCGTGCACATCACCTTCCGTGGAGACTTCTATGGATTCAACCTGCTACTGTTCTTGCAATCTTTTACTATTATTTCAATGGATTTGGAGATGAGTTTGGTAAGTGTAGTGATCCTGATTATGAAGTTCAATTGCCAGGTGGCTTTATTCCATTGGTCAGCCGTGACATTCCCTCATTTTTACTTCCCTCTAATACTCAAACTGCATTTCTCTCGACATTTCAAGAACAGATTGAGTTTATAAGTAAAGAAAATAATATCAAAATACTAGTCAATACTTTTGATGCATTAGAATCTGAAGAATTAAAAGCTATAGACAAGTTCAATCTTGTCGGAATCGGGCCGTTACTTCCTTCTGCTTATCTCGACGGCAAAGATCCGTCCGACACTACATTCGGGGGCGATCTTTTCCGAAAATCCAAGGAGTACACGGAATGGCTCGACTCGAAATCGGAATCATCGGTCGTCTATATATCATTCGGAAGCTATTTCGTGTTATCCAAGAAACAAACCGAAGAGATCGGTACATCGTTACTGAGCAGTAACCGTGAGTTCTTCTGGGTGATAAGAGAAAACCCTAATGAGTTAATAAGTTGCAGAGAGGAGTTAGAAGAGAAAGGAATTATGATAGTGCCGTGGTGTAATCAAGTGGAGGTTCTGTCCCACCCGTCGGTCGGGTGTTTCGTGACGCATTGCGGGTGGAATTCGACGATGGAAGGGTTAGTTTGCGGAGTTCCGATGGTGGCGTTTCCGCAATGGTCCGATCAGGGAACGAACACGAAGCTGATTGAAGATGTCTGGAAGAGTGGAGTGAGAGGGGCGCGTAATGAAGAAGGGATAGTTGAGAGTGGAGAGATAAAGAGATGTTTGGAGTTGGTAATGGGAGATGATGAGAAAGGTGAAGAAATAAGAAAAAATGCAGAGAAATGGAAATTGTTAGCAAGAGATGCAGTTAAGGAAGGGGGCTCTTCAGACATTAATCTTAAAGCTTTTGTGGATGAGGTTAATGGATTAATAGATGTTTGTAGTAATACCTAGGATTAAGGTTTATCGGCAGTATATTGGAGCTTGAATTGAATGCTAGTTCTATATTTTTTCAAGTTTAACCGGGTTATTGATTTTAGGAGTCATTGTACTTTTTCAAAGTTGCAAAATGGTCACCGAACAATTTTTTGTTCCAAAATGGTCACTGTACTTTGTGATTAATAACTTCCGGCGATCACCAAATGAAATCCGGTGATTTTTGTCCTACGTGGCTTGCCGGAAGCTTACTCACACCTTCCTCTTTGTCATATCATTGTCGATATCACTTTTATTTTTCTACATCATCATCTTCTTCCCTAATTTTTTATACATTTTCCGGAAAAAAAAAGGTGTGAGTTAGCTTCCGGCAAGCCACATAGGACAAAAGTCACCGGATTTCATTTAGTGATCGCCGGAAGTTACTAATAAAAAAGACAGTGACCATTTTGGAACAAAAAATTGTTCGGTGACAATTTTGCAACTTTGGGAAAGTACAGTGACTCCCAGAATCAATAATCCAGTTTAACCATTACATATATTCGATCAATGTTTAATTTATCCCCCTTTTTTTTTGAAAAAGATGCAAAAATGATCCTCATATGTAACCTATGTCTTTTATTAGCACTTCATATATTTCGGATCTCAAATATAATCCTAACGTCGTAAAAAATATCAGAAAAACATTAGAATTGGACAGCGTTACTTTATGTTGCTAACAGGAGAGATTTTTAGGTAGATTTAGTCCACCACGTCATCTGTGGATTAGCCTATCATATAATGACACGTCATTAAAATGATGGTAATTTTGTAAATTCGTTTATTACTTATTTACACTTTTGAATAGTAATATTACAAGATTGCCATCATTTTAATGACGTGTCATTATGTGATAGGTTTAGTCCACGGATGACGTGGTGGACTCAGTCTACCTAAGAATTTCTCTGCTAACAGACGTGGCGTACAATAAAAATTGCACGTAATAGATGGCTTGAATAAAACGAATTCCGCCTAATTTGCAATTGATTTTTCTCTCTTTCCCAAACTGGAAATCTATCTACATATATCAAAAAATCATAAATAATAAATTACAACATTCTTTCTCTAATCTTTTCATATTTCAGTTGCTATCCAAGAATAAACCCTTCTCAATAATTCATCACATGCTTTTGCAGGTCATTGCTTTAGAGGTTAAAGAAATGTTAAAGATGCTTTTGAAAACAAGAAAAGTTAAGGAAGCTTTTGAAGTGGAGACTTTGGTGGGGATGAAGGTCATTGCTTTAGAGGTTGATAGAGATGATAAAAATCAAGCTAATGAAGAAGAGAAAGATGGAATAGGGGAAGAGTTGTCTCTGCTCTCTGATTTGTGGGATGTGCATCAAATTATACAAAGTGATTATGATATTTTTTTGTGAAAATTAGCAAGCTTATGAGTAGGGGTGGGAAAAAATCCCAGTGAAACCGATTAATAAAACCGAAAAACCGAACTAGAAAATATAGTTAATCGGTTCATTGGTTTAGGTTCAGATTCTAATTTTAATTGTAAATTTTTATGGTTAATATTTTAAATTTAGGATTTGGAATTTTAAAACCCGTGGTTAATCGGTTCATTTGTTTAGGTTTTAATTTTAAATTTTTATAGTTAATGGTTTAGGTTTAGGATTTGAAATTTTAAAAACCGTGGTTAACCAGTTCATAAATAATATATATTTTTATAAATTACAATTATATATATTTGTAGACACCTATTTTTTGAACAGGTAAAAAGGGATAAGAAACTGAAGCGTCCCATGATGATTTTCAGAGAAATGTGTCCGAGTGACGAGCTTTCGATTTGCTTGCTGTAATCTAAACAGGCGCAATCTGTGCACGGTTGCAAACTTGGAGGATTAAAACACAACTAGGCGTAAATAGCCCATAAAATCCAAAGGGATCGTAATCTAAGTCCAGAAATTGGATTAATAGCAATGCCTTAAAAGTTTATCGGCCAATTTGCAAGTTCTACGGACTGGAATTGACCATTGCCAAACCCATGAGGCTTTAATAGGTTTTTTTGACACTTTTAGACACTAAAATAGACTTTTAGCACCTTTTTACTTAGCTAGCAAGTCTAAATCCGAATATTAAAATTAAAATATTAATTAATTAATTAAAAGCTAATCCTAAATACATCTAGACTTATCAATTAAAACTTCTTCAACCCCTAACCAAACTCTGATTAGGACAAACCTGTAAATACATTTAAACTAACCTTAGACCTAATTAGCTATAGTATTGCAATTCCAAAAATTCCAACCCCCCTATTAGTATAGTAAACCCAAAAATTACACATCATATAAATTCATTAAACATATATTGAAATGAACTTAAGGGAGTTTTGATCCATCAACTTTATATCAATATACGTTTTTAATTATTAAAATATTCATCACATCAATATTTAAAATCCTATTAATTATACAATTGACCTTATACTTGAATATAGAGATCTAAAATAATATTGAGATCAAATTTTGGCAAAGAAAAAGCTATTGCTTACAAGAATAAAATGAAAATTATTTCAAAAACAAGAACAATAACAAAAAAGAACTAATAATGCCATTTATATTATTCATTCAACTCTTTTATCCAAAACAAACTAATCATTGAATGATCATAATTATCCATCAATTATTAGCTAGAAATTGAAAAACAGACACTATCTAATAACCCTTCCTCTTTCATCTATATCTACTCTCATTGAAAATCATTATCTAGACTTACATTCAAGGAAAAACACTCTCATATGCATGAAAGTATTAAAATTTTATAACGAGTTCCACCAAGAATTAGGTCTAGACAAAAAAACTCCCTACACTCACTAATTAAGTAATAGATAGCACATCATATAATCCATAGAGAAACTGAACCGACGCGTACCAATCAAAGCGCAACACGTGTCAAACCCGGACGAAAAACATACTAAGCTCAGGTCCATTATTTCCCTCTGGGCTAATCATATAATAAGTTTCTGAATCTTTTGAGCCCACAACTCGTTCAAAATGTGCCCTAATATACGCCAACTCACCATCTGGGCCTTCAACATCAGAGTTCCCAGGAAGAACACCAGCACCCATAGAAACTGCCCTAAGAAGCTCCATAACCTTGAGATCTTCCTCTAATGCATCTCTTTTAACTCCATAACCATTCTTTTTACCGTTACAGAACATAGTCCATAATGGCTCATCTAACAGCCTAATCTTTTCCTTTTCAATTCTCTTCTCACATTCTAATGCGATTCTCACCATTCCTGAACTCAGTTCCTTCTGTAGAACATTTGTTTGTATAGCTAACTCGACAGTAACTGAAGGTAAACACCTCGGATTTTCTTGAATAGATAAAGTTACCCTACCTCTACGATAACCGAACAACGTTCCGGTCACTTTGTTACCCGATACGTGGCGGTTGTGGCTGTCCGGAATTAACCCGCTCTGGAGAACAGGAATCTTGCAGACAGGAGTTATAATCGGAAGAGATCGAAAAACGGAGCGAAAAATACGAAAAACTTTGGTTTTCTGCTTCTTTTTCTCTACAGACGGTTCGACAAGGTTTAGGGTTTGGCCTCGTTGTAGTGGTCGCGGGGATAGAGGTGGCGGTGTTGGCGGCTGCGATGATGTGGGTGATGTTGGTGAGTTGGTGTTGATTGGAGGCGGCGTTGGCTCCTCCATTAATGGACTTTGATGAACCAAGAAGAAGGGGAGATTGCCATGAGAGAGTGAAAGAGAGAGAATAAGAGAAAATAAAGGAAATGAAAGGTACGTAATAAATTTAGGAAAATCATTAGATTCGTAAAAGCGGCCATCAAATATTTAGTCAATGATTATGATCCTATGCTCTTGGCTATCTGTTAGATTTTCTGTTTTTGTTTAAATATAGTTGTAACCATTCATTTTTTTGGGTGGGAATTTTTACTCCACACACATAATGATTATGACACTCACTTTTATTCGTAAATAACTTTATTATACCAACGAAATATATCTTAAATGATATAAACGCTGAGCAGAAATCTATTAAAATTATAAGTTTAATTTCTCCCACATCCTTTAATGGTCAAAAATAACAATAATAATTTTATTATTCTATATTAAAAACACTTTTCAGTTTGATATTTTATATTGTTATGCTGTAAACTCTGATTTTTTATAATCTTGTTTCATAGGTAACTTTTTAAAATTGAGTTTTCCTCAAATTCATTTTAAACTTGACGGGATCATATTAATAATCTACACCATTCATTACAAAATCTAGATTAATTTAATTACAATTGTACCATTTTGATTTACACCGTTCATTTTATAATGAACGGTGTAAATTGTAAATATGACCCATTCAAATTTATTTGAATTTAAAAAAATCCCAATCCAACTTTTTATTCCAAGCCACTTTACCTTTTTTTTTTAGTTATTTTCATCTTTTAATCATGTTTATCTATCTATTCTAAAATATTTTTATTTTTATTTTAGAAATAAATTGGCTATTAAATTGCAATAAATTTTTAAACTCATTTTAGACTATATATATAGCACCATGTAATATATTCTTTTACTTATTTTCATAAAATTTTATATTTTAATAGTTCTTAATAATTATCTTTTTCTAATATATTATATAAATAATTATGGAGAAAATCTAAATTTAAAACAGTTCCAAAAATAAGAAATCATATATAAAGAGTGCGTAATAGCTCACTGATCGAGTGCTCTTGCGCCGAAGATGGACGGGGCTAAGCGATCTGCCGAATAATCACAAATAACTATAAGATATATAAATAACAACAAAGTTTTAAATAATCTTGTAGACACCTATTTTACAGACAGGTAAAAAGTGATAAGTTACTGAAGTATCCAATGATAATTTTCAGAGAAACTAGTCTGGGTGAAAAGTTTGTGGGCCGCTTGTTTGAATTCAAACAGGCTGTGCGCGGTTGCAAATTTGAAGGATTGAGACATAATTATCTGCAAATAGCCTATAAAAATCCAAAGAGATTGCGATCTAAGTCTGAGAAATTGGATTGCAATATCGTAGAAGTATGGGCCAATTTGCAAGTTTGACAGACTAAATTGACCACACCCAAAATCCTAGGATCCTAGAAGCCTTTTAAGACATTTTCGGGCACCAAAATAACCTTTTAACCCTATTTATCACCTCTTGCAATGATTAATACGAATTAAATACTAATAATTATCTAATTAACACTCTTAACCCTTCATACACTTTTACACTCATAATACTATATGAACACCTAGTAAATCTAGGTCAACCTAATAACTATATAAACACTATTAACTCACCTAGGAAGAGGAACAAATTTAATAAGAAAATCAAACACCAACCCTAGAAACATAGAGCATAGCCGAACCACCACACACACTCACGTACCAGAAAACAAGCTTATACGCTTCAATCATTCAAGAATGCACTGCTGCTATCGATCCAAAGCTAGATTCTACATCCGGATAGCCATAAAACGAGCCAAGAATTTAGAACGGTACTTCTGAGGATCCAATATATTCTTTTATCACTTTTATCACTTTTCAATCATAATTGTTGATTTATGTGTATTAGGATGCATGTTTAGCTTGTTTTTGATATTTTTGCCATAAACTGCTTTATTCATCGTTTTGCCATGGTTGCCATGAAAATGATTTAGAAACATGTTCATAGGTTGTTTTGTATGTTAAAACTGTCCGATTTTTGATGCTTAGAACACATGTTAAGGTTTGATTTGCTATATTTGCCATATTCTTTGTCCATACTATGATTAATTGCCATGATATATACCTTAGAAGTATGTTTTTGAGCTGTTTTAATATGTTCTATCAATCATATTTCGATTCCAGTACATTCCAATATGTTTTTTTGTGCGTTGTGGCCCGTTTTAGAGCGTTTTTCATGAAACCCGAGCGAAAAACGATAGACCCCCCGCAGTCTGAGTATGGTGGTGCCGCCACCACCATATGATCGCGGTGCTTTTGGTCTTCAATCCCAACCACTTTCAAATCTTCTAGACGCGATCAAAATTTTATTTTTGTGTTTCTGGGTTCGTTTGAACTCGGAATTGAGCCCCGTTTTAGCCTATAAACATGTAATTAGCTGTAGCTTCCATTTTTAAGTTGTAATAGGCCAGAATCAATTTATTTCTGGACTAAAAAGTCCAAATTGTTAACCTGCCATGCAAACCAGGCCCTGAAGGCTATGCCCGCCAGAGATTAGCAACTTCCCGAAGCTATTCTGAGTTTGTTTAAACTCGGAATTGAACCCGATTTAAACTAGAGGATCTGTATCGATGAGAAAAAGAACTTACGTGTTTTAACCGAGTCCAGATTCCAATCACACAGACTGCTAGATAATAAACGAGTGCTAGACACTCTAGGTTTATAAGGTCAAAAAGTATTTCTAACCTTGCATGCATGTCAACGACCCATGTGTATGTTTATATTTTTTTATATGTTTCCAAAGCATGTTGATATCCAGTAATAATAAGCTAATGAACTTAAGCACGTTAACTTAAAACAAAATCCAGTAAATCTAGCAAATCACTTAAAAATCATAAGATTGTTATGAAAATGTAATAGTGGTTGTATAGGCATTTAAGATGACTTAATAAAATTAATCTCACGTATACATCTAGTTTAGACTTTATGCATGCAAAATGGTAAAGACCCACCTATGTCTGCTTCGTGATAGAAACCACTATGATTAGATGCTTGTTTAGGAGTACTTGCTACATGTCTCACATGCCAATCAAGAGAGTCATATGTGTGTCTCATATGTTTTACTGCTTTCTAGATGCATTTATATTTCCAGTACGATATCATGTGGACTGCATTAGTGAATGAGATGAGGTTATTGAATATGCCATGCAAATATACAAAGTGTTCGATAAGCCAAGTACAAAAATTTTGGTAGTGTCCATGAACCCGGTCTTTTGGTCTGATGCACGATAATCTCACCCATAAGCGAGTGAAGTAATTTAGTCGGTAGAAAAGGCATATTCTAGTTAGCTAGGTGACGACTCTATTATTTTCAAAACCTAATCAGATTTAAAGTCAGCCATAAGTCTGAGCGAGCGGCCCCCGAACCCCGCTCTGCTCACAAGTCTAAAGAAAATTAATTTTTAAAAAATTGATATTTCATGTTAAAATGTAGCTATAATTTATTTTTGGGTTAATTGCAAATTAATACACGAACTTTACCCTAATTTGCAATTACAACACGAATTTTGAAACTTGGCAATTTAATACACAAACATTCATTTTTTTGGCAAATTAGTACACCGACCAATCATACAACAACACGTGGCTTTATATGACAATGTCCACGTTAGTGTTTTTCCAGTTCAGTGTATCAATTCGCAAAAAAATGAAAATCGGTGTACCAATTTGCCAAGTTTTAAAGTTTGTGTTGTAATTGCAAATTAGGATAAAGTTTGTGTATTAATTTGCAATTAACCCTTTATTTTTTGATTTATGATCATAAATATACACACTTAAGAGCTTTAATAGTGTCATTTATGGTAATTTGGTGGATGATTCAAATGCCATTTGGGAAGAATCTGGAGTCTCAAATATCTTCTGCTTATCCAGAGTTTTTTTTTGCAAGTATATGTGTTGGTAAAAACGCTCACGCGTTAATGCCAACTTGTAATATTGATAGGACTTTAAGTCCGGGTTGTCGTACCCACAAAGATAAAGTTTAATTAAGTGAGAATGAATTTTCTTTTAAATTTTAATTCGCTTAGCACCGAAAAGAGATTTTTGTTTAATCAACTAAACAATCAACCAATTACTAAAATGAACTAATTTGCAATTAACAATTGCTAACAATTAAAACGATTAAAAACTAAACGAGATACTAATGGATAAAGGGTTTGGAGGTCTATATTCTACTTAGGTCATGCAATCTCGGGAATCGGATCTAGGGCTATAAATGCGAACCGAGCATTCCTAAAGCGTATCTCCCGCTTTCTCGAGACTCAAAGAGATACAAAACCGCAACATAAACCTACTAATCACGCCTAATCCACTCTCGTGGCACTAAACAAGATCAGCAAGCAAGTTCACAATTAAAACATCGACTCTAGAGTTTTCTAATATCTTACCCACTCTCATGGTGTTATCAATTAAGATTCTAATCAACCTAGTCCAATTAATTAACCTTCTCTCAAACCCTTAATTATTCTAGGATTATGCTTTAGGTAGCTAATCAAAAATAAACATTAGGAGCATTAATTAGAACGTCACAACAAGCCTAAACCCTAACCCAATGATGCATTTAACTAAGTTTCATACTAACCCCTAAACAAGGGGGTTAGCTATCATGGCTAAGTCAACAACAATCACAAAATAAGAATAATAGAGCATTAAAGTGGAAGAACTAATTACCTTTGTAGAGACAACTAATGAGAACATTCAATATAAAAAATAACTCCTCAACAATAATAATTGAACACAATCTTCAATTGAAAGCTTTAATCAATATTCAACAATGGAGTAAATGATACTTGGAGAAGATGGCACAAAGCCCTAAAGTTACCAAAACAAAGAGAATATTCACTAAGCTAAAAGGAGTTGTGCCTAGAGAATGTTGCATAACCTAAAATAGAGATAAAATGCCTTATATATGGATTATAAAAGAGGAAAGAAAACTCCTAGTACAATAGGTGTGTTGGGCCAAATTGAAAGTGGGTCTTATCTTGTGTCTTGAGCCAAAAACTGAATTCCCATCTAATAAAAGTGAAGGGCTCGATCGAGCCCTTCATTTAGAAGGAGGGGCTCGATCGAGCCCTTTGGCCGAAGGCTCCAACCTTCAGCTAAAGGCTAGGACTCAATCGAGCCCTTCATTAAAGGGGGAGCTCGATCGAGCCCTCTATCTGAGAGGGGGATTTCTTTGCTCCAAGACTTCGCTCGATTTCCGATTCGTTGATTCTTCTTTAACCCAAAAAGACTCTGTTTTGCTCCGTCTTCCCTACAAAACACACACACACAATAAGGTAAATAAAGCAACCGAAAAGCATGGTAAACATGTAAAAGCATACGGAAAACACCTAGAATACATATGAGTATTTTACTCCTATCAATGTGCAGCCTATCGTTGAAGCATTAGCTTCACCTCGAGTCTTCGTAAACTCAATGTGCATGGGCTGCATGGCTGGGCAAGATTTGGTAGCTCACCTGTTTTTCGAGTGCACCTTGGCATCTGATAATTGGGAGTTGGCAGGTCTGTATCTAGTTGGGACGGTGGAAGGGTCGACCCAAGATTGGTGTAACAATTGGCTTCAGCATCTTGATGAAGATGATAAAACTTTGGTCGTCTTTATTAGCTGGAATCTTTGGCTTAGTCGGAATCGTGCTTAGTGGAAAAAGAAGGTGAATGTAGCTTACCATTCATTACAAAGAAATTGTGTAAATCAAAAAAGTCCAACTTTAGTTAAAGGTGCGTTTGGATAAGGATGGATTTGGATTTGGATTTGAGCCAAATCCTCTTTTTGTATTGTAAAATTTGTTGGATTTGAATTTGAGTCAAACCCAAATTAATTTTAACAAGTACAAAGTTGAGAATTTAAAATAACTCCTTTAACCTATGGATTTCAAATAATCCCATTATCTTTATTATATTAAAAATTAACTGGCTGAATTAATTCAGTCAAAAATCGACTATAGCCTGATTCAAATGAGAAAATTGAAACTTTTATCCGACCAATATTTTTCAGAATTGTTTTTTCAAAAAAACATTTATGGAGGAATAGTCTGTTTCTCCTTTTCCGAGATACCCACCGCCGCTGTCCGACGGTAATTTTTTCGAAATTTTTTTTCTGAATGATCATTCTTCTCCTTTTTTGAGGTATCCGCTGACGTCGTCTGATGGAAATTTTCTCCGAAATTTTTTAATTCGTCTATTTTTTCAGAATTGTTTTTCTACGGTAATTTTTTTCGGAATTTTTTTAGACGGTAATTGTTTCCGGAATTGTTTTTTCTGAAGGATTAGGTACCTCCTCTTCCAAGTTAACCGCTGCCGGCGTTCGACAGAAATCTTTTTCCGTTGTTTTTAATACACATCGTTTTTCCAAAAAAAAATTTCCATTTTTTTCCTAGAGGATCTGACTCCTCCTCTTTCAAGGTACCCGCTGTCGGCGTTCGACCAGAAATTTTTTTTCGACAATTTTATTTTCAATTTTTTTTCCTGAAGGATCAGGCTCCTCTTCTTCCGAGGTACCCCCAATGGCCGTCCGACAAAAGAAAAATTTCGACAAAATTTTCCCAATTTTTTTTCTAGAGGATCAGGCTCCTCTTTCGAGGTAGCCGCAGCCGCCATCCGACTGAAATTGTTTTCCGAATATTGGGTTCTATTTTTGTTTTCCGCCATCAGTTTATTTTAATTAGGTTTGAAAAAAATTCAATTTTTTTTAAAAAATATGTTAGAGGGCGACGACGAATACCTCGTAAGAGAAGGAGCAGGTTCCTCATGAACAAAAAATTCGTCGGAAGGCGGTGAAAAATACCTCTGAAAAGGAGGAGCAAGCTCCTTTTTCAGGAAAAAAAATTGGAAATTTTATTTCGGAAAATTTTAAAAAATTATTCGGATTACTTTTAAAAAATATTCAAAAATAATTTAAAAGAATTGGAAATTTTTTGTTTTGAGAAATTATTTCTTTCAAAATTTCAGTTGGGTTTTATTTAAAAAAAAAAACAGAATTGTTTGGATAAATTTAATTCTATAAAATTTTCTTTTTCGGTTCGATTTTGAACATAAAAAATTTAGTTAAATTATAATATAAAACAAACAAAAAAAATTAACCGGTTGAATGTTTTTTGAAAAAATTATTACTTTTAAAGTTTTGATTCTTGTTTTAAAAACAAAATTGGTTTGATTCGATGTAAAAAAAGATACATTTTTTGAATTATTATTTAAAAAATATAAATTTTTTTAAAAAAAGAAAATAGAAAATTAATTATTAGTTAAATATTATATATATTGACTATTAAGAGTTCAAATATTTTTGCTTATCTAAACATGAGATTTTAAATTCATGCATTTGAAATTAGGGGTGTAAACGAGTTGGGCTACTCGTGAGTTACTCGAGATCGACTCGAAAAAAACTCGAGATCGGCTCGAAAAATTCGAGCCGAGCTCGAGCTCGAGCTACTCGAGCTTCATCTCGAGCCGAGCTCGAGTATCAATTGTTGAGGCTCGTGAGGCTCGCGAGCCTAAACGGGCCTAAACGAGCTTGATATTAAAAAATAATAATAATTTTTATTATAATTGTATTATATTTTTTAGCTTTAAATTTAAATATGTATCATATAAATAGGTCAAATTGTATATTATAAAGTGAAAAATAATTTAAATGTATCATATATGATCATTTTTTAATAATTATTTTTAATTTTATTAAATTCAAGTCGAGCTCGAGCTCGAGCTCGAGTAGTTCGAATATTGCTCGAGCTCGAGCTTAAGAATTTAAGCCCGCTCGAGCTCGAGCTCGAGCTCGAGCCTGTAAAACACACTCGAGCTCGAGCTCGAGCTTGGCAGTACTCGGGCTCGGCTCGGCCCGTTTACACCCCTATTTGAAATATAGGATTTGAAATGTAAAATTTGAAATCCAAATTGCAAATTCAAATTCATGTATCACTCTAAATGAATTTATATTAATTATTTTATAATAATAGTGTAAATTGAACAACATGAATGGTGTAGATAAAAAAAAGTCCAAATTTAGTTAAATAAATTTACATCAATTATTTTATAGTAAATGGTGGAAATCGAACAACACGGCCCTTTTAGCTGAAGTTAACTTGAGAGAATATTAGTCTTCCGATAATACTCATTTTATTTTACTTACTTTATCTTTTTATTTTAGTTTTTCTTAAATATTTTTAATTTTCTTACTCCAAGAATAAAAGATTTTGTAAAGTCAATTTTTTAAAAAGGATAATAAATATTAAAAATTAAATTGTTATAAGTTTCACATATAATTAAATTGAAATTACGAGATCATTTTTAGTATTGATTGAGCACAGTTTTCAAATTCAGAGAGAAATTTGATTTTATATTAATTTGAGGGGCAAATTGACATTTAACTTGATTCCTCGTCCGCTTTTATGAAAAAACGATAGACGTTTAAAGAGATACCGACATCCACCCAGTTAACGACACGTTACTCCAACCTTCAAAAACGACGTCACCGAACCAGTATCTTGCCACGTAAGCATCACTAGGTCCCATGCCACGTCACACCCGTACACCACCTCACAGAAAAGACAGACGTGGATTCATAATAACCTGCTCTTACTTTTCCACAAATTCACAAACTTAAAAAAATCTCAAACATTCTACAAACTATCAACCGGTAAACGATGGCCAAGGTGGTGGCGCGTGCAATTCACTGCGAGCTGAGTGTCGAGAAACCTGCCGTTTCGAGAAAAGAACTTGCCGTTTCGGTTCAGGTTCCTGTAGTTGGTAATAAAACTAATAAGGTGGGTGCAAGTGAACTGGAGAACGGGAAGATTTTGCTGCAACCGAGGCTTTGCACGCTTAGATCGTACGGTGAGGATGGGTTTGCTGTTGTGAAGAGTAGAAAGGACGGCGGTGATGAAGTGGTGTCGCCTTTCTTTGAGACGTTATCTGAGTATATTGAAAGTTCTAAAAAAAGTCGTGATTTTGAGATTATTTCTGGTCGTCTTGCCATGGTATGTTTATCTAACTTATAAATAAATAAAAACTTATAAATATTATGGATATTAGTTTGTTTTATTATTATTGCATATATTTCTTGATATGAATAGGATGATTATGCTTGATTAATTTGATGAAATGAAAATGAAAAGTTTAATTAAAAAATAACAAGAAAACATTTTTTTCATTTTGTTTCCTAATTGGCTTGTGCAATTTTTTTATTATTATTATTATTTAAGGTGCATGTATTATATTGGAAAATTAAATTTTAGGAATAGTTTAAAGTATCATATTTGAAGATTGCATCTTGAGAATAGTGGATCACCCAATTTTATTTTCGTTAATTAAGCTTAAAAAAATGAGTAATTTAAGTGAATCAAGTTGAAATATTGTAAAGTTCGGACAGAAAACATTTGAAACTCGAAACTCGACTCTATTGAATTTATATTAAGGAGCTACAGTTCAAGTTAATTCATATAAATGATTATTAATATTGACTTGGCAGTCCATTACAATAGCGCGAATTTGAGCTCAACTCGATTAGCATCAAGTGAATTTTGAGTATTTTCAAATGATCAATCCTGAGTAGTTTGCAAATTGATTTACTAGATTACTCCTTAGAATAAGACATTCAACAAATTACCGTGAGTCATTTAATAAGTAATGTATGTGTTTGAATTAAATTGTTTGATGAAACATAAATATGGTTGCAGATTGTGTTTGCAGCAACTGTGGGAACAGAGTTCGTTACGGGAACCTCTGTTTTCCGAAAGATGGATTTGCAGTGGATTGCTGAAGCAACTGGAGTCTGCTTAGGCGCGGTAACATGCGCTGCTATTTTTGCTTGGTTCTCGAGTGCACGCAGTAGAGTCGGAAGAATATTCGATACAAGTTGCAATACATTTATCGATTCACTGGTTGATGAGATTGTCGACGGCTTGTTCTATGAAGGTGACCAAAATGACTGGTCCGACCTGCTGTGAGAAACGCTAGCCAAGCTTATATATAAGTTGTTACTGCCGCCTTAAGTTCGAATGGTTCACAATACACAATGAACCAGGTCTAGCCAAGAATTTCTGGAATACATACACTCAGATATACAGTTTTATATACAGAAATACAGTGACTTACTCGTCTCCTCTTTTTATCATATCTTATGATTTGAAGTGTGAAGTATATATTTACAATTATAGACCTTTTAGTTTTTAGTGTATACAAAAAAGCAGTAGAATCATTTGTAAAATCAAGTTTGTTATATTCTATAGTTATAAGTGAACTTTGTGTTATTCTATAGTAATACTGGTTTTTAATTTGTGATAGTATAATTTCATTATTTCTCAAGACTTTTCTATTCACCAGACGAGTCGTCACTAGATGTGTATAAATTTTTTAATTTTATCTTATTTTAATACTACCAATCCAAATAAAGATATGACCAAACTTTTTTTTCTGTTTAATATTGTATTAGCATTATTAAATACATTTTATTAATAAAAAATATATATGGCTTTAAAAATTAACTTTTATTATTTTATAAACATGTAGTAGCAAAAATTATTTTATGATTTTAAATACTTGAATTTGAGCCAATTGATAAGTTTAATGTCAGTTATTTTATATATTTATATTTCACATAAATCATTATTATTAAATAAAATAATAATTTATGCTAATTTTAGATTATGTTATAATTTTAATCGATTATGAAATACTAAATAAAATAAATCACTGTTCCTACTTCATTATAATAATTTATAAAGAAACATATATGTATTCTATAAATAAAATATTATTATTTAACATTTTTATAATTTAATTATTAATTAAATTTACACTATAAATTTACACGTTAATTACTTAACAAATGATTATTTAATTTAATTATTAATTGTAATGTGTTATATTCTGAGTTACGTGTGACACACGTAAAGTAACATTAATTTAACAAATTCAATATTAAGATTAAAGTTTAATTTCATTAAATTTATCCAATACGAATACTCTAAGCCAAAATTATGTAAGTTTTATTTTATAATTACATAAAATAAAAACTTAAATCACTAACAAATTTAATTATGGGAAAACTATGTTGAATTATGCCTTCTCTTTTGTATTTCTTTTGTTCTGTTTAAAAACAATATTATATAACATACATATTAAAAAAATCTTTTTATTTTTATTATTAATTATTTTATAATGTATGTTTTAAATATCGGTAATTTATCTAAAGAATATAATAAAGGATATAAAGAAAATTAGAAAATGTTACTTAAAAATATAAATAATATATTGAAAAATTAGTAATTAGATAAAAAAATGTTCATTTTAAATGGGAAAAAAGTGAATATATTAAGTTAAATAGTTTAAATTCATAAATTTGAGAGGAAACTTGTCCTCCTACCTTCTCCTTTTCCATAACATATATATTAGCTCCATTCCATAACATATATATTAGCTCCAAATAAAGCCTAAAGTAAAATATCCCACATCGTTCGTTTAAGCACTTAGAAGAGCGTTTATAGTCAAATACAGTAACGCTTGCTATCGTCCCTTCGGGGACATCCGATAAAATTGGAACGATACAGAGAAGATTAGCATGGCCCCTGCGCAAGGATGACACGCATAAATCGAGAAATGGTCCAATTTTTTTTTTATCTCAATTTCCCTGATTTTTGTTTCTTAACCTGCATCTTACATTGTTTAAATCTCTGTTTTAACATGCATAGCCAATGCAGATTTGGTGAATTTCACTAAATTAGTTTGTTGGGTTTAGATGGTAGGTAGCATTACATCAAACAGATAGTGTGCATTTCAGTTTATGGTGAATTTTGAATTTCAGCGCTCTTAATTCTTCACATAGTTTAATAATATCTGTATTTATACGCCTCCTAATACAGATTTGATGAGCATTATTACTAATTTAAATCTCTCGGATTTTGTTATGTGTACTTGGAAAGTATAAGATGTTGTATACTTGTCTGCCACCAAACTATTTGTGTGTAGTTAGTTACAATCCTAGGTGCTCTTCATAGACTTATGTCTGGACTTAGGAAATTCTGTTATAAAATGTTCTGATCATTTATTTCATGTCTGTTCTAAACACATCCAGTCGATCTTCTCGCTCTATTTGTCTCATCCGAATGATAAACGCTGGTGTTGATAATGCAAGAAAAGACAGTGTCCCTTGCATTCTTTGCAATATGGCCTTGTTTATGTCAATGCATTGTTGTCGGCAGTCAACTTTTTTTAGCGAGTTCATCATTCGGCTGCTGCAATAATCGCGAAGTGTACTGCACCTTGGCAAGGATGGCATATATACTCTTCAAAGCTGCTGCTTTAATATGGATTTATCGTTGATTTCGTAGTTAGTCTTAGGTGCTCTTCATAGTTGGACACATTATGGTCCTCAATAATTATATAGATAGGCATATTTTCCGCAAAATTTATATTATGCTATGACCGTGATCATCTATTTCATTTGTATTCTAATCACTTGGAAAATGCATTTGATATATCTTCTCGCTCTATACGTCTATCTGGACTAATTTTTTATCATGTCCGAATGATATCTATTGGTGTTGATGGTGCAAAAGAATAGGACGTCTCGGGACTTGGATTGTAATCTTTGTACTGTTGCGTTGAGTTTATATTATAACATTGCGTCCAGCAGTCGATTGTCCTACCTAGCAAGTTCACTATTAACTGGTGAAGTGTACCTTGGCAAGGATGTCTTATATGCTCTTCCAACGCAGTCTTCTTTCGGCTGTATTTGTGGAGACTGCCACTTGCCGTTTGTTCATTTATATATCAAAAAAAAAAATTGTTATATAGCACGGGAACGGAAATGGAGAAGGGCGTAACAAAAAACAGTGAAAGTGCTCTTCATAGACTGATTTTGTGTGTTTTTTTTTATCTAATTGTGGATGCTAAACCTAGCTCTAGCGAACCTTTCTAATGCTTTAATCGCTCGCCCATAGAAGGGAGATCTGATAGATTTCTTACCGCAGATCGAAGGGACATTTTTGTTTAATGATCTACATATCAAAATGTGCCTAGTCAAAAACTTTGTTGTTAGATTGAATACCATGTTAAAGTCAGTAGAAGCAAGCATGAACCATCTCATTTTTGTTTTACCTCCTCGTATTCTCGCTTCGAGTCATTATATCTGCGTTTATAATTTCAACTTCTGATGGAAAATGTTTTCCTGTTTTGAGCAAACAAGGTTGTTATCATTTTGAGGGGAGATCTTACATTTGATTTGGCTGATTCCGTAGGTTCTGCTGATATGTGCTGCTGTGTCTGTGCTTCTTCGTCCACATTCTCATTTGGTTAACCAGAGGTTGATGGTGTTACTATCACCTGCTTATTAGCAGAAATCACCATTGTTACTACAAGTCTTCAACTCACACAGTGACAGTATTAAGCTAAAAAAAAACTCAGCCTATTCTAATTTTCGAATTTAATTGTACTTTTTTTTGTTAAAATAATTTTTCAGCTCGGTTCGGTTTTGGACGTAAAATTTCCTGGTTTAATTCGGTTTGATATCATTAACAATTATTTTTAAGTTCGGTTCGATTTTGGACATAAAAAAATAACGTTGTAATGTAAATCGAACCAAAATCATTGAGCCAAAATCGACTTAACCAATGGGTTTAGTTTGGTTCTAAAAGAATTAATTATCTAAAAATTTCTGTTGAATTTGTTTTTGAAAAACTAAAAATGTTGGATCATTCGATTTTGTAAATAAAAACATTTAGCTCGGTTCGGCTTTGTATTATATTTTTTTTTGATTTTTCGGTTCGGTTCATTTTGGACATAAAAAATCAATAAGTTCTATTGTAAACAAACCAAAATAATTGAACCAATAAACAAATCATCTGACAAAACCGACCATATCATTTTTGTTTGAAATTTTAAATTAATGTTTTGGGTTAATTAGACACAAGATTTTCTTAATTTAAGTCAAGTAATTCAGAAATTATACACCTCAAACTTGGACTTATATGATCCCGAGATGCAAATTAGTGAGCTAATTGATTCAAATGACTTATTTGACCTCGAAAATAAAAGTTTTAGGTCTAATTTATCGAAAAAAACTAAAATGTATTTATTTGACCCTTTATTCGTTTTAAATTGTATAGATTTGAATTTGAATGGAATCCAAAAATATTTAAAGATATTCAAGTTAATAATGAACTTGCTTACGTGACGAGAGTAAATTCCTTTTGTAACTCAAACACTGTAGTCTAATCCGATTTGCCAGAAAATTTTGTTATTTCTCTCTTAGCTCACCAATTTTCGTAGGTTTTTGAAGAGTTGTAGAGCCAGAGGAATATTGAAGAAACCCTCAATTCTATATTTGTGGAAGCAGAGTGTAGAAAACACGTAGCTTCTTACACCATTCTTATTTTTTGTAAGTTTTTTCTTAGCTTTTAAGTGTAAAATTTAAACCATTTTGATTGAAATAATTTCTAGTTTAATTTTTTTTAAAAAAAGCCATCCTGTCATTTTCGTATGTGTTTGCTGATCACCAAATATTCAAATGTGATTTTGTGCAGATTTGATACCATCTAAGCCTAATGGGAGTATCAAATTCATGCTTACCTTTTCTGCATGGAAATCGAGACATTATCAGCGCTTTGCCGGACGCGGTTCTCTGTCACATTCTGTCATTTCTTCCAACCGAATCTGCAGTCAGAACAAGCATTTTATGTACAAGATGGAGGCACACTTGGACCTCGGTTCCCGTATTACATTTCGACGACACCTCAGTCGCTCATCCGCAAACTTCTGACCACCCAAATGAACAATTCTTTCTGCAATCTGTAGACAGAGTACTACTTCTTCGTCGCGATAATATCAAAACCTTACGCCTCCAACTAACTAGTTTTTCAGATTGTGTTTCGCACCATGTATATTTATGGATTGGCACGGCAATAATGAGAAATGTTGAGGAGCTTGATCTGGATCATAGCACAATTGGGCTTCCCCAAATTATTTTTAGTTGCAAGACACTAAAGATCTTGAAGCTTGGTGTCAGAATTCGGTTTCAGATATTTGAATCTGTGGACCTCCCGAGACTAGAGGTACTCCATATTAAAAATTCTAGTGTTGCTAATTTGGAGAAGATGGTACTCGGGTCCCCGATTCTTAAAGAATTAGTGTTTTATAGGGAGTATTTTGACGATGATGCAGTCACCCTGTATGTGGTGTCATCTTCACTGAAACGTCTCACGATTCACCAAATTGATTCACAGAGAGGATTGGACGTTCGAAGCATGGTTATACGTGCCCCGGAACTTGACTTCTTCGAGCTAAAGGATCATTTTTCCGGATATTTTAGCGTGATAAATGTGTCGTCATCCCCGTTTAGCGCAGCTATTGATGTTAGAGGTTCCTATACAAATCATGTATTAAGGCTTATTAAAAGAATCTCTAGTGTCACTGTTTTACGCTTATCTGCATATATGGTTGAGGTAAATATATTTTTCTTCACTGTTTTCTTAATCTGCTTAACTATGTTTGATAGCATAGTATTCCTTCATAGACTCTCTTCAAGTCATGTGATGAAACACTTCCGAAGTTTCATTTTTTGACTCGATTGGAGATCGGAGCTTTCGGAGATGGATGGCTGATGCTGCCAAAGATACTCAAATGTGCACCTAAGTTGGAAGTGTTAATCCTCTATAAGGTAATTTTATGTTCTGTTTTTCGTTTTCTCTCTATTTTTATGAATCCCTCGTATTCCCAGACTCGTAACAGACTGCTAGAATGATCATCTGTACATGCTAATAATGTTATAAATGTGTGCCAGGAAAAGAATAAAATTCCTGACCGGACAATCTTTAACGAGGAGGAATCAGTGCCCAGTTGTTTGTTGTCATCCCTGAAGAGTGTCCAACTTAAAAGATTTAGAGGGAATGCAGCAGAAATGGAAGTCTTAAAATATTTCTTGAAGAATGGACGTGTTTTGAAGAAATTGGGAATTTCGATTTCTACTACTACGAATTTTCGGAAACTAGTTAAAATTCTCTGGAAGCTGATTATGTTTCCAAGGGGCTCAGGCACATGCAGGATCCTGTTAAATCGATCTTTTTAATGGAGGCTGAGTACTTTCATCAAGACATTTTACAGATTTTGATGTTTCACTTGATAAAAATTCGATTGAACTGTCATTTTTTTTGCAATTTGTTAATAGAGAACTGCTCCTTCATACAATAATTTTATGCACTTCTGCAGCAATCTTTATTCTGTAATCCTTGATATATTATCAAATCATGAACATATGTCTTCTATAATTTTTTGAACATATATAGAATCACAATCACATTGCCATGAGGATTTTAGTTAAATTTGATCATTTACATCACTAAACTAAAAGGCCAAACCAATTGAATTGAATCGAGTTGAAACATTGTAAAGTTTGAGCACAAAACATTTGAAACTCGAAACTCAACTCTATTGAGTTTAAGTTTTGGAGGTAGATGTCAAGTTTAATAATATAATTGATTATTAAGATTGACTTTGCAGTTGATTCTGATAGCTCGAATTTGAGCTCAACTCGATTAACATCAATCGAGTTATGAGTATTTTCAAATCAATCCCGAGTAGCTTGTGAATTGATTTGACTAGATGAGTAAGATATTCAACAAATTAATACCGTGAATAATTTATTAAGTGATGTATGTGTTCGAATTAGACTGTCTGATGAAGCATATATATGATTGCAGATTGTGTTTGCAGCAACTGTGGGAATAGAGTTCACTACAGAAACCTCTGTTTTCCGAAAGATGGATTTACGGAGGATTGCTGAAGCAACTAGAGTCTGCTTAGGCGCTGCAATATGCGCTGCAATTTTTGCTTGGTTCTCGAGTGCACGAAACAGAGTTTGCAGAATATTCGATAAAAGTTGCAAACATTTATCGATTCACTGGTTGATGAGATTGTCGATGGCTTGTTCTATGAAGGTGACCACAATGACTGGTCTGATCTGCTGTGAGAAACATTAGTCCAGCTTATTAGTTGTTACTGCTGCCTTAAGCTCGAATGGTTCACAATCACAATGAACCGGGTCTAGCCAATAATTTCCCGAATACACAATGAACCGGGTCTAGCTAAGAATTTCTGGAATACATAAACTCATATATGCAATTAAATGTACAGAATACAGGTCTCCCCTCTCCTCTTTTTTATCATATCTTATGATTGAAGTGTGGAGTATATATTTACAATTATAGACTTTTTAGATTTTAGTGTATGCCAAAAAAGCAGTATAATCTTTTGTAAAATAAAGTATGTGAGTATGCTACGGTACCTACCTATAAGTGAACTTTGTATTATTTTAAAGTAAAACTGGTTTAGTTGCATTTTGTGACCACTGAGTTGTAGCATAAAGAGAAAATTACAGGAATGGACTAAATAAGGGTCTTTCTTACAAAAATGCTAAGGCTTCCAAATTCTTTCATCAATGCTAATTTTTTCTTTATTTTTTTGAGCTGATTACGATTAAATATTACATTGCATACCTAATTGATCTCATCCTTACATATGGTACATGATTGAAAAAAAAAGGCCAAACTCATGTAGAGGTTCCTGTATTTTACACTTTTTTTTTCCGTAGGTCCTTATACTTCATTTTTGTATTATCTGGTCCCTCTATTTACCTATTTTTGATTTTCAGGTCTTTTGTGAGTTTTTTCCAGTCCCTCTACTTACAATTTTTGTTTCCTCAAGTCCCTCTACTTACAATTTTTGTTTCCTCCAGCCATATAAAAGAACCGAAAAAAACTCATAAAGGACCTAAAAATCAAAAATAGGTAAGTAGAGGGATCAAATAATACAAAAATGAAGTATAAGGACTTACGGAAAAAATGTGTAAAGTACAGTGACCTCTATATGGATTAACAAAAAAAAATCACTTGCTTTTTGGATGACCAATTATTCATCACTTGCCGCAACCACCACTTGCCCTAATTTCTTATTTCTCTCTTCTTATGCGTGGCACAGTAACTGGAATCAAATTCTTTCTCTTCTTCGCCATTTGTCTAAAGTTGCCATTGGAGGTGAAGACTGTTGTTGCGATCCGTCCATCGTCGTTCAAGCTTCTTGTTCATTTACCATTTTTTATCACTTGCTTTTTGGTGATGATGACACTATTGGGGATGATGGTACCGTCGATTGGGGATGATGTGCAATGGCGGCTTGATTTTCAATTTTATGAGATTTCATAGCGAGGAACCAGAGGATGAGGATGAAAATGACGTACGGAAGAAAGTAAAAGATTTTGCAGGGCATTGATTTTCTTATTTTGAACTTTACTGTTTGCCTGTTGCTGTGATCAAGTGCTGGGTTCATTGCATGCTGTCACCTATTTGCAGATGCTATGTTGTATGAAATGGATTTGCTGAAATGGAAAACGACAAAATGACGGTTTTCACGACAATAGGTTATACATAAAAGATAGCATTTGCAAATAGGTGACAATAGGTTATACATAGAAGATAGCATCTGCAAGTAGGTGTCATGTATTATTTATGTATTTAAGATGTATTGTGTATTTATAATATTTAAAAGATATATTGTTTTTTTATTTTTCGTGCATTATGTGATAGCTATTATAATATTGTTTGCTAACGTCTCTCATTTGTTTTTTACTTGTAATTTAAGATTTCAACAATGCCTTTAGCGAGAAGTTTAGTATACCGTTATACATCTTTGATACATATCAGATACATATGTTATACATATCAAGTACATGTTAGAAACAGCTCAAATACGTTCATTATATATATATATATATATATATATATATATATATATATATATATATATATATATATATATATATAGAAACAGCTCAAATACGTTCATTATATATATATATATATATATTAAACGTGTTTGACATGTTTTTTAGTTGTATTTGTATATTAATTTTTAATATTGTAATACCCCGTAAATTTTTATTAAAACTTTACGGGAAGTTTTAGAACAATTCGGATCGTTTTCGGTTTCGATGTTTCGATTGTGGTTCGAGTAAAATTGGGGGGCAACAGCAACAGGCCCCAGTGCAGCATGGTAGTGGGAACTACTATAGTGGCTCTTCTCAGGCCAATAAGGGGAGTCGCCGTACTCACAACAAAGGGAGGCATAATGCTAGGAGTACTCCGTACAAATCCAGTAGCAGTGGGAGTAACCGTGGTTCAGGACGCGGGTACAGTGGTGGATCGAACATTCCGTTCTGACGCAGACACTATGGTCAGTGTCAGTTAGCTCCTGGAGGTTGTTTCTCTTGTGGCCAGCCGGGTCATTTTTCCAGGAAGTGTCTGACATCTGGACAACAGATGTCTAACTCCAGTGTGGCGCAGTCATCTTATCAGCAGCAGAGACCTGCGTTTACACAGTCTGTAGGGTACTCTTGGTACTACATTACCCATGCCCTAGCGCCAGTCACGATTCATGAAAATGGGTCGTGACAAACTTGGTATCAGAGCTTTGGTTTCAAACCAAGGCCATTTGCTTGCTGTGTGTTTACTCTGTTAAGTATGGTTGTGTTTTAGGAACTACTGCGGATATAGGTTTCTGTCATGTCTTTAAAACGTCATCTTTTGATTTTAAAATATTCTGCCTACACCAATAGGATTGCGTCGAGTCAGTCATTATATATTGATTTGATGCTGTTAAATGTTAATTTTATTTCACTTGGGTGAATATTTTATTGCTGTTGATTTCTTGGGAAATCCTTTATGTTGCTTGTTTTGTTCATACTTGGGTATGAAATATCTGTGTATTTAAATTGTTTTTGTTCAATCCTTAGGATATGGACAATGTTGTTCGTACTCGTGCTCGTGCTGTGGCAGAGCAAGAAGCTGAGGCTGATGATGCAATTTCCATGGAAGTCGATCAGAACGTACCACCAGTTCCGGCCAATGCTGGACATGGTAGAGGTAGAGGTGCTGACAGAGGTAGAGGAGCTGGTGCTGGTAGGGGCGGAGCTAGAGGACGTGGTGCAGCAGGTGTTCAGGCACCGAATGTGCAGCAGGCACCAGGGGTGCAACAGGCACCGAACATGCAGGCGTTCGACTTCACTACTTTCTTGGCTTGGATTGTCGAGATGCAGAACAACCAGGCTCTTCTGCAGAATCAGTGTACTGTATTGGGTCAGATAGCGCAGCAACAGCAACCTCAGGCTTGTGCTGTAGCTGGTATTGGTGGACTTGTTGGTGTCGGTCATATTCCGACAGACAGAGAGATAGTGATGACCTACATGAAGTTGAATCCGACTTCTTTTGATAGTACTGGGGATGCTCTGATAACCTTGGATGGACTGGATTAAGTAATGAAATTGATAGATTAATCAAATTATGGATGTTCTTGAGTTATAATTCTGTTTTAGGCTAAACTAAAATCTGGAAATCCTTAAATAAATCAATAATAGGTGGCTAGCTATAAATTGTACCTTGGGTATATTGGAGAATTTTGTTATATCAAAATCTTATGTCAATTGTGTCTTCCTTAATAACTAATTCGTTGAACTTATCTAAATGGCTGAAAATTTGTAATTAAAGGGCAGATTTCATAAATTGAAATGAGTACTTTGGGTGCCTAATTGGTTGATGGCTTGTTCAGTAATTTTATGTGTAATTTGCGTAAGTTATGTGGCTTACCTTGGGTGGTTTAATTAAATTGTTAAGGGCTGGAAATATGTGTTTTAAAACTGTTTTAGGATATAAAAGATGTTTCTCTGATTAAGATTGCCGTTTGATCAATTAATAGAATTGATGCAAACTAGGTAAGGTTTTGCCTTCGCTTTGTTGGTCGAAATTTAGCCTATGTTAAATTGAGCATGTTGATTTTGTTATAAATCATGTTGATATCATTTTAGGCTATCTATTAAGGTTGTATATACCTTGGGTGAGATTTGTCAAATGTTGGCAAATTACTTGAATTGTTGTTATTTTGGTGTTGTTAAGTTTAGTATGAGTTCTTGTTTTCAAATTAACTTTGGTCTAAAAAGGATTTAATTTATTTTGGTTTGAAATAAAGGATTTATACTTTGGGTTTTGCTTTGGCATACTTTGGGTCGGGTGAGACTTATGTCGCCCGACATGTTGTGTTGAGCTATATAGTGATTAAGGCCAACACACTACTTTGGGCACTTCAATTGTTTTAAAAGGACTATTTAAGTATTTAAGTACTTCAGATTTGATTTCAAAAGTAATAACTAACCTAAACTTAACTTGCCTAACTTGTTTATATGGATTGTATGGATTCTTTGGTTGAACTTTGGTTGTGATTGAGATACTAGTCCTATGTGGTGTCTAGTATTCTTAGAGTTAGGGGTTGTATGTGTTTTAACTTATATCTTGCTTTTAGACTCGTCGTCTGCTCGTGCTTCAGAGTCTATGCAGGGTTAGCTTGCTTGCCAAGGTTATCACGTGGATATGCAAGCAGTGAGTTTATAGTGTTATTTACCGCTTTATTAAGTACCACAAATTATTTTAGTATTTCAACTGTTTACTAACTGTTTTAAATAATTATGGATCTGGATTGGAATGAGCTACTCGATAGGCGAGTATCGAGACTATGTGCACCGGTAAGCACTTTGGGATTGGCTGACTATATGTCTGGCTTATTTTTGGATTGATGAGGATTTGTTCCCAGTTACTTTGGGCTATATGAGTCTCGGGATAGTTCAACCATGGTGACTCAGTAGATACAGGTCGCAAGATAGTTCCACCGAGATGATCTTGTATCTAAACAAACGATAAGACTATTCTACAAAGCTATCGAGACTAAGTCTATGACTTACCCGGACACTGGTGATCACACAACCTATTGACGCCCAACAGGTAGCTCGTTCCCCAAGATCATATACTAGTTTTCACAATTCTAATATTCGATAATACAATACACAAATTCATATATAACGATAAAATACTATAGGATGCGATGTAATTTATTAATCATACTTGTACTATCTCAATTAGATATAACATAATAATACACAAAAGTAAAGTATAACTCACAGAATACGCTATCCAATCTAACGATACACCAGTATGTCGATTTATGTTTCCCTGGAGGTACTAACTGGTCGATCTTGTAGCTCGTCGATACCTCTGTTACATATCAAACCAAACGTATGTTTAATTCAGATACGCGAACTTAATGTCAACACGCTAAGTTGCAAACTTAGGTTAATACGAATCTTATTCTTATTATGATTCTTGAATTCACTCTCTCTTAATCGTACTCTTATACCTAGCCAAACTAGTCGTCGTGTTCATCTTATCGATCATCAAACACTTATTACATTCATTCCAAAACCCTAATCATAAACGTCATGTTCTATGTCCAAATTTCATGTATTCAGAGTCCATAAGTCAAGATCAAGCTAGAATACTTCGTGTTGGATCTCGGGATCCCATTCCTGCCTCAAAATAGTCTTGGCACATCATGCCAAGCCTTTCTCACACCCTGAGGGGTCTCCTCACGTCGTGAGGCATGCTCTCACGTCGTGAGGCATGCTCTCACGTCGTGAGGAGTGTCCTCACATCGTTTGGACGTGATTTCCGACTTCAAACGCAATTCCGACGTGTTTCTGACTCTATTCCGATCTAAATTCACATACCCATCAGCACCACAACTCATTGAAACATCAAAAATGCATAATCCAAGCTTAAAACGAATCAAATACGAGAATTCGATACGTTTCGACGAAATCCTAACCCTTGGAAGCAACTGAACTCTAATTTCAGCAACCAAACATTGATTATTACCTTGATTTTATGCCCTAAGAAGATAGACAGTCCTATCCTCTTTCCAACGCAACAATAATCACTCAATTCCGAGTCCGAACGAAGAAACCGCAATCGATCGAAGTTTGGCGGTGAAGAATGGAGATGAAAACGAATTTCTTAGCTCTGGAAGTGAATTTGGTGATTTTATTTCATGCGTTAGGCCATATATACTTTGGCTAAAGTGCTCTCTTGGTCCCTCATCTTTATCTTTCAAATAAGTAACTTTTATATTTTTTCTTTTGTACGTTTTACTTCATTCATCACGTAACCGTTTAACTCGACTTCTTATGTATTATTTATATCCAAATAAATAATACTACCCCAACATCTTATTAATTTATATTCGGATAATTCCTTTTAATTTATTCTCGGCTAAAATACTTAAGTTTTCCAATCTGAGACATAAATTCCACTTTTCCTATTTTCCCGTTCATTTCTTTCGATATCATCACTTCTTACTTTAACCCATGCCGATATCCAAATTTTCTTATTTAGATCCTTACACATAGACGTCCTACTCGATATTATCTTTTTTTTAATATCCAAAATCTTATATTTTTGCAATTCCGGTTCCTCTGTACATGACACGTTGCACTAAATGGCACCTGAACTTACAGGATATTACATGACTATAGTTCTTTTTTAAAAGAAAAATTGAACCAAATATGTTGTTTGTAATTTCTTTTTATAAATATTTATATATTATGTTTAATTTAATTTTTTTTATATAAAAAATGAACAACACGCCATTGGATGTAATGTTTTCTAAAAAATAGCCGAATAACCAAAATTTTGTCCCACTTGAGTCGAAATTCTGGCTCCGCTCCTATAGGCAATAACATCTTAATCACCAAAAATTGTTAAAACTATTTGTATTATGTCAGTTATAGGCAAATCTTTAAAAATAATCAGATTTAGCCAAATTTTATATATTTTATTTATTTTAGCCATTTTTGAATTGAAATGGTTTTTTTGACACCTTGTCGTCCACGTCATTGCCAACTAAGCAATTGACTGACATAACAACTGACATGTTTAAATTAGATTTAGTATAACTAACACAAAATACATAGTTTAGGTAGTTTAAGGTGAATAAACCTAATTTTAAATTCAATAATTAGTAAGTTAGTTCTATCATTTGTAAAATTCATATTTATTTAAAAATAATTAAAATTTTCTATTTAATACTAATTAAAATTAATCTAATTTTTTTAGTAAACCTAATTAAATCTAAAAAATTTGTTTTATAATATATTTTCATGAATATGTAATTAATTTAATTAATAACTAAAATTATAGGATAATTTTAAATTTTTAGCTATTTTTAATTAAAAAATTGAATTAATGTAATTACTTAAGAATTAATTTTGGTCCTTTAATTAAGCAGCCTATGGAGTAATTCGTTTTCTATTTATGTGTGTGTAGTTGAATTATGTACATTATCGCTTATTTGTTGTGTATATTACTCACAGATTGTTCATCGGAAGACGAACAATTGGGTTTAATACGGCGGCGGTCTCGACGGTCCGGCAACTAGAATTTTGAAAACATAAATTTTAAGATGAACATGACATTTTTTATTTTTAATAGAATTTAAATTAATTATATATCCATCAAATATTATTAAACAAAATTATTAGATTTAGTTAAGTTTAGTAAACAATTAGACTAATTTGAAATAGTATTAAATAGAAAACATTTTTAAATATATATGAATTTTATTATAATATAATTAATTTATTAATTATTGAATTTTAAAATTAGTTTGATTTTTAAATTAGGTTTTTTCAACTTTTTTTTTGAAATTAGGTTTATTCGACTTAAAATACCAAAACTATGCATTTTATGTCAGTTATAGACAAATTTAATTTAAACATGTCAGTTGTCATGTCAGCCAATTGTTTAGTTGGCAGTAACGTGGACAACAGAGTGTAAAAAACCGGTTCGATTCAAAAATGACTAAAGAAATAAAATATATATGTTTTGGCTAAATTTGGTGATTTTTAAAAGTTTGCCTATAACTGATACAAGATGTATAGTTTTGACAGTTTTTAATGATTAAGCTTAAAATAAAATAATAATTTCAATAACAAAAACAAAATATTAGTGCTCATTTTAGGCTAATAATCACCCACGGCCCCTGACTTTAGGGGTACCTTACAACAAACCCCCTGATAAAAAAAAACGATCAGTAAACCCCCTGATCTTTGTGGCGGCGCCACCTAAACCCCCTAAGCCCCAAATATGACGAAAATACCCCTGGCGCAGTCTTTTTCAGTCAACTGTCATACTTCAAAAAAAAAGGAAAAAAATCTGACGGCGCCACGTCAGCTGCCACGTCAGCAAAATTTCATAAAAAATTAAAACACCTAAAATACCCTCATATTTAATTTAGAAAAAGACAAAAAAAAAATCAACCCGCTAACCATTTGATTAACCAAAATAATTAACCCAACCATCAATACCGCCGCAGCCCAACCACTGCCGGAAAATTTTCCGGTCACTGTCCTCGCCGGATCTGTTCCAAGAACAGATCCATCGTCGGATCTGTTCTTGGAACAGATCATCGCCGGATAACAGATCCGACGATGGATCTGTTCCAAAAACAGATCCGACGATGGATCTGTTTTTGGAACATATCCGGCGAGGATGGTGACCGGAAAATTTCCGGTCATCTCGGAGAAGATGACCGGAAAATTTTTCGGCGGTGGTCAGGTGACGGGTTGGTCGGGTAGCGGTGGTTGGGTCGTTTGTGGTTGGGTTGATTGAATGGTTTGGGTTTGATAGAGTTGGGTTGTGTAATTTTATTATTTTTTAATTAAATATGGGGGTATTTTAGGTGTTTTAATTTTTTATGAAATTTTGCTGACGTGGCAGCTGACGTGGCGCCGTCAGATTTTTTTCCTTTTTTTTTGAAGTATGACAGTTGACTGAAAAAGACTGCGCCAGGGGTATTTTCGTCATATTTGGGGCTTAGGGGGTTTAGGTGGCGCCGCCACAAAGATCAGGGGGTTTACTGATCGTTTTTTTTATCAGGGGGTTTGTCGTAAGGTACCCCTAAAGTCAGGGGCCGTGGGTGATTATTAGCCGTCATTTTACAACTCACTTAAAGTGAAATAAGCTATAGAGTTTAATACATAAACACCCTTAATACCTACTATTTTAAACCACCAGCCATATACGAGGCAAACTGATTTTTCCTAACATAATTATTATTGTTGTCAAACTCAAATCGGATTGGCCGGTTCATCTAAAAAACGGCTAGATTATCGGTTTAGACTGCACTAATAACCTCTATATTTAAAGAAATGTTTTTATCTCATCGAACCGGTCGAGTAATTGTGGATTTTCAACGATTAAATCAGTAAATCCGGATCCATATCCAGCCGGTTAATAATCAAAATGCTGCACTTTTCTTTAATAAAAAAATTAGAATGCAACGCCTAGGGTTCGGTCACAGCCCCTTGCGTGTAGAGTACAAGATGCATGCTACACCACCAAACTACTAGTTTTAACGAGTTTAACTTTTATTTAAATTATATATATATTTAAAACAAGTTGGTTTTCTATTTTCAATATATCTTATTATATAAATCATTTATTCTCATAAAATTATATTAATAATTATTTAATAAATTATTATTTTTAATTTTCGATTGAACCCCAGTTCCTTCTTTATCTTCTTTCTTCACCGGTTCTATGGCCATGTCGGTTTTGACAACATTAATAATTACGGAAAGATCGTTGGTAAACTGCTGATTTCTAGTAATATATATTGTATACTGATTTTTAATCATTTATCGTATCAATAGAAGTTTCTAATTAGAAAAAGTAAGGAGGAATAGGAATGATATTATCTGGAACAACAAATGGAGTAATGCCGCTCAAATTGTGAGTAGAATCTTGAAGGAATAAAGGATCACTTTACCCCCCGAACTTGGCACAAAGTATTAAAACATTCAAATTAGCAAAATCGGATCACTTTTATTCTGAATTTGGCAAACCCGTTTCAAAAACACCCCTATGCTGATGTGGCACCCTAATTGGAGAGTGAGATTCTAATTTTACTCTAATTAACTCTAATTAACTTAATCTAATTAAATATTTAACCTTAATTAATCTAATTTAATTAAATCTTTAATTTAAATTTTAAAAACGATAAATTCATTTGTTTTTTTACACCACCACCACCGCCGCTATCCCTCTTCCTCCACCTCTAGCAACCACCACCCAAAATCCATCCACCACCGACCAAACCCAACAACAACCGCCCGAAACACCACCCGCCACCCATCTGAGACGAACTGAGTTCGTCTCTCAGGAGAGACGAACTCAATTCGTCTTCAATACATCAACAAACCCAGATCTGGGTTCAAGAGTTCCCGTGTTTGTCTCTGTTAGAGACGAACCGTTCGTCTCTCACTGAGACGAACCGTTCGTCTCTGAAAGACGAACTCGGAAGCTGCCGGAAAAGATTTTCGGCAGTTGCTGATTATAATAAAAAAATTGAAATTATTCTGTAAAAATTACAAAAAGGTACATTATATTTTTAGTTAATATGATTTTGATATGTAAGGTTTTAAAATTAAATTGTTTTTTTAATTATTAGGGACTAATTTATACAATATTAAAAAAATTAGGATCATTTTAAACATTTCACCATTAAAAACCACATAGAAAAAAACCAACTCTAAAACCAGAGAGTGTGCTTCACTATCTTAGGTGAGAGTGAGGAGGGGGGTTTTGTACCAAATTTGACAAGTTCATGGTAAAAGTGATCCTGTTTCGCTAATTTGGACGTTTTTGATACTTTGCGCCAAGTTCAGGGGGTAAAGTGATCCTTTGTTCAATCTTGAAGCCTGAAGATTTGCTAACTCAGCTAGAGGAAGAGGTTCTAGCTCGGGTTTGTCCAACGATGAGGAAGGTATGACGTGGAGAGATCCCCTGGAGAATTGGGTGAAAGCAAATGTCGATGCGATAGTTTTTCCGAAGCAGAATGGCATCGGTGTCTCCTGTTTTGTCAGAGACCATCAGGGCAGAATTATCCAAGCTAGGGCTGCTAGGTTCCAGGGTCTGTTCTCCCCTCGAAATGCAGAAATCATGGCTATTCGGGAGGCTCTCTCTCGGCTTCATGGTAGATCAAATGTTATTCTCGAATCCGACGCTCTGGAGATCATATCGGATATTAGCAGCCTCTCAAAGGTGGAGTTGACTTAGGCATCGATAATTGTTGTTCTTTAGCTAACCAGCTACATAATATTTCTTTTGTTTTAGTAACACAATCTGCAAATTCAGCTGCTCATTCGCTTGCGCAAGCAGCTCGTTCTATATCAGGTCATCAAGTGTGGTTTCACTACTAGAAAACTGCATTTTAGCAACAGATTTTTCCGTCGCAAAAGGCTGAAATTCGTCAGTAAATTAAGTTTTCCGTTGGTAAAAGGCTAAAATCCGTCGGTAATTCTCTGTTTTCTAGTAGTGTTTGATGACTTCCCTGCATTTCTTACGAATGTAACCGCTTTAGATTGATTTATCGAATATAGCCTCATTTTATCCTTAAAAATAATAATTAGAAAAAGTAAAAGTCAGTAAAATAATTTACATATTTTTATAAGAATTTTTCGATAATATTAAAAAATTATAAAAAAGAATCTACATGCTTTTATTAAACATTTTCTATTATTTATATATAGTTTTAGAATTTATTAAATCTATTAAATTATTTACAAACATTACAAACTCTTTTTAATTCCAATTATAATCATATACTGAAAATTGCGTTTTGGATTAAAATCGTAATATAAACGTTAAAATTGAATAAAGACACTGCCAAATATTTGGCTTTATTGGTCAAATAGCCTAAAATTAACTACTTAGTTAGTTAAGAGAAATTATATAATATTTAGTTTGGTGGAGTAGGAAAATAAAATACCTATACTCCAAACTATATATATATGGTGGTATTTAACAATATTTAAAGTGGTCTATAAAGAAAACGCATAAAATTTAGAGATCGAAGAGGAAATGGAGAGTGAACCCTATCTTCCACAACAATCACATGAATCAGCTGCCACCAAAGGCACTACCTTTTCTAGAACTTGTTTTAATGGTGTTAATACCTTATCAGGTTACTTTTCTTTATTTCTCTTTTTTTTTTAATCTTTTGATGCTAAAATAAACATAGACCAACGGGGATGGGTTCAAGTGTTAAGCGGATTGATATCGCTTAAGTAAGATTTCAGGTTCGAGTCTTGTGAATGCAAAAAATCCCCGCTGGCAGACTCACCCACCATTCCGGATTAGTCAGGGCGAAACTTTGAAAACCGGATGGACAACCAAAATAAAAAAAAAACATAGAGCATTATTTTATTTACTATTTACTTTTGCAGGAGTAGGAATATTATCCGTTCCGTATGCACTTTCTCAAGGAGGATGGCTGAGCTTAATTCTCGTATTTGTTGTAGCAATTTTGTGTTGGTACACAGGAATACTACTAAGAAGATGTATGGATGAAGATGATACAATCAAAAGCTATCCCGACATAGGAAGAAAAGCTTTCGGACATAAAGGAAGAATTTTAGTATCGGTTTTCATGTACGTCGAACTATATTTAGTAGCAGTAGAGTTTTTGATTTTAGAAGGTGACAATCTAAACAAGTTATTTCCGGACGTGATGAGTTTCAAATTTGGTGAAGTTGAAGTCGGAGGTAAACAAGGGTTCATTCTGCTAACTGCGCTTGTGATATTGCCAACAACATGGCTGCGAAGTTTAGGCATGCTGGCTTATCTCTCTGCTGGTGGTGTTTTGGCTTCTGTTGTGTTGGTTGGTTGTGTTCTTTGGGTTGGTGTTGTTGATGGTGTTGGATTTAATGAGGGAGATGTTCTCTTCAATTGGGGTGGCTTGCCTACTGCTATAAGTTTGATTACCTTTTGTTACTGTGGCCATGTGGTTTTCCCTACTTTGTACCATTCCATGCAAGATAAAACTCAATTTTCTAAGGTACCATTCCATGCAAGATAGTTCTGTTTTAGTAGTTCCCCCAAAGTTACGGTGTCTAACTCGCACGCTTCAAACTTAAAATGAATCAAAAAAAAAAAGACAAAATTTAATTTGAAATTTTTGTGCTTTTCATTATTTTTTTTACTTTGTCTCTAAGCGTTTTTGTTCTTTAGTTGGTCTTTTATTTTTTTTATTTTGTATAGTATTTAAAATATTATATTTAATCAATACAATACATGTATAAACAAAGTTACAAAATAAGCAATGTAATAATTAAATTGGTTAATTAATCAGTACTAAACTAATTAATTAACCGATTATTAACAAAAACAATAAAACAAGAGTTGCAGCCTAAGATAAGAGATTGCAGGAATTTCCTGCTCTCCGGTCAGCAGCAAATTTCTGTTCTATAAAAAATATAGTAAAGTTGTTAGTTCGAGTGTTTTCAAGTTTTGCTTTTGAAATTTTGATATTTTATAACTATTTTAAAAAAAAATTGCTTCATAATTTTTCGTTTCAGCATCTTTGGTTTTGAAAATAATTTTAAACCTTAAAACATTATATTTATAATTATTCTTGTATATATAGTAATTATTATTTGAGTAAATTACTCTGAGCCCTCCACATATATTATAATTTATAACTTGGTCTCTCATGTTTAAAAATTAAATTATATATCCATCCATTTTTTGTGTCAATTAACTTCTTTTTTTCAAACTGGTGTTAATTAACTTAGTCAAAGGATTAAGAAAAAAAAATCAATTCAATCTTTAAATTTATAATATGTTTAAATAAAACTCAAATTATTATGAGGTTTCGTGACTAACGGCTTCAATTTAATTTTTAATATTTTAATTTTTTGAAAAATATCTTTTTATTATGGAGAAAAAAATAAAAAGTAAAAATTAAAACAAATTGAATTTATTAGATTATTAAATTTCACAAATTTATAATCTTTATTTATATTTGTATCAAAAACATGTTTAAAGACTAAATTGAAATTTAAGTTTTTTCAGTTAAATTTTTTGACTCAGTTTTAACACCAAAAATAGACGGAGAGATTAATTTGTTGACAAAACAAAAGTGTAAGATTATATTGTTGTTTCCTGCTTCAACAGTTCTCATTTTAACGTATCTATTTTACTGAATACTAAAATTTATTATCATCTAATTTTGTTTTCATGTTTCATTTGCAGGTTTTACTAGTATGCTTTGTCACAAGCACCCTCACTTACGGATCAATGGCAGTTATAGGATACCTAATGTATGGAGAAAATTTAAAGTCTCAAGTGACCTTAAACCTCCCTACAACAAAAATTAGCACACAAATAGCAATATATACTACTCTAATAAATCCATTTACCAAATATGCGCTCGTCATTTCTCCAATTTCTAAAGCTATTGAGGACAAATTTCATCTCGACAATAGACGATATCTCAGTATTCTACTGAGAACTTCGATTATGATCACCACATTAGTTGTCGCATCCACCATTCCGTTCTTTGCCTATGTAATGGCTTTTATTGGAGCTTTCTTGAGTGTCACGGTTTCTATGTTATTACCGTGCCTTTGCTATCTGAAGATTAACAAAGCTGCTAGAAATTTAGGGTTTGAGCTTGTGGTGATAGTGGGGATATTGATTTCGGGGTCTTTTACTGCTGTTGTAGGTACATACATATCTCTTAAGCAAATAATAACTCATTTGTAAAAAAAATAGATGCGATGGCTAGATTCATTGTAATAATTCTGTAATAGCAATAAAGTTCTTTTACAATAATACATTTCCTTACTAGCCATCCTGGGATAAATATTTTTTAGATCACTGAAGTATAGTGTTTTTAAAAAACGGTTACCAAATTATAAAAAGTTACAAAATAGTTATCAAACTACATTATGTTTACAAAACGGTCACCAAACTATAAAAAGTTACAATATGGTTATCGAACTATTGTTTTTTTACAACGATTACCAACCTGTTTTTTTTTTTAGAAAAAGGTTATCTTACTATACATATTTTCTTGTCCATGTCATCAATATGGTAACCCGTTTGTATAAAAATAATACTCGAATAACCGTTTTGTAACTTTTTATAGTTTGATAACCGTTTTGTGAAAAGACTACAAATCAGTAACTATTTTATGACTTTTTATAATTCGGTAACCATTAAGTAAAAATACTCTAGTTCAGTGACCTAAACAATATATAACCCAGCCATTATAATATGACGAAATCACATAAAAAAAAAATACTCAATTTAGTCTTTTTTCATTTATATGCAATATTTAAAAATAGAACAAAATTTTCCCGCTGCCTTCCTATAACGAATTGACTAATATTTCTATCTAGTTCTTGATTGATTATTCAGTTTCGTTCAAGAACTGAATTTGATATTTAATCAAGTTTTGTTACGCATTCAAAATCAATCACGTGGGACATTGAAAAACTCTTTTTCCCATCTCATAAACTCTATAAACTGTACTGTTCCAAAATTTCTAACTAAAGAAATGAATAGGCTAGCTAGCAATATCAACAGACGAATACTTAGTTCACCGCAATTGGGAGAGTAATTTTTATGTTTCTAATTTTGCATAAATGGACCAAATAAAGAAAAACACAATCCAGTTTATCGATATCCCTCGGCAGAATTTAAAATTCATTCCATCCCATTGTTTCTAGAATTTGCAATTGCATCCTGAAAAAATAAAAAATTATAGTTAAACGAATAAATATAAATAAAATATCATGTATAAAAATTATATATTTTAACATAATCTCATATTTTTTGCTCTTGATGTGGTGAAGTAGAAACTAGTTCTCACATTATTTTGTATTGTGGTTATGCTTGGGATTTTTGGAATTGGATATTCGCAAAAAATTGGTATTCTTTGGATTACTCCATTATCTGCTCATCATTTTTATTGTTTCTGAATGGATTGTGCTCTCAGAGAATACAAGGAGTTTGGGGGGTTAATTTGGTTTTTTAGCGTTTTGTAATTATGAAAAGGAATGAATAAGAGATATTTTATGGGTGAGTCTATTCGGATTGAATTTTTGGCTTTCTTGGTTATTAGCAAAGCGGTTTTGTTTTATAATTCTTTTCATCCCCATTTTCCTTTTTCGGGTCTCGATATTTATAGATGTTAAGATTGCTTTGTAAGGTACTTTTAATTTTTACTTATTATTTTTTTTGCCTTTCAGTACTTGTGGTTGAGCTAATAAACAAGCATTTATCCAAAAAAATAATAGTTAAAAAAGATAAGTATATGAAAAATTATTTTGATTAAAAAATGTACAAACAAAATCATTCTGTAAATTTTCAGTCATCTCTTGAGAAGTAATGAGATCTGCAGATAAAAATCTTCCGCTCGATTCCTTCGAATAAATATAAATATCTCATTTTTGTAAGACGTCAATCAATAGCTTTAGTTTTTATTCCTTTTGCTCTCAACTGAAAGAGGATCATTATTGTTCTTGATGTTCATACTTTATTTCCAGATTTTTGGGATTGAAACCCCTTTTTAATGCAAGTTTATTATTGGGATCTTCATTTTTTTCGTTCATGCTTTTAATACCCATTCTACTTAAGGTAATCATCCTACTCTTTAATATGCTTAGTAATTATTGATTAGTGACTAATGCTTGTTTAGTTATGGGTAGCTAAACCCCTAGTCTACAGGTTGTTATGACTGCCTTCTATGATTACTAGATGATTGGTTAGGATTGTATGGGTTAGGATTTTGTTATGTTTATTAATCTTAATGCCTAGATTAATTTGATCATTTAATCTTTAATTAGTGTTTGATTCATGAGGGTGAAAGTTAATCAAATAGACCTAGTTAAGCATAAGCTTAAGACCTAAATGCGTGATAGTGATTTAGAGATTTAGCGGTTGTTTGAGCTTGCAGACTAATCAGATTGATTGGTGTAGTCGACATCCAATTGCGCGGGAGTGAGTTGGATTTTGACTTATCAATCAATTGTCGATTCTTCGTCTTCCGGCTCGAGATAGGTGATTTGGATACTTTAGAATGGCTTGACCCGAACCAATACTCGTATACCCGATATTTCTACATAATAATTGATTTGGTATGATTACCAACTCTTAGGCGCCTTTAATTATTGTTTTAAACCTTTAATCAATTAGTTGTTCAATTGTAGTTTGTTTTATAACTTAATCGTTGCTTGCTATAGTTCAGTTCCGTAGTTGTTAATGGAAAAACCTTTTGCTCATTGCTAAACGAATTGGAGTTCAAAATCGTATTTCACTCACCTTAAACCTCTCGTTTTTGTGGATTCGACCTCGACTTATCGAGCATTACAAGTTGGTGTTTTTAACCAACAACTACATTCAGCAAATTTGTAGATGAGTAATATTTGGCCTAAAAAACTTTACTACAGAGAGAATATGAATATGGAAACAGTCTTCAAGCATGCTTTGCTAGCATATCCAAGTTGAATGCGCAAAGATTTCTGAAACCAAGTCCACCGCACTTAAAGAGTATTACACTTAAGGGGGAGATTGTTTAATATTAAATGTGATATAAATCTCACATTGAAAAGTTATGAGTAGAATGTGGAACATATTATAAGTGTAATGGACTACCTAACCCATTGCCTTAGGGTTTTAGGTTTGATGTGGTGCGCAAGTCGCAACTCACGGTTATGTGGTTCCTATTATAGGCCTCATGAATGTATTCTCCTATACATTGCGCTCCTTCTGAACCAATGTTAGAGAATTTTCACTCACTAACTTGTAGTACTCGACAAGTCGAGGTTGAACCCACAAGGACAAGGGGTTTAAAATGAACGAACACGGATCTTGAATTCCAATTCGGAAAGCAACAAACGATTGATTTGGATTTATAACTACGGACTAATAATAAGGTAAACAATAATTAATCTATCAATAACAACCAAACAAACAACTATTTAACTTAAAGATTTAAACAATAATAAAGGTAAGTTCAAGGGTTGCTAGCTTAAATTGGTAATATCTTAGAGTCGGGATTGTTGAATGGCGCCGGTTTTGGGTCAAGCTATTCGAAAGTCCTAAGTTCCGCTCTCTCGAGTCTAAAACTAGGAAAATTGCAATGAACTAATCAACCGATAACTAAATTGCCCTAGCATAATTAGTTATCGACTAAACTAGCAAATTACAATTAATCAAGCAAACTTAAAAGACCACCTATTCCCTAAACCTCCCTCGCGTGATTAGGTCCTAGGTTCATGACTAATCAATTCCGTCTAATTAGTTGACCCTCGCCTAATTAATTAGACCAAAATCCTAGGTTAATAGATCACACTAACCTAGGCATTAAGAACATATAGCCACAACAAACACAAGCCAATCACAACCCCAATCCCAATCAACTAACAACCTAAATTAACAACCCCCAAATAAAGAGTTTAGCCAACCATATTTACTCTAACATTAATCACAAGGGAATAACTAATAAGCATAATGGAAATAGGATAGATTACCTTAATTGGAAAGTAGAACACTAACATAAATAAGATAATGAAGATTGAATCATAAAAGCTTGCATTAAAGAGGGTATAAATCCCAAAATCTGGAAATGTATCAAGAACACTAAAACTAGAAATATTCTCTAGAGCAAAAGGAAATTCTCTCTACTTTTTAGTTGATTCTTACAATAATGAGGTAATGACCTAAAAATAGAGATAAGAGGGTTTATATAGTACTTCCCCAAAAAGGAAATAAAAGACATCCTATTACATGGGTGTTTGGCCAAATAAGGAAGTGGGCTTAAGTCTTGATTCTTCAAAATTCGAAATCTGAGCCCATCAATTAACCCTTGTCTCGATCGAGACACTCATTAAAAGAGTGTGTCTCGATCGAGACACTAGTAGCTCAGAAGCTACTGCCTAAAATCTTGGCCTTGTCTCAATTGAGACACTTCCTTTTGTGCCTGTCTCGATCGAGACAAGCTTCTGGCTTCTCGAAGGTTTCGTTTCTTCGCTTTCTTGACGATTCTTTCGCTTCCTTTAGCCAAAACCGCTCTAAAACACTCAAATGCCTTGAAAAGGTAAAGCACGTAATAAGGTACTCAAATCATCTCAAAACACTATGAAAATAGCATAAAAGTGCTTTTAGAACACCCTAGTAGATAGGAGTATTTTACTCCTATCAACCAACACCTTTCAACAGAGCATAGAACCTTTCTGAACATAGGAAGAACAAGTATGAAGACAACGGATCACCCTAGCGAAGTCGACGATGGGGTTGTGAAAACCCATAAGTTGTTGCATTAACCATAAAAGAAAATGTAACTGAGCTGATACATGCCATAATTAGACAAATAAAAAGGTCGAGAAATTCTCATAACACCTTCTATAAAATTTCACTCTATTCTGTTGTAAGCTTTACTCATGTCAATCTTCAAAGCTATTAAGCCTTGCTTACCTTAGGATCTTTCTTCCATCGAATGAAAGATTTCAAAAGCAAATAAAGCATTATCTGTTATAAGACAAGGGACAAATGCACTTTCAGATTCATTGATGACTGTAGAAAGGACAAACTATGACATGTTAGCAAGCACTTTGAAGATAATTTTATAGATAACATTGCAAGGACTTATATGTCTCATGTCTTTTATCGAATCTGGGTTGGCCACTTTTAAAATAATGACTATTATACCTCCCTACAACAAAAATAAGCACCCTAATTGCAATATGTACTACTGTAATAAATCTATTTACCTAATATGCACTCGTCATTTCTCCAATTTTTAAAGCTATTGAGGACAAATTTTATCTCGACAATAGCCGATATCTCAATATTCTACTGAGAACTTCGATTATGATCACCACATTAGTTGTCGCATTCACCATTCCGTTCTCTGTTTATGCAATGGATTTTGTTGGATATTTCTTGAGTGTTACATTTTTTATGTTATTATCGTGCCTTTGCTACCTGAAGATTAACTATCACGACCCATTTTCATGAATCGCGACCGGCGCTAGGGTATGGGTAATGTAGTACCAAAACCCGTAGCTAGCCTTTCAATTAACATATGAACACATAAACCTGCAGAAAACCAATGCTCGGGGGCAAACGAGACTTCAGCCTAAATCTAGCAGTTATAATATTCAACAGTTAATATAACATGCTCATCCAATTCCGAGTCTAAAATAGATTTAACATAAACCAATGTAAATAATGTAACATGCCAAAGCAATATAACTAAATCTGACAAAAACTATAATAATAACAAAGACGTCTAGATACTACTGCGGTCTAAGAATAAAATAGTTTTACAGTTTGTTAAAAATAAATGGAACCTCCGAAGAAAAGTAATTGCGGAGATCACCAGACTCTCTCAGATCATAACCCTGGGAAAAATTGGGAAAACAACGGGGTCAGATATACTGAGATGAGTTTATACCACTATCTACATTTATTAAGTGGAAAATATTTAAAACCGTTTAAAATATTTAATAACGATATTACGAATAATAGTTGGAACCCTAATCCACAATTCTAAATAAATAACATAATCCAATAGGCCTGGTCCCGAGAGCTGAGCTACACCGAGTTACCACTAACCACACTTTACCATATCCAGAGTCCCGAGAGCTGTGCTACATCGAGTTACTCTATTTGGTCCCGAGAGCTATGCTCACACCGAGCTACCACATTTCCATATATACCTTACCCAGATGATTACCGGTGCGCACGCAGTCCTAATGATGCCCATTAGGTAGCATGTTCCAACTAAGAGCCATAATATAGAACAGTTCGAAATATACGTACAGTATATATATTTAATATTTAAAATAACAATTTACTTAATAAAGCGGTAAATAGTAAGTACAAACTCACTGCTTGCTAATCCACGTGATAACCGGCAAGCAACTAATCCTGGTTCGCCTCTGGAGCACGAACAATAGACGGGTCTAGACAAATAAAATAATTATTAAAAACAGGCCCTAACTCTAGAGAGTACTAGACACCACATAGGACTAGCACAATTAACACGTCGGAATAAAACAAGCCATAACACATAAAAATACCCAATAGGTAATAAAATCCAATTAATAAAAGTTTATTGAGTTCTCGCTTAAAATCCGTTTTACAAATATTATTTAATAACCTTTAAGTAATAATTAATTTCCACATAGCGGGTTAGCCGAGTTACCAATAATTACCAAGCTAACCTCACTTGTCGGGTGACCCAAGTCTAACCCGACTCAAAACGTTTATCAAATATAAACTCGAGTTTATATTTATAAAATAACTCGATAAAATAATAATCTATTTAAAAGCAGAACTCAATAACTTCAATTTCAAGTAACCCAAGTTACAACCCAAAAATATAACCATTTTAAGTTTATAAAAGTTTAGGAACTAAACTGTACTTTAGCCATTTAGGGACTAAATTGTACTTTAGCCAATTTGATATTTAAAATCAAATTAATTACTTTTGTTTATAATTAATACAAAATATAATGTTACTAATTAAAAACTTACTTAATTAAGTTATACAAATGTTCAGGGGCTAAATTGTAATTTAGCCACATTGATATTCGAAAACAAATATAATTACCCGAGTAATTATATTAACTTAAGTTTGTAAAACATTTATCGTCACAATTTACCAATTTATCAAACTTTTAATTTAATGAAATCTTCAAATTTGAAATTGAAATTGATTAATCAATAGATAACATTTAACTTAAGGAATCAATAGGTTTAATGCAAAACAAATCAGTGATCTAATTAAACCTTTAGCCAAAAAAACAAATAATTCGGCCAATCCAGCGATGACATGACATCATCTTCCTCACATATTAACCTAATGAATCCCACGAACAGTAGCTCCAAAACATTGAACAAAATCAAACAATATAACTTCAATTTGAAAGCAATCATGAAACTGAATCATTGCCCAACCTTAAACCTTCAATCATCAAGCAAACATAGCTCTTACCATTGATTAAGAAATCATAAATCCCAAGAAGGGATTGACAGTAAACATTCGTTCTAAGAACGACGAAGAGGAAATCATAAAAACGAGCTAAGGATTCCCAACCGAGCTTAAACAATTAACGACTAAACATACAAGAGTGATTTATAATCCTCTAATGCAGCAAAATCATGATCAAAGCAAGTAAAGGAATTCGGCAATAATGGATTCCCCAAGAAACAGATTATGAAAGCTTAAAACGGAAACCGTACGGCGATTGAAACGAGATCGATAGCGTACCGTTTTGCAAAAACGAGATTAGGAATCGTAGAGAATTGAGTCTAGAACGTCTGAGATCGAGTGGAACCAATTTCGATCTAAAAACGAGAGAGAACGACTCAAATTACGGAATGTCGTTCAAACGTTAAAACTGAAATTTAAAGAACTAAGGAAACTTACCGGAACAACAACTTTGGAAAGGATTTTGAAGCGTTAAACTTCAGAGAAAAAGTGAACGGAAGACGGCTATGGATTGTCTGAAGTGAGGAGAATGAATTAGGGTAGAAAGTTTCGTTTTTAAGTAGGTCGAAATAGGTTAGAACAAAGGACAAAACTGCCCTCTCCCACGGTGTATTAATTCTCGAACGAGACCGGCAAAATTGGCCTGGTTCTCGTTCGAGAATGCCTGGTCTCGTACGAGACCAGGCTACAAAACAAGGTTCTCGTACGAGACCTCCCCCTTTTCTTTTTTTTCTTATGGTTCAACCTTTTTGGTTGAACCACAACTCGAACCGAGTAACCCCAAATTCCAACTAGTCACGAATCGAACCACAAAACCGAAAACGACTAGAAAAACTACCGGAATTTAATCGCAAAATAAATTAAAATTTTACGGGATATTAAATTAACAAAGATGCTATAAATATATGGTTTGAGCTTGTGGTGATTGTGGGAATATTGATATCGGGGTCTTTTATTGTTGTTGTATGTATTTACATATCTCTTAAGAAGATAATAACTCATTTGTAAAACAATTAGATTGATGACTAGATTCATTGTAATTGTTATGTAATCTAATATTTATCTATAATCTATAAATGTAAAGGAGGAAAACATGCAAAATTACAATGTTAACTTCCGATAACTAAACAAATTACGAAATTAAATACAAGTCTAATTCTAATAAAAAAAAAAAATTATATTTAATATACTTTTTCGGTAATTGAGAAGGGGAGAGCGCTTTTAGAAAAAATTGAACACACAACCTACCAGTTTGCTATCATTGAACTATAACTCATTAGTTTATTTAGTCTTAGTTGCATTTGATTTTGTTTGATTTAATATTTGGTTTGATTAAGTTGGGTTAGTGGTTTGGCGATGATGCCATGACAGCTAATTTGCCGAGTAGAAAGTGACATGGATGACATGGAGGCAATAAATCCGGTTCGATTAAAAAAATAGCTAAAAAAGAAGTAGAATACAGTAAAATTGGCTAAATTTGGTGATTTTGAAAGATTTGCCTATAACTGACACAAGACGTAAGAGTTTGACATTTTTTGGGATGTTGTCATGTCAGCTAATTTGTTGAATTGGAAGTGACATGGATGACATGTAGACAACAAATCCGGTTCGATTCAAAAATAGCTGAAAAAATTAGATTATAGCAAAATCGGCTAAATCTAGTGATTTTAAAAAGTTTTACTATAACTGGAATAAGACATAAAAATTTGGTACTTTTTTAGTAATTAAGCTTTTAAAAAAGAGGAAATTAGAGAGAGCACTTGATTTAGAAAAGTATTCCCAAAAATACTTACTCTCTTATTTTTATTGATGGAAAACTTTTATCAAGATTTTACACGTGATGGGCTCATTTATTTTGACTCAGCACTTGATGGTCCAACTTGTTTTCTCTATAACACTTTTGTTTCCTTTATTTACATGGAAACACCACTGTTCTCTCTTTTTTAACTACATTTTATTTTTGATTTTGAAATTAAACATTCTCTATTTCTCATTTTGTTTTTCTAATTCAATCCTGACATTTTTTATTTAACATTTGTAATGAATTATGATTTATTTTTGGGTTTGAACAAATTGAAATTTCTTAACATAGTTTTTTTTTCGTTCTAATTTGGATTACTTCTACTTCAACACAAAGGCATCAGCTATGATAACAACAACTGCGGCAACGGCTTTGATAACGACCAAGTCGACATTGGCTCTAATAACGACAATGGCGACATCAGCTCCAATAACAACGGTGACCAGGTCTCTGAGTTTAATTTTTTTTTTCAGAATATTCGACAAGGATGGCGATGGCTGCTTCACCACTAAGAAATTTGGGACTGTGCTTGTTGGATCAGAATCCAACTGAAGCGGATCTCCAAGACATGATAAACGAGGTTGATACTAATGGGAACGGTACTATTGATTTCCCCTAGTTCCTTGATTTGATGGCCCGTAAATTCTGTTATTTTTGGCTAATGTAAATTGTACAATATGAAAATCTTGATATAGCACAGAAGTTATTCGACGAAATGCCGCAAAGGGTCTTGAATTGTCTATTTTTTTAAGACATGTGTTCTAATATGTTTATTATTTTCTTGAATATTTTATGTCTACTTTATGTACTCTTTTTGTATATTTTGTATGTAGTTTATTAGGTTAGATTATGTTGAATTTAAAATTTGATAGAAACTGTTTTTACAATGATGTTCTTGTATTTTATATATACATTCTTTCTACTTGTATTCTTCTTGTCTTATTTGTTGGATTATGTTATGTTTGGTTTAGATTTTGAGAATTAGCTGTTTCAAATTCAGTTCAAATATTTGTTGTATATTTTATGTCTATTTTCTGTCTATTTTCTATACTCTTTGTATAAACTCTGTTAGTTTATGCCATGTTGGATTTTGAAATGTTATGTTTGGTTTAGATTTTGAGAATTAGCAGTTTCAAATTCAGTTCAAATATTTGTTGTATATTTTCTGTCTATTTTCTATACTCTTTGTGTAAACTATGTTAGCTTATGTCATGTTGAGTTTTGAAATGTTATATTTGGTTTAGATTTTGAGAATTGGCTGTTTCAAATTCAGACTATTTTCTATACTCTTTGTGTTTGCCATTGCTTTTAATGAATTATTGATGGCAAAAATTGCGATTCCAGAGACCCTTTCTATTGAAGATTACAGGCTTCGTATATCGTTTCAGCTTTAATCATATGGAGTTATGCAAAGTACTGAAAAGGTATAAAACGAAGAAAAAGTGATTAAAAGGTTAACTAGAAGGAATATTCCAAAGCGAAAAACTACTAAAGCTCGCAGTGTTATCTATATTATAAGTTTCTTAGAATTATTGTGGTTATTATGTTTCTTAATATTTGTTCGTGTTCTATTTTTAAAATGTTTACAGTTCTTTTTATGTAAAACAGATTATATTTTATAATGAAATTTATACTTTTATTTTTAACAGGTTTTAATTTTCTATACATAAAGTATACATATGGTATACATAAGTTATACCAGATGCATAAATTGAGAATTCATAAAATATACACTTGATATACTAAAGAAAGACATAAATTATTTAATTGCATTTTACAGGTTCTAGTTTTATGTACTTGTGCATTTTACAGGTTCTAGTTTTATACAAAAACATCATATACAAGGTATACAAAAGATATACATAAATTATACCAAAAGTATAAAATTAGATTACATAAATTATTCAATTGGTAGACATAAAGTATATATTTAGTATACTAAAAGTATAATTGGTAGACATAAATTATTTAATTGCATACCGACATGGTATCTCATACACTTAGAACATATTTTCATGTGCATGTTCTCTCTTTTAAGTTTACTATGAAAGTATTCTTCCCATTCAGCACATTTAATAGATGCGTTGGCACTATCTATATCAGATTGTATTAGGAAATTTACACATAAAAAATATACATAAAAGTATATAGTCAATACACATAAAGTATATAAAAACGCTGTAAATAGAAACTAGAAACATACAAGGTATAATAAGAATATGACTAAAGTATATATAAGATAATACCAAATATTGAAATAAAAAATACAAAAGACAATGCCAAATACTGATAATAAATGATGTTGCCATTTTTGAAGCATTAAAAAAATACGATAAGTATACTGATAATATACATAAAGTATGTATAATTTGATTAGCATGAACATTGTAATTATTTAAAAAAATTAGTATAGCAAATGTACAGTATATATAATATTCAAAAGGTACACCAAATCATCGTAATATTTAAAAATAAAATAAGCAGTACATATAACAAACTGAGGAACACACGAATAATATTTTCGATATAATATTAAAATTAATTAATTTGGATACATTTTGTTATTTTTAATCTTTAAATTGCGTTAATATAAAAAGAAACAATATAATAAAATTATATGAGGGTATACTAAAAATATACAAAAAGTATACTAAAAAAATAACAACATCAGTAGTTGTAGAAAACAGCAGCAACAGTAAGAGAAAACAAATTACAACAGTAGTAGCAACATAAAAAAACAACAGTAGCAACAACATGAAAAAAAAAAAAAAAAGCAACATCACAATAAACTAAGTTATTCCATAAAGCTAAAACAAATTGAAATCAATTCCTAGGATTAGTTGAATTCGATTTCAGAAGTCGACTTTAATCGATTTTTAGCTGAAATCGATTTCAACTGATTCTAGAAATTTAATTAAAAATAAAAAAAATCATCAGCTAAAGTAAATATTTGATACAAAAGAACCACAAATGGGTTGGTACCACCAACAAAATCATTAGTTAAAGCAACAAATTCAAGAAGAATTTTGAAAAAAACAACAATAATAAATGCAAGAAATTAAAATGTCTAGGTTTAATGATAAAACTCTTGAAAAAGGCTTCTCTTTTTTGCAAATCAGAATTCAAAGATTTAGAGGTGAAACTTGGTAGATCTTATCAAAGAAGCAGCATAAATAAGATCAATTCAAGATAAATCGTCTCCTCCGAGTTGTTGTTGCCTGGGCCGGCTCCTACAATCTGCCGCCGCCTACTCCTCCGATTTGCTATCATCTCCTCTGATTTGTGTCGTCTCTTCCGATCTTCTTCGTTTTGAAAGAAATTAGATGATTTTGTATTTCAGATCTAGGTTTGGAAAAATCAGATAATTTGTGTTCTTAAAGGGGATAGAAAGAACTTTTAAAATCAAGTGTTGGATGAAAAAAATTTGAGAAAATAAGTGCTAAAAGAAATTTAGAAAGTTAATTAAGTATTGACTCCAATTAATTAGAGATGTCCGTAATTATGAGAATATTTTTTTCTTTTTGAATATTTTTTAACTTTTCCCTTTAAAAAACCGTAGACTCTTTAGCCCTAATTTTTTTGAAAGAATTTATCTATTTTATCTTTATTCGTATATAAAAAAAATTCATTTGTAAAACATTATTCTATGTCTCCAGCATAGCAACAAGAGAATACAATAATGAAGTACTTTTTTTTGCTCCTCTAACATACTCCATTATTGTACGTTTTCCCTTACTTGGTACCCAAGTTGGTATATACTAGAAAGGAACTTTAATTGTAACTAAAATAAAAAATGTATAAGTTTTAAATAATTTATTAAAACTCACTCACTTCAACTCAACTAATTTATAATTGTATATTATTATGTAACAAAATTCATTTTATAAAAAAAATATTATTTATAATTCGACCACAACTTAACGTATACATTAGTGAAAGAGCATCGTACATAATTAATATATAAAAGGAGGTTTAAAATTAATTAATAATAAACAAACAAAAACCAGTCATCCTATCCTAGCTACTGTTCCTATAAAAACTATTCTTCTCTCACTCTCTCAAGCTCACTTACTCTCAAAAAATGGCATTATATACTCAAATCTTAAGGATAATCACGCATAAGCCCAAATCCAAATATTTTTCTTACATTTCAGTCCCTCCCTTCTCTACCACAAATACTGCTGCAACCTGTGTTTATGATCCTCCTCCGCCACAGCTTCCTCCATTTGATTATAGTCCCAAGCCATATAAAGGTCCAATGGTTGATGAAATTCTCAGCAAGCGAAACAAGTTTTTGGGTTCCACTCTTTTTCACTATTATGAAAAACCAGTTAGTTTCTATTCATATTAATTTTTTATGAAAGTATAAATTAATAAATTGAATACGAAACTTTGATTAATTACATTAGTCCGTTCCTATATTTATAATAACTAGTTTTGCTTTATGTGTTTCACACGTGATTCGTAGTGTGACTCGTCAAATTATCAAATATAAATAGTAGTTAATTTGTAATAGTTTATCTTAATATGTTGAATTCATACCCAAATTTTATAATTATATTATATTTTAATAGAAAATATAAATAATAATTAAAATAGTAATTAATCGGATAGTTTATCTTATTTTGAATTCTATATGATTAAAAAATAATTAGAATAGTAATTATTAGATAATAAAAGTAGTATATTTTAATTAGTATTTTAGATAATTATTTTAACATAATAGTTTATTTTAGTTAGAATTCTGATTTATCTTAACATAGTAGTCTATTTTAGTTAGTACTCTAACTCTAATAATTATTTTAATAGTTTTTAATTAATAATTAAATTTTATAAAGCGAAAAGGACATTAACGTAAATATGTCTATCCCTCCTCCATCCGTGCTTTTATATACAGTATAGATTAGATTTTACTTCTTTTTGTTACTTATATTGACTACTACTTCTAGAAAATTAAAATGAAGCAGGTGTATCATATTTTACCATAATAGTGTATTCTATTTTCTATAAAATAGATATCTAATTTAAACATTAAGTTCAACGGTCAAATATTTTTTTTAAAGAAAAAACTATCTTCTTACAAATCTAATCAAAATTTTAGTTTTTACTTTATTCTCAATTTTAAAAAGCTAATTATAATATAGGACCGATTTCATTAATTACTAATTTGATATTATTTTAACATTTTCAATGCTAAATTAAATATATATACATATATATACACACACACACATACACACACACACACACTTTTACTCTTTTCTTATAATTGTTTAAATGTAATTTTAAAAAAAATAATTTTTTAATACATCATGTTTCATGCCAATTAAATAATTTGTGTAATTGAAATAAAATTATTGTGAATTTAAATTGGATTAAATCAATCAACATTAATTTTTTGGATTAAATTTATAAAAAAATTAAAAAGATTTAGATTTATATCTATTATACCTAACTTTTACCTGAACAGTTTATGGGTACATCTCCCATATTAGAGTGAATTTAAGGAAACATTTTTTTGTTAGATTGACCCATTTAAGGAATTATGTCTCTAATCAATAGTATTAGTGGCACATTGAGAAAGAACATTGATTAATCTTGTCTAGTTCAAATTGATAGTTTAAGCTTTAATCAAACAATTTAGGCTAGCTACTCTTAGTAATTCAGTGACCAATTAATTAAGAGTCTGTGGAGCTTATTTGAAAATAGAGCGATTAAATTTCATGTCCAGAGAGAGCATTATGTGTAGTGTAATTCCAAATTTATACTACTTAGGATCCCACTCAACTCATATAGCATTAAGATTGATCCTAAACTTATTTTGTTTGTTTTTTTTTAAATAACTTTAAATAATTTAAAATTGATCAATTACAATATATTGAAAATATTTATAGTTTTCTAATTAGTTATTAAAATTATTGTTATTGTTTTAATTGAACTAAAATTATTAAAATTAATTGGATTTAAAAGAAGAAGAAGAAGAAACATTTAAAAAAACTGTAGTCTATTTAGGCCTAATTTTTATGAAAGAATTTATCAATTTTATCTTTATTCGTATATAAAAAAAAACTTAATACTATAAGAGTTCATTTGTAAAACATTATTCTATGTCTCTAGCTAGCATAGCAACAAGAGAATACAATAATTGAGTTTTTTTTTCTTCCTCTAACATACTCCATTATATCGTACTTTTTCCCTTATTTGGTACCCAAGTTGGTATATGCTAGAAAGGAACTTTAATTGCAACTAAAATAATAAACGCATAATTTCTAAACAATATATTGAAACTCACTCACTTCAAATCAACTAATTTACAGTTGTATATTATCATGTAACAAAATTCGTTTTATAGAAAAAATATTATTTATGATTCGATCACAACTTAACGTAAAAATTAACGATCAATATATAAACGGAGGTTTAAAATTAATAAATAGTGTCTCATGATGATTATGTTATTTGCATAGTTGAATCTTGTTGAAGGAAAGATGCAGTATTTGTTTGATGAAAATGGGAGAAGATATTTGGATGCATTTGGTGGAATAGTGACTGTGTCATGTGGGCATTGTCATCCTGAGGTTTTGAAGGCTATAATACAACAAAGCAAGCTTCTTCAGCATACTAATACTATTTATTTACATCATGCTGTTGCTGATTATGCTGAGGCTTTAGCTGCCAAGATGCCTGCAAATCTCAAGGTTCTTAACTTACCATTTAATCATATTCATTATTTTTTAGAGCTTTCGAGTAATAAATTTTGGCGGTCAGCCAATATTATTTTTTGAATTTAAATTTTTATGTCTTTTATCAATTACGATGAACTTTTTTAAAAAATTGTCTAACTTCTAAAATAAGTTGATATGAACATTTGGTCGCAATTGATAAAAAAAACGCAAAGGTTTAGATTTCAAAAATTAGATTGAAAATTTTGGTCATAATTGCAAAAAAAAAAAAATTAAATTGGACATAATTGTCAAAGTTAAAAAAATTTGTTGTAATTGATAAAAAAATAGAAATGTTGAATTTAGAAAATAACTAGGTCTTTCATTTTCGTTTCGGTGGTAAACGTTTAATAAAAAAAAACGATGACATAACTATATCCTTTGGTGTTGAGGATATTCTTCCTCGGACAATTACTTGAGTAAAATTTACCAAAAATTTCATGAAAGACTTACTGTTAATTGAACACAAGATTATTCTTATTAAATAGAAAAAGATATAAAAACTCTTTTTATAGCAGTTTGCTAACCAGTATTTATACGATTTGAGCTATAGTTTATTGGTAAAAAATATATAAAAACATAGTAACATTTTGAAACAAAAGTCATCGAAATTTTATTAAAAATTGATAGTTCAATTCAAAATTGAGATCAGTTTGTAAACATAGAAAACATAAAATTTAGTATCATTTTGAAAGACAGAAGATAATATAATTATATATATTAGTATAAAATTATATAATTAATTATTACTTTTACTAACATTGTTCCCACCTTATTCTTATAATTTATACTAAATAATATTTGCATCTCTTTAAAATGTGAATGGATCAATTATTTAATAAGAATACTGTATATAGTTAGTTTAAATGACTAATAAAGTTTAATTTTTTAATATGTACCGGGGAAATAAATTTTTTAATTATATATTGTAACAACACTAATGCCTTTTGCAGTCTGTGTTTTTTGTAAATTCGGGGTCGGAAGCTTGTGAATTAGCAACACTGATGGCCAGACTCTACACCGGAAATCTTCAAATGATCTCTATGAGAAATTCATTTCACGGTGCAAGTTCTAGCACAGTTGGCCTTACTGCTTTAGGAATGTGGAAATTCCCAATACCACAGGTTAATTTAATTGTTCATGTTCGTCCCAATATTCGGGCTCACATTTTTTAATAGTCAAAACGAAAATTAAACTAAATTTTTAAAATGTTTATTCAGTTTCGACCGAATATTGTATAACTCTAACCATAACATGGTGCAGGGGGACGTTCATCATGTTATGAACCCGGATCCATATCGAGGGGTCTTCGGTTCGGATGCGTCTAAATATGTCAAAGATGTGCAGGATTACATCGATTATGGGACTTCCGGAACAGTTGCTGGGTTTATAGCCGAATCGTTTCAGGTTGTCAAAATTCGAATAGATGTATCCTTTTTAGAAATATTTTTACCTAACTCTAGTGCATATACCTTTATTTATTTTAATTATTTAACATGTGTTAACTTCTAATTGGTCGGATCGATGAAATACGAGGCGGAACTAGATTGAAATTTTATACTTATTAATGATTTGGCTCTAGGGATTTGGAGGAGCAACAGAAGTGGCACCAGGATACCTGAAAATGGTTTATGACATTGTACGCAATGCTGGTGGAGTTTGCATTGCCGATGAAGTTCAAACCGGATTTGGCCGGCCAGGAACCCACTTTTGGGGTTTTGAGTCACATGGGGTCATTCCTGACATAATTACCTTGGCTAAGGTTTTTCTTTTAAAAAAACTTTTTACCCTTGTAAATTTGACAAATAAACTATTTTGTTTTTACTTTTTCAAAAAGGGTCTATTTTTTAAGCTGTGATTTTATTTCAATTTGATCAATTCATTAGAAATTTATTTAATTTTTTTAAATTAATTAAATTGTTTTTACGTGGTATGCCAAGTTGGTATAAAATATAAAAGTTATAATTTTTATGAACCACACTGCATCTCAATCAACAATTGTTTTTCTTCAAAATTTTTTGAAAAAATACACATTCGATTGTCATAGAGAGATAATTAATTATTTTTTAAAAATCAAATAAATTTTTAGTGGATTGGTTGGATTATGATAGATTTACAAGATTTGATTATATTTTCAAAAAATAAAAAATATTTATTTTTTAACACCATTAAGCCTATTTTTAAAATTTACCTTGGGCGTACACTGTTTGCCGATTTTATTATCATTAATTATTTCACTATTTTATGAAATTAGTTTTTTTCTTTTAATTATCACATTTTATATATCCCTTTATTCCGTCGCCAACCATGTTTTTTCGCCCCTCTTTTGTCGCAATTTATTTATGGAATAATTACTATTTACTCCATAACATTAGGTAATAATTAGTACTTCTCACATAACTTTTAAAAAGTCAATTATTTTTCCCCTAAAGATTGATAAAAACTAACTAACACCTCCCTTTTGTTAGATAAAAGGTCTTACTGTCAAAAATACAAAATAAAATTTTGGCCCCTAAACTTAATTTGCTTTAAAAAGAATTCATAAATTCATAAAATTATTTATATTTAATTAATGATGGAAACCGTACCTAATTGTACAATACCGTATCCGTACATCCAAGTCATACAAGGGGAAAGTAATCAACTTAAATAACTAAATAGCCGAATCCTTACAGATCCGCCCATTAAAGCGAACCCCCTAGGATTCGCCATACTAAGACCGTACCCTTTAGGGTTTAGAAAGAGCAATATTTTGACAAATCCGCATTAGATTTTATCTTACCCAAACATAAATTTATTTTTTCAATACAACACTGTCAATCTAGAAGGTTTGAGAATCATATCGAAGATTTGGACCTTTTAGAAGACTTATTGGAGAATGCTACTTAAACATCTAATACGATACAGGAATCATAATCTTATTCAGACTCTACTAAGTATGATCTTATTAAAGGAGCATTCTGTCAGTCACAGTACATTATCATCAGTAGTCAATAAGCTCATAAGCTATTATAACGGTCAATTACTAATTTAAGCATTGGAGAGCTCATCGAACAGCCACCGTCAGATTACTATTCTAACCTCTGTTTTATTGATTAACCCGTCTTGAGCACTCCATCAATTAATAAACTTAAATAAATTTATCACTATTTATTAGCTCTTTTAAAATATATCTTAAGGGTTTCAAAATTAAATTCATTTTATAAAACTAATTATAAAAGAAAAATCATTTTAAAAAACTAATTGTATGGAGTATATTTTATTCGGTTCTATTTTAAAATTATACAATGCTATATACTTATTGATATGATTTGATTTTGAATTAAAAAATTTAAACTAAACAAAAATATTACCAAATCAAAACATATACATTTTTATTTAAAACAAAATATTTAAACTAATTATGAAAAATTAAACATATTTATAAAAATATGATTTAATAAGTAATTATAAATCACTTTGAAAATTAATTTGAATTTCTTATAATTTTATGAATTTTTTTGAAAACAAAAAGATTTGGATCAAATTGAATTTTATTTTTGACAATCACATTTTCTGACTAAGTAAACTGAATTAACTTACAAAAGAGAATAGTAGATACTTTTATGAAACGTTCGAAAATAATAATTGACTTTTTAAAAATATTAAAAAAATTAGTAATTACAATGTAATATTTGAGAAGTAATAATAATTATTCATTTATTTTCTCTTCTTCCCTCTTGTTTATATTCTGAAGGTCATTGAACTTTTGTATTTTTTTATTTCAGTCATTGAACTATTTTTTTTCATCATTGAACTTTCAATTTTTTTCATTTTGATATTTTCCGTCCAAAAATGCTTAGGTGGCAGCTGGAATTAAATTTTTTACCTAAAAACCTACCATATATGCATAATTTGACTTGAAAACTCATTTTTAGATTAAAATTATGTATATGTGATAAATTTTAAAAGTAAAACTAGAAAAATCTGGTTGCCATATGTCTATTTCCGCTGCCACCTAAATATTTTTGGCCGGAAATATTAAAATGAAAAAAAAATGTTCAATGATAAAAAAAAATTAGTGATTGAAATTAAAAAATTGAAAAGTTCAGCGATAGTCATAATCAATTATCCCTTTTAAATGATATGGTAAAATTAGGAAGGTATGCATTTTTTCATCGGATACGTAAGCAGTTTTTCCGCCTGAATTCATATATTAAGGTTCTATTAGTTGTTGGTAAAATTGAAGTTTGGTTACTAAATAATTAACATTTGTCAAGTAAATGATGAATTCAGGGGATTGGCAATGGTTTACCGTTAGGAGCAGTGGTGACAACACCAGAAATAGCAAAAGTGATGTCCCAACATGTTCAATTTAATACATTTGCTGGAAATCCTGTGTGCTCAGCCGGTGCTCATGCTGTTCTCAGAGTCATTCACCAAGAAAAGCTTCAACAAAATTGCGCAAAAGTTGGTTCCCACCTGATTAGCCGCTTGAAACATCTTCAGCAGAAACACGATAGTAATTTGTTTTAACGTTTTAAATCATTTTCTTCTTTATATTATAAATTAATTGCAAATTAAATCACGACCTTTAGCGTAATTTGTAATTACCAGACGGGCTTTAAAATTTATCAATGTTTGTTATTAACTTTTAGTTTTGACAAATTGGAATACCGAACAATCATGCAACAACAAAAATGCTGCTATGGTTGTATATTATAATGTCTATGTCGGCGTCTTTTAAACTCAATATTGTGATTTGTCAAAAGATAAAAGTTGATGATTAACATTATCAAATTTCAAGACGCTGAAGTTCGTGATTCAATTTGCAATTAATTAATTTTTATATTAATGATATCAATGATCTTTCATAATGTTTTAATTTTGTTTCAGTCATCGGAAATGTGAGAGGGAGTGGCTTAATGATCGGCGTAGAGCTTGTGACGGACAGGCAAGCAAAGACCCCTGCTAAACAAGAAACTCTACATCTGTTTGAGAATCTTAGAGGTATTAAAACAAGATTGCGAAAATGCTTTTAGTACACTACCCAGTATTATTTTTTTGCAACAATTGTTTTCTAAAAATAATTTTTTGTCTTCAAAATTGCAGAGCTAGGTATTTTAATTGGGAGAGGAGGAATACATGCTAATGTTTTTCGAATAAAGCCACCAATGTGTTTCACCAAAGATGATGCAGGTAACAATTTATGGCATACATGCACAATAACGAAGTCAGACTACGATTTCAGATAGGGTACAATTTAATTATAAAAAATATAAATATAATATCATAAAAATATACACTAAAAATAATTATTAAAAAATTAATCACATTTTATATATATTTTTGTTTTAGTTATTTTTATTTTATAATTTTATTGGTTTAGCCAAATTAACCAAAATAACCGACTAATTTGGCTTGTTTTGTTTTCCATTTTCAATGTTTTAGTTAGTTCAATTGAATCTGTTTTTAGTTAAAATTAATAATTTGACCAGTTGAAGAAATAATATATTTCGGGATGATTTGGTTTTATTAACTCTAACATTTCTGATATTTGTCCACTAATCATTTCATAACCATAAATAATAAACTAGATAGCACGGACACAAAAATGGATACGAGGAAATGGGACAATTTTATTTTAAAATCATCGATGTAAAAAGTGATGTTTTATGTAATTAAAATTTATTTTTGACACGAATATGCTAATTTAGGTAACTAATACAAATAAAAATTAATTTTATATAAAAAATTGTATTTTTTAAAAAATAAAATAAGAAGGAAAATATATATGTTATATTATATATATATATATATATATATATATATATATATACATAGAGAGAGAGAGAGAGTAATTTTTTTGGCAAAGTAGAAGTTGTATTAATATCGGAAAATAGAAGTACATAATGATTGTTTGTCAGAGCGAGATAATAAAAATTACAATAATTACTCCTAAAATGGAGGCTTTAAGGACTTTTTAGCCACTTCATGGGCCATCCAATTACACATTCGCTTAACATATGCAAAGCCGCAAGATATGAACGACGATGATAAGCGAACGGTATCAAAGATTATGACTTCTATTGTTGACGGAATATCCTTCTTGCCTTGAGCTGTAGAGATCACATTTAAGCAATCACCTTCAATAATAATATTTCTTAGACCAAGTTCAGAAGCAATCATAATGGCATGCCGCATCCCCAGTGCCTCCGCAATTTCAGGAGATACTATTCCTGGAAAACGATGAGAGCAAGAATAAGTGATGTACCCTGAAGAATTTGAACAAACCAAACCAACCCTGAAGAATTTGAACAAACCAAAGCAACCATATACTTTTTGCCAAAAAACATGAATAAAAAAGATGTTCAACTGATTCTTCAAATAGACCACAGATACGACAAGCGAGGGAATTGAAGGACATCGCACTTGAAGATTCATACCCACTGGAATTCTGTTTAACAATAATTTCCATATAAAGATGCGAATTTTCGGAGGGACTTTAAGACCCCAAACACGGGACCAAAAATTTTCAGCAATAGACGAGAGATTAGTGGTAGAACTATGACCATTCACACTAGTAGATAACAATAGTTGAGAGGCTATATGGTACCCTGATTTGACCGAATAACGACCATTTTTATTTGACCGAATAACGACCATTTTTAGTAAAGGACCATATTAATTTATCATTCAGAGATGGGTCAATACTCAAAGGAAGAGACATAATAACTTGAACATCAGAGTCTTGAAATAAGTGGGAGAGTAAGGTAAAATTCCAATGGGGCGGATTGGGTAGTATAAGCTCACTTACTTGAGAAATATTAAACAAGACATCTGACCTGGGATTAGCCATGAATGGATAAGTAGTTGGGAGCCATGGATCCTTCAAACAGTTGATCATAGAACCATTTCCGACTTGCCAACGTATACCTCTAAGTAACACCTCTCTTCCTTTAAGAAAATCTTGCCATGCCCAACTAGACTTATACGGTTTACGGGCTTCCAAAAAGGAACAATGTGGAAAATACTTACCCTTAAAAATCTTATAAAATAACCCATCAGAAGGTTGACTCAACCGCCATCCTTGTTTAGCCAAAAGAGCCCACGAAAACCTAATCCTCCATCTTGTTTAGAAGCACATAAATTACGCCAACTAACCCAATGAATGCCAGATTCAGAATGATGTTGGTTCCACCAAAAGCGTGCCATCATGCCGTTCAACTCGTCACATAAACTCTTAGGAAGCTTAAAACACGACATAAGAAATACCGGAAGGGATTGTATAACTGATTTGATTAAAACTTCCTTACCACCCGGGGATAAGAATTTTTCTTTCCAGCCAAAAAGACGTGATGAAACTCTTAATTTAATTTCAGCAAACGTTTCTGTTTTCGATCTATTTATCACAGCTGGAAGGCCAAGGTATCGGTCTTGTGCTCCTATGTTGGAAATTCCCAATATTTGAGCTAGGTAAGGTCGTAGCCTCTGAGGTGTATTTATACTGAACATGACACAAGATTTATCCAAATTTATCTGTTGTCCACTGGCATGACAATAACATTCTAACAAAGTGAGGATCTTATCACATTCATCCACCGTTGCTTGTGAAAAGAGAATTGAATCATCTGCAAACAAAAGATGAGTAACTGTAGGACAATATCTCCCAATTTTGATGCCCAATAGACTCTGATGTTCATTTTCTTTGTCTAAAAGGTAGGAGAAGCCTTCTGCAACAATTAAGAATAAGAAAGGAGACAATGGATCACCCTGCCTAATACCACGGGTAGGGTTAATAACATGGGTAGGCTCTCCATTTACCATAACTGTATAGGTAACAGTTGACACACACTCCATAATCCAAGAGATCCAAAGTGGGTGGAAACCCAGAACAGTCATCATATGTTCCAAAAACATCCATTCAACCCGATCATATGCTTTACTTAAATCAAGTTTAATAGCCATGAATTGTTTATCTCCTGATCTCTTGTTCTTCATGTAGTGGATCAATTCATGAGCTATCAAAATATTATCAGAAATGAGACGTTCTTGAATAAAGGCACTTTGTGCCGAACTGATAATATGTGGCATAACTTGTTGAAGCCTTGAAGTCATCACTTTTGAGATAATTTTATAAAAGACCGTACACAAGCTTATTGGCCTTAAGTCTTTAACTGCACGCACGTTTTGAATTTTTGGAATTAAAACAATATGTGTCTGGTTAAAATTGCCCAAAAGTTTTCCAGACCTATGTAAGATTAAAATTATAATTGAAATATTAGTAATAAAATAAAATAAAAGATACAACTATCTTTATAGTTTTAATAATGATTTGTCTTAGCAAATAACTTTTAAGAGCATAAGCATTAAAAAGCATCAAAAAAACTAATTCTTAATAATTTATATGAGAGAATAAAAAGAATTATAGTTAAATATATTTAAATTGTTATTTTTGTTTTTATAAGACAATCAAACAGTGCAAATACAAAAATGAGTTCTTCAAATGAGGCAGAAAATGAAGATTTTGACCATAGTGTAAGTTTAGTTTATTATAATTGAGTATTAGTAATAGCATATATTTGGTAAAACTGATAATCTGAACAAAGTACAAATTTTGGTATCATAGATGCTCAATAGTAGATGTGTACTATTGTAAAGGTGTAATATTTATAAGATACATAGATTTAAAAATAAAATTAGACCTGTACCAATATAGAAGAGTTGGAAGTGAAATAATATACAGATATTTGACTTATAGAGTTTTATATCAATAAATCAATAAATCATGTTATTACTATGCCAATTGAGAAAGGTACCTTTTATGTATAAAGTATGTTTAAACATTAGACAGATGAACCGTTAAGATCAACTATATATATCAAAAGTAAGATTGTGAAAATTATATTAGAGTATTATATATAGAGGGCAATAACAGCAAAATAATGATAAATTTTCTAGACCAAAGATTGAAAACATGGAACAAATTGAGAGTTACAAAAATTAAGGACTCGTAGGTTAAGTTAGAATGATGTTCAACGATCCAAAAACTTACTTTTAATGAAAAAGTCACTAAAACTTAAATTTGTTACCTAAACTATATAGATTGATTGATTAACAAAATAAGATATAAAGAAAATAAAGAGAGAGGCGAATTTAAAGGAAAATAAATTTTACGAGCAGGAAGAGCGGAGTACCTGAAGAAGTCACGGACATTTAATATTATATCCTTCTTAATTAAATCCCAATATGTCTGAAAAAATTGTGCAGTCATACCAAGAGAGAGAGTAATTGATATACTATTATTTGGTAAAATTTTGGTAGATTTCAAAAAAGCTTATTTTTATTAAAAAAAGTCAATTAATAGAAATGATAAAATTTATTAAGATATTGACTGATTTTTATAAAATTTAGATAATATACTAATGACTTACTCACTTTCTTTTAATAAAAAAAAGATCATCTTCAAAAAAAGAAAAGATAAAACAATATATCATATTAACTCCAATAATAAATCTTCCAAATGTATATAAAAAAAGAAGTTAAACTATTAAAGAAATCTATATTTAAAAAATGATTAGAAATGATATACATATTAAAAAAAATTAATGTGCAAAAAAATATGGAATAGCTGAATTACTTTTATTTTCTTTGGTGAATAACTGATTAATTTGTAAGAATTTATTTATCAATTTAATTCTTTCTTCAAAAATTACTTTTTTATTCAGCAAGTGATTATTCCCTGTACAAATATCTCAGATTATCAAGTTTTGTTTACAATGATCTATCACACTGATGTTCGATTTGGTGTGTGCAGATTTTCTTGTAGATGCTATGGACTATGTTATGTCAAAGGTGTGAATTATTGTATCTGTTTGAAATGAATCTATCAAATAATTATGTTTCTGTTTCATGGTCATCTCCAAGGGGAACATTGAAACTTGATAATCTGAGATAAGTTTGTGACTTATCTGCTGATATGAATCTGGAACTGTGGAAGTCAATAATAAAGATGAACCCCGAAAAGGGGAACATTGAAACGAAAAATCGCAAAAGTTTATATATTTATTATCAAAATAGATTATGAATATGGAGTTTTAGAACTTCATAAGCCTTTGCAAGACCGAATCGAAAGACCGAATAGTAAATCTGATCAAGAAACCGGGCAACATAGCAGCCATATATTTTGATTGACAAAACTAAAGACGTTGGGAGCTCATAAACAAAAAATATTACGTACATATCGAACAATAATCCCCATTGTGGTATTTACAGAAAATGTTGAGAATGCCACCATTCTACAAAAATTTACATGACAACATTACAAATGCGGACTCCAACACAATATTTAAATATACATATATATTTTTATATCAAAAAATTTAATTAATTTTAAATATTATTAAATTTTTCAATTCCACCCGCAGAATCCGCAAGTATCTACTTAGTTTATTTAGAATATGATACAATTAATGACCATATACACTAATTTTCATTGAAAATATGTAATATAAAGAACTTAATGTTAAAGTAAAAAAGATCAATATTTTGATATTGTTTTAATAGAAACTGAAGTTATGGCATCAAATTAAAACATGTGGCAAAACCTTGGCACGGCTAAAGCCTTAACCACAATTTCACCGATTAAATACTAATGTGTGATCCACAAATTTTCTTCATGATCAACTCGATCGATTTAACCTAACTTGCAGCTCGTCCACTAAGCTCTACTATAAGTTCATCTAATAGTACTCTTCTCATAGTAACATTAATTTATACATACAATAATCACTATGTCTAATTTTAATATTATTTTCCTAATGACATTTTGCTCTTTGGTTACATTATCATCGTCTGCTTCCCTTAGTGTCGGTTTCTACAACATCTCTTGTCCATCAGCAGAAGATATTGTGAGAAAAGCTGTCAACGATTTCGTTTCTCGCAACCCCGGACTCGGTGCTGGTCTCGTTAGAATGCATTTTCATGACTGTTTCGTTAGGGGTTGCGATGCTTCGGTGCTGCTAGCTTCCACACCAGGTAACCCGGCGGAGAGAGAGCATATTGCTAACAATCCTAGCTTACGAGGTTTCGAAGTGATTGACGAAGCTAAAGCCCAAGTAGAATCTGCATGTCCGAAAACAGTGTCGTGCGCGGACATTCTTGCATTCGCAGCACGCGATAGTGTCTCGAAGCTTGGAGGGATAAACTACAGCGTTCCCGCAGGACGGAGAGACGGGCGTGTTTCGATAATGGTCGAGGTGGAACAAAACATTCCACCTCCTACCATGGATGCACAGCAAGCAGCGGACTTTTTTGTTCGGAAAGGACTGTCGGTAGATGAAATGGTGACGCTATTGGGAGCACATTCTATCGGAGTCTCGCACTGTTCTTCATTCTCTAACCGTCTCTACACTTTCAATGCCACTCATCCTCAGGATCCTTCCATGGACTCAAGATACGTAGATTTCTTGAAAACGAAATGCCCGCCGCCATCCAATAACAGTCGCGGTCCAACCGTCGCGATGAATCCCACCCCTGATCGAATGGACAACAGGTATTACTTGGAGGTGACCAAGAACCGCGGATTATTCACTTCCGATCAGACATTGATGAATAACCGTACAACGCAGCGGATGGTGATGAATAATACAAGGAACGTAAGAACATGGGCCGACAAGTTCGTTACGGCCATCGGGCATTTGGGTTCGCTTGATGTTCTTACAGGAACTCATGAAGGTGAAATTAGAACAAGATGCAGTGTTGTGAACTAGTTCTTTTTTTTAGTTCTTTTTAATTCTTTTGATTTTGTTCCGTGAATCTCTTTTTTTTTGTGTCCCTTGCTATGTTGATGTACTTGCCTTGTAACATTTCAAAGTAAAACAAGTTTTGGATCAATTTTGGAATAAAATGTTAATGTCACATTTGCCTTAAAATTCGTAATTCCTAATGTTTTTTACCCTGATATTATGTTTGAATTTATTTATGTTATTACAATGTAAAAAGGTCTAGCAAAGAGGTCCAAATGGTTTTTCGGCTTATTACAAATTATCTAACTAAAAATTAAAATATTAGTAATTTTAGTCTGATTTAAAAAAGTTAATTGTAATTTAAGATAATTTTTGTAATTATTCATTTATTATATGTATTTATAATGTTTTAAATTAATAAATTAAAAAAGCTTATATATGTACTTTTATATATTTAACTTTAAAATTGTGTGTTTTATATATGCAACTTCTAAAGATTAATTTTTAATGTCTAATATCACATGTTATTTAATTAATTTTTAAAAGTTAATTAAATTTACTATTAATTTTTAAAACTGAAGTAGTTTGATATTTTAATTAGTTAAATTAGAGTTACCAAAAATCAAAAACCTGGAGCAATTGATACTAAAATTATTGTTAATATCACATCATCTATATCTGTATTTATAATAATCTATGTATATTTCTGTACTATAATCTTGATTTCCAAATTAAATTGGTTATATATTGACAAGTGAGTTGACCATAAATTGTCAAGTGAATTTTTTTCATTTAAAGTTCATTTTTTGTTTTATTAATTAATGTTACTATTAATAGGTTACGCATTTGAAGAGTTAATATAAAGAGTTTAGGATTACTTATATTTACAAATAAGTTCATCAAAAGTGGTCAATTTAATATGAAAAGTTGATCTAATTTAAGAAAGGCCAATTTTTTTAATTTTTTTTTAACTTTTGTCAAATAAAAAAGAGGTCAATTTTATGCTTCAAAAAACAATTAAAAATAAAAAAAATACAAAATAGAACAAAATTGACTGATTTTCAACGTCATGATCGGATTGAAAAAGGGGATAAAAAATCGGGGTTTTTAAAGACAATAGGCTCATTTAAGATGACTCTATAACTAGAGTAATAATTGATAATGACAGCATAAATTTTTTAAATTTGAGAAAAATATTATCTTTTATTCATAAGAAAGAATTGAAAGAATAATTTTATCAAAATATAAACAGTTATGTCCTCTAAATTGATATTCCCAGAATAGTGTCACACATGGATTAAATAAATAAAAGTGAAAGATAAGGGACCTAATTACAAGTTAATCAGAACTAAGAAAGGCTTAGAGCCAATTTGCCCATGGTGAGATAAAGCAAAACGACATCGTACTATACCCTTTTTGTCAATTTATATAATTTTTAATTTTAAAATAGAATTACATAAACCGTCACTTATGGATCTTCACTCTCTGTAATCACTCAACAATGGCGTTCCTCACCTCTCTTCCTTCCACTTCCATTTCCCTTTCTTCTTCTTTGATTCCGTTCTCCATTATGAACAACCGAACGAAGCCTCAAATCTCCGCTCATATTACCAAATGCAACGCCGTCGCCGTCTCTTCCTCCACCGCTCTTTCTTCTGTCTCCGTCGGCCAAAACCTCCCGTTAGATTACGAACAATGGTTTCCTCAACGTGACTCTTCTCAAAAGAGAAGAGCCGGCATTTTGCTGCATCCTACGTCGTTTAGAGGACCTTACGGTATCGGAGATCTTGGCGACGAGGCTTTTCGGTTTATTGATTGGCTTCATTCCGCCGGTTGCTCTGTTTGGCAGGTCGGTCCACACATACATTATCTATTTGTTTTAATTAACTGCAACCGTTACAAGCTTATCGGAATTTTTTTAGTTATTAAATGTGCATTCTAATGGTTTGTTGCACGAATAATATAATATAACAGCTGTGATGTATTATTATTTTCTGTAATTTTAATAATTAGTTAATGGCAGGTTCTTCCCCTTGTACCTCCAGATGAAGGTGGATCGCCATACTCAGGACAGGTCACATATTTTTCCTTTTCCTTTTCTAATTTACTATTTAAATCAAATTATTTGGTGTCTAATATTTTTCTCAAAATTATTGGGCTTAGTAATTATTAGGACAATTGCAGATTGTTATGTGTAGTTATGCAAGTTACTCTCTTCGTCCCAAAACAATTTTCCGCGTGACTCTTTACCCACAGTTTAAGAAAACACAATTAATGTTTTAAATTTAACTAATTGTTATGATTTTTTTTATCATACCATATTGACTTAGAGTATTGGCAATAAATAGTGTACTTTAATTGAGGACAATATAGGGAAATTGACTTTAAAAAATTGTGAGTTACTAGAAATGGGCAAGTATTTTGGGAAAAAGGAGAAGGGAAAAGTGGACAATTGTTTTGGGACGGAGGGAGTGTTACAGATTGTTAAGAGACTAGGTCGTGGAATCTGTCTATTGATCTAATATAATGTCAGTTATAATCAATTAATTGGGTTTTATTTTGTTCACAGGATGCTAATTGTGGTAATACACTCTTGATTTCGCTTGAAGAGCTTGTAAATGATGGTTTGTTAACGAAAGATGAGCTTCCACCGGAGCCAGTGTGAGAGAATTTCTTTGTTTGCTTAGACAGTTCTATATCATATCATTTGATTAAGTTTGATGACATTGTAAGTTTTTAAGTGTTTAACCAAATAATGATGTATAGGTACTGATGGCTCTGTCATTTATGCAGATGCTCTGACCGTGTGGATTTTTCTTCTGTCACCAAGCTAAAGAATCCCTTGATAGCTAAGGTAAATGTTGTTATTGCTCTGTTTCAGGTTTGACACTGCTTTTCATTTTCTTATTAATACTTTTATTGATGTTGTGTGGCCTTGCTTTCCTTATATGAGAGACTTTTTTTGTTTTTGATTCTTTTGGAAAAATGATGCAAACAAGTTCAGGTGGTCAACTATAAAACATTTGCAAGATGCAATGCCACTATCATTTTGTTTAGTTTAATCTCTTCTAGGCTGCCGAAGCTACTATGTGCAATTTTTCACTGTCACTCTTTTCTTGGAATTCTTCTTGTTCTTTCTTTTAGAGTAATAGGCTATATGGTTGTTTGGTTGTCAATCAATTAGGATTTATACTTTTAATATTACAGAAGGGAAAAATGTTTTTTGGCAAAAAAGAAAAGCAACTTTTTCCTGGGTTTATAAGGAGTTCGAAATAAGTTTGGAATGTCAAATTTTTCTCTGAGTGTTGTAGATAAAGTAACTAATTTCAGTATTTTCTGTAGGCTGCAGAGAGGCTAATTAAGAGTGATGGTGAAATTAAACATCAGCTTGAAGAATTTCGCAAAGATCCCAGTATATCATGTAAGATTTGTATTGTCTTAAACTGTCATTCTCTCCGGTTCTAGTTTTTGATGTTTTGTATGCTTCATAAAATATAATTATTAGCAGTACATGCAGCTTCAGGTTTGGATTTTACGTACAAATTTTTTTATATTACATAGGACGGTAAAGAAATAAAGAACACATGCTTTTAGGACCGAGTCTCAAGAAGTCAACGCAAACTTCTGCATAGTATTCGGCTATTTTGAATAAAATTCTGATAACTCATAAATAACTGCAATTGGCGGACAATGTTTCTTTGTCTGCTGTTATAGATTGAGCTTCTACAAGTTTCTTCGAAACTTGACATGCTTAGTCAATACTAGGTTTAAAAAAACTATCCTTTATATCACGTTTTTCTCTCCTTTTCATTAATGTCATATAACTTTCTGGTTGTCCTATTTTAAAATTGTCACAAGGAAAAGAATAGGTTTGCCTTTTATCTATAAATCGTTGTTTCTCATCTTGAAAGTCTTTAATTTGGTGAGGCTAGAATTACATGTTGGAAATATTATTACAGGGAAGTGGGTGGCGCTATGGCAAGATACTTGTTATGCCTCCCATCAACCACTTGTCATTTATGTTTCTTCTGAAATGGAGAAAAAATGGCTGACTAGGTTTTGATGGATCTAACTTATGAATTTGAGTAAGGTTAAAAGTTACTGAAGTCCTACTTTACTGGCTGATTTCAGTGTAGTTATCATTTATCATACAAAGGCATATAAATTATGAACTTGAAGAGTTTTATATTTTTTTCTGTGATTTGAGAAGATTGGGAGAAGTATTTACATTGGAATAATTAGTAATCTACTTAGTAGGGTTGGTTTTCCCATTCTCATAACCTCCTTGCCCCAATTTACTTAGCAGGTCGAGCTTTCTGATCTTCTACTCCTAGGGTGTTCCCCTGTAGACAAATGAAAGGAGGAGAACTTGATCTTTGATGACTCACTATTTTTATGGTGTTCGAGAGGAACAAAAATTGAGAACCAAAGAAATCTGTTGTCATTCTCAGATATATATGGTTACTAATTCTATACTAATGGTCTTTCAGATAATACTCTCATTTGTATGTTTGGAAAAGGTCTCTAGTTCAGTAATGCACCTTTTTGTTGTTTTATGTTAACTTGACCTATGGTATTAACTACCTGTTCTGTTAGTTTTCTTGCTTGTACACACTCTTAACGTATATTTATGATTTTGTAGGTTGGCTTGAGGATGCAGCTTATTTTGCTGCTATTCATGATACTTTAAATGCTTTAAATTGGTATGATTGGCCTGAACCTCTAAAAAATCGCCATCTTGCAGCCTTGGAGGACATTTACCATAAGAAAAAGAACTTTGTAAGCCCTGGATAATCCCTCCTTTCTGTATATTTACTGCTTTTCCCCAAGACCAATGCCTGAGTCTCATGGTTTGGTTATCTTCTCATTCTTTTGTTCCATCCTCACAGATAGAGATATTTATCGCCCAACAGTTTTTATTCCAGAGGCAATGGCAGAAAGTACGCAACTATGCACAGGAAAAGGGTGTTAGTATAATGGGTGACATGCCCATTTATGTGGGCTATCACAGTGCTGATGTTTGGGCAAATAAGAAGCAATTTTTGTTGGTAACCGATTTCTTTGCAGATATGAGAAGTTGCTGCTTATCATATACTCCCTTTGTCTGAAATCGATAGGCAGTATTTTTAATTTTTTTAATCCCAAATTATAGACAACCATTTATTACTTGAGTGATTAATTGTCATATATATGCCCTTATTAGTTTATTAAATTGCATTAAAAAGAATACAAAAACTCCCAAAAGACAAAAAATTACTACTACATAAAATAAGGATAACTGTAGTATTTTTTTTTATAAATTAACTCATTTTCCTTAGATAACTTAATTTATTAATACTTGTGTTTGTCATAAACGGCCTATCAATTTGAGGTGAAGAGAGTATATGTTTCTTGATTTACCTAATACCTATGCAGGTATAGTGATGCCTATGCTAATTCTTATATTTATCTTTCAGAATAGGAAAGGATTTCCTCTTCTAGTTAGTGGTGTTCCACCTGATGCCTTCAGCAATACTGGTCAATTGTGGGGCAGGTATGTCGTAAATTAAAAAGATTGAGATTTTCTTTTGATATAATGGATTCTGAATGAATCTATGTGCTTTTGAATAATTGCGAATTTTCATCGTTTTTGTTTGCTCCTAAAATTATTTAGACTAGCGTGGAGGTTCAGATTTTGCTGCGGTAGTGCAAGCTCCTCTTTTTTTGACAAATTTACTATACTCTTCACATTATTTTAAAGGATAAATTTATTTCTCTTGGTAATTACACTTCTGAAATATTTCTTGAACTTCCATTTATAAGTTATTAAGTTGTAGTTGTTTTAGAGTTAGTAGATTATAAATTGTTGTAGCTATGAAGCTATGAAAGGCCTTCTGGTCCGCAAATAATTCTTAGTTGCTAGACTTTTGCTTGCTGATATAAGTTGAACATATATATAGTTGAATATATTAACAGCTTACCAGTAACTTTTTTCTGACTTGAAGCCCTCTCTATAATTGGAATGTCATGGAGCAAGATGGATATTCTTGGTGGGTATCCCGAATACGACGAGCTCAAGATCTATATGGTGAATTTAGGATTGACCATTTTAGAGGTTTTGCTGGCTATTGGGCTGTTCCTTCTGGTGAGAAAATTTCAAAGTTTGATAAAACTTAAGACTTTTGTTGAATACATGAAGCTTATTATTTGGATTTTGGATTATTGTGCAGATGCAAAAGTTGCTATAGTTGGGAACTGGAAGGTCTGGTTTCTGTTATTTGAATTAAAGTACAGTTTTTGGTAAAGTTTCCTGTTATCAACTCTAGATATTCTACTGATGGCAGTAGGCTGGACCTGGGAAATCCCTTTTTGATGCCATTACCAGAGCCGTTGGGAAGATCAGTATCATAGCAGAGGATTTGGTACGTTCATCAGACATAATTCAAATAACTTACTGTTTCCTTTCTTATTTTATAAGATACCTATGGTGGAATGATATGCAGTGACGGAGCCACATGCAAGATAACAGGGGGCATTTTCCCTGCTTAATTTAAAAAAATTACAATTTCCTATGTTAAGTTTTTTTAATCAGTACAAGTTACTTAGATAATATTATATATTGACCCCCTTAACTTTAATAAATTTTATTTTCTATATATCACATAAAAATATTTTATTCCCCTTATTTTTAATTCTTGGCTACGCCACTAATGATATGTCATAATGTCACTTGCTGGTTGGTAAAATTAATGGAATGGTAAACTGTGAGTATAAGTTTGATTTCACACATACTGGTGGCTAAATAATGATTTATTTTAATCAACAAAACTGTATTCTGACAGTAAAGTTTTCCATGAAGATGCATCTTGAATTCTTTTTAGATATAGAGCCGCTAGCATTTCAAAGCAATGTAAAATCATTATTGGTTCAGATTTGATTGATTTGAATAAAAAGCTTCTGATTTCATTACTTATTCGTTAATTGATTAATTTATATAGTTTATCACCTCTGTTTGAAGTGCACAAGCTAAAGGCATGGACAATATAGTGGATGTAGGAAACGACATAATTGGTATAATAATATATTAAATTATAGGCAAGAGTTGATTCATTTTTATTCTAGCCAACTAGCTTGTAATCTATACGACCTCAGATCACTTTTTGAAAATTATTTAATTTCTTTGTTTTATTTATGTTCTACTGAAACAGTGACAATAGCTTTTGAACAAATTGAAGTGGCATAAAGTTATGCAAGGAAATATTCTGTTTATGTATATTTTTACTTACTTTCTTATGAATTATCTCTTATACTGTGGCATTTCAGGGAGTTATCACTGAAGATGTGGTGCAGCTTAGAAAATCTATAGGTGCTCCTGGAATGGCTGTCCTTCAGTTTGGTAAACAGCCACTTTTGATTTTAGTGCAATTGTCGATCATAAAGTGCTCGTCTCCAATATGTCTGTATGGTATAGTCTTATAGTTAATTTCAGTATTTTGTTTGTCCAGGTTTTGGAAGTGACGCAGATAACCCTCATTTACCTCATAATCATGAAGCCAATCAAGTTGTATACACCGGAACTCATGATAATGACACGGTAAATGTTGACCATATTTAAACAGTTTATTAGACCTTTCCAATTTGTTGATTAATTTTTAGACACTATACATTATCTAGCTACTCTACAGTTTACACAAACGAGATTTTTTTTCTTTGGTTTTAGAACATGTTTCCTGCATTAAAAACATTGCCCCTCTTACAGTTTGGTAGTTAATGTACTAATAACAGATTCGAGGTTGGTGGGACGTGATACAACAAGAGGAGAAGTCTAATGTGAGTCATTTTAATAGCATTGTTATTATTACCTTGTGAAGATTCACATGTATGTATGTAACAAGGATTGATGCTTAATTGCTGTCTATTTATCCGAATGATAACTGCCAATTCAGGTACTGAAGTATCTTTCAATTGCTGAAGACAACGACATCCCGTGGGCACTCATCAAAGCTGCTTTTTCGTCAGTAGCCCAAACTGCAGTAATACCTATGCAAGATATTCTTGGACTGGGCAATTCTGCCAGGATGAATGTTCCTGCTACTGTGGTGAGAAATCTAAACACATCCTGTTTAATAAATGTGGAGTGGATTCTTTTGTAGGATAGGGCTCAGCTGTCTTGGTGTGATCATGCCGGAAAAATTGCTTAAAGACTTTGGTTCTACATTTCCATTTTCGCTTAATGCTACCCCACTTGTAGATTAGATACCATATATTCTACCATGCTATGCTTTAGTTACTCTGACACCTAAAATATAACTTTTATGAATATTTTTGATTGACATGCCACTCCCTTGCTTAGCCTATATTCTTTAAAACTGGCAAGTTTCTTCTTTCTTTTTCATGTAATTAACTAGGAAAACTCAAGACTGGCCCCCTGGTTAGTCTACTCTAAGTAAGCTACCAAGCAGATGAAACCGGGATTGACTAGAGCTTCTGGTAACTCTTTTATGCTAATTGGCATGGGATTGATATGATCTCTTGGTTTAAGTGGTTAACTATTAAATTGCAGTTTTAATAACTAGTTTGTCTACACTAAAGGATTTTCACATTTACCATGTATCTTTTGAATTGTTGGATGCAGTCGGGAAATTGGGGTTGGAGGATACCGTCTTCCTTGAGTTTTGATCACATGGAGAAAGAAGCAGTGCGACTAAAGGATTTGCTTTCAATGTATGGGCGGATATAGCATGCGAAGGTTTCCTTAGATGCTACATTTAAGTTTGCTTCCACGAGTTCCAACTTCAAGTGTTTAAAGCTGAGATCTGAGAGACATTTAGTCATTCTGGACCCAGATGAATAAAGGATTCAATTTATTTTTCTGTCTTTGGGCAATAACTCAACTCAAATAAATTGACTATATGGATTCTTTTCTTTTAATCCGCACTATTTCGTGTCACATCTTTGTAAAGGTCTTTGGACAATAGTACACTGAAACTTGAATCTCGTCTCCATTCTTCCTCTTTGCCTCCGTTTCATTTTTCGTCCAAATGGGAAGAGCCTAAGACTGTAATGTATTTAATTATATTATATTTTATCCAATGTTATGTTAGCTTATTAAATTCATGAACTTGTACTCGCAGAGCTCTCTTATTTGCATTAAGATTTTTCACAATCCTTTTAACTGTCGTCTTTAGGCAATGACTCGAGACATAATTGAGAAAAGTATGATACAGGTAATTGTTGTGGTTGTATAATTATGCAGGTTTCTCAATTACTTGAATGCATTCTAACACAGTTGCTTTGTTCGACATTGCGGTCATTAGAGCTTCGTGAAGTTCCTTGTTATTTTTGATGAGTGATGCGGCAAACAGAACCTGCATTACTTTCCATCAGTATTTTATCATTATATGAACTGGCAATAAAATTCTGAAACTGCTTACAGCCCATCTGGTGAGATTTTGTTGCTGCTCTTTGCTAATCTGCGGTTTGCTTCTGTTAATAAATCTCTGCAACAAAAGGTAAAATCGGGATTAACTTTGCCGTTCTACATTCAAGTAAAAATCTGAGTTATGGTTTAGTTATGTGTAATTTGCATACCTGAAGAGTGACAAGATCAGCAGACTGACCAACCACTTTGTCATACTGCAGACCTTCTGCAGCAAGTCCAGCCATCGCTATAACAGCCAACCTGAGAAACACAACATTGCTTAGCAATAGAAATCCCGAACTCGAAATCCGACAATTCTAAACCAAAAACGGTTTAGTTATTTAAAATGGCATGGATATAAATGAAACGTTTAAATGAGGCACCTATCAAGCTCTTTGGAATCAAGCTGGCCACTGTATATCAACTTTTGGAGCTTCTCATCAATGAGATTGACATTCTCTTTCCCAATGTCTAGTGAGTAATCAAGTATAGGCAGGCCAACCAAATAGGCAACTGAAATTGCAAATTTTCTTTATGTCAATCAACTATCTTTTACTAACAAAACAAAATCAGAAATGTGATGAGGAAGTACTCAAAAAATGAGCTGCTTCATGTCTAGCTACCCTCTCTTGATAGTCACCAAAAAATGTTGAAAATCCACTAATTGCAGCTTGTAGAAGCCTACATTCAATACATAAACATTCATTATAACTTAAAATATATGAATGCATTTAAATGACCTTGAATTAATTAAGTAATTAATATGTCTTACCCTGGAGAAATGCTTCCTACACCCAAGACTACTAAAGATATGCTCCCAATCAAATATGGTACAAAGAAACCCCAATCCTACAATCACAAGTCAGTTCAAAAACTTACATTTTACCACACCTCGAAACCCTTTTGACGGTTCCGGTCCTACATATTCAAGAAAACTTGATAATTTTGATAAATTAATTGATAAAATAGTTCATGTTAGCGTTAAATTGTCCATCGTATCGAAATTTAGAGGATAAATTGATATTTTAGCACATATGGGAGTAGAGTAAAGAGGGTTACCCCAGGAAGCTGGCCGGCAAGAACTGCTAAAAAACTTGTAGATCCCACTACTGTGACAAGAAAAGCTGCCTGTATTAATCAAACATATTAACTATATGCATATGGATTGTTTGAAACCAAGCTACTTATAACAATTAATGTGCATACTTACATCATTTCTAACACTAGGAATTGCCAGATTCTCTGCATTTTTTATTCCTAGATTTGTTAGTTCTCGTATAGATGTCTGCCACATAAACAATTCGCAATATATATCAGAATAATAATACTAGTAAACAATTAGAAAATTTAAAGTTAGTGATGCGCCGACATGCTACGAAAACAGAAATATTGAAACAGGAAACGGAAAAACTAGATTTTTTTACAAGAATATGTTATAGATATAAAATTTCTGAGTTTTAGGCCATGTTTAGTTCATGGAATAAGTTTGGAGTAGAATAGTTTTTCCGTATTAAATAGTTATTCCTTATTTTGATTCATGGAATAGTAACTCTATTACATGCTATTCCATTCCATGAACCAAATATGCATGGCTTTAGAAGTATTTTTGTGAAACGAAATACGGAAACATAGAAGCAAACAAAGTTCCATGCAACATAGCTGAAACGAAAACTGACCGTTCGACGAGAGACATAGGGCTGAGAACTCCATCTCTTAGCCCAACCATCTTCTCTTAATTGATCAAGTGCCTCTTTCACAGCATTGCTGTCCTTCTGTGCACACATTTTTTTTAACAAATAAGCAATTATGTGACCTCAAAATGTCAAAAAAATAAGTACCTTGGCAATAGCAGATTGGAGGGTGTTGAGATCAACATTAGGTGCAGCAGCAGCAGCAGCAGAAGAAGATACTCCGATTCGGAACTTGTAACGATGAATAGAAGGATTGGAGATGGAAGAAGGGATCATCAAACTCGAACTAACCATTGTATTTTGCAGTGGTAATAATAAATTTGAAGTGTTGTTTTGTTTTTCATTATTATGATAGCAAAATAATAGTATTGGTGGATAAGATATGAGTTTGGCGCGAGGATGAGTTTAGTACACGTAAGAGTTGAAGAATTTTTTTTTCAAAAAATTACTAAAAATAATAATTATGTTGAGAGTGGGATTTGAACCCACGCCCTTTCGGACCAGAACCTTAATCTGGCGCCTTAGACCAACTCGGCCATCTCAACCTCAATGAAAAGTTTTGTCTTGCAAAACATATAAAAGTGAAACATCAAATGCTAATCTGTTCCAAAAAAGTTGCATGTCTTTAATCTGAGAAATTCTTGAATGAACCAAAACCACAATGTAGATTAACTATTTTATGTGTGGAAGGAGGCATGCAAAATTACAAAGCATTTAATAACTAAAATATTTACCAAGTTAAAAAAATGTAATTCTAATAAAGAAATTAAAGCCTCACTTGGTTTAAAAATATGCTTCTCGGGAAGTTAATTACTGAGGAAGTTAATGTGGAGGAAGTTAATATTTGCATTACTTGGTTCACTTAATAACTTCCCGAAAAGTTATATTTTATTTTTAATTAATTAAAATTTAAAGACAATATTACCCTCAATAACTAAATTGGCTAATTAAATGTATGGATATAATAGTATTTTAATTAATTTAACTAGGGAAGATAAATTTACTTAGATTTTGCTAGGGAAGTCATTTCCCTAATTAAAGGAAAGTCAACCCCTTAACTTTCCAGGAAATAGATTAACAAAAGTGAACCAAATGAAAAAAAAAATATTATTTCCCGGAAAGTTAAACTTCCTTAATGAACTTACCCCCAACCAAATGAGGCTTAAGTATAAATATGACTTTAACAGGTTAAAAACTTTGATGTTTTTGACTGAATTTTGTTTTGGGAGTTTTCTTTTATGGTTTTCTTTCGTTACAGATTGTAAAATGATGGACTCTTGCTATATTTTAAGATCTGTTTGTGTTAAGATTGCCTTTGAGGGCAACTCCTACTACTAGACGAAGCATCGCCCTTAACGGACGCTATTAATTAATTTGGAATAGAAATCAACAAGTGGCGGAGCCACATGTAGTATAAAAGGGGCATTTGCACATTTTATTTTTTAAAAAATACAATTTCCTATACAAAATTAATTTTTATTTATATTAATTATCTAAAAAATATAATATATTGACCCTCTTAATTTTAATAAATTTTAAATTTTACATATTACTTATAAAAATATTATATTTTATCCCTCTTAGATTTAATTTCTGGCTACACCACTGAAATCAACTAGTTGATTGGCTTTTATGTTGCTGTTTACAATTTATTTTTTAGGAGTTCAGGTCTTATATTAGCTTTTTGTTCTTTTGATTTACTATTTTTTAGAATCGGAAAACTAGTTGTCAAACTGGTCTTATTTCGTCCGGGTATCTAAATATTTATGGATTCGAAGAATGGATATTTCATATTTGTATTTAAAAAAAACGCCGGATTATCTTGCCGATTGGAAACCGTCGTCGTCATCCGCCATTGTGCTTAAGTTGGTTGCCTTATAATTTGTGGTTAAATAACTTTTACTACTACAATTTACTGATTTTAATAGAGCAATCACATTCTTTATCGTTGCAATTAAGTCTATGTTTCTATGTTAGATCACTTTTTGAATTAATTGAATCATGGATATATATATATTTTTTTTGAAAGATTAGGTTTATATTTGGTATACTGATATCAATTAAACTGCGATATGTATTGAATTTGTTGTGGGAAATAATTTCTGTTTTCCAGAAAATTACTCCAAGAAAACTGAAAAATGGAATTTGGTGTTCAATTGTGATATTTTTTAATTTAGAAAATTAAAAAATATTTTTCATAATTTTCTATATTATAACTAATGGTTGAAAAACACCAAAAAGATGTTTTCCAACTTTTTCTTTATAAAAAGTAACCTTTAGAAAACACAATTTTATAATTAATAGTTTTATCTAAAGAGTTCAAAGAATACAACAAAATTTAATTTAAAAATTCGATAACGAGAGTCACTATTTATTTAATCTAATTATTAATGAATTTTTTTTTTCTATTAGCAAGCACGTGCATATACAAATGCCACATTTCACATAACTACAGTTCCGACAGGAACTGCCTGTTCACATTTCAGAAAACACTTAAACTGATCCTAAACCGCCCCTTGAATTGTTCCGGGCCGTTTGGAAACTGATAAATTCTGGATGCGATCGGTTCAAAAATTAAAAAATTACTTTAAAATTAAATATTTTAAAATATGTTTAAATAAAATTAAATTTAATAATCAATTCATTAATTATATTAACAAGGGGTAATGTCATAAACATTCACAAACTTTACACGTTTTCTCAATTTAATCACACCTTTTAAAATTTGTCATAAAAATACATCAACTTTCATATATTTTTTCAAATCCGTACAAGGTGCTGAGGTAGCACTCATCTATTGTTATAATTTGTTGAGGTGGAGGTCATTTTTAACCAATGAATGAATGCCACGTTAACACTGTATATGGATTTGAAAAAACAAAATTGGTGTATTTTTATGATAAATTTTAAAAGACGTGATTAAATTGAGAGAACGTGTAAAGTTGTTGAATTTTTATGACATTAACCTATTAACAATGAATTATATAAACATATTTAGTATATAATTTAAAAAAATATTTAATTATCGCTTAGTAAATGTTAGTTTAAACATAGTTAATGATCAATGGTCCAACCATTTTATTTTTGAATTATTTCATACACATTTATTATTATATAAAAAAGTTGTTTTAGCACATACTATCTCCATATATTTAAAAGTATTTATTTAAAATAAATATTAAATAGTTAAAAATTGAATTTTTTATTTTTTTAGAGGTTGTACAACATTCAAGAAAAATAAAAATACAAAAATCTCGTTATAAAGAAGTAGTATGTCGTTTAATTTTAGAAAATAAAAAATAGAAAACAATAAAAAAATTCAATAAGCAAACAACATTTCGATTTTTTAGTTTTCTGTTTGGAAAATAAAAAATTGAAAAACACAGAAAATGAAAAGAAAATTGAAAATAGAAAACAGAAAATATTTTCTACAACTAAACAAGACCTAAAAAACCATATCGTTTCCCAAAGATCCTTGAACTTCGATTTAGCCAAAGCCATCCATTGAAAATAGAAACTTTGTAGATCAAATGGAAAGGACCAAGCTAAAACCTTTAAACGACTTAAAAAATGGCACCAAAAACCCCAAGCAAAAGAATAAGGTCTAATTACTCAAAAGCCCTCCACCTTTAATTTTTTTTCAATTGCACCTTGACGTTAGAAAACTCTCTCAAAACCCTCCCATCTTTAAATTTCATTCCAATTGCACCCTGACGTAGGAAAATCCTCTCAAAATCCCCTCATCTTTAGATATTTTTTCAATTGTACCTTAAATTGGAAATTTTTATGATTTTGATTTTAAAAAGTTATTGGATATAATTTTAAGAAGAATGATTTTTTATATTATTAATAATATTAGTCTTTAATTAGAATATATATTAAAAATGAAATATTATTTTAAATTATTTTTCATGAGAAAAGAGGTCAATTTATTACTTTGGGGTACAATTGAAAAAGAATCTAAAGGTGGGGGGCGGGGTTCTGAGAGGATTTTCCTACGTCAGGGTGCAATTGAAAATAAGCTTAAAGATGGGGGGCTTTTGAGTGATTAAGCCAAAGAACAATGAAGAATAATGTGGATTCCCGATTCGATTTCAGTCAAACAATTCGAACAGAAAATAGCATTCTCATTAATAATCCCGCGCTGAAATATAAATTCTTTCGATGCTACACAATCCTTGTGAAGAAGCCAAACAAAGAAAAGAACTCTCAGAGGTGCTTTAGCCTTCCAAATCCTGCTATAAAACACATTTACAGGGGTTTCATTACTGTCATAATTAATTCTGGTGTAGCTGCTCGTGGTGTAGTTGTTGCTCGGTTTAATCCAGTATGGCTGATTATCTTCAAGGGCTGCTGCTGTTATTTCAGTAAAGCTGCTGCACATGTCACTGTAAAGAGCTTGAGAATCGACCTGTTTCCTTATCAAAAACAGAACTTAATTTACCTTTTTGATCAAGTGAAAGATTGAATAATGAAGTGTGAGAAATTGCCAAAGGCTGAACTTGATTTAACATCCACAAATTTTTCCAAATAAAAACATTATCTCCATTGCCTACTTTGAAGTGAATCCGAAAATGAAATAGCTTCCAAATATCAATATCGGCAACACATGATTTTCGAATATTACGCCATAAAGCTGAAAATGCTCTTTTATTTCCTGAAATCAAATCGTACCAATTGCTTATGTCCGAACTATTTTTCACCACCAAAAACCACAGAGAAGCTTTATCACAAGATAAAAATTTCCAAATCCATTTAAGCATCAAATTTTGTTTTTTTGAACAAAGTGACGGGATACCTAAACCACCAGCTCTTAATGGTTGACAAACCGTGTCTCAAGAAACTTTGCAAATCCCTCTGCCTGCACTTGAGTCGGACCACAAGAAGCGACGCATAGTACACTTAAAACCATTAATAACAGTTTGAGGGATTGCAAAATTGCAAATCGAATAAACCGGCAAACTTGAAAGTACAGATTTAATTAAAACCAAACGGCTAGCGGGAGAAAGGAGATTACCTTTCCAAAGCGCCAAGCATGGACTTAAATAACGGCCGTTACATAACGTAACGGCCGTTATTTACAGGTTTTTGGACCTGCCGTTACCGTTAGGACCGATTTTGTACCGTTACGTATATTTTGTAAGGTAACGGCCTTACCTCCGTTACTTCAAGGTAAACGGCCGTTTTCTCACCTTTACCTAAAGGTAACGGTGTGAAGTAAATTTAAAACAGAAAAAAGAAGAGGAGCAGCAGAGATAAGAGCAGCCAGCGACCACCTTTTCGTCAAATGTATTCTCCTGCATTTTCTGAAGTAGCAGCGCTGGAACTTCTCTTCTTTTAGGTTTAGGTTTTGTAACAACACTTCATTGGGCCTAGTACCCAATCACTAATCTATTTTCCTAAACAAGCCCAAATGAATAATTTTAATAAACTATAATCTTGAATTTACGACTAAAATTATAAAATTTCACTAAATATAAATAGATTACATAAATTATATCTTTAAATAAGATTTTATGCTTAAATTTTTTGTAATTTTTATAAACTCTTATCTAATCTTTTAGAGCTTGCTTTTATTTTTTATTTTTTATTTTTTATTTTTAACAATTAAGCCTAAACATTTATATTTTAAATAATAACTATCTATATATAATGGAATAACTAAATAATTTAAATACTATAAATAATGAATATGCTAATGAGCTATATATGTGTGTACAGTGTACTACTTATATAAGTTTTAAGTCTTCAAAAAAATACATGATATTAAATAATGAATAAAATATGTATTTTTTTATAGTTCTTTTTATTAGATATTTGTATAATTTAATATCATTTTAAATCTTTCAAAATCTATTAATTCTACATACTTTACAATTTGTTTTTTAAAAAATACACTCTGGTAGACCGTTACACAACGTTGAGTCCGTTACCAATCCGTTACCGTTATGTATAGCCGCGACCACGACTGCGGCCGTTACCGCGATTTAAATCCATGGCGCCAAGTGGTTACTGAAATTAATTTGGAGAGGACGATATAAACTCAGTTTCGGAATCTTATTGCATAAAGGCAATACCGAGATAAGAAAAAGGAAGACACTCAGTCTTACAATTAAGGATATGAGCAACAACTTGTATATATTTGTTTATCGTTAACACAACAGGAGTACAAAATGCGTCCATTACCAAAATCCGTTGGTAAATCGAGCTCTTCTAACTTTTTCAAGTTCAAGCAATATTTATATTTTTTTTCTTATTTTAGATGGATTGCGGTTGCATTTGAAATAATTTACAAAACATATTTTTTTTTCCGGTTGTTGTCACTTAGAAAATTTGTATAGGCCAAATACTATGCAATTTTCGTTCACGTTTTTTTGATAAGGATTTCTCTCTTTTTATTTGATCCCCACCTTGTCTTTCCTTCTCAAAAAATTTAACCATTTTCAAATTTTAAATTTATTTTAATAAAAATATTCTGCTCAACTTTACAAAAAATCATAATTTTTAGATAATAGCTATATTTGAAAATTAGGATTTTATTTTTATTTTTATTGTTCTCGTTTTGGAGAATAATAATTCTTACAAATTTTTAAGATCACTATTTTGGCGTGATTTAATATTACTATTTTGGCGTAGGAAGCACGGATACTTTCACAAAGTTTTGTTTTCCGTTTTAAAAATCAAAAGCTCTCAAAATATCTTAAAAACTCATTTGACACATTTTATCTATTTCAGTAAATACTAAAATTAGAACTTAAAAAACACTTTAATTTATATCTTAATGCAAAAAAGTACACAGTTACACATTAATTAAAAAATTTAATTACCTATAATATATTTCATATTCTAATTTTTGTTGAAACATATAATTCTTTTTATATCATTTATAAAATTCTAATTTTAATTATGAACTTAAATTTTGAGTATATCTAATCACATATTTTAGTAGTTGTCATCAATATATAAATAAAATTTAGTATAGTTAAGTGTATAATTATTAATATTTATAAAATACCCTTTTATTTTATTATCTACGTAATTTTCTCACGGTTCATGTTTTTTATTTTTTAAAAATTATAGTTTCTTTGAATCTGTTTCATGTTGTTTTCGTGTCCGTGCTACCTAAAACTTGGTGTGATTTTATATGACAACTCTTGGCGTGATTTTGTATCACAACTATTGACGTGATCTTGCATCACAACTCTTGGCGTGATCTTGTTAATGACTGGTCGTGATCTTGTATCATAACTTTTGGCACCATAAACCTTGAGGCTTATTGTGAAGTGTATAAGATTTAAAGTTATATTTTAATTATATTTCTCTTTGTACTGTCTAAACATTTTCCAAATGATGATATTTATTTTGAACACTAATTAAAATAAAATGGTTTAATATTTTTGAACTAATAGTGTTGAGATTAATGTGTTTAATCTGTAACTCTTTTCATCAAATAACATATTTAATGATGCTAAGATGATCAAAAGAAATAATTGCTTGTTAATGTTTCTTTTATTAAAAACGTGGAACGGTTTGTAGATGTTACTGTTAAATGGATATAATGATAATCATAGACAGTAAAAATGAGTTATTAACAGTTTTATATGTAAACTATAAAAATGATAATGTTTGGAGTAATGTATATTATTGTTAATTGTTTTATAAAGTTTAAATAGACTGGTATCATTAGTATTATTATTTTTTATTGGTATCATTAGTATTATTATTTCTTATTAATTTGGCGATAAAATATTTTTCATGGCTATTTTACTATTACTTTACTTTTAATATTTTATCTATTTATGAGTTTTTTTGACGGAATTGGAGTTTATTAATATGTGAGGAAAATTACATAATAAATTTATAAACCTAACTAAAAAGAATACACATATATTTTTAGCCACTATACGGGTCATCCAATTACACATTCCTTTAACAAAAATTGATGAATAATAAGTGAACGATATCTAGTATCAGTGGTGAATGACATCACAAGTCCTGGGGGTTTTGTTGGAGCAGTAGGGCGACTGCTGCACCTCGCCCCACTCTCCCTCTCCATACTTGCAAACCTTGCAGGTCAATGAAATGTATGATGCAGATAGTTGGAACTACAGAGTATAAGCAAAATAAACAAACAAAAATCCTGTCAGAGAAATGCATGTTTCAAATGTGATAACCAGCGACAAGATAACTGATCTATTTGATCCCTAATTCATTTGCACATCACATAAATAACATGAGAAATACATTTGTATAAAATCATATCTAGCATAAATCCTCTCACTCAAATATTTGTATCGTATAAAAATCTCTCTTTCTAAGTTAGTTGGACCCTAGTTTGGCCCTCTGAGGTTTTTATTTATCTACAAAACCCAATTGTAGTTGTGTTGTGGGTATAACTGCCAAATGAAGGCATTGCAAAATACTGATATTTGTTATAACATGCTGCCCTGCAGCTTTTCTACATTTGCTTATATGTATTTGCTTTTAATGGAAAACCGATTTCTTGCATTGCCTTTTATGTCTTTCCAACGTCAGCGCACATGAACTTCACTTTTTTATCAAATCTAATGTTATACGGAAGTGCCTTATTTATGTCACCGGGCAGCAAAGGAATTTCAAATCAATACATATACTACAAGAGAAGACAAAATTTATACATGACAACTCCGTTTCAAAAACACGCCAAACAAACTCTTTTACCGAGCACGTAAGAAGCTTCTTATAGGTGTAGGGGTCAACCTTATAGCTTACTGGCCAGCTCGTGTCCACAAGTAATGACAATTAAGAGCAGCTAGCTAAAAAGAAGAGAAAAATCACCACTACAATTGTTTCTTTTTCTTAGTTCAATCTTACCTTTTGAAACTCCTGTGTGCACCATTTAGTCTTTCCTATAAATTGAGCAGCCTGAGGTACATGTATCACCAGCAACATTGAACCATTTAGACAGAGTTGAAATTTTAATAACAAAATAAACATTTTAAATTAATATTGTCACATGCCAATTTTGAAAGTAAGTAGCAATGAATCTCAATCTACGATCATATATGCAATAGAAAGTTAATTGTTTCCACGTTTTTTTTCCATTACCCTTAATTAATTGTTAATTTTGCTTAATATTTGTTATTGTTAACACAACATGAGTACAAAACGCCAAAATTTGTGGGTACATCGAGTTCTTCTAACTAACTCTAAACCTAACACTGTAAGTGCACCTTTTGAATGCCTCTCGTCCGCATAGCAAAAACTAATTTCTTAGAGTTCATAATTAGGGAAAAGGCTCAGCATAATATTTTTAGTCTAAAAGATATTCATTAATCTTCTTTATAATTGTTAGGCTGATGACATCCCAGAGAACTGGAATGGGCCACATATTATGATGAGAGCTTGCCCAGTTTCAGTGTGATGATAACCAATATTGTTATGCAGGTCATAGACATCTGTTGGGCCATATGTGTAGCGTTGGCAAATATCTTGAAAAGAACTAAACTAAAAAACAACGACATTATTAATTAGAAACTAGCGAAAAAATATTTTTTAGTGTCGTCTTGTGATTTATATCATGTAAAATTAAATAATTAAATACTCATGTAAATTGTTTATTTATGTGATTTCTTATTAATTTGGTGATAAAATATTTTTCATGGCTATTCTATTGTTACTTTACTTTTAATATTTTATCTATTTATGGGTTTTTTGACGGAATTGGAGTTTATTAATATGTGGGAAAAAGTACATAATAAATTTGTAAACCTAACTAAAAAGAATACATAGATATTTTAGCCACTTCACGGGTCATCCAATTACACATTCCTTTAACCAAATTTGATGAATAATAAGTGAACGATATCTAGTATCAGGGGTGAATGACATCACATGTCCAAAGGGTTTTGTTAGAGCAGTAGGGCGACCGCTGCACCTCGCCCCACTCTCCCTCTGCACCCGCTTCAAACCAACTTTATCTGAGAAAAAATTTACATTTTTTTTTCTGAAGAACATTTTTTTTAATTTAAATTAAAACATTATATATTCAATCGCACGATGACATTTACAATGAATTAGAAATCAAGGCAAACGGTAATGATAAGAAAAATAATGGAAAGGAGAAGGAAGAACACACCAATCTATAGTGATAACAAGGTTTGGCATTGATGAGGATCAGAATGTCCGAAATTCTGATGGCACAAAGTGGGGCAAGGAAGGGTATGGAAAAATAGCCAGGAAGCCGCGGGGGAAAGCATTTGAGTTTTTATCTATTGCTTTTCCACTCATGAGTGAGGCGAATCTAGTCGTCTAGCTAAGTTTACATAGTGTCCAACTTCAGAAGAAACTTTTAGATAGCTTAACATCTTCAAATATGTAGTAAACAGAAGTCTTTTTTTTTGTAATTTTTGGATTTAGGTCAAAACTAATCCTATAATTCTAAACTTTTCAAACAATTGACGTATTAAAACAAAAGAACAAATAGCTTGACCTCTTAAACCTCAATACTTAAATAATAAGAACAAATTTAAAGTGTGATCAATAACCTTACACTGGAATGATCACATTGAAAATATAACATTAGCAGCCATAATTCTAATTAGACGAAATCAAACTATAGATCAATCATGAGACTGTCACCTTTGTGTAGCAATTTAAATTAGTAGCAATCTCCCTACAATCACATTCAGCAACACCAGATAATCCAAGAAGTTCAGACAATTGAGCATATAACTGCTGCAATAGAAAGAGAGACTTGAGGACTTGTACGAACAAAGTACATCGAATTCTTCTAACTAACTCTAAACCTAACACTGTAATTGCACCTTTTGAATGCCTCTCGTCCGCATAACAAAAACTAATTACTTAAAGTTCATAATTAGGGAAAAGGCTCAGCATAATGTTTTTAGTCTAAAACATATTCAGTAATCTTCTTTATAATTGTTAGGCTGATGACATCCCAGAAAATTGGGACTCGGCCACATATTGTAATGAGAGCTTGTCCAGTTTCAGTGTGATGAGAACCAATATTGTTATGCAGGTCGTAGACATCTGCTGGGCCATATGTGTAGCGCTGGCAAATATCTTGAAAAGAACTAAACTAAAATACGACGACATTATTAATTAGAAACTAGCAAAAAAATAAAGTCACTTTTTTTTAATTTAAATTAAAAAATTATATATTCAATCGCAGGATGGCATTTATAATGAATTAGAAATCAATGCAAACAGTAAGGATAAGAAAAATAAAGGTAAGGATAAGGGAGAAACTGTAATACCCCAAAATATTTTAAGGTAATTACGGCGTGCCACGTGTTGAGGTTTCTGATAAATTAAATTAAGGAGAATTTAATTTAATTATATCGGGAATTTAGAATAAATTTTAATAAGTTAATTAGTGAGATTTGAGGATTTAACTTAGAAAATTAATATAAAATAAATTATAAATCCCGAGCTAGTAATTATTTCGCCAAAGTCCGTGAAATAATTTATATTATAAGTGGTAAAAGTCTCGAGTCAATCGGAGACTGTTTAAAATTTGGACGCGGATAGGTTTTTGGACTAAATTGAAACTTTTGAAAAGTTTCAAGGACCAAAGTGCAAATTAGCCGGATTATATATAAACATTCCTTCATATGAAGGAATCATCCAGACTTCATCTCCTTTCTCTTTCTTTCGATCATAAACGGCGATAACGTATGGTTCGTCGCGCGGTTTTCGTTTCTCGTCCGTTTACGACGTTTAATAGCTCAAAACGATCGTATTTCAGTGGCGTATCACGGTAAGCTTGACGTTTTCTCGTTTAAACGGATATATTTTGAGTTATATCGATTCAAAGTTTTAGGCCACGAAACGATTTTATCGTTTTAACGATTATAGGATCGTATTTGGGTGTTTTGAAGTTAGAAATAGCGTTTTGGATACATTTTGAGCGTTTTGGCGCGTTGGAGCTCGTCGAAATCGACTCCCGGGTAAAGGCCCGTGGCTGTGCGTCGCACAGCCGAACTATGCGAACGCACAGCTGGACTGTGCGAACGCACAGCTGGACTGTGCGAACGCACAGTCAGGTGCACTGTGCGAACGCACAGTCTGCCAGGACTGTGCGAACGCACAGTCACACCGTGCGAACGCACAGTCCCCTGTGCAATCGCACAGGCAGACGCGCGTACGCACAGTGTTTTCGCCAACCGACCTAGATTTTCGAGAAAATTTTATACGCATATATCGAGATTTATAATAGATTAACATTCGATTAATTATTGTTTAATTAGAGGCGTTAATCTAATGAGGTTAAAAGAGGACTGAGTTAAAAGTGATTTACGATTCGTAAACGGGTTAAATACCGTTTATCGGGATAATCACGTGAGAAGCACGACGGTTAATGAGAATTCAGTGTGTCGAGTCTCGAGTCTAGAGTCAATCTTAGAATAGGGTTCTGACTCAAGTCAAATGTTTAAAAAAAAATTTTAGATCCGGCGAGGCAAGAAGCAGCTGGACCAGTAGTTCGGAAAGCTTGACAATCTAAAGCCCCAACATATTTTTGGATAAGCATTTTCTGTGAGTTTATACGATTTGCTTTTAAAGTATTTATTTAAGCAATTATTATATATTGCTTTATATTTAAACTGCATGTTTTATATGCGAAATTTTTATATGAATTGCGCATACGCTTGATTTGAAACCAGTATTGATCCGATGGAACGTGCTACCTATTGAGCGGCAATAGGACTGTGTGATCACCAGTTTTGATTTGATACAGCTATGAGCTGACTATGATTACGAAATTTGAGATTTGAGGTATAGTTCGATACGAGCGAGCACTCGGCTACGGTGTAGCCTGGAGTCCCCGTATCTAGTGGGTTGGACCCACCAGTGAGTTGGACTCACAATTTGATATTAATGATTGGGTTGCTGGATTGACGATTAGTATGTTTGAGGATTAAGGTTTCAATCGGATCTCGGACTTGGCTGCATACAATTGACTATCGTTTTATGTTTTATTTGAATACTTATTAGTAAATGTATGAACTCACTCTGTATATCCCAATATACTGACCCCTCACAGATTTCCTTTCAGGTTAAAGACGCTTTGAAGCAACGGACTTCTATCATACTTCCAGAAGTCTGTATTTTTGAAAGTATGTAAAGAAACAGTACTCTACTCTTAGAGTTGCAGTAGATAAGTGTTTTACAAGTCAACTTGTAATATATAGTTTTCTGTAAATATAACTTTAATGTTTAAAGTTTTAAATGTTTTACGCTTGCTGCGTTATTTATATTGTGACTGCCAGAGGATATGTATGCCTGGCATGTGTGCTTCTGCATGACACGTATTTATGTACGTCATGCATGACGTTTATATTTCGCGAAAAATTATTTTACGTTTTTAGGCTTGCTATGGGTTTCGGAGCAACCACTCCCATTCCCTAGCGCCGGTCTCGGCCCTGAGATTGGGTCGTGACAGAAACACGCCATCCTATAGTGATAACAGGGTTTGACATTGATGAGGATCGGCATAAATTTTGGGTCGTCCTAAATTATGATGGCACAAAGGAAGGGTATGGAAAAATAACAAGGGAGCCGCGGGGGAAAGCATCTGTGTTATTATCTATTACTTTTCCAATCATGAGCGAGGCTAATCTAGTCGTCTAGCTAAGTTTAGATAGCTTGACCTCTTCAAATATGTAGTAAACAAAAGTCTTTGTTTTATGTAATTTTTGGGTTTAGGTCAAAACTGATCCTATAATTCTAAACTTGTCAAACAATTGACATATCCAAAGAAAAGAACAGATAGCTTGACCTCTTAAAGCTAAATACATAAACAACAAGAACAAATTTAAAGTGTGATCAATGACCTCACACTAGAATGATCACATTGAAAATATAGCATTAGCAGCCATAATTCTAATTAGACGAAACCAAACTATTGATCAATCATGAGACTGTCACCACTATGTAGCATTTTAAATTAGTAGCAATCTCCCGACAATCACATTCAGCAACACTAGATGATCCAAGAAGTTCAGACAATCGAGCATATAACTGCTGCAATAGAAAGAGAGACTTGACGAATTGTACGAACAAAGTATATAGACGGGAGGATATGAACATAATTTAAATAAATACCACACTGACCTTGGATGAGTGCGCAGCCTGATCAATAACATAAGATTTTTGGAAATGATGAAAGAAGTAGAGAATAGCTCGATCAAGTCTTTGTTTACTCAATTTACCATATCTCTGTAACGTGTCAGAATGAGACAAAAAAAATCAAATCATAGAGTTGTTGTGCAAATTAGTAACGAGCAAGTTAATCCCAATGAGTTGAAGGTAAATGCCATAAATATATTGATAATAGCCTAGTGAAAAATGTATTTCTAACAGAAAATGTAAAAATTAAAAAGAAATGATTACCTACAGTACAACAAGTAAATTATTTGATTTTAAGAATATATAGCAGCAATGATATAAAACACATTTGCATTAAATCTACTTTTTATTCCTTCATATCCAGCACAAATCCTTTGACCTAAAACACTAAAGTGCCACATATTAGAATTGAAATATTCTCTAACACCAAAATCAACAATAAATCCAACAAGCATGTCAAAACTCTGCAAAGTTGTCTGCCGGATGTTTATTAACCCATTTCCGAATTGGTGACAAGAACGAATGCGAAAAAAATTGCTTCTACGTTCAGAGTGCATTCTCTTATCATCAGCAATCTAGTACAATCTGTAAGGTTATAAAGACTTACTATTGTAGATGCATTCTTAATGAAGGAACTAAATGCATGTATATAAGTGTAACTTTCAAGTCATAATCAAACAACAGAGCAGTTAGTTTGGCATCCGTGGCCATTTATTAATTCAGCAATATGCTTTTGTTCACTGATAAGCAACAAGATCGTGTTCTAACTAAAAACAATCTGCCGAAAAATCCCACAACAAACACACAACACAAGTAAAAGAAGTCTTAGAGTAACCATGGCAATTAATACAACATCCTCCATACTTGCCGGTCAATGAAATGTATGATGCAGATAGTTGGAACTGCAGTTGAAAACAGTATAAGCAAAATAAAACAAACAAAAATCCTGCCGGAGAAATGCATGTTTCAAATGTAATAAGCAGTGAGTAAATTGTAAAGATAACCGATCTCTTTGATCCCTAATTCATATGCATATCACATAAATAGCATGAGAAATACATTTGCATAAATTCATATCAACCTTATCTATCAGAAATCCTCTCACTCAAATATTTGTATTGTATAAAATATCTTTCTCTAAGGTGATTGGAGGCCCTATGGGGTTTTCTATTTATCTACAACACTCAATTGTAGTTGTGGGTATAACTGTAAAAACTTTGCAGTTTTATTTGAAAACAAATTGTATATATTTATTTATTTGTTTATATAATTAGAGTTTAGTTTGTTTGGAGTTTTGATATGTACAGTTTATATCTTCTGAGAATCAGTCTATATCATGACTTTTAAAACTCTGAAGGATCTGCTGTGGCAGGAAGAAAACCCTGACTGATAAAAGCCCGTGTGAGTTTTTCATTCCAATTTCTACTTGCTTGTCTCAAACCATAGAGGGATTTCTGAAGTCTGCAAACTTGGTTTGGCTTGTTAGATTCAAAGCCTGGTGGAAGTCTCATATAAACCTCCTCCTGTAAGTCACCATGGAGGAAGGCATTGTTTATGTCTAGTTGAAACAAATGCCAATGGTGAATGGAAGCCAAAGCAAGAAGAGATCTGATTGTAGTCATCTTGGGTACTGGGGAAAAAGTTTACAGAAAATAAATCCCTTCTTGCTGATCAGTGAAACCCTTAGCTACTAGTCTAGCCTTGCATCTTTCCACAGTACCATCTGCTTTGTACTTGAGTTTATAAACCCATTTGCAGCCAATAGTATGTTTATGAGGATGAAGCTCAGTAAGTATCCAAGTTTTGTTGAGATTCAATGCATCAATCTTTGACTGCATAGCCTGCTTCCAACACTCATGTTTGACAGCCTTATTGTAAGTGGAAGGCTCTTTCATATTATCAATGACAGTAGTAAATGCATGATGGCCTATATCATTTAGAGATTTCAAAAACTAGTTCTTGTAATGTCGTTTCTTCTGTTTCTTCCAAATTATGGCATTTAAGACTAGGACATTTATCCAATTCTAGAATGAAACTTCTGCACAAGATTGATTCTGCTATATCTTGTACTTCTATTGACATTTGTGATGCTTGTCATTTTTCAAAGCAGAAAAGATTACCTTTTCCTCTTAGTGAATATGTTTCTGCTTCTGTGTTTGATCTTATTCATATAGATTTGTGGGGGCCCTGTCAAAACACTTCCTTAAAAGGTTTTAGATACTTTCGAACTATAGTAGATGATCTGAGTAGATATATATGGACTTTTATGTTAAATAGAAAATCTGATGCAAGAACTCATATTCAAACATTCTGTATTTTTGTCAAAACCTAATTTCAAAAAATTATAAAAACCATTAGATCAGACAATGATCTTGAGTTTCAAATGTCCCCTTTCTTTCAATCTCAAGGAATTTTACATCAAAAATCTTGTGCCTATACTCCTCAACAAAATAGCATTGTTGAGAGGAAACGTCAATACATTTTAAATGTGGCTAGAGCTCTATTTTTTTCAAAGACAAAGTACTCATACCGTTCAAGCGTTTTTGAGAAAATGTGGCTATAAAAAAATTAACGTTGCTGATCCCTTTAAAATTTTAAGAGGTTTTGCCATGTTTTGTAATAGCAATTGTAATGTCAATATTATTCAAAAGGTTAATTCTATTATGATCAAAGATAGGTTCAGAATTATAAAGCTTAAAATAATAATTAAAACTATGTAGCAAATTTTGCTGCTCCTAACAACGACAGTAAATGAAAAGTCCAACATAAGATTAAATCATGAAGGTTAGGTTTAATCAAATGGGGAAGAGAAAAAACACAAAATGTCAACATAAATATTAAAGATATAAATCTCAAAGTTGCTTATAGCACAGATAGATGTTCGGCAATAATGCTTATATGATTAAGGACCTTAAATATGATCTAGCTAATAAAGTTCACAAAGTAGAGCATTTTTAGCACCAGAAAGAGAGATTTAGCTGAATAATATAAGGAATAGAAATACATCCTTTTTCCATATGAAAGGTTTTCAAAGAAGAAGGAGAAATAAAATCACTCGGTTACAAAATAGAAATTGTATTCTTTGTCACAATTAAAATTAATTGGTGGATATTTATTTGAAGCATTTTCAAGAGATTCATACGTCATATTATCCTGACAAGATCTTGGGAGCTACATTAGGGATCCATCGTAGGATCACTCATAACATGAACCAAAGCCTCACCAAACCATTCTCGGATGATGAAATCTGCAAGGCTGCATTTTCCATTAGTCCAACAAAAGCACTGGGACAAGATGGAATAACAAAAACGTTTTTTCAAGATCATTGGGATATTTGTAAATTAGATATATGGGAGGTAGTGATGGATTTCTTTGAACAGATTACCATACGGCTAAACCATACAACCATAACCCGCATTCCGAAAGTTAAAACTCCTACCAAAGGTAGAAACATCAAGGATAGTATCCTTCTTGCCCACAAACTGACACATCCTCTCAAGACAAAAAATTGACATTTTATTTTTAAGCTAGCTCTCAATCTCGAAATGAGCAAAGCCTACGAGTGTATAGAACTGGATTTTGTGAAAAAGGTTAATGCAAAAAACGGGTTCTCATCATTTCTGGATTTGTTGGATCATGAGCTGCATCACACCAGTTACTTACTCTCTAAATTTTAATAGTACCTCCCAGAGTTTCATCACCCACATTAGGGGCTTAAGATAGGGAGACATTTTCTCTCTATTGCTTTTCTTAATATGTGTTGAATGTTTGTCCTTCTTACTTGTGAAAGAAGGAATGAATCATTATATTTTGGTTATTCAGATTTCTCACAAGAGAGTATCGCACCTTTTTTTGTTGATTACTCGATGTTTTTTTTTTTCGAGCCTCTCATGAGAAAACATTCATGGCTTATCAAATTTTTAAACTCTTTTCAAGGCTTTAAGCTAGATGGTAACATGTAGAAATTATATATTTTTTTAGTTGAGATACCCTTGTGAATATGAGGAACCAATTATCTAAATGCCTTAATGTGATCAACGTTGGAGGTAAAGATAAATATTTGAGACTTCCAGCACCAATAAGCAAGTCAAAGAATGCAACATTTTGTAAATTTGCTCAAAAGTCCGACAAAAAGTTGCCAATCTAGAAGGCTTATGGAGGCAAAAAGATTTCAACCAAAAGTGTTGCTATTATTATACCGATTTTCTTAATGTCTTACTTTATGTTCCCTTAAAGATTATGCAAAGAAAGAAAAAAAATCATTTCAAATTTTTGGCGAACATAGAAAAATGGAAAAAGGTGTATGCATTAGACTTTTAGAGGCGGATGTGTTACTAAAAGGAAATAGGTTGCTAAAGTTTTAGATATCTTGAGCATTTTAATCTAGCTCTCTTGGAGAAACATGGATGGCGCTTTATAACCAAACCATAATCCTTAATTACCAAAATGTTCAAAGGCAAGTATTTTTCATATGTTTCTTTTTGGAGGTGGAATTTACATTCAAAGCGGCTCATGGGTTTGAAAAAGTTTACTTAAGGGTGGATAGGTTTTAGAACAAGGTGTCTGTTGGAGGTATGATTAGGCAATGTGATATATATTGGGTGGGACTCTTGATTTTATAGTACTTATCTTTTTGCAGTTACAACAACCATGTCCGTTTCTAATCATTTGAATTTTGTCTCTGACTTGATGGTCAAACAAAACAATACATGAAATGCAGAGCCCAGTTGCTCACAATTAGTAACTAGCATTTTTCCACCCCATGAAGCTACTATTATCTTAGGTCTCCCAAATAGTGCTACAGGCTTAAATGATAAATTGACACTTCAACAAGTCCATAAACTTTACAGTTAAATCATTTTACCATCCATATTGTCTACTTCATTTATGCCTTTAGTTTTAAACCAGACTTCCTCGCATCCCATTAGTGACTCAATTAGCTGAAAATTATGATAGAAACTAAAGCTCCCTTTAAATATTAGATGCTTCATCTAGAAGGTCCTCAACGACGGGCTAACTTCAAATGACAAACTGCATTGGTGAATTTCATAAAGATTCGATCTTTGCCCACATTATAACTTTCCGAATCGCTGGTTTATATGTTTTTTTACTGCCGTTTTATTGAAGTACTGTGACTAGATTCAATGATTAATCTTTGGGTGGATGCAACATTATTATCCATAATGAAAGCTTGTATTTAGATATAAGCACATCGAACTGTCTCAAATAGAGACAAACGTTTTATATTTGGTTATTTGGGTCATTTAGGCACTATGGCTAGAAAAAATGCCTTAATTTTTAAAATGATGATAGCGATTAGAGATTACTTCCGCGAGTTGTCGGGGAGCTTCACCTTGAGTAGAACAATACTATAGTGCAACAATCTCATGTGAGCAGATTGGTTCGAACGAAATGTTACGAGAGCGCATTAATTGTAATGGTACTGACCTCATATAAATACTTACAAGATCAATTTTAATGGAGCCTTCCATGTAGAATCTAAGGTAGGATTGGGAGCTTGTGTGGCCAGGAATCATTTGGGTCATGCTATCTCCTTTATTTCTCTTTTTTTTTTCTTTACCTCTTCGTTAGCGCTCGTGAAAGACTTAGCTGTAAGAGAAGCCATTGTCTTAGATGCAAGAATCAAGCTTATAGAGCCCAATTTTGAAGGAAATGGTGAAGGCATTATGGAAGCTATAAGAGAATTTTTCAAAAATACCCATACTATGTATAAATATTTTGAAAAATACGGTTTGACCAGTTGGGGTTAATTTTTACGGTTTGACTTTTAAAAGTTGCGAAATTACACTTTTTGAGTTGAAAAATACGGTTTTTTATTTTTAAAAACCAGTAAGTTTACTATCGGGTTACTAACAGTTTATCAACGGTTTACAAAATAAAAAGTTGACTAACAGTTTACTAACGATTTTGATTTATAAAAATACGGTAAATCCCCTATCAGTTTACTAACAAAAAGTTTACTATCAATTTACTAACTGTTTACTCACAGTTTACTTAAAAATCAAATTTACTATTAATTTTTTTTAACCGTATAGTTAATTCATTAATCGTTTACTATCAGTTTACTAAAAAATAAGTTAATTTACCTTACTTTTACTAACAGTTTATTAGTTTTACTAAAAATTATAGCTAATTTATTAAATATAAAGTATAGTTATATTTGTTAACCGTTTACTAATAGTTTACTATCGTTTTACTATCAACTTACTATCAGTTTATTTATTTATAAATAAACTATGCCCTTAATTTAACAATGAATTTAAAAGAGAAAAATTACCTAGTATATGAATATTTTAATCAAAAACTAAACAAAAGAGAAGAGATTTTATCTATGGTTCTATTTTCTCATTAATGGCTTCGTTAAAATAAATTTATAAATTTTTTAGTAAACTACTAATAAACTGTTAGTGAACTGCATACCCACTTACAATGCTCATTGACTCCCAAAATTATCAACTACCCATTTTAATTAAAAATCCAGCACTGAATTCATCAGGTCCACCGTTGTCAGCAAACCACCGCAACCCATCAATTCCAATAAAATCCACAAAATCTGGAAAACCCTCAGCCACCACAACCATCGATTAACAACCCTAATCGACGATTGTTCCATTTTCATAAGATTGAGCTGTTGTTGTAGATTTAGACATTTAAATCGACAATCCATCACCGCCGCCATCGCCAGCAACCTATGAATCGGCAACTCATCGTCGTTGTAGTCGCAAAATCGGAGGGAAAGACTACTGCGCGAAGAAGACGAAGATCAGAAGAAAGAAGAAAAATCCACAGCCATTGTCAACTCCACCGTAAAATCAAAAAGGAAAAAGTCTAAAATTCAAACATGCTGAACTTCGACCGTATTTCTCAAGCCGGAGATGCTGAACAGTAAAAGTGAGATTATTTTGGATTTCAACAGTGTATGGTCTAATTTCCTCAAGCTATAAAGAGGAGATCATATGTGGATCCTGACCGTGAGGTCATTCTACACGATTGTCTGGTATGTTTTTTGGTAAGAAATAACCAAAAGCTCTATTGATGAAAACCAAAAGAGGAACAAACAAGACTTCCCTTTACAAGCAAAAGGAAAGCCAGCACCAAAACACAAGTTCCCCTGTTACAAAAGCCTCAGGGGAAACAACAAACAACAAAAAAAAGTAAGCCTGAATATGAGGGTCTTCAAGACCTTGCTACAAAAGCCTCAAGGCTGACAGAACCCCAGATCAGACAACAGAACACAAAAGGAAAGCAAACAGTAAACCTGCTACAAAAGCCTCAGGCAACTGCTTCACAAAGACACTAAGCTACCCCTGTTACAAAAGCCTCAGGGGGGCAAAGCAAGACTAAAGTTGTTGGATATCATACATAATTCTATTAAAGGAGGTACTAGTGCTGTAGCCATTGAATTTGTCAAGAAGAATGCTTCTGATTCTTTTCACAGCTTCAACAGGCACACCATTTTCATTCAGAAAAATCTTCTTGTTTCTGGTGATCCAGATCATGTATACCACAGCTGCAAGTGTCACTCTACGGATGTTGGCTAAGAAGCTCTTTCCAGTGCTCTTTCTGCTAAACCAACTGATAGTTCTTCTCCAAGATCCAATGTTCTGATTGATTCTTCAAATGGCAGCCATGGCTTTCCAAATTTCAGTAGCAAAACTGCAGTTAAAAAAACAATGCTCTATGCTTTCCTTGCCATTACTGCACAAAACACAATGATCATCAGGAGTTACACCCCACCTTTTTAGTTTATCTTTGGTCTTGAGTCTGTTTTTTATAGCTAGCCAAAGAATAAAACTGTGTTTAGGAACATAATTTTTCCCCCACACAATTTTAAACCAAGGCAAACTATTATAATCAGTTCTGTAAATCTTCCAAGTTCTGCTAATAGAGAACTTATCATTCTTCAGAACATTCCACTCTATGCTGTCAACAATATCATCTCTAAGTCTGTAATTCTGCTTTATGAACTCCCAAACTTCTGAAGAGGCTTCATCAATGGGATCAGGAAAGTCCCACCTATTGTTCCTCCAAAGATCAGCTACTTTGAAGTTTCTGGGGATATCAGAGTCTCTCATTTTGACTCTAGAGAACTTCTCCATAATTGTGCAGCCATTAATCCAGGGATCATACCAAAATTCTGTTCCTGTGCCATTACCAATCTTGTACTCCATCACTTTCCTTACATCACTTCTAGTGTTTAAGATTTCTCTCCAAATCCAACTAGATCTATCATTACACTTCAAACTCCAGAAAACTCATATTCCTGATTTTATTACTTTTGATCCATTTTACCCATATGGAATCAGGATAGTTATATATCTGCCAGACATGTTTAGTGATTGCAGCTTTATTCCAGATGTGGATATCCTTGACCCCTAAGCCACCCTCAACTTTAAGTCTTGAAATTTCATCCCAGGAGACCATGGCATTAAACTTGCCCTCATCTTTCCCTGTCCACAGAAATCTTGCACATACTCTTTGAATATCTTTGCAGACACTCTTAGGAAGAAGCAGAATGCACGCCCAGAAAATGTGCATACTCATAAGCACAGAATTGATCAATTGAATCCTACCAGCATAGGATAGAGCTTTGCTGGTCCAGCTATGGATCCTACTGGTAATCTTACTAACAATACCCTTACACTCCTCCTTAGACAGTCTAGCAGATATAAGAGGGATACCAAGATACCTCATAGGCAGGTTCCCTTCTTTAAAGTTCAGCATTCTTAACATGTCATTTTTGATGTCATTGTCAACATTACAGCAAAATAATTGACTTTTATTAACATTAACACTAAGGCCAGAAGTATCTTTAAAACAACCAAGGATATTCTTAAGATAAGAAATAGACTCCAGGTCACCATGGCAAAACAAAAGTAAGTCATCAGCAAAGATTAAGTGATTAAGCTTGAGCTTTTTACAACCTAAGTGATACTGGAACTCATTGCTAGGTTTAGACAGTAAGGTAGAGAGATAATTCATACAAAGAACAAAGATAAGGGGGGGACATGGGATCCCCTTGTCTCAACCCTTTAGAGGATTTAAACTTATCACCTAAACTGCCATTCCACATAACACTGAAGGTAGAGGTTCTAATGCAATTCATTACTAAGATGATGAACTCATTAGGAAAATTGAGGCCAATAAGCATTTCCTCCACAAAATCCCATGAAATAGAATCATAGGCTTTCCTAAGGTCAATTTTAAGAAGACACCTAGGAGGACCAGAATTCCTATGATAATTTTTGACAAGTTCATGTGCAAGCATGATATTATGAGCTATGGATCTTCTAGGAACAAAAGCAGATTGGTTTTGGGATATAATTTTAGTTAAGAGAGGACTCAATCTAGCAGTAATAACTTTAGTAATCACTTTGTAGATAACATTACAACAAGCTATGGGTCTAAAATCATTTAGACAATCAGCATTCAGACTCTTAGGAATGACAGTTAGAGTAGTGCTATCAATAGAGTTCAGAATTTTACCATTTGCAAATGCCTCCCTCACAGCTTTAGTAAGATCCAATATGATGATGTCCCAAGTAGTTTTGTAAAAGAAACTATTGTACCCATCAGGCCCTGCAGCCTTATCTGACCCAATAGAGAAAACAGCTTGCTTGACTTCTTCTTCTATAACTTCCTTAACAAGAGAGTCATTATCCTCATCAGACAGCTTGCTATCATCATTAATAATGCTGTAATCCATATGCTTCCTACCCTCATCAGTGTCATTGAAGAGCTTGGTATAAAAGTTAGTCATCTCTTTGTGAATGTCTTCAGGAGTATACACATAATTTCCATTTTCCAACTTCAAAACAGGAACATTGTTCATACTATTCCTATGCTTAATGGAGTTATGAAAATACTTGGTGTTGGCATCTCCAAGCTTAAGCCAGTAAACTCTAGACTTTTGTTTCAAGTAACTTTCCTCACATCTCAGTAAATATCTAAAGTGAATTGACATTGCTTTCTCTTCACATAACAGGTATTCATTCATAGGGTCCAGCTGCAAATCTTTTTGAACTCTATCAAGCCTTTCTCTCTGTCTGATAACTCTCTGAGAGATCTCAGAATAATGCTTCCTATTAAGGTTCCTCAATCTGTAACTTATAGCACTCAGCTTTTTGACTATTCTATACATGGTGAAACCATTGACTTCCTTTTCCCATTCATCCATTACTATCTCTCTGAACTCAGGATTAGAAGTCCAGTAATTGAAGAATTTGAAGTTCTTCTTAATGTTGCTAACTCCTCTTTCCTGAATTCTCAATAAAATAGGACTATGGTCAGAGAGACCACAAGCCAGAGCTTCATAATAAGAATTATGCATCTCATCATTGAGTCCATTAGAAAGAACCCTGTCCAATTTCCTCCAAACTCTGTTGTCATCCATCTGGTTATTATTCCAGGTAAACCAACAACCAGTACTTCTTATCTCATTCAAGCCAGCTGCAGCCAAACCATTAACCATTTCCAGAGCATGATTATTATCCAGCTCATTCCCACCAAGTCTATCTCTATCTCCCATAACTGCATCAAAATCACCCTGAACAATCCAGTTGCCATCAATACTTCTAGCAAGATCAGCAAGCTCGGTCCACATTCTTTGCCTATCATTAATACAACTAGCACCATAGAGGAGAGTCCATTTGAAACTACACCCCCCCTAAACTAATATCACAATAAATCACTTGATCAGTAAATCTAATAGGGTTAACTTTAGCTTTACTATCATCATACATGATCCACATTCTCCCATTATCACTAAACTCATAATTATCAATCAACTTCCAATTTCTCATTTTTAAGTTTCTCCAAATTTTATCCTTATTACTAGCTCTAACTCTAGTCTCAAGGATACCTTGTCTGGTATGTTATATAGGGATATTATCACATGCTTTCAATTTTGGGAAAAGATATTATAATCGGGCGACGCATAAAATTGAAAAAAATTCCTATTTTTATTGTAATTTTTTAATCCGATATTATGGCTAGAATTGAAATTCGTATGGTCGATGTATTTTCAGTAAATTTCTATATATTAAAAATAATTATGGAACTTCATAATTGAGCTGTAAACATATGGACATACTCTCTTAAAAAACAAATCTCCTCTTAAATATTGTGCATGTATGAAATGATGAGAAATTTTGAAGCAAATTGAAGATCAAAGTTGACCTAATTTTGTCGATTACCCAAGTGCATAGCAATAATGGGTATTGGAAGAAGTAGCAAGATATATTATGGTGAAGATGACAAGAAAAAAGCACCGAAGCAAAAGGCCAATTAAGCTAGTTTTGGCACACACTTCATCTCACAATGGATTGGCAGAGCAACAGTAACAGTAAAAGCAGTGGTCCTCCATCTCATCATTTTCATGCATTTATATGTATATGATTGGATGACTCACATTTATATATTTACTTGTGAAACACGCTAACATTTTATGTCTGGTTCTATATATGTGTTTAGAGCATGGAATCCGATCCTTTAGCAAAATATTATATTATTCATTTAATGCTAGAGAGAAAAAAACAGTTTCTTGAGAGAGACTTAACTTGGTCATCAGATTTATATTTGTTCAGTATATCATTGCTATTTTCACGTGCTTTTGTTCCTTTGTTTTCTTTCTCACTATACATTTACCACGCTATGTAGAGGAAATAAATAAACAAAATTATTTTATAAAGAATGAAACGAAAAGCAAATTAAATTAAATTAATATATTAAGCAAAATATTTACAATCTAAAAATATTTTTTCTGAAATTTAATTTTTCAATTGATTTAGTTAATTTTATACTAATTAATATCTTAAACTATTTTAATCTAATTAAGATATGTTTTGTAATAACAGTATAATTAAATTTTTACAAAATTAATCGCGAAAATATAGACTATGATATATAGATATTTATTTAATCATTTGATGTTCAATGTACTTACATAATTTATTTTAAGTTGAATGACACTGCATAAACGATAAAATTATCTTTTATTAAATTTAAAAACCCATTTCTTAACCATTAGCTAGTTATAGGGAAACATTTTGCCATCAATCTTTATCTGCCGCACTAAGCATTTTTATGATTGATATAATTGAAATCGATCACGACATATCACTTATAAACCCATGGTGAAATTAGTTTCATCCAGGGTTTTTTCCCATTTAATTCCCCTAAAATAAATTATTTCCCAAATAGTGCCTCACCCCTCAATCCGCAAGTATGACTTGCGGATTCACCATGAATCCGCAAGTCATACTTGCGGATTTCCCTTAATCATAGATTAAGGGGAATTTGTTACTTTGATTCCCACACAATTAATTGATTCCCATGTGGAATCAATTAAATTGATTCCCACGTGGGAAATAAAGTCACTTCCTATAATTTTTTTTTTAAAAAATTATAAATTTTAAAAAACAACACTCCGCTTTTTATATTAAATTTTTAAGTATTTTATTTGATTGTTTAAAAACGTTAGAAAACCGTAATTGTTAAAATTGTTAATTTATTATTTAGTGTTGGTAAAATGATAGGTATTATTAAAGTTTTTAACATTTCGCAAAACACTTCGATTTAACTCCAAAGAAAATACTCTCATACAAACTTGACGTTCTCTTTTCTCTCTACGTTTTCTTTTGACTTAATTGTGCGAGTGATGAGAATGAAAATTTCCATCTTATATAAGAAGCGATCCGCAATTTTGAATTGCGGGTTGCTTCTCGTGGGCCAAACCCTAGAAGAGAAGTCTTATATGTGTTACGAGCATTATATAAAACTTTTATTAAATATTTTTTTATCTTATACGTTTTTTTTACAATCAAACCGAAGTATTTTGTGAAGTGTTAAAAATTTTAATAATATCTATCATTTTACCAACACTAAATAATAGATCAACAATTTTAACAATTACGGTTTTCTAACATTTTTAAACAATAAAATGCTAAAAATCTTACTAATATTTTCCTATATTTGACTAATCCCTAGAATTTTACAGATACACTAAATTCTTTAAACTAATTTTTTTTAATTTAAACTAATTTTTAACAATTAACGAATAATTTATATTTAAAATAAAGTAAATAAAATATTCACTCACCTCTTGTAGTTCTCAAGAAAATATTACACTGTCACTTTTAAAATTTCGACACCTTACTCCGATATTTTTAAATTATAAAATCGCAAATTTAAATCGAAAAAGTATTAGAAATTAATATTTTATTTTTAAAATTTTATAAAGAGCGGAGTGTTTTTTTTAAATTCATAATTTAAAAAAAAAATTATAGGGAGTGGGTTTGATTCCCACATGGGAATTAATTTAATTGATTCCATGTGGGAATCAAAGTAACAAGTTCCCCTTAATCATACCCTTAATCTATGATTAAGGGGAATCCGCAAGTATGACTTGCGGATTCATGGTGAATCCGCAAGTCATACTTGCGGATTGGGGGGTGAGGCACTATTTGGGAAATAATTTATTTTAGGGGAATTAAATGGGAAAAAACCCGTTTCATCCATGCATAATAATTCTATAGCAAAATAGAGACCATAGAAAACCCTAAATCTTTTAGTAGACCTCGATGTAGGACTGTTAAAATCGATCAAAATCATCAAATATGTAAACTTACCAATTTCATTCATGTTCAGGTTAGTGAATCCATATCAGAAACGTATAAAGTCGTTTACGACACGAAATAAATGAATCGTAACAAGGATTAGCTCGGTAATCTATCTACTACTATGTTTTTAGAGTATGTTATTTAAAATAAATAAATTAGGGTATTGGATGCGTCAGACGGGACGTGATGGTTGACAGGTAAAATGCAAGTGGAGAGTACAAGTAAAATGGTACGGTCAAAGAAGACGAATCTAGGGAAGGGAAATTTAGAATCTGACAAAACAAACGAAATGACAAAAGGTGATATGAATTTAGGGTTTGTCTTTGAAGAGCGAGCCATAAAACTGGTCTCATCATATGAATATGTCGGCTACAGAGGTCTTCATTGCTAGCTGTATTCTATTCAGTTCCATTTCAACTAGCCTTTGTTTTTTGGTTGTGCTTAAACCCTTTTATGACAAAAACTATGTACACTGCTCTCCTTGCACCTTGTTTTGAACTAGGAATGGCAATGGGAGTGCTTCGAGTACATGTCTTGAAATTTGAGGCTGGGATCAGAGTGGGACATCATTAGCTGTTTTAATCCCCGCCACATAGTTACAATAAATGTTTTAAGAGTTGAATCGGACCAGTTGGTACAGCTGGTACGGCTCAGCCGGTTCCCTTAAGGACCTAAGACTGATTTGGTTTTAGTATTTTATAAAAAATCAAAATTTGAAAATGGTATTTTGTTGGACCGGCTGGTCTATCGCCGTCCACCCACCGCCGCTACCCACCACCATCCGCTATTATTCATCGTCAAGTCTTTTCGGCAACCGATCCTCCTCAGACGAGGAGTAACAGATTTGCTCCTAGTCTGAGAAAAAGCAATTGCTTTTCCTCAGTTGCCGAAAAAAATTTGGCAGTTGACGGCGACAGTGGGTGGTGGATAGTTTGATTAAATTAAGTTTGATTTGGTTGGTTAGATTTAGTTAAATTTTTAATTTTTCAAATTTTTAATTAAATTGTGAGAATTTAAGGGTAGTTTGAGTATTTTAGGTTTTTTAAATTTTAAGGATTTTCTGACGAGCAATCAGGTGATGTGGAGGTGTATAATTGTTTTTAAGTGAGCTCATCAAATTTAACGGTATCAAATAATTGAATTTTAAGACTATTTTTGAAGATTAGGGGTTTCTTGTAAAGGGGCTCTGAAATGAAGGGTCACAGATGATTATGTGCAAAAATCCTCATTTGTTTTTTGAAGATAAAAAAAATTGTTATTTTTAGTCTTCTAGCAAAATAATAAGCTTTTTTATATTACTAATTTCGCATTACGTACTACGCACGTGATTCGTAGTGTGACTTGTCAAATTATTATAATTATATTCACTATGAATTAAGGAGATTATATTATGTATAGTTAGTAATTGTTTTTATAATTGCAAATTATATTTAAGTATAAACTATTAAATAATATTTAAAATAATAGATAATTAATTTGAAATAATTTATCTTATTTAATATTTTAAATACTTATTTTAACAGTTTAATTTTTTTTAATTGATAGTCAAAGTTTATAATAATAGATAATTTAAATAGAAAATATTAAATAATAACTAAAGTAGTAATTTATTAGAATGGTTTATCTTATTTAGAATTTTATATGAGTAAAAAGTAAATTAAATAGTAATTATTAAATATTAAAATTATTTTTTCTATAATTAAACATCTAATATTTTAATGTTGTTGTATTTTCTGTTCAAATTAAATTTTAATTAGACTCTATTTTTAAAAATTAAAAAGTTATACACTATTAGGACTCTAATTATAATATAGCTTTAATAATTGTATACAAAATTATTAAAGCTATATTATGAGTTAGAATTTAAATATTAATTAAAAGGATAGAAATTAGAATATTAACTAAAAAGAATAGAAAGAAATTTACTATTAAAATTATTGAAGCCAATTTTATATTAAGCGATTTAACTACCAATACACTACTATTATATATTGAACTGTGTATACTTATCAATTGATGATAACATCGCTTAATTTTAATTTTAAAGTTTTGTGGTGTCTAATTATATTTGAAACACCGCTTGGACAGTATCAAAGCACAGATGAAAAGGTGGACTGTCAAATTTACCGTGCATGGCCCTACCGCACATGAGAAATTTTGTTGGCCTAAAGTACATAATACATTATTTCTGCTTAGGCAAACCTAGAAGAAAATTTATGGGATTTCGTAAAATTTTATAACAAAGTCTAATATCAATAATTATTAGATAAATCAATTTAATTTTTTTTTTGACACACCCTATCTAAATTAAATTGTAATTTAAAATTTCAAATATTTTCCTATTTAAAAACATACTCTTGATTTTCTAATTTTTTATAAATTTTATTTCTATAAAATACATAATATACATTAACAATTCAATTGAAAGAGTTTTCTTATTTAGGTAAGAATATCATCAATATATAATTGCGGATAAAGATGACAAATCAATTATATTTAGTAAATTACAATTCAATTCTAATTAAAACTCTAATTATAATATATCTTTAATAGCTAATTAATTAATTACTATAAAACCATTATTTAGTGATAAATTTAAAAGGATTATTCGGTAAATTTTCCTGTTCCCCCCCCCCCCTCATCCGTGCTTTTATATATAGCATAGATATAGATTATTCTTTTGATGAATAGTACGCATGTTATAAGTCAAAAAGATGGCAAAACCCCAAATTTTAAATTTTCTCAAAAAAGTGATACATCTAAGTGCCACACTACAGGTTACGATTTAGAAAAATAATTAGAAGAATCAAAATTCCGCGAACAAGATACAAAAAAAAAAATTAAAACAATCCAATACTGAATAAGTAAAATACGTATTAAAAATTTTATAAAAATAAGCCATCTTAGAAAAACAGTTAAAATCACCATATCTTGTTTGTGACTTTGTTCCAAAAAAAATCTACTATTTCTACACTTCCAAATTTTCTGCACCACAAAAAATTACAAAATTTGTCATAACTTCCAATAAGACCTATTGGGATAATATGTTGCCTTTGAATTATAAAATTCACAAAAAAAGAGAAAAATCCACACGGCATCCAATTTTTGAGTAATATCACACTAAATATTTCTTGTGAAGCCACATTAAATAAAACAAATGAGCTTGCGTTTCCACAATACCGCAGAATTACCAGGTGAGGTAATAGATCGTCTTGCCAAAAAAATCAAGTGATAAAATTATGCAACGTTAACCAAATAAAAAAATTTAACTCAAGAAGGAGTTCACAATTTCCAGATTTTATTAAAAGGGACTGAAAGACCACCACAAATCTGCTCATAATATATAGCAGCCCTGCCAACCAGACCTTGAGCTGGATCTTGAATAACAGTCGATGGACGAGTACTATGGTCTTCCTTAGCTCGACATGAATTATCCTAAACACCATATACCAAGCAACAACTTCCACAACACGAGGAGCATAATCGTCACAGTCAACAGATATTTAAGACCGGAAGAGCAGAATTCTAAGGAATACGACGAGCATCTCCGACTTCCAAAATAGCAGTTGTAGGATCAACAATCACGGTTTCCACAAAACCAGCTGAATTACCAGTTAGCAAGCGACAAGAGGAAGCTGAAGTACAGACCCGAGAGCTTGAATTCTAAATTCCTCATCCAAATGACCCAGACGAGGAGAAAAGACATTGAAAATAGACTGAAAATCACATAATAACAACAATTTGGCATCTCTCAAATTAGTGCCTTGCGCCTCAATTGAATGAGAAACTAAAATTTGTTTTCAATTGGTTTCAAAATCTCTTTCAATTAGCTTATTTGTCTATGCTTTTAAAACATGCTTTTATTCTTTTTGTGCTTGACAAAGGAGGAGAAGTTTCTATGCTCAAATTGCTAAGTATTTTCAAATATTCCTTACTTATGTCTTACATATTGCTTTGATCTTATGTGCATAAAGTGAGCGGGAGCGAAAGATCAATTTGTCTTTTACTTTTTTTGATGAATAATTTGTCTCTTACTTAACTTAGCCATTTTAGCATGTTGATTGTCAAACTCAAAAAGGGGGAGATTGTTGGACCCTTGTCCTTTCAAACTCCTTTGTTTTGACTTTGACAATCAACTATGAGTGATCTAATCTTATTTATTAGTATATAAGAACTCATAGGAATAATCGGAAGTCAATTCGAAGCTCTTTAGCAAAAATCGAGTTTTTGAGTTGCAACCTGTCCAGTAGCATATCTCGCCCGTGATGAACTTTCATCTCGGGGGCGATATTTAAGCTGACAAAACCTAATCGACCGTTGGGAAGAATCTCGGACGCGACGAATGGATCTCGAGCGCGATAAATGAGACCGTTGAAGATCCAAAGGATATATTTTTAAAAACCCAATGAAGCGTTGACACGTGGAACTAGCCGTTAAAGGATTTTGGCCTATTCAAATATCTCGCCCGTGATATTTCCATCTCGGGAGAGATATTTTTGCTGAGAGCAAAATTTGTTTTCTTTGTTTGGGGATTGCTTTGGGTATAAATATAAACTCATTTGCAATGTTTCAAGATTAATGATTTCCACACATTAAAACAACAAACACACATCTTAAATTTACATTTGTTTTGTTGTAGTTTTGGAGTAAGCTTGTAAACTCCTAAATCATTGTGGGTTCTTAGTTAGCCTTAGAAAATCAAGTGTGAGTTAGAGTTTAGCTTTGAGAAACCTCAACCCTTATAAGTTAGAGATTAGATTTGGAAAATCTCATAATTGGTATTTAGCTATAAAGTACTAAATTTGAAATTTGAAATTAGTTTATAAAACTTCTTGGGAATATCTTTTAGTGGATTCTAAATCTCAATCTTTGATTGAGTAGTGGAGTAGGATCGATTTGTGATTCGTGTCACTCTAAATCTCTTGTGTCAATCCTCTATCCCTTAAACTCTTTCTAATTTTTATATTCCTCATTCAAAGAGTTTAATCTTTCGATTCACATTCAAAAACCACGGTTTGCCATACCCCATAGGGTCTTTCAATGTACAGGCGCTAATTTGCAGGAGGGGGCTTTAGAGAGCAATTCAACTAACATGTGTAGTAAGCTAATAGATCGATTATCCTTAATATTGGACAATCCTTTAGAGATATTAAATTTGTAGAAATCCAAAAATAACTCAATAATAGCATGATTCATAAAAGACCAAGCTCTCCAATATAAGTAAAAATTGAAATTGTCAAGACCTAGAGTCTTTCTTTGACCACAAGAAGAAAGCGCATGTACAATATCAATCTCATCAAAAGGTTTAATCAAAGAGTCTGACTGAGCTACAAAGATTTTCTTAAAATCTAGAGCAGAGATATCGAACAACAGCTTGTCTTTCTGATTGTAGAGAGAACTATAAAACTTTTTAATGTGGAATCTGATATCCTTAGACTTAGGAAAGGTTGTAGCATTAACATGAACTGAAGAAATATGATTGTACATATAGAAATTATTGTACGTCAAATAACATCGAAAGTATTGGCTTTAGAAGACGGAATGTCTAATGTTTTTTCACCCGGAAAACTAATTTGATTGTTGCGAGCGGAGCGCACAGGACGTGCTTTGGAAGAAGCCATCTGTTACGAGCCATATAATTGGGAATAACGAGAGCTCCTATAATGGACAGAGGCCATATTATAGATAACCTTAGTGATCTTATCCCCTCTCATACTCCATTTAACCCTCGACTTCTAAAACCACAAAGATTCAACTCTTTTTTCTGCCACCCACAAATCTTCTCTGAACTTTCAAATGTCTAATTTTTTCCGACTAAGCTGCCAAATCCTCCACAAGAATCTTATCAGAAAGCTCTTGAATTCGCTTTTCCTAATCACCAAAAATTTGTGGATTCCAAGATTTTGCAACTCCTTTAATCTCTAAATACAATTAGTAAAATTAGAACAAACTTAACCCCAGCTTTCCTCCACAAAGTGCCGAATTGCTCATGTTCCCATCAGGCATCCACTAAGCAAAAATGGTTAGAACCTAAATCAAAATTATTAGCCAAATGGAAATAAATAGGAACATGAACAGACTGCCCTCCAGGCAGAGAAGATAAGGACACATTCAGCTAGAGAGAACCTATCGCAGTAGAGATTAAGCATTTGTCAATCGATGACGTAGAAAAAAAAATTTGAATTATAAAGCCTTTCCTTGAAGTAGGAGATACAATATCTTAGAGTTATTAACAAAATCACAAAAGCCAACATAGAAGCAAAATATCGTGAACCATTCAATCTCTCCTCAGGAATCAAAGTATCATTAAAGTCACCGCTAAAAAAAATGGTACCAACAAAACCTAGAAGAAGGCTTAACTCCTGCCACAAACCCTCTTTTTGAACTAAACATTGGGTATACTCCTCCAAACCATCAGTTCCTTCTTTGTTGTACTTGTTTCACACTCGAGACCAAAAATTATCTGAAGATTGGTGATTGAGAAATTTCCTATAAACCCGAGATGAATACATATCCTCGTGAAACCTATAACTAGAGGATCAACCAGACATCTTTTTAAAAAATTGAAATTATTAGTAATATATGGAATGATGTGTATCATGGAGTAATATAAAACTCTTGTTTATAGACATATAAAGAACTAACAAACACATATTGGATTCTTTACATCTAACCGTTAGATCGATTTCTTTAAATTCCAACCATTTGATTAAATTGTACGAGAATCTTATTAATTATGACATGTTTCAATTTTCTACATCACTTTATTATATGGTGAAAATTTTCAACCAAGCACATCTTGGATTATTTACATCAAACCGTTATATAAATTTTTTTAAATCTCAATCATTTGATTCAATTGTATAAGAATTTTAATAACTTTGACATGTCTCACTTTTCAACATCATTTTAATACATGGTGAAAATTTTCAACCAAGCACATTTTGAATTATTTATATCAAAATGTTAGATCAACTTCTTTATACCCCAACCATCTGATTTAATTGTACAAGAATCTTAATAATTATGACATGTCTCACTTTCCAACATCACTTTATTACATGACCTCAACCATTTGATTAAATTGTACAAGAATCTTATAAATTATGACATGTTTCAATTATATGCATCATTTTATTACATGGTGAGAATTTTCAACCAAGCACAGTTGGATTCATTACATCAAACCTTTAGATCTATATTTGAACTCCAACCATTTGATTAAATTGTATAAGAATCTTATAAATTATGACATGTCTTAATTTTCAACATCACTTTATTACATGGTAAAAAAATTCAACCAAGCACATCTTGAATTCTTTTCATCAAACTCTTAAATCGATTTCTTTAGACCCCAACCATTTGATTCAATTGTACAAGAATCTTATTAATTATAACATGTCTCATTTTTCAACATCACTTTATTACATGGTGAATTTTTTTAACCAAGCACATCTTGGATTCTTTTCATCAAACCCTTAGATCGATTTCTTAAAACCCCAATCATTTGATTCAATTGTACAAGAATCTTATTAATTATGACATGTCTCAAACATCATTTTTTTACATGGTGAATTTTTTAACCAAGTATATCTTGGATTATTCACATCAAATCGTTAGATCGATTTTTTTTTAAATCCCAATCATTTGATTCAATTGTATAAGAATTTTATCACTTTATCACATGTTTAACAATATTTTTCTATAAATAATTTCATAAAGGAAGTTTGGAAAATCATAAACTTCTATAACAAAAATACTTACTTCTTCTCACTTTGAAAATGAATTATAATATTGGTGGGTCATCATATCATTCATCTTCATCTGATGAAGAAAATGATGTATTAATAAATAATTATATTGTACAACAACAAACTGAAGAAGATTTGATGTCTTGTATGATATGTAATTGTTGGGTTTTATAGGTTCATAACGCAGCGGAATTTCAAAAATTTATCTAAAAACCCAAACCAAGATCCATGTAATTCGAATTAACAGAATAATTACTTACTTGTATGTCGAATTCAACAGCAATGTAGGAAGGAAGGAGGTGGTTCACTTTGGTGATACCTGGCCTCGGATCAGAAACGCCTCCAAAAGAACGCGTCCTCTACGAGTATCCACACGAACATACCTTAGCCAAAACTAGTGCTTGTGTGCTAGCACTATTGCTTCACAAGCAATTTCGAATTTTAGTGATTTAGTGAATAATGAATTTCGTGATTCTCAAACCAATTGCTTAATGAGTATTTATAGTGATAAATAACACTAGGGTTTGAGACAAATTCGAATTTCAATCTCATTGCAATTCTACAAGTTTATGTTTATCAAAAACTCCTTTTATGATAATTATCCATATATATTAATTACTATATTTATTATCTTTCAAAAATAATAAATTAAAAAAAACACTTATCCTTAAATTTCGAATTAATATATATATTTATTAATATATATATATATATATATATATATATATATATATATATATATATATATATATATAATTAATCACTTAATCACATTGGGCTTGTACAACCCATAACTGTTTTGGGCCTGTTCTTAGTGTGCGACCCTGTAGGTTCATATAACGTTGGCAGTAGGCTCGAAATCCCTATTTCAGCCCACAAGTCATAAGTGGCCTCTAGCAAGACATTATGACTACCCAAGTTATATGAATATCGATAATCCGATTTAACCATTTACAATAATATTTCAATCCCTTTGTCTCTCGATATCCAGATTGAATATAAGGCATAGTTATGTCATCCTTATAACATTCAATCATTAGTTTCTTGACTCTAAGTAGACTGAAAATGATAACTTCTTATCAATTAGCATGGCCATGCATTTTCTTCAGCCTATCTTCTTCAAGGGGCCCATAGATATCTTACTCAAATAAATGAGGGACAAATTCCTTCTCAGTCACTCACATTTCTCACATAGTTACTTTCATATCCAATGACAATCTATTCCATTATCCTGTTAAAGATAATGTAAGACTGTATCAAAATATGAAATAGCTATGTAGAAATTCATGATGATTTCAAGGTCAAAGGATTATACTAATAGAACTGTAATGAGAATTACTTATGACAGTGATCTATGTAGTATTCTCACAGTGGGTCATCCAGTGCCTTATTTCTCAAATAGCACCTATGATTTGACTTAATATCTCATATACATGATTAGTAAAACATAATCATCAGTCAACATCATACTAGTCTCAATGTTCTATTAAGACTAGGGATAAATGGTATATAATTCTTTTATTAAACCTAAGGTAACTACTATCAAGTCACATACTCGATGACCTTAGAAAGAATTAACCATTCAAGTATTTTAATCATTAATATAAAATGATAAAAACTGCCAATCAATAAATAATAAAATGATAAAGTCAAAACATGGTCAAACATGATTGACCTAGTGCATATCACTAACAGTAATAATAATAAAATTATTGCATACTATGAACATCAAATACAACAACAACAACGATTGTCTTATCGAGGTTCAAGTTCAAATCATATTGTGATTAATCGGGATCGTGAAGTGGCAGATCATAATTTATTCAATAATTATTTTTTTTATAATCCATAATATGGTGATGATATATTTCGACGACGATATTGAATACCTCGAAATTTATTCCTGCAAGTTGTTGATGCAACAAAACAACATGATTCATACTTTCAACAACATATTAATGCTCTTTGGTAAAAATGGGTTATCAACGTTGCAAAAAGTGACAATTGTGTTTCGGATGCTAGCATATGATCTACCCGCAAATCTAACCGACGAATATGTAAAAATTGACGAGTTAACGACAATTGAAAGAATCGTTTTGTCGCGCTATTGTGGAGATTTGTTTTGAAAAATATTTGAGATCACCAAATGTAAGTGACATTGCTCGGTTACTCCATGTTAGTGAACAATGTGGTTTTTCTGGAATGTTGGGTAGTCTAGATTGCATGCATTAGAGGTGGAAAAAATTTTCTACAGCATGTGCCGAACAATATGCAGGTCATTGAAGAAAACCAACAATTATCCTGGAAGCTGTAGTACATTATGATCTATGGATATGACATGCTTATTATGGTATGCCTGGTACTAATATTTTAACGTATTAGAGTAATCATATCTTATTTCTAATTTAACACAAGGTATTTCTCCTCCTGCTAAATATGTTATCAATGAAAAAGAATATAATATGGGTTAATATCTAGCTGATTCTATATACTCAAAGTAGTCTACTATTGTAAAAACTATTCATGAACCACGTACTCCGAAAAAGAAATAGTTTGCCATAAAACAAGCCTGTGAAAAAAATGTTGACCGGGCATTTGGAGTTCTACAATCACGATTTGCAATTATCGTAAGACCGGCTCGTTTTGGAAAAACAATGTTGCATGATATAATGACATCTTGCATAATAATGCACTATATGATCATCGAGGATGTATGTGATTTAAATACAGCAATTACAAACTCAATGTAAGGAGAAATACCGCAAGTTGAAATGATATTAAATGATGATACTCAATTTGAAGAATTCCTTGCTCGACCGGACAAATTAAGGACAAAGATGCGCACATTGCACTTCATAACAAATTGATTGATCATTTACAGAAAAAATATATTAATGCGGAGGCATGAAAAAGATTATTCAAATTGTACTTCTTTTTAATATTTGAATGTAATCTATTATTTTAATTTATTGTAATTTTAATTATTAATCGGTATATCTTTTTAAAATTGATAATCAAATATTAAATAATATTATATAATTAAAATTAGGCTTAATTGTATAAAAAAATCACCAACTTTCGCGTGTTTTTGGTATTTAACATAATCTTTTTTTCTTGGCATAAAAAATCACCAACTTTCATTTTTTGGCATATTTTTCCACGGGATTTGAAACAGCACCGTTTTGAATGTAAAATGGCGCCGTTTTGCGCTAAAACGGCGTCGTTTTGCGCTTAATTTTTCAAAGGAAACGGTATGTGGACGAATATGCCAAAAAATGAAAGTTGATGATTTTTTATGCTAAGAAAAAAAGATTATGTTAAATACCAAAAACACGCGAAAGTTCGTGATTTTGGTGCAATTAAGCCTTAAAATATTAATTTAACATTATTTGAGAATTATTAAATATATTAATAGATGAGGGTGTATATGGTTAAAATATAAATATAGGTGTAAATTGGTAAATGGTTAAATATATTATTGAACATAAAAGAGAACTTTTAGAGAATATTTTGTTCGTGTGAAATCTAGGATCATGGATTGGAGTAAAACATTCTAGAAAATCTGAGAAATTCTTAGACGAACTCATTTCATTATATAAAATTATGAACCATACATTGATTGTATGATACGTGACAACAATAAATATATTAACCAATCAATAAATATCACATTAAATGTTTATATTAATATGATATTTATTGATTGATTAATATATTTATTGTTGACACATGTCATATAATAAATAAATAATTCATAATTTTACATGACAAATTAAGTTTATGCAATTTAAAAATAAATATCATGTTAGAGATGCCCTTAACAACGAAAATAAAGAAGTTTTTACCTTGTCTAACTTACTTGAAGTAATTTATCACAGGAAAGTTTATGTGCATTGTTTAGATAAAGTTTTTATAAACCCATAAGTGGGGATTTTTGCACTCCACTATTTAATAATAGCACTTCATTTTCATATTTATTTATTATATATGACTAATTTGCCTTCTGTTAAAAATGATTTGATTTTTCACCATTTAATGCTCTATAATTTATCCTTTAAAAAGTTTTATTATAATAATATATATTTCTTAGGGTTGAGATTTTGTGCAGACAAAAATTTTTTTTTTTTTTTTTTAATCTTATCTACTTATTTATCATAAAAGATACTCCCTCCGTCCCAATAGAGTTGTCCACTTTGAGAAATTTTTTTGTCCCAAAACTCTTATCCACTTTCAAAAAGTAACTAATTTTTACATTTAATTTTTTTATATTATCCCTAATTAAAATCCACTAATAAATAAATTGAAAGTGGACCCTATAATTAATAGGAGTATGACAAAAAAAATAAGTAAAATTTATAAATAATAATTACTTTTCTTAAACTGTGTGATAAAGGCAAAGTGGACAACTCTATTGGGACGGAGGGAGTATTATTTTAAAATGACAATTCAGTAAAACTGATTTTGTTAAAATATGAATTATTTTTTCTAGGTCAATGATTCAAAAAATAAAAAAAATTAACACTATATATACACTAATCTTACACTATATAAAAAAATTGTCGGTCGGTTTGGTTGGTTCGGTCGACCGAACCGAAAAAACCGAAAACCGAAATTGAAAACCAAAAAAGGTATTTTTCGTAAATAGAAAAAGTCAGAAAAGAAAAGTCAAAACTTGCAATGTAAAGTTGTAAATAAAATGTCGAAACATGTATTTTGAGAAATTACCACTTTTTTCATTGAATAAATTAAATGAAGTTTTTCTCACTTGGTAATAATTTAATGGTGCCCAATTAAAAAAAATTCACTCAATTGAATAAAAAGAAAAACACAAAAAATAAAATTGTTTAATAATTTTCATATGAGTAAAATTTAATGTTGTTGATTCAATTGAGAGGATTTGAATTTTGACTGTAATTGAAATTAATCTTTTTAAATTATACTAGAACTGAAAAAATTAAAAAATATAATTAGAATTAATAAAAATGTCAATATTTGGATTTTTTATCTTATTTTATCTAATTTTGAAATAATTTAATTGTAATTTTTATTTTGAAATAAATGTATCAACAATAAAGCATCCTATAAAATTAAGACGTTTTCGAAAAAAGAAGGAAATAATAGTAAGGCTAGGATAATGGCGAGTAAATATGAAAAACTTAAAGAAATAAACAATTTTAATGAGGGATAATAAAGTCCTTTAACATTAAAGTGGAGTGCTATTATAAAATAGTGGAGTGCAAAAATTCCTACCCTAAACCCACTCTCAAAATTGAATTTGACAATACAAATACTAAATACATATAGGCATGTACACACAGTGGCGGAGCCACATGGAGAGTAAGAGGGGCAAATGACAGATTTTTTAAGTAGTTTTTAAAAAATTATCATGTTATTTAGACAATTATTATATATTGACCCCTTTAATTTTAATAAATTTTTAAATTTTATATACTATATAAAAAAATTATATTTTGCCCCTCTTAATTTTGATTTCTACACACCACTGTTTTACAAAGATTACTGGACATAAAACTTCTATAACAGAAACAAAAGTAAGATGATAAAATCCATAATATATAAAGAAATCAAGTAGTAATAAAACAGAGGAAACCCCATGCAGAAAACCACACAAAACTGGAGTCCCTATTTCAATCCATACCAACATATATAGATTATTCACAACAGAAATAATTCTGAGCATACTAAACTATATATATAGCCTATGAACTAATAAATGATTAATTAGCTAAACCCACACCAAACAAAAATTTATATGAATAACTAATAATAACTCCATACAAACCCTAATTCCTCCTCTTCAACGCCACAGCATGCAGTGGATGCTTCATCTCACAAGACAGCTTCAACACTTCAGTAAGATCAACCGGGTGGGCCACATGGTTAACCCATTTGAAATGGTGCACCAACTGAGCCACCCAGAGGCCCACAGTCACTAGCCCTAGGTTCTTCCCCGGGCACACTCTACGGCCACCGCCGAACGGTGCAAGTCTCAGATCACCTCCCCTTACGTCCACGTCAGCTTCTATGAACCTCTCTGGTCTGAATTCCCATGGATCTGCCCACACTTGACTGTCATGAGTGATTGCCCACATGTTGATCATTGCAGTAGTGTTGATTGGTACGGTCATTCCGTTGCTGAGGTGGACATCTGATGTGGAGAGGCGGGCCCACGATAGGAGGGGCCCAGGTGGGTGAACCCTAAGAGTTTCCTTGAGTACAGCTTGTAAATAGGGTAAGTTTGCCACTTCTGTGTCTGTCAAGTTGGCAGCTGCTTTGTCTAGTTCTTGGTGTAGCTTTTCTTGAATTGCAGGATTTAATACCAATTCCGCCATTACCCACTCTGTCAACAGTGCTGTTGTATCAGTTCCTCTAAATATCATTTCCTGCACTTCCAAAAAATTAATTAGTAAAATTCTTGTCTAGATCCGGTAAGATCATTACATATTTAACGGCTAATTTTAAGGTTATCAAACTAAATTCTTTTTCATTCATAATTGGCTGCGGAATTACAAAAAAAATATAAAAAATCACCGACCAATTATATTTTTACACAACTGTTATTAAACTATAAAAATTACAAAATAAGTGTCAAATTATAATGGTTTTTTGATACAGTTACGGAACTATAATTTTTCAACAAAACAGTTATCAAACTATAATTATTTCACAAAACAATTACTGAATCTGTAATCTTTTTATATAATGGTTATAGGTTTGTCTAATAGTTGTATGACTTTTTCTTACCGTATCTATATAGAATTTGGTAATTGTTTTATAAATTTTTATAATTGTGTAACCAATTTATAAAAATTAAATAAATAATTCAATAACTGTTTGATAATTTTTATTAATTTCTTAACCATTTTATAAAAAAAATGTATTTTAATAATCTTAAAAATATCTAATCTCATATTTAACGGCAAAAGGAAAATTTAAACGTACCCATAAAACAGCAACCATGTCATCTTCTTGGAGCTTTTCCTCACCGTCCAGAGACAGCAAAACATCAACAAAATCACAGCTATCACTCTCTTTTCTCAACCCCCCGAGTCTATGCTCTTCAATAATACCTCGAACGAGTTTCCTAACTCGAGGAACGAGTTTCAAGCACCGTTCATTTATACGAAACGGGTCATAAAAGTGATTAAGCCAAGGCAAATAATCACACCAATTAAAAGCACCCAGCAGTTCAAATCCTTCTCTGATCATATCTCTCAACTCTTGAAGCTCATCATAATCATGCGCAGAGTCGACGTATCTCTTACCGAACACACTCCCCATAATGTTGTTTAAGGAAGCAAATTGAAGATGTTTCCTTAAAAAAACAAAACTGTTAGTTTCCTGTTCGTTGGCTATGTTACGTATCATGACTGAGCATTCTTGCTGACGGAGAGGTTCATGAGCTGCAATACGTTTAGGTGCAAAAAGATGAGAGGAAGCAATTTTTCTTAAGAGGCGCCAGTAAGTACCATTAGGTGCAAACCCTATAGCTCGGCTGAACATGAGGAGTTTAGCCGACTGTTTGATCGGACGGTCAGCGAAGTGAGGAGAAGACAAGATTTCACGAGCAATATGAGAATCAGATGATACAACAACCGGAGTAGAGCCGAGGCTGAAAGCCATGAGCTGAGAATTGGCCCGTTTCCAAGCCATGGTGGCCAAAGAACGATGAGCTAAGCCGCGGCTTAAAGTGAAGAGACTACCGATGAACGGTAAGCCTCTAAGACCAGGAATGGGGACATGGCCCTTATGATTCCGACCATTTTTCCATGCAACACCGCCGGAAGTGAAAATCCAAGTGAGAAATGTAAGGAAAAGAAACGAAAAAAGAAGAGAAAACAAAATATAGGGATCTAATAAATTTGTGGAACCAAGAAATGCTGGAAGAGTAAAGACCCACCAGCTAGTATCCTTGGAAACAAGACTCATGTCCATAATTTCTGAGTAAATAAACAGAGAAACTCAAGCTTTTCAAGAACAAAATGAGAGAGAGAAAGGTTTTGACACTTGCAAGAAATGGAGGGTTGAGAGGGTATATTTATAGAGGAGGGGCATTTATTTGATTTCTTGAATTTTGATATATTATTAGAGCAGTGAGGTCAGAGAGAGAGAGACATTCACGATTTTTGTTTCTTTCTGATGTTTTATTTAAGAAAGAAAGAAATGAGCGGAGGGGGAGGGATTCACGTGGTGGGAAAGAAAGAGAATGGGAAGTAGGGAATTGCATGGAATGTGAAGTGTATGCGGTGGCCATGGCCATGGGGTGTGTCTAGGAAAATATGTGTTCAATCTTGATACTAATTCATTTTTATTTCATATTAAAAGTTGGCAATGTAACATATACTAATAGTAAAACTAGGCCCATATATTTTATGTTTTTCTATTTTTATGAATAAATTTTCTCTATATGGAAGATGTGTTTTGATTATGGTGTGTTTATTTTGTTGTTGTAGTTTGGTTTTTCGGAATCGACCAAGAGTATAAGCGATCACTTGTTTTGATTCTGGATGAACACCGCTTTTGATGTGATTGTTGGTTCATTCAAGTTATTTTTGTGATGGTTTGGACTTGCATGTTATCGATTTTTGTTGATTCAACATTTTGGCAATATGTCATACTTGTTTGTGACGAGTTTCTTGAAGAATTAAAGATCAAACACGATTATATAATTAATCTTACTATATTTATAAAGCAATTTACGATCAAAATGTTTATGTTATAATATAGATGTCTTGTTTTAAATCAGGTCATTGGAATTTTTCTGAAACTTATACTTATAACTGCTTTTATTTTGAATTAATATGAATTTTTTTTTGCTTTAAAAAAAACTTTTATTTTATTTACTTACTAAATATCAATCACATACATAACAGATATACTCTTTTTTTTAGATAAAAGATTGTTATTAAGCTTAACCACAATGAGTAGAAGATAAAGAACCAAAAAAGTTACAAGTTAATATGAAAAGGAATTTGCTCCTTTTTGTGGAACAAATCGGAGATCAGATCTTATTGATTCATGAGATAAACGTTTCTAAAGAAATGAATCGGATCCATCCTTCTTCTTCTGAGATGTTTTTAGTCCGAGAACAACATCAATTCTTGGTCCCACCAATAGTTGACTCAACAAGGGGCGCCTCTGTGAATCGGTATTTTTAATGCTTCGTGCTTCATTCCATTAAAAAGTAATGGGCTACTGGTAAGCTTTCAGCCTAATGAGTGCATTTTCAGTGAACAATCCAAATATCTAAAAATATCACTCCACGAATAAGCAAATTGAGAGTAAAAAAAGAAAAATACAATATTGCATGACAAATACTCAAATAAACCAACAACTATATTTGAGTAGTTCATTCCTGAAAATTCTCTTATTATGTGCTTTCCACAATTTCCAAAGGCAAAAGAACCGAATGATCTTTCATAACTCTCTGAATTCTGACAAAGCTCAATCATTCCACGATGAAGTAACCAAGGAAATACCACACTTGTCAAAGATGAAGCACCAATTTTTTCAAAGATAATGGCAGTATAAAAAAATATCAGAAGAGGTCTCAATTTCATAACACAAACAACAACCAATAAGAGATGGATCAATAATACCTTTATACGCCAAAGTCGCATCGTAAGAAATATGTTCTGTCGATAACAACCAGCAAAAAAATGCACCTGAAGAGGAAGCTTAAGCTTCCAAATTGAAGATATTAACACATTTTGTACCGGTTGAGAATTGACATAAATTAGCAGCTGAAACATATGCCTGGACTGAAATTTGTTTGCTTCCACAAATAACAAACCGAGTCATACCTAGTAACCGGAGCGAGCTAAGACAGAATATGCTGAAAAATCAGTAATCTTACCAACTTGAAGTTTGCGTTTCCAACAGAAATGAGAGAAATCCACTGCAAGCAAGTTGCAGGGCCCATCCACTCTTCTATATTGCATCGAATATAAATTGTATAATCTCAAAAATCTGTCTTGCAAAGCTTCATTAGCCAACCATTAATCATCCCAAAATCTCACTGTATTACCGCAGCCAACAACAAAGGAAATGACACCTATAAAATGGTTCCCACGGTGAGGATGTTTGATGCACTCCAAATATGTGAGAGCCTAAAACCAGTGTTTTAAAAACCGGACCGGACCGGCCGGTCGGACCGGTTGAACCGCAGACCGGCCAGTGGTCCGGTTTGAAACTGTGAAAAATCGGATCTTTTTGGTTGGACCGGGTTGGACCGGTTGAACCGGATTGAACCGGATCAGACCGGATTGAACCGGTAAAAAACCGGTGAATCGGAAATTTTTTTAAATTTGTCAAACCGGTTGAACCGGTCATTAAACCGGTTCAACCGGTTGAACCGGAAACCGGTGGCCTCACCGGTTCGGCCACCGGTTCGGTTTTTAAAACACTGCCTAAAACATTCAAGAACTGAAAAATCATACCAATTTGTTAAAGAACAAATTTGGATTGTAACATAATATCAAAGAGAATTGTTCTCAGTCATTAATTTCCAAATCCATTTGTAAAGCAAACTTTAGTTTTTAATACGAAAAGATAAAATATTCAAACCATTTGAATATGGAATGCAAACTTGAGATCTAGAAACCTTACATAAACCTCTACCACAAGGAGAGCCACACCAAAGAAACTATTTCATATAACAATCCAAAGAAACAATAACGGATTAGGGCATAACCATAGAACACATGTAGTAGAACGGTAAACTACTCAAAATCAATTTAATTAAAATCAAGGGAAAAATGTCATATTTACCACTAACGTTTGGGCTAAGGATCACATATGCCCTCATGGATTGGGAAGGTGCAAAAGGGCCACTAACGTTTTTAAATGGCTCATTTAGGCCACTAACGTGTTTTTGGAAAAGAGTTACAGATGCCCCTAACAATATTCAATGTGAGGGCCTAAAGGAGCTCATTTAAAAACGTTAATGGTTGTTTGCACCTTCTGAACCATGAGGGCACCCTAAAATTAATCTACCAGACAGAGAAAGGAGATTACCTTTCCAAGATAAAAGTCGAGCATTGTAATTTGACACAACCGGCTACCAAAGCGAAGCTTTAATCGGCTTCAAAGATAGCAACATGCCAAGGTAAGTAATAGGGAAGTGAGAAATAGGGCAGTTCAGAATCTTGGATGCCGACTCAAGAGAATAATCAAGGATTATTAATGAGTAAGATAAAAATCTTCTTGCAATTAATATGAAGATACAACACTAATTGGAAACACTTGAGGATCCTCAAAAGATTATGGATCATTCTCAAATTATTTGGAATGATTAAAAGTGTATCGTCAATAAATTATAGTATAGAAACCGGCTCAACGTACTACTCAATGTGAATGTCCCTCAAAAGATTTTGATTAATAGCCTGAATCATCAAAGCCTTGAAATCCTCCACAACAAGAACATGTATGCAACATAGGTTAGAGCGGATCACTCTATATAATTCCCTTCTCCAACAATTTTTTTGGTAGGAGAACCATTGACCAAATCCAAAAGTTGAGATGAACTGAAAAAAGATGACATCCAATCTATCCAAGGTTGCTGGAAATTCATACAAGTCAATATTTTCAGTATGAAAATCCAAAAAATACTATCAAAAGCTTTCTTAAAGTTCAACTTAATAAAGAAAACCTCTTTCCTTGCAACGAGAAGTAAGGTGAACAATATATGAAGCGATCATGTGGCAGTCATGAATGTTGTGGCCTCTAATAAACCCAAATTGATCGGTCGTGATTATGCTAGCAATAGAGGATAAATACGGTTGGCAAGAACTTTGCTTGAAGATACTGTTAATCAAACTAATTGGTATGAAATTGGAGATATTGCTAGCCTATTGGATACTAGAAATTAACACTAGAAAAACAATATTAATTCCTTTAGGAAAAGATCTGGTACAGTTCCATAACAAGTTCATAATGTTAGCTCTAAGAACCCTTCAGGCTTTTTTATTGAAAAAAGTAATTAAAACTACCAGTCCCTAGAGCTTTATTATGCTCATAATCCAAAAGAGTCTGATAAACCTCCTCTTCACTAAAAGTCAAAATTAGATGGTCCGCCTGCGAGTCAGAGAGATAAAAAAATAGGCAAAGTGTCCACTGAAAAAAGAATAGAAGGATTACTCTTATAAAAATGATAATAAAACAAATGTACTTGCTTCTTGATTGCATAAGGAGAAGTGTAACGAATGTCATTAACAGTCATCGCTGAGATATAAGTATTCTTAGAACGAACTGAAGTAGTCAAATGGAAAAATTTAGTGTTCTTGTCACCAAAATATTTCCAATTCAGTCTGAATTTTTGAAGTCAAAAATACTCAATTTGCTTAGAGATCAAGAAATTCTTAGAGCGGAGAGAAGCAAGAGAACTCAAATCAGAGTCTGATAAACTTGAGAAGTTAGAAGAAACTTTTAAGTTATAAATTGCATGCAACAGATTGCAGCTTGATATTTAGATCACTCAAAATATATATGTTTCTTAATCAAAATTCTAAGCTTCTAAAATTTAGCAACTAAAAAATCGTCTATGTCGCTAAAACAAATCCCCGCCATAAAAAATTATCGCTAAAACAAAAAGATTCGAGATAGTAAAAATTTGAGAAAAGAAATGTTAAGGAAGATTTTTAGATGAAAAAAGAAAACAAAAAATAAATTTTGTTAGTAAACAGTGAAGTTTGCTAGAATAGTTTTAAACAAACTTAGGCATTAATGTAAGAGAATTTATTTTTAGAGTAAAAATAAAGAATTTTAAAAATGTAGAGTATATTTTCTAATTTTTCTTATTGGGGCATTCTTTTATAAATATGTCTAATTTTGGAGTGTTTTAATAAAGGATTAACCCATTTTAAGGTATTTCAATTTTATGAAATTTATTTATTTGGGCTTATATAATCTTTTAATTTTATATTTTTTGTTTGTTTGTTCCCTAAATTTTCATTTGGCTGGTCTCTTAACATTATATTTTTTCTTTATTCGATCCCTCAACTTTAGTATTTTAATTTACCCGATCTTTTAATTTTACAATTTTGAGGGCATGAGACAACAAAAAAATCAAAATTCAGGGACAAATAGGATTAAATAGAAATTCATGGACCCTATAAATAAAAAATAAAAAATTAAAAGATCAGATAACACCAATTAAATGTTTAAGGACCAGATAAATAAAACTCGTAAACTTAAGAGACTCAAAATGGATAATCCTTTAACAAATTTTTCTATATCATTCTTAATGAATAAAGGGTCAACGCACCTCTTAAACTTGTGACACGGGGTCTTTTAACTTAATTTATACTTTTCTAAGCAACAAACCCCAAACTCTTCAATTTTGGGTCAGATAACTCCAAAATTATATTTTAAAACGTGTAAAGTACAAATCGGAGGCGAGCGATGCTAAAAAGTAATTAGATATTTTCCTAATTGTTCCGATATAATTATTTTAAATCTATTTTTTAAAATAAAAATATAAATTATCAGGTTATTTGACTAAAAAATGAAAAGTTTTGGGGTTAATTGTTCAAAAAAATATAAATTGGGTTATATGACCTGTGTCACAAGTTCAGGGCGCGTTGACTCTTTTTTCCTTTTTTAATTGTTAGGGCTTTTTACACGATCAACAAACATTGGCTAAATCTTTATTTTTATACGGGTCATATTTTCAGCTATCTAAACTACCATGTGCGGACATAATTCTTACTTTAATACGGATTGTATATATTCAACCCTAATAGTAGAGACATCATAATTTCACTTTTTTTCTCTCTTCTCATTATTCAATTCTCTCTTCCTCTCAACTCAATTTTCTCTCTCTTCACTTATGTTTCTTTCTTTCACTCTCAGGTCGCTTTTTTTTTTACCGTTCTCCGCCGTCTTCCGGTGCGTCGTCCTCTGTTCCTCCGCTCCTCCGTCATCGTTCTCATCATCCTCTTCTTCGTCATGTTCGCCAACAATATCATCTCCTCTACTCGTCGTCGTCATCTATTTGATTTCAGATATACAATTTATTCATTATTCTTCTTCTTCTTTTTTATTTTCAGATCTACAATTTTTTACTGTTTTTTCACGATTAAACATGTATACAGATTATATTTAAAGAATATAATGTTGATTTCATGTTATGTAAAATAAATTTATGATTATATGGAATAATTTTTTGTTATTTCTTCATTTTGTTTTTGTGTTTGGTTGTATTTCTGTGTTTATTTATTCTGCAGCTCGTTTTTTTGATGATGGTTGATTACTGAATTATTATAATGTTACAGTGTTGTTGATTTGTTGTTGATTTTGTGTTGATAATCAGTTGGTATTCCTTGATTTTAACATCGGAAAAAAAAATTTAATTTTTTTTTGGCAAATTAGATAACTTTATCCGCAAAATAAACTAAATAAAATAAAATTTAATAGAGACTAAATAATTATATGTTAGCATTATCATGTTGACATGTTGTTGATTTCTTGTTGATATTTTATCGATTGTCACAATTTTTCAAAAAGTTATGTTTTATTTTATTCCTTATGTTGATTCGTTGTTGATTTATTGTTGACATTATTTTGATATGTATTTCAACTTTTTTTGATTTTCAATTTTATGTTGACATGTTGTTGATATACTGTTGATAACATGTTGATTTTTCAATCATTGAAAGAAAAATAAAGTTAGTCTTAAATTGATGTATTAATGAACTATTGATATGTTTTTGATAATATGTTGATTGTTTTTGACTTAAATCAATCAATGTTCTCATTTTACAAACATCTTGACTAAATTAGCATTAATTGTTGATTTTTTGTTGATTTATTGTTGACATTATATATGTTGATAAGTATTTTAACTTTTTTTGATTTTCAATTTTATGTTGACATGTTGTTGATATACTGTTGATGACATGTTGATTTTTCAATCATTAAAAGAAAAGCAAAGTTAGTCTTAAATTGTTGTATTGATGAGTTGTTGACATATTTTTGATAATATGTTGATTGTTTTTTGGCTTAAATCAATCAATGTTCTCATTTTACAAACATCTTAACTATATTAGCATTAATTGTTGATATCATGTTGACATTATGTTGATAACTTGTTAATATGATAGTAGTAATTCTACTAAAGAACAATAAAGGTACAAAATGTTTAAAATAAATGAATCAGATAAAGATGTTAGTAGAGTAAGTAATCAAAACAATATGAAAAAACAACAACAATAATTCAAATGAAAAAAATAAAATTATCCTTACATATAAAAATAAAAGAATATTAAATATACACCAGCACAACAGTTAACAAATTAAAGAAATCTATTTCAAAATATATTTTTTCCTCAATTCTATTTGCAGCTGCACAGTTTCTTCAAAATCACTTGTATAATTGTTTTGCATTCCACCTCTCATACCTAACTAAATTTCGACAAAGACGGTTATGATACAGTTTCATTTCATCCAACGAAAGTTTATTTCACAGACAATATTATCTTATTTGTCAATGTTAAAATAAAAAGAATCAGTAGATATCAACATAATATCAACATAAAGTAAACATAAAATCAACAACACTGTAACATTACAATAATTCAGCAATCAATCATCATCAACAAATCATTCTATAGAATAAAAAAACGCAGAAATACAACAAAACACAAAAAAAAGCAGAAATAACAGAATTTTATTATATAAAATCACAAAATTATTCTATATAACATGAAATAAGTATTAGATTCTTTAAAGATACTCTTTATACATGTTTAATGGTGAATCAACAGTAAAAGATAAACAAATTACAGATCTGAAAATAAAAAAAAGAACAAAAAATTTCAGATCTAAAATTAAAAAGATAAAAAAAAAGATGGCGCGGCGAGACAAAGGCGGAACGATGGAGGCGAAACGGCGGAGGCGCAACAGCGGAGGCGGAACGGCGGAAGCGAAGGAGTAGAAATCGTAAATTTTTTTTTCACAACTCAAAAGAATTTACTGTTATATAAGCAAGAACGGTTGAGATAATGATGAAATAGAGATGAAAATGAGAGAAGCAAGAGGAGTCGTGCAGTAATGGAGATAACGCATAGCAAAATCGTGGAGAAGAGAAGCGAAAATGGCGGAGAAGAATGAAGAAACCGCCAATTGAGAAAGAAAATAAGAAAACGGTAAAAAAGAAATAAATCAAAAAAAAAGGTTAGATTTTATAAAATTGATGGTGTGAAAAGTAAAGATATGGATTGGGGCATATAAAAGTAAAGTCTAAGCCTAAATCCTGTATTTTATATAAAAAGCCCTAATTGTTAACAACGTGTTCGAACAAAGCCCAAACAGAAAACCCAACCCATTTAACTCTCCAACTCCTATGTACATGTACACACGCTGCACGCGTCATCTTCTTACCAAAGTTCCAGCCCAAACCCAACTCCCGCCATGTCCACCACCACCACCTCCGCCGCCGGAACGGCAACCCCCACTTCCCCACCCCAAATTCTAATCCCACCACTCCCAAACGATATCAGCATAAACATCCTAGCAAGAATCCCCCGCTCCCACCACCCATTCCTCTCCTCACTTTCCAAATCATTCCGCTCTCTCCTCTCCTCCCCTCTCTATTACACAGCTCGCTCACTGCTCAACGCCACCCAACCACTTCTCCATCTCGCAATCCGCTTCCCCACCACAACAACCCTACACTGGTTCACTCTACGCCAAAACCCACAACAAAATTCCAAACATCTCCTCGCCAAATTACCTCCAACTCCCTCTCCTTTATCTGGGTCTGCAATTGTCTCACTCGGACCCAAAATTTACGTGATCGGCGGCTGTTTCAAAGATATACTGTCCTCCCACGTGTGGACCTTCGACTTCAGGTTCCACACGTGGGAAGTCGCGCCGAGTATGAACATTTCCCGGGAGTTTGCTGCTGCTGGTGTCGTGGAAGGAAAGATTTACGTGATTGGCGGGTGTATTGTCGATACCTTTGCCCGGTCTAAGTACTGGGCGGAGGTTTTTGATCCGAAGGTGGGACATTGGGAAGGTGTTGATAGTGTTGAAGAGAGTGTATTTCGGGAGAAATGGATGCACGGTAGTGCTGTTATTAATGGGAGGATTTACGCGATGGGGGATCGGAATGGGGTTGTTTATGAACCTCGGAGTGCGAAATGGGAGTGTGTCGGGGTTGAATTGGATTCGGGGTGGCGAGGGAGGGCGTGTGTGGTTGATGGGGTTTTGTTTAGTTATGATTTTTTAGGGAAGATTAAGGGTTTTGATGTGGAGAGAGATTGTTGGATGGAGTTGAGAGGTGTCGAGAAGGCGTTGCCGAGATTTTTGGCTGGGGCCACCATGGCGAATGTCGGGGGGAAATTGGTGGTGGCTTGGGAGAAAGGGAATGGAAGTGGGAAGGAGATTGAGATTTGGTGTGCTGAAATTGAGGTGGAGAAGCAGGGGGAGAAGAATGAAGAACTGTGGGGGATGATTGAATGGTGTGAGGTTGTTCATAAGGTTCCTTATGGATCTTCAATTGTTCATTGCTTGGCAGTGAAGGTGTGATGGCCTGCTATAAAGATGCCTTGTATGTTCCTTATTTACTAATACTCATTGCTTAACTTTTTCATTTGATGTTCCATGTAAATTTTGTACATATGTTGTGTAATCTGATAATTGGTTATTATATAGAAGTTCAGTCATTAGATATGTGATAATTTTGCGTGCGAGTAAGAGCTATTTTTGATAGTCTATTAAGTGTTTACTAGGGAGGAGAAGAAATGGATGAGCCGGGAAGAACTTAGGTCAATGAAACAATTGGTGTGAACAAATTGGAGCAAGTTTTGAGTGTTTAAATGTAAGCTAAATACATTCAAACTGATTATCTCATCTGAGTTCCGAGGACATTTAGTAAATTTGTTTCGTATGATGGTTTTATGCTGCTTATATTTTGTATTATTAGATATTGAGTGCTATGAGGCATTAAATCTTTTGTGATGCTTGTGGGTGAAATTTGGTGATGCAAGATAAACTTTTCGCTTATGTATGAATTCTTCCTAAAGTTTTTAAGTTCTAGTGTGTAATAAGAATATTTGATCTAATTTGTTGAATTATTTATTTATGCATTATCATCATATTTTAATAAGAACAGAATCATGTAAATCATTTTTACATGTTATTTTCAAAATGTGTGTGCTGAGAGTTGTTGATTTCAAATCTATTCACATGTAATTTAATTGCAGAAATAGGATTCTTTCGTAACTTTCTTTTAAAGCGGATTAAAAGATTCACACTTGAGATCTATTGGTCTTAGATAGGTCAGACACTCTTACCGCTTGACCCATCTCGTCTTATTGTAACCTGTTGAATTTGCATTTTTACCATATCTTATTTTGTGATACAAAGTTATATGGCAACAAGAAAAGGATCCTAGCATGTTTAGCAATTTTCACATCTGTGAATGTTGCATTACAAAGCTTTAACTGTTCGGACTCTTTTTTAGTTTAAATTTTTGAAGCAATAGAGCACTAGGGCTTTAATGTTCAGTCTCGCATCATCGACTTCCACGTGATAGTAGAATAAAGTCGAAAATTCATGTCATTACTATTTATATTATGTTTCTATGCTGCTTGTTCTTATGCACCTAGAAAAAGCTTGAAGTCTCTTCTATACTCCTCTGGAATACCTGTTTTACTTTATATGATTAGGAACCTAATTGTAGTCGTGATCAACAAAGTATGTTGTTGTTTGGCTATCTGCAATTTAAAGTATGAGCATGGCCATGCTTGTAAGTTTCAAACCATGTTATAGGGCGTAAGCCGCATAACTAAGCTAAGTGGCAAAAGACTTTAAACTCTTGGTTATAAAATAAATCTCAACAGTGAATTAGAGAAGCTGTATTTTACTTTGTTTGATGGTTCTGTGTGGCTTCTGAATTGTAATTTAAACAGCAAATCTATTAAGTATTGCATTGAATCTGTCTTCTTGTAGGTGTAATATGATAAAGCAAAATAGGCTCTCATCTATGTATGCGATTATATGTTATCTGATGCACATTAGCAAATAAATATTTGATTATGCAACATTGCTAAGGTTGGGTTTGTCTTGTTTGTAAAAGTCGGAGCTCAAAAATTCGATTTGAACTCGATTAACTTTTGTTCTAGGATCTTGAATAAAAGTCGGAGCTCGAAAATTCAATTTGAACTCGATTAACTTTTGTTCTAGGAGTTTGAATTTGAACTTGATAGAAAAACTGGGAATTCGACTCAATTATTTATGTAAAATTTTAAAATTAAACTTTTAGAATCAAAATTAAGTATTGTGTAATATATGTATAAGCATAATATAAATTTTTGGATTGGCTGTTAATTTGATTAGATGGAGTTTCGATTCAATTAATATAATTGAATTAGCTTTAAATATTTTTTGAATCAAATTTAAGAAGTTTATCAGCAGCAGTCTTGATTCCAATTTCACTAACTTGATATAAAAGTTATCATTATCACATGGTAAAGCAGCCTGTAAAATGTAAAGAATTTGTGAGATGAAAAGCAGAATGAGCTATTGAAAGCAAATCAAGTTCAAAGCAGTTAGGGCACATCATTCTCATTACTCCATCCATGCAAGTTTTGGTTATCACAAACAACTAGCCTTCAAAACCCAAACACATCCCATCAAATATGGACACATTTTATACATCAATGACCATCTGAAGATTTTTGCTACAGATTCAATTGTCAGTAAATAAAGCTCTTAAAAGAAAATTCTACCATTATGCGACGGAGACAAGTGGAAACCCAACAAAATCGACCTGCTCTGAGAATGTGTAGTATAACTCAACAAGCAATACTCATCACAGTGTTACAATTACATGCTTCAGCATTAGACAAGCCAACAATCACACATTTTTATCTGATACATAATTACAAGCCGCATTCCTCGTTTCACTAATAAATTTAGAGCCAAGGCATGCGCTACAGGCATCTATGTTGCACGAAGACGCTGAAAAAACCTTACAACAGAAAGCGATAAAACGACATTTCTTACAGGAAAAAGTTATAAATATAAAGTTTAGGAGTTTCAGAAGTGTTCACGATAACAAAAAACAGAACGCCAAAACGTAAGACTCTACAATTTTCGTGCAACATAGACAGATATAACAGGATGAGATCACAAACCATCAGAACCAGTGTCTTGTAATGCTATATTCCATTCCTCTTTCTTTAAGATATTCTCAATTTGTTCTAGAGCCTGAAAAAATGTAGACTAAAATCAGCAACCCTCCTGCAGTATAGTTGTGCAGAACAAAAACAAGACGAGAGCATCGCAAAACTATTTATGGTACAAGTTACAAGAATATTTCAGAATGACACTGCTATTCTAATTTGGGATCCATCAATTATTGCACATGGATATGCAAATAAAAATAGACAGAGATAATACCTCAACTGCAATTGCGGTTGGCGAGATACTGGACACATCTTTATATCCCAGTTTGGCTGCAATATCTGTACAAGAGAACAATTTTTCTTCAGACCTTATACGCTAACTTTCATTTCAATATATAATTATTCATTTGGTGCACGAAATGCTCCCCGTCTATTGCAAACAAAACAGTCACACAATCTGTACTAATTTGAAACAAAGGGATGCGCACACATACTTTCCAGAGAAACCCTGGCCTTTGCATTTGCATACAATTCTCCTCTCTCTTCAAGTATAGCAGACAAACGCCTATAGGCCTGCAGGGAATTTTAAGTGCAAAAAGATAACATGAGATCTGAATCCACTTATGGCTGACTACTCACCATGGTGCTTAAACAAGGATTGGGATGATAATAAGATACCTTTGTGTATGCGTCGCCTGATTCGTGATGTAAAAGGGGGCGAGAATCAGTTCCCACGGATGCAATCCTTTTTGCTAATGCTTCCAAAGGAACGTCCAACCAGACACTTATTCCCTTTTGCATGTATTCCCTGATAACAAAACAACATGGACACTGGCTAAAACAAACAACATTTCTAGAGAAATCTAGCAAATTAATGAAGAAGAAAATATCAAAACTTCAACAGTGTTCACTTTTTGTACCAGTTAATGGGCCGTATAACTGCACCTCCACCAGTAGAAACAACCATTTGATGCATCCCAGACAACTTTTTAAAGGCCTCCGTCTGACGAGCAAAATTAAAAATTATTAAGCACTTATTCCACTATCAAAAACATATTTTAGATATGTATCTAAGTTATCCGTAGAATTGTCACATGCAGAAGTAGACTAGCAGTAGATAGATACAATTGGACAAGAAAAAACAGCACTGAGTGAATCAGTAGTGACTGCAAAGAAGTTATAATTATCATCAGCGCTCCAACAAGCACTGCTGTAACAATGCAGATTCAACAAGAGCAAGCAGAACTATGTTTACCTCTTTTGTTCTGAAGAAACCTTCTCCATACAAGTTAAAGATTTCAGTTACTGAAGCTCCATTTACTTCCTGCTCTATTAAGGTATCACTGAAGAAATACAAGACATACATAAAACAATGAACGTATTATATGGCAGCAGTAGAAGTAGCAATCATTTGAACATTCTACATCATTAGATGTAATGTTCAATGGTAATGAAACTTCCAAAAATCTCAATCAGAAAATCCAATCACAAGTACAAACCAGTCGCAGAATGTATATCCAAGCGCTTGTGCAAGAATCTTGCCCACAGTGGTTTTTCCGGAGCCCATCATTCCTGCACCTCAAACCTATATAGTTACTTCTAGAAGTAATCAAATCATTCTCTAACAGTGCATGAGGGACTCAAGAAAAATAAACTGACCTACGAGATATAAACAACGTCCGCTTAAATAGGGCTCAACTGCTTGTGACTTATTCTGCAAAATTTGTTCAGCATCTAGTGAGATATCGAACAAAACTGTAGTAGTTGAGATAATTGTACTAGGCCTTATTATTTAAGCCTATGTCCAAATACCATAAACATGATAGATGATGAACATTCACGAGGACCATTAGAGGTACTGTTTATTAAATTTGATATACCGAAATGATTAAAATACGAAAAGGCAGGAATTCAAAAACCTTCAAAATCAAATATTCTTCAGAAGAAGCATGGATATTTCCTGATTCCAATACTGAAGCTACAAAAGAAAAAATCAAAAAACAAATGTTAATGTTTAGAATAGACTAGAGCCTCATATTTACTGTTAATCAAAGATAAATCAAGCATTCGAGCTTATGAAAAGAAAAAAAATTCCGAGATTGACTTCTGTTCTGCATAAAACATGTATGCAAACTAATATTGACCTTGTCAACTCATTGTTTGACTAATTTACCAATCCAAAACCAGAATTCGATGTCATTCATAATTCATTAGATCTAATCACCTACCGATTCGAACAGATTTCTCAATTTCAATGTTAATTTTTGATCCATAAACCAATTTAAATAAAAGCATCTCATCTTTTTCCCAATCTCATTGGAAAAAAATCAGTATCAAACTAAAAAAAGAATAATTCTACATCAAACAAATTAATAAAGCTACAAAAAAGATTATGAAAGCATAATATTAATTGTATCTTGAACTACAAAAAGATGCTCCATTTAATGTTAATGAGGGCATACCTTTGGTATAAGAACATGAGACCTCCAAAGGCACAAATTTATGCTTATGTTTATTACTCAAAGGCATAAACTTAGCTGAATTAACCACTTCAGACCTCTGTTTCCCCTTCAATTTACTCGAAAACCGCAACGAACCATGTGAATTTCTCCTTGAAAACTGGCTAGAATCAGTCCATAACGTTGAAAATTGTACTCCTTGCACCAATTTGGCATCCATTAGTAACCAAAAACAAAGCGTATTTTCAACAACAGCTCAATCCAAGATTTGAACTTTACTGAATATTATTAGTCCACTAAGCTAAATCGGCGATACCCAGATCAAAATTTCTCTGTAGAAACAAAAACCAAGAGTTGAGAGAACCATATAAACAAAAAACAAAAGCAACAGAATTGGAAATTAATTCAAAAGTTAAGAGGTTGAACTTACCAGAGAGAACCCAGAAACAGAATCTGTATAATCAAAAATCAAATTAAAAATGAAGAATAAAGAAGAGAATTGAAAAGGTAATTGAGACGTTTGATTATATGTTTGTTGTGGAGTGTTGTGTTGGTGGCTTGAGTTGGGTTTTCAGTTTATAACAGCGATGGTTAGGTTGTGGTGGGAGAAACAGTATTTTTCTTTTTTTAAATAAGGGAAAAAGTGGGAGATTCTACTGTCGCTTTGTTTTTTTACGAACGAATAAATTCGTTGTCATTCATGTGCTAAATGAGTTATTAACCATATTATCTGCCCTATCATTCATATTTACAGTAAATTAAAAAAAATATACTTTATTTTAATTTATTTATAATAAAATTGTTTTTGACGAGCCAGTAGGTAGCACAAAAACAAAAAAAACAAAGAACAGACATGGAAAACGATAAATTTTTAAAATAAAAGACACGAAATGTGGGAGAAATGTGTAAATAATAAAAAGGCAAAAATACTGAAAACTCCCCCACCTTTGAACTTTTTTCAATTCCACCACCACCTAGGAGAATTCTCAATTGCACCCTATTTAGGGTTTTCAATTTTCATCTGTACTCCAAAATAAAAAAAAATTAATAATTTAATGATAAAATTATTAAAACCAACTAAATAGAGGGATTGTATCATTATTTTTTCCATTTGAAGAAAACAAATAAATTAGTATATGAAGAATTAATTTAAACTTTTTTTAAAATAAAAAGAGGTCATTTTAGTCAATTAGGGTACAGACGAAAACTGAAAACCCTAAATAGGGTGTAATTGAAAATTCTCCTATATGGTGGTGTAATTGAAAACAAAGTCAAAAGTGGGAGGCTTTTAAGTATTTTTGCCTAATAAAATAGAGATATATTTATAATATTAAAAATTATAAAATATTATATATATTAAATTTTATTTATATATTTATGCTAATTAATAAAATATTAAATATAATTAAATCTAATAAAATAAGAAGATAAATTTTATTGTATATAAAGTAAACAATAAAAATTGGGGATAATTGATTCAAAAAAATTGTTAGTTGAGAATTTTTTAGATTTTTTTATAACTATATAATTTTATTTATTTACGGAAACGGCCAAAAACATTTCCTTATGAGTTTTCTGAGAGTTTCCGGTTTTCGAAATGGGACATACAACTTCGTCGAAGTTTTCGTGCTTATTAGGTTAATAAAAAAATTCTAATAGAAAGTTAGTTAACTTTAATTAGTATTTTTATCATAATATTATTAGTATGTAATTAATTTAAGTTAAGTTTTTATCTATTGTAGTACTGTATGAAATCTTTTATTCATTTTAGATTAAGGTTTTAATTTTTCTAAAATATATCAAATAAATGTTTTCATCCGTTTTTAAGTCATTTGTATGTTAAAATATCTAGTTTTATCGAAGACGAATCATGATCTAAAAAGAAATGGGAAAAAGTTTGTTTATGCCCCTAATATTTATCACAAGGCTCGGATTCGCCTCTACATTTAATTTTGGCTGAAATACACCCCTAACGTTTTAAAATTGGCCTGTTTATGCCCTTACTTTTGACGTGGTTAAATATTTCAAATTTTTCGTTATCTCTTTCCTACGTGGCTGATGACGTGACTGGACACTTAAGTACAGATTTGTTTATACCCTTAATGTTTATCCTAATGTCTAGATTTGCTCTTAGTTTAAATATTAATTCAAATTATTTTTTAAATAAAAATTGAAGAATTTTTTAAAAAAACTTTACACTCTGTAACTCCGCCGAATACATCGGAACAAAAATCAGTATGAAATATTATAAGTAATTTTAATTTAGTAATTAACTTAATTAATCGTAATTACTCTAATTTAATCTATAATTGAAATCCTAATTCCCGCCACCACCGCACTCTCACAGTCCGTCCACCACACTCTCATAATTATGATTAGTTAAGTCAATTAAAGATGAAATTAAAATTATTTATGATATTTCGTACCAATAATTTTCAGAAGTTACGGAGTGTAAAAATCTAAAAAAGGTTCATTATTTTTTATTAAAAAGTTAATTTAAATTAATATTTAAACTAAGGGCAAATCTGGGCCTTGGGAAAAACATTAAGGGCATAAACAAACATGTGCTTAGGTGTCCAACCATGTCATTAGCCACGTAGGAAAGAGATGACGAAAAATTTAAAATGTTTAATCCCGTCAAAAGTAAAGGCATAATTAGGCTACTTTTAAAACGCCAGGGGTGTATTTTAACCAAAATTAAACATAGAGATAAATGCCTTGGATAAACTTTAGGAGCATAAACAAACTTTTTCCCAAAAAAAAAATTGGAATCGAGATGGCGTTATCGCCATCTCACTTGGTGCCAACATGCTCGATGCCATCTTATAATAGAACCATGTTTAAAAAAGGCACTAGTTTGATTAGGAAGGATGAACGTTGTAGAAAAATGAAAAATTTGTGATTTTTTTGTAAAAGCCGCACCATGTCATGGTAGTTTAGAATATTGGATACAAGTTTACAAACAAAGTGCTAGACAATGTGAGAGTAATACACAATTCATAAAAGCAAAAGACCAAGGCTGGGGGTATCGAATTTGCTAATATAGACAAAAAGTCATCAGTCTCCTCCTTGCTATCGTCATCTTCAAATAGTATGCCATCTTCATTCAGTCTGGGATCTCCACCATCTCTCTGTGCAAGTTGTAAAGCACTACTAGTTCACGTCCTATTAAAAGTCGACTTAAAGAGGACCTGCGTAACCACCTCCTCTAAGTCATCAATGCAAAACTACAAAGCGTCAACGGGCAGTTAAAACCACAATTTCATTCACGCGTACATGTTAGAATATTGTATAAACATATCACAAATTTACCTTTATTTGGGTGGTGATGTCACATAACTGATCCTACAGGAATGCGTCGGAGTCAGCCAAATGAGCGACCAGGTCCCCTACCACCTTCATTTTAGAAGAATAACTCAGACAGGGGGCAAGAATTGCCAAAGGAAAAGATAAAAATGAAGAGAATTACCTACGTGAATTTAATCCCGAGGCTGAAAAGACTCTGAAACAATTTTATAGACACGACCACGACCACTATAATGGAGCGAGACAACATCACACATGAAGTCTAATGATTTATTAATGAATTTAGGAGGGAAGCCTTCTCCTCTCCTTCATAATAGGATCCCTCTAGAAGATGATGGAACTGACATGCGCTGACGGGCACAACAGGAGCCTCATCTAGGATGATCTCCAAGCACCTGATACAATGAGTCCAGTCAGGAAATATAGACATGCTATTTAATCAAAAGCAAGGAAAGATAAGAAAGATACCTAACACAAAGTTGTACCAGGAGCAGGAGGAAGGGCCGGCTTCACGCCCCTAAAGCACTCTCCTTATAAGATATTGTTCGACAAAGTCCAAGGTGCATCATAGGGTGTAACCACAAACTATGCAATTGGATAACCTGTCAATGTTTCACGAAAAACAGGATCTCACACATCCCGGCCTTTCAGCATAGAAAAAGGATGCTCTAACAAATGTTGACGGCTGGAAGGGCCATGCCCCTAGCTAAATACTTGCTCCTCTAAGAATCAGGCACGATAGTTTGGCCCTTGCATAAAGAACTCCATCTCTAATTTCTCGCGGGACACTCTAAACCAAGTAGGCCAATCGAGCCATGGAGGCCTGTTCCACACGAGCTTAATCTGTAAAACAAATAAGGTAGAAGGAATTTCAATACAATTTATAAAACTAACAAGATCTTCTTGTATTTTGTTGTTTACATAAGTCTATGCAAGATCATTCCGACAATCTCGAAAAGATGCTAATTGAATGTGGTTAGAAAAGCAGGAATAGTCTCAGCAGCTCAGTAGAGGAAAAACAAAGATAAAGATAGCACTAACACCTGTCAAGATGGCCATTGAAATTTCCCACATCTGAAGAAAAACACTCACAGAAAGTGAATCGATCATTAACCGACATTGTAAATGGAATATATAAAAAGCCAAAAAGAACCCATATGAATGACATGATACGCTCCCCAAAGTCATACATGTCCACGGACGACTCTATCCTTGTTGTGTACAAAGAGGCTAAAGAAGTTGAACACGATCCAAATCTTCAAGAACTAGTAAAACAAAACTGGATAGTCCCCAATAAGAATACTAGGAAAGCCCGAACCACCTGGTCAACATCATCATCAATCTTCAATGGGCTTAATAGTCATAGAGATCACATTGGCGCAAAGAGCAACCCTTCATAGATTGAACTATACCCAACAACTCTAGTATATAATTAATACCTCGACAAGAATAAAATGATAGCCCATTGCCAAACATATTGTCAAACATAATCGGCCAGCCACTAAAATCCATCCTAATGATCAAGGATAAGTTGAAGACGGTTAGAGATTGTTCCTCTATTAGTAAATGGAATGTGTCAAATATAATCGGCCAGCCATCAAACTCCAAACTAGTGGAATGACCCTTGGATTAGCCGAGGGGTATTTTTTCAAAAGAAGAGAAAGATTTAGTCAGGAAGCTTAGGACAATTCAACGACCTTTAGAGCAGTTGAGAAGAATTTCTCAAAGAAATAAAAAGGTGTAGAGAATATTTTTCATAAAAGAAGGCCATGTAAACCAATACCAAACCGTTCAACCGGTATTGTTGAAGCTAGAGAAATTCTATTTTGGGCTACCTCAGATAATGGATGACTTAATAGATGGAAAATTCGCTTATTGCATTGTCACGACCCAAATTATTGAGCCGCGACCGGCGCTAGGGAATGGGAGTGGTAGCTCCAAAACCCGTAGCAAGCCTGAAAATACATATTAATTTTTCGCAAATCAAATTATATCTCGTATATCATAATAGTATCCAAATATACACGACCCCTATTTGAAATACATATCAGAGTTAAAGCGCTTCACAAATAGAGTCTGACTATTCTAAACTACTGCGGACTTGCTAGAATGAGAACCTAGTCTCATGACTCGTACTACTTCCGAGAATTAAAACTTCGGAAGCTTCGTTCTCCACATCATACCTAACTCAACCTGTAAAAATTGGAATAACAACGGGGTCAGTATAAAACTGAGTGAATACACTTAATTACAAGTAATATTGCATAAAGGGTGAAAATGTTTAAAAACCTCTTTATGTAGAAAATATTCTTTTTGAATTATACTTCACACGATCTTACTCTCAACCATACTTCGTATGTTCGTTCATACTATCAGAGGCCATGTACGTGTCATAAACTAAACGTTTATGTTATAGACGTACTTGATATCCTTGCCTCGTTCTTGTATCTCATGTACGTTTATACTGCGTACATGCTTGATATGTTTTGTTTACTGTTATAGTTTTGATTGTCTTTATTTTTCTTATTAAACTTTTCTAACTTCATTTTTCTGACATCGATAGCAAAGCCAACCGATGTGTTTCATCTGTCTGACATCGATAGCAAAGCCAACCGATGTGTTACGCATATCTGACATCGATAGCAAAGCCAACCGATGTGTTTTACATATCTGACATCGATAGCCAAGCCAACCGATGTGTCTTTAATCATCTGACATCGATAGCCACGCCAACCGATGTGTCTTATCTCATATGTTAATTATTACTCTTGTTTCATATTGATTCTCAGTATATATATACTTAATTTTATCTTTATATGAGTCCCGAGGACTATTATCAAGAATCGGTAGATACAGGTCTCGGGATACCTCTACCGAAATCAACCTTGTATCTCAGTTCTTATATTTGGTTGTACCATCGTACAAATTCTCGTTTTACGTTTATTATTTAATTATATATTTTCCTTTATGTTGTATTGATCCTTTATGGACCATGACATGCACATTGCAATCTACAATCATACATCTATAACACACGCACATATGGTATTCGTTATAATTAAAAGTACGTATGGGAACGTACTATATTTCTTTGTAAACATATGAATAATAGTACATATGGGAATGTACTATACTTTTCTCGTACATATTTGGTTCGATACTTGTATATTGCTTAACCCCTTTCCCAGTATTTTAAACATATATGTTCTTTTCATCTATTTATGTTATTCTTAAAATAACGCAGTACGGAAAGTAATCATTTTCAAAACATACATACTTGTACTTTTTCAAACATATATTAAACATATAAGTATTCATATAGTCGTCCGTATATGAAAATACGTGACTCTATGAATATTAACGAGTAATTAAAATGTACTCACAGTGACTGCTATCCAATCTACCGCAATGCTACCAATCTATCACGCAGGTTCTATGCATTGTCCGATCTTGTAGCTATTCCAGCTCGTCGGCCTGGTAGCTCGTCGTTACGTCCATTACTTATCCAAATTACCTGTACGTTTAATTCATAAACGTAAACTTAGTACCGAAATCCTAAGTTGTAACCTTGGGCAATCACGATCTTATTCTAAATACGTCTTTTAACTTTGATCGTGTTCTAATACATAGTCGAGATACTTATTATATCTCTTAATCGTATTTCTATACGTATGATACTTTCAAACTTTAGGGTTTAGTTTCATTCCGATGAAGTATCAAGTAGTTTTCAGGACAATGCGCAGGTGCTGCCTGCACACTGACACTGTTTAGTAAAACGACGATCTCTCCCAATTGAACTGTTGGATCAAGATGAAATTTGACAGAGGCGTTCCTAAGAGGCAAATCTATAAACTGACCGTTGGGATTTTGAATCTGGCAAGTTTTGGGTAGTGTGCGAACGCACACAGTAGGTGTGCGAACGCACACCCTAGTTTTTAAGGAGTGTGCGAACGCACACTCAATGTGTGCGAACGCACACCCTTAACAGCCCCCGGAAAGTTGTTTTCCGGGGCTTTTCAGCCATCCCGACGTGCTATACATTCAACTATACAAAACCCGCATCTCGGTTTTCATTAAAACGCTATAATAACTTCAAAAACGTCAAATTCAATCCTAAAACACAATCTCACTAAAACAGCCATATATATTCGATTTTTAACCAAATTTATTGAAGATTTACCTTGAAACGAAGCTTAGGATCGATAGAGGATTCGATTCTGAAGAAATCGCCGCGAAAATCACTCGATTCGGACGTCGAACGGCGAAACGACGGTATCGCTCGTTATCTCTCTCGCTCTCTCTGGACTCTTCTTTCCTTCTGATTCATATCTTTCATTATATATAATCCGGCTAAAGTGCCACTTTGATCCTTGTTCTTTTTGTTTACTATCATTTATCCTTTAAACTTTTCTTTCGTACGATTTAGTCCATAACTAAATCGATAAACTCTTAAATTATTACTGTTACGTATTATTTATATCCGATAAATAATACGAAGCTCGATATTAACACTTTCCCGTCAAAATCCAATATTTCCATTTCCGACACAAAGTGGCTAAATTACCACTTTGGTCCCTGTACTCTATTATGGGCTTTACTTGACATTTTTCCTTTTAATTCCAATTCTAACTTTAGAATTGAAATATAACCGTAATTTCTTCATAATAAATTTCCCCCAAACCGACCTACTAAAACTTATTTATCTTAGTTTTATCGAAAAACTTCATGATAACGCCACCCTGGCGAATCCAGACTGGACACGTTTTCCAATTAGCTAATTAATTATTTTGGGGTATTACATTCTTCCCCCCTTATAAAAATTCGTTCTCGAATTTTCATATACCTTCCTTAAATACCTTGTTCAATCATATTCTTACAAACTGCTATAATAGTTTACCTTTTTGATCTTTCTCGATAGTGAGTTCAGTTGTACTCACATATATATTTTATCATTAGGGACGATAATCTTCGTCACCAGGCTCCCTCGTCTAGACAATCCATTACTCTTCTTTATTTGGTCGTTGTCACGACTTGATCTTATTTTCCAACATCATTTACTCCTATCATCATTCCTTATTGAGTGATATGGACACTCAAATTATACGTGTTTCACTATCCGCGTAGTCTCATTACCCACCATCTTCTCTTGTCTCGTTATTCCACTTATTATATATAAATTCCTTCTTTTACTACTTAGTACTTGATTCATATTTATTATGAATCAATTCTCTTTCGTCGACCGTTTACGATAATATCTTATTTATATTCCTTAACAAATCCTTGTTCATAACCTATCATTCTTTTCTTTCCACACTTCCGCTGCGATACTCTGATTAATCATTCACTAACTGTTGACTTTGCAGTTAGGTTCACACGGTCTCTTATCTATTACTATTCCTCGGTGACAGTATCTCGATATACTTATCGAGTAACTTCCTATGCTAACAATCCTTAACCCTCTTACTACTGCTTGATTCATAATCATTATGAATCAATTCTCTTTATTCGACCTTTTTGAACAAGGTTTGTTTGTTCGTAGGGTTCGTATCCTCTGACGTATGTAATTTCTATGTTCGATTTTCTCATTCTAGAGGTACACTAGCTCTTAGCTTATTATACGTGGTCGCTATCACTTTACAAACGTGTAAAGTAACGCCATTGTACTTGTATTCTACATACAAGACTGCTTTATGGATTTGCAATTCAAATCTTGATACCTCTCGCTTCACGATACACTATTCGTTATTCTATACATGTATATTCTTATGTAGGCCTAACAAGATGATCAGTTTTGTTCTATGCCTCTAGGTACAGAGTCATTGTCTGAGCGTACTTACGTTTGAAAACTCATTCGTTTAAAATCACGATACTTTTCATTTTCAATTCATGTCATAATTGTGCGCCGGTGTGATGACTTCTCTCATCACAAGAGTTGCAATGACACTCCTCTTTTTCATTTTCAGACATACACAATGTATATGATGCATGTCCTATTAGTGAATGCAATATGGATGTAGTGATGCAATTCTATTTATGTCAATGCGATGTTTTTATGATTCGTGTCCGGGCACAATTATGTCTTTTCAAAACATTTTATTTCATCAAATACATTTCTTTTCACAAAACAAAATTTACGTAAGTTTCTATTGACATAAGACTCTGTACAACTTTTTATTTATAGCGATTAACGCTCTGTCATTCACAAACTAAACATACCTATTACATACGAAAAGATGTAACCCTATTCGTCTGTTTCAGGCGTCGTGCTAAACTCACGTCCTAAACGTTCTCCTTTGTACTAGATTAGCTCAAGAGGTCCAATCATTATTGAGCTTCTTGTGTTTGGATTCCATAACTTCCACAGCTACTATGTGGTCTATCTTGAAATTTCTAACCAAACATCATTGGAGAGACAAAATTGTTGGGCATTTCACATGATTCGTGGTATTCTGTTACATGGAAAGTGGGCATTCGTTCTCGTAATGACCTTGTTGTCCACACTTAAAGCATACATCCCTTGCAGCCTGACAGACACCTAAGTGTCTTCTGCCACATTGTGGACATATGGGGTTTGTAAAGCTTGAACTTCCTTGTTCAGACTTCAGACTAATGGTTCTAGCCCTTTTGGCTACTTTTCCTTGTCTGCCCTTCTTATGAGTCCGGCCATGTCGTCGTTCAGTTTCTTCTCTCACTTGACTAGACGTTTGATGTCCGTAATTCAAACGTTCACTTCTTGTCTGATTTGAGCGTGAAGGATCAGGGATTTTGTCAAAATGGATAAGTGCTCGTTCCATTTGTTTCGCACTATCCACAAGCTGAACAAATTCTTTATCAGTATGACTCAATAATCCTATAAATTGAGATCCTAATCCATTCACGAATCTTGTATTTACTTGGACCCTATCCATCATTAAATCTGGAGCAAATCTGCCCAGTCGATTAAACTCGGCGACATAATCGTGAACTGATCCATCACCCCGAGATAATGATAGTAGCTTATCTCTATTACCTTCAACCACAGCAAATGGTAGGAAGAATCCCTTAAATCGAGTCACAAACTCTGCCCATGTTATTTGACCCATTATCGGTCTGATTACTTGTCGAAACCAATCCATGGCCGAACCTTTCATTGACATCTCAGTCAACATTATTGTTTGTCTCTCATCTGCTTGGAGTCTACAAGCATTCTGCTCAACTTCTTCTAGGAAATCGAGTGCATCACTTGATCCGTCAAACTTCTTTGAGTTTAACTTCGTATAAGCCAATAACAAATCTCTATCCGTATTTCTCTCTTCGCGTTGATACTGTCGTTGTATCAACTGCCCCGTCATTAACATACAATTCTGCATATCGGTTACTTCTGCGGCCAGTCGATTGACATCGACATTAAGTGGTTGCGGCACTCCTGGTGCCTGCACGTTCCCGACTAGGCCTACTCCAGGTTCCTCTTGATCTCTGCCCCGTCCACGGCCCCTACCTGCCGATTGGGCCGGGTCATATTCGCCCGTATTACCTCTGGCCTCCCCGCGGGCCTCGTTTACGAGTTGTGCGACTGCACGCGCTTGTATAGCTCTTTGCTCAGCCATTCTATTCGTATAGAACCCTTGATGTGTCCCTTAAAACATAACATAAATAAATCATCACAAACAAGTTCCTTTTGGCCTAACTTGGCCACGTCACAAACTTGATAGTTTTGAGAGTATTCCGCTCTTTGTAGACGTAGTGGAACATTAAGAACATATAGTCATACATACGTGTTCCATTCTTATGCTACGCATGTCTATAAACATTCTATGTTGATCAAATCCAAAGAAAATCGGTGTCCCTTAGATTTTCTTTGACTAAATTGCGTATCTTAAATCTTGTAATCATTTAGCCTATCATAGACTCAACAAAAACCAACAGCATTCAATCATAAGGCACAATCCTATTTACAGGAATCAATCACAAATACGCATGCGTTTGATATATCACATTACTAATTACAGGTTTACGTACCTGTGAGCATATCACTCTCCTGAGTGTTCGCGTCTTGCAAAACAATACACAACTCATCTTATCAATCATATAACAGCTGATCATTTCAATCTCATCATCATTATTGATGATATTCTTATAATATGAGTCTCGAGAGTATATAACTCTTCACAGACTATAGATACTCGAAAGCATACTGCTTATTCGAGTAAAACACAAACATATATTGTGCTCGCGCACACATCTAACTTGACTCATATTAGCACATATAAGGAAGGACGTTTTTACAAAACGTTTGAAAAACCGATGAAATCGATGATTACGTTCAAAAGACATGACTGGAAATCCCTATAATCCGCAGTAGTGCCTAGGTACTGACTGACTCTTCCCTAAACTCCAATCACAAAAGAACAATGGCCTAGGAATACTAAACCATTGCTCTGATACCAACATTGTCACGACCCAAATTATTGAGCCGCGACCGGCGCTAGGGAATGGGAGTGGTAGCTCCAAAACCCGTAGCAAGCCTGAAAATACATATTAATTTTTCGCAAATCAAATTATATCTCGTATATCATAATAGTATCCAAATATACACGACCCCTATTTGAAATACATATCAGAGTTAAAGCGCTTCACAAATAGAGTCTGGCTATTCTAAACTACTGCGGACTTGCTAGAATGAGAACCTAGTCTCATGACTCGTACTACTTCCGAGAATTAAAACTTCGGAAGCTTCGTTCTCCACATCATACCTAACTCAACCTGTAAAAATTGGAATAACAACGGGGTCAGTATAAAACTGAGTGAATACACTTAATTACAAGTAATATTGCATAAAGGGTGAAAATGTTTAAAAACCTCTTTATGTAGAAAATATTCTTTTTGAATTATACTTCACACGATCTTACTCTCAACCATACTTCGTATGTTCGTTCATACTATCAGAGGCCATGTACGTGTCATAAACTAAACGTTTATGTTATAGACGTACTTGATATCCTTGCCTCGTTCTTGTATCTCATGTACGTTTATACTGCGTACATGCTTGATATGTTTTGTTTACTGTTATAGTTTTGATTGTCTTTATTTTTCTTATTAAACTTTTCTAACTTCATTTTTCTGACATCGATAGCAAAGCCAACCGATGTGTTTCATCTGTCTGACATCGATAGCAAAGCCAACCGATGTGTTACGCATATCTGACATCGATAGCAAAGCCAACCGATGTGTTTTACATATCTGACATCGATAGCCAAGCCAACCGATGTGTCTTTAATCATCTGACATCGATAGCCACGCCAACCGATGTGTCTTATCTCATATGTTAATTATTACTCTTGTTTCATATTGATTCTCAGTATATATATACTTAATTTTATCTTTATATGAGTCCCGAGGACTATTATCAAGAATCGGTAGATACAGGTCTCGGGATACCTCTACCGAAATCAACCTTGTATCTCAGTTCTTATATTTGGTTGTACCATCGTACAAATTCTCGTTTTACGTTTATTATTTAATTATATATTTTCCTTTATGTTGTATTGATCCTTTATGGACCATGACATGCACATTGCAATCTACAATCATACATCTATAACACACGCACATATGGTATTCGTTATAATTAAAAGTACGTATGGGAACGTACTATATTTCTTTGTAAACATATGAATAATAGTACATATGGGAATGTACTATACTTTTCTCGTACATATTTGGTTCGATACTTGTATATTGCTTAACCCCTTTCCCAGTATTTTAAACATATATGTTCTTTTCATCTATTTATGTTATTCTTAAAATAACGCAGTACGGAAAGTAATCATTTTCAAAACATACATACATGTACTTTTTCAAACATATATTAAACATATAAGTATTCATATAGTCGTCCGTATATGAAAATACGTGACTCTATGAATATTAACGAGTAATTAAAATGTACTCACAGTGACTGCTATCCAATCTACCGCAATGCTACCAATCTATCACGCAGGTTCTATGCATTGTCCGATCTTGTAGCTATTCCAGCTCGTCGGCCTGGTAGCTCGTCGATACGTCCATTACTTATCCAAATTACCTGTACGTTTAATTCATAAACGTAAACTTAGTACCGAAATCCTAAGTTGTAACCTTAGGCAATCACGATCTTATTCTAAATACGTCTTTTAACTTTGATCGTGTTCTAATACATAGTCGAGATACTTATTATATCTCTTAATGGTATTTCTATACGTATGATACTTTCAAACTTTAGGGTTTAGTTTCATTCCGATGAAGTATCAAGTAGTTTTCAGGACAATGCGCAGGTGCTGCCTGCACACTGACACTGTTTAGTAAAACGACGATCTCTCCCAATTGAACTGTTGGATCAAGATGAAATTTGACAGAGGCGTTCCTAAGAGGCAAATCTATAAACTGACCGTTGGGATTTTGAATCTGGCAAGTTTTGGGTAGTGTGCGAACGCACACAGTAGGTGTGCGAACGCACACCCTAGTTTTTAAGGAGTGTGCGAACGCACACTCAATGTGTGCGAACGCACACCCTTAACAGCCCCCGGAAAGTTGTTTTCCGGGGCTTTTCAGCCATCCCGACGTGCTATACATTCAACTATACAAAACCCGCATCTCGGTTTTCATTAAAACGCTATAATAACTTCAAAAACGTCAAATTCAATCCTAAAACACAATCTCACTAAAACAGCCATATATATTCGATTTTTAACCAAATTTATTGAAGATTTACCTTGAAACGAAGCTTAGGATCGATAGAGGATTCGATTCTGAAGAAATCGCCGCGAAAATCACTCGATTCGGACGTCGAACGGCGAAACGACGGTATCGCTCGTTATCTCTCTCGCTCTCTCTGGACTCTTCTTTCCTTCTGATTCATATCTTTCATTATATATAATCCGGCTAAAGTGCCACTTTGATCCTTGTTCTTTTTGTTTACTATCATTTATCCTTTAAACTTTTCTTTCGTACGATTTAGTCCATAACTAAATCGATAAACTCTTAAATTATTACTGTTACGTATTATTTATATCCGATAAATAATACGAAGCTCGATATTAACACTTTCCCGTCAAAATCCAATATTTCCATTTCCGACACAAAGTGGCTAAATTACCACTTTGGTCCCTGTACTCTATTATGGGCTTTACTTGACATTTTTCCTTTTAATTCCAATTCTAACTTTAGAATTGAAATATAACCGTAATTTCTTCATAATAAATTTCCCCCAAACCGACCTACTAAAACTTATTTATCTTAGTTTTATCGAAAAACTTCATGATAACGCCACCCTGGCGAATCCAGACTGGACACGTTTTCCAATTAGCTAATTAATTATTTTGGGGTATTACATGCATATCAAACTAATAGTCCTGTTTTTTTGACAACAATTGACCTACTTTATCAATATATATCAAAGTGAGGAAAAACTTTAGAGACCTATTTTTAGGTTTTGTGCATGTAATTGAAACAAAACCAATACTACTTGTTATTTGCTAGAAACCCCAAGATTAGATGCTTGTTTAGGATTACATATGAAACCCCAAGATTAGATGCTTGTTTAGGATTACATATCCCTTGTTTAACATGGCCAGTTAAATAAAATCATATGCCAGTTTTTGTTACTTGATGCATGTTTGCCAACTTTTTAGTATTTACATTATTTCTAGTTTTGCCCATATATTGCAATTTAGAGATTATATATGTTATTACTTCTATAATTTGACATTCATGAATGGATTAATAGCGATAATTGATAAATTTAATAAAATAGTAAATTACAATAACTGATGTGTTCATTAGTTCACATTTTTTTGATTCGATATAAGACATCTTATGCATCTATAAGTGAGTTAGATTGGCTAGTCAATCAAATATTAAGAACTATTTCTCTCTCTAAAAAATTTGTTGTCCATTCTTTAAAAAAACTTTATTTTTCTTTATTTTTTTAAGGGTGGAAAAAGATGATAATTTCAGCTAAAGCCGAAAAATCATCTTCTCTCCGTCTATATTACTATGTATTCTAGATCTACTCCATGTTTTAATAAGTCTTCCTTAAAAAAAATTTGATTTGGAGTTTTATCTTGTTTGAATAAATTGTTATGTCTTTTGTATCTGTTTTGATCTTATGTTTTAGATTTTTCAAGAATCGTTAGCGTTTGTTCGGACTTTAAATTCAATTTTTATAGATTTAAAAATTGGAAGATTATATATCTAAGTTTTTATAATCTTATTTAAGATGAAAATTGGAAAATACTAGACTTCAACAGATCGAGCGGATTGTATGTCAATCGAAAAAAGAATATATTGAAGTACCCATCCAACGTAACTTTTTGCTCATCGTTGTGTTAAGTTTGTGAGATTTATATCTAGATTTTTTTATTTTCGATTAATCTGTACTTGTATGTTAGATTGTTGCTTAGTATTTAGTAGTTCAAAATTTAGAAGATGGTATAGTTATTTTTGTTATATGATTTTCATCATTTATACTTTGATTTTTTATTTTTGATAAATCACCAAAAAAGGCAGCAGATTGCTATAAATCACATAAAACAACATTCAGTAAAACTGATACAAATAAGCTGAAAAATCAAGAGGCAACAACTTGCCTTTAACAGAACCAGCAAAAAAGCAAATAAAAAACAAATAATCTTAGATTTGGCCTCCAATCGAAAATAAAATGCCAATACTTTAATCATAAAGGAATTTTAACTTGGAAAAAAAGATTAATTTGTCGGCACAAAAGATATTTCTAGTACTATTAGATGACGAATTCCTTCGTGTTTTATTTGCCATAGGATTGAGCAAAATCGAGCACATTGTATTCACAGACCGCTCGTCCCACTTTTACTAACATATTTTCGTACTTTTACTAACATATTTTTGTAGATAAATTTCAAATTTATAATCTCGTGATGTGGTATAAGGCACTGAAATTTTATATGTCATGCTAGATAAAAGATGTCCTAACAATTAGTTGGCTACGTGATCTTAGATTATCATACTATTGTTTTACTGGATTGCTATTCGCCGCCCCCTTTTGCTTAGCACCGCACGGGCAAAGGACAATTTTACCCTTTTCACATTTTCAATAGATAACCAATTCATAAAAAAAAAACTAAATCCTCTCAACTCATTCAACTTTTCACAAATTCATATTTTACGAAAATGTCGGATTTGGAACGAGATAGAAATCGACAACCTCCGGTAAGTATTTTTTTTTATTAATTTCGGTTTTTTTTTTTAAAAAATAATTTAAAAAATAGAAAACGGAATTTCACGTCCCCTCCGGAGGAGGGGACGCCGGAAACCGGCGTCCCCTCTTCCGGAGGGGACGTGAAATCCGACGTTCCCTCCGGAAGAGGGAACGTGGATTTCCCACGTTCCCTCTTCCGGAGGGAACGTGCGGCGTCCCCTCCGGAAGGGGGGACGCCGAAAACGGCGTCCCCCCTTCCGGAGGGGACGCCATTCGTCCCCTCCGGAAGGGGGGACGCCGGAAACGGCGTCCCCCCATCCGGAGGAGACGCCGGGCGTCCGGCGTCCCCCCATCCGGAGGAGACGCCGGGCGTCCGGCGTCCCCTCTTCCGGAGGGGACGCCGGACGCCCGTTCCGTAATTTAATATAATTTTTTTTTTTAAAAAAAAAAAATTAAATTTAAAAATATATTAAATAATTTTACAAATTTATTTAATTTAATATATATTATTTCTATAATTTAAATTATTATAATTGCAGGGCAGAAAACGTATGGGGAAGACGTTTTTGGCCCCAGAATTAGGGGGATCGGGAGCCCGTCACGTTACGACGCGTAAAGTTTCTGCCTCGGCTCGACGGAAGAAACAAGCGCATACTTCTCCCGATGAGGTCCGCATTTCTGTTGAGGATCTTAGAGAGTCTGATGATTTTGTGAGCTCAGAGGACGAGCCAGAGGACGAGCCAGAGGACGAGCCAAGTGAAAAAATTTACATTTCTAAACGGAAAAAGGGTGCAGGTGGTCGGTTCGTTGGCGACTCGTCATCAGGTAAATATAATTAAATGATTATAATTAATTTAATAATATTGTTAAAAAATTAAATGTAATTTAATTATGTTTACTGTTACTTTCAGGGTCGAACAGACGACCTGAAGAGGTTGACGTGTGGACCGTTACTGGTCCAGTACCTGGTGGACCCGAGGATGACACTGTTATTCCTAGTTTTCTCGGGCATGTCGCTTCTCGGCTATGGGATGGGGCGGACAGAGGCGTGCTGAAGTGTCAGACTAGACATGGAGCTCTGAAGAAGCTGAGGCAGTGGTATGAGACGGCCTCAGAGGAGGTTAAGGTGCTGATAGACGGGACTGAGATATCACATCTCCCGTTTATCATGTTTGATCATCTGGATATCCCGCTCCTTTCTGCATTTGTGGAGCGATGGCAGCCAGATACAAACTCTTTTCACATGCCATTCGGGGAGATGACCATCACATTACATGACGTGTGGCATATTCTTCGGATTCCAGTTGCTGGGGCTATGGTTTCAGGTGCGATATTCTGTTATATTTTTTACATTTAATGTTATTTAGAATAAGTTAATTGTTTTAGGTTATTTAATAAAATATTTAGACAAATTAGTTGTTTAATGTGGATTGTGTTTTGGTTTGCCAATTGTAATTTCTTTGCAGGACTTCCCTGAAAAATGGGTGATGCTCATTTTTAGGGGAAGTGCTGCCCAATTTTTTCTAGAAATTTACTGTACTTATTGCGTGATATTAATTTAAATTGCGAAATTATGATTTCAGGTCAGCCGAACAAGGCTCAGCTGATGGCTTACTGCGTACAGATTTTAGGTATTTCACCAGAGGATCTTGTGAGTAAGACGAGCAAGCATTTTGCCCAGGGAGGTGTGCTGATTGAGTCGATCATCAGCTTATGTAGGCGTGACCGTACTGCAGAGGTGGAGGCAATAGCCTGGATCTGGTTGACGTTAGGTTGCACTCTATTCACTGACAAGAGTGGCCATCGGATTAGACCTGCAACCATATGGGAGGTGCGGGAAGGAGTCACAGATACGAGTACAGTTTCCTGGGGATCAGCTACACTAGCTTATCTCTATCGGCAGCTTGGAATCTCATCGAGAGGAGACTGCTCCGGTTTGACTGGCTGTCTGACACTGCTGCAGACATGGATTTATGAGTACTTTCCATGCTTTCGGCCCCAGCGAGAGCGGTTGTTGATCGAGTCTCATCTTCCTCGATGTTCTAGCTGGAGTGCTATTGCGTCTGATTGCTCAGCCACCCGACTTCGGTCCTTGCGAGCTCGTTTGGACACGCTGACTGCTGAGGAGGTATGTAAATTTGTTAATCTATTAGTTAAATTTTATTTTATTACGATCGCTATATTTTAATTTTTGTTTTGTAATTTTTTAACAGATCACATGGCTCCCTTTTGGCGGCGAGCCTGCTGCCACCGTAGAGCACACTGCATATTATGGCTGGATAGCGTACCGGGACATTGTCGAGCCGTACATGCCGTCTAGGGTGCTGCGACAGCTGGGTTATGTGCAGACTGTACCTGTGCCAATTTGTCGGCCAATAGGGGCTGTTAGGTCCTGGAAGTCAATCAAGTACTCTGTGGACATGAGTGTGACGATTGCGGTTGACATGTGGAACGCTTTTCCGGTCATGTACAAGCTGCCGTTAATGGGATTTGAGGAAGCCCACGTTATTGCTGGAGGATGCCATCCAGCTTACCTGGACTGGTTCGAGCGCCATTCGCACCCCCGTGTCCTTCCTGGCAGAGATGTTCCACGACGACATCCTCCCCGCAGCAACAACGATTATGTAAGTTTTCATTTTATAATTTAGTGAATATTACATATATTTAACATATTGAATTTACTTGTCTATTTGTGGTATTACAGTGGATGACACTGGTGACCACGAGGTACGAGAATTTCATCCAAAAAGTCAGCACGATTACCGGCCAACATAGACAGCACTGCGACTTTGACGGCATTCCGGAGTTGGAGACTGAGTCGGAGGAGGCCAGCACGGATTTGGAGAGAATCATGGCCGCTTGGCGCATTGCTGACTGAGTGTTGTTAGTATATGTTGTATGTTTATATTATTAGTACTTTTTTCTGATTATGGACTTGTTTTCTTTAGATGTTAGTTTCTAGAGAATTTTTTTATATTATGTACGTGTTTGTTTTTATGCAATTTCATGAACATTTTTAAATATTACGTACTGTGGAGTTCAAAAATATTACACGTATAATAATAAAACACACAATCAGCATAATTACCGAATAAACATTTTACAATCAACTCAATCTGCCATACCTATCAAACTATCCCATTGCTCTCTCCTATTAGCATATAAAGTATGCCAAGACTGAACAGTATGGTCCCTGTGCTGGAACCACAGCGTGGGAATTGGTGGGACAGGAAAATTATCCTGCAAATTCAACCTAACAAAATGTGCGCGTCCACTAATATACAATATCACTATCTCCTTGGATGGTCGTGAGTGAACCTCAGAGGAATGCAAAGGCAGAACAGTAAACGAAGAGAACCGAGTCTGTTGTAGCGTCCCGCCTTGTATGTAAATAACAGCTGCATTGAAGATAGTGGCAATAGGGAACAAGTCATCCAATACCTGCATCCATTTAATAAGTCAGAATATAAATATCATTTTTTTAAAAAAATATAATAACTTTGTGATAAATTTATATAATTCAATTAAATACCTGCATCCAGTAGCTAGGGCCACACTCTCCGCCTTCCCAGCTAATAGGTGTAATGGCCGCTTGCAACCCATCAATGAAAATACCCTCGTATCGATAAGGGTGGGCGGAGATTTCGTTTGCAATGTTCATTCTAGTCATTCCCCACATCTTCTCGTCACCATATATGTGGTCTGCCACCACGCGAAATCCACAGTTGCCGTCTCCACGCACGTCCACAAGCTCGTCAACGAATGGTAAAAGGAATCCTGGAATAACCTCCGCATTTTGCAAACCAGCTGCGGGAAATAAAAAAAATATTATTATAAATAACAAGGATACTACTACAGTAGACGTACATAACGAATATTAGTGGATGATAATTACCTGACGCGGATGTACGATTTTTCTGAGCTTTGGAAGATTTAGGACGACCAGGTACACGGTCCTTGTACTCATGACGACTCGGATCCCGCTTCGTTGATTTGCTCCCCTTTGGTCGACCTTTGACATTTGTTTTAACTTCTGGTTCCATGTAGCCTAAGTCTTCGGGGTGAAGTCGCTCTCGAACAATACGAGAAATATCACGCAACACTGAAGGATCCTTAGTCATGACCTCCTCGGCGACCTCGTGAAAATACTGATGTTCCTCAGTCTGAAAACCAGCAAAATCGGGTTGCGCAGATGCGTCCAACCCATCGCCGAGAATAACAAGTTTCGTCCAAAACGGGTGTATACTGTCAAGGCTGATCGGGTTACCTACAAATAACACATATTAGCTTTCAATAACAATATTAATATTTTTAATATTAGTATTCAATGAAAGTGGTGCGTGATACCTGAATCGACCACCGCTCGCAGCTCACATGCACAGGGGATCTGATGTGTTGATCTAACCACACAACCACAGCGATCGTAGACATCGGTACTCAAATCTCGCATACGCCTTAGTTCTTTCGATATTAAATCCAGACAGTAATGCGACACTCTGCATGAGAGCTTGTCAAATGGAAAACCGCGTCGATGTACGCCAATAGTCCGTCTGGAGTCCTCAAGTGTTTTGCTGCAGTAATTTTAAAACATTTATGTTAATAACAATGTCCACATAGTTTGTATAAGTACTAATATTACTCGAGAAGAATGTTACCGGATATCTATCAGCTGCGACTGTATAACTTTGTCGACCTTCGTCCAGACTGTTTCCAGAGCACCGGTGCTAGAGTTGAGCCACTGCTTAAGCTGAGCATGTGCGCTCTCGACTCTACATGTGGTGGTGTTTCCAAAATGTAGGACTAAGTCCGTCCAGCAAGATACGAACTTCTCTCTGTGTCCCAGCCAAGTCCCCTCAATGTACTGTATCAACCCTGGAAAACCTTTAAACCGATCTCTGAAGTGCTCCACAGCTATGTTATATTGATCAAAACTTGGCGCTCTGATAATTTTCTTCCATGTACTATTCTTGAAAATTTCAGCAAACTCTTGGTTTTTCCCACTAATTCTGTACACTCTATCTTCTACGTCCTTATTTATGTGCCACGTACATAGTAGATGAGAAGAACGTGGGAAAACCTCTGACACTGGTCTCATAAGCCCCAATTCTCGATCAGTAAGAATAGCGCTCGGATGAATATGTTCCCCAATCAAGCACCTGCATTATTGCCCGATGATTTAATAAGTAATTTGAATTTGAATATCATTAAAATATCAAATAACATAATTATAATTAAATACCCCAGTCTCTCCAATACCCATCTGTAGCTCCCTTCAGTCTCATCCTTCATAATTGCATATGCAATTATGAAGTTCTTGTTGCAAGGAGTCATTCCAATAATCTCAAAAAAAGGCAGCTTGTACTTGTTCGTCTTGTACGTGGAGTCCATGCCGATGATCCAGTAGTACGTACGAAGTAGTCTCACTGAATCAGGATGAGCCATGAAAATATGGGTCAACACACCTGTATCCTCCTCAGCAAGAGTCCAGTGTACATAATCATTTTGCTGAGCCATGTGATAAAATTGCCCAACCACATCTCTACCCTCAAAGCTAGACTTTCTCAAAGTCTCTCTATAGTTGTACACTTGCTTTATTCTAGGGTTGTCAGATGGTACTTTATCTTTTAAAGCTGCCATGATAGAACACGGCTTCGCTTGTGCCGCAGTCATATCTCGCACAATTTCTTTCGCCTCGCCACTCAGCCCACTCATCTGACGGTATCCTTCAGGATACACAGCTAGAGCATGGTTGTGTGTACTCGAAATACCAGGATCTGTAAGTATAAACCATGCAGTCTTTCCTAATTTGACAATAATTTTAAATTTGCACTTACACGCTTTTGTCTTCGTATTTTTCCGTACGAAGGAATCAGAATCTGTGAATGAACCTCTGTAACGCTCACCCCGAGCACATCGTAGAAGCTTCTTTTTCCCCTCGTTCTTATGTGACGAAATGACTAATTCAAATCCAATCTTTATAGCAGTACTCTTAGCCCAAGTAATTGCTTCAACATCACTATCAAACCCATGATCTAGCTTAAACCAATCGCTGTAATCAATTCCATCACCGCCATAATCTTCTAAATCAACCTGCAAAACATAAATACTTACGTTTAACAAATCGAAATAATATGTAATAAAAAGTCGTAATAATATGGAATAAAAAATTACTGTAATTATTAAATTTTTTAGCATTAATTAATTTCCGGCCGCGACGTTTCGGTCGTGTTGAGAATAAACCCAACTCGTAGTAAATCCGGAAGTACGGAATCGATCCCACGAAGACAAGGGGTTTAAAATGAACGAACACGGATCTTGAATTCCAATTCGGAAAGCAACAACAAATGATTTGGATTTAATAACTACGGACTAAAAATAAGGTAAACAATAATTAATCTATCGATAACAACCAAACAATCAACTAATTATCTTAAAGTTTGAAACAATAATAAAGGTAAGTTCAAGGGTTGCTAGCTTAAATTGATAGTATCTTAGAGTCGGGATTGTAGGATGGCGCCGGTTTTGGGTCAAGCTATTCGAAAGCCCTAAGTTCCGCTCTCTCGAGTCTAAAACTAGGAAAATTGCAATAACTAATCAACCGATAACTAAATTGCCCTAGCATAATTAGTTATCGACTAAACTAGCAAATTACAATTAATCAAGCAAACTTAAAAGACCACCTAATCCCTAAACCGCCCTCGCGTGATTAGGTCCTAGGTTCATGACTAATCAAATCCGTCTAATTAATTGACCCTCGCCTAATTAATTATACCAAAATCCTAGGTTAATAGATCACACTAACCTAGGCATTAAGAGCACATAGCCAAAACAAACACAAGCCAATCACAAACCCAAATCCAATCAACTAACAACCTAAATTAACAACCCCCAAACAAGGAGTTTAGCCAACCATACTTAATCTAACATTAATCACAAGGTAATGACTAATAAGCATAATGGAAATAGGATAGATTACCTTGATTAGAAAGTAGAACACCAACATAAACAAGATAATGAAGATTGAATCATAAGAACTTGCATTAAAGTGGACATAAATCCCAAAATCTGGAAATGTATCAAGAACACTAAAAACTAGAAATATTCTCTAGAGCAAAAGGAAATTCTCTCTACTTTTAGTTGATTCTTACAATAATGAGGTAATGACCTAAAAATAGAGATAAAAGGGGTTAAATAGTACTCCCAAAGAGGAAATAAAAGACATCCTATTACATGGGTGTTTAGCCAAATAAGGAAGTGGGCCTAAGTCTTGATTCTTCAAAATTCGAAATCTGAGCCCACATTATATCCCTTGTCTCGATCGAGACATTCATTAAAGAGTGTGTCTCGATCGAGACAAGCTTCTCCAAAAGCTACTGCTCCTTTTCTTGGCCTTGTCTCGATCGAGACACTTCTCCTAGTGTCTGTCTCGAACGAGACAAGCTTCTAGCTTCTCCAAGATTTCGCTTCCTTGCTTTCTTGACGATTCTTTCGCTTCCTTTAGCCAAAACCGCTCTAAAACACTCAAATGCCCTGAAAAGGTAAAGCACGTAATAAGGTACTCAATTCATCTTAAAACACTCTGAAAATAGCATAAAAGTGCCTTAGAATCCCCTAGTAGATAGGAGTATTTTACTCCTATCAAACCTCCTCACACTAAACCTTGCTTGTCCTCAAGCAAGAAATGCATCAAACCACAACTCACTCTTAGCAACTTGGCAATAATGAACAAGCATCAACAATCAATCTCCACATCAAGAATGCACAAATGCAAATGTCTAACATCAACAACTAGAGACAATGCAAACAAATGAGTACTTCAATTATCATGACATATTTCGAAGACAAAGAGAATACAATCGCATTAGTCTATGGTCAATCTCGAATAGTCAAGTTATCGCCATCATCTACGGGACATGCGAATATTTGATTAACAAAATATTGGGCAAGCTATGGCAATTCGAACATAAAAATTGAACCTAGGCATCAAAATCCTCACTAGGTATCACTCTAACACACAAGTGTTTAGATAAGAAATTTAAGCACACAAACGCGGAATTCCCATAGGTTTGCTCATAGTCCTAAACTCCACTACTTAGCTCGGTGATCAACAATTATCTTATGGGCTTGCACGGGTTGTAACGTGGCCAAGGGTCGGGGTAGGTCAAAGTTGATATTTTTAGGCTAAAACTTGACTTGAAACTAGTTAAAACATTACTAAGAACTTGGGCTAGCTTGGACTTTTTACATTTTTGAACTCTTTTTGAACGCTTAACTCAATCTCATGCCTTTATTTCTTTTCTATCTTTCTCTTTTTGGATCTTTCTTTCCCTTGCATTTTTTTTTTTTTTTTTTTTTTTTTGAATTTTTCTTTCTTTTTCTTTCTTAGGCACTAATTTCACTTTTAGTTCAAGTTCACTCTTCTTTATGTTCATCAAGCTATTACCCTCTCCTCCTCACACTAGTTGTCAAGTCAAGTTGGGTGAATGAAAGTGGAAAATTTAGAATGGGATTGTGTTGTTAATATGGTAATATCAACAAAGGTCTAAGCTCAAAATTGGCTATCTAAAGGGTTAAGGTAGGCTTTTTAAGCGGTCTCTAGAATGGTTACACCTAATGCCATAATCATTTAATTATCAATCACTCAACAATGCAATTTTGAATGGACACCGAGCAAATTCTAGGAATTCCGGACAAAGTAACACTCACAAAGACAAGTAGGCTCGAAATAACTCAATAACAAAAATGTGGTGTTATGCCTATTGTTCAATCCCTATGTTTTCATGCCAATTATGCCCAAATTATGCCAACACAAATTTTTCACAATTTCGCACATCATGCAACCGTATTAGGCTAAACTATCATTTTCAAGAATCAACAACTAAAGATCAATTTTTTTCGATCTCTTCGCAACATGTCATGCCCATCATATTTCATTAAGCAAGCATTAAGAATAGTTGTTTAAGCTAGACAAATGCATTATGACATTTAAGTACAAGAGATAATAAAAGTTGATGCTACTCAAGATATTGCCAAATTCACTAATCTTAAACAATCAACATTTCAAGCTTGGTACAAAAGTTTAGTGGAGGCGACTCAAACATCCTACAACTAGACTCAAACATAAAGAAAACACACAAACATAAAGCAATAAAGATAAAGCGAGATACAATTTCATAACCCTCCTCACACTATTTCTAGCTTAGTCCCTAAAGCATAGAAATATAAAATAAAGCAAGAAATTGTAATGAGAGAGTTAGAAAAAGCAAATCTCGCTAGTCGAAGTCCGGGGTGGCGGGAGATTGAGGTGGAGTGTCAATCCAAACGATTCCCGAGCCATTCACATAATTGCGGAAATTTTCATCTTGGCGGTCCATCTTTGCTCTCAAGCGCTCTTGCTTGTATTCGAGTCTCGCCATTCCACGCCTTTGCGCCGCTTCCATGCGCTCTAGCATCAATCTTTGCTCCTCCCAAGCCCGGCGATTTTCCTCCGCCAATTCATTGAAGCGATGGTCATAGGTCGACCATGGCCCCCCCCTAGCTCGGGTTCGGGCCCCTCGGGGGCTTGCTCGGGTTGAGATGTTCCACCCACTTTCTCCTTTCCTTTCCTCCTCACACGCTCCTTCACCGGCCTAGCAATCGGTTGATCCGCTTCTTGTCCCGCATTTGGAAACTCCGCTCTTAACGCCGCATCGGTTCCATGTCTATTAATCCAACTTGCACGTTTGTAATAGGGAACCACCGCACCCTCGTGCACATACGAAGCCGATTTCAAATGATCTATCCCAAGGCGCCTCGGAGTGTGAATTACCCACGGACTCAAGTCTTCATTTGTGAGGCCGCGATCCCACGTTCTCAAAAGGTGTAAAATCATCCATCCAAACCCCACTTTCTTCGTTTTGCTAGCCGGGACCTCCAATAACATATGCTTCAAACGGAAAGCGGTGTTGAGCCGAATGTCTTCATTCTCCGGATGCAAAATTGAATTTAAAGCAAGCAAATCTTCCTTCGCCACTTTTGAATACTCATTGCGTCCCATGAACGAATGTCCGTACCACTTTAGGACCACCACAATAGCGGTGTCCTTAACCTCGTTCACCTTGGATGTGTGAGGATCATAGAAGTCCTCATCCGACAATTCCTTCCAAACGGCATCCGCATCAAACTCGTCCGGCATACTAGTCAACCCCGTCTCCCTCATTTCAAATGTCGTCTTCAAAGTGTTCGCATCAACATAGTAGTCCGCTCCTCTCATTCGAAACATGAAATCTCCCGGTTCGCCCGCCACTTTAATTGTAGAGAAAACCTCATAAGTTAGTTCCTCCACATAATCATGCGGCATTTCCGCCAAGCGACGCAATCCCAAGACATCCAAGTGCCGTTTAACATCCGCTTCAATCCCCAATTCCTTCATAGCCTTCCAATCAATCTTAAATGGCTTGGCAATGCCCCTAGAATGGAGATTTTCGTACCTCTCCCCCTCTTTTACCGAGCGGCATTGAAATGGAGTTTCAAATCGTCTTGTTAGAGCCTCGGGAGTGTTAGGTCCGAATACTCTTGCACCGGAGGCGGATTGTTTCCGAGTAGCTCTCTTGGGCCTTGGTTGTTCTTGAACGGGAGGGTTTGAACTTGTGGCGGCATTGGTGGGTGCGGTGGAGGCTTCCTTAACGGTCTTACCGGATCGAGCCATAGTGAGAGTGGCGAAAAGGGTATCCGAAAACGTATTTTGTTTGAAGTTTGGTGGTGGTTTGGTGGTGGTTATAGGGTGGCCGAATTTTCTTGGAGGAAAGATGAAGAAGCTTTAATTTTTCTAAAAATGGCTAAGATAGATGGAGAAGATGAAGTGGTGGGTGAGCTTTTATGGAAAAATTTCAATTTCAAAATGGAAGCCCAAGATGTTGCCACTTCATTAATCCATGTCTTTTGTGTTTCTCAAGAATGGCTAGGATCGTGCCACCTCATCAATCCATGTGGTTGTGTTTGAATCAAAACCAATCTTCTCCCCTTTAATGATTGTCTCGATCGAGACACCTGGGTAAGTGTGTGTCTCGATCGAGACACTAGTAGCTCAAAAGCTACTGCCTCTTTTTCTGCTCTTGTCTCGATCGAGACAGCTCTTTTAATGACTGTCTCGATCGAGACACCCATACATGAGTGGAATTCGATTTTTTCTTTTCTTAGCCTACACAACACAAACAACACACCCGGCATAAGATCCAACAAAATTTTAAAAAAAATAACAACTAAACTACTAAAATTAATTGACTAAGAAAATGAAAAGACAAGGATTAAAAATCGAACCTCTCGGGATTGCCTCCCGAGTGCGCTTGTTTTAAGTCGAAAGCTCGACCGTTCCATCACATGAGACTTACGAAGGAGGGGCTAGATAGACTTGTTCGCCTATTTGATCCGTCAAAGGTCCCAAGTAGGGCTTGCAACGGTGTCCGTTGACCTTAAACGTTTCCCCCTTTTGGTTTTCCAATTCTAAAGCTCCATGGGTTGCTACATGCCGAATCTTGAAAGGCCCACTCCACCGAGATTTTAATTTCCCTGGGAACAATCTCAACCTTGAATTGTAGAGCAACACAAAGGCTCCTACCTCAAAAGTCTTGGGTGAGATGTGAGCATCATGCCACCGCTTTGTTTTCTCCTTATAGAGCTTAGCATTCTCATAAGCATTAAATCGGATTTCATCCAACTCATTGAGTTGTAACATGCGCTTCTCACCCGCCGCCTTGAAATCATAATTCAACTTTTTGATGGCCCAATAAGCCTTGTGCTCTAACTCCACCGGTAAGTGGCACGCCTTTCCGTAGACAATGCGAAAAGGGGACATACCAAGCGGTGTTTTAAAAGCCGTCCGGTATGCCCACAAAGCATCGTCTAACTTTAAGGACCAATCCTTTCGAGACCCATTCACCGTCTTTTCCAATATTCTTTTCAACTCACGGTTGGACACCTCGACTTGGCCGCTAGTTTGGGGATGATACGGAGTTGCAACTCGATGATGTACATTGTACTTCTTCATTAAGGCGTCAAATTGCCGGTTGCAAAAATGAGACCCCCCATCGCTTATGATGACTCTTGGTGTGCCAAAACGATTCACGAGATGCTTGAGAAAACTTAGGACAACCTTGGCGTCGTTTGTAGGCAAAGCCTCCGCTTCTACCCATTTGGACACGTAATCCACACATACCAAGATGAAGAGCTTCCCGTGAGACATTGGGAAGGGCCCCATGAAGTCTATCCCCCAAACATCAAATATCTCCACTTCTTGAATGGAGGTCAATGGCATCTCATCCCGTTTTGAAATGTTTCCAACCCTTTGGCAACGGTCACAATGCCCCACAAAGTCCTTGGCATCACGAAATAGGGTCGGCCAAAAGAACCCACTCTCAAGAACCCTTGCGGCGGTTCTAGATGACCCATAGTGCCCGGCATAATCCGCTTCATGACAATGGCTCAAGATTGGCATCATTTCCTTCAATGGCACGCACCTCCGAATCATCCCATCCCCACATACCTTGAATAGGTAGGGTTCATCCCACAAAAATCGTTTCACATCGCTTAAAAATTTCTTTCTTTGATGATGGGATAGATCCGGAGGCATGATATTCGAAGATAGGTAGTTTGCAATATCCGCATACCAAGGTGTATCGACTTCCGAGATCACCATCAACATTTCATCCGGGAATTGCTCATTAATCTCCACTCCAATTGGGATTGCTTCCGGGTTCTCAAGCCTTGATAGATGGTCCGCAACCACATTTTCCGTTCCCTTTTTATCCCGGATTTCAATATCAAATTCTTGCATCAATAGGATCCACCGGATTAGGCGAGGCTTTGCATCTTGCTTGGCAAAAAGATGCCTCAATGCCGCGTGGTCGGTAAAAACAATAGTCTTGGCCCCAAGTAGATAAGACCGGAATTTATCAAGAGCAAAAACCACGGCGAGCATCTCTTTTTCCGTGGTGGTGTAGTTCAATTGAGCCCCCGCCAAAGTTCTACTAGCATAATAAATCACATGGACTCGCTTCTCCTTACGTTGCCCCAACACACACCCTAGAGCTTGGTCACTTGCATCGCACATGAGCTCAAAAGGTAAACTCCAATCCGGAGTTGAAATGATCGGAGCGGTCACAAGTGCTTCCTTCAATTTCCCAAACGCCTCACAACACTCCCTTGTGAACTCAAATGGGGCATCCTTCACTAGGAGATTCGTCAACGGTCTTGCAATAGATGAGAAGTCCTTAATGAATCGCCGGTAAAAACCCGCATGGCCTAAAAATGCCCGGACTCCCTTCACCGTGATCGGGGCAACCAACCTCTCGATTACCTCCGTCTTAGCTCTATCCACCTCAATACCTTTCTCGGAAATCTTGTGCCCGAGCACAATACCTTCTTCAACCATGAAATGGCACTTCTCCCAATTAAGTACCAAATTTGCTTCCTCACACCGTTTCAATACGCGTTCAAGATTCACCAAGCACTTGTCAAAAGAATCCCCAAAGACGGAAAAGTCATCCATAAACACCTCCATAATATCTTCAATCATGTCATTGAAGATTGAGGTCATGCATCTTTGGAATGTAGCGGGTGCGTTGCATAGACCAAAAGGCATCCGGCGGTATGCGAAGGTACCGTAGGGGCATGTGAAGGTCGTCTTCTCTTGGTCTTCCGGGAGAATTAATATTTGATTGTATCCGGAGTACCCGTCGAGGAAACAGTAAAACTTGTGACCCGCTACTCTCTCCAACATTTGATCGATGAATGGTAGCGGAAAGTGATCTTTTCGGGTTTCCGCATTGAGCTTTCGATAATCAATGCATACTCTCCAACCGGTCACCGTTCTTGTGGAGATTTGCTCTCCCTTGTCATTTTCCACCACCGTTATACCTCCCTTTTTAGGCACGCATTGAATCGGGCTAACCCACCCACTATCCGAAATAGGGTAGATTATCCCGGCGTCGAGGAGCTTGACAATCTCTTTGTGCACAACTTCCTTCATATTTGGATTCAATCTCCTTTGCCTTTGAGTTGATCTCTTCGACTCGTCTTCAAGATGAATCTTGTGCATCACAACTTGAGGGCTTATCCCTCGGATGTCGGAAATTTGCCATCCCATGGCCAACACATGACTCTTCACTACTTGAACAACCCTTTTCTCTTGCTCTTTTGAAAGCTTATCAGAGATGATGATGGGGAGCGTTCTGTTTTCTCCCACAAATGCATATCGGAGGTGAAGTGGTAACGGCTTCATTTCAACAATTGGTGGCACCTCGGAAGATGGGGGTGTCACTCCTCCTTCTTTTATCAAGATTTCCGGCCTTGGCTCCTCTTCTTCGGAATACTCACCCTCAATGTCATCGGAATGGAAGACAACCTTTGAAACTCGAGAAAAATCAGTAATTTCCCCATTACAGCTTGTCTCTTTCGAGACAGAGGGGTCCAAATCGAGACAAGGAGTGATTTTTCCTTGTCTCGATCGAGACACCCCTGTCTCAATCGAGACTAGGCCAAATTTTGGGGCAGTAGCTTTTGTGCTACATGTGTCTCGATTGAGACACTTTTCTGGGTGGCTGTCTCGATCGAGACACCCCTTGCAGTGGTCAAAATCTTCCAAATTCCGTGAAACTCCTTGGTTGATGACTTCCACATTCTCTTTCAATTGATCTTCCACAAGATTATCCACCAAATCAACCCTCATGCACTCTTCGTCCTCGATGGTGTTCCGCATCACCCTCTTCATATCAAACTCCACTTTTTCCTCATCAATTCTCAAGGTAAGCTTTCCGGCATGCACATCAATAAGAGCACGCCCGGTGTTCATGAATGGGCGGCCAAGGATCATAGGGCACTCTTTATCCACCGCGTAGTCCAAGATTACAAAATCCACCGGAAAGATGAATTTATCCACCTTAACAAGCACATCTTCTACTATCCCATACGGCTTCTTGAGAGAGTGATCGGCTAGTTGTAGCACCATCGAGGTATGCTTCACCGGTTGTTCACCAAATAAGGACCTAAAAAGAAACAAAGGCATCAAATTAATACTTGCACCAAGATCACATAAACAATTTATAGCATTAGTATTTCCAATGGTGCAAGGGATAGTGAAACTCCCTGGATCTTTTAGCTTTGTTGGTAGGTTGCTTTGGATTATAGAACTACAATTCTCCGTGAGGGGTATTGTTCCGCCTTGCTCCCAACTACGCTTATTCATGATGATGTCCTTCAAGAACTTCGCGTATTGGGGCATCTCTCTTAGAGCATCCGCCAAACTAAGGTTGATTTGAAGCTTCTTGAAAACCTCAAGGAACTTATGGAACTTTTGGTTGTCCGGTGCCTTCCTTAGCCGGCTTGGAAATGGTACTTTCGGAACAAAGGGTGGAGGTGGTGGAGGTCTCACATATGCTTCCTCGATGTTAATAGCCACCTCCTCACTAGCATTAGGGAGTTCTTGACTAGAGCTAGCGACATCAATCACCACTTGAGGCTCATCCTCCTCTACAACATGCTTCTTTCCATTGGCCTTCTCAAGATTCCTCCCGCTTCGGAGCTCTACCGCTTTAAGATGCTCTCTTGGATTGTTTTCCGTAGTGGACGGCAATCCCCCTTGAGGTCTACCTTGAAGCGAAATTGCCATTTGAGAAATTTGAGTTTCCAAATGATGAATAGTGGAAGCTTGGTTCTTCTCCCGTTGCTCCATTTTTTCCAATTTCTCAAGTACCTTGGCAAGCACATTTCCCTCATCCGTGTTCCGTGGTTGTTGAAAACCGGGAGGGTGTTGCGGTCTACCACCATAGTTGTTCCCATGGTTTGGATTTCCTTGGTAGGGACCTTGTTGTTGTGGAGGTCTATTGTGACCTTGAAAGTTTGAACCCGCTTGATTTGACCCTTGAGCATTGCCTTGCCCCTCTTGATTTCTCCACCCAAAATTTGGATGATTCCTCCATCCGGGGTTATAAGTGTTGGAATAAGGATCATTGGCTTGCCTTTGACCCCCGATGTAGTTCACTTGCTCACTCATACTTTGCCCCGTGACTAGGCATTCGCCTCCCGAGTGGTTGAGATCCCCACAAAACTCGCATCCTACTTGGACATAGGCCACCGGAGCATTTCTTGGGGCAACTTGTTTCCTTAAGGCATCCACTTGCGCTTGAAGTGAAACATTTTTCTCCTTGATAGCTTCCATCTCTCTAACTTGGTCAAGCGTCATTACCGACTTTTGACTAGCCGGTGCTCTTCTATCCGTGGGCCCCCATGTGCTACTAACCATGGCCAACTTTTCTACCAACTCAAGAGCCTCTTCATACGTCTTTTGCATCAAAGACCCCCCCGAAGCCGCATCAATAGTGGCTCTAGTGGTGATATTCGTTGCATCATAGAAAATTTGAATCACATGCTCCTTGTTAAGCTTATGATGGGGAACACTCCTTTGTAGATCCTTAAAGCGCTCCCAAGCTTCATAGAGTGACTCCCCGTCGAATTGCACAAACTCAAGAATGTCTTTGGTTAGCTTTGTTGTCTTGCCATGTGGAAAGTACTTGTTAAGGAAAGCTTGAGCCAACTCCCGCCAAGTATGGATCGATTCATTGGGTAGAGATTGAAGCCACAAACTAGCTTTATCCCTCAAAGAAAAAGGGAACATCCGGAGCTTGATTTGGTCCGCGGTTATCCCATGAAGCTTGAACGTGTTAAGGACCCCCAAGAACTTGGCTATATGGGCATTTGGGTCCTCATGCTTCAACCCAAAGAAAGCACAACGGTTCTCCAAGAGTTGGATAGTACTTGGCTTGATCTCAAAAGTCGCCGCTTGAACCGGCATAGCAAAACATCCGAACGTGGCATTATCCACATCCGGCAAGAAGAACTCGCCCAAAGTTTGCCTCGGTTGATTTTGCACTTGCGGTTGCACCCGAGGGCGAACATCCCTTGGTCGCTCTTGTTGCCTTTGTTGATTCACATTCTCAAGTGGAGGAGGGGGTGGATATTGTTGTTCCCCTTCATCCACTAGAGGATTGAATCCTTCTTCTATCTCATAATCATGTCCGTCACCCTCCATAACTAAAGGGATTCGGGCTCTTCTTCTCACGCCTCTTTCGTAACTACCGAGATCCTCTTGAAAAGGTTCTAGTGGAAGATTAGCACGTCGTGTATTATGCATACACGAAGGGTAGATTCCTACACACAACAAAGACAAGAGAACCGAGCGTAAATCACGAAAACACGCAAGATGAACAACAAAAAGTAAAAACAAAAAATAATGCTAACTCGACCGAATTTCAAAATACTTTCAATCAATTAAACGCAACCTTATCCCCGGCAGCGGCGCCAAAAACTTGTTGAGAATAAACCCAACTCGTAGTAAATCCGGAAGTACGGAATCGATCCCACGAAGACAAGGGGTTTAAAATGAACGAACACGGATCTTGAATTCCAATTCGGAAAGCAACAACAAATGATTTGGATTTAATAACTACGGACTAAAAATAAGGTAAACAATAATTAATCTATCGATAACAACCAAACAATCAACTAATTATCTTAAAGTTTGAAACAATAATAAAGGTAAGTTCAAGGGTTGCTAGCTTAAATTGATAGTATCTTAGAGTCGGGATTGTAGGATGGCGCCGGTTTTGGGTCAAGCTATTCGAAAGCCCTAAGTTCCGCTCTCTCGAGTCTAAAACTAGGAAAATTGCAATAACTAATCAACCGATAACTAAATTGCCCTAGCATAATTAGTTATCGACTAAACTAGCAAATTACAATTAATCAAGCAAACTTAAAAGACCACCTAATCCCTAAACCGCCCTCGCGTGATTAGGTCCTAGGTTCATGACTAATCAAATCCGTCTAATTAATTGACCCTCGCCTAATTAATTATACCAAAATCCTAGGTTAATAGATCACACTAACCTAGGCATTAAGAGCACATAGCCAAAACAAACACAAGCCAATCACAAACCCAAATCCAATCAACTAACAACCTAAATTAACAACCCCCAAACAAGGAGTTTAGCCAACCATACTTAATCTAACATTAATCACAAGGTAATGACTAATAAGCATAATGGAAATAGGATAGATTACCTTGATTAGAAAGTAGAACACCAACATAAACAAGATAATGAAGATTGAATCATAAGAACTTGCATTAAAGTGGACATAAATCCCAAAATCTGGAAATGTATCAAGAACACTAAAAACTAGAAATATTCTCTAGAGCAAAAGGAAATTCTCTCTACTTTTAGTTGATTCTTACAATAATGAGGTAATGACCTAAAAATAGAGATAAAAGGGGTTAAATAGTACTCCCAAAGAGGAAATAAAAGACATCCTATTACATGGGTGTTTAGCCAAATAAGGAAGTGGGCCTAAGTCTTGATTCTTCAAAATTCGAAATCTGAGCCCACATTATATCCCTTGTCTCGATCGAGACATTCATTAAAGAGTGTGTCTCGATCGAGACAAGCTTCTCCAAAAGCTACTGCTCCTTTTCTTGGCCTTGTCTCGATCGAGACACTTCTCCTAGTGTCTGTCTCGAACGAGACAAGCTTCTAGCTTCTCCAAGATTTCGCTTCCTTGCTTTCTTGACGATTCTTTCGCTTCCTTTAGCCAAAACCGCTCTAAAACACTCAAATGCCCTGAAAAGGTAAAGCACGTAATAAGGTACTCAATTCATCTTAAAACACTCTGAAAATAGCATAAAAGTGCCTTAGAATCCCCTAGTAGATAGGAGTATTTTACTCCTATCAGGTCGCGGCCGGAAAAGGGGACGCCGGCGTCCTCTCCAGAGGAGAGGACGCCGGCGTTGGGCGTCCCCTCTAGAGGAGAGGACGTTGAATTTCACGTCCTCTCCTCTGGAGGGAACGTGAAATCCAATCGTCTCCTCCTCTGGAGGGAACGTGAAATCCAATCGTCCCCCTTGAAAAAATTTAAAAAAATATTTAAAAAATTTAATTATTACCCCAGAAAAGCCGGAAAAACTTGTTTCCAAATGTCGATACTCGTTTCCCGACGAATTATACTCGTTATCCGTCATTTTACTCGGCTTTTTACATATTTTTCCGAATGTGTTCGAATAAGTTGAGAGAATCTTGGTTTTTTTTTTTTCGAAATTTTTCTAAAAGGGCAGAAAATGTCTTTTGCCTGTGCGGTGGTAAGCAAAAGGGGGCGGCGAATAGCAATACCCTTGTTTTACGGTTGTCAAATTTTAGAGTCCGGCAAATTCAATCTCACATGCTTTCAAGTAGCAAATTAAATTAAATTAAATGAACATTATGTATATATTAGGATTTGCTTCTACTAGGAGAAAGAAAAATAAATTAAAGTTTAGACTAAACAATCAAATACTTTAAGCTAAATAAATAATCTATTTTTTTTACTCTTGTTATCTATTTTTATTTTTATTTATTTAGCTCTTTATTTTAGTTATATTTTTTTTAATTAAGATATCATTCAATCTATTAGATAAATGATGATTTATATTTATTAAACAAATCAATATAGAGATTTTTAACAGCTCCACTAGCTTTCTGTTTAAAAATAGATATATAAATTAATAGCTTAATGTTTTAAAAAATCTCGACCTTTCATCCCCTTTTTAATCATAACATGACGTTGAAAAAATTTCAATTTTACCCCATTTTGTATTTTTTCATTTCAAACCCTGAAACATAAAATTGACCTTTATTTATTGGGTTAATGTCAAAAAAAATCACAAACTTTACACGTTTTCTCATTTTAATCACAAAATTTAAATTTTCTCATTTTCATACATGAACTATCACTTTTTTTCAAATTCATGCACGGTGCTGAGGTGTCACGGCTCCATTGGTGTAATTCGCTGAGGTGGAGGTCATTTTACACCAATGAATGAGTGCCACCTCAGCACCATGTATGAATTTGAGAAAAAGTGGTAGTTCGTGCATGAAAATGAGAAAATTTAAACTTCGTGATTAAAATGAAAAAACGTGTAAAGTTCGTGATTTTTTTTTGGTAGTAACCCTTATTTATTTGACAAAAATTCAATAAATTTTTTTAAAAATGGTTAATTTAATATAAAAAGTTAATCTAATGCAAAACGAGTCAATTTAGAGAATTTTTGCCAAATAAAAAAAGATCAATTTTATGTTTTAGGGTACAATTGAAATGAAAAAAAAAGTGTAAAATAGGATAAAATTGACAGATTTACAACATCAGGATATGATTAAAAAGGGGATGAAAGGTCAGGGTTTTTTTAAAACATTAAGCCTAAACTAAAACATACTGAGTGTATGTAAATGGAAAATAAATAAGTACAAATAAGGGTTAAATAAATAAAAAGACCAAATAGTATAGGTATCTCAAAATGACTAGCTAAAAGGAATATAAGAAAATTCTATATATATATATATATATATATATATATATATATATATATAAGGATTATATGATAAAATGAAAAGTGTATACACCTTGAAAGGTTATGAAAATTTATCTAAATTTCTAAAGAAAATTTAAAAATTTAATGTCTTAAAATATGAATTTAATTGTTTGACTAAACTTTTTTAAAAGTTTATATAAAAATCTTTATTTTTTTTTAAAATAAAATCTGATTTTTGTACTGTTCTGCTATAATGTTTTTATTATTACTATCTTTCAGGTTTTTCTATTAAAAATAATTTTATTATTTTACTTTCTCTTTCTCAACAACGTTATCTTTTCATTTTTCTCTTATATTTATCTATTTATTTTCTAATTGTTTTTCTTCATAAATAAATGCTCTATAATTGTTTTCTATTTCTTCTTTTTTTTTGGTTATTTCTCTTCTTTCTATATGTTAACCGTATTTTGAAAAAAATTGAAGAAATTTCTCATAATTTTTCAAAAGAACAATGAACATATATTGTTTTGAACTATTTTAGAATTGTTTTTTTAAATATTTTTATAAACTGTTTGAAACCATTGAAAATTATTTACGAAATGTTAAAAAATACTTTCAGAATCCATTTCTTTTTAAATTTCATTTGAAACCATTTTATAATAGTATGTTTTTAGATACAGTTTTTAGAAATAATTATAAAATATTTTTAGAAAATGTTGAAAACTATTTTAGAAAGGGTTAACGTACCCTAAGATTCATATAATTTTATTTTTTCTTTACTTTGTCCCTAAATATTTTTGTTTCTTTATTTTATTCATGTACGTCCGAAAATTTTATAATTTGTTTTTGTTTGTTTTACTTATTTTCTGTACTTTCCAAAAATATTATTACTTATCTCTCACTTTTCACTTTTGTTAACAAAAATACTTTACAAAATTATATTCAAAAATGAAATGACCAAGTAAAAAAATAAAAATGGCTATGGACAGAGTAAAAAAAGAGAAGAAAAGTACAAAAACTTTAAGATAGGTTTTGCTTTTAAGAAACCATCAAAGAATATTTTTTAAAAAATCGTTTGAAACTATTTTTTGAATGTGTTGAAAAATATGTTTAAAAACCATTAAAAACTACAGTTTAGAAATTATTTGTAACCATTGTAAAAGTTGTTTAGAAAAAATTAAAAACCGATGCAAAATATTTTTTAAATTGTTGGAAATTGTTTTTCAAAAAATTCTAAAAATATGCTAGAAGCTATAAACTGTTATAAAAAATCGATAAAACAATTTTTTTTAAACAACGTTTAAAACGTTTTTATATAATTTTTTTTATAATTGGTTGCAAATTGTATTTTTTTAGAAACTCTTTGAAACCTTTTAAAAATAGGCTTAAATACACCAAAAATCACAAATTTTCGCGTGTTTTTGGTATTTAACATAATCTTTTAATTTTGACATATTTAACATAAACTTTCTATTATTTTTTTTGCAATTAAGACCACATGTGTTTTTCTTTGAAAAATAATGTCATTTTATATCTAAAACGGCGCCGTTTTACATCCAAAATAGTGCCGGTGTTTTTAATTGCAAAATTATGAAAGTTCATGTACTTTTTTGCCAAAATTAAAAGATTGGGTTAAATGCCAAAAACACGCGAAAGTTGGTGATTTTTGGTACATTTAAGCCTTAAAAATAATTGTAAGTTGTACCTTAAACTTTTTTGTGGTAAAATATGATGAAACAAAATTTGGAGTTAGTAATAAAAAAACGCAAGACTAAACTTTTAAATTTTAAAGTATGATTTTCAAACTATAGTATGAGGATTAATTTATATGAATATTTTTTATGAAAGTCCAATTTTAATATAAGTTAATGTTTGATCCAATTAATTAGGGATTTGCGATCCTTTCAAATTTATTTCAACGTGAAAAATTAAATTTAACGAATGTTATACCATCTTTCATAAATTAACGGTGTAAACTGAAAAAAACTAATTTAAATTAAAATGCATTATTTATTTTATAAAAAGTAATGTGCATTAATTGAAATTATTTTATCAAATTGACGTGAATTTTAGAGGATTCTAACTCATTAACTATAGATAAAGTCGTGCATTTTGCTAGTCATTTTTAAGTTGCCCATAAGTAGAAAGTGAGTCTAGGACAAATATGAGATGAAATAAAACATGTATATATGATTATAAGAGACATGTCAGTTATTAACGAGAGTTTCTAATGATGATGGATTAAAGAGGTTGTTCCGAAGTTGTCGTTACATTTGATTTTGTGGAAAAATTTAAAAAGGTTCTTTCAATTAATAGGTAATTAATCCTGAAAATTATTAGATTTTCAATTTTTTTTATTTTAATTATTAAACTATTTTTTATAACTGGACTTTAATTTTTTTCATTTTAATATTTCAACCAAAAACATTTATATGGCAGCCAAAATTTATTTTTTTTATCTGAAAATTTTCATATATATAATAATAATTTTATCTAAAAACTCCTTATCAAAGTGAAATTATGTTCGTATGATAAATTTGCAAAGTAAAACTAGTAAGATTCGATTGTCAAATGTCAGCTTCCGGCTGTAATATCAATATTTTTTGTCGAAAAATACAAAAACAAAAAATTTAATGATAAAAATAACTAATTTAATAATTAAAATAAAAAAGTTTAAAATTCAATAATGGTCAAAATAGTTACCGTCCAAACAATCATAAAAAAACAAATTTCAAACAAAAATAGATATCCTTTTCAGCTAATTCAAAATTAAAAAGGTCTAGTTTACGGGGTTGGTGAGAATATATTTTGTGGTAGTTGGCGACGTCCGTGCGAAAGAATTTTGGATTGGTTAGTTGGTATGATATGACATGGAATTTGCCACGTTTCACATTATCATCCTATCGCGGATATGGTAAGGAGAGTGAATAAACACATGAATGATGTCTAAATTTTGTACAAATAATCAAGACCTAAATGCTCCAAAAATCACAAATTTCAGCTCGTATATTTTTAATATTTGACATAAATTTTTAATTTCGGCGTAAAGATACACTAACTATCCAATTTTTGCAATAAAAACACTGTTGTGGATTCCGGCTTCAATCTGCTTATATAGGACCGGACGGTGCCACGCTGTTTCAATTCTTGGTATAGTTCATCCTTGTCATCAAAAGGGTGCCCTTTTCTATTGAACACACCTTAAAAATATAGGAATTATTTTTACATTTTTTACCTTCATCTTTTAAATCAAATTTTCTACCATAATTTTAAATACACACCCAACAAAATGATAAACTAATCTCACTAACATAAAGGAATTTTCAACTAAAATCCAAAATAATCAAATAAGACACAATTAAAAGAAAAGCTAACCATTCAATTCAAACTACAAATCCAACTGTCCTTTTCAAAAATTTAAAATTAACATAATATTTTGCATTCTCGTCGTCTTCTTCGCCGAGTCCTTCTTTATCACCTTGGCCGGGAGCTTTGATATTCCGGCCACCAGGCAATCTCTGTAGGGGCAGTCGTGAGTTATGTCGTAAAATAAAACTGACGATCACCGTCTTTCGGCCGGCGTAGCGGCCTTATAAGAGGACTACAGCCTTGTTGGTCTTCAGGAACTTCACCATTTTGGGAGATGTTGTGGTTTTTGTGTTTGCCGTCTAGAGTTTGGTGGTTCTGCTAGTTATATATGGTGGGGTGGGGTTTTGCTTTAGGATTTGTTGGATTTGGGACTGGGCTTGGTTTTGAAAAGAAGTGCCGATAAGAGCGACAATCTCATCGTGAGACCAACAAGGCGGCGGGAGACAGCGGGGATTGGGGGTTGCGTAGGCGCGGAGAGTAGGGATATCAAAGGGTTTGGCAGAAGGATTGAAGGTTGTAGAGGGGCAGATCCGGAGGCGGAGATGGACATGGTGAGGAGTGGATAAGGAAAAAAGGAGGTGGAGGCGGTGGTGACATGTTCAATTGAATTGGGTGTAAAAGGGTGGATGGATGTGAATATGTTAAAAATTTATTTTAGTTTATGAATGTAAAAAGAATAAAATTAGTCCTTATATTTTTTAGGTGTGTTTAATAAAGAAATGAATTTGAGATTAAAAACGACATAGTTTCGATGATAAAGATGAACTCTAATATGGGTAAGGACAGTATGACATTTTGCGGTGCCACATAAGCGGTTTGAAGCTGTAATCCACACCTGTGTCATTATTGTAAAAATTGGACATTTGGACATATTTCATAATTTATTCTTAAACTTCTACATATTTTATAATTTATTCATAATTTAACGAATTATTCTTAAACTTCTACATATTTCATAATTTTTAACTTTAATTCTATTTTAAGCGATATGATTTTTTATTTTTATTTCCGTTGATATTTTAGTCTTTCTGTTTATTTTCATCTCAGTCAACTGAGTCAAAGGACTTAACTTAAAAAAAATTAAATTTTAATTCAATTTTAAAACTTATTTTTGATATAAATATAAATAAAAAATAATTCTTATGAAATTTAGTGGTTTAATAAATTTGATGTAATTTGTTTTACTTTTCTCATATTTAAATTTATTTTTCTATTTTTGTTTTTTTTACTTCGTTTACTCTTTAAAACTAAAAAATAAAAAAAATTATTGTTTTAAAAAAAAATAAAAATACTTATAAATAGTAAAAAGGTAAATTAAATCATTAAATTATTAAAATTTACCATAATATAATTTGTTAGATTTTAAATTACTTTGGCATATCCCTAAGGCATGTATGTTTTTCACTGATATCTGAAATGAAAATATGAATCAGATATAATAAATTTTATCTTGAAAATAATTTCTTATACTTTTTCAGTTGATTGTTTTAATGAAATAAACCAATAAAAAAATGCATTGTTTGCCATAGTGGCGCTGATGTGGTGTGAAAATTCGCCTGCCGTTTTAGAGTTGGACATAATTGAAATGAAATTCTATATTTCAACAAATTAGATAAAATTGAAACTTTTGAATTTAAATTAAATTTTTATATAAAGTTTGACTTTTTGTAATTATTTGGCCAATATTAAATTAGTAAAGTATGAGTATAAATTTTAAAATTTTGCAGTATGTTTATAAATAAGTTTAAAAGACTATTAAATAGTTTACTTTCCACTAATATGAATAAAATATACTAATAGTGCAAAGAAATAAACTACAAAAGTTTTTCATAGTTTTTCCAATACCAAAGCTATTAGCTCTCAAAGGGCAAGGCAAGCAAATGGTTATTTAAAGAACAAAGGATCAATTCATTTTCTATATTTCGCATGAAAATTCAAAATGGCCCGAATCGTAAAATGTGGTCAAAAAAATTTAATAATTCCTTACAAATCGCTCTTCTTGCTGGAGAAGGATCACAACTCCTTCTCGAATACCGGAAGCGGTTTCCGGTGGGTGTCGGAGGCGGCAGTGATTCTCGATGGGTGTATGACGACGAATTATTTAAAATTATTTGTATTAAATTAGGTTTAGTTAGTATTAAATTAGGTTTAACTAGTAGTATTTAGATTAGGGTTAGTTAGTCATTTCTCAAATTCTTTGGGTGCTTTTAACCTATTTTGTATAAGTGTGAGTTTGTTTGATTACTTTCATGATTTTAGGCTATTTTGATCTTTCATGCTAAATACATGGGTCGATTGATCCTCTTTTTGTTGTTTAAAGAGCAAATTACTCTAAGGCCCCTCACGTTTGTCATAATTCACAGTTTGATACCGTTTGTTTGAAAATCAAACAATTTGGTACCTCAATTTTGATTTTTTAAACTATAAGATCCTTCTGTTAGTTCCGTTAATAATTTGATATTTACTTTCAAACAATTTGATACCTCCGTTTTAATTATATAAATGATTTGGTACCTCAGTTTTAATTATATAAACTATTTGGTACCTCATTTTCAAACGATTTGCAAACGATTTGGTACCTCACGTTTCATTCTGTTAACGATTTGGTACCTATATTTAATAGAAGTACTTTATAATTTATAAAATTAAAACTGAGGTACCAAACTTTGAATTATGACAAATGGAGGGGTCTTAGAGTAATTTGCTCTTATTTAAATTATCACAAGCATTTACAGTCCAAGATAAACTTTTTTTTTTTTCCAAAATGAAAATCATAACAAATTTTAGATTATAAACATGCATGTTTTTGTAGAATGAGAAACCACTACCTATTCAATTTCTCTACATTAGTATCACCTCAGATTCACTCACTAAACCAACATTTCCAATTCCCAAAACCCACCACTAGAATACGCCAACTTTTAAGATCACTCACACAAAACAACTCAGAATTACACTACAAGCAAATCCATGCCCAAATTATAGTTTCCAACTTGGAATGTGATACATTTATAACCAATGTATTGCTTAATTTGTATGCAAAGTCCAACTTTTTATGCCATGCACGTAAATTGTTTGATAAAATGCCCAAGAGAAACTCAGTTTCTTGGTCTTCAATGGTTTCAATGTATTCCAAAAGTGGGTTTAGTGAGGAAGCTTTGTTGGTGTTTTTGGATTTTAATAGGTGTTGTAATGATAGTCCTAATGAGTACATTTTAGCTAGTGCTATACGTGCTTGTGTGCAGCTTGATGATTATGGTGGTGGACATGGTGGTATAGGTAAACAAATGCTTGGCTTTGTTGTAAAGTTTGGTTTTGATCAAGATGTTTATGTGGGTACTTCTTTGGTTGATTTGTATGCAAAGAGTGGCTGTGTTGATGAAGCTAGATTAGTCTTTGACGGGTTGTCGGAAAAGAGTGCGGTTTCTTGGACAACTATTATTACTGCTTGTGTTAGAAGTGGGAGAAGTGAGGTGTCATTGCAATTGTTTAACCAAATGAGAGAAAGTATTGTTATGCCGGATAGATATGTTCTATGTAGTGTTTTAAGTGCGTGTTCACAGCTTGAGTGTGTGCGAGAAGGCAAGCAAATTCACGGGCATGTGCTGAGGAAGGGGATTGATATTGATGTTTCAGTGGTTAATGTGCTTATTGATTTTTACACCAAATGTGGTCATGTACAAACTGCTAGGAAAGTGTTTGATCGAATGGTAGATAAAAATGAAATTTCGTGGACAAGTATGATTGCTGGATATATGCAGAATTCTTTTGATAGGGAGGCTTTGAAATTGTTTGTTGAGATGAACAGATTAGGTAGGAAGCCGGATGGGTTTGTTTGCACTAGCATTCTCTCATCATGTGGTTCACTTCAGGCTCTAGAATTGGGGAGGCAAGTGCATGCCTACGGTATAAAGGGTAATGGTGAGAGTGATCGGTTTCTGCAAAATGGTTTAATTGATATGTATGCGAAATGTGATTCCTTGATTGATGCAAGAAGAGTTTTTGACTCTATGACTGATCATAATGCGGTCTCATACAATGCATTAATTGAAGGATATTCGACATGCGAGCAACTATTTGAAGTAATAGAACTTTTCAGCGGGATGAGACATAGGATGATCTCGCCGAGCCTTTTAACATTTGTAAGTCTTCTTGGCGCATCATCAACGACGTCAGCCTTGGTACTCGGTAAGCAAATTCATGCCCTGATGACTAAATTTGGCATCCTAATGGAAATATATGCTGGCAGTGCATTAATAGATTTATATTCGAAGTGTTCATGTTTGATGGATGCCAGACTTGTATTTAATGAAATAACTGAGAAAGACATTGTAGTGTGGAATGCAATGCTTGCTGGCTATACCCAACAGTTGGAAAATGAAGAAGTTCTTAAACTTTACTCTAAATTACAATTATCTGAACAGAAACCCAATGATTTCAGTTTTACTGCCCTTACTACAGCAGCTAGCAACTCAGCAAGCCTCTTATGTGGACAACAAATCCACAACCATATCATCAAGACAGGTATAGATTCAAATTCATTCGTGACGAACTCGCTTATAGACATGTATGCTAAATGCGGAAGCTTGCAAGATGCTCGTAAGACATTTAGCTCAGCGATGAGGAGAGATGTGGTCTGTTGGAATTCAATAATCCTGACATATGCACATCATGGAGAAGCAAAAAAGGCTCTTCAAATATTTGAAGAAATGACAAAAGAGGGAATAAATCCCAACTATATTACGTTTATCGGCATTCTCTCAGCTTGTAGTCACGCAGGTCTCGTTAAAGACGGACTTCATTACTTCGAATCAATGCCAGACTATGGCATTGAACCAGGAACGGAACACTACGCTTGCGTAGTTTCGCTTCTAGGTCTTGCAGGTAAACTACACAAAGCCAAGGAATTTGTAGAGAAAATGCCAATAAAGGCAGAAGCAGTAGTATGGAGGAGCTTACTTAGCGCGTGTCGCAGAGGAGCTTCGAGTAATGTGGAACTGGCAAAATACGCAGCGGAAATGGCAATCTCGATCGATCCTACAGACAGCGGTTCGTACACATTACTGTCAAATATTTATGCAGCTAAAGGAATGTGGGTAGATGTGAAAAAGATTAGGGATGGAATGGATGTTGCTGGTGTAGTAAAAGAAGCTGGACATAGTTGGATAGAAGTGAATAATGCTGCACATAAGTTTATAGCAAGAGACACAACTCATTGTAAAACTGAACTAATTTATTCAGTTTTAGATTCTTTAATTTGGCAAACTAAAGAGGCAGCTCATACTTATAAGTTATAACACAACTTTTTCTTAAATGATTAAATGGATATGTTGTCCAAGTGCTTCAAATTTTTGATCAACTTATAACAATACAGCTGGAATAAATGAGTTTTTTAAATATACATTAAAATTATATGTATCTGATACTGAATGTATAAATTGAATTTTTTAGCTATAAAAAAACATTAAGCGTGTTAATTTTGAAAATATAATTTATTTTAGGTCATTTTTATAATTTCTTAAATAATTTTGGGTAAACTATAAAATTACCTTAAAATTAGCTCCAAGTCAAGACATTTCTATTTTACCAAAAAAATAATTTTTTTCCATATTTTACGTATTTATTTTGGATACATATTTGATACCTTAAAAGAACATTAATGATATATTTTTTTTATACATCTGTGATACATGAATAGATAAAGCGATTTTTTTTAGATATCTAGTGAATATTTTTTGAGTACTAAGTATTTTTTTTTTTCAGAATAGCGGATTTTTAATATTTTTACCGTTTTTTTAGATTTTTCTGCAAGTTATTTTCCCAAAAACAACAGGAAAAACAGTACAAGCCCAAAAAATAGCGGGCCAAAGTTGTGGGCCTGACCGGAGATTTAAGGGTCTGCCACCGTCTTCTACTTGTAACATAAAACGCAGCAGCCTTCAGTTTTTGATTATCTGGTAGCTTCTTCAAAACTGTATCGAAGCAATAGCTGCACTCGGTTTGGTTACAACTCGTCGCCGTTTAGTATTAACGATCCCAGTCTGAGTGTCGTTTAACCTTGTAAGCCGCAAAAATGTCGACGGTAATGCAGAAAATCAAAGACATCGAAGATGAGGTAATTTTCTGATTAATTTTTAGTGTAATGAATTAATTTTGTTTGTAAAATTTGCTTAATTTTTGCTGGTGTTGTTGGAAGATGGCTCGGACTCAAAAGAACAAGGCCACAGCTCATCATCTTGGATTGCTCAAGGTACTAGTTTTAATTTGTTATTATGTAAGCTGTAGCAGTGCCATTTTCTACTTCAATTTAAACTCACTACAATGGAAGTAATTAATAATAATTTATTGAAGAATCTATATAAACTTATGGCTATGTTTGGTTCATGGAAACTGTGGAATAGCAATTTGATATGGAATGAAATAACTATTGAGGAATACTTATTCCATAAAATTTACATTGAACCATATACAGAGTTATTCTATACGGAATAGCTATTCTATTCCGGACTTATTCCATGAGCCAAACATACCTTATAGTCTATGTGTGGAATGAGAGTAATTGTCTTGAAAATATATCCTTCATTTAAATGAGACGGTGAGGTGAGGGCCTTATCCGTGAAAAAGAGAGAATTGATTCTGGGGTTCATCAACATTGAAGAATATAGGGAAAGCACATGGACTTTGTTTTAGATTGATTTTATTTTATATTAGTGTTAGTCTTACAGTTGTAACAATATCGCCACTTCGAATCTTTTTTAGTCTTCTGTTAAATCAGGATATAAATGTATTGTCAAAATAATTTACTAGTTACAAAGACAGCTTATCAGCCTAATGAGCATTTGGTTTGAAAAATAAGTTCAGGTAGTATTATGTTAAATTGTGCATGTTATCTCAATTATCTTATGGATTGTGTGCCGTCTTCTTATTTCCCCTCAGAGGTAGTATAGCTTAAAGCAGTTCAAAATTCAGTGAAACTAAGAGAAATCTCGACTACTGTTTTGTAGTACTTTATTCCCAAGTCGTCAATATTTTGTTGCCTTTTCTACCTTATGAACACCGATAATTTCCCTTTGTGATTGCCTATTTTGTGCTAGGCTAAACTTGCAAAGCTACGAAGAGAACTCCTTGAGCCTTCTGCAAAAGGAGGTGGTGGTGCTGGTCAAGGTTTTGATGTCACTAAAAGTGGAGATGCCAGAGTTGGCCTGGTTGGTTTTCCTTCGGTTGGGAAATCTACACTGCTAAATAAACTAACAGGAACTTTTTCAGAGGTACAAAGCTATTACCGTGATTTCATAGATTTAATTGTTGTCATTTATGGAATACATAAGCAACACAGGCACCTCACAATTTGAGCCTGAACTTATCATAGCAGAGTAAGTTTATAGCTAGTTATTAATCAGTTAATTCTATAAGGTATCAGTCTCTTCCCTACTCTTTATATCAGAACTAAAATATGTTTGCAATGGTCTGAAAGTACCTGGAAAGACTACAAACTTCAAGTGATCATTATGAAATATTTTTCTTGTGTTAAAACTTTATGCTGAATATTTTCAAATCTCATAGTTTATTCTGTCTTTAGTTATTTGATATGCTTATGTTATATGAGAATTATAGAGAGAGCCTTAATATCTAGGACTCTGGTTTAAGGTCGCTCCTATTTATGTGTTTTCTAAAAGCTGGGGTTAGAGATGAATGTGCTGATTACTTGGTAGCGTAAGAAGTGAGCATTACAATTTCTTGAAAACTGAATTCATTTGAACCTTTATGGCTTACAGGTCGCATCCTATGAATTTACTACCTTGACTTGCATCCCAGGTGTTATTGTATATAGAGGAGCTAAAATTCAGGTATAATTATTCTATATTTCTTTTCCTTTTCATGGGTCTATAGTCAGATTCAAACTACCATTAGGATAAGGATGTGTCACTACTGCAACATATAAGAGTTAGAAATTAATTTGATGCTCGGTGTCTCTTTTTAGTTTCGTTAGTTGTCCTCTTTGAAGTATTGGTCATCAGTATATGAATAGACATAGTGCCATTTCTGCTGTTTGAATATTAAAATTTTCGTCAAAAATATTTCATTTATTGATAAATTCATATGTAGTAGGTTTCCTGCAAGATAATGTTCTAATACTTTTCTTTCATGTTTATAGTTGTTGGATCTTCCTGGTATTATTGAGGGTGCTAAGGATGGGAAGGGTAGAGGAAGACAGGTACAATTTTTTTCTTTTGCTGGTGCTATAGGTTGCGGTTCAACTTCCATTTACTCTGGTTTGTGTTATTTTTTCTGCCTTCTAAACCAAAATGATGATCTTTGATTAATTAGTCATCTGAAATGGATATTGCATAGTGATTATACAAAAGCTGATAACTATTTTCATAGGAGTACTACTAATAACCTGCTAATTGTGGCATAGTTGTCATAGTATGTTAGCTCCATGATTGTTACTTATTATATTTTATTGAGAATCAAACTTGTTATTAATTCTCAAGGTCACAGATTTTATTAGAAAAGAGAAAGTGATGATATGAGAGGTAGTGAGGTACGATGTAAATGCTGATTACCATAGGATGTCAAGATGATCATTAAAGTTCAATCCTTTTTTCGTACTTATGTTGTAACTTACCCGCTCATGTATCTGTATTGAAATGCAATTAATATTTAGATTCTGCCATCTTCATTCAGGTTATTAGTACTGCTAGGACATGCAATTGTATCTTAATCGTTCTTGACGCCATAAAGCCGATAACTCACAAGCGTCTGATAGAGAAAGAGCTGGAGGGATTTGGCATAAGGTAAAACAGAAATACTGTGCATTCCATGATATGTTAATACTCTCTTTAGAAGTAGACATTGTTTCTTACTCGTAATGTGACATCGTGAATTTTTAATTCCTCATCCTTTTCCTTTGTTGAATCTTGGAAAATAGTCTTACTTGGATGCCTCCTTGTTGCTGGTAATATGTAAAAGTACTGCTTCCTCATTTGTTTTGCTTTCAATGCTATTTTTTTAAACTAGTTTAAAAGGCATGTGCTACACAGATTCATTTCTTGTAATCTTTTATTTGTAGGAACAAAGATAAAAAAAATGTGAAATTTTTCCTGAATCCTGATATGTAGCACAACTATTTAACAAGCACTAACTTTACAAGTTGGCTTTTGAACTGTGGACAATGTTCTCTAATGCATCGAAACAGATATTTAGGCTTCAACTGTAAAGCCATCAAGTTGAGATTAGCGCAGTTGCATATGTGGAAAGCGGAACTTCCACCGCTCGAATGACAAGCACCGATAAATTATGTTATGCTTTTGGTTGTTTGATATGTGTGTGTACAAACATACAAAATCTTTTTGTAGAACGATAAATATATCAACATTCAGTATATGTCCAAAATTTTCTTGAACAATTGTGGTTAAATATCCGTGTCTTCTGGATGATTTTCTAATAGTTTTACTTCTATGCTGGATTCCTCATAAGATCATCAAATTACATTTTGATGATTGATAGTTCTGTTTGTAAATCCACTGTTGTTTTTCTGAGAACAGATTAAACAAGGAACCACCTAATCTCACATTCAGGAAGAAAGAAAAGGGTGGGATTAATTTCACCTCAACAGTTGCTAACACTCACCTTGATCTCGATACTGTGAAGGCAATATGTAGCGAATACAGAATTCATAATGCCGATATCACACTGAGGTATGATGCAACGGCTGATGACCTTATAGATGTCATCGAGGGCAGTAGGATATACATGCCCTGCATATATGCGATAAACAAGATTGATCAGATTACCCTTGAAGAGCTGGAGATTTTGGACAGACTTCCTCACTACTGCCCAGTCAGGTGATTTGGTTTCTTGCTTAAATTATTATTCTAAAGTTTTCATTGTTGATAAGCTGTTCTATAGTTTGCATCTATAAAGACCCGATGCAGATACCGGAAAACAACATTTAAAAAAAATAAAAGACTCGAAATGTGGGAAAAAGATGTAAATAATAATAAAATAGAGATATATACATTTTTAACAAGTAATGAAATGAATCATTAAAAAATATTCAAGATTTAAGTTCATAAAGAATAATAACTTATCTATGAATTCCATAACTATAATTGAAATGAATATTTTTAAAAGATTCTATTATAACAAAAATATTATACAATTCAGTGGAATTTAAAAAATTAAATTTATCGCCGATAGTGTAAATAATAAACTTTGTGAGTAGTATAATATTTTTGTTTAGATTTTTTTTATAGTATACAGACACTGAAGCATTTTAGGAGCGGAGAAACGCATCTTTATCAAGGCTTGCTATTTAAATTTGCATTAAGATTATATAAGCAATTTTGAATCCATAAATATGGTTGTAAATGAGCCGAGTCGAGCTGGGTTTCGAGTTAAGTTTTTAGGTACTTGAACTTGAGATTGACATTGAGCTTGAGTTGAGTTTTAAATAGCTTGATAAAGGGATAAGTTCATCTATATCTTGTGGTTTCGATTTTTGTCGCAAAGGTCCTGTGAAGTTTTTTTACTATCATATGGTCATGTGGAATGAACTTTTGGCAAACCAATTTCGTTAGTAAAATCAGTTGAAGGGCTTAATTGACGTAAATAAAGTACAATCTAGTCGCTTAACTTATTTTAAATCTAAACTAGCCTAAAAATAAACATCAATGTATTATAATATTATTTTTTAAGAATCCAAGAAATATAACTTGTTCAAAATAAGTGAATATCATACTTCGTTCATGGTTTCTTTTGTTTATATTAGATTAATTTGGATTAAAATAAGTTGAGTGAGTAAAGTTTGTTTTATGTATATCAATTAAGTATTTATTATTAAAAGTTATACCATTTATTAAAAAAGTTGGGCATTTTTTTTTGCTAAAATTTCATTCCACAGGACTAGGGGTGTAAATGAACCGAGCCGTTCGCGAGCAGCTCGGTGTTTGGCTCGATAAGAGCTTGGTTTATGTTCATTCGTATTTTAGACGAACCGAGCTCGAGTTTGATTTTATGTTCGTTAATATAAATAAGCCGAACATGAACATAGTGGTGTTCGGCTCGTTTACGTTCACGAACAGCTCGAACAAGAGTTCGTGAACGAGCTCGATTAAGAGTTCGTGAACAAGTTCGTATATAGTTCTCAAACAAGTTCGTTTAACTACTGTTCGCAAACTAATTTATATTTAAATTAATTTATATAATTATGTTTCCAATTTATTCAGCTCATATTCGTGAACGAGATCGATTAGATTGTTTTTAATTTATTTAGTTCATATTCATGTTTGTTCGTTTAACAGCTCGTGTTTGTTCGTTTATCCGCTAAACAAGCGGGCTCGCGAACGAGCTCGTTTTCTTGTTTAGTGCTTATCAATCTTGTTCGCGAACTTGTTCGTTTAGCGGCTAAACGAATGAACACGCTGAATACTAAAAAATCTAAACGATCCAAACATGAACACTCCGTTCAAAGTTCGACTGAACATGAACCAAACATGAACACTCCGTTCAAAGTTCGACTAAACATGAACCAAACATGAACACTCCGTTCAAAGTTCGACTAAACATGAACCAAACATGAACACCTTATTCGCTAAACGAGCTGAACATGAACACTCCAAAGCTCGGCTCGGCTCGGTTCATTTACATCCCCTATACAAGACACAACATCCTTTAGGATCTAAAAATTTCACAAGACCCTTCGTGTTAAAAGTCAGAACCACATAGTAGTTAAATGAATTTATCCCTTAACTTAATGAGCTTTTTATGAGTTTGAGCCTAATCGAGTTCACATAATTAGTTTATTTACTTTTATGTTAAGCACTTGATTCTTTGTTTTATACATCAATAAACTTTTGTGAACCCAGAAAACTTACGAAACATACCAAATCTTGCAGTGATTTTTAAGATTAACCTTTGGTTGAAAAATTTACAATTTTTATTATCTAAGCGATAAAATGAGCTGACTTGAAAAGTTTATATTAGTAGCAGTTAAGTGCACAAATTTAGAGCTGTTATTAGTATATGGCCCTAAATTCATTTACAATACTGTTGACAATTCTTTTTTTAACATAGAAATTTACCATCTTCTTATGAAGATAAAAATAATTATAATAAGATCATGAAAAGTTCTGTCATTCAAAGAGAACTATAAAATGGAAGGAATTAGCAAGTGAAAGTAAAAATAAAATTAAAAAAAAGTTAAAAAGTTTTAAGAAAATGGTAAATTGGTAACTGTTAATCTCGTAAATAAACTAAAGCACAAGGGTAAATTCATAGAATTTAAAAGTTTGATAAGATAGAAATAATAAGCAAGAGTTAAAAAAAATTATAGTCTTAAGAAAATGGTTAATTCAATTGGTAGAATTTTATAGGTTTGATAACATTTGCGAGCCTGTCAAGTCAATCATCACGGAGCTCGAGCTTGACTTGAGTCGATTTTGATATTGTGTAATAATTCACTAGTTAGCTCGACACTCTTACAAATTGTCATCCAGATATTTGAAAAAATTGAGGGAGGCGGCAGGCATTTTTTACTTGTAATCTTGTGATGAATGGAAATTAGTGGTTCTTGCAATCCTAGCAGCATTTGCTTGGTTTCAGTTAGGGGATATCACCTCCCTGATTCTCTTCTGGTTTTAAATTGAATCTCATCGCATAATGTATATTTTTTGGCGATATGATTGCTGCAATGGATGATAAGTAAATTTTATTGGATTACCTGGCTATAAATGTAACAAGCTCTGTCCATAATTTTCGAGCTGACTTGCGCTTACACAAATTTTTCCAAAACGCTGGAACTGTCTTAATATTTAGGGTCATACAGATGCATACTCTTTTGTGATATTATGTACTATACAGTAATTGTACGTAAAATGGTTAATATTTTTATGCCATGTGTTTTAAATAGTACATTCTATTGCCATATACATTCAAAATCAAAGTTAATGTTTTGCAAACAAAACATAAGAATTTAATTTGAAAGGAAAAAAGTAGAGCAAGTATTCAGATCAGCAACCTGACTTGGCTAGAAACTCAATGTGGGCTTGGTGCAAGCTATGGCTTGTGTATAACTGGCTTATCCCAGTCGATCCAAACTCCTTAGCTGTTTTTCCTGGCTGGGAACAACTTCCTCATTAGTGAGGACAGATCCCTCCCAATCTTTCATTGATCTCCTATAATGGGAAGCAGTGCCCTGGAATTGAAATTTATTATAGTATTGTACATATTATAGCTGATAATGACAGTCCTTAATTTTTCATTTAGCAATACATACTAATGTTGTTGGTCTTTGTCAATAAGTTAGTTATTTTTCACATCATTGCCTCTTTCCTATTTAGTCCTTTACGTTCCATACTCATTTTTATGGCTACTCTACAGTGCTCACCTTGAATGGAATCTTGATGGTTTGTTGGACAAGATATGGGAATATCTTAATTTGACTCGCATTTACACGAAACCTAAGGGCATGAATCCAGACTATGAAGATCCAGTGATTCTGTCATCTAGAAATTGTACAGTGGATGATTTCTGCACCAGAATCCATAAGGATATGCTGAAACAGTTCAAATAGTGAGTGTCTCTTAGTTTTATTTATTGTTTGTGTTTATGCAGTGTCATGTACTTACCTTTGGCATATGGTACAGCGCGCTGGTATGGGGATCAAGCGCAAAGCACAAACCTCAGAGAGTTGGCAAGGTTTTGCATTCCCCTTCTGCATTTGTCTTTTTCTTTTTCTTTTATCTGTTTTCACTCGAGTTTGCTTTTATTTTAATTTTCAGGAACATGAACTAGAGGATGAAGATGTGGTACAAATAATAAAGAAAGTGTGACAAAGTCATCTCCGATTTGTGAGTTCTTTGGTGAGATCTGTAAGCTATGAATTCTGCGGTTTTGAAGGTAATCGAGTTGGAGCGGAACTCACATGGTGAGCATAGTAGGAAACAGATTGATATGAAATTATGCTATTATCCAATCAGGCACTTCAGTTATGTATCTGTTTGCCCATGGTATGTATGACTTAAATGATGAGACTGAGCAAATAGGATTAGTTGAGAAATACAAATTGGAAAGATAGGTGATGAAGAATTGTGGATTTACTTAATGAATTGGGTGTCAATTCATCACGTGTTTAACTGTGTTATTGGTATTTTGTCTTTGCAGCTGAACTATTCAAAACATGGTATGGCAATGGTTTTGTTTTTTATTTTGCTTATGAATTTTCTTTTATGCTAATATATATAATGAATCTGCCCCCAAAATGATTCGAAAGCTAATTCCGGGGTTGACCACAAAATTGCCCAAAAAGTCGTGCAATTTTTAAAATTGTGCTCAAAGTTTAAAAATTTCACTTTTATCTAAGACGTGAATTATTTTATTTTCATCTTCGACGCTTTTGTTTTTGCCTATGAAAAATACATCTTTGATATTTCAAAATTATAATGCTGTTGATACATTGTTTTTAGCGACAAATCTGTAAGAACAGAACTGCATGCAAACAACTTGGGAACAATGAATAGAAGCAATACGCTGGTTCCACTTAGGAGTGGAACAGAGTTGAGAGCTTTCAGAATTGGTTTAAAACATATTCAAAATCAACTCAATAATCGAGTTCAAACTATGAATTAAATTCCCAAGTCAAATTGTATTATTAGATCCTCAAGTCAACACGTTTGCAAAACTTATTAAATATGGATCAATTTGCTTTTAAATTGGAGGAAATTACACTATTTATAAAAAAAATGAAAATAATTGTAAAGATATTATTGGTTTTTTTAATTTACGAAAATACTAGTTGATTTAAAAATATCAAAGATAAAAAATAATTACAAAAATATGGTAATGTATATTATTTGTATAATATCAATATACTGAATTTCTATGCGTATTGTATATAAACTAAAATTTTACCAACATTATACTAAGAGTATACATATCAGAACATATTGAAAGTTTATTAATATTAAATAAAATTATACCAACACTACACCACATCGTAGAAATTAAACTAACAGTATACTAAAATTATATCAACAATATACAAATTTTCTGGTTCACTACCTAACTAGTGCAAATATATATAAATAATGTATACAATATCAACATGAAAATATATATAAAAAATTATTATCGATATACTAAAAATATATTGAAATTATATCAATATTATACCAAATACTGTTTTTAAATTCTATGATTCATAAGTTTTAATATACTAAAATAATAGCAACAAATATTGTAATTTTGTAAATAATTTTCATTTTTTAATATTTTTGTAAATACTTTTAAATCAACTCAGTATTTTGTAAATGCAAAAACTCAACACTTGTTTTTGTAATTTTTTTTTTAAAATTTTAGATATATTTGTAGGAACCCCTTTAAACTATGGGTCAATTTAAACTTTTTATTATCATACATTTTTATATAATAAATGAATATTTAATTAGTCAAGTCATATCATATTCAATTTATAGTTATTCTATCGAGTTTGCTGGAATTTTATAATCAAATGGAGTTTCACAATAGTTTAATCTAGTCCCAATGCTAGATGAAAACTGTATGATGCTCATTGAAAATAGAGAGAAGAATCATTTCAATCAAACTAGGTATAATACAAGGGAGAGAAACAGAAGAAAAACTAGTTAAGAAATAGAAGGCAGAGAAGAAGATGAGTAAATGGATGTTTGGATGATTACAAATGAGGTAGCTCACGATCAAACCGCTTCGTTCGATTTTATTAGGCTTTAACACAGCAGTTGAAGCACCTGAAAAAGCTTCTCCTTGCCTGTTTAAACAAATTCCACAATCAGTTAAATATCATATAAATAGCATTATTAGTACATGTTTGGAATCCATATACAAATATAATCACTAAGAGTTGGCTGAAAGTTCCGGTTTACGGAGACTTCGAACCTCCATTCTATGGAATAAAAGGTCATAAGAATGGTACAAAAGCTTCTATAGCATGTGCATGCTTCCCTCTATGACCAAACACCTCTATACTGCCTAACATTTCATCTAATTGCTTGCCGGTACTGATCCTAGATGTTCAATCATCAATAAGCTAGGACCACACGGGACCATTGTGCGATAATTGAGCTGTTCAAGGCCTAGAGATCTAAAATGACCTTTAGAGTTTATAATCCCCATATCTGTTTTAAAATACTTGGAACTTGGTATAGTTGTATACAACATTAGCTTCTTACGCACTTCTAACAAGTACAATAGTTTTCCTTTCCGTTCTCCTCCCGAAATTTTAACTGTTTAAATTTTTTAATAGAGTTGGAAGTCTTATTTTCATGCAATAAGAAAATATGAGACTTGAATGAGTATGTTCTTCCTCTGTAGTGCAGTATTATAATTTTATAATATATTGGAGTATGGGACCTTATTGAGTTTATTCTTTTTTCTTTGTTTGAGCATTATTGAGTTTATTCCTCTTCACTCTGTTTTTTTATACAATACATTATCTAATAAGTCCCTTTCCTGTGCCGAATTGGCCCCAATGAAAGACTGCAAAAATAAAATACAACCTGAAAAATCGAATTGAATCGAACCGAACCTCTAATTGAGTACGGTTCGGTTTGAAATTATAATTTTTTCAGTTTTTCAGTTTCAGTTTGAATTTGAAGTAAAATAATTGAAGTTCATTTTTGGTTCTAGCCGAATTGAAAAAACCAAACAAATAAATAAAAAGAACTAAACCGTCTAGTTTGTTCGGTTTAAAATATTTCAAAATCCTTATGAAATCATCAGTTTAATATATTACAAAATCCTTATGAAATCAGTCGGGTTTAAAAATAAAAATAAAGTTTTTCAATCTTTATTTCAATTAGTTCGGTTTGAACCAAATGCACACCCTTAACCCGATGCATTGACCGAGCATGGTAAGAGCACCAGGTTTGGTACCCTTTTTCCTTTAAAAGAGGGGTTCAGATTCCTATATCAAGTGGAGTAATCTTTTTTCGGAAAGACAAATTAAAATACTCATTAAATACATACTACCTACTAGCTTGCAACATTGACCCACCCATTTTAATTAACACAACCAAGCAATTTCCTTACCACTATATCACATGTCTGCCATTATAGCCTACCACATTTCTTTTATTTATTAGTACTATGTTATTCTCTAAATACTCTAACTTAATAACTACCAACTGCTGCTACCATAATTATAACCGTACTAGATATATTATCTTTAATGAACTTTATGAAAAGAGATATATGAAGAATCTTACATTAGGAGGGTGCTGGTGATGGCTCTGATGGTAATGGTCGTTTTCGTGGTGGTGATCATGATCATTACGGGTAGCTTTTGCGGTGGTGGCTGTCGGGTTAATGAGGTCGTCTTCATTGCCGAGACTGGCTCTTGACACATCCCTCTTGTTCTGCTTCCTCATTTCCCTGATTTTTGAGAAATCCATCGAATAATCCGGCAATGGACCCTTTTGATCCCAATCTCCAAATTGTGGTACTGATAGCCATGGTGCATTTTTCTTCACAAACAACGAAAAGATTTAATTAACTAACGTTCTATCACCTTTGAAAAATTGACTGCAACATTTTCAATTTGCAACATCTAAAATCTATAACTGAAAGGTTGTTAGTAAATTAATCACTCAAATTTCAGCATACAAGAAGGGAGAACAATTCATGACATTTCAGTCTTTGCTTAGCAGATAAAAAACCACATCAATAAAGAAACTTGATCGGATACAAACTATGCCGCATCGAAACTTCTCGAGTTCTAAATTTGATGTATCTACATTTTACCATGGAAATGCTTATAAAATTCTGAAGTTCTACGTATACAGTAACCTATTTCTATTTCCTAATTCAGCATATTCCATTTCAACATTTTCATTTCCGTGATAGTAGTGTACAAAAAAAATTACAACATGGAGAACAGAATAGTGATGACAACTATCCATTTCGATATTTTCCATTTCCATATTTTCGTTTCAATTTCCGAGCTACTCGGATACAAGTGTACGAAGATTGAAACATGGAAAGCAGAATTATAATGACAAATCATTGACAATTTCAAAGCTAGAATTTCCAACTTCTGTTACTGTTATACATGTATTATTATAATAAAGCAAGAACTTTGACTGTTTCAGACATTCGAAAAGTCCAAAATGATGACTTAGCTCGAATAAGTATTCACAAAAACAAGGTAAGAAAGCAACTTTTTGACCCAGAAACAAATAAAATCATCCAATCAAATCTACATCAACATAAACACCATAATTAGCGATCACAACCATAAACATAAACATAATCCAATCTTCATTAAACACATGCATATAACAAGAATTCATGACACACAACAAAGAGAGAGCCGAGGACTTCACTAGTAAGATAGCACGAACACTTCATTCGATTAACGTTTTTCATTTTGGAAACGTGCCGGACACATTACATTTCGGACACGAAACTTCCCTTTTTTACATAGAAAACCTTAAAATAACACTGTTTTGCCGTGTCCGAGTCCAAATATGTAACAAATTTCGATTTCCATGGTAAATAATGACTAAAATCCACAGAAAATCAAGCTAAAACTACTCAAGAAACAATCTTTATAATAAATAGTTACTCCCCATTATCAAACTTACATAATCAAGAACCAAAAACATAACAGAACAGAAAATTAAAGACAAAAAGAGAGTAATACCTCCTTACGATCCTCCATGAAAGTAAAACAAGTTTCAAAGAATTCAAGAAATGAAAAACAAGTTTCAAAGAATTCAAGAAAGTAAAAGAGATGAGCTTTGTGGGTATGTATTTGATTTTTGTAAAGTGGGAATTTCAATCAGAAGTTAGTTTATGTGATGAAAGTTTATAGATAAAATAATGGAATAAATAATAAAAGAATAAACTCAAAATGTTGTGTACTGACTACAGCGCGATGACAGCCTCTTTATTTTTTTTTCTTTTAAATACGAACACTTTTCTGACACGTACTTTTTATTTTTGCTTTACTTCTTCTGCGAAACTCTCTTTCTATTCGTTTTTATTACCTAAATGCCACCCTCCAACACGGTTTCATATACTTTTATAAGAGAAATTTCGCAGACTAAGTCAATTATATCATAACACCTCATTAAAATGAAATTATTTTTATAATTTTATTTGTTATTTGCATACACTTTTAAATAATGATATTAAAAAATATCTTCATTTTAATGAAATGTTATAATATAATTGGTTTAGCATATGGATGACGTAATGAACTGAGTCTACTTAATAATTTGAGAGAATTAAAGAAATACCTCAATAAGAAAAAAATTAGCAATTACCTACCATAATTTTTAGACTTGACTTACCTACCTATCTGTGTCAGCAAATTATTTTTATACTCTGCCCTATTTGTTTTTATACCTAAAAATTAATACACTTGTTTACAGTGTCTTCTTCTTCTTCTTTTCTTCATTTTTTTCAATTTAATTTAAAAAAAATAAATAAATCAACAAATCAAGTTTAATCTTCAGCTCATAACATTTTAGAAAATTAATTTTTGTGATTTTATTACTATTTTTTATAGATTTATTGCTAGTTTCAAATCTATTTTCCGAACCGCTCAAATTTTTAATTCGTAATCAAATCGCTTCAAATTTCACTTAGAATTCAAATCCAACGATCATAACTTTCTCCAAAAACAAAGGAAACTGATAATTTTTATTTATTTATTCTATTAAAAACGGTTTCTAACTGTTTTAAACACAGTTTCAAATGCGGTTTCAAATGCATTTTCAAACGGTTTCATACAATTTTTAAAAGACATATTTATTATCATTATACAATGGCTTCAAACAGTTTACAAGCGTATCAAACAGTTTCCAAAAAAACAGGTTCAAACAGTTTACGATGGTTTCAAACAGTTTATAAAGGTTTCAAACAGTTTCATAAAACACAATTTGCAATTTTTATCTAAAAACAGTTTCAAACAATTTAAAAATGTTTCAAACAGTTTACAAAGGTTTCAAACAGCTTAGAACGGTTTCTAAAAACACTTTAAAACAGTTTCAAAATTAACAGTTTCAAACAATTTAAAAATGTTTCAAATAGTTTACAAAGGTTTCAAACAGTTTAGAACAGTTTTTGAAAACACTTTAAAACAGTCTCAAAAATAACAGTTTCAAACCGTTTACAAACGTTTCAAACAGTCTAAAACAGTGTCTAAAAAACACTTTCAAACATTCTAAAAATAACAATTTCAAACAGTTTCAACAAAACAGTTTCAAACCGTTTACAAAAGTTACAAACAGTATAAAACAGTTTCGAAAAAACCGTTTCCAACAATTTCTAAAATTAATTTAAAAACGTTTGAAAACCATGTCAAAACATCATTAATGAAGAAAAAACGATTTTTTTCAAAAAAATTGAAAAAAACACCAAAAAACGATATTACAATTAAAACAATATAGAAAGAAGAAGAAGAAGATTCTGAAGAAAAAAAAAGATCAATGATGGTGATGGCGATTACGAAAATCTTCGTTATTTCTTGAGACAAATTATGTCGAATTTTTCATAATGAATTCTTCTTTATCTTGAATTTTTGGATAGAATTTGTTAAGAAATTTTATTAAAATGAAAAAAAATAAAAAAAAAGTTGCAGAGAAAAGAAAGAAGAAGAAGAAGAAGAAGAAAAAGAGAGAAGAGAAGAAAGAGAAAAGAAGAGCAAGAAAAGAAAGAAAGAGAAAAAGATAAAAAAAATAAAAGTACACATGTGTCTTTCACGAGTGGAGTAAAAATGCTAATAAGTTAAAAATTCTAATTGGGTAGAGATAGAAACATTACAAAAAGAGAGTAAAAATATAAATTTTCAAAATTGAGGTATTTAAAACAAATAAATCTAAAAACATAGTGTTTTGTGTAAATTCCTCTAATAATTTCTCTCTTTATAGAATAGCTTTTTGGTATTTGCAAGTGTCTATTATTTATATTATAGTTACTTATTTTAATTTAATAATTAATTATAAATAATTAAAAATGAAGTATAGAATTTTAAAAGTTAAAAAAAAAATTTAAAACATATAAAAAATAAATCGAATTTATTAAGTTATTAGACTTCATAAAAATATAATTTTTGTTTATATTGTTTCAAAAATAATTTTAATGACTGAATTGAAATTTAATTTTTTTAGTAAATTTTTTGGTAGTTGACTAACATAAAAAAAATAAACAAAAATATTAAAATGTCAACGGAAAAATAAAATAAAAATTATACTGTTTAATTTTTGAATAAAAAAGGTATAAATTGATACTATATATAAAAGGTTTGAAGATAATTTAATAATTTGATTATTTTAAAGTCATTTAAAATATATTTAATATAGCAATTCAAGATTTGTGTGGATGACGTTGGATTGAGAGAATGAGATGGGAGACTAGTTAAAATTTCGAAGAACCACTGGCTTCCAGCCGGGCTAATTTCATATTATGCACATAGACATTCTCTTTAACTTATGACTCTTGTGTATTTTATTTTTCATACAAAGACATCTCATTATTAATCGATTATAATACATTTTAAAAACAATAAAGTCTCTAAAAATCCCCCAAATCAAACAAATTAAATATGACCAACCTAACTGATCAATATTTAAAATATGAATAAACAGCCTAAGTGATCATTGGAATAAATATTATAAGACCTAATCAACCAGAAGACGCGAATAAGGAATTTCGGAACATGCAAAATATGAGTAAAGGACTCAATTCCGAGAATGAAACAAACAACCTGGGCAAAAAGATTGATATCATGAATATCTTAAAAAGATATATGTATGAACAATGGTATTTTCGGAGCTCTGGTTTGCTCAAGTTTATGGTAATTTTAATGGTCAAAAATAGAATGGGAAAAGGGTCATTTATACCCTTAAGGTTTGACTTTAAGATTAAATAAGCCCTCAACGTACAAAAAGGTCATATATGCCCCTAACATCTTAAAAAATGAACAATCAGGCCCCCGATTTGGACAACCAGACCCCTAACCTTTCATTGATGCGTCAAATTTAGGGGCTTGGTTGTCAACATTTTAAGACGTTAGGGGCATATTTGAACCTTTCCGGACGTTAAGGGCTTAATTGATCCTGGAGATAAACCATAGGGGCATAAATGACCCTTTTCCCAAATAGAATCGTCATCTAAATAAGTAAAGAAATACTTTTTTTACCGACTGAATGTCCCACTCACTTATGGATGCATAAGACGTCATGCATCTAACTTTCAGTCTTCAGATTTGTGGACACAATTAACTCTTGTACTTGGTTTATTAATTTTAGGGTTAATTACATATAAAATCACCACCTTTACACGAAATTGCAAAAATAACACGACCTTTAAAACGTGGCAATTCAGGGCACCACCTTTCATTTCTTTTCAAAAATAACACGGGCACATTTTTAGTGGCATTTTTGCTGACGTGGCGTGACAAGTGGCACTCTTATCGGGTGTCCAAGTCAGCAAAATTTTATCAAAAAACGTGCCCATGTTGTTTTTAAAAAGAAATGAAAGGTGATGCCCTGAATTGACACGTTTTAAAGGTCGTGTTATTTTTGAAAATTCGTGTAAAGGTGGTGATTTTATATGTAATTAACCCTTAATTTTATCTATTTAACTAGCATGTCCCAAGTAAAACAATTCGTGTTATATATGCAATAACAGTCTCATCAAATAGAACGTCCAGATAAATACTGGAAAGTAAATGATTAGAAATAAGTGAAAGAAGTAAATGTAAACATGCATTACATTCATGATTGGCATATGAATCGATATGTACTGATATGATGAGTAAGAAGCAAATAATCCTAAACAAGCATCTAACCTTAGGGGTTCCTAACACATAATGGATACAAGCAGATTTTATTCCAATTACATGCATAAATCCTAAACTGGAGATACAAGTGGGATTAATTTTAGTATCTACCATCTTGAATGTATATACCACTACTAATTATAGATTTCATGACAGTCCTAGAATTCCTATGTGATTTGATTAGTTTGGAACTAAACTAACGTGATTATTTGATTAAGCCTATTAAAATTGGATTTGTCCATACATTCAAAGCAATAAACACTTTCAACATACTCAATACTATACTTTATATACATATAAGGCTAGAGATACTTTTAAACCTCATTCTAGAGTGTCTAGAGGTTGTTGGTCGTTTGTCTGCCAATACTGTTAGATTCAAGATCTGGTCAAAACATGAAAGTTGTTTATCTAGTCAATATGAGTTCAGTGGTCCAAACCGGAGTCGATTCTGAATTAAAACAAAGCGGGAAACATTGAAATAAGTTACTAGATCGAAGATCTAGGGCATTGTGGACCATGATGTTATTGATGACATGGCACATGGCAGCATTGTTGAAGTGGCAACGACATGCTGACTCGTATGGGTCCAGAAAAATATAAAATAATAATAACTTACAATTAATTGCATGTCCAACATCTCAAACATGGAGCAATTTTGAGTTTGGATGAACCTGGAAACGCAAAAACAAGTTCAGGATTCAGAGACGAAGATTTACAAAAGCTGACAGACGAAGAATACGGTTCCAGAAGGAATGGCGGCATTGCCAGATTAGAGTGGCGGAGGCTCCCCGTCGTTATGGTGGCGATGCCACAACTCTCTTTTCGAACCAGGTTTGATATTTTGTCCATAAAATATGCAAAAAAAAAATAAAAAACGCATAATTAAACTTTTGGAATCAATATTTAACCAAAATGACATATAAAAGCAATAAAAAAACACCCTAAATATGGATCTAGAAGTGAAATCATAGGCAATCATGGCAATTTACTTAAGAACGCAAAAACAGTAATCACGCAACTAATATATTGAAATTGAAATTGAAATTGAAATTGAAATTAAATGTGTGAATGTATATACTTATGTGTTTTAGGGAATGATTAGGGTTCTCAGAAGTACCGTCCTGAGTTACGAGGTCATTGTTTAGTGATTTGAATGTAGAATCCAGTGTAGAACGCCGTGCAACAGTAAATCTTTGAAGATTTTAAGCGTATAAGCTCGATTTGACTGATTAATTGTGGTAGTGGCTGGAAATTATGTGTGGTTGCTGAGATTTGGTTTGAGATTTAGGGTTTCCGTATAATTATGCGAGCCAACCCCTTAATTAATTGATGTGCTAAGGTGATGTTTATAGAGGTTATGTTAGCTAGGGTTGGGGTTTAGTGTGCTTAGAGTCTAGATTAGGTTAAAACTCCTATTTTGGGTCAATTAAAGATTATTTTTGAAATATACAGCGTTTGCCATTAAAAAGGTGGAAAAAGGTTATTTCTAGTCCCTAAAAGTGTCAAAAAGGCTTCCGGGTTACTAAGATTAGGTTTTGGGTAATTTAGTTTTTAAAACCTACAAATTGGCCTTTAAACTTCTAAGTCATTGTAATTAGTCCAATTTATTAGACTTCTATCACAATCGATTTGGATTTTTATGGATTATTTGAAACAATTACGCTTCAGCCCTTTAAGTTTGATGCTGTGTATCTATCTAATCCGCTTGAATTCTAACAAGCGGATCGCCAGCTCAACACCCGGACGGATGTCTCTAGAAATCAACATCGAACGCTTCAATCCCTTATCACTCTTTTACATGTTCGAAAAAGAGGTGTCCACAGTCCCCCCCCTTTGACATGAATTAACAAAGTAGGTCAATTTTTGTTAAAGCATGATACTCGCTGTGTGACAAGCAATAAGGATATTTCCCACCAGTGGAGATATTTACTCGCCGATAGTTTAGTAATACCTTGTCTGAGCATTACCGGTTGAGGTGCGCCGTACTGATTCTGTGCCCCCTACTTTTGATCTACCCTACATCTATCGCGCCTAAGAGTAGTGCTTTTCAAATAGCCTGAAGGTCGTCCGCGGGATCCGAACTGCCTAAAATTTGCCCCGTGGAATGGAGCTGCATCCCTTAGCCGCCCTGGGGGGATCCAATGGCTTGAATCCTATATGGTATTGGTATTTATCATGTTTGGTGCCTCCTAGGTTTGTAGAGGAGACATCATCCCCTCAGCTGTCCTAAGGGCCATCATATTGAGTTGATGCGTGATAATTATCCTATATGGTACTTCCTAGGTTTGTAGAGGGGCCATCATCCCCTCGGCTGTCCCAAGGGCCATCATATTAATTGGATGCTTGGATTCTGTAATTATTCCACAATTATTAAAACCATCAGAGGTTTATTTGAACTATTGCAGACAAAATATGTGACATCGTCTTAACAATAAAAATCATCTTCCATCCGGAGTCTCGCATGTAGGGTTCGACCGCTATTATGCTACTTTCTGTCGCATTCTGCAAATTCTAGAAACCTCGATGTTTCTGTTCCGCTGGGTGCTTGAAGTCAATTCTATCCTCTGGGGATGAAAAATATGGTCCTCTAGAGGTAAAAATCTACTATAGAGTCTAGAGATAAAATTCTGATCCTCTAGGGATTAAAAACTGGTCCTCTGGAGTAAACATTTGGTCTTGAGTCTGGAGGTGAAAATCTGATCCTCTGGGGATAAAAAATTGGTATCCTAAAGGGCAATTTTCTTGCAAAATTTGGGCATTATGTCCTCTCTTGGATGCAAAATTACGTCTCTCAATAATTTTCTCTATTAAAGCTTAGAGCCATAAATACTTTGAAAAATTCAATTCCTTATTTGTATTTCACTTTCTCTTTCTTACTTACTTTTCACTCAACTTAGGAAGCTTCCTTTATTTTCCGTTGGTTCTACATCATTATGCAATAATAGGCGTTCAGAGAACCGTGTTTGGATCTCGACAAACATGCTGTGCATGAGAATCTGTCTCTTGATATGGGCGATGAGATCCCGCTTCTCTTTCACTTAAAGCGACATTTTTGAACCGGATTTTGATATGAGGTGAGTTTTTCCTGAATTTTTCCCTTGGGTAAATGTTTTGATTGCTTGAAAGTTCAAAATCCCATTTGAAAACGCACAAAAATAGGCTCGTGGAGTGGGAAACGGTTGTATAGAGGGAACATCCTAACTTGTGTCGGCGCTAGATTGATGTGGCGCTTCCACCACATCAAATTAGCGCTGCCGCCAGTCAAAATGGCGTCGGTCTGGCAAAAAAATGATTTTTGATATTTTGGAAAAAAATATACGAGCTAAATTTGGACTATTCCTTTATCAGCATTGACAAACTTGGCATTCTTGCAATCTCACGATAGGGCCACATTCCACACATTTGGCAATTTTTGCAAGGCTAGGTTGTGGTTTGAGTATTTGCCTGATCTAATTCGGGAGAGGATTGATGGTGTTGGCTTCGGCGTCGTTCTTTGTTTACCTAATGAGGCAGTGTGAGATGCTCTCGCGGCATGCTTTGATAAAGAGGTGGACAGATACTGTTCATACATTTCACTTGCGAGTGGGTGAGATGATAGTTAGTTTAGTGGACTTCTCGCTTATTACTGGACCGGAGTTTGGTGGGCAACCGGTGCCCTTTGATAGTGGTTTACACTTGTTTGTTGCAAATATATGTCGGTTTCAGCAGTTTTTGTGACGTCTCAAGTTTACCAGATGCAGATTTCTTGAAAAATCAAGTTTGTATATAACTCTAGCGCGATTATTTGATTTCACCTTTTTATAGGCTTGTAAGGCAGATTTGCGACTAAATCGCTTATATATGTAGCACAGGCCATTTTTTCTTTATCAGATCTACATGTTACCATGCATCTCATACTGTAATTGTTCTCGTTTCGAGTTAATACAAAGATCTTTATGTTGATTAAAAAGAAATATAAATATATCATTGAATTCTAAATTTCATGTGGCACATACATGTGTGAGAAAAATTACTCTGTAAACATCAACTTGTTAAACAAAGTCTTCTTAATTCACAAATAACATTCACAATTCATACCACATAGCTAAAATCACTCATAATTCATATCACTAAGCTAATTACTGGTCACTCAAGCATAATTGTTACTCATCTTTCTTAGTAATGGACAATATAAAATAGACACACTCAATTTTCTCCCTTGCCATGCAATAATTCAGAATTTTCGAATATCTATCAAAAATCTCATCAATAATATCATTCGCAAACCCGAAGTGATTGATAATCAATGGCTCCATCGCAGCTCTTATAAGCTTTGCAACTCCATATCCTTCATTCTTAACAACTCCAGAGTCTATGTGGCACTCATTCCAATTTTGTTCGTAAATTTCCAGTGTATCAACAGAGAACGACCCTTCCTTTTCAATTTCATATTTCACTTCCAATGGAGATGGTGTATATATAGGAATGTTGAAGGAGTCAAACTTCTCCTCGTCTATCATGCCCTGAATCATATAATTAACCATATATTTTCATTAGTGTCTTCTATTAATATATTTACATTTAGAGGTTCAGTCTACCATGTCTAAGGGTGTGCAAAACCGAACCAAAACCGAAAAACCGAACCGAACCGACAAATTTGGTTCGGTTTGAGATTTCAAAGAAATTTCGGTTGGTCGGTTCGGTTCGGTTTTGAATTAAAAATATTTCAGACAGATTTCTATATAAACCAAACCGAAATAACCGAATAGAACCGAAATAACCGACCGAACCGACTGATTCGGTTCGGTTCGATTTGAAATTTTTTTTTCTAAAATTTTGGTTCGGGGTTCGGTTTGAACCGAATGCACACCCCTAACCATGTCATCCGTGTACTAAACCTATTACATAATGACACGCCATGAAAATGATGGCAATTTTATAAATTCGTTTATTACTTATTTACACATTTGAATAGTAATATTATAAGATTGCCATCATTTTAATGACGTGTCATATATATAATAGGCTTAGTCCATGGATGACGCGGTGCACCGAGTTTATCTAAGAATTTTTTTCCCATTTTGAATAGCTAAAACGATATTAGATAAGACATTTGGATCATAAAATGCTAAAAAATGAAAGGCTGAGTTTTTCATTCTAAAAACTAAAAAGTTAAATTTTTTTAATATCAAATTTTAACATAAAATTACACCAATTTTCACGTGTTTTGGGATTTAATATAATCTTGTAATTTTGGCATATTCAATATAAACTTTTCAAAATTTTGTAATTAAGACACAGACTCTATTTTTGAAATAAAATGATACCATTTTGGAGTAAAACGGCACCGTTTTGGATGTAAAATGATACCATTTTTCAAAAAATTTACACGTGATTTTAATTGCAATGTTTTTTAAAGTCCATGCTAAATATGTCAAAATTAAAAGATTATGTTAAATATTAAAAACACGCGAAAATTGGTGATTTTTGGTGCATTTAAACCTTTTAAATAATATGCGTAACAAAAAAAATGTTGAAGGCTGAAATTTTATATATAAATAACTCATTATTAAATAAAAATATTTATTTGATTACATAAGATAATCAATTAATTTTAGATTTATTGTTATTTTTAGCTAATTCCAAAGTCAAAATAATAATTTGATTATTAAAGATAAACTTCTATTCAAATAAAAATAAAGTAGTGAACTTGATCTAAATAATTAATTAAATTAGGGTGTATTATTAATACTGTTTAACTTTAAAATTTTACAGTAACTTATTAATTAATTATAAAATTAAAACAATTATTTAATCATTAAGTATAAAATTCTATAAAAATAATAAAAGCAGTTAATTTAATTTAAATATTTAATTGAAATAAGTTTAACTCAACTTTTACTTTAATAAATAGGTAATGACTAAGTTGACTTAAGATTATTACAATAATATCATCATTTTAATGAGATGTTATAATATAATTAGTTTAGTATACAGATGACGTGGTAGACGTGGTCTATCTAAAATTTTGTCATACTTAATATACGGAAAGTGAACCATCCAAGTGGAATAATAAAAAAGATTAATAGCTAAGAAAATAATTTGTACCTTTTGAACTAATTGATTGAGAGCCATAGCTAAAAGCTCCCAAAAATAACAGCACTCCTTGCTAGTTGGATCTTTGGTTCTCCTTCCCATGAAGGTTAGTACCATCCGCCCTCCTCCCACTATTTCATCAGAGCGACACTTTAAAAATGTAGAAAAATCCTTTCCAAATTGGGCACAATATGCTTTAAGCACGCTTGGTGGACTTGAACTGGACATATAAATATTTCCTTTGTTGCTCTCCGGTGCTTTTGGAACCTTAGCAAAAAAAAAAAACAGATTAATTATGAATATCAATATATTTGGGGTGAGTTTTTATATAGTAATAAGTTCGAAAAACGTCACCTGAGATAGCCAGTGGATGCCACTAGAGGAATAAGCAAAATGAAGAGTGTTGCTTGGAAAAAGCCTGCCGTAGAAAGAACCAGGGGTTCCAGAAACGAAACACGGCCCTTTAACATGTTTTTTCATTTCAATCTCGAAAGCTGGCAGCAACGACTTGAAAATAAAATTGAAGTCATTGCTTGATAGATCGTTTAAAAAGACATGATACTCTGGTGATTCATGCTCCATTTTTTTGCAGATGTTCTCTACTATTTTAATTATTTCAGATACAGCAAATAGAGTGTTTGGCCCTGAAGAGCATCCGAAATCGGCAATGACTAATTTTTCATGGAATTTACGGTTATAGAGATTGGTCATGGCTTCCTTTATTATTAGCTTTGACCTTGATATCACTTTTTGCTGCAAAATTAATTAACAAACCTGAATTACTCCCATGCAAACGAATAAGTGTAATTTAGAATATAGATGTCAGTTTGCGATATTTTTAAGTTATTATCTATCTGCATGCAGTTAGGATATTGCGAATTGAACAAATAATTAACACGCCTTCTGAATTTATGACACGGAGCTATTTTACTTAGTATATATATTTTTTAGCATCTAAACACAAAACTCTTCATTTTGTAAATCTGATAACCCGTACTTTACATTTTGGCAAAAAGCTCCAAAATGAAGCTTTTTTAACAGCATCTGTTAGAGGTTAAAAAAACTCCAAAAATCTTTTAGAAAAACCTCACCAAACGCCCTTTTTGGAGGGTCACCAAATGTTTAAGTGGAAATTTTTGAAAAGGAAAAGGTAAAAATTCTACCGAAAAGTTAAACCAAATGCCCCCTTAATATTTTTGCTAAATACATACACGGATATGATCTTTAAATCATGTCATATATTACATCAACTTTTTAATTTTTGCCAAAAAAACTCTCAATTCATTGAGAGCTAATGTGGCGCAATATTATATATACCATGTTGTATTTTTTTGTCATGTAAACGAATACCATTACGCCACATCGGCCATAAATGAGTTGTAGGTAGGGGTGTGCATTAATCGAATTGAACCGAAAACCGAATCGAATTAAACCGAAATTTTGAATTAAATTCGGTGGTTTCAAGCAAAACGGCACAGTTTGGGTTGGGTTGGGTGATTTTTTCGGTTTATGATAATCAATTCGGTTTTGGGTAGATGACCACCGATTTAACCGAAAAATCGAACCAGTGAAACGGCGTCGTTTTGAGAGGGGGCTGAAGCACGTGTGAGGATGGCTTCATGCACGTGTGACACTCCAGTTAACCCTACACAAACCGCAGCGTTTTGTGTAGGGTATAAATTCGCCTCTTAAAAAAAACCCTAAACCTAATTCATTTGCACCGCCTACTTCTCTCTGATTCTCTTCCTTTTCTCTCTGAAATCCCAAACTCTTCGTCTCCATTCTCTGCATTTTTCATCACTCGACCCTTTCAAATCCTAAAACAGCAATGGTTTCTCCTCTAAAACTTCGATTAAGCTAGCGTTTTAAGGTTTTAATCATACAGATTTCACCATTTTATACTTTTTAGTGCTCGATGATGTTATATTTCATATCCTTCGACCTTCGTTCTCTCTCGAAGGAACATGCATGATGTATAACATCACCGGTGAGTGTTTTTTTCAGTTTTGGTTTCTGTTTACATTAAGTTCCTTCTTCTTACTGTTATTATTTGATTCTTCCTAACTTTTTTCGTTTTTATGGAACATCAACATGGATCTAATTTTTGACTGGCGATCTCTCTCTGTTATGAACAACAGATTAATCGGTGAGTCTTTAATTATCTCTTTCCATTTTGTTGAAGTTCATGTGTTCTTTATCTGATTCTGGGTTTGTGACTAAACTGTTCTTTATTTCTGTTTGATTCACGTGTTGGTTTGGTGCTTCATCTGATTCTCTTGGATCTAATGTTTGAGAAAACGATTCATTTGACTGCAGTTTAAAAAGGGTGAGTCTTCTTCAGTCTTATTCTTTTTCAGTTGTATATTCTTATTGTGCAAGAACTTCTGTAAATGTGTGTTTCTGATGCTTATTTTTTTCTGATTTTTTGAGCAATCAAGTGGTGGAAGCATCGATCTCATTCTGTGTGGTGGAATTGAAAATTTTGAAGTCTTATTTCATGCTCTTTGGTGGAAGCAAAACTTGATCCCATTGATTCTGTTGGTCCCAGAAGTTCTCTGCCTCTGAAATTTAATCCCTTTCTTTCTTGTTTCTCTGCATCCTGTAAATGGCTATGAACCCAACGGTAAGCATTTTTCTGGATACTTTTTTTTCCACAAGTTCCATATTTCTTGTAAAAGATACTAATTCTTGTTTGTTTCTTTGTGTTTGTAGATGCCCACAGTTCTTGAAGTTGGGACTGAGAACAATCTTGCTCCCAGTCTTGCTCCTGTGGTTACTGCTTCGTTGATGGAGGTTGAGGGCATAAATGGCCCTCAACCTGTGCCTGCTAATGCAGAGGGAACAAATGCCCCAACAAGAAAGAGGAGGCAAATGACAAGTAGGTCTCCTGTCTAGGATCATTTTGAAAGGGTCTGTGATGAAAATGGTAGAGTCTTACATGCTAAATGTTTATATTGTGCTAGACTTTATAACTGTCATTCTAAAATGAATGGGACCTCCACTTTGAGAGCTCACATGCTTGCTTGCCTTAAAAACCCACATAGTAAACAGACCAGACAAACTTTGCTAACTATGATTCCTGTTGTTAATCCTTTGAATGTTGTTGATGATAATGTTATGGTGGGAGCCTGGAAATTTAATCAAGATGCTATTAGGGCTGCTGTATGCTATATGATCATTGTGGATGAACTTCCATTTAGGTTTGTTGAGGGGATGGGGTTTAAAAGACTAATGAACACTGCATGTCCAAGGTTTATCATACCATCTAGGTGGACTGTGACTAGAGATTGTTTTAAAATGTATGAAGAAGAGAGGTTAAAATTGAAAGTTCTGTTTAAGAGTCATAGTCAAAGGGTTAGTATTACAACTGACACATGGACTAGCATTCAGAGAATTAATTATATGTGTGTTACTTGCCATTGGTTTGATGATTTCTGGGTGTTGCATAAACGTATCATAGCTTTCATGCCTGTCACTGGCCATAAGGGTGAATACATATCTAAGTCCTTAGAAAATTGTCTGGTTGATTGGGGTCTTAAAAATGTATTTAGTATCACTATGGATAATGCCAGTAGCAATGATACAGCAGTGTCTGCATTTAGGAAAAAAATGCTGCAATGGGGAACTGGGGTAGCTAAGGGGAAGTATTTGCATATGAGATGCATTGCACATATTTTGAATCTGGTTGTGACTGATGGTCTGAAAGATTTGAATGTTTCTGTTAAAAAAGTGAGAGATTGTGTTAGATATATCAGAAATAGTCCTGCTAGGTTGAGAAAATTCAAAGAGGCTGCTGACTTTGTTGAAATTCCAACTAAAAAATCTTTATGTCTTGATGTGCCTACTCGTTGGAACTCAACTTTCTTGATGCTTAGTACTGCTTGCTTGTTTGAAAAAGCTTTTGAAAAGTATGATGAGGATGAGTCCTCTTTCAAAATTGATTTGAATGGTAATATACCTGATGCTCAAGACTGGGAAATGGTCAGAAAGTTTGCTGATTGTCTATCTCACTTTTACTCTGTCACTTTACGCATTTCTGGATCTTTGTATGTCACTGCTGATATGTATTTTCAGGAAATATGTGATTTGAATGTGGTGTTGTGTGATATGATTGAGAGTGATGACACTGAGGTAAAAACATTGGGTGAAAAAATGAAAACCAAGTTTGATAAGTATTGGGGGGATCCTGAAAAAATGAACAAGCTGATTTTCTTTGCTTATATTTTTGATCCTAGCTCTAAGTTGGAGGGAATGGAATACAATTTGAAAATCATGTTTGGTCCTGAAAAGGGTGGGAGTCTGTTTAAATCTGTGGTTGATGAGTTAACTATTTTGTGTAATGAGTATTTCAGTTTGTATGAATGTGGTGGAAACAATGTATCATGTATGAGTTCTCAATCTGAGCTGACTCAACCTCAAGGAGGCAATGTCTTAGCCTCTTCTGTGTCTAGTTCTGCTATAACTAGAAAGCCTGCTTCTGTCAGTAAGGCAAGATTCAAGCAGCACAGAATGGAAATGGGAGCTTCAAGTTCTCGAAAGAGTGAACTAGAGGTTTACCTCAATGAGGATTTGGTGGAAGATGGTGATGAATTGGAGGTTTTAACCTGGTGGAAGCAAAATGCTCATCGTTTTCCAATTCTATCGAAGCTTGCTCGGGATATTCTTGGTGTTCCCATTTCCACTGTGGCTTCTGAGTCAGCCTTCAGTACGGGAGGAAGGGTACTTGATTGCTTCAGGAGTTCATTAACTCCTAAATTGGTGGAGGCTTTAATCTGCACACAAGATTGGCTAAGAGCTTGTAAGGCCCCTCTTGTAGTTGAAGAATGCTTGGATGAATTGGACTCCTTTGAAAAAGGTTATGCACTCTTTCCTTTGTATTTTGGTTTTAATTATTTACATTTATTTTCACTTATTTGTTCTGAACTTTTATACTTTTCTTTGTCAATCCAGAGTTGCCAAATGTTGGTCCACCTGCAATTTGAATTATGCAAGGAAAATGCTGATTTTTTGTTTTTTGGAAACACATGAAGTGTTTGGACCTTATGGTGGAAGCAGAAATGCATGGTCCCTGTCCCTTAAGAAGTGAAAGTGATCTAAGGATCAATTTTTGTCCCTGTCCCTTCAGATTTGAAAGTGATCTAATGATCATTTCTGTCCCTGTCCCTTCTGAATTCTGATAAGAATGTGGTGGTGGAAGCATAGCAAATGCTGGCTGTTGACTTTGTCTGCAACTGCAGCAAGTATGATTTTCTAACTTTGATATTTCTATTGATTTTCAAATGTTTATGACTTTGATATTTCTACTCCTTCTATTTCTCTTTATATGATTCAAGCTACTTTGAAACTGTTTAACTTATGGTTTGAAACTTTCAAGCTTCTATATTGAACCTGTTATTTAACTTTTAAACTGCTTTTAGTCTTTTTATTTTTTTAACTTTTTGTAAACTATTTTAAACTATTTTTTGGGCAGTGATGAAGCTTCCACCACATTCAGATTTTGTAAAGCCTTCAATTTTTGATATGATGTTTTTGGCACCTTTTGAGCCACCATGTCATTTGATCGCTTTACAAATGAAAGATAAACAAATTTCTGAGCCCATTTTTTAAAAATTCCTTCTGGTTTTCAAATTTTAACAATTTGTATTTCTCCTAAATCCTAACTTCTAACTTGTAAATACTTATACTCGTTTTGTTTGCTGTATTGTGTTTTAATCATTCTTCACAGCTTTCTTCTGAACTGAGCTGACTCTGCTTGGAGGAGAATACAATACAAGATTCATTCGCCTATTTTTTTGCTTTGCTTAATGAATCTGTATAAATTTTTGTACATTCTGTTAAGGGCCTAATTTTTGTACAATCTGTAAGCAATATGTATTGCTAAGTTGACATCTGATTGCTGTAATTAGAGGGATTCAAATGTATGTATGGGATATAGGTTAATTGGGTTTTTGGGGGACATTTTATTGCCTGTAATTTTTGGGCATTTATATAATTTTGTATAAGTTAATTGTAAATTTTTTCATTTTCAAATGGGCTTTCAATAAGGCCCAAATCGAACTACCGAACCGAAATCAAATCGAACCGACCAGTAAAATTCGGTTATAAATCAATCGGTTTTTGGAAAAAAAATAGGCAATTTGGTTTTTAATTTTCTGATTAATCGGCATAGTCGGTTTTCAAGGTTTCACTACCGAACCGAACCGAACCGACCGATGCACACCCCTAGTTGTAGGTATATTAGACAAAAATTGAAAAGATGATATATATGACAAAAATGAAAAATCATGGTGTATATGAAAAACATGTCAAAATTGTGGGTAAATAGATGAATTTTGCCTTACTAGTATTCCCCACCGTCCCAAATTGATAGGCACTATTTAATTTTTTTTTTTCACAAATTGTAGGCGCTAGATATTTATCTTATTAAATAATTGTCCATACCCTCATTAATTATAAAAAATATTTTGCAAAAGCAATAAAAGTCAATGGACGACAAAAGTTACCACTCTATTAAATAAGAGAAAGTATGACATTTTTTTATGTATTAACTCATTTTATCTAGAGAGCCTAAATTTCTTAAAATCCATGTTTATCCTAAATTGTTTATTAATTTGAGACGGAGGGAGTAGTATTTAAGAGTTAGCCTGTTAAATTTATGGCTTTAAAAGCCCAATTTTTTTTTTGATTTTTTCGAATTCAAAAACCTTTTAAAATTTGTAAATGTATATCATAATTGAACAATCCGCTAGAAATTAATCAAATTTTCCAAAACCTATTTAACATTTTTCAAAATTAATTTAAACTACATGGTATTTCAAATCAATTTAGAAAAATTAAATAAATTTTTAGTACATTATTTAATTTGAATAGATTTACAAATTTTAAAAGATTTAACATTTGACTTATTGACGCTATTAGATCTAAAATCATATACACACATGCATAATGCAAAATAATATTAAGCATAATGCGTTAAGAACGATATCACTTTATTATCTAGCACTAGCATTTTCTAAGAAAAATGATAGACAATTTGGATAAATAAGAAATAATTAAAAAATATCATTATATAAAGGGGCCTAATTATTTTTAAAAAACCCCACCCTAAATTTTTTTTTTTTATATCCTGACCTAGGAAAAAGCTCATTTGTACCTTTTTTTTTATTTTTCGTTTTCAACTGTACCTCAAAATTTTATTTTTTTAACAATTTAAATAATTAAAGAATGAAAACATTAGAAATAATTAAATAGAAGAGTTATATCATCTTTTTTCTATTTGAAAAAAACACAAATAAATCCTTCAATTTTAAAAATGTTTAAATAAAGCCAAAAAATAAATTATGTTTAATTTTTTTTTATTAAAAAATTAAATAAATTAAAAAATACTTCCGACAAACCACCGTACTCTTCCAATTTATACACCGCTACGAATTGTTTTACAAAAAGAATTAATTTTTTTTCGAGTCCCTCAAAAAGAAGAGGAGCACATATCTACACCTCCTTCCATGTGAAGGAGGAGCAGATTTGTGCTCCTCCATCCCTATGAAGGAGGAGCAGATCTGTGCTTCTCCTGCATGGAGGAGAAGTAGCGGGCTCCTCCTCCGGACGGAGACTTCGATTTTTTTTTTAAATTTTATGGTTTTATATTTACAAATTATTAATAATTAATATAAATTATTATAAGTTTAATTTTGTAAAGAAGAAGATATTTTCATACTATTAATAATATTAAAGTCCAATTTAAATATAGGTTAAAATATGAAGAATTATTTTAAATTTTTTTCTAAATAAAAAAAGTTTAATTTAGTACTTTAGGGTAGAGTTGAAAACAAAAAATCAAAAAAAAGGTACAAATGAACTTTTTCCTAGATCAGGGTATAAACGAAAATATGTTATAAGTGAGATTTTTTTAAGTAATTAGGCCTTATATAAAGTGGTTAGAATTTGTTATTTAATCTATTTTTTCAATGTTATTTTTATAACGTTTTAGATATATAGTGATTAGTTTTTTTTTTATAACTTTTTAGAAAAAATGATTAGTTTTTTTAGTTGCATTTTACATTGATATTAAAAATAATATTTATTGGTGGATAAACAAAATTTTAAAATTTTTCACGGAAAATAAGAGGTGAATATATGTATATTTATATTTACTAGTTTCGCATTACATGCTATGCACGTGGTTCATAACGTAACTCGTCAATACATATTAGTAAATATATTATAATTATATCAATTTTTTTATTTATAATTAATATTAAATTAGTTAAGAATTTTTGTAAAAGTAAATATAATATATTCGGTTATTAAATCTTTTTCCATACTGAATTTATTCTTCTTTTGGTTTTATAATAACCATAATTAAATAATTAACTTAATTTTATGAATAATATCTTTAAAAATAATAAGATAGAAATTTAAATAATAATATATTGACCAAATATAGTATTTTAATTTTGTAGTTTAATCAAACTAAAAGATAGGTATTCCTACTAATTTGGAGACAATATAGTTATGTTTTACATAAAAAAAAAACTAAATTGGAGATAATTTAGCTACCTATTCTAATTAAGACTTTAATTACAATAGTGATTAATTAAATAAGTAATTAGTTAATGACTATAAAACCTTTATTTAGTACTAAATTGAAAAGGATTATTCAGTAACTTTGCTTGCCCCCCCTCCGTGCTTTTATATATATAGTATAGATTAGGTGATAAATAAGTTTACTCTTTTTTAAATTTACAAATCAAGCACAAAATCACTTTAAGTTCTTCTAATGAAATCACTATCCTCTCTTCATGGTGAATTCTTTACGATTTCTAGTCATTTGGAATCTTTGTGGCTTCAGAAGTCAAGACTAAATTGGAATTTATTTGGCGACAAAAATACAAAATACTTTCACTCTGTGGCTTCAATTCGGTCCAGGAGCAATTTATTGACTGAAATTACAATAGAGGGTGTTTGCTACAATAAGCCGGATACGATCAAGCAACATATTCATTTATACTTCAGGAACTTTTATAGAAAAAATTCCACTCCTACCTTCTCTATTAACAGCCTGCCTATTACGACTTTTTCAGATACTCAAGCTTCTTTTCTTTCAGCTCCTTTCTCTGAGGAAGAAGTGTTCCTGCTTTATCAAGTTGTGATAGTAACAAAGCGCCAGGTCCCGATGGTTTCAATTTTTTCTTTTATAAGAAAGCTTGGAGTATTTTAAAGCCGAACATTATGGAGTTATTCTCTACCTTTCATCAGAGTGGTCGGTTTCCTGTGGGTTTAAATACGGCTTTTTTGGTGTTGTTGCCGAAAATAAAAGGGGCATCTGATATTTCAAATTTCCGTCCTATCAGTTTGATAAATGGAATACTCAAATGGGTATCCAAGGTTTTGGCAAACAGACTTGCTCCTATTCTTCCTACCATTATCTCAGATAATCAGTTTGGTTTTGTCAGAGGGCGGAACATATATGATTGTCATATGATTGCTTCAGAGCTTATTCATCTTATTCATAGGCGTCGAGAGCAGGCCTTTATGATTAAACTGGATTTTAAGAAAGCTTTTGATTCGATATCTTGGGAGTTTATTTTGAAAATGCTTGATCGAATGCATTTTGATAACTCTTGGAGGGATTGGATTTCTTCTTGTTTTTCGTCTGCTCAATTGTTTGTTCTAGTTAATGGACGCCCTTCTGATAACTTCTTCATGGAAAAAGGGGTTAGGCAAGGAGATCCCTTATCTCCAATGCTTTTTGTTATTGCTGTAGAAGGTTTGAGAGCTCTTATTATCAAGGCAATCTCAAAGGGTTTGATCGGTGGTATTGCGGTTGATGGGTATGATACTCCGGTCTCTATTTTACAGTTCGCGGATGATACGCTTCTTTTTGTTCCAAATGATTTGGATCAAATAAGAAATCTTTTGAGAATTTTGCGTTGCTTCGAGTTGGTATCAGGACTTCAAATTAATTTTCATAAATCTTCTCTAGTGGGAATTAATGTTGATAACATTTCCTTGAACGCGGCTGCTTCTATTCTAAATTGTAAAATAGAGAATCTACCAATCACTTATTTGGGTTTGCCTCTATCTCTGCATAAAGTGAAGGCTAAGGATTGGGATCCGGTTGTTCAGAATTTCTCTTCTCAATTATCTTCTTGGCGTGGAAATATTCTTTCTCCTGCTGGCAGGCTTATTTTAATCAAGTCGGTTCTTAGCAGCAGGGGCGGAACCAGCCCTATAGGGTGAAGTGGCGACCGCCCTCGCAAACTTTTCAAAAAGAACAAATTAGTACTTCATTTTTTTTTTGAAAAAATATAGTCATTAAATTTATACTTTTATATAAGTGTTATCTCTAATTTCTTGTTAATATCTTCAAAATTTATAACTTTTATAAATTTTTTATGTATAATTTTACTTATATTACGATGTAGTTATATTTGTTACGAAATTTTTTTTTCCAGCCCCCCCATTTTAAATTTTCTAGTTCCGCCCCTGCTTAGCAGTCTACCCATTTATTACATGTGCTCTCTTCGGATTCCTTAGTCAGTTGTTTCTTGTCTTGAAAAGATTATGCGGCGTTTTCTATGGAATGGGTCCTCTGAAGGTACGTATTTTAGCAAAGTTTCTTGGTCAGTTGTCTGCTTACCGTTTTCACAAGGAGGTCTGAATATTACTCCTTTTAAATTAAAGAACTCTTCTTTGCTTTTCAAGTGGATATGGAAATTGATGAATACGGGTAATAGCTCCCTTTGGTTATCTGTTATTTCTAATAGCTTGAACATATTTTTCTGGTTTGATTTGCTTGCTAGTAATACGTTGCGGTTGTCTCATATTTGGAAAAGAATTTATTTGGCTTGTATTGATAATGCGGAAGCTTGGAGCAATTTTTGTTCCAATATTTCAGTGGTGGTGGGTGATGGATCAAGAGTTAGATTTTGGAAAGATAGATGGATAGGATCTAGTCCTTTGCAGGAGAGTTTTCCTAATTTATTTAGAATTTTCAGAGTTCAAAATAGTTTGATTTCAGAATTATTTGATATCAATCAACAGACCTTGTGCGGTTTGGTTTGAAAAAGACAACCCAGAATTTCAGAAAATGCCGCGTTGATCCAACTTCAACAGCTTATTGCTGGTTTGCGTCTTACACAGCAGCAGCGTGATTGGGTTTTCTGGCAACGGACAAAGACTTTTCTTCAGCCTCATTATCAGCTCTTACACGTCAGAATTCTACATCAAATATGGGTTATGACAGCAGCTTCATAAAGATTATTTGGGCAAATAAATTACCTCCTCGTATCCAATTTTTCTTTTGGCTTTTGGCACGAAACCGTATCTCTTCTAATTCGGTTTTAGCTCGGAGGGGAATTATTCTTCAAGAAAATAGTGGCTGCTTCTTATGTCTTGAGGAGGAGACCTCTCTTCACATTATTTTCCATTGTCAATATGCTTGGAAAACCTGGTCATATTTTCTTTCTTTGAACAACATCACTTAGGTCATGCCATATTCATTAGAGCATTTTTATTATCAATAGTCAAACCTTTCGACGAAGAAGTACAGGAACCTTTGGAATTTAATGGGTAAATTAGGATAAATACTCCATTTTTAAAAATAATTTGATTTCCTACCTCAATAAGGAAAAGTTAAAGATAATACCTCATCCTTTTATTGTTTTTATTTTTTTACTCTAACAAATATTTATATTATAATTATACCTAGTTTTTATTATTATTTACTTTAATCATAATTTTTTTACTCTCAAGTGACAACTAATGACAACTGTCATTATTTTCTTTTATCTCTTTCTTTTCTCTCTCCTCTCTCCTCTTTCTTCTTCTTCTTCTCTGTTTTCTTCGCCATTTTTTCTTCTTCTTCTTCTTCTTCTTCTTTTTCTTCTTTCTTCTTCTTCTTTATTTCTTCTCTTCTTCTTCACCGTTCCTTAATCGGTCGTCGTCACTCCGCCATCACTCAACCGTCGCTCCGCCGTACTTTTCATATTTGATTTTAGTTTTTTTTAAATTTGTGGTGATTAATACGATTTATATTAACTTTTATATCTAAATAAATTGCTCTTTGATTTTCTCAATTTTAGATCTAAAAATCTGCATGAAAAACGATTTTATGATGAAAAAAACGATTTTCTGCACAAAAAACGATTTTCTGCACAAAAACGATTTTCTGCACAAAAACAGCATCTGATTATCATATGAGTATCACTGCATTATCATAACATCATTATAACACTGCAGAAAAAAAAATAATTTTTTTTGAAAGACAACGTCTGATTATCATATGAGTATCAATATATTATCATGTTGTTATCATGACACTGCAAGAAAAAAATAATTTTATGGAGAAAATAATGTTTGATTATCATATCGTTATCATAATATTATCATGTCGTTATCATAATATTATCATAGGATACCGAGATGATAATATTTATGGTACCTAGATGATAAAGTTATGATAATATCTATAATTATGTTATGATAAAACAATGTCTGATTATCATGTCAGTATCACTACATTATCATGTCGTTATCATAACACTGTAGTATGATAATTAGATGATAATGAAGTATGATAAGTTTATGATAATTGTATGATAACCTACGAAAATAAATAAATGATATAAGTGTTTATGATAACGGAGTAAAATCATAAGTATTTTAAAACCCAGAGTAAAAACATAAATCTGGAAAAAACATGAGGTATTTTCTGTAACTTTTCTGTGTTGAGGTATAAAGTGCAAATATTTTCATTTTTGAAATAAGTACCTAAACTTCCCAATTTAATTGGATGTTACATTATTTGGGCTTTTTGGAAAGCAAGGAATAAAAGAGTTTTCAAATTCAAGACTACCAAGATCGAGAACATTATTTTTGATAGCATAGTCAAGGCGGTATTATTTTATAAGTCGATCCACACGGCTTTTCCGTTTTCTTCTTTAGATATAATTCGAAGTTTGAATTTCTTTTTTCATTCTTAATTGTATTAGCTTTTTTGCCATCCATTGCTTTTGGATGAGCTAATATAAATATCATTTATCTAAAAAAAAGTTCTTCTAATGAATAAAGGTCAACTCGACTTTTGAATTTATGTTTCGGGATCAAATAAGTCATTATTAATTTTTTAGTCAATCAGATCCTCAAATTTAAATTCTAAAATCGAATAGATCAATTTAATCAATTAGATCCTCAAACTTGTGTCTCGAGATCAAATAAGTTATTTTTAGTCAATTAGATCCCCGAATTTATATTTTAGGATCAAATAGATCACTTTAATCCATTAGATCCTCAAACTTGTATTTCAAAATCAAATAAGTCACACGTTTGAAATATAGAATTAAGGGTTACTAGATCTAAATTAAGAGAGTTGGGGATCTAATTGACTAAAAAAATTAAAAATGACTTATTTGACCCCCAAATTCAAATTTAAAAATCAAATTGATTAAAAAATTAAAAAAACATTATTTGATTCGGGAACATTGATTCGGGATACAAGTTCGCCGTGTTGTTCCTTCACTCATATTTTTAATATAAGCATTTTTTCGCATACTGACATAATATAGGTGAAACTATTAGAAAATTGAATGGTTAAAAAACGGCTAAAAAACAATATGAGGTGATAAGATTATAAATTAGATCTTTAAAAAAAATATTAAAGTAGTAAGACTAGTAAAGAAGGCACTATATATAACCTGAAACACCGAATTTTGAGCATAACTAGTTTCTCCATTTCCACCATTCATGTGAAGCACTTGCACCACTTCCATCTCTCACAATAATTTCTTTAAGTGTTTTTTAAAGTTTGTTTGAACTGCTTTTTATTCATCAGCATTTTCCTCTATTTATAGTGGCTAAACTATGATAAGTAGTACTGTTATCTTGTTGAAGTTTAAAAAATATTTTTTAAATAGGTTAGGCAATGCATAAACAATAGGTTTGGCAGTACATAAATAATAAAGATTCAATAAAGATTTTGCCACATTATTTTGAATTGGGTGGGGCATGTTCAGTCATGAGCCTATGAAAAGTGAGCAAAGGCAATTTGGCTAAATCTTTATTTGGCTGAATATATAGTTTGACCGCTGAACTTGTATCCTTTTACCCATCTAACCTCCAAACTTAACGTCTCACCTATCGAACCCCTGAATTTGTTAAATAATCCGATTTAACTCCTGAACTTGATAAATACGTAAACATTTAATCCCTCCGTACACAATTTCTTTTAGAACGTTTCAAGTGACAGGTGGACACGAAGGGTTTAATACTTACATATTTATCAAGTTCAGGAGTTAAATCAGATTATTTAACAACTGCAGAGGTTCGATAGGTAAGACGTTAAATTTAAGGATTAGATGGGTAAAATGGTACAAGTTCAGGGGTCAAACTATGTATTAAGCCATCTTTATTTTGGTGCATCCACTTTATACATGACTCATAAGATATGATGCATGTTAGGATAATGTTGAATTTAAAATAAAAAGGGAAGTGTTTATGTGAAATGAGAATATGAAGAGTTTCGTTGTTTTTTCACATTGTTTAGGAGAATTCAATTTATTAATTTATATATTTGGTCTTTCTCATATAATTTATATATTGAACGTAGTTAAATTTTAACTTAATTACTAAAACTTATGAATTTTATAAATGTAACTTCATATTATATTTACCTAGTAATAAGCTAAGCAGACTTCATCTTATTAACTTTCACTTAATACAACTTAAATATTAATTCATGTTATGCTACTAGAAAATAAAAAATTATTGACAGAAAAATCCTGATTTAGAGAGTGCTTGCAACCTTTTAGCGAGGAAAAAATAATTTAACAATGAATTTCATCATTTAATGATGGAAATATTTGTTGCTAAAAGGCTATTTTCTAAAAATGTTAACTTAAGAGGACTTGCTATCTATTATAATCATAGTTGGTTCTCCTCTAAATGAAATTCTTTCGATGATATGTCTAACCAAGTTGCATGACACGCACATGAAGTAGATGTAACATATTAAGATTCACATGATGAAACTGCCATAATTGGTTATTTCTTTTGATACCAAGAAATTGCATAATTTTCCATCGAAAATACAAAACTATTAGTGCTTTTTCTATCATTAATATCTCCATCAAAATCACTGTAACACTACTTCCATCTTTCACTAATCTCTCTTTATTATTGTTTTTTTTTTGTTCATTTGCTCAACTCCTGCATTCTCCTCTATTTATAAATTATAAAAAGGTGCTCTTATCTATGTAGTTTTTTGTTCACACATTCTATTTAATTGGTTACAGATAAGCAATATGTTAGGTAATATGCAAACAAAAATGATTAATGTTGCTTGGGGCAACATGTCTCCCAATTTCCCACATTACTTTAATAAAATTCTATGAACGTATTTTGCGAAATGCACTTACAGTCGATACTCTACTGTAGCAGAAAGAGTTTTTGATGTCAAAAAAAGAGAACAAGTAGATGAAAGAATTTTGAAATAAAAATCGAGCAGCTTTCTAGTTTTAGATTAGGTCAAATAGCCGTAAGCTCATCCATTCTCTTTCTCAATTGAGTGTTTATCGTATGAGAAATATAATTATTCGATATAATCATTCAAAATAAGCCAATCATTTACCAAAAAAAACTTTTAAATTAACAAATTATAATTTCTCTCTAATAATAATAATCTTTTATATTATTTTAAAAATGAGACAGTTCAACCAGTTCCATCGAAATATAGTAAGGATGCCATGTTTCATTTCTGGAACCCCTGGTTCTTTTCATAGAAGGCTTTTCTCTACTAACACTCTTCACTTTACTTATTCATTAAGTAGTTTCAGTTGGCTTTTGCACCTAACATGTAACATTATTGGAACACGAAATATTTATGGATTTTCATAAATTGAGAATATCAATCAGACTACTCCAACATCACTAGTACCAATATATCATACGTTAATAAATTTTCAAATTATTTCAAAAAGATAATAAATATTAATTTTTTTTAAGATTATTAAACTTTAATATTATTTAAAAAACAATTTTAGCAAATTTTGCTAACGTGCAATTGAGTCATATATATACACTTTATGTCATAATAAGGTAAAATATTTACAAACATGCAACCTTATACTTTCTCTTTACAAAAGTGTTTTTCATATTTCCAAAAATACAACTTTATTTCTTTTATTAACAACAATACCATTTCTCTGTTTTTCTTCATCTTTTTCACCCAAACCCTAATTTTATTTTCTCCTTTTCTCCATTAACTCCACCACCACTATCAATCCACTACCACCATTGTTTGCCGCCAGCCGCTGTCGTCGAAAGGTTGCCGCCACCACGAGAAGCCGCTGTCATCCCTTACACCGTGCCGCCGCAGCTGCTGCTCCATGCCGCCGTCGCAGCCGCTGCTCCATACCGCCGCCGTATCCGCTTTTCCATGCCGCCACTGTTTTTTTTTTAAATCAGATATGATCTCTTATGGAATCATATTTATTTGTATAGATCTAGCTTTTGTATATATAGCTCTATTATTTTATTATTTTATTTGTAGATCTAGAATTTATTGCATATGATTTCTCAGTTTATTTTTTGATTTTCAGTTCTTTATCCTCATCTCCTCCATTCTTTTGATTTGAAATTTTTATTTCCAGATTTGATTTTGTTTAAAACGTATATAATTCGTATTATATACGAATTATATACATATTATATACGGATTATATACGAAATATATACAATAAAAATGTATATGTATATTATCTGATTTTATATACGAATTTTGTGCTGAATGTATACAAATCCATTTTTTTTGTATACAAAATCATATTTTTGTATATAGAAAAACTGTATTTTTATAAATATTTTTAGAAAGATGGTATTGTTTGTAAACAAAACATTAAGGTTGTATTTATGTAAATATTTTCATTTTTCCCGGTATTTGTAAAAAAATCTCTTAAATATAAGGCTTAATCACTTGAACACCCCCCCTCCCCCAGCCTCTTTTGCAATAACCTAGGAATTTCTTTAATTTTATCCTAATTTGCCCTTTGAAATTTCAATTGTACCCCAAATTGATTTTTTTTGACAATTTAATTATTTTAAGGATAAAAAAATTCAAAATAATTAAATCAAAAGATTATATCCTATTTTTTCTATTGGAAAAAATATAAATAAATCCTTAATTTTTAAAAAATTTCAATTAAATCTTAATTGAATACTTAATTATGTTTTATTAAAATATCAAAAAAAAATAAATAAAAAATTAAAATTTTATTAAAACCGCTTCCGCCTCTGCTGATTGCACACGACCTGCCGGAGCTCCTTTTCCGATGGAGAAGGATCTACTCGCTCCTTCCAAGATCTGTGAGAAGGAGTTATTTCCTTCTCACAGATTTGAGGAGGAGCAAACAATTCCTTCTCAGATAGAAGGAGCCGGTTGCTCCTTCTATGGGGAAGGAGCTCCTTGTCTTTCTTCAGATCTGTCACGATTCAAATTATTGAGCTGAGACCGGCATTAGAAAATGAGAACGGTAGTACCGAAATTCGTAATAAGTCTAAAATCACTAAACCTTTTTAGCAACTATTAATCGTACGATGACCTTAGAAACGGAAGCATTTATACAAATACACATTTATACACTAATAAACCATCGATACAAATACATGGGTCTTCGCTTCCCTATCCTGTACGTACAAGCCCGTTGTATACCAGCGTATAAGGTTACCTCACTGGCAAGGCCAATCTTAGATGAAATGAGGTCCTAGGATGAGTTGGTTAAACACGTATAAATTATATAATTTTTTTTAATTATAATGGATAATGTTTTGTGGTAATTTTCTGAAATACATGTTTTGGTAACTTATTTACACCTTTACCTGCCAAGTTTTGATTTTTTTTCTACCTTTTTTATTTACGAAAAATATTTTCTTTTAATTTCACAAATACCTTTTTCGGTTTCCAATTTCAGTTTTCGGTTTTTCGGTTTGGTCGACTAAACCGACTGAACCGACCCACAGTTTTTAATAATTTTTTTTTATAGATTTTTTCCTGGATTTTTTTTTAATTTTTATAGTGTAACAACAGTGTATATATAGTGTTTTTATAGTGTAAGATTAGTGTATATATAGTGTATTTTTAGTGTATTATGGCATTTTATAGTGTTTTTTGTGGTCTACACCATGAAACACTGCAAATACACCATAAATATACTAAAAAATGGCAGAAATACACAATAAATACACCAAAAATTACTTTAAAACATAAATATATTATAAAATTACTACAAATGCACCATAAATAAATTTTTTCTTTACAAAATCAGTAGCAATAAATAAATCTATGAATAATAGAAGATAAAATAAATAATTATATGAATAATAGAACAATTTTATAAACCAAAAATTATAGATCTACAATAATTTATTTACAAAATATTTAAATCATTACAAAAAACCTAAAAAACTACACAAATCTAAAAACGAGTCGAGAAATCGATAGCGCGAACGAAAGAGCCGAACGGACTAGTGCGAACGGTAAAACGACCGGAAACGACGAGAAATCCATCGGAAGTAGACGAACGAAAGCTCGACCGGAAAGACAAACAGAAAAATAATCGGAATATATACAAGACAACAATGAAAAATAACATATCGTATTACACTGCTGTACTAGGCCACTACTCGATTAAAACGATATACTACTGCAGAATCTATGAAAGCACTTGCACTACTTCTATCTTTCACTAATCTCTGTTTGTTATTTTGTTTTAACAGCCTTTTGTTCATCTGCTCAACTCCTGTACTTTCCTCTATTTATAAAAAATATTCTTACCTACATAGTTTTTGTTCACACATTTTATTTAATTGGTTACAGATAAGTAACACTACTAGAATACTGCTCATTAGGGACAGATATTTGCGACGGAATGAATATCCGTCGCTAATGAGTGATATTAACGACGGATTTGGCGACAGACTTTCCAATCTGTCGCCAATAAATGAAAAAGTGATCAGCGACGGACAATCCGTCGCTAATCCGTAGCAACATTGGCGGGAACAAGGCGGGAAGCCTTTCCGCCATTTTTTTGGTGAAATTTTGCGACGGATTATCTTATCCGTCGCTAAATATCTTCAGGCATGAAACGCGCCGTTTCATTAAAGAAATTAGCGACGGAATACAACACTCTGTCGCTAATTTCTTTAATGAAACAGCGCGTTTTATTTGTTTTCGATTTTAGCGACGGATTTAAGTGCCCGTCGCTAAAATTGAAAATTACTTAACCTACAGCGCTTTCTTCTTCATTCAGTTTCTGAAACTGAAAAAAGAAAAAGGAACCGCCGTAGTTCAAACTCCCCCTTCCTCTTCAAACTTCCGCCGCCATTCGTGTTCGCCATTTTCTTTTGGTTTCCGGTGATGCCCTTCTCCGGTTTCAATTTTTTTTCCTTTTGGAGGCCACTGCAGCCGTCTTCCTCTGTCCGCCGCCGTCTTCCTCTGTCCGCCGCCTGTTATTCTGCTCCGGTCAGTAGGTTAGTTTTAGTTAATTATTTGTTATATATTTTATTGTCTTGTTAATTTAATTATTGTTAGATTAGTTATATTATTTGTTAGGTTAGTTTATTTAATGAGATTAATTTTTAGGTTAATTGTTTTGTTAGTTTAATTATTAGGGTTAGATTAATTTAAATTTATGTTAGTTAATTAGTATAATTACAATTAGAGTTTATAATAATTAGATAAATATTTATTATAATTTTAGTTTAAATTATATAATATATATATTTTAATTGATAGTATTTAGGTTAATTATTAGGTTAAATTAGATTAAAAGTAGTTAATTTGTATTAACTAATTAAAAATTTATAATTGTGTAATTAGTATTAATTGTAAGTATTTTTATTAATTGTTAGATAAATTAGTTTATTAATTAGTTTATTAATTATTTTAGTTTAATTGAGATTATATTAGTTCATTAATTAATTAGATGATTTTAGTCAATTAGAGTAATTAATGTAATAAATGTTAAATACGGTGTAATTGTATTGTGTTGTTGGTTTGTACGTTTTGATATTTATTTGCAGGACTTCTGAAAAATGGGCGATGCTCATTTTTAGGGGAAGTGCTGCCAAATTTTTATTAGAAAAACGGATTTGATAAATATTAATATATTATTATTATGCTAGGTTTGCATTCGTTGACGGTTGCTGATGTAGCCGTTTATTGCCGCTCACATTTATTTCGACTGATCCTGCTGTTTTTTCGATCTTTTGCGAAACTGCACGTCAACAAGTAAGTGTTATTTCTTATTGTTTTTTTTATTTACAGTACATTGAAGTATATCATTCAACCTAAATTGACCGCGATTTTATTCCCACCGAATAAAATCGCAAACCTAACCTTAGAGTTCCCGTCCCGTGCGTTCAAGAGATTGAACGTCACGGGATTGTACAGTTTGTACAGTTTGCAAAACTGATCCTCCCGTAACTCGATCACGAAAATCATATATGTCTAGTAGCGGTAGAAAAATGTTCGGTTGTTTTCCAGCGTTTGTTCTCCGGGTGGATGTATAGTATATGTTTTGTAACGCTTATTCCTCGCGGAATATATAATTGACGTTACAGCGCATATACTAAATATCGCACTGAAGGAGAACGACGCCGGAAGGCTGCCGAATATTTTTCTCCGTTACTAGGCATATATCGTGGCCGAGTTAAGGGGAGCCAGTTTTGCGAATGAGATAGGTCCATACCTTTAAAGCAGTCAATTACATTGACTTTGCTATTTTCGAGCGAAAACCCTCCTAATTATTTGTGCTACAAAAATGGAGACAGACCGAAGTTGGATATATAGGCGGCTCCAGGGCGGGTTGTTGTACCCTGGTTTTGACGAGCGCGTCCAAGAGTTTGTTAATTTCGCTTTACGCCATCCAGCGTGTATGAGCGGGTCCGAGATTAAATGCCCCTGTCCTAGGGTGGGATGTAAAAATACGGGTTACCGAGATGTCAAAACAGTGAAGCTCCACATTTTGCAGAAAGGGTTTGTCAAAGATTATCAAGTTTGGGTTTTTCATGGGGAGGGAAATGTTTTAAATCCCCGTCCTGTTACACAACTACCGGAGTATGACGTTGACATGGAATATGAGGGGGGGGGTGACGAGTTCAGCTCATTTTAGAGAATGGTTATCGATGCTGCCGGTCCAGAAGTAGTGTTCACGGAGGAGGAGCCGAATAATGAAGCTAAACATTTTTATGATATGATGCGTGCGGCCGAAGAACCTGTATGCCCCGGTAATAGCAAACGCTCTCCCTTGTCTGCAGCTGCTAAAATGTTGGACATCAAATGTCGACATAGTGGGTCAGTAGCTTTAGTAGATGATGTGACCGAATTTATATAAGAGCTGCTCCCAGAGGACAAAAAGATGCCAAAGAACTTTGCTGAAATAAAGAAGATGGTTAGAGGTCTTGGGTTGCCGGTTGAAGTTATCGATTGCTGTTTCCGCAACTGCATGATTTTCTGGGGGTCAGACGCGGAGTTAACGCGATGCAAAATTTGCGATCACGAACTGTGGAAACGGCCCCCTAAAGGAAATTCTGTGAAAAGACGAGTTAACGTCCCTTATAGGAAAATGTTTTATTTTCCTATAACTCCGAGACTGCAGAGGTTGTACGATTCTAAAGCCACCGCCAAGCATATGACGTGGCACGCAGAACACAAAATGTTTGATGGAAAGATGTGTCACCCGTCAGACTCCCCGGCGTGGAAACATTTCAGTGAATTCCATACAGAGTTTGCAAAAGAAGTTTGAAATATCAGACTGGGCCTGTGTAATGATGGGTTTCAACCATTTGGGGCCTTCGGGCAGAATTATTCATCATGGCCAGTAATTTTGACACCCTACAATCTCCCCCTAGGGATGTGTATGAAAGATGAGTTCATGTTTTTAACTGTTATTGTCTCTGGGCCTCAAAATCCTAAACACCAAATGGATATTTTCCTGCAGCCGTTGATAGCTGAGTTGAACCAACTGTGGGAATTTGGAGTCCAGACATTCGACGTTCAAAGGCGACAGAATTTCCAAATGAAAGCGGCACTTATGTGGACAATTAATGATTTTTCCGTTTATTCGATGTTGTCTGGCTGGAGCACATCTAGGAGACTGGCTTGCCCACACTGCATGGAAAATACAGATGCTTTTACGCTTAAAGGGAGTAGAAAACAGTCATGGTTTGATTGCCACAGAAAGTTCTTGTCTCGTGGTCACCTGTACCGTCGTAATACAACTCATTTCGGAAAAGGAAAAACCGTAAACAAAAAATTCGGACAGCCGAAAACCGAAGAAGAAGTGTTGGCAGAGATGGACAGTCTGGGGTTTATGAAGGCATATGAAATTGGGGCTGAGAAAAATAATGCTGCGAAGTCGACAGATTATGGTTGGAATAAAAAAAGTATATTCTGGGATTTGCCGTATTGGAAAACGAATCTCATTCGTCACAATCTCGATGTCATGCATATTGAGAAAAACGTATTCGACAACATTTTCAATACTGTACTAAATATTCCCGGGAAAACAAAAGACCATGCAAAATCTAGAGAAGAGTTGAATGACATATGTGATCGCCCAAAGTTAGCAAAAGATCCGGTTACTGGGAGATTTCCTAAGGCAATGTATGCTTTGGACAGGGACGGAAAAAAGGCTTTGCTCGAGTGGATTAAGTTAATAAAATTTCCAGATGGCTACACGTCCAACTTGTCCAGATGTGTCAATACAATCGGTATGAAAATGCATGGAATGAAAAGTCACGACTGCCACATTTTTATGCAAAGACTTCTGCCAATCGCTCTTTATGAGCTATTACTGAAGGAAGTGTAGGAGCCTTTAACAGAGTTGAGTATCTTCTTTCGTGAGTTAACCTCCACGTCTCTAACGGAGAAAGATCTAGATCGTATGGGGCTGGAAATCCCAAAGATATTGTGTAAGCTGGAACGTATTTTTCCTCCCAGCTTTTTTGACTCCATGGAACATCTACCCGTACATCTACCGTACGAAGCTATGATGGCAGGGCCGGTTCAGTATCGCTGGATGTACCCATTTGAAAGGTAATATTACTGAAGTTTCTCAATTCTGTGTATCAGTATATTAACATGTAATGTTTACTAACTGTGACATTTGTGGAATCAGATATTTGAGAAAACTGAAAAAAAGTCAGCAATAAAGGGAGGGTGGAAGAAAGCATTAGTAGCGGATACTTAAATGAAGAAACCGCAAAATTTGCAGCTTATTACTTTTCAGAAGGTGACCTAATGATACTTGAGCGGCTGCAAAGAAATGAAGTTTGTGACATTGAAGTCGACGACGATATTGACAGACTATCTATTTTCAAGCCGCACGGGCAATCAGTGGGTGCTTGCCGCAAGAGATATCTTGAAGATGATGAGATTGTTGCTGCCCGGACATATGTTTTGTTGAATTGTTCAGAAATTGAAAATTACAGAGAGTAAGCTTTAATACAGCTGTCAATGTAATTAACAACAATGATTCAGTTTCTGAATACTGTTTTCTTCTTAACTAAAGGGTTTTCGAAGACGAGCTGCGGAGAGGAAACCCCGATATCAGCAACTCGCAAATTGAAGCGAAGTTTGAGAGTGACTTTGCGTACTGGTTTCAACAATATGTAAGTATTTTACAAAATATATTTCGATTCTTTCAATAAAAACGTTCTGATTTATAATACACTTTTACGCTACAGGTTCAAGATCCAATTGTCTGTACTAATCCCTTCATTCTTAGTCTTGCTAAAGGACCTCTTAGATCAGTCAGAATATTTAAGGGGCACCGTGTAAATGGATTCAAGTTTTAAACTCAAGCTTATGGGGATGAACAACTTACAATGAATAGTGGAGTCTGCATGAGGGAAACTCAATATGTCGATAGCGAAAATGACTTTTATGGATTTCTAATAGACATAATTGAGTTAGAGTATCCAGCGCTTCCAATGAAAACGACTGTCTTATTTAAATGCGAATGGTTCGACCCAGCGCAAAATTCTGGCACAATTTGTAACAAAAAATACAACATGGTGGATATTAATAACAGAAAGAGATACAACAAGTATGAACCATTCATCTTGGCTGAACAGGCCGACCAAGTTCATTACCTTCCATATCCGAGTAAAAGAACGAATAAAATAAATTGGTGGGCAGTTTGCAGGATAAAGGCGCGATCAGAGCTTGACATGCCCGAGGGGATTATCCCAGCCTTTCAAGATGACATAGAAGAAAATCCTCTCGTTGTTGTAATGGAAGACAATCCGACATATTTGGCTGATCAAACTGGAGAAGCTGAAGAAGATGTGTTGTTCATGCCTCCTGAACAAGAAACAGAAGATGAGTTCATCGCATCCTCATCAGACGAAGATGAAAGCGAAGAACTTTAGTAGTTTAGTAAATTTTATGTATTAGATTTTCTGCAACCATAATCAATTGTTAAAGATGATGTATTAACGCTGATCGAAATTATGTTTTTTTTAATTATATTATTCAAGTGTATACTTGTTGAATTTGAATTTATATTTCTTAGTTTTATGTTTCACGAAGGAATGTATAATTTTATTAATATAATGTGTTGGTTGTTTGTGGAACATTTAAAAATGATTTATGTGCAGGTATGAGGGGTCGAGGTCGAGGATCAGGCACAGGCCGAGGATCAGCCTCAGGCTGAGGACGCGGACGGGGGTCAGACCCTGTTCCTGGCGATGGCGACGTCGCTGAGGAGCAGCAGCAGTTGGAGGCTGGAGCACCTGTTCAGCCTCGGCAGCAGCGTGAGCCTGGCGAGCCCCCGGCTGTTCTAGACGACCAGGGTAGGGCGAGGGTTCACCCGGACCCTAGCAGGTATGTTTACAATTTAGTTATCCACGTGTGTATTGTAATATGTATATATACTAAACTATGCTTAAAAAATCACAGGACGATGTTGATCGACTCTGGGCCTGTTTTACGGGCTATGCAGGAGATTTTTAGGAAGTGCTGGTTCGATAATGGAACAACATGGCACTTTCTAACAGCGGAGCAGAGAGAGTTCTACTTCCAGGAGTTCCAGGTAATTCAATTTACAGTTTCGTAACGTTTAAATTATGTTTTTTTTTGAAAAAACTAACTCATGCAACATGTTTGTACTGTTTGCAGAAAGAGTTCTGGTGGGATAGGGCGGCGTACATCGAGGAGGTCATCAGACAGGTCTTCATGGTCCACGCAGCCAACCGCTATAAAGACAACATCCACAGAATGAGGAGGACGCAACATAAGCATATTTCTGTGACCCAGGATATTTGGGATGCTTGGAACGCGTTCTGGATGACATAGAAGGAGAAGAAAAGGTCAGAAACCGCCCGAGCAAATCAGATGAGCGAGCCAGCGGGCGCCGGTTCTGGACCTGTCCGCCATACTGGTGGATCTCGCTCTGCTCTCAAGCATATGCATGTGATGGTTTGTTTTAAAATTCAGTAATTAATATACTTAAATAACGTATTTGCTTTATTTTGATACTAATTGAATTGTATTTTTTCTGTTAGGAAAGGGAGCTTGGCCGGAAACCGAGTGCGACAGAGTTGTACACTCGCCTTCACTCCACGAAGGCTGACAAGAAGCCGATCGACAAACGGGCTCATGATATGACTGTAAGTTCTTATTAAACTTATAATTCTCTAAGTTGAATTTAATAATTCGGAAATGATATATTAGATTGAAAATTCTTGTTGGTTAGGTGTTAAATATGTTAAGGTAGATTGTTTATTTGAATTTAACAAGTTAGAAATGCTACATTATATTGAACATGTTTATTGGTTGGATTATATACTGTAATTTGCTTGCAGGACTTTCCCTGAAAAATGGGTGATGCTTATATTATAGAGGAAATACTGTCGAAATTTCGTTAGAAATTAGGTTTACTTTTTAATATGTTATGCATTTTTGGTTGCTTTAAAACTAAACTGATATGTTTTTCTATTGTTTTGTAGGACGCCAACACTGAGAGGCTTGCTGCTGCGACACAGCCTCAGACCGGAGAGGGTAGCTCCTCGAGCCCAGTTGCAGTGGACGAGACCCAGGTGTTTCTAGACATCGAGGGCATCAACAAGAAGAAACGTGTGTACGGCTTGGGTTCTGCGAGCAGCAGGTACGTCGGGCCAAGCAGCAGGGTGCAGCGAGGCAGCTCTTCTAGGACGTCGCAGCAGGCAGGCGAGGAGGTCGAGCGCCGTGTCCAGGCCGGCATTCAAAGAGTCTGCGACTGGCTCAGCAACAGCAGGCTTCGAACATGGCCCATATGATACGCGAGGAGATTGCCAGGATGATTCCTAACCTTCCGGCAGAGTTTCGGCCACAGCCCCCACCTACTCCACCAGACGATGACGACACTACAGCTTTGCAGTGTCGTGTTAGCTTATCTTATTACAAACATAATATGTTTTTTAAGCGTTTAAGTATACTTTGATATTTATATATATATATATATATATACATATTTATTTATCAGTTTCCATTGATTGTGATTTATAAATGAATTGTTATTACTGTGTTTAACATATTTGAAACGGTAGGGAAAAACAGAAAAAATAGCGGAAAACGGTAAAAATCTGCCGGAAAATGACCGAATTTTGCGACGGAATAGGTAGAGTTGCGACGGACAAATCCGTCGCAAAACAATTCCATTTGGAGTCAAAAGGTGAGCGTTTTGCGACGGAAATTATCCGTCGCAAATTTGCGACGGAATTGTCCGTCGCCAATGCCTTACCATTTGTCTCTAAATGAATATTTTTTGCGACGGATTTGTCCGTCGCAACTATACCTATTCCGTCGCAAATTAGTCTCCAATTCAGTCTCGTTAGGAAGCAAATTGGCGACAGAATGATAAAATTTTGCGACGGAATTTTCCGTCGCCAATTTGGCGTCGAATTGATAATTGGTCGCTAACATAGTTTGCGACCAATTATGTTGCGACAGATACGGTCCGCCGCAAATCCGTCGCAAACTGTGTTTAGCGACGGAATGTAGGGCTTTAGCGACAGAATATTCTGTCGCTAAAGCCCTGTTTTCTCGTAGTGTAATATGTTAGGTGATATTCAAACAAAAATGATTAATGTCGCTTGGGGCAACATATCATCCAATTTCCCACGTTACTTTAATAAAATTCTATGAACATATTTTGCGAAATGCACTTATAATAGATACTCTACTGTAGCCGAAAGAGTTTTTGATGTCAAAAAAAGAAAACAAGTAGCCGAAAGAATTTTGAAATAAAAGTCGAGCAACTTTTTAATTTTAGATTAGGTCAAATTGCCGTAAGCTCATTCATTCTCTTTTCTAGTGGAGTGTTTATTCGTACGAGAAATATAATTATTCGATATAATCATCCAAAATAAACCAATAATTTACCAAAAAATATATTAAATTAACTAATTATAATTTCTCTCGAATAATAATGATCTTAAATATACAATTCTTTATATTATTTTAAAATGAGACAGTTCAACCAATTCGATCGAAAATTGGTATATGGTCTGACTTAAAAGGAGAAATATTTAAAAACTTCAACGTTATCAATGTTAACCATTCTGACCAAAATTTAAACTGATTGGACCGTGTTACTGGCGTTTTGCGTTTGTAACAACAAGCGTGTGAAATGCGGGCGTGCCAGGAAGCGGATTCCAAAATGTAACTTAACTTCTTAAACGAGCGATTGGGGTTTGGTTAGCCTTATAACAAGTACTCCAATCAAGTAATGCTAAAACAAAGAAATTCAACTGTAAATGTGTTTACTAATTGAATGAAATGAAAATACAAGTGTTTGAGTAGAAATTGCAGAAGTTCAATCGTAAAGTTCTTTACTGATTGAACAAAATTGAGAATGCTAAGTGTTGAGTGTTTTTGCCTTTGGGCTGGTTTTTGTTGGATTTGATCGGGGGTTGCAAATTGGCTGCTCTTCTCTTATTTATAGCTTTATCATTTGAAAACTGCTGCTTCATGTACCAACTGCACACGTTCTTCCCCACCTTCAGGAACTGCCAATCGTGTCTTTACTTCTGTTGCACGTGCTTTTTAACTTCTTTTCTTCTGAAAATAAACTTCTTGGGCTTATGGGCCATTTAAAACAATATTTAATGGTCATCTCAAATTCGGGCTTAACCTTCTGCAAATGGACTTGGACCTTTTGAATTAACTCCTGGAATAGTCAACCTCTAGAAATCAACCTTTGGAAATCAATCTCTGAAAATCAACTTTCGAAATCCAAATTAGTCAACCTCTGTAAATCAACCTTTGGAAATCAACCTCTGAAATCCAAATTAGTCAACCTCTGAAAATCAACCTTTGGAAATCAACCTCTGGAATCCAAATTAGTCAACCTTTGGAAATCAACCTCTGGAGTCAAAATTAGTCACAATACCCTTTTTATTTTTTGAAAAAAGAATATGGGCTTTTATGGCCTTTTAGCCATATTTTTAATTTTGGTGCAAACAATGTCCCCTATATAATTGGCTTTTTAGAAATAAAGCCATTTATATATATTCTTTTAGCCAAAATTAATTTAATATTCCATCATGATGAGTCTAAAATTTAAAAAATTTGAAAATTCACAGCATGTATTTTTAGCCGGTAAAATTTCAAAAATTCAAATCTATCTAAAAACTCCAAAGAATATTAAATTTTACATGACATAAGTTTTTTGTTTTTATTTTGGGCCTACAGAAAGCCCAAGTGCTTTAGTCTTCTTTCTCCTCTAAACACCCAAATACCCTAAATTCAAATTCTCCAAAAATAAATTACCTGCCATCATTACCTTTTCCACCAAGACCCTTATTTATTCATACTTTTCCACGATAAATGGTCTTCCCAGGGATCTTAATTTTTGTTAGTGATATGCACTAGGTCAATCATGTTTGACCATGTTTTGACTTTATCATTTTGTTATTTATTGATTGGCAGTTTTTATCATTTTATATTAATGATTAAAATACTTGAATGGTTAATTCTTTCTAAGGTCATCAAGTATGTGACTTGATAGTAGAACCCTTAGGTTTAATAAAAGAATTATATACCATCTATCCCTAGTCTTAATAGAACATTGAGACTAGTATGATGTTGACTGATGATTATGTTTTACTAATCATGTATATGAGATATTAAGTCAAATCATAGGTGCTATTTGAGAAATAAGGCACTGGATGACCCACTGTGAGAATACTACATAGATCACTGTCATAAGTAATTCTCATTACAGTTCTATTAGTATAATCCTTTGACCTTGAAATCATCATGGATTTCTACATAGCTATTTCATGTTTTGATACAGTCTTACATTATATTTAACAAGATAATGGAATAGATTGTCATTGGATATGAAAGTAACTATGTGAGAAATGTGATTGACTGAGAAGAAATTTGTCCCTCATTTATTTGAGTAAGATATCTATGGGCCCCTTGAATAGACTGAAGGAAATGCATGGCCATGCTAATTGATAAGGAGTTATCATTTTCAGTCTACTTAGAGTCAAGAAACTAATGATTGAATATTATAAGGATGACAGGACTATGCCTTATATTCAATCAGGATATCGAGAGACAAAGGGATTAAAATATTATTGTAAATGGTTAAATCGGATTATCGATATTCATATAACTTGGGTATTCATAATGTCTTGCTAGAGACCACTTATGACTTGTAGGCTGAAATAGGGATTTCGAGCCTACTGCCAACGTTATATGAACCTACAGGGTCGCACACTAAGAACAGGCCCAAAACAGTTATGGGTTGTACAAGCCCAATGTGATTAAGTGATTAATTATATATATATATATATAAATATATATATATATATATATATATATATTAATTCGAAATTTAAGGATAAGTGTTTTCCTTAATTTATTATTTTTGGAAGATAATAAATATAGTAATTAATATATATGGATAATTATCAAAAAGGAGTTTTTGATAAACATAAACTTGTAGAATTGCAATGAGATTGAAATTCGAATTTGTCTCAAACCCTAGTGTTGTTTATCACTATAAATACACATTAAGCAATTGGTTTGAGAATGACGAAATTTATTGTTCACTAAATCACTAAAATTCGAAATTGCTTGTGAAGCAATAGTGCTAGCACACAAGCACTAGTTTTGGCTAAGGTCTGTTCGTGTGGATACTCGTAGAGGACGCGTTCTTTTGGAGGCGTTTCTGATCCGAGGCCAGGTATCACCAAAGTGAACCACCTCCTTCCTTCCTACATTGCTGTTGAATTCGACATACAAGTAAGTAATTATTCTGTTAATTCGAATTACATGGATCTTGGTTTGGGTTTTTAGATAAATTTTTGAAATTCCGCTGCGTTATGAACCAATAAAACCCAGCAATTTTTAGATAACAAAATTATAATTAATTTGCCATATCACAACCTTTGACTTTCCTTTAATTTCTAATGCAAATGATGGCAGAACCTTTCACTGTGCAACTATTGGCGAGAAAAACTTCCATCTCATCGTTAGACACTGAAACGAAGGTAGCAACTCCTTCGGCTAGGTGCGCGGCTTCAGATGGTGGTCTTCTCTGCGAAGCATTCAACAATTACTACGCTTCACGGCGAATTTCAGCCGCTCAAACAGCTCCTACCCCTCAGAAACACCACAGCGGCTGGTCCTCCACAAGCAGTGTGCCACCTCTAGCGGCCTTCACGCCCAGCAGCTCTCACACCCGGCTATCCATCCAGCTTCTCACCAGCAGTCGGTTCTCCTTCAACGGCGACAGCAGGTCGCTCTTTTCCAACAGCAGCACCACGGCGGCAGCGATGGCGGACAACACCCCCTTGGCAACGGCGAAGACGGACGGCAGCTCCTCTTTTTCTGCCGGCAACTCCTCTGCTCGTCGGCTTCAACACGCTGGCGAATGAGCCCAACGGCTCCTCCAGTTGTAGCACGCCAATCAAACCAGCCGACTCATCTCCAGCAGTTGCGGTGTCCCTCGCAAGCCAGCAGCGTTCCAGCGGCGGCGATGGGTACTCCTTCTCCAACAGGCCAGCAGCTACCCAATCGGCAGCCAGCAACTGAACAACGGCGACTCTGCTCCGGCACCTGCAGTAGGTAAGATTTCTTCCCCTCTCTTTTGTTTTCTAATTAATTAATTAATCGTTTTTAATTAATTAATTTACTAAATGACAATTTGAAAAAATGGGAATCGAATAATTTTGGGTGATTGTGTGTTTTCCCTTTATTGGTTGTAACTAGAAATTAGAATCTATTTTCTGAATTTCATTACTAATAATGCCTATAGGTTATGACGTAGTGTCGTCAATTTCAGTATTTCCTACGGCGATTTCGTCATTTCCCGATGGCGTTTCTTCATTGCCAATCACGGTATCAGGTAAAATTCACTTAACACTATTCAAATTTTTGAATTTTAGCATGTTGTGATTTTGACTTTGTTTGCTACTGAAATCTTTCTTTGTAGCTGGCGATTTAACGACCGGTTTGGTGGCGGAAATTGTAGCTACTACGCCTGCTTTTAGCTCTACGACACTAACTTCTAGCTTCGCGATTCCAAAGGCAATAACTTCTGGCTTTCCGGTAACCAATAATTCAAGTAAGTTCTGAATTGGAACTTCTAAAATTTTAGTTTTTGCCACGTGATTTTGAATTAGTTAGTTTACCTAAGGTTATGATTTTTCCTTATGCATTTCAATTCCATCTCCAATAATTGAATTTAATTGCTCAACATTTAATTTGATGCTAGAACAATTAAGTCCAATTATTCAAAATTTAACTTAGTGCCAAGAACCATTGAGTTCAATTGCTAATAGTGTTTGGCATCAATTTCAGACCTTGCTTTGGCTTCTAAAGAGCTGTTGGTCCTTTATCTTGCTGATGGTACCTTATTTACACCACCCTTCCAACCCAATATAGTGATTAAACCTTTGCAACAAACTGTAACCCTGTCAACGGGTAAGAGTTGATTTTTAGGACTTTAGATGCGTTTTGTCTTCTGGATGGTTGAATATATTTGTATCTTGATATTTGCAGGTTCTCCTAAGTTGGTAGCTACTACTTTCTCTGAATTCACGGCTTAAAAGCCGGCTTTCAACCCTTTTGCTATACCATCCACCTCTTCTCCTCCAGATAAAGGTAAACCACTATATTACCTGCTTTTGTGAGTGGATTGGTTGGTGTGAATTTTGATGCAGGTTTTATCTTAATGGTTTAGGATATCAATAATACTACTAGGAATTTGTAAATTCTTCAGGCTATAGATTTAGCTAAAATGTTCTAAGCCTTTAGAAGTTGCAAATTTCTAGGTGGTTCAGTTTAATCAACACTTAAGGCCCTATGACTTTTTAGGCCTAAATTGTTGACATTCCATTTGAACCATGTTTGTTTTGGCTTTACTTCAACCATTTAGAACTCGAATTGGCTAAGTGATTGGTTTATGTTTATTTTACTTTGAGAATTTGCAAAAAACCAATTTCTTTTACTTTTGTTTTAGCCAATTTCGAAAATGCATATGAAAGTTTAAATTTGTACTTACAGGGTGAAGTAAATGGCATTGTTGATTCTAGACATACTGCCTTTTCAAATTTTCAGCCTTTGATGCCGCCATCCGAGAGAAACATCACGACATGAATTTATAAGCCGTTTGTTCATAATTTGTGAAAGTGAAGTCTGTTTGCCGATAAGAATGAGATAAGCTGAAGTGTAGCATCTCTTTTCAATTTTCCTCCATCTCACTTGCCACACACTGCTGAGAACTCCTCCACCAACTTTGATACTATTTAGCAATATTTGTATATGGAACTAGTCAAGTAGTTGATAGTTGTAATGATTTAGCACCTTCAAAAGTTGTTGGATGATGTTCCTTCTATTTATCTCATAGGACATTTTTTCACACGGCCATTTGGCCATTATTTGCTTGTTGTGACACGTACACTTTCACATATTCACTTGTACATGCATTGCATTACAGAGATGCCATACAGGTACTTTCTAAACTTCAAATGTCTTGGTGTGAAGATGGCTCTCCAGCCATTTGTTTGCTTGTTGTGTTCCACACCAAGATTCACTTACAGGTACAGCAATGCATTGCATTTTCACTATGTGTTTATGTTCCTAGTATGAAGATGGCTTTTGCTATATACTTGTGTAGTGATGTGATGTCCATACCAGGACTTGTTTCACGAACAAATCACATATGTCACTTACAGCCATGCATTGCATTACAGGGCCGTTTTTGTTTGCTGTTGAATGTTGTTGAATTTTCTTTTTATCCCTTTAGCTTAGTTAGCCAAAATTTAAAAAGTCTTAGAGGAATAGAGAACTTATAAATTGTTTATAGTAGGAGTTTGACACTAGGATAGTGGAAAAACAAATTAAAGTTCTATCATTTATCTTTTCCCCTTCCTCCTATGGACTTCTATAAATCTTCCTGCTAATCTCATGGCAACCTTGCCAGTCAATTCTAAGGTGTCTTGCATGGTCTTTTCTAAGTGACCACTTCCCATATTTCTTTTATTATTTCTAGGTGGTGGGTAGATTACTTTCCACCTTTGACAGTCAACTCTTGAAATCAATTTTTAGAGGATCAATTGAACAGTCAACTTGAACTTCTAGGAATCAACTTTTAGAAGTCAACTTCTAGAACAAACTTCTGGAATTAATTTTTTCTAGGTGGTGGGTAGATTACTTTCCACCTTTGACAGTCAACTTCTTGAAATCAACTTTTAGAAGATCAGCTGAACAATCAACTTGAACTTCTAGGAATCAACTTTTAGAAGTCAACTTCTAGAACAAACTTCTGGAATTAATTTTAGCCTCACCAATTTAGCTAAAGTAGCCAAACTTTAGAATTTTAATTATAAAAAATGGCTAAAAGCCATTATATTACAACTTGTGCCAAAATCCATAAGTTAATGAAAAAGTACAGGTTTAGCCAAAATAGCCAAACTCCTAAAAATCTGATAATACACTCGGCTAAAAGCCACAATGTTACAACTCATGTACTGATATTACTAAAACAACTTACATAATCTGCAGTACATGTATGGCTAAAAGCCATTAAGTCATTTCTAAGTTGTATTTCTCCCAGATGGTGGGAGTGTATTTCTTCAAGTACTTTCCATTAATAAATTTTTTATGAGGCTCACCCTCTAGACTTGATAGCCAGTATGCATTCCCCTTCATCACCTTGTGGACTAAGAATGGCCCTTCCCAATTAGTAGACCATTTCCCATATTCTCTGTCTTTAGTACCAGGGGGTAAGATCAACTTCCATACTAGCTCATCCTCTTGAAATGTCTTAGGTCTAACTTTCTTGTTGTAGCTTCTGGAGACTTTCTTCTTCTGTATAATCATATTGTTTAAAGCCTGAAGTCTCCCTTCTTCTAAATTTTCTAACTCCATCATCATGGTTTCATTGTAATCTTCTGGAGTCAAATGATTCTGCTTAGATACTCTCAATGACCTCACCACCACCTTAATGGGTAACACTGCATCATGACCATATGTTAGCATAAATGGACTTACTCCAGTAGCATTTCGCCTAGAGGTGCGATATGCCCAGAGTGCTTCTGATAAAATTTGATGCCAATCCCTTGGATTTTCTTCCAACATCTTTTGAGCTATGTTGATGATAATTTTATTAGAAGATTCAGCTTGGCCATTGGCCTGAGCATAATAAGGTGTAGAGGTCAATAATTTTATTCCATAATCAGTGGCAAATTCTTGCATCTCCTTACCAGTGAACATTGTGCCCTGGTCAGTAGTTACTGATTGTGGAATTCCAAATTGATGGATAATTTCCTCTTTAATAAATTTAATAACATCTTTTTGCTCTGCTTTTACCAATGGCTTAGCGACTACCCATTTGGTAAAATAATCAGTAGCTACAATTATGAAACTGTGATTTTTAGAAGATGGAGGATATATTTTACCTATCAAATCTATGGCCCAACCTCTGAATGGCCATGGTTTGATGACAGACTTCAACTCAGCAGCTGGAAGTCTTTGTATGTTTCCATACCTTTGGCACGATTGACAACCCTTTGCAAAAATCATGCAATCTTTTAGGATAGATGGCCAGAAGTAACCATGTCTTCGGATCAGCCATCTCATTTTCACTCCAGATTGATGTGCTCCACAAACTCCTTCATGAGTTTGTTTCATGACCTCTAGTGCCTCTGTAGTTCCAAGGCATCTTAGCAATAGGTTGTCAAATCCTCTTCTGTATAAAACATCTTCTATGAGCACGTAGTTAACAGCTCTCACTCTTACTTTATACATCATCTTCTTGCTAGGATTCTCCAGGTACTTTTTAATATCTCTCCTCCAATCCATTACTAGTCGGTGGGTTAACTCCTCCGACAGACGTAGGCCATATGCTAGCTGTGATAATTCATCGGTCTCCCAATTTTCCTCTCTAGGAACATGTACTAATTCAACCTCTTCAAAACTCTCTATTAACTCTGTAGATGTCATCGAACGACTCAAATAATAAATAGCCTGTTCATGTCCATCTTGGTTGCTCTGGGCTAGCAGACACCCAATTGAACCTTCAGCTGCTGAAATGTACAACCTCAGAGGTATACCCTTTTTGGGAGGCATCAATACAGGAGGCTTCATTAGATAATCTTTAATTTCATCAAAAGCCTCTTGATGGATGGTTTCCCATATGAAGACATCCTCCTTTTTTAATTTTAACAGGTCTGAGAACACTTTTGTTTTTCCTGCAAGATTAGATATAAATCTCCTTAAGTAATTAACCTGCCCAAGAAACCTCTGAAGTTCTGTTTTATTTCTAGGCGGTTTAGCTTCTCGAATAGCTTTGGTTTTGTTTTGGTCCACTTCAATGCCTCTTTCATGGACCAAAACCCCCAAAAACTTTCCAGCTTTTACACCAAAGGCGCATTTCAGAGGATTGAGTTTTAAACAGTGAACTCTCATCCTCCTAAATGCTTCCTCTAGATTTTTCAAATGATCTTTTATTAGTTTTGATTTTACAACAACATCATCAATATAAACCTTCATAGTTTTACCTAAGAGGTCGTGGAAGATGGCGTTCATAGCCCTCTGATATATTGCACCAGCATTACGTAAACCAAACGGCATGACCACCCATTCAAATGTCCCAATAGATCCTGGACATCTAAATGCCGTTTTGGAGATGTCTTCTTTAGCCACCATAATTTGGTTATATCCAGCAAAACAATCCATAAAAGACAAAAAAGAATGATTAGTTGTAACATCAATAAGAGTGTCAACAATTGGCATGGCATAAATATCTTTAGGAGTTGCTTCATTTAAGTCCCTAAAGTCTATGCATATTCTAAGTTTTCCGTTCTTTTTAACCACTGGAACAACATTTGCCAACCAATTACTATATTTAGCAGGCCTAATAAAGCCTGCTTTACACAATTTTTCAATCTCTTCTTTTACCTTTAATTCAACTTCTTTTGACACTCTTCTTGGAGGTTGGCGGTATGGTTGAAACTCAGGCTTAATAGGAAGCCGATGTTCTACCAATTTCCTGCTTAACCCCGGCATATCAGAATATTGCCATGCAAAGCAATCTTTGTATTCCTGAGGTTCCTCAGAGGTTCCAAGATTCACTTCTTCTAACTCCTCTCTAACATGGATGGCTTCATCATCTATCCAAAGAGGTGCTTGTTCTAGCTCCTCCAAGCCAATCTCATGATCTTCAGAAACTTCTTCTTCTTCATAAACTACTTCAGCATCTAGAACCTCTGCCAAGTTGTTTTCCTCCATAATTCCTTCCATAATGTACTGCATACGTTCTTTTAAGATAGCAGATGCAGCTGCTGCAAACTCACTAGAGGTGAGCTTAATCATTAATTTCTTCAATTATGATTGAGGAGCACGGCTTGTTGTAAGGAACAATAGCCGTTGATCCCAAAATTTCTTCTGCTTTCTTTTTGACCTCCTCATGAGTTTCCAGAGGTTTGCTTTCCCTTGATTCGCCCTTTTTATTTCTTCCAGTGAACTTGATGGGGCCAACACATGAATCATAATAACGGGCTTCAACCATGTTGGTGGCAGTAGTGAATGGTTTTGTATCTGCCCATACCACCTCCACCTCATTTCCTTTCCAAAAGAGCAAAAATTGATGCAGAGATGAAGGCACACACCAGTTAGCATGAATCCAATCTCGTCCCAAAAGAGCTTGGTAGCTAGCTGAGGAATTCACCACAAAGAAAGCAGATAGAGAAGTCTTGCTTCCAACTGTTACCTCTACTGGGAGAACACCAATAGTTTTTGTAAGTTCTCCAGTAAAGGCAGACACACTAACCTCTGTTGAAATGAGGTCTTCTGTAGTTTTTCCCAGAAGGTGTAACATTTTGAATGGCATAATGTTGACTGCCGATCCATTATCAATTAGGACCCTGGAGGTTGGCCTGCCATTGAAGTGAGCTTTAATATACAGAGGCTTGATGTGTTTGGTCATCGCCTCTGTTGGTTTGTCAAAAATTACTCTCTTTGGCCCTCCATCAGTTGGCTCTTGTATAGTAATCTGACTGCGACACCCATCCTTTGGGAATTTAGGTTCCTCCCTCTGAATTTCCTCTACCTCCTCAGAATCATCCAAGGTCCCATGCACATTTGGACCTTTAAAATCGTTTGGCAGGATTAGAGTAAAAGCATTGCAAGTGAGGGGGATTTCGATTTCACCCACTTTGATGGAGGTTTGCTTCCCACCTTCTGTGTCCGACTCTGAATCGCCATTTTCTAGAGATCTCCTCTGAAATTTGCCGCTTTCCTTAACTGGTGGAGTATCATCAGTATCCTCTTTCAAGAGGTCATTTAGTCTCATGCCCTCCTTTAGAATTTCCTCATCCACGAGATCATCCACCTCCATGTAATCTTCTAGGAGGTCATCTAAGTTCATGCCATCTCCTGCAAATTCCCCTTCAAGAAAAGCTTCTAACTCCATGTCTGAAATTTCCTTCTTCGAAGGCACGTGGGAAGTTTTATTTTTCACTTCCACTGCCTCAGAAGATTTTTGGCTTCCAGGTTTCTCCTTCTCAATTAAAATCTCTTTTGACCCCTTTTCCTCAACAACTTTTCTAGGGTTTTCCAAGTGTCTGGACTGCCACTCGTTTCTTGCAGCAGCCCTCAACCTCTGGCGCCTCCTCTTCTGAGTTCTTGTTAGCGGAGGCGGAAACTTCTTGTGATAATTGGTATGCCACCTTGGACTAGGAGAGACCAATGGTGGTACCACAAATCTTTGTTCTTTTCTTCGGTTTTCAAAGGTAGAAGGAACCTCTGGTTGTTTTTCTCTAAGTGCCAAAGGAGCTTTTGGCTTTTCCTCCCTAGGTGCCAAAGGAGCTTTTGGCTGTTCCTCCCTCTTCCACACGAAGGATCGCCTCTCCGGGAAGACATGCCTTTCTGGCCTTCTTTGATAGTAAGAGGCCCTGTTTTGCTTTTTCAAAGGAGGACGGTTAGTAGAAACAAAATTATTAGAGTTTCTAGAACCAAATACCTGCCTCCTCTCTCCTCTCTAATCTCGCTTCACCTCTGATCTCCTCTCCCTTTCAACTCTTTGATCATTTTGTTCTCTGATCCTGAGGTTTCTCTTTATGTCCAACAACAACCTCAAGTCAAGCTCTGAAAGGTCACTGGCATTCACAGACGCCACTGCTGGGAAAGGATCCTCATCTATTACAAGTGCCTCTTTCTTTTCTGGGAATTTTAAAACTCCCTTGGCAATTCTATCCTGTATAATATTTTTGAACCCCCAACAAGAATTGGTTGAGTGGTTCCAGGAGTTGTGGAACTTGTAATATTCTCTGCCTTTCAATTCTTCCTTTGAAGGCATTTTATGATCAGGAGGCAGAGTGATGAACTTCTCTTTCAACAGAAAATCGAAAATTTCTTCTGTTTTTGATACCTCAAAAGTGTACAGAGGTTGGGCATTAGAATGTTGTTGTTTCTTCCAGCCATCAGGTGCCTTCTTAATCAACATAGGGCAGGTGCATGAACCGGTGGCCGTGAGGACGGCTACTGCGGTTTCATATGCTCCCACCTCCTGATAGTAGGTGCCCATTGCCACCTTCTTCTTGTGGCTTTCTTCTCTTAGGAGTTCCTCATATTCAGAGACTTTGGCAGCTAACTCATAAAAGTCCCTGAATTCCATCCCTTGAAATTTTTTCCGGAGCTCAATGTCTAAGCCCCTTTGAGCCATTTTCACATACTCATTTTCTGGGAGGACAATCTTACACCTGCTCCTCATCTTTTTGAAGCGGTGGATATACATATCGGCATCCTCTCCCGACCTTTGAGAAATTCTGGATAACTCAGCAATACAAATCTTCGGCTCGGCCCGGTAGAACTGGGTGTGGAACAACCTTTCCATCTCTGCCCATGTTAACACTGAGTTCCTTGGTAAGGTGGCATACCATGTAAAAGCCGTACCTGTTAAGGAATTAGGGAACAAACGTAACTTAAAATTGGCAATATTGTCAAAGTTGGCCAAAACCCCACACTGAACAGTAAATTTAGCAACATGTTCAATAGTGGAGTGGCCATCCTCTCCAGAATATAATGAAAAATTTGGGATCTTATATCCTCTAGGATAAGGATTTTCCTTGTCAATATAGTCTGGATATGGTTTGTGGAATTGAGGTCGGTCTACTTGTCTCAGACCTGGACCAAACAACTCCTGGACGACCTCTCTCACTGCCTCCATGTCAATTGGCCATGCTGGAGGTTGGTGTGGTAGAGGTTGGTTCCTCTCCTGGGGGAAAATAATTACCCCCGGTGCCCAGAGGTTGTGTCAAACCTCGCCTTACTTAACACGAGATTGACGGTTATTTAAAATATATTTATCTCCAACTCAACATTTTAAAACGTGTTCTGTAAATAATTAAGCACAAATATATGAAAAACCTTTTATACAACATTTTAATTAAACCAGTGTATGAAAACTAAATATTGTTACAAACTTTTATATATATGATTCAAAATACATCTATAAGTACAAATATATTTATTATAAACCAAAACATCAAGGCATCTCAAAACTCGGAGATGTGGCCAACCTCTATGTCTCAAGCCCAAACTCTAAGCCCAACTCCCTCTCTAGTCAATTGTATTGTAGATTGCCTTGCTAACTGAAAAGGTTTTAAAACAACTAAAATGAGCGAAAGCTCAGTGAATAGACATAACAAGCATAAAACATTTATATACTTAAAATAAGTATATCATATAGTAACGAATACTTACAACACAAAATACTTTTAAAGTTCATCTCAAAAGCATTTATAAATATAAACAATATCAAAACAATTTCACTTTAAATATGAAATGTAGTTTGTATTAATCATCAATTATAACATTGATATATTACCCTGTAACAATAATATACACCATAGACCTGAAATCAGGAACACAACACTGATCTACAGTCTAACCAACATATCTAGGAACACTTGATGGCTAACCCTTCTCCATCATTAGCACGGCTCAGCCCTTCTCCCTTCACTGACCATCAATCAAGTGCCCTATGTCAAATGCGCATAGACACTCACAATATCTCAGATGTGCATATAACTATCTCAGCACATAACCTGGTGCATATCATAACTCAGCACCTCCCAAATATATCGTTACAGAGTAGCCATATCACATAAAAGAAATCTCAATTCATTCCATCAAAACTCAATACAATTCAATAATAAAACCATTTCAAATTCTCATTCAAAGTTAACCAAATCAAACGACTATTGAATTGCCGAAAGGTATTACACATTCATAAAAAAATACTCATTATATCAAAAGCATCAAAGCTTTACAAAAATCAAACAATTATATAGATTCAATTCAAAACTTCTTTCATTTTATACAACATTTACCAAAGGTAGTATTTGAAATATTTAAACAAGGCATTTCATCGAACACCTTTCGTGCATTCCAAAACAACCATATATAACTATTTAAAACACAATAAACCTTGACATTTTGAATATCAAAATAGCATATATATTTCAGTAGCAAGGGCTAGTATATCGACTCACCACACAACAACCAAAACTAGTCCAAAATCACGTCACAAGCTGCCTTACTTTCTACTTGCACCGTCGTTGCCAAAATGAGCACCTAAATGAGTAATGTAAATCACAAAACACCATCACAATCATATATACATACCTGTACAGATATCCAATACTCATTTGACCTAAATTCAGATCCTACAAATGGATTTCTATATGGTTTATGCATGATTATTAACATGGCAACAAATCTGCCTTAGTAGGCAAAACATTAAGCTTCAAATCAAACATGTCCTGTGAATAGTCTAGACATAATTTTAACAAACCTTTCGGTGAAGTTTTATCCCTTTGAGTCTAATATCCAAAGAAAAAGGAATTTCATAATTTCAATATCGAAGCAATGAGTTATACCAGTTTTTGTGAGGTCAGGTCAAACTGCTTTCACAATTTAAGCAATAAAATGCCGCGGTCGTTTTCAATATCAAAACAACAGAATCAGATCACACTCAAAGAATACAAGTCGTAGTAGACACTCTAAAATTTCTGTGAAATCAAGAATTACTCGATTTGGAGATATATAACTCGACTTATGTGTAAAATACAGAAGCTACAATTTCTGTCACAAAACAGAACAAGACCACAACTAGGTATGCTATAGTTCAAAGCATAAATAGATGAAAGAACTTACCAATTCTGTTTTCCCACACCTTATAATGACTTAGATCATTGATAATTGAGGTTTATCTTCTGAAATGAAATTAGGGATTGAAGGATTTCGAATTTGCTCTCTTAGGTTTTAGGTTTCATTATATGTAAGAATAAAGAGGTGCTTTTTAACTTACTCTAAACACTTATCCTTATATATAACATATTAAGATATTTATAATGTTTAAAATTAGAAAATGAATAATGTTACCTTTAGTACTTTAACAATTCCAAGAGTTCAATTGAAACCTTAAAGATTCAATTCGTTTCAAACTCACGAAATTAACTTAGTTACCGACGAACTCCCATTTCAATTGACATGCTAAATAAACTCTAGCGTTTTAATGCATGATAATGAATGTATAATATAACATTAGAGTACGGGTGTGTCAGGTTGAGTGTAATTTTGGTTAACCTCTGGATCCTCCACGGGAGGATGATTACCACCTGCATTAAACGGCCTAGAATTCTGGCCAGTTTGATTATTAGTTTTAAATGAATTAAAATGAGCAGGTTCATCTCTTTTGTGAGGAGGTACATACCTTTCTTCAGAGGGTGAGTTTGAGATTGGCACATGACTAGTGCTCCCAATCTCCTGGATTCCTCCGGATGACTGCCCCCCGTGTCCGTTAGGATCTTGTTTGGCCGTATTAACAGCCTCTGGTACATCACCACCATGAGATGACACTTTGACAACAACTATCAATTCTGCCAAATAGCGTTCCATTTCGAACTGCTTCTTATCCATCACCTCATGTTTCTTGGTCAACTCGGCTTGTGCTTGGTTAAAGCTAGCCTGAGTCTGTTTCATGTCTAACATGGATTTTGACAGCATGTCTAAAGCCTCTACCAATCTTGGCTCAGAATTTCGCCGAGTTGGTGTCTGTTGCTCTCCAAAGCCAAGAGGCACATCATCACTCGCCTCTCCTAGAGGCAAATTTTCTTTTTCAATGCTTCTGACCATGTGAGCCACATAGTCTCCATGTCCTACATTTGTAGTAGTAGGATCATCCACTGTATCCTGGGATACAATAACATCTTTTCCTTTTTCACTTCGAGTTCTAGCGATAACTCTTAGTGTCCCACTGGGCGTGCCAAAAATTGTTACTGCCGTTTTGCGTTTGTAACAACAAGCGTGTGAAATGCGGGCGTGCCAGGAAGCGGATTCCAAAATGTAACTTAACTTCTTAAAACGAGCGATTGGGGTTTGGTTAACCTTATAACAAGTACTCCAATCAAGTAATGCTAAAATAAAGAAATTCAACTGTAAATATGTTTACTAATTGAATGAAATGAAAATACAAGTGTTTGAGTAGAAATTGCAAAAGTTCAATCGTAAAGTTCTTTACTGATTGAAGAAAATTGAGTATGCTAAGTGCTGAGTGTTTTTGCCTTTGAGCTGGTTTTTGTTGGATTTGATCGGGGGTTGCAAATTGGCTGCTCTTCTCTTATTTATAGCTTCATCATTTGAAAACTGCTGCTTCATGTACCAACTGCACACGTTCTTCCCCACCTTCAAGAACTGCCAATCGTGTCTTTACTTCTGCTGCACGTGCTTTTTAACTTCTTTTCTTCTGAAAATAAACTTCTTGGGCTTATGGGCCATTTAAAACAATATTTAATGGTCATCTCAAATTCGGACTTAACCTTCTGCAAATGGACTTGGACCTTTTGAATTAACTCCTGGAATAGTCAACCTCTAGAAATCAACCTTTGGAAATCAACCTCTGAAAATCAACCTTTGAAATCCAAATTAGTCAACCTCTGTAAATCAACCTTTGGAAATCAACCTCTGAAATCCAAATTAGTCAACCTCTGAAAATCAACCTTTGGAAATCAATCTCTGGAATCCAAATTAGTCAACCTTTGGAAATCAACCTTTGGAAATCAACCTCTGGAGTCAAAATTAGTCACAATACCCTTTTTATTTTTTAAAAAAAGAATATGAGCTTTTATGGCCTTTTAGCCATATTTTTAATTTTGGTGCAAACAGACCGACATAACTATTTTTCATTGAAAAATTCTAAAAATTCACAAACAATATAAACAATGAAACAATTTTAACAAATCAAACAAATTAAATTTTTTAATTAACCCCTCAAAATTCAATTTTTTTAAACTAAAACCAAAGGATTAGATATTATAAAAATTCAACAAAAATATATCTTTGGTTCGATTTGATTTTGGACATAAAAAATTTAATTATGTTCAAATTTACACAAAACCAAAATAACCAAGCCGAGAATTAATCAAACCGACAAGTTCGATCTGATTTGATTTAATATTTTGGTTTAATTAAGTTTGGATAAAAATTAAAAAATTGGTTTCGTTTGGTTTGAAAATTTCATTTAAAAATATTGATTCAGTTCGGTTTAGTTTGATACTATAAAAAATTGACCTTTTGGTTCGGTCTATTTTTGCTCATTAATGTTTTTAAGTAAGCACTGTAATAACCGCGTTAAAACTAACCAAACCATCTTGTCCGATTTTTTTTTTTTAAATTAATTCCATAAATTCAATTCAATTTTTTTGAAACTGAAATTTTTTGATTCAGTTTAATTTTGAAAAAAATAAATATCTTTGGTTCTATCTGGTTTTATTTTATATTATAAAACTATTTGTTTTTTTGTTCGGTTTGAATTTGAAAATAATAATTTTTAGTTAAATTCTAATGTAAATTCGTAATAACAGAGCCAAAACTGACCAAATCGAGAATTCAATTCGGTTTTTATAATATAAGTCTTTAAAATATTGATTTAGTTCAGTTTTGAAAAAGAAAATGGTTTTGTTTGGTTTTAAAAATAAACAATATCGATTTACATAAGTTTGGATTAATTTTATAAAAAACATTTAATTTTTAGTTCAGTTCGATTTTGCACCTTAAAAAATTAGTTAAGTAAAATATGATTCTTTTGACTTTTGATTTAGATGAAAAAATGATTGAGATGGTTTTTTTTTAAAAAAAAATACTTCAATTTATTTAATGTTATAAGAAAATTTGTTTTTCGATTCGCTTCGATTTTATTTCTTTCAATATTTTTATTTATTTTGATATAAAAAAATTTAATTCGGTTCAGTTTGACTTTACAAAAATTGATTAGGTTTTTATTTATTTTTAAAAGATTTATGTTTTTATAATTTTAATAAGATTTTATAACTTAAATTTATATTTGATTTTTTTTGTTACAAGGAGAAGAGATAAATTCTAAGCAGAAAACAAACTAAACACAGAGGTTATACGACACACCATGAACATTGTGTAATAACCAAAAGCATAAGCTAGATGGAGGACTATTATGAGAGACGAACCCCATTAAGTTCTCATTGCTTATAGAGGCGAGATGATCGGCCGCAAAATTAGCTTCGCTAAAGATATGACACACTCTAACTTTCCAGTTCTTAACGACCAGAGACTGAATTGTAGCAGCTAAATTGGAGAAGTGACATGTATTAGAGCCTTTATTAATTAAATCCGCCACGTTTATATTATCAACTTCGAAAATAACCCGTCCCAACCCAAGATCCCAGCCCATTTGGAGACCATAATAAACACCTCGAAGCTCATCTCCCAAACGAATCAACACCTATGATCATGGAAAAACTACCAAGCCAACCATCGGGCTATATTCGATCTTGAACTGAAGGCACCATCCGTATTATTTTCAACCCAACCTATAGGAGGACAATGCCAAGAAATATGGGCTGTCTTTTTTGGCTGAATAATCATTTTCGTAGTCATAGAATTATAACAAAAAGAATATATTAAATTCTATTGTTAATGTACGAAACCAGCAAATTTGCTTTATTTCTGCACATCTAAATATGCCAAACTGTAACGCCAAAAGCCCACACCCAGTCATCCTTCAAACTGCAGTTACTTCTATAGATTATATAGCGAATTAAGGCATAAATGTACATCTGAATCTAAATTTCTTTCTACTTCTCACTATCTCTGAGCGACCAATATATATACAATGTCTATTGAAAACTTAGAAAGAGCATACAGATGGTGGATCTGATGAACTTTTTTTATTGTTACTAGTATTACATGCTATACACGTGACTCATAACATGATCGTTAAAAATAATATAGTTTTAAATAATAAATTAAAAATACTATAAATTAGTTAATTGAGCAATTAACTAATTTCTTTGTAAATTATTCTATTAATATAGTACTACTAATTTACTTTATTTAAGTATTAAAGTACTTGTTTATAGTGTAATTTTTTAATTAATAATTAAAGTAATATTTAATAATTGTAGCTTATTAATTGAGTAATTATAATGTTTATAAATTATTAATGGATACTGAACCTTTTAAGTTTGGACCTAGACCTCTTAATCTGAATCTAAATCTATAAGTCTGAACCTTATTAAGTATAACAAAGTGGATTAAAGGATTAGATGTAAGATTGAATCCTTAGGGATTTTTCTCTCAAGGACGAATCCTTTTGGATTCACTCATCAAGACCAAACCTCTAATTAGCGTTTCGCCTGAGTATACTCTAAATCACTAGTATAATTCAGATGAATTCCCATCTTATCCGAAAAAGACTTCTTATTTGAACACAACTCAATATAAGAAGTTAATTGATGAATTTGGGATGGAGTTTGATCAACCAGTTCTGTATGAATGGATGCCAACTTATTGCAATCTCTATAACAAGTTTGGACATACTGCCTTTCAATGCAAAATTCAACAAAAGGAGAACAAGATGTGGGTGCCTAAAGTTAAAGAAGTGGAGAGTCAGGAGGAGAAAGAAACAGGTAATGAAATAGTAACAAATGAGGTTGTGTCTAACTCTCTAAAGATAAGGATACCTGGGGAAACCTAGACAAAAGTTATTGCTAAGAAGAAATCTCCTGTTGCTATTATGTTTGGTGTGTCTGGTACTATTTCTAGTAATGTTACCCAGAGGAGGATATTTGTGAAGGATAAAGGAGTTATAGGTGATGGAAGGAAGGTTTTGAAGGAGGGTGAACCCCCTGATAGGGGATGATAGGCACATGGAATATAAGGGGTCTAAATGACCCAATAAAACAGTCAGAAATGAAAAATCTGATTGTTAGTAAGAGCTTGTATGCTATGGGAATTTTGGAAACAAGAGTTAGGCCAGTTAACTTTGATAAAGTTTGGAAGAGTTGTAAGTTGTTCAAATGGAATGTTATAAACAACAATAGTTTCTCTGAGTTGGGCAGAATTTGGATAACTTATGATCCTGCATTAATCCAAATTAGCAATATTACTTATTCAGCTCAATGTATTCAATGTGAAGTAAATTGGGAGAATAATGAATTTTTATGGTCTGTTGCTTATGGATCAAATGATGAGATTGACAGCAAAAATTTATGGAGGGAGCTTATGAATTTCAGATCTACTAATAGAGGTCCTTGGTTGGTAATGGGTGATTTTAATGCCATGACTAATGCAGGGGAGAAAATTGGAGGTAATGACAGTTTTGAGCATAGTGGAGAGGATTTTCTTCAGTGCATAAATGATTGTAATCTTAGTGAGTTAAAGAAATTTGGGTGTGAGTTCACTTGGACAAATAATCAAGCTGGAGAAGCCAGAATCTGGAGGAAACTAGATAGGGCTCTGATAAATTCTGAATGGTTGGATAGTTATGGTGATTCAGACTATGTTGCTCTTAATGCAGGAGTTTCAGACCACTCTCCTTTGATAGTTACAATCAACAAGACAGTTAATAAAGGGGCTAAGCCTTTTAAGTTCTTTAACATGTGGATGGATAATGAAAAATTCATTGACATTCTGAAAGAGGTTTGGGGGGTGGATGTGACAGGATGTGCTATGTTCAATTTGGTTCAGAAGCTTAAGAATCTAAAGGTCAGGTTGAAAGATCTAAATCAGAATCAATTTTCTGGGATTTCTCTTAAAGTTAAGGAGAGTAGGAAGCTTTTGGAGGAGTTGCAAAATAATCTCCAGAAGGATCCTTTAAATGAGGATTTGCTTATGGAAGAAAGGGCAGTTTCTATTCACTACAAGAATTGTCTGAATGCAGAAGAAAAGTTTCTAAAACAAAAGTCCAGAATCTCTTGGTTAAAGCTAGGAGACAGTAATAACAAGTTCTTCCACAATTCTGTTAAAGTCAGAAGATGCAGGAATAGAATAACTAAATTGGTTGATGCCAATGGGAATGAGCTGAAGACTCAGGAAGAGATTAGTGATGCTATGGTTGATTTTTATGAAAAGCTGTTGGGGAAATCATATCAAAGGAATCACCTAGATCCTAACATTGTTGACAGAGGTCCAAAATTGGGGGATATAGATTCTAATAGTCTTGTTACAGCAGTTACTCAAGAAGAGATTAAATGTGCTATGTTCTCTATTAATAAGGCCCCTGGGCCAGATGGCTATTCTAGCCTGTTCTTTCAGAGAAACTGGAACATAGTGGGAGGAGATGTTGTTAAAGCAATCCAAGAGTTTTTTTTCTACAGGAAAGCTTTTGAGCCAGGTAAATGCTACTGCTTTGTCTATTATCCCTAAAACTGTATCTCCAAACAGTTTAAATGACTACAGACCGATAGCATGTTGTAATGTCCTGCTGAAATGCATAACGAAAGTCATAGCCATGAGACTTAGTAGATGCATCAGTTCCTTAATTAGTCAAAGCCAGTGTGCTTTTATTCCAGGTAGAAGGATTATTGACAATGTTCTTTTGGCCCATGAACTTGTGCATGATTACCCTAATGAAAGAGGTGTTGCTAGCTGTGCCATGAAAGTAGATCTAAGGAAAGCCTATGATACTATTGAGTGGGATTTCTTAGAGGAATTGCTGTTAGGACTTCAGTTTCCTAGAAGGTTCATAGAGTGGATCATGATTTGTGTAAGGACCCCTAGGTACTCTGTTTCCATAAATGGATCTTTGTATGGCTATTTTAGGGGTGGTAGGGGTTTGAGACAGGGAGATCCCCTCTCCCCCACCTTGTTTGTGATTGTGATGGACTATCTATCCAGGAATCTTTCTGAGATTGGAAGCAGGAATTGTTTCAAACATCACAGAGGTTGAGGCTCTGAAACTAAACCATCTCAGCTTTGCTGATGATCTCTTTCTCTTTTGTCATGGAGATTTGGCTTCAGCTAAATGCCTGAGGGAAAGTTTAACTCACTTTCAGGAGGTGTCTGGTATCTGTGTCAATAAAGATAAAAGCTCCATTTTTTTCTGCAATGTTCCTGCTGATCAGAAAAGGAGTATTTTAGACCACATGGAGTTTGGAGAAGGTTACCTTCCTGTTAAATACTTAGGGATGCCTCTAATATCCAGGAGGCTTACTAAAGATGATTGCCAAAAAGTAATTTTAAAAATTACTAACAGAATATCTGCCTGGAATGTTAAATATCTCTCCTATGCAGGAAGATTGCAGCTCATTAACTCGGTCCTTATGAGTTTACACTCTTACTGGAGTCAGATCTTTATTATCCCTAAAGCTGTAACTAATGAGATAGAGAAAATCTGCAGATCCTTCCTTTGGAAAGGCAGCTCATCTGGAAGGAAGTATGGTGGTATTGCCTGGGATACAGTTTGCCAGAACAAGAAGAGTGGTGGTCTAGGGATAAAAAAGTAGATATTTGGAATACTGCTGCTGTGATGAAACAGGTTTGGATTATGTTAACTGATAAATGCTCTTTGTGGCCTCATTGGGTTATTCATAATAAACTCAAGAAGCTGAGCTACTGGGGCATTACAAAGCCTTACAAAGCATCTTGGAGCTGGAGGAACTTAGTTAAGTTGCGAAGTATAGCTAAGGATCTTTTTGAGTATAAAGTTGGCAATGGTAGGGATACTTACTTCTGGTTTGATCCCTGGGTTCATGGTAAATCTGTGCTAGATGTTTTCCCTAGAATCAGCATAGAAGATGCAGACATTCCCAAGGATGCAAGAATTGCTGACCTATACAGGAATGGTACCTGGATCCTCCCAGATGCAGCAGATGAGGTGACCCTTAATGCTTGGGAGTTCCTCAGAAACAATTTCATAGTTAACAGCCAGGAGAGTGATAAGGTGATGTTCCTAAAGAAGAATCACTTTACCATAAAAGATACTTGGAAATTCCTCCTCCCTGATTCTCCAAAGGTCTCTTGGTATTCATTGTTATGGAAGGGTCCTAATATACCTCGGTATAGTTTTATTACTTGGATTGCTATCCAAAAAGGTTTGAACACTAGGAATAAACTCTTCAGGTGGGGCTCTGTAAACAGTTCCAGGTGTGTTTTATGCAATGATGATTCTGAAACTATTGAGCATTTGTTTTTCCATTGTAAATTCTCTGATGTTGTCTGGAGGGGAGTTCTGAAAGGCTGTGGCATTCGCAGAGATCTTTTAAGATGGGGTAGAGAAATCAGTTGGTTTACCAGGAAGTTCAAAGGCAGGAATTTGAGAAATAGGTTGTGCAGATTGGCTTTCTGTGCAGCTGTTTACTACATTTGGATAGAGAGGAATGATGCAGTCTTCAAAGGTTGCAGGCCTAGGGATAGTGAAGTTATAAAGAAAGTCAGATTTGCTGTTTGTAGTAGACTTAATCTCAGTATTGATACTGATGTAAATAGCTGTTGGATGTAACAGCTTGTATTAGAGGTTGTAGGCTGTATTGCTTGGCGTTTTAGCCTTTTTATAAAATCTCGGTTTATTGACAAAAAAAAAACAATTCTAGTATCATCTACTATTCTCAAACCATCTAGAAGAAACGAAAGAACATTATATTGCTCTATCTGTCTTGGTAGGTTGTAACATGTTTAAAAGAAATTGTATAATTTTGTGTACATACCTTGTATCGATGAGACGCCTTTTGATAATGATTCTAATCCTTTCATCCTCGTCAAATCCTCGTGGGTTTGATACCTGAACTTTTATCCACTCTATTACGGTTGCGTTACCGTATACTTGCGGTAAATGACCGACAATTATCATGCGTTATCATGTAGGATTGAGTCTAAGATGTTGTGTAATTGATTTTTATTATATTAGTGAAGTATTAGAAGGTGTACGTGTAAATTGAATGCTTAATTATAGTCCATGCGCACATGATTTAGGTGTGGATAAGGGAAAGAAAAGTGTCGGTGCGAATTAAGCAAAAAGCTGAATCGGTGTGGTTAGTAGATATGTATGCTCTTGCAACTGAACTTGACATGTTATTTAGATATTCAATATTTTAATATTTAAAGAGTTTTAATGTGGTTTGTTTGACTGTTTTGAGATGCACGAAAGGTGTTCGACAAAATGTCGAGTTAAATGTTTCAAATATTGTTTTATGAAATGTTTTCAAATATCATTTTATGACAAGTTAAAATACTGTAAGACCACGCGAAGACTGACTTCCTTTTCAGGATAACCTGTTCAATACTCTTTCTTGCCTTAGGGGTAAGATCGCTTGAGACAGAGATTTCTCTGTGATTTTTCTTTGTACTAATATTGAATGCATCCGTTTTAATGGATCTAATGTCATATATGCATATAGATTGATCACTAAAGATAGTATGTTCATTAGGTAAGACATCACACAAATGCGCATAATTACTATTTATGCTATCAACTTTGGAAGCAAAAATAGTGCCATCCTCATAAATGGATGCCGACATTACATCAGTTTCATAAAACAAATTTAAAATGTTGCTAAATAAAAATTCTTCCAAGTTTTCTAGAGTATCCTCCACAAGGATTGGGTCTCTAAGCATGTTGTTGAACAAGTCTTCGGCGAGCAGGTCTTGTGAGGCGGCATCCTTTGTCTCTCCCTTCATGTCCTTGAGGACATATTGGAATATCTTAAAGCTTGGCGTCTGATTCCCTTTCTTCGTGATCGGCTTGATCTCTTTAAATGAATTACTCATTTTGGTTTAGCCGGCGACCTGGTCCTCATTGTCGCAATGCGTCATCTTGTGATTGAAGATGTTTGGTTTGAGCGTTTGACTACACTGGACCTTGCCTTCCTGAGCAGCAGTCAAAACTATCTTTCTTGTATGAGTGCATCCATAATAGGTTAGTATATGATGTACAATATTCTGGATGCATGAGATGCGTGATATTCATGATATCGAGGGTTAGTTAATACATAACACGTAACATTTAGTGCATAGAACAGTTGATATCACACACACATGTTATTTATTCCAACCTTATTTCTCCCACACACAGCGAGGTTTCATTCCTAGGATATACCTGTAAGCTCTCTTCTAGCAGTTATACAACAAACAGGCGACGATTGTCAATGTAAGAATCGTTTATCTTTTAATTGAAAGGTGTGAAAACATAGAAAGTGGACCCGGCGGTCCGAAAGTGTCACGACTCAAAATCGTTTGTCTTTTAGTGATAGACTTTAAGCTTAATCTAAACACTGTAAACCCTAATCCTAATCTAACCACTGTAAATAGGATTGTTAATTACCCTAGTCAAAGGCGACATCAATACATATAGAAGTAAAATAATCAAACCCTAAAAATAGCTCTATTGGTCAAACCCCCCAGCCCCAAGACACACGCTTAACAGTCAATTTCAGTCAATAAAACAAGCTTCTACATTTCAATCAATTAAGAACGCCCTGCTACGCACCGATCGAAAGCTGGATTCCGCATATGGATCACCAAAAAACAAGGCAAGGACTTAGAAAGATAATCTTGAGGATCCAACTATAATCTCTATCATTTTTTCATCTGTTCGAATGTTAGATATGTCACGATCTATTGCTTTAACTGATAAATTATTTTAACTAATTCTGATGCCATAACTGCTATAACCGTCAATTCTGATGATTATGTCATGCTTAAACCAGATCTATATTAAAAACATTCTTTTTAGGATATTTTACATATTTTAATTGCTCTCATATGGCATATCTGATCAAATCTGATAAGATCTATAGCTATAATTGTTTGTTTAGCCATATAATGCTTTTTCTTCCATGATTATTGTTCTTAACATGTTTTCCATCAAATCTACTTGAAAACATATTTTTAGGATGTTTTTGAATGTTTAGGATGCTTAGATTTCAATTCTAGTACCTATTTTGTGCGTTTTGAGCATTTTTTGAGTGTTTTACATGAAAATCTGAGCCGAACGACGAACTGTCGTCATCCCCTAGCAGTGGCGCCGTTGCCACTACACCATGGTGCCACTATCACTTCATAGTGGTGCCTTCACCACTATGAGTGGCACCATGGTTGCCTCTATTCTTCGTTCTCATATCGCTCCCAGATCCTTCCTAACCCAATCCAAATTTATTTTGGCGTTTCCGGATTTGTTTGAACTCGGAAGTGAGCCCCTTTTGAGCTCATGGAATTGTATTTAGTTGAGGCTTTAATTCTGTTTTATAATGGGTCAAACTCAGTTTGTATCAGGCCTTGAAGCATAGATTTGTAATCTACCCAGTCAATAGGGCCTTAAAGCCCAAACCTGATGAAACCAGCAACTTCCGGTGGATCTGTATCGACCTCGACCTTAATTTGAACCAGTTGATCTGTATCGACGAGACAAAGAACTTCTGTGTCCTAACATAGTCCTGATTCCGACCGTATCGACAAACAGATAGAGATGAGTTTCAAACAGTCTAGTTCGACAAGGTTTAAACGTATCTTTAATCTTGTATGTATATCAATTGCCTATGTGTATGCTTATAATGTATAAACGCTTTCCAAAATATGTCCAAATCCAATATTAACAGGTTAAAGGACTTAACCACCTAAATTAGTAATCAAATCCAGCAAATCCAATAATCACTTAGAAATCATATGATTGCCATGAAAATGTACTTAGAAGGTTGTACAAGAATTCAAGATGACTTAATAAATTCATTCTCACTTAGACATATGTTTTAAGGCTTTATGCATGTAAAATGATCATGACCAGCCACTTGTCTATTATTTGATAGGCATTTTAAGGTTATATGTATGCTTAGGGGTATCTACTACTTGCCTCACATGTCTGTCAAAATCGAGTTATATGCGCGTCTAAACATGATTTATTGCTTTTCTTTATCGCTGTCATACATATTAATTTACTTTGCAGTTCATTATCTTATGAATTGCATGAATGTCGAGATGAGAAATAACCGGATATATCCGGTAAATAAAAATGTAATCGATAAGTCAAGTACAAGAGTTTCGGTAATGTCCATCGAACCCGGTCTTTTGGTCTGATGTACGATAATCTCATACATATGCGAGTGAGGTTATCTAGTCGGTAGAAAAAATATTTTCTAAATGAGTTAAGCGGCGATTCCATTTCTCAAACCTTTCCAGATCTGAAGTTAGTCATAAGTTTGGGCGAGCGGACCTCGAACCCTGCTCCACTCACAATTACTGTATTTAAATTAAAATATATTTTAAATTTTAAATTTTTGAATTTTAAATAAAATTTGCAAAAATTATAATAGTATGTAATTAACTACTATATTAAAAATATTAATAAAATACATAATAACAAGTTATATTACCATCAAGGCTAATGGGCTGAAAAAACTCTGACCTTTGTTTTGGTTTTCAACTGTACCCCGATAAAGTAATTTTTTCAATTTTACCCTATTTTGCACTTTTGGTTTTCAATTGCACCCTAATGCATTAAATTAAACTCTTTTCATTTGCATAATATTCAAAATAGGTCCTTCACGTTTATTAAAAAATTCAAAAGTTCTTTAATGTTATAAGATATACCAAAAGCCAGCTTCTCTATAATATAAAAACAATTAATTAAATTTAAATTAATTAATAAAAATAATTTTTTTTTAATTTTCGGAGGAGGAGCAGCTCCTCGTTGAGGAGAATGTGTAGCTGCAGCATCTCCTCACCTGAGGAGCAGCTGCTCCTCCTCTTCCGAGGAGCTGTTGCTCCTCGGTAGAGTATGAGTTTCGGTCAAAATTAAAAAAAAATTGTTTAGGGGTTTCCGATGGAGTTGGCGGTGGATTGTTTGGATGATCGTGGGTGACGAGCGAAGTTTGGTCGATGCGCCTGATGATGACGGGTCCGATGAAAGCGAAGTGGAACGTATTAAAATTTAGGCTTAATTTCTTAAAAAACCCCCACCTTGCATTTTTTTTCGTTTATACCCTGACCTTGTAAAAACACCATTTGTACCCAATTTTGAGTTTTTATGTTTCATCTCTACCCAAAAGCATTAAATTGTACTCTTTTCATTTGAAAAAAAGTTTAAAACAATCCCTCATTTTTAACTTATATACGAATTAGATATTAATGTTATTAATAGTACAAAAATACCATCTTTTTCAAAAAATTAAAAATAATAATAATTTTTTTTAGTTTTTTTAAAAAATATTTCGAATTTTTTTTAATTTTTTCAAATTTTTTAAAAATATTTCCGACAAAAAAAATTAAAATTAATAATAATTTTTTTTAGTTTTTTTAAAAAATATTTCGAATTTTTTTTAATTTTTTCAAATTTTTTAAAAATATTTCCGACAAAAAAAATTAAAATTAATAATAATTTTTTTTAGTTTTTTTAAAAAATATTTCGAATTTTTTTAATTTTTTCAACTTTTTAAAAATATTTCCGACAAAAAAAATTAAAAATAATAATTTTTTTTTTAATTTTTTATTATTTTATCAAATTAAAAAAATTAATTAATTATTTGGATGTATTTGATTATTTTTTAAGTTTAAGGATTTATTTGTATATTTTAAAATAGAAAAAGTATGTTTTAAACTCTTTTCCAAATGAAAAAAGTACAATTTAATGCTTTTGGGTAGAGATGAAACATAAAAACCCAAAATTGGGTACAAATGGTGTTTTTACAAGGTCAGGGTATAAACGAAGAAAAAGTGCAAGGTGGGGGTTTTTTAAGGAATTAAGCCTAAAATTTAATAATTAATTATAATTAATGTTCTATTTAAGATTTATTTGAAATTTTTTTAACGACTTGTTTAAATTTGTCCAAATGGAAAAAAAGTACAAAATAATTCTTATATGTATTTATTTTAATTCCTATAATAATAAAATTATTAATTTTTTAATTCAGAATGCTATTGAAAATAAAAAATTTCAAATAAAATAAAATTAAAAAAATTGCGACATCGAAATGGAATTAAAAATCAAAATAAAGATTAGGGTTTTTTGAGCTCATTAGTCTACCCAACAATCTATATACTATCTTATAAAGTAGAACCGAAAAACACTGTACAATGAACAGTGCTTTCGGCTCTTTTCTATTTTACCCCTTCGTTTCACTTTGAATAACAATTTAACTCTTTCTCATTATATAACACTTTCTCATCAAAATGAGGTGGACGGCTGGATTTTAAAAATGAGAGACTTTGTGGATGTGTGCCTCCCTTTTTGGAGAAGTAGTGACTCAGCCATGTACTTCTTTGACACTTGGTTGATATAAATTGGAATTGCTTACAAGTGTTATGAAGCTTAAGCATGGACGATTTTCATCTATATCTTCTTCAATTATTTCCCAACTTTGCCCCTACATAATAACATTATAAAAGGAGCTGTCATTGAACAATTCAAATTCACAGTGCTTTTACGAAAGTTAATAGTTTAATTAATTAGATTATTTGTTGTTTTGCCTTCATTAGACATTTTGATCAAGCCAGCTCTCAGGTTAAGTATACTTTCATTTTAATATTTTATTTTCTTTTTAAAATACTTTGCAGAGTGAATAAAAGTTTCTTTTAGAATCAAATTTTTACTTTTTTTTGTACAAATCATTTATTTTTTCAGTTTTTTGGTACAAGCCGGTAAGAAGATTAACCCAATTTTAACCAGTTTTTTATATTTAACAAAGTTCTTATTAACAATTGAGGGAATGAGAAATGAAATTTACTTAATTGTCGTCAAAAAGAAATCTAACATGATCTTGTGCTTTTAAACTGAATTTATATCCATGTTTTGGACATGGACGCTCTGTGGCTGCGTATACGCCCTTGAACGACCTTGGAGTTGTACTTATAGTTACAGATCTAACTTGATAAATTAATCACTGGATTGTTAACATCGTTTTTGAATCGAACTTCGTTTTCCTCGGCTTCCTTTAAAACGATTTGCAGATCTGTCCCAACATACCGTATGTGCAGCGGATCGTTCATCGTTTCAGTTGGCACCGAATGAAAACTAACCCTGGAAATGGGTTTCAACCCTACAACTAAAATTGTAGATAAAAGTACATATTAATCCTTCTACGATTGTTGAAAGAAATTTTAACCATTAAAGATATTCTTTTGACTATTAATTTCTTAAATATAACAAAATTAACTACGTAAACCTTTTGGATAATATTGTTCAAAATTATTAGTATTAATTATATTTAGTCATTTGTTTTTTAAAATATAAAATTTATTTATAATGGAATCTATACATATATTACAAACATCAAAATAAAAAAAATTAAATTAGTGAAACATAAACCATTAATATTATGAACTAAAATAAAATTATAAATAGAATAATTAATAAAATGCTACCTCATTTTTCTTCACCTTTCAATTTTACTATTGTATTCAAATAAAAAAAATCATCATCATTAATCTACACTTCTTTCACTTAATTAGAGTAGTCAATTATTTTTTAATTTTAGAGTAATGGTCTGATACCTGATTTAAGGAATATTTAAAAAATAATTAAACTATATATTAAAAGAAAAAGTAGAACCGCACATCGTTCGATTACGTAAAATTTCACACACCCCACCTAAATAAATTTTAGTGGGCATCATCATATTATTATTATTGAGTTTGGTATTTATTTTGAAACTTTGTTTTCCTTGTGACGTTTCATAAGCTATCGCGTTGACGGACCCTAGAATGTTCCTTATGCATTTATTTTTATTAAGACTTGCATTGTTTTTTATGTAATATGAATTTTATTGTTCGGTTTGTGAGCCGCGCGCGAGGGAGAAGAATCTGTATGAGTTCCTTACTGTAGCACTGGAAAAATTAATTACAACATTGTCCTCTCATATTTAGAAATGAAAGAACGAGATGATGCAAAACAAGAGAGTTTTCTCTTTTTACTGTTTTTATGCTGAAATGAGTTGTGTCTGGTTTTCCAGTACTAGATTTCAGACTTCAAATTTATAATTTATTTATTTTGAACGATCGAATGGTGTTAGATATATGTATGTTTTGATCTAATGGTTGCATGAATTTAGTACAATCAACGGCTCGATTCACCGGTCAATTCTTGATCGGCTGTAATCTTCTCCTTTTCTTTTGAAATGTGCTGCAACTTCACTGTTCCTTCCCGCATGGCATGGCACATGAACATATTTAAGCATGTTCCCTTTTCAGCTCCAACATTTAGACTAATGTGCTCCGTTGAAATCTTTAATAGCAAATTTGAATGAATTTAAAAATTACTTTTAAATTAAATATCATATTAATTTATTAAAATATGTTATTAATTGAATATGGCACAGTATTATATCCGAAATGCAATTAAATTGCATATGATCTTTTATAACATAATAATATCTGTGTGCTTTTATATATTCAATTATTGCAATATTAATCGTTACTTCTTTCGTCCAGATAGAAAAAATGGGCAACCTTTTTATTTTATATAAAAATAAAATATTATATTTAGTATTAATTAAGGATAAAATTATCTGATTATTCTCAAAATTTTATTATTTGAGGATTAGATATAATGGCTTTATAATAATTTACTTTTAAAAATTAAAAAGGACACTGTAGAAATGTTTTAATAAATTAATCATAAGTATTGTATATTTTGATTATTTTTTTTGAAAATATAATATTTCATATTATTTATAGTTATTTTTACTACAAGAGTGAATTAATATTTCTGTTTGTATATTTTTAGTTTAAATACGTTCTTATATATTCGGAAATGTATAAGACTACATATGCCGCTAAACTTTATTTGTAATGGTATATTAATTTTGTCCCCGTGCATATTATTAAGATTATAGAGTATTAAATATATATATCATTTGATTAGTTACTTATTATTAATATGCCGCTAAACTTTATTTGTAATGGTATATTAATTTTGTCCCCGTGCATATTATTAAGATTATAGAGTATTAAATATATATATCATTTGATTAGTTACTTATTATTAAGGCTATTATTAAATATTTATAAATTTTATATCAGTTAATTCAGTTGTTGTGCTTCAATTTTGAATAGGGACTGCCCGAAGCAACGCGAGGGTTCCGTACTAGTATGTAAATGAAAAAGGAAATGAAGATACTTCTTTTGACAAACCTATGAAGAGATGGTTATACTATTGAAGATTTTCATATTTTATGGGCTTTGCTAGGAAAAAAAATGATTATTTGAATCCATTTTTTTTTAATTCTAATATAAAAGTGCATGGACTCGGAAGAACCACGTATCCATAAAAATAAAAGAGATTAGTGTGAGATAATTCTGAAACAAGGGTCGGTACAGAAAGACTAATCCAATCTGTTAATTCAACAAAAAGTACTACAAAAACTTGCACATTTCTTCTTTTCGGGACTTTTTGGGATCTAACAAATTTGTTTTTTTCCTATCATATAAGATATGAAGAGATTTGATAGGCCATTCCGACTTTTGGCTGATATTATATTTTGGGTTTTTTTTACACTGCAACTTGGACTTAGCTGATCTGTTCAATAATTATAGGATCTGTTCAATAATTGAATATTGCAAAAAAAATTGAAAAAATTACAAAAATATTACTATTTAAATAAAAAATAACAAAAACACCCACCAAACAAATAATTTAGGTAAAAGGCTCAATTTGGCCCCTAAAATCAAACCAAAAAAATAAATAAAATTCTAAGGTCGAGGTTGGCTCACTTCAAACCATGTAGTTATCCAAAACGGCTCAAATCACACCGAAAACTTGACTCTGTTAGATTTTTCTGTCAAATGATGACGCGGCGCATTAGAAAATGTTCCAAAAAATCCTTAATGTTTAAAATACTTACCAATTTTATACTTATAATTTTTTTTAACAATTTTCACCCTCTTCTTCATTTAAATATCAATAATTAAAACATATTTAAAATTAAGATATTTATTAAAACAATTGAAACACAACTAAACATTTTGAAATAAATTAAATGTTTCAAAATCCAACTAATTAAATTTAATTCACCCACCCATCCTCAAACACCCGCCGAAAATCACATCTACAATCTCCAGCAAAAAATATTCCAACTAAAAAATTAAAGAAAAATTAAAATAAAAAAAATTCACCGGAGAAGACGAACGTTCATCTCCAGACTGTTCTTCCTTCGGGAAAATAGCTCGGCTGTTCTTCCCCTTCCATGAGGAAGAAGAGCCGGAGAAGACGAACGGATTCGTCCCGTTCGTCTTCTCTGGAGAATTTTTTTGATTTAATTAGGTTTAAATTTTTAATTTTTTACTTTAATTAGGTTTAAATTTAGTCTGAATTGGTTTAATTAAATTTTGAATTTGTTTAATTGTATTTTGAAGCGTTTAATTAGTGTTCAAAGTATTTAATTGTATTTTAATTATTTTAATAAATATTTTAACTTTAAGTATTTTTTTAGTTATTGATGATTATATGAAGAAAAGGGTGAAAATGGTTTAAAAAAATTATAAATATAAAATTGGTAAGTACTTTAAATATTAAGAATATTTTTGAATTTTTTTTACGTGCCACGTCATCATTTGACTGAAGAAACTAACGGCGGTGTAATGTGAGCCGTTTTGGACAACTACATGGTGTGAAGTGAGCCGACCTCGATCTTAGGGACTTATTTATTTTTTTGGTTTGACCTCAAGGGATAAAATGAACCTTTTGCCAATAATTTACATTGATACTAAAAAAAATTAAAAGTTTACATATTCTAACCAAAGTACTAAATAGGAGACACATGTCACAGTTAAAGCAAAAAAAGTCAAAAAACGTGTCATAACTGGTCAAAAATGCGTCTGACATGCGTTAAAACGCGTCTGTCACGTGTCTGACAAGCGCGCCAGTCACGTGTCAGCGCGTGTCAGAATGTCAAAATATTTAAATATGTATCATCTACATATCTGCTATGTATCGGAAATGTATAACTAACATATTTTCTCATATTTCAAAGCATATTTGAAAAATGGTTTAAAATTGAGAAAAACATTGTGTTTCTTTTATAAGTTTAGGTTTTGAAAAATAAAATGGGTATTTTTATTTTATTTTGTTGTGATTTAGTTGGTGTAAAGAATTTTGATTATTAATTACTCAATTTTAATGATATATTGAATTATGAAGACTTGTTTTTTAGTTATTGAGAAATTAGTGTAAGTTTCCGCTAATTGTAATTTTATTATTGGAAATTGCTAGTAATTAAAATTTTATTATTGATTTTTTTCTCTATATCTATGATGCGTCAGTGATGTATTTACGATACATATATAGACGGTGTATTTATGATGTATCGGATATGTATTTGCAATGTATTTTTAATGTATCCAATATGTTTTTACATTATATATATGTATCTACACAACAAAACGAACCAATAATATATGCATAAAAAATGAATCAACCACTAGAAGTTATTAGAGATTGTCGTTAATTGAAATATTATTATTAAAATTGCCGCTAATTGAAATTTTATTATTTTTTCTCCGCTATATTTATAATGTATTGGTTATGTATTTATAATATATCGACGATGTATCTACAATATATCAATCATTTTGAATTTTATTTATTTAAAAATAATCATTCTGAGTTAGAGAATGATTCTAAAAATTATAACTCATGGTATATCTACGAAATTCAGTTTCTTAAAATAATAACAAAAAAGTATATATATCTATAATATATCAATGATGTATCTATCATATATCGAGATTTATCTATAATGTATCAGTGGTGCATATATAATGTAAATGTTTCCAATATGTATCTACATAATAAACTGAACTAATAACTATGTAATGTCTTTCATAAATTTATCACCCGTTGAAGTTAAACTTACACATGAATTTATATCAAAAATGTAAATAATTACAATTTTATACTTTATATAAGAAATAAATCTCAAAAATATTCCAGATACATTTAAGAAACATATCATATACATCTTAAAATATTTCAGAACGTTTAGCGCAATTGCATAGTTGTCTGGAAACATCAATTCTGCAAATTAAGATGGCAAACAAAGCTCTTTGGTTATAGTAAACACACAAAACATAAAACAAGTATTCATCACTAGTTTGGGCAACCTCAAATACAAAAATAAAATTTGCATCAAATTCTACTAAGTTGATTCTAACATTATGGAAGTCTATGGTCTCTGAGATTTCCAAAGCAATCAAACACGATAAAAACAATAACAATTGACATAATTTGCAATAAATTTAAACATAAATTCCATTCATTTACACAGAAAAATTAAAATCTCAACCAACAAAACCAAAAAGAGGAATAAAAACCTGCATAAAAACTACCACTGAGATTATTAAGAAGATTAGCAGCATGATATTCTTCTCTAAATAGAACATAAACTGTTGTAAAACAAAGCAATCTCTTTATTGATGTGAAAAAGATTACAGAGAAAATAACTGTTGATTCCTTTTATAAGTGAAGGAGAAGCAGTTATTTTAGAAACAAAACAGAAAAAGAATCTAATCTGTTACAAACAGTTATTGATCAAACACACATGCTCCTTGCTGATATGCCACATCAGAAACATGCTCCTCTTGTTGAGAAGATCAGAATGCCAGCTCATGAATTCAAGTTAGAGTGGAATCCAATGATTCAAGAAGAATCCAATGCTACAACAACTAGACTGATCTTGAGCTAAGCTTGAAATCCACCAATGCACAATGCTGCTGCATTTGAATAACTGTATGACCCCCCCCTCAAGCTGGAGCATAGATGTCCAATATGCCCATCTTGGAAATGGAATAAGTAAAAGAAGCTGGTGGCAAAGTTTTAGTCAGACAATCTGCTAACTGATTAGAGGTATGAACAGGTAAGAGATGAATGAGACCCTGAGCCAGTATTTCTCTTATCAAATGACAGTCAATGTCAATGTGTTTTGATCGTTCATGATAAACTGGATTGTGAGCTAATTGAATAGCTGATTGGTTATCACAAAACAACTGAGCAGGTGTTGTTTGAGGAAGAGAAAAATCATGCAGAAGATACTTGATCCATTGAAGTTCACAAGTCAACACAGCCAATGCTCTATATTCAGCTTCAGAGATGCTTCTGGACACTGTACTCTGTTTTTTTGATCTCCAAGATATCAAAGAGGTGTCTAGAAAGACACAATATCCAGATATGGATCTTCTGGTGTCAAGACATGCTGCCCAGTCTGAATCGAAGAAGGCTTTCAGACTCAAATCAAAATTTGCAGAAAAGAACAATCCGTTGGCAGGAGCAGACTTCAAGTACCTCAGTACTCTATGAGCATCAACTAAATGTATAGTAGTAGGACAGTCCAAAAACTGTGACAATTGTTGGACTGCAAATGAAAGATCTGGCCTTGTAACACATAAGTATAATAACTTGCCTATTAACTGTCTGTACTCAGTATTGTTTTGTAATAAAGGACCATCTTCTTTATGCAATCTCTTTGAATTTACCATGGGTGTAGGTACAGGCTTTGCATGAATAAACCCCATATCAGAAAGTAAATCCAAAGCATACTTCCTTTGACACAAAGTAATGCCTTTTTGAGATCTTGCAACCTCAAGACCAAGAAAGTATTTGAGTTGACCAAGGCCCTTAATGCTAAAAGTAGCATGTAAATAGGACTCTATATGATCAATAGCTGCTAAATCATTGCCTTAAACATTCCCAACCTAAATAAATCAAAGAACACACCTTTATAAAATCAAAACCAAATCAAACAAACCCACATACAAACACTAAAAATAACCATATGATCAGCAAGATTATCACAAATATTCAACGACTCAAGATCGCCATATTTACTAAGCTCTTGAAAAAGATCATGATAAAAATCCTCAAAGTGGTCTTCGGTCTTGCGAGGATCAAGTGATTGGGACAGAGACTGAGGATGAAGGCCGGGTGTGATAAGCACATCAGGACGTTGATATTTTTTGTATGCAGTCTTGAACCGACCGCGGTGGCATCGTTGAGAACGAACTACGGCGGCGTCGTTTCTCTTTTTTAATATCTTTTGTAGAAGAGAAATGGCATCGGGCGTTAATGGAAGAAGACTGTACCTTCAGATAATTAAGTCATCACGTGGCAGTTAGAAAACTAGGTAGCACGGACACGGACACGGATACGGGGAAACGGGACACTTGGACACGGCGAAACGGTATAATTTTAAAGTTTCCTATGTAAAAAATGAAGTTTCGTGTCCGATACGTCAAGTGTCTGAAACGTTCCCGAAACGGGAAACGTCGATTGAATGAAGTGTCCGTGCTACCTAGTTAGAAAATAAACGGGTATATAATATAATAATTAAGCCAGCTAAGCTATTTAGTGTAAAAGATACCTGGTAGAGGAGAAAACTTGACAGAATGTTGGTATTAGAGCAAATTTTTGCTGCAAAAGTAATTATTGAGTAATTTTCTCAAGAACATTTTGGAGGAAATTACATGTTATACGTCTTTTATATTAAATTTTATAAAATTACTCTCACTACAAAAAATTTGGCTTCTTGTGACGAATAAAATTTATCATGTTAAGCCCAAAATTTGTCACAACAACGTTATTGTGACTACTTTGTGACGAATTTTGTTGGTCACAACAAACAAGTCACAATAAGTCAATTTTATAGTTTGTCACCATAAATTTTCTATTGTGATAAAATTGTTTTGTCACATTCATATTTATTGTGACGAAAATGTATATCACAAGTAATCCAATGTTGTCAAAATTTGTCGTAATATACATCGACTTCTAGTGACAAAACGCTAATAACATGACAAAAAAATATTTATCACAATTCATATAAATTTGTCACTACATACACCAAGTTATTAGTGACAAAAAGATTATATGGTGATAAAACCATATTTATCACAATTAATATACATTTGTCACCACATACGCCGAGTTATTAGTGACAAAAAGATTGTGAAGTGACAAAAAAATATTTATCACAAGTAATCAATCATAAAGTGACGAAATTGATTGTCATAATAATTAATTAATTGTGATACATGTAATTTATCACAACAAGTAATTTAACATAATGTGACGAGATTAATTGTTATTATAATTAGGTAGTTGTGATAAATTTAATTTATCATAAGAAGTAATTTAACTTAACGTGACGAAATTAATTGTCATAATAATTGGTTAGTTGTGATAAATTTAATTTATCACAACACGTAATATAATGATAATGTGACAAAATTAATTGTCATTATAATTTGTCGACGGTGACAAATTTAATTTATCAAAATAAGTAATTTATCATAACGTGACGAAATTAATTGTCATTATAATTTGTCAACGGTGACAAATTTAATTTATCACAACAAGTAAGTTATCATAACGTGACGAAATTAATTGTCATTATAATTAGTTAGCTGTGACAAAAAAAAATTATCACAACAAGTAAGTTATCATAATGTGACGAACTTAATTGTCATTACAGTTTGTCATCGGTGACAAATATAATTTATCACAACAAATAATATATTATAACATGACGAAATTAATTGTCATTATAAGTTGTTAACGGTGACAAATTTAATTTATCACAAGAAGAAATTTATCATTACGTGACGAAATTAATTGTCATTATTATTAGGTAGCTGTAACAAAATTAATTTGTCACAACAAGCTATTATTTCCATTTTTATCGATACCAAAATAATTGAATACGGTAATTTGTTGCTAAAATCAATGAATAAAAAACAAAATCAATTCAAATATTACATAAAATTATCAATGATTAAGTCTTTAATAACACTGAAATAACCGATCGTATGAAACATGTAAACTATTTGCTATAAAGAAAAGAAACTAAATTAGGCCTAACTTTTGATATAGGAGACGTCCATCTTCTTTCATTCAATTCCAATCTGCAAGAAAAAAAATACGTTTATTATATACACTTTTATTTTCAAACTGACATAATTAAGTGAATAATTTTCAAATTATAGAAAAAAATTAAAAGCGTAAAGAATTAAAAAATATATTTAAGTAAGCCGTCACATACCAATCATTAGATGGTTCGTCATCAAGAGATTTTTCACAGCCATCGATACATGTTTCGTCGCCATCAATAGATATTTCTTCATCATCTTTTGCATTCAACATTTGTTGAACAAGATGCTTGAGTTTGCTATATGATTGAGAAATGTTATCAATTTTCACCTGTTGATTTTGAATTTGGTCATTTAGTTCTTTAACTTGCTTTTCAGTCTCAAACTTCTCTGCTTGTAAACGAGCTTCAAACTCTGATTCTTTAGCTGTTATCCGTTTGGCTCCATATCCGAGTCCACGAGCATAACCAGACTTCGGTATATCCAAAACCTTTTGTAGAATTTTCCTCCCATCAATTGCAACGCCTTCCTCGAGTGCTTTTGAGCGAATAGCTTCCATTTGTTCCTAATTAATTAAATATGCTTTAATAACACTTTATAAAATTGTGTTTAGATAACTATATATATAAAAAAAGAACTTACGTATTTTTCTCCAGCTTCTGGGTCAATCCATGAGCCGTCTTTTTTACGGTGTGCTTGACTGTAGAGCCTCATTTCAGGTGGCTCTTCATCAATGACTTCAGATGTTTCCTATAACGTTCATACAATTGATTAAAAACTAAATGATAAAGAATTTAAATACGAAATCAAAAACAGATTACATATAAACTCATATTTACCATTTCATACAAACGTTGGCAATAAGACTTTGATCCCGAAGTGTGAGAAAAGGTCACTTTCTTGCGATTATTAATGTTTACAGTGCTTCGAGCCTATTATAATAAAGCCAACACATAAAGGTTTTAAAGGTACATATCATATTATCAATAATAAAAGTTTTATATAATTAGATATAAACTATTTTAACCAAAATAGTAGAGATATTCGTATCTCAGAAGCATAACTCGTAAACATGCCAAATACTCGGCGAAGTACAAGCATTTTCTCGAGTTATGTTAATTATGTAGACATCTGAACTCGAGGTAAGGCATAAAACTCGAAGAGTTTCAAGCCTTTCATCGAGTTTGAGCTTCTCAGATATGAACTAACTCGAGGAAGGAAAAAATACTCTACGAGATCATTCATTCCTCGAGATTTTCATTTCTGTATAAGCTCATTTTCGTGGAGAGGCTTTAAACTCGAAGTGTTTCAAGTCTAACCTCGAGTTTAAGCTTATTCAGAGTTAAAATAAATCATGAAAAGGCTAAAAATCATTTAATATTGAAATCCTTTGAACAAACCTCGTATTTTCGTTCAGAACACAATATGTGAAGCTAATTTAGATATAATTGGAAACATACTACCAACTAATTAGATAATAAAGTACTCATTTTTAGCAAACGATATTAGACAATTGTATATAAAATTGAAACATTACCTTAAAGTGTGCATGTTCATCAAAATGTTCACATAGGTTCTTCCAATCGTTAATTTTTACATCCTTGGGTGGATGTTTTTCAGCTTCTTCACGAGTAGGGAACGTCTTATAGTGTAAGTGACACTGATACTTGAAATTTCTAAATCGTCTAGCCATCATTCCATATACTACTTCTCTTGCATGTGGATCACTTAAATCAATCTCAAATTCACCCTATCAATAAAAAAACATATGAATAGTCACATATTATAAGAATACAATTATTCGAAATAACAAGTATGCTATAAAATAATTATTAATTTTACCTGAATAGTTGTAAGTAAGGCTTCCTTTTGTTCAGCGTTTATTTGAGACCAATAAAGTTTACCTAGCGGTGCCATTAATCGAGTGACAATACCAATTTCCATTTTGAATATCTTTTCTGAAGGACCAATTGGTAATCTATTTGTTTTTGCAATCACAATTCCACCAATTTTTGAACCATCTTTAGTCATTTTTTTAACTTCAAATCCTCTAGCTTTACCTCTACCATTCTTTTTTGGAAGAGGACCTAAGAAGTACAACAGTTTACCTCATGTTAGTTTGCTTTTTGTTTCCAAATTGATATGTACCTTTTTAAAAAAATAATTTATATGCAGTTTGTAAACGTTATAGTGACTGAATATAAACTATATGTGAACCATAAGTCAACCTCAGAAAACAAAAAACAAACACAGAATAGAGAAATACGTAAGAAATACAAAACTTTACCTCATACTAGTTTGCTGCTCTATTAAACTTTATATGTAATTATCATACTATTTTAAAATTTCATATGTATGTCTTATACTATTTTTAAATTTAAATGCAGTTTTTAAGACGTTTTTGTGCCCAAATATGAATCTTATGTCAACCGCATGAAACACAAAATAATCACAAAAAAGAGAAACAAATTAATATGTATGTCTTATACTATTCTTAAACTATTTTTAAATTAAAACACATTTCTTTTTGGGAAGAAGACCTAAGAAATACTACAGTTTATCTCATGTTAGTTTTCTTCTCAATTCAAATTGATATGTATCTTTTATACTATTTTTAATTTTTATTTAGATGCAGTTTTTTATAGGTTTTTGTAACCTAATATGAACCTTATGTCAACCGTATGTCAACTTTATGAAACACAAAATAGAGAAAAAAAAACGAATTGCAAAAAATATAAGGTAAAAAATAACTTGAAAACAATATTTCCATTCCAGAAAAAGCATTGAAACACAATTTCATTTGTTAATTATATCAATTCTCTAAGCAAAATAAATGAAACACAAAATAAATTCAACCTAACCTTCATCAACGTTTGTTGGTTCACCGGACATGGTTTCAGTTTCACCATCCCTGTTAACTTCAGCAGCCACTGGTATTGCAGTTGAATCATCACGGTGGTTGTGATGTTCAATACTATTTGGGTTTTGAATTGGAGGAGACGGAGATGTTGTGTTCACCAAAGGAGGAATAGGTTCCGACTCAGTTTCGGTAGTCTGAGATTGTTGTGATATATTTTTCATCGATGGTTTGTCATTCCCCTTCCTCAAATGAGCTTTCAGTCTAGCTGACCTTTGTAATTCGTTAAACGATATAACTCTTTTTCTAGTATTAAGTGACATTGTTCAGAAAATCGTTGAAACAAATTGAATTGAAGAACAAGTATGGTGAGAATTATTTGTAATTTTTTTTATGATCGATATTTTGATAAGAACAAAGAAACCACTTTATTTTGTCATTCAACAACGTGATTCCTGCAATTATGGTTAATGCCAAAGAAGTTTCCTTTTAGAGGGAACTTCTTTAATTAAAAAATTAAATAAGGAACAAATTATTTTCGTTTCCCTCTCTTTTTTTTTCGTTTCCCTCCTATTTTAATATTTTTTCCCTCCTAATAAATTCGTTTTTAAATTTTCCTGATTTGATTTGCCAAAATCGTGTCAAATCTAATCAGTTTGAGATATATTCTGAAAATCTTGTTGGAGAAATATTGTTTTTTACTCGAGGTAGTAGAGAAAGTCGACGAGTTTTATATGTTTCATCGAATATATGCTCTACTGAACTCGTCATAACTCGATGACATGGAAAATATTCGACGAGTTTAAACAATATACTCGAGTTAAAATCTATTTTTTTCAACTTAATCCAAATATCACCACTTTCCTTTAGATATAGAAGCAAAATGCAAAATAAAAAGTCTTTGTTTCCCATATTAAAAGCAAAACAAAGAGTCTAATGTTGATAAATGGTTGATTTTATGCTTATTTATGATTAGATATCAAAAATTTATGTGTTATTCAACGTAATAGTTGACCACTCCATTTTTATCGCTCTAACATAAATATTTCAAAACAATATTTTGTCTTAATTTTTTTGGAGGTAATATATGCCTTTTGCAAATAAATTGCAACAATAAGAAATTTTTCCACTTTTGCCTATTCTTATAATTTATTTTAATGTTTTTAATTAGTATAATTTGAATTTTTAATAGCTAAATTTATTCCGTTGAATATGATTTTACTCGCATAACCATTATTAAAATTGTATTTTAGGGTTTAGGGTTTAGGGCTTAGGGTTTAGGGTTTAGGGCTTAGGGTTAGGGTTTAGGGTTTAGGGCTTAGGGTTAGGGTTTAGGGTTTTGGGTTAGGATTAGTGTTAGGGTTAGAAAAAACAACATTAATTAGCAACATTCAATTTTTTTTAATGACCGCTAAAAAAATAAAACAATATTTAATTTATTTTTTTAATGACCGCTAAAAAAATAAAACAATTAATATTTTATTTAGTTTTCCAAGGACATCCATTTTTCATATCGTTGACATAAAAAACCTCATGTATACTTGAGAACTGAACACGAAAGAATGATTTGTTTCAATTCCATTTTTACATTAACAAAGCAATGTGGCAAAATTTACATGAAGTTAATTTTATGAATTTTGATAAAAATTAAGAGAACTTAAAATATACGTTACATGTGCCTCAATTTAACGTTGCATGTGCCTCAACTTACGTGAGATGTAAAAATGAACCTACAACTTCAACCTACTCGTAAAATAAGACATGATTTCATCACAAATAAACTAACTCGTTTTTAAGTACATAAATCTCAAATTCATGTACATATCTTGCAACCAAGCACTTTTGCAATTTTGAAAACAGATTGGTTCAGGCAGTACACACTTTAATAATCACAAGTTATGAGTAGCACACACGAACATGTTATTATGTCGTTGCATTCTATAAAGTTTATACATTTAATAATGTACGTAATTTAAAATTTTATGAAACAAATTATCAAAAATATATAGATCATATCATAATATATTAATAATTTTAAATGTTTAAATATTAAAAAATCGACTCAACCAAAAAATAAAAGCTTAAAGACTGATGTAATCAAAATATTAATTACATATTTTTAAAATTTAAATATTTAAATTTATAAAATATTAACATTTATTCAAATTTTCTAGATCATAATCCTTTTTTCTACGGATTTAGATATTTAAATATTAAAAATTGGTGGAAAAGAAAAATAAAAGCTAAAAGACCAATGTAACAAATTAATTACATATTTGTAATTCATAAATATTTAAATTTATCAATTTTTATTCTTTGGCTTTATAAGAAAAGTTAATCAATAAAAGTCATCTAACTATCCTAATTTATAACAATTTAACAAACTTAAATTTAAAGTTTTGTCAAAAAAAATATTAGTGTACAATGATCTAGAATTAACAAGTGTTAATATTCAAATTTGATAATAGCATTCAGAAATATTCATACTTGGTAATAACATTTCAGACCTACTAATAACACATGAGTTTATCACAATTAAACCTACTTATGTTCAAATACATAAACCTCCAAATTCAAAATACTAAATCCATAATCAACAGCTATGCATATACATCTGCTCCACGTCTTCAAAACTGCACCTCCAAGTCTCCAAAACAGCGTATCCAGAATTAGATATTTAGAACCAACTATGCAATCAGCCACCCATCTTATCTGCAATTTGGAAAACAGAGAATATTTCAGGAAGAAAAGTAATGCCCTGAAACCAAATGAATGACAGCATACAGATATGAAATAATCAAAATATTTTGGTTGTTACTAACCTTAACTCTACGGTGTATGTGGAGGTGAAGGATCATGTGCTCCCAAGGTGCCGAAACAAGCCTTCCATCGGCGATGTGACCTTCGTTGTTCTCTTTTAATCTCTTCGATAGATGTTTCAATATTAGTCAACCTGGACTTTGTTTCATTTAACAAAGAAAGTACTTCCTCTTCAAAAGCTCCCCTTCGCTTCGGCTTTCTTGGTCGCCTCACTTCCTCCTCTCTTGGTTGATCTATACCGACATCATCCCTCACCACCTCACCTTGACCATTCTCGGTTTCCAGTTCTCTACTTACATTATCCTCATCTTCGTCACAGTCATCTTCTATTTCTGCTTTTCTTCCCTTTCCTCTTCTCGGCTGGCCAGTTTTAATTAAATAACAATTTCGGTCCTTTACATTCATCAATTCTCCATCCATATCAAGAATGTCGGCTTTACGGAGCATAGTTTCATTAAGATACGCATCCCCCAAACATTCCATCTTATGCAAATCATCCTCATCAATAGCACTATGAAGCAATGCTATACAAGTTACTAAATGACCATTTCCAAGTGCAACTTTAGATGATGTTGCCATGGTCATCATGCTTTTAAAAATTAAGTGTATGAAATCAACACTTTTTGCCGAACGTCGCACTAAATAGTCAAGTACTAGTAAATCATCCTTCGTTACTCTATTCGACTCCTTTTTACCACATATAGAATGACAAAGGAACTTATGAAATATAAGATATGATGGTTCAATTATGAGTCCATTAGGAGCTTGTTGTAAATCGACCGAGTCTTCACCGGTCAATTGCTTCCATACTCTATTAACATCAAAATTTGAAGGACAACCTCTAATGCCAACTTTAGGCAACTTCAATTTCTGATTCATAAAATCATACCCTATGCTATAATCAACCCCTTTTATTCTAAAAGAAATTGCTTTTTCATTCTTAGAGGCATAATTCAAGGTGGTATAAAATTCTCTAGTTAACTCTTTATAAACTTGATACTTACCATGTGCAATAAAATTTAAACCCATTCTACCAACTATTTCATCAATTTTTGATTTCAAACCCATCCTAGTCAACAAAGCATAATCAAAATATCTAGGTATAACAATAGGCTTGCGTGAAATAGTTTCGTAACGAATACCTTCTTCGTCGGAGAAAATTAGAAATGGGCAATCATAATTTGAGGACAAATCTTCTCTTGTAACAAATTTCGGAGGCATAGTTGAACTTGATGATTTCCCTTTTGAAGCAACTCTTTTAGCTCGTCCCTTTGTTGATGCCATCATTTTGGTTAATGATTTGATAAGATTATGATAGCAATTTGATGAATTTAGAGGCTAGGTTTCGGGTTGTGGAATGGGGAAGATTTAGAGAAATTTTTTTTTTCACTTGTTTTGATTCTAGGTTTCTAAAGAAAAGTGGGAGGTTTAATTTTCAATTGCAGTAATTTTCAAAATAAATCGAGGTGGGTCTAAATACTCGACGAAAACAAAGCCTGAAATCGAGTTTGGCATAACTGGACTAGCATAAACTCGATGTTAGGTTTAAACTCGTCGAATATTAACCCATCATTGAGTTTATGCAGCACTGAACAGAAACAAACTCGATGTTAGGCTTAAAACTCGTCGAGTATTTAGCCAGACATCGAGTATTTACTTGTCCAGTTCTTTATATGCACATACCCTAATTAAAATAATAATTTTAATCATTTAAATTATTAAAACTATAACAAATTAATTGAAATCTCAAAATTTTAAATTATTGATTTCATTTTTTTACCCTTGAAAAAATGCCTCTATTGAAAACATTAATTTATTTTCAACACCCTTTAAATTTTTTATTCCAATTTTATCCTCATCTAAGGTATATGTCTCTTTAGTGTGTGTCTAATGTATCATATAATTTACCTCTCCTTTTTTCATATAGCGGGAAATACCCATTTGATATTGCAAAATTTGATTTCATTCCTAAATAATCAAAACTCTTTTCTTCCTTCCTAATTTGCCTTAAGCATACTTAAACCTAAATCCATAGTGACTACACGGGCTGCCACTGAGAACGACGGTAATATCAGAATCGCTGATATGGGTAAGAAATCCGTTGCAAAAAAAGCTTCAAAAAACAAAAAGGTAGTGTCAACCGGAGAAGCTTCAGTTCCTCCATCTCCTGTGCAGTTGAGTAAGAAGAGACATGCAAATGATTCACCTCCGAAATCGAAGAAACACAAAGGCATTTCCAGAACTGAATCCAAGCAATCTCCTCCTAAGGTATGATTTCATTAGTTTATAAGTCAATTAAGAACCTACTGCATTAGAATTGTTTTATGTCTTAAAATAATAAATTGACTCTGTTTATATGATTGTTTGAAATTATGTTTAAGTATGCTTGTTTGGAATTATGTTTATATAAAATTGTGGTTAGGTTGGTTGGTAGATAGTTTTGAAGGTACAGTTATGAACTCTATTTTTTTAGGGTACTGAAATTTCAGTTTTTGAAGGTTAATTCCTCCATTCTACTGGGTTTGACAATGAAATTTCAGGTTTTGATTTGGTTATTTTTGGGCATTGTATTGAGAGGAATGTTAGAAATTATTATGAACTCTAAATTACCCTTACTAATTGGCAGCTAAGTAGGATGGACAATTTACTCAATCAACATTCATGTATTGGAAACTTGGCGTTTCAGACACAAAATTGCAATTTTTATTATGGAAAATCTTGAAATAACAATGACTTGACGTCTACGTGTCCATATCTAAGTGTCTTGTTTACAAGTTTCCGAGTCCGTGTTACATAGCTTGGCAGTTTTAGTGTACATTTATGTAGATACTGGGAGACTTTTATGTTGGAGCTCTAAAATTTGAAAGCTTGAAGTGAACCTGAGCCAGCTTAGTGTTGTTTTACTTGCCTTGGAGGTTTATTACCTTAACCTACAAAATGTTACTTTTTGCACTGCTGAATTGGACCAGCAGTTTTACTTTGACAAGCACTATAAATATCTGAAAAAGAGTGCTGTAAATCTGTGTGCATACTATGGGTTTAATTTCTGGCTTTTGTTATTTTCCGAATTCCTATTTTCGTCTGGCTCATGTCAACATGTTCTTTGTGAAATTTTTGATATCTAACTGTTTTCACTCTAATTTCCATACAGCTATGGCAGTTTAAAGTAAGCCGAGAAGATCGTGTTCACTCGAAGATTGATACGCGCATGTCATACGATGTCATTTCTGATATCAAATCGACTCTGACTCCAGGTGAATTGGAAAAGTTTAGACAATCTTGCTTTGGCTACTTTCTTGATATTCCCAAGATCAAAGTGCAAAATCAGATCATACATTGTTTATTGTTGAGGGAGGTGGAGCAGCTAAAGAAGTCTGAATTGTGGTTTGAGGTTGGCGGTCATAGGCTGAAATTCGGACAAAATATAGTTTGTCACATATTTTTTTGTCACAACTAACCTATTTATTATGACAAAATATAGTTTGTCACATATTTTTTTGTCACAAGAAGCCAAATTTTTTGTAGTGTCTCATTAAAATTTGGTTTATAGGCATTCATGTAGTTTAATTGTTGTTTTTAAATTTATGCTATTTTATGGATTCTCTTTTTTCTTTCTAGTAACCATGTGATCATTACTATAGCCTTTTCCTTTTGATAGAATAAGACTTTTTTACTTACCAAATTCATTTCATTTTATATTTTGATTATACAAATGTCAAGAAATCTGACATTTTAAGTATATCATAAATTTTATAATTAATATTCATTTAGAAATTACATGTGATTTCCTTTTTATTTATTTTATTTTAATATTATATTATAGCTATGATGATAAAAAAAGAATTTGCGTAATTCATTTTAGTTGCAAGAATTTTATAATTTTAAAATAATTTAGACTTTTTTTTGTAGACACTTGTTTTTATTTATAAACATTATTTTTCATTATTTTTTTTATAAGTATTAATTTTCATTATTTAAGCATAAGTTTTTATTTTTACACATTTATACGTGACTAGTTTTGCATACTTGCTACACACGTGGCTCGTAATGTGACTCGTCAATTTGTGTATTAATTTCATTGTAATTCTATCAATATATTTTATTTATAATCAGCATAAAATTATTTAAAATTAATATGTACAATATTTGCATTTATTACAGTTAAATTAATATGTACAAACAAACAGCCTCGGTCGTCTGTTGAGCAAAAACAAAACTATTATGAAATAATTCTTATGCTAGCTAATTAGATAATTTTTATTTGATAATATATAATGCTATTTACAATAACTAGTTTCGCATTACGTGCTATGCACGTGGCTCGTAACGTAACTCGTCAATGAACATATTAGTAAATGTATTATAATTATATCAATTTTTTATTTATAATTAATAATAAATTAGTTAAGAATTTTTATAAAAATAAATATAATATATTCGGTTATTAATTTTTTTTATATTGAATTTATTCTTATTTTGGTTGTATAATAATCATAATTAAATAATTAACTTAATTTTATTAATAATATTTTTAAAAATAATAAGATAGAAATTTAAATATAATATATTGACCAAATACAGTATTTTAATTTTGTAGTTCAATTAAACTAAAAGATATGTATTCCTACTAATTTGGAGACAATTTAGTTATTTTTTACATACTAAAAACTAAATTGGAGATAATTTAGCTACCTATTCTAATTAGGATTTTAATTACAATAGTGATTAATTAAATAAATAAATAGTTAATGACTATAATATCTTTATTTAGTAGTAAACTGGAAGGGATTATTTAGTAAATTTGCCTGTCCCCCCCCCCCCCCCCATCCGTGCTTTTATATATAATATAGATATATATATATATATATATATAGATTAGGATTCCAATATTCTATTTTTTAGTCGAATAATTTTATTATTGTAGTATCACTTTTTAAGGGTTTTTTTGACTCAAACTAATTTCACTATTTTTTTATTCAAAATCAAATTGCTTCTTTAAATTGGATATCAATTATATTCGTTATTCAAAATTAAATATCAATTTGTTTATTAAGAGAATATTACAACATGATAGGATATATTTTAAAAAATTAATTACTATTGAAATTAGAGTTATAATTGGATTAAAAATTATATATTGAACTGAATTAGGATAATTAATTAACATTTTATTATCATCAAAGATAGAGTTTTAATTGCATTAAATTAGATTATTTGTATTGTCAATTGATTATGTTATGTGAAAGTCAAAACCAAGTTAAGGGAATGGCAGTGCAGGGACGACAATGAAGTTCACAGTGGTATGGTCTCTACAATTCAGAACGAGATAAGTGAGTTGCTTCTTCGCGAGGAAATATTGTGAAAACAAAGGTCTCGAGCTGATTGGTTGCAAAGCGGTGACAGAAACACCAAATTCTTCCACCAAAAGGCTTCCAATAGGCGGAAAAATAATACGATGCTTCTTATTAGAGATGAGAAGGGTAACTGGCAATGTGGAGAGGTGGTGAAAAGGGTTGCAAGAGATTACTTCAATATGTTGTTTCGGACTTCAGCTCCATCTGAGCAGGAGGAGGTTTTCCGGTGTGTTAATTCAGTTCTTTCGGTGGAACAAGCAGGTTTATTAAATCAGTTGTTTCGTTAAAAGGAAATCACAAATGCCCTGAAGGAAATGGGGCCTTGGAAGGCGCCTAGACCGAATTGGATGTCGGCTACGTTCTATAGCACGTATTGGTAGGTTGTGGGCGCCGACGTGCTTAGTTGTGTGCACAAGTTCTTGAAGGATGGGGTGATGCCCAATGGTATGAATCACACAAACATAGTTCTTATCCCAAAAATTGCTAAACCTTCAACTATGAAAGACTTCCGCCCTATTTGTTTATGTAACGTTGTTTACAAACTTATATCAAAGACGTTTGCAAACAGGCTGAAGAGGATCCTTTCTTCGGTTATCGATGAGTCTCAGAGTGCGTTTATTCCGGGTCGTCTCATTACGGACAACGCGCTGGTAGCATTCGAAATGTTCCATTAAATGTCGAAAAAGAAATAGGCGGAAACGGGGATTGGTGGCGCTTAAAGTAGATATGAGCAAGGCGTATGATAGAGTTGAATGGTCTTTTCTAGAGGGAATGATGAGGAGAATGAAGTTTCCAGACCATTTTATTTATCTTATCATGTCGTATGTTTGATCAGTTTCCTTCTCAGTGATGATTAATGGTTACCCGTATGGTTACATCATTCCCCAACGCGGCTTAAGGCAAGGAGACCCTTTATCACCATATTTATTTCTGTTATGTATAGAAGGCTTTTCGGCCATGTTGAGGAAGGGTGAGGTGGATGGTAAATTGACTGGGGGTACGGTTTGTAGGGGGATCCCGACTATAAACCATCTTTTCTTTGCAGATGATAGCATCTTGTTTGCAAAAGCTGAGGTTCAAGAGTGTACGTACATTAAAAAGGTGATTAGTAGATATGAAAGGGGGCAGATGGTCAATTTGATAAGTCAGGGATGATGTTTAGTGCAGGTACTCAGCAACAGCTTCAGACTGGCATCGATAAGATTTTGGGGTTCAGAGAAGTGGAGAGCTTTCATAAGTATCTCGGAATGCCCACGTTAATTGGAAGATTGCGCAAACCAATTTTCTCGTTTTTGCGTGATATACTTCATAAATGGATAGCTGGGTGGAAGGAGAGGTTCTTATCTAAAGTCGGGCGTGAAGCGTTAATTAAATCGGTTGCCCAATCCATCTCGACATACATTATGAGTTGCTTTGCGTTACCCATCTCGTTTTGTAATGAGATGCAAAGCTCCACTGCCAGATTCTACTGGAGCGATGCGGAGGATAAAAATAAGATCTCGTGGATTAGTTGGGATACAATCAGTAAATCTAAGGAAAAGGGTGGCTTAGGTTTCAGAAATCTTTGTGCGTTTAATCTGGCTATGCTAGCTAAGCAGGTATGGAGGCTGTTTCAGTTCCCAGAATCGATTTGCAGCAAAGTTTTCCAGGCAAAGTACTATCCGGATGGAGATGTGTTAACTGCTACAGCGAAGCGCATGTCCAACTTTTTTTAGAAAAGCTTCTTAGAGGGAGGACGGGTTTTGATGAAGGGTTTGGCGTGGAGAGTGGGTAATGGGCAGTCGGTGTTTGCAAAGACCGATTGTTAGCGCAGGGTTTATGAAACATGTGGGTGCTATAAATCTTCAGGAGGAGTGCCATGTTAGTGAGTTTATTGATGAGGTTAATAAAAGGTGGGATGTGGGTAAAGTGAGACAGGTTTTTTCAAAGGTGGATGCTGCCAACATTCTCCAAATACCGATAAGTTATCGTTTGCCTCCGGATAAACTCTTCTGGCCTCATAATAAGTTGGGAGTGTTTACGGTTAAAACAGCTTATCACATTGCGGCAAACTTAGCAAGAATTGGAGAAGCAGGGTCGTCAACAGGGAATGGCAATAATGGAGTGTGGAGCAAAATATGGAGATTATCGATCCCGCCAAAGGTCAAACACTTCCTTTGGCGGATTGGTCTCAATACCCTTGCGTGTAATGTTAACCTCGCTAAGAGAAAGGTTCCAGTGTCAACCATTTGCCCGCAATGTCAATGTGGAGAGGAAACAGTCATCCAAAACATAAAAGAGTGTGAGGAAGTGAGGGGGATATGGTTGATGTCTCAGTTGAGCTTGAGAGTGGATATATATTTGCAGCAATGCTCAGGAATGGCTTGCCCTAATGCGTACTTCGTTGAAAAAAAGATGATGCTCAACTATTTGCTATGATTTTGCGGAAAATATGGAATGATCGCGATGCCAAAGTGTTTGAAAATCCTCGTTTGCCTCTGCCGTTGTTATTTAACTATATTCGGTCGATGTTACCCCAGGGTGTTAGTGTATCCCGTAATGGAACATATGGGGTAGAAAGAGCAAGGTGTGTGTGGAATCCGCCTCCCCCTAACTCCTTGAAAATTAATATTAATGCAGTCGTGTCGGTGGAAAAAGGGTTGTCTGTTCTTAGTGCATTGTGTAGATATTCTTTAGGGATGGTGATTAGAAGTGGTGTTTCGTATTTGCAGCGATGTACTGTAGCTGAGACTGCTGAAGTGAAGGCTGTGCTGTTCGGTCTCTACATTGCAAGGGACCTGAATTGTAACAATCTAATTTGTGAGACAGATGCAGAATACGTTGCTAACTAGCTAAACAATACGGGTGATTCTAAGGATTACATGCAGACTCTGGTTAACGACTGACATGCAGAGAGTTAAGTTCGTCCGGTGATTTTTGTTCATGCAAAGCGAGATTGTAACCGCGTCGCTCACGCTTTAGCCAAGTGGGGTATTTTCTTTGGTAGAGATTTCATTTTTGACGGAAGTGTTTCTTTTCCGGTCAATGAGCTTGTAACCGTTCAAGATCATTAATAAAATGCAACATTAATTCTCAAAAAAAAAAAACCAAATTCATGTTCATGTTTTACCATATAAAAACAATACCCGTTATTATTAAAAAAAATTACACTACTCGATGGTGTAATGACCAGCAACTGCAGCGTTCCTAGGATAAAACAGCCAAATTCTGTAATCACTGCATTATGACAGCAGCTCTAAAACACTATGTATTGCTCTTTCTCTCTTTGAAACTTTCTGTGTTTTTGTAGGTTGACAAATGGAAATGGAAGCTCAATCTATAGGGAAAATAAAAGAACTGTTATGCAACTTAAATACAAAAATGTAGTTGTTATGTAACTTAAATATAAAAACGTTTTGCATATTCATTATAGTCAAAAAACGTCCAGACAAGTGGAGGAGATCATGGGATGTGCTGTGATTCAAAAATAAAAATTGTTACACATTTAATAAATAGAACTATTATGGTAAGCAAAAAATAAAGTGTTTGAACCAAACTAGATCAGGCCGGACAGCCGACCGAACGGCGCACATAGTAAATTGGGAAGGATTTATCTCCCAATCCATTTATAAAATTGGATACCTCTTAAATCCTAAACTTATATGAGAAAGACTAAATTTATTAATTTAATAAATTGAATTCTCCTAAATAATATAGAAAAAACACAAAACTCTTTATATTCTCATTTCACACAAACATTTTCTTTTTTATTTTAAATTACACTTTCTTTTTTATTTTAAATTCAACGTTATCCTAGCATAAATCATATCTTACAAGTCATGTATAAAGTGGATGCACCAAAATAAAAATTTAGCCAAATTGCCTTTTCTCACTTCTCATAGGCTCGTGACTGAACATGCCCCACCTAATTCAAAATAATGTGGCAAATAATGGGGCAAAATCTTTATTGAATCTTTATTGTTTATGTACTGCCAAACCTATTGTTTATGCATTGCCTAACCTATTAAAAAAATATTTTTAAACTTCAACGAGATAACAGTACTGTTTAATTATCATAATTTATATATGATAGCCTGATAGGTATATTCTTGATGTGCCTCTTCAACGGTTGCATCTCAAAAACAGTTCAAAGAAATTTATTTATATATATATATATATATCACGTATTTGAGATGTCTTATAAATGTATTTATTAGATACGTCTTTAATATATAATTTATACATGATAGATGTCTTTAATACGTATCATTAATATATAATTTATATAATTTCTAAAACATATGACACATAATTTATTTTGATATATGGTATAAATACATTTCAACTACCCATAAATTGTACATATAGCATTTAGTGTTTTAAATGTATAGTTCATATACATATACAATATATCTTTTATACATATCAGAAATAGCTCAGTCACATTCTCGTTCAAATATAATTTAATTTTATGAGATGTGTGTTAGATCTGATCAAGATGTATTTGACAGTTACATCATTGATACATAATGTTTACAATTTTTGATATATACTTTTTTAATACATAATTTATATATTTTTACCACATTTAACACATATCTTTTTGAGATGATATATGCTATAAATACATTTAAAATACACATCATATATTTTGATAGACACATGGAAAAAATAATGCTTAAAATATATTAAAAATACCTTCCACATATATAAAAGATATACATAATTTTATTTAATGCTTCTGATAGATATGTTAAAATGTCCTAAATGTATCAATATGTGTGAGATGTGTTCAAGATGTATTTGACAGATACATCATTGGAACACAATATATACAATATTTGATATATAATACATGGTATATAGTTCCTTAATACATAATTTTTTTCATTGTTAGAACATTTACTATATACCTTTTGATATGATATATGGTATAAATATATTTCAAATACATGTTATATATTTTGATAGATATATGGAGAAAATAATATTTAAAATATGTTAGAAATACCTTTCGCATACATAAAAGATACACATAATTTTTATTTAATGCTTCTGATACGTATGCTTAAGATGTATTAGAGATGTATTGGAGATGTATCTGTAATTCATCTGAGACATTAATACTGATCCATTATCGTGCTGACACGTCTGCACATTGACTGCTGCGTCTACGCGCATTGACTGACGCGTCTGACGCGTTGACCGACACGTGCTGATGTGTCGCGCTCTTAATAAAAAGGTACAAAATGTAAACTTTTTAAAATTTTAGGTGCTAGTTTAATAAATGACTCTAGTTGGTATTTTTGTAGCTTCATTAATATTTTAGATAGTTTTGTAGATTTCCCCAAAGTTTTTAGAATTCAGCTATTAAGTTAAGATGCATATATATGGAAGTATTTAAAAATAAATATATTGTAAATTCCATTTGAACTACATTGTTGAAACTTGAAAGAAAGAACCGTCCTAAAGAATAAGGTACTCAGAACTGAAATTGTGTGAGAGGTGAGAATATTGCATCTAGAATGTAAAATGTAAGTTAAAATAGCATTTCAAATTGAATATCTATAGCACCAATACAGTCAACAAAAGATTTTGAGCATTTAAAATTAATAGGCCAAACCCATCTTTTGGCAATGGAATATATTCATAGTCATTAGCACACATGGAGCTAGACTGTTGAGATTTCAATATATATTTTCTTATGAAGTCTAGATTTCAATATATATATATAGAAGATGCAGTTAATGAGAGTATCTAAATCCAAACTAATTTTCAGTATATCTAACTATAAATTATAAACGGCTGTATATATATATACGATTTGAATTGTGATCTCACTTAAGTCAGAACAATGGTTTACCAATTCACAATTCATTTGTGTCTTGAAAATTGGTTATGAAAATATTAGTGTATCAATTAACCAGTCGCAAAATTATTTTAAACAGGCGTATAAGTAACCAGTCGCAAAATAAACAGTCCAAACTATTGGTATCGTGCATCAAATATGATAAATCATGAATAATAGCGGCACCAAAATAGAGATTTAGCCATATTGTTTTTTTCTTCTTCTCATAGACTGATCATGCCCCCCCCCCCCCCCCCCCCCCCCCCCCTCCCTTTCTTTCAAAATAATGTGTCACATATAGAGATGAAATGTTCCCTAGGGGTGTACATGGTTTGGTTTGACTGGTTTATTATTGATATTTTACTTCAAACCAATTATATAGGTTTGGCAAATTTTCAAATCAAAATTAAACCACACACATTATAAACCAGCAAAATTGGTTTGGTTTGATTTGATAATTTTTTTCTTTAAAACCAGTTTAAACCATCATCAAAAAATTATTTATTTATCATCTAAGATAAAAAAATCTAAAAATTTAAAAATACTCATTCATTATAAAAATAAATGTTATATTTATGTAACAAATTATAATAATAACTAATAAATGAAAAAAAATATTGTATAAATTTTTACATTTTATTAATATAATATTTTAATAATATAGAAATATAACATTTATTGAACGATAATAAATATACAAATAGTTGTTTCATTAGTTGATATTTAAATATATTATTTTGTCAAGTATAATTTTAAAAAATAATGATAGAAAACCTATTTTTAAGTTATAGTATTTATAATTTTAATAAAAATATGTATATATGTATATGTATTGATTTGGTTTGGTTTATGTTGGTTATAATTTTTAAAACCGCAAATCAGACCAATAATTATTTTCTTTCTATTTTTCAAACTAAAATCAAACCAACAATCTTCTAAACCGTAATATTTAGTTTGGTTTGATTGAGTAGATTTGACTTGGTTGGTTTGAATTTTTTATGTAGAGCCCTAGTTATCCCCAAGAGCCGCAAAAATCTTTATTGAATCTGTATTGTGTACGAATTGCCTAACCTATTAAATCATGAAGAATTTTTTTTTTCTTAAACAAGATAACAATACATCTTATCATAGTTGAGCCACTATAAATAGAGGAAAGGCTGATGAACAAAAAGCAGTTCAAACAAACTTAAAAAAAGAAAAAAATCTGAAAGCAATTATATAGAGAGAGATGGAAGTAGTGCAAGTGCTTCACATGAATGGTGGAAATGGAAAAACTAGTTATGCTCAAAACTCATTGCTTCAGGTAATCTTCATTTTTTTTTCCAATAATTGTTATATAATAGTAGTTGTTGTAATTTTGTCTTATTTATTTGATTATTATTAATATTACTATTCATAATATGAACTGAAATTTAATTTATAATTATATAAATTTTTGATAGAGAGTATTGTTGTAAATTTAACTGTTATTTTTGCTGATATTATTCATTTACTTTTTACAAATCCGAAAATGAGCTATAACACAAATGGTATAAGCGCTCGACAACAAATTATTAGATCGCGGGTTCAATTTTCCCACAAGCGTTCCCCTCTCCAGTTATAAAAAAAATGAAAACATTACATATGAAAAATAACATTTAATGAAATTTTGCAGCAAAAGGTGATATCAAAATCAAAGAGAGTAATAAAGGAAGCCGTGGCCAATCTGTATAACAACAACTCACCAAAAACTGTAGCTATTGTAGATTTCGGGTGCTCTTCAGGGCCGAACACTCTATTTGCTGTATCTGAAATAATCGAAGCAATAGAGAAGATTTGTGGAGAATCTCCAGAATATAATGTGTTTTTAGTTGATCTGCCAAGCAATGACTTTAATAGTGTTTTTAAGTCGTTGTTGCCAGATTTCCAAAGAAAAATGAAAGAATATACTAAAGGGCAATGTTTCGTTTCTGGAACCCCTGGTTCTTTCCATGGTAGGCTTTTTCCTACCAACACTCTTCACTTTGCTTATTCATCTAGTAGCCTCCACTGGTTATCGCAGGTAAAATTACGTAAACTCGAAATCCTAATGAATTCTTATATACTCAGAATATCAACCAGACCACTTTTCTTATCTATTACTACGTACTGAACTTTCAAATTATTTTAAGAAGAATACTAAGCATTACTTGATTTTTTAAGGTCATTAAATTTTTCATATTATTTCAGTAAGGTTTTCGATCTAATTTTACTGATGTGGCTCCTTAATATTTATCACATAATTAACTCAGTCATACATTATGTAAGTTAGCATTCATTTATATATAATTCGATAAGCTATCAAAAGTTATATTTGAAATTGAAATTATTGTTTTGTTTATGAATTGAAGATATATTAAAAGTTACGAGAAATGACGAAACAACACAGTTCAAAATTTACAAAAAAAATAGCACACACAAAATTGTACTGTTTTTTCAGATAAATATATCAAATGAAATGTATGTCACATGAAATATGATTTGCTTGTTGAGGTGGTGAATGTTCCTAATTAACTTAGATGCTCATATTGGAAAAATTAATTCGGAAAAATATTTTTTAAATGAAAACTAAAATTTGGTGACCTTAAGAAAATTAATAGATGTTTATTATTCATTTAAAATTATTTCAAAGTTAAGTAATTTACATAATATTTTTGACACATAATTTAATATGTCAATTGATTTATTTTATGAGTATTTTTTTACTGATTTATTTTATGAATATTCTTTTACTGATTTATAAATTAGGTTCCAAGAGGACTGGAGAGTAATAAAGGAAACATATACATTAATAGCACAAGTCCTTCAAACATTGTGAAGGAATATTGCTCCCAATTTCAAAAGGATTTCTTAATGTTTTTGGAGTGTCGCTCTAAAGAAATGAGGATAGGAGGGTACATGGTATTAACTTTCCTTGGAAGGAGAAATAATGATCCTTCTGCAAAGGAGTGTTGTTATCTTTGGGAGCTTTTGGCCATGGCTCTCAATCAATTAGTCCTTGAGGTACAAATATTACTAACTCCTTGGTTGTTATAATTGAAGTTTTTTTTTTTAATAAGATTTACTATTTTCAATCATTTGATTATTTAATCTCTATGTTGAGTGATACTATTAATATCAAAATAATTAATTAATTATTGTCAAATGTCAAAAATAAGTGGACAATCATATTTTGTGAACTGAGTTCATGTAAGAATTTCACGATTTTTCTGTTTTTACTTTTTTGTCTATCATGTGTTTTTCAGTATAACATAATATATTTCTTTATTTATTCAAATTTTTTGTTTTGATACTTTTTTTTTAAAATTACATTCTACATGTAATAAGTAATTATTCTTATTTTGAAATAATAAATTATAAAAAATAACTTGAGGTAAGAATTTACACTTACGCATTATGTTAATGATGTAGGGAATGATAGACGAAGAAAAATTCAATTCGTTCAACATTCCTTTCTACGCACCATCTCCGCTTGAAGTGAAATGTCAAGTTGATAAGCAAGGATCTTTTTGCACTGATAAATTGGAGATTTATGAACATGATTGGAATGAATGTCGCAATGAATTTGATCCCTCGGAAGCTACCAAGGATGTGGGAATTATTTTTGCAAACTTCATAAAATCTGGAATGGAGCCTCTTATTATCAACCACTTCGGTTTCCAGGAAGCCGTCATAGATGAGGTTTTTAATCGATACTCATCGATCGTCAATGATTGCATGGCAAAGGAGAAGAATGAGTTTGTCTATTTTATATTGTCCATCACTAAGAAAGATGACTAAGTCCAATTCTATTTCTGTCTAATAATAAGACAAATAATATGAAATATATGTGCTTTTTATGAATAAATAAGAATTTGTGTGTAATTGGTAAAAAAACATTTGCAGAGCTTTAATTATATAAATTATTATTTTTCTTATAAATAATAATATATTAAAACACCATAAAAAATTACAGCGAAAAATTCTTGATCTCATAATGGTTTGCTTGCACAGGATGTGCAAAGTAGCTATGAGTAGTATTTCTACATTTAGCTGAAAGAATTCCATCAATGTCGGCTGCCTCTGCCTGTTATTCTCCTGCTGATTCTTCTCTTTGGTAATCACAATGTTATCCCCCACATTATTGAAAGCAGGTGGAACACCATCTTCTATGCCATATTAAGATTGTAGGATCCGGTTGAAAAAGTTGTAGAGGTAGTTCTTAGCGTCGTGTATTATGCATACACTATTAAAAGAGTGCCTGAAACAACAAAAACAACAAAATCTCCACGCGTAAAACAAAAAAATAAACATGAAATAGAGCCAAACTATCCTAACTTAGATGTTAAATATATACTTTCCCCAGCAACGGTGTCAAAAATCTGTTGGTAAAAATACGCGAGCGTACGTATGTCAACTTGTAATATAGACTGTGAAGTCCACATCATACCCAAAGAGAAAGCTACTGAATACACCCAGATACAATGCTAAAAAGATAATTTGAGTGAAGCAATTAAATTAAAGAACAAAACTAAACAATTAATGATTAAAGTAAACTAAGGCTGCACTTAAAATAAGGTTTAAACAATAATGAGGAAGATTAGTGATTATATATCTTCATCATGCCATTAATTTCATGGTTTATGCAATTCGTTGTCAAATTGCGGTTTAGGCTGATCTAAGCACCTATAGCTCTCTTTCGAGCCGCTACAGGTAAAGACAGACAATTAATCAATTAAAAGGTAAACTACTCACTCTCGTGTTACACTTGACCTAATTAACTACTTTATTGATGTTTGTTAAGCGACCCTTAAGAACACGCACTCGTTAATTCAATCTCGTGTTGTCAACTCTTGCGTTGTCGATTATACGGTCTATTTCAATTCAATTCTCTCAAGTTACAATTAAAACACAAGGCAATAGTTAGGTGATCAGATTAAACTAAGTGTTCACAATAGTAATCAATGTGTAATTATAACAAGAAATTATTAAACCAATTAATTAACGAGGCATAAAGTCAATAAACAATCCCTAACGATGTATTTAGCTACTCATGATCAAAGATAAACCAACAATATAATAAATGAAATTCATAATTGATAAGGTAAACAATGATAAGAATCTCTCTTAATTATCGTACCTTAATTGAATAAAAATCCAAATACAAAAATCGAAGATAAATATCCAAACTGAAGAGTAATCAAATCGAAAGAACAATAAACTAAAGCTAAAATTAGGGTTTATGACTAATATAAATTGTGCAAACCCTTTTACAAGATGATAATTAAGCTTATTTAAACCCTTAAGGCAAAAGGGTCAACACTAATTTTGAGCTCTATGTAATGCCTGAAATGCCATGGGACTTCGGTCTTCTAATCGCGAACTCGTAAGGCCAAAACTGTCTTTTCATTTAAAAAAATTACTTTCCTGACGACGTGAGAATGATATCTCACGATGTCAGACTTTTTTTATCATGATGCGAGGTTCATCGTGCGCCATCATGCGTTTCTTCTGCCAAATCTCAAATCTGTGTTTCCTTCCTTGACGTTGTGAGATTTGATTCTCACGTTGTGAAGATGGCCTTTCATGTTGTGATACTTGTCTTGAATCCAACGTGCGCTTTCTTCTGTTTGTGTCCTTTACATCCCATCATTTGTCACGTCGTGAGTGTGCCCTTTCACGACTTGAGACTTGTTTACGAAACTGCTTTGATACTTCGCAATTCTTCACATGGGTCTAATATATCTCAATTAAGCTTAGAATCCCTACATTTCCATGTATAAACCTGTAATACTCAGACAAAACAAATAATGGCATGCAACAAATATGCCAGGCTATATATCTTCCTCTGGCAATCACAAACGGTAATAACGCAACAAGCATCATATACACATAAGTTTAAAAAGTCGGAATGATATTTACAAAAAAAAAAACAGTTTCATACAACTCAAAACACAAACATCTATCTACTGCAGCTCTAGAAGTAAAGTACTGTTTCTTTACATACTTTCAAAAATATCAGACTTATGGAACAAGGATAGAAATCTGTTGCTTCAAAGTTCTTTTTCACTTGAGAGGGAAAACTGTGAGGGGTCAGTATACGGGAATATGCTGAGTGAGTTCATATTTACTAATAAGTATTCATATAAAATATAAAACAATGCAATAAACACTTGAATCACGTGCAGCCAAGTAAAAGATCTTATTGAAACCCTAATCCTCGAACATGTCAAACGTATATAATCAAATCAAATTGATCCAAGTGGTCCGGCCCCGGGATAACTCAACCACGTCAGCCCCGACCAACCTCTTAATCCCAAGTTGTGGCTCCCGGGATAGCTCAACCCACTAGATACGGGTCTCGGGATAACTCAACTGAGTTCAACCTCGTATCTACATTTTATATATCTAACTTTCATATTCGTATTCATAAACATATTCACAGTTGTGATAAATTGAAATTGGTGATCACGCGGTCCTATTACCGCCGAATAGGAAGGCACATTCCATCGGATCGATACTGGTTTTAAACCAACGTATATGCGTTTCATGTAAAACATTGCATTTGAAAACATTCGATTCTAACATAATGCAATATAAAACATTTGCTTGTGTAAATACTTTAAAAGTAAATTTATACAAACTCATAGAAAACGCTATCCAAAAAATATTTCGGTGTTCAGAAATGTCAAGTTTCTTGAGCTCCTTGTCCAGCTGCTTCTTGCCTCGCCGGATCTAAAACGATTTCAAAATAATTGACTCACATCAGAATCCTATTCTAGGATTGATTCTAGACTCAAGACACGATACGCTAAACTCTTAAACTATCGTGCTTTTCATGTGTTCAATCCTGATAAACGACTTGTAACTCATATCGATTTCTATCGCTTTATTGAATCGATTCTCGATTAACCTCTTTAGGTCAACAATTCAAATCAATCGATAAATTATCGATTTCGATCACGATACGCGTGTACGACAAATTTTTCAAAACAAAACGACGATTTGATTCATTGTGTGCGCGCGCTTCTGCCTATGCGGTTGCATTGGGGACTGTGCGCCCGCATAGTCTCAATATTGTGTGCTCGCACAGTCCGTCGACTGTGCGCTCGCACAGTCTGGCTGTGCGCGCACACATCTCGGTTGAGCGACGCACAGCCACGGGATTTCATCCCGGGCTTGATTCCGACGTGCTTCCAACTTATCAAGCGCTCTAATTCAATCCCCCAACTCTCAAAAACATCAAAATCACAAAATCTAAACTCAAAACGCCAAAATCGATCCTAAAATTGTTAACACGATAAAACCGTTCCGTAGTCTAAAACTTTAACTTGATATATAATCACATTTATTCATTAAAAAGGCGAAACGTCAAGCTTACCTTGATTCCCCGTTGAAATACAATCGATTCGAGCTATAGAACGTCGGAAACGGAGGAGAAACGGAGATCGAGCGACGAAACGATAAATTTGACGATGAAAATGAATGAACCGAGGATGAAGGCTTCTAGATCCTTCATTCAATATCCATTTCTTATATATATTAGGCTAAATTGCACTTTGGTCCTTGAAACTTTTAAAAGTTACAATTTAGCCAAAACTTATCCTCGTCCAAATTTTAAACGGTCTTCGATTGACTCGAAACTTTTACCATAAATATATAAAATATTTCGCAGACTTTGGCGAAATAATTTCCATCACAGGAATTATATTTTATTTTATGTTAATTTTCTAAACTTTTCTCTCAAATCCCCCTAATACGCTTAGTAAAAATTATTCTAAATTCCCGATATTATTAAATTAAATTCTTCTTAATTTCAATTTATCGGAATTCACGAAACGTGTCACGACTTAATTATTTTAAAATATTTGGGGTATTACAGAAAAGCCCTCAGAAATAGGAGCTTTTCTACTCCTATCATCTGCTTGTGACCCAGCATTCTTTCCTAGGAATTTTCGTTTTAAACGGGTGGGCTAGCTCACACAAGGAGTTTACTGAGTGGAGCCGCATGTCGTTGAGTACCAAGGTGGAAAAATGAAAGTTAAGGTTAGTTAATCATTATAATACAATTATACATCTATTTGTTTTGATTGATCCTATTCCCAGTATTAAACATTTCTGTAATTCCTTTCTTTGTTCGTTTTGTTTTGTTTTTCTCCTAAATAGACTTAGTATAATGGGAAATATGCTATTTGAGATGTTACTAAGTTATCAGAGGAGCTCTGGAAAACCACCGGAAAAGATTGATCATTTTCTCATAATAATTTGAGAAAAGAAGGTTGTTTTGTATCATTTATAACATTAAATATCTACTTAGCATATATGTCAAATAATAAGAATTTATTTGAACTTTTTTCGAGTGGGGAGAGTCTGATTTACAATTGAAACTGAAAGTGATAATTTAGAAAAATTTACAATTTTACAAAAAAATAATATAATTGAAAAACTTCATAAATGTGAGTGTTTTTAAGATATTTTGCCTTTAATATATTACTTCAATTTAAAGAACAGTGTTAAATAATTGAGTTAATTACATATAAAATCATGACCTTTACCGTTAAAACGTGCCAGTCACAGACACCGCCTTTTTAAAAAAAAAATAACATTGACAATTTTTAGTGGCATTTTTGCTACCGTGGCAGACCCATTTGGTGTTCAAGTCAGCGAAATTTACCGAAAAATGTGCCTATGATGGAATTCAAAAATAAATAATTTTATAAATATCATGTTATTTTTAAAATTTGGTGTAAAGATTATAATTTTATAAGTAATTAACTCTAAATAATTTAAGAGTAAACTATAGTAAAACTAGAAAGCGCAATATAGAGACTTAGCCAAACTTATTTTGTTTTTATCCATCTCATAGGCATGATTGAACATGCACCCAGTCCCACCCATTTAATAATGAGTGTGGATCAATGAAATGATATCCCGTGGCCGCGGAAATCTATATTGAATCTTTATCATTTATGGATTAAGTAACCTATTAAATCATCATTTATATATATATATATATATATATATATATATATATATATATATATATATATTACGAATATTATTATTTAAAATTATAATTTCTTTTTTTAGAATTGTGAATATTATTATTTAAAATTATATTATATTAATTTTTGATAGAAAGTATTATTGTAAATCTAACTGTTATTTTTTTGCTCATGTTATTCAAAACCTAATATTCCAAATAAACTCGATCTTTTAATCTTTTTTTAATTTCAGCCCGACTTCGTAAAATTATCTATTGTACCTAAATTCACACATTTCACTTTCAATTGGACCTAAATTATTTATTTTTCATTGAAAAAAATTTCAAATAAATCATTCATTCTGAATTTTTTAAATGGAAAACAGATCAAATAAATTATTTATAAGGGTTTTTTTGAATTTTTTTCGAATAAACCAATTTACAAAATTTGCTACAATTGAAACTCAAAGAATGAATGGGTACAATTGGCTATTTTCAACGTCGGAGTGAAATTCAATAGGGGCTAAAAGGTCAAGCCTATTATTATTCAATTACTTTTGCAAATCCGAATTTTTTTTTGAGAGGAATTTTGGTAGATTTTATATTAAGAAACAATTTTTCGTTGCTTAATTTACAATTCTATTCTAACTCAAATATTTAAATAGATATCTTAATTTTTTAATTAATAAAATAATTATCATAAAACCTTTAATTAACTAATCAATTAGTAAGGATTATTTTGTAAATGGGCATGTCCTCTCTACCATCCGTGTTTTTATATATAGTATAGATATAGATTATGGATTAAAATAATTAAATTTTCAATAGTTATATTTACATTTTTACTAGGTCTAATCACTCAAAAACCCCTCACCTTTACACTTTTTTTCAATTCTACCCCGACGTTGAAAATTTGTCAATTTTACCCACTTTTGAATTTTCCGTTTTCAATTGTACCCCAATATTTTAATTTTTGTTAATTTTTTTACTTAAATGATGAAATCATTCAATTAATTAAGTCTAAACATGAAATTCAATTCTTTTTTATTCAAAAAAGTACAAATAAGTCCTTTATTTTTAAAAACTAACTAAAAATCATAATCAAATTAACACTAATTTAAATTCTTAATTAATTTAACTAAATTTAAATAAATTTTAAAAATATACAATCAATATATGCGAGATATGGAGAATGTTTTAAACAAATTTCCAAACGCAAAAGACGTTAATTTAATTTTTCAGGGTACAATTGAAACACAAAAATGCAAAATAGGGTAAAATTGACAAATTTTCAACGTCAGGATATGATTGAAAAGGGGCTAAAAGGTCGGGGTATTTTTAAGACATTAGGCCTTTTTACTATAATTAGCTTAAATGTATTTTGTTTATTTTATTTTAGTTCAAAACAAATTTGTCCATTCTAAAACTTTAAAAAAATCTACATTTCAAAATTTATGCTCCAATATAAATATTTCGGTTAAATTTTGCAGTAAAAGGTGATATCAAAATCAAAGGCAGTAATGAAGGAAGCTATGACCGATCTCTATAAGAACAATTTTCCAAAAAGTTTAACCATTGCCGATTTCGGTTGCTCTTCAGGGCCAAACACTCTATTTGCTGTATCTGAAATCATCGAAGCAGTAGAAAAGACTTGTAGAGATCTGGACCGTCAATCACCAGAATATCATGTCTTCTTGAATGATTTAGCGAACAATGACTTCAAAAATAAAAACTGTTACACATTTAATAAATAATATTATTATGGTAAGCAAAAAAGTAAATGTTTGAACCAAACCAGACCAGGCCGGGCACGCACATGGTAAATTGGGAATGATTCATCGTCAAACCCGTTCACAAAATTGGGTATCTTTTAGATGAAAAAAGACCAAATCTATAAATTCAATAAATTGAATTCTCCTAAACAATGTGGAAAAACTACAAAAAAATTTATATTTTCATTCCACATAAACACTTTCCTTTTTATTTTAAATTCAAGATTATCCTAACATGCATCATATCATACAAGTCATGTATAAAGTGGATGCACCAAAATAAAGATTTAGCCAAATTGCCTTTGCTCACTTCTCATAGGCTCATGACTGAACATGCCCCACCCAATTCAAAATAATGTGGCAAATAATGGGACAGAATCTTTATTGAATCTTTATTGTTTATGTACTGCCAAACCTAATGTTCATGCATTGCCTAACCTTTAAAAAATATATTACCTCCGTTCTTTTTTATTTGTCCATTTAGCGAATATTGCACATACCAAGATACTACTCCTTTTGTCTTAATTTTTAAAGAGAAATACTAATTAATGTAACCCTATTAGTTAATAAGTGCCTTTTAAGTTAAAACATAATCATTTATTATGAATGGGTAAATTTGGAAGATAATAGCTAAAATCACATTGAAATTCTAAATAGACAACTAATTAGAAACAAATATATTTTACTAAATGGACAACTAAAAAAGAACGGAAGAAGTATTTTTTAAACTTCAACGAGATAGCAGTACTGCTTATCATAGTTTAGCCACTATAAATAGAGGAAAACGCTGATGAACAAAAAGCAGTTCAAACAAACTTAAAAAAGAATAGTAAAAGAAATTATAGAGAGAGATGGAAGTGGTGCAAGTGCTTCACATGAATGGTGGAAATGGAAAAACTAGTTATGCTCAAAACTCATTGCTTCAGGTAATCTTTTACATACCTGCAATATGTCAATATATCATTTTAAAATTTAATTGATTAAAAAGTTGTGTTATTTTTATAATTATTAATTTATAATTATATTAATTAATCATAGAGTGTATCAATGTAAATTAAACTATTATTTTAATATTATTCAATGGCTTTTTATAAATCCGAAGTGAACTTTTAAATTTTCTAAGTCGAACGATGATTTCGTAACAAAATAAAAAACAATAACATTACAAGATAGCTAATATATGGAAAATAACATTTATTTGTTTGAATTAGAGTAATTTAAAATTATTAAGATGATAATAATTAAATTTTACAGCGAAAGGTGATATCAAAATCAAAGGCAGCAATAAAGGAAGCCATGACCAATTTCTATAATAAAAGCTCTCAAAACACTATAGCTATTGCGGACTTTGGCTGCTCTTCAGGGCCAAACACTTTATTTGCTGTATCTGAAATCATCGAAACAGTAGAGAAAATTTGTAAAGATTTGGACCGTCAATCACCAGAATATCATGTGTTCTTGAATGATCTTGCCAACAATGACTTTAATACTGTTTTTAAGTACTTGCTGCCAGATTTCCAGACAAAAATGAAAGAATATACTAAAGAGCAATGTTTCATTTCTGGAACCCCTGGTTCTTTTCATGGGAGGCTTTTCCCTACCAACACTCTTCATTTTGCGTATTCATCTAGTAGTCTCCACTGGCTGTCGCAGGTAACATTATTGGAACTCGAAATATTCGTGAATGTTCATAAATTGAGAATATCAATCAGACTATTCTAACATTATTAGTATCAATGTATCATACGTCAATAAATTTTTAAATTATTTCAAAAATTAATAAATTTAATATTAATTCATTTTTTAAGATTATTAAACTTTAATATTTATTTTAGAAAAAATTCAATCTAATTTTATAGACGTGGCCCATTAATATCTGTCATATAAGCAATCCATGCCATACATTTAAATCCAGCAATATATTATATAATCTTTTATAAAATAAGAATATCAATCAAACTACTCCAATATTATCAGTACCAATATACTATACGTCAATGAACTTTTAAGTTATTTTAATAAGAATATTAAACATTAATTTATTTTCTTAAGATCATTAAACTTTATTTTTTTTTTAAATTTCGATATAGTTTTACCTACGTGACCTATTAATATTCGTGTTATGATCAGAAATTCAGTGATACACTATGTAAGTTAGTATCCATTCATATATAATTGGCTTATCCACCAAAAATTGTCAAACCTTTGCGTCTCGAGTCAGATTTAGCCAAACCTTTAAAAACCATCAGATTTAGCCCAACCTTATATGTTGTGTTTCTTTATTAGCCATTTTTGAATCGAACCGAATTTTATGCCTACATGTCATCCATGTCACTGCCAACTTAGCAAAACAAGCTGATATGGTATTAAAAATCACTAACCCAAACCTAACCAAACCAAATATTAAATCAAACAAAATCAAATTCAACTAATTCAAATCAATTCAATTTTTATTTTAAATTATATTTAATTAAAATAAATATTAATTATCTCAATATTTTATTTTATTCCGATTAAAATTCACGCCGACTAATAAATTTAGTTGAATTTAATTTTAATTAATTTATATATAAATTTTAATTAGTTAAATAAAAAATATAAATCATCTAAAATTAATATAAAAAAAATTAATTACCGCTAATTTTTTCTAAATAATGTTATTAAAATTTTCGATGCTTAAATATTCTTTAAAAAAATGAAATAATTTTTTTTATCAAAATTCAGAACCACCGATGGAGGATCTGTCAAAAAATGAAAGACCCACCGTGGGTCTGTGAGAACAGACCCACAATTATCGGTGGGTCTGTTCTCACAGACCCACCACCACGGTGGGTTTGTTTGAGAACAGACCCACCATTACCGGTGGGTCTGTTCTCAAACAAACCCACCACCACGGTGGGTCTGTGAGAACAGACCCACCATCACCGGTGGGTCTGTGACAGATCCACCGGTGATGGTGGATCTGTGAGGTGGGTCTGTGACAGATCCACTGGTGATGGTGGGTCTGTTCTCACAGACCCACCATCACCGATGGGTCTGTTCAGAACAGAGCCACCGGTGGTGGGTTTGTCATTTTTTGACAGACCCACCATCATCATGGTGGGTCTGATTTTTTGGTAAAAAAAATTTTAAAAAAATTATTTAATTTTTTCAGAAATTACATTGAAAAATTATTCCGGCGGTCGGTTTTTCGTATGCGTCTCGGTCGCGGCCGATTTTTGATTGATTAAAATTAATTAAAATGACGGTGAATTTTTTTTAATATTATAATGTTGAGATAATTGAAATATGAGTTTTAGTAATTAATTAATAATTAATTTGATTTATTTGGGTTTGATGTTTTTTGGTTTATTATTTGGTTTGATTAAGTTGGGTTAGTGAATGTGTCATGTCAGCAAATTTTGCTGAGTTGCTGAGTTAATTGTCATCCTATAAATTGATCAATAATTATTTTTCACTGATTTATAAATTAGGTTCCAAGAGGATTGGAGAGTAACAAAAGAAATATATACATAAATAGAACAAGTCCACCAAATGTTTTCAAGGCATATTGTGGCCAATTTCAAAAGGATTTTTCCATGTTTTTGGAGTGTCGCTCTAAGGAAATGATATCAGGAGGACGCATGGTATTAACTTTTCTTGGAAGGAGAAGCACAGATCCTTGTAGCAAAGAGTGTTGCTATTTTTGGGAGCTTTTGGCTATGGCTCTCAATCAATTAGTCTCCGAGGTAAATAATTAGTATTCATTGAAGAATTTATATCATTATATAGTACAATGTTTTCTTTTTATTTTCACCAACTAATATGATAAAAATTGATAATATTTTAACGGCTTAATACATAGTTTGACCCCTGAACTTGTACCCTTTTACCCATCTAACCCCTAAACTTAACGTCTCACCTATTGAACCCCTGAACTTGTTAAATAACCCGATTTGACCCCCGAACATGATAAATATGTAAACATTGAACCCCTCCGTACACAATTTCTTCTAGAATGTTTCAAGTGACAGGTGGACACGAAGGGTTCAATATTTACATATTTATCAAGTTCAGGGGTCAAATCGGATTATTTAACAAGTTCAGAGGTTCGATAGGTGAGACGTTAAGTTTAGAGGTTAGATGGGTAAAAAGGTACAAGTTCAGGGGTCAAACTATGTATTAAGCCATATTTTAACTACAATTAATAATATATTCACGGATTGATTACTACATTTATTATTATCAAGTGTAAAGGTAAGTTGATGGTTCACAATATAATATGAAAAACTAGGTTTATGTAAGAATTTATCGATTTCTTCCTTCTACTTTTCTGTCTATACTGCGTTCTTTATCAGTATGACATGGTATATTTCTTTACTTATTCAAGGATTCTTTTATATAAATTTTTTTTATTCAAATTGGACTTTACATGTAATAACGAATTATTTTTATTTTGCAAAAAACTAACATAATTTGAGGTATGAATTTAAACTTATGAAGTGTGTTGATGATTTAGGGAACGATCGACGAAGACAAATTTAATTCCTTCAACATTCCTTTCTATACACCATCTCCATATGAAGTGAAATGTGAGGTTGATAAGCAAGGATCCTTCACCATTGACAAATTGGAGATTTATGAGCATAATTGGAATGAATGTCTCAATGAATTTGACTCCTCGGAAGCTACTAAGGATGTGGGATATATATTTGCAAACTTCATAAGATCTGGAATGGAGCCTCTTATTATCAACCACTTCGGTTTCCAGGAAGCCGTCATAGATGAGGTTTTTAATCGATACTCATCGATCGTCAATGATTGCATGGCAAAGGAGAAGAATGAGTTCGTCTATTTTATATTGTCCATCACTAAGAAATATGACTAAGTTCAATTCTATTTCTGTCTAATACTAAGGCAAATAATATGAAATAGATGTGCTTTTTATGAATAAGTAAGAATTTGTGTGTAATTGGTACAAGAACATTTGCAGAGCTTTAATTATATAAAATATTATTTTTCTGATAAATAATAATATATTAAAAAACCATAAAAAAATTGCAGCGAAAATTCTTGATCTCATAATGGTTTGCCCGCATAAGATGTGCAAAGTAACTATGAGTAGTATTTCCTACATTTAGCTGAAAGAATTCAATCAATGTCGGCTGCCTCTGCCTGTTATTCTCCTGCTGATTCTGCTCTTTGAGAATCACTCTGTTATCCCCCACATTATTGAAACCAGGTGGAACACCATCTTCTACGCCATATTAAGATTGTGGGATCCGGTTGAAAAGGTTGTAGAGGTAGTCCTTTACGTCGTGTATTATGCATACACTACTAGAAGAGTACCTGAAATAACAAAAACAACAAAATTCCCACGCGTAAAATAAGAAAAATAAACATTAAATAGAGCCAAGCTATCCTAACTTAGATGTTAAAGATATGCTTTCCCCGACAACGGTGTCAAAAAACTGTTGATAAAAATACGCAAGCGTATGTATGTCAACTTGTAATATATACTGCGAAGTCCAGAATCGTACCAAAAGAGAAAGCTACTGAATACACCCAGATACGATGCTAAATTTGAATAGCCAAAAAGATAATTTGAGTGAAGCAATTAAATTAAAGAACAAAACTAAACAATTAATGATTAAAGTAAACTAAAGCTGCACTTAAAATAAGGTTCAAACAATAATGAGGAAGATCAGTGATTATATATCTTCATCATGCCATTAATCTCATGGTTTATGGAATTCGTTGTCAACTTGCGGTTTAGGCTGATATAAAGCACCTATAGCTCTCTCTCTCGAGCCGCTACAGGCAAAAACAGACAATTAATCAATTAAAAGGCAAACTACTCACTCTCGTGTTATACTTGACCTAATTAACTAGTTTATTGATGTTTGTTAAGCAAACGTTAAGAACACGCACTCGTTAATTCACTCTCGTGTTATCAACTCATGCGTTGTCGATTATACGGTCTATTTCAATTCAACTCTCTCAAATTACAATTAAAACACAAGGCAATAGTTAGGTGATCAGATTAAACTTAGAGTTTAGAATAGTAATCAATGCGTAATTATAACAAGAAATTATTAAACCAATTAATTAACGAGGCATAAAGTCAATCAATAATCCCTAATAATGGATTTAGCTACTCATGATCAAAGATAAACCAACAGTATAATAAATGGAATTCATAATTTATAAGGTAAACTATGATAAGAATCTCTCTTAATTATCATACCTTAATTGAATAAAAAACCAAATACAAAAATCGAAGATAAATATCCAAACCGAAGAGTAATCAAATCGAAAGAATAATAAACTAAAGCTCAAATTAGGGTTTATGATTAATATAAATTGTGCAAACCCTTTTACAAGATGATGATAAAGCCTATTTAAACCCTTAAGCTAAAAGGGTTAACACTAATTTTGAGCTCTATGTAATGTCTGAAATGCCCTGGGACTTCGGTCTCCTAATCGCGATCTTTTCATTTAAAACAATTACTTTCCTCACGACGTGAGAATGATGTCTCACGATGTGAGACTTCTTTATCACGATGCGAGGTTCATCGTGCGCCCATCATGCGTTTCTTCTGCCAAATCTCCAATCTGTGTTTCCTTCCTTCACGTTGTGAGAACTGATTCTCACGTTGTGAAGATGGCCTTTCACATCGTGATACTTGTCTTGAGGCCAACGTGCGCTTTCTTCTGTTTGTGTCCTTTACATCCCATCATTTGGCACGTCGTGAGTGTGCCCTTTCACGACGTGAGACTTGTCTACGAAACTGCTTATACTTCGCAATTCTTCACATGGGTCTAATATATCTCAATTAAGCTCAGAATCCCTACATTTCCATGCATAAACCTGTAATACTCAGACATAACAAATAATGGCCAAAAGTAAATATGAATTTGACAAGTATAAAGCACAATAATTAATATCGAAAATGTCATGACCCAATCTCATGGGCCGAGACCGGCGATAGGGAATGGGGGTGGTAGCTCCAAAACCCGTAACAAGCCTTAAAAAGTAAATAAATGTTTCACAAATATCATATGTCAAGCATGACAAACATAAACACATGTCATGGAAAAAATATGCCATGCTATATATCTTCCTCTGGAAATCACAAACGGTAATAACGCAGCAAGCATCATATACACATAAGTTTAAAACGTCAGAATGATATTTACAAAAAAAAAATAGTTTCATACAACCCAAAAGACAAACATCTATCTACTGCAGCTCTAGAAGTAAAGTACTGTTTCTTTACATACTTTCAAAAATATCAGACTTATGGAACAAGGATAGAAATCCGTTGCTTCAAAGTTCTTTTTCACCTGAGAGGGAAAACTGTGAGGGGTCAGTGTCACGACCCAATTTCATGAATCGTGACCGGCGCTAGGGTATGGGTATGGTTGTACCAAAACCCGTAGCAAGCCTTACGGAAATCAATTAAACATTTAAACCTGCAGAAACTGCTCGGGAGCAACCGAGACTCCAACCTAGGTCTAGCAATTTATATTACGGTTCTAATATAAATAACTTAAATATCTTGAATATTCCACAACATGCCTTAAATATAATAATAAAATATTCCAGTGTAAATATGCCAATAATAAATAATCGGTCTAATCGACAATCCCCATGCAATAACAAATGCAATATATAAACTAATTCTACTGCGGTCTAAGAGTTTGAAAACAGAAACTAGTTAAATAACATAAAAACCTCCGAGGAATCAAAAGAATCGGAGTGGACCAGCTTTCAAATCACAAACCTGGAAAATTTGGGAAAACAACGGGGTCAGATATACTGAGATGAGTTCGCAATACTATTTACATTTATTAAGTTTAAAACCCTTAAATCAAAATATTTTTATACTAATATAATATATATGATTATGGAAAACAGTATTGAAATGATCCCAGCGTAAGTATGACATAGCATACCGATAAACCCAGAGTGGACGGGAACAAATCCTCGTCATATAAATATACCAGCGTAAGCAAGACTTTAGTCTGCCGTTTCCCAGAGTACTTACCGGTGCACACAGTCTCGATACAAGCCTATCGAGTAGCTCGTTTCAATCCAGATCCATAATCCGTAAAAACAGTTCACAAACATTTATAATATTAAAATACGATGCGGTACTTAATAAAGCGGTAAATAGCACTACAAACTCACTGCTTGCTTATCCACGTGATCTTGGCAAACAGCTAACCCTGCGTAGACTCCGAAGCACGAGCAGTCGACGGGTCTAAAATAATAAATAGGTTAAAATCCGTTGACCCCTAACTCTAAGATTACTAGACACCACGTAGGACTAGCACAATTAAATAACCAGATAAATCACAGAGAAACACAATTCTCAAATAAATTGAATGCCGTAATTAATTCAAGACTATTGAGTTCGCACTTAAATCCAATCCGAAAAATATTATTAAAATAATATTTAATTGATAAATAAAATCAATTCCTCAAATAGTGGGTTAGCCGAGTTACCAATAAACTACCAAGCTATCTCACATGTCGGGTGACCCAAGTCTAACCCGACCCAAAATATTTTATCAAAAATATAAACCAGAGTTTATAATTCCAAAACTAATTTTGTTAAAATAAATATATTTATATATTCAATTATAAACCAGAGTTTATAATTATAATAACAACTTTGATAAAATAATAGTTGAATTTAAAACGGAACTCAATAACTTATAACTCAAGTAACCAATAGTTACAAATAATTTACTTTATTAAAGTAAATTAAAAAAAACTGTTAAAATCTTAAAACGTCCAATTGACACGTCTAAGTAAAAATTCCAAAATTAATAATTACCCGAGTAATTGTAAATTAATGAATAAAAATATAATTATCGATCTTCGAATATAATAATCGAAATAAATTAAAAAATAAATAAATCTAATATTATTCTTAGATTTAAAATGATGTTGTTAAAGTAATTTATAAATAATAATATTATCACTTTATTATAAATAATAGTATATCAAAATAATTTAAATAACAAAAATGTAATGTTATCAAAATGTCAATTTATAACTCGAAACTAAATCCATAGACTAAAAATTAAAAATCAAATAAATGAAATTAAAAGTGATTAATTAAAATAAACCTTAAATAACTAATTGAAACAATAACAAATACTTTAGTGATCTAGATGATCCTTTAGCCAAAATAATTTCAAACCAAAATAAGCCCACTGCGCAAAGCAATACAACACCAACAGTGGCCCACCTTTAACCAATTCAATCTCACAAATCAATTAAAACCCACCCCGCCAACCATTATCATCAACAAATTGAGATTACATAACAAAAACTCATAACACACAGAGTAAAGAAATCGAAAACTATCAAACCACTGATCCCCAAAACCATACTAAGCAATTAACAGTACACTACAAGAAACTGCTTCATTAGCGAAGGGAAAAGTGGTCGTAAATTCATTAAAAGTGGTCGTATTATGTTTATTGGGACGGGAAAAGTACGGTCGTAAGCCGTCGTAATAGGCTCCGCCGTAACTGCTAATCTAAACTCAGCAAATTTTAAAATCAATACAACCTAAGAGTAATAAATCAAGAACAACACAGAAATCACGTGGGCTTCGTTTCAAGAACAACGAAGAGCAACAAGAGCAACTGAGAAACTCTAGCAATTTATAAACATGATTTAGCCAACCAGAAATCTGTAGGAAGTAGTTTAGGTAAGGAACCCATAAATCATGTTAACCAAGGACTCAAATTCGGCAGAAACAAACATCACAACAAAAATAGAGAATAATACTCAAAAACGATGAAACGGCGGCGGCTATAACGGAATTATTTACGTACCGTTTGGCGAGAACGAAGATGAGAATCGGAGAGGCGTGAGTCTACTTCAACTAGGACGAGACGGATCCAAATATAACACTAAAACGAAAGAGAACGATTCAAAATACGGAAGTGCCGATTATAAATTTAAAACTAAAAACTAAAAACAACCCTTACCGAAGGAACATAAGAGTTGAATAAAAATTTGTTTCAAGATTCTCAGAGATTAAAAGCTAATGATAACAGCTAGGGTTAGGAGGAAATAAAAGAGAGAGAATTAGGTTTAAGAAACGTAATAAGTAGGGTAAGAATTTGCAAGAAAAATAAAGGAAGTTTGGCAACAAGGAGACACATTCATAATTGAAAGAAAATAATGCATGGGCCATCATGACCCATGCCAAGAAGAGAGCAATTGATATTAGGCCATTCAAAATGGGCCTAACCAAAATAATCAAACCAACAATTAATTTAAATTACCAATTAAACCACAAATCCGTAAACGACTCTAATTATTACCGGAAATTAACGGAAAATTATTATTTTTCTTTTAAAAAAAAAACAAATATACGGGATATTACAGTCAGTATACGGGAATATACTGAGTGAGTTCATATATTTACTAATAAGTATTCATATAAAATATAAAACAATGCAATAAACACTTGAATCACGTGCAGCCGAGCAAAAAATCTGATTGAAACCCTAATCCTCGAACATGCCAAACGTATATAATCAAATCAAATTGATCCAAGTGGTCTGGTCCCTGGATAACTCAACCGCGTCAGCCGCGACCAACCTCTTAATCCCAAGTTGTGGGTCACGGGATAGCTCAAGCGAGTTCAACCCACTAGATGCAGGTCTCGGGATAACTCAACCGAGTTCAACCTCGTATCTACATTTCATATATCTAACTTTCATATCGTATTCATAAACATATTCACAGTTGTGGTAAATCGAAACTGGTGATCACGCAGTCCTATTTCCGCCGAATAGGAAGGCACGTTCCATCAGATCGATACTAGTTTTAAACCAACGTATATGCGTTTCATGTAATACATTGCATTTGAAAACATTCCATTCTAACATAAAGCAATATAAAATATTTGCTTGTGTAAATACTTTAAAAGTAAATTTATATAAACTCACAGAAAACGCTATCCAAAAAATATTTCGGTGCTCAAAAACGTCAAGCTTCCCGAGCTCCTTGTCTAGCTGCTTCTTGCCTCGCCGGATCTAAAACGTTTTCAAAACAATTGACTCACATCAAAATCCTAATCTAGGATTGATTCTAGACTCAAGACACGACACGCTAAACTCTTAAACCATCGTGCTTTTCATGTGTTCAATCCCGATAAACGACTTGTAACTCATCTCGATTTCTATCGCTTTATTGAATCGATTCTCGATTAACCTCTTTAGGTCAACAATTCAAATCAATCGATAACTAATCGATTTCGATCACTATACACATGTACGAAAAATTTCTCAAAACAAAACGACGATTCGATTCACTGTGTGTGCGCGCGTCTGCCTGTGCGGTTGCATAGGGGACTGTGCGCCGACACAGTCTCAAGACTGTGTGTTTGCACAGTCTACTGTGCGCTCGCACAATTCGTAGACTGTGCGCTCGCACAATTCGTAGACTGTGCGCTCGCACAATTCGTAGACTGTGCGCTCGCACTGTCTGGCTGCGCGCGCACACAGCTCTGTTTTGCGACGCACAGCGACGAGATTTCATCTCGGTCTCGATTCAGACGTGCTTCCAACTTATCAAGCGCTCTAATTCAATCTCCCAACGCTCAAAAACATCAAAATCACGAAATATAAACTCAAAACGCCAAAATCGATCCTAAAATCGTTAAAACGATAAAACCGTTCCGTAGCCTAAAACTTTAACTTGATACATAATCAAATTTATTTATTAAAAAGGTAAAACGTCAAGCTTACCGTGATTCCCCGTTGAAATACGATCGATTCGAGCTATAGAACGTCGGAAACAGACGAGAAACGGAGATCGAGCGACGAAATGATAAATTTGACGATGAAAATGAATGAACTGAGGATGAAGGCTTCTGGATCCTTCATTCAATATCCATTTCTTATGTATATTTGGCTAAATTGCACTTTGGTCCTTGAAACTTTTAAAAGTTGCAATTTAGTCCAAAACTTATCCGCGTCCAAATTTTAAACGGTTTTCGATTGACTCGAAACTTTTACCATAAATACTATAAAATATTTTGCGGACTTCTGCGAAATAATTTCCGTCATGGAAATTATATTTTATTTTATGTTAATTTTCTAAACTCTTCTCTCAAATCCCGGTAATACTCTTAGTAAAAATTATTCTAAATTCCCGATATTATTAAATTAAATTCTTCTTAATTTTAATTTAGCGGAATTCACGACACGTGTCACGACTTAATTATTTTAAAATATTTGGAGTATTACAGAAAAGCCCTCGGAAATAGGAGTTTTTCTACTCCTATCATCTGCTTGTGACCCACCATTCTTTCCTAGGAATTTTTGGTTATAATTATTTCGCACAATACGTGACTTGCTAGTAATAATTGTTAAGCTTACGCAACAAATTCAAAATTAACATATAACATTTATGAGCTCCTCAGATGACTTAGTAACATCTAAAATATCATCAACAACTTGAAATAACATTCCAATGCATCTTGCATATTTTCTTCCTCTTTCAAGACTCTCATCATCAGCTTCGCTTAGAGTTGCACCGCAAATCGCTGCCGCTTCTAGAAGGTTTTCTTTCTTATGTATATGAATATGCTCGAACTATTTAACAGTAACATCTTTACCTTCGTCGTCTTATAAATATGAAGAAACAGTTATTCTTACTTTCTTTTATCTAGCAAGGAAACTTCTCCTCCTTCTTCACGATGGTTCAAGGCACACTCTAGATGGGGCTATTGTTTTTTGATTCTGTTTTAATCGGGTGGGCTAGCTCACACAAGGAGTTTACTGAGTGGAGCCGCGAATCAGACTTAATGATCCGACTATAAGTCGAGTTCAGACCGGGACTCATCACCTTTGATGGTCGCGTCGATGATTGAAAGGACATTGATAACTCTTGGTTTTCTCTTCTTCCAGACCTTGACCCTAATGCCGATGAGTACCGAGGTGGAAAAATGACATTTAAGGTTAGTTAATCATTATAATACAATTATACATCTGTTTGTTTTATTTCCAGTATTAAACATTTCTGTAATTTCTTTCTTTGTTCGTTTTTTTTGTTTTTCTCCTAAATAGACTTTGCATGATGGGAAATATGCTATTTGAGATGTTACTAAGTCATTGGAGGAGCTCAGGAAAACCACCGGAAAAGATTGATCATTTTTCTAAAAACAATTTGCGAAAAGAAGGTTGTTATGTATCATTTATAACATTAAATATCTATTTAGAGTATATGTCAAATAATAAAGATTTATTTGAATTTTTTCCGAGTGGGGGAAAGTCTAATTTACAATTGAAACTGAAAAGTGGTAATTTGAGTAAAATTTACAATTTTACAAGAAATATATATAATTGAAAAACTTCATAAATGTGAGTGTTTTAAAGATATTTTGCCTATAATATATTACCTCAACTTTAAAGAATAGTGTTAAATAATTGAGTTAATTACATATAAAATCATGAATTTTGCACCAAGTTTTAAAAATAACATAACCTTTAAACGTGTCAGTTACGGACATCGCCTTTTATTTCTTTTAAAAAATAACATTGACAATTTTTAGTGGCATTTTTACTACCGTGGCAATACCCATTTGGTGTACAAGTCAGCAAAATTTCACCGAAAAACGTGCCTATGATGGAATTCAAAAAGAAATAATTTTATTAATGTCATGTTATTTTTAAAATTTGATGTAAATGTCATGATTTTATAAGTGATTAACCCTAAATAATTTAAGAGTGAAATTATAGTAAAAAAATAGAAAGCGCAATTAATGATAAATTGTAGATAGCAAATAAAATATGCCTAATAGACTGAAAAAACCATGACCTTTATTTTAATTTTCAATTCCACCCCGACCTAGTAATTTTTTCAATTATACCCTATTTTGCATTTTCAGTTTTCAATTGCACCCTGAATTAAAAATATTAAATAAACTTATTATTATAAGGACTAAAATATATAAAAAAATACATTAAAGGATTAGTTCATACTTTTTTAACAAGTCCTTATATTTAAATAAAATTCAAATAAATCCTAAAAATAAAAAAAATTAATTTTTTTTTATTTTTTAATTTCCGGAGGAGGAGCAGCTGCTCCTCCTCCGGCAGCTCTTGGCCTGAGGAGCTGCTGCTCCTCAGGCCAGGAGCATCTGCTCCTCAACGGAGGAGCAGATCTGCTTTGAGGAGCAGTTCTGCTCCTCCGTTGAGGAGCTGCCGGAGTCCGCAAATTTTAAAAAATACTATTTTTTTAATTAATTTAAATTTAATTTTTTTTAATTTATAGAGAAGATGGTTTTTGGTATAATTTATAACATTAAAGGACTTTTAGGTTTTTTAATAAAAATGAAGGACCTATTTTTAATATTAACTAAATGAAAAGAGTTCAATTTAATACATCAGGGTGCAATTGAAAAATAAAAATACAAAATAGGGTATAATTGAAAAAATTGCTAGGTCGGGGTGGAACTGAAAATTAAAACAAAGGTCTGGTTTTTTTCAGTCCATTAGCCATAAAATATGGTTATATTAATTTTTAGGCCAAACTCATATAGAGGTCTCTGTACTTTACACTTTTTTTTCTGTAGGTCCTTATACTTTATTTTTAATTTATCTGGTCCCTCTACTTACCTATTTTTGATTTTCAGGTCCTTTGTGAGTTTTTTTTAGTCCCTCTACTTACAATTTTTGTTTCCTCAAGTCCCTCTACTTACAATTTTTGTTTCCTCCAGAATAGGACCGGAAAAAACTCATAAATGACCTGAAAATTAAAAATATGTAAGTAGAGGGACCAAATAATACAAAAATGAAGTATAAGGACCTACAGAAAAAAATGTGTAAAGTACAGAGACCTCTATATGGGTTAGGCCTAATTTTTATTTGGGTTAATTCCATAAAAAGTCACGACCTTTACATGAATTTTCATTTTAATCACGACTTTTAAAAATTGTCATATAAAACCATGACCTTTTGTTTTTTTTCAAATCTATCACCGACTGTTTTTCCGGTGAATTTTACCTTTCATTTGTTTTCAAACTTAGCGGATTATGGTGGCCACGTCATAAAAAATTACACCAAAAATTGGTTTGGTGATAGATTTGAAAAAAAATGAAAGGTCGTGATTTTATAGGACAATTTTTAAAAGTCGTGATTACAATGAAAATTCGTGTAAAGGTCGTGATTTTTTTATGGAATTAACCCTTTTTATTTTGATTTAACTATGAGATGTTTTAAATAAACTAGTTTCGCATTACGTGCTATGCACGTGGCTCGTAACGTAACTCGTCAATGTACATATTAGTAAATTTATAATAATTATATCAAATTTTAATTTATAATTAATATTAAATTAGTTAAGAATTTTTGTAAAAGTAAATATAATATATTCGGTTATTAAATATTTTTCCATACTGAATTTATTCTTCATTTGATTTTTATAATAACCATAATTAAATAATTAACTTAATTTTATTAATAATATTTTTAAAAATAATAAGATAAAAATTTAAATAATAATATAATGACCAAATACAGTATTTTAATTTTGTAGTTAAATCAAACTAAAAGATAATTATTCCTACTAATTTGGAGATAATTTAGCTAATTTTTACATACTAAAAACTAAATTGGAGATAATTTAGATACCTATACTAATTAGGACTTTAATTACAATAGTGATTAATTAAATAACTAATTAGTTAATGACTATAAAACCTTTATTTAGTAATAAATTGAAAAGGATTATTCAGTAAATTTGTCTGTACCCCCCCTCCCATCCGTGCTTTTATATATAGTATAAATTTCAACTACAAAATAGCAGATTGAAGCCTTTTATATTCGAACAAATTTTCACTCAAGCTAGATAAGTCACTGGTGGGACGGGAAGTTTTTTTTTTTTTGTTGACAATTCCATGAGGTGTACTGAATAGATTCCAACTATGAAATGACACCTTTAAACCTTTTACATTCAGACTAACCCCCACTCGAGTCTGGTAGATATCTTACGGGAGGGAAAGCTCTGGCCCTAAGTTTAAACAGCTGCATACATGAGTACGGTTCGAACCCACGACCTCACTTTAGCCAAGAGAGCGCCTTACCAACTCATCAGCGTTTTGAAGTTGGGGACGGAAAATTTTAAATTTACATTTTAAACGGCCATATATATAAAGACCGTACCAACCTGCACCCTTATTTAAAATAGAGCACGTTTTATTATCTCACATGTGCCTCGAAGATTGGTTATGGTAATATTGGTTAGAATGTAATTCAACCAATATAAAGACTTAGCCAAACATGCCCCAAGCCCCACCCAATTCAAAATGAGAGTGGAATCAATGAAATGATATCCCGTGGCCGCGTAAATGTATATTGAATCTTTATCATTTATGGATTCCGTAACCTATTAAATCATCATTTATATATAGGTATTGCCTAACTTATTTTTTATGCATATAATTCTAAAACTTCAAAATGCTTCTTATAAATAGAGGGAAATGCTGATGAACAAAAAGCAATTTAAACAAACTTTAAAAAGAATAGTAAAAAAAATTATAGAGAGAGATGGAAGTAGTGCAAGTGCTTCACATGAATGGTGGAAATGGAAAAACTAGTTATGCTCAAAACTCATTGCTTCAGGTAATCTTTTACACATCTTCATGTTATACACATGTGAATATTATTATTTGATTGATTATTTTATAATAATAGTTGTCCTTTTAGTCTTATTTATTTGATTATTATTAGCAAAGATCTTTAAAATATGAAATGAAATTTAAATTAAATTATATTATATTAATTTTTGATAGAAACTATTATTGTAAATCTAACTGTTGTTTTTCTCATGTTATTCAAGGCCTAATGTTCCAAAAAATCTCGATCCTTTAACCTTTTTTTAATTTCACCCCGACGTCGTAAAATCGCCAATCATATCTAAATCCATACGTTTGACTTTCAATTGTACAAGTACTAAATTGTTTATTTTTCATTTTAAAAAAATTCAAATAAATCATTCATTCCGAATTTTTTAAATGGAAAATAGGTCAAATAAATTATTTATAAGGGTTTTATTGAATTTTTTTCGAATAAAACAATTTACAAAATTAGCTACAATTGAAACTCAAAGTATGAATTTGGATACAATTGACTATTTTACAACATGGGAGTGAAATTGAATATGGGCTAAAAGGTCAAGCCTAATATTATTCAATTACTTTTACAAATCTGAAGTAAAATGAAAACATTACAAAGTAGCTAGTATATGAAAAAGGGTAACGATTTCAGCACTTCATTTTTTTAAGTTGACCATAGTACCCTCAACGTATTCCACATTTTGGTAAATTATACATTTGACCTACTCTATTATGTGAATTATTTTTTGTAATATTGCAATCCTATACGATTTTGTAAATAAGAACACGCCTTTCTATAAAACAAATACTGATAGTGTTGATTCATATTCTTAACAAAGTATATCATAATTCTTATAATTTAAATTTATATGAATTTAAATCTTCACAATTTACTTTTAATAAAGATAAGGATTTCAAAATTTGTAAATTATTCCAACAAAATTATTAAAAAATTATTTGTTATAGATTTACTAAATTAATTACCTGTATATTTTATGAATTATGGATTAAAATAATTAAATTATCAATAGTTATATTTACATTTTTACTATATTTAGTTTAAATATATTTTGTTTATTTTATTTTAGTTCAAAACAAATTTGTCCGTTATAAAACTTTAAAAAATCTACATTTCATAATTTTTGCAGCAAAAGGTGATATCAAAATCAAAGGCAGCAATAAAGGAAGCCATGACCGATCTCTATAACAACAATTTTCCAAAAAGTTTAGCCATTGCCGATTTCGGTTGCTCTTCAGGGCCAAACACTCTATTTGCTGTATCTGAAATCATCGAAGCAGTAGAGAAAATTTGTAAAGATCTGGACCGTCAATCATCAGAATATAATGTGTTCTTGAATGATCTTGCCAACAATGATTTTAATACTGTTTTTAAGTACTTACTGCCAGATTTTCAAACAAAAATGAAAGAATATACTAAAGGGCAATGTTTCATTTCTGGAACCCCTGGTTCCTTCTATGGTAGGCTTTTTCCTGCCAACACTCTTCACTTTGCGTATTCATCTTGCAGTCTCCACTGGCTATCGCAGGTAAAAATATTAGAACTCGAATTATTTATGAATGTTCGTAAATTTTTAAATTATTTCGAAAGAATAATAAATAATTTTTTTTTAATTTAAGATTATTATTTTATTTTTTTGAAAATCGATCGGATTTCACGGACGTGGCCCATTAATATCTGTCGTATAAGCAATCCAGTGAGACTCTATGTAAGTTAGTATATATTTAAATGTAATTTGGCAATCTTTTAGAAGTTGTATTTAAAATTTGAATCGTACATGAAAAGTTTAATTATTAAATTAAATGTATGCCACGTGACATATGATTGGATTGCTGATGTGGTGAATATTTTTAACTAAAATTTGGTATTTAGTATTCTTTTAAAATAATTTGAAAATTTTAGCGACTCAAATTTAATTGTTACCCTATAAATTGATCAATAATTATTTTTCACTGATTTATAAATTAGGTTCCAAGAGGATTGGAGAGTAACAAAGGAAATATATACATAAATAGAACAAGTCCACCAAACGTTTTTGAGGCATATTGTGGCCAATTTCAAAAGGATTTTTCCATGTTTCTGGAGAGTCGCTCGGAGGAGATGATATCAGGAGGACGCATGGTATTAACTTTTGTTGGAAGGAGAAGCACAGATCCATCTAGCAAAGAGTGTTGCTATTTTTGGGAGCTTTTGGCTATGGCTCTCAATCAATTAGTCTCAGAGGTACCGATTCTGCAAACTTCTCTCTTATTCATGTTTTTTTTTGTTAGCCCATCCGGTTTTCAGGGCTTCGCCTTGACTAATCCGGATCCGACACACGTCGCGCACCTGGCATGGTGGGTGAGTCTGCCAGTGGGAATTTTCTGCATTCACAAAACTCGAACTCGAGACCTTGTTTAAACGATACCAAACTGCTTACCACTTAGACCAATCCCCATTGGTTCTTATTTATGTTTTTTATACATATATTTTTCTTATTCAAATTAGTTTTACATGTAATAATGAATTAGTTTTATTTTGCAATAAATCATAAAGACATGATTTGAGGTATGAATTTAAACTTATGAATTATGTTAATGATTTAGGGAATGATCGACGAAGACAAATTTAATTCCTTCAACATTCCTTTCTATGCACCATCTCCATATGAAGTGAAATGTGAGATTGATAAGCAAGGATCCTTCATCATTGACAAATTGGAGCTTCATGAACATAATTGGAATGAATGTCTCAATGAATTTGATCCCTCGGAAGCTACAGAGGATGTGGGATATACTTTTGCAAACTGCATAAGATCTGGAATGGAGCCCCTTATTATCAACCACTTCGGTTTTCAGGAAGCCGTTATCGATGAGGTTTTTAATCGATACTCATCGATCGTCAAAGATTGCATGGCAAAGGAGAAGAATGAGTTTGTCTATTTAACCTTATCCATCACTAAAAAAGATGACTAAGTTCAATTCTATTTTCTGTCAAAAATAAGACAAGTAATATGAAATATGTGTGCTTTGTATGAATAAATATGGATTTGTGCTTTATTAGTACAGATAATAAGGCAAGTAATATGAAATATGGTAGTGCTATTCTATGAATAAATATGAATTTGTGTTTTATTAGTACATGAGCATTTGCAGAGCTTTAAGGACATAAATTATTAGTATGATGTTGTAGAACTTGTGCGATTTACATTGACTTAAATGGTAATTTCCCCCCTCAACTTACAAATTATGATAAATTAGCATATATTTTGATTTTATGGTCAATTTAATACATTCACTTTCTTTTTCTTTTTTATCATTTTGCCCTATTTTTGCACCCGACTTAGTACATATTGTTCAGTGCCATACTTAATTGGCAATTTGGTCTATCAACTTGTAAGTGATGGTCAATTAGCACAAATTTTAATTACATGGTCAATGAGCACAAATTTATTTTTGAAGTTCAACAAATAAATAATTATTAAATTAGCATAATATTTTCAAAAAATTTTAATTATTTTGAACCATAATAAAATAATCCAATATTTATAAAGTGATTAATATATAAATAATATCTTAAATTTTTTAATTTTATGAACAACAATCCATCATTAATTAAAAAAAGAGCTATCTTATTATATACTTTGTAAATATTTTTTCTAAATATTATACTAATTTAAAAATTTGAGATATCTATATCTTATAGATGCGGATGTCGGATGTGGTTTGTGATTTACGGATTTAAGTATCGGTACTGGATGTCGATCTAGTGGTAAATGGTTTAGCGTATGGGACATTTTTCATTCGGACTGCGTGTCCCGAACTTATGAGTTTGTGGCCTTTTTATAATGTGTATGGCACGCCTTATTTGCTCCTTCTTTCCTAGTCAATGTGGATTTATGATTCCTCCGTTTTCTCTTGATTTATTTGTATATTTCATCATTAATCCCCCCTGCTGATTATCGCAATGGCTGGGTATTTATGCCGAATTTTGATTATTGCGATCTATGAACATTGCGTCTTGTCCTGTTCTCCAGTCGTGGGTGTTGTCACGTTCGCTTGTTTCCGTATGTGCCAATATCTACTTCTTTTATGGATATCTGAGACGGCCGATGCGGCTTTCAATTTTCAGTCTTTTCTGTTCTTCTGGGGTTCTATCTGTGCTTTTTGTAGTATGTTTTGGTTGTCTGGTTTTGTTTAACCCAACCAAAATAGGCTACAAAGAAGCTCATGGAGACTCCATGCTCTGTTCAAGTTAGAACAACCTTCTTTTGTTTCTTATTTTTACTTTCCTGGGTTATGGCGTTAGTCACGAGAAAGATGAACAGATTTTCAAAAAAAAAAATTTTAATTAAAAAAATAATTTTTAAAATTTATCTAAATTGAATAATTAAAATTTTGCGTATATTAAATTTTTTTGAATATATATCGGAGTCGAAGAAAAGATGAGATATGGGTTGTTCTTCGATTTTTTGTTTTTTTTTTTGTAGCAAATCATTGAATATTTTATTAAAACATTTAGTAATTTTTGAAATATTTTTAGTGAAGATGGTATTTTCGTTTAAATTTTAATATTGGGTACTTTTTATAATATAAGTCAAAATAAAAAGTATTGATTTGAACTTTTTTTCAGTAAAAATAGGTCAATTTAGTATTTTTAGGGTAATTCAAAATGAAAGGTGATAATTTGAGTAAAATTGGAAATTTCAAAAATTAAGGGTGCAAACGAAAGAGGGTTGAAAGGTGAGGGATTTTTTAGAGGATTAGCCATTAAGGAATCCAAATCCTAAATTTTTTATGTAAATTATTTAGGGCTTTTTGGATAGATACTTGTTTTTGTAGAGTTGTTTATAATTATACGCTACGTAACAATTAGTTACAAATGAACTTTTTTCCTTTCAAATGTTTTGCATTTATCTCTCATTTGTAGACATAGTAATAAACAGGTGTTATAATTTTCAAGATTTAAACCCACCTATTTCATAACATAGAAGAAGACAAAGTATTATTGTTTTTTAGTATTATTATTATCATTATTACAATAACGATATTTAATTTTTAAATTTAAAATTTAACAAATTTACTTATTTTATCAAACCAATTGTTTATCTTTAAACAATTTTTTTTATATGTAAACACATGTCTTATATTCTCTAACTTTAAATATTTAATCTTTAAATATATTTTTAAAAAATTAATAAATTTACTTATTTTATCATGATAATTATTTATATATAAATATTTAATTTTTTTTATATGTGAACACATGTCTTGAATCTTCAAATATATAATCTTTTAATATAGCATACATTTGTTTATCTTTAAATTTCATTTTTTTTATTTTCTATGAATTATGTGTTTGAATTCTTTAATAATAATAAAAAAATAAGATATTTTTATTTGAAGTTATGTATATTAATCTCCTTTAATATATTAAAATATTGTAGTATAAATTAAAAAATTATATACATTTCAAGATTCATATAAATATCTAATATTAACAGAATTTGAAATACATATAACCAATTTTACTTAATTTTAATAATAAATTAAATTAAAGTTTAATGAACCGCTAGAATATGTCAACGAAACAAAATATGCTGATCAAGATGTAAAATTGTTGGAGTCACTAAACCTGTAACATTATAATATAATAAATTTAAATATATGTAAAAATTAAAATAAATAAAATAATATTATAGGAAAACTATAATTTTATTCATTTACTGAAAAATTAAAGAGCAATTAAAATAAAAATGATCATAACAATCATTTTAGTATTTAAAAATATATGTAATTTTTTAGTGAATTTATAATAACTAAATATGTTTATATTTTTTTTCATTTGTATTAACTGCACATATAAATGTACATCATGTTTCCAACAATTCTAGTAGTTTTTAAGTAGTTCAGTAGTAGCTTATTAATAGTTTGTTAGTAGCTTTTCAGTAACTTGTAAGTACTTTTAAGGCTTAATCACCAAAAAATACCAAATATATACGTTTTGTGTCAATTATAGCCAAATCTTTAAAAATCACCAGATTTTGCCAAACCTTATATGTTATGTTTATTTCTTAGCCATTTTTGAATCGAACCGGTTTTTCTGACACCGTGTCGTCCACGTCACTGCCAACTAAGCAATTGGCTGGCATGTCAGCTGAAATATTTAAATAAGGTTTGGCTATAACTGACACAAAATGCATAGGTTTGGTATTTTTTGATGAATAAAACTAATTTTAAAATTAAATAATTAAATGATTAATTATATTATAATAAAATTTATATATATTTAAAAAATAATATTTTTATTTAAAGCTAATTAAAATTAATTTATTTTTACTAAATTTAAATAATTATAATAATTTGTTTTACATATTTGAGAGATATATAATTAATTTAAATTCTAATAAAAATAAAAAATGTCATATTCATCTTAAAATTTATTTTTTTTAAATTCCAGTCGTCGGTTCTTTGACACTGCCGCTGTTTGAGACCCAATTGTTCGTCTTCCGACGAACAATCTGAGAGTAATATACATGATGGAGTCTGCCTTCTGAACCGGTGAGCGAACCTGCAAAACAGGGTAGAAGCTAACCGGACGGTGGTTGTCCGATTAACTCTCCGATGCTAAAGTCAGTTTAGAGCTTTGAGCAGCGTTTTGAGTATATGAATGTAATTGTCATTCTAGGCATACCTCGTGCTCCTTTTATAGTAGTCGAATATACCTAGTAGAGTTGTATTAGGTAGGTGAATCCTACTTTGTAGGGATTCGGCCGTATCTTAAGGATTCTCCTGATTTGTCGAGATCTACCTTAATCTGATAAGAGTCCTATTTAGGAACGTCTTCCTAAATAGTCTTATCTTCCTAAAGTAGAGCTTATCCTTCCATATGTAGTGTTTGTGTCCAAATAGGACAAGGTTTCCATATTTAGTCGTTTATCCGAATCCCGGACCTGACGCGCTCTTGGCGGATCATGTGGGATTCGGTCTTTATTAGTGTATTACCGAATCTTAGAGATTCGGTATCTCCTTCATATCTTTCCGTCTTCAGGGGGAGTCCGGTGTCGCCTGAGAGTGGATCTCCTGCAACTCGGCTCCATTATACTTACAGTAGGATTCGGTATCCATCATTAGCCCCCCCGCAAGTGAGCTGAAGTAGTTTGGCATTTATGCCTTAGTGGATTTTAGCTCTTTTGGAGCTGAGTTCTTTTATGCGGGCGAGTCGCTTTGCATTCCGGGCGAGTCGTTTCATATGTTTGTGGGTGACGTTTCTTCTTTAGTAAGATTCTGTGTTGCCACGTGTCGGCATTTAATGATTTAAACGGTTAATGATTCAAAAGCGTTTTGTATTTAATCTCTTCGCATTTCTTCTTTTCCCTCTTACTTTGCTTTTCGAATTTACTCTCATTTCTTGTAGCTATTTCCTTTTCGTTCTTCGTTTGATTGTTTGATTCTTCGTGACTTGTTTTCTCCAGATTTTTCAGGTATGTTTTCTTTCGTCGTTTGGATGTTAATATGGCTTTCTTCTTTGTATATTCTCCATGCTTTATATTCTGGAAATTTCTTCTGTACTTGTTGTTCTTTGATGTGTTCTTCAACGTGTTCTTCAATATATTTTTTGTTTGATCCTTATTTTGTGTTTATGTTTGTGATTCCCTGTTCTAGGATGCCTCTTAGTCGAGTTGAAGATGCTTGCGCTGCTATGGCTTTTACCCGATCGAAGCTTCGTAGGGATGAAGTCTTAGATATCTATTTTAAGTATAGTTTTCCTTTTGATTATAGGGTAATATTACCCGGTGCCGATATGGCTGCGTCTGACTCTCCCGGATCTTCTTGTAGGGCGGTTCTTTTTGAAGAGCAATTTGCTGCTGGTCTTAGGTTTCCTTTGGATCCCTTTTTAGTAGAAGTGTGTAGGGATTTAAAGGTTGCTCTAGGGCAACTTTACCCTGGTACGATTAGAGTAGTGCTCGCCTTTTCGGAGGCATGTAGGCTCCGGGGCTGTGCCCCTTCTCTCAAAGTGTTATATCATTTTGTAGACTTTAGGAAGTGTGATGGTTGCTTCGTTTTCGCCCTTGGTAGAGAAGGGCGATCTCGTATTTATCTTCCTTGCCTAACCAGTCGCTGGCGAAGGCGCTTCTTTATTGTCTATCATAAATTTGCTTTTCTTCATTTTTCGGATGGTTTTTCTTCTCATCCAGTTCGGAGCTATTCTTCTCCTTTAAGTTTATCCGAGTCAAAGCTTGCTTTTGACATATCTTCCTGTAGTATTGTGTCGCGTCCCATTTTAGATGTCTTGGTTAATAGTCATCTTCGGAGTCGATGGTTTCCTTTGGAGGATCCTCCTCGAGGCTTGGCGGATCTTTGCTACTCTTTTGTTCAAGGTATATTAATTTGCTTAAGTTCTTTTTAATGTTTCTTTTGTAGGATGTCTTCTTCTTCTGACGATTTCCTTTCCGGATTTCAAGTAGATTTGGACGTTCCGATGGGTGGTCCTGACGTTCCTATCGCCGACGTTATTCCTGGCGACATTGTCGTGGATGGGGCTCCTGTTGATATCCCCCTAGCTCCCGCCGAGGTAGCGTTGCCTGAGGTTATTGTTATAAATGATGATGATGGTGATGACTCGGCTGTTCCAGTCGGCGACGAGGCGATTCCGTCACTACTCCCCCCTCTAGCATCATCTATCGTTTCGGGGGGAGTTGGGGGTGTGGCCTCAGAGGGGCCTGTTGTTGCTGATTCGGGGGAGATTTCTCTAGGTCGAGACCCGGATTCTCCGTCTAGAAAAAGACGTCGAGTTGTCGATGATTCTCCTACGAGGGAGAGTTTTCCTGGAAGCTCTTCTTCTGCTCCAGACTTGGTTCAATGGGTCGAAGGTCAGGATCCTGCCAGTTTGCTGAATCCGAGAGTGCTAGCGGAATATATCCGGACTTTGGCGATTCCTGATGATGTCACGTGGTTCTGTGGTAGGCCGGGTCAGGAGCTTTCCGATCTGGCTTGTTTTCATGGTTTCTCTGTAAGTGCTTTCTTTCTTGAGTATAATATGTTTTTTGTATTCAGTTGCTTTCTTATTTGTTTATTTCTGGTGTGTAGGCCCTTCAATCTGTTCTGGTATTGAACGACCGCCGACAGTGTGCCGAGGAGGAGGTCGAGCGTCTGTCTGCTCTTTTGGCGACTTCCGAGTCTGAAAGGGCGAAATTGAAGGCCTCTTTGGAAGAGCATGATTCCCTTCTGGCGCAGCTCAAGGCGCAGGATGCGATTAATGATCGCCAAGTGAAAGTGATTGAGAAAAAGACCGATGACTTGACTCAAGAGATCGAGGAGCTCATTCGGATCAATTCCCTTGTTGGTGGGGAGAGGGATAGTCTTAGAACGGAGGTTGAAGGTCTTCACATCCGTCTGCTAGATACGAAGGCTTTTTACTCTGCTCTGATAAGCGAGTATCGCCTTGCGATTGGGAAGAAGCTTCTGGAGCAGAATCCCAATATTGATCTTTCTGGGGTTAACGGGTTGGATCCCCAGGCCATCGCCCGTGATCTCCTTGTCAAGATTTCTAAAGACCGTGTTTAGTAGTTTTCTTTTGATTGTATTTGCTGATGTATTAATTTTGCTTTTTGTAATTCGCAATTTATGAATATATTTTCTTCGTTTTTCTTCGAAATGTGCTTTTGCCTTATCTTTATGTACTTGTCTTGCCTCGAGGGTTACTCTAAACCCTGTTCTTGGCGTTGCTTTTTGTAGAGTTAATCTAAACTCTTTTTATTTTTGTTTTTGTTTCGAGTTAATCTAAACTCTTTTTTGGCGATTCGCCTTTTCTGAGTTAATCTAAACTCATTTTTAGCCTTTCGTGGCGATCTGCCTGGTTCGGCTATTTTGCTTTGAGTTAATTTAAACTCGTTTTCTTGGTTTTTAGCCTTTCGTGGCGATTTGCCTGGTTCGGCGATTTTGCTTTGAGTTAATTTAAACTCATTTTCTTGGCTTTTAGCTTTTCTTGAGTTTGATCTTTAATTTATTTTTTCTTCTTTCGTCTTTGATTTAATCATTCGTGGCTGTTCTTGATTTTTATTTCTTTATTGGTTCGTCTGGCTAATCAGATGGTAGCGAAATTGAATTTTTATTGATAAAAAGATGGCATACAAAGCATTAAAGATAGATTTGACGCCATCTGGTAAGACGGAGAGTCGTTACCGATGATGGGTCGTTTTTCATTCCTATTCTTCCTTCTTTTCGGTCTTGTTTTCTTGGAGATCCACCACTGACTCATCATAGCACTTCTTGGCTATTCCTTGGTCTCCTCTCAGCGTCACTACTCCCTTTTCAGTCGGTACCTTCATTGCCAGTGCTCTGATGCTGGTTACCGCTGCCGAGTCATGGAGGAAAGGTCTTCCTAGGATGGCATTATATGTCAATTCCATGTCCACTATGTTAAATAGTGACATGATTTTCTTGTTCATTCCTCTTTCTGGGCCGATTATTACTTCCAAGGTGACTGCTCCCAGCGGGGTGATGGAGGGTCCACCGAGTCCTGATAGCGGAATTGGGACTCGTCGTAACCTTGACGCTGTTCCTCCCAACATTTTGTATGCTGCATTTGTCATGAGGTTTACTGCACTTCCTTCGTCGATAAGGATCCGCTCCATGTTCCAATTTTCAATGATAGTAGTTACTACCAAAGCATCGTTGTGAGGTGCTTTGACGTGTTCATAGTCTTCTACATCGAAGATCACTGGCGGCATGTGAGTTTCTCGTATGTTCATTACTTCCTTCCTCTGCTTCCTCCTGATCGTGGAGCTACTATGCCCTCCACCATTAATCATGTGTATGGTTCCCAGAATTTTGGATGGGCGCTCGTCTTCCTTTTCTTTTGGCTTGTCTTCTCTGTTTCTTTTTTCTCCCTTGTCATTGCTCTTCTCTTTTCGGGCCACAAATTTCCTCAGTTCGCCTGTGTCGATCATTCTTTCGATCTCGACCTTTAAGTCCCTGCAGCTATCCGTTTCGTGTCCGTAATCGTCGTGAAATTTGCAGTACTTTCTGGTGTCTCTTGCTTCTGCTTTCATTTTGGGTGGCCATACCACGTTTTTGATGTTTTCTTTGATCCACATGAGGACATTAGTTCGGCTGGTGTTTAATGGAGTGAAGTTATTCTCATCATCTCTGGGATCGTATCTCGATTCATATCTTGTCTGGGGGGCGAATCGTCTGCTTTCTTCGGGTCTTCCTCTCCTGTCATCAGGTTTGGACTTGGTTTTTTCTCTGGATCTTTCTTTTGATTCTTTTCCTTTTGCTTCCTTTCCGCGAATCGCCCTTCGCCCTTCGTCTAACTCGAAGTATTTCTGAGCTATGCCCATTAAGTTCGAGAAAGTTGTGGGTTTATTGACTAGCAGCTTGTCCACCAGCTTTCCGAATCGCGTCCCGTCTCGCAATGCTTCTGTCGCCATGTCGACGTTCAGGTTGTCTATCTTCATAGCTTGCTTGTTGAATCGTTCGATGTAGCTTCGCAGGGTTTCTCCTTCTTCTTGGATACAGGCTCTTAGGATACTGGTAGTGGTTTTAGCTGGGATGTTTGTGAGATATCTGTTGAGGAATTCTGTTGAAAGCGAAGCGAAGCTTTTGATGGAGCCTGGTTTTAATTTGTTATACCATCTCTGGGCTGTGCCCGTGAGCGTGGTAGGGAAAACCCTGCAGAGGATGGCGTCTGATACGCTGAGTAGCCCCATGGTTGCTGTGAACCTAGAGGTATGGTCTCGGGGGTCTCCTTCCCCATTGAAAATTGGCAAGGTCGGCAGCTTCATGCTGTACGGGATGGTTTCCTCCATGATCTCGGGCGAGAGGGGTGATCCTTTCAACCTGAGGTCCTCTATATCCAATTCTTCAGATTTTAGTTTTTTGAGCGCTTTGGCGATCTTCTCTTCTAAATCTTCTTCCACCACATATGTGGCTTTGCTTTTTTGGGGTGTCTCTGACGATTCGCCCTCTCCTTCTTGGTGTTTTTTCTTATTTTGTTCTTTCCCTGCATCTCTTTCTTGTCGCTTACTCCTTGGTGGGGCATCTTCTTTTTCCTTCTCCCTTCGTTCGTCTCGTTTCGTATTCAGACCGCTTCGGGCGTCCTCCTGGTTGTGCTCATTTCTGGGTGCCTCTGGTGATTCCTCGTTAGATTTTTCTCTGTCAGGACTTTCCTCTTCGCTGGTTTCCTTTTCTCGCTGGTTTCTTGCTTCGTTCCTCTCTTCGTTTCCTCTGGTCCGAGGTTCCTTGCTTTTGTTGTTTTCTGCCCTTGTCTCCCGTCGGCCTGGGTTTGCATTTCCTGTTCTTTCTCTTCTTCTAGGAGCTGTAGGGCTGAAGTTTTCCCTTAGCATTCTCATAGTTTCTTCGTGCCTGTCGTTTGTTCTTTTGGCCTCATTAGCCAATCTGTCAAGATTTGCCTGCACAGATTCTAGTATCTTTTTCAGCATTTCGCTGTGTGGATCTTGTGTCGCTGCATTTGGTGCTTGTTTTTCAGTGCTTAGGTTGAAAGCAATTGGGATGCTTCCTCTTATTGGATTAGTTTGGTACTGGGGTGTTGAGAAAGAGAGCCCTCCGGTGTTGCTTTTTTCCCCGGAGTTGAGAAGCCCATCTTCCGTCACGTTGATTATCTCCGGAGTGCTTTTTGGGTCCATTGGTTGTTTGTCTTTCAGGTTTACTCTTTCAGAAGTCATCTTCTTCAATGAGATTTGTTTTTGAGTTCAGAAAAGCTCCTTCTTTTGAAGTTTAGTTAAGCTTTTCCCACAGACGGCGCCAATTGATGGAGTCTGCCTTCTGAACCGGTGAGCGAACCTGCAAAACAGGGTAGAAGCTAACCGGACGGTGGTTGTCCGATTAACTCTCCGATGCTAAAGTCAGTTTAGAGCTTTGAGCAGCGTTTTGAGTATATGAATGTAATTGTCATTCTAGGCATACCTCGTGCTCCTTTTATAGTAGTCGAATATACCTAGTAGAGTTGTATTAGGTAGGTGAATCCTACTTTGTAGGGATTCGGCCGTATCTTAAGGATTCTCCTGATTTGTCGAGATCTACCTTAATCTGATAAGAGTCCTATTTAGGAACGTCTTCCTAAATAGTCTTATCTTCCTAAAGTAGAGCTTATCCTTCCATATGTAGTGTTTGTGTCCAAATAGGACAAGGTTTCCATATTTAGTCGTTTATCCGAATCCCGGACCTGACGCGCTCTTGGCGGATCATGTGGGATTCGGTCTTTATTAGTGTATTACCGAATCTTAGAGATTCGGTATCTCCTTCATATCTTTCCGTCTTCAGGGGGAGTCCGGTGTCGCCTGAGAGTGGATCTCCTGCAACTCGGCTCCATTATACTTACAGTAGGATTCGGTATCCATCAATACACAACAAACATACGACAGTGTTCAAAAGTCAACTATACACACATAAACATAAAAATAATTACTGAATAGACTGTTTATTTAAAGGACGAGTTTAATTATTTTCTCATTTTTTTCTTTAAAAAGTGAAGCTCATTGCGGTGTAATCAATATATATCATGATGTTTATAAGCATAAACGCATATGCCAATTTACTCGGCATAGCCAAAAAAATTACCTTAATTTATACATAACTATTTTATTTATTACCTAAATACAGTCATAACAAGATCTCAACAACATTAAAAATACTAAATCAAGTTTAAAATCATCATAAACATTAAATCCTTTCACCAAATTTAATTCAATATTAATTCCTAAGTAATATGTTAATTCATTTTTTTAATTACATATTCATTAAAATATATTATAATATAAATTTATTAGATTTAATTAGGTTTAATAAAAAAATTAAAATTAATTTTAATTAATATTAAATATTAAATAGGAAATATTAATTATTTTTAAATATATATAAATTTCATTTATGATATAATTAATTTACTAATTATTAAATTTAAAAATTGGCTTGAATTTAAAATTAGGTTTATTCACCCAAAAAATACCAAATCTATATTTTTTATGTCAGTTATAGTTAAATTTTATTTAAATATTTCAGCTGCCATGCTAGCCAATTGCTTAGTTGGCGGTGACGTGGACGACACGGTGTCAAAAAAACCGGTTCGATTCAAAAATGGCTAAAAAAGAAACAGAACATATAAGATTTGGCTAAATCTGGTGATTTTTAAAGGTTTGGCTATAATTGACACAAAACGTATAGATTTGGCATTTTTTGGTGATTAAGTCTACTTCTAATACTAACAATCTCTTTTGTTTAATATAGTAATGTTAAAATAAATTTCAGATAAATGTTTTAGGTAGATTAACATAGGCATAAGATATAAAAACACCATAACTTTTTTTTAAAAGTACATATCGACCTTTTTATTTTTTGGGCACAATTAATCTCTCGTATTTTTAGAATGGAACAATCAAACCCTCGTTGTTTTAAAATCGAACAAATAAACCCTTTTAATTTACTTTTGGGATACTTACCCTCTCAAATTTTTAATAAGTATTTTAAATATTAAAATTATTTTTGAACTTTTTTCCTATAGTATTATGAGAAACATGTCAACCATTAACGAATGTTTTAATGATGTTGGGTGAAAGAGGTTATTTGTTCAATTTAAAAATAAAGAGGGCTTAGTTACACCTAAAAGAAATAAAAGGATTGATCTGTACTTTTATAAAAACTACGAGAATTTTTTTGTATCTTTTGCCATTAAGGTATCATCACAATATGTATTTTTAAAGTAGTATCATTTTTAACTTAAATAATAAAATTTCATAAGCATAAAAATGAATAAAATGGAAAATATTGAAAATTAAAAAATTACTATCAAACGAAAGCATATATAAATAAAAAAACGAATATAATAAATGAAAATAGTGATAATTAAGAATTGTAAAGATTTGTAATAAATACAAAAATTAGTGCATGGTCTGACAAAACTAAAATGAATAAGACAAAATTAATCAAGTGGGTGTATTGGAGAAAAAAATACAGCTTTCTTTCATTTAGCAGCTTCAGTGCATGCTAAAAATAACCAAATTACAGAGATATTTGTTGACAATGTTCGGTACTCGTCTCCGCTGGATTATTTCAACAGGTTTTATAAACAAGATCAGACTGCTCCTTTCAAGTTAAATTCCTTACAGTTTCGCTGCCTAATGCCTGACCAAGCTGCCAGTTTAATCTCCAAATTTAATGTGGAGGAGATTTATTCAGCTCTATCAAATTGTGACGATAACAAAGCTCCGGGACCCTTTAATATATTTTTCTACAAGAAGACATGGGATTTGTTAAAGCATGACTTTTATCAGATTTTTGAGAATTTTTATTCTACAGGCATTTTCCCTAGAGGTTTGACTTCAGCTTTTTTAGTCTTAATTCCGAAAGAGCTAATCATTTAAAAGACTTTCGTCCTATAAGTTTAATTAATGGCGTGTTAAAAGTTTTGTCGAAGCTCCTAGCTATTCGTCTCACACCGTTGCTGCCACATGTCATTTCGGATAATCAATTCGGATTTGTTAAGGGACGTAGTATTCACAAATGCCATTCCATTGCGTCTGAATTTATTCATTCTTGCTCGAGACGAAGGGAGCAAATTTTCATAATCAAACTTGATTTTAAAAAGGCTTTTGACAGTGTTTCGTGGAAATATTTGTTAGAAGTTCTCCGTAACATGAATTCTGATGAGAAGTGGGTTCGGTGGGTATCCTCTCTTTTGGATTCATCTCATATATCAGTGTGATTAATTGAAGTCCGTCTAAGAGTTTTGTTATGGAGAAAGGTGTGCGGCAAGGCGATCCTTTGTCGCCTATGCTCTTTGTAATAGCGGCGGAAGGTTTTAAAGCCATTATTGATAAAGCGAAATCAGCAGGTCTTATTAATGGCATTCAAATTGAAGGCTATCATGAAACGATTTCCCTACTTCAGTTCGCCGATGATACACTTCTTTTTCTTCCAAATGATCTAGTGATGGTTCAAAGTCTTCTAAGAATTCTGAGATGTTTTCAGGCAATCTCCGGGCTTAGCATCAACTTTCAGAAAAGCTCGATCATAGGTCTGAATATGGGTACTGAAGAGGTCACAGCTGCGGCAAATATCTTGAGATGTAAAGTTGAAACTCTCCCATTTTCCTATCTTGGTTTACCTCTTGCTAAAAAAAAAATGCAGGCTGTTCATTATGCTCCTTTAATTCAGAACTTTGCTAGACATCTTGCGGGTTGGAAAGGCAAGCTTCTTTCAATGTCAGGTCGTTTGGTTTTGATAAATTCGGTATTAAGCAGTCTCCCAGTTTATTCAATGTGTAACTTTGCTTTGCCTATATCGGTTATTTCAACAATGGACGGTTGATGCGTAACTTTCTTTGGTCGGGTTCAAGTGAAAATAGAGGAATTTGTCGAGTGGCTTCGGAAACAGTTTGTTCTCCTCTTCGTTATGGGGGTTAAAATGTTCCTAATCTCCGTTTAAGAAATCAGAGTTTGTTGTTAAAATGGACATGGAAGCTCATTACTTGTGACAAAAACTCTCTTTGGTTTTCGATTATCAAAAGCGGGAGCATAATTTCAAATCTGCAAGATCTTAAAGCTGCTATAACAGAGCATTAAAATCAAGCTTAGAAGCAAGAGGCTTTAATTAAACAAATCTGTTAAAGTTTGTTAAATAGGAAGTTAGTTTGTTAGTAAATAAGTTAGTGGTTGTACAGTCAACAATTCTGTTAGCTGAAATAACAGAAATAGCCGTTAGTGATTAATCATTAAAGAATTGACAGGTGTCAATTCTCTCGTTGTATAAATCAAGAGAGCTGAGTACAGTTCTCACTTAATGAAAATAATTCATTTTCTCCTTCAATTTTTTCTTCAATCTTCAATCTTCTCTCAAAGGTTTCAGATTCTTTTATGGTATCAGAGCTTTCATAATCAAAACCGCTGCAAATTACTTTTAATTCTTTTCATCTGATTCAATTCGTTCTTCAAAGTTCATCTGATTCAATTCGTTCTTCATTCAAATATCAATTTCTTTATTACTTTGTTCTTCATCATCTTCTTTTCTTTTCTGATTTTTTCCTTTTCTTGAAACCCTAAATTTCTCATAAAACATGGCTTATGTTAACTCAGAATTTGATAATCCTTCAAATCCATTTTACTTACATCCTAGTGAAAACCCATCTTTAATATTGATTTCTCCTCCTTTAAATGGACAAAATTATCACTCTTGGGCAAGATCAATGAAAATGTGCTTAATGTCTAAAAACAAACTGAAGTTTGTTAATGGTAGCATTACTGTTCCGATGAAGGAAGATCCAATTTATGCTGTTTGGGAACGTTGTAACACTATGGTGCTTTCTTGGATTCTTAGGTCCTTGTCACCTTCCATTGCACAAAGTATTTTTTGGATTGATACAGCTTTAGATGCTTGGAGGGATCTTCTTGACAGGTTTTCTCAAGGTAATGCAATTCGTATATCTGACTTACAAGAGGAAATATATGTTTTCAAACAGAACAATCTGTCAGTAACAGATTATTTTACTCAGTTAAAGATCTTGTGGGATGAGTATATGAATCTAAGATTTGTTCCTACCTGTACTTGTAATCCTCAGTGTTCTTGTCAAGCATTAAAGATTGTTAAAACTCAGCAAGAAGATGACTATATAATTCGTTTCTTGAAAGGTTTAACTGAAAATTTTGCAACTGTTAGAACTCAAATATTAATGGTTGAGCCTTTACCAAAGATTAATAAAGTATTTTCTTTGGTATTGCAACATGAAAGACAAATGGGGATTGGTTTTTCAGAATCTGTCTCTGCTTTACAAATAGTTGAACCTGCAGTTTTTGCAACTCAAGAAAATTCTAGTTTTCAGAAAAAGTTTACTGGTAATAATTTTGGTATTAATAGACCTGGGAATTTTACAAGACCTTCTGGATATAACAATAGACCTGGAAATTTTACTGGTAATAGAATGTTTGTGAATAGGTCTTCTGGAGTTGATAAACCATTATGTACTTTCTGTGGTATAAGTGGACATACTGTGGATATATGTTTTAAAAAACATGGATATCCACCTGGATATAAACCTAGGCCTAGAATACAAGGCTATGTCAATCAAGTAGGTGAGTTTATTGCTGAGAGTGAACAAGAAAGGTATTATAATGATCAAGAACAGATTTGTTATAATAATGGTGAATTTGCTGAGCATGAAAAGGCAGAAAGGAATTGTGTTATGAGTCAAGATCAGGATATGCATAGAGAAGAGGAACATGCACCTGTCTTTACACAAGAGCAGTATAAACAACTCATGAGTATGTTACAGCAGAATGCATCAACAAGTGGTCACAAGATTAATACAATATCAACAAATTTTGTTTCTACTTCTGCTGCAACAGACCTTGATGCTGGTATGAAAATCTCTAATATTAACTCTGTTTATACTAATTTTGAGAATGATTGTTGGATTATAGATTCAGGTGCTACTGATCATATTGTTTGTTCTATGAGTTATTTCAGTTCTTATAAGCCTGTTGATAATGTTTTTGTGACATTGCCAAACTCTCAGAAAATAAGTGTTACACATATAGGTGCTGTTAAGTTTAGTAAAGAGTGTGAATTGCATGATGTCTTATTTGTTCCTAAGTTTTTCTTTAATTTGATTTCAACTAGCAAATTAACATCTTATTATCAATATTGCTTAATTCTTCATAAAGATGTTTGTATTATACAGGATGTTATCAATTGGAGGATGATCGGATTAGCTAGAAAGACTCGAGGACTTTATCAACTTGATAAATCTAAATTTGAGAATAGACATGTTATTTCTGTTAATGCTGTAAATGCAAAACCTGTTGCTAATGATTTTTTGTGGCATAATAGATTAGGACATTTGGCCAATTCTAGATTAAAATGTTTGCAAGATCAATGTTCTATAATAAAGTTGCCTAGTGATTCTCATTGTAAGATTTGTCATTTAGCAAAGCAAAAGAAACTTTCTTTCCCTTTAAGTACTTCTGTTTCTAATAATTGTTTTGATATGATACATGTTGATATATGGGGGCCATCAAGAACAGTTTCAATTTATGGACATAGGTATTTCTTGACAATTGTTGATGATAAAAGTAGATATACCTGGTTGTTTTTGTTAAAATCAAAGTCTGGTGTTAGGTTGTTGGTACAAAATTTTTGTACTTATACTGAGACACAATTTTCTGTTAAAGTAAAATGTATAAGAACAGACAATGGTCAAGAGTTTAATATGCCTAGTTTTTATGATTCTAAAGGTATTATACATCAAACTACTTGTGTGTATACTCCTGAACAAAATGCAATTGTAGAAAGAAAATATCAGCATATATTAAATGTAGCAAGAGCTTTAAAGTTTCAATCTTCTATTCCTTTGTGTTTTTGGTCTGACTGTGTTTCTCATGCAACTTTTCTTATCAATAGGACACCATCTCCTGTAATAGAAAATAAAACACCATATGAGATTCTTTATAAAAAGTTTCCTGTTTTTGATAATTTAAAAGTATTTGGTTGTTTATCTTATGCATCTACACTTACTCATAACAGGCATAAATTTACACCAAGAGCAATTGAGTGTGTTTTCCTTGGTTATCCTGAAAATACAAAAGGATATAGACTTTATGATTTACAATCTAAACACGTTTTTGTATCAAGAGATGTGAAGTTTTATGAATGTTTGTTTCCTTATAAAAACCTGTCTATATTGTCCAATACTTCTGTTGTTTTGCTTGCTGCTATTGAAGTACCTGATATAGATTATCATTTGCCATATGCTATGCCTAATAATTTACATTCTGAGCCTGTCATGAATAAAAATATGCATGATAATGACAACTTAAATGTTCAAATGCATCATGAGTCTGTTATGAATATAAGTGATCAGGTTGAACCTTTGTTAAATACAAGGACTAGTAAACAGACTGTAGTACCTATTAGAAGATCACATAGGAAGGTTACTGAACCTGTTCATCTAAAAGACTATGTATGTCAAAAGTCTAGGACTACACCTCATATAATTTCTCAAGTTCTGTCTTATGATAAATTGAATACATCTCATAAAGCTTTTTCAATCAGTGTTGATAGTACAGTAGAACCAAAAACATATAGTCAAGCTATTAAACATGTTTGTTGGAAAGAAGCTATGCAGAAAGAGCTTGATGCTCTTGAACTAAATAAAACCTGGATATTAACTGATTTACCTGCAAATAAAGTTCTTATTGGCTGTAAATGGGTTTTTAAAATAAAATATCATAGTAATGGGACTATTGAAAGGTACAAGGCAAGGTTAGTTGCCAAGGGTTACACTCAGCAGAATGGGGTGGATTACACAGACACCTTTTCTCCTGTGGCAAAGATGACAACAATCAGAGTTTTGTTAGCTCTAGCTGCTGCAAAAGGGTGGATTTTAAGTCAACTAGATATCAACAATGCATTTTTGCATGGAGAGTTACATGAAGAAGTTTATATGGAGATTCCACCAGGTTTGTCTATATCAAAATCAAATCAAGTCTGTAAATTAACAAAGTCCCTTTATGGATTGAAACAGGCAAGCAGACAGTGGAATTTGAAGTTGACAGAGGCTTTGGTTTCACAAGGTTTTGTTCAAGCAGCCTCAGATTCCTCTCTCTTCTTGAAGAAGCAAAATCAATCATTCACAGCTTTATTGGTATATGTGGATGATGTGATTCTGGCTGGTAATGATCAAAGTCAGATTGATAGTATCAAGACTTTTCTGGATAATGTGTTCAAAATCAAGGACTTAGGATCATTGAAGTTCTTTCTAGGACTTGAAGTAGCAAGGTCTAAATCTGGAATTAACTTGTGTCAAAGAAAGTATACAATGGATCTTCTCACAGAAACTGGATTTTTGGGATCCAAACCATCTGCAACTCCTATGACTGCATTAACCAGGCTAACTAAGGAGGATGGTTCTGAAGCTTATAAAGACATAACAACATATAGAAGATTAGTTGGAAAACTAATCTATCTCTGCAGTACAAGACCAGATATATGCTTTCCTGTCCAGCAACTTTCTCAGTACTTAGACTGTCCAACTGAGATTCACTTTCAAGCAATATCCAGAATATTAAGGTATCTTAAGAAATCACCAGGACAAGGTATTTTCTTTCCATCTAAGAACAGTCTATCTCTAAGAGCCTTCTCAGATTCAGATTGGGCCACATGTTCAGATACCAGGAAATCCATTACTGGTTTATGTGTTTTTCTTGGAGAAGCTTTAGTATCATGGAAAATAAAAAAGCAGGTGACAGTATCAAAATCAAGCTCAGAAGCAGAGTACAGAGCTTTAGCCAACGCTGTCTGTGAGCTTCAATGGATAACTTTCTTACTGAAAGATCTTCAAGAAAACAGACATCTCCAGGAAAACTCTATTGTGATAATCAGTATGCATGCTACATAGCCCACAACCCAGTTTTTCATGAAAGAACCAAACATATCGAAATAGATTGTCACATAGTCAGACAAAAGATTCAATTAGGACTGATACATCTCTTTCCAATCTCAGGAGATCAACAATTGGCTGACTTCTTTACAAAACCTCTTCCTACCTCTTCTTTTCAGAAACTTCTCAACAAGCTGGGTATACATGATATATATACTCCAGCTTGGGGGGGTAGCAGAGCATCAAAATCAAGCTTAGAAGCAAGAGGCTTTAATTAAACAAATCTGTTAAAGTTTGTTAATTTAAGTTTGTTAAATAGGAAGTTAGTTTGTTCGTAAATAAGTTAGTGGTTGTACAGTCAACAATTCTGTTAGCTGAAATAACAGAAATAGCTGTTAGTGATTAATCATTAAAGAATTGACAGGTGTCAATTCTCTCGTTGTATAAATCAAGAGAGCTGAGTACAGTTCTCACTTAATGAAAATAATTCATTTTTCTCCTTTAATTTTTTCTTCAATCTTCAATCTTCTCTCAAAGGTTTCAGATTCTTTTATGCTAATACAGGAGCTCTCTCTATCACTTGGCGAGGAATTCGGAAAGCTTGTATCTCGAATGATCAGATTCTTAGTTTATTTGAATCAAATATAAGCTACAAGATGGGTAATGGAAGAGATATATTATTTTGGAGAGATAAGTGGATGCCTAATCAAATTCAACCACTTTGTTGTTCTCATGATCAGTTATATTCATTAGCTTTGAATAAGAATGTCACATTGGCAGCTATGTTTGAAGCTGTGAATGTCCCTTCTCTGATGAACCCTTGGCGTAGAAGATTGCGGATTGGAGAGGCAGAAATTTTTGAGATTATTGTTGACAGCATACCTGCTGTTTTGCAGTCCCCTAATCACATGGATATGGTTGTTTGGAGAGGTAAGATGGCTGGCTTTTCTTCGGCAGATTTCATTAAGACTTATTATGCAGCAGGTAACTCTATTGAAATAGCTCAGATTAAAGGATTCTGGAAGCAGAAAACTCCGCCTAAAATTCTTTTGTTCGTGTGGTTTCTTCTTAAGGAGCGGATTTGCTCAAATAGATTCCTACTTCATAGACATATAGTTGATTTAGATGTTTGTTCTATGTGCTCGGGTTCGGAATCGGGGGCGCATATATGAATTATTGTCCAACAGCTTGGATTTTTTGGTGTGGTTTCTTAGGCAAAATTGGCATTCAAGCTTGGCCAGTTCCTTCGGATGTTCTTAGCTTTTATCGTCAATGGATAGAAACTTCGAATTATCGGCATGGAGAGCTTTGGAGTACAATTTGGTTTTCCAGTGTGTGGAAAATTTGGAAGGCTCATAACAGGATAATTTTCAGAGAAGAAGCTACGAATTATTCAGATTTGATTTTTATTTATATCTTCAAGGGTGTGAATCATTATAAATTTCACAATCCTAATTTTCTTTAGCAATGATGTATTTAGATCATTAGACTTCTTTATGTCGAGCTAGTGTTTCCGTTTTTACCTTCCACTTGTTGTGGTTATGCTAATCTAATCATCATTTATCAAAAAAAAATCATATTATAAGAGATATTACACTGCACAATTTGTAAACAAATAAAAGTGTACAGCTGGTTAGGTAAAGAGCGTACTTTTGAAAATAAAAAATTAAAATTAAGCACGCTTGAAAACACAAGTTTTGAAAGAGTAAATTTATAAGGAAAAAAAAAACTAAAAGGCGTAAGGCATGTTCTCCTTTTGCATAAAAAACTTACGAAGATCTTCTTCTTTTTGTAGAAAAACATTAAACATATATAGGAGAAATTTGCTGGCCATCCCAACTGGTCTTATCTTATCTTTGGGCTACTTTTTACACTATTAATTGTACCGAATGGACATGTTCAATAATTCAATATTATACTGCAAATTCTTTTTCAAAAAATTTCAATCATTTGGTATATAAAGTATTAATTCGCTAAATCAAAGTTTACCCATCAAAAATATAGGAGATAATAAACAAAAGATAGAGAGAGATGGAAGTAGTGCAAGTGCTTCACATGAATAGTGGAAATGGAGAAACCAGTTATGCTCAAAACTCAGTGCTTCAGGTAATCTTTTACTAATGTCTAAGTTAGCTAAGGCTGTCAAAATAATTAAACATTGTATTTTAAATAACATTCATAATACTATTACTAATCAGAAAACTAATTAAATTTTACAGCAAAGAGTGATATTAAGGTCAAAGCCAACAATAAAGGAAGCCATAACCAATCTCTATAACAACAGCTTTCCGAAAAGATTAGCCATTGCGGACTTTGGTTGTTCTTCAGGGCCGAACACTCTATTTGCTGTATCTGAAATCATAGATGTAGTCGAGAAGATCTGCGAAAATGTGGAGCATGAACCACCAGAATATAATGTGTTCTTGAATGATCTACCAAGCAATGACTTCAACACCGTTTTCAAGTCGTTGCTGCCGGATTTTCGGAGGCGAATGAAAGAACATACTAGAGGGTTGTGCTTCATTTCTGGAACCCCCGGTTCGTTCTACGGCAGACTTTTTCCGAGCAACACTCTTCACTTTGCTTATTCTTCTTATAGCCTCCACTGGCTATCTCAGGTGAGACTGCTACCGGATTCATTACTTATTCATGTTATGGAGTGTGCCATTTTGTATTTGTCTCATTTTGTATTTGTCTCTTTTTTTCCGAAAGTTCTTATACTTTATTTTTACATTATTTGATCCCTCTATTTATCTATTTTCTATTTTCAGTCCCTGTACTTACAATTTTTATTTCCTCCTGTTACACCTGGAAAAAACTAAAAAATGACGAGAAAAACAAAAAAATAGGTAAGTAGAGCGATCAGATAATACAAAAATGAAGTATAAGGATTTCCGGAAAAAAAAGGGACTTTTAGATGGGTTTGACCATAATAAAATCTTTCTAGCATTCATTAATAAATACTTATTTTTGATGAATTGATTAGATTCCAAGAGGGTTGGAGAGTAATAAAGGAAACATTTATATGTCTAGCACAAGTCCACCATGCGTGCTTAAGGCATATTACGTCCAATTTCAAATGGATTTTTCTATGTTCTTGAAATGTCGCTCTAAGGAGATGATAGCAGGAGGGCGCATGGTGTTAACATTTCAAGGTAGGAGAAGCAAAGATCCTTGTAGCAAGGAGGGTTGTTATATGTGGGATCTTTTGGCTATAGCTCTCAATCAATTCGTAAGAGAGGTACAAATTATAAACTTCTCCATTATTTTAAGGTTTAATTAATTAAAAAAAACCCAGCTTGAACTTTTTTTCCGTTTATACTCTAACCTTATAAAAAAATCATTTGTACCCAATTTTGGATTTTTAGGTTTCATCTCTACCCAAAAGTAATTGAAAAATTCTTAAGTAAACTCAGTTCACCACGTAATCTGTGAACTAAACCTATCATATTATGACACGTCATTAAAATAATGGCACTATCGTGATATTACTATTCAAAGTGTAAATAAGTAATAAATAAAATTACGATAATGCCACTATTTTAATGACGTGTCATAATATGATAGGCTAGTTCACGGATGACGTGGTAGACTAATTCTATCTAAGAATCTCTCTAATCTAATTACAGGTAAATATTTGCGAGAGTATCTAAATTATTTTTATTTTTCATATTTTGATAATCAAATTTAAATTTATTCTTTACACTTATTTTTTACACCAATATAAATAAAAATTATATTTTTTTAAACTCCATGGCTTAATAAATGAATTTTTTTTTAATTTTTTAATATGTAAATCTAAAATCCGTAGTAAATGTAAATCACTATCAATTTATTTTTTTTAAAAAAATCATACCATAATTCCTCATAATACTTTGCATGCTATGGATACCCACTTCCATATATACTAACATACTAGCACATGGCATTGCATTACGTATAGAAGCATATGTATCCTAAATTGCATATTCTAATTTGTAGAAAACAATAATAAAGAAATGTAAATTATATGTTAATATTTCAGGGAATGATCGATGAAGAAAAATTCCACTCCTTCAACATTCCTTACTATACACCATCTCCATGTGAAGTGAAAAATGAAATAGAAAAAGAAGAATCTTTTCATGTTGATACACTAGAGCTTTACGAACAAGATTGGAATGAAAGTGGCGGCCAATTTGATCCCAATAGTACTATTGAAGATGAAGGGTCTATTTTTGGCAAGTGTGCGAGAGCTATAATTGAACCTTATATTAGGAGCCACTTTGATTTTCAAAAAGCTATGATTGATAAGATTTTTGCTAGGTACTCCACAATCCTTAAGGATTGCATGGCAAAAGAGAGGACATGGTTTGTTAATATAATAGTGTCCATGACTAAGAAAGGTGCTTTCATGTGAGTGATTAAGGGTCGGAATTCAATCTAGCGCTGGACCGTTCCAACTTAATATTAGCTAAGTATTTTGATGATATAATAAAACAAAAGTTACTTACTACCCGCTGAAAATAGAGATAATCTACAGAGAAAATTACCCAGGTTACTAGCTTAGGCCATTTTATTTTGAATTTTACTGGAGCAAAAGTCCATTTTGAATTATACTATTATCAATTTTCTAATTTGAATTTAATGATTTTGCTTTGCACAAAGATACTTTTTAAATTAGCAAAATACAACTACCTAAAATGGTAACCTCCCATGATTCTCTCATTATTGGTAAACTCTCATAATTGATTTGCATGTTTCCATTTCTCTTAGATTTTTCATAGATTTTTGCCATATTTCTCTCCATTACCCCATTAACCAAATCTTTCCATTTCATTTTAATTGTTTCTCTCTTTTTTCTTTTCCTCTAACAATTTTTCCTTTTCCTACGGCGGTCCGCATCTTCTTCTCATTTGGCGATCTCTTCTCTTCCCTCTTGCGAAATCTTTTCCTTCGGCTCTCCTCTCTCCACCGGCGATCTCTTCATCTCCGCTCCGGCAGCCACCCACTCATCGCCAACCGTTCGTGCCATCCCCAAGTACAACAGCAAATCCATATTCTTTATCTTTCTCAACGGCAGCGACGACGGCTCCGATAGTTTTAAAGAAGAGAGATGATTCGTTGTTAACAACAACAAGATGGAATCAAAAGTGCTATTTTTTCTTTAACAAGATGGAGTTTTTGTATTTCTTTTATTCGATTTTTTTGTATTCTCTATTCATTTGAATCTGATATAATCGTTGTAATTTATGTCCGCGAAGCAACCTCAATTTTTGTATTTTATGGCTTGATTTTCTAGTTGGTTAACCAATGGTGTATTAATAATATCCTACTAGTTAACTGCAAGTTAACTTCATGTTAACTTTTATTTTTCAACCAAATGTTAAGTTATTAAAAACAAATTGATGTTTTTTAATGAGTAATAGTATACTTTTAGTTAACTGAAAGTAAACACAATGTCAAAATAAAGAAACTTTTGAAGTAGTAATATTATAGATAACATGAGAATGGATTATATAATAATATCTTAATAGTTAACTGCATGTTAACTTCATGTTAACTTTACTTTTCAACCAAATGTTGAGTTATTAAAAATAAATTAATATTTTTTAATGAGTAGTAGTATACTTTTAGTTAACTGAAAATAAACTCAATGTCCACATAAAGATCTTCCTTCAAACTCCGTCATAATAAATCAGAACCTTCAATGTTGCCATTCCTGCATTTATAAAATAAAAAATTTGTTAATTTTCATATTAGTTAACCATTAGTTAACTATTAGTAAAATTTTATTATTTTAAAAAAATTCAAATCGGTTTTTTTTGAAAAAATAATTACAGTTGATTTAAATAAATTGTTATTGGTTTGAAGAATCATGTATTTGAATAATCATATATTTGTCGCTATAAATGGGAATTGCTTTTAAATAAATTATTATTGTAACTAATGATTCTTGAATATTCTTGAAAATCTTTTCTATATATGTAAGTTTGAGATTTTGTAGGATTTTTTAATTTTATAACAGTTGGTTTCCTTAATAATAGTTGACCGTATTTCTTTAATTAAATAAGTTATTTGTGCAATTTGAAAGTTGGTAATTGTATTTTTCAATTTTCTTTTTTGCTCTAGTAAAATTTAGATTATTTTGACACATGTAGGGTATTTGTTAAAAAAACCCTAATCTACACATTTTGATATTTACAACTTCATGCTCATGAATAAAGGGAGTGAATACACTCTCTAATATATAATTAATTAATAAGAGTAGATTTAATTATTTAAACATAAATATTAGTTAATAAATGTTTTTATTTGTTAAAATTAAAAGATTATACCTATTACATGTTTCTAAAAAATAGATAAACATTAAAATATCAAAATTTAATAAAATAATTATTTCTAAGTTATAAATTTTTTTAATTTAAATATTTGTTAATTTTATTAATTTGTAATTTACCTTTCAACCTCGAATTTCAATCAGAATACCTCGTTTTTATTAATTTATAGTAATATATTTTATCCGAATAATTCAACATGCGATCAACTTCTCTATTTTTATTTAACTGAAATTTATTATTTTTAAATTTACTTATTAATAATTGTTGGCTCTTCAAGCGAAATAAAGCGGATAGAAATATATTTTCAAAACCCGGCTTGAGAATTTCTGTCATAACGTGTTTTTTCGATGTCAGATTTAAGTGATTAAAATGTCTATGGAAAGATAGCTCAAATACCTACAATTTTCATGAAGACATCCAATTCGAATTCAACCTAAGTTCCCTTGAAGCTGTTACATGTGTGCAGCATGCATCAAATATGTATATATTCCTATTGCGTATTTCTGTCATAACTCGTTTCCGACATCGGATTTTATTTGATTCAAACATCCGTTGAAAGATAACTTGAATACGTGCAACTTTCGTCAAAACGTACAATCCGGATCCGACCTGAAAAATGGACGAAAGTTGCCTTTAAGCTGCTGATGTGTAAATAATGACGAAATCTATATATATTCAAATTGAGTATTTATGTCATAACTTGTTATCCCGAAGTCGGATTTTATTGATTCAAAAGTCTCTGGAAAAGGTAACTCGAATACCTACAACTTTCATCAAGACATCTGATCCGGATTCGTCCTCTAAAATGGACGAAATTCCCTTTGAAGTTGTTGCATATGTGGAGACTGGGTAAAAGCTACACTATATAACACGAATAATATGTAGATTAAAATTTATTTCCGTATATATCCAATTCAATCTTTTTAAGAAAGGTACAAGTACCAGCCCGTTTATTTATGGCATAACTGTTATTCTCGACATCCGATCTAACAGAGTTACACAAAGCATGTGAATTCAAATTTGAGAAATCTGTAAGGCATCTCCCTAAAAAATCACATTATACCAGCCATTAGATTACACACAGAGCATAGATTGACGAAGCGCTAAACATTTCAACACCCCAGGATCCCAAAAATGTTTGAAGAAAGCTGAATATCTTGCTTGTATAATACCTAAATGATTTGTAGCCACAACTCTGATTGTTCCAAAGCTGAAGTTTTTATCTGCAGTAGCATCATAGATTAATTTAATCATACATGAAGCAGGAGGTTTCTATCTCTGAATTTGATGATTTGAAACCGCACTATGATGAGGTAATGGAGAAGTATTAGGTAATAAACAAACAATAAATTCCTGCAAAGTTTCAACTTATCAAAAATTGCTTGATTTCTTGCTTTCTAGATTTTCCATAAAAGCAGGCAGAATAATTGAAAACTTTTATAGGTGAATCCATTTGCTTTAATTGATTAATAACATGCAACCAAATTTGAAAAAACTGTAATGATGGTGAATCTGAAACTCACAAGAACAAGGGACTAAAAACCATGTTTGAGCTGCTTCAGGGCATTGGAAGAGAACATGCTCTATAGATTCCTCTGCATCACAACTATGCTCTAAAGTTGCACCATAGGGTAAACTTGTTTAATTGCTATCCATAGGAACAATTTTATCTCAATAGGAATTTTTAAATTCCAAAGAAACTGAAATTATGAAGGATTTAAATGATGGACTGAAGATTGTTGTACAGAAAACTGTGCCTTTAGAGCAACATGATAACCAGATTTTATAGTGTATTCTCCACTATTAGTATGAGCCCACATCAATCTGTCTTCAGTATAAAACAAAGTCAAAGGCATGGAGACTATTTTATGAGCATCTTCTTTATTAAACAAAGTATATATTTTACCTGAATTCCAAAATGAAGATGCTGGAAAAATAAGATCAGCCACCATTAACTTAAACACTTCAGTTGTAATGGATTCCCTAACTCCATGAAGAAAAGGATAGGTGGGAGGTATCTAAAGATCTGAAATGCAATTAACTTTTTTACCTATATTAATTTGCCAAATAAGTCTTGTTTTGCAATCTTAGGCCATGTATCAAACTTCTACATCCCAAAGAAGGTGCTCTACCAATAGTAGCATTAAAAATAGTGGAATTAGGAAAGAGTTTTTTGTTTGAACCGATCTCCATACTTGTTTTGCAAGTAAACTTTGATTGAAACAAAATAAATCTTTGAATCCTAAACCTCTAGTCCATTTACTATAACAGAGAGATGACCAATCAATCCAGTGAATTTCATATTCCTCTCCTTGATGTCCCCACCAGTAAGAAGCTATCATTCAATTGATTTTACGACAAAGGAACTTAGGCAATTTGAAGCACATCATTGTGTAAACAAGAATAGCAATAATAATGGCTTTAATTAGTACTTCTTTGCCTCCCATAGAAAGAAATTTTTTCTTCCAACCCTGAAGTTTATGATGAATCTTATGAAGAATATAACTAAAAATGTGTCTTTGATGCCCCAATAAATGCGGGTGCGCCAAGATATTTTTGAGTTAATGATTGTTGTTGAGTTATGTAGGAGAATTGAAATGATTAGCACTAAAAAAAGATTTCAAATTTGGCCAAATTAATTTGTTGACCACTTGCTAAAGCATACCTCTGCAGCAGATCTTGAATACCAGAACATATGGAATATCAACTGTAGAAAAGATGATTATCATATGGGTTAATCCTTGTGCACATAAAACAAAGAGTAAAAGAGACAAAGTAGTGACACATTATATAATCCAATGTATAAGCATAGCATAGAAACGCCATTTAATCAGAATAGCATGCAGAAAATCCAATTATATACTATCATAAGCTTTGCTTATGCCTAGCTTTAGAGCTAGTTGGTGATTAAATATGGTCTTCTGATGTTTGAAAGAGTGTAATATTTTATGGACCAGCACAATGTTTTCTGAAATAACCCTATTCTTTACAAATGCCTTTTGAGTTGGAGATATTATCTGTCGAAGAATCACTTGCAATCTGGTGGTCAAAATCTTGGAAATAACCTTGTATATAACATTACATAAATTTATTGTTCTGAAATCAACAACCTTTTATGGCCATTTAATCTTTGGAATTAAAGCTATGAGGGTATGATTAAGACTTTTCAACATTCCGCCTTTAATGAAAAAGGATCGAACAACTTGTGTAATTTGATTTCTAACAATGGGCCAATAAGTCTGAAAAAAAAATCCATTTATACTTGGTGCTTTCCAAGAATCAATAAAGAATACTGTTTTATGTACTTCTGCTGCTGAGATAGGACAACATAAAGAAGCATTCATTTTTCTGTGATTATGATGGGAAATTGGCCAAACATGCTTTAATATTAATGGGGTTACTTGTCTGGTAAAGTTGTTGAAAATGAGTAAGAATGTGAAAGTTAATATCCTATATGTTGATCTGTATTTCAAACACCTTGATTATTAAGTTAACCAGTAATAGTATTTCTGCGAGTTCTTTCTTTATATTTGGCATGCAAATACTTTGTATTACTGTCCCCACATTGAAGCCATTATTGCTTGGATTTCTATGCCCAGAAAAATTCCTTTTTTAATCGTGTATGTCTCAGTTGGAATTCTAAATTTTTTATAATGTCGCAATCAATATCTCTTGCTGGTTTTTGTTTAAGTGAGATAAGACCATCTTGAAGTAAAGTTTGTGTCCTTTTAGAATTCCTTTGAGTTGTAAAATTCCAAGTTCTTAATTTATACCTAGTTATTTTTAATTTAGTAAATATTTGGAACTATTTAGAGCCTGAAACAGGTTTCTGCTAGATGGTTTTAATAATATCAAATACCTCATTATTCTCACCTCATCTTCTATCAAATCTAAAAAGATATGATCTTCTTGGGATAAATGTACGAGTACTAATAAACAATGGACAATGGTTAGAATCCAAGTCTAGCAAGTGAAGAACATTTGCATAAGGAAACAAATTCAACCAACTCTCAGACGCAAGAGCTCTGTCTAATCTTAATCTTATCAAATCTGGATAACTTTTCCTAAATCAAACTTCCTATTATATGTAGCAAGATCATCTACTGGCTCTTTAATCATCAAAGAGGGTTGTTTGATTGATGGTCTAACTATTATTATCGGTAACAATATTTATCATGAGAAGTTAAATATTTAATCCATTTTTTTCTTTTAATAACCACCATCACGTGGCCGGCCGCCACAACTGCCGCTTTCACTGCGGACAATAAAAAAATTAATTTTTTCCGATCAAAACAATTAAAGTTTATAATTTGACGTTTTTATTGTAAATTTATCTAATTTCATAAGACCGTTTAAATTGAGAAATATTAAAGGTATACAATTTATAAATTTTATACAATTTACAAATTTTATAGATATAAAAACAATTATGAAATTCATCCCTTTAATTTTTTCATTTAAAATCCCCTCTTCTAGGTTAAAAAGTTAAAATTCATCATCTTTATTTATGAATGATGGATTGTATTAAAATTTAATTATTCAAAATATATCCATAAATCCCTTTTATTTCATATTCAGTGTAAATGGTCAAATTTATAAATTGACAAATTCTATATTTATGGATTTAAAATTCATGTATTTAGTAAAAATTTAAATTTTAAAAACCATCGATGCAAACAGTGCCATAATTAATTTAACTGCGTCAACTTTTCATCTTTTAGACTCTAATTTGTAGTTAATTTTTTTGTATGTTTTCTTAGTCGGCAAAACTGATTTTTAATAACTACAAAATACTAACTTTAAATACAAAACTGTATATAAAAACAAAATTAAATTCAATTTTTTTTTCTTTTAATGGAAAAGCAAAAAAATTGAAGAAGTTTAAAGTTCAAATGAACATAAAAAGAAAATGGATATCGTACTTATATTTTTATTTAAAACATTTAAATTAATTATGTAAAATCCAATATATTTAGAGTAAAATTGTCAAATTCAAATAAATTACAAACTTTATCTATTTTGAATTAATTTATAGAAAAAAAAATTGGCCTTGCGGATCACTAATTATTTTTAATGTTTGGTTAATTTTAACATGGGTATTTCTTTGCAGTTTAGGTCCAATTATTTCCTTCTAAGTTTATTTTCCATGATTGGTTTTTGCATTTGATGTTTCTTACTTCAGATTGCTATGAATGTTACTTTTATAAAAGATACAAATCCAAATCCAAATCCAAATCCAAATCCAAAAACGCACTTCATAGTTATCATTTTAGGGGATCGAAAAACTTAATTGCAGAATATGTTTGTGAGAGCTGAAATGGAAAAACCAGAAAAGATGAGGAACCAAATTTTCAATTATCCAAGTGTTGAAAAGTTATGAGCATTGGTATCCAGACACGTGGCTCAACAGCAATCACGCTTTTTTGATACGTGGCAAACGATGACAAGGCAGAGTGAATTACGTAAACTCGCACACTTGAATGTGCACCACACAAAACAATGGTTATCTGATCTCCTGGCCATAAATTTTGTCACTCATAAAATGATATGCTTTTGCTATTAATTTATATTAATTTTGACCATTTATATTAATTTTGACCAAAGCGCTGTTTAGGTTAAGGAATTTGGTTAAGGAATTTTTTTTAAAGGCTGAAAATTCATGAATTTTTAAAAATTTATGGATTTTACATAATTTATGTATTTTCATAAAATGAATTGCTTGATGGGATAAAAAAATTCTAAAATTTTATGAATTATCAAAATCTCTCATTCTCAATTTTATTTTTGAAAAAGTTGATTTTTTTTTTAAAGAACAATAAGTTGTTTTAAATTTTTTACTATTCTAAAAATATTCATATAAGTCAATAATTTTATATTCATCCAAAGCGATAGAGTCTAATAAAATTCATTAATCTCAAAAAAGCGATATCTAAAATATTTACATACGTTAAAACTTAAAATTCAAGATCATGACTAATGATAGTATTATGCAAATCTAGGAAGGGGAATCAACATGAGATTATCCAAACTATTGGTTCTCTTTATTTTGATGATTAGTTTTAATTTGTTTCTTATTCTAATTATTAAATTTTATTTTTATTTTTTTGTCAAAGAACTTTAATTTTATTTTGATAGAGAATTTTCTATCAAAATATATATGTAATAATCTGATTTTACCATGTGCTAGAAATTTTTTATCACCTAATAATCAAAATTATACTTATTCTTTTTTAAAATACTCGTTATATATGCTTAATTTCATTTTGAAAAAAAAGTGTTCATAATACATTATGCCTAAATGCTAAGTTTTAAAATAATAAAAAAACAACAAAAGTTCATTTCACTCTCTGTATATGGCACAAAAGATCAATTAATTAAAATCAAGCTCGTCGTTTGAAAAAAAAAATTACACATTAAATGTGGCATTTTAACTCACCTTTATTTTCAAATTGTCTAATAATATTGAGAAAATAACAAGAAAACAAAAAAAAAGTGCTTCTATTTTCACACAATACAATTTTAATAATTTTGTTTTCATTGTTACCATTTGATTTTCATAATCACCATCTTTCCTCATTTATTTTCAACCACCACCACTTTCTTCTCTAATTATACGTGTCCAACCAAATCACACGTGTAACACTTTTCATTTATCATTTTTCTTCATAATTTCTTTATTCTTCTCCATTCCTATCATTCACCACCATCATTCTCCACCACCGCCACTCTCAAACTCTCCACCACTGCCACTCTCAAACTCTTTGCCAGTCGGAGTCATCCAGCCACAGCAACCCAGCCACCTTTCTCGCCGCCGTCCATCCCGTTTCAGTTCTGCATCGCCGATCTCGTTATAAACAAGGCTAAGAAGAAGAGATGGGTGGAGTCTCTCGTTAAAATCAGCAACATAATGGCATTAATAGGAGAATAAGAAGAGAATAAAGTAGTTTGGCAGTAATATGACATTCTTTCGTTATTTAGTGCTGCATGTTTTTGAAGGTGAGAAATTATAATTTTAGGAAAGCTAGTTGGCTTTATCAAATTCAAATAATGGTTGGAATTTTGAGGTTGATCATAATCCTTTCCACACGAAATTTACGAACCCTAATTAAATATAATATATATTTAATTCGATAATTATATTCCACTTTGTTTAAACCATTCACTATGACCTCAATATCTCTATAACAATAAAACATGACCTCATTTTTTTTCTAAAATACAGTATAATAAGTCCATTGAATAGTAAACCAATCTTATTTGATGGCCTAATAAGCAAATTGAAATAATTATTAAAAGATTAAATAACATAACAAATAACTTTCAAATGGATAAACAGTACCATGCCATTCATTTACAATGTTTAACTAAAAATATTTAAAGTACACCAATAAATTATAGTTCAAATGGCATAAACATTAAAATTGAGCTCCGTTTTTGTCATAAAAGGTCATCTTTCTAATTATATCTATAAAGAATATTTTTGATACACAATTTATACATGATAGATACATATTTGATACAATAATTGAACTAACTGATTAATTCGATTGATTCGTTTTTAAATGTATCTAAGATACATCGTTAATACATAATTTAAATATTCAATCGATTTTAATTGAATCAACCGACTAATTCAATCGGTCCGATTTTATATTTATACATCTCTTATACATATTTTATACATGATAGATAAATTTTTGATATATTTATTATCAATGTGTAATTTATCAATATATTTTTGATATAGTTTTATACATATTGGATACATCTCGTATACATATTTGATACAACTCCGATAATTAAGCGTTGGAACTCTCTTTTTTTGTTCTTTTATAAGTTATTTTTTTTGTAAATCTATTACCATATACATACTTGATACATTTTTAATATATATTTGATACATTTTTGATATATAATTTATACATGATAAATACATGATATAATTCAATTTGCGAATGACACTTTGTTATTTTTATCTAATACGTATCTATATCTAATATGTATCAGATATGTATTAATAGATACATCGCTGATATATAATTTATACACGATAGATATATTTTCAAATGTATTTAAATAGATACATGATAAATACATTTTTACTAAATTTATATATTTTTACTAAATTTACACACTGTATATTTTTTTACATATATTTGTTTGATACATAATTATTAATTGTAGTTAATTAAACTAGCTTTCTAATTTTTGTAAATAATACTTTGAATAATTTTGTGGATTTTTTTATATTTATAAATATACAGGAATAATAAAATACGATATATAATCAAAATATATTTTTAAAAGATAAATAAAAAACTGTCAATTTTATTTTTTTGGAGAATGTATCAATGATATCTCAGAGATGTATCGGAGATGTATCAGATGATATTACAAAACTGTGTCTATAATTTGTTGTTGCTTGCGTGCTATTGGCTGACGCTCTGACGTGCTGACGCGCTATAACGCGCGCTGACGCGCTCTGACACGCAAATCACATGTGCTAGCTGTTTTTATTCCTTTTTATTTAGATAATGTCATGTTTGCCATGTGTCACATTTTTAATGGAATGGTGTTTGTTGTAAACTTTTGTACTTTTTTTGTATGAATGATAAATAATGGAGTTAGCTGACAATGTATGAAATGTTGAGCTATTTTTGTGGTATTTTTATAATATTCTCAATAATATTTTGCTACATCAGCTCCAATTTATATATAACGCAAGAAACATCCCTTAACATATTAGTATATGAAAGAGTACTACATGCTAAAATGTCAGTTTAAGGTATTTATTCTCAAAGCCTTAAATTTAGTCTCAATTGATGTTTTGTAATAAGTTTGGAAGCAAACTAAACGTTTATTGAATAAAAGAAAATCAACTATTAATAAAACTAATATCTAATAGTAAATTTTAAAATTAAAAATTTCCCATTAAACTAAAATTAAAAATCTCCCATTAAACTAAAATTAAAATCTAATAATAAATTGAAATATTAAAATCTAACAATCGAAGTAGAATTACCCCAAATCTAGAAGAACTCTTCAAAACTACAAACTCATTTATTCTACAAATCACAACAGGATTGGAGATTTTTAGAAAGATTTAATATCTTAAAAAATCCGACCTTTTAGCCCTTTTTTAATTTTATTCTGACGTTGAAAATAAGTCAATTTTACCCTATTTTGTATTTTTTTCGTTTCAATTGTACCTCAATTTTTCAATTTTTGACAAATTGTTTACTTAGACGATGAAATCATTCAATTAACCAAGTCTAAGGATAAAATTATATTTCTTTTCCATTAAAAAAAGATAAATAGATCCTTCATCTTTAAAAACTAACAAAAAAAATCATAATCTAATTAAGACTAATTTAAATGTTTAATTATTTTAACTAAATCTAAATTAAATTAATATATATATAATTTAATTTTTAAAATAGAAAAACGTCACACGCATTCTATCAGAAAACCTAAAATCAATCATGGCAGCTGAGTTTATCCCCTTATCACAAAATTTGAAATCGAAATCCACCTACTTGCTGCCACACACCCACTGGGAATCGCCTTTGCGACCGCCGGCCAAAAACAATTGCGACCAAAAATTAAATAAAAAATAAAAATAAAATAAAAATTAATTTTTTATTCATAGTTGATAAACGAACAAAGGGTCAACGCACCCCTCAAACTTGTGGCACAAAGTCTTTTAATCCAATTTTTACTTGTTTGAGCAACTAATTCCAAAATTCTTTTTTTATCAGATAACCCCATAATTGTATTTTAAAAACGCGTAAAGTACAAATTGGAGTTGAGTGATCCGAAATAGAAATTAAAAAGTTCCCTAATTGTGCCGATAAAGTTACTTTAAACTTATTTTTTATAATAAAAATATAAATGATAGGGTTATCTGACTTAAAAATGAAGAGTTTTTAGGTTAGTTGTTCAAACAAATAAAAACTGAATTAAATGATTGTGTGCTGTGGCGGAGCCACACAGTGAACAAGAGGGGCAATTGCCCCTTTTAATTTAAGAAAAAAGTTAAATTACCAACTATAGTTCTTTTAGAATTTAGATTATATGTAGAAAAATATTACACTTTGCCCCCCATAATTTTAATAAATTATAATTTTATGTATTATATAAAAAAATATTATATTTTGCCTCTTTTAATTTAAAATTCTGGCTACGCCACTGATCGTCTGTCACAAGTTAAGAAGACGCGTTGACCATTTATTGGTTGCTGAAACGATCTTAGGAACGTGAGTAATAAAAGGTTCAAATATGAGGGATAATTAGTGAGTTAAGACAAGATTAAGAACATTTTACAAAAAGCAAAAAAACAAACAAAAATTTATGTGGACAGATTTTAATTCGGTTTTTGCCATGACATCAAAAACCCTTCCTCCCTTCCACAATTATCTTTTCCTCAATGGGCTAAGAGATTGCGATTTTCTCTCCGGTGAAAGAAAAATCTCACTCCCTTATCCCATTTTCCCCTCAATTTTCTCACTAACCAAACACGACATAAACATGGACTTATCAACCAGATTCCATCGCTTACACCTCCACTCTTCTTCCTTCTTAACTGGTTCACCACTCCGACCTCATCTCAATCAGAATCCATCACTACCCATCAGCTTAAAACCCATTAAAATCAATCCCAAGTCATTCAAATTCAAACCCAGTTCAAGAATCAGTGCTCGTTTATCAACAGCCACGTCAGTTGCTGAGCCTGACATAGATATTGAGTCCTTGTTTTCTAGCAACTCCGGCAATGAATTCGACCGTAAAAGCAACAAAAAACAATCGAATACCGGAGCTTCAGGTATTACCTCAGGTATTAAGCTCGAAAACATCAGTAAAAGTTACAAGGGTGTAACTGTGTTAAAAGATGTGACCTGGGAAGTGAAAAAAGGTGAGAAAGTTGGGTTAGTAGGTGTTAATGGAGCAGGGAAAACTACCCAGTTGAGAATTATTGCAGGACATGAAGAGCCTGACTCTGGGAATGTAATCAAAGCTAAACCCAATTTGAAAATTTCTTTGTTGAGTCAAGAATTTGAGGTTTCTTTGAGTAGGACTGTTAGAGAAGAGTTTACTAGTGCGTTTGGTGAAGAAATGGAGATTTCTGAGAGGTTAGAGAAGGTTCAGAAGGCGATCGAGGGGTCCGTTGAGGATTTGGAGTTGATGGGGAGATTGTTGGATGAGTTTGATTTGCTGCAGAGGAGAGCTCAGGCTGTTGATTTGGATGAGGTTGATGCTAAGATTAGTAAATTGATGCCTGAACTTGGGTTTGCACCGGAGGATTCTGATCGGTTGGTTGCTTCTTTCAGTGGTGGGTGGCAGATGAGGATGTCACTGGGGAAAATTTTGCTTCAGGTATGCTCTTGTTTATCAAAGGAGTTTGTAAAATGAACGTTTTCTCTCTAGTACCAAAGTAGTCATAGACTCCTAGTTAAGAGTTGAACTTGGTATGTTTGCTCGGGATGTGTCGGACTGATGAATTTATATTTGTAATATATGATAATACAGATTTATTTTATGTGATCATTATTGAAGAAGTGCCAACTTATGAACATTAATTTTTATAATGTGATATGATTATTTATCTGATTATCTAGTGGCTGGCGACTCATGTTGAGATTTGAATGAACAAAGAAAGGATAGCTCTATGCTGATTCTTTGCATTAATGATTTATAATGCAAGTTTCTGATACTAATAGTTGATGGTTGACATATTTGTTTGAATGTGCATTTCAGGACCCGGATTTGTTGCTTTTGGATGAACCTACTAATCACCTCGACTTGGATACAATTGAGTGGCTTGAAGGTTATCTTCAGAAGCAAGAAGTGCCTATGGTCATCATATCGCATGACAGGGCCTTTTTAGATCAACTGTGTACGAAAATTGTGGAGACTGAAATGGGTGTGGCTAGGACATATATGGGAAATTATTCTCAGTTCCTTGAATCGAAGGCAGCATGGATTGAAACTCAATATGCTGCCTGGGAAAAACAGCAAAAGGATATTGAGCACACAAAGGACTTGATAAGCAGGTTGGGTGCTGGAGCAAATTCTGGGCGTGCTTCTTCAGCTGAAAAGGTACAGTTGAATGTTTGGAACTATTTGATTTCATTGCTTTGAGTAGCAATTAAAACGTTTTTTCGTGATATTACTCAAGCATAATGTTTTTACTTGTTGAGCTAGCGTACTGTGATGTTTTCTTAATTTGCAATAGACTGAATCTGATTGTAATTTTGAAGTTACTGAAAGGAAGAATTTTATGGCGTTAATATGTGTTTTCTCCTTATCATTTCTCCTGACACGATGTGCCCTGCTCCTTTGCTAACCTTGAAAATCTTTATGGCATAATGCCCTTTAAATCCACAATCTATAATAGATTGATGATAAGCTTAATATAAAGTATGACTTAGAATGGTCATCGGTTCTTACTACTAGAATATATTTTTGATTTAAGATATCTTCGCATAGCGATACTGAGAGGTCTTTAGTTTCTAGCACCTGAATCCCTTCCTGTTTTTACACTTGCATTTACAGTGGATGAACTTGGCATCAATTGTTCTTTTTGATCATCTTCTTAACTAGGTTGACATATGAAATGAAATTTGATGTGCTATTATGTATTTATTTATTTTTCCAAAACTAAATTTTGGACGTTTTTATCTTTGTCGTTGTCACTTTTTTTTTTCTTCAAATGCTATTTGCTTGGATTGATTGTTCATCTTATTAAATTTGCCTCTGTTAAATGTTTTCTGGATGCTTACATTCTTTTGCCTTTTTCTATTGAAACTCTTAATTACAGAAATTGGAGAGACTTCAGGAAGAGGATCAAATAGAGAAGCCATTTCAACGGAAACAAATGAAGATAAGGTTCCCAGAGCGCGGAAGAAGTGGAAGAACTGTTGTAATGATTAAGAATTTGGAATTCAGTTATGAAGATCAGGTGAGTTTCATCACTTGAGAGGCTGCTTTGAACAAACTAATTCCGTGCTTTCTGATTATCTTCAACAAATTATTTACTGCTTCGGTGTGCTTTGTGACAGGTCCTCTTTAATAAAACAAATCTTACCATAGAAAGAGGTGAGAAAATTGCCATCATTGGTCCAAATGGATGTGGGAAGAGTACGTTATTGAAATTGATCAAGGGCCTAGAGAAGCCAAAAGCAGGTGAAATTATACTTGGGGAGCATAATGTACTGCCCAACTATTTTGAGCAGAACCAGGTGTGTTATTGTCGCAAACCGTTGAGACACTCTAGTCATTTAGTGTTTGTTGTCTGTTTCAATTTGATGTTATTGCTGACTGAGTTTGATCTACTTCTCTTGAAGGCCGAGGCACTTGATTTGGACAAAACAGTGCTTCAAACAGTGGAAGAGGTTGCTGAGGACTGGAAACTTGATGATATAAAAGGACTCCTTGGTCGTTGTAATTTCAAAGCGGATATGCTTGATAGAAAGGTTTCCTTTTTGAGTGGTGGGGAGAAGGTAAACTTCAGTGGCACTCTCTTATCATCATAAATCTTATATTTTTTTCAGCTGCTTGCTCTTTTAGAATTTATGGTTTTTCCATTTTGAGTTATTTGTTGAATGCTTCTAATGCTGTCTTGTTATATCCAGGCACGTCTAGCATTTTGCAAATTCATGGTGAAACCTTCAACTTTGCTCGTTTTGGATGAACCAACCAATCATCTCGATATTCCTTCAAAAGAAATGCTTGAGGTAGGAGTTTTTTCTTCGTTATTTATGCTCATTTTGTATTTAGTTTGCTTAAATGCTGTGGTTCATCTGTGTCGTAATGTTTCATCAGGATGCCATAACAGAATACCAGGGCACAGTCATCACAGTTTCTCATGACCGTTATTTTATAAAGCAAATAGTAAATAGAGTAATTGAAGTTAAAGATGGCAAGCTCCAGGATTATGCAGGGGATTACAATGTAAGATCATTCTTCTTTTCTTTATGTCCTTCTCTATCTTCTTTATAGTTTATGTTGCATGAAAGTATAAATGCCCGATACCAGAAACAGCTGAACAAATAATTTACGCTATTAATATAAAGTTTGAGAGTTCTTAAGTGTTTCAGAAAAAAGAAACGAAACGCTGAAACGTGTGATTCCATAGGTTTCCATGTAACTTAGTTTATTGTCGTTATCTCATTCGTTTCCCTTGCTATTAGATGTATTTTCCGGAAATATCTTGCCCGTTGCTGTAGCAATGTCTTTATATCCAAATGCTATATCAGAGCGTATGCTGTACACGAAATTTGATGAATTTGTTTTTTTGATTTACAGTATTATCTGGAGAAAAACCTTGATGCAAGGGAAAGAGAACTCGAACGTGAGGCTGAGCTCGATGAAAAGGCTCCAAAGGTGAAAGCCAAATCCAAGATGTCGAAGGTCAATTTTTTCTTCCATTCAGTGCGATTACTTGAATAAGAAAGCAGTTACTAGTGCCATTGCTGGTGTAAGTGTAACCTTTATTTATATCGGTATTTATTTTTTCGACAGGCTGAGAAGGAAGCAAGGAAGAAACAAAAAATGCAGGCGTTTCAGGTTGCGAAACAAAAATCGAAAGGAGCGAAGAATTCCAAGAGATGGAACTGAAAGATGCACACACTGTAAATTGATAGAGAGTACTACACTTGATTTGAACTAATTTTACAATGTAAAGTGCTTAGGCCAATGTTGTCGGCTATTTTCAGCAACGAACTTGGCCATTGTAAATAATACATTTTAATAGAAATCAGCTTTTATCTTAGGTTCCAATGTGAAATCATGCTTGAGCTTATTCATGTTATAAATTAAGAAAAAATTAATTATCTACTTATTTTGTTATATTTTGCAAAAACATTGGATTGGATTTATATATAACTTTTAAACAAAGGATCAATTCACCCCTCAACTTTTGAACAAAGGATCAATTCAAAAAGCCCTTACCCCACTCAAGCAAGTGAACCACACTCTCCTTAAAAAGTGGAAAAAGTTTAAAAAGACTTATAATATTGGGATTTTTTGAAATCTACTTAATATTGTTAAAATATTACCAAAAACACGCGTTGACTGTTTATTTTGGGAGCAACACTTATTAACCTTAATTAATTGCATTCACACGTGATTTTCTATTAAAATTTGCAAGTAACACGTAATTAACTTTTCAGATAAAAAATTCATATCCAGCTATAATGATTCTTCTTCCTCCGCTCGATTTTCTCATTCTTGGTCTACCTTTTAAAGCGGATTTGGGTTTGAGATTGGGTATTATTTGGGGCTGATTAAGTAGTGGTTTCTAAGAATCCAGCGGTGACTGCCATGGAGGTGGACGGCGCGGAATAGAGCAAAGTGGTTAAATTTATGAACTATGATGATGGTGACCGGTGAAGATTTGGGCAAAAGCAATAATCATTTTCTTTGCTATTAATGTTTTTAGTTTGGTTTATTTGAAAATTATCTTGATTGCTGGCCTGCTGGGTATGGTTTGAATGTTCTTTATATGACAAAATTTAAGTGAGTCAATGACACTGTGACACTGTGACACTTAATGTTTGAGTATGGGAAGAGTGAAAGCCATAGTTTGCTGTTTATTATACATTTTTAGGAGTTACGATTTGTACTATAAGAAAGAAGGGAAGTTTAATTTTGATTTGTTCAACTTGATACTATTTCATCAAGAAGTGCTCTTTTTCTTCAACCCACTAATCCTCAAGTTAAATATTTTGTTATATTATATAGCACAATATTGTAATACAGTTTTACACAATATTAATATTAATATAATATATGTCTATTTTTAGTATACTTTATTTTTATTTTACGTATAAAATATACAATGCGATAATTTGTACTAAAAGAAAGATGTGCACGATGTTAGTATATAATGCGACAATTTTATTAGTTAATTGTGAATTTTTTTAATTTTTATATTTAATATAATTATTACTACTCATGTTGTTCAATATACTTTACGTCTATCCTGCATATTCGTTTTAATTTTCTAGTTTCTGGTTTTATTATGTTTGTATATGTTATGTACATCATTTGTACATCAATAATATTCAGTTAATCTTTCATTTTAATTGTACAATTAATGAAAAATATTAAATTAAAATATTCACATTCTTAGAATTAATATTTAGTATATTATACGTATATTTTATGTATGTTAAATATATACTTACGTATATCCTATGTATGAGCATATATAGAAATCACATCAATTAAAAATATACAGTTTATATACTAAAAATATACAAAAAGCATACCAAAAGTACAAAAAGTAAACTACTTTTCAAGAATTATGGTGTCAGTGTGATTGTATACTTTTTGTATATTATATATATACCCATATAATTATATTAATGTGAAATTCATTAAATATTTGTTCAAATAACATAGACCTTTTAGTATACTAAATATACACTTTATGTTTACCAATTAAACAATTTATGTATTTTAATTTTATATTTTTGGTATACCTTTTGTACACCTTTCGTATGCTATTTTTGCACAAAATTAGAACCTGTAAAACACACGAGTACATAGTTTTTGTATAATTTTATTATAACAAATGTATACTTCATGTATTCCTTTACTATACCAAGTGTATATTTTAGGAATTCTAAATTTATGTATATGGTATAACTTATGTATACTATCTGTATATTTTTATACCTTTAGTATAAAAAATTAATATGAAAGTGTTTGTTGGTATAATAATTCCCATCTTGTACGTCACTACCTACAGTATGCTCCTTGGCTGAAACAATTACCACTCCGCAATCACAATAGGACAGCAAATATAATATATTAAAATTGAGATAATAATAGCTATTTAATAAATGTTCTGTAAATTGAGTCATAAAGTGATTTATTAGACAAGAATAATTAGAAAGATAATAACTAATATTATTTTAAAACTCTAATATATAAGTAATTATAGATAAATTCATTTGACTGAATGAACAACTAGAAAGCAGAAGGAATATGTAGTATTGTATATTTTATGTATACTTTCGATATACCATTCCATAAATGAAAATTAATAAACATTAATAATCTCTACAAGAAACTATTTCTTTCTCTTCTCCACATTTTTCACCACCAGTACTCGTCGTTTGGAACATCCTCCATCTTGCAAGCCCAAACTATCACTCATAGAAGCTCACAACAATTAAATGCTGGAAGTATAAAACAACACATATTTTATTAAATTTATATATCCTTAAATCAAAATCAAAATATACAATCCAACAAATGAGAAGTACAAAAAACACAAGCATTAATTATTAGCTACTGAAACATAAGCATAATTACGCAACCAAAAAGAGGGAAACAATTTAGAATTTTAAACTACCAATACATTGGCATAAAGAAACTATTATCAAGCGGCGGCAGACAGAGAAGACGTGACCATAAATTACTTGTTATTCAAGCAGCCGGTGGTAGCAGAGATGAGAGCAGATGGAAAAAAATAGAGAGCTGCAGAGATGGTAGGAAAATATCGATGAAAGGATGATTGCAAGAAGAAGAAGAAGGAAAAAAGAAAAATGAAAAAAGATGAAGGAGGAAAATAATTAAGAAGAAGAAGAGGAAAAAACAAAAAGAAAAAAAATAAGCAACATAACAAGCATTGGATGAAATAATTAACAGTGGGTCACGTGTTTGTCAAAACACATTATTTTGTATCAAAAGAAAATGAGAAGCACGTAATTTTGGGAATAGTTTCAGAATTCACGTGCTCCATCTAATTTCCTCTATAATATTTTATTGGGTGTTAATGTCATAAAAATTCACAAATTTTATACGTTTTTTTATTTTAATCACGCACTTTAAATTTTTTCATTCTCATGCACAAATTACCATTTTTTTCAAATTCATGCACGGTGTTGAGGTGTCACAGCTCTATTGGTGTAATTCGCTGAGGTGGAGGACATTTTACACAAATGAATGAGTGCCACCTCAGCACCGTGCATGAATTTGAGAAAATGCGGTAGTTCGTGCATGAAAATGAGAAAATTTATACAGGGCGATTAAAATGAGAAAACGTATAAAGTTCGTGATTTTGTTTGACATTAACCCTATTTTATTTATCTCTTAAATTAGTCCTTCATAATTTTTAAATTTCAGTTATATTTTTATAATTTTATAATTTAATAATCATTTTAATTATTAATTAAAATTTAGGGACCTTTTCTTTCTCTTTTCCCTTTTCTCTCTCCCCCCTCCTTTTTTTTCTTCTTCTTCCCTTCTCTACTATCCATTCCCCGCCGTCTGCCTCCATTCCCACCGACCCACCACTTAAGGATTAACGCGCTTGTTCATCTCAAAAGAGATGAACGATTTGTTCATCCCTTTTAGGATGAACACAAGAGGAATGAACCAAAAGAGATGAACAGCTCGTTCATGGCATATTTCGGTAGGACGGCGGCGGTGGCGGTTTCCGAGGGGTTAGAATTAGGTTTAATTAGGTTTATTAGTGTTAAATAGGGTTTAATTGTGTTTAATTAGTATTAAATAATTATAATTAGTTAATCCATTCTCTTTTTTTTTATGTCAGAAGGGTTTGTTAATACAAAAATATAAGTTACGGGGTTTTTTTATATGAAAACGTAAGTTTTGAATTAGTTTGTAATAAAAGCGGCAAAATTGATTTATTTGATATTTTGTGTCAAGGGGATGAATATATCCTTTGTTTTATAACTTTTCGTATACATATTATTTTTGCAAAACTAATTCAAGTATTTTGTAAAAATATTCACGTCACTTTTGTTTTTTTTTTCCTTCTTTGTTTTGGTTTCAAGTGGAAAATTACCGGTTGTTTCAGCATCATTATCCGTTGTTGATGGTAATGGTAGTGGCCGCGGCGACTTCAATGAATTTGGGGAAAGGATAAAATAATGTTGAAATTGAATGAGAAAATTTCAAAATATATGCTAATAGTAATATAAAACAAAAATTAACCTAAACCTGATCCATAAATTTTTCATGCATCTATCCAATGAGATGTTAAAAAATATAACATAATTTTTTTTTCTCTTCTAATTATTTTCTCTTTCTTCTCATTTCTCTAACACCCTATTATTATCATGTCATATTTGGAGCCGCCGCCCAAGAGTTGAAATATACCGGTGAGATAGGCAGAAAAGAACCTCGTCTCTTAAGAAATATAAATTTGATATAAGGAATAATTTATCTACTCGATTCTAACATAAGCTGAAAGTTAGACCGTTGAATATGTTAATATGATTCTTTTTTTTTTTTTGAAAATTGAGAAAGAAAAGTGCTTGTAGGAACATTTAAGCTCACGATCTAATAATTTGCTGCCCAATGTTTATTCCATTTGAGATATAGTTCACTGTTCGATTCATTATACACCCATAACATGAATTAAATTAATGTAAGAAAAAATTGATACATAAATGATAAAGTTGAACGGTCATATAGCATAAAATAGGTAGGTGTTATTCTTTGAACCTTCCCTCAAGAGAATATACCCATCGAAATAGTATAGTTGATTGTCCTTAAACTGTTTTAAACTTTTGTGTAAACGACAATATATCTCACACAATATTCATACTAACAAAATTTGATTCTCATGGTTATATTCATTTTGGCCATGAATCATCTGCCCGGTTCTGCAAGAGTTCTTGGAATTGAGTTTTTGACGATTCTTCTCTAAAGCGGCCTCACTTCTCTCTTTCTCTTATAGGTGATTTGTTATTTGATATTAACATGAATAACCTGCATTACTCTATTCTTTCGAATCCCAAACTATTCGATACAAGAATTATTCAAAACTAGTAGCTTATACTTTTCCTACGGATTTCACTGTTTTCCATCATATAAATATGTTGGGGTAACCCCCCATAGCAGTCGTGTTAGGTCTTTACAATTTACATTGTCCTTTTAAACCTAGATCTTAGATCTTTAGTCAACTAACTTAGATTTCCATTACATTGACATGTTTTACTATAGGCTTTAGTCCCATTTCCTTCGATGATTATCAACTAGCGCTTGATTTAACCCTTTGGTTAGCGGATGCGAAATATTATCCTTTGGTTTTATATAGTCTACGATAATAATTCCAGTCGAGAGTAGTCTTATGGTATTATGTTCGCGTCGTATATACCGAGACTTACCATTATACATAAAGTTATATGCCCTACCAATAGTTGATTGACCATCGCAATGTATACATATTGCTGGCATTGACTTCAGCCATCTAAGAGCTAACGTAGCCATTCATCTTCCTCTCTAGATTTACCCAATGCAATAAACTCAAATTCTGTAGCAATCATGTGGCAGTCATGAATACTTCTACCTTTAATAAATCTGAATTGATTCTCTGAAATCACAGCAGGCAGGAGAGGAGAAAGTCTATTTTCCAGAGTGTTAGAGGGCAATTTAAAAATTCCATAAATCAAGCTAATCGGCCTGAAGTCTTTAATATCAGAAGCACCTTGAAACTTCGGAATCAAGACTAAAAAGGCAGTATTCAGACTAACGGGAAAAGATGCTGAACTATGGAACTCCATGAATAACGAGAGAAGGTTAAGCTTTAGAGTTTTCCACGCCTTCTTGTAAAAATAATAATTAAATTCATCAGAATCCGGAGGTTTATTGCTATCACAACCCAACAAAGTGCCGAGAATCTCCTACTCCGATTGAAACAGATAGGAAAGCTGCTTGAAGACCAGATAAAGATTTAACTGGTAGGCCATCCAGAGAAAAGTTGATAATAGAATACTGACTAAATAATTCCTTATAAAAGGAATGCACTCTTTGTTTGATTGAATCCGGAGAACTATAGCAAACTCCATCAATGTAAGTGTCAGAAATAACATTGTTCCAAGAATGAATCTATGCAACAGTATGAAAATATTTAGTGTTCCTATCTCAATTTAAATTCCAGTTAAGCCTCGATTTTGGTGCTAGAAAGATTCTAAATGTTTAGAAAGCTGATCAAAATCAGCCAAAAGACTTGCAAGCTGAATGCCGCCCTCCTCATTTATAGGTTGAAGATCATTTTTAGCTTCCAAGGCTGAGATTGCATATTGAACCGAAGAAAGCTTCACATTTAAATCTCCAAAAACCTCACGATTCCAAGTCTTAATAGCTGACCGAAGCTCCCGCAATCTGACCACCAAGTTGGCATTTGGAAGCCTTTGAGAGATTGAGCTCCACGAGTTTTCCACTAACAAATCAAAATCCTTGTGACTCTACCAAGCATTAATCGATTTAAAAGGCTTCAGACCCCAATCCTTTGCAATCTCAAAGGAAAAAAAGAATAGGGATATGATCAGAATAATTTGGGAAGAGCCTTCAAAGTGAAATTCGCCCAAACTGAAAAAAATGACGGAGATACAAAACATCTATCAATCTTCGATCTAGATGTCCTGTTTTGCCAAGTGAAGAACCTACCATGAAGAACAGACTCAACCAAGTTCGATGTCGAATTAAATTTTGAAAAGGCTAGCATAGGAGGAGAAAAACAGCATAGTTAAATCGTTCTGAAGGATCTAAGATTTCAGTAAAATCACCCACCATAATGCACATCACATCAGAAACAAGCTCATAAAGAATGTCAACCCATAAAGATGCCCGCTCAGTAGGACAGTTACTCTCGTAGACCAAAATGAATCTAACCGGAACCACATTCCAAATAAAATCTAAGCTAATCCATTTATTATCTATATAAATCCTTGAAGGAGAGATTCAATTTTTGTTCCAGACACATAATAAGCCTCCCGAAGCGCCAATAGAAGGAGCAAAGCAAAAATCAAAATCTAAATTTGGCCAAAGCAAACGAACACTAAAATCGTCAAATATTTCTTTTTTAGTTTCAATCAAACCCAAGAGAGAAAGCTGCTGTGAAGAGATCATAGAGCGAATAAAACGAGACTTACGAGAAAAAGATAATCCACCACGGCAATTCCAGGAGACAAAGTTAAAATTGCGCGACATATCAAAATTGACATACCTAGAGGAATGAGAAAACTCATTGGCAGTGTGCTTTCTCCTTCGCAATGCTTTGCGATAGCAGTTGGATAATCGCTACTTCATTCACTGCAGAGAACAATCCCATATGAAGCCCCACATCCCAAGTCGTTTTTGCTTCATATTCAGCTGTCATCAATCTATTGCGGTTCTTGATAAGAATGTTTGAAAAAGAAGAACCTGAACTGCCTCGAGTGTTCGTCAAAGAGATTAAATACCCTGATGAATTAAATTTCTTGTTTTTAAGTCCCTAACTATTAAAACCTTTGAAATTTGCTGGTGTAAAATCCACAGAGGATTGATGACCATCATGTGAACCCAAAGAAAACCCATCATTAGCAGATTGTTCCTCATTGTCTATATCAACAACAACATGGACGGTAGCTATAGAATTTCTAACAGCAGCTAAAGGGAAATTTTGGACACTATCAAACGCAGGAGAGGAATTTGGCATAAAAATTAGCTTCTAAAGAATCGTACACGCCAATATAATTCTCTTAGTCCGAGCTTTTGCTATCACCCGAGTTAGCCAACGAATCAGAATTAGATTCTGAATAAATACCATCATTAATCATTATTGGTAAATCAGATTAAGAGATACGAATGATGAAGTCCTTTCCCTCAATTGAAACAAGAAGCGACTCATTGATATTATCTCTTGTTGTGGAGATTAAAACCAAACCCGTATCGAGTCTCTCCTTCGAAAGGATTAAAGGGTGAATCGTAATCGAAGCACCATAACGATTTCCTATTTGCATGAAGAAATCCTCCTCCCATGCACAGATAGGAAAACCCACAATATTCAACCAGATAAAGCGAGATGTGCTAGCAGTATCCCTCTCAAATTGTTTGCAAGAAGCAAAAAAATCCCTTAGAGAAGGAAATTGAATTGATTTAAAAACTTGTTTTGCCTCCAAAGAACTAAACCTGATCCGAATGTCAGCTACTCCCAGAAACGATAAAGCCTTAAAAGATATCCCTTTTGATTTCACTAAAACAGCAGCTTATAGAACTGTTTTAACGTCCTTGACAGTAATAAGTGATGCTTGAAAGCGAGCTAGCAGATTGAACAAAAATCATTGGAGCTTGTTGCACTACCTGGACATACGATCTTCTGTCATTGGTCGACGACTTTGTGATCGGACGAGGAGCCTGAGGAATAACTGGTGGTTTCAGAAGAGGGCCTGACTCTGATCGATTATGAATGCCATGAGGGTATTTGGATATAAAAGCACTAATACGGAAGTAGCCAATGTTAACCTTGTTCAAACGATAAATAATCCTTTAGAAATCCTCATATGGGTTTGGTTGAAGGAATCCAAACCTTTTGTTCCTCATTATTAGAATAAATCATGTAATTAAATAGAATCAATCTTGTAATACTGTAATAGGAAAGTAATTATGTTAGTCAAATAGCACAGCTGCATTATAGGAATTGATATAGCTGTAAATGTTGTATATAAAATAGCACAGCTGCATTATAGGAATTGATATAGCTGTAAATGTTGTATATCTACCCCTATTTGAAAATGATGAAGGCAAGGAATCATATTCCAATATGGTATCAGAGGTTTAACAAATTCAAACCCTATTTTCTTCTCTCTGCCGTTCAACCTTCTTCTTCTTCTTCTTCCAATTTTCTCATCTTTCGCTTCTTTTCACTACCTTCAGCTTTAACACCATGTCTGATTCAAAAGCAAAATTCCACCAGGCTCTTACCGTGTCCAATATCAAATCTCATATCACCGTCACCCTTGAGATGGAAACAGTCCATTATGCGACTTGGACAAAATTATTCAAAGTTCATTGCAAATCCCATAGAGTCGTTGTACACATCATTCCTAATCCTACAAGCAAGGAGAAAGCCCTGGAAAAAGAAGGAGATGACGAAGACGATCTCTGGTCTACCCTTGATGCTACTGTTCTTCAATGGATATATTCTACCATCTCAAGTGACTTGCTGCACACAATTCTTGTTCCTGACTCAACAGCCATGGAGGCATGGAACCGACTCAGTGACATATTTCAAACAACAAGCACTCACGTGCAGTATCCCTCGAACAAGAATTTTCAAACACGACAATGGCAAAATTTCCCAATGCTCCGGCGTACTGTCAACGTCTAAAAATTCTCTCAGATCAGTTAAAAGATGTTGGTGCTCCGGTGTCGAATAATCGCCTGGTTCTGCAAATGGTAGCTGGACTTATTGAAGCCTATAACGGTGTAGGTACCTTAATCCGACAAAGTGATCCTTTACCTGAGTTTTATCAGGCTCGTTCTATGCTTGTATTGGAAGAAGCTGGTTTTGCCAAGAAGGCCAGCGTCCAGAACAATTCAGCCTTCGTCCATACCGCAAATAACGAACACAATTCTTCTTCCTCACCACCGCCTGCCTCATATCCTCATCCGGCAACCGAGGCAGCAACCGAAATAACATGGCTCGGACTCGAGGCCGTGGAAGCAATAGGGGCAACAACCACGGTAGACACGGTGGACATGGCGGTGGGCGTGGAAGTCATCAGTGGCCCTCCTACGGAAATTGGCGCAATGCTCCACAATTGTAATACCCCGTATTATTTGATAGTATTTATTTTCGCGCGTGTCTAATTTTTATTAAGTAGGACCTCGAAAATAGTTATTAAATTCACGAGATGAATTTATAAGTGTGAAAATGTGATTTTGTGTGTGTTTTGCCTTAAGTTTAACTTTTGACAATTTTATGTGTTAAATGCGAATTTTGCGATTTTACGCTAAAAATCGTCAAAATAATTATTTTAATTATTTTAAAGGCCCAAAAATATTTTAATTCAGCCCATATGTTATGATTTAATTATTTTGAATATTTGAGAAACTTGAGTTTATTTTGCCCCTAGAGTTCAATTTATTTACAAGAATGCCATAATGGCAAACTTGTAAATAAATGAAACATGAAACTAATATCTAGATATTTCTCTAGACAAACTTGATGCCCAAGTTTCTTAATCTTCTTCTTCATTTCTCTAGCATAATTCTATTCTCCATTGTTGTGTGGGTGCCAAAGCTCTCAATTAAAAAAATAAAACACAAGTCCTAGATTTTTAACCTTACTCACAAAAGTTTCTTAACGAAAAACGTTGAGCATTTTCCGTAGATCGTTAATCTATCTTTGCATGTTGGATCAAGGTGAATTTCAAAGCTCAAATCTTAACTTTTATTTGCTGATGTTGAATGAACCATAGATACATGCTTAGGATGATTAAAACTTGTTGTTTAATGGTTGATTAGTTGGTTTTAATTGCTAGTTTGTTGGGTTTCGGTTTTAAAATAATTTTTCCGTGAAATTAAATAAATTATTTTAATTTTCTGGGCTGATCTAAATAGTGAGGTTAAAATATGCTTTAAAGTGTGATTTTTGTGGATTAAAAATGTTAAACATTTCGGGTATTGATTTAATGGTTTGGAGTTCGATTTTTAATAGTTTTAAAGGCTTAAAAATCGCTTAAAAAGAGTAAATAAATGGATTTTAAATTTCTGGAAATAAATTGGTTTATGTTTGAGTTAGATGTTGGGTTGATGGTGAATAAATGTTTAATGATGAATTTTTAATGGTTCGTTAATCGGGTTTAATTTTTATAATAGTTTAATCGGCAAAAAAATGTTTAAAAAGGGTATTTTTGTCATTTTAATTTCTGGACAGAAATTATTCATGAAAAATGTATGAAATATATATGTTGATTATTTATGGAATTTAATTGATTTAGTTGAGGTGTTTTGACGGATTAATAATCGGTTTTGATTATTAATTGTTTATACGGTTTAAAATTGTTAAAATTGTTAAAATTATGAAAAATAATTTATTTTAATTTTGGGGCTTCTGTTTTAATATGATAATTAAAATAAATATGTATTGGTAGATTTTTGGGTGATTAAAATTGTGTAAAAATGATTTTTGAACGTTTTAACGGTTTTTAAAGCTCATCGGAGCTTGACCGGAATCCGGTGACCGGAATTTGGTGACTGGAGTGATCAAAACATAAATGGAATTCTGAGTTTGAGAGTTGATGATTTATTGAATTTGGTTGGGCTTGGACTTGATTGTCAAAATTTAAAGTTTAGGAGTTAAAGTGTAATTTTCATAAAAATAAAGGACCAATCAGTATTTTAACCAAAATTCCAGATTATAGATGTATATAATCTGATACAAAATGAGTTTAATGCTTTTAAATGATTTTGATAATTTTTGGAAAGATTTGAATGTTTCTGCCGAAAACTAGAGTTTTGGGGTTAAATTGTATTTTTCCAAAGTTGAAGGGCTACATGGTATGTTAGCCAAAGTTTCCAGATTATATTTGTTAATAATCTGAGGTAAAATGATTTTGGGTATTTTAAGTAATTTTGTCGATTTTAAAATCGATTGACTTACAAAAGGACCTAAATGGTCAATTTTGAAAAGTTTGAGGGTATTTTGGTTTTGACCGAAAGTGGAGTTTCGACCAATATGGGGCTGTTTTAATATATTTAAATAAATAACTTTGAAGTGGAAAGTATTACTTGACGGAAGAAATATATTTTATGTATTGAAGTATATTTATGAAAAATAAAATATTTAAATGAGTGGTGATGAAAAATGGTTTTACGTGTTAAAAAAAGATAAACAAAGAAAATTTAAATTAGTAAAAATATGAACTTATTAAATAAGAAATTATTTGGAGATTAGAATTAATTAATTAAATTAAATTAAGATGGTATAGAGTTAATTCCATAGTAGGATTTTATTAATTAAGAGAATTAATATTTTGATCCTAACTAGATTCGACAAGTTGTCGAGCTATCGGGTCGGAGTACCAAGGGAATTAACGGAGTTGTATAAAGGAGCATTGACGGAGTAATACCGTAGTTAAACGGTTTCTGTGAGTACATGTTTTTACATTTCGGTATTCGTAAAGTCTCCTATTTTAATATACTATGTGATATATGTGTTGCGGTGTTATATGTTTACATGCCTTGTATGGATGTATGTTTTATGTATATACTATATGTATATATTATTTTGATATAGAAAGGTACACACATAGTTTTTAAAATTATTATGCAATTGCTTATGCTTGAATGTGTGTTACATCGGTTGGCTGTGCTATCGATGTCAGTTTATGTGTGTGTTACATCGGTTGGCTTCGCTATCGATGTCAGGAATGTGTGTGTGTGTTACATCGGTTGGCTTCGCTATCGATGTCAGGAATGTGTGTGTGTTACATCGGTTGGCTTCGCTATCGATGTCAGGAATGTGTGTGTGTTACATCGGTTGGCTTCGCTATCGATGTCAGGAATGTGTGTGTGTTACATCGGTTGGCTTCGCTATCGATGTCAGGAATGTGTGTGTGTTACATCGGTTGGCTTCGCTATCGATGTCAGGAATGTGTGTGTGTTACATCGGTTGGCTTCGCTATCGATGTCAGGTGAATATGGTTGATCGGTTGGCTGTGCTATCGGTCCCATAATATTTTGTGTGTGTGTGTTACATCGGTTGGCTTCGCTATCGATGTCAGTTTATGTGTGTGTGTTACATCGGTTGGCTTCGCTATCGATGTCAGTTTATGTGTGTGTGTTACATCGGTTGGCTTCGCTATCGATGTCAGGAATGTGTGTGTGTGTTACATCGGTTGGCTTCGCTATCGATGTCAGGTGAATATGGTTGATCGGTTGGCTGTGCTATCGGTCCCATAATATTGTGTGTGTGGGTGTGTATTAGATCGGTTGGCTGTGCTATCGGTCTCAGGTGAATAAGGTTGATCGGTTGGCTGTGCTATCGGTCCCTTAAGATTTATGTATGTTGTGGATATGGTTGATCGGTTGGCTGTGCTATCGGTCCCATAAGATTATGCATGTATGATGTGTTGATAAGTTTCGCCATCAATGTAGATGGACGAATTTAAGAAATGTGGTTTAATTTAAAGGTCAACGTATATGGTTGAAATTCTTTGATATTGAAGTCTTGATTGAAATATGTTATGTGTGAGCTCAGGCTTCAATTGTTTTAAAGATGTTTTCAAAGGATTTCGAAAATACATAAAGTTATTTTAAATATAAAACGGTTTTTAACTTTATGAAATATTTATTTGTAACGGCATGAACTCACCAGTATATCTGACCCACGTTGTGGAATCATTTTTCAGGAAAGCTGGTCCGATTTTGATGAAGGCTTCCGAACGTTTATTTCTCGGAAGTCTGCTTTGATAAAAGACTGTAAAGAAGGTTTTAAGTTCTAGTTGTCCGCAGTAGATTAGTATAGTCTTATTGTAATCAAATGTTTTAAAGCGCATTTAAACTCTGATGTTTTGTCCCATCAGTTATTTAATAAATGTGTCATACGTTTCTATTTTCAAAGCGAAAAAAAAAAATTATAGTGTTTTTTTCAGGCTTGCTACGGGTTTCGGAGCAACCACTCCCATTCCCTAGCGCCGGTCTCGACTCGAGATTTCGGGTCGTGACAAAGGTGGTATCAGAGCAGTTGGTCCAGTTACCTCTGCTAATATGTGAATTGAGTGCAGTTGGTCAGAGATACCACTGCTAGTCTGTGTAGATGATGTGTGTACCTAGGAGCAATGTACAATGTCACTAGGTTAAGTTAGGAACTATTGCGGATTATAGGATTTCCAGTCATGTCTTTTAAACGTTTTCATCGTTTTCATCGGTTTTTCAAATATTTTTCAAAACGTCCTGTCCTATGTGTGCTGTCAAGATATCTGTTAGATGTGTTAGTTAGCACAATATATGTTTGTGGTTACTCGAGTAAGCATTACGCTTTCGAGTATATAGTCTGCGAGGAGTTGTATACTCTCGAGACTCATACTATCTATGAAATGTGTGTTTATTATGAGTATGATTGATTGATTGATGTGGTATGTTTTTAGCGTATTCACTGAAAGGAGTGATATGCTTTCAAATGTGATAAAGTCTGCGTAGAGAGATATACTCACGAGACTTGCGTTATGTGCTTTAGCCGAGAATTCCTAAATGAGTTGATTATCATTAGGATATGGCTTATATATATGATATATGGTGACATGTGTGTTGAGAATTGTTTACTTGAATGATTATATGTTTTGAGTGTTGTTTAGTCTACGTAGAGTAGTATACTCTCGAGACTTATGGAATGTGTTGTGATTGAGTAAATCATAAATAAATTGGGTTTCTTTGAACCTAATTTTTATGTATTTGTGATGGCTATGATTTGATTATGTGCATGTAATGTGATTGATTTTTATGTGCATGCAATGGAATAGTGTATATGAAACGTATAGAACACGTGAGTTATAGCCAGATATGACATAGACGAATGAAAATTTTATTAGAGCCTAATTCGTAAAGTAAGAATGAGACACGACTATATGTGCGGTAGAACTTTGCGAACATGATGCGGATGCCATGTTATTAGGAGCTCATTTAGATTTCTTTGTGCCTTAGAATGGCTGAACAAAGAAACACTCGAACGCGTGCAGCGGCACAACGAGTAAACAAGGCCCGAAGGGAGGCCGAAATTAATTTAGGAGAGTATGACCCAGTCCGACAGGCAGATAGAGGCCGTGGATAAAATAGAGGTCAAGAAGAACCTAGAGTATATCAAGCTGGGAATGTGCAGGCACAAGGAATGCCGCAACAACCCAATACTGATATAAATTATTTGGCAGCAGAAGTTATTGATATACGAAGTTGTGTGTTAATGATAGGGCAGTGGATGCAACACCAGCATCAGCGAGAAGAGAGAAATGCTGATAGAGACCTGGTGTTAGCATACGTAAAACTGAGCCGAAAAGAGTTTGATGGATCAAGTGATGCGTTAGACTTTTTGGAAGAAGTCGAGCAAAATGCTCGTAGACTTCAAGCTAACGAAAGACAGACAATGTTGTTAATGGAGATGTCGATGAAAGGTCCAGCCAAGGATTGGTTTCGACAAGTAATTGGACCAATAATGGGTCATATAACATGGGCAGAGTTTGTAACCCGATATAAGGACTTCTTCTTACCGTTTGCGGTAGTTGAAGGTAACCGGGACAAACTGTTATCGTTAACTCGAGGTAACAGATCTGTACAAGAATATGTTACCGAGTTTAATCGATTGAGCAGATTTGCTCCAGACTTGATAACAGATCAAGTCAGAGTAAACACCATGTTTGTGAAGGGATTAGGACATCAGTTTATAGAACTGTTGACTCAGAGAGACAAGGATTTTGTGCAAGTTGTCGACAGCGCAAGACAACTGGAAAGCGCATTAATCCAATTTGGTAAAATTCCTGACCCCTCACAACCAAACCAAGTTAGAGATGAACGTTTTGGTTATGGAAACCAAACTTCAAGGCAAATAAGTGAAGAAAATGTACGACGACGTGGTCGAACCCATCAGAAAGGTAGACAAGGAAAAGAAGCCAAGAAGGCTAGAACCATTGGTCAAAATTTTGAGCAAGGAAGCTCTAGTTTTGCAAATCCTATGTGTCAACGATGTGGAAGGAGACATTTAGGTATTTATCAAGCTACTACGGATATATGTTTTTCGTGCGGCCAACAAGGTCATTACGCAAGAGAATGCCCGTATTCCGTACAGCATAATACAATAGAGAATGTGGACCAACCACTTCCTCAGTAAGCAAGGTCTATTTACACAATGGTTTCTAGACCGGGTCAACCTAACGCGATACGCGGTAGAGATTGAGGCAGTGAAAATCCGAACTTGAGAGGTTGAATAGTGGCGAAATTCCCTCAATCAATCAAGGATTAATAAGAATATTTGGGCTAGTTTCGCAAGCTATGCCTGAAACCAAGGAATAAGATTAGATCCTTTAGATGTGTAGTAAAGAGTAGAGAGCTTAAATAGAAAAATTATGGAATAAGCAATTTTGCAGAGCTCTATGTCTACAGAAACTTACGTAGGCGCCAGTTTTGTAAAAATAAATGTGTTTAATGAAAAAGAGTTGTTTTATGAACACATAATTGTGCCCGGACACGAATCACGAGAGCATTGCATTGGCATGAATAGGATTGCATCACTACATTCATATTGTATTCACTATTAGAACATGCATCATGTGCATTATGTATGTTGAAAAAAAAAAAAAAAAAAAAAAGAGGAATGTCATTGCAACTCTTGGTGATGAGAGAAGTCATCACACCGGTGCACAATTATGACATGGATTTACATGTGGAAAAGAAAAGTGATTTTAAAAGGATAAGTTTTTAACGTAAGTACGCTGAGACATTGGCTCTGTAATGTAAACAAAGGAATAGGATAAGGGAGAGAACCCTATTAGTCCTAGATAATAGATGTTGAGATATAAGTGATATTATAATTCGAGGACGAATTATTGTAAGGAGGGGAGAATGTAATACCCCGTATTATTTGATAGTATTTATTTTCGCGCGTGTCTAATTTTTATTAAGTAGGACCTCGAAAATAGTTATTAAATTCACGAGATGAATTTATAAGTGTGAAAATGTGATTTTGTGTGTGTTTTGCCTTAAGTTTAACTTTTGGCAATTTTATGTGTTAAATGCGAATTTTGCGATTTTACGCTAAAAATCGTCAAAATAATTATTCTAATTATTTTAAAGGCCCAAAAATATTTTAATTCAGCCCATATGTTATGATTTAATTATTTTGAATATTTGAGAAACTTGAGTTTATTTTGCCCCTAGAGTTCAATTTATTTACAAGAATGCCATAATGGCAAACTTGTAAATAAATGAAACATGAAACTAATATCTAGATATTTCTCTAGACAAACTTGATGCCCAAGTTTCTTAATCTTCTTCTTCATTTCTCTAGCATAATTCTATTCTCCATTGTTGTGTGGGTGCCAAAGCTCTCAATTAAAAAAATAAAACACAAGTCCTAGATTTTTAACCTTACTCACAAAAGTTTCTTAACGAAAAACGTTGAGCATTTTCCGTAGATCGTTAATCTATCTTTGCATGTTGGATCAAGGTGAATTTCAAAGCTCAAATCTTAACTTTTATTTGCTGATGTTGAATGAACCATAGATACATGCTTAGGATGATTAAAACTTGTTGTTTAATGGTTGATTAGTTGGTTTTAATTGCTAGTTTGTTGGGTTTCGGTTTTAAAATAATTTTTCCGTGAAATTAAATAAATTATTTTAATTTTCTGGGCTGATCTAAATAGTGAGGTTAAAATATGCTTTAAAGTGTGATTTTTGTGGATTAAAAATGTTAAACATTTCGGGTATTGATTTAATGGTTTGGAGTTCGATTTTTAATAGTTTTAAAGGCTTAAAAATCGCTTAAAAAGAGTAAATAAATGGATTTTAAATTTCTGGAAATAAATTGGTTTATGTTTGAGTTAGATGTTGGGTTGATGGTGAATAAATGTTTAATGATGAATTTTTAATGGTTCGTTAATCGGGTTTAATTTTTATAATAGTTTAATCGGCAAAAAAATGTTTAAAAAGGGTATTTTTGTCATTTTAATTTCTGGACAGAAATTATTCATGAAAAATGTATGAAATATATATGTTGATTATTTATGGAATTTAATTGATTTAGTTGAGGTGTTTTGACGGATTAATAATCGGTTTTGATTATTAATTGTTTATACGGTTTAAAATTGTTAAAATTGTTAAAATTATGAAAAATAATTTATTTTAATTTTGGGGCTTCTGTTTTAATATGATAATTAAAATAAATATGTATTGGTAGATTTTTGGGTGATTAAAATTGTGTAAAAATGATTTTTGAACGTTTTAACGGTTTTTAAAGCTCATCGGAGCTTGACCGGAATCCGGTGACCGGAATTTGGTGACTGGAGTGATCAAAACATAAATGGAATTCTGAGTTTGAGAGTTGATGATTTATTGAATTTGGTTGGGCTTGGACTTGATTGTCAAAATTTAAAGTTTAGGAGTTAAAGTGTAATTTTCATAAAAATAAAGGACCAATCAGTATTTTAACCAAAATTCCAGATTATAGATGTATATAATCTGATACAAAATGAGTTTAATGCTTTTAAATGATTTTGATAATTTTTGGAAAGATTTGAATGTTTCTGCCGAAAACTAGAGTTTTGGGGTTAAATTGTATTTTTCCAAAGTTGAAGGGCTACATGGTATGTTAGCCAAAGTTTCCAGATTATATTTGTTAATAATCTGAGGTAAAATGATTTTGGGTATTTTAAGTAATTTTGTCGATTTTAAAATCGATTGACTTACAAAAGGACCTAAATGGTCAATTTTGAAAAGTTTGAGGGTATTTTGGTTTTGACCGAAAGTGGAGTTTCGACCAATATGGGGCTGTTTTAATATATTTAAATAAATAACTTTGAAGTGGAAAGTATTACTTGACGGAAGAAATATATTTTATGTATTGAAGTATATTTATGAAAAATAAAATATTTAAATGAGTGGTGATGAAAAATGGTTTTACGTGTTAAAAAAAGATAAACAAAGAAAATTTAAATTAGTAAAAATATGAACTTATTAAATAAGAAATTATTTGGAGGTTAGAATTAATTAATTAAATTAAATTAAGATGGTATAGAGTTAATTCCATAGTAGGATTTTATTAATTAAGAGAATTAATATTTTGATCCTAACTAGATTCGACAAGTTGTCGAGCTATCGGGTCGGAGTACCAAGGGAATTAACGGAGTTGTATAAAGGAGCATTGACGGAGTAATACCGTAGTTAAACGGTTTCTGTGAGTACATGTTTTTACATTTCGGTATTCGTAAAGTCTCCTATTTTAATATACTATGTGATATATGTGTTGCGGTGTTATATGTTTACATGCCTTGTATGGATGTATGTTTTATGTATATACTATATGTATATATTATTTTGATATAGAAAGGTACACACATAGTTTTTAAAATTATTATGCAATTGCTTATGCTTGAATGTGTGTTACATCGGTTGGCTGTGCTATCGATGTCAGTTTATGTGTGTGTTACATCGGTTGGCTTCGCTATCGATGTCAGGAATGTGTGTGTGTGTTACATCGGTTGGCTTCGCTATCGATGTCAGGAATGTGTGTGTGTTACATCGGTTGGCTTCGCTATCGATGTCAGGAATGTGTGTGTGTTACATCGGTTGGCTTCGCTATCGATGTCAGGAATGTGTGTGTGTTACATCGGTTGGCTTCGCTATCGATGTCAGGAATGTGTGTGTGTTACATCGGTTGGCTTCGCTATCGATGTCAGGAATGTGTGTGTGTTACATCGGTTGGCTTCGCTATCGATGTCAGGTGAATATGGTTGATCGGTTGGCTGTGCTATCGGTCCCATAATATTTTGTGTGTGTGTGTTACATCGGTTGGCTTCGCTATCGATGTCAGTTTATGTGTGTGTGTTACATCGGTTGGCTTCGCTATCGATGTCAGTTTATGTGTGTGTGTTACATCGGTTGGCTTCGCTATCGATGTCAGGAATGTGTGTGTGTGTTACATCGGTTGGCTTCGCTATCGATGTCAGGTGAATATGGTTGATCGGTTGGCTGTGCTATCGGTCCCATAATATTGTGTGTGTGGGTGTGTATTAGATCGGTTGGCTGTGCTATCGGTCTCAGGTGAATAAGGTTGATCGGTTGGCTGTGCTATCGGTCCCTTAAGATTTATGTATGTTGTGGATATGGTTGATCGGTTGGCTGTGCTATCGGTCCCATAAGATTATGCATGTATGATGTGTTGATAAGTTTCGCCATCAATGTAGATGGACGAATTTAAGAAATGTGGTTTAATTTAAAGGTCAACGTATATGGTTGAAATTCTTTGATATTGAAGTCTTGATTGAAATATGTTATGTGTGAGCTCAGGCTTCAATTGTTTTAAAGATGTTTTCAAAGGATTTCGAAAATACATAAAGTTATTTTAAATATAAAACGGTTTTTAACTTTATGAAATATTTATTTGTAACGGCATGAACTCACCAGTATATCTGACCCACGTTGTGGAATCATTTTTCAGGAAAGCTGGTCCGATTTTGATGAAGGCTTCCGAACGTTTATTTCTCGGAAGTCTGCTTTGATAAAAGACTGTAAAGAAGGTTTTAAGTTCTAGTTGTCCGCAGTAGATTAGTATAGTCTTATTGTAATCAAATGTTTTAAAGCGCATTTAAACTCTGATGTTTTGTCCCATCAGTTATTTAATAAATGTGTCATACGTTTCTATTTTCAAAGCGAAAAAAAAAAATTATAGTGTTTTTTTCAGGCTTGCTACGGGTTTCGGAGCAACCACTCCCATTCCCTAGCGCCGGTCTCGACTCGAGATTTCGGGTCGTGACAACAATGGCCTTGGCATTGGCCTTGGACAATACCTCCAAGTCCTTATCCATCTAACTCTTGGGCACAACCATCTCCACGGCCTACCCAGCAGCGTGCCATTCTTGGGCAGAGACCACCACAGCAGGCCTACGCTACCACCGAAGTTCCTACCGATATTGAATCCGCAATGCACACCATGGAGCTCAATCCGCCGGCACCAACATGGTACATGGACACGGGGGCATCCTCACATATGACTTCCTATGAAGGTAACCTTTCGTCCTATTTTAATTTGAGCAACTCTCGTGGTATTATTGTCGGAAATGATCATGTTGTTCCAATTCGAGGTTATGGTCACACTAATTTGACTCAACCACACCCACCTCTTGTTTTGAATAAAGTCCTTCATGCACCTAATCTTATTAAGAATTTAGTGTCTGTTAGAAAATTTACCACCGATAATTCAGTTTCCATAGAATTTGATCCTTTTGGTTTTTGTGTGAAGGATTTACAGACAGAGAAGTCCATCATGAGATGTAATAGCCAAGGTGAGCTATACCCTATCACCACATCTCCCACTACACTCCAAGAAAGTTTACCATCTGCTTTTGTTAATTTATCACCAAACTTGTGGCATGAACGTTTGGGCCATCTGGGGCAACCAGTGTTTGATTCTTTATGCAAAAATAAGTTTATTCCGTGTAATGGACAACGAGAAACTTCCATTTGTCAATCTTGTTCTTTAGGGAAACATGTTAAATTGCCATTTGTTGCGTCTTCTTCTGTTACTTATTTACCATTTGATATTGTTCATTGTGATCTTTGGACTTCAACAGTTGTGAGCTCGTTGGGGCATCAATATTATTTGTTGATTTTGGATAATTTTTCAAATTTTCTATGGACATTTCCTTTATCTAAAAAATCCCAAGTCTTTTCTACGTTCCTTAATTTTTGTGCTTCAATTCATACCCAATTTGAGCGTGAAATTAAAAATATGCAATGTGACAATGGACGGGAGTTTGATAATACACAATTTTGGGAATTATGTAAAACAAATGGGATTTCTTTTCGGTTTTCTTGTCCTTATTCTTCTCCTCAAAACGGCAAAGCGGAACGAAAAATCCGCTCCCTAAATAATATTATCAGGACTTTACTTGCTCATGCTTCACTTCCATCTTCATTTTTGCATCATGCACTTAAAATGGCCACATACCTTCTCAATATCCTTCCAAATAAATCATTATCTTATCTATCTCCACACCATATTCTTTACCAAAAAGTACCTTCCTACACATCTACGTGTTTTTGGGTGTTTATGCTACCCTCTCTTCCCTTCTACCACTCTAAATAAACTCCAACCTCGTTCCACACCTTGCGTATTTTTAGAATTTCCACCAAACCATCGAGGCTACAAATGCTATGATGTTTCTTCAAAAAGAATTTATATTAGTCGTCATGTGTTGTTTGATGAAACTCATTTTCCATTTTCCAAAATGCAAGCTCAGGTACCTTTTCCTTATACATTTCTAGATGACAATATTTCCCCTTATGTACTTGAACACCAACTTCAAATGAACAGCCACCCTAGACCCACTACTTCCTCTGAAACAACTACTAGACCAGTACCCATGTCCTCCTCCACTAATGCAATTCCTGAGTCCAGCCCAGGCCCATTAACACAGCCGGTGACCACTTCCACCATTAACACGCCCCCTCCCAACAACCTAACCAACTCACCGCCTCCGCCACCTGAGCCCATATCAGACACCTTAAGCCGACCCACCACCCGGAGCCAACATGGTATTTCTAAACCAAATAAAAAATACAGTTTACACACCCAAACCAATAGATCTCCTCTACCCCGTAATCCTGTGTCCGCTCTCCGTGACCCGAATTGGAAAATGGCTATGGATGATGAGTTTGATGCTCTAATTAAAAATGGGACGTGGGACTTGGTTCCTCGACCGCCTAATGTCAATGTGATCCGGTCTATGTGGATTTTTGCTCATAAAGAAAATGCTAATGGTGTGTTTGAGAGGCATAAAGCCTGACTTGTAGGTGATGGTAAAACGCAACAGGTTGGCATTGACTGTGGAGAGACATTTAGCCCAGTGGTAAAGCCAGCAACTATTCGGAATGTTCTTAGCTTAGTTCTATCAAAAGCATGGCCTCTTCATCAACCTAATGTCAAAAATGCGTTCTTACATGGCCAACTCAATGAAACAGTCTACATGTATCAGCCTTTGGGTTACCGAGACCCTCAGTATCCTAATCATGTGTGTTTATTGAAAAAATCTTTATATGGGCTTAAGCAGGCACCACGTGCTTAGTACACCAGATTTGCATATTATGTTTCTACCATTGAGTTTACTAATAGCAAGTGTGATCATTCTCTTTTTTATCTATCGACAGGGTACTGAAGTAGCTTATATTTTGCTATATGTTGATGACATAATTTTGACAGCTTCTACTAATGCACTTCGAAAGAATATCATTTCTCTTCTCAGTTCGGAATTTGCGATGAAAGACTTGGGCAAATTACATTATTTTCTGGGGATCGCAGTCACTCATCATAAAAACGGTATATTTTTGTCCCAACGCAAATATGCCGAAGACATTATCGAACGGGCAGGTATGTCAGTATGTAAGCCAGCCGCAACTCCTATTGATACTAAACCAAAGTTGAGTGTTGCTGAAAGATCTCCGCATGTTTATGCTACTCTTTACCGCAGTCTGGCTGGTGCACTACATTATCTTACTTTCACCCGCCCGGATATTTCATATGCCATTCAACAAATCTGCTTGTTCATGCACAATCCTATGGAGATCCACATGCAGACTCTCAAGCGTATTATCCGCTACATCAAAGGCACTCTCTCATTCGGTCTACATTTGTACTCATCTCCGATTAATACTCTCTTATCATACACAGATGCAGATTGGGGGGGTTGCCCCGATACACGACGCTCCACTTCAGTGTATTGTGTCTTCTTGGGTGACAACTTAATCTCTTGGTCCTCAAAGCGACAACCCACCTTATCTCGATCTAGTGCCGAGGCTGAGTATCGTGGTGTTGCAAATATAGTGTCTGAAACTTGCTGGCTACGTAATCTTCTATTGGAACTTCATTCTCTAGTTACAAAGGCCACCATGGTTTACTGTGACAATGTTAGTGCCATCTATCTCTCTGGAAATCCGGTTAATCATCAACGCACTAAACATATCGAGATGGATATTCACTTTGTTCGGGAGAAAGTTGCAAAAGGCCAAGTTCGTGTGCTTCATGTGCCATCTCGGTACCAAATCGCTGACATTTTTACCAAGGGCCTTCCTTTAGTTCTTTTTGAGGATTTTTGCAGCAATCTGAGCATTCGTCCACCTCCTGCTTCCGATTGAGGGGGTATAATAGAATCAATCATGTAATTAAATAGAATCAATCTTGTAATAGGAAAGTAATTATGTTAGTCAAATAACACAGCTGCATTATAGGAATTGATATAGCTGTAAATGTTGTATATCTACCCCTATTTGAAAATGATGAAGGCAAGGAATCATATTCCAACACTCATGTTCCTCTTCCTTACTAAGGAAACCCTACCTGCACACCAAATTTTAAGAAAGCTTATTGCAAGCAGTGACGGGCGCAAATTTTTTATCGAGAGTGGCCCAGTTTTGAATACATATTAGATAAAAATACCTTAAAACATTAAAACCTGAAAAAAAATCATAAAGTCACTAATTAGTACAATATTTTTATAAATGTACAATCAAATACGAGAAATACACAACAAAATAATTGCAAATACATTAAAAAAATATTCATCGAGATACTAGTTATAGTAATTTATGTTTTTTTCTTCTTCAGAAGTTTCATTTATATGTTAAAATATCAATATTAAAACAACAAGATAATTAAGTTGAGCATTGAATCTTAATGGTTGATGCCAAATTATAATAATTGTAATAAGCAAAAATCTATGATGTATTGAATTTATAAATATATAGAAACAGAACTTTAACTTTCATGGTATTTTTGTTGGATAACTTTGGATTTGCTAAGTCAAATTTTTGTGTGTAATTTTCTTTATAATGTGAATTCTATGGACAATTGAAATTAACTAAACACTAAATAGTAAAAACATATACAAATTGCAGCAAAATTAAAAAAAAATAATTAAAGCAAACACTTATCATCAATAATAATAGAGTTTCTCATAAAGAAAAATTGCAAAGTGTAAAAGTAGGCAATGTATGAAATTGTTTAACGAATTATCAAGTTGAGTGATGTTGGTCGTTGGTTTGAAGATGCAGAGCAAGCAACTATTAGCAAATAAAGAAGAAGATAAAAATTGCATTGAAATGAAATATATATAAGATAAAAAATCATCAACTTTCGCGTGTTTTTTATATTTAATATAAATTTTTAATTTTAGCATACAAATACATGAACTTTTAAAATTTTGCGGTAATAACACTGACACCATTTTAAGTGTAAAACGATGCCGTTTTGGATGTAAAACGACACCGTTTTTGATTAAAAACGACATTGTTTTGAATGAAAAAGCACAAACGTGATACATAATTGTAAAACTGGAAAGTTCATGTTAAATATGCCGAAATTAAAAGTTCATGCTAAATACCAAAAACACGGAAAAATTGGTGTTTGTTATTCATTTAAACCTATATATAAAAAGTTATGATGTTAAAGTTGAGAAAAGATAGTGGAGATCATAAGATTCTTGTGGTAGGACTAGCCTTAGGCAAAATGAAACTGTAGGCATAAAATATTTATCAATTTTTTAATTATAATTGATGCTATTTTATTGTGACAATTCAAATTTTCTACGTGAACCATATTTTCCACATTAGAACTTAAAACGGGTTGAACAATATTATTATCGATTAAATTTTGTTCTTCACCTAATTCACATGTTTCGACTAATGAATTGAAGCTCAAATGGTATAAGCGTTGCGCAAATGCCAAGGTCGTGGATTCAAGTCCTCCCACAAGGGCTCCCCCCTCCCCAATTATCAAAAAGAAAAAAAAATTCACATGTTTCGTAAGCTCTAGATTTGATCGTTTTATTTTCTAAACTTTTGTAATTTTAATTTTCAAAATTTACTCCTTATTATTAATTAAAAGATTATTAAGTCCACCTTTTTGAGTTTTAATTAATTCTTCAATTCTTTTCTTTTTTCATTTTTCATATTCTCATTCAAAAAAATTCGTAGACATTTTTTCAAAATAAACTGAAATAAGACAATATAGTAAATAAAATAAAAAATTATCCCCTGAATTTCAAAAAGCAACTAGTGATGAATTAATTAACTATATTGTCACCTTCATTGCATTATTTTTATAGGAGTTCTATTAATTTAACTTATCTAAAGAATTTATAATAAACTAAATTAATAATTAAAAAAGAGAAAAATAATGACTAACTAGAAATAATGGTTTAGAAAAAAATTATGAAACTAGAGAAAAATTATGAGATTTTACAATTTTAAAGAAACAAATTTCGCATTACGTGCTATGCACGTGGCTCGTAATCTAACTCGTCAATGAACTATTAGTAAATTTATTATAATTATATCAATTTTTATTTATAATTAATATTAAATTAGCTAAGGATTTTTATAAAAGTAATATAATATATTCGGTTATTAAATTTTTTTCCATACTGAATTTATTATTTTTTTGGTTTTGTAATAACCGTAATTAAATAATTTTATTAATAATATCTTTAAAAATAATAAGATAAAAATGTAAATAATATTATATTGACCAAATACAGTATCTTAATTTTGTAGTTCAATCAAACTAAAAGATAGGTATTCCTACTAATTTAGAGACAATTTAGTTATTTTTTACATACTAAAAACTAAATTTTAGATAATTTAGCTACCTATTCTAATTAGAAATTTAATTACAGTAATGATTAATTAAATAACTAATTAGTTAATGACTATAAAACATTTATTTAGTAGTTAGCTGAAAAAGATTATTCAGTAAATTTGCCTGTCCCTCCCCCCATCCGTGTTTTTATATATTAAATTAGCGTTTCGCCACGTGCTACACACATGAGCGACATTTATATGACCCGTGAGCGATATTTACATGACCTGTTATATAATTAATAACAAATAATATTTGAATGCTAATTAATGTAAATATTTTAATTAAAGTAAACTACTAATTGAATATAATAGCTTACAAATTAATTAATATGTTAGACCCCTAATTAACATAAACTACTACTTCACACGCGTCCTCAAATTTTTTTATTTAATAATTTTATTAAAAAAAAATTAAAAATACATATAGAGAAATATAAAATTCTGAATTATTTAATATAAGCTAGACTATATAATACCACTTCTTAAATTGAAATGACTTCTATTATAACAACACTTCTATTAGCTTAAACTATGATTTAATTATTTATTAAACTCCTATATAATCATTTAATATGTTGAAGGCTCATTTAGTAATTTTGATATTTTTTTTAAAATTAAACTATAGTATGCGCGTGAATTTATATGATCCGTTCTGCATTTATAATATTATGCTATTAAATTTAACACTTCAGATATTTCTCTTATTAAATGACTAATATTTATATGACCCGCTATATATATTTATTTAATATTAAACTATTTTTATTTTCTATTAATTTTTGAATAACATAAATATATAAAAAGCCAACAACTTCAGTTGCTTTGCCTACAGATTATCAAATCAAGCATTCTCAATTAGGATAAAATGAGTACCTATTAAAATTAAACTAATAAGCGGATAGAATTGTTGAACAATCTGACCTTGTGGAAAATTGAAGAAATATGCCACCACAATTTACTTTCAATTAAAAGATATAAAGTAAAGTAATTTGTTCCTTGTATAACACAAACTCAATGTAATATTTTTGTATCGGTGATATCTTTTCTTTTAATAAATTTATTTTGTTAGACTTACATTTACACTTAACTTCTTTATTTTTATTTATATTAGACTTATAATTATTTTTAATTTAATAAAGATTAATGCGGTAATTTGCCCCCCCCCCCCCCCTACATTTAAGATAGTTATAGATATTGTGAATAAATAAAAATTTATTAAAACAAAAAAAATTATAAAAAATGTTTGAAAAGTTATTAAGGTAATTTACAATATTTGTTTGATTTTTTTAAATATAACTGTTGCTTAAATTTATTAAAATTTAAGATAACAAAATGATTTTTTTTGATTTAATTTCAGCGTTCAACTTCAAAATTTATTAAGATAATCTTGACCCTTTATTATTCATTATCTAGTACACTAATGTGCTTGCAGTATACAATTAGTCAACTATAACTTCAATGTGGGGCCAAATTATTTTTGAGGCCCTCATAAATCTAACGCCCTAGGCCGGGCATGTCTGGTGGTTAAATTTGAGTTGGGGGGGGGGGGGGGGTCCAGTGTCACCCTTCACCCAGTAATATATCCGTAACTGGTTGCAAGTGAGTATAATTCCACTCGTTAGGGAAGTTCTCGAAGTAAAAAACTGATACAGGGCAGAGGTTCGTCGTGACGATGTTGATGCTGGCTATGGTGTGGTGGTTGGATGGTTGCTGAAAAGGGGTGGTTGTTGGTGGTGTTTGGTTTAGGGTTAGGGTTTTGGAAGAGAGACATGGTCGGTTTTTTTTTATGATATGGGCTAATTTTCCTTCTTTAAAGTAATTTCAGGGATAGTTTTGATTACTAGAGATTTCAATGAAATTCTTCACCCCCATAAGAAAACTAACTGCTCAGTTTATTCTTCTTCTATGTCTGTTTTTAATGAATTTGATTATTAATAATTCTTTACATGGTTGCTCTTTTATTTGGAAACTTCTCTATCTAAGTCTCAAATTGAGCACTGTCTAAATATTGTTTTTTACTCTTTATTACTTGTATCATTTTGTGTGTGTACGACCCATTTTCATGAATCGCGACTGGCGGTAGGATATGGGTAATGTAGTACCAAAACCCGTAGCTAGCCTTTTAATGAACATACAAACACATAAACCTGCAGAAAACCAATGCTCGGGGGCAACCGAGACTTCAGCCTAAATCTAGCAGTTATAATATTCAACAATTAAAATAACATGCTTTCCAATAATAGTATTAATTCGGTTCAACATAAATAATTCTGAATAATAATATAACATGTCAAAGTAATAATAATCCAGTCGGACCAATCCGACAACAACTAAAATAAAATAAAGACGTCTAGTCAACTACTGCGGTCTAAGAATAAAATAGTTGATAGTTCTACTAAAATAAATGGAACCTCCGAAGAAAAGTAAATGCGGAGATCACCAGACTCTCTCAGATCATAACCCTGGGAAAAATTGGGAAAACAACGGGGTCAGATATACTGAGATGAGTTTATACCACTATCTACATTTATTCAGTGGAAAACCTTTAAAACCGTTTAAAACATTTAATAACGATATTACGAATAATAGTTAGAACCTTAATCCACAATTCTAAATAATAAACATAATCCAATAGGTCTGGTCCCGAGAGCTGAGCTACACCGAGTTACCACTGACCACACTTATACCAGAGTCCCGAGAGCTGATCTACACCGAGTTACTCTACCTGGTCCCGAGAGCTATGCTCACACCGAGTTACCACATTTCCATATATAACTTACCCAGATCAATACCGGTGCGCACGCAGTCCTAATGATGCCCATTAGGTAGCATGTTCCAACTAAGAGCCATAATATAAAAACAGTTCGAAATATACGTACAGTATATATTTAATATTAAAATAACAATTTACTTAATAAAGCGGTAAATAGTAAGTACAAACTCACTGCTTGCTAATCCACGTGAAAACCGGCAAGCAACTAATCCTGCTTCGCCTCTGGAGCACGAACAACAGACGGGTCTAGACAAATAAAATAATTATAAAAAACAGACTCTAACTCTAGAGAGTACTAGACACCACATAGGAATAGCACAAATAACACGTCGAAATTAAATAATCCAAAGCAACACAAAATACCCAAAAGGTAATAAAGTCCAATTAATATAAGTCTATTGAGTTCTCGCTTAAAATCCAATTTATAAATATTATTTAATAATCTTTAAATTATAATTAATTTCCAAATAGTGGGTTAGCCGAGTTACCAATAACTACCAAGCTAACCCCACTTGTCGGGTGACCCAAGTCTAACCCGACTCAAAACATTTATCAATATAAACCCGAGTTTATATTTAGAAAACAATTCAATAAAATAATAACCCATTTTAAAAGCGGAACTCAATAACTTCAATTTCAAGTAACCCAAGTTACAACCCAAAAACTTTAATCTTATAAAAGTTTAGGGACTAAATTGTACTTTAGCCAATTAGGGACTAAACTGTACTTTTGCCAATTAGGGACTAAATTGTACTTTAGCCAATTTGATATTTAAAATCAAATTAATTACTTTTGTTCATAATCAATACAAAATACAACGTTACAAATTAAAAATTTACTTAATTTAGTTATAAAAACGTTTAGGGACCAATTTGTAATTTAGCCAAATTATACGTCAAAAGATATTCGAAGTCCAATATAATTACCCGAGTAATTATATTAATTAAATTTCTGAATTCGCTTTCGTTTATAACATTTAATTACAATTCAAAACGAAATCCAAATTATTAGGTAATATTTAACTTTAGGGATTTACTTGATTTAGCCTAAACAATTAAATGATCAAAATGTATATTTGACCATCTTCAACATTTCAAAATAAAAGGAATCCCCCGCCTAAGCTTGCTGCCATACCCGAAGATTCAAACCTTCAATTTTTCATCATCAAACTCAACCAAATATACATAAGACAATATATATAACCAATGTAATCATCCAAAGATGGCAGTAAAGCCATGAACCCTAGAAACCAAGAAACAGAATAGACATGACGAAGGGGAATGAAAATCGCTGAACTCAATTCGAACACAAATCCACCTAGGCAACTATACAAAATCTAACAACAATCTATTCAAGAGATTTATACTCATTTAACAATCAAATTCATGGCCAAAGGAAATGAAACCATCGGTAGTGGCAATGAAGGAGAACAAATCATATAAACAACCAAAAACGATAAACCGAACGGCGAATGGAACGAGATCGATAGCGTACCGTTCAACGAAAATGAGGTGGGGGATCGAAGGTACGCGAGTCTAGATCGTCCGGAAACAAACGGTATTGATTTCGATCTAGAAACGAAAGAGAACGAATCAAATTACGGAAGTGCCGTTTAAAGTTAAAACTGAAAACTGAATACAACTTACCAAAGCTTTTTCTGAAACTTTGAGGCGATTAAGATCTGTGAATTTTCAGAGGAAAAACGAGATGATGGAGGCTATGGATTGTTTGTAGCGTGGGGAATGATTTGAGGTAAGAAAATTTCGTAAAAATAGGGAGTAGTTAGGTTAGAACAAGTGACGAATGTGTCCCCATGGACGGATATGGCAAGTTCCGAACGAGAACAGCCAAACTGGCTTGATTCTCATTCGAGAATGCCTGGTCTCGTACGAGACCCGTCATCAAACGAGGTTCTCGTTCGAGAACCAACAAATTCTCGAACGAGAACCTGTTGTTGAACCTCAGGTCTCGTTCGAGACCTGAGTTGGCAGCAAGTGGTTCAACCACTTGGTTGAACCACACCTTAATGTATTTTTTTTATTTGAACCTAAACCGAACCGAACCAAAATTTAAACTACGAAACGAACCGCCTCCCGAAAAACTCAATTTATTTCCAAAAACACATTTAGAAAAATTTAAAAATTTTCGGGATATTAAAGCCAAGGTGAGAGTGAATAGCTTGATAATAACGATCGGTTTAGGTCATTAGAGGAGGAAAATCAAAGAATGAATCTATAGAGTAAATGGAAATTAGAAGGTTTGACTTGCATGTTCTCATGATGAGAGGTATCATCCTCACAACCTACTTGAGTGTCTTGATGCAACGAAGGAAAGTTAACACCATAAAAATAAAAATAGACAAAAGTTTGAGGATCTTGTTTAATAACATGGGGCATGAGTGAGATAAGAAAGATCGAGCGACATATTTCAGTGTTTTGGTGCGTCGGAGACGAGACACTAAGAGAACTCATTTCGACATAGGCCGTGATGTGAATAACGTAAAAACCAATAACCCTACCTAATAAAAGAAAGCTAATAGTATTTTATGTTATTCATCATACACTATATAAAGATAAAGTCAAATTTAGTAGGTTTTATGATCACATGCATTTATAATATAGGTAATATAAGGCAATGAAAATACCTAAGCGATATATAGTCATAGAAGTTAACTTTAACCACATTGTGGTGAGGAATACCTCAATCCTTCTGCAAATGCTTGGCTGCTGCTAAGGTTTTTTCTCAGGTTTCTGCAGCTGCTGTGACTCCAGGAGCAGACCTGATGCACGTAAATGTCACTACTACTGCCCATTCAGTCAATGATTTTGACCTTATCCAACGTCAAAGGCATGCTGTTTCTTCTCCCTGGGATGATCATTATGTTGGTGGATTAAATAACGGTTTGGCAGCTGCTTCTCTTCATGGCTATTTTAATACTGCAACAGGTCCACTTTTTCTTCATGGAGCTGCTGCCAATGGCCATGATCTTGGAGCTGTTCATTCTCATTCTGCTTTTGTTAATCAATTGACGCGGAGATCTTTAACTCCGTTCAAGTGTGTTTGGACTTCTTCAGCGCCCCCGAGAGTTAAGTTCTTTATTTGGCTTGCTCTTCATGGTAGAATTCCTTCTCTTCAGTTTTTGACTATTCGCTCTATTATCTCGACGGAGAACTCCCTATGCTCTCTTTGTGGTGTGGTAGAAAGTCAAGACCACATTTTTATTCATTGTAGTTTCGCTAGAGGTATTTGGTGTGATATCCTTCAAAAAATTGATGTGGTTTGGGTTTTTCCATTGTCATTCTTTGATTTTATGACACAGTGGCAGGACAGTATTCCGAGAGGTCGTTATCGGAAATTATGGCAGGTTTTATGGATGATTGTTACTTGGGAAATTTGGAAGTGCAGGAACGGAAGAATTTTTAATAATAAGGTGTCAGACAAAAAAACAGTGATCTTTAGTTGTTTTACTAAAGCAGCTTGGTTGTTTAAAATTTGTGATAGGAATTTTTCATATTCTGGGTTAGATTTCTTTAGAAATCCCAGTTGTATTCTTTTTCCGGACTTTTGATGTTGTCTCTTTCTTAAGTTGTAGCCTAGAGTGTGCCACCTTGAGTGTGCCTCTTTTTTGTGCGAAAACTTAAGTTTGAGTCTTTGCCACGTCTTGTGGCTTTTTAATATACTTTGATTTATCAAAAAAAAAAAACTTTATTAATTTAATCCTTTAACTAATAGGGGTATATTTAATATGATTTGCATACATGTTATACGGAATTATAAAGAAATTAGGATAGAATATATATGATAAACTGCTCTATATATAGTGCGTAGAAAAGTTTTGTCGGCTATATATTCTTAAGCAAATGGATGCATGATATTAAATTTGCTTCAGGGTAGGCTATCAGGTATACACTTCCCTAAGTATTTATGTTTGTAGGGTTAGTATTCCATTAATGCAACCCAATAAATAAATAAACAAATAGTACAATGATTGAACCAGTATTTTCTCGAATTTTACAAAATTATTTATTTATTTATTTATTATTTAATATTATATGATTAATGTATAAATAAATTATTTAATTTTTTATAATTTTCTCCCAAAGGTAAGAGAATGTTTCCATAAGATAAGTATATAAATTAATTCAAAAAAATTGCTTTTAGATTTAAATATTTAATTAAATATTTTTTAAGTATTTTAATATAAAATGTAACAAATTTTTGTTTAGTGTGGTTTAAGTGGAATTTCTACCCAGATAATGGTTAGCCAGTTTACTACCAAACTGAATTAAATTAAGTATAGCTACTTACATCGGAGGGGTCTGTCGTTGTTACTCTTGGTTTTGTTTTACTGTTCATGACAGGACTTAGGTATAGGCCACTAAAGCCTATATCTATGGCTTAAGTTTTAGAGACTCCCATATTTTTTTAGGTTTAATATCTTAAAAAAAACCTCAATTTTATAATCCTTTTTCGATCATATCCTAACATTAAAAATTTATTAATTTTATCATATTTTAAATTTTATCGTTTCAATTGTACCCTGAAATATTAAATTAATGTATTTTTTATTTGAAAAAAAATAATCAAAAACGTTCTCCATATATAGTATATCTTAATTCTACATTAAAATTTATTTAAATATAGTTAAATTAATTAAAAATTTAAATTAGTTTTAATTTGATTATAGTGTTAGTTATTTTTTTTAAAATAAAAGACTTACTTGTACTTTTTAAAAGAAATGAATTTAATTTTATCTTTAAATTGTGGTTAGTTGAATGTTTTTATTATTTAAATAAAAAATTAATAAAAATTTAAAAATTAGGGTACAATTGAAACGATAAAATCAAAATAGGGTAAAATTGACAAGTTTTCAACGTCAGAATAGGATCAAAAAGGGGATATAAAGTCGGTTTTTTAAGATATTAGACCTTTTTTTTATAAACAATAATGTATAAAAAGAACACAAAAAATGACAAAAGACTTTAACTCTAAGCTTTCGCATAAAAAGTGGCACATTCAGGATATCACATTAGAAGATACGACAGAGAGAAAGACCAAAACAATACAAGTCAGGAGCCTAAAAATAAAATACAAAAAGAATTCCTAAGAAATTCAAACTCGAAGAGAAAACTTTATATTACAACATTTATATGCCGTAAAAAAATTCCGACCTTTTGACCTCTTTTTCGATCCTACACTAACGTTAAAAAATCATCAATTTTATCCTATTTTGCATTTTTGTGTTTTAATTGCACCTTAAAATATTAAATTGATGTCTTTTTCATCTTAAAAAAAATGTTCTCCATGTCTAGCATATATTAATTGTATGTGTTTAAAATTTATTTTAATTTAATTAAATTAATTAAGAATTTAAATTAGTTTTAATTTGATTATGATTTTTAGTTAGTTTTTTTAAAAATAAAGGACCTATTTATACTTTTTTGAATGAAAATATTTAGTTTTATCTTTAAACTTAGTTAATTGAATAATTTCATCATTTAAATAAAAAAATTAACAAAAATTAAAAAATTGGTGTACAATTGAACCAATAAAATGCGAAATAGGGTAAAATTGACTAGTTTTCGACGTTAGTGTAGGATCAAAAAGAGGTTAAAAGATCGGGATTTTTTTTGAAGGCACTAGGCTTATAAATAAAAGTTGCTTTAGTTAAACAATTTAAAATCAATGTCTCCCTGCTTGAATATTTATGTTGAAAGACTTTGATGTTCCTGCATTTTTATATCTCTCATAAAACCAAAAATGAAAAGACTTGCCAAAATATTCAATACAACCCTTTAGAAATGATATCGATCCATTATGACATAAACTCTCCCAAAGATCTAGGAAATGACCAAAGCACATCAAGTATTTGGAAAACACTACACCAGATATTTCTAGCGAATTTACAATGAATGAGAATATGAGATTGAGTTTCCACCACACCACAAATCAAGCACAAGGAGTTATCAACCGAGACAATACAATGAACAACCAAAAAATCCAGAGAAGGAATCCTACCATGTAAGATGAGCAAAATAAAGAATTTGCCTTTCGGTGGCGCATACAATTTCCACACAGAGGAGAAAACAAGTTGCCTCCCATGTGAAGTCTAAGCAACTGAATCAACCGTTGAATCAGGCCCAGCAAACATTTGATATCCATTCCAATACATACATTAGTATGTCGTTGATGGATTCCCGTTACAGCAGCAGGTCTTGGAAAAATCTGGTCCACTACGGACATGTTCTGGTCGAAAAGAAATAATGGTTGCTATATGGATTGAAGAATCATCTCTCAAACCAATCAACACATGACCATATACAAATCAAAAAAACATTCGTATAAAAGAAGCTGAAGTAAACACCTTGGACCTTGCATTCCAATATACCTCATCGCACTGCCCCACAATGCCAATAAAACCGGCCACACCTGATTGTAGCTCATGTAAAATTAAACTTTCAGCTCCCCTTAACCGGCGTCTCCAATGTTAACCCATATCCAAAACATCACGAATGGTAGCACTCTTGTGGTTTGAAAGATTGTAAAGACGAGGGAATAAATGTAATGCCAAACCATTACCCAACCACTTGTCATTCCACAATTAAATAACTGCTCCATCACCAATAACATATTTTAAATTATTGATAAAAACACCCCAAGTATTAACATCATTGCAGCAAATTTGTCTTATACCCCTCCAAATAAATGACAACATTTTCATATTACGATGGATCAAAAAATTCCAATCAACCACAAAAGAACTAGAGATCACCTTGAACCACAAAAAGCTACCATTATTAATTCTCAAATCCCAAATCTATTTAAAAAGAAGACTTTGATATCTAAGGTAAAGATTAAAAATTCCCAGATCCCTATTAGAAAAGTCTTAACAAATAACTTTCCAGGAGACCTAACCTAAGGTTCTAGAAAAACCATCCCTTTCAAAGAAAATGCATCATATATGACTGAAGTTGTTTCAGAACAAGAATAGGCATCCTGAAAACAGACATATAATAGACGAGAACACTGAATAAGACAAACTTAATAAGGACTAACCTTCCTGCAGGAGATAGCAGAGAACCTTTCCGAAGAGCCAAACGTGACTTAAAACATTCCACCACACTGTCCCAAGAGTTAGCAGAGAGCTTTCTATTGATAAGAGGAAGACTCAAATACTTGATCAGAAAAGAATCGATCTTACAACCAACCGTCTGATGTGCTATCAATAGGTCAACGTTAGTCACATTAACTCCCATAATGGAACTTTTATAAAAATTAATCGTCAAACCAGAGATCAACTCAAAACAACAAAGGATACGAGTATAATTCATAAACTTTTCAATATCAAAAGCAATGTATAAAATAGTGTCATCCCCAAACTGAAGCTGAAAGATAGTGTTGGACAAAGTCATTTTCATCTCTCTAAGTTTGCCTTTGACAATGAATTTAAAGGTTCTAATATTGTTTATTAGTATGTAGAAACATATTAAAACCATCGTGGGTTGATTCGGAAGTTTCTAGCGAGAATCAAAAAAATCCAAATTTACAAAGTTCTAGTAGCAAAATCGCGTATGCGACAGATAAGAGTCACGAGAGCGACATATGAAGCACGGGCGCGACAAAGGAGAGTCACAGGCGCGACTGCCTGAAGTTTTCACATGCTTTCCAAACGGCAAATGTCACGGGCGCGCCACCAAGCTGTCAGGGGGCGAGTCTTATATCTTTTGGAGTTCAAGGCTACTTTCAGACTTTCTAGTTATCAACTGACACTTGGTAAAGTCCTATTGGAAGATTCAAGATGATCAGGTTTCACGGGCACGACTTTTTGCTTTTCAGCAAAAGTTGAATCTTTTCTTAGAAGACTTAGAGAAGAGTTGTTAGGGTTATAAATACCCCTCAACCACCATATTTATATGATTAGACACTCTAAAAAACAATAACAACTATAAACTTTCAATTCATATCTTACTTCATTAATTGTGCATCTTAATTGATTGATAATCAATACTTTGATTTATTTAGTGTTTTTGGGTTTGTGATTAACCTTAAAAAATCACTTAGTGAGTTGATGTTTAGCTCTAGAAAAACATTCTTTGTAATTTGTTAGGTGTTAAGCTTAAAACAGCCCCATTAGTGAATTTATTACAAATCTCAATCTTTGATCAAATTGATTCTATTCCACTCTAAATTTCCCGTGTTTTTCTTCTATCTCTAAAACTTCCAATCTAAACACCAATCCATTTTTAATTTACTAAAATAACATAATCCACCGACCTTTAAGGTATTATTTGGGACTTAAATTGGCATCAGAGCTAGTTTGCTCATATTTTTTGCTTAATTGCGAGTTCTTCGATCCAAATGACTACCGAAAATTTCAATAATACTCTTCGTCCTTTATTTGATAGAACTGATTATCCAAATTGGAAATTTTGGATGGAAAATTATCTTGATATTGATGATGTTTATCTTTGGGGTATGGTGCTTGATGGATATGGTGTTCTCACCGAAGAAGAAGATGGTGTTGTAGTGCCTTGGACAAAGAAAGAGTAGACAAGGAATCAAATTCAAGCTAATGCCCTCAATCGGAAGGCAATTTGTGTGATCTTTTCCTCTTTGTGTAGAGAGGATCAAGGAAGGGTTCAACATTGCTTAACCACTCAAGACATGTGGAAGATACTTGAGAACTATCATAAAGGAATAGTTTAAGTGAAGAACAAAAAAGTTGCGCTTTTTGTTGGGGAATACGAAGCATTCAAGAGCAAGGCAAATGAGAACATCGCCAAAATCACTAATAGGCTACTTACTATCATTATAAACCTCAAGAAGCTTGGCAAGCATTAAACTCTTAGCCCCAAGATTTTAAGAATTTTTGTTTTTGTAAATAATTAATTTATTAGCACAACCACAAAAAAGTGGGAGGCAAAAAGCCTTTCGAGAAAGGCAAAAGAGCTACACAAAATTACAGAAAAAGTCTAAATTTCTAAAGAAATTATTGTCGGAAAAGACAAAACCCGATTACTATCCTTGTAAAAAGTAATAGACTTGCAAATAATAGAATAAACACTACTAAAATGCTGCCTTATAGCGACAGATTTTTCCGTCGCTAAAAGCATGAAATCCGTCGGCAAAATCCTCGTCGCTAATTTGTTAGCGACGGACCAAAAAAATTGGCGACGGATGTTTCAGAAATTGCCGACGGATTTTAGCGACGGATTTAAATCCGTCGCTAACTGAAAAAAATAAAAAATAAAAAATAGTAAATCGTAAAAATAAATTATTATTATTTAATCGGTCACACACCCGTAACCCTCCGTCACCCACCCGTCGCCCTCCGTTACCCATCCGTTGTCTCCATCACCCACTCGCAATTTTTACAAACTTCTCAGTAGGTCATCCATCCTTCCCATTGCTCCCACTCATTGCTCTTTAACTTTGAAGTTCTCCCGCGCGTAGATCCACCTGAACCAGCTCAGCTTCTTGTTATGTATATATGTATATATGTATATTTATATTTAAATGTAACTAAAAAATAACAAATACTTCCTCCCACATTTTAAGATAATAATTTTTTATAATAGTTATTTTAAATAATTATTAATGAATAAATAAATAACAATGTTTTTAATATATTTTATAAATAATTATGTTATATTTAAATAATATTATATTTAATTAAAAAAATAATTATTATTTTTTCTTTAATAATTATTTTTTTAAATAACTTTTTGATAAAAAAATTTATTTTTACGATTTTTTTTTTTATTTTTTTAAATTAGCGACGGATTTAAATCCGTCGCTAAATTAGCGACGGATATTTTACCGACGGATTTTGAATCGATCGCTAAAATCCGTCGGTAAAACACAGTTTTTTAGTAGTGAAACTATAGAACTCGAATCTACCATCTCATGTCGAAAAAACGCTTGTTTCTTGCTTTTTAAATTTCTCAAATTCCGAAAAACCAGAAAGCTTGCCATAGATTGCGATGCCGATTATGTGAAAGAGAACTCCAATAGTAAAAAAAAAGTGAATAGACGAAGGTGCTGCCCACTTTTTATTGCAAGGACTAACAATATCGTTCCAAGTAAGCAAGTAAAACGGAAATGATAATATGACTAACAATAGCGTTTCAAATAAGACGAAGGTGCTGCCCACTTTATGCTTAGTAATTGTTTTTTGTAGGGATTTTTTTTGTAATTTGAATTCTTTTCTATTTAAAAGAGAAGATTAAATTCAATAAAGTAATAAATAATTTAAACGAAAATAAAACAAAAAGAGAGTTGGTAATATTTGAAGGAACTATCATTAAAATCTCAAAAATTAAATTTATTAAAGAACAGAAAATGCAAGGGAAATTAATGAGATTTTCCGCTTAATAGACTTGTGACGAGATTCTATTCACGGGACCATAACAAACCGAACGCTACAATTGATTATCGCTTCCTTTTACTAATTCAACTTCCTAAATAATATGTGGATATATTTGAAATGATTCATATAAATTTTAGAAGTAATGTTAAATTAATTCATAAATTATACATGCTTTCTCAATTTAATTGCGAATTTTAAAACGTCTCAATTGTATGCAGAAAATTTTATTTTTTTCTCAATTCAATACATATGTTGACGTACCATTTTTTCATTGGTGTGATTTTACTGAGGTGGTCATCAATTTTGGCAGCCACGTCAGTATTTTGAACACGTGTATCGGATTGAGGAAAAAAATGAAATTTCATGTATACAATTGAAACGTTTTAAAATTCGTGATAAAATTGAGAAACAGGTATTAATTTATGAAATTTTTTTAACATTACTCCAAAATTTTAAACAAAACTGAAAGATAGAATAAAATTAGTTGCGTAAAATAGTATATAGTATATTGCCTAACGTTCTAGGCAGAAAATCATATACTAGCTACTCTTAATGAGCTCTATATGACATGAAATAATTGCTTCAGGGTAGGGTGTAAGATGTACACTTCGCTACGTATTTTTGTCTACGAATTTATGTTTGTAGGGTTAGCATTCCATTAATGCAACCAGACTAAAAAAATAATAGAATTACAAATAAACGATAATTCTTTTTGAATTTTACAAAGCTATAAATAACTGTTATTTTATACTATGTATTCCTTTTTTTTTTTAAATGATATATTCATTAGTCAAAGACAGCAATTGCATAGATGATAATTTCGGATGGGACACATTAACCAAAACTGATAAAAAAAAACAGTGCCCATGAGAGCCATTCCAGCTAAATGATGAGCAAGAATATTCGCTTTTACGTTTATATATCAATAGTCAGAAGCCTACAATCTTGAACTATTAAAACTAACTTCAATATATGGCAAATTTGTATGTTGAAGAGATTCACCACATCCTTTGCGTCTGATTGGACATTAAACGGGTGAGATTTGTTTTCTTTGCCAACAGAATTCCATCGGGTTAAATGTTTTTGCGGTTTTCGAGCTACAGCTTTATAACGAAACCGTTATCAAAAAGTTATAAAATGATTAGTGAACTATAGTTATGTAACAAAACGATTATAAAAAGTCATAAAATAGTTATCTAAGTATAATTTTTTAACAAAATGGTTAGCGATTTGCTGATCTGGATAAGGCAAAGATGGACATTTAAGTAAAAGTCGGTAATTGTTATGTAAAAAATTATAGTTTGGTAACTGTTTTATTAATTTTTATAATTTAGTAACCTTTTTATTATAAAATTATGGTTCGATAATCAATTTATAATTTTCATAATTCGGTAACGAATTTGTTAATTATAAAGTCATAGTTCGATAATAACAATTTTTTTAACCTGAATTCCATCCCTAATACCCTTAGCTTCAATAACACATACTAAGCTCTCACCATGCCATTCCAGTCTCTTATTACAGCACCTACACTGTCAAAACTTACATCCACATTTATGCAGAACACGTCTCTTTTCTTGGTGGGATCAGCTGCCCCCTCATCTTTTCCTGACGAGTGTTTTATAATCATTAACATACCTTCGGCACATTTCAGAGTTCATGAACTTGTCCTTTATAAGACTTCCCTAACTATGGAAAAGAAAATCCTTCACATTCCAAGACATCTATGGTTTGATGACATAGACAAGATCCCATGTGTCCAACACTTTCTTAGCTTCAATACAAACTATCAGATTCATCTTAACAAGAATCCAGTTCTGGTAAATAAATTAACGGATATTAAACTTTCTGGGTCACTCAAGTATCAGGAAATCTCAAAAAGGTCACTAAAGTCATTTTTCTTATAAAATAGTAACTGAACTATACTTTTTATTACAAAAGGGTTCATCCATATAAAACGACGTAAAAACTTAACATTTTTGCTTACGTGACAAAGCCAAAATTACAAAAAGAAACATAGTTCAGTGATATCTATGGTTTGATGACATAGACAAGATCCCATGTGTCCAACACACACTTAGCTTCAATACAAACTATCAGATTCATCTTAACAAGAATCCAGTTCTGGTAAATAAATTAACACATTTTTAGGTCTAAACATTTTATTCAGAGTTTTAATTCAAAAGGATACACTTTGGTTTAGTGCAATTTAAGTGGATACCAACAAAATCCAACCAGATAATTGCTAGACAGTGTACTATTTTTACTACCAAACTGAATTAAATCTAAGATAGCAACAAAATCATACAAAATCAAACCGGTAGGGTCTGTTATGCATGTTGGTTTAGTTTTCTGTCTCCTGCCCCTTTGCTAGGTCATGCACGTCGGTTTATTATAGTAGTTGAATATGATTAATTTTCATGTTTAACACACTTGGCCACTTGGTTACGTATAGCAGATTATAAAATTAGGGCAAAATTCTATATATTGAGTACAGTAGCAAGCTTGAACACACACCAATGGCATTAATAAGCCTATCAGAAATCTTTCTAGCATTTTTAAGCTTTGTCATTCTTCGCTTTCTTTTAAATACTAATGGCCAACCGATAAATTGGCCGTTCGTCGGAATGCTGCCGGATACTATCTTCAACTTTCACCGGATTCATGAAAGGATTACAGAAGTTGTAGAGCAAGATGGTCTCACGTTTTTGTACAAAGGACCTTGGTTTTCCAATGTCAAGATTTTAGCTACAGTGGATCCAGCGAACATTCACTATATAATGAGCTCCAATTTCCAAAATTTTCCAAAAGGGCATGAATTCTCTAAGATATTCAACATTCTTGGAGATGGCATTTTCAATTCGGATTACGATTCTTGGAAGAATCAAAGAAAGCTTGCTCAAGCATTGATTAATCATCGACAATTTAACCGATTCTTGGTGAAAACATGTCAAAACATGGTGGAGAAAGGGCTTGTTCCGGTTCTTGAGCACGTAGCGGATCAAGAATGCGTGGTGGACTTGCAAGATTTGTTTCAAAGATTTACATTTGATATCACATGCGTGTTGGTTACGGGAATTAATCCGAAATGCCTATCCGTCGACTTTCCCCAAGTCGATTTTTCAAAAGCTATGGATGATGCTGAGGAAGCTCTATTCTATCGGCATTTCTGGCCAGAAATTTCGTGGAAGATACAAAGATGGCTAGGGTTTGGTCCAGAATGGAGAATGCAAAAAGCTCACAAAGTTCTTGACGATGTGACAGCCGAATATATATCAAGAAAACGAGAACTATTAAAGGAACAGTCCGGTTCGGAACAAGATGAAGAAGAAGGAGTTGATTTGTTAACATCATACATGAGTAACGAAGCCGGAATTAACGGTGCAAAACCGGATGATAAGTTCCTGACAGATACAATTCTAAATTTCTTACTAGCAGGAAGAGACACAACTAGTTCTGCCCTAACTTGGTTTTTCTGGAACATTTCCAAGAATCCAAAAATACTGTCCAAGATAAGAGAAGAAATCAAAGAAAAATGCTCCGTATTCGACCCGAAGGAGCTAAACAGTCTGGTTTATCTTCACGGAGCTTTATGCGAATCATTAAGGCTATACCCACCGGTTCCATTTCAGCACAAAGCTCCTTTTCGTGAAGATACACTACCAAGTGGACATAAAATCAAACCAGACACTAAAATAGTATTTTGCTTGTATTCAATGGGGAGAATGGCGTCAATATGGGGAGAAGATTGCTTAGAATTTAAGCCAGAGAGATGGATTAGTGAAGGAGGGAAAATAAAACATGAACCATCGTACAAATTCTTATCATTTAATGCAGGGCCAAGGACTTGTCTTGGGAAAGAAATTGCATTCACGCAAATGAAGGCGGTGGCAGCTAAAATTCTGCATAGTTATAATTTTGAATTAGTGGAAGGCCATCATGTGTCTCCGGAAACTAACTCCATCATTCTCCAGATGAAATATGGCCTAATAGTCAGGATTAGCAAGAGATGGGTTTAAATTTAATTTCGTGCATTGCTATGTCATTCTTTCAGTGTATAAGTGCATGTATTTATTCATTTTTCATTTTTCTGTGGAAAAGATGTGGAGTAATTCTTCATGTAAAAATCCCAATATCCTTTTTAATTAATGTCAAATGTAAGAAGTTCCATTTGTATTTTATTACTTTTTTAATTTAAATTTCCCATTTATTTTATCTTAATAGTTCAACAAAACTTTCTTTTATGAATCAAAATTGTATTTTATTAATGACTATGAATGGTTACTGTTAGATAGTGCAAACAATTATACGAGTCACGAATTATGCCAAATATAATTACAGTAGAAAAATTCCCAGGAAAGATTGGAGGGTCACGAGCGGACCACTTAAATACCAACCTCCTTAGACATAATTTTAACTATATGTAATTAACCGCATAATACAACTTGCTATATTTTGCATTAACAAGACATCATTAACGTAAACCCTAAGGATCTCTAAAACTAAAGAATTATATGCTCACATGTAAGAGATCCAATGAACTAAAGCTGATTGGATATTAAGATTCAGATTTTGGTAGATACATTGATAGTAGAAATTCCACATTTGGTTATGTGTTCCTGTTAACAGAAACATCACTATCGTGGAAAATTGTAAAACAAACTATCATTGCTTCATCCATTGTGAAAGCAAAATTTATAGCATGTTTTGAAGTTACAAATCATGCATTATGGATGTGGAATTTTATTTCAGGACTTGGGGTTGTCGACGCCATTACCAAGCCGCTGAAAATTATTGATTCCACAATAATGTTCTTCTCTAAAAAATGACAAATATATGAAAGGTACCAATCATATGGAATTAAGGTATTTAATTGTTATAGAGAAGATTCAGAAACAAAGAATGTTTATTCAGTACATTAGTACTGTACTTATGAATGCGGATCCTTTAAAGGCTTACAACCAGAATTGTTTGAGAAACATATCCTAAGGATAAATTTTGGTTGTAATAATGATGATGATGATGATGATGATGATGATGATTGATTATGTGATAACACTCTGAGCTCTATTATGTGTTTCTGATATACATTTACGATTTTCTGTTTCTTATGTTAGTATACGCTTATGATTTAAACGATAAACAGGAAAGTCATTAATTGACATTATCGTGGACCATTATGACATTTTGAATGTATTTAAGTATCGATATGATATGACAAATTATAAGTGTTGTAGTATATGGAAGGAAGTGTTCGACTAAATAGGACATAACCGCCATAACTCACACTGAACGATTTTCATATTATATATTATGATGAAATCATAAAGAGATTAATCATTATGAATACGATAAGATTTTTATTAATTTTAATCGGATCAAGTGGGAAAATGTTAGAAAATAATTAAGTGTTAGTGTGCTTAAGTTAACACAAATATACATATTAATTAAGGTGTTAAAGCATCATTATATAACTTGACACATCATTGATTAAGTGTCAAGTATATAATGTATTATTGACAAATTATGATCAAGGTGTCAAATATACAATGTATATTTGACACATAATGTATATAGGTGTCATATAATTAACCCACATCTTGACACATAATTGTGATCCAATTAAATTAATAAAAATTAATATTATGTGGATTAATCTCATCCGTTGATTTGGTTATGTGATGGACGTACCAGATTGAATTAAAATGTCTATAAATAGAATGGAAATTGGTCCTCTCTCTACCACACCAAAACACATCTCTAACTCCATCTAAAGAGTGTGATTAAGAAATTAAAGGGTTAAGGGAGAGAAATCAATTTCTCGTTAATGGCTTCAAGCGGAATTTCTCTTGGCAATTCAAGTAAGTTTTAATGTTAGAAAATTATATATTTTTCATGTTAGAAAAATATGTGTCAAATGGACAATGCATTATGTCTTAATATGACACATTAGGCATTAAGGTGTCAAATATACAATATAAATTTGACACATTATGCATTAAGTGTCATGCATTTAAACATTCATTTGACACCTAATTATGGTCTAATTAAATTAATATAAATTATTATGATGTGGATTAATCTCATCCGTTGATTTGGTTATGTGATGGACGTACCGGATTGAATTGAATTGTCTATATATAGCATGAACTTTGGTCCTCTCTCTACCACCAAAAACACAACTCTAACTCCATCTAAAAGAGAGTGATTAAGAAATTAAGGGTTAAGGGAGAGAAATCAATTTTCACTCATGGCTTCAAATGAAAATTCTCTTGGAAATTCAAGTAAGTTTTCTATCAATATTTATTTACGGTATTATGAACTTATTTAGTTTTAAAGATCCTTAGGTTTATGTTAATGATGTCTTGTTAATGCAAAATATAGCAAGTCGTATTATGCGGTTAATTACATTTAGTTAAATTCTGTCTAAGGAGGTCGGTACTTAAGCGGTCCGCTTGTGACCCTCCGATTTTTCCTGGGGATTTTTCTATTGTAATTATATTTGACATAATACGTGACTCGTATAATTGTTTGCATTATCTAACAAGTGGTATCGGAGCGTATGGTTGAAAAAAACTAAATAATTTCTATACATAATAGATTTACGTATAATTGATAGATTTATGTTAATTAATAGATTTATGATTTAATTACATATAAAACATAAAGTTCATGATAGTTAATTTAATTATTAGTTTATGATGAAATTATAATTTACATGTGTTTTATATGTAAATAAATATATTAATTGTTATATTTTAAAGTTACCAAAGTAATTTAAAATAGAATGAATTTGACGTATATAGTTTAAAGTTACCAAAGTAACTTAAACTAGAATAAACTTTACATATATATAGTTTAAAGTTATCAAAGTAACTTTTAAACTATAATATATGTATTTTAATACCATAATAATGTATAATGTTTCACAATCGATAAAAAATTAAAAATTTATCCAAAGATAAATTATTATTTTATAATTGTTGAACAATATTAAGATATTTTAGTTAACTATATTTAATTATCCAAAGATAATAAATATATTTAATTAAAATGTGATAATTATCCATTATGTTTATATATATGGTATTTAAAGTATGATGTAGTATCTACCCAAAGGAGAACTACTTTAAGAATTTTTCTGAATATAAATTAATTGTGAGTTTTATGTTATATTTTGCAGCTGTTGCAATTCATTCACATGCATCATCTGTTACTGTTTTTAATGGTACAAACTTCTCTGAATGGCACGAGCAAGTTGATTTCCATTTAGACTCTATGGATCTCAACATAGCTTTATTAGAAGTTAAGCCCGCTGCTATAACTGATATAAGTAGTGAGGCTGAGAAGTTACACCTTAAAGCATGGGAACGCAGTAACAGATTATGCCTAAAAAAAATTCGAATGACAATTGTCAACAACATTAAGTCTACTATTCCACAAACAGAAAATGCTAAAGAATTTCTAGCATTCGTGGAAGATCGTTTTCGTTCTGCTGATAAGTCTCTCGCTGGTACATTAATGGCAAAGCTCACAACCATAAAGTATGATGGGTCAAAGAGTATGCAAGATCATATCATCGAGATGACTAATATCGCAGCAAGACTGAAGTCCTTGGGATTGGCTGTGGAAGATTCCTTTTTAGTGCAATTTATGTTGAACTCGCTTCCTCCTGAATATGGGCCTTTTCCAATTAATTATAACACTATAAAGGATAAGTGGGATATTAATGAATTGGCTGGTAGGCTTGTTCAGGAGGAAACGAGGTTAGAAACTCAAAGGAATCACATGGTCAATCTTGTGGGTCAAGGAGCTGAAAAAAGAATGAAAGTCAAAGCCAAAAAGTTTAAGAAAACCAAAAGGCCGACTAATGTTTCTCAGGCCGAAGAAAAGGAACGAAAGATTGATAGATGTCATTTCTGTAAGAAATAAGGACACTATCAGAAAGATTGCTTAAAACGCAAAGCTTGGTTTGAAAAGAAAGGTATCTTTCATTATGCTTCTCCGATTTTCGAATCAAACTTAACTGAAGTTCCTAATAATACTTGGTGGCTTGATTCTGGTGCTACTACTCATGTGGCTAATATGTTGCAGGGATTCACTACGATCCAAACTACAAACCCAACAAGTGATTTCCTATTTATGGGAAATCGCATGAAGGCACCGATTGAAGGAATTGGGACTTATCGTCTAATCTTGGATGATGGCTATCAATTAGACTTATCTGAGACCATTTATGTACCTTCAATCAGTAGAAACCTTATTTCTGTTTCTAAGCTAGATGTTTGTGGTTTTAATGGAAAATTTGGATCTTATAGTTTTAGTTTGTTTAAGAATTCTAGAATTATTGGTTCTGGTTTTCTTGTTAATGGTTTATACAAACTAAAACTTGATAATATTTTTTTTGAATCTTTGCTCGCTGTAAATAGCAGTATTGGTCTTAAACGTAGCATGATGAATGAAAATTCTGCTTACTTGTGGCATAAACATTTGGGTCATATATCCAAGGAAAGATTACAGAGATTAGTAAAACATGAAATTCTTCCAAATTTGGATTTTACTAATTTCGAAATATGTGTGGATTGCATTAAAGGTAAGCAAACCAAACATATTAAGAAAGGAGCCACAAGAAGCACTCAGCTTCTTGAAATAATACACACCGATATTTGTGGACCTTTTGACACTCCGACTATTAATGGAGAAAAATATTTTATCACTTTTATTGATGATTTTTCACGTTATGGTTATTTCTATTTGCTTCATGAAAAATCTCAATCAGTTAATGCCCTTGAGACATACATAAAGGAGGTTGAGAGGCAATTAGATAAAAAGGTGAAAAATATAAGATCTGATAGAGGTGGTGAATATTATGGAAAATATAATGAGTCTGGACAGTGTCCTGGTCCATTTGCAAAGCTCCTCGAAAATCATGGCATATGTGCACAATACACTATGCCAGGCACACCTCAACAAAATGGTGTAGCAGAAAGGCGTAATCGGACTTTAATGGATATGGTCAGGAGTATGATGAGTAACTCCTCTTTACCCAAATTTTTGTGGATGTATGCTCTTAAAACCGCAACATATTTATTAAATAGGGTTCCTAGTAAGGCAGTTCAAAAGACTCCTTTTGAATTGTGAACTGGAAGGAAACCTAGTTTACGACACCTGCATGTTTGGGGTTGTCCAGCGGAAGCAAGAATTTATAATCCACATGAAAGAAAATTAGATTCTCGAACTGTTAGTGGTTACTTTATTGGTTACCCAGAGAAATCTAAAGGGTGTATATTTTACTGTCCAAAATATAGTCCGAGGATTGTTGAAACCGGAAATGCAAAATTTATTGAGAATGGTGATGTTAGTGGGAGTAATGAACAACAAAGTATGGAGATAAAGGAAGTTAAAGTAAATGTCCCATTATATATGGATATTCCTTCATCTATTACTTTACCGAATATTGTTTCTGATGTTGAAAGAAACAATAATAACATTGAACAACATTCGAATGAAGAACCATCCCATCAAATAACTAACTCACAAATGACTATTGTAAATGAACCACAAGAAATAGTAGTAAGAAGATCTCAAAGGGAAAGGAGATCAGCTATTTCAAATGATTATGTGGTATATTTGCAAGAGTCAGATTTTGAAATTAATGAGGATCTGGTTTCATATTCACAAGCCATTAATAGTGCTGAATCTGATAAATGGATCGATGTTATGAAAGATGAGTTAAATTCTATGAAGCAAAACAATGTTTGGAATCTTGTTAAATTGCCATCTGATTGTAAAAGAGTCGGGTGTAAATGGGTCTTTAAGACAAAGCGCGACTCAAAAGGCAATATTGAAAGATATAAAGCCAGACTTGTTGCTAAAGTTTATACTCAAAAAGATGGCATTGATTATAAGGAGACATTTTCTCCTGTCTCAAAGAAAGATTCACTAAGAATAATTATGGCACTAGTAGCTCATTATGACTTAGAGTTACATCAAATGGATGTGAAAACAGCCTTTTTAAATGGAGATTTAGAAGAGGAAGTTTACATGGATCAACCTGAAGGTTTTTCCATTGAAGGTGAAAGTCAAATGGTGTGTAAACTTAAAAAATCAATATACGGACTTAAACAAGCTTCCAGACAATGGTATATTAAGTTTAATACCATTATTACATCTTTTGATTTTAAAGAAAATAATTTTGACAGATGCATATATCAAAAGATTAGTGGGAGTAAGTTTATATTTCTGGTTCTGTATGTTGATGATATTTTGCTTGCTGCTAATGATTTGGGTATAATGTATAAGACTAAAGAATTTCTTGCAAAGAACTTTGAAATGAAAGATATGGGAGAGGCATCCTATGTGATTGGAACAGAAATATTTCGTGATAGATCACATGGATTGTTAGGATTGTCTCAAAAAACATATATTGAAAAAGTTCTTGAAAAATTCAATATGGATAAATGTTCACCTGGGGTTGTTCCCTTACAGAAAGGTGACAAATTTAGTCTTATGCAGTGTCCGAAAAATGATGTAGAACGAAAAGAAATGGAATCAATTCCATATGCTTATGTTGTTGGAAGTTTAATGTACTTGCAAACCTGTACTAGACCGGACATTAGTTTCGCGGTTGGTATGTTAGGCAGGTATCAAAGTAATCCTGGAATTGATCACTGGAAAGCTGCAAAGAAAGTGTTACGGTACCTACAAGGAACAAAGAATTATATGCTCACATATAAAAGATCCAATGAACTTGAGGTAATTGGATATTCAGATTCAGATTTTGCTGGATGCATTGATAGTAGAAAGTCCACATTTGGTTATGTGTTTCTATTAGCAGAAGCAGTAGTATCGTGGAAAAGTGCAAAACGAACTATCATTGCTTCATCCACTATGGAAGCAGAATTTGTAGCATGTTTTGAAGCTACAATTCTTGCATTATGGATGCGGAACTTTATTTCAGGACTTGGGGTTGTCGACACCATTACCAGGCCGCTGAAAATTTATTGTGATAATTCCGCAGCAGTGTTCTTCTCTAAAAATGACAAATACTCGAAAGGTACCAAACATATGGAATTAAAGTATTTTGTTGTTAAAGAGGAGATTCAGAAACAAAGAGTGTTTATTCAACAGATTAGTACTGAATTTATAATTGCGGATCCTTTAACGAAAGGTCTACAACCAAAATTATGTAAGGAACATGTTCTAAAGATGGGTCTTGGTTGTAATGATGATGAGGATAATTGATTATGTAATAACACTCTGAGCTCTATTATGTGTTTCTGATATACATTGACGATTTCTTGTTTCTTATGTTAGTATACACTAATGATTTAAACGATAAAGAAGAAAGTCATTTATTTGACATTATCGTGGACCATTATGACATTTTGAATGTATTTAAGTATCGATATGATATAAAAAATTCTAAGTGTTGTAGTATATGGAAGGAAATGTTCGATTAAATAGGACATAACCGCCATAACTCACATTGAACGATTTTCATATTATATATTATGATGAAATCATGAAGAGATTAATCATTATAAATACAATAAATTTTTATTAATTTTAATTAGACCAAGTGGGAGAATGTTAGAAAATTATATATTTTTCATGTTAGAAAAATATGTGTCAAATGGACAATGCATTATGTCTTAATATGACACATTAGGCATTAAGGTGTCAAATATACAATATAAATTTGACACATTATGCATTAAGTGTCATGCATTTAAACATTCATTTGACACCTAATTATGGTCTAATTAAATTAATATAAATTATTATGATGTGGATTAATCTCATCCGTTGATTTGGTTATGTGATGGACGTACTAGATTGAATTGAAATGTCTATATATAGCATGAACTTTGGTCCTCTCTCTACCACCAAAAACACAACTCTAACTCCATCTAAAAGAGAGTGATTAAGAAATTAAGGGTTAAGGGAGAGAAATCAATTTTCACTCATGGCTTCAAATGAAAATTCTCTTGGAAATTCAAGTAAGTTTTCTATCAATATTTATTTACGGTATTATGAAATTATTTAGTTTTAAAGATCCTTAGGTTTATGCTAATGATGTCTTGTTCATGCAAAATATAGCAAGTCGTATTATGCGGTTAATTACATTTAGTTAAATTCTGTCTAAGGAGGTCGGTACTTAAGCGGTCCGCTTGTGACCCTCCGATTTTTCCTGGGGATTTTTCTACTGTAATTATATTTGACATAATACGTGACTCGTATAATCTTTTGATATATGCATCAATTAAGATCATTTTTTTAAATCAAAAGATGTATTAATGGTATTAAATTTAATATACCATTATTGTGAAATTTATTTAAGTTTATATATTGATTTTTAAACTTTTTGATTGATTTGATTCATTCCACACACTTTTTGACTTTCACATTCCATGGAAAAACCTTTGGGTTGATCAATGTAAACTTCCTCCTCTAAATGGCCATTTATAAAGATTATTTTCACATTCATGATGTAAACTCCAAAGTCATAAGGAGCTACTAGTGGAATAATCTTTCTTTGTGACAGAAGATAATTCTCTTTATAATCAATGCTAATTTTTAAGTATAATCTTTAGCAAAAAGTTTGACTTTATATCTTTTATTATTGCCTTCGAGTCGTGTTTTGTCTTAAAAACACATTTATATCCGACTCTTTTACAATTTGGTGGCAATTTTAAAAGATCCCAAACAATATTTGCTTCATAGATTTCAACCCATCTTTCATAGAATTGATTCATTAATCATATTTAAAACTATTAATGGCTTGTGAGTATGAAACCGGATCATCATTAATTTCCACATCTGACTCTTGCAAATATACCACGTAATCATTTGAAATAGCTGATCTCCTTTCCCTTTGAGATCTTCTTACTGCTATGTCTTGTGGTTCATTTACATTAATCATATGTGAGTTAGTTGTTTGATGGGATGGTTCTTCATCCGAGAATGTTGTTCAATGTTATTATCATATCTTTTGACATTTAGGAACAACATTCAACAAAGTAATGGATCAAGGAATATTCATATGTAATGAAACATTTACCTTAATTTCCTTTATCTCCATACTTTGTTTTTCATTACTCCCACTAACATCACCATTCTCAAAAAATTTCATTTTCGGTTTCAATAATTCTCATATTATATTTTAAATAGTAAAATATGTACCCTTTAGATTTCTCTAGGTAACCAATAAAGCAACCTCTAACAATTCGAGAATCTAACTTTCTATCATGTGGATTATAAATTCTTGCTTCCGCTGGACAACCCCAAACATACAGGTGTCGCAAACTAGGTTTCCTTTCAGTTCACAATTCAAAAGAAGTCTTTTGAACTACCTTACTAGGAATCCTATTTAATAAATATGTTGCGGTTTTAAGTGCATACATCCACAATAATTTGGGTAAAGAGGAGTTACTCATCATACTCCTAACCATATCCATTTAAAATCTGATTATTGCCTTTCTGCAACACCATTTTGTTGAGATGTGCCTAACATAGTGTATTATGCACATATGTAATAACTTTCGAGGAATTTTAAAAATGGACCAAGACACTTTCCAGACTCATTTTATTTTCTATAATATTCACCACTTCTTTTATATCTTATATTTTTCACCTTTTTCTCTAATTGTCTCTCAATCTTTCTTTATGTATGCCTAAAGAGCATTACTGATTGAGATTTTTCATGAAGCAAACAGATTTACCATAATGTACATCAATAAAAGTGATAAAATATATTTCTTCATTAATAGTCGGAGTGTCAGTATTAGTGTGTGTATAATTTTAAGAAGCTGAGTGCTTCTTGTGGCTCTTTTATTGAAATATTTGGTTTGCTTAACTTTAATGCAACCCACACATATTTCAAGATCAATAAAATTCAAATTTGAATATATGATCCAAACGTTTATGCCACAAATACGCAGAATTCTTCATTCATTATGCTACTTGTAAGTCCAATACTGCTGTTTATAATGAGCAAGGATTCATCAACAATACCATCAAATTTTAGTTTGTATAGATCATTAATAAGAAAATTAGAATTTAATAAATCTAAAATTCTTCAACAATCTAAAATTATTAGATCGAAATTTGCCATTAAAACTACAAACGTCTAATGCAAAAACAAAATTAGGTTTCCACTGATTGAATGTACATAATTGGTCTCCGATAAGTCTAATTGATAGTCATTATTCAAGATTAGACAATGAGTCCCAATTTATTCGATCGATGTCTTTATGCAACTTTTTATAAATAGAAAGTCACTAATTGAGTTTGTAGTTTGGATTGTAATAAATCCTTACATCATATTAGCCACATGAGTAGTAGCACCATAATCAAGCCAGCAAGTATTATTAGGAACTTTAGTTAAGTTTGATTCGAAAATCGGAGAAGCATAATGAAAGATACCTTTCTTTTCGAACCAAGCTTTGCGTTTTAAGCAATCTTTCTGATAGTGTCATTCTTTCTTGCAGAAATGACATCTATCATTCTTTCGTTCATTTTCTTCGGCCTGAGAAACATTAGACGGCCTTTTGATTTTCGTTAGCATTTTTTGTTTGTGGAATAGTAGACTTAACGTTGTTGGCAATTGTCATTCAAAAAAAAACTTTAAACATAATCTATTACTGCGTTCTCATGCCTTAAGGTATAACTTCTTAACCTTACTACTTAAATCAATAATAGTAGCGGGTTTAACTTCCAATAATGCTAAGTTGAGATCCATGGAGTTTAAATGGAAATAAACTTGCTTAAGTAATTATCCAGAGAAGTTTGTACCATTAGTGACAGTAATAGATGATGCATGTGAATGAATTGCAACAATCGAATTTCTAATATAAAGCTCACAATTAATATAGATTCAGTAAAAAAATTCATAAAGTAGTTCTTCTTTGGGTAGATACTACAACATACTTTAAATTATATATATTCATAAAATAGGTCTCCTTTGGGTAGACACTACAACATACATTAAATACCATATATATAAACATAATGGATATTTATCACATTTTAATTAAATATATTTACCATCTTTGGATAATTAAATATATTTAACAACAATAATAATATATCCCAATATCGTTCAACAATCATAAAATAATAATTTATCTTTGGATAAATTCTTATCTTTTATCGATTATCAAACATTATACATTATTATGGTATTTTCATCATTATAATACATTATAGTTTAAGTTACTTTGATAACTTTAAACTATACATGTAAAGTTCATTCTAGTTTAAGTTACTTTGATAACTTTAAACTATATACGGAAAATTCATTTTAGTTTAAATTACTTTGATAACTTTAAACTATATACGTAAAATTCATTCTAGTTTAAGTTACTTTGGTAACTTTAAACTATAACAATTAATACATTTATTTTACATATAAAATGCATGTAAATTATAATTCATTATTCTCATCATAAACCAAAAATTAAATTAAATTACTATCATGAACTTTATGTTTTATATGTAAATTCAACCATAAATTCATAAACCTATCAATTATATATAAATCTATTATGTACAGAAATTATTTAGTTTTTTCAACCATGCGCTCTGATACCACTTGTTAGATAATGCAAACAATTATACGAGTCACGAATTATGCCAAATATAATTACAGTAGAAAAATTCCCAGGAAAGATTGGAGGGTCACGAGCGGACCCCTTAAATACCAACCTCCTTATACATAATTTTAACTATATGTAATTAACCGCATAATACAACTTGCTATATTTTGCATTAACAAGACATCATTAACGTAAACCCTAAGGATCTTTAAAACTAAATAATTTCATAATACTGTAAATAAATATTGATAGAAAACTTACTTGAATTTCCAAGAGAAATTCCGCTTGAAGCCATTAACGAGAAATTGATTTCTCTCCCTTAACCCTTTAATTTCTTAATCACACTCTTTAGATGGAGTTAGAGATGTGTTTTGGTGTGGTAGAGAGAGGACCAATTTCCATTCTATTTATAGACATTTTAATTCAATCTGGTACGTCCATCACATAACCAAATCAACGGATGAGGTTAATCCACATAATATTAATTTTTATTAATTTAATTGGACCACAATTATGTGTCAAGATGTGGGTTAATTATATGACACCTATATACATTATGTGTCAAATATACATTGTATATTTGACACCTTGATCATAATGTGTAAATAATACATTATATACTTGACACTTAATCAATGATGTGTCAAGTTATATAATGATGTTTTAACACCTTAATTATTATGTATATTTGTGTTAACTTAAGCACACTATCACTTAATTATTTTCTAACAGTTACATGTTCTTTGACCGGAAAAGAAACATTTCTGTCAAAAAACGCAATCTCTACCAAAAGAGATACCCACTTGGCAAGTGCATGGGCCACCTGATTACAAGTTCGGTTCACAAAATGAAAGCTCACCTCACACTCCTCACAATTAGCTAAGCAATCATCAATCAGAATTTGTAGATAATCAGATGCTTCACAGAGGTTACAAAGTGTGTTCGCCACAACAAGAGCATCCATCTCGCACCAGACTTTGTCAAAACTAAGGGTTCTAGCAAGGTTCAGACCAAAGTTAATAGTCTTAACTTTTGCAATTTCTGCGTTAATGCAGCCATGCAAGATTGAAACACCACTTCGGATCACTGAACCTGCAGAATTTCTGCAAACAGCACTTAACACTGAGTAATTCCTTTCCAGCGACACCGCTGCATCGGAGTTTAAATTCAAACATATAGGAGATGGAGGAGCCCAGGTCCGAGTACCTGCGCTACTTGTTTCCATCCCCTTCTCATCAGTGTTAGCATGCTTAAGGATTGAAGGTATACATTTGAATAACATCGGCGGGGGTAGTCGCTGGTTCTCGAAAATAACACTGTTGCAATCTTTTCAAATCAAGCACAAAGACACAAAGAAGATTTGGGGATCCCCCCACTTCAACGTAATAAACATAAGCGTTGGCCACTCCGGAGGAGTCCTGTTTTGGTATATATCTACCCTCAGACTCAGCGGTGACAGCAGCCATATAGCCTTGAACAACTTCAAACTCTTTCAGATAGTGAAGCAATGTTTCCTCTTCACTATGGCATCTCGGGAAAAGAGTAAAAATCGAAACCTTTTTTGACAAGATTGACATTACATGCGAGAGTGTTATGGCCGATAAACCAAAGGAAATGTTTAACTTTCGGGGGAATCGATAATTTCCATATATTATTCCAAATTCTTGCATTGGAGTTATCGTTCGACGGGCTATCTACATCTCTTCTCACTATATCAGCAGTAAGATAATACACTGATTTAATCGTAAAAATTCCCATCTTATTATGTGGCCATGACAGTTTATCCATAGGCATTCGATTATTGATTGAGATCTGTAAGATGTTGGCTACATCATCTTTTGAAAACACTTGTTTAATTCTATCTGAATCCCATCTTCCGTTAACTTCATCAATAAACATATTAACTCGACAATCAATTGGCATATTAGGCGCCCCAACCGGCTTCATAAAGCTCTCATTAGTTATCCAATTATCAGTTTTTTATAAACTGATCAACCATTACCTATTCGCCAAGCAAGTCCCGAAGTAGGCGCCTTCCTTCCCTCTAAGTTACTTTTTCATATAAAGATTGATCTTCAATTAGCATTATCCTTGAGAACATCTGTGGATGGGTAGTACTTGGCCCGAAAGACTTTGCTACAAAAAGATTTCATGTTCTGAAATAATCTCTATGCTTGTTTTGCCAACATCACCATATTAAAAGCTCAAAGATTCTTGAAACCTAAACCCCCGTGCTTCTTGGACTTGCAAATAGTATCCTAATTAACCCACAAAATTTTCAGTTTATCCTTCGTTCCTCTCCACCAAAACCTGGATATAGAACTTTACAAATCGTTGTCAATTGAAATGACTAACGCAAAGAAGCTCATTATGCATGTGAGTATAGATTGGGCTATGGATTTCATCAAGACTTCCCTCCCGGCTAGACAAAAATTTCTCCTTCCACCCAAAAATTCTTTTGTAAAGCCCATCCGAACGAATGAAAAAATAGGCTTCTTTGATTCCTATCATCAATGGCATCCCGAGATACTTCTGAAAACACTAGACCACCGGCACCTCCATTATGTTAACAATATCAGCTCGGGAATTACTTATTGTGCCAAAACTAAACATCTTAAATTTCTCAAAATTGACCATTTGCCCATGAGCATTCTCATATCTCCTGACAACCTCCTTCAAGTTCCTTCACTCTCAGACATTACCCTTTGCAAAACGTATGATGTCGTCTGCAAAAAATAGGTGATTAATGGTGGGACCACCTCTACAAACCTTTCCACCTGTCAACATACTTTCACTCAATCCCCCCCCTCTCAAAAGAGCCGAAAAGTCTTTTGTGTACAAAAGGAACAAATACAGAGATAACGAGTCTCCCTGCCTCATACCGCATTGATGGTAAATCAGCCCATGCGGCATCCCATTTATCATAACTGAAAACGACACCGATTGGATACAACACATAATAAGAAAGATAAAATGTTTGGGAAATGCCATATTCCTCATAACCCCCTCTATGAAGCTCCACTCCACTCTATCTTAGGCTTTGCTCATATAAGGTTTGATCGCCACTAAATCCCACTTGCCTTGAGATGTTTTTGCCATCAAATGAAACATTTCAAAAGCCACATACACTAAAAGAAAACAGTCGATTAGCGACGAATTTTAGCTCCGTATTTGAAATCTGCTGCTAAAATCTTTTTAGCGATGAATTTTGAATCCGTATTTCCATCGCTAAAATTGGCGGGATGAACCCCGCAAGTTTTCATTCAACTTTTAGCGACATATTGCTAAAAGTAATGCATTTAGCGACATAGTATACCATCCTTCGCTAAATGCATTACGTTTAGCGACGGATCCCAAAATTTGTCGCTAAACATATTATTTTTTATTTAGAAAACAATTATTAGTTAAAAAAAATTATTTATTAAAAAAGAAAAAGAGGTCAATTATGCCCCTAAGGTTTGGATTTAGGATCAAGTTATCCCTCAAAGTCCGGAAAGGTTCAAATATGCCCCCCACGTCTTAAAAAATGAACAAACAGGCCCTCCAATTTTGACAATCATGCCTCCAACGTCTCATTTATAAGTCAAAATGGGAGCTTGGTTGTTCATTTTTTAAGACGTTGATGGCACATTTAAACCTTTCCGAACGTTGAGTGTTTGCGTGATCCTAGAGTTAAACATTAGGGGCATAAATGACCTTTTTCCCTAAAAAATTATTAAAAAAATTATTAATTAAAAAAATTTATTCATTACAAAATAATTATTTATTAAAAATATAATTATTCACTACAAAATAATTATTTATAAGGGAGTAAAGTGTAAAAGTAAAAATTTGTTGTTTTTTTAGAACACGTGTTAAAAAACTATTTATTTAAAAATAATATGTATGAAAAAATAATTATTTTATATTGCGGGAGTAAATTGCAGGTATAAATATTAGCTCCTTTTATTTATATTTTAATATAATATATATATAGATATAGAACAAGAATCTAGTTGGTTAAAATGGAGTTATGCGCGGGGAAACTTGAGGGTTAAATAGTTTTTGGTGGGAGTAATGGAAGGATGGGTGACCAAGTGGGAAGTTGAGAAGTTCGCAAAAATCGCGAGTTGGTGATGGTAGGCTACGGATTAATTATTATTTCATTTTACGATTTAATTAAAAATATTAAATTAATTTATTTAATTTTTTTATTAAAAAATTAGCGACGGATTTAAATCTGTAGCTAATTCGTCGCTAAGTTTTTTTATTCCGTCACTACAAAATTTTGTGACCAGATATTTAGCGACGAACACCCAATGCTTAACGCGTTTAGCGACGAAATTAGCCATTTGGCAACAAAAAATCTGTCGTTAAATGTTTGTTTTTTAGCAGTGAAGAACATTGTCCGTAATAAGGTGGCCTAGAACAAATGCACCCTAAGACTCATGAATAACTATAAAAATAACCCGCTTAAACTTGTTAGCGAGAGTCTTCGAGAGTAGTGGACACGACAGCATTTGTAAACCTCTAGTTCTTCGGCCGATAGAAGATCATAGATATCTCTATACATAGGGGTGAGTATGAATTCGCCTTAGTTGAGATGTTATCCTTTAGCAAAAGTTGTCGCGATGATGAAGCAATTGGTTGTGATGCATAAAGAGGCAGAATATATGATAAATTTGACAAAAAAGTAACTTAAGGATGTGGTGTGTTTGGCCTGGTCAGGGTGTATAGGGTCATGGCACATATTGGCCTTTAGAAAGTTGTCTTAGTTATACAATGCTTAGTCTGGATTGAGCTTGTTTCTAGAAGAGTTCAGTAAAGGCGAAATACTTCAGCTTGTGACTGGGACTTTGAGCATTGAAGCAATTTCTAATAGGGTAATAGGCATGGGGCTAAACGTGAAGCAAAACCCTTTGATAACGGGCGACAAGAATAGGGACGAACCCATCAGATGATGCTTGGCGATTGGTTGACTGAATTTTGCAGACATGGATGAGGTTGTAGAATTGCGACCACCCAAGTTCTATTGTAAAATGGTTCTAATCTTGCAACCTAGGCTCTGAAGTCATCGTTCGATAAATGCCAATTCCTAAATGCCCCTTTGACCTAGAAGGATGCATGATGAGGGCGATTGAACCGTGGAGGTGAGTAGTCGTTGAATGGAGCAGCATTCTTAAGGAGTTCTGGGAGTGAGTTGAGAATCAACCTGAGGCAGTAATGATCAGAATCTATCAGCATATCAGCACTAGTACCTCAAAGTTAGCATATGTGTTGGAAGAGAGGACGTCATTGATACGGTCGCGATCTGACTTGGTAATTTCCTAGTCTGGTGAGCTATTAGTGCTGAGGAAGGAGTCAAAATCAAATGGTGCCTAAATAGATAAGGCGGCGAATGACTAAATAACCTTACTTTGAGAGTTGTTTGAGACTTGATGTTGTTGCGAGAGAGTTGAATCTTTTTGAAGTTTAAAATGCAAATCGGTTGGAATAAGAAAGTGGAGATATTTATATTATCAATATCCAAATAAGGAAGTCCATGAGTAGGAATTTCAAAAATCATTTTCGGTTAACTAGATGCGTGCCGAGTGGCCCGGTGAAAGACCAAAGGAAAATCTAAAGCTCCGAGTCGGTTGGAAAAAACAATCCCAATATTATTATAATGTGCTTGTTAAGGGCATTGTTTCCATCGGTCCAAAATAGGCCCAATCTTATGGCTGAATCAAAAATAGTCTTAGATGTCCAGAGGTTAGCCTAAGATAAGGTTATGGCCCAACCCGGTACGAAATATTCAAAAAAATTATTTGAGAAGTGGAGTCTCAAGAGAAACTGAGTAACAGTTAGATTCATCATTATCTCCAATACAAGAGTTACACTCTTGTTAGTATTAGGTTTTTTAGTCTAATCAGGACATTAAATCATGGCTATAAATAGCCAAGTCTTTATTATATTCAGTACAAACATTATCAATCAAACAAACAATAAGTTCCGGCTTTTTATCCCAATTTTCGGATTGAATTTAACTTATGAGTAGTTTTAATATCTTTCTCGCTCGAATCTCTAGATTTCCAGATTGATTTTTATAATTGCAATTAGTTTAATGGTTACATTAATCACACCATGTGGTCATTATTCATGTGTGATCCGATTAAAGCATCATACCGTAAAGATCCATTTGTAAATTCAAAAATTCAACCTGGGAACTATTTCCTCGTAAACAGAACCATTAATATATTGTGTGAGCCATTTGGTGGTTAGATAAGTCCTAATTGATGACTGTATTCGCAGTTCTCATCAATTTTTATAAAATAGTTCACTCAATTTATTAAAAAATCGCTCATCTATGTATTTTTCATTAATTTTAATAGAAATATAGCCTATGAGAAAACAAATCAGATGTCAAAATTTATATTCAGCAAAAAACATAGACCGTAAAATTTAAAGTTGAATCAGTTATCTCCGTATATGCAGTAGTGAGAGCCTAGCCAATTAGATCAAATCTCACTTGCAAATAAATTTTAATTTTCCAATTAGTCATCTTTCATTTTGTCAACGATGATAATCGATTTTTCAAAATTTTAATTGTTTGTTGCTAGTTATGGAGGTATACTTCAAATTTATAATCTCTTAATGTAGCTAGAGGTGTATTAGTCATCTCAAAATGGCCCACATTGGCTTTCAATTTGTTACCTGACCTTTTAATTTTGGGTTATAAAATCCATGGATATATCCAATGTTATTAAAATTGGAACGGACCGGCCGGTCCGACCGAGTTAACCGGGAACCGGACCCCAATCCGGTCCGGTTATATACAAAAGTCAACTTTTCTGAAAATCGGTCAAAAACCGGATCGAGCCGGAAAAATCCGGTTTTGACCAAAACCGGCCAGATCCGGTTTTCAAGAAATTATACTAAAAAATATACTCCCTCCGTCCCAATAGAGTTGTCCACTTTGAGGAAAAAATTTGTCCCAAAACTCTTGTCCACTTTCAAAAAGTAACTAACTTTTACACTTAGTTTTTCCATATTAGCCCTATTAAAAATCCACTAATGAGTAAATTGAAAGTAAATTACAAGTTGACCCTATATTAAATAGGGGTATGACAAGAAAAGTAAAGAAAATTTTACAAAATCCATAAGTAATAATTGCTTTTCTTAAACTGTGTGATAAATGCAAAGTGGACAACTCTATTAGGACGGAGAGAGTACTTTTTTTGTCCAAAAAATATTTATGTGGTTCCTTTTTACACATGTCTAGATCTCATGTGTTTATTTTTTCTCTCCCTTGCACACATTTTACTTTTACTTTTTACTCACACTTTACTTTTTTTTTCCTCTCTCATACATATATATTTTTCTCTCTCTTATAATAACTCATCTTTTCTCTTTCATATACAACACTTTTTTTTCTCTAACACAAATTAATTATAATACATATTTTTAAATATTATTCTTTATTATTGTATTTCACACAATATTTATTAAAATTAATTTTTATTTCTCATATATAATAATTATTCTATATGCTCTTAAACATTAATTATCTATAATTATATTTTAATTTTTACATAAAAAATTTAAACAATAATATTATATATATATTTTATCATATTTTTTTTATAATACTATATATTTTTAATTTTAAAAAATTATATTTATTAAAATTAAAAAACCCGGTTGAACCATGAACCCTTGACGAAGCCGGTTTCAGTTCCGGTCCGGTTTTAAAAACATTCGATATATCATTTGATTGGTTGTAGATACCAATGTGATATGTCATATCTTTTTTTTCTTGTTGAGAAAATGATATGTCATCTTTGATTATGTGAACTTCTATAGTTTTGCTATTATGAGTGTGATGAGTAACTATTATACTGCTCCTCCTCTCAAAAGTATTTGCTTATATTTATGTTCATGTTATTTGGTCGGTCTGCTCGCAACTATATACTGAGCCCAATTGATGTGAGTGTTTGGCTGTGGGACCTGAGTGTTATTATCGTGCCTAGCCTATCCAGCTCTTTGTACGAGAGCAATCAAGTAGTCTATGTCTAGAGGCGGAACTATAGTACTAGGGTGGGGCGAATGGGGTGGTAACTCCATCCCGGTTTCAAAATGTTAAATAAATATTTTTAAGATAATTCGATAAAAAAAATTAAAATTATGTCAAATGACATTATCGAATGTTGTTCGATCTGAATAATAAAATAAGATTAATATCAAATTATGTCATAATTTTTTGCATTTTTTTTTTCAATTTAAGTATAATTATCAAAACATCTCGCCTAATATATGTACCTTTCATAATGTGGCGTATATAACATAAACGACTAAAATAACATCGTTGTAGTCATTCACACGGCCAAAAATGACATCATTTTTATAAAAGAAAAACATAAAACAAAAATTGAGCTATAAAAAAGCTAATATATTCAAAAACTATCGATCTTTTTTTTATCAAGGCTAATCCTCTGAAAACCCCCTCATATTTCAACCTTCTTTCGTTTGCACCCTCACCTTTTAAAATCGTCAATTTACCCAAATTATCACCTTTGAATTTTAATTACACCCTCAAAGTACTAAATTGATCTATTTTCATTGGAAAAAAATCCAAATTAATACTTTATATTTAATATATATTCTAAATAGTACTTAATGTTAAATATTTAACAATAAAACCATCTTCCCTAAAAAAATTAATTAAACTAAATTGTTTAACAAAAAAATTAAAAAAAATTAAATTTTTTAGCCCATTAATGCAGACATGAATACAAGAAACTACAGAAACATACCCAAAACGAAAGTAGTAGAAAAAAAAAAGCAAAATGAACATATAGTAGGTATTAGATTACTCATGACAGTAATTAGAAACAAAGATGATGCACATAATAGTGAGGAGAAATGATAAAAGGAGCCTAAAAAACCAAAACTAAAACAATAAGAACAGAAAGTTTTGATCAAATGCTGCTAATTACTCCACTTGTGCATGAACTGTTAGGCATTCGTTTACTTTATCTAAAATTATTATTACAACAGCCAACACAGTGACCAAGCCAGCTCCAAAATTCAGGTAGGGAATCAGAAAACATAATTAAAATTTCTAATTATTAAAATTTCTAATATAAAACAAAATGGAAAGTTAAAAATTACATTATATCAAATGTATCCATTTTTTAATTATTTTAAAAATCTTCTTAATTTTCCACTTAAAAAATTGATGATTTTTTACGATTAGTTTTTTATATACTATATTTAATTATTATATAATCAATTTAAATTAGTTTTAAATTAAAATTATAAATTTTATAATTAAGTTTAAGTACCTTCAAACCGAAGTCCGATGAGTGGTGTTGAATTTTTCATATTAACAAAAGAGGATTCAAAGAAAAAAAATTAGTCAAATTGTTGAGTTGCAAATGCACATCATGTATATTTTTGTAGAAATTAATTTTACCGTAATTGAAAAAGGTTAAAAAATTAAGACTATATTTTTGATAGAAAATACATAAAAGTTTAGAATTAGAATTAAAATTTAATTTGAATATAAATGTTTATATAAAAATTAAAATTTACTATAGATTTTATTTATTATACATGTCTGTTTTAATTTTAAACTAATTTAAAATTTACATTTAGTTTTGTTATAAATAAATTATTTTTATGTCATATTTTTTTATTTGGTGAAATGTGGTTAACATATTAGCAAAGTTGCAACAAACCTAAAAAAATCGAACTAGTTTAAATTAAAAAGAGAAATTATGTTAGTGACAACAAGTCTTTATAAATATGTTAGTGACATGTCTTACGGTCTCGTCCGTCTGGAAACCAACATCCAAGTGAGGAGCCCAGATTTGGCCTGATAATTTTCATTTTCTTTAAATTCTTTTTGAATATTTTTGTTAAAAAAGTTAGTTTATTTAATTTTTTAGGTAAGATGGTTTTATTGTTGAAAAGTTAACATTTGAGGACTATTTAGAATATATATTGAAATATAATGTATTGATTTAAACTTTTTCTAATGGAAAGAGGTCAATTTAGTATTTTAAGGGTGCAATTGAAATTGAAATGTGATAATTTGGATATAATTGGCGATTTTGAAAGGTGAGACTGCAAATGAAAGAGGGTTGAAAGGTGAGGGGTTTTTCAGGGGATTAGTCTTTTTTCAATAGCACCGCACTTTATAATTTCATCAATTACATCATATTTTGTATTTTTTTTATATTTGAGCACCTTAAATTAAAAAAATAAATGATTTTATTATTATAAAGATCAAATTTTATAAAACAACCAAATTTAAGGGTCATTTTATACTTTTTTCTACTTGGACAAATTTAAACAAGTCCCTTAACTTAAAAAACTTTCAAATAAATCCTAAATAAAAAATTAACTAAATAAATATATAATTAATTATTTTATTAAAAATTAAATAAATATTTAAAACCAAATCCGCCGCCACCCGCTTTTTCCGCTCTCCGTTTCCGGTCTTCCATGGAAGACCAGCAGATCTGGTCTTCCTTGTGAAAGACCAGCTCGTCTTCCCAAAGGAAGACCAACTGCTCGTCTCCGGTGAAAGACCAATGACTAAGAGCGGAAGCGGCGGGTCCGAAAAGAGATGGTGACGGAGAGCGGCGGTGGGTCCAAAGAGAGGCAGTGACGTTTTATTTAATTTATTTATTTATATTTTTTTTATTGTGAAGAAGAGGGTTTGTATGTATAATTTAGAACATCATATGTTATTTAAAAAATTTAAAAAATGTGAAGGATTTGTTTTGAACTTCATACAAATGATAAGAGTTTAATTTGATACTTCATGGTGCTATTGAAACGTAAAAATACGAAATAGGATGCAATTGACGAAATTATAAGGTCGTGGTGCTATTAAAAAAAAGTAAAGTTCGGTAGTTTTTTAGGGTATTAGTCGCTATAGAATGAATTTTTTGAAAGATTAGGATGTTAAGTGAGACGTTTTGTAAATTGTGCTTAAATCGAAAAAAATACGAAAGGTTGTGATATATGATGACATCAACCCAAATAAATATGATTTTGTTCATTTTAAAAACTTGGCGTGCAGTTTAATATATATTTTTTAAATCAATAAATATATCGTTCCATTAAGAAAAATTAAAGGTTGTATCGCTTAATGAATTATAAATCTCCACATTTGATTACATTTTTTTAGTTCCGCTATTACATCTATTTGTGGTTTTATTTTGATAATGACGTGTGACAACTGATAACAGTTGGTAGAATGCGTGTCGAGGATTTATTATGCACGGAAATTCCAAAAAAAATGGAATTATTTTTAAAATACCTGATTTTTAAATTTATTTACACTTTTTTTTCATAATTTTAGTTGTTATCCTTTTTATATATATATTTACAAAAATATCCTACTATATATAAAAGGCTTAAATTTATTATAGCGCATTTTATACGCACACAGCTCTCTCTCTCTACTTCTCTACTTTCAAAAGTCTCTCTTTCCTTCTTCTTCTCTTTCGTACATCTACTTATCTTAACTTTCTCTTATGTTGGTCTACTTTTCCTACACATCGCTTTCTTCCATCTCGCAGTCGCGCGTCTTCCGGTGGATTTCTGGTCGTGATTTTCTCGCTGTCGTGTTTTTTTTGGTGGATTTCTCATCGCCGCGATTCTTTCATTGATTTTCTCATCAGTGTACTTTTTTCGATGGATTCCTCGATATCATTTTTACATTTTTTGTAATTTTTTAGATTTTTTGTAAACAAATTATTGTAAATCTATTATTTTTTATTTATAAATTCTTCTATTTTTCATATAATTATTTTGTCTTTCTCTTTTTTTATGGATTTGATCTTTTATTTTGATGCTAATAATTTAGTAACAACGAATTGATTTATGGTGTATTTGTAGTGTTTTATGATGAATTTACGTTATATTGTATTTCTGGAATTCTATAGTGTATTTCTGGTGTATCTATGTTTTTCTATTGTATTTCTGGTATTCTATAGTGTATTTCTGGTGTATCCATATTTTTCTATTGTATTTCTGGTATTTTTCTAATTTATTTATGGTGTATTTGCAATATATGTGGTGTATTTGCAGTGTTTTAATGATATACACTATAAAAAAGACACAAAAACACTATATATACATTATATATACACCATATATACACCTTAGATATGCTATAAAAACAACATAGTCACACTAAAAACATCCTATATAAACTATAAAAACACCATAGTTACACTAAAAAAACACGATAAGAAAACAAAAAAAAATCTATTAATAAGAGCAAAAAATATTTAAAAGTGAAAAAAAATATTTTTAAAACTAAAAAAAAAGATATTTTTGGTAAAAAAAAAAGTACGGTGTGTTTTAAAACAATGTAAAGTGAAAAATAGAATACGAAATAGTGTACTGTAGGAAATTTTCTTAAAGTAAATACATTGTCCCTTTTGAAAAATGTTTTTATTTTCAAAACTCTTAAAAATATTTTCGTACCATTTTTATAAATAACAAAAATTAAATATTCATCTCCCAAAGAATTATTTTATGCGTTCATAAAGATAGAAAAAATTATCATTTTTGTTGTCCATTATAAATAGAATAAATACGTGCATTTAATATTAGTTATTAATATTCTTGAGAGATTTTTAGGTAAACTCAGTCTACCACATCATCCATAGACTAACCTATTATATTATGACACGTCATTAAAATAATGGCATTATCGTAATTTTATTTATTACTTATTTACATTTTTAGATAGTAATATTACGATAGTGTCATTATTTTAATGACGTGTATAGTGTACGGATGACGTGCTGGACTGAGTTTACCTAAAAATTTCTCTAATATTCTTACAGTCTTACCATATGCATCTAATGCAGTGACTTTGATCTTTTCAAATCATCAATCCACACTGATTTATTAAAAAAAAGATATTTAGAAATATTTTAATAATTAAACTATAATCAACTACTTTCTTTATTGGGAAAAGAGATAAATATGTCCCTATCGTTTAAGATATGCAACAAGTTGGCCTTTTTCGAATTTCGACTAATATTTTAAAAGCAGACCATATAAATAGACCTTTTGTATAACAACGTTTACAAAACGTTATTTTCTACCTATGTGGTAGGGGTGGGCAAAAAAACCGGTCAAACCGATTAACCGAACCGAAACCGGAAACCCGAACCGGAAAATGTGGTTAACCGGTCCAACGGTTTAGGTTTAGGTTTTGATTTTTAATTTTCATGGTTAATGGTTTAAGTTTAGGTTTTGGATTTCTAAAAACCGTGGTTAATCGGTTAACCGGTTTATATATATATTCATATATTTTTAATAATTAATAAGATATATTTTATGATCTGTAAAATAATATGGATTTTATAATATACACAATAAAATCTAATTATAAAAATATATTGACATATATTTTATTTAGGAATATTTATATATTTTAGGAGAATTTATATATGAAAATATTTTAATAGAAATTTGTTTTCCTTATTAAAATATTTACTTAACAGAAATATAAATATTTAAGTATATAAATAGTAGAAAGTGGACGTGAACAACACCACAAACAATTCAAAAAATACAAACCTAGCTTTAATATTACTCATAAATTATTTATAAATAATAATAGTTTTAAATATTTGCATTGACTTAACTATTTATAAGATAGTTTAGATTTATATTTTTAATATAATTTGAATTTCTATAGTTTTTTTTTGTTTGCTAAAAAATCAAATAGAATTAAAATTTTATCTTTTTTGTCTTTAATTTTTCTAATGGTTATATGGTTAAAAACCGTAAAACCGAAAAACCGAACCGTTTTTTATGGTTAACCGATTTACCGGTTAACCGTTTAAAATTTTAGGTTTAGGTTTTTAATTTTAAAAACCGTATTACAATGGACCGGTTTACAAATTGCCCTCATGGACCGGTTAACCGGTCCATGTCCACCCCTACTATGTGGAATGTCCATGTCATATTCTACGTGGCAAAAATAGGGCAAATATGCTTCTATGTTTTAGGACGAAAGTAAATTGGCCCTTTATAAATTTTCGATCTCAATAAAATCTTGATGTTTCAAAATCAGTACATCCAAGCCACTATCTCTATCATTATTAATGAAACGCTTTGTGCCGTTACTCAATGTCTATGTGGAATACTCATATCATTTAACATCTCAAATAAAAAAAAAATCACGTGTCTTATTCATTTTTAAAATTCAAAAACATTTTATTTTTTCACTCTAAATCATAAATTGGTGGGCCTTTTCCAAGGTCTGCTTAATCAAATCAGCTAGAGAAAATTACACATATGGACTAAACAAGGGCTTTTATTACAAAAATGCTAAGCCTCTTAAATTCTTTCATCAATGCTAACTTTTTCTTTACATCTATGAGCTAAACACGGTAAATTATTACATCTCATACATAGTTAATCCTAGCCTTCCACTTATTATATCTTTGGTTCATTTTTTTCATAAACCAACACATATTGCTTTTCTTTTCCTTTTTCTTTTTACTTTTTATATTTTCTTATTTATTCCAGCCATGTTAACCTTTTCATCAATTTTTTTTGTTCTTTTTAGTTCTCCATTTATTTATTTATTTTATTATTTTTGATTCCTCATTCCTTAAATCAAACCCTCATTTTTTTATTATTCTATATAAACACATGTCATGACTAATAACCTGAAAGAATTTAGTTTTGTGTTGTTTTAGTAGTGAGAATTGAAGATTGAGTGATTAAAAAGAGTTGCGGAAATGGTGTTTATATAAAAGAATTTGATGGAGTGATGTGTGTGTGTAAACATAGGCACGTTATGAGCCAAAGAGGGTGATGGATGGCAGTATTAGTAGGTGGTGGTGTTAATATTGTTGTAACAAACACATAATTTTGTTATTAATTATAGAATTTGCTATTGGTTATTAACAGGTGTTGGACCCTCTTTATTTAATGCTTTTACTTACATTTCTATGTTATATATACCTTTTTTTACTAATTGAGATCAGATATTAATTTATCACCGAAATATAAAGTTGATTAATTAACTTCCGATAAGTTGTTTCCATCAACAACAAAAATGTAGTTTCCAAAAGACCTTTTTTGATTTTTTTTATGGTAAATTTTTGAGAAAAATTACACTATGCATCTTTCTTTTTAATTTTTTTATATGAATACGCTTTAACTGCTATAAAAATAGTCTTTTTTAATTATTAGTTTTATAAAATACCTCATTTTATTAATAAGCTATTAGTAATCTACCAAAATGCGTTTTTTTTTTTGCAAAAAAAAAAATAGAACGTATTTTTGTAAACATTTAGTTGAATCGACTTCATCTTGAGTATTTTTGTAAAAAGCCCAAAATTTTGTCGGTGAATCGACTTCATTTTGAGTTCTTAATTTAATAGCATTAGAGGCTAATTGAGAACAATAAGAGCTGTAGTCAAATAAAAGGGGGATAATTTTGAAAATTTCCAGTCTGAATTGCCCATAATAAATATATTATTAAAATTATATTTGATATGTATGATTTATGTATTTGAGATGTATTATTTATATATTTTTATGTGAGTATATCATTTTTTATATTTCTTCTTTAAATAATTATAAGATTATGTATTAGATTTGTTTCATATATGTATTTGAGATATATTTTTTCAATACGTTTCATTAATATTATTTGACTATCTTCGAGATACATATCAGATACATATGTTATACATTTCAGATACATGTCAGAAACATCTCAATTACATTTATTTTGAAATACATATTAATTCATCAAATGTGTTTGACATGTTTCTTAAATGTATTTATTAGACAAATTGGTAATATATAATTTATACATGATAAATATATCTTTGGTATGCGTTTTCTCGTTAATGGTGGTACCTCAATGCCTTCGAGATACATTTTCGGTACATCTCATATACATTTTCGGTACATCTCATATACATTTTCGATACATCTCAAATACATCATCAATACATATCGGAAACAGTTCAAAGAATATTTAAATATATATATATATATATATATATATATATATATATATATATATATATATATATATATCGTTTAGATGTATTTTTAGATACATCTTTCATATACAATTAAAACATGATAAATATATCTTTAATACGTATCATTGATAAATAATTTATACAATTTACAGAGCATCTGACATATTTTTTATTTTAATATATGTTACATATAAATTTTAACTACTCGTAAGTTATATATTTAATGCGTTAAATATATAACTCAAATACAAATACTATACATATTTGACACTTTTTGTACATATCAGAAATAGTTTCGACGTATATTTTTTATTTTAATATATGTATTATGTGTGTATTTTGAGATGTAGTATTATCGATATATCTCTGATAAATTATCGATAAATCTATGATACATCGTGGATAAGTGTTTGTAATTCAAGTGAGGATGTTTAGTTTGATAAAAGTTGAGCTAAAAAAAAATCACAACTTATTATTTGTATGCTTCAATTTATTGTGAATAGTAACATATCAAAATGTTATTGATATTATTTGATGCGTGAATTTTAATTAAAGCACGTGATACATGTATCTTTTAATTTAAAATATATTATACATACACCTTAGAGACACATAAATAATACATATTAATAATAAATTTATTTATTTATTTATTTTTATTTTAGAAATATGAAAAAAATAATAATCAGATATGTCCTTGATACATATATGATACATAACAGATACATAAACGATACATGTTTGAATAGTTCGACAAAATGCCGCGTGACTGACGCATGCATCTGACGCGCGTGTCAGACGCATGTCAGACGCGTTTCTGACCTATTCTGACGCGTTTTTTACCTTTTTTTGTTTGTTTTGTGTGTGACAAGTGTTGCATTCTCATTGAAAAGGTATTAAATGTAAAGTTTCAATTTTTTGAGGTGCTCATGTAATATTTCAGCAAATTTAGCATTGTTATTTTCTTCCTCTTTTTGTGTAATTTTGTTATTTTCTCAATCAGCTATGTTTAGACTGTGCGATCGGTCGGTTCGGTCGGTTGCGGTGATCGAACTGAAAAAACCAAAAACCGAAATAGATTGAAAATCCAACCGAAATTAAAGTTGGTTCAAACCGAAATAAAAAAACCAAAAAATTTCGGTTCAGTTCGGTTTAGTTAAAAACCAATTTTTTTTAATAATTTTGTTTAATTTATTAATATGGACTTTTTAAAAATTATTGATTAATAATTATCTTACATATATTATTAGTATATTTTATTTATTATAATAAATTTATTACTAATATTTTATTTATTATAATAAATTTATTAACTTATATATTAGATATAATTAAAGAATAAATTATATAAAAAGTATAAATTAAAATTCTAATTTTATTTTTTTCAAAATAAAAAATAAAAAATTTGTTATTCGGTTTTTCGGTGGGTTCGGTTTGCAAGAACCTAAAACCGAATTGAAAGCCGAATATTAAATTTTTAGGTTGACAAAAACCGAATCAAACCGTTTTAGCTAAAATAACCAAACCAATGTTAAAATTTTGGTTCGATTCGGTCTTCGGTTCAATTTGGTTTTTGCACTAACTCTATTTGTGTTTAACTATGATAGTAATTTTATGCATTCTTCTACCATAACATCTAGGAGAATTTATAGAAGTGAGAAATAAAGAGTCCAAAAATCAAACGAAAGCTGGATAGAAATGAAATAAGGACTTCAGTTTCAGTCAATATTACGGGTTCACTCAGTATAATATTATAATAAATACTGATTTTCTGGTTCAATTTGGTTTTGAAAATCAAAATTTTCAGTTAGCTTTTAGTGTAAATCAGACTGGAAAAAACAAAATGCACCAAAAAATGGTTCGCTATGAACTTTTTAAAAAGTTAAATTTCAGAATTTGAATTAGTTTGAACGAACATACATCCTCTGCCAATGATCTCTACCTCAGTTGGTTAAGGAGTGAGGCATCGAATCTCAAGGGGCCTGGTTTCGAACCCCCTTATGGACAAAAAGAAAATGAAGATTAGTGAAGATTTATGGAGAAGGCTACAAGCGTTACAAGCGACGGATGCGGCATCGTCCGCCAAGATGGCGACTCCCGTAAGGCGATATACTCAATATAACACGGCGTGGATGGTGTGATTGGAGTATAATTTGTACATATTTGTAATGTTGTATATGTAGTTAGCTTATATATCTATCTCTGTTAAAAAAAAAAAAAGAACATGCATCCTAGTGGCTACACCATTTTGTTTCTCTTTACACCAATTTAATAAATCTTGTGGCATCATTCGATTTACATGAGAATTCTGACGTGTTAGAGGAAAAAAATTAGAAAAAACTTATCAAAACACTTCATTAGTTCAAATCTGGAAGATTTTAATGTATGCGTTGCTTGATTCGCAGATCGTCTTACGAAAACAAATGATAAATTAAGAAACCGCTTCACTAATTCAATGAAATCTTCAACCAAAACTTCACCTCTATCAGATATTGGGTTTCTAATATGTAACTGCATCCATAGCATCACACTCGATAATAATATTATATACGCTTTAAGCTAACTAAGAGCTTCACGGGTTAGAGGAAATTTGTTCAGCAACCCTTCTTAAACATACTTTTTGATTACACAAAGTCGCTGTACATTACGGGCTTCTGAAACATTTACGCGACTAATTGAAATGATTGACTGAAGTCACTGACCATTATGCTTTCGTTTAACCAACTGATATACAAGGTTGATCAAATGCACTCTGAGGCATCAACATACAAAAGCTACTTAAAGTTAAAACTCTAAGACAACTACCAAATTTATGTTTACACTTTCTCAAGAGCTGTTCTATACAGCAACAAAGGTACAGGAACCCCTAAGGTACTAATACAAAATTACCCAAGGACCAATAGGTTATGTCGATGCCCTATGCGTATATAATTAAGTCAAAACTTCTTTCTAAGCATGATAATAGGATCTCTAAGAAAAGAGTACTATAGAGATCATGAGAAATACCCGAGATGAGCTGACTCATTCAGGAGTGTCTCTAGTTGTACCACAACCGCCTCCTCTGCCACTGTCCAACCGCCATTCTTATTTTCTTGATCAGATGGGTTGGAACAACTCTGGAAAAAATAATTATTCAAATGAGATTCTTGCATACATGCACATTATGTAAAATCAACTGAACTTTAAAGCCTAATCTAGTGGAAGTTCATGAGATTTCCAAGTCTTAATCAACAATTATGGAGGCAATACAAAGTACAAAACCTACCACTTCATATAGAAGATGATAAACTGATACTGATTCAACTAGCAAATTGTTTCATTGATACCAATCACTTACAGAAAGTAAAGGCATAAGTTCATTATAACCAGAAGCATGGATTGGTATATAATCTGATACTTGTCTATGGCTACAAACAAACAGTTTTCTTTAATTTTTTTCTCATTCCTATTTAAGTTTTTGTATTATATTTTTCTTATCCATATGAGCACAAAAAAAAATGAGTACTAAGTCCACGATTGACAGATTAAACATAAATTAAAACTTGCCTTCGTGCAAGTGAAAACAATGACTGTCATCCAATTCCAATTCTCTAGTGCCTGTTTTTGACAATCATCGGCAGCACCTTGTAGAAAATATATTAATGGGGGCATCAACTGCATTTCATAGTGCCTTAAACTACCACAAAGCTTGCATTGCCCTGGATCTTCCAACTCTTGTATTGGTAGAAGAGGCTGCCCACCATACAAGTACCTGAGTAGACGAGAATGTCATAAGAAAATTACGTTGAGCAAAAGAAAGAATTCTAACAGATGCACAAACTATGTTGAACAATCAGGAGGCACCAACAGCTAATAATTTTCCAGATAAGCGTGAAAAACTGACACTTTCTAGAAGACAGCAGAGAAAAACAGACGAGTTAAATGATATCTAATTTATTTGAAATAAACATCCAGCATATGTAATATCTACTTTTTCTAGAATAATAAACAGGACTATGTGCATGTACATTTACATTTACACAAGTATGTCTCTCATAAATCTTAACACTCAAAATAGCAGAAGTGTGGTTAGATCACACACACACACTCGGCATGACTTCTAAGATCAATAGATAAAATTTGAAAAAGCTAGATAAGGCCTTTCTTTCAGAAACAATGGGACCAAAAACTCAAGTAAGAAGTAAAAAAAAACAAAAACATCATGAGTTAATGCCTAAATCCCTCCCCTTTCTAAAAGGGAAAAAAGGAAAGAAAAATCAACAATGACAAAATGAGGGGAAAGAATGTAAAGTGAAAATGAACAAGAATTATTATTAGAACAAAGAAGCCAATCAAATAGCCATTCAGACATGGACAAATATCTAATGCCATGCATTTCCAACCATAATCTATCTCTACAAATTTTCCAGTAACTGAGAGTCTGGCATGTTACACTGATAAATGTAGCATTGCTGAAGACAGATAGTTTTAAGGTGCGATGAAGAGGTCTGGTCATCATCATTGGAAAAGCTCTAATCTCATGGAAGTCATCACATAAAAATTCAGAGTAATGGCAGTTATTCCAAGGGAAGAAAGTGTACTCACTTTTGAGAAAAATGAGGATGAATAATTACATAATGCAATTTTACTCCAACAGGATCTTATAGCATTAAACAAGCAAAAGGATGGTATCCAAGTATGCATGCTAAATACTGATTATCTAGATCAAATTAGACAAAGCCAGGCTTAAAAAAACCATGCCATGCTCTATCGTTTAAATAGTGTTCCTTGAATATGTTACAAATTTTTGTCCGAGGAACCCTCATTAGTTACATAAGCTTAAATGTAAAACAAAGCAAAAGAGAAAAATCAAATTATGCAACTAAGGACCTACACTTTTAGTGGCTTAATACCTGAAGCATTGCTCAGGGGCAGCATCCAACTTCTTCTTGAACTTGAGGTAAGTCCTATCAGCAGTTAAAGCTTTATCATATTCATAAGCTTCCTTTGCCCATACTTCTTGTTCTTCTTCCCCATCGTCCCTTTGTTCTTCCTTAATAGAAAGAGTGGTATAGTTTGAGCACATAGAAGAAACATCCCTTGAGGATGATTCCACTTGAGTGTAAATGTAAAAACAAGGAACCACTGCAGTTATCAACAAACGAACCAAATTAAAATTTATTAACACACTAAACCCATAGCTCAGTGAAAAGTTAGACAACAATTTTACAAGAATCCAAATTCAGCTAGAATAATTATAAGGAACCAACTGCCTTCTATGTCTCCATAAGTATAAGGAGCATAAGTATAAAGATGAAAACAAATTACCGGGTGAGTCTATATCCACTGTTCTTGTCCTTGCTGATAAAGGGGAAGAACTAGCAACAAATTCTAATTGGTTATTCTTTTGTGATTTCTTCGAACAAGAAACCAGGCTTCCAGCTTCAGAGAGTGCTGTACTCAAAGCCTGAAGATCAAAGTCCTCATCACTTTCATCATCATCGAAAGCCTTCAACCAGTTAGTTTTTGAATCTGAAACAGAAGGTGTAGTTGTTACAGTATCCACTTTTTCAGGAGTTGTTGGTTGATCACCTTCATCGTCCAATTTCTGAAGGCGAAGGGCACGCCAGCTGAAAGCACAGAAACCTTAAGCTAAAAAGATAGAACTTTTGCCTCAAGAAAGAGAAAAAAGATCATGCTACTTTAGGTATTATCTCAACTGTTTGTTGGGATAAATCATTCGCGTAGACTAAATTCAGTTCAATTTTTTTTTTTGGATAATGAGAACTCACTCCCCCGAGCCGAAGCTCGGAATGACTGTCAAACCCCGGGATTTAGACCTCCCGCAAGCCCACATACCTGGAAAATCCGGACTACAATGGCTAGTAGCCCAATCCCAACCATTCTATATTCTCGAAAGGGCGTAGCCGGGGTTTGAACCCGCAAGCATAGCGCCCAGATGGCTGAAACTTAGACCACTAGACTAAACCCGTGCAGGCATCTCAATTCATTCTTGATCAACCATTTCACTCAGTATAATTCATTCAAGCAGTTAACGAAAAGATACAAGGCATTTTCATACTTCCCAAGCACATTCATAGTGTTTTAAAAAGAAAAACAATAAAAAATAACTAGCAGAAAATAAAGGGCAACCAATAAATACCTAAGAGGATTGCTTCTACATTCAGACCCCAAACATCCAAAAACCATGAGAAGACGATCTTCAATTTTCAAACTTGAATTAGTCGAAATTGGAGCATAAACTTGAGCAAACAGACAAAGCTTTGATCCACAAACACTACAATTAACCAAATTATAATCACTACCAACTGTTCCTAATGATTCTGGAGGAAAAGGCCAGTCCTGTTTCAATTAAAAACATCAAAAAATTACAAAATTAACATTAAAGAAAACAAAAACATAGCAACAAAGAATTAGAGTTACTAACAGGAAGACCGCCGATCTTAGTTGTGTAATAATCAGATGGTTCCCGATTATCATCGGCCCATGGTCCTGGCATTCCCAGCAGCACTTCACCAGTACTCATTTTAAGAGCTGATGAAGAAATTAACAGCGGAAGCGATATTTAAATTTCGTGGTTTTGATGTGGTTGAAGCTTTTGAGAAACGGCTACTATTGTTATGAACCCCAAAAAGGAGGCAATGTGATACAACAAGAGCTCCAGCCCGACTCTATACATTTCACATCTTTAGGAAAAATTCTTAGGTAGACTCAGTTCACCACGTCATCCGTAGACTTAACCCATCACATTATAACACGCCATTAAAATAATATCACTATCGTAATATTACTATTCAAAAGTGTAAATAAGTAATAAACAAAATTACGATAGTGCCACTATTTTAATGACGTGTCATAATATGATAGGTTAGTTTACAGATGACGTAGTAGACTGAGTTTACCTAAGAATTTCTCCATCTTTATACTTTTTCCAATTTACAAATTATTAGTTAACTAATTATATTTGGGCCAAATGATAAAAAAAGGCCAATTTTTTAATGAAAGTTTCACAAAAATTCAAACTTTTCAATTTTATTCAATTTGTCCTGAAACACTTAATTTCGTTTCAATTTTGTCCAATTATGTAATTTTACTCATATGACGCATACGGAGTGCCGATGTGGCATTTGTCACACATCAGCACCACATAAACAAAATTGTGTAGTTGGACAAAATTGAAACGAAATCATGCGTTTCAAGATAAATTGGATAAAATTAAAAGGTTTTGACTTTTGTAAAATTTTTATGAAAGATTTGGCCTTTTTTAGTTGTCTGGCCTTATATTTGTTACAAATTATTATTATAAAAAGAAATTAAAAGTAAGTAAAAGATAAAAAAAGAAGTCATTTTTTAGTCTAGAATTTTAATTAAATAAAATAAAATCACGATGTCTCTTCCCTCCCAAAACCCTAACCCTAACCACCAATGAAACACCTTCATCCTCCATGCTCCGGTTGCCGCCCATCCCCAAGTCTAGGGGTGGGCATGGACCGGTTAACCGGTCCACGAGGGTAATCTGTAAACCGGTCTATAGTAGTTTGGTTTTTAAAATCAAAAACCTAAACTTAAAATTTTAAATGGTTAACCATTAAATCGGTTAACCATTAAATCAGTTAACCAATAAATCGGTTAACCATTTAAAACGGTTTAGTTTTTCGGTTTTGCGGTTTTTAACCATGTAACCATTAAAAAAATTAGATATAAAAAAGATTAAAATTTAAATATAGTCTAATAATTAAAATTTAATTTTCATTCTATTTAATTATTAAAATGTAAATTTTATTTATTCCTATTTCAATTAGGTATATAAATATTTTATAAGAAAAATAAAGTTCTCTCAATATATATATATACTCCTATCCTAAAATAAAAATATATTGATAAATAAAATATTTTTTAAATATTTTTAATGTTTAGAATTTTTATATGTGTAGATTATAAAATATAGGCTTAATACATCTGCGTGTCCCTGCACTTTTCTCTTTTTGCATATACGGTCCCTGCACTAAAATACCCCATCATTAAATCCTCGCACTTTAACTTCCATCATCATGAGGTCCCTCTGTTAACCTTCTGTTAGCGCGTGTAGCACACGCTTCGTTAATGAGACTAGATTCATTTTTGTAGTTTCATATATACAAATAAGGTCCCTGCACTTTTAATTTTAGGTCCCTGCATTTTTAATTTATACAAATAAGGTCCATGCACTTTGATTTTATAGAAACGAAGTCCTTATAATTGTTTTAATAAAATAAAAAATAAAAATTTATTCTAATATATATATTTTAAAAATTTATTCTAATAATCCAAGTTGCAGCGGGTACCTCGAAAGAGGAGGAGCCTAGTCTTTCAGAAATTGTTTTTTGGAAAAATTACTGTCGGACAGCGGCGGCGGGTATCTCGGAAAAGGAGAAACATCCTCTTCCTCCAAGAATGTTTTTTGAAAAAAAATCGGAAAAATATTGACCGGATAAAAATTTCTACTTTTTCTCCATTCAAATCGGATTATTGTCGATTTTCGACTGAATAAAACTCAATCGGTTAATTTTAATATAATAAAGATAACGAGATTATTTGAAATCCATAGGTTATAGGTGCTATTTCAAATCTTCAATTTTGTATGTGTTGAAATTAACTTGGATTTGACTCAAATCCAAATCCAACAAATTTTACAATCCAAACAGAGGATTTGGCTCAAATCCAAATCCAAATTTAAATCCACCCTTATCCAAACGCACCCTTAATGTTTTTAATTAACAATATAAGATGTTGAAGCAATTTAATTAACTTTTTATAATTTTTAATTTAACAATAAGAATGTAATTAAATTAATAAGAATAATATAATTTTTTTTATTAAATTATATTAACGATCACTTTATAAAAATAAATATGATTTAGATATTAGAGTATATATCGTAAATGAGACCTTACTCGAAATATATTCAAAATTAATTTTAAATTTTTTTGAAGGCAACTTAGATAAAATTAATAAAAAAATTAGAATTCCATTCAGATTTTGGTCTTATATGTGTCCTCTAAAAAATGAAATAGCCAGGTTTATCTTGTAAGTTTATATAACACATTCAAATTCGAAATTGACATATATGAGAATCGGCGTTTGTTTACACTTGTAAGTGCAATGTTTTTATATTATTTAAAAAATAAAAAAACATTGGTATAAAATATCATTTTAATATTTTAATAAGTTTTATTTATGTGACTTAATATTTACTTTTTAAAAAATAAAAAGTCTAGTTCACTTTTATTTTTTAACATGATAAAAAAATTAATTAATTTTATTTTTTATTTAAAGCTAAGTAATAATAATTTAAAAATTTAATAAAATTATTTTAATGATCATTTTATCAAACTAAATATGGTTTAAATATTAGAGTACGTTTCGTGAATGAGATCCTTACTCAAGAAATATTCAAAATTAATTTAAAAAAATTAAAGGTGATATAAAAAAATCATTAAAAAATTAGAAATTCATTCAGACTTCCGCTTGCTAAGCTTCCTCTATAAATAGAAGTAGACAGCTCGATCTTGTAAACTTATATAACATACTCAACTTCGAAGTTGACATATATCAAGATGAACATCCGTTTACACCTTTAAGTGCAATGTTGTTATTTTATTTAAAAAACATAAAAATTTATCGGGATAGAATATTACTTTAATTATTTAATAATAAATATTAAAATTAGTTTTATTTCTCTAACTTAATGTTTACTTTTTAAAATAAAAATTAAATTCACTTTTATTTTTCAGCATAATGAAAAAAATTAATAAATTATACTCTTTTTATTTATAGATGAATAATAATAAATTAAACATTTAGTAAGAATAATTTAAATATTTAATGAAATAATAGTTTAAAGATAGAAATTTTGGCGTTATTATTACTTAAATATGTTAAATTCATACCCATTAAAAAATATAAGTTTTAATATTTTATACTTAATTGTGGCTTTATTAAACTAAAAATTAATGTATATTTATACACAATCTACATTTAAAAGTGCAGGGACGTAACATTAAAAAATTAAAAGTGCAGGGATCTAAAGTTAAAAAAATTGAAAGTGCGTTGACGGCGTCAACACTCGCCTTAACAGAGGGACCTCGGGATGATAGAAATTAAAGTGGAAGGATTTAATGATGTGATATTTTAGTGCAGACCTTATGTGCAAAAAGAGAAAAGTGCAGGGACACACAAATGTATTAAGCCTAAAATATATTTTATTTGAATAATTAAAAACATATGTATGTATATATATATAATTTATAAAATATATATTATTTATAAACCGGTTAATCGGTTAATCACGGTTTTTAAAATTCCAAAACCTAAACCTAAACCATTAACCATAGAAATAAAAAATCAAAACCTAAACCTTAACTCTTAGACCGGTTAACCATATTTTCCAGTTCGGTTTTACGGTTTGACCGGTTTTTTTGCCCACTCCTACGGGCCAAGCCCACTCCCATCCTCAGCAAGTTCTTGTCTTTTACTTCAAAAACTACCCAGAGAATTGGAATTATATCAATCTCCGACAGGCGTTTCTGAAATTTGGAGTAGCATGTAGGGTATCGTTGGCAAGGAAACATAACATCAGGAACAAACGATTTGGTTTTTTCAAGCCAAATCCAGAGGAAGACTTCAATTCAGTCAATGCTCGTCTTAATATGGTCAGTATTGGATACTATCGTATAAGGGTGTTTGATGCAAAATACTCAACTAGGGTTTCTTCCAACTCTGGTTCCCAAGATAACAAACCTATGAGCCTCCTTCAGAAACCTAGCCAGCAACAAAAACCTGTCTTCAAACCTTCATTACATGACAGCAGGTCTTTTGCACAAGCACTTTCAGCTGACGCAATCATTTTCTCTCCGTCGGCTGATCCAATATCAGATTACTCGGACTCTCTCATTATGACAATCAAGGATATCCATTGCTTGCTACAGGTCAACTCGTATTTACATAACAATTGAGTGGATTTTTTCTCTATGTATTTTCTGGTAGGATGAAATAATCATCAGACTTAAATCTAAGGATGCAAGAACTATTTTTGAAAATATTACGTTCCCTTCGCTGTTTGATTTTTTTGAATCTTTCAAACGAATAGACAAATTTACTCTGAGCAAAGGTAGATTTGTGTGGATTAACATTGTTGGCATTCCAATAGGTGCATGGGAGGAGAGTACTTTCATGCAAGTGGGCAATTGTTATGGGAACTCTATTGCGGTACACCCGATGGTTCTTTCAAAAGAAAGACTCGATACTGGTTCAGTTCTTATCTGTACTGCGATGGATGATATTAATGACTTCATTCCTTTATTATTAGCTGATAAGGAATTTGCTATCCGTATTTCAGAATCCGATTTTCCAATTGTCTTGGAAGAATGGGATGGTTTGGATTCTAGTTCTTCTGAGGAATCTTTTATTCAAGATTCCATATCTGAAGCAGATGCGCCACTGGACAAGGATAACCCGGAATCATTAGAGACTAAAGGCTTCATGCTGGCTTCATCTCGTGCTTTTAATAATCCAGCTGAAGCTGAGCACCTAACTGCAGATTTGAGTCATCTGGCAGATTCCTTTTCCAGTCCTTCAGCAGCTTGCACACCAGCAGATTTTATGGGCTTTATCGAGACGCGACGTAAGCATAAACGTCTAGATAAACAAGGAAACACTGGCTCCGGTCTGACACTTCCAGGAAGTTCTGCATCCTCTTTCTCCAATGCTATTATCTGACATCGTAGCAAGCTTAACTTTTCGGCTGCTAATAAGGCCTCAGAAGCTCGCAAGACATGGAACATTGGGCTGCAACTTGGATTATTTTCTGAGGATAATGAAACTGCAATATTAGACTTATTAATGAATCAATTTCAGCAGGACTTTTCGAACTCAGTTTAAGTAAGTCCTTAATTTCTACAGTTATCAAGGTTTTTGATCCTTTTTAATGTCGTTTCCTTTGAATTTTATTTCATGGAATTGTTGAGGAGGTATTTCATTTTCTATTAAACAGAGGGCTATCAGTTCTTTTATTTTCCAACACCAACTATCTTTAGCTGGCATTATTGAGACTAAAAAGGAGTTGATAGATGATTTTCTTGTTAGTCGTTTGTGGCCTCACTTTGATTATAAATTCTGTTTTTTGCCTTTTTCTCGAGCCTTTGGAGGCCTGCTGTGTATCTGGGATTCAAAGGTTCTTACTGCCTCAAGAATTCTTGTTTTTCAAAGATGGATTTGTATTGATTTTGATTGCTCATGAGTTTCTTTTCGATATGTTTTGGTCTATGGATGCTCGCAAGCTGTTGATAGAGCCGTTCTTTGGTCTAATATTCTTCCTGAACTCCAAACAGATATGATTTACTTCTTGATTGGTGATTTTAATAAGATTTTTCTTCCGTCTGATCGGCTCAATTGCGAGGGATTTTCTACTAGCATGAAACAGTTGTCAGAATTCATTCAAGCTTTAAATCTCTTAGAAGTTAATCTTCAAGGTTGTTTATTTACCTGGCACAATAACCAATCGCGCTCTAAGACTGATCGTTGTTTTATTTCAGCCAATGCTTTCATTTCTTGGCCGTGCTTATCGCTTAAAACTCTGTCAAGAAACTTCTCAGATCATTATCCTCTTTTATTTCGTTCAGTTGCGTCTGTTGATTGGGGTCCTAAGCCATTCAAATCGATTAATGCTTGGTGGATCAATACTTCTTTTTATGATTTTGTGGCTTCATCTTGGTGTGATATCTCGGCAGCCCCAGATAATAAGAGTTTCATTCTAAAACTTAAAGCGTTGATAGGGTTAATCAAGGACTGGAATATCAACTGCTTTGGCAATCTAAACTTAAGATTTGATGTGATTCAAACTTCAATTGAGACCTTAGAAAGAGATGCAGATTATCAGATTCTTTCATTAGAGGAAATTATCAATTTGAATGTTCTCCATACTCAGTCCATTCCAGGAATAATCTTATTACTGAGTTGGTTGTGGATAATCAACGTTTTAGTACTCCGAATACCATTAAACTTCACGCCCATCTCTTTTTTAAGAATTTGTACACGCCGCGTACTGCTATTGAATATTCCATTGATTCTTTGTCTATTAGAAGGCTATCTGACAATCAAGCTGCGACCCTTACTTATTCTTTTATGGAAGAAGAGATTTATCTCACTCTTCTTGGGTGTGATAATAACAAAGTGCCAGGGCCGGATGGTTTCAACTTTTTCTTCTACAAGAAGGCGTGGAAGATTTTGGAAAACGATATTCTTGACTTATTTTTCAGCTTTCATCGTACTGGGTCTTTTCCTGCAAGTTTAAATACTGCTTTCTTGGTCCTCATTCCAAAGCTGAAAGGTGCTACAGATATTAAGGACTTTTTCCCTATAAGTATGATTAATGGGATTCTTAAACTTTTTTTTGAAGTGTTAGCAAATAGGTTATCTTCCTTACTTCCTCTGCTTATTTCTGAAAATCAGTTTGGTTTTATATAAGGAAGAAACACACATGATTGTCATATGATTGCCTCGGATTTGATTTATCTAGCGCATAGCCGCAAAGATCAAGTTTTTCTCATTAAGCTTGATTTTAAGAAAGCATTTGATTCCATCTCTTGGGACTTGATTTTTAAAATGCTTGCTAGAATGAATTTCGATGTCACTTGGATCAATTGGATTTCCTATTTCTTTAAGTCCTCTCAATTATATGCCCTTCTAAACGGCAATCCGAGTAAAAACTTCAGTATGAGAAGAGGAGTGCGACAAGGAGATCCAATTTCCCCCATGCTTTTTGCCCTTGCAGTTTAAAGTCTAAAAGATTTATTCAGTCAAGCAGTTTGTTTGGGTCTTATAGGCGGTATTCATGTAGATGGATATGCTGAACCTATTTCTATCCTGCAGTTTGCAGATGATACTCTTCTTTTTGTGCCTTAAGATTTGGAGATGATCAAGAATTTATTGAGAATCCTTAGATGCTTTGAGTTAGTGTCTGGCCTTGAAATTAATTTTCAAAAATCATCTATCATTGGTATCAACATAGATGATCATTCTATTTTAGAAGCTTCAGGCATTCTTAATTGCAAAACTGAAGAACTGCCAATTACTTAACTTGGGCTCCCTTTTTCTCTCAAGCCGGTCAAAGAGAAGCATTGGGATTTGGTTATTAGCAATTTTCCATCTCAGCTTGCAGGATGGAAAGGTAATCTGATATCTCCGGCTGGTCGCCTTACTTTGATTAAGTTCGTACTTTTCCAGTCTACATGTTTAATATTTATGCACTTTTAACATTTCCAACTCTGTAGTTTTGTCGTTAGAGAAATCCATGTGTCGTTTTTTATAGAGTGGGTTGGCAACTTCTGTGGGTTTCAGTAAGGTTTCATAGGATGAAGTGTGCTTGCCTTTTGTGGATGGAGGCTTAAGCGTTACTCCTTTGAAAATAATAAACCAAAGTTTGCTTTGAAAAGGGATTGTTAGTTCTTGTAGCTCTCAGTTCATGTCTTTAATTGGTTATCGAAGAGGTTGATGTTCGTCGTTTATCACACTTGTGGAAAGGAATACACTCAGTATGTGTCATAAATCAGCAGGCCTGGCAAGCCTTTAAATCAGAACTTAGTATAATCGTGGGTTTGGGAGATAATATTAGATTTTGGCATGCAAATTGGACTGATAACAGGGCCCTTCAACTGCAGTTTCCTTCTCTGTTTGCTCTTAGCCGTACTAAGGACTGTTCAGTGGCTGATTTTTTCGACTCCAATCAGCAGCTGTTTCGTTTCAGCTGGCAACGCAAGCTTCGCGTGGGAGAACAGGCGCAGCTTCAGCTCCTTCAGCAGCAAATCTCTGGTCACTGTCCTTCTATCAAACCTGATAAGTTCCATTGGAGGGGGAAGTTATACACGACAGCAGCTTTTACTGGTCTTCGGCAGAGTTTGATTCTTCGTATTGATCCTCTCTATGGCATGGTTTAGAAATTCAAACTTCCGCCTCGTATTAATTTTTTTATGTGGCTTTTGGCTAGAGATAGAATATCCTCGAATGTTTCTTTGATTCGTATAGGAGTCCCGTCTATCAGTCCTTCTTGTGTGCTTTGTTTTGAGGAAGAATCCAGCATTCACATTGTTCTCCATTGTCGTTTCGCTTGGCATGTTTGGAACACAGTGTTGAACTTGTGCAATTTTCAATGGGTAGCCCCGGGCTCAATTCATCAATTCTTTAATTTATGGAGCAATTTATCAAACAGGAGATATCAGATTTTGTGGCAAACAATTTGGTTCTTCTTTATTTAGGAGTTGTGGAAATCAAGAAACAAGAGAGTTTCCAGTCAACTTTGGATGGATGCCGACTCATTAGTTTATTCTACAATCTGTACAGCGGTGACATTCTACTAGGACAACAACAAGGATTTTGATTATTCGACTAATGATGTCTGTATGAACTTGATTTTTTTTCTATAATTTCATATAGCCTTTCTTTTTTCAAAGACTTTTGCCTTCCACTGCTTTGTGGATGAGCTAATATAATAATTATTTTTCCAAAAAAAGTAAAAGATACAAAAAGTTCTCGTACTTTCCATGAAAGTACAGATAAACCTTTAAATTAATCTTTGAAACAATTGATCACCTCTGTTTTTAAAACATAATAATTAAAGTCTTCCATCCGTCACTGTTATAAACAACTGCTAATTGCTTACGTATTTTTCGTAACCTTATAGGAGAAAGGTTCAAAAATAACTTTAATGTTTAAAATATTTACCAATTTATATTTATGAATTTTTTTATTACTTTTTTTCACCCTATTCTTCCTTTAAAAATCAATAATTAAACAATATTTCAAATTAAAATATTTTAAAAAATAACCGACCTCTAGCGACTAGAGTTTTTTTCCTCACCTATTCAATACCACTTCACCTAATTATTGGTGTTTATTCATCTTCTTCACTTCTCTCCGGCGAGCGGAATTATTATTCTTCATCTTTTCCACTTTTCTCCTCCTTCCACCCATCTCTTTCGCCATCACCTCCACCCACCTCCATGGCCACCACCTCCACCTTTAGTCGCCGTCACACTTAGCCGCCATTTCCCTTTGGTTTTCGGTAGTCTCAGACAGCTCTAGACTATTAGATTGACATGATTAATACAACTAACTTGTCTCATCTTTGGCATGGCGTTGACTCAATTTTATGTCAACAATTCTCTAGTTTGGGAAAGTTTTATGGGGTAATGAGTATGAGATTGGGAAATGGAGATAATAATAATTTCTGGAATGATGTTTGAATTGGAAATGAAGCCTTATTTTCAAGCTTTCCAAGGCTGTTCAGTATAACAACAAACAAGAACGATTATTTTTCTGATCTATTTGACAACCAACTCGGGTGGTTTAATTTGTTTTTTAAGCTATCGTCTTCGGCTAGGAGATCAATATCTGCTTTTTTGTTTCCAGGATCAACTGCAAACCCGCCTGCCGAGTCCTCTTCATCCAGACATCAGCTGCTAGAACTAGAAAGACAGATATACATCAACAATAATGATAAAGATGTTACATCTAGGTACACAGTTTGCTCTTAGGGGCCGTTTGGTTCAAGGTTGGGAATGGGAATCGGAATGGAAATCAGAATGAGAAGTAATGAGAATGGAAATGATTGTTTTCATTTTATGTTTGGTTCAAAATTAGTGTATGAATGGGAATGGATAAAGTTTAATAAAAAAAGTTATTTATTATTTACTAAAAATACTTTTTTAAATATTTTTTTACATAAAAAAATAAAATTATTTTAAAAAAAATTAAAAAAATATTTTCGAAAAAATTAAAAAAATAATTTTTGAAAAAATTATTTAAAAAAATTATTTAAAAAACTTATTTAAAAAAACTTATTTAAAAAAAATTCGTAAAAAAGCTTTTTTTATTATTTTAAGTATATTTTTTAAAATATATATTTAAAAATAATTTTTTAACAATTATATATTTATTATTTATTATTAAAATATTTTATAAAATTTTGATTCCCATTCCTAAAAGTCCATTCCCATGGGGTAAAGGGGGAATGGGTGATTCCCATTGAGGGGTAATCACATTTCCATTCCCTAGTAAAATTTGACAAAACAAATAGAAACAATGGGAATCATTCCCATACCCATTCTCATTCCCCTCTTTTTATGGCGAACCAAACAGCCCCTTAATTTAGTTGCCGTGGTTTTTTGTTTTTCGAAGTTTAAGCTTCCTCTTTGTATCCACTTTTTTTATGGTTGTTGGCTAGAGATAGAATATTTTCGGATGTTTCTTTAATGAATCGAGGTATTTTGTTATCGGATAATTCTCTTATTATTCTTTATGCTTGGGCGATGAAACTAATTTATAATAGTCTTCATTGTCGTTTTACTTGGCTTGTTTGACTTTCTTTGCTTCAAATGTGTAATATTCATTGGATGGATCCTTATTCTCTACGTGATTTCTTTTATCATTGAAATTCTCTTTCGAATAAGAGATACCAAGGTTTTTGGCAGACAATACAGTTTTATTGTGTTTGAGGATGGTAAGGGGTGTAAATGAACCGAGCCGAGCCGAGTTTTGGAGTGTTCATGTTCGGCTCGTTTAGCGAACAAGGTGTTCATGTTCGGTTCATGTTCAGTCGAGCTTTGAATAGAGTGTTCATGTTCGGTTCATTTAAATTTATAGTATTCATGTTCGGTTTGTGTTCAGCTCGTGTTCGTTCGTTTAGCCGCTAAACGAACAAGTTCACGAATGAGCTCACGAACGAGCTTGATAAGTACTAAACGAGCTCGTTCATGAACGAGCTCGCGAACGAACTCGATAAGTACTAAACGAGCTCGCGAACGAACTCGATAAGTACTAAATGAGCTCGTTTGTGAGCCCGCTCGTTTAGCGGATAAATGAACGAACACGAACTTTTAAACGAACAAACACAATATGAGTTGAATAAATTAAAAACAATCTAATCGAACTCGTTCACGAATATGAGCTGAATAAATTAGAAACATAATTATACAAATTAATCTAAATATGAATTAGTTCGCGAACACCTAATCGAGTTTCTAAACGAGTTTGTTCGTGAACTATATACAAGCTCGTTCACGAACTTCACTACAAAAAAAACTGGAAATTGTGACAGATTTTTGTGACGGAATAAATCTGTCACTATTTATGATGGAATTGTGATAAAATTGTGACAGAATTTGAAGTTTGTGACGGATTTGTGACGGAAAAAAATAATTTAATTTTCTTTTGTTTAGCTGATTTTTATGACAGAAAAGTGACGGAGTTGTAACAGATATTAGTGACGAATTTAGATTCCGTAACAAATTACTTTTTAGTAACAAAATTGTGACGGATTTGTCCGTCACTTATATTTGTGACGGAACAGGCCGTCACAAATAAAAAAATATGGATAACCGTCACAATTCCGTCACAAAGCTGTGACGGAATTGTGACAATTATTCCGTCAAAAATTAAGTGACAATTATTTCATTTAGGCAAATCGTATCTCTTCGTCCTTACTCTTCTCATTCTAACTTTTAGGGTTTGTGTATTATATGGCCTACTCTTATCAGTAATCATTCCTGATTAGGCTTAACAATCTTCCCTACTCTTCGTCCCTACTCTTCTCTCTTCCCTTTTAAATTGCATTTTCATTTTGAGAAATCCACCATGGAGCGTTTTGAATTTGTTAATCCGTCTGGTCTATTGCAGCAACACCGTCATGGAGGTTTCTCGTTTATTTAGAAGCGTTTCTCGTTTATTGTTGTTAGGCTATCAAACTTTTAATGTAAGTTCACCTAATTGATTTGATTTTGCCCTAATATTTTCAGTTTAAGTTTAGTTAATTGATTTTTCCCTAACTTTAAATGTTGTATGCGAGGTTAATCTCAGTTTAAGTTTACCTAATTGATTTGATTTTACCCTAATATTTTCAATTTAAGTTTAGTTAATTGATTTTCCCCTAACTTTAAATGTTGTATGCGAAATTAGTTTCAGTTTAAGTTTACCTAATTGATTTTGCCCTAACTTTCAATGTTGTATGCGAAATTAGACTCAGTTTAAGTTTACTTAATTGATTTTACCCTAACTTTCAATGTTGACAGTTTAAGTTTACCTAATTGATTCTGCTACTCTCCATTGTTGATGTGTGATAAAGATTTCAAGCTTTTATTGAATTAGTATTCAGTTAATTTCACTACCTTATATTTTCTCACTTTAAGTTCACCTAATTGATTTTTCTCTAACTTTTAATTTTGTATGTGAAACCTGCAGATTCCGATGATGACTCATTACCGGAAGGATGGACTGTTAAAGTCAAAGTAACAACCGCTGGTAAAAAGTACAAGGTAACTCATCTTCTGCTGTTACTAAATCTATATTAATTAATTTAACCACTGCTCATATTTACTCAAAGCTTGAATCTCTTCAAGATTCTCACAGAAATCTAAATCTGACAAACATACCAAATTTGACTTCACTTCATGTTCGTGATTCAACAAGAATACTAATTTGCTTTTTTTAAACTAATTTGCTGATCTTTCATGCTAAGTATGAGGTTAAATGAACTTTGCATGACTAACTATGGATCCAGTTGTCATAGCTTGTTATGCTTAGTGCTTTTAAGCAACCCTGACTTATATTGAATTTACTGTATCTTTTATTGAGTTATAGGCTTAATTGGTCTTTCACTAAGTGGTTTTATTGAACTTGACCGTAAATTGAAAATTATTAATTGTATGAACTAGGAAGTCCCAATTAGTACTTTGGAAGATGTTTAACTAGGGAAAAGTGAACTGTGATTTTTTTATAGTAGAGAAACGAATGTTAATATTTGTTACATTTGTCTTTATTGCGTGTGCAAATTGAGGATGAGTTTCAGCTGTTTATTAATGGTCTTATTTGAATTTTAGGGTATTTTATTTCTATTGTTATGGATTTTTGTTTGATTTTTTGTTTGATTTATCTTGTAGTGGGAGGAGAGACTCTGGACCCGTTTGTTATTTTAGCTAAGCCTACATGTAAGGAGGCCCTTGTAGTATGTGAAATTACTCTTAGTTTATGTAATTGATTTGATTCTTTCCTAACATTTTAAATTATACTTTTTCATACTTTCAGTGAATTTACTTTTTTAAAAGATACAAAGGAGCTGTTGCTGTGCTTTTCTCTTGTTGCGTTTTTCTTCCCTTCTGCAGTTGCCGTTGATCTTCTTGCCATTGGTGCATTTCAGAAACTGAGGTTAGTAATTAGCTAAAATTTATTTGTCTTAGTTGTTATTCTGATTGTAGAAACGACGTTATACTTTTCAAGTGTTTGCATTATTGAGGTGGAGATGCATTAGTGACGTTATACATTTCAAGTATTTGCATTAGTGACGTTATATTTTTCAATTTGACTGTTAATTCTTACAATTTCATGAATTAGAACCTATACAACGTCTGAAACATGACTTTTTACATTTCGAAAAATGAACACCTCTCAAATTGATAGTTTTAATTTTAAATATTTTTGTATTTGTCTGTTTGAATTTTTTTATATTTGTTAGCTGTTAAAATATGTGCTATTTTTTCCAAAGGAACAGAACAGCTAAAAAATTCTTATTAGGGTCTAAATAAGAACATGAATCGAGAATGGATGTATGTTAGATATGAAGGTGGATATTTGCATCCACGGTTTATACAAGGGGTGGAGGAATTTGTTGATTTTGCAAAAATGCATCCCGATTGCATGAATGGTGAGAAGATAAGATGTCCGTGTGATCATAAAAAATGCAGAAACAAGGGTTATCTTGAGGAGGTTACAGTGAAATGTCATCTTGCAAAGTATGGGTTCATGAAAAACTATAATTGCTGGTATTGTCATGGAGAAACTTTTGTACCCAATATAATCCAAGCTACTCCCAACATAGATTTAGAACATGAATCCCCTGAAACTGAAACAATTAATCATGGCGATTTCTTTCGATCAATGATGCAAGATGTCATTGGTCCTTCTCAATTTCCTAATGTAGTGGAAGAGGACCCGAATTTGGAAGCCCAACGTTTGTATGACATGCTTCGGGCATCTGAACAAGAGTTGTGGGAAGGAAATCCGGGAGGACATTCTCAATTATCTGCTGTTGCGAGATTGATGAATTTAAAGGCGGAGTTTCATTTTTCAGAAAGGTTATATGATGAATTTTGTAAGTTTTTGGCAGAGATTTTACCTCAAGATAACACAATGACTGACAGTTTTTATAGCACGAAGAAGTTAGTTAGAAATTTAGGTTTGCCAGTAGAGATCATTGACTGCTGCAATAGGGGGTGCATGTTATTTTGGAACGAAGATATTCATCTTAATGAGTGTAAGGTGTGTGGTCATGCTCGGTATAAGAAACTAGGAGGTGCTGGCAATCGCAAAAAAAACATACCTTACAAAAAAATGCACTATTTTCCTATCACACCACGACTTCAGAGGTTGTATGCCTCAAATTCAACAGCAAAGCATATGAGGTGGCATGGTGAACATGAATGGGAAGAAGATGGCATAATGCAGCATTGTTCGGATTCTCCAGCTTGGAAGCATTTTAATGAGGTGAATCCCTCATTTGCTTCTGAGGTTCGCAATGTTAGATTGGGTTTGTGCACCGACGGATTCCAACCTTTTGGACAAACAGGGAGACAATATTCATCTTGGCCTGTAATAATGACACCATACAATCTTCCACCTGGTATGTGTATGAAAGATGAATATATGTTCTTATCAGTAATCATTCCGGGGCCTAACAATCCAAAAGAAAATTTGGACGTTTTCTTGCAGCCTCTAATTGCCGAGTTGAAACAGTTGTGGGTTGTTGGTGTGAACACATATGATATTTCAACAAAGCAGAATTTTCAAATGAGAGCTGGTCTTATGTGGACGATCAGTGATTTTCCAGCGTACTCGATGTTATCAGGCTGGAGTACGGCAGGAAAGTTGGCATGTCCTCACTGTATGAGTGATTCTGATGCATTTCAATTAACTAATGGTGGCAAGACGTCATGGTTTGACAACCATAGAAAATTTCTACCATCAGGTCATCCATTTAGAAGAAATAAGAAATGGTTTAAAAAGGGAAATATAGTAGAGGATGATGCACCTCATATTAGATCTGGTTCAGAATTACTAGATGAAATTGAGTATCTTGGCCTACTAAAAGTAACCGAGATTGATGCAGCGGAAGTAAATGCTGGTATTTCTAAATCTTTTGGATGTGGGTGGAAGAAAAGAAGTATTTTTTGGGATTTGCCTTATTGGAGTACTAACTTAATAAGGCACAACTTGGATGTCATGCACATTGAAAAAAACTTCTTTGATAATATTTTCAATACAGTGCTAAATGTCCCGGGTAAAACAAAAGACAATGCCAAGTCGAGAGAAGATTTGAAAGAGTTTTGTTGTCGCCCGGAGCTGCACAAAGATGAAAGCACCGGAAAATATCCAAAAGCTTATTTCACTCTTGACAAAAAAGAGAGAGAAGAATTGTGTAAATGGGTCAGAGAACTCAAGTTCCCCGATGGGTATGTTTCCAACATGGGTCGATGTGTTGACATGAAGAAATTAAAATTTTACGGGATGAAGAGCCATGATTGTCATGTGTTTCTCCAAAGACTTATTCCAATTGCATTTCGTGAATTACTACCGAAAAATGTATGGCAAGCATTGACAGAACTAAGTCTTTTCTTTAAAAATCTAACATCAACCGTTATTAAAAGGGATGAAATTATACGGTTAGAGCAAGAGATTCCCACAATCTTATGCAAGCTCGAGCGTATATTTCCTCCAAGTTTCTTTGATTCAATGGAGCACCTTCCTGTTCATTTGGCCTATGAAGCACGAATAGCTGGCCCAGTCCAATACCGATGGATGTATCCTTTTGAGAGGTACGCAACAATAAGAACAATGTCTATTGCCTAAATTGTGATGCAACTGTTCTAAATAAATGATATTCTTGTAGGTACCTTCGCAGGTTGAAAAATAATGTGAAAAATAAATCCCAAGTTGAAGGTTCGATTGCCAATGCATACTTAGTCGAAGAAACTGCTTCATTTTGTGCACACTACTTCACACCTACTATTCATACACGGCATAGGAGAGTACCACGTAATGATGACGGTGGAGTTGATATAAGAGCAGTTTCGGGTATGCTGTCAATTTTCAAACATCCCGGTCGATTCATGGGTCAGGCTAAATCTCGATTTTTGGAGCAGAAAGACTATGATGCAGCTCATACTTATATTCTTTTGAATTGCATTGAAGCTAAACCATATATTGAGTAAGTTTATATACAATTTTAATATGGATTTGTGTTCTACTGTTGAATCTAAGTAATTATTCCATCTTTCAGAATATTTGAAGATCAGTTACGTCTCAATAATCCAAATATCACTCAGAATGATGTTGATTTAAAATTAGAAAATGACTTTGCAGCCTGGTTTGAAAAATATGTGAGTAGACATCTCAATATTTTTCATCAATAATAAATATAGGTTACAACTTAATGTGATAATCTGCGTTTTTATCAGGCACATAGTTCATCTTCAAACATCACAAACCCTATTATGCGTGACCTAGCTAAAGGTCCGTTGCATAAGGTGCAATGTTACTCTGGATACTATATCAATGGGTATAGGTTTCATACAGAAGGGCATAGTTCAAAAAGGCTAACGAAGAATAGCGGAGTGTGCATTAGAGGTTCGAATCAAAGTGCAGGTTTACTTGACTATTACGGTCGGTTGACAGATATTTTAGAATTGGATTATCCTGCATTGCCGATGAAAAAAATTGTTTTATTCAAGTGCTCATGGTTTGATCCTACTCTAAGGCTGGGTACAAGAGTGCACCCACAGTACAAGCTTGTTGATGTCAATAGTCGTAAAGTTTTCAACAAATATGAACCATTTATCATGGCTATTCAAGCTGAACAGGTGCACTATGTAAATTATCCATCGTCGAAGCGAAGCGAGTGGTTGGCAGTTTGTAAGATTAAACCAAGGTCTACTGTGGAGTTACCTGAAGCAAGAAAAATAATACCGCCGTCAATGATTTCAGCATATCAAGAGGATTCTTTTGAGCAACATGAGATAGATAGTGAAGTTGATGCATACCAAACTTTAAGAGATCCAAATGGTTCTTTCACTGAAATAGACGATGTCGATGATGTTGACTATGACTTAGAAGAAGACTTAGATGAGGATGACGATGATGATGTTGATGAGGAGGAGGAGGAGGATGGTGATTTTGAGAATGATGACTATTAAATTAATGTGATAAGATTATTATTGAGAACTTCTTTAATTTTGATGCTTAGAAAACTTCTTTAATTTGATGTTTTATTGTGTCCTGCTCTATATATAAGAGCATTGCTTTATATTATAGCAAGGGTTTTGTTTGTTTATATCTTTTTTTTGTCCTAGTTTCTTCCCTGTTAAGTGCCTTGCATACTTTTTATTTAATTTGATTACCATACTTGTTAGAACTTAGTTGTCATATACGATGCTCTATATTTAGTAGTTTAATAATGATAAATGCTGATAAGTTGGTTGGTTTAAAGATGGATAGTAGTGTTACTGTTATTTCTATTTTTTGCAGGTTGCGTTGGGTGATTTTTGGATTCCAGAGTAATTCTTCATAGATCACCCTGGTGCTGTGCGTATTACTATAGCTCAGGTAAAGATAAGTCTCGTGTTACCATAAATACTATTATTATCTTTGCTCTATTGGAAATAAACCTGAATTTATTATGCCTTTCTTCTCTATAATAACGAGATCATTCTAGATCTTCTATATTATGATATGTATTTGAATTAGTCATTATTAGTGCTATTTGATTTTATGAGCTGAATGAAATGATTTTTGTTTTCAGATATGAAGCCTAATTTCATAAGGACAACATCACTAGAAAAAGAAGCGTCATCAAGATTACGGCACAAACCACCAGCACTATCTCTAGCACCACGACAAAAACTACCAGCACTATCTCTAGCACCACGACAGAAACAACCAGCCCCACCACCAGCCGCACAGCAAGCACCACCAGCAGCCCCACCGCAAGCACAACCAGCAGCCCCACCTCGTGCAACCTCATCAGCCCTACCACGTGCAGCCTCATCAGGCCCATCTTTAGCACCACCAGCATTTGAGGATGATAATTTAGAGAGTCCTTCTCCTTCTATATCATCAAATCTAAGTTATCACGGATACAATCGCATTCCTCACATACATGTAGAGGCAAAGAGGTTTGATCATATATTCATATTAATTTTATTTCTTTATATATACATTATTAATTTGGTTACAGTTTGTTATAATTTTGTTTTGTTATTTTATTTGTTTCAAGTTTACTTCCTGACGCCCATGGTATAGCTCGAAACATCGGCTGTGCATTTCAAGAGAAACAAGATCCGAGTGGATATAGCTGGCTTTTAGTGAACAAGGATGTAAAGCAATTCTATTGGGAAGATTTTCAGGTCATTAAATTCTTAACTATATATATTTAGGTAGTAATAATAGTTTTCTTTATTGTTCTTATATTGTTACTATGGTGCATTTGGTTGAAATATGTGAATCCTATTACTTACAGAGAAGATATACATGGGATCCTCATGCTGAGATGTTGATCAAGACCACTTGGAAAAAAGTTGCAGCATCCCACTACAATAAGACACTTAATAAGTGGAGAGATAATTGGAAAAAAAAGAAGCAAATTCCTCAAGGTGTTAAAGATGATATTTGGGATACATGGCTTGCTAGGTGGGAATCAGATGATTGGAAAAAAAAATCTAAAAAAGCTTCAAAGAATAGGCTTTCAGAACCTGGTGGTATTGGCACTGGTATAGCTAAGCATACAGGAGGTTCTAGATCTATTTTGGAGCATACCAAATTGATGGTAAATATTTACTCCAACTTTTTTAAGTGTATCTATTGCCTTTTATTATAATTAGTATTTAGTTTTTGTTATTTTCGATTCTATTTTTATTTTATAGGAAAAAGAGAATGGTAGAGTGATGAATCCATGGGAAGTTCATCAAAAGTTGCATAAGAGAAAAGATGGAGCATTTGTTGATAGCAAATCATCAATTATTAATGTAAGCCATTACTTTTGAAGTTAATAATGTTAAATTGTGGTTTAATATGCTATGCATGATAAGATGGTAAATGCTATAGTTAATAATGCTAAATTAAAGTCTGAAGTTGTTTTGTTGAAAATGGCAGATGATGTTAGTTTTTTAGTGGTGGTGTTAGAAATCTGTTTGTATTTTTGTTGTAGGGAAATTAAAGTCTGAAGTTAGTAATGTTAAATTGTGGTAAATGCTATAGTTAATAATGCTAAATTAAAGTCTGAAGTTGTTTTGTTGAATATGGCAACTGATGTTAGTCTTATAGTTGTGTTGTTAGAAACTTGTTTGTATTAGTTATAGGGAAAGTAAAGTCTGAAGTTAATAATGCTAACTGTGGTTAAATATGCTATGTAGGATAAGATGATAAATGCTGTAGCTATCGCTAGTCAGCCACAAGAAGATGGGAGTGTGCCAGAAGTTGATATTCACTCGCTTTATTATGATGTTGTTGGCGGGGCAAAAAAGAAGCAAGTGTATGGATTAGGCTCGCAGGCATCAGTGTTTTATCCGCATAGTTTTTCCTCTACTTCTTCTGGATATAAATCAGATGAAGAGCACATGAAGCAGATGATAGAGCAACATTTTAATGATCAACAACAACATCTTACGAAGCAGCTAGACACTTTACGTGAGCAACAAGAATCCTTACGTAAGCATCAAGATGCATTGCAGCAGCAACAACTTGATTTAGCTAGAAGAGAGCAAGGATTACATGATACTTTGCAGCTAGAGTTGGCTGAAAGAGAAAAAAGACTTCAGAATACAATGCTACTTCAGATGCAAGAGATGTGGAAGAATATGCAAAATGGTAAGCCACCTAGCGGAGGGGCATAGATTTGAGGATCGCGGGTCATCTAGTTTTCTTTCTTATTTTTATTATTATGTTGTTTCGATTGTACTTATATACGTTAAACTATAATGTATTGAACATACGAATTGACTTTAAATTTCAATATTAAGTTGTATCAACTCTTATATATATTTTGAGTTTTGATAAATTATGTTTTGTTATGTTTTGCATTTGCTACACCGTACAAGAGCATTTGCATCAGTAAAACAAATGTTGATTTTCACTAATTCTGTCGCAAACATAACATTTTATCATACAAATTGTGACGGATTTATGACAGAAATATTGTCATAGAAATAGTATTCTGTCACAAAGCCTTCACAAGTTGTGACGGATTAGTGAAGAAAAACCATTCATATGACAACGTTTTTGTCATAAATCCGTCACAATTTGTGATGGATTAGAGATGAACTTTTTTGTCACGAAAATGGTAGTCCGTCACAAATCCGTCACAAATTTGTGACTGATTTGTGACGGTAAGAAACTTAGTGACAGAAAAATGTGTCACAAATCCGTCACAATTTGTGACGGATTAGTGATGGAATCTGCCATCTCCTTTTGTGACGGATTATTTGGAATGAGTAGATTAGAGTTGTGACGGAACAATCCGTTACTATTTTTGTCACAAATTTGTGACGGAAAGAGATTTCCGTCACAAAAAATTAGTGACAATGTTTTTAGTGAAGGCTTGAAATCAGTTACAACTCTGTCACAAACTCAGATTTGTGACAGATTTGTGACGGATTTTGCCGTCACAAAAACCAGTATCTTTTGTAGTGCTTGTTTACGAACTCTTAATCGAGCTCGTTCATGAACTCTTATTCGAGCTGTTCGCGAACATAAACGAGCCGAACACCACTATGTTCATGTTCGGCTCGTTTATATTAACGAACATAAAATCAAGTTCGATCTCGGTTCGTTTAGAATACAAACGAACATGAACCGAGCTCTTATCGAGCCGAACACCGAGCTGCTCGCGAACGGCTCGGTTCATTTACTCCCCTAAGGATGGTAAAAAACAAGAAGTAAGAGGGTTTTCAGCCATGAGTTCATTGATATTGATTTAGTTGTGTATATTTGGGTTTGCAAAGCAGTGAAATACCACAAGGACAACAATCTTGGGTTTTTCTGTTCCAGAAATGATGTTTACCCAAATTTATTTTTTTATAAATTTTCTTAATTTTGTTAGCCTCTTTTAAGATTGTTTTGCCAACCACATGGCTTTATGGTTGAGCTGATATATCCATTTTTTATGTATAAAAAAATTAAACTTCATATTGCATTCAACATGTCTGCACGGAAAATTATCTCAACTGGATTTATGTGGATTCCATGCACATATTGACAGAGCAAAAAAAGACATGCCATAATCAAAGCATTATTCTAACCAAAAAAATTGAATAAAATCCACTGTTTCTTTTGCAAGAGATGAGAAAATTATGCATTAAATAAAATAAGTTACCAAACTACAAAGCGCATGTGAGTTGGTAAGGCGCTCTCCTAACTTAAGTGAGGTTGCGGGTTTGATTGATACTTATGTATGTAGTTGTTTAAAATTTGAGGCCAGTGTTTGTCTCCCGCAAGGAACCTAGACTACTCGAATGGGAATTATTTTAAATGTGAAAAGCTTAAAAGTGTCGTCTCATAATTGAAACTCGTTCAGGAAAAATCATAAATCATTTACCAAAAAAATAATTAAAACTTCAGAGCCATACCGACTCATTAGACTTTATGGCAATGAGAAAGAGACTTTAATATCCCCATTAAATCTCTGAGTTCAAATCCTACATTACATAAAATAAAATGTTCCACAAACAAAGAATGGATTCCCAAACAAAATTTGAATAGCTAAATTTTTTTCATCATATTAGCTTCTTCAGACTTTACTTCATTAAATTTTGTATAAGACGGACAAGAATGTAGTGAAAATTTATAGAATTATTTTTCCAAATATTTGTTTTTTGCAAAGTATTTACAGCATTTTGACACATCTTTCTAACTTATTTACAAAAGTACCCACTATATATAGAAGTCTTATCTCATTTTAGGTTAAACTTTTATATAGCCACTCTTTTTTCTCTCTTTTCTCTCTTTTCTATCTCAAAATTCTCTCTTCTTTTCTTCTTTTTTTTTTCGTTTGATTTTCAGTTTGTCTACTCCGGTTAGTTTTTCGTTCTTCTTTTCCGTTCGCTTTTCCGTTCGCGCTTCCGTTCGTCTACTATGGATTTCTCGTCGTTTCCAGTCGTTTTTCCATTCGCACTAGTCCTTTCGTCTCTTATATTCGCGCTATGGATTTCTCAACTCGTTTTTTGATTTGTGTAATTTATTAGGTTTTTTTGTAATGATTTAAATATTTTGTAATTAAATTATTGTAGATCTATAATTTTTGTTTATAAATTGTTCTATTATTCATATAATTATTTAATGTCTTTCTCTTATTCATAGATTTGTTTATTGCTACTGATTTTGTAAAAAACAAGTTGATTTATGGTGCATTTGTAGTAATTTTATAATATATATACGTTTCAGTGTATTTTTGGTGTATTTATAGTGTATTTTTGATGTTTTTCGGGATATCTATATTTTTTGGTATATTTATGCCGTTTTTAGTATATTTATGGTGTATTTGCAGTGTTTTCATGGTATAGACCGTAAAAACACTACAAAATGTCATAAATACACTATAAATACACTATATATACGCTATATATATACTATATATACACTATATATGCACTATATATACACTAATCTTACACTAAAAACACCATAAAACACTATATACACTTACACTATAAAAAAATAAAAAAAATTCCAAGAAAAAAATATATAGAAAAAAATAAATTATTAAAAACTGAAAAATAGGGTTGTACAATCGGTCGATTCGGTCGACCGAACCGAAAAAAACCGAAAACCAAAATTGGAAACCGAAAAAGGTATTTGTAAAATAAAATAAAAGTATTTTTCGTAAATAAAAAAAATCAGAAAAGAAAAGTCAAAATTTGACAGGTAAAAGTGTAAATAAGTTACCGGAACATGTATTTCAGGATATAAGCACATAATTTATTAGGTGAATAAAATTTGTAAATATAAATTTCCAGGTGAATATATACCATTAGTGACGGATGCAGATTTTTTTTGGGGGTCCAAATATAAAAATAAATATATAAAAAATACATTTTTAAAATAGAAAATATATAAACTTAAGCATATTTTATTATAAAAATTAATAAATTAATTGAAATAAATCAATAATATTCTTTTTCGGTATTTATTATTAAATCGCTACATAGTAGTTTTATTGCTACGCTTTATAAACATAATTTGTTTTGATATAGTTAATCATTTAAATATTTAATTGTTTATCATCTCGGATTGTGCAATACTTTTTAATGAATTTTATCGTAGAAAAAGACCATTGAACGTCTGCTATAGCAATATATAACATTAAACAAAAAAGTAATTATAAATTTTAATGTAGTTACCATCTTATGGTCTTCAATTTTCTTTAGTTTAGAGAAATCATTATATTTGGTGATAGTTCTAAATTACTGGATAAATTTTCTATATCAAATTAACATTATTTTTTTAAATTATATTTGAACGACATATTGATTTAATAATGTTAAAGCCTTTCTAACATTTGTTATCTTCTTTCTTTAAAAAAAATTCCATATATAAAAAATCTATTCAATTAAAATATAAGTAAAATATATTAATATTAAGACAAGACAGAAAAGTTAAATTAAATTATTATTTGAATTCATGATTATTAATATTTTGTAATAATATTTAAAGACAAATCCTTAATCAACTAATTTTATTAATAAGCTTAATCAATCGCCATATTGAAATAATATAGAGTAGTAGTTTTCAAATGGACATCCTGCTAACCCTCACTTTTAAACCATATTTCATGCGAAGAATCACAGAGGTACATGGGGTGGGCACTTGATTCCCTTCGACTAGGAAAATATTGTAGTTGTGCAGTATGAAAGCTGCTATTGCCTTCATTTGAGTGAATGCAATATCTTTATTTACCAATACAAATCCTTGGTCCTGCACCAAATGCTGGGAATTTGTGTGCTACTTCATGTTTTATTTTCCCCGCTTTGTTGATCCATCGCTCGGGCTTGAATTCTAAGCGATCTTCTCCCCATATCGACGCCATTCTCCCCATTGAATATAAGCAGAATACTATTTGAGTATCTGCTTTCAGTTTATGTCCACTTGGGAGTACATCTTCTTTAAAGGGAGCTTTGTGCTGGAATGTAACTGGCGGGTATAGCCTTAATGATTCGCATAAAGCTCCGTGAAGATAAACTAGACGGTTTAGCTCTTTCTGTTCGAATATGGAACGTTTTTCTCGTATTTTTTCTTTGATTTCTTCTCTTATCTTGCATACTACGTCTGGATTCTTCAAAACAGCCCAGAAAAACCATGTTAGTGTGGAACTAGTTGTGTCTTTTCCTGCGAAAAAGAAATTTACCAATGTATCTCTCAAGAACTTGTCTACTGCTTTTGAACCGTTGATTTCAACTTCCGTACTCATGTATGATGTTAACAAATCAACACCTTCTCCTAGATCGGGTTGTTTCTTGAGCTGTTCTCGTTTTCGTAATATATATTTAGCCGATAGGCCGTCGAGAACTTTTTGAGAGTTCTCCATATTCCGTTCTTGGCCAATTCCTAGCCACCTCTGTAACTTTCCAGGAATATTGGGGCAAGAGATGCCGATAAAATACTGCTTGCTCAGCATCATTCATTGCTTTATAAAATCTACTTCTGGAAAGTCCACCGACAGGCATTTTGGGTTGTGGCCTGCAATCAATATGCATGAAATATTAGATGTAAGCCTTTCAAACAGATCTTGCAAGTCCACAATAGATTCTTGATCAGCTACATGCTCAAGAACTGGAACAAGCCCTTTCTCCACCGTATTTCGACAAGTTTTCTCCGAGAACTGGTGAAATCGCGGGTGGTTGATAAATGCTTGAGCAAGTTTCCTTTGGATTTTCCAAGAATCGTTATTAGAGCTGAAAATCCCGTCTCCCAGGATGTCGAATATCCTTAAGAATTCAGGCCCTCTCGGGAAATTTGAAAAATTGGAGCTCATTATATAGTGGATGTTTGCAGGATCCACTGTAAATAACATTTTGACATGGGCAAACCAAGGACCTTTGTACAAAAATGTGAGACCATCTTGCTCCAGAAATTCTGTGAACCTGTCATGAATTCGGTGAAGGTTGAAGATGGAATCCGGCAGCATTCCGACGATCGGCCAATTTATCGGTTGGCCATCAGTATTTAAGAGATAACGAAGAATGGCTAAGCTTACAACAGCTAGGAAGATTAAAAGGATTATTAAGGCCATATTGATTTGTGACTAAACATTTTGCAAAACTTTAAATATATATAGACTTAGGTCATTCAGTTAAAAATCTATCTATGGGTCTCAAGTACTTTGATCTCTCTCTTCTAGGGTTTTATCCTGACCTCTCCTTTTCTACCGGACCGATCTCCGCCGCCGCGCCTGCCTTTTTTCCGCTGGGTTTTTGCCCTGACATCTTACCTTCTACCTTAAACCTTACCTCTTCCACATCTTATCCTGCTACCTGGTTTTCACCTTTGATTTGACCTATCCAAAAAGCCTTTTCGCCTGTCCTGCCCTTCTTTCCTTGCATTATCTGAAGGATCATCCGATGACACAGATTACAACCCTAACGACTCCTTACACTTCACATGCACCAAAACCTAATATCAACCCTTATATATACCATCATTTACTGCCTCTACTAGCACCTTACATCCTTTCTCTTCAACTTTTCCTTTCGGCAATCATTCACCAACTCCTTCTCATTTATTACAGTTTTATTCTAGTCACTATGTCTCATGAGCAGATATGCATTAATGAGCTAACCATGCATGCAGCAAATCTTCACGTATCTGAACCGACCTTGGATTTATTCCATGAAGAAGTCGAAGAAAAACTAGTTCTGGTGGGGAAATTCTGGGGCACAAAGATGTTTTATCCTGAGATGGTTAAGGATGTGCTTATCAGGTCCTGGAGGGCTTTCCAAGGGCTGACGGTTAAAAAAGATGTATCTGGAGTTTTCACGTTCACTTTCAAAAGGGAGGAGGATCGTAACAGGGCTTGGGATGGTCGACCATGGTGTCTGAGCAACAATCTGCTTGTCCTTCAGCAGTGGGCACCTGAGGTGGCCCTTCACAACATCGATTTCAGCCTGTCCCCCTTCTGGATCCATGCTTCGGGTCTACCTGCAACCCAAATAAGTAAACACAATGCTGTTATTATTGGTAAGCTATTTGAAAGTCTGATAACCATGGACTCCAAGGAAACCCAAGATGAAGATTTGTGTGGAACCATGCGTCTAAAAGTGATGGTCAATGTCACAAAGCCCTTCCGGAGGGGTTTTTTCACAACGGAGCTGGATGGTAGTCCGAAGTGGATTTATGTCCTCTATGAGCGTATGCCAGACATTTGTTACAAATGTGGTTTAATTGGTCATTATTCTATTTCATGTATTACTCCTGTAGAGGAAATGCAAAGCCCTGGTGTTCCTGATTTCGGACTATGGATGCGTTTTGGCTCCGGCAAGCCACTCCCTCGGAACGACAAGACTGGTTTACATCCTCTCATTGTGGGATCTTCAGTTCCCCTCACCATTGCTGGTGGTCCTGCCCCGATGGATATTCCGGGAGATACAAAAAAGAGCAACTTGGTCCTTAACCAGTGGGTAAGTAGAAACACTCCAAAAGCTGTCACCGGTGAAGATAAGATAAGCAAAGGAAAAGGCACTTTTGAGGAGTACGAGGTAGTTAGTCAACCTCAACAGAAGATTGGGTTTCCTGTTGTCAGGGATGTCGGATTCCTCCCTCTCTCCAAGCTAGCAGGTTATAGCCCTTCTACTGTGGTTAACCCTTCTAAATCTCATGGGCCGGGGCAATCTTCCAACCCTTTGGGCCACGAGGCTCTCAATACTTATATCTCCAGCCCTTCTGATATTATTGAACCTAGCCAACTCCTAAAATCAGCCTCTCCCCTCAGCCCTTCTACCAAAAATCCAGTAACCTACAACAAATCCACCTTGATCCTTGCATCCTTGCCTCTGAGCCGGACCTCTCAAATGGACCACCTGATGGTATTCTTTGCAATAGAAAGACCCTTGAGGAGTTAGGCATGCTGCACTTGTTTCTTCAACGCAAAGAAGGGATTCTTACCCCAAGCAATCCTTTTAGCCCTGCTGGTTTCCCCTCACCTGCTTTCTCGTCTGGACCTACACCTCCTCTGGGCCCTATCCCATCCTTTGAGGGGGGCCTTTCAAAAACCCATTTTGAACCACCTACCAACTCAACCATTCCTCTTCCACTCCCAATCCCTCCTTTAGCCCCATTTCCTAACTCTCAAAGTTTCTTCACAGCAATTGAACCTACTCAGCTTCTATCCTTTACACCTTCCCCACCACCCCCACCAGCTCAGGATTTGGGCATTTCTCAATTGCCGATTAAACTCAGGCGAAAGGTGCTGACTCGACAGAACCGAACTACTGTCACTATGGAAGGAGATGCTGACTTAGTTGATATTCCGGTCTGATTATCTCAAGAAGAAGGCAGCCTTGATAATTTCTCCAAAAGAAACAGAGATGTGGAAGGTAACAGGATGGCGAAGAAGATTTGTGTTCTCCCAGACTCCAAAATGGTGGAGGGTACCAGCCTCAATGGTACCCCGAAGGATATATGAAGATGCTGGGATGGAATGTTCAGGGTGTGGGGAGCCCCCTGACGTTCCTTAACTTTAAAGGGATTATTAAATCTCATTCCCCCGACCTTGTTTTCCTTTCTGAGACCAAGAATAAAGGACCGGTGGTGGAAAAGTTTTTACGCAAAGCAGGTTTTCGCAACTTTGAATTGCTAGATCCTATTGGCACGGCTGGTGGTTTGGCCTTGGCATGGAATACAGGTTGTACTATCTCTATTATTAGTCATGATGTCTTTTACTTTCACTGTTTGGTAGTTAATAGGGATGATTTGTGTACCTGGAATTTCATTGGAATTTATTTGGATGTTTCTCTTTCGTCTCGTGCTGCACAATTTATGTTTTTGCAAAATTATTGCTTGAACCTAATAGGACCTGTGGTAATTGGGGGTGACTTTAATTGTGTATGTATGCGTGACGAAAAGCAGGGTGGTGGTCCTTTTGACTATAGAAGGGCTGATGCTCTTAATAACTTCAAGTTAAATACAAGCCTCATGGAACTGAACTTTAAGGGATTCCCCTTTACTTGGAATAACAGACGCGATGGTGCTGCTAATATACAAATGAGGCTCGATAGGTTTCTAGTTTCAGTGGATTGGTGTAACCTCTACCCTAAGGGTCTTATTCTTCATCTCGATGAACTGGGATCTGACCATCGTCCCATTTTGTTGGACTCATCCCCTGCTACAAAGAAAAGTAAGAGTCGCTTCTTTTTCGACCAGAGGTGGAAGGGTAACACAGAGGTGCAACAGATTATCTCTGATTCTTGGGCAAGACCACCAGATGGCTCATATAACTGTCTACAACAGGTCCATTGTAAGCTTCAGGCGTGTAAAACTGGTTTGTTCAGATGGTCTAGGGATAAGAAGCATAATGCCCAAAGGAATATAGTGTCTCTTACTCATCAGATTTCCGCGCTGCATCAAAGGGGTTTTGGGGATAATGTGAGCGAAATTAGAGGACTTGAATCAACTCTGGCAACTGAATATGAGCGAGAAGAACAATACTGGCATCAAAAGGCGAAGGTGAATTGGTTAAAATGGGGTGATCGCAACACGTCTTTTTTCCACTCCTCAGTTGTTCAGCGAAGGAAGAGGAACAATATTACTCAACTTCGTAACAATGCTGGACATCTCTGCTCTGATGAAAATCAGGTTGTGAATATTGCCCTTGATCACTTCCGCAGCATTTACACAAGCTTCAGTCCCTCGCAGATCAGGGCTGCTACTTCTGGTTTGCAATCTCGAGTAACTACAGCCATGAATCGCAACCTCATTAGGCCCCTATCAGACGACGAGATACGCAAAGCTGCCTTTTCTATTCAGCCGAATAAGGCCCCAGGATAGGACGGCTTAACTGGTCTCTTTTTTCAGAATAATTGGGAAGTAATTAAAGTGGATATTTGCTCAGCCATCAAGGCTTTCTTCGATGGTCAGAACCTCCCCCGGGCCTTAAATCATACTACCATTACCCTGATTCCAAAAGTCCACCTTCCTACTACGATGTCTGACCTCCGGCCCATCAGTCTTTGCCCAGTGTTTTACAAGATTATATCGAGGATCCTCACAGACAGACTACAACCTTTTATGCCTTCCATCATTGGGGAACAATAGAGCGCTTTCGTTAAAGGCCGTAACATTGCGGACAACATCTTACTAGCTCACGAAGTCACACACCATTTGAAAACAAGAAATAGCAAATCCAGGTTTGAAGTCGCCTTAAAACTCGATATGAGCAAAGCTTACGAGCGTGTAGAATGGGTGTTTATCAAGAGGGTCCTGCGGAAATTGGGTTTCCATCATAGGTGGATTAAGTGGATAATGATGTGTATTACGTCTGTTACATACTCTCTTAATTTCAATGGAAGTTCTCATGGGTTCATTATCCCTTCGAGAGGGATAAGACAAGGCGATCCGATATCCCCTTTCCTCTTTCTCCTATGCGCGGAATGCTTCTCTTCACTATTGTCTCAGGCTGAACAAAATGATCATATCGCTGGGGTCAAAATTTCCAGGAGAAGCCCAAGTGTCTCTCACTTGTTATTCGCTGACGATTCATTGTTGTTTTTTCAGGCAAATCAAGCTCAAGCTGTTTGTGTGTCTCAAATTATCCAGCTGTATTCAAAAGCCTCTGGTCAAGAAGTGAATCTCGCCAAGTCATCATTGTTTTTCAGCCGCAACTCTCCGGAAGCTCTGCGTCTTCAGCTTGCCGCTACCTTGAACGTAACCAGAGCCGGGGGTCAGGATAAATACCTAGGGCTTCCGGCACTTGTTTCCCGCTCTAAGACACAAACCTTCAAGGATATCTGTTCCAGAGTGCGCCAGAAAGTGGCCAATTGGAAAGGGTGTCTCTTATCTCATGGGGGGAGAGAGGTCTTGATTAAAAGTGTTGCAACGGCTGTCCCGATCTACTCCATGTCCTGTTTCCTCCTACCAAAAAGCATTCATAAAGAGATTAATAGCATTATATCTAATTTTTGGTGGGGTAGAAAGAATACCGAGCGCAAGATTCATTGGATATCTTGGCGAAAGATGTGCTTGCCGAAAGATGCGGGTGGATTGGGTTTTAGAGACTTGGAGCATTTTAATTTGGCGCTTTTGGCAAAGCAAGGGTGGCGTCTTGTATCCCAACCGGATTCTCTTCTCGCTAGAGTCCTTAAAGGTAAATACTTCCCCTTTGGTTCGTTTTTGGAGGCAAATCAACATTCAAATAGTTCTTGGGCCTGGAGAAGTCTTATTCAAGGTAGATCACTTCTGAAGCAAGGAGTTAGATGGCAGATTCAAAATGGGGAACGAGTGTCGATTCTTAATACTCCATGGCTTCCTAATTCTAGCCCATTCATGGTGCCTCAAGCCATGGTCCTTCCTGCCTCTGTTAATTCGGTGTCAGACCTGTTGCTTGGTAATAAAAGTGGCTGGGATGAGACGTTAGTCAGAAGCATTTTTCAAACCCAGGTTGCAGAAACTATCTTACATATCCCTTTAAGTATTACGGGAGCTGAAGACTGCCTGGTCTGGCATTTTTCCAAATCAGGGCACTTTTCCGTAAAGACTGCCTATCACCTCTCCTTCATGGGAGATCCTCTTATCCCAATTTCAGCTATTGAACCCGACTCTTGGAGGAACCTTTGGAGACTGAAGTTACCTCCAAATATCAAAGTCTTTCTATGGAAATGTCTTCGGAATGGGCTAGCCTGTAACTACAATCTCCATAGAAGACTTCCAGAGAAATCCTTCAAATGCCCGAGGTGCAATGAAGCAGAAACCATAGAACACTTATTCTTTTCCTGCCCGTTCTCGGAAGCTGTATGGCTAGGGTCTGATGTGAACCAGTGGGTAAATGCCTCTAACTTCCACACCTTTGATTCCCTTTGGACGACAATTTGTGGTAGACTTCGTGATGTTCCTTCCAAGTCAGCGATTCTTCTAAACATCATCTGGACTATGTGGTCGATATGGAAAGCGCGAAATGTTCTTATCTTTCAAAATGAAGATAGTAATCCGATTCTGGTTCTGGAGAAAGCTAAGGAGATGTCATCTGAAGCAGATTTGGCAAGTCAGAGGAGAGATCGCTCGGCCAACCAAAGAACTCAGGCTGATTCAGATGCGGTTGCTGAGAGATGGAACCCTCCACCAATGGGATACGTTAAAATCAATTTTGATGGGGCTCTTGACTCTCACAGCTCAACAGGAACAGGTGCATGTGTGGCTACAAACTCTGAAGGGAAGGTTATTGCTTCCATTGCCAAATGTTTTCAGAATATTCAGTCTCCTGCCTTGGTCGAAGCCTTAGCTTTACGAGAAGCTATCTTGTTAGCCCAAAGATTGCGTTTTAATCAGCCTATGTTTGAAGGTGATGCGCTTAATATCATTGAGGCTATGAATCATAATTCTGTTGTGGATATGGATTGTGAGGTTGTCATTCAAGATTGTAGAGTGTTGAGTTCGCATTTAGAATGCTGCTCTTTTATTTTTGTTAGACGTAAGTGTAATTGGGTGGCTCATGAGATAGCCAAAAAAGCCCTTCGAGATACCGCTTTTTGTAACAATTCTCTAGCTCAAATGTTGTGGCTAGATATGAGACTTTCATAGTCAGAATTTAATGAAGATAAGTTTTTCTTCCCGGTAAAAAAAAATCATAGCCAACTAACCAATTTAATCATATAGCCCACATGCAAATTGTAGAAAAAGAGATTTCAAAATTTAATTTCAAGAATTCATATTGATGTTTACATTCAAACAAAATTAACGGTGTAAATTTTACTGAAATAAAATTAAAATTGAAGCGTATTATTATTAAAAACTAAAATAAACTTTGTTGGAAAAAGAAAAAAAATACATGAAATGTGAGTACTTAAAATTAAACTATTAAAAAACACTAGTGACTTTGCGGAAGTAAGCGATAACAAAGATACGTCTATAAATCTATTGATTAATAAATTAATACTGAAATTCTTGCTTCCAAAATCTATAGATTTTAATGAATGCTTCCAAAATCTATAGATTTTAATGAATGCTAGAGATTAAGCATTCAACAATCATCGATTCACAACGAATATAATTCATGACACAAAGAGACTTGCACCTCAGCAAATGGCACCAATGAATGAGTGCAACGTCATTACCGTGTATGAATTGGAAAAAAAAGTTGGTGTTGGTGAAATTTTATGACATTATTTCCATTAACAATAATAAATTTTGGATAAAACTAATTATTTTCGTCTATGATAATAATATCCTTCAACTATAATTTTATTTAGTTAAACTTCTACAGTTAATTTTTTTAAACAGAAATGTCACTATGAATATTTGAAATTATATTTTCAAATCTCTTTTTTCTGGAATTTGGAAAAAAAAATTGTTGGGCTATGATTAAAGTTATTTATTTGGGTTATTGCCGCAAACTCTTGATAATATTAAGGGTAATTTACATAAATCTCTCAAAAGTGGTCTATTCTAATGTTTTTATTTCAATTTTTTATTTTTTTGCAATAATGACTCAAAAAAAAAAAATTCAATAAATCCCTCATAACCCAAAAAAAAGTTAGGGTTACCATAAAACAAGACAAGCTTACTCTTATATATATGCTAAACACGTCAACAATTACAACTTTTAGTATGAGTGAATAAATGCATGCAGCATGCTTGTTACTATATTGACCCAACTTTTGTTACTGTAAGACGGAAATCAAAACTCATAGATAATGCAGGTTGTTTGACTACTACACAGACGGATTCTAGAACTATCAATTCTATATCTGATGGAATTATAGCAGGATGCAATCGTATTATTAGAGCAGTAAACTTGAACTCCAATAATGATTTTGAGGCAAACAAAACATGGTTGGTAGGATTGGAATTGGGTTTATTCGCGATTGAGAATGAAGAGAAAATTATTCAAGGCATCAAGAATATCTCTTAGGAGTGTTCTTTTCCTCCAGGTTATCTTTTTTCTATGTCTAGCTCTCTTAATTTTATCTCATGGAACTGTCGAGGTGGCTTATCTTTTCCTAGAAAGCAGAGATTCATTCGTTCTTTGATTACCAAGAATAATTTATCTATCTTGGGTTTAATTGAAACCAAAAAAGAGTTTTTTGATGATTTCAGTATTAGACGTTTATGGCCTTGCATGGACTTTGATTACTGTTTTTCTCCTTCTCGTGGAGCATGGGGTGGGTTACTTTGCATTTGGAAAAAGAACTTGATTTCTCCAACAAGTTTTCATATTTCAGATAGGTGGTTATATCTGGATTTTATTTGGTCCTCTATGGATGTCAGAGTTTTTCTCATTTATGCGAGCAACTGTGCTAGAGAAAGACTTACGCTTTGGAATGAGCTTCTTCCATTTACCGATACGGACAGGTTGTGTATTATGGCGGGGGATTTTAATGAGATCCTGGATCCCTCTGAAAGGGTTAACTGTGAAGGTTTTTCCAATTCTATGAGAGAATTTTCTGATTTTGTTTTTGATTCAAACCTCGTTGAGACAGATTTACATGGTCGTTTTTTTCACTTGGAATAATAGTATTTCGAGATCAAAGATTGATAGGTGTTTTGTTTCTCCTAATGCATTGATTACCTGGCCCAATCTTCTTCTGAGAGCCTTGCCGCGAACTTTTTCAGACCATGTGCCTCTTCTTTTCAGATCAGAAGTAGCTTTGGATTGGGGTTCGAAGCCTTTTAAATCTATTAACGCTTGGTGGGATCATCCTGACTTCCATTCTTTTGTTGATCGCTCTTGGCAAGAAATTTCAGTTTACCCGCAGGCTACCTTGGTTTTTAAGCTGAAAGAGCTTCGTAAACGCATAAGAACTTGGAATAAAATGGTTTTTGGGGACTTGAATTTTAAAAGTTCTTCTATTCAGAATGCAATTGCTGATCTAGAATCCTCCTCTGATGTTCGGCCTTTATCAGATTCGGAGACAATTCGGCTTTCTGACCTTCACACTGATCTCAACTTAGTTTCCAATCATATCGAGTCTTTGTGGCTTCAGAAGTCAAGGTTAAATTGGAGTTTATTCGGGGATAGAAATTCCAAATATTTTCATTCTGTTGCTGCTCTTCGGTCTCGGAGTAACCTTATATCAGTCATTGAGGTGGGGAATGTGACTTATAGCAGCCCTATGGCTATAAAGCACAATATCCATTTGTATTTCAAGAACTTGTTCAAGAAGACGAAGTGTCCTCCCTTCTCTCTGAGTTGCTTACCTATCAAGAAACTTTCCGGCGACCAATCCTCTTCTTTATCTACAGCCTTTACTGAGGATGAGGTATTCTCTGCGCTTTCTAGCTGTGATAATAATAAGGCTCCGGGCCCGGATGGGTTTAATTTTTATTTTTACAAGAAAGCTTGGAGCATTTTAAAGGGGGATATTATGAATATTTTTCATAATTTTCATCAGAATGGTGACTTTCCAGTTGGCCTGAACACGGCTTTTTTGGTGCTCTTGCCGAAAATTAATGGAGCTTCTAATGTTTCGGATTTCAGACCAATTAGCTTGATCAATGGTATCTTAAAATTGGTTTCTAAGGTGCTAGCTATCAGATTATCTCCTCTTCTTCCGCTCATCATATCAGACAACCAATTTGGGTTTGTTAGAGGCAGAAATATCCACGACTGCCACATGATAGCTTCTGAGCTCATTCATCTTGTTCACAGTCGGCGCGAAAAGGCTTTTATGATCAAGCTTGATTTTAAAAAAGCTTTCGACTCTATTTCTTGGGAGTTTATTCTTAAGATGCTTGGCCAGATGAATTTTGATAGTTCTTGGATACAATGGATATCTTCTTGTTTTAGTTCTTCTCAGCTTTCTGTTCTTGTCAATGGTTGCCCTTCGGAGAATTTTTTTATGGAAAAAGGGGTTAGGCAAGGCGACCCCCTTTCCCCTATGCTTTTTGTAATAGCGGTTGAAGGTTTAAGGGCTATTTTGGCTAGAGCCAACTCTAAAGGGTTGATTGATGGCATTACAGTGGATGGTTATGATTCTCCGGTCTCTATACTGCAATTCGCAGACGACACTCTTCTCTTCGTCCCTAGTGATTTAAATCAGATAAAGAGTCTTCTGCGCATTCTCAAATGCTTCGAACTTATCTCGGGCCTTAAAATCAACTTCCAAAAGTCTTCTATTATCGGCATCAATGTAGACTCCTGTTCTTTGAAGGCGGCTGCTGATATTTTGAATTGTAAAGTTGATTGTTTTCCTATAACTTATTTGGGTCTTCCTCTATCTCTGAAGAAAGTAAAGGCAAATGCGTGGGATCCTGTCGTCCAGAACTTTTCTTCTCAGTTATCTAGATGGCGAGGTAACCTTCTTTCTCCTGCAGGAAGGCTTGTTTTGATTAAGTCGGTCCTTAGTAGTTTGCCAATTTACTATATGTGCTCCCTTAAGATGCCAATTTCGGTTGTCAAAAGTCTTGAAAAAACAATGCGTCGTTTTATTTGGGGAGGTTCCTCGGATGGGAAGTATTTTAGCAAGGTGGCTTGGCCGATTGTTTGTTTGCCTTTTTCTGATGGTGGTCTGAATATTACTCCATTTACTTTGAAGAATACTTGTTTGCTCTTTAAATGGATGTGGAAGCTTATGAATGCGAACACTTGTTCTCTTTGGTTGTCGGTGGTTTCGAATAGCTTGGGGATTCATTGTTGGTTTGATCTTTTAGATGGGAATCATTCTCGTCGGGTGTCTCATACTTGGCGTGGAATATTGGCTGGTTGTTTGGAGAATTCGGTCATTTGGGAGTCCTTTTTAACGCAAATTTCAGTTTTGGTGGGTAATGGTTGCAAAACGAGATTTTGGTTTGATAAATGGGTGGGTCAAAATGCTCTTGAAAGGGATTTTAATTCTCTATTCAGGCTTAGTAGAAACCCGAAGGTGCTAGTTTCTGATGTCTTTGATGTTGAGAATTCTGCTTTTGTTAATTTTGCTTGGAAACGTCGTCTCCGTGTGGGTGAATCTGCTGAGCTGCTGCGCCTTCATGACCTATTATCTGCTCGGCAGATTACTTGCAGCAGGTCGGATTCTCCAGTTTGGCAGCGGGATAAATCCTTCACTTCAGTCTCCATGATGCGGGTGATCAGGAATACTATGGCATTGGAAGTCCCAACGGCAGTGACAGGAGGAGGTACGCAATTCATTCGAACTATTTGGAAAACTAAGCTTCCGCCTCGTGTTCAGTTTTTCTTATGGTTATTAGCAAAGGATAGAATTTCTTCGAATGTTAACTTGGCTAGAAGAGGGATTATTTTACAAGAAAATAGAGGTTGTTTACTATGTTTAGAGGATGAGACAGCAACTCATATTCTGTTTCATTGTCACTTTTCATGGCAAGTTTGGACGCACGTCATTTTTCGGAGTAATAACTTTTGGGTTTCGCCTTTTTCTCTGGAGCATTTTTTCGTGCAATGGTCGGCCTTGTGCGCTTATAAATTCAGAATTCTATGGAATTTGATTGGGTTCTTCCTCGTTTGGTCTCTTTGGAAAGCAAGAAATAAAAGAGTTTTCAAGTTCAAGACAAGTAGGATTGACAATCTCGTTTTTGATAGTGTTAGCAAGGCGGTCTTATTTTATAAAGCTTTTCACCCAAGCTTCCCTTACTCTAGTTTGGATGTTTTGAGAAATTTGGATTTTTTCTGTAATCCGATTTAGTTGTATTAGTTTCTTTGCCTTCCACTCCTTGTGGTTGAGCTAATACAAATATCATTTATCAAAAAAAAAAAGTGAATGCATGCATGTGTGGCATGCATGTTAGTTTAACAAACTCAATCAACAACCGTCTTTCTAGTTGTACTTGTACTAAATAGGTAGAAACTAATTGAACAAAATAAAAATATTATGAGTATGTATTAAATTATTTATCAAGATAAAAAATATATTAAATGTGATAAATAAATGCATGCTTGTTAAATATTTCAATTTATTTTTTATAGAGTCAATTTTAATAAATTAATTTAATTTAAATAAATTACTTTTAAAATTATAATAAATTTATTAACATTTTATTTTATATTAATTTATTTTGAATTTAAATTGAATAAATATTAAATTTATATTGAGTTTAAGTTAAATTTACATTCATTTAATTTTAAATTTACATTTGCTTTAAATTTGACATAAATTTAATGTCAACTTAATGTAATTTTTTTGTCAATTATTACAAATTTAAAATTAACTTAGTGCAATCAAATAAATTTATTAATATTTAAAAAAATTATAAAGTGATAAATAAACTAATAGTAAATAAACTATCTATTTTCCCGCAGTGGTCAGCGTAAAACTTAATGTGAACTCAATGACAACTTAAAATAAATTTATTTCTAAATATTATAAATTTAAAACTAACTTGGTGTAATAAAATTCATTTATTAATTATTTAAAAATAAATTTATAAAGTGATAAATAACCTAATAATAAATTGAAAGTAAACTATCTAAATTTTCCGCGGTGTTCGGTGCAATCATAATGTAAAATTGATGTGAACTCAATGTCAACTCAATATCAACTCAATGTCAACTCAAAGTAAACTAATCTGAACTAAATTATTAGTAATATAATTATAAAATTAAAATTAACTTATTTTAATCAAACTAATTTAGTAATAATTATTACCATAAAAAATATACTTATAAAGTGAAAATAAGCTAATTATGAACTGAAAGTAAACTATCTACAATTTTTTTGTGGCCTGAGTAAATGTAAACTTAATATAGACTCAATGTAAACTGAAAGTAAATAAAGTAAATTTTTAAAAAAACTGATTATAAATTAAAATTAATTTATTCTAATCAAATTTATTTATTAATAATTTAAACTATCAAAAATAAATTTATTATAGCTTTAAAAATCTGATTATAACTTTAAAATTAAATTATAACTTTAAAATTAATTTATTAATATTCATTAATTTATTTATGATTTATACTATTTAAAATAAACTTTTAAAATGACAAATAAACTAATAGTTATCTAAAAGTAAACTATCTAAAATTTTATTAAAATTAAATAGAAAATAAATTTAAAATAAATTTAATGTAAACATAATATAATTCAATGTCAACTTAGTGTCAACTTAATATAAACTCAAAGTCGACTATCATTTTTAATGATTGTTGAAATAAAATATATTTTATTAATAAAGAGTTCAATATAAAATATTTATTATCCTATTGATAAATATATAATATATTTTAATAAAATTTGACGTAATTTGTTTGAAGTCAATTTTTAAATAAGCTTGCGTCATGTTTAATGAAGTATATTGAAAAAAGAGCAAAAATAAAATATACTTTAATCAATTGTAATATTTAATATTTTAAAGTTGATTTGAAGTTCACATTAATTTAATAATAAAATACAAAAACTGATACTAATTAAATAAAAAATAATTAAAAAAATAGAGAATAATGAGCAGATAATGAGCATTTAGTTAATATATTAATGAGCATGCAAATGCAGTAAGGGTAGTTAATGTGGTAGTAAGCATGTAATGGATGAACATGTCATGTATGAGTATGCAGATATGGTAAGAATAAGGCTAAACCCATCTGAAGGCCCCTGTACTATACACTTTTTTTTCATCTGGTCCCTGTACTAATTTTTCACTCGTCCGAGTCCCTTTATTTACTGTTTTTTATTTAAAAGGTCCTTTTTTAACGGAATGGAACAAGCGTTGTCTCACTCTCTGTCTGCGCGATTCAGCCCTTTATTTTATGCCACATCACTAACATGTAGGAAAGAGAATGATTCTCTCTCACCATTTAGTTTTGGAACACCTTCTCTTTTTTGTTTTCTCCTTCACATAAATGTTCTCTGCAACCTAAATCATCAAAAACATTAAAATCAGAAAACCGAAAATCACCTCGTATCTCTTGGTCTGTTTCACATAAAAAAATCACTTCTTTTAATCAAACCCATATTCGTGTATGGCAACAGCTTCACTCACCACCTACTCCACTTCTCTCTGTACCACTCTGTCATCCTTAATTCACAGACTTTTTAAATCTCACACTAAATTAATCACTACCCATATACCATTTAACCTCAATAGACTCAATTACTCTACCAGCGTCTTAAAAAGAATAAATTTGGGTGGTTTTAGATCTGATTACAAGAAATTTGATTGCGGAACTAAGACTGCAATCATATCAACGGTTGCGGCCACTGAGAAGAATAAGAAAACAAGTAGAGGTGTTTGATTCAGAGGAGGATCTTGTTGTTTCTTGGGCTTGTGAGTTTGCTAGTGTGATGGCCGTGCTGCTACAAGTTGTGGTTCTTCTCTTTCTGCCGATGAGGGTGTTCTTGCATTTTCTTGATGATCAACGGCGGAGGAGGAATACCGAAAGCCACCACCGCTACTGAGGAAGTAAAACAATTTGATAATAGTGATGGAAAACTAGTTTGGGGTAGACAAAGAGAAGAATAGAAATGGGTCAATTTTTGTTTAGCTAATTTAGGCGTTTCAATGGTGATCGGGACTGTTCATTTGTTAGTGTGGTTGTTTTGAATAATTGGACGGTTTAGGGTAAAATGGGGAAGGAGGAAAATATATGTAAAATATGGTAGTATTGAAATAAATAAGGAGGGGCAAAGGAGTAAATTTGTAGTAATTAATGAAGGGTTTAGTTTTGAATTAGAAAATTTGTGAGCTCATCTATTTACGTGGTGACATAATAAGAGGCATAGTGGGAATGAGAGGTTCTGGTACTAACGTGCCTACATTTGTTATTGTGAGGACATTGAATGAAGGTGATTCCACGTCAGCATTTTTTTCCAACGTGGCTTTATTGGAAAAGGATTCTGTTAATTAGACGGAGTGTGAGAAGACGCGCACTCCATTCCGTTAAAAAGGACCTTTAAAATAAAAAACGGTAAGTAAAGGGATTCAGACAAGTGAAAAATTAGTACAGGGACCAGATGAAAAAAAAGTGTATAGTACAGGGACCTTCAGATGGGTTTAGCCTAAGAATAATAATAATGTGACATGTCATGTATGAGTATGCAGATATGGTAAGAATAATAATAATGTGACACGCATGAGCAAATAAAAATAAAGGAGAAATTATTGTGCGTAATAGAAACACAACAAGAAAGATATCCATAGGGATACAATAGGAATGATAAATAAAATGTACACATGAAAATATTTTCCAAAAATTTGAGAGATTTTTGTTAAAAAAAATTGGATTACTAACATAAACATTTGAGATTTTAGGTGATTTGGTGTAAGTTTTTCATTTTTTAACCCAATGGAAGACTTCACTTCCGAATTGTTAAAATTTAAGATTGTTACATTACATAATTGTGTGAAACTTTAGGGAGATCGAAATAACCGAAGTATACTTCATCGGAGGATATTGTTTTTAACTATTTCATCAAAGGAACCTTCTTCTATAGACTATTTCAAATTAAACTATTGAGGCTAATAATTATAATCTGTCACGGTCCCTGATTTTTGAGATACCTTACAACAAACTAACTTATTTTTAAAAACGATGAGTAAATCCCCTGATGTTTGTAGCGGTGCTCGTTAAACCCTCTGAGGATGAAAATACCCCTGACGCCGTCTTTTTTGGTTAACTAAGTCACATCAGCTGACACGTCATCATGAAACCCTAAAAAATTGAAACACCCTAAATACTCCTAAAATTAATTAAAAAAAATAGAAATAAAAAAATTCAATCCAACTCAATCTAATCCAAACCATTCGGTCAATCTATATCCACCACCTATCCAACCACCACCGCCAACTACCTAACCACCGCCAGAAAATTTTCCGGTCATTTTCTCCGATCTTTTTGATGACCAGAACATTTTCTGGTTATGTTTTTAAGGGATAATGTCAAAAAAATTAACGAACTTTACATGTTTTTTCATTTTTTTTTGTTACAAGGGGAAGAGGCATAGGCCTAAAACAAGATATAAAAACACAGATCTAGAAAAGAAATATTCTATAAAATCTTCAACCAGCCAAGAAATCAAGCTTCCATGAGGGGCTTCATACTCTGACTATTACCAACACAATGGCTAATATCGGGGGTTCAACTTCAGGGATATTAATATCCATATCCTCTATACTATTTTCATTAAACCTGACATTATTCTGTTTAGTATTTGAAGAATTGGGATGATCAAATACCACGTGAACAACAGAATGTTTGCTAGGGTCCAAAGAGGTTAGGGCTTGAATGACTTTGAATTTAGTATTCACATTCTGAGTTGATTTTGTAGGCCTTGTGGAAGAACTTTCCTTACTTGGTTCAACCTTATTATGACTAAGGTTAAAATTTTCATTAACTACATGAGCCATATCAACCTTCTTTCCATAAAAAGGCCTTTGACTAACATATTCCTTTCCATTCTCTATCTCCATCAAACTAGGAGAATTATCTCCGTTATGATTTTCAATCAGTATACTATCTTTTAATATTTGAAATTGTGATCCCTTAATATCCGGCTTCCCAACAGAATAGGAATTATCTTTTGATTTCCTATTATCAAATTTTGACCTTCCTTTTTTACCGACTATCATCCAAGGGCCGTAATAAGGGCTTTCCATGTCGTTCTTCTTCACTGACTTTAATGGAGTCTCCCTTGCATTACTAGCAGCATCGTCAACTGTATTCGAGTGTTCAATAATAATCTAATCAGGGCAGAAATCCTTAACATGGCCAAATTTACCACAAGCAAAACAAATGCGGGGGAGGTAATCATATTCAACCCGCTGAATTTTACCATCCAAACCAAATTGAGAAACCAAAGGTTTCTGCAAATCAAGCTCAACCGCAATGCGAGCAAATTTTCCTCGTTCAACTGCCTCGGTATAATAATCGATCTTAATAACTTTCCCAAATTGACCAATATGGCGAAGAACTTTCTTATTGTAGTACTGAATGGGCATTTTCGGTATATGTTTTTTCTTTTAATCAAACAGTTTAAATTTTGTCATTTTTATGCACGAACTACCACTTTTTCTCAAATTCATACACGGTGCTGAGGTGTCACGGCTCCACTGGTGTAATTCGCTGAGGTGGAGGTCATTTTACACCAATGAATGAATGCCACCTCAGCACCGTGTATGAATTTGAGAAAAAGTGGTAGTTCGTGAATGAAAATGATAAAATTTAAACTGTGTGATTAAAATAAAAAAAAGAGAAAATTAGACCAAATCACCCAAAAATTCAAATCTTTGTGTTTATAACCCAGCTTTTTATTTTTTGCAAAAATCCCCCTTTTTTCTAATCATCTTTCTACGCATACCTTTTTACTTTTTAGTTTCCCATTCTATCCTTATGCTACACAACTTTACTTTGTGTCTATAACACCCTATCATTTCCCTCACTTCCTTCTTCTTCTTCATTTTTCATTTTTCTTAACTGCTTCCCATTAATTCCATTACTCTTTCAGATTTACTCCACGATCTTTGTAACTGCTCGTCACTTTCACCACATTTCCAGCATTTACTCCATTACTCTTTGATCGTGTGTTTGTTGCGGATTATGAAGCTGCTGGATGCTCTAAGAATGTTGGTTCTGCTGTTGGGATCAATGTTTTTTCTGATTTTGCGACTGAAAAAAATATGGATTCTGCTGATGTTGTCTCTCCGGTTACTGAGGTATATTTATTAGTTTGAAATTTAGTTTTTTTATTTTTCTTTGCTTATCTCTTATACTTTTAATTCAATAGGTTCCGGATCAAAGCAATGCTATTTTGACTTCTCCAACCTTCAATTTATCAGTTGAGGACATCGATGAGGTTCTCGAAAAAGCAGCGGAAGCTCATACTAAATTGAAGTTGAGACAGGTAAATTTTTTATTTCATTCTTTGTGGTTTATATTTGGTCAATTTATTACTGCTTCTTGCTTTATGTTTTTGATAGGTTGATTATGTCCAAGCTAACTTTGGTACTGATTCCATAAATCCTGATTTTTATACTCCAGTTCCTACTAAGAGGGTTATTAAACCTAGTTTTTTTATGAATTCGCCTTTTCTGAATGAGTTTGGTTCTTCTTCAGGTTGTATTGTTCCGAAGCAATCTATTGGTCGTGTTCGTATTTGTCCATTTCATGAAAATGGCAATTTTTTGTGATTTGAAGAAACAGGAACCTTTTCGGAAATGGTTGGAAGAAGGACGTCCTAAAAAGTCTAGGTTAGAATCTCAACTTATTTTATTTCTATTGTTATTTTTCTTAAGTTTAGTTATCTAATTTGTTTATATTTTATTTTTAGGAAGAAAATTTACGAAGATTCGCATGCCATCTTGTGTCCCCGTTTTCGATTCGGCGTGGTTGATATTGAATTGAAATCATGGTTTTACCAACTTTATCATTTTGGACAGCCTATTTCTTGTTCTGTTAGTATATTCCTTTTTTATTTATTTTTTTTTTAATTTTTTTTGTTTATTATTTAAATTAATGAAGACAGTTGTATTAACCATATGTGAACTCTATATTAACTTATGTTTAAATTATGTTCATTTTGGCAGCATGTTGATATTTTGCTTTACTATTTGAGGAAAAAGGTGAAACTTGGACATGCTGCAACCACCAGATGTACAACTACTGATACTTTCTTCGATCAACGTATTCAAGCCATCTACAATTTGTACTCGAAAAGCAAAGATTTGTCACTTATTTCTTCAAAAAGTACCGAGGCTGATTACATTAACGGTGGTCGTATATGTTGCAACACCTAGTGGGCTGATGTCGATGATGTTCTTTTTCCGATTAATTGTGGGAAAGATTGGCATTGGATATTAGCTCGTCTGAATTTTAAGGAACGGTGCATCTATATCTACAATTCATTGAGGTCAGCGCGACGTGACAAATCAACGAACGAGTATGTTGAATGCTATAGTGTCTTGCTTCCACTATACTTTGATGCAGTCAATTTATTTGATTCTCGGGATGACATTGATACTACTACCGGTCCTTATGAGGAAAAGAGTTCTACTGATCCATTCAGAATTGAAAATGTGGAAAACATACCTGTGCAAACTGATATGTAAGTTTTTTTTATTCTTGTGAATTTTTTATTTACCTGCAGTTTTTTTAAGTTATTGTTACTTAATATGAACCTAATGTCAACTCTCAATTTTGATATATCTTCACTATTTTCCTCCTTTTTTACAGTGATTGTGGAGTTCATATGTTTTGCGCTGCTGAGTTTTTTGTTGATGGAAAAGTTATGGGTGATGATTTCGATATCAAAGAACATCGAGCTCGTTATGCTTGCTCATTATATACTTATGGATGTTGGAAGGATGAATTTGCAGCTTTGAGTGAAGATGAAGGTCCTGTAAAGATCAAGAGGATTTGATTGTTCTCATTTTTGAGTGTTTGGTGAACCTTTAGGTTTAAGCATCTTTTGGATTTGAAATCCTTTTTGAATATCTCCCGTATTATCGTACTTTGCATTTGAATGTTCTTAATATGTATTCAATTTGTGTTTTTTTAGGATTGTATTATGGATTTGTAGAGAAGAAGAGAGGAATGATGGTGGTGCAACACTTCCTTAGCCAATTAACTGCATATTTGCACAAACAACTGCATATTTGCATAATGGTTAGGGAGAGAAAAATAGAAAAAAGTAGAAGAAATTAGAAAAAAAAAACAATCAATGCATAAATAGGAATTATTGTATTTATAACATTTATGAACCATTTATCAACCTAATATCAACCTTGACACAATTTTGATAGAACTTATTTTGTAGCTTTTTAAAATTTTAACTGACATTTATATATATAGATTTTGAAATACAGTTTTTTTATAAGAATTGAATAATTTTTTTAATTGAAATGTATTTGACAGTTTATAAAACCGCAAATCAACCTTATGTGAACCTGATGTGAACCTATATCAACTGAACTCGCTCAATTCATTTTTAATAAAATTGTCTTATTGCTCTTTACAAACTTAAATGACATTTTATATAGAGAGAGTTTTGAAATTTAGTGTAATCACAAATTGAATATCTTTTAAGTGAAATATATTTAAGTTATAAAACCGAAAATCAACCTGATGTGAACCGTATGTGAACCTATATCAACTAAACTACCTTAATTCAATTTCAAATAAAATTTGTTTTGCTGCTTTTAACAATCTTAAATGACATTTTATATAGAGAGAATTTTGAGATTTAGTGTAATATACAAATTGAATATCTTTTAAGTGATGTATTTGACAGTCTATATAACCAAAAATCAACCTAATGTAAACCTGATGTGAACCTATATCAACTGAATTTTCTTAATTCAATTTTTAATAAAATTTGTCTTACTGTTCTTTACAATCTTAAATAAAATTTTATATAGAGAGAATTTCGAAATTTATTGTAATATACAAATTGAAAATCTTTTTTAAATGTACTGTATTTGACAGTCTATAAAATCAAAAATCAACCAGATGTGAACCTGATATGAACCTATATTAACTGAACTACCTTAATTTATAAATTTTTTTAAAATTTATCTTACTGTTCTTTACAATTTTAACTAAAATATATATAGTTTTTTATTCATACTAAATATTGATATTATTTTTGATGAAATTAATATAATAATAGTTTTAAAAAAATACTAGTTGTTATAACTTGTTATCAACCTTATATAAACCTGAAATCAACTTTTTATTCAAATTCTGTGTGTAAGCATAAATAATGCATTATTTGTAAAGCACCAAATATGTAAAGCAGATATACAAATACAACATACATGTCTTTGATCAGAAATCACGAAATATGATAGAAAGATTTGCCAAGGCAGGATTTTATAAAAGAAACTTAAACATTGCTCAAACATTCAAAAACATTTCTACAATCAAACTTTTTTCTACATTCTATTATTATCTATCTGATATATCTTTGTTTTTATACATTTGGTCTTCCTCTTCCAACTGTTACAGCTCTTGCGACCACTTAATCTTCAGCAATCTCGCCGGAGTCAGCAGCGGCTAACATCAACTCTAGGTGAAGGATGAATTTTGTAAGAGCATCGGGCATGAGGAAGCATCTAGTAGCACTTGTTCATATAAACTACATTAGCAACATAAAAATGGCATTTTCTGCCATAAAGCAAGAGGTTAGAAATGAGAGGCTCACAATTTTTCATTTTGAAATCATATTGCTTAGTATTGAATTGTGATCATTCTGGCGCCACACCTTCCATATGCATCAAAAAGATAGCTATCACCTATCAAGAAGTCTTTGTTATCAGATCTCATGTAATGAGAATATACCTATAAAGGCAAAAGAAATTAATAAAATAAAAAATATTGCAGAACAGCCAATTAAACAAGTATTGATTTTGGCATCAAAGATATAAAGTGTGTCAACTGTCAAGACAAGCAAACTAGATGTGTGTGGCTGTGTATTATAACAATAGTGAAACAGCTTCCTATCAAACATACAAAGCATTAGAGAATACCAACCAATTCACAATTAGAGCAATTAAATATATGAGAAAAAGTGAAGCATTTGTTCATTAAGCAAGAAGCAACCACAATTATACAGTTTATTTACCTAAAGAGTAGAAATTGATTAGGGAACATAGTTTCCAATAAACCCAAATCAACGCCAACCACCTCTAAGAAATAGGGTTTGCTCTTCAATTCACCACTACAATTCAAAATTTGGTGTTTCAATTTCTTCTTGCGTTTCATTTGGTTCAAATCTTGAATCAACTAGCTTTGGATTTGTGAAACAGACCGAAATCGATAAAATCTATTGTATTGTGGAAGAAAGTGAAGGAGAACTGAGTGAAATCTAACCTCGCCGGACCGCCGCCGGACCTCGTAGCTCTTACACAATAAAACCAACAATTTTTGAATCCCATTGTCAGTCACGTGTTTTAACATAGAAGGGGCAAATGTGTCCTATTTTATTATAAAATCAACCTATTTGGGGTATTAGGGGATTTCCGTAAACTTTTTAATTCTCTTGAGTGATTTCTGCACATTTTTATTTTGTGAGGTAAAAACAATAGGAAGGTGCTCATTTAGGGGATTTGTATAAAAAACCCTAAAAAAAATATGTAAAGTTCGTTATTTTTTTTAACATTAACCCTTTTTTTAATGGACTGATATAAATATATGAGGCCCTCTAATATTTGTGGCCCTAAGTGTAGGCCTTAGTGGCCTATGCCTAAGGCCGGGCATGTTAGTGGCATCAAAACAAACATATTTTATAAATTCAAAACGAGAAAAAAAAGTTCATATTTACATATATCTATATATTTATCTAAATGAGAAAAATTCATATTTATCTAGATGTGAAACAAATCATAAATAATGACATGATTACAAAGAGAGAGAGAGATAGAACAATATTTATGTTCATGCTTGTGAGGATTTTAAGTGATGTGTGAATGATGATTAACACAAAACATATTGGCTTCTCTTATACATGGTCCAATAATAAATCAGGTCTTGGTAGAATTTGGAGGAAATTCGATTAGTATTATATGGGAATTTTTTAGGTAGATTCAGTCTATTACGTCATTCGTAAACTAACCTATCATATTATGACACATCATTAAAATAGTGGCACTATCGTAATTTTGTTTATTATTTTTTTATACTTTTTAATAGTAATATAACGATAGTGCCATTATTTTAATTACGTGTTATAATGTGATAGATTTAGTCTATAGATAACGTGGTGGACTGAGTCTATTTAAAAAAACATCGGTGCTTTATGAATGATAAGTGGCCGGAGAAGTGAAATTAATCTTATTATGATGTTTAAAGGTCTGGTATATCTGATCATTCTCCAATTGTGATGAAGTTTGACCGTTCTATTATCAGGATGTCCCTTTTCAAATTCTTCAATGTATGGTGTGACCATGCCAATTTTTCTTTCACTGTTCATAATGGATGAAACAGATGGGAGAACGGATTTTCAATGTTCAAGATTTATCAAAAGCTGAAGAATTTTTTTTTTGAAAGGAAAAAGCTGAAGATCTTAAACGAAAAGTTTAGAAACTTAATAATGTGGCTTTTAATGATATATCTCAGAGAGTTATATTTTAATTAGTTAAACTTTTTCATGAATTTTTACATGCTACCCAAGTGTGTTCCACATAAAAATTAATTATAGCCAACTAACACATTTTTGCAATTTGTAAAAAAAAAACTTGAAAATATGCAAGTGATATTTCATTAGAGCCCCATCATCAAAAATTCACAACTAGAAAACGGCGAATTATCAATGGATTTCAGCGATACACTAAAAATTTGTCGCTAGATCATTCATCTTTTGATGGATTAGCGACAGATTCATCCTTCGGTATTTTTTGACGGATTAGCGACGAAATCCTTCATTAATTTGGTGGGAAATTTCCCGCTAAAAATTACCGACATATTTTAACAACGGATCTGTTGTTATTTTCGCGGGAAACTTTCCATCAAAAATTACCGATAAATTTTAGCGATGGATCCGCTACTATTTCGGTAGGGAACGAGGCGTCAAATGTTTTGGTAAAAAATAGCGACGAATTTTTTTTAATGAATAAAATATATATTAAAAGCCATAAGAGGTGTCAAAACCAAAAAATCTAAACTTTCGCACAAAAAGTGGCTCACTCAAGGTGGCACACTAGAGGCTACGGAATAGAGTAATGGCAAAAAACAATCAAAAATCCGAGTACAAAATAGATGCTGGATTTCAATAAAAATCCAAACTATAGTAACTGAAACTTCTAGTACAGATTTTGTAGTGAAAAACTGCCTGAGTGAAACAATTAAAAATGATCGCCTCTTTGTTAAAAGTAGAATGTGAAAAAATCCTCCCATTCCTGCACTTGCATATTTCCCAAACTGCCAGAAATCATAGAAGTTCGAATAGCTGTCTGTATTGCCCTCTATCATTTAAGCTCTGCCATTGTATCATGAATTCCTCGAATTTCCCTGATAGAATCCAAACTAAGTTAAGTTTCTAAAGAATACCACACCAAACACTTCTAGCAAAATCACAATGTACAATAATGTGATCTTGCGATTCAACAACACCGCAGATAGAGCACAAAAAAGCATCAACTCTGACAATAGATCGTTTTGCTAAAAACTCCAAAGATGGGACTCTATTATGCAAAGCTAGCCAAACAAAGAATTTAATGCGAGGAGCAGCTAAAGATTTCCAAACGAACATAAATGGCGTACCTGAACTTGCTTCCTCTCGATGCACCATTCCTATCCCCAAAGTTCTACTGGTAACTAATGAATTTTGATTTGCAGCTGCAATAACCCCACTGTCAGTTTCAGTTTCAAAAAAAAGAGCAGTAGCTCTCACCTGCGCCTCTCCAATACCCACCAGCGAATCAGCAGCAGCTCTCGACTGAGTTCTGTCCGAACCCAGAAGTGAACCAGCAGAAGATCTCACCGGAGATGCCTCTGAATCCACCATTAATGCCGCATCAGTCCTCACAGTTGGAGAAGTAGCAGTAATGCCAACCTGGTTTGCAGCAGAGAAGACGTTTACAGCATCTGTCATTCCCGTAACCAACCTCACGGGAGTTTCATCACCATTCACTCCATTTTCATCGTGTACAGCAGATAACACAGGAACTCCCACGTGATTCACATCAAAATCCACCTACGTACAAACCAGACTTCTCCCTATTTGTGTACTTACCTGCAAATCAGTAACACTGTTCACAGATGAAGAGGCAGCAGCAAATCCGATTTGAACACTAGCATAATCCTCTTCGACAACTTGTTCTTCAACAGTAGGTCTCTGCATAGCATTAGCTCTATTAATCTGAACTCCTCTTGCAAAAGCCTTACAAAATGAACTCGATGTAAATAATCCAGATGATGACTTCCAAAAGACTTCGTCAATACGAACAACGGTCCTATCAAGTCTGTTAAAAATAGCTAGGAGCGAGTGAAGCAGCAAAGACTCTGAGTTCCTTAGTCGGCGTCTCCATCTCCAACCATTAACCCAAATATCATTAATAAATGCTTGTTTATGATTTGAGAGAATATAAAGACGAGGGAATAAATCTTTTGCTGGCCCATTAGCCATCCAGTTATCATTCCATATCGAAATAGAAATACCCACACCCACATCATAATTGATATTTTCAAAGAAACTTTTCCAAGCATTTACATCCAAGCAATAGAATCTTCGAATACCCTTCCAAATAAATGAGAGTTTTGTCAAATTTCCATCATGTAAACAATTCCAACCTTTGATAGATGAACAAACAGAGATAACATTTGACCAAATTGAACAATATATGTTAATTCTTAATTTCCACACTCATTTGAATAAAAGACTTTTGTTTCTCGTTTGAAGATTAACAATGCCCAATCCTCCTTTATCAAAATCCTAGCAAACTTTCTCCCACGATACTTTGCTAAGAACCCGGTTAGAGATGTCTCATTTCCAAAGAAAACGAATCATGTGAGATTCCAATTTCTTTGAGACCGCAATAGGCATGCTGTGAGCAGACATAAAGTATACGGGAACACTAAAGAGGACAGATTTAATAAGAATTAATCTACCTTCCGAGACTTGAACTGCTCCACCACATGATCCCAAGTCCTCAGAGTTAGCTTTTTATCAGCTAAAGGCAGCCCCAAATATTTAATTGGGAAAGAATCAATTTTACAACTGACTACTTCGGTAGCTAACAAAAGATCCACCTCTGAAATATTAATTCCCATAATGGAGCTCTTATAGAAATTAATTGTCAGTCCAGAAATCAACTCATAACAACGGAGAATCCTAGTAAGATTCTGAAGTTGATCAATGTCGTAGGGAATATATAGCAAAGTATCATCCGCAAACTGAAGCAACAAAATAGGAGCATGATCAGGAGAAAATCGGTATCCTTGCGTGAAGCCCAAAGAATCCGATTTGTCAAGAATGCGCTTCAAACCTTCGACTGCTACAATAAACAAATACGACAAAATTGGATCTCCTTGTCTGACACCTCTCCTCAGGGGAATTGGATCCACAAGACTTCCATTAACCAGAATCGAAGTGGTTGCTGTTGAAAGGCAAGCCAACATCCACTCTAGCCATTTATCTGGAAAGTTTATACACCTCAAAACCGAAATCAAATAAGTCCAGTCAATACTGTTAAAAGCTTTGTGGAAATCAAGCTTTAAGACAACCAATCTATCCTTTCTTCTTGTTGCCAAATGAACAAGTTCATTGGCAATCATCGAACGCTCCTACCTTTTAAAAAGGCATGTTGGCTTTCCGAGATAACTTTAGTTAGTAGAGGCGCTAATCTCAGAGACAAAGTCTTGGAGAGTAACTTAAAGAAGCCATTTACTAAACTAATAGGTCTATAGTCTTTGATGTTAGCTGAGCCCGCCATTTTCGGAATCAAGACCATGAAAGACGTATTTATTCCTTTAGGTAAAAAATTTGAACTATGAAAGTCCTCAAAAAAACCCTGGATAACATCTTTCATAAAACGCCATGCTCGCCTGTAGAAGTAAAAATTGAACCCATCTGGCCCTGAAGCCTTTCTCTCACCACAAGACACAGGCGCTTTGAAGATTTCCTCTTCACTAAACTGCCTTATCAAACCGGTTGCTTGTTCCTCAGTAATTTTCTCAAAAACTAGCCTAGAGAGATCAAAGTTTATCCCATTCTGCTGTCTGTATAAGGATTTGAAGAAATCTCTTATATAACCTCGAATATCACTAGGATTGGTGTAGGTGGCTTCCTCAACTTGGATAGAGGAGATAAGATTATTTCTATAGTGTTTAGAAGATACACTATGAAAGAACTTTGTATTTCGGTCCCAGCTGTATTCCAATTAAGTCTAGATTTTTGCACCCACATAGATTGAATTCTTTTTTCCACAGCCCATAGATCAGCTTTAAGGTCGCCAATAACCATTCTTTCATCCTCCGAAAACATATTGACATCAACCAACGCTTCTTTCCGAAAAATCTCCTCTGATAGTTCTTGAATCCTCTTGTTTTGGTCGCCAAACACATTCTGGTTCCAACCTTTAATGGAAAGCCGAAGCTCCTTAAGTCTGGATGTGAGATCAGATGATTTCTCACAGGCCGTAATCCAGCTATCTGAAACAAACTTTTTGAAACCCTCATGCTCCCACCAAGCATCAACAGATCTAAATGGCTTTGGACCACAATCAAATGCATTAGCAGATCGAAATAATAAAGGAACATGATCAGAATAGTTTCCTGGCAGAGCAGAGAGTGACATAAAATGTCATAAAACACCTGCAGCAGTTGAAATCAAACATCTATCTATATGAGATCTAGAGTACGAGTTTTGCCAGGTGTAGGATCTTTACTGAAGAGGCAAATCAAGCATCTCTGAATTATTCACAAATTCACCAAACGATATCATAGAAGACGAGTACCCCACGCTTTTTACCCTCTCGTGTGGATGCATAGTCTCATTAAAATCACCACTGATGATAACTATGCCTGCAAAATCCAACAAAGTGGCAAGTTCCTGCCAAAGCAATAATCTATCCGCAGCATTATTACTGGCATATATAAGAATATGGCGAAAGGAAGCATTTTGAAACACGAAATCCATATAAATCCATCTAACACCCTTAGCCGTACTAACATTACACAACACAGCATAATTCCAAATCAGAAGAATTCCACCCGACACACCCACAGACGGAACCCAATCAAATTTAAAATCCAAGTTAGGCCACAGTTTTCTAACTAGAAAATCATCAATTACTTCTCTTTTAGACTCTTACAAAAGAACGCAAGGTTATGCTTAGAAACTAAAGTACAGATATAATTATGCTTCCCCTGGAATGAAATACCACCTCTACAGTTCCACGAAATAAATGAAAGAGGACTCGACATAAAAAACGATATAAACCTTGATAACAATATAAACTCAAACCTGTTGGCGTTTGCTGCTTACCGCCAAGTTGTTAGCTAGTTTTTTCAGAGTCGATGATCTTGTTTCCCTCTTGAATATACCCAAGTCATGTCCAATTTGCCAAGTTTTGTCAACTTCCTCTTCCGGAGTAGAGAAACCATTACCCTTCCTTACTCTCACATTGGCCCTGTTCATATTTTCTATATTTGAATCAGAAATTTCCTCTTGCGATTGGTCATTAATCATGGTGCAGGAAATGATATCTCCCTGAATATTCAGCATTTTCGTTTTCCGTGGGGCTGTTTTCACAGAAATCTGCTCGACATCGTTGGCAATCTCTTTCATCTTGTCTGTTTCACCTGAAATTTCATTAACAGTTTTTGCCCCAGCTGTGTTCATGATGGCAACTGCTGCTGAATTTTGCTCGAACGCCTTCTCTGTTTCCTCCTTATCCCCCTTCTCCGTCTGATCTGAAACTTCATTTTCATTTCCCACAACAAGCTTTTCCAGACCATCATCTTCACCTTTAACAGTATTGGAAACCCCTGATGCTGAACTCGGATCAGAATCCTCTTCCGTAGCTGCTGCTACCTTTTGCAAATCCTACAACAAATTTTTAATTGGAAGTTCAGAATCTGTTGTTACGTTCTTAACTCCAGCTTGGAAAAATTCTCCATCATTCATAACACTTGGAACGTTATCTCTTGCATGGACATGCATGTGAAAATTATCTTTCAATACACTAGTCTGTTTTCCACGCAACTGTTTAAAGTCATATCCACCAGTGCTTGCCCTTTTAATAAAATCCATACTTCTTGACTTCAAATGCAAATCTAGGACACAAATCCCCTCACTATTCCTACGAACAACAGGAATTTCGTGTGATGAATTTTTGACCACTTCTCTAGGTGAAACCTTTGATGATGACCCAATAGCAGCAGTTTTTTCTTGTAGATCATTCCTCATATCACTAACCTGAACTTCCAGTATATAATTTGGAACAAAGCTCATCTCTGATGACCCTCCTGTAATTGCCAATAACGTTTCCGTGTCATCGAACTTCACCGCCCTCTCCGTTTCGACAACATAAATCATACGTGATATATCACCGATATTCACCTCCATCTAATGATTTATGTATCGTCAATTGCTTGAAATCAAAACATAACCAACATCATGACGATCACCGAGATCGACTGAAATAGCCTCCCCAAAACAATTTCTGATACTCATAAAAACCTCTCTAGACCATAGATAGAGCGGTACACCCATGACCGAGACCCAAACAAGTCTCGTAAAAGATTGTTTAAAGTCTTTAGCCCAACAATAAGATTGAAAGAAATCAGAGAACGAGGGTCCTATAATCTCCATAAATTCCACCGCTCCAAAAATCGACTCGAAAGTTATCAAAATTAGGTTGGCACCCATCATACCGATTCTCTGAAAAGCTAAGCTTTGATTGCACAAGAATTCTTTTGCTTTCAAAACAATCTAATATCAGCCACTCTAGCAACGTTTGATCTCGCCATCCAATCGTTAGTTTCAAGTAAAACCTTAATTCTCTGAAAAGCTAAGCTATAGCTGTTTCTGACGTAGCATCCTTGTATGACCGTTTATCCCTTAATGCTGGTGATAAAATACGCGCACAGAGTTTGAATTGCATTAGCAGTAAGTTAAGGGTTAGCGGTCCTCTTTTCTGGAAATCTAGAACGATAAGCCTTTAATTTGAATTTCCCAATTGCAATCATATTCAACTGATTAAGAGTCCATTGCAGATCCTTCATCCCATCCGTCCTAAGAAACCCAAAGCTGCAGTTTCTCCTTGAGAGTTTGGTTGCTAGCGAAACGCGACTAATAACTCCATAACGCGAAAAAACCTTCTCGAGGTCATGATACCTCCAAGTGCGAGGAAAATTCTCGAAATAAATCAGGTTCCTAGTAGTAGATCCGTTGTCTTTGGTGCAGTTAGCAAGGTTGAATCATCCCCTGTCCTTGCTTGTTCATGGCCAGAAGAGCCCTTAGGGTTTGCGTTTTTCTGTCGCTCCATCCCTGCTGCTATAGCGACGAAGTATTTGTAAATCATGTCATTATTAATGATTTTTTTAGTAGTGGCTCAAATGTCGGTTTTGAAAAAAAAATCATTAATAATGACATGATTACCAAAACCGACACTTGAAACTAAGCTATTGCAAAACAATACCGACATAATAGTGTATCGCACATTTTTTTAATTTAAATTGAGCAAACATTATGTATATATGGCCCAAATAAAAGTTAGCCACATATTCAATAAACCACGTTATTAAATCACTAGAAACATTTGATGCCATTAGAAATTATGAAAATGTGTTTTTAATAGTGTGTTATACTACTTATACAATGTGAAATAAATAATAATGATTATTTCCATCTCCCTAGAAAAATTAAATTAAAAATTATGATATGCGAGCTGTGAATTCATATACATTTATAATATTTCTAAATTTGTGTCAAATGGAGTGAACGACTAAATGGTGGAGATAGTGGGGTTTTATATAGTGATGGGTGAAATTCTATTTTAACTTAAGCATTAAATAAAAAAATATTGGCAAAAAAATTCTAAAATTTCACTTTTTTAACGATTTAAACCTAACGTATACAATTTTACGAACCAAATCCTAACCTTTCTAATTTTCGCAATTTGTAGTCTCATCTCAAATTTCAGCTATTTTGTAATTTTTTAGGCTACAAATTGCCAAAATATGAAAGGGTGGAATTTTATTTGTAAATTTTTTAAACGTTGGGATTTAATTTGCCAGTAATATGGCTGCCAAATATGCAAAATATGACCGAAAAACGATTTGGGCTACAACATGCAAAAATTAGGATTTGTTTCGTAACATTTTAAACATTAAGCTTAAATTGAAAAAAAAAAGTGAAACGTTAGGATTTGTTTTGCCAATACCCCTTAAATAAACACTTTAACCCAATTTTTTAATTATCGTCTGAACCATTTTAAAATGATTTCGTAAATTCATGAAACTTTAACGATAATTTTGTAAAAATAATTAACGGACTTTGGCATATTATAATTAGCTCGGGACCTATATTTTATTTTATTTTATTTTATTTTAAATTTCCTTAGTCCGTTCACCCCGCTTTTCACAAATAAAAATCCCAAATTAAATTATTAATTCAAGATATATAAAATAGACTCACTTTAGTTAAATTCTTATTATATAAATTTAAAATTTTACAAATTAAGACACGTGACACAATTTAAAACTCTTTATAATTTATGGGGTATTACTATGCAACCTTCAATAGGCAGCTCCGCCTTCTCTTCATCAGTTTTTTGATTTACTAGAGTTATTTATCGAGTAAGCATTATCGTTCTCTTTGGTAAACTATCTGATTCTTTTGTATTTGGGAATTATAGGAAAGTAAGAAACAAGAGAATTTTCAGGCAAGAAAAAGTGAACATCGGCTCATTGATTTATTCTATTATTTGCAAAGCGATATAAAGATAACAACTTGAGTTTTTATAATTCGGCTAATGATGTATGTAGAAATTTGAATCTTTTGTAAATTCTTGTAGCATGTTTGTCTTTTTTCGAAAAGACTCTTTACCATACACTTCTTTGTAGATGAGCTAATCCAATAATCATTTATTTAATTTTTTTAAAAAAAAACTTAATGACTTAATAAATTAAAATTTATTTAATTTATACTTCTCTTACTTTTAAATTTTTATTTTAATTGCGTTACTTCATTTAGATTTTAAAACTATAAAAAATCAAAAAATATTAAAAAAATAAATTGAAGTCAATATAATTTTTATTTAATTATATTATAAATATAAATATAAGAATTAAATTGATTTTTTTTTAAATTTAATTCTCTGACTAAATTGACTAACACAAAAAATAGACGGACATGATAAACTATTGACAAAGATAAAAATAAAACACTATACCATTTAATTTTCAAACACGAGACATGAATATAAATCATAATATATCTGGGAGCATCACAATGATTTGGTCTTAAAAATACCGAGTACAAAATAAAGCAATATTAAATTTAAAAATAAAGGAAAATATAACACATTGAAACAATAGCCTCACACGTAAAATTTGAGTAGAACATATTCAAATCCATCTCCTGCTAACCTTAACTTTTAAACCATTTTTCATGTGAAGAAGGATAGAGTTAGAAGCGATGGGCAGTGTTTTTGTTTCTTGTAACTCAATATTGTAGTTGTGGAGTATGAAAGCCGCCACCGTTTTCATTTGAGTGAATGCAATTTCTTTACCAGTACAAATCCTTGGCCCTGCACCAAATGCTGGGAATTTGTGTGCTGCTTCATGTTTTATTGTCCCTGCTTCGTTGATCCATCTCTCGGGCGTGAATTCTAAGCGATCTTCTCCCCATATCGACGCCATTCTCCCCATTGAATACATGGAAAATGCAATCTTAGTATTTGGTTTCACTCTATGTCCGCTAGGAAGTACATCTTCTTGCTTCGGAGATTTGTGATTGAATGGAACGGGTGGGTATAGCCTTAGTGTTTCGCATAATGCTCCGTGAAGGTAAACTAGACTGTTTAGTTCTTTCGTATCGGAAATGCAGAACCGGTTTTCTGGCATTTTTTCTTTGATTTCTTCTCTTATCTTGTATAGTACTTGTGGATTCTTGGAAACAGACCAGAAAAACCATGTTAGTGCTGAACTAGTTGTGCCTCTTCCTGCAAACAAGAAATTTACAAATGTATCTCTCAGGAACTTGTCTCCGGCTTTTGCGCCATTGATTTCGGCTTCGGTACTCATGTACGATGTTAACAAATCAACGCCTTCTCCCGAATCGGACTGTTCCTTGAGTTGTTCTCGTTTTCGTAATATATATTCAGCCGATACGTCGTTAAGAACTTTCTGAGCTTTTTGCATTCTCCATTCTGGGCCAAATCCTAGCCACCTTTGAAACTTCCAGAAAGGTTCTGGAAAGAAATACCGATAAAATACTCCTTCCTCACCATTCTCCAAAGCCTTGGAAAACTCTACTTCTGGAAATTCGGGCGATAGGCATTTCGGGTTGAATCCTGTAACCAATTCGCATGTGATATCAAATGTAAATCTTTGAAATAAATCTTGCAAGTCCACGACCGATCCCTGATCAGCGACAAGCTCAAGAACTGGAACGAGCGCTTTCTCCACCATATTCCGACAAGTCTCCAACGAGAATTGGTTAAATCTCCGGTGCTTAAGAAATGCTTGCGCAAGTTTTCTTTGATTCTTCCAAGAATCAGAATCCGAACTGAAAATGCCATCTCCAATAAAGCTGAATATCCTAGAGAAATCAGAGCCTTTTGGGAAATTTGAGAAGTTGGAGCTCCAAATATAGTTGATATTTGCTGGATCAATGGTGCCTAAGAACTTCACGTTAGAAAACCAAGGTCCTTTGTACAGATACGTGAGACCATTGTCCTCTAGAACTTCTGTGATCTTTTCATGAGCTCGGTGGAGGTTGAGGATAGTACAGGGTAGCATTCCGACGATCGGCCAATTTATAGGGTTCCCTTTGGTACTGAAAAGATAACGAAGAACAACAAAGCCTACAACTGCTAGGAAGATTGCTGGAATGTTTATTAAGGCCATATTGATGGTTTATGTATGCTTGTTTACACTAACATACATACATATATATATATGTTTCAAAGGTAGAATATATTGAAGGAGATTAAAGTATAATAAGTAATCTAGTAATAAAAGTCATATAATAAAGGCCTAATTACTTGAAAAAAACCCCACCTTCTAACAGTTTTTCGTTTATACCCTCACGTAGGAAAAAGTTCATTTGTACCATTTTTTCCTGATTTTTCGTTTTTATCTCCACCCTAAAATTTAAATTTTTGACAATTAACTTAATTAAAAGATGAAAACATTATAAATGATTAATAATATTAATGTTTAATTAGAATATAAGCTAAAAATAAAGGATCATTTTGAATATTTTTCCAAATGAAAAGAGGTCAAATTAGCTCTTTAGGGTAGCGATGAAAATGAAAAATTAAAAAAAGAGTACAAATGAACTTTTTCCTAAATTAAGGTATAAACGAATAAATGTTATAAGGTGGATTTTTTTTAAATAATTAGGCCTATTATAAAATTTAACTATATGATATTTCAAATTCCAATTTAACAAATAGTTATAATTGACAAATAAATAATCATATTCAAGCTACTAATTTCGCTGATGGTACAATCATCTTACCTCACAATGATAAATAAAATTTCGTTTGTATAAAGGTTTTGATTTTAATCGCTTTCGAATAGTCTGTGAAACCGCTTGATTTATCGAAACTTCACACTTTTCGAAAAATCATCTTTAATAAGATTCCAAAAGATAGATCTAACCTCAAAACAACCATAAAAAATAAACATTAACCTAAATATTAAAACAAAAACTAAAATAAATTTTTAAGAAAATTTTCTGACACTTTTTAAACTCTCAAATTTTGGCTAAATTAAAAAAAACTTTGACATGCAAATAAAAAACAACTTAAAATAACCTAGTTCAAACTAGAAATCTTACATGCAAATCAAAAAAAAATTAATCAAGCTAACGATTTTCAGCGAGCATTCAAAAAACAAACAAAAAAAACTCTTATTATTCAAGTTTTTATCGAAAAATAAAACTAATTAAATATTTATATAAGGAGCGAAGGAGGTGGTTTTAGAGGAAAACCACACCCTCTAAACTGCATATTTGGAATTTGTTTTAGAGGAGAGAATTTTGTTTTTAATAAATTTAGTGTTAATTATTGTTATTTTTATGAAATTTGGTATGAAATACTATTTTTTTCATGAATTTCAAACACCAATATTTCTCCCTTCAATTTTACATTTCAGCTAACTAAAACCCTATGGAGAGGGTTTTGGTTAAAGAAAAACATAAATGTAATAGAAAAACAATCGGTTTTCAAAACTATTATAGAGGAAATAATTTTTCGAATAAAATATTATGGGAATAATTGTAATTTTCTGTAGATTTAAAAATTACAATTTCAAAAATTAATCACTGTCCATATATAGCCGACCGCCGACTTTAATTATGGCCGACTAATAAATTAATTAGTCCACCTCATATAAAATTGAATCTTTTTTTTTGTTAAAAATAATTAAAATTGAAAATTGAAGGTTGAAAAATTAGTAAGTGACCATAGCCAATTACAAACTTTATTTATAGCCAACTAACGAATGTCTGCAAATATGGTGTAGTCCATCTCATTATTTAAGTCGTACTGATCTATACACTCTTGCTAAAACATATAAAAAAAATATAAAACGTTTTTTTTTCAGGGGCAAAGGCAGATATTAATTTTAAAAAGGACAAAATTTTTATATATGTAAAATTTTAAACTTTACAGAGATAATTATAAAAATAAGGTGATCAATCTATACTATCTATCTATCTATATCTATATCTATTTATCTATAATCTAGGTCTAATGGCAAAAAAAATCCAAACCTTTACGACTTGTTGCAATTATATCCAAACCTTTTAATTTTTGCAATAATATCCAAATTGCATTTTTTTGTTACAATAATATCCAAATTGCATTTTTTGTAGCAATAATAGTCAAATTGATGGCTAAATTTGTTGTTTTCAATTAAGATATTAGGATATTATTATGTTTTGATGTATAATAATATAGTAAAAGTCCCCAAAAATGGCAAAAAACTCAAAAAAATTCACATAAAAAGTGCAATTTGGATATTATTGCAACAAAATAATGCAATTTGGATATTATTGCAAAAATTAAAAAGTTTGGATATAATTGCAACAAGTCGTAAAGGTTTGGGTTTTTTTTGCCATTAATCCTATAATCTATCTATCTATAACTATCTTATATGTGGGAAGGAGGGGACAGGAAAAATTACGATAATAGACTTAATTAAGGGTGTAATTATATTTAAATAATATAAAATAAATAATGATATAATAGGTTAATGAAAACTTTAACTCCAAATCATGTTAAAAATAACAAGTTAGTAGGAGTTTAATTTTAAATCAGACTAATATATGAATTAATTACTAAATTACAACACAACTCTACTATAAAAAAAAGCAACGAAAATTCTAATTCTCATTAAAGCATACAAATTAAATACTATATGACAGAAACATATAAACATATCAATGTAAATAAGAGTTCAATTTGAAAGTGAACTCATGAGTTTTTAAAACTAATCTATTAAAGGAGTGATACTAATCGTTTTACAATAAAAATAGGTTGACACTTGCCAACAATGACTTCAAAACCATGAAATTCATACACCTCATTTTTAAATTCCAGCCTTGATTAGAAAAAATAAAAACGAGACTTGCTACAGGGTGAATTTAATCCCTAACATACAGTTTTTACTTTCTAAACGGAATTTACTATTTCTTAATAAGTTTAACTAGGGTAGGAGACCAGCTGTTTTAGTTTTAATAAAAAAAGGACACAGTTCAATAGACAAATTATAATGTTAAGCAAAGAAATATTAAATAGGGTTAATTGCAAATTCATACACGAACTTTATCCTAATTTACAATTACAACATAAACTTTGAAACTTGACAATGTTAGAAACCAACTTTACACTTTTGGCAAATCGATACACCAAACACGAAAAACACTAACGTGGACATTGTAATATACCGCCATGTGTCGTTGCGTGATTGGTCGGTGTACCAATTTGCCAAAAAATGAAAGTTGTTTACTGACATTGCCAAGTTCCAAAGTTTACGTTGCAATTGCAAATTAGGGTAAAGTTCGTGTATGCATTTGCATTAACCCTATTAAATAACAGTATAAGTCTAATAAAAATAAACTTAATTCTAAAATAAGTAATTCTAACAATTTATTTTTGAATAAGTTCATTTAAAAAAAACTATAACTTAAATAAAATTAATTAAATTGAAAAATATATATATAAATTTCACTATGTACTATAATTTCAATTCTAATAAAAATAATATATAATAATTTAATAAAAACTATATTATTATTATTTAATTAATAGTTAATATATAAAACGGGTCATATTAAAACCACTCACCGATCACAATTTTAATTTGGATAAATAAATTACATTAATTCATTGTAAATTAAACTATTAAATGATTTAATTAATATTTAATACACACAACGGGTCATGTAAGTGTCGCTCACGTGTGTAGCACGTGGCGAAACGCTAGTAACTATTTTATATGTGGAAAGAGAAGGGGGGACAGACAAAATTACGATAATAGGCTTCATTAAAGATATAATGATAAAATATAATTAATTAAGAGTTTAACTAATTATGAGTTCAATTACTATTGAAACACAATGAAAAAAAAATGAATGCATAGTAAATGGTTATCACGTAGACTAACTTTAAGTAGAAGTTGAAATTGTTGCAAATTCTTTTATAAAAAGATAAACTAAATAAGAATTTAATGTTAAGTAGAAGTCTAAACATTCTTTTGCAGTTTCACAATCGTTTACTACTAGAGTTTTATGTATGCCCATCTTGATACCAAAGATCGGACCACATTTGTCAGCCATATTTATAACCACTAATATAAATCTAAAGTAAAGCTCTCTAAATAGTTAGTATTAGTTATTCCATGATCTTAATGATACAATAAATGCATTAAAATCAACTTTAACTATTCAAAGAAAATAAATATTCATTTATTAATAATATTTTTATTTATCTAATTAGATTAGCTTTAAAAATAATTTATATTTTATTTATTTAAAATTTAATTTATATAACGGGTTATATAAATTAAAATTAAATCAATATAACAATTATAAAACTAATTACAGATCAAATTCTAAATTAGAAATTTAATAAAGAAATATAAATGAAGGTATTTACTTAGAGTTTAACTTCTATAAGGAAATCGATTAAAAAAACGTTAAGTAAGAAAATAATGAAAACTTACTGTTAATTTTTATAATTTAAATCAGTTATTAATTCATACATATCAAGGATTGACTTATCATTATAAGATGAGAAAAGGTTGAGTGCAAAAACCAACTCACAGTAAACGTCAACCAATAAATTGTTAATTGTAGTAGAAAAATAAAATAAAAGAAATAAACATATATAATTGGTGATAAGAGGATATTGACAGGAGTCAAACCAAATGCAAATTCTAATTTTATTTTTAGTGTTAAAATATATCTTAATTGATATTATACTAAATACTAAAATATATCGTATCGAATATATTAAGACAGATTATGCAACTATAACTCACGTGCTATAATTTTAAATTAAATAAAAAATAATTTATTAAAAACTAAACTATTATATTTATACTTTAATTAAAATTCAATATATATAACGGGAATGTCGTCCACGTGGTGTAATTTTAAATTAAAAGTAATAGTTTAATTCTAATAAAATAATAAAAATTAAAAGTAGTTAAGTAAGTGTAGGAGTAGGAGTAGGAGTCTAACTTTAATAAATTCAAACGAATAAACATAAAATTTAATAAAAAAAATATAAATATAATTGTAGACAATAGCTTCGACTTTGTAGAGTTTGACCTAATCTAAAATTATTAATTGGAATACTAATCAAAGTAACCTTCTAATTAACATAGACCTCTAATTATTTGCATGCAATCATTCAAGGATTCTTATATATAATTATATTAAGAATTAATTTCAAAGTGCTTAAGTCAATGCTAGGCTTTTGCATATCAAACTAAGCATGCCCGTGAACACCACACCGGTTGATCTGATCATGCTTTCGACAAGTTATAATTATAATTGTTGTGAGTTTAGTTTAATATTGTATGAATTAAGATTACTGTATTAAACTATAATTTGTAGTGATAAATTTTTTAAATATTTCTATATGTTTGTTTTTTTCATACTTTAAGAATCAAGAAATTTTTTTATTGATTAATATGTTTTATTTTCTTCGTTTCTTTTAATTAATTTTAACAAACCATTTTGAGAGAAATATGTTGGCAAGTTCAAATCTTATGATAGATTCAAGAATCAAGAAGGTTGATACGCTAGCTTAATTTTTCATGAATATTTATATTTAAAATTGTGAAAATAATATAGTCATAAATTATAGTTATAGTGTTGTCCTTCAAGATCATGATCAAGTTATATCCTTATTAACCTGGGACCAATGAAATAAATAAATTGGCAACAGTAAAATGTCGGAGTGGATTATTAATTTTTATATTAAATATAAATATAAATATGTCTATAGTATTTTTTTTTCTCATTAACTTTTTAAAAGCTTGCCATCAGTTTAATAATCAAATATTATATTTGTATACGTATGTATGTATGTATGTGTGTGTGTGTGTGTGTGTGTGTATATATATAATTATATAATTTTAATAATAAATAATTATAATAATTTATCAAAAATTAAATGTGATATTTAAAAAATTATTTAGAGTTTAGGGTTTATGATTTATGACATATAATATTTAATTGACGGGTCTTATAGATATCGCTTACGTGCGTAACGCGTGGCGAAAAACTAGTATATAAAAGCACGGATGGGGGGGAGGGGGCAGGCAAATTTACTAAATAATCCTTTTCAGTTTACTACTAAATAAAAGTTTTATACTCATTAACTAATTAGTTATTTAATTAATTACTATTGTAATTATAGTCTTAATTAGAATAGGTAGCTAAATTATTTCTACTTTAGTTTTTAGTATGTGAAAAATAACTAAATTGTCTTCAAATTAGGAATACCTATCTTTTAGTTTGATTGAACTACAAAATTAAAATATTGTATTTAGTCAATATAATATTATTTAAATTTCTGTTTTAGTATTTCTAAAAATATTATTAATAAACTTAAGTTAATTATTTAATTATGGTTATTATAAAACCAAAAGAAGAATAAATTCAGTATGGAAAAAAATTTAATAACCGAATATATTATATTTACTTTTACAAAAATTCTTAACTAATTTAATATTAATTATAAATAAAAAATTAATATAATTATAATAAATATACTAAATATGTTCATTGACGAGTTACGTTACGAACCACGTGTATAGCACGTAATGCGAAACTAGTATATTAAAAAAGAATAACTAAATAAATAGTTTTTACTAATAAATCCATTCATTAATCAAGATTTTTTTAAATATGGTCAATTGACCATCTTAAATATGCTGTAGTTTCGCCTGTGCTTTTTCTAGTTTTCTTACAAACACGAACACTAATTTCACAGTTTGAAAGTAAAATTTAATTTCAAGTTCTTACACTTTTAAATTTTATTTTTTCTTTTTTATTTATTAAAATTTATAGTCAAGAAATCAAGAAACACACCTGAGCATCTCAATTTGTTTGACACATTGTTAACGTATGCATTATTTTTCTTACTACCTAAAATTGAATTAAAAAAGGTTTAAATGCATCAAAAATCACTAATTTTCGCATGTTTTTAATATTTAACAAAATATTTTATTTTTGGTAAAAAAGTACATGAACTTTCAAAAATTTGCAATTCAAGATACCGACACTGTTTTGGATGTAAAATGGCACCGTTTTATATTAAAACGACGTCGTTTTGGACGTAAAATAACACTATTTTTCTAAGAAAAACACACGTGGCAAATATCATGTTAAACATGCCAAAAGTAAAAAATTATATTAAATACCAAAAACACGCGAAAGTTGGTGATTTTTGATGCATTTAAGCCATTAAAAAAATCAATATAATATCCGAATACAAATACTAGGGAAAATATAAATTCCTCAATTTAAAAGAAAAAATAGCCCTAAAATATATGAGCAATAAACAAAACCAAAAATAAACCAAAACCAAATAGCTCAAGAAGAGGAGGGCTACTTGACAAGCTGGAGAAAGTCACTTGAGACAGACCAAAGCATATTAGGAACAAGCTGGAACAGGAGGGTGCACAACCAATATTCTTGCAAAATGACCAAAATCGCCCTCTAATTTAGCTTTATCAGTTGTAATTGGAACTTCAATTTTTCGAGCAATATTCGCCAAAATTTGAGGATCCCATAGTTTTTAAGGTAATGTACACATATACTTTTTCTGGATAAATGATAAATATATTAGCACATCCACAAAACAGTGGAAGACAAAAGACTAAAAAGTCAAAAGCTACAAAAAATTACAGAAAAAATTTAAATTTCTAAAAACATTGTTAGCCGAATAAGCAAATCCCGCGTTGATATCCTTTAGTAAGTGACCGCTTTGCTAGAATAGAATAAACCAACCCATTGATACCCACTGCTTTTTGCCAAAAAACTCTCGAATTTCTTACCTTCCATAGCTCTCAAATATCAAAGAACCATATCGTTTTCCAAAGAGTTCAATATCGTTTACAAGAAAGAGAACTCCATAGGTCGAAAAAATGATGAACAGAAGTCGGCGTTGTCCAAGAAATATTACAAGAAAATAAGAACCAGTTTCAAGTATTCCACGAAAAACGACAGTGCAAGACAATATGAATACTTGTTTCCTCCTTGAAATAAAGAGAGCAAAACGAATTTGCAGTCTCAAGAACTCCCCGATGAACTAGTAAATCGTTCGATGAGATCCTATCACGAGCTAAAAGCCACTGAAAAAATTGAATTCGAGGAGGCGTTTTAAACTTCCTAAATCTGCCCCTGTTTGGATCCAGTAGTTGAATCACTACCTTCCTAGAATGGTGAAATGTTGCTGACGAAAACGGCTTCCCTTTCCAGTCAAAACAGTCGGCCCTTTAACAGTTAAACCGACCTGAAATCAGACGGATGAGAGACTGCAGTTGCTTCTGTTCACCAAACCAAAGTCTTATGCTCTAAGAAAATTTAAACTATTGAGAGGAGTCTAAATAATCGGCCACAAAAGAAAGATGTGACCGGCTAAGATGAAATAATCCTGGGAATAAAGTAGAAAGGTTATCAGCAGATGCCCGGTTATCAAGCCAAAACCGAGTGCAATCTTCTGTGCCAACGCTGATGTTAAGGCCTGTTTTGAACAACTCCCAAACCGGGGTATCTTTAACACAAATCGAGTGAAACCCTTTCTACAGATGAGATAACTGCCTCGTATCTATGTTTTCAATATCGAACCAATTGGGCAAACCGAAGCTGCAGGAGATGACTCTGAACCAAAGCGAAAGCTTGCCGACGATAATAAGTTTCTAAATTCATTTTAGAAGCAGGCTTTGGTTTCTAATTCTCAAAGGAACAATACCCAAACCCCCATCGGCGATAGGCAAACAGACCTCACTCCACGCTACTTTGCTAAAATCGGCAGTAGTGACTGAACTCGTCTAAAGAAGCGACGCATGGATTGCTCCAAGGACTGAGCAACTGAGCTAGGAATAGAAAAAAAGCCAAGGTAATATACCAGAAGGCTAGAGAGAACGGACTTGATCAAGATAAGTCTACCAGCTGGGGGTAGAAGATTTCCTTTCCAACCCGCTAATTGAGATGAAAAATTGCTAATAATTGGATCCCAATGTTTAGCTTTAACTGGTTTTAAAGATAGAGGAAGCCCAAAGTACGTAATTGGCAGTTTATCAACTTTACATCTGAGGATGGTTGAAGCTTCAGATTGAGACCCATCATCGACATTAATCCCATTACACTGCTGGAAAAACGCTGTTTAGCGACGGAAATTAGCGACGGATTGCCAATCCGTCGCAAAATCTCTGCTTACCGACGGACTTTACCGACGGCTAGCTAACCCATCGCTAAGACTTGGCGGGACAGTTCCCGCCAAGTATTGCCGACAAATTTACCGACGGATTTATGAATCTGTAATATCCCGTATTTTTTTAAAATTATAAATTTTATATTCCGCCAAACTTAGGTAATTTATAATTATTACTAAATTGTTAAGCATTTATTAAATCTTTAAAAGAAAAAAAAAAGATTAGTATGCCATGCATAAAAAATAAAGCCATGCATACATGCAATTCTTTTCCTTTTTACGGAAATGTTAGGCCCATTGGATTATGTTTTTGGCCAAAGGCCCTTTGCTTTTTAAGCTTCAAAAATTGAAGCAGCAGCTTATGTTGGAGCAGCTCAAACTCATTATTTATTTAAACACTACTTATTATGTTTTTTGTTTCCCTTATAAAACGTAACCTGTTATGTTTCCTACTTCTAAACCTAATACTTTATTCAACTTATAACAAAAACTCAGCCACCCCTTTTCCTTTTCAAACTCAGAAATCATAACCTTCATCATCCAATTCCCATTAGATCCAAGTGACAGTAAGTTGTCTTCTATCTCTCAACTTGTTCTTTGTCTTCGATGTCGTAAATTTACGGTTCTTGATTCTAGCTCATTGTTTTAGCTTCTAATCCGAAAGTTCTTCGACGATTCACATTGACTCGACGTTCTCTTTGATCCCTACGTTTCGGAATCACATACGGTACGTAAAATTTCCCCCGTTCGTCGCCGTTTCAATATCGGTTTGTTCATGCTTTAACTTCCGTTTTTGGGTATGTTACTGTCAATATAGAATCAGAAACTTAGCGTGTTTATCACAACAAATCCTTGTGTGTATGATCGTGAATTTTTGCTACGAGTTATTGTCGTGCGATGTTAGTTGCGGAATCCTTTGGGGCCGCCGTAGTTGTTCTTGCTTAAGATGGTTACTATAACTTGTTGATGATCCCTTTCATGATATTTGAGTAATGCTACTAAGTTAGGTTGTTTGTGATGCTAAAACAAAAAGGAAAACACAAGACCTAGGTTTAGTTTTAGCTTTAAATCTTGTAATGTTGATTTTGTTTTGGCGGGATTGAGTATATGCAGAGATATGGCTTTGTTCTTTTAAATTGGGGAAGATGGTCAATTGGCCATTTTGGTCACCTAATAAATTAATTGAAATCAATTGATTCCCTAAGTATGTTTTCATTCAATAATAACTTTTCTAAGGTTTCAAATTAAGAATTTACCACTTGAATACGATAATTATTTTAATAATCTAAATTAATATAATTACTCGGGCAATTAAATTTAATTTTGATTAATATATCAATATTGGCTAATTTACATTTTAGCCCCTAAAAGTTTCTAGATATTTATTCAAGTTAATATTTATCTTTTGAATCCTTGTTGAAATTTTTATTTCAGTAAACTAAGAGTGAGTATTAAATTTGATGTTGAATATCAAATTGGCTATAGTACAATTTAGTCCCTAGTTGGCTAAAGTACCATCTAGTCCCTAAACTTTTATAAACTTAAAATAATTAAGTTTTGGTTGTAACTTGGGTTACTTGAATTAAGATATTAAATTCTATTTTAATATAGATAATTATTTTATTAAAGTATTTTAATTTATAAACTCGGGTTTATAATTTAATAAAGATTTGATTTGGGTTAGACTGTGGTCGCCCAACAAGTGGGAAGAAGCTTGGTAGTTTTTAATGACTCAGCTGACTCACTAATATGGATTTTAACTCGGATTTATTTAATCATTTTATGTACCATTTTAAACATGTTTATATGATTTGTATTTTATAACTTGGGTTATATTTGGAATGCATTTAATATACGTGTTTATTAAATGTGACTTGGTTTTGCGTGGTGCTAGTCCTATGTGGTGTCTAGTACTCTTTAGAGTTAGGGTCTGATTTTAATTATGATTTTAATATTTTATTTAGACCCGTCGACTGTTCGTACTTCAGAGGCGAACCAGAGTTAGATTGCTTGTCAGGATCACGTGGATTTAGCAAGCAGTGAGTTTATATCTCTATTTATCTCTTTATTAAGCAACTATTATATTTTGTATATATGTATATGTATAAACAGCTTTCGAACTGTTTTCGGCATTGTGGATTTGATTTGGAACGTGCTACTCGATGGGCATCATCGGGACTGCGTGCGCACCGGTAATGATTATGGTATTGAGGTAGGTTCGAGATACGTCTCACCTTAGTGAGGGCACCGGTGGAAGATACGTCTCCTGGGCTCACTATTTATTAAGTGATAGTCGGGGATCGGTTATTGAGATACGTCTCACCGACACGACAATGGATTTAGAATTGTGGTTTAGGGTTTCATTGATAATCCATAATGAAAATGTTTTATTAAACGTTTTTAAAGGTTTTTAACTTAATAAATGTAAATGGTTATATAAACTCTACTCAGTAAATCTGACCCCGTTGTTTTCCCAAATTTTCCAGGTTTATGATTTGAGCTTTGGTCGATCTCCGTTTCTTCACTTCCGGAGGTTTTTGTTTTATTTTCAGAATAAATGAGTCAAACTGTTTTTGAACTCTTAGACCGCAGTAGTAGTATCAGTATTTATGTCTTAGTCTTATACGTTTATATTTTAGACTATTGATTGTTGGATTGGTCCATCTATTATATTATCAGCTATGGCATGATTACAGTGTTTATGGTTTGCCATGCTATTGACATTATTTGAGATAAGCGTACTTTAAATATATGCTATTATATGTACTGCTAGATTAGGCTGAAGTCTCGGTTGCCCCCGAGCATGTGATTTTCTGCAGGTTTATTGTTTTAAATATAATTAAGTTGTTATCCGCAAGGCTTGCTACGGGTTTTGGTACAACCATACCCATACCCTAGCGCCGGTCACGATTCATGAAAATGGGTCGTGACAGAATCCGTCGGTAAAGTTACTGACGGATGTCCATATCCGTCGGTAAAGTTTAATTTTTCCTAGGCGGGAAGTCTCCCCCTTAGGGAAGTGAGTACATTACCGACGGATATGGATATCCGTCGGTAATTTTACCGACGGATTTTAGAATCCGTCGGTAAATTAAATGAAACGGTTCGGGAGGCTCGGAGTACGTAGCTTCGTAGGCCGGTACCAGTAGGCGTACAGGCGGCGCTACATCGTCCCAGACTCCAGATTTAGATCAGATCTGGGGCGAGCTGCGGGAGCAGATGTTGACAGAGCTGCGAGCGGAGGTGCGAGCGGAGGTGATGTCAGAGCTTACACGCTCCCAGCTGGTATCTGACGTTGTCGCGGAGCTGCGCAGATAGGGCATTGCTGGTGACCAGCCACCCTCACCCCCACCTCGTTCTGATGAGGACTTGTAGTTTGTTATTTAGTGTTTTTTTGGGTATTGTATATGTATACAGTAATACTACTTTTTTGTATACGCTAATCAACGCTTTTATGATAGTTATTACATTTGCCGATACGGCTTTTTGTAAATTCAAATGGTTAATTATGTTAAAATGTGTGTTTGGTTTCGGAAATATAAAAGTATTTATTGATATATGCAAAAAATTAATACCGGAAAAAACAGCTTTATCCCGACGGTTTTTCATTATTACCGACGGATATGTCCGTCGCCAATTTTACCAATTTGGCGACGGACAGCATCCGTCTCTATTATCCGTCGGCAACTACCGACGGATAATAGAGACGGATGCTGTCCGTTGCCAAATTGGCGACGGACTTGTCCGTCGCTATTTTGGTCTTACTCCGTCGCCACTGTGGTCGGCGACATCGTCCATTGGCGACGGCTCTTTTTCATTTACCGACGGCCTAAACCGTCGCCAAATAGCGACAGACTTACTCACCGGTCGCTGAATTTGTTTAGCGACTAGAAATTTTCCGACGGATTAACACCGTCGGAAATCCGTCGGCAAAGACTTTTGCAGACGGATTTTAACTGTTTAACGACGGCAATAACCGTCGCTAAAGAGCGTATTTCCAGCAGTGATAATTGAAGATTTTTCATAGTTAATTTCAAGCCCAGAAACTAACTCGAAGCATCTAAGAATCCTTAGTAATTTCTTAATCATATTCATGTCGTTCGGCACAAAAATAAGCGTGTCATCCGCAAATTGAAAGATAGAGATAGGCTCTGCAAGACCATCAACACGAATACCATCAATTAAACCCAAATCAACCGCTTTGTTGAAGAAAGATTTTAACACAAATTAAAATTCTTGCCCGGACTACCATTAACAAGAACTGATAATTGGGAAGATTTGAAGATCGAAGAAATCCAATTAATCCAGGTAGCATCGAAATTCATTCTAGCAAGCATTTTAGTAATGAAATCCCAGGAAATAGAATCAAATGCTTTTTTAAAATAAAGCTTAAGCGGAAAAACTTGATCTTTACGTCTGTGAACTAGATGAATTAGGTCAGAAGCAATTATGTGGCAGTCATGAATATTTCTACCTTTGGTAAAACCAAATTGATTTTCCGAAATAAGAGCAGGAAGGAAAAGCGCTAACCTATTAACCAAAACTTCAGATAGCAGTTTGAAAACCCCGTTGATTAAACTGATAGGCCGAAAATCCTTTATGTCTGTGGCTCCCCTCAATTTCGGAATCAGAACCAAAAAAGCAGTGTTCAAACCCGTAGGAAACAAGCCTGTTAGATGAAATCTTGTGAACAAAACCAGGATGTCCTACTTCAGAATTTTCCGAGCCTTCTTGTAAAAGAAATAATTAAATCCATCCGGTCCTGGCGCTTTATCGTCGTCACACCCCAGAAGTGTAAGATAAATCTCTTCTTCTGAAAAAGCATCAGAGGAGTACTAGCTTGCTCTGCAGACAAGCGCCTGAAAGGTAAAGCGTCAAGGGAAAAATTCAGCTTTGGAGGAGGTCTGTATATGTTTTTGTAGAAGAGCTGCACATTATGCTTAATGGACTCCGGAGTAGAAAAACAACGGTTATCAACAACAACTTCAGCGATAAAATTGTTCTTAGCATGAACAAATGCTACCGTATTACTTGTTTTAGCCTACCACTTTTTATTTATACGCTTCATAGGAAAGTTTATCACTTTTACGTTTTTTTTTTATTTTTATGTTTGCAATTATACGCTGGAAGGTCACCTTACGAATGTGGCTCAACTATATAACATATCAACAAGGAGAAATACTCCATCTAATATTTGGTGCCTCTAATTTGAGTACAAGTGTCACGACCCATTTTCATGAATCGCGACCGGCGCTAGGGTATGGGTAATGTAGTACCGAAACCCGTAGCTAGCCTTTCATTTAACTCATAAACACATAAACCTGCAGAAAACCAATGCTCGGGGGCAACCGAGACTTCAGCCTAAACTAGCAGTTATAATAATCAACAGTAAATATAACATGCTTATTCAATTCTGAGTCTAAAAATAGGCATAACATAAATAATCCGAAATAACTACAAAACATGCCAGAGCAATATAACCAGTCGAACCAATCCGACAAAACAACTGTAATAATTGTAAAGACGTCTAGTCAACTACTGCGGTCTAAGAATAAAATAGTTTGACAGTATATTAAAATAATGGAACCTCCGAGGAAAAGTAAATGCGGAGATCACCCGACTCTCTCAGATCATAACCCTGGGAAAATTGGGAAAACAACGGGGTCAGATATACTGAGATGAGTTCATACCACTATCTACATTTATTAAGTGGAAAACCTTTAAAACGTTTAAAACATTTAATAACGATATTACGGATAATAGTTGGAACCCTAATCCACAATTCTAAATAGTAATCATAATCCAATAGGTCTGGTCCCGAGAGCTGAGCTACACCGAGTTACCACTGACCACACTTATTCCAGAGTCCCGAGAGCTGAGCTACACCGAGTTACTCTACCTGGTCCCGAGAGCTATGCTCACACCGAGTTACCACATTTCCATAAATACCTTACCCAGATCAATACCGGTGCGCACGCAGTCCTAATGATGCCCATTAGGTAGCACGTTCCAACTAAGAGCCATAATATAAAAACAGTTCGAAATATACGTACAGTATATATATTTAATATTAAAATAACAATTTACTTAATAAAGCGGTAAATAGTAAATATAAACTCACTGCTTGCTAATCCACGTGAAATACTGGCAAGCAACTAACTCTGGTTCGCCTCAGAAGCACGAACAGTAGACGAGTCTAGACAAATAAAATAATTATTAAAATCAGACCCTAACTCTAGAGAGTACTAGACACCACATAAGACTAGCACAATTAACACGTAGTAAATAACAATCCAACGTAACACAAATATATCCAAAAGGTAATAAAGCCCAATTAATATAAGTCTATTGAGTTCCCGCTTAAAATCCAATTTATAAATATTATTTAATAACTTTAAATAACAAATAATTTCCAAATAGTGGGTTAGCCGAGTTACCAATAACTACCAAGCTAACCTCACTTGTCGGATGACCCAAGTCTAATCCGACTCAAAACGCTTATCAAATATAAACCCGAGTTTATCTTTATAAAACAATTTAACAAAATAATAATCCATTTTAAAAGCGGAACTCAATAACCTCAATTCAAAGTAACCCAAGTTATAACCCCAAAAACTTAGTCATATAAGTCAAATAAAAGTTTAGGGACTAAATTGCACTTTAGCCAATAAGGGACTAAACTGTACTTTTGTCAATTAGGGACTAAATTGTAATTTAGCCAATTTGATATTCAAACTCGATTATTAGCTCTTGTTTTATAATTAAGATAAAATATGAAGTAACCAACCAAGAATCCATTTAATTAAATTATAAAATAAGTTTAGGGGCTAAATTGTAATTTAGCCAAATTATACCAATTCGTAATTTAAGGTTAAATTTAATTGCCCGAGTAATTATATTAGCTAAATTTAATAAATAACTATCGTTCTAATTTTTTAATTTATAACTCCAAATGAAACCAAATTATTAGATAAGTGTAACTTCAAGCATCAATATGATTTGAGCAAAACAATTAAGTGATCAAAGCTTAACTTTGACCATCATCAACATTCAAACAAAAGGAAATTCCCCCGTATAAAACCAATCTGCCATTAACAACATTTAAAGCTTCAATTCTAAACAAAACCTTAGGATTTCAAGCAAAACTCTCATCACGGTTTAGACAATTTCAAAACCCACACTTAGGCAGCAACCAAGAACGATCAGTAATCAAATAAACAACCTCACAATAGCCATCACCGTATTGATTTGTTTAAAAAGAAACGAAGAACAATATTTTTCCGGAAACGATGAAACGACATCAAACTGAGTTTAATCAATCAGCAACTAACATATCAAGCTATTTATAACAATTAATGTGAATGATTCAAAGCCAAACAATCAAGAAGAAATCGGCAGTAACGTAAAATCAAGAACAGACATAGGCAAAACAGAAAACGGAAACCGTACGGCGATTGAAACGAGATCGACGGCGTACCGTTCAGCGAAAATGAGGTAGGGAAACGTAGATACGTGAGTCTAGATCGTCAGGAATCAAACGGTTCTGATTTCGATCTAGAAACGAGAGAGAACGAACCAAATTACGTAATGCCGTTCAAGAACAAAATCTGGAAATTCAAGAAATCAGAAAACTTACCGGACAGCGATCTTTGGCAGGTGATATCAGCTTCGATACTCAGCGAAATGACAAGCGGAAAACGGCTAGGGTTTCAGTGATGAGTGGTGAAGATTTTCTGTTTAGAAGTCGACTTTAAATATCGAGAGGAGATGGGTCGAAAACGAGTGCGAAGTGGGCTGGGCGAAGGGGTGAGGGGCTGTTACCATTCACGAACGGGAATGGCCACATTTGGTCTGTTCCCGTTCGAGAATGGGCCTGTTCCCGAACGGGAACAGGCCAGAAAAAGGATTCCCGTTCGGGAATTCCAATTCCCGTTAATTCCCGAACGGGAATGAATAATTTCTATTTTTTTTTATTTTTAATTTAAAAAAATATAATTGGTTAAACCAATAAATCACACCCAAACCAAACAACTCGAACCAAGCCACTAATATCGAGGTTATTTCAAAACGACCGGGAAAAAATGTCGGAATTTAAATGTAAAAAAATATAAAATATTACGGGATATTACATTCTCCCCAACTAATTAAAAATTCGTCCTCGAATTTAACACGACAAGTAAATCACATCAGAACAACACGTAACACAAGTAAAACTACAAAAGTCACAGAAAAACAAGATGTTGTACCTCACGGAAATAGAAAAGGATAGCGATTCCGCATATCCAACTCGGTCTCCCAAGTACACTCCTCTACAGAATGATTGCGCCAGAGAACTTTGACCATCAGAATCTCCTTGTTCCGCAATTTATGCACCTGTGTATCAACAATCTCAACTGGATGTTCCTCATAGGACAGCTCCTGGTCAATCTCAACACTCTGAGGCACAATCACGTGCGAAGGATCAGAAATGCACTTTCTCAACATAGACACGTGAAACACAGGATGTACTAACGACATGTCTGGCGGTAGAACCAGACGATAAGCCACAGCTCCAATCCTCTCCGAAATCTCATAAGGACCAACATACCTCGGTGCCAACTTTCCCTTGACACCAAAACGAACCACGCCTTTCATAGGCGAAACCCGAAGAAATACGAAATCACCAACCTGGAACTCAATGTCTTTCCTCTTCGGATCAGCATAACTCTTATGCCGACTAAAAGCAGTCTCTAACCTCCGTTTAATCAACGGTACCTTCTCAGAGGTAATCTGAATAATCTCCGCTCCCGAGAGTTTACGCTCTCCGACCTCCTCCCAACAGATAGGAGATCTACACTTGCGCCCGTACAAAGCCTCATACGGCGCCATCTCGATACTCGCATGATAACTGTTGTTATAGGAAAACTCAATCAACGGCAAATGAGTATCCCAGCTACCCTGAAAATCGAGAACACACATCCTGAGCATATCCTCCAACGTCTGAATAGTCCTCTCAGACTGACCGTCAGTCTGAGGATGAAAAGCTGTACTGAAATCCAACCGAGAACCCAAGGATTCCTGTAACGCTTTCCAAAACCTTGAAGTAAACACAGAACCTCTGTCTGAAACAATAGAAACCGGTACACCATGCAAACTGACAATCCTGTCGATGTACAACTGAGCCAACCTCGAAGCAGTATACGAAACCTTAATCGGAAGGAAATGAGCTGACTTGGTCATACAGTCAACTATCACCCAGATGGAGTCGTATCCCTGTCGAGTACGTGGTAACCCAACCACAAAATCCATAGCAATCCGCTCCCACTTCCACTCTGGAATAGGTAGTGGCTGCAGATAGCCAAAAGGTCTCTGATGCTCCAGCTTCACCTGCTGGCACGTCAGACACTTAGAAACATACTCAGCGACATCCTTCTTCATCCCGCTCCACCAGTAGGTACCCTTAAGATCATGGTACATCTTAGTAGAACCCGGATGAACACTATAAGCAGACTTGTGCGCTTCTTCCAGAATCTGGTCCCTCAAACCATCTGAATCCGGAACACACAATCTCGAACCATGTCTCAGAACACCATCCACAAAAGTAAACTCAGAATTTCCATCCTGCTGAACTTCCTCAATAATCCGTTTCAATTGTGGATCCTCAGCTTGTAAAGCTCTGATCCGATCAATCAAAACGGGTTGTACTTGCAACTGTGCTAACAAACAACCAGTCTGAGAAATCTGAAAACCATAGCCCGAAGCTATCAAACTGTGCCACTCTCTAACCATGGGTCTACGCCCAATCTCAGAAATATGAGCCAAGCTGCCCGAAGACTTGCGACTCAACGCATCGGCTACCACATTAGCCTTACCAGGATGGTACTGAATAGTACAGTCGTAGTCTTTCAGCAACTCTAACCACCTCCTCTGTCTCAAGTTCAATTCTCTCTGATCAAAGATATACTTCAAACTCTTATGATCAGTGAAAATCTCACAAGTAGCACCATACAAATAATGCCTCCAAATTTTCAGCGCAAAAACCACAGCTGCCAACTCTAAATCATGAGTAGGGTAATTCACCTCATGCTTCTTCAACTGTCTGGAAGCATAGGCAATCACCTGTCCATGTTGCATCAGAACGCAACCCAAACCAATCCGAGACGCATCACAATACACTGTGAAACCGTCAATGCCAGAAGGCAATGCCAAAACCGGAGCTGTAGTCAAAATCTCCTTGAGCTTCTCAAAGCTTGCTTCGCACTTGTCAGTCCATTCAAACTTGACACCCTTCTGTGTCAGTTTAGTCAAAGGTGCAGATATTCTGGAGAAATCTTGCACAAACCGACGATAGTAACCAGCTAAACCCAGAAAACTTCTGATCTCGGTAACTGACCTTGGCCTTTGCCAATCCATGACCGCCTCAATCTTCTTCGGATCAACCTTGATCCCATCTTTCGACACCACGTGTCCTAGAAAGGTAACCTGATCCAACCAGAACTCACATTTTGAGAATTTAGCGTACAACTGATGCTCACGCAACGTCTGTAGTATAGTCCTCAAATGATAAGCATGCTCCTCCTCACTCCGAGAATAGATCAAAATGTCATCAATGAAGACGATAACAAATTGATCCAAAAACGGCTTGAACACTCTATTCATCATATCCATAAACGCTGCTGGTGCGTTCGTCAGACCAAAGGACATAACCAGAAACTCAAAATGTCCATAACGAGTCCGGAAAGCAGTCTTAGGCACATCTGCATCACGGATCCGTAGCTGATGATACCCAGACCTCAAATCAATCTTGGAAAAACACTTTGCACCCTGCAACTGGTCAAACAGATCATCGATGCGAGGAAGAGGATATCTGTTCTTGACAGTAGCCTTATTCAACTGTCTGTAGTCGATACACAGCCGAAAGGAACCGTCTTTCTTCTTTACAAACAGAACTGGAGCACCCCACGGAGAAGTACTCGGTCTGATGAACCCGCTATCCAACAACTCTTGTAACTGGTCCTTCAACTCCTTCAGCTCTGCAGGAGCCATCCGATACGGCGGTATCGAAATCGGAGTTGTACCAGAAACCACATCAATGCAAAACTCAATATCACGATCAGGTGGTAATCCAGGCAATTCCTCTGGAAACACATCAGTGAACTTATTCACTATCGGCACTCTATGCATATCACTACCATCCGCCTCCAAATCACGAACCACAGCAAGAAAACCCTGGCAACCCTTGCCTAACATCCGCTTCGCCTTGATGGCGGAAATCAGATTCTTAGGTGTCTCTGCCTTTTCTCCCTGAAAGGAAAAAGGTAGATCACCTGGAATCCTGAACTCGACTGACTTCCCTCGACAGTCAATAGAAGCATAATGGCGTGACAACCAGTCCATCCCCAAGATAACATCAAAAGAAAGAACGTCAAGTACAATCAAATCAGCACATAATTCTCTACCCTGAATAACCACAGGACAAGAAGGATAGACGACGTCCACTACTACACCTTCAGACATAGGTGTAGACACAGCTAGAGGTTCACTCAAAACAGATGGTGCTCTACCCAATTTCCCAGCAAAACAAGTAGAAACAAACGAATGGGTCGCACCCGCATCAAATAATACCAAAGCATCAGTAAAAGAAATCGGAATGGTACCTTGCACCACAGCATTTGATGCACGCGCATCCTGAGGAGTAAGTGCGAACACTCTGGCCTGACCCTGCGGCTGCTGCTGCGAACTCTGTCCAGTACCATAACCGTTGGAACCTCTACCTCCGTTACCACGGCCACCGAAACCTCTGCCACCAGAACCACGGCCCCGCTGGCCACCAAAAGATGCTGCAGGTTGAGCGTACCCTACAGACTGTGTAAACGCAGGTCTCTGCTGCTGATAAGATGACTGCGCCACACTGGAGTTAGACATCTGCTGCCCAGATGTCGGACACTCCCTAGAAAAATGACCCGGCTGGCCACAAGTAAAACAACCTCCAGGAGCTAACTGACACTGACCATAGTGCCTGCGTCTGCAATTCTGGCAGAACGGAATGTTCGATCCACCACTGTACCCGCGTCCTGAACCACGGTTACTCCCACTGCTACTGGAACTGTACGGAGCACTCCTGGCACTATGCCTCCCTTTGTTGTGAGTCCGACGACTCCCCCTGTTGGCCTGAGAAGAGCCACTGTAGTAGTTCCCACTACCATGCTGCACTGGGGCCTGCTGCCCCCCACTAGGAACGTCACTCTTTCCCTTCTGATTCTGGAAAGGGTCAGAGATCGTCCCAAACTGAACCATCGAATTCTCCATCCGCCGCGCACTATCCACTAACCGAGCAAACTCCATGTTTGTCCCTATCAGCAAAGGAAGAAACTCCGAGCCTAAACCCCTAACATAACGGTCGTTCACTCGCTCTTGATCACCCTGTAGATCTGTAGCAAACCGCCCCAAACGTACAAACTCAGTAGTGTAGTCTGTCACTGATCTATCCCCCTTCTTCAAAGTGAGCAGCTTTTCTCTGAAACTCTCAGTAACAGAGAAGGGTAGATAGTAACCTCTAAACCTGATCACAAAATCAGCCCAAGGCAAAGTATCCATAACTGGCCTGATGTTATCGCGATACCAATCCTTAGCTGGACCCTTCAGCGATATTTCCACAAGCATCACTGATTGACGATCAGACGCTTGAATCCTCTGACTGTTGTACTCAAATTCCTCCAAAAAGTCAAGAGCATCCCCAGTACCATCAAAAGAAGTCGGATTCAACTTCAAGTAGGTCATCACCAACTCTCTGTCTGTTGGAATATGACCGTCACCAGCATTTCCACCAATACCAGCTACAGCACCAACCTGAGGTTGCTGTTGCTGCGCTAACTGACCCAGTATATTACACTGATTCTGCAGTAGAGCCTGATTGTTCTGCATCTCGACAACGCCAGCCAAGAAAGTAGTGAAGTCGAACGCTTGCATATTTGGTGCCTGCTGCACATTCGGTGCCTGAACACCTGCTGCACCGCGCCCTCTAGCTCCACCTCTACCAGCACCAGCTCCTCTGCCTCTACCAGCACCTCTACCTCTGCCAGCACCTCCACCTCGACCACGTCCAGCATTTGCCTGAACTGGTGGTGCGTTCTGATCGACTTCCATGGAAATCGCATCATCAGCCACAGCTTCTTGCTCTGCCGCAGCACGAGCACGAGTACGAATAACGTTGTCCATATCCTAAGATTGAACAACAACAACTTAATAACAGATATTTCATACCCAAGTATGAACAAAACAAGCAACTTATAGGATTTCCCAAGAAATCAACAGCAATAAAATGTTCACCCAAGTGAAATAGCATTAACAATTAAAAGCATCAAATCAACAAATAATGACTGACTCGACGCAATCCTATTGGTGTAGGCAGAATGTTTTAAAATCAAAAGATGATGTTTTTAAAGACATGACAGAATCCTATATCCGCAGTAGTTCCTAAGACACAACCAAACTTAACAGAGTAAACACATAGCAAGCAATGGCCTTGGTTTGAAACCAAAGCTCTGATACCAAGTTTGTCACGACCCATTTTCATGAATCGCGACCGGCGCTAGGGTATGGGTAATGTAGTACCGAAACCCGTAGCTAGCCTTTCATTTAACTCATAAACACATAAACCTGCAGAAAACCAATGCTCGGGGGCAACCGAGACTTCAGCCTAAACTAGCAGTTATAATAATCAACAGTAAATATAACATGCTTATTCAATTCTGAGTCTAAAAATAGGCATAACATAAATAATCCGAAATAACTACAAAACATGCCAGAGCAATATAACCAGTCGAACCAATCCGACAAAACAACTGTAATAATTGTAAAGACGTCTAGTCAACTACTGCGGTCTAAGAATAAAATAGTTTGACAGTATATTAAAATAATGGAACCTCCGAGGAAAAGTAAATGCGGAGATCACCCGACTCTCTCAGATCATAACCCTGGGAAAATTGGGAAAACAACGGGGTCAGATATACTGAGATGAGTTCATACCACTATCTACATTTATTAAGTGGAAAACCTTTAAAACGTTTAAAACATTTAATAACGATATTACGGATAATAGTTGGAACCCTAATCCACAATTCTAAATAGTAATCATAATCCAATAGGTCTGGTCCCGAGAGCTGAGCTACACCGAGTTACCACTGACCACACTTATTCCAGAGTCCCGAGAGCTGAGCTACACCGAGTTACTCTACCTGGTCCCGAGAGCTATGCTCACACCGAGTTACCACATTTCCATAAATACCTTACCCAGATCAATACCGGTGCGCACGCAGTCCTAATGATGCCCATTAGGTAGCACGTTCCAACTAAGAGCCATAATATAAAAACAGTTCGAAATATACGTACAGTATATATATTTAATATTAAAATAACAATTTACTTAATAAAGCGGTAAATAGTAAATATAAACTCACTGCTTGCTAATCCACGTGAAATACTGGCAAGCAACTAACTCTGGTTCGCCTCAGAAGCACGAACAGTAGACGAGTCTAGACAAATAAAATAATTATTAAAATCAGACCCTAACTCTAGAGAGTACTAGACACCACATAAGACTAGCACAATTAACACGTAGTAAATAACAATCCAACGTAACACAAATATATCCAAAAGGTAATAAAGCCCAATTAATATAAGTCTATTGAGTTCCCGCTTAAAATCCAATTTATAAATATTATTTAATAACTTTAAATAACAAATAATTTCCAAATAGTGGGTTAGCCGAGTTACCAATAACTACCAAGCTAACCTCACTTGTCGGATGACCCAAGTCTAATCCGACTCAAAACGCTTATCAAATATAAACCCGAGTTTATCTTTATAAAACAATTTAACAAAATAATAATCCATTTTAAAAGCGGAACTCAATAACCTCAATTCAAAGTAACCCAAGTTATAACCCCAAAAACTTAGTCATATAAGTCAAATAAAAGTTTAGGGACTAAATTGCACTTTAGCCAATAAGGGACTAAACTGTACTTTTGTCAATTAGGGACTAAATTGTAATTTAGCCAATTTGATATTCAAACTCGATTATTAGCTCTTGTTTTATAATTAAGATAAAATATGAAGTAACCAACCAAGAATCCATTTAATTAAATTATAAAATAAGTTTAGGGGCTAAATTGTAATTTAGCCAAATTATACCAATTCGTAATTTAAGGTTAAATTTAATTGCCCGAGTAATTATATTAGCTAAATTTAATAAATAACTATCGTTCTAATTTTTTAATTTATAACTCCAAATGAAACCAAATTATTAGATAAGTGTAACTTCAAGCATCAATATGATTTGAGCAAAACAATTAAGTGATCAAAGCTTAACTTTGACCATCATCAACATTCAAACAAAAGGAAATTCCCCCGTATAAAACCAATCTGCCATTAACAACATTTAAAGCTTCAATTCTAAACAAAACCTTAGGATTTCAAGCAAAACTCTCATCACGGTTTAGACAATTTCAAAACCCACACTTAGGCAGCAACCAAGAACGATCAGTAATCAAATAAACAACCTCACAATAGCCATCACCGTATTGATTTGTTTAAAAAGAAACGAAGAACAATATTTTTCCGGAAACGATGAAACGACATCAAACTGAGTTTAATCAATCAGCAACTAACATATCAAGCTATTTATAACAATTAATGTGAATGATTCAAAGCCAAACAATCAAGAAGAAATCGGCAGTAACGTAAAATCAAGAACAGACATAGGCAAAACAGAAAACGGAAACCGTACGGCGATTGAAACGAGATCGACGGCGTACCGTTCAGCGAAAATGAGGTAGGGAAACGTAGATACGTGAGTCTAGATCGTCTGGAATCAAACGGTTCTGATTTCGATCTAGAAACGAGAGAGAACGAACCAAATTACGTAATGCCGTTCAAGAACAAAATCTGGAAATTCAAGAAATCAGAAAACTTACCGGACAGCGATCTTTGGCAGGTGATATCAGCTTCGATACTCAGCGAAATGACAAGCGGAAAACGGCTAGGGTTTCAGTGATGAGTGGTGAAGATTTTCTGTTTAGAAGTCGACTTTAAATATCGAGAGGAGATGGGTCGAAAACGAGTGCGAAGTGGGCTGGGCGAAGGGGTGAGGGGCTGTTACCATTCACGAACGGGAATGGCCACATTTGGTCTGTTCCCGTTCGAGAATGGGCCTGTTCCCGAACGGGAACAGGCCAGAAAAAGGATTCCCGTTCGGGAATTCCAATTCCCGAACGGGAATGAATAATTTCTATTTTTTTTATTTTTAATTTAAAAAAATATAATTGGTTAAACCAATAAATCACACCCAAACCAAACAACTCGAACCAAGCCACTAATATCGAGGTTATTTCAAAACGACCGGGAAAAAATGTCGGAATTTAAATGTAAAAAAAATATAAAATATTACGGGATATTACAACAAGTGTCACCACATTATAATATTTAAGTCAATTACCTATTTTAAAAAAAGTAACGGTTGCTTGCATATCATTAATAAATTAATTGATCTATCTTATAAATTATACCGTTTTCTTATTATTTAAAAAAAATTATATTTTAATAATTTTTTCTATGATAAAATTCTTAGATAATAATTAAGAAATAAATTTTAAAAAATAAAAATACATTTTTAAATTATCTTAATTAATTAAAACATCATTTTGCTATGCATAGGGCATTCGATAGCAATCCCTTCTGTTATAAAACTATTTCTCCTCTTAGTTTCAGCGTTAGAAGGGTACGTAAGGATGAAAGTAGTCATATTCATGTGCATATGATTCCTTCATAAGAGAAGAACCTAGGGCATTGGGACTGCTCGTAAGTGCATTTGCTTCTTGAAAAGAACAAATATGCCGCTACTCCAAGTACTATAAAGGAATCGATTTCCTGTTGGAGGAATAGTTTTCATTCAGTTCCGAAAGTCCCTTTCTTCTTCTGTCTTCAAATCTAGACTCCTACTTACAAACAGCGTAGGGTTGTAGATGTTTGTAACTGATAGATCTATTAGTCCTGTCTTCTTTCAACTTGTCTGCTAAATCGTAGAGTAAAAGCTGCTAAATCGTAGAAAATCCCTTTTTCAACTTTCTTTTAGTTGTGTAAAAGAACCTAGGGTATATATTCTTCTCAGGGCTGGGTTCTTTCATTCATATAATAAGTGACATCGAAACTCGTGGATTCAATTCCTTACAGAAGTGATGTTTCTCCTCAATTATTAAAATATTTTTGTATGTATATTATTAATTTCCTTTTAAATATTAAGAATATTTTAGTATAATTTAAAAAATTATTCATATTTCAAAATTAATTTTTTAAATTTTAATAGAATTTAAAAGAAATTTAACAAATTTTATTTATATTGGAAATAAAATATTACATTTTATGAATCAATACTGTTTTTTTAATAATTGGAAAAGGGAAAGAGTTTGTGAAAAAAATTGGACACGATTTTAGCAAAACGTTGCCCAACGTTTATATCATTTATGTTATAGCTTGTCAGTATGAATCATTACTACTAGAAAATATCAATGAAGCAATACATGCTTGATGAAAATGCATAAATATTGAAGTTACTAGACTATCAATAATATAATATTTGTAATTGTAAATTTAAACATTGATTATATTAAAATTAAAATAAATAAAAGAATATCACTGGAGAGTTATATTTACTATACATGTATATTAATTTATTATAATGTAACATGTTTGATAAAATACCTTAAAAGAGTATTTCAACTTAATTTAGTGCTCTGAATATATATTTAAATTTTTGGTTAAATATCTCGTAAATTTTAACTTTTTTTATAGATAACATTAAGAAACTAAAGATTACACATTTTAAGTAATAATGTATCTATGATATCTTGTATTATAATATCTTGAACAATATTTTTTTGTGGATTGTTTGTTGATTTTAATTTTTCATTCATTTCTCTTTGGTTACTTTTTGATATCTCGTTACAGTTGCTCTTTAGTTGATTATTGGTAGTTTAATGGTTAATCATTGGTGGTTCATTGGTAGCTCGTTCGTTGTTCTTTAATTGTTCTTCACATTTGTTGTATTTTACATTCATTTTAATTGCTTTATAGTTGGCGAGTCATTTTTTATAATGTTTGCAAATAATTACAATCTTCTAATAAATATTACTTTCATTTATAAAAAATAATGTAATCTATATTCTAGTTTTATTTTGTGTTATAATGTACGAATATTGGTATGTTTTTTATTTGGATTATATAAAAGAAATCAAAGATAAATTTTCTAAAAATTAAAAAGAATTTGGATGAAAACAACTTCATACAACATATGTAAAATATATGAATATAGTAAAAAATGTAGAAATTACCCTAAACATTATATATAATGTTCCAATGATGTCAAAATTATATGTCTTTTGTAATATTATTAAAATTCATATAATGACATGTAATTATTATAAACTATTATAATAAATCATTATACTTTAATTTATATTTATTGAATTTTAATTTCTAAGTAGCTCGCTATAGCATATTAGCTGTTCATTAATTGCTTATAAGTATCTCACTTCGTTAGTAGCATTTTAATTGCTAATTCTTTTTAGATAGCTCATTAGTATCTATTTAACATATTCGAAAAACATGTATTATTAAAGTACTTTTATATTTAATTTTAAAATAATAAAATTTTAAAAATATAAATCTCTAAAAAGTCATAATTCAATATTATACAAAAATATCAACATTTGACAATATATAGTTAATAATAATAATAATAATAATAATAATAAAAAAGAAACACGCCAACTTAATTTAAAAAATAAAATAAATATAACGAAAACAATTTTAAAAGTCTGAATTAAAAAAAAAATTAAAATGACAAGTGTATAAATATAAATTACAAATTTTTAAATTGAAAAAATCAAGTGAAAATTATAAGATTTAACTATAGAAGACAAATGTTTAAATAAAGAAAAATTAAAAAAATAAGTGTTTAATTATTTAAAACAAATTTCTAAAATTAGATGACAAATGTCAAAATAAAAAAAATATATATTAATTGTTTAATTATGCAAAGCATGTATAAAATAAAAAAATATAATTTTTAATATTAACCATGTAGTCCATAAGGAAATTGGCTTTTAAATTTTTTTAAAATGAATTTATTTTAATATTCATAATGTTAATAAAAAAAATAAAAAATAGATAAATAAAGATATCAAAATGGAATAAAATTAAAATGAAAAACAGAGATTACATAAACAAGGCTGAATAAAAAAATCAAAAATATACCGACATATCAAAGTGTAAATATATATATATAAACAAGACTGAAGGCGGACTCCATTATATATATATATATATATATATATATATATATATATATATATAATGGAGTTCGCCTTTTGATCCTGTGGAGTAACCTGCAAAACAGGGTAGAAACTAACTAGACGGTAGTGGTCTAATTAACTCTCTGATGTCAAAGTCAGTATTAAACTTTGAGCAGCGTTTTGAGTATGTGAATGTAATTATGTGTTTAGACATACCTCAAACTCTTTATATAGTAGTTGAATATATATTTTATAGTATTTGAATAGGAAAGTGACTTCTATTTAGTTAGGTTTGACCCTGATTAGGAGTGTAATTCCTTATTAGGAAAAAAGTCCTATTCATGAACTTCTCTCTAAATAAGCATATCTTTCTAAATAGGAGTTTATCTTCCTACGTTGGAGTTTATATTCAAATAGAAAAGATCTTCGTGAATGTGGTCATTTGACCGAATCCTTAAGGCGACGCGTATTCTCCAGGTCAACAAGGGATTCGGTCTTATTTATATAATTCGACTTGCTATTCTGGTCGAGGCGAATCTCATGGATTCAGTTGTTAGTTTTATCTGATTTAGCCCTTTGGGTGAGAGTCTGATATCGTCTTAGGATGGATCTCTGACACGGCCCATTTTCATGAATCGCGCCGGCGCTAGGATATGGGTATGGTTGTAACAAAACCCGTAGTTGGTCTTGCGGATAACCAACAAATACATAACCCTGCAAGAAAACCAATGCTCGGGGGCAACCGAGACTTCAGCCTAGTTCTAGCAGTTTATAATATACAACATTTATTATAAAGTGCTCAGTCAACTTTGAGTCTTAAACATGGCAGAAGTACATATTAACTCAAGTTAATAAAAGAATGCCAAAACAGTAATAATCCATTGAATAAGTTTATTACAAGTATTTGGCATATAAAACTTCTAATTACGACTGCGGTCTAAGAATAAAATCAATTTAATAACTTTATTAAAAAAAAAAAATTTCCGAGGAAATAAAGAATCGAAGAGCAGCTGACTCGCTCATATCATTACCATGGAAAAATTGGGAAAACAAAAGGATCAAATATACTAAGATGAATTCATACCACTATTTACATTTATCAAGTGGAAAACCTTTAAAACCCTTATAAAATATTTAATATAAACATTACGTATAATATTTGAAACCCTAAACCACAATATTCTAACTTATACACTTTATACAAAAAGACCTGGTCCCGACAGCTGAGATACACCGAGTTACCACCGACCACACTTAAATCATGAATAGAGTCCTGAGAGTTGAGCTACACCGAGTTACTCCAGTGGATCTCGAGAGTTAGGCTACCACCGAGTTACCCCCACATATCACATACCTTATCTAGATCAATACCGGTGCGCACGCAGTCCTAATGTGCCCATTAGACAGCATGTTACAACTAAAAGCCATAATGGAATAACAGTTGAAAATATACAGACAGTATATATTTATATATTAAAATAACAATTTACTTAATAAAGCGATAAATAGTAAGTACAAACTCACTGCTTGCTAATCCACGTGAAAACCCCTGGCAAGCAACCTAGATTCGGTTCGCCTCAAAAGCACGAACAGACGACGAGTCTAAACACAAATAAATAATAAATTAAAAATGGACCCTAACTCTAAAGAGTACTAGACACCACATAGGACTAGCACAAATAACACGTCAGGGTAAAACAATCAAGAACAAAACAAAATACCCAATAAATAATTATGCCCAATTAATACAAGTTTATTGAGTTCTTACTTTAAAATCCAATTCAGAAAATATTATTTAAATATTATTAAAATGATAAATTAATTTAAATCCCAAAAATAATGGATTAGCCGAGTTACCGATAACTGCCAGGCTAACCCCAAAAATGTCAGGTGACCCAAGTCTAACCTGACCCACACATTTATCCAAAATTATAAACCACAGTTTATAATTTAAAAATAACTGATTGATTAATGTTTAAAAACGGAACTCAATAACTTAAAATTCAAGTAACCAATAGTTACTAATAATTTATTTTTAGATAAATTAAGAAAACGTTTAAAATCTTGAAACGTCAAATTGACATTTCTAGTCAATAAATTCAATTTAATAATTACCCGAATAATTATAAATAATTGGTTAAAATATAATTATCGGTTTTCATTTATAATAACCAAATTAAATTAAATAATATATAACACTAACATTATTTTTAGATTTCAAGTAATGTTTGAAATTTATAAATCGAAACGAAATATGAAAGTTAAATTAAAATCAATTGACAAAAGTTAACCATTAGCATTTAACTTAAGGGGTCAATTGATTAAAAACAAAACAACCTAAGGACCACATAGTCCTTTAACCATCTCTTTCAACAAACCAAATTTTTGAATCCCACCAACCATCATTCCTTCATTAATCAATTTCGGACAATTACAATAACAAACCATATGAACAAAAATCAATATCCTCACAACGACCAAACATCATAAGAACACATCACAGGTTAATCAAATCATAGATAACATATCAATAATCAACAATAAGAATCAAATCCCATTAATGGATGCCGAATCAAAAATCTCAGAGATACGTAATTGAAACAATAGATCAAAAACGAAGAACTCGCAACACTTACAATCTAAACAAACCCAAATCACCAAGAATAACGGATAAAACAAAGAACCCAAGCCAGCAGCAACATTCAGGAAGAAACAGCCAATATGAATAAACAAAAGAACGAACAAACAAGAGAATTCGACGTACCGTTGAAGGTAGCGAAGCTAGATGATTCTAGAGTCGATATCGCTCAGATTCAACGTGAGATAAAGACCTAACATAACAAAAATCATGTTCACAAACCAACTAAGGATTCGGCAGGAAATCAAGAAATAGAATTCAATTATTATTACAAAACGATGAAACGACGACGACTCAAACGAAGAGGTTAACGTACCGTTTTCGATTCTGAAACTTTAGAATTGCAGAGGCTCGAGTCAACTATGGCTGAGACGAAACGGTTCTCCAAACGATGCTAAAACGAATGAGAACAATTAAGAATACGGAAGTGTCGATTAAGCTCAAAACAGAAACTAAGAACAAAAGCTTACCGATAAACACAACACTTTGGAGGATGAATTGCTTAATGATTCTCAGAGATTTTGGATAAGGGATAGCGGCTAGGGTTTGTCTGAAGTGAGGGAAAGAGATTAGGGTTAAAAGAATTATATACTTATAGGGATTAATTAGGTAAGAAACGTGTTAGAAAAAAGAAGGAAAACGAGTCAAAACCAAACCATGCAGGTTCATTGCTGGTCTCAAATGAGACCAGCAAAATCTGCTGAGGTCTCGTTCGAGACCGTCTAGTCTCGATCGAGAGCTGTGAACAAAGGGACAGGTCTTGAACGAGACTTGTCCAAGATAATTAAGGGAATGGGTCAACCGATTTGGTTGACCCACAACTCGGTTGGAACACCCATTTGGTCCAACCACCATATGGTCGAACCAAACTTAGATTGAACCAAAAGAAATTTAATACGGAACCCCAATCAAACCAAGTAACGCAAACGAATCACATTACTATCGAAACACATAAAAATAAATTAATAAAATTTACGGGATATTACATTCTCCCCAACTTATTAAAAATTCGTACTCGAATTTACAACAAAACCAAAATTAATATAAAATTAATTATGGCACATAAGAAATCACACGTAACTCAAATTACGGAACAACGCATCCTTAACGAAACGAAAGGAAACAACTACGCATAATAATTTCCGACTCCACAAATCACTTTATGACCATGAGACAAGTCAAACGAAACAAAATAAAAACCGAATCTCAAAAGATTAAACAAAACTTTTACCCAAATGTACTTCTACCACAATGACAGTTGAGGAGAGGCAAACGAAACGAACATAACTTAACCTAAACTCGCTGACAAAATGGGGTGTTACATTCTCCCCAACTTAAAGAAATGCGAAGACTGATTTGAAAATTCGAATCATCACCACACGCATACGCGAAAAAATTTCTTATTCCAATAACTAGGTGCTCCAACTATTACTCATTCAACGCAACGTAAGTAAACAACAATTATTCATCTGATAGTCACAATTATTCTATACCGGAGTGGCTTCCAAACTAGTTCGAAAATTCTCAATATCAAATAAAAGATCAAGCACTACGCTCAACTATGGCTCTTACAACTCTAATCTCTATCGTCAATCAGGAATACTGAAAAACACCTGCTAAATTTTTTTTTGCGTTCTACAACACTTACATACTTTCACTTATATCATCTCTACATCGAAATGATCGATAAAACAACCCAATAAACTTGAGATAATATTTCGGTTCCAAAACAAACATTATAATAATCATCCAATCCTAACGATTAGACCAACTCGATAATACCATTAACTTGTGAATCATAAAACACAAAAACTCATATCGCAATTCAAAGATAAATAGACTTCTCTAACGATAATAAAAATTTCTATATCAGTGATAAACAATATCTATCATAATAATTCTTCCAATCCCTTAGAAACATAACGCCACGACTACACTGAACATTTACTACATCTCACAACTTAAAATTTTGTCGCTCACACCAAGGGTTCAACCACTTACCCGAACGATATTTAAACATTTCAATAACACCATCAATTAACAAAATCGATCAACCGAAAAATTTATTATTCCTTTTGAATCAAATTTGACAAAATTTATTCCTTTCCTCAGAAGGGAAAAATTAGTGTCGCAAATCTCTTGTTTAGAAAAATACCATTAAATCCATATACCAAAAATACTTGGACAAAATAGCATTTGAAAGATAAAATCTCTTTTTTAAAAAAAAACGTAGTGTATAAACACACATGAGCATAACCAACATCCTTACTATACAAATCCATAAATCATAATTCAAAAGTTATTACGAACACTTTCTAATCTTAATCTAAACATGCACCGCACTTGGCACAACTGTATCTCGAGTGTAACCTCAAATTCAATTTCACTTTCTACGAAATACACGATTCTGACATACGGACTGATCCATTACAATGTAATCATTTAAAATTTACCACCACCATCACAAAGTACTTGTCTAGCTACCTTTTGGTAATAGTTTCAAAATCATTTGAAATCCGTCAATTTTATATAAAACATTTATCACAATGCGACTCGCAATCTCGTTTCAAAACATCTTTCTCAAAACACTTTTATCGATAAAAATCCATTTTACATAATTGTGCGCCAGGGTGATGACAGCTCTCATCCCTAAACAGTTGCATCCAGCCCTAATCATTTCTATGCACGTGATGCATGTACTATTATGCATGTATCAATTATCGATTTATCTTTTATTTAGTGAACATACCTAATGCTCAATGCAATCCTATTCGTGACATTTAAACTGCATGTTCATGATATGTCTGGGCACAATTACGTGCAAAAAAAAAAATAAAAAAAATATTTCAATATTTTAACAAATTAACCTTTGAAATCTATTTCTCAATAAAACATTTGCTAGACTTTACACTCTGTTAGATGTGTATTCAATAACCTCAAAATATTTCTCAAATTCCTTGCAACCTAGCAACATTCGATGCTATATAACAACTCAACCTAATAACTTCATTTCAACTCTACCATATAAGGTATTTAACTAACCTCAATTCAGACTGAGCTTATTCCTAAAGGAATTACACATCAATACGCTGCTACGAAACTTACCGCCAGCTCCTGCATCACATCATTAATTGGTGCAATCACTAGTGTATTAATACACCGATCTATCTTCTCGGGTCAGAATTTCCAATATCCTTTCCAGAATAATCAGAAACCATCAACCATTCCCAGAGAATATTTCCCTCATCTTCCTCGATATCAAAAGCTAAAGATTTCGATCCACGAATCATATATCAAGGTAAGCCAACCATGACCACGTGAATAAATCATCTCATGTGCTACTCCACACGAAGAGACAAACAAATACAATCAACTTAGTCCAATAGACAAACGACTTATACAACGAATCTTATTACCAACGGATTACAAATTCTATGAACCATAATTCACCCAAGCATGCCATTGAACACAATTAACCCCAAACATACTTAAAAGACAAATTAGGACATGCCACAACATTTTTTTTGAAATCTCATTACAAAATCACCATGTAATTACATCATCCTTTAATAGTACGCTTCAAAATTCGTTTTAAAATTTAAAGTCAAATACAAAAACTTTCAAATTTTGTTGAGCTCCACGGTTAAAACAAAATTACAATTTGTGCAAGTCTCTTATTATTAATCAATTGCTTTAAAACGGTACCCAAGTATCTCAAACCATAAAATTGTCACGACCCGAAATCTCAAGTCGCGACCGGCGCTAGGGAATGGGAAATTTTGTTTCCAAAACCCGTAGCAAGCCTAAAACGAGTATAAATTTACTTTTCGCGAATAAATTGATAAAACAAAACTCATAATCATATACAAAAATAATTTTCATAAAAGCCTTTCCATTCTTGACGTATACAAACGTCTAGTTCAAAACCTGAAAACATTACATAGGAACCTGGGTCTTATATTGCGATGTCTCACATCCAGCACAGCCCGTTCCACCTTTTACATACGGTTTAAAAACGCAGTTTCAAAACCTTTTACAAATATCAGAGTATACGTTTTACAATCAAAACCGTTTGACACACCGTTACAACTTACTAAAACTCAACTACTGCAGCACTATTGATTCCGTACAAACTCCGAACTTCTGGAACAAGGATAGAAGTTCGTCATATCCTTTACTATGACCCTGAAATGAAACACTGTGAGGGGATCAGTATTTTGGGAAATACTGAGTGAGTTTACGTTACTAATGGTGTTATGTAAAATAACATCGCATTTAAAACATAACAAATATATATGAACATAGTATATATCAAGTATTAGATCCGATTGAAACCTTAATCTTAAACTCTTACTATTTCCTATTCGTATCCTACTCATATTGTATCCATCAATATTATATCAAATCATTTCAATCCAAGTGGTACGGTCCCGAGATAGTTCAACCGAGTTACTCGTTACCACGTGACATAGTCCCGAGATAGTTCAACCGAGTTACATCATGTCACTGCTTAATCCCAAAGTGTGAGTCCCGAGATAGTTCAACCGAGTTACTCACTAGATACGGGTCCCGAGATAGTTCAACCGAGTTACTCACGTATCTACCAAAAATATAACCCTCCTTACTCCCAAACATAGTCATCATTTAACGAGATCATATTAAACATTTTTAAATACAAGCTTCTATCTATACTAATTCTATGACTGACCCGGATACTGGTGATCACACAGCCTATTGACGCCCAATAGGTAGCTCGTTTCCCCGGATCACTATACTAGTTTTATTTCATAAAGAATAAACATTTAATAAAAATAATAATCATTATAAATAATAACATTTTATGCGATGCATTTATAATAATAATAAACAAAATAAATAACTTTTATTAATAACACGCAAAAGTAGACTGTAAACTCACCACTTGCTATCCAAAATCTTCTAGAACAAACAAAGCAATATCGTTCGTCACGTTCCGTGTTCCGTTAGTAGTCTCCTCGGCGAGTCTACAAAGATTCGATAATAACCTAAATTATTAACATTCTAACTATATGCTAAATATCCAAAATATAATTTCTAGCCAATTTCGGCTATCGAAACCGCTCATTTAAAACAGTCCGGCCTCTAAACAAACTTAACATTCTTAAAGTTTAGAATGTCTCCTAAAATATTCGTTTAGGTCTCGGACTGAGATAAGCATCCGAAGGTGTCGGAAATTAGCTCCGAAGTTATTTCCTTAAAGCTGATTATAAGTGCAGGGCAGACTGCACAATAAAATGTTCAGTCCAAAATGAACATTTTAGGTTTCTATTTTGCAAAAACTTATACTTAAAAAATATTTAGATAACATCCTTAAGTTTCCGTACCAACAAACGGAACTTAATTTGGAGTTATATAGCTCGAGATACGGACTTCGCAATAGGGCTGTTTTGCAGAATAGTTTTCTGCAAAACGTCCTACTAGTTTGCGTAAACTCATCTCGTAACTTATAACTTATCGGAATCTTAGACCTTAGCATTTATATTATAAACCATTGTACTAGATTCGGGCCCAATGTCTTGATCATTAACTATTCCAAATTTCAATCAACAACTTGATTTCAACACGTCGAACTTTATACTTTAACTTACCTCGACCCGTCGCCCGTCGAACTTACTAACAATGAAAGCTTTCGTTCTCGACTCATAAGGACTTCCCATGCAGCCCCTATGGCCTTCATACCTCTGCCTACTAGGGTCAGGGTGTGGCTGGTCGAAGGCCTTCCGAACCTAGGAAGCAAAACGCACAACGTTTCATTGTCACACTCTCCATTTTCGCTTCAAAATATACATAACTCCTTAATCAATTCAAACACTAATCTTAGTGTAATTGCCGAAACACTCTAGCTCATTCCCTTCCAATTTTCATTCATTAGTTCATCTTAATTACATCCATCATAATTCAGCCATTATAACTCCTAATCAAAGCTTATGATTTTCAATAATCATCAACATGAATTCATCCAAAATTGTCATAATTCACCTACATATTTATCATCCATTTTTATTCAATTTAATCATCCAAGTTAAAATATTTTCGGCCATGACCTTCCTTCAACATATCAGCCTCAATTAATCATCATTCAACCATTAAAACACTTAATTATAAGCTTATAATCAACAAAAATCATCAAACACCATGATTACCTAATTGCCGAAAATAACAGCCCACAATTCATCCAAATTCGTTCAAAATTAGCCAACAAAATCGTGAATTGATGCTTACCTTAAGTATAGAATTGAGTCCTGAATCCATAGCCACAAATATCGTTCAATTTGGTCGAGAAACGAGCTCCGTAGCTCGATTTTAGCAAAAACGCTCCAAAACCTCATCTCCCATGGCTTCCTCTTTTCTCCATCTCTTTTTCTTTCTTTTTCTTTGAATGAATAATGGATATGCTAGAGAAATCAATAAGTGTAGGAAGTCAACATCTTCCTTAGGAAGTAATTGGTTAATATCACCTTTAGTACTTAAAATTGCCACCTCCTCATTCTTTAATCCATAACTTTTTTTTTCGTCCAATTTAGTCCGTCGAACGCTAAATCTTTTAGGTCCGATTAATTCTATATTATTTATTATCAAATAAATAATATTAGTCCCATATCTTATAACTTCATTTTCTAATAATTTTATTTTGGCAATTTTGGCCAAAAACGCTCAAAATTCCATTTTGAGCTAACTTGCACTTTTTCGTCCAATATTTCATTTTAATGATTATCGATAATCATTTTATGGATATTATTTTCTTATCTTAAGAAAATAGAGTAAAGCACAACTTTCCTCTTAATTTTATGGTCAAAATTCCACTTTAGTCCTTAAAGTGGCTAATTTGCACTTTAACTCAATTTCTCAATTAACCGTCGTGCTTATCTAAACGATATCCAAAAATTATGAAACTTTTTCCATAATTTCTTAAAAATATTTCACGAACCTTGACGTGAAAATTATTAGCTCGGGACTTATACTTTATTTTATTTTAATTACTCTGGCTTCCTTTTAGTCCCGCTAATAATCACTCCGAATAACAAATTTTCGCTTAAAAATTATTATTCTGCGATCCAATTAATATACCTATTTTGACAATACTTGTCATTTTGATTCTCATTCACGATCACCTTATCCCAACTTCTTAATTTCGGACAAGTGGCACGTCCTAATATCTGAAAGTTATCTTAACATTTTACGGGGTATTACAAAAATCATCGAGGTAGCCGAGTCATTACACCTACCAAGCTCAACTCCTAAATTTCGGCGACCCAAGTCGAACCCAAAACAACCGTTTATAAAACGTATTCAAAATATTTGTAATTCCGGAAAAATATTTTAATAAAATTACCATCCTTTAAAATTTGGGATCTCAACTTAACCCAACCGTTAAACAGTAATTTAAAAACTCAAGTGGGAAATCTTTGATCTCAAACAGCCATTCCGTAAATCCCAAAGATTCAAAATACAGTAAAAATCCTCTTTACTAGCAATTTAACCAAAAATCAAACTTTTAAAGAATTAAACTCAAATTTCTCTTTTGTATCTGTGTTGAAACACAAATCGGATAAAACAATATTCTCAATGAAAATCTTTAAAAAAACATGTGGTCATATAATGTATGACCACCAAAACATGTTTTAAAGTTTAACCCAAAATCTCTTTAATAGAAAAAACAAGGCTAACGCCCAACATACGATCACATTTAAAATCAACAATCGAGGCCAAAGCCAAGATGTACTTTATTAATAAGGTAAAAGCAATTCAGCGCATCATGTAAGATAGTTGTAACCATATCATATACTCAAAATTGTATCAGGCATAAACGCCAAAGTTTATCAAACAACATCATACCCAAGTATGAGTTTAAAAAAAATATTCCAACCTAAGATTTCTCGAGAAATCGAAAGTAATTATAATCACCCAAGTGAAATAACCTCAACATGATAAAACACAGCAAGTAACATCCAAGTGAAATTAATTGTCAATCATAGCATCAACACAAAATTAAGACTGACAGACATCACCTATAGGATGTAGGCTGAAAGTTTAAAAACAAAAGATGATGTTTTAAAAGACAAGACACGAATCCTAATTCGGCATTAGTTTCTATGACACGACATCAACTTATCATGCCAAAAACATATAACACATAACATGCATAAGGCCTTGGTTTGAAACCAAAGCTCTCATACCAAGTTTGTCACGACCCATTTTCATGAATCGCGACCGGCGCTAGGGTATGGGTATGGCTGTACCAAAACCCGTAGCTAGCCTTGCGGATAACCAACAAATACATAAACCTTCAAGAAAACCAATGCTCGGGGGCAACCGAGACTTCAGCCTAGTTCTAGCAGTTCATAATATACAACATTTATTATAAAATGCTCAGTCAACTCTGAGTCTTAAATATGGCAGAAGTACATATTAACCCAAGTTGATAAAAGAATCCCAAAACAGCAATAATCCATTGAATAAGTTTATTACAAGTATTTGGCATATACGACTTCTAATTACTACTGTGGTCTAAGAATAAAATTAATTTAATAATTTTATTAAATAAAGTAAAACCTCCGAGGAAATAAAGAATCAGAGAGCAACTGACTCGCTCATATCATAACCATGGAAAAATTCGGAAAACAACAGGGTCAGACTACTGCAGCTCTAGGAATTCATACTTGTGCAAGTCCAACGACATCTGGCACAATGGGGATGGTTTTTCTGATCCGACTCCGACTACCTGCAAACATCAGAGTAAGGGGTCAATATTTGGGAAAATACTGAGTGCGTTTGCAAGTTACTAATGTTATTATCAAAATATAGCGTCATACGCTTAATACGTTTATAAATTCATGATATATGCAAATAATAGACATTCTTAATTTCAAAGTGTTAGTCCAACTCATTAGATACGGGGACTCCAGACTACACCGTAGCCGAGTGCTCTCTCGTATCGAATCTTAAAGTGAGTCCAACTCACTGGTGGGTCCAACCCACTAGATACGGGGTTCAGGTTACACCGTAACCGAGTTCACCCTCGTATCGTATTCGTATTATATCATGCATCAATATATTAAATCTTTAATCACAAAGTCAGACACTCTAGACTGACTCAATACTGGTGATCACACAGCCCATTGACACCCAATAGGTAGTTAGTTTCTTCGCATTGCATACTAAATTCATGCATTCAAAGCCATGAATAAAACATCATTCATACAAACGGATAAATCAAACATAGTAATATCTTATACGAGCAAGTTATATAGATACGATGTATTTAATAATTATATTCCTAATATAAGAAATTAGCTTTTATAAATAATACGTAAAAGTAAATGCAACTCACAGTGACCGCTTTCCGAAATATAATAATATAAAGATCCCATAAACGCGAACTCCATACGTCGCTTGATTACGTAGCTATTCTAGCTCATCGGCCTGGTAGCTCGTCGATACGTCAGTTACTTATCCGAATCACCTGTACGTTTAATTTATAAAGGTAGACTTAGTACTAAAATCCTAAGTTATAAACTTAGGTTAATATAATCGTATTTCAAATACGATTCTTAACTTTGATAGTGTTCTAATACTTAGTCGAGATATTCGTTATACCTCTTATTCATCGATTCTTAATCTTAGGTTCCTTATATCTCGAAACCCTAATCGAACACGTTGTGTTCGATATCCAAATTTCTCGTTTTCGGGGTCCGTAATTCACTTTTAATGCCCGACGTACTAGAAGTCGGAAATCTAGGTCGAAATGGGGCAAAATGTCCAAACAGGCGTGGTAGCTGGCTGTGCGAGCCCCCGAAGGGTCCCGTGCTTACGCACTGCCCAGTGTGCGTTCGCACACCAACAGGTGTTCGTTCGCACACCATGTGTGCGATCGCACACTGCGGTGTGCGTTCGCACACCGCACTCAGCCCCCGGAAAATGACTTTTTCGGGCGCTTCGCATCTCATCGTCATTCCCGACATGCTTCCACTTCGTTTACACATATATCTCAATTCAATCTCCACCAAAAACGACTATAGAAATGCGATTACGATTCGTTTAATTCGTTAAAACGAAATAACACTTATTTACTAATTCCCGAAATAAAAACGTCAAGCTTACCTCAATTTGAAGCTCAAATATCGTAGAGAATCGAATTCTGAACAAATCGATATAAAGAACGCTCGATTTGGACAAGAAACGACGAAACCACGGCGGATCGTAATCGATCGTCGAACCTTTCTTTCCTTCACTGATACGTTCTTCTTTCTCTCTGGAATCATCCAGCTTCTTCAAATGATCATATATATGTTTGGCTAATTAGCCATTTTGGTTCTTTAACTCTTCAACTTAAACCATTTCTCTTTTAAACTTACTCTTTTAACCAAATAATTAAGTATCTGTTTTATACGTATTATTTATATCCAAATAAATAATACTAACTCAAAATTATTGTTTTTCCGTCAATAATCTTTTAATTATTATTTTCAAGATTTAATTGGCTAATTCGCACTTTAGTCCTTAAACTTCTCAAAAGTTGCAATTTAACCCAAAACGCATCCGCGTCCAAATTTTAAAAGGTCTCCGATTGACCCCAAATTTTTACCACTATTTCTATAAAACATTTCGCGGACCTTGACGAAATAATTTCCCTTTTTGGGACTTAACTGGTTAAATTACCACTTTAGAATTGGAATATGATATTAAATTCCGCATAATTACTTTTAATTTCTTGTAAATCATTTCCGATATCGCCACCCTAGCGAATCAGAACTGGACACCTGGTCCAATTAAATACTTAAATATTTTGGGGTATTACAAAAAATGGAATCTGGCACTTCAGATACTTGCACCTAAAATGAAACACTGTGGCACTTCAGATACTTGCACCTAAAATGAAACACTGTGTGTGTTGGGGGGGGGGGGAGGGGGGTCAGTCGTCACTGAGTGAATTCATTAGTTTACATCATAGAATTTATAAAACATTTCAAAACGATGTATTTTTTAATCAATTGAATGCATCCGTTTATGAGTATCTGATTGGAAACCTAATCCTTGATTGTTACGGATTTTAAAATTGCTTTCATACAAGTATTTTAATACTTGTACTACTTATATAATATAGATAAACATGCGTACGTACAAAATTCCTCTAGCTATGAGTCCCGAGATAATTAGCTCGATTTCACCCATACTAGGCAAAACCACACCACAACACACAACCTCAAACCAAAGCCGAATTCGAATTTGTTAAGCTTAACCGGTGATCACACAGTTCCTATTTCCGCCCAATAGGAAAGCTCGTTCCATAGAATCTATACTGGTTTCAAAACATAATATATGCATTTCGAAAAAAAAAAAACAATTCTTTCAAAATGATGTTATGCAAACTAGATAAACATTTGCATAAGGAATTGCATTTTTAAAACATTTTAAATGTAAACAATCCACGTAATAAACTCATTGCTTGCTTATCCATAATCTTCAATAAAAAGCGTAAGCTCCGTGAGCTCCTTATCCGTTAATAGATCGTCTTGTCGAACCTTAAGACAACTCACATAATTATCAAGATAGGTTCTAACTCGATAGACGTACAAGATTCAAGAATAACAAGTATATAACTTGTCACACTATCGACCCTGCAAACGACTACTATTGCTAACTGTAAAATAGTCTGACCTCTAAACAAAACCAACATTCTTAAAGTTCAGAATTTCCTCTACAACTTTCGTTCAGGTTTAGGACTATTAATAACACCCGAAGGTGTCGAAAACTAGCCCTGAAGTTAATAACTTGGACTGTCCAGAATATCAAAATTGTTAAGTGCGACGTAATGTTCTGATTTATTCGAGTCTCTTAGAGGTCGAATCTGCAGAATGCGGAACTAATCACTTTTATAAAACACCCTTAAGTTTTCGAACCAACAAATGGAACTTAATTCGGAGCTGTATAGCTCGAGATATTGCCCTCGCAATACCTCTATTCTGCACCCAACAATTCCAGCAACCATCATCAACTAACTACGTCGAACTATAGCGTATTAAAACTGACTAAACAAAATCCGTTTCGAGGTTTCTTTAACATCAAAACCACAACGGATCCTAGGCCCGAAGGTTGACGTAACAGCCATCAAGCGACCGGTTATATATATGTTTCAAAGGTAGAATCTATTGAAGGAGATTAAAATATAATAATGAAATTCATATTATAAAATTTAACCATATGACATTTCAAATTCTAATCTAACAAATAATTGTATGCAAAAAAGAAATAACCAGAATAAGGCTAGTAATTTTGCTAAAGGTGTCATCTTGTCTCGCAGCAATAAATAAAGTTTTGTTGGTACGAAGGTCTTGATTTTAATCACTTTGGATTAGTCTGTGAACAAGAGCTGAACTAGATTTGTGAAATGGTGGAACGAAATCATACAAAATTCTTTTTTAGGGGCGAAATACATAAAAATAGCTAAATTTTTATAAAATAAAAAAGTTGAAGGGTACATTTGTTAAAATAAATATATTTATGGGGGCGGATGCCCCTTCGGCCATATAGCATGGTTTCGTCCTTGCCCGTGTAACCGCTTGATCCATTAAAACATCATATTTTTTGAAACATCATGTTCAATAAGATTCTGAAAGATAAATCTAACGTCAAAACAACCACAAAAAATAAACATTAACTCAAATAATACTAAAAAAAGAGAAAAACTTTAGTTAAGTTACTAAAAAAACCTCTCTCCCCGTCATGCCACCCCAAAATCCTAAACCCCTCTCTCAGCAGCCGCTAGTAGCTTTTCTGTCAACTGCTCCTCCGCCCAGATTCATTCCAGGTAATCATTCCTCTCCAGCTAGGGTTCTCTACTTTGAGAACTTCCCAGAATTATGGTCCTATTCTGATCTTCAGAGGGCTTTTGCCGAATACCATATTCAAGGTAGGGTTACGATCGCACGTAAAAAGAATCGATTGAATAAATTTTTTGGTTTTCTTCATCTCGAGCCTGATCGGGATGCAAGAGATTCCCTATATATATTGAACAACATATTCATTGATTTATGAGAATTAGGGCTTATTTTCCAAAATATCCAAACCCTATAGTCCGTCCCATGCAATGCAAGATATCTGCTACTGTCAAAAGCATCATGATTTCATTCTTCATTGTGTTATTCTTGCTCTTATTCCCAGGTGGTTAATTAACGTTCGATCGTCTACGATACATTGATGGTTTCTACTCGTCCTAGTTCATCAATTGTTATTGTCAATGCATTACCTGACCTGTTTAATATTTCTTCCTATTTAATGAATCGTGATATTTTATATGATTCTTTCTTTCTTCTAGGGGGGAAAGTCTGTTTTACTTAATTTTTTCAATCCATAGGACAATGATCAAATTGGGAAAATCTTTCCTAAACTTTCAGATTTCTTTTCTTCCCTTTCTCTTTGGGATGGGTCTTTTTCTTCGGGAGAGCGTTTCGTGTGGATTAACATCTCTGATGTTCCTTTAATTGCCTGGGAAGAGCGTTTTTTCAAATTCATAGGTGATAGGGTTGGCAACATGGTTTCCATTCATCCTTTGGTATCAAGCAAGGAACGGATGGATTCGGGTTTAGTGCTCATATCGACAAGTTCGAATCGTATTGACTGTAATTTTGCCATTACAGTTAATGGCCAAGTCTTTGATAATTCATTCAATTTTTCTTCTTCATCAGAATCGGACAATGATGAGCAACTTCATGACGGGAAGCACCCTGATTGTCTTAGGAGTAAATCTCTTCCAGTTAATCATACTCCAACACAGACTTCTGTATTTTCTGAACAGGTAATTGCAAAGGGAGATATTGAAACTCAGGTTGTTATGTTAGATGCAGTTCATGTTTCAGAAAATGCAGCTCATGTTTTAGAAAGTCTATTGGATGTTGATAGCAAGGATAGTTCAGATAACTTCTCGATCAATTCGAAGACACTTTTCCAAATCCAGACTTATCTTATATTACTCAACGTAAGAAGTTTAAGGTTATTCCACCAAAGGATTCGCATATATCGTGCTCCCAATATTCTGCAGGTCTTGAAGTGGAATCAGACGGTATTATTTGAGGTTGTATGAGACAGATTGACAATGATCGCCCGGTTATTAATAGTTTGGAGTTTGAGGTGCAAAAAACTTGGGATGCAGGTCTACAAATGGGCTTATTTGCAGTTGAAAATCATAATGGAATCATTAGTCTTATTTCCTAGAGAATAAGCAAGGAGTCTCAGGTTCAAAATCAAGTTTGATAGGTTCTTTTACCTCAAGGTTTTTTTAATCTTTTATGTCTGATATAATCAACTTTATATCATGGAATTTCCGGGGTGTTATGTCTTTTTCGAGAAAACAAAGGATTATTCGTTCTTTAATTTAGAAAAATAGTATTTCTCTTGTGGGTTTTATCGAAAATAAGAAAGAACAGGTGGATGATGTTCTTATTAGTCTTCTTTGGCCAAATAAGGATTTTAGCTACTGCTTTTCGCCTTCAATTGGGGCCTCGGGAGGATTAATTTGTATTTGGGACAGGAATACTCTTACGGCTACTAGAATCGCTATTTTCTCTCGATGGATTTGTATTGATTTTGAGTTTCTTGATTTTCATATTTGATTTTTGTTGGTCTATGGCTGCTCTCTTGCAACTGACAAAAACACCTTGTGGTCTGAAATTGGTCTGGAACTTCAAACTGACAGGATATGTGTTTTCGTAGGAGATTTCAACGAAATATTGCAGCCGTCAGAGAGGGTTAATTGCAATGGGTTTTCGTCAGGTATGCTTCAATTTTCGGATTTCATTAATTCTTATAATCTTGAGGAGTCTCCGCTTCAAGGTCGTTATTCTACTTGGCATAATTCTTTATCTCGTTCAAAGATTTACCGTTGCTTCTTATCTTCATATGCTTTTGTCACTTAGCCAAATTTATGCCTTCATGCTCTTTTGAGGAATTTCTCAGACCACTTTCCAATCATGATTATTTTGGCAGCTGCTTCTAATTGGGGTCTGAAGCCCTTTAGATCAATTAATGCGTGGTGGAGTAACCCATCTTTCCATGATTTGATTTCGCATTCTTGAGGGAATTATCTCTTAATTTTCTGAGAGCTAACCTGGTATTCAAGTTTAAGGAGTTGAGAAAAATCATCAAAGTCTGGAATACTAATTTTTTTGGTAACTTAAATTCGAGGATTGAGTCTATTCAGAGTTCTATTTAGAATTTGGAAGCTGCAGCTGATTTGAAGGAACTTTCAATGCAGGAGAATGCTAAGCTGAGCACTATGCGTTATGATTTTACTACCGTTTCTAAATAGTTAGAGACTCTATGGCATCAAAAATCGAGGGTAAATTAGAATGCTTCTGGAGACAAGAATATTGAGTTCTTTCATACTATTGCTTCGGTCCATGCCTTGTATTGCATAAATTAATGTAGGGAACAACATTTATTCGGTTCCTAAGGATGTTGAACTTAACATTCATTTGTTCTACAAACATCTTTTCCAGCCCCAAACCAAGGTGATTTTCTCTCTAGATAACTTGTCTATTCGGTCTCTGTCCATGGACCAGGCTGCGGGTTTGGTTTCTTCATTTTCAGAATAGGAAATTTCCTTGACTTTGGTAGATTATGACTAAAAATAAAGCGCCGGGCCCAGATGGGTTTAACTTCTTTTTTTATAAGAAAGCTTGGGGTATCATCAAACAAGATTTCTTACACTTATTCTCTGATTTCCACAGAACGGGTACCTTTCTTGCAGGCTTGAACACAACTTTCTTAGTTCTTATTCCTAAAGTGAAAGGGGCTATAGATATCAAAGTTTTCGACCTATCGATCTTATCAATGGAGTTTTCAAGCTTTTGTCTAAAGTCCTGGCTTACAGATTATCCCCTATCCTTCCTTCAATTATTTTAGAGAATCACTTTAACTTTTATTAAAGGAAGAAATATTCATGATTGTCATATGATAGCTTCTGAATTAATTCACAGAGCTAATAGGCGGAAAGATTAAGTTTTTCTTATTAAACTTGATTTTAAAGAGGCATTTGATTCTATTTCTTGGAATTACATTCTTAAAATGCTCGCTAGCATGAATTTTGATAATTCATGGATTAGATGGATGTCTTCATTTTTCTTCTCTACTCAGCTTTCGGTTCTTGTTAATGGTAGTCCTATTAAGAATTTCAACATGGGAAGGGGGTTAGACAGGGAGATCCTTTCTCCCCTATGCTGTTTGTTTTAGCTGTTGAAGGCTTGAAAGCTTTGTTCGAAAAAGCAGTTTCTTTGGGTTTAAATGACGGTATACGCGTGGATTGTTATTCAAATTCGATCTCTCTGCTGCAACTTGTAGATGATAATCTTATTTTCTTACCCAATGATCTAGAGATGGTTAGGAACTTACTTCGAATTCTTCGCTGTTTTGAGTTAGTTTTTGGGCTTGAAATTAATTACCATAAATCTTCCATTATTGGTATTAATGTGGATGATTTATCTTTATTTGAAGCTTCAAATATTCTCATATAAAATCAAAGAATTACCTATTACCTATCTAGGTCTACCTTTATCTCTGAAGCCGATTAAAGCCAAATTTCGGGATCCTATTGTTTGCAATTTCTCGCAGCAACAGGCAGGTTGGAAAGGAAAATTATTATCTTCGGCTGGCAGACTAGTTTTGGTCAAATTTGTTCTTAGTAGTTTTCCGATTTACTATCTCTACTCTTTTCTTATTCCTCAGTCAGTGGTTCTATCTTTAGAACGTCTCATGCACAAATTTTTATGGAACGGTTCAGTGCTCAACTCGGGTTTTAACAAAGTGGCTTGATCTAATGTTTGTCTTCCTTTTAATCATGGGGGTCTGAATATTACGCCTCTTAGATTAAAAAAAACAGAGGTTGCTTATTAAGGGATTTCGAAATTCAAGACTGCGAACATTAACTCACTTTGGTTCAATGTTGTTTCTTATAGCTCAAGCATGCTTAAATGGTATGATACTGAATTAGTTAATCCAAACTTTCTTTCACACTTATGGCGTGGGGTTCAGGTGGGATGCGTCAACAATTCATTAGTTTGGGAGACTTTTAAAAATGGCTTGTATATGACCCTAGGTTAGTAATGGTAATGATATAAGATTTTGGATGGACAATTGGAATGGTCTGGCTCCCCTTTCCACGTCAACAATTCATTAGTTTGGGAGACTTTTAAAAATGGCTTGTATATGACCCTAGGTTAGTAATGGTAATGATATAAGATTTTGGATGGACAATTGGAATGGTCTGGCTCCCCTTTCCACGCTTTTTCCTTCTTTATTTTCTTTGTCCATGAGAAAGGATCTAATGGTTTTTGATTTGTATGATCATCAACAGCAGTGTTACATTTTCTCTTGGCGCCGCCGTCTTCGCATCGGAGGACATCAGTTATTGTCTGACCTTCAAGACTTGTTGTTTTCACGTCAGCCTTGTGTTGACAGATTTGATGATACAAGCTGGTTCGACATGACTTTCATGCCGACCTGTTTTGTTACCCGGAGTATTTCAGCAGGTCCTTCTGCGCAACTGAAGCTTTTTGGCAGGTTCTGGAAGTTCAAAATTCCTCCACGAATTTTGTTCTTCATGTAATTGATTGCTAGAGACATAATTGCTTCAAATGATAATTTCTTTCATCGAGGAATTCTCTTTATTAATCAGATTTCTTGCTCAATTTGCTTGGAGGAGGAGACAAGTTCTCACATTATTATTCAACGTCATTTTGCTTGAAACTTCTAGAACTATATTCTTAGATTGTGCAATGTTCATTGGGTTATTCCTTCACATATCCATCTTTTCTTTGATTCTTGGAGTTCAATCTTAGATAAAAGATATCGTTCTCAGTGGCAAATGATATGGTTCTTTTGTATTTAGGAACTATGGAAAGCTCTAAATAAGAAGGTTTTCAGACATGTATTAACAGATGTTGATTCTCTAATCCTCATGGGTATTTGTAGAGCAGTGACCTACTACAAGGATAATCATATTGGTTTTTCTTATTCTGTTTATGATGTATTCAGAAACTTAGATTATTTCTGTAACTCCATTTAGCTCTTTTTGAGCTTTTTTGCCTTCTACTTCTTTGTGGAAGAGCAAATATACTAGTCATTTAACCAAAAAAACAGTAACTCAAATATTAAAATAAACACTAAAATAAAATTTTAAGAAAATCTTCAACTTTTTTCAAACTCTAAAATTTTGGCTAAATTAAAAAAACTTTGATATGTAATAAAAAGAACTTAAAATAAACTAGATCATTCCATAAATTTCACATGCAACTCAAAAGAAAATTGATCAAGCTAACGATCTTCGCAAACATTCAAAAAACAAACAAAAAAACTCATTATTGAAGTTTTTATTGAAAAGAAATAAAAATAATTAAATATTTATGTAAAGGGCGAAGGAGGTTGTTTTGGGGGGAGAACCACACCCTCTAAACTATATATTTGGAATTTGTTTCAGAGGATACAATTTTGTTTTTAATAAATTTAGAGTTAATTATTATAATTTTCATGAAATTTGGTCTGAAATACCATTTTTTCTATGAGTTTTAATTAGAAAATGAATATTTCTCCGCTTAATTTTATATATAGGGAAATAGTCGGTTTTCAAAACCATGAAGGAAATAATTTTTCGGATCAAATATTATGGGAGTAAGTATATATATATATATATATATAGATAGAGAGAGAGAGAGAGAGAGAGAGAGAGAGAGAGAGAGAGAGAGAGAGAGAGAGAGAGAGAGAGAGAGACTTAGGGTGAGGATTTTTGCACTCCACCTAATAATAATTGCACTCCAATTTTACTTTTTATAGAATGACTTTATTATCCTTCATATAAGACTATTTCTATTTTACTTTTTAATATTCTATAATTATTTTCTCTAATATAATCTCTAATATTTTTTTAATTCTCGATTTTACATAATTTAATTTAATGATAACTTTAAGCTTCAAATAATTTTATTTATTTTTTTATTCATTTCTATATTTTAATTATATTAACTCAAATACTGATTTTATTAATGTATTTTAAAAATAAATTGACAACTAAAGAATAATTTTTTTTAAAACAAGGCTCGTTTCTTTATGATATATACATAAAATTGTATGATATATTTTATTAGTTTTCATAAAACATATAATTTTTTAATATTTTAATAAACAAATAGATTTTCTCTTCATTGCATGCATAAATTTGGACAAATTATATATAATACTCTAAACAACTTCAAAAATATAAAATTTATATGTAAGCCAACAAACAATTTAATATACATAAAAACTAATAAAATATTAAAATTAAATACAATTTAGAATTTTATGATAAATTTATAATAATCATAAGAAGATTAAAGCTCCATAAGCTTATCATATCAACGATTCCATACTTTTGTAGTACTCCCTCCGCCCACAAAGATAGGCCACCTTTCTATTTTAGGTGTCCTAAAATATAGACCACCTTCTATTTTTGGTTAATAATTTTAAACTTAAAAGTCTTATTTACTCCTAATAAATGTAAATTGTTATCTTCAACTTAATTAATTGCTCCATGTTCCAATATGGAATAAATGTCATTTTTTAATATCAATACAAACTACACCAATACAAAAATTAGTCATTAATAAATTATTGATTTATTTAAAAAATTATTAAAGGCTAAAAATGAATATAAATAAACTAATTTTAACTAATCTAACTATTTTTTTTACGTGTTTGTCCAAACGGCCTATCTTTGTGTGACGGAGGGAGTAATATATAGCAGTGGAAATAGATAAGAAAATGTGATATAGGTATTTGTTCAAAAACTGTATAAACAGATTAATTTAAAAGAAGATTTGAAAAATACAATTAAATAGGGGTAATAAAGTCATTAAAAACTAAAGTAAGGAAAATTGGAGTGCATTATTGGGTGGAGTGCGAAAATTTCCATCCATAGACTTAGGTTGATCATGCATGTTTAATAAAATCTAAAATTAGATATCAAAAATTAATTACTTTCCATATATAGCCGACGACCGATTTTAATTATGGCCAACTAATAAATTAGTGTAGTCCACCTCATCAATAAAATTGAATTTATTTTATCAAAAATAATTAAAATTGAAAATTGAAGGTTGCAAAATTAGTAACTGACCATAGCCAACCACAAACTTCATTCATTTATGGCCAAACGCATATTTAGGTCCCTTCACTATAACTTTTTTCCAGAATAGATCCCTACATTAAAAAAGTGTAAAATTATTCCCTACACTATTAAAAAACTTTATTTTTAGTCCCTCTACAGGTGCGAGTTAACGGAATATTAACGGTGTTAAACTATATTGATTGATATGCATTTACATGTCAGTAAAAATAAAAAAAATTGCCATGTAATTGCTGATGTGGAATTGCACTTAAAAATGTGACTCCTTTCTTTTCAATAAACCGTGTCATCTTCTCCCAACCCGACTCCTTTTTCCATCGCATTGACTCATTTTTATCTTCACTTCATTAATTGCTTGGTGGTGTTGTGGGTATTTTTAAGGTTCTGCTGCCAACGGAAAGTGCTACAGCAGGAACTATTCCGGTACTGGTAGCTTCAATATTCGGCGTGTTCGAGAAGTCATCTGACGGTTTCACCGTCTGATTTATGGCCTAATTCTTTCGGCGCACGTAGCGGGTATTCGTTCAAAACCGGTTCTTGACACGGAGCTCGGCAGGCGGCAGCGTTCACTGGAGAAGAATTGGTGAGAGGTTGTGTATGAGCATAGAGGGGTACAGTGGAGGAGGAGGTATTAAATGGTAAAAAGCAAGAAATGATCCTTAAAATAATTTTGAATTTTTTTAACCATAGCTGAGGTGTTATTCACAGAAATATAACCAGTTTCGGAGATGGTAGTGTGCACCTCACGCACTAACAGAATGTGACAGAAGGACTTACATTAAAGGTTCCTCATAGTGTAGGGAAAAAATTTAAACTTTTTTATTGTAGGGACCCAAATTAGAAAAAAGTTATAGTGTAGGGATCTAAATATGCGTTTGGCCTTCATTTATAGCCAACTAACAAATGTCTGCATATATGGTGTAGTCCACCTCATATTTAAGTCGTACTGATCCATACCCTCTTGCAAAAACAAATAAAACATTCTAAACGTTTTTTAAGGGCAACAGAAATCTATATCTATACTATATATAAAAGTACGGATGGAGGAGGGACAGGCACTTTTACGTTAATACCCTTAATATTATTTTAATTATTAATATAATTAATCAATAAAATTTACAATCCTAATCCAACTCATCTATTCCAATAAAAACTCTAATTAATCTCTAAGTAATTTAACTTAATTATCTTTACACCTACTTTTAAGCAATTTAAATTAACACTTTTTCTAAGAGTCAAATACTGAAACCCACGGTAATCAAAATTGCAAAAGATTTCACTGTGGATAAACTTTGGCTATGTCGATTAGCATTTAGTTATGTCAAACCCCATATGAATGGACTTTAAACTACCGTGTACTTTTACTTCAATGCCAAATTTTCTATTATATTAAGTACAAATTCTATTCAAACTAAACCACTACTATAAGAAAAACAATTATATATAACATAATAGTTGAGTTCTTGATGGAAGAGATTGAGTTGGAGTTTTTAAAATTGGCGGAGGAGATTCATGGAAAGCTGTCAAAATATAATGAGGACGGTGGTGGTGCTACGAGCCAAAAAGGTGCGCATTTAATTTATAACTTATTTGTGTTAGCTAATCAATTTCGATTATTGTTTGAGCATTATAATATAAATTAGTTAGCTCAATTGCATGTACTATAGTTGTTAATTGATAATTCTATTGTAATTAATTGATGTTTTTGAGTTCTTTTTCTTTTTGAAGAATATTAAAAAGAACAGACCGCTAATAATTTCATAAAAAAAAGTTCAATTATAAGAAAGAAAATAAGTTTTAGATTAATAGTAGCTATTAAGAATTTAAGTGAAGAATCATTAAATCAGCAATGGATCCCTTGTTGCTATTATCTATTAGTCTAGCATTGAAGATATGCAAGTTCGTGTCACGACCCGATTTCCGCCTCGAAACCCGAGCCGAGACCGGCGCTAGGGAATGGGAATGGTTGTTCCGAAACCCGTAGCAAGCCTAAAACCTCTATAAATTTTTCGCCTCCTAAATATAAATATAGTTCGTATCTCGCGTACGACCCGTTTTCAGAAAACACCGTTAAAACATTTTTCCGTTTACCGTGGAACACACATTCTGAAAATATTCATATAGGCGATATCGCGCTTTCAAAAATGCTGGTTGAATAACCCTAGTTATTCTGACCCACGCGCATTTCTGAAAACCGGTGCGGTGGTACAGGGACTTGGCTCACGTGCCTTGCCTCGCAGGCAGCCCTGTCTCAAACCGCGCACCCGAACAATATGTTTAATAAAATATATCGAACACTTTCCTTCTCAAAGCGTTGTATCAAACATATTTAAAAACATGCACAGCAGGCACACAAACGTAAGGCCAGCTAAAACTACATACAGTGTCTTTGCAGACCAAAGACGCGAAGCTTGGCCAACCCGTAGGGGACACCATAAAACACCATATGCCTATTAAGTAGCCACTTATTAGAGCTAGACAAAGTCAGGTTCCTATCAGAGTATATAGACAGAGGAACCATGACGTGACTACAGGCATATCAAACCTATATACACTATTGCAGCATCTAAGAGTTTAAAGTGTTATTTACATAACAACAGAATAAGCTTCCCTGATGGAAAAGGATGGAAGCTCGACCAGACCTGGTAGCTAGGTACCTGAAAATGATAAACAACAACGGGGTCAGAAATATAAATATTTCTGAGTGAGTAGATAGGTTTACAGTTAAATACCAAAATCGCGTATATACAAAATATCGGTATATAAAAATATTACCAGTCCTCGATCCAAATGAAACCCTAATCCTGATTACGTTATAATGCTATCATATATATAATGCATATGCACAACTCTTGTTTAATACAGGATGTGCTGTATACATATGTATCACAGCCATCTTAACTCTGTATAGGGTTGCTGGGCCGGAACTTAAATCACTGCCACCTCAGGACTACCCATTAGGTTTAAGCCGCTTTATAAGCATCTGGCTTAAAACCTAATCTCAATATGTATGCTTATAATATTTACCTCTCATCTAGTTCATTAACACCGGTGATCACACAGTCCTATTGTTGCCCAATAGATAGCTCGTTTCAGTGGATCTTCCTTGGCTAAGTTTCATACTTAGTGCGATTTATGGATTTAAAAACAATTGAATACTAATATTCAAAAGTAAACAAATGAACTCACAAACACCGCTAGGTCTGGAACTTAATCCTGTGGTTGTGGTCAGACTGCTGGCTAGCTGGTCGGACTAAACACACAAAGCAAACAGGATAAAACACATCAATATATGTTTCCTATAAAATTTCTAGGTCCTTAAACCCAGTTCTAGGTCAAACATATAATCATTTAAACACGTAGCACTTATGGTCTCTTTTCTTTTAAAACCATATTATAAATTCCCATTTTGAGAAAACGTTCTAACTTCACTCTGGAAGTTATTTTAGGTATCACAATACCTAAAGAAAACCATTTATAGTATAGACCTAATTGTCAAAACAATTCTCGGTCATATACTAAGTATTTAGCAAAACTGATTGCTAAAGCTTTAAAACCGTTTAAACGTTGACTTTAACTCTTTTAAAGTCCATTATAAACGTTTAACTTTACTTTTAAAATCTCCTTTTAAAAGTCTTTAGGTTTAGGTTATAAAACCTTTTCAATTTCTTCTAACACAAGTTATCGTTTTAAAACGTTTTCGAATCAACGAAACTACGTCAAGTTCTTAGGGCAAAAAGCCCAAAAACAAATCCCTATCCGTCAGCGTCTCGGCACGGTGCACGATCGTGCACCTTGGGTGCATGATCGTGCACCCCAGGGCAGTGCACGATCGTGCACAATTGGTGCACGTTCGTGCACCCCAGATGGTGCACGTTCGTGCACCTTGGGTGCACGTTCGTGCACCCTCTCATGGTGCACGTTCGTGCACCAAATGGTGCACGTTCGTGCACCAAATGGTGCACGTTCGTGCACCCGAGTGCACAGCCCCGGGAAAGTTGATTTCCCGGGCTTTCCGACGTGCTTTAACTCCATTTTTTCGCCCCTAACACGTATACACATTCCAATCTATCCATATTCACGTTCGAAACGTAAAACTAATACGTTTACGTTCGATTCGATACGGTAACCGTTTATAAACGAATATATATTCGAAATATATCGATATATATCAAAATAAACATTTAATACGGGTATACTACCTCGATTACTTGAGTAATCGTTGAAGAAATGGAGTTAGAATCGAGAAACGGATCGACGGCCCGAAACCCTAATCGTCACCGTGCTTCAGAGCTTAAGCAGCTCAATATATTCTTTCAGAATGAAAGAATGAAGGCTCTGCCTTCAATTTGTTAAGTTAGGTTTATATATATAGTAATGGCTAAAGTGCAGTTTAGTACTAGCTCAATCATGCACTTTAAACCAACTTCTAAACTAGTCGTTCGTAGCCAAAACGGAAACGACTTTCAAATTTCGTGAAAATTTTACTAAAAATCAAATAAAATATAACGAGAATAAAAATATTATTTTTATTCCCATCCGACTTATATTTTATTCTTAATAAATCATTTTCGATTTATTAAGTCCGCATTGACTGCGCTTGATAAAATTTCTGCTTCCAAATTTTATCAAATTTTCACGATAACCTTTTTAAAATATTTCGCGAATATTAGCACCAAAAATATTCGCTAGGGACTTATGAATTATTCTGCACCCAATTCATAAATCCATATTCTCTCCGTTAACTATATAACTAATCAAATTTAAATTCTAAAAATTTAAATTTGCAATCCTATAGCCATAATAAAAATTTAGGGACACTTGTAAATTAAATTTATCTTTAAATTTAATTTACCTACTCCCGTCTAATAAAATATTAGGCACGTGGCTATATTTTAAATCCTTAAATTTCCGGGTTATTACATTCTCTCCCCCTTATATAAATTCGTCCTCGAATTTACATATACTTTCTTTTCACTTATAATCCAAATTTTACTCATACTTAATCTCACTTCATGCTTCGGAAAGCATAGCACCACCTTGACTGGCATCTTCAATCATATTCCTATTCCTTGTTATTGTTCTTATCATCTGTTTGAACTTCCGTTCTACAAACAGATTATCCACTTTGTATACTCTTCTTGATCCTATAACTCGTATGGAGTATCTTTTACTCCTTAACTTAGCGTCTTTCAACGTAACCCAAGGACTAATCTCTAGTCTCTTTCTTGCTAAGCGATCCAAATAGGTTGGTATAAGTTAATAGCATTTAACTTACTCCAGGGTTACCATAAAACTAGGTTACCTTTGCTAGCTTCTGATAATTCCTCTTTTAGTATACCATCTTTGTCATACATATTTATTTACTTTATTTTTCTTTCTTTTGTTTTCTTTCATCCTTAGTTGTTTGTTTATGGCTCATCTTATTATTGAGATGACTTTTAGTATGTTTTATGATTACTGTTTCATAAACTAACCACTCATCTTTTAGTTTCCTTATATTTCTATACCTTGTATAGAATGTCCTTTTATTTACTCCTCAATCTATAGTAACTTCCTGTTACAGATTGGGTAACTGATTTTCTCTCTTGCAGGAATGTGGTTGTATAGGTGTAGGTATGGTTATAATCTAACTATCTCACTATAGAGCACCTTGTAACTTCCTTTATAATCACCGCAAAACTATACTTTCATTCATAGTTTTCGGGATTTCCAATGTTAATTAGACTTCTTAACTTCTTCTCCATATACATATCTTCCTTGTTCACAGCTAACAGTTTTCATAACTGTGCTATAGCTGTTACTATCATGTTTAATTAACTGACTATCAACTTTAGCTCCACTTTCAAACCATTTTACATTTAAACAAAATGTTTATTAAATATTTTTCAATTTTAGTCGGCCATGCATTATGCATTTCTGGCCCGACATTCAAAATACATGTACGTTACATGTATATTCCGTTACCAGTCAGCCTAGACTTCACAGTCATATGGCCCGGTTCTCAGAATTTATCTTCTGAAATTACTGTCTCAGCACAGTTTTCAAATTCATTTTGTATACATATATGGAGCTTATGTTGACAATTCCAAGCTAACTAAAGTTTACACTTATTATCGTGATCACTTGCGCTTTTGGCTCACTGCCAAAATTTACGCAAGTTTCACAGCATCACCTCCATCTTCAAGCATCATATACCTCTCCGTTCGTCAATCGCAACGGTTAAAACTTAGATAACCGTCCTGGGATTATCCTATCCCAATATCAAACCGATCTAACGGTTCGATTACTAGTTAATGGGGTTTTACTATATTCTGTTATCATCCAGATAACATCTGAAACTTACTCCTTGAGTTCTTTATTCTCATCTCTTTCTCACTTTGATAACATTTCCATTTATGTTAATCCAAGGTTTATTATACTGTTTAAGTATATTGTTTATTAATTAAATAATTAATAATTATTTATCAATGAATACTTTCTTTGACACGACTTCACAAAGTCTGTCAGTCATTACATAATCAACGACTCTCTTTATTCAAATCAGAACTAGTAGTATAACTACTTGGTTCTGAAAATTATTTTCCTTCTCATCGTTTTTCTTTTAACTATTCGTTATTATTTGTTGGTTAAGTGCTGAGGTTTACTCCTCTCAGACTTATGAATTTTGGTTTATCTAACCACTCGTTTGGATTCATGAGATATGTTCATTACTGACATCTGCTCTGTCTGTAAGACCAATCTCAAATCCATTTTAATTAAACACATGCGTATGACTTTGTTCACCGACAGTTACTTGAAGTCAAACTAACCGAGTTGTGTTTAATTATATCCTACTCTTTCTTATCTTAATCGCAATTATCTTCTATTATCTACTCTTGAACTTTTATTTATCATAAAAGTCCATCACTAGACTTATCTCTTAGTCTATCTTAGAGTAAGAATGTAAATTCTCACTTCCTACTCTTCTCAATCCTTATTAGTTTCTGATGTTTCGGAATGAAACATTAGAATCCAGATCTTTATTGTTTATTATGAACAATAAAAATCACAACATCTATATTCGCTATCTTGTATCCTACCTTGACTTTATTACAGAGTTTTCGTTCAAATATGCTTACATTTTAAAACAAATACAGTTTTTTTTGTAAACAAATTGTTTCTCAACAATTTATTTCACAAAAATTTTGTTTAATAAACAAATGGTTTCTCAAACCAATCATTTCAAACATATGTGCATTTACACATATTCACTCACATATACAAGTATATGTGTGTACCAGCTGGATTTTTCTTTAACTTTATCTCCTCAAAACTGTGAATCTAACAATTCACATTTTAAAACTTTTGTACAATTGTGGCTCAGGGTGATGACATCTCTCATCCCCAAAGAGTTGCTATACAATCCTCTTTCTCTTTGATATGCAATATACATGATGCATGTCCTAACAAAATCATTTTGTATAAGTATATGGAATTCAAGTATTCCTTTTTCTATAGTGATTGTTGCAATATGCATTCATGATGCATCTGAGCACAATAATACATTCTTTTAAAACAAAACTGCAATACTCACTTGTAAGCTTCTTTCAAACTACTTCTCCGTAACATTTCAAGTTTCTTAATCCTAATAATTTATTCTCACATTAGGATTATTATTACTTCACATCATTTGGTTGATTATCAATAGTTATTGATTTCTATTTTTAAGGATGCACGTTCCTAACATCCCTAACTTATTAATTCTCATATATCATTTACTTTTAATGTTTACTTATATGTGTATTTCTTTTTGTTTAAGGATATGATTTATATTTGTAGTTTATGTTTTCCAATTCTAACGTGATATTGAAAACACATAAACATACTAACTTAAACATTAAACACATAACTAAACATTACCTGACGATGATCGCGAAGACGGAAACGCCTCACGAATCATCGGGCCTTTACCTCGCCCTCCGCGGAATTTCAGTTTTCCCTTATCCTTTCCCCCTCGCGGAACAAAGTAGGGGTTGTAGTGCCTCGCAGGTCCAGAGTTTCCTATCCTAGGAAATGTAGCAGTAGGTTCTTCAGGTTTGGTGTAATAGTACGGCTGGAGGGGTATGTCATTCCTCCTCAACTTACTTTCTATCTGCTTTGCACGCCCAGCCAGATATGCTACAGAATCAGACTTTACCGCAATGAGTTCCTCGAACTCAGGCCCTAAACCTTTGACGTACCTACTTGCAACTTCCTCACCATCACGAACTAACTCAGGTACTTCTTCACATAAACGCATAAACTCAACAGTATATGCCTCCACATTCAAATCTTCCCTAGTATACTTATCCATATAATCCCTCAACCTATCCAAACTTTGGTCCTCTTGCACCTCCCACTCGCTCACGTATTCCCATGACTGATTCGGCGAGTGTCTTATTTGCTGTTGAACCCTCCTTAGATGGTCCACCTCAGCTAAGAACTCTTTTACCTTAAATCCCAAATAAGCCGATGTAGCAGTCGATTCAGACACAGAGCTATGGCTATTTCCAGTACTGTTTATATCTTCATTCAACATTCTCTCTAATTCCTCTACTCCAATAGCATCCTCCCATATGTCCATGTCACATGCTGATGTTGAGTCAACAGCCTCTATGGGAACAGATGTATCAGGTATAACAGGCAAACCTGGTACATTATGTGGATCAGACCCCACATGCGTATGAGCTCTACTAGGCCCAGACATACTGAAACACATGAAATTTTCAGCGTAAGTACCGTATGTAATAGTTATAGAAAAATCACATTTTCATATAACAGGTATCAACTATTAAACCCATATAAGCAAAACACATAACAATCAAACACAATTCAGAGAAAATCTTCGCTTTGTCCTGTGTTCAAACAGAACCATTCTCCTCGAATACTGGTCATCTGTTCTGACCATTTCGCTTCATGATTGTAACGTGTTTCCAACTTAGGAACATCTCACATGTTCCATCAGTTGTAACGTATCTCGAACACAAGAACAACTCATGTGTTCCTGATCAAAACATCAATACATACTACACACATGTATAGTTGCTATCTATAGCTGAATGTATTCAATAACTGACAACTGATCAAGACATGACTCGAATCCTATGTTGCTGCAATAGTTCACTAGGAATTCTTATGACTTCTAGTACCTCTACTTAGCAAATATCAGCAACAATACTTCAGACATTCAAGTCCTAAAACATTGCTCTGATACCACACTTGTCACGACCCGATTTCCGCCTCGAAACCCGAGCCGAGACCGGCGCTAGGGAATGGGAATGGTTGTTCCGAAACCCGTAGCAAGCCTAAAACCTCTATAAATTTTTCGCCTCCTAAATATAAATATAGTTCGTATCTCGCGTACGACCCGTTTTCAGAAAACACCGTTAAAACATTTTTCCGTTTACCGTGGAACACACATTCTGAAAATATTCATATAGGCGATATCGCGCTTTCAGAAATGCTGGTTGAATAACCCTAGTTATTCTGACCCACGCGAATTTCTGAAAACCGGTGCGGTGGTACAGGGACTTGGCTCACGTGCCTTGCCTCGCAGGCAGCCCTGTCTCAAACCGCGCACCCGAACAATATGTTTAATAAAATATATCGAACACTTTCCTTTTCAAAGCGTTGTATCAAACATATTTAAAAACATGCACAGCAGGCACACAAACGTAAGGCCAGCTAAAACTACATACAGTGTCTTTGCAGACCAAAGACGCGAAGCTTGGCCAACCCGTAGGGGACACCATAAAACACCATATGCCTATTAAGTAGCCACTTATTAGAGCTAGACAAAGTCAGGTTCCTATCAGAGTATATAGACAGAGGAACCATGACGTGACTACAGGCATATCAAACCTATATACACTATTGCAGCATCTAAGAGTTTAAAGTGTTATTTACATAACAACAGAATAAGCTTCCCTGATGGAAAAGGATGGAAGCTCGACCAGACCTGGTAGCTAGGTACCTGAAAATGATAAACAACAACGGGGTCAGAAATATAAATATTTCTGAGTGAGTAGATAGGTTTACAGTTAAATACCAAAATCGCGTATATACAAAATATCGGTATATAAAAATATTACCAGTCCTCGATCCAAATGAAACCCTAATCCTGATTACGTTATAATGCTATCATATATATAATGCATATGCACAACTCTTGTTTAATACAGGATGTGCTGTATACATATGTATCACAGCCATCTTAACTCTGTATAGGGTTGCTGGGCCGGAACTTAAATCACTGCCACCTCAGGACTACCCATTAGGTTTAAGCCGCTTTATAAGCATCTGGCTTAAAACCTAATCTCAATATGTATGCTTATAATATTTACCTCTCATCTAGTTCATTAACACCGGTGATCACACAGTCCTATTGTTGCCCAATAGATAGCTCGTTTCAGTGGATCTTCCTTGGCTAAGTTTCATACTTAGTGCGATTTATGGATTTAAAAACAATTGAATACTAATATTCAAAAGTAAACAAATGAACTCACAAACACCGCTAGGTCTGGAACTTAATCCTGTGGTTGTGGTCAGACTGCTGGCTAGCTGGTCGGACTAAACACACAAAGCAAACAGGATAAAACACATCAATATATGTTTCCTATAAAATTTCTAGGTCCTTAAACCCAGTTCTAGGTCAAACATATAATCATTTAAACACGTAGCACTTATGGTCTCTTTTCTTTTAAAACCATATTATAAATTCCCATTTTGAGAAAACGTTCTAACTTCACTCTGGAAGTTATTTTAGGTATCACAATACCTAAAGAAAACCATTTAGAGTATAGACCTAATTGTCAAAACAATTCTCGGTCATATACTAAGTATTTAGCAAAACTGATTGCTAAAGCTTTAAAACCGTTTAAACGTTGACTTTAACTCTTTTAAAGTCCATTATAAACGTTTAACTTTACTTTTAAAATCTCCTTTTAAAAGTCTTTAGGTTTAGGTTATAAAACCTTTTCAATTTCTTCTAACACAAGTTATCGTTTTAAAACGTTTTCGAATCAACGAAACTACGTCAAGTTCTTAGGGCAAAAAGCCCAAAAACAAATCCCTATCCGTCAGCGTCTCGGCACGGTGCACGATCGTGCACCTTGGGTGCATGATCGTGCACCCCAGGGCAGTGCACGATCGTGCACAATTGGTGCACGTTCGTGCACCCCAGATGGTGCACGTTCGTGCACCTTGGGTGCACGTTCGTGCACCAAATGGTGCACGTTCGTGCACCCGAGTGCACAGCCCCGGGAAAGTTGATTTCCCGGGCTTTCCGACGTGCTTTAACTCCATTTTTTCGCCCCTAACACGTATACACATTCCAATCTATCCATATTCACGTTCGAAACATAAAACTAATACGTTTACGTTCGATTCGATACGGTAACCGTTTATAAACGAATATATATTCGAAATATATCGATATATATCAAAATAAACATTTAATACGGGTATACTACCTCGATTACTTGAGTAATCGTTGAAGAAATGGAGTTAGAATCGAGAAACGGATCGACGGCCCGAAACCCTAATCGTCACCGTGCTTCAGAGCTTAAGCAGCTCAATATATTCTTTCAGAATGAAAGAATGAAGGCTCTGCCTTCAATTTGTTAAGTTAGGTTTATATATATAGTAATGGCTAAAGTGCAGTTTAGTACTAGCTCAATCATGCACTTTAAACCAACTTCTAAACTAGTCGTTCGTAGCCAAAACGGAAACGACTTTCAAATTTCGTGAAAATTTTACTAAAAATCAAATAAAATATAACGAGAATAAAAATATTATTTTTATTCCCATCCGACTTATATTTTATTCTTAATAAATCATTTTCGATTTATTAAGTCCGCATTGACTGCGCTTGATAAAATTTCTGCTTCCAAATTTTACCAAATTTTCACGATAACCTTTTTAAAATATTTCGCGAATATTAGCACCAAAAATATTCGCTAGGGACTTATGAATTATTCTGCACCCAATTCATAAATCCATATTCTCTCCGTTAACTATATAACTAATCAAATTTAAATTCTAAAAATTTAAATTTGCAATCCTATAGCCATAATAAAAATTTAGGGACACTTGTAAATTAAATTTATCTTTAAATTTAATTTACCTACTCCCGTCTAATAAAATATTAGGCACGTGGCTATATTTTAAATCCTTAAATTTCCGGGTTATTACAGTTCGGCAATAATTTTAGAATTTGCAATATCAACATGTAAAACAACAATGTAACAGTGCAAAGCTAGATAGATACAGAAGGGAAAAAAAACATGAAAAACAGCATCACCTTCTTTGACACTTTCTCCATATCAGTAATGGGGTTTTCTTGTAAATTGAGGTTTTTCAGATCAACTATAAAGCTCAGCATCTGCAATTCATTATGCACCAATACTTGCAGTCATAGATACCAGTAAAAAATTTCAATTTAAATAAGAAAATCAGAAGCAGAAGCAGCATAAAAAATTCCACATTTTTTATCTTCATATATGACCATCTTGTAATTGTGTTATTTCCTAAGTCCAAATTCTAGAATTTCTTATTAAAAGCCAACTCAGCTGGGAGTATCTAAGCAATCCAAAGAGAATTAATGTAATTAAACATGAAAGAAAAAATAGAAAAATTTGATGAAGAAGAGAGATGATACAAGTTAAAACTTCTAACACGCAATCCGAAAAATATACCTATTGATTTAATTATAATTATACTTTATAATTACATTTCTTCAAAAAAATTACATTTTGTATACTCTTGAGTTCAAACTTCAAAGTCTACCATTAAAATTCCTACTGTTACCTCTATAGACTTAATTGTAATTATAAATTACATTATAGCAAATAATCCTACTTCCAATACAACTTAAATCCTCCTTTCAATTCTTACCCCTATAGACTTGAATATAATTATAAACTACATTACAGCATACAATCCTATTTCTAATACAATTTTAATACTCCAATCAATTGTGTTGAACATCCACCACTAAAAACATATTTCAATTGTATTTAATTAAAGGCTTAATTTCTAAAAGAAAATACTCTATCTTTTTTATTTTCCGTTTATGGCCATATTTTTCAAAAAATATCAATTTCAGCCCATTTTCCTACAAAAGTGTACAATTTTTTTTTAAAAAATAATAAATTATATTAGTTACTCAGATTTTATATTTGACATTTAAGTTTAAAATGTATGAAGTGATGCGTTATACTAATATATGCTACAGAATATATTAGAATGATAGAGAAAAATTATAGTTTTTAGTTTAATTTATGCCAAGTGAAATATTAATAAAATAATAAATGCAACTTAGATAGTAAAAGTATTAAAAATTAGCTACTATTATATTATTAATATTGATTATAAATAAATTTGATTGCTATAATTATAATAAATTGAGTAAATATATAGATTGACGAGTCACGTTACGTGCCACGTGCATAGCACGTAATGCAAAACTAGTTAATTAAAAAGAAAACAAAATTTTATAGGGATTATTTTTCAAATACATGTTTTTGGTAAAGTATTTACACCATTTTGACCTTTCTTTTCCTCTTATCCAAGACTACCTAATAAGCTAACTTATTTACCAAAAATATCCACTATATAAAGAAGTCTTATCTTATTTTAGGTTAAATTTTTACATAACCATCTTTTTTTCTCTCTTCTTCTCTCTTTTTTTCTCTTTTTTTCTTCTTCTTTTCTTCTTCTTTTCAGTTTATCTCTTCCGATTACTTTTCCGTTCGTCTTTTCCGTTCGTTTTTCCAGTCGCGCTTCCGTTCGTCTACTTCCGATGGATTTCTCGTCGTTTCCGGTCGTTTTTCCGTTCGTCTTTTCCGTTCACGCTAGTACATTCGTCTTTTCCGTTCGCGCTATGGATTTCTCGACTCGTTTTTAGATTTGTGTAATTTTTTAGATTTTTTGTAATGATTTAAATATTTTTGTAAATAAATTATTGTAGATCTATAATTTTTTGTTTATAAAATTGTTCTATTATTCATATAATTTTTTATTTTGTCTTCTCTTATTCATATTTTTTTTATTGCTACTGATTTTGTAAAGAAAATATTGATTTATGGTGCATTTGTAATAATTTTATAATATCTTTACGTTTTAGTGTATTTTTGGTGTATTAATAGTGTATTTCTGCCGTTTTTAGCATATTTATGGTGCATTTACAGTGTTTATGGTGTATTTGCAATGTTTATGGTGTATTTGCAGTGTTTCATGTCACAAACCACAAAAAACACTACAAAATGCCATAAATACACTACTTATACACCACTTATACACTACTTATACACTATATATACACTAATTTGACACTGTAAAAACACCATAAAAACACTACTGTTACACTATAAAAAATAAAATAAAAAATTTCAGGAAAAAAATCTATAAAAAATAAAAATTAACACTATATATATACTAATCTTACACTATATAAAAAAACTGCCGGTCGGTTCGGTCGACCGAACCGACAAAAACCGAAAATCGAAATTGAAAACCGAAAAAGGTATTTATGAAATTAAAAAAAAGGTATTTTTCGTAAATGAAAAAAGTTAGAAAAGAAAAGTCAAAACTTGCAATGTAAAGTTGTAAATAAAATGTCAAAACATGTATTTTAGAAAATTATCACAATTTTATATATGTAAAATTTTAAATTTTATTAGAGATAATTATAAAATTAAGGTGGTCAATATATTAATAAAAAATAACTAAATATATTATTTCAATAAAATAAAAAAAATTCAAAATAAATCAAATATTACTCAAATAATCAAAACTCATATTTTTTACATTCATAACAAAATAAGGAAAAAGTTTATATTTTCTAATCAACCACTAAATAATAAACATATGGCACACTTAAATTAAAAAACTGTGAAACAGCTGTCAAACAGCTATAAAAACGCGTATGACACGCGTGTCAAAACAGCACGCCAGTTATGAGTCAGTGCGTGCCAACATGTTAGAATTATTTAAACATATATCATATATGTATTTGTTATGTATCGTTTATATATCAAAACATATGTGCAACTAATAGTTCTTATGATTTTATTTGATTAATTAATCAACCAATTTCACTAATTAGGCAATTGCACTGAATTTTTATTATTAGATGAGTCTATTTCAGGTCTCTAAGAACTTAAAAACTTGAATTAGTTGAGAATCTGGTTTTGTCTTAACGGGTTCTTTAAATAAGGATATTTAAATTACTTTTATTCATTGAAAATAATGTATCGGCGATGTATGTACAATATACCAGTCTCTTCAAAATTAATTCGTTAAAAATAATAATTATGAGTTGGAGACTGATTCTAGGAATTACAATAAATGGTGTATCTAAAATGTATCAGCGATGTATCAATATTGCAAATATAATGTATCATTGATGTATCTAATATGTATACATAATAACATATACATTAAAACTGAATCAATTTAAGTTAGAGATAGCTAAAAGTTTAAGACAAATCAAGCAATATGATGTTAATAAGAGCATATGATTTTAAAAATTATAATCTATGATGTATGGACAAAATTTATTTCGTTAAAATAATCAAAAAAGATAAAAAAATATATCTATGATGTACTAGTTGTGTATCTATGATGTATCGGCGATTTATCTACAATATATTAATGGTGTATATACGATGTATTATCGATGTATCCAATATATATATATATATATATATACATAATAAACTGAACAAATAACTATATAATGCCTTCATTATATTTATCCTCAATTGAGGTTAATCTTACATGTACGAGTTCATATAAAAATTGTAAATATTTACACTTTTCTAATTTACATAACATATCAAATCTCAAAAATAAATCATGTACATTTTAAAAATATTTCAGATACATTTTAAAAATAGCGCATATGCGTCTCAGAACTAGCTCAGGTATATTTTTTAATATAAAAAAAATAATATAAACTTCTTGCAAAAAATATTGATGAAACCATCAAACTATAAAACAAAAGAGAAAAAAAAAAAGAACAAAGGGTCAACGCGCCCCCTGAACTTGTGACACGGGGTCATCTGACCCAATTTATACTTTTTTGAGCAACTAACCCCAAAACTCTTCATTTTTGGATCAAATAACCCCATAATTTATGTTTTTATTTTAAAAAACAGATTTAGGATAATTATATCGCAACAATTAGGGAGGTATCTAATTACTTTTTTATACCCCTCACCTCCGATTTGTATTTTACGCTTTTTAAAAATACAATTATGGGGTTATTTGACCCGAAAATGAAGAGTTTTGGGGTTATTTGCTCAAAAAAGTATAAATTGGATTAGATGACCCCGTGACACAAGTTTAGGGGGCGCGTTAACCCTTTGTTCGAAAAAAAATCCTCAACTACAAAAAAGAAAAGTCAACAACAAATAACAAAATCATAAAATGCATATAAAATACAGAAGCGATACATATTTAAAATAGGCTAAACCTATTTTGAGGTCCCTAAACTATATATTTTTGATTCATTAGGTTCCTTAACTTCTATTTGACTTCTTCGGATCCTTAAACTTTCAATTTTGGTTCATCATGTCCTTCAACTTTTATTTGCCTTTCTCAAGTCCCTAATTGTTTATTTTTTGGTTCATTGGATCCTTAAATGGATCTTCGTTTAAGGACCTAATGAACCAAAAAACAAAAGTGTAAGAACCTGAGAAAGTCAAACAGAAGTTGAGAAACTTGATGAACCAAAAAATAAAATTTTAAGGATTTGAGAAAGCCAAATAAAAATTGAAGGACTTGATGAACCAAAAAAATAAGAGTTTAAGAACCTTAAAATGGGTTTAGCCTTTAAAATAATATTGATATATGGTACAAAACTCATCCTAAAACCGACACAATTCATCTCATAACTCTTTTTATTTGATAGCTCTAATAAATTCAAAAGTGCACCTAATATTAAATCCTGCTCTTAAAAAACCAAAAGAAGCTGAGAAAGTTTAGGCCATGCTTTTCTCCACAACAATCCACTTTGCTCAATGACATCATAGCCAGCACCAGCAGTCACAACACCTTCGGCTGCAAACACTCTCTTGCAATCCAAAACTAAAACTCCATACCAAATTAAACCAGCCCGCCTTTGATCAACAATCTAACTAATTCTAAAGACATGTATCTACGATATATTATATACATCTCAAAACATTTCAGATACATCTCAAAAACAGCACAGATACATCATAAAAACAGCACAGATACATCTCAGCACCAGTTCAACTACATTTTTTAAAAATAGTCGAAATTTCTTATAAAAAACTGCTAAAGCACCGGAACTTGCACAAGTTGTAACCATAATTATTGCAAGAAGAAATAAATTTTCCGTCCAACTAATGGAGAACAATAAGAACACACGTTAAACCACATGTTAAGAAACTTGAGTGATTGTATATTTAATCCTAGCTGATTTAGTGCCTTACTCAATTTTGAACCATCTGTAGCAGATTTAGTTAAGATGTCTAACTAGATACAATATCCCCTGCTTGAAAACATGAAAATAGTCCAAAAAGGTCGTGAAAAAAAAAATAGAATAAAACTCAACATATACTACCAGTATTATTCTTCAAATAAAACAACCAATTATACAGCTTATTATGCTAAAATGGAATTGAAAGCAAATGGGTTTACATTTCAAAGGGTTCAGTTGAGTGAAATTTTTCAAAGTTGTTCCTCTATTCTATTGAGGCTTGATTTAATTAGGGTCTTTATTTGATTTTATCCTTCACTCTTTACTCAGTAGAGTACATATAAAGCTAACAACAATCCACTGTTCATCATCACTATTGGTTTCAAAAACAACTTGAACAACAATCGCTATTTTACAAAATCTTAATTCCAAAAATCTTACACAAAATATAACATGAACACTAACAAAGATACAAAATTTGTAAATGTCTATAAAAACATCAAATCCCCGACACTTACAAACATAGCCAAATTACTCAAAAATTGAAATTTCTTAATCAACCTGCTTAAAGAATCAAATCCAAAAATATAACCTATCAACTAAAGAACCTAATTAAATCAAGTCTTAGCACAATTTGAATTGTACTCATCGGAAACATCCTTCTGTGTCGCCGCATCAGAAATTGTAGTTTCCGACACTTCATTACTCCAATATTCTGGTCTAGCACGGTCCTTGACAGTTTCTAACATTTGCCTATTGATCTATTTAAAATAAACATGTAAGATCTTAAGTCTGTCATCCTCAAAGGCGGTAGCAATGTTCGCAAATCTAAAAACCTCATCCTCAATTTAGCGGGTGACGGTTTCGGCCTCATCGAGAGAAACAACGTCGTAGTGTTTAGAAAGGACAGTGGCAAAAATAGGGTTTCGATTAGTGAATGATGATAACATCGTGTGCGCGTTGCGCAACAGGCCAAATGTTGAGGAAGATGTCGTCGACATTGTCTTTTGATCTCATTCCTTCTTCATATAAAAAACTGGTCAGGTGAAGAATTAATAGAGATGGTTAGAAAAAGAAATAATTTTAAATGTTGAGTTACTAAGAGTAAAGAGGAAATGGTTAGAAAATGTAATAAAAAAATGGCTAGATGAGAAAATAAACACCATGAAGTTAATATTACTGTATTTTTCTCTATAATTTATACTAATTTACCTATTCATTAATCAGGATTTTTTAAAGGTAGTCAATTCACCACCTTGGATAGACTGGAGCTTCGCCTTTGGTTTCTCCAATTTTTTACAAAAACGAACACTAATTTTATAGTTGGAAGGAAAAATTTAAGGCTTAACCCATATAGAGGTCTCTGTACTTTACACATTTTTTTCTGTAGGTCCTTATACTTCATTTATGTATTATTTAGTCCCTCTACTTACCTATTTTTGATTTTCAGGTCCTTTATGAGTTTTTTTTTGTCATTTTGTATGGCTGGAGGAAACAAAAATTGTAAGTAGAGGGACTGGAGGAAACAAAGATTATAAATAGAGGGACTGGAAAAAACTCAAAAAATATCTGAAAATCAAAAATAGGTAAGTAGAGGGACCAGATAATACAAAAATGAAGTATAAGAACCTACAGAAAAAAAAAGTGTGAAGTACAGGAACCTCTATATGGGTTTGGCCAAAATTTAATTCCAAGTTCTTACACTTTTTAACTTTAATTTTTTTATTTTTTTGTTAAAAATTTGTAGTCAAAAAATCAAAAAACGCACTCAAGCATCTTAACTTGATTGACACACTCTTAACCTATGTGTCATTTTTCTTACTACGTAAAATTGAATAAAAAAAATTTATCCAACAAAAATTGAATAAAAAAACCAATATAATATCCGAATACAAAAACTGGAGAAAACATTAATTCCTCAATTTAAAAGAAAAAAAATAACCCTAAAACATATGAGCAATAAAAAACACAAATATAAACCAAAATCAATTAGCTCAAGGAGAGAACGGTCGTTACTTGACGAGCTAGAGAAAGTCCCTCGGGACAGGGCAAACATATTAGGAACAAGCTCGAGCAAGAGGGTGCACGAATAATCTTCATAAATTTAGATTTAGCGGTTTTTTAGAATATCTTTTTGAAAGATTTACCTTAATTTTTTTCTCATTTGTCGTGCTTTTTTTTTAAAATTGTAGTCCCATATTTTTCTTCTTGCATGTTTGATGGAGAGATAATCGTTTCATTAATTTTCGGAATTATCCTTACAAGAATCAGAATTAACCAAATTTGTCCATTTCTAAGAAACCACATCAATAATATCTAACTGTTCTCGAAAAGGAGGAGTAATACCTGTATCGATTTTATTAGAGCAAATTATTATAAGGCTCCTCATATTTGATATAATTCATACTTTAGTTTCTCTTGTTTGAAGTTAAACTATATGGCTCCTCATTTTTATTTCCGTCAACAGTTTAATCCCTCTGTCCATTTTTGGTGTTAGTCAACGAAGTCGAAGGACTAGAGTACCCAAATATCATTATCATTATCATGCTAAAACTGAAAATTCCAGCATTTGCCTTCATGAAAACACCATGCAAGGGTCTTGTCATTGGATGCAAAGCAGTGTATCTGAAATAAGAAAAATATGAAACCCGAACAACCAGAAAACATAACTAAACGAAAGGAATCACAAGAGATTAAATAAAAAAAACAGATTATATTACCATCGTATACGAATGAGGAATACACGATTCAACTTTGGTGTCATAGATGCTGTTTTTGACGGCTTACCTCTCTATCTCATTCGAACAAGGACCAATTTCAAGATAAACCAAAGGCCAAACCCATCTAGAAATCCCTGTACTTTACACTTTTTTTTCGGTAGGTCTTTATACTTCATTTTTGTATTTTCTAGTCCTTCTACTTACTCATTTTTTATTTTCAGGTCCTTTTTGAGTTTTTTCCTGTCCTTTTATGTGACTCGAGGGAAAAAAAATTGTAAGTAGAGGGACTGGAGAAAAAAAAGGCTTAATTGCGTAAAAAATCACAAACTTTAGCGTGTTTTGCAAATTTAACATAAACTTTCAATTTTGGCAAATTAATACACAAACTTTTGATTTTTTGCAATTTTAGCACCGATCAATTTTTCTTGAAAAAAATGCTGATGTGTACACCGGAATAACCACTATTTCGGCGTCCACATCAGCATTTTTCTCTATTTTTTTGAACGAAAATTGATCGGTGCTAAAATTGCAAAAAATTAAAAGTTTGTGTATTAATTTGCCAAAATTGAAAGTTTATGTTAAATTTGCAAAACACGCTAAATTTTATGATTTTTTACGCCATTAAGCCAAAAAAAAATTATAAGCATAGGGACTGGAAAAAATTCAAAAAGGACCTCAAAATCGAAAATAGGTAAATAGAAGGACCAGATAATACAAAAATGAAGTATAAGGACCTATGGAAAAAAAAGTGTAAAGTACAGGGGCCTCTAGATGGGTTAAGCCTAAACCAAACAATTAAACCATTAGACAAGGAATATCCACACAGCAGTAATACATGATAACTTCAAATAGCAATTTAAACGAATAGAAAAAAAATTGATATACACATACGTTCACATGAAAATAAGGATTGAGATAAATGAATTTGAGGGGGTCATGTTCATGATCTACACCATTCATTATAAAATAAACGGTGTAGATTAATTTGATTAAAATTATACTTTTTTATCTACACCGTTCATTTTATAATAAACGGTGTAGATCGTGAACATGACCCTCTCAAGTTCAAAATGAAGTTGAAAGAATTCCAATCTTGAAAATAATACCAACCTCGAATTTCCAAATTTATGATTGCTCCCGTATGGTTCTAATACTTTAATGGCCTAATTACTTAAAAAATTCTCATTTTATAATATTTTTTCGTTTATACCCTCACGTAGGAAAAAGTTCATTTATACCACTTTTTTGATTTTTCGTTCATCTCTACCTTAAAATTTAAATTTTTGACAATTAAATTAATTAAAGGATGAAATATTATAAATGATTAATAATATTAATGTTTAATTAGAATATAAGCTAAATATAAAGGATCATTTTGAATATTTTTCAAATGAAAAGAGGTCAAATAAACTTTTTAAGGTAGAGACGAAAATGAAAAATCAAAAAAAGGGTACAAATGAACTTTTCCCGAGTCAGGGTACGAATAAATGTTATAAGGTCGAGATTTTTTAAGTAATTAGGCCTACTTTAATTGGTTCATGTTCGGTTTAAGTAACAATTAAACTAAATCTATAAGTACTAATCTTGGAATTCATTAAGCAATTCAAGCAAAATAAATGTAAATTCTACTCTTTAAAATAAGTCCTAATGTCTTAAAAAAACAAACCTTAAACCCCTTTTCGATTCTACTCTGTCATTAGAAACTTGTCGGATATTAAACTCCCTGGATCACTAGAGTTACCTCGAATTACATAATGATCACGAAACATCATTTTGTTTCAAAATGGTCACTGAACTATACTTTATATTACAAAGGGGTGTCACCCATATAAAATGCATCGTTTTCATGCTTAAGTTATTACAAAAAGAATACTAAACTTTTCATGAATTACAAAAAAGTCATTGAATTATACTTTTTATTGCAAAAAGGTCACTAAACTATGTACCTTTTTGTAATTAAAGCTTGCCATGTAAGCAAAAACGTTGCGTTTTATATGAGTGACACCCCTTTGTAACAAAAGGTATAGTTCATTGACCATTTTGTAACAAAATCAAGTTTAATGATCATTATGTAATTCGAGGTAACTCTAGTGACCCAGGGAGTTTAATATCTGAAACTTGTCACTTTTATCTTATTTTGCATTTTATCGTTTCAACTGTACTCCAATTTTTTAATTTTTTTCAAACTTTTTATTTAAATGATGAAATCATTAAATTAACCATGTTTAAAGATAAACTTAAATTCATATTCATTCAAAAAAATACAAATAAGTCTTTTATTTTTAAAAACTATCTAAAAATCATAATCATATTAAAATTAATTTATAATTTTAATTAATTTAACTAAATCTAAATAATTTTTAAACATATACAACATGGAGAACGTTTTTAACTTTTTTTTTCCAATGAAAAAGACGTCAATTTGATATTTCAGGGTCCAATTGAAATGATAAAATGCGAAATAGGTAAAATTGATAAGTTTTCAACGTCAGTGTAAGATCGAAAAAGGGCTAAAATGTCGAGATTTTCTTCAAAGTATTAGGCCTAAAAATAAAGTCGTCTTCCCTCCCACCCCTAAACCTAACCCTAGCCTAAATACCATTATCAACCACATGCAAACCTAGTCATTCTATCAAGGCACTCTCTTCTCCTTCAAACCACGTCGTTTACTTCGAGAATTTTCAGAGATGTTGGACTTATATTAACCTTCAGAGAGCTTTTGAGAAGTACGATTTGTTTGGAAAAATTACCATTGCAAGAAAATTTTACTCAACAAATTGTTGTTTTAGGTTTCTGCCTATTGATTCTCATCTGGACATCAATTGGATTCTTTCACAATTGAACATGAATTCGATAGGAAAATACTGATTGATCAGAGCGTCTATTTTACGATTCCTAGAATTATCATCTAACCCTAATTCTTCAAAGAAGAAACTATATGTGGCAAAGGTTCAGCTGCACCGTTCTGATATTTCCTCAATAACAGGATTTTTCCAAGCTAACCGTCAAGCTTCTGAGTTTAATAAGTTCTCTCATCGTTTGGCTTGCGTAAACTTTTCGGGTGTCCCTCTATCGCTATGGTCATAAAAGTTTTTCCATTTTAATGCAAATAAAATATATAGATCAGGATTCTATTGAAGTTCACCCGGATGTTTTTTGAAAGGATCGATTGAATGTGGGTGCTATTCTAATTTCAACTAATGGGGGACGTATTAATTAGAATATTCTTGTTAGGTATAATGATCAATATTGCTTAGTTCAAGCTCTGAAAATGAGTAATTCCTGTGTGAACCTAGTCCGCCACGTAGGATTATGAACCATCCATTGCAATTCAACACTCAAAGGCCTCATAGATGAGCGAGAATTAATTAGAGGTTTTTTTATTTAAAACATAAGGCTATTAAATAATTGGTAGTTCATATTAATTCCGCCACGTTTCACACGATAAATGGATGGTTCACAATCTTACGTGGTGAACTAGATTCACACAAAAATTTCTCCATAATTCAATGCTAGTCTAAACATCTCATAGTTCAAATAGCTAATTAAATAGCCATCTAAGTTAACATAGAATTTGCTGCACGTAATGCAAATAATCGCCAAGTCTTAGTATGATTGAATTGAAGAAAACCTGTACGACCTGAAAACAGGGGGGAAAACAGAAGAAATTTCATAAATTTTCTTACTCGTTCATCGACCCCTGCAGATTAAGCTGACATACAGAACAGAACTGTGAATGCAGGAGGCTAGTCATCGAAAGATATTCACCCAACGACACGAATAGCAAACTACAAGAGTATCAAAATCGTGTTCCTTATAAGAACACTTGGCAAATAACAGCTTATGAACTTATACAGTTGACTAAATGTTTCTTTTACTCTTATAAGCCAAGCACATACTTAACGACAATCCTTAAATTCTGTTATTATATTGTGAATAAAAACCTCAAATATCTAACACATTAAGGTAATATCAGCCAAAATAAAGCAACTGAAAAGCCACTGTAAAAAATTTCTGGTACATGAAAATTGTTCATACACCAATTTAGAGAAACATAATTTATCTTTCAACATATTAGACTATGAAGCACCAACCTCATCTACTCGTCCTTGAGAATTTTGATCCATTGTGATTAGTTTCTGATGCGATGCAATATTGCTTCTTCATCGACCCCTTGAATTGCAAGACGCTCATAGTGCACGAATTTTCTTACTCGTTCTTGTAGAGTTTGGGGGAGTTGACGAATCCGCCTCTAAAAGCTCTTTTCCTTGTAGCGGTAATGACCTAAACCAGTATGATTATTAAACAGAAAAGAATAATGATTCATAACAAGTAATTAATTCTAAGAACTTAGTTTAAACTAAACCTTAAAGTTGGATGTTCTTAGTCTATCTCACTTGCACATACAACCTGTCAAAAAAATAAAAGCATTTAAAGTTGGATGTTCATTAGGTTCACTTTAAATAATAATTAAAAGCGTTTATATGGTACATGATTAGTCTAAATTTATTGAAAATAGGCAATTGAGGTTGAGATTTTGAGATGCTCTGCCTCTGTGGATCCAAATTGATTGCCAATGTTCGATGAGAATCACCTTATTGCGGGTTAAGTCAACATATGCGAACTTCATATACTTCTTTGGTAATTACACAAACGAGAGCTTGATCTGCAGGAAGAAATGGGTTAAATGAACAGATTATAGCACTGAACTTAAATGAACAGATTCTGACACTGAACATACAAAATTTCAGGACAAAGAGCGGTGAGTTTGTGTATTCCACACAAAACTTTTTCTTAAAAAGAAGAACAAACTACATCTGGTGTCTAACACATTGTTGCGTTGATCTTTCAAAATTCATTTCGAATAACTTCAGTTCTCAGTCATCTAAAGCTAGACTATCCTCTCATATAGTTTTTTATTTCCTACATTTTTATCATATAGTTATATGGTAGTAGCAAAGTATTTAGTCGGAGTATGCTTAATGAATATAGAGATAATCAGATAACTAATGCATGCATGGTCAACATGATGGGACAGGTATTGGATGAAATTATCAACATGTGATTCAGAGAGAATGTGCATCATCTGATAATATACAAAAAAACCCAATAACTCTGTTTGTAATTTAATGTAACTGAAAGAGTTAAGTAGTCGATTATACATTTTAAGAACAAAGAATCACTTTACCCTCACAACTTGTAATAAAGTATCAAAAACGTATAAATTGGAAAAATTGGATCACTTTCCTGAACTTAGTAAAACCGGCTCAAAAACACCCCTATGCTGACGTGACACCTTAATTGGAGAGTGAAATTTTAAATTTTAAATAATTAACTCTAATTTATTCTAATTAACCTAATCTAATTAAACATCTAATCCTAATTAATCTAATTTAATTTAAATTTTAAACCGATAAATTCATCGGTTTTTTCTTTTACACCGTCACCACCGCCATCCCTTTTCCTCCAACCCCACCAACCACCGCCCAATGGAGACAAACAGATCGCCTCTGTCAAATGGGTTCGTCTCTGTGAGAGACGACGATGGCAGCTGCCAGATTCTTCACCTGCACCTGCTCATCAATTATTGAAAAATTGAATTTTTTTTATAAAAAGTAAAAAAAGGTCTCTTATATTTTTAGTTAATATAAATTTCATATATAGAGTTATAAATTAAAAAAAGTTTTTTTATGAATAAAAATATATTAAAAAACCACAAAATGTGACAAAACCAAATTGATTTTTATTGTTTTTTTTTAAATTATTATGGTTTGATTTGAAAAATAAAAAATATAGAACCATTTTATATTTTTTTCCCATTAAAAACCACTCTGAAAGAAAAAAATCAGTATTTTAAAAATCGAACCAGTGATTGAACCGATAAACTAACGATTTTCGGTTAAACAGGTTAAATAAATTTGTCAAAGAAAAAGAAGTGGGCTGCATACCTACAAGCTCATCTGAATATAGCCATACATAATAAGAATGGCTCTTTATATGAAATACCGTTTTTTCTCCAACATTTACTTTTTACTTCATCTTTTAAATTTTTACATTTCATACCAACATTTTTTTTTATACTACTTTTTAAAAAAAAAATACCTTTTATATTAACTATCATTTTCCAATATTTTCTTTCATTATTTTTAATTTTTTTCACCATTATATTCCTGCACTTAATATTTATCACATATTTAATCTTTAATTTTTAATTTTTTTTTATTTTAACTTTTCTTTACTATTGATAATTTTCGTCATTTTTAATATCAACAAAAAATCAACAGTATGTAATAAATAAACTAATTTAAATTTTTCAATCTTTTTCTACACTAATTTTTATTTTTTCAAAATGGTTTCAATTTAATTTCAATTTTTTTATTTTATTCCACAGATAATGTGGTCTATTTTTTTGTTAATGTTAATATCAAACACAATATCAACATAAAATCAACATTGTAACATTACAATAATTTAACATCATTATTGTCTACTACACCAATGCTAAAATCAACAAAATATCAACCGAAAATTAACATAATATCAACACTGTAATACAATAATTCAACATCATTATTTGTCTTCTTCATCAATGTTAACATATCATTATCTAGTCTCAGTTTAATTTAAGGCAAAAGGTACAAAAAAATCCTCGTAGTTTTCATAAAAGTACAAATCAGCCCTTTTACTTCTTTGGGGTATAATTAAGCCCTCTTTGTTTTCAAATAGAACAAATAACCCCTTTCATCCAACATCATTAGAAACACCCGTTAATGACTGACATGTCTCTCATAATCATAAAGGAAAAAAGATCAAAAATAATTTTAATATTTAAAATATTTATCAAAAATTTGAGGGGGTAAGTGTCCCAAAAGTAAACTAAAAGGGTTTATTTGTTCGATTTTAAAATAACAAGGAATTAACTGTTCAATTTTAAAAACACGGGGGCTTAATTGTGCCCAGATAAAGTAAAAGGGCTGATCTGTACTTTTGAGAAAAACTCGAGGACTTTTTTATATCTTCTGCCTTAATTTAATTTAATTTTTTTAATTTATTTTACAGACAATATTATCTTATTTGTCAATGTTAAAATCAAAAAAAATTCAATTTAAATCAACATAATATTAATATAAAGTCAACAACACTGTAATTTTATAATAATTCAGCAATCAGTCATCATCAACAAATCGAGTTGCAGAATTAAAAAAAAACGCAGAAATACAACAAAACATAAGGTAGAAATAACAGAAATTTATTTCATAAAATTACCAAATTATTCTACATAATATGAAATGAGTATTAGATTCTTTAAAGATAATCTATATACATGTTTAATGGTGAAAACAATAGTAAAAAATAAACAAATTACAGATTTGAAAAAAAAAGAACAATAAATTTCTGATCTGAAATTAAAACGATAAAAGAAAGATGACGGCGAAATTAAAACGACAAAAGAAAGATGACGGCGAGACGAAGGCAAAACGACGGAGGCAAAACGGTGCGAAGAACAGATCTGAAAATTGTATGAAAGATGAGTTGAGAGAGAAAGAAGAGAGAAATCTGAGAAAAGAGAAAATAATTGTAATGATTAGGGTTTGTGTTATTAGGGTTCTATTTATATGAACGGTATAAAAGTAATAAATTCTTTCGTATATGATAGTTTTGAAATGTCAAATGTAAAATCGTATAAAAATAAATTCTTATTCAATTTTAATTATTTGTCTAAAAAACCCTAATAAAAATAACGGCTAGGGTTTAGTTCAAATTTAACAAGAGCACATGTGGCTTACTTATCAATTTATTCCTCATATTTTCTTTTGTCTTTTTACTTTGCAAATAGTTCTCATCTCTTTCTACTTTCTTGATTTTTCTTGATTCATCTTCCACTACAAGAAATCAGCCAATTAGCGACGGAAATATCCGTCGCTAATTGGCTAATATCCGTCGCTAATCTTGATTAGCGACGGATTACCGACGGACACAATCCGTCGGTACAATTTGGGTCGCTAATCATTTAGCGACCCAAAAAATGAACCGTCGCCAACTTACCGACGGAAATTTCCGTCGGTAAGTTGACCTGGACCTGTCGGTATTTTGGTCGGGTTGACCGACCAAATACCGACACATTTAGCGACGGACAGTTCCGTCGCTGATTTAGCGACGGAAAATTCCGTCGCTAAATGTAGTCGCAAAAGTGGACTATTTAGCGACGGATTTTCCGTCGCTAAATAGTCCACTTTTGTCGTTTTTGAGCATTTTAGCGACGGAATATCCGTCGCTAAAAGCTCATATGTGGTCGCTAATTTTTTATTTTTTTGGCAGAAAATTCCCGTTTTTCGGCATTTTTTGATTTTCCCTGTTTTTTAATAGACCCGTTAACTAATCACAGACAGACACAATAGACAACAACAAATAAACAAAAACCGAAACACAAATAAACATAAACCGAAACCGTTATATATAAATAAACGGTAAAAAAGTATACAATTTGATAAATACTAAATAAGTCAAAATATGCAAACTGTATTATAAAAATCCAAGTCCAAATACTATACTACCCCAAACTAGTAGTGTCGTCAGCCGGTGGAGGTGGAGGTGGGGGAAACTGCGGTCGTAACTCCGGTGGGAGTGTAGTCATCAGTCGCGCAAGCTCAGTACGGATCCGCTCGTCGAAACCCGCCTCCACAGTACGGATCCGCTGCTCGACCCGCTCTTCAAAACCCGCCTCCACAGTACGCATCCGCTGCTCGAGTCGCTCCTCAACCTCTCTAGCAATGCGCTGCTCGATCTCCTCACTAACGACCGCCTGCTGCTGTGACTGGGATGATCCGCCGCGGCGCAATCGGCTGCTCTGGCCGATGTAGGATGCTGAAGCCGAACCAATACCGTAGACTCGCTGCTTCTTGATTGCCTCGAGAGACAAAAACAGCTCGTTCTCGTCGATCGGCTCTGGAATCGACGAACTCCCTTCTCCAGCCGCCTGAGACTGGGTCGCTGCAGCAAGCTCTGCCTGGAAACGGTCCTGAGAATAAAAATACAAATTTATAGTTTAGTAAAACTTTATAAAAATACTTCACAAATATTAGTTTAAACCTACATTTCTAACTAAAATTCGGCAGCATTTTCTCTAAAATTAGATCATCACCCATTTTTCAGGGACATCCTGCAACAACTACAGACAACTCTGTTCAACAATACAAAATAGCAATCACAACACCCACAACAAACACGTAAACATCCTATAAACAACTAACTATATAAAGTTATATTTATATCATAGTAAGCAGTCACTTAAGGTTAAAATAAACTTACATTTTTATCCTTTGATCTCTTGTCAACGAAGACAGTCCGATCAGCCTTGGTCAGGTGCAACCGTACATGCAACTCAGCTAAAGTGGGCTCTCGACCGAGCTCCTCAGTCTATCATATGAAATGAAAAAGTTAATTAGTAGATAAACAGAATATATAACGATTAGTAATATTAGAAACTTACCATAACTGTCTTATGCCTCGTAGCCGATCTCGATCCTGCGGTATGTCGAACCGGTCCGGTGCCAGCTCCAGACGGCTCACTCAGCCGATTAGCTCGTGCTACCTCAGACTTCTTCTTAGCCTCAGCAGTATCCCAGTCTCGCTTCCACGACGCCCAAGTATCAGCACTAACACTGCCCACTTTTTTATCTGGCTTCATGTTGTGGAGAGTATCTTTGTACCGATTAGCCGCATGTCGGTAGAAGACCCCTCTAATCAGGTCCTCAGGGTGGGTGGAGTCCCAGCAAAAACCCTTCTGCAAACCATTAATTAATAAAAACAATTAGAAATCAAAAAGACAGTAAAACATATATTTAAAATTTTAATTTAACAACCTTGAACTCCTCGAAGTAGAAGCCCTTATGCTCTGCTGTCAGCTTCTTCCACGAGGAACCCTTAGGGAACCAGCTAGATCGGAAAATGGGCAAGATCGCCCTCGATGTGCTCCCGCTGTCGTTCCTGCTATCTAGTAACCTTTCTCTGTACGTTACAAAAAAGTTAGTTTTCACATTTTTGAAATAATATTTGTTAAAAAAAAGTTGGCAATCATACCTTGCAGCATCAGGTGTAACTCTAATCCTCCCAGTCTCGTCCGTAGCTGGCGGCTGGTCCTGTGGCTGTCTCGCCGCTCTCCGCGGTGCGAGTCTACCCGCCAGCACCTGCTGCTCAGCCCCTGGATCCGAGCTCTCAAGTGGATGGATCCTGCTCTGGGTCGCCACGTCCACGTCCACGTCCACGTCCCTGACCAGTGTCCCTACCCCGGCCTCGGCCGGCAGAAGAAGAACCTGAACCTCTCATATCTGCAAAACAAATTACAAAACAATATTCGACAAGAAAAAAATAATCACATCTATTATAAAAACCATAACACATAATTTTTTAACAAAATAAAGTTACTACATCAACAAACGTAAATAAAAGTCAAAATTCTACAGAAATAACATTAAAACAAATCATGCAATTTCTATATCATCTTCCGCTCCAATGTCATCATCGTCTGATGAGGATGGTGGATAATCATCTTCCGTCTCTACTATTGGAGGGTTGTGTAATGCAGCCTCGTCCGCCTCGCCATTCGGATCAACTAAATTTATCGGGTCGTCATTCGTTATGACATCGAGCGGATGTTCTGCACTATCATCGAGCGGATGTTCTGCGCCTTTCACCAGCTTCTTGATATTAGCAAAAAAATTCGGCATTTTATTGTTCTCTGGAAGCAGTTCTTGTAATAAACGGCAGGTGTCATCAATCAAAGATATCGACCCCTGATGTCGACACTTAATATCCAAAATTTCAACAGATGCGGACAGGGGTGAGTGTTTGCTATTTCCGGGCCATATTTCTTCTTCTGCCGCACTCATCATATCAAAAAACTTCCGAGCTTCGTCATTCGGGGTCTCTTCCTCAAAAACTTCGGGACCAGCAGCATCAATAACCATTCTCTAACCATAGTTTAAATCTCCCCCTCCCTCATTATAGTAATCGTATTCATTAGCCGGCTGCTGAACTGCAGGAGGGACATTCACCTCACCGTGGTGAATCCAGACATAGTAATCTGGAACAAACCCAGACTGCAAGACATGTAGTTTCACAACTTCGACATCTCGAAAATTTGTATTTCTACATTTTGTCCTAGAACATGGGCATTTTATCTCTTCCCCACTCATACACTCGGGATGTTGTACAGCAAAATTCACGAACTCTTCAAGATTAGGGAAAAAATCAGGCGGCAGGAAGCCTCTGTCATGTCTCGTATACATCCAACTGCGGTCTGGATTCATTTCTGGAGGACGTACAATTAGGTACTGGTTCATAAGCTCAATGTAGCAAAGTCAATGTAATTGACTGCTAAAAGGGTAGGGTCCTATCCCATTCGCAAAACTGGCGCCCCATAATTCGATCACGATATATGCATGAATACGGAAAAAATATTCGGCAGCCTTCCGGCGTCGTTCCCCAGGTGCATTATATAATATAGGGTGTGTAACGCTAATTATATATTCCGTAAGGAATAAGCGTTACACAGCCTATATTAAATAGGCACCCGGAGAACATACGCCAGAAAACTACCAAATATTCCTATACCATATCCATACATATATGTTTTTTCGTGATCAAATTACGCAGACGACGGCAGTTTTACGAACTGTACACACGTACAATCCCGTGTCGTTCAATCTCTTGAACACACGGGACGGGTTTCTACGGCTAGGTAAGATTTTATTCGGTGGGAATAAAATCTTTGTTAATTAAATTTAACAGTTGTTCAATTTACTCTAACTAATTAATTAAATTGAAATACAAAAATTCAATAACACTTACTTGTTGAAGAGCAGAACCGCAAATGAGAGGACTCCTGAGAACGGTCGGTTTAGTGAGAAAACAATCTACGGCTATCAGCGCCAAAATCCTACGGTTTAAGTTTTTCATTAGTTTTTAATATTTAAAAAAAACCGGCAGCATTTCCCCTAAAAATGAGCATCACCCATTTTTCAGGGAAAGCCTGCAAGTAAACAATACGTATTCCAACATAACCAACAACTTATTTCATCTCAATGTTTTTCCAATAAAGCATATTGTTAATAAATTACGCTAATTTCATTTAATTAACATAAATTAAAATTATAGGTTGCCTTATATTACAAATTAACTAACTTAATTTAACAAAATTAAACAAGATTAAACAATACAATTAATCTATTAAAATATTTAACCTAAAATATTTTGAATTTAACCTAAATTCAAAAATAATTGAATTAACCTAATCATTCAAAATTTAATCAACTTAAAATTAAACAATGTAATTAACCTAGTCATTTATAATTTACAAAATCTAATCAATTTAATATTAAACTATTTAATTAACCTAATCAAATAACCCAAATTTACATAATTAATATAGAATAACCTAAATTTAATAATTTTAGGTATAAAATTAACATTAATGTATTAACTAATTATAAATTAAATAACCAATTAAATAACCTAAAATTACAATTTAATTTTATTAACAAATGTAATTAAATGTGTGTTCAAGAGAGTAAATAATAAACCTAATTAAAAAAATTAACAATTTAATCTAATTAAATAACAAATCTAATCTAATTAAATAACAAATCTAATTATATTAATAAAACTAAATCGACATACCTGGACTGTAACTGAAGACAGTGGCGGCAACGGTGGCGGCAGCGGTGGCGGCAGCAGTGGCGGCAGCGGGCGGGCTGGAAATGGGCAGCCAACAAAATCAAAAAAAATAACCTAATATTGTTTTATATTAAAACAAACTAATAAAAATAGAGAAGAATACATACCTGGATCGGAAGCGGCAGGCGGAAGAAGGTGGACGGCGGTGGCACGGGGTCTAACTGGACGACGGCGGTGGCAGCAAAATTGACGGCGGGAGAAAATGAAAAGGGCAAGGACGGCGGTGGCGGGGGGTCTGAACTGGACGGCGGTGGAAGGGGTTATGAACTCGACGGCGGCGGGTCTGAACTGGAACGGCGGCGGGAGAAAATAGAAAGGGAAAGAAAAGAGAAACGAAGAAGAAAAGGAAAGAAAGGGTTTCTGCCCGTTTTATTTTACTGAGATTAGCGACGGACACAATCCGTCGCTAACTTCAGTAAAAATGAAACGCAGCGTTTCAAGGGTTATAATTACCGACGGATTAACATACGTCGCTAATTTCAGCCCTTGAAACGCTGCGTTTAAAAGACACAATGAAATTAGCGACGGAAAGTTGGAATCCGTCGCTAAGTTCAGTGTATAAATTTGGCGGGCTAGTTCCCGCCAAGCTTTTTGTGTAAATTAGCGACGGATTGCAGATCCCGTCGCTAAGTTCAGTGGGAAAAATTGGCAGGTTGGTTCTCGCCATGCTGTTTTGTAGAATTGGCGACGGATGACCTATCCGTCGCCAATTCCGTCGGTAATGAATAGAATTGGCGACGGATGACCTATCCGTCGCCAATTCCGTCGGTAATGAATAGAATTAGCGACGGATGATGAGTCCGTCGCTAATTTCGGTCGCCAATCTGCTGATTTCTAGTAGTGTTCTTTCTCAATTACTTTTGTATTCCATCTCTTTCCACTCATACTCTTCTCCAACAAAATAAAACTCATTAAAAAGAGAAAAAAGTTAGATATGGATTTGAATTGTTGAAACAGTCATGTACATCAAAGATCAACTATGGATCTCCCAACAAGAATAATTGATTTTGATTGATTAATGAGAGTGCTTAGAATCTTCAATATTTTATTACTTTTTTCTTGATTTTAATGGATATACATAATTTTCTATATAAAATTTCCAAATTTGAAATTTCTGAAGTTCTTTTTCTTGATTTTAATGGATAATCCTAGTTTGCTATTTCCGATCTAAGATTTCTTTAAGCTTCTATTTTTAGGGTTTCCTCATTAGGATTTTTCTTTTGCAAATCTTATATTTTGAGGGTTTTTTTTTATCTTTTTTCTTGTTTAATATAATGGATTTTTTTGACTCCTTGAATATGCCACTAAAATTTGGATGACTGAATCTAATTCTCACTAAACTTAGTTCCATATTATATTACTGGATTAAGCTCTCACTACAAGAAAGTTGATTTTTAAAAACGTGAGTTGTCGTTGTGAAAATCCAAAATATGGTTGTTAAAAGTTTTTAATAATGACAAATGTGTTTGTGCGTGTTGGCGTAATGCAATGTTTTTTATAACGACTTTTTTAAATAATGGTCGTTGCTATAGGTTTTACAAAATTTATAAGATTGGTTGTTAAAAGTTATTAATAACTATAAGAAGTCGTTGTCAAAATATTATAATATTAATTATTATTTTAATATGTTATATAATTTTATAATTTTTATAATTTAAAATAGGCTTAAATGCATCAAAAATCATGAACTATCGCGTGTTTTTGGTATTTAACACGAACTTTTAATTTTGGCTTAAAAATACATGAACTTTCAACTTTTTGCAATTAAGACCAAGTGTGAATTTTTTTTTAAAAACGGCATCGTTTTAGGTCCAAAGCGGCACCGTTTTATGGCCAAAACGGCGTCGTTTTATGTCCAAAATAATGTCCATGTTATTATTGCAAAAATTTGAAAGTTTGTGTATTTCTATGCCAAAATTAAAAGTTCGTGTTAAATACCAAAAACACGCGATAGTTCGTGATTTTCGGAGCATTTAAGCCTTTAAAATACAATTATTATTAAAATTTAATATTTTTTATTTTTTGATTGATATATTACAACAAAAGTAAAAATTATTTTTATAGTGAAGGGTGGGTTTCTTTTATAGTAAGAATGCATCATTCTCATTTCACTTATTTTCAATGTGGGATTTTAACTATTCCTTCTTTCTTTTAGCAACGAAATTATTTGTCGTTGTGAAATGATAATATTTAAAAACGACACATATTAAATCGTTGGTAAAGCAAATAATTTACAATGATATGATTAGTCGTTGTAAAATAATTATCTTTAAAAACGATATAAATTAAGTCGTTGCTAAAAGTATAACTTTTAATAACGATTTTATTAGGCGTTGTAAAATAATTATATTTAGAAACAACATTAAAATAATCGTTATAAAAGATATATATTGTAACGATTTTAATGGCCGTTGTAGTAGACCGTTGCTAAAATTCACTTTTTTGTAGTGTCTTCTAACCTTCAAGAAAAACAAAATGAAGACAATATTTTACAACCGGACGGTTTAATCCCTTTTTCGGTTTCCAGTTAAGTCTGGTTTGTCTGGTTCGATGCGGTTCAATCTAGGTGAACCGCTTTTCCAGGTCATAAGGGTTAATTGGACCAGACAGATGGCCAGATCCCACTTCAACTGGTCCGACCGGCCAGTTTGGTTCAGTTTTTTTAAAAATTCGAGAAAAACCACTATAAAAAACAAAAGAGTGTATCTCACTTTCTTAGGTGAGAATGGGGAGGGAGGATTTTGATCCGATTTTGTCAAATTCCAGATAAAAGTGATCCGTTTTTTTCAATTTGGTCGTTTTTGCTATTTTATGTCAAGTTGAGAGAGTAAAGTGATCCTTTGTCCTACATTTTAATGTCTTGATATGGAGTTATTAATTTCTGCATCCTAACCACTTTGGATCTTTTGAGTTTGCTTATCATTTTTAGTGATGTTTATATAACAAATCATTATATAAAGAACCAAAACTTTTAAAACATTAATAGAAAAATCAGATGTTTTTATTTTAACTCATATAGACGGTTATAACCCCCCTACACACAAACTCAAAATGGCGGTTATGACTGTGTATATTATCTTGTATATCCACCTCTACAAACCGCCTCTAATTTTTTACATACCCAGTCGAAACTATCGCTATAATATATCTACGACTACAACAACCGTGCACTTAAGACGATTTTTAAAACCATCTGTAAATTTTCTAGAGGCGATTAAAAACATTCTACAGTCAATTAAAACCGCCTCTATAGAGTAAATTTGTTGTAATGAGCAGGATGCAGAGGAAGTCGTCAAAATTTGGAAAGATGATCGTGAATGTAAGCCAATTTTGCCGTAAATATACCAACTACAGTAAGAGAATTTTTCAGCTATTTCCTTTTGTTTATTTATTTCATATAGAGCTATATCATATTACTATTAATATTTTATTTTGGAAATTAATATAATGAATTTTCTGCAATTATGTGAGTAGGTGAATCAAGTAAATTAATTAATGTTTAGACAAAAAAATGGAAAATGTCCTAGACGTATGTAAAATATTTTTGAACTTGAGTTATGGAATTCATTAAGCCCAATTATTTTTTTATAAAGGAACAAAGAGTCAACGCGCCCTCTAAATTTATGTCACGGAATCATCTAACCCAATTTATACTTATTTGAGCAAATAACCCCAAAACTCTTCATTTTCGGGTCAATTAATCCCATAATTGTATTTTTAAAACGCGTAAAATACAAATCGAAGGTGAGGGATGCAAAAAAGTAATTAGATACTTTTCTAATTGTTGCAATAAAATTATCCTAAATCTGTTTTTTAATATAAAAATATAAATTATGGGGTTATTTGATTTAGAAATGAAGAGTTTTAGGATTAGTTGCTCAAAAAAGTATAAATTAAATTAAATGATTCCGTATCACAAGTTCAGTGGGCGCGTTGACCCTTTGTTCTTTTATAAAGGCCTAAACAACAGAATTAGTCTAAAGATGGTATAAAATAGGCTCCACTCTTGAAGACCTTAATCTTGATCTTCTGTCCAGCTTATTTCACTTTAAAATTAGCTCCTCCTTTGCTCAAACACCAATAAAGAGAAATCATTAATTATTACTCCCTCCGTCCCATTTTAAAAGTCCCATTTGACTTTACACATAGATTAAGAAAATATTAATTATTCTTGTCTTTTCATGTTTTTTCATGTTTTGCCCCTATTAATGATAGTGGAATTTTCCATAAAACTCTTTTAAGATAACTAAAATAAGGGTAAAATGGGGTATTCAATGGAAAATATTCTAAAAATAGTAATGAGACTTTTTAAATGGGACATCCCAAAATAGAATATGGGACTTCTTAAACGGGACAGAGGGAGTACTAAATTAAAGTTGTGAATCATCAAAATTATAGATAACCTTTGACCATTAAAATGGGTTCAAAGATGCCAGTGGACCCTTTTTAATTATATATTTTTGTAGTCTAAGACATATTATGTATTCTTTCAAAAGAAAAATAAATTCAACACTTTTTCCTTTTAAAATGTTGCGCTAGTCAATCTTTTGAAAGATTTATGCTAATTCATCATAATAAGTTACAAGATCGACCCGTTTATTTAGTTAAAACACACATTCTATGTAGCATAAAGATTTGAGTTTCATCATATGTGTTTATATACATAGCTTTAAATGAATCTCAAATTTTCTTTGCAGTTTCAAACAAACATACTTGTTCATTAAAGTTGTGGAAATTGAATCATACAATCATCCCTTCACCTTAATTGTTCTATGAGCACAAATTTTTATACTCTTCACTTCCTTTTGCATGCATAGTTGTAGCACCACTGATGTACCCCTGTATTGCCTCGTTATTTTAAATAGTTAAGCTATGCCACGTGTCCTAATTTAGATAATTAAAGTCGTAAAAACTCGAAAGTTGGTTTAAATTATTGGTATATGTCCGAAGTGAGTTTATTTTAGTTATCAGACTTTAATAATTAAATTTGGAAAATATTATCCACTAAAGTGGGTTTGAGCGGAACTAAAAAAAAATATTAAAATATTAATATAAAATAAAGTATAAGTTCCGAATAATATTTTTGATATCAATATTCACAATATAATTTTAATAATTTATTGGTGGAATTTCATGAAATTATGATTTCAAATGAATGAAATGTCAGGAGCTGGACATTTCCATTCGTTCTTCTTCTTTCTCACTAACCAGAGGCGGTGACATTATGGTTTTGATTCTAATCGATCGATTTCTCGTTTCTAACTTCGATTACGTCGATAATCCGCATATAATCAAGGTACTAAGCTCAGTTTTGAATTCAATTTTGTATTTATTGATACATTATGGATTGAATTAAGTTATTCGAATCGGTTTATCGAATTCAAACAATTTTTTAGTGTTCCATGTGTGGATTTGATGTTATACCTTGATATTTTTGCATGGGTTTGTGTCGGAATGCAAAATCGACGTGTTTTTAAAGATGGTAATTCACTACTAGAAAACTGCATTTTAACAACGGATTTTTCCGTCGTTAAAGGCTGAAATCTGTCGGTAAATTAAATTTTCCGTTGGTAAAAGGCTACAATCCATCGTTACATCAAAAAATTTCCGTCGATAATTTTCTGTTTTCTAGTAGTGATTGAATTCAAGAGGCTCGGGGTCGTTCCCAAGCAAGGGTACGACGCGCGTAAGAGTGGCACGGCGGCCAATGAGGGGCATGACGTGCCCCTCCTTATTTAAAAGGGGGAACGTGCCAAGGTGGGCACGGCATGCCCTACTCTAAAAGGTGAGAATGTGACTGTGAGCGGAGCGAGGTTCAGGGGCCGCTCGCCTAGACTTACGGCTGACTTCTCGATTTGGAAATGGTTTGAAAAATGAAGTTGCCATCTAGTTCAATTTGAAATAGCAATTTTTTAAACAATAAAAATAATAAATTACAATTTGAAATATTTAGTGGATTTATTTCAAATCCAGATCCAAATACAACAAATTTAAATAACCTAAATTAAAAACTTTATTTGAAATTTAAAGCTATATATGTCTAAACACGGCCCTAATTATTTTAGATCAAATTACTATGAGGATATCTGTCATAATTAACAATTTAAATTCTCTTATTTGAAAATTAAATGATATGGTCCCTCATTTTTGTTTCTGTTAACAATTTAGTCTTTCCGTCTATTTTTAGTGTTAGTCAACCGACTCAGCGCGACTGGTCCTCAAGTTTTATTTCTCTCAACGATTTCGTCTCTCATTTTTGGTTCTATCGACTATTTTGTTTCTCATGTTTGAAAATTAATTTACCCTTAAACCCTTTGACTCCATTGACTAACATCAAAAATGAACAAGAGACTAAACTGTAGAAGGAAATAAAAGTTAATGATCACATATTTTTAAATAAGAGAAATTAAACTGTGAATTATAACAAATGTGGGAGATCTCATAAAAATTTGTTCATTATTTTACGTAATTTTATGTAATTTTATATTCAACTTATTTATTTAATTTTTTGCCAAAAATATGATTTTATAAAATTCAAACACAAAAGTCTTAATTCTAACCATAATAAACGGGTTAGAAATTACAGAATATTAAGGCTACTCGACAATAACTGTGTCATCCAAAATACAATTCTATAAAAACTAAATTTAAAAATAAATCTAGATAAAATGAACACAATTTACAAATATAAAATTGCAACAAAAATAATAAAAACCTAAAATTTATAATAAATCTAAAGAAGTATTGTTTAAGTTATAAAAATTAATTTGTAAACTAATCTTTCAAAGGGAGATGTTAAAAATTTTGAATTTCAGCGAAACACCTGTTGTGGAAGATTTTTAGACGAAGGACCACCAAACAATCTCGTAGCGCGAAATACCAAGATAAGAAATCTTGTATAGTTCTCTATGAAGAGAAAAAAAAATCCATAAAAAAGTAGAAAAAATGGAGGGCATGAAGGTGATTTTGGAAACATATTGGCCAAAATTACCTCCCTAATGAAATTAGCAATGCAGACCGGTCCTAGGGTTAGGCCACTAAAGCTTAGGCCTAGTACCTCAAAAATATTAGGGCCTCAAAAAATATTTTATGCACACATAATTAATAACATTCGTAAGTCATAAATAAAAGTTTAAAATATCTTAATAAATCATAAAATGTCAACATAATTTGTTTTAAATGGCATCCAATCTTAACAGGTTTATAATGTGAAAATCTATTAAAGGGACTTAATTTTTCCAATTCTTTAAATCAATATAATTTTTAATGAATATTATCTTAATAAAGTTTGTGGTTTTTAAACATTTTTCTATAGATATACTTCACCTTATATGTTTCTTAAAATGTCTTATATATTATTTAACTCCATTATTTATTTTCCAAACTCTTATTTCTAATTAATTATTCTGTCTTAAAATTATTAATTCAGAATTTTAATATTTTAAAATTATAATTATATGTTGAACTTTTCATGTATTTATTTTAATGTATTTATTTACATATATAATTTATATATGTTTGACCACTTACGCAGTTTAGGACCTCATTTCATCTAAGGCCAGCGATAGGTGTACCACTAGGGTTAGAGGGGAAAGTTGGAGAGAAGGAGACTTAGAAGCGTACCAATTATGCCAGTGGTTGAGTAATTATTAAAGACAATTCATAACTCATAACTCATAAACTGCTAGATTCAAAGGTCTATATATTCTCTCCCATGCCTACAAAAATACAACAAAAGTGTTTCTGAAAGGCTAAACCCATATAGAGACTCTTGTACTATAGTATTTTTGTTCAAAAAGCTCCTGTACTGTTTTTTTGTTATTCAAGTCCCTCTACTTACATAATTTTTGATTTTTAGGTCCTTTTTTGATTTTTTCCAGTCCCTTTACTTACAATTTTTTTGTTCCTCTAGTCCCTCAAAAGGACCTAAAAATCGGAATTTTGCCAAGTACAGGGACCTGAAGAACAAAAAAATAGTAAAGGGTTTTTTGAATAAAAATGATATAGTACAAGGGTCTCTAGATGGGCTTAGCCTTTCTGAAAATAGACTATCATTCATTGATAAAGCAACTTAAAAAGTAAAATATTTAAACAAGTGATCATTCTATTTTGTTTATAAATTATAATTATCCTTTTTTCTCTGTAGTACATCGATAAGTATAGACTAGTAATTTAAATAGAACACAAAATACAATTAAAGAAACATGCACATATACTGAAACAATGACATATATATAGCACATTGAATGCATCAAATTAATTTCAAACCCATCTCCTGCTCACTCTGACTCGTAGGCCGTATTTCATGTGCAGAATTATGGAGTTGCTAGCTGGAGAAACATTATGTCCTTCAACTAATTCAAAATTATAGCTATGCAGTATTTTAGCTGCAACCGCCTTCATTTGAGTGAATGCAATTTCCTTCCCAAGACAAGTCCTTGGTCCTGCATTAAATACTAAGAATTTGTATGATGGTTCATGTTTAATCTTACCTCCTTCACTAATCCATCTCTCTGGCTTGAATTCTAAGCAATCTTCGCCCCATATTGACGCCATTCTCCCCATTGAATACATGCAAATTGCTATTTTTGTGTCTGGTTTGACTCTGTGTCCGCTTGGCAGTGTGTCTTCTCGAAATGGAGCTTTGTGCTGAAATGGAACTGGTGGGTATAGCCTTAATGATTCACATAAAGCTCCGTGAAGATAAACCAGACTGTTTAGCTCTTTCGGGTCGAATACGGAGCATTTTTCTTTGATTTCTTCTCTTATCTTGGATAGTATTTTTGGATTCTTGGAAATGTTCCAGAAAAACCAAGTTAGGGCAGAGCTGGTTGTGTCTCTTCCTGCTAGTAAGAAATTTAGTATTGTGTCTCTTAGGAACTTATCATCCGGTTTTGCACCGTTAATTTCGGCTTCGTTACTCATGTATGATGTTAATAAATCAACTCCTTCGTCTCTGATTTGTTCCGAACCGGACTGTTTCTTGAGTTCTTCTCGTTTTCTTGCTATATATTCGGCTGTCACGTCGTGAAGAACACCCTGAGCTTTTTGCATTTTCCATTCAGGACCAAACCCTAGCCAGCTTTGTAACTTCCAAGAAAATTCTGGCCACAAATGCCGATAAAATAAAGCTTCCTCAGCATCATCCATGGCTTTCGAAAAATCGACTTGCGGAAAGTCGACCGATAGGCATTTCGGGTTAATTCCGGTAACCAATTCGCATGTGATATCAAATGTAAACCTTTGAAACAAATCTTGCAAGTCTAACACACATTTTTGATCAGCTACATGTTCAAGAACAGGAACAAGCCCTTTCTCCACCATATTCCGACAAGTTTTCACCAAGAACTGGTGAAATCTCCGGTGACTAATCAATGCCTGCGCAAGTTTTCTTTGATTCTTCCAAGACTCGTAATCCGAATTGAAAATCCCATCTCCAAGAATGTGAAATATCTTAGAGAATTCGGAGCCTTTCGGGAAATTTGAGAAATTGGAGCTCATAATATAGTGAATATTTGCTGGATCCACTGTTAATAACATCTTGACATGGGAAAACCAAGGTCCTTTGTACAAAAATGTGAGACCATCTTGCTCCAGAATTTCCGTAATCCTGTCGTGAATGCGGTGAAAGTTGAAGATTGAATCCGGTAGCATTCCGACGATCGGCCAATTTATCGGCTGGCCGTCAGTTTTTAAGAGATAACGAAGAATGACAAAGGCTATAACGGCTAGGAAAATTTCAAAAAGGCATATAGAGGCCATTTTTTCTGTACTGTGTATTTTAAATTTGTTGCTTTAAGTTCTCTTGCAATTGCACTCTATATATAGTCTTCAGATAAAAATTAATTGGACGTGAATTTATGAATTCAACTAACAGTTACTTTGTGTTTGTTATAAATTAAATGATGTGATTTCATTTTGTTTGGACGAAGAGATGCGAAATGATTATGTACAGAAAGAATTAATCCTTCGGTTGAAGAATTAATCATGATAAATATATAAAAAAATTATTCTAAGCCTTCCACATTTGTCATAATTTACAGTTTGTTATTTTTTATTTTAAAATTAAAAAATTTGATATCTCCCTTGTAATTATGTAAATAATTAGGGGGTTTTGTTAAATTTTGATACCAAATTATTAATGTAATTAAAAATGAGATAACAAATCGTTTGAAAATGAGGTATCAAATGGTTTCGAAAATTGAAAATGATATACAAAATCGTTTGAAAGTGTGTTCTGAATTGTTGACGGAATTAATTAAAGAATCCCCTAATTGTTAACGGAAATAAAAGTGAAGTACCGAATCATTTTATTTTCAAATAAGAGATATCAAAATGTAAATTATGATAAATATAGGGGCCTCACAGTAATTTTCTCTAAAATATATCACCAACCAGATAAATTCATAAGTAGACTCAGTCCATCATGTCATCCATGGACTAAACAAATCACATAATGACACGTCATTAAAATGATGGCAATCTTGTAATATTATTATTCAAATGTTTAAATAAGTAATAAACGAATTTACAAGACTGCCCATCATTTTAATAAAATGTCATTATGTGATAGGTTTAGTCCATGGATGACGTGGTGGACTGAGTCTATCTAAAAATTTCTCAACCAATTAAATATATTGTCAACATATATTTTTTTCTATTATCAATGTTGAATATGTTAAAAAAATAAAATTATAGATAGAGTTGGAAAGAAGTGATGAAAGCTTTTTCATCGTTCAATGGTCTTGAATTCGAGCTCTAAACATGGAATAGCTTAAAAAATCTTATAAGAGAATTTTAACAATTTTTTAGTACGAGGAGAACTGGCAATAGTCTAAACAAAAATAAAGCTGAATGCTCTTATTGTCAAAAATACCATAATATCATACAAATCCAAGGTATCAGGCTAGGAGGCGGAAACTCATACATATAAAATCCGACTAAATAATCATCACTAATCGATGACATAAAAGGACATAGTTTAATGACCTTTTTGTAATAAAAGTTATAACTCAATGACTTTTTTATAATTAATGAAAAGTTTAATGTTTTTTTTTGTAACAATAGAAATTTTTTTATAACAAAAAGTATAGTTCAATGACTATTTTGTAAGAAAAGTTCGTTGAGTGACATTTCTGTAATTTAAAAAAAGTCTAGTTATCTATAGAGTTAAATATCCAAATAATTCCACATGCATTACCAATTCCGGTAAGCAAACAATAAGCCCCATCTGTGTTCATTTTTAAACTCAAGTCTGAATTAGTCGAGCCATTAATTTGAAACGTTTGGTAGTATCCGTATCTGTATCAAAATATAAAATATTCCATCGTTAAATCCTAATAAAATATTATTTTTTTAATATAAATTCGATTTTATTTTATATGCATATAGTTTTGTACATTTAAAATAATCATTCAATCAAATATTGATTATTGTTCTTACAATTCGTAACAGAGACTTAAAATACATACTTTCGTTTAAGGAAATTATTTAAAACTAACACATAAATTTTTTATGTTTATAAAAATTGGATATAACACCATCTCGCTCCATGCTCGAATTGAACTCTAACCGACTTTCTGCATGATGGATAGGATAAGGACATTTCCTGAGGCGGAATTAGGTTAGAAGATGAGTAAGCATTGCTACAAAAAATTTAATATTGTCACATCCATAAAATTGAAATGCTTCAAAAAATAATCTATAATGAACTTTTAATTTTTTTGGCCAAATTCATTTTCAGGTTTCTGCACTTGGTGAGTTTTTGATTTGCGGTTTTTATATAAAAATTATGGTACTTGAGGTCCCTGAACTTGAAATCGTCACCTCTCGACCGTCTATGCAAGTAGTGACGGTGTTAAATTAGTACATAAAAATATCTAGTTTGGAATTTGAATTTTTTTTAGGAAAAAAAATCAAATAAGCCTCACGTTTAGCCTATGGGTGAAGTAGGCCCTCAACGTTCAGAAAGGTGCAACGAGGACCGTTACGTATTTACATTGTATCATCTAAGCTCTTCTGAAGGGTCCTCGTTGATACGATTTAACAAACGTTATGGTTTTCGGTGACCCTACAAAGGGCTTAGGTAATACAATTTAAAAACGTTAGGGGCTTATTTGACCCTTTCCGAACGTTGAGGGCCTACTTGACCTAAAGGCTAAACGTTAAAGGCCTATTTGACCCTTTTTTCTTTTTTTACCATTCGAAATACCAAATATTTTTTGTTAAAAAAATGTTTATATAGCCACCAAAATATACATTGTTCCGGAGTTTACATCAGCAATTTTCTAATTGAAAATCGCTCGATGTTTTCAATTGCAAAAATTTGAAAGTTAATGTTTAATATTGTCAAAATTTAAGATTTGTAATTTTTAAATACTAGATTTAAGCCTAAAATAAATCTTACACTTCAATCGATTTATAATTTTAGTATAAAATAAATTATTAAGAGTTTATAATTTGAAATACGGAATAATTTTGGTGCCAATATATATATATATGGTTCAACCTCATCGAGGAAGTATAATAGGATTGAATTTAAATAAATGAGGACTCATTGTTGACTGCAAAGCTAGTCCATTTGCATTGCATGTGAAACCCATAAAAAGAGCATAGTTTAGTTTGTTACGGAAGAACATGATGGCTAATAACTCGTCTGCACCACTTAGTTATGTATTGCTTACCTAATAACTATACAATAATTTCATCCGCTTGATCAATCCATTCCATGCACCTAATTCCTTTTATAAAAGACACATTGCCCATAACAATGGACCAAGTTCGTTATGCATGCAATTCTTTGCACATTCCATGCACCTATTTTTTTGGCCAAACATATATTTTGGTCCCTGCACTATCATTTTTTTCCAACTTAACTCCCTGAACTATAAAACATTTAAAATAAGTCTCTGCACTATTAAAAATCTCTGATTTAAGTCCCTTCGTGTCATTCCGTTAGAGAGTGAGATACAAAAACTTGACTCTGAAATTGGTTGTAGTTAAAATTTATGAAATTAAAATTTTGAGTCCCTACACTATAATTTTTTTGCCATTTGAGTCCTTACACTATAAATCTAACTTAAATTTTTAATTATTCAAAATAAATTAATTCAAAATAAATTTATTTATTTAAATTAAAATAAATATTTTTAAAAATATGATATTTTAAAGATTGCGAGGTACACGAACAGTTTTTTAATATATTTAATTTTTTATAAAAATTAAAAATTAATTGTAAAAAATTAAAAATTATTTTTATTTAATTAAATTAATAAATTTTAAATAATTAAAATTTTAAATTAAAATGAAAAATTTTTATTAATGATCGGAGATGATTCTAGCTTTGGAAATGCTAAAAAAATTTAATAACATTAAAAAAGAAAATAAAATAAAAATTTTATTAATATTATTTAAATTTTTTTTTTGGTAAATGATAGATGGATTAGCTCAACCACAAATGAGTGGAAGGCAAAAGGCAAACAAAAAATACACTAAAACATTAATTGTTAAAACAGAAAAAATCAACACATCGGAACACATCATTTCCGGAATAAGGGAATCCCGAGTTGTACGACTTGTAAAAATCCGTTGCCTTGCATATAGTCAAGAAAACCAAGGAATGAATATCCAACAAAACTTCATCAAAGGTCCTTTTGTTTCTTGCTTTCCAGAGATGCCAAACCCCAAAGAACCAAAACAGTTTCCAAAGGTTACGATGATTACCATTCGAAAGAGATAGCCAATCCACGAAAAAAATCTCAGTAGACTGCGGAGAAACCCAACAAATATTGCATTTATCTAAGAAACAAGACCAAAAATTCCATGCAAAGCGGCAATGGAGAATTATATGGATACTTGTTTCTTCTTCACCATACAAAAGGCAAAATGACTGATCCAAGCTCAAGACCCCTCTCCGGAATAAGGAAGCATTCGAAGAAATGCGATCCCTCGCTAATAACCAAATGAAGAACTGAATCCTAGGAGGCATGACTTCTTTCCAAACACGCTGAACCAGAAAAGAAGTAGCAGAAAAAGAAGATACAGACCTGAGGAACATCTGGCGTAAGGAAGCTGCTGAAAATGAACCAGTTTTGCCTCTCCACAGCAGAAGGTCGGGGGAATGCAGAGTTGTGATCAAAGGCAGCTGAAGCAACATGGAGGATAACCGGACCTGTTCGCCCACCCTAAGCCTCCGGTTCCATATAAAATGCGAATAAATCTGCTGATCATTATCAAAAAAAGAAGCAACAACATCATTCTTCTTCCTGCTAAGTTTAAACAAATCTGGAAATAAGATTTGGAGAGGAGCTGAAGTCCAGCAATCTTTCCAAAACCGAATGTCTGAGCCATTCCCCAAAATCATAGAAACCGAACCCTTGAAACAGTTCCATAAATCTTGATGTTTGATGCAAGATTTGTAAATACCTTTCCATATATGAGACAGATGAAGAATATTAACTTGATCCAGATCAGTCCAGGCACATATGGAAGAGCTGTTTGTAACTACTACAAACCAAAAAGAATTTGAATGCTTGTTTCCCTCCAAAAGCTTCCAAATCCATTTCATTAAAAGGCTATCATTTTTTATACGCAGAGAGGTAATATTAAGGCCTCCAGAAGAGAACGGTAAGCAAACATCAACCCAAGCTACTTTGCTAAAACCTTTGCAATTAGCATCTAATATTATTTAAATTATGTGATAAAAAGACTTAAAATTGATGTTTCTAATAGTGTAAGGACTCAATTTGGAAAACAATGATAGCGCATAGACCAAAATAGCATTTTTGATATGTAATTGTTAACGTCATCCACATTCCGTTAACTTGCGCAATGATAGGGACTTAAAATAGATATTTTTAATAGTGTAGGGACTTATTTTGAACGTTTTATAATTCGGGGACTTAAGTTGAAAAAGAGTAATAGTGCAGGGACCTAAATATATGTTTGGCCTATTTTTTTTCACTTATCTCAAAAGTTGTTGTTTAATAATATACGAAGTGATCACAATGTTTAATCAAAATATACCATGTAAGTTAATTTACATGAATTTTAAATTTTTGGGCCACATTGATAATCACATATAAATTATATATAAAAAAAGGGATCTGTAATTAAAAATGTGAAAAACTTTTTTTATAAAAATTGAGACTTCTCTCTCTTTGTTTATATATTTTTTGATTATGTCTTTTGTAAATAATATATTTATGATGGTTCAAAATCATTATATAGAAGAAGAGAGGACCAAAATTTTAATTTTAATTTTTATTTAGATTCAATCTAAAGTCCATCACATTAGAATTGTAATTGGAGAAGAACTTTTAATTAGACAACAATTCGAGAAAGGTAACTATTATTTTGAAAATTATCTTACAGTTTTCCACTCCGTTGTTAGAAATATTCATGAATATTTTCATCATAACAATAAGGCGCGCATAAAACTATTAAATTTTTCTTTAGCGGATTGTCATATAAGTGTCTTGATTAATCTAGTGTTTTTATAATAATTATTTTTTAAAAGTGCTTATTTATTTAAATAATAATTTTTAAAACAAATTTTTTAAAATAATCATTTTTTTTAAATAATTATTTTTTAAACAATTATTTTTTAAGTAACTATTTTTTAATAATTATTGTTTTTAATCAATTAATTTTTTAAATAAATAATTTTTTTTAAATTAATTAATTTATTATATATTTTTTTAAATAAATTACTTTAAAATTATTATTTTTAAATAATTAGCTATAAATTTGAAAATCCGTTGCTAATTAGCTACGAATTTTAAAATTAGCAAAAAAAATTAAAAGCCGTAGCTAATTAGCGACGGAGATAAAAATTTGTAGCTAATTATCAACAAATTTTGCAATCGTTGCTAAACTTTTTGTCAAAATATTTGGGCCCTGTTTCCCGCCAAAATAGCAACGGATCTGTCTGTAAATTTTTGCGTCTCATTTCCCCCCAAAATAGCAATAGATAATTTTTGACGGAAAGTTTCCCGCTTAGTTAGCGACGAATTGCTATTACGTTGGTAACTTAGTGATGGACAAATTCGTCGCTAATTAAAAATTTATGACAGATTTAAAATCCGTCTATAAAATTTGTTGGTAATTCGTTGTTTTCAGGCAATGAGTAAAGATGGTCATATGCAACATGATTCCTTACATGTACCAATTTGGCGAATCATGTACCAATTTGGCAACGACGAAAATGACTAGGCCATTAGCTAGAGTTTTTGTAATTAGTTCATATTATCTTAAAAAAGACAAATTTTATTGTCTTATATATATATAGAAGTCTACTAAGCACTTTTAAAAATGTCAAATACATGTATAAATGGGCATAAATTAATAATTTTGAGCTATCTTCAAAATGCATATTTTTAGTGTGTCTCTAAACAGAATTTGAAAGTAGTCATTGGGTAAATTTATTTGCAATCATATGATTCGTACCTCAGTGATTAATAACAAACTTTCTCTTCTACCATCTTATTTTAGTGATAACAATTTAAGATCCATGTATTTTGCTCTCTTAATCCAATCATATTTGAAAAATTAGATTGCGAAGTTATTTTTACAATTGATTGTCAAAGGCTTAGAGACCAAACTTAAGCGCCAAATTAAAAAACCAAATTTTATCAGTCATGTCGACACCTCTTTTTTGAATAGTGAAAAAAGCAATTGGGATATGAAACATTTAATGATGATTTTTTGAAAAAATATGTTTGGGTAACGAGTTATTGATCCAATTAATAAAATTCAAAGGACTAGATTGACATGTAGCGATAAATTTAAAAGAACTGAGTCGTAATTATCGCAAACTATCCATAAAAATTTAAAGAAATCATAGATAATTCAAGAAATCAAATTAATCCAAGAACCTTAGAGATTGAAGAAAATTACTCTCTTCATCCCATTTATTGTTCACACATATTAAGAAGAAGAAAATAATAATTTCTTGCTTTACCCTTATTAATGTGCTTTGGAACTTCTTGTTAATGTGTTTTACTATTAAGATAAAATAAAGGAAAATAACGAGAATTTATGTTAAAGAAGTACAATGAGACTTTTTGAATGGAACACAAATAAAAAAGACAAAGGGATTGTTTAAATGGGACAGAGAGAGTAGAACTTTAGACCACAACTAGGCCCTTTCTACACTTTTATTGACTAAAATGGTATTCTTATAAAAATATTACCATAATACTTAATTAAATAATTTATTTAAAATATTATATGATAATTAGGAGGAGAGTGATATGAGTAGAATTACTCCCATGATTGATATGTATTTTGATAAGTTATTCTTGCATTTGTTGCTTTCTTTCAAACATAATTATACTAGTATTTGTATGTTAAGCGTTTCAGGTACAATACAGGTCTATTTCACAAGTTTCAAGTCAATTAGAATCATTAAGGATCAAAATTGAGATATAGCGGAAAATTATGCGAAGAACCGGAGAAAATATGCACCGAGAGCAAAAGCGCTTACTTGTAATTCTTACCCCTTTGGATTAAGTGAAGATTTTGAAATACTATGAGATTTCTAATTATTTTAACACTACTAGAAATTCTGCTTTTAGCGATGGATTTTAAATATGTCGCTAATCTCATCAAATTATTGGCGGGATAAGCGACCGATTTTTCCCGTCAATTTTAATGACGGATTTAGTGACGGATTCAAAATTGGCGAAATAATTCTCGTCAATTTTAGAGACGAGTTTAGCAACGGATTTTATAATCTGTTGCTAAAATTTAATTAATTAAAAAAATATTTGAAAACATGCTTATTTTTAAAAAAAAAATTATTTATTTAAAAAATAAATATTAATTATTTTTATATAAAAAATTATTAAAAAAATAAATATTTATTATTAAACTATTTTTAAAAAAGTATATTGAAATAATTATTTAAAAATAATATTTTTTTAAATTGTTTAAAAAGAATATTTATGAAAAAATTAATTTTGTAACAAAATTAATTATTATGTTGCAATACATTTTATATAAAAATAATTATTATGAAAAATAATGAATTTAGAATGCGGGAATAAAATGTGAGAGTAAATATTTATTCTTTTTAGTTATATTTAACCATAAAACACATAGATATATAACAAAAATATGAGTTGGTTAAAATGGAGTTATGCGCGGGGAACTATAAGGTTAAAGAGATATGGTGGAGTAATGGGAGGATGGGTGACCTATTAGGAAGTTGGGAAGTCTGCAAAAATATTGAGTGGGTGACAGTGTGTGGACTACCGCAGGTGGGTTGTTGATGGTGGACGAACGTTTAAATGATATTTCATTTTACGATTTTAATTAAAAAAATTATTTTTTATTTTTTTATTTTTAAAAATTAGGGACGGATTTAAATCTGTTCCTAAATCCGTCGCTAAATTTTTAAAAACTGTCGCAAATTTTTTTGACCCGTCACAAATTTTGTTTACGACCAAATATATAGCGACTGCAGCGACAGAAAAATCCGTCGATAAATGGCTGTTTTTTTAGTAATGTAAATTGTTTATAAGAAATAAACTAGACAACCTAGGATTTTTAAGGGATCAAAAATAATCTCATTTGAATTTTTTTTACATAAGGTTGTAAAGTTTTGATATTCGTGATCGTATAAGAAAATAGGATACTCGAGCACCGTTAGTGTTGCTTAACGAACAAAAGTGCCAAAACCTGGTAGGGAGAAATGTTTTGCACCTTCTTGTCGTGTCGACCTTCACAGGATTAGATTATTTATGAAAATTTCATCGTTATTGCCATGATCCAAATATGGGGACCGTGACTAACGCTAAAAAATGAGTGTGAGCTCAAAAACCTGTAGCAAGCCTAACTAACCCTAGATCTTGCTATAAACATATAATGAATCCAAAAATGGAGATGGGGGTTTAACCTAGAGAAGATTCATCACTCCGGATGGACGGAGATAAGATTCTATATTATCTCGAATTGTTCTTGATGGATGATAAAATCTGCGCAGGTTTATATGGCTTAGAAAGTTGTTTCCGAGGAAAGTCATATTTATCAAGAATAAGAACTAAAAGATGAGGTCATATGATCATGACAACTAGTGTTTGATTTAACCTTGACACTAGTCGAGATCATAATCTTAGGTGAAGGGAATTTTGAGTGTACGGTAATTATGAACATTGGTTTATAAAGAATGCATCGAAACATTCATCTCTATTTGGGAGTCGTGATATGTTGCTAGACGTCACTCACGGTATACGAGAATTAATAATTAATGAGATTTAATTATTTAATATAAGAAAAGTGTTTCATATAGATACTAGCATATCTTGGAAAGTAATCTAAAATAAAAAAATAACTATAAATTAATAGGAATCTAATTATATTTATCCAAGTTAATGTGATTAGTTATTAGATAATGTCATGGTGATGATGTCATGTGATGATGTAATGTGATTATGTCATAAAATAAGGTCATGAGCTTATGTCATATATGTGATATCATATATGTGATGTTATAAATGTGATGTCACATATATGATGTCATTCTATGCAAGGTGTCATGTGGTGACAACAATTTTGCCTGGTGTGTGACGCTTTAGCATGTGAGGTGTTGGCATTTTAACACAAACTCTAGCTTATAAATAGAGCTTGTCTTTGCTCATTCTCTACACCACACACAACATACTACAACACCAAATTGTAGAGAAAGAAAGCTATAGTTAAAGGAGTTCAAGTAGTTGCTAATCACAGAAAAGCTTGGTGAATTTTTTCATACATCCGAGTAAAAACGTAATTGCGGCGAGAATTTGAGCATAGGGTTGCTCGGCAAGAGGAACTCTTACAGATTACTTCAAGGTGAAGATTCAATCGGACGCATATTCGTCTGGACAAGATTGAGGTCGCCGTACTTTTGAGACTACAAGAATAATTGACATATGTATTCTTCTTACGATTTCTAGATGCGTGCTTTAATTATTAAATGATACGACAATCCATTTGTTATTAATAATGATCAATTTATTGATCCGGATTGTTGGAATTTCGATTTTAAATTAAAATATAATTCAAACCCTTGTGTTCCGCTGCGCCAACATACCCATCACATGGGCATAATTCATATAAACCTATCAAAGCATATATCTTATTAGGTTCAGGGGCGGCTCACTTTGTCACACGGTCATGAGTTTTTTATAATTCTATAGCTTATACATCTTTTAACATTTTTAACTTTTAAATAATTTAAGAATATTTTGGAACTCTTTCTAAAATTTATTCATTTTTAAGTTATATGTCATTTATACTCCCACTTATTTTTTTGAACTTTTGTATTAATAATATAAAAAATATATTTAAAATTCCTTTAGAACTATTTTATTTGTCTGCTCGTGAATTTATTTGAACAATTCAAATATATTCAATTACATTTTAAATCCCTTTAAACTCTTCAAATATTATTCAAAAGTTATCAACGGGACTATTAGCGTGAAGGGGTAATGTGATACGTTTTCAAAATGTGAGGATCCTCGTTGCACCTTTCCGAACGTTTGGAACCTACTTCACCCATAGGCTAAACATTAGGGGGGTATTTGACCTTTTTTCTATAAATAAAAAGCGAACAAAATTTATATTTCAATTCAGTTTGGTTTGAAAAAGCGGTTTCGGTCGGTTCTTGCATACCCCTAATTGCAATAGCAGCCAATGCAGAGATGGCAAGACTATTAGCTCTCAAGTTCAGGATGAAAGTGGCTATAACTTCCGGCTTTAAAAAAGTGCTTATTTGAAACAAAGATTAAAGATTGTTATTGCAATTTTAACTATCCATCTCCAGTGGCGGACCCACAAAATTTTGTTAAGGCCGGTAAGATTGTACTGAAAATTTATATGATAGCCAAAATAATAAAAGATAAATTTTGAGGTAGTCAACAGTAAAAAATTTAAAACGAAAAAACTATACTATAAAACTAAATATTCATATTTTTCAAAGGTTTAAAATAATAAGGTGGTCAACTGCCCACCATGAGCTCTTCCTAGATCTGCCTCTGTCCATCCCATCTTTCTACTTATGTAAAGGCATAATCATTTAAAACTCCCCCGCCTTTAACCACTTTTGCAAATATACTTTGACGTAGGTATTTCTCCAATTTCACCCTAATTTGTCCTTTTATGTTTCAATTGTATCCCAAAGTATTAAATTGACATTTTTTTCACTTAGAAAAAAAGTTTAAAACAATCTATCATTTTTAGTCTGTATTTTAATTAGATTCTAATATTATTAATAATATAAAAAATAATAAATTATTTTAAACTTTTTTTATAAGTGAAAAGAGGTTAATTTAATGCTTTGGAGTACAATTGAAACATAAAAGGGCAAATTATGGTAAAATTGGACAGATTCCTACGTCAGGATAATATTTACAAAAGGGGATAAAGGTGGAGGAGTTTTGAGTAATTAATCCTTATGTAAATGTTATGAAGACAGATACACGTAATATTTTCACTAAAAAGAAGTTTGAATAGTTCAAAATCACAACTCCTAAAAGAAAGATACTACTCCGACTCGTGGGTAAAAATTGTCAAAATTAACCACCATAAGTGCAAAACCAAATTAATTTAGTGCAATATGTGTACTCTTCTTCTTTTTTTTCACAAATAATCCTGCAAATTAAATATTTTTACTGATCATATGGATAGTAAATATGGAAGAAATATGAGATGGTTTATTTTCTTACTGATAAATGTCTCTCTTCAAATTATATTAGTAGTGGGAGAAGGAGGCCAACACGTTGCAGAAGACCTTGAAGGGAAACCACCACTTATAAAGATGGCAATGGATACTCTTACTACATTGAGGAAATCTCATAAGAATTCTTGGGATAAAATCAAAGCCGTTATTCATGACTATCAATTGCAATTTTTTCCTCCAAATTTAGAGTAAGAACGTTAATTTACCTTTATTTTCTTGTGCTATAATGGTCCTATTTTATTTTATTTTGCTTTCTATCTAATCTAATCAAGCTTTTTTAATTCGATAATTATAACGTATTTTAAATTTTACTAGCGATTTTTTTCTATAGCATTGATTGATGAATTTGACGGAAGTTTTTTTATATTTCCATTTATTAAAGAAATATAATTTTTTTAAAAAAATTATCTTTATTTTTAAGATAAATAATTTTGTCATCTTTTTTAGAATACAGAGTGCAAAAATACAAAATATTGGAATTTTATTTGGAAAAATTTAAAACGTTGCGATTTAATAAGCTAATAATATGACTGTCACATATGCAAATAACGTCCGAAAAACGGTTTGGGCTATAAGATGTAAGAAATAGAAAGGTTGAGATTTCTTTCGTAATGTTTTAAATGTTAGGCTTAAATCGCAAAAAAAAGTGAAACATTGGTATTTGTTTTGCCAATTCCTCTTATTTCTATATAGAGAGTTTTTCAAAAATACCCATACTGTGTATAAATATTTTGAAAAATACGGTTTGACCAGTTTAGATTGATTTTTACGGTTTGACTTTTAAAAGTTGCAAAATTACACTTTTTGAGTTGAAAAATACGGTTTTTTATTTTAAAAAATTAGTAAGTTTACTATCGGGTTACTAATAGTTTATCAACAGTTTACAAACAAAAAATTTACTAACAGTTTACTAACAGTTTTGCTGACGGTTTTTATTTATAAAAATACGGTAAATCTCCTATCGGTTTACTAACAAAAAGTTTGCTATCAATTTACTAAATGTTTACTAACAGTTTACTTAAAAATCAAATTTACTATTAATTTATTTTTTAACCGTATAGTTAATTTATTAACCCTTTACTATCAGTTTACTATAAAATAAGTTAATTTACCATACGTTTATTAACAGTTTAATATATTTTTTTTAAATATAGTTAATCTATCAAATATAAAGTATAGTTAATTTATTAACGGTTTACTAACAGTTTTCTATCAGCTTACTAAAAGATAGATTAATTTACTAACTATAGACTAACAGTTTACTATCGTTTTTACTAAAATATAAATCAACTCTTAAAATTTATAAATAGAAAATAATATAAAAATTTAAAGCTATATACAACTTTAGTTAATAATATAAAAATTTATATATCAACTTTTAAAATTTATATCGTTTTGAATATGTACAACTTCAGTTAATTTGAATGTCAAACATGTGGCCAAGTTAGGATCTTCATGCATTGATCGCTAATAAAGGCGATTTGTGAAAAATAAAAATGGAAAATTTCAGTCGAGGTTGAAAATTACCATCCAAATAACATTGTCCATTATCAAGCATAACAATTTGTAGGCTCCTAAACATTACATAACTGCAATTATAATTCCTATTTATGGCTGCATATAAATATTATTTTGAAACCTATAAATTAGAAAGATAATTGAACAATTCATTATCTTTCACACTTCCCTTCCTCCCTTGGATCATTCACAACATAATCAAATTAACCAAATAGGTTTTTGAATTAGTTTCCACCGCCGCCACCACCTGCTTATTTTCAAGAACCAAACTTTACACCGCCACCTGTTTACTTTCAAGAAACAAACTTTGCACCACCACCGCCATTTCTTCGTGCGTCATTAACCAAAATCCTCTCAGATCTAAAATCTCTAAGTCTTCTACTTTTAGCAGCGATGGAACTGCTTCCTTCTTTGGCTTCCTAGCGCGGCGTGTTCTTTGTCTTCTCATGTATCTAATTAATTAAGCAGTGGAGCAAAATAAATTGAAACCGTAATTTCAGAATATAAAATTATGTCTACAAAGTGTTAAAGTATTTGTCAAAACGGACTAAACAAACCGTATTAGTCAAATTAAAATGGGCTGACACAGTGCAGGGCCTAATTTCCTCTTTTATATATTGGCACACTAGTGAGTCGAAACATTTTTAAAAATATAAAACACTAACAATGAAAAGGTCTAATGGCACCAAAAATCACCAACTTTCGCGTGTTTTGGTATTTAACATAATCTTTTTTCTTACATATTTAACATTATATATCACATTTTGGCTTATAAGACTGCGAGACTGTTTTAGATGTAAAACGACGCCGTTTTCAATGTAAAATGACACTATTTTTCAAAAAAAAAAACACAACCGTGTTAAATATGCCATAAAATAATAGATAATGTTAAATATGCCAAAAAAATTATGTTCAATACCAAAAACACACAAAAATTTGTAATTTTTGGTGCAATTAAACCTAACAAAAATCAGACAAGACACCACTAATTTAATTTTTTTTGTTTCATAATTTTATATAAAAAAATAGGATTGGGATTCCCTCAAGTTCAAAATAAACTTGAGGGGTCATGTTCACGATCTACACCGTTTATTACAAAATGAACGGCGTAGATCAAAAAAGCATAATTTTAATCAAATTAATCTACACCGTTCATTACTAAATGAACGGTGTAAATCGTGAACATGACCCCCTCAAGTTCATTTGAACTTGAGAGAATCCCAATCCAAAAAAATATACTAGCGCTTTAATTCTAGTAATTGATCTAAAATGGTATAAACGTTGGGCAGCAAACTGCTTAGGTCGTGAATTCAATTGCGCTTTTCTTTACTGATTATCAAAAAAAGAAACATTAAAATATCATGTGACATGATGTCAAATGTGATATTTTAAAAAAGAATAGATATTTTGATTAGATTTGCAAAAAGTCAAAATAACAGTTCGAATTCTATATTTATTATACTTTTTCTTTTCGAGTAAAATTATTTTATTTATTTATTATCCGTCAGTTATTCTTACAATTACTGATGTTCATGGGAATATAATGACACTAAAAAAATGGAAAAATCATATAAAAATGTGATTTGAATTTGTTTGGATCAGTTTCAGAGGTGAAGGTGGAGATATAAGTGGAGAAGGGATGAAGGAGGCAGCGGGCAAAACCTTTGAAGTGGGCAAAACAACGGCAGAAGAATCTGCTAAATCGGCTGCCAAAGTTGTAGGAGAAGCAGTTCACAAGGTCAAAGATAAATTATCAAATGATGATGAGCTCTAAAAAATTAATCTAATTTTTAATTTTTAATTTTTCTGGCTTTTTAATTGTATTTTAGGGCTCTGGCAAAAAAATTTGTATTTTAGAGCATTATATCATATTATTATATGATTTCCAGTCATGTCAGTTGAAAATAATGCGAAGAATGATGTTACTGATGTTATACTATTTCCCTTTATTTACTTTCTTTTATTTTATTATGAATTTCAATATGAACATTTGTTACATTTTATTTTAATATAGTTTAAATAGTTATGCTCAATATAGTCCAAATTTGAACATGTAATAAAAAAAGGCCTAATCACTCAAAAACCCCTCACCTTTAATTTTTTTTTCAATTCCACCCTGACGTTGAAAATTTGCCAATTTTACCCACTTTTGAATTTTCCGTTTTCAATTGTACCCCAATATTTTAATTTTTGTTCATTTTTTTACTTAAATGATGAAATCATTCAATTAATTAAGTCTAAACATGAAATTAAATTCTTTTTCATTCAAAAAAGTACAAATAAGTTCTTTATTTTTAAAAACTAACTAAAACCAATAATCAAATGAACACTAATTTAAATTCTTAATTAATTTAACTAAATTTAAATAAATTTTAAAAATATACAATTAATATATGCGAGACATGGAGAATGTTTTAAACAAATTTCCAAGTGCAAAAGACGTTAATTTAATTTTTCAGGGTACAATTGAAACACAAAAATGCAAAATAGGGTAAAATTGACAAATTTTCAACGTCAGGGTATGATTGAAAAGGGGCTGAAAGGTCGGGGTTTTTTAAGACATTAGGCCATAAAAAAACCATCAATTTCGACAATGCTTTAGAAAACACCAACGATATAAAAATTAATAACAATATGAAGATTAATAATACCTGAAAGTATAAATAAGAGAAATATAATTTAATCTATGTTTTTAAATAAATGTATTTTAATATCTTTTAATTTTTTTTAGTATCAATTGTTGGAGTTAGCCTAAGCAACCCTTTTATTTTTTTATGGTTTAAAGATTTTTTTTAAAAGAAAAATAAGTTTAAGGAGCAATATGGCATCGCTTTTGACAATTAAATAAGTGTTTATATCATACAAGATTATGTCATGTAATATTTATAACAAGTAAATAAATACATTTATAATACAAATCTATAATTAATTATTACTTATTTTTTTACTATTAATCCTTCCGATATGTCTAACCCTTCATTTGTTTGTTGCATGAATTAGACACTTTTGAACTTTTAAAAGACGGAACAGAGGTGTTAATAGAGGTTTGATCAAACGCGAGAACTTAGTTAGTTTTACCTAATTACAATGGAATTTTAGTAATTATCCCTAACTTATATAGGCATAAAATTCTGCTTATTAACATCTTATCTCATATTTCACATTATAGGACATTCAATGTAACGTTAGATAACCAAATGGTGAACATCTATAATTTCACTATAAAACAGATCAAGCTTCTATTTTCATAAGAGTGAGATCATTTCAGTGAAAATGGTTGCATTAATCAATCAATCAATATACATGTATTATGTGATTCAACTGTAACCCAAAACCCCTTACAGCCGTATATTGAAAAGAATCGGGCGGATAGGTTCACAAACAAAATAGCAAGGAAAGAATACAAACATTGAATGGCAGTCTGTGCAGCAGCAATCTGAGGCAAAGATCGTCACACATTAATATCCAAGCGCTTTGATCTGGCACTATTGTTTATTTCTTGGATATCACTAAGGGAAAATCTCGGAAAGCTGTAACTCTCGGTGACTGAAACTGGTTGTTGGGGATACAGAGTCGGAGGTGGTGTGAGATTGCGTTGAGCAGGCAGAGGAGGAAGCATGTTGTATTTGTATGAATCACCACCTGTTAAACTGCAATTATCAGAATACAAAATTGTGAATGTTCAACGATCACATACCGTATCAGCAAAGCACGGTCCATAAGGTAGATATTTGACGTCACATACCGTGTACTTTTGTAGAACGGATCTTCGTCACTTATATTCTCATCCAAACGCTGGACAGGTCTCTGAACAGGAGAAGCAGCCCATGGACTTGGTGCAGTTAGCTCATCGGAAAAGTATCTTCTCCGGATCAACTGAATAAAGCAGTCCAATTAAAGTCAGCATATCAGTATGAAATTAACACAACATACAGAGAAGTAAAATAAGAAATGTGAGTACGGACTGTACGAAAAAACTTTGTCAAAGCTTCCTTGTCGTATCTTGCTTCTTTAGCAGCCTGTGCAAATAAAACAGGCAGTCATATTCAGAACATGTTTAGGAATTGGTTGACCACAGATTTAATTAGCTTAAATCCAACATAATAGATATAGATATTACTCCAGCGTCATCAGCCGAAATAGATATATTCTAGAATCTAGATACTAAAGCCCACCTTATTCTCAAAATTACACGTAAAATAAAGAAGTTTCAAACATAATAGACCCATAGTTTTCTTAACAAGAGTATTTGACATTTGTCAAAGACCGAATCCAGATAAAAGAAACATACAAATAGAAGAAACGAAAAGTGTTTCCATCACAAGAAACTTGCAAAAAAGGCTTAAGCATCTTCTATAACAGACAGTGTACGTAAAAACATCATGAATTTGTTTTTCTGTACCAGTGACCAAACTATATCTAAATTTGCAAAATCCATTACCTACACGCCAATGACTAATAAATTAGATTTTTGAAACATTCAGAAGTAATCCAAAGAGCATTAATCTCAATAACTTTCAGGATAACAAGATTAATGATCCATTAACGTGTCACATTTCTCGCATTCACAACACCATCTACATTCTTCAACAAAAAGAAATACCATATATCAATGACTTGCAATAGACTCCAGGATATAAATATCCTATTTGTTTTCAGAAAAAATGCTAAATTATTTTTGAGAAAGTTTACTGAAGCCCCATTGAAAGTTGTCCTTACCAGACACTTTGGTTCTCCATTACCATTATTACAATAATAGAAAATTTATCTGAAAGATTCATTATACTGATACATTTCAGTCTTTGATTATAAAGGTATGTACTTTGCACAGCACTACAAGCTTTCGCCTATGGAATTAAATTGCAAGATAGTCCCTGAAATTTATATTTTTATGGAACTGAAGTCATTGAGTTGTCTTTGATAAATCAAAATAACGCACTATCCCTGATTGCAGTAGGAGACTAGGAGTTAATTTGAAGATTTTGAAGTGGTAGAGATTATAGCGTTTTTGAGGTCAAACCTAAAGTGGCTTTGTAACTTACCTTACTTTAATAAAGTTAAATGTATCAAAGGGCATAAGATGCAGTTTGAACAAAGATTAGGTTCCCTAAAGACTGTTGATAGTGTTTTTTCCTAGTCATCCATCCCTATGTTGCACACAAATTTGTCAAGTTGAGTCTTATGTTTCGGAATTTCATTTCTATTTTAGGCAACAGTTTTGAAACTTCAAAATTTTACATTATAACCCACTCTTGCAAAAATATACTGTTTCACTGTTTTTCATTTTAACATTTCCTGTTTCCGTCTCCATGCAACATAGATCCCTCCAAATTACAACATAAGAAGGTTCTTCTACTTACATGGCTAAAAAATGACAACTATGATTGCCTGAACTGTCTATGTAGGCCTCCCTTACTCTCTTGTATTTCATCTACTCATGTTTATTTCTCCCATATCAAAATTCAATGAGTAAAAGCAACAGAAGGAAAAGACCAGAGATGATGCAGACAAAGGAGTCCAACACCCTCAGTAAAAGTAAGTAGAAAGACAAAAGGAGAGAGAAGGAAAAGGATAACATGAACTGCAAGACTCCCTAGCTGCATAAAGAGAAAGGAGAATGGTAGAATTTGAAGATGCTAATGTAATGAGACATAAAGAGAATAAACACAGGGAGAAGACGAAATGACAAAAATCTTGCAAATAAAAATCAAATCCTAACAAGATTAAACCATGGGATAACTTGCACCTCAAAATCTCCTCAAATAAAAAAACTGTACTACGATGTTCCCTGATGTGTCCCTCTTCAGTCCACATTACAACAATGCCTGAAATCAGTTAGACTTACTTCATCTAATACAGAAACAATTATGATTAATAGATCCTGAATGACTGATATTTTCATCCCATGCGAAGAAAGAAATCCTACATCATGTTTTCTTTCTTGTACGAGATATAGCATTGCAATTCCCAATGAACTGCCACAATTGATAATCCTATAGCAAGAGTCAGCATATGTGACCTAAAACAAATGGATCATATGTGTATTTCAACACAAAATTCAGAGTAACTTAAGAAACAAAGGAGATAAGTGGGAAATCGACATGACACAATATGCAGAGAAGATAGGAAGATGTTAGTAGAATTCCTAAGGAAACATGTTCTTCTGCTTCTTCTTTTTTTTGAGATAGTTGAGACATTAATTTTATTAATCAATAAAATTACTAGTCCTAAAGATGAACCAAGACGAGAATTTAAACGACAGAACTAAGCTGGAGTTAAATGTTGTAAAACAGGATTTAGCAGCTCTGAGCCTTTCTGCAGAGATAGCCCTCTACACAAGTATAATGGACTAAAATGATCAAAATTGCCAATGCCACCCAGGTAAATTGGAATTAGGGTTCAGTTGACTTAAGTCGAACAGCCGGGTTAAACAAAATGAACTCCTCCATAGTTGTTCGACCAATGTATGAGGAATGCCAAACACAGCAGCCAAAATGAAGATAAAATATAAGAAATTCTGAGCAATTGATGAAAACATAGAGAAAAGCATACTAATCAGGTGACCGTGGATTGGTAGTCCTACAGTTGGAGATCTAGTATGCAATGGGATTCCTTAAAAATTGGGGACCTATGGCTTTTTAAGATTTTCTAGCACTTTTTGTTTTGCATACAAGATCTCTTGAGTTGACAATCAGGTCAAGTAAATTGAACAAACACCAAAACCATCAGAAAAAGATAAAAAAAGTCGACATCAGAAAGAAACTTAGGCATTAACTTGCTTCAAACAATAATACCTAACAAATTAATACATCATCCAGAAATTGACGCGCAAAAACACACACACTTTGATACTAATGAATACTACTAATCAATCAAAAATAAAAGAAACCAAGTTAATAATTAAGTTTAGATGCTCACTGCAATAAGGCCTCCACTGCCAGGAAAACTCTCGGTTAATGGAAGTTCCTCACTGGATGGAAGCAACCCTTGTTTTTCGACCCACTGGCGAGCTACATCAACAAGATTGCCACTACTTCCTTTTGTTCCCTCTTTTGCTGCAACATCAGCTTTGTTCCCAATAACAATATATGGAACTGGAATACCGCCTGAACTCCCAGAACCAAGAGGAGCTGAAAATGACCCATTTGCAGCAATCTCTGTTGCCCATTTTTGCAAGCTTGTTTTTGTCCTTCTCTGTGAGAGATCATGGACAAAAATAACCCCTGACGAATATTAAATAAATAGTAAGTAATAGTAGTAGATGGAAAATCTTGCAAAGGGGTGCATCACAATAGTTCTTACAAAAAGTGGCTAATTGCTTTCGAGAAGGGGCATGGACTCCAAGGGTCATTGTAACAAAAGTTAAAGTAATATTATTTTACCAATAAAAGGGAAAGAGAAGTAGAAAACGTTTAGCTGCTTGCGTTCCAAACACTTTATGAAATGTAACTTCCTCCGTTGACGATAAAAAGATTAAACACCAAACTGAATGGATGATTTATTAACACACTTCATGTAAAACAAGGAAGAACTCTCGTAACTATCTTCTAAAGTAAGCTATTGAAAAAATACACAGAAACATTTTCTACATCTAATCTCAATAAGTTAGAAAGTGAGCACAACTTCATAAGTGATGGCACTTGCAGGAAAAGAATAGGACATCCGACGGCGGGAATAATTTTCAAAAGACTAATAGTTAGGTGGTCCCAAGCATGAGAACATCAAAAAACTCTGTTCTATTTGGAAACTCCCATAACCCATATGGAAGTGATGCAACCACTGTCACAACAGAGGAAACTCTTAACAAAGTTGAATTGGGGAATGATTAAAAGAAGAAGGTTTCTAATGTAAGTTCTGCAAAATAACTTGAAGTTGGAGAGTAAAACAAAATCAGCACTTACCATTTATTTGAGAGTAGAACAGAGATCGGCAATCTTTATATCGATCATGACCTGACACATCCCATAGTTCGACAAAGAAATCTCTCTCAGCATCACCCTTAATGCTGTTGGAAGAACTACCAGAACTACCATAAGCAATGTGCTGCACAGAAACAACAGTAAGTACTTAAGGAAGACATCAACCCCCAAACCCGTTCCCCAACTACCATCAAATAAAAAGTTAAATTCTGAATCTACCTTCACACCAACTGTACATCCAATTGTCTGGGAAGGGCGAGCAGTAGAAGAACCTTTAACGATCAGATGAACAAGAGAAGTTTTCCCAACACCTAGTTAGCATTAAGTTTAGAAACTAAAGTTAAATTTCATACGTTGGAACACAATATGAGGAACAAAACAAAATACATTTATACATTCAAGCATAAGTAACAAAGGAAAAAACATGTAATAATTATCACAGCGATCGTGCTTCTATATCATGATTATAGAAGATGTCTTAGACTTGCAAATTGTTGGCCCATTGAAAATTGAATAAATAACCATTCTGTATATTGCCTGATTCTACAGCAAAACACGCTGCCTTTTAATTCTCCTCAGATTAATAATTCCATGTAAATGATGTACAGAGTATAAATCTTCACCATCACGTGATCTCATCTAGGTAGCATAGACAATTCATTCAATTAAAGTATTCCATTTCGGAAATGTTTTGGACACAGGCATTTCGGACACTTGACGTTTCGGACAAGAAACTTCATTTTTGACATAGGAAACCTCAAAATAACTCTGTTTTTCTGTGTCCGTGTCCAATTGCCGTGTCCGTGTCCGTGCTGCCTAAGATGTCATAGATAATCTACCATCTTCTATCAGAGCCCATTAACCCTCTATGTCCCTCTAAAGACTATTAACACAGTCAATATGAATTCTACACTTCATAAATAATTATCTATGATAAGATTACCGGTAACAAACGATACTTCTTTTCAGTAGAACAAAACCATCATCTAGCATTAGTGAACTTATCCTACATGTTTCTATCTACAAATGGATCATCTCATATTCCATACATTTTTACACAGTACATAATTAAGCTATAACCATCCTACAAGCATGAACAGGATTACAATTTACAAACCAAAAGCAAACTCAAAAATAAACTGAAACCCAATTGAATCGACACCAAAAAATACCTGAATCACCAACAACAAGAACACGAACCTGCCCGCAGGGGGGACCGCCATTCTGGTCCTTAATGTCCCTCTCACGGTCCCGCCAAAACATTTTCTTTTACTCCAGTAACCAAAACAATCAGAAAAAACGCTCCACAACTCCAAATGAATCAGCAAAATACAGTAACTTATTATCACACCAATCAAGTCCCATCAACAACACTCAACATAATCTCCAAATGGGTACTCTCCAATTCAATCCAACATCCATATCACAATGGAATCCAACCAAGATCTAAGCTTAAACCGAATATACCAAGAACTGCTATTATCTTGAAGAGCTCGGTTGAGAGATCTGAACAGTAAGGTTAGAAAAATTGGGGTTTGAGAAGTGATTGATTGTGTAAGAGAAATAATGCGTAGAAATGAAATGCGATTTGAATTGGAGATGATTAGTAGAGAGTTTATTACTGAAATATGGGAGAATGTTAAAAATGGTGCCCACCGCCGTTGGAAAGTGTTCGCCACGCGGTTGTATTTTTTGGCATGTTAATTTGAGGACTTAACTAGCAATTTGACCGTTTTAAAATACTCCCTCCGTCCCGTTTAAGAAGGGACATATCTCAATTTTTTTTGTCCCACTTAAGAAGGCCAATTCATGATTTTTGTGCCATTTTATAAGGAATTCTCTCTTATACCCTCATTTCTCTTTCTATAATTAAAGTTAATACTCTACACACAAATTACAAGACAATAATTAATAGGGGTAAAATAAGAAAAGCCAAGAGTAATTATTATTTTCTTAATATATGTGCATAAGGGCTATGTCCCTTCTTAAGTGGGACGGAGGGAGTATAAGTTATGAACAAAAGATCAATTTACCCCTCAACTTGTAACAAAGTATCAAAAATGTCCAAATTAGCAGACGCATGGTCAGTCTTCAAGAAAAACAGACTGAGATAGAGGACCAGACGGTGAATTTTAGGTGGTGGAGGAGGAGAGACGGTGATAGTGAAGGAAAATAAAAACCTATGAATTTATCCATTTAGAATTTAGGTTAATTAAGATTAGTTTAATTAGAATTATTTATGAGTAATTAGAATAAATTATAATTTTTAAGGTTAGTTACATATAAAATTACGATCTTTATACTGGTTTACGAAAAGAGCATAACTTTTAAAATATGGCAATTGGAGGCACAACCTTTCGTTTATTTTCAAATAAACATTTGGAATATTTTTCGGTGAAATATTGACGACTTGAACACTCAATGGGACTGCCACGTGTCTTGCCACATCAGTGAAAACACCCCTAGTATTGAATTTAAAATAAATGAAAGGTTGTGTCTTTAATTGTCACGTTTTAAAAGTCATGTTTTTTTTCATGAATCAGTGCAAAGGTCGTGATTTTATACGTAATTAACCCGAATTTTTATTAACTTCACTCTCCAATTGAGGTGCCACATCAGTATAGGGGGGTTTCTAATACGGTTTTGACAAATTTGAAATAAAAGTGATATCGTTTTTCTAATTTAAACTTTTTTGATACTCTATTACAAGTTGAGGGGTTTAAATGATCCTTTATTCTATAAATTACGGTCAATTACTCCCTTTTTTGCAAATGAATTTGCAAATTGGGAGAGAAAATTTTGAATTGATGAGGAAAATTGTAAAAATGAACTTAAATGATCATAACTACCATCTTTAGGATTAATTTGTCCACAAAGTTACAAATCACTATTTAAGTCACAATTTTAGCTTTTATGAACAATTTTGTTTTTTTATTTTACAAAATTGAAGAAGGGACGATGACAAAAGTACCTAAAATTTTAAAAATATTTACAAAAATACTTGTAAACTTTTTTATTTACAAAAATATCGATTGATTTAAAATTAATTACAAAACTACCAAAAAATGAATTATTTACAGAAGTACGATGTGTATAATATCAGTATAATTATAGTATAATTTCAGTATATTAAAACTATAAATCAGAAATTTAAAAATAGTACTCCCTCCGTCCCAATAGAGTTGTCCACTTTGTCTTTATCACACAGTTTAAGAAAAGTAATTATTGCTTATGGATTTTATAAAATTTTTCTTATTTTTTTTGTTATACCCCTAATTAATATAGGGTCCACTTGCAATTTACTTTCAAAAGACTCATTAGTGAATTTTAAATAGGGGTAATATAAGATTTTGAGTGTAAAAGTTAGTTAATTTTTGAAAGTGGACAAGAGTTTTGGGACAAAAAAATTTCTCAAAGTGGACAACTCTATTGGGACGGAGGGAGTATTTGGTTTATTATTTGTATAATCTCAGTATATTTTCGATATATCGATAATAATTTTTTATATACATTTTCTAGTTGATAACATGTATATTTTTTTTATATGTACTTTTCACTATAGTTGGTAATGAACTAGAGAATTTGTATATTGTTGGTATAATTTTAGTATATTGCTAGTTTAATTTTTAGTATACGATGTGGTGTGATGTTGGTGTAATTTTTATCTAATAATAAAATTTTATTATATTTTGATGTGTATACTCTTGGTATATTGTTGGTATAATTTTGATATATTATTAATTTTATTTTTAGTATACGATTTGATATAATTTTGATAAATTTTTATTTAATATTAATAAAATCTCAGTATGCATAATGTTGGTATATTGTTAATATAATGTTAGTTTATTAGTATACTGACATTATACTAACAGTATACACCGCATGTTTGTAATTATTATTTTTTTTGGCACTTTTGTAATTATTTTTAAATCAACTAGGATTTTTGTAAATGAAAAAAGTCAATATGTAGTTTTGTAATTATTTTCATTTTTTTTTGGTAAATGGTGTAATTTCCTCATTAAAGGATGGACTCGCATCGTCTCATAGACAATATAGAAAAAATACAAATCTTAAAAAATCTGATTTATTTAGATAACATGAGATCATTTATAAAAAAAAATTGTCTTTATTAATTGTAGTTATTGTTTTTATTTAATCATTAAAAAATATATCTTTTCAACTTTTTTATTCAAATTTTTAAAATTGTCAATTTTAGCCAATTTTCAGCTTCAATTTTAGCTAATTGTTTAAATTTTAGTGAAAAAAATTTTAATCATATCTAAATTTTTTAATAGTAAGAAGACAGATTAAAACAGTATAAAGAAATATAAAAGACATATTTGAGCTTTTATCCATCCCAATTTAAAAAAAATGACTACAAATTGAGATTGAAAATTGAGATATTGGCTAAAATTGACGATTTTAAAAGTTTGAGCAATAAAATTTTTAAAAGGTAGGATATTTTTAGATGAGTAGGCCTAATATTTTTATCTTTAAGTATCTTTTACTTTATTGTTTATGCATACAACTATAATTAATATTTATATATAAAAAAAAAATAAACATTTAAGTAGTACATAATCATCTAAAATTTATGGTAAAAAAATAAAAATAGTTGAAAAGTTGAGCAAGCGGTTTGTAAATCCGATGTGCTTGGTTTTGCTCTACCTTATGACAACTTGGTAACCTGGACTGGAATGGAATTGCCACCTAGGGACACCCTTTATACCGACTAATGTACCTCACTCACTTACCAATACATAAGACAACGTGCATTGAAACAAAAGGTTCGAGTTTGTGGACACAAATAACTCTTGTGATTTTCCAGTTTATTAATCTATTTATCAGTACACCCTAAATATAAATATCATATCATACAACCAACATCAAATATAATCTCTAATCACAATAAAATCGATAAAATTGGAAAGAAAGAAATACTAAAAATAAATTGAAAATAAGTGGAAAGCTGGCATCCATGCATCCATGCAATAGAAATTGCATATGACTCCCAACGACCGATCATGGCAAGAAATGAACATATTTTCTTAAACAAGAATATAATCCTAGAGTTTTTAGCAAATAGCACATTTCATTGACTATACTCTAATGGTAAAACTCATATGAGGACCTTGTACTTTACCACTTTTATTTAGAAAGCCCCTATCCAAAAAAGTTATATTTATAATCTCTATGCTAGTCAAATTTTGTTCATGCCCATTTGTACGATTCGAAGAAAACAAAGTTTATAGCTAAAAGGACTAAAAAAACACGAAAAAGGGTATGAAAAGCAAAATTTGGCATGTATACGGATTAAAAAGACAATTTTTAAGAGTAGGATTCTTAAACAAAAGTGATAAAGTGTAGGGGTCTCGGGATGAGTTTAGCCTTATTCTAATTATATATGTAAAAAATCTACAATCGGATGCATATATGTGATTGTTTAATTAAATTACCATCTTGAATGCTAATATAACCACTATTATACTTTCATGAAAATCTTATGATCTCTAGATGTTTGATTGATTTGAAATTAATGAGGTGATTTTTAGCCTTTATTAGACCTGCAATTTTAGACACGACACGATTAAATGATACGACACGACACGAAGTTAAACAGGTTTGGGTTTGATGTAAATGGGTTTGGGTCATAAACGGGTCAACCCGTTTATGACACGATTAATTTCGGGTCTAAATGGGTTATACATGCCTAACCTGTTTAAATCCGTTTAAACACGGTTAACTATTTTTAATTAAATATTATTTATTTTTATAATTTAAATGTTATTAAATTTTTAATTTTAATTAAATTTTTTATATTATATATAATTAAAATAGTATTTGACTCAAAATATAGTAATAATTCTTTTAGTGTTATATTAAATAAATTAAAAAAGTAGTTAAATAATTAAACGGGTTAAAAACATGTCACTTTAAACGGGTTGATCCATTAACACGTTTAAATAAACGTGTTTATATGTGTCGTGTCGTGTAACCCGTATAATATCCGTGTCGTGTTTGGGTTTTGTATATCAAACCCGATTAATAATCGTGTCGTGTTCGTGTTTAGCCTAATCGTGTTCGTGTCTAAACGGATTTGACCCGTTTCTGACCCGCAGACACGAATTTCCAGGTCTAGCCTCTATATACGATCAATAACTAAAAACAGGAGAGTGATGTATGGAAGCTCCGAGATCTAAAAACAGAGAACACGGTAAGAAAGAACGTTGGAAGGGGTTTTCTAGGCGTTCACTCCGACGCTCAAATAAGTATTTAGTGGAGAAAAAAAAAAGAGTAAAGTAAGAAGAGAAAGATGCGAGATCAAAAAAGAGTCTCTTAGGATTTTAGGATAAAGCTATTTATATAATGTACTTTTTCTTCTTCACTCGTACTTAATGTGGTGAGGTATCCCTCTATATTATAGACTGGGTTAGCCTTTTTAGTTTTTTTGTTATGCGGAACAGGGATGGCGCTGTGTACGTGTGTTCTCTTGTCAGAGAATATTTAGTGGTCCCCTCGGCTAACGTGGTCTTCCTTTCTTTCTTTGCAAGTAATGTCCTTTATACCTCAAGTCCGGCAATTTTCTTAGTGATACGAATTTAGGATTAGTCATAAGGCAATCCCGAAAAAATACTCTTTTAGTCCTGGATTGGTATTCTCTTGGGTCTATGGGCCTACTCCATTCCATTTTTTTATAATTAATCATATTTATTTTCCTAAAGGTTGCTTCGCCCCAACTATATTATCACTAGTCCCCTTTCTTACAGATATTCATGTCCGGAGCAGAAGTTTGTTTTTTTATTCTTTCTGTTTATTCCGGTGTTAAGTGTATGCTTCCTTATTCTGAAAAAAACGTTATGCTGCATTTTTGGGATAATGAGAAGAGGTGCCCTATTTTTGAATTTCTAGGTGTCTCGTATTTTATATTTGGCGGTTATTGCTTTTTGGCCAAATGACAGTTTAGTTTAGTTCTTTAAACCTTTTTATAGTCCATCGTGACTCTTTATTTTCCTTTTATAAATTTCTTTGTTTCTATTCTTCTCTTATGTTGTTGCGCTTGAAGTTTTTGTAAATTTTTAAATATTATTTCTTTCTTCTGTTGGTTCTCTGTAATTCTATCTTTGTTAGAGCAAGTTTTTTTTCCTATTTTTAAATAAGCATATGCTTTAATTCGTTCTTCTGATTTATGATTTTGTTTCTTATGTGCATGTTCCTTTAAGTTCATTTCATATATATGCGAGAGGATTTTTCTCTCTACTTGTGCTTTTCTCTATATCTATCTTGAATTTTTTGTGTGTTTTCTTTTGTTATTGTATCCTCATTGATTTTCCATGCCTTTTGCTTCTAGAAATATTCCTCCTAAACTCAAATTAATTGGATCTGAGGTTGAAAAGAGTGGTAATGACCAACACTATTACCTCTAAAGAAGAAAGAAATAATTCCTATGTTCCTTCGTCTTCTTCCTCTTTAATCCTTATTGGAAAAATCACTCATGTAAATTCTGATAAACTTAAGACGATTAGGGGCAGTTTCCAGATTCCTAAAGAGTTTAAACTTAAGGTATTTTCACGACCCGAAGGATCGAGACCGGTGTTAGGAAATTGAAATAATAGCTCTGAAACCTGTAGCAAGCCTAAAATCACTATAAATTTTTTTCTTTCAAAATTGCTACAACATATATAATTTGTTTTCAGAAAAATATATTAATCCTTTCTTTTATTTCTTGCAAACATTTCTAAAAACTAGTTCTGCAAAACTGGAAATTAGGGCGTTCATCACTTCTCTCATAAATATAAATCACTCTTTTTCGAACGCAATGTCATAACTATATGTTCCAGATCCAAATAAGTAATAACTAAAAAACATTAATAATATAACCACAGAGCTTTCAAAAACCATGTCAACAAAACAGTAATTCATATCAGTGTATAAATATAGCGAACTATTGATATCTGGAATATTAAATTCCCAGAATATCCAACTACTACAGCTCTAGAGTTAAATCACCATTTTTTTTACTTTTTAAAAATTGACTTCCGGAATAAAGGTTGGAAGCCTGGTCATATCCTGAACTGCCCTTTACCGGAAAGGGGGAAATATCAACGGGTCAGTTTAAACTGAGTGAGTTCACATCATTACTAATAAAAATTAATAAAAATATAAATTTCTGATAAATCATTTGCAAACATATAGCCAGATAAGGGATCCAAATGAAACCCTATACATCAATTCACATATAATAGAACATTGTCATAATCCACAATATGTAAGTGAGCCACAATTTAAACCAACAAGTTTGGACCGTACACGTTAGACCGTCGTCACAGACTTTCACTTATTTGACAACATTTAGGCCGTGCACATGGACCATCGCCTCAGATTTGTATCGGGTTCTGGGCCATGAACTATGTTATTGTCGCCTTAGACATATAACATGATCGATCTTTATCCTTATCACAATCTCATGCTTACTCTATAAAATTTCTACCAGTGATCACACAGTCCTATAGTCGCTCAATAAAAAAGCATGTTTCCTCGGATCTATATCGGTTTTCATAATACTATATGAAATATGATATAATAATCATTAAGAAATACTACTATATAAAATGCAATTTAATAATCATTGAGGAAACAAAACATTTTTTTAGTATTAATATTAAAAAGTAGAATGCAACTCACAATGATTGTTATTTTTTAAAATAAAATAATGCCCGTCGACTCAGTTAATTTCTTTGGTCCTCCGACCCGGTAGCTCGATGATTTGTCGGATCTAGTGAGGATTCAAATATTAATCTCGAATTAAATAAATTCCTAATTTTAGAACTGACCCTAGACGTAAATAAAATATTGAGAAAATTACAAGAAAAGGCTAAAAAGTGGTTCAATTTTCACACGCTACTTTTTTATTTGAACAATTCACATCAATAATATTATCATTACAATTTTATCTGTTTTTCCTTATAGTTACTTTCTAAATACTCGCACCTTTCTTCTTCATCATCCTCTAATCCTTCATTATCACTGAAGCACAATAATTAATCCCGTCTTTCAAGACCCACCCATCAACCTCTCCTTCTTCGTCGTGAAGAATCGTCGACTCCACAGCGGCCGTGGTTACCTCAGTTCGGTGGTAGGACTCGTCGAGCGTGGAAAAAGAAGTGTGAACGGTGAGTTGATTTACATTCATCTGCTGATGAAATAGAAAGGAATGAGCTTTGACGACGTCAACCAGCGAGCCACGACTTAATATCAGCACCCCAATCTGTCGGAACCAAATTAAAATCCAAAGATCTGGATTTCCCTTTTAGTTGAAACTGTGTAGATTATGACCGGTGGCCGTGTCTGAGTTTGCACCTCATTTTGATTTTGAAATTGTTGTTGTTGTGAATGTGGTGCCACCGATAGTTTTCTGATATGGGGTGAGTCTTTACAGACTTTGAGAGCCGGTGGTTTTGGACCTTGAAGACTCATATGGGTAGCTGTTAAGATTGAAAACCCATGAATTTGGGTCTGAATACGAACTAATTGCAGAACAGATAGTTTTGGCTGCTTTTGCTGATTTAGAAGATTCAAATGGTGGTATGGGTGGGTTTATGGTAGTGGGTTTTCTATAGGAACCGAATCTAAACATGTGTTGCCATGAAAGTGTAGAGCTTTGTTGATTCTTGGTTTGAATTTGGGTCTGAATACAAACTAACTGAAGAATAGATGCAAGAGAAAGAAAAGAGAAATTGCAAAACAACCCACTTGTTTTGAAAGAAATGAATTAATTACATCTCAACTTTTTATGTTTTTCTCTTTTAATATCCCAATTTATTTTTTATTCAATTGAGTGTTTAAGTTAGTAAATTCTTAATGTTTTGTATCTTATTTTATAGGTAATTCCAATTTAGTTAATTTATACTTGGAGATTTGGAATATTTTACTTTGGATTTAAAATATAATTCAGATATCGTAATAATATAATGGATACATCTCTGATACATTTACAATACATCTCGATATATATTTGATACAATTGTTCGGAACTTTTTCTTGTTTTTTTAGTTTTAATACATATATTTTTTATACATATTGATACATCTCTGATACGTTTCCAATACATATTTAATATATTTTTAATACATCTCTGATACATTTTTGATATATTTTCCGATATATTAGATAATTATAGATTTATTATTTAAAATACAAATAGTTAAACGACGCGTTTTAGTTTTAATACATGATTGATACATTTGATATTTTTTGATATATATTTGATACATCTTCGATATATATTTGATATATATTCAATCTTCCAAACTTTTTTTTTGCACATCTCTTTTTTTAAGTAATATTACATATATTTTTATCATGTTTGATACATATTTGATACATGATTTATACATGATAAATATATATTTTTAGTTTTATTCCATATATTTTTTATACATATTTTTGATACATCTTTGATATATAATTTATATTATACTACATAATTTATACACGATATATTCATTTTTTTAAATGTACTCAATAGATAAATCGTTGATACATAATTTATACATCGTAGATACATTTGTTAAATGTATTTAAATAGATAAATCGTTGATTCATAATTTATACATATATGATAGATAATCGTTGATACATAATTTATATATGATAGGTAGTCGTTCATATATAATTTATACATGATACATAATTTATACATGATAAATAATTGTTAATATATATTTTATACATAATATGTTCCCGTTTTTAAAATATACTCAATAGATACATCTCTGGTACATATTTTATACATGATGAATAAATTATTTATGCATCAGACCCATATTCGGTATGCATATAATATATTCGTAATTCATAAAATTGAATATTTTAAAATTATATCATTTGTGTATTTTTATAATTTTTAAATTTACTATTTGTATTTTAAAAATTAAAATTAAAATTAATATTATTAAAATTTATCTGTAATAGATACGTTTTTAATATAATTAAAATAAATAGATATATAAATGAATAAGTTTTATTTTAAAAAAATAAAAAAATGAAAACTGACCCGCTCGTGACGCGCGGGTTAGTACTATATGTGCACCAGCTCTGGATGCTGGCAGCGTGTTGATGTTACCATTTACGTGGTGTTGAAATCTTCTCTTGAAAAAATGTACCGCATGAAAGATTCTTTTAAAAGAAAGCACACTATGAAAATAACACCCTATTTATGTATATTTTTGTTATTATCTCTAAAATATTTATTAAATTAATTTAATCTCGATAACTAAACCATATCCATTTTCCATAACTTGTTTTGAACAATTTACAATTTTTGAACTATTTAAATTGTCATTTTAAGAATTTCTCGTTAATTCGTCCTCTTTTTGATTTATAATTCTGAGTATTATAAATTTCTTGTATAATTCTTAATTATATCCCATATTGCACTATTTATTCTTGTTTAATTTCATTTGACCCTTTTTAAATTCTATTTCGTCAAAAATCGCCATTTTTCATTTTTCTGTAAAAATTCTTCGTCGAACATTTTTCGTCAAAAATTTTCGCAGGGTCCCATCGGGATATGTCGGGCCTTAGTGCCTACGGGGCATGGCATGTTTCCATGTCCTTGGCTCATGTAGCCTCGGACAAAACAGGGCACGTCCTGCCCTGTTGTGCCGAGAGCTCTTAGCAGTAGAGCTGCCGCGAGCTACCGGCAGCCAAATGTCAGTGATAAAAGGGCCAAATGTCAGTGACGAAAAATGAAAATAAGCCCCTTTATTCGGACATGAACATCTAAATGTTATGTGGGACAATGATAGTACTACACCTCATGAATAACTGGAAAACTATTAAAGAAGCGCCAAATATAAGCAAACCTAGCTGACTCACACAGTTGGACAACTAAGGCCTCAGAAAGACTGAGATGTAACTAATTGGAGATAACATTATATCAGTTCCCAACTTAAGAAAGAATTAGAAGCCTACACATATGAAGACCCGATCGAGCTATAGGAGCATCTCACATCAAGGTAAGTCGAAACACGATATAAGACTAGGTCGAACTAAAACGGTATAAAACCACACTACCACATAAGTCACTTTCAGCAACACCAGACAAGTGTTGCTGTATGTACAAAAATTGTTGCCTTAGGTCTATTGCAACGCTTTTCAATCAGCTACATTTGCGGCCGCTACAATAGGTTTTGATAGCTATTGCAACAGTTTTTTTATACTATTGTAATAGAAATAAAATCGCTGCAATTTTTAACAAAAGCAACAGACTCAAACATCTACTGTAACAGTTTTGTAATGCATTTTAGGCAACATTTATTTTCTTAAGGCAACGATTTGTATAGTACTTTAGGCAACACTTATTTTCATAAGGCAACAATTTGTATAGTACTTTAGGCAACACTTATTTTTATAAGGCAGCGATTTATATAGTACTTTAGGCAACACTTATTTTTATAAGGCAACAATTTGTATAGTACTTTAAGCAACACTTATTTTTATAAGGCAACAATTCCACCCACTACATTACAAAACGGAAAATATTTTATCCATTACATCACGAAAATATTCCATCCATTACATCACAAAATATTCCATACATTATATCGCAACAAATTCCATCTATTCCATCCATTACATCACAAAGAAAATATTCACCAAAATTAAAAAACGGAAAATATTCCATAAAAAATAACGATATTCAAAATCACAAAACATTGAATGTCTTTTCTGCTACAGAATCATTTTCCACAAATATCTTCATGAAATCCTACAAAATCACATAAAAGATAATATTCAGAATATACAAACAGAATATATATAATGAGAGAAATGTGCAAAAGAACAAGTACTTAACTGCAAGAGCTGTCACTCAAAATTGAGCACATTTCTAGCAGTCCGTTTGAATTACTTTCACCCCTAGTGTTTTCCTCTTTACTAGCGGTATCTTCAGCTCCGTCATCTTTTCCTAGCATTACATTTTGTTATCATTTCTTAACCAGTCTTCCCAGGTTTTAGAGCCACCAGCTTGGTTAAAAAGTTCACCTGCACTAATAAGATACATAATCATGGCACTGAAAACAAATCACTACTAACAATTATTAACATTGCAGAAAACTGTAAGGAATGCTATTTAGAAAATTGAATTCATATGTTCAATGAATAGATGGAATGACTACTGACTAAAAAGTAACAAGTTTAAAGCTACTGCTGAACTAAGTATCCGACAAAAAGAGTCAGATCATGTGACAATGCAGTATCTATGTTATATGTACCTCCAGTAGATCATCTGCTTAGTTGGCTATCTCATTTAGATTTTCTTCTAGAATGTGAATTGGTTCTATTTTTACTAGCAAAGGCGCTACCGCCGACAGCAACTCTCCGTAGCAGTTCATGCCTGCTTTATTTCTCAGGAATTCTGCAAAGCAAGCCAACCACTTGAACCTGAAAATGAGATGCATTCCGTACTTTAATGGATCATGTTTCCCTTTGCTATAAGCAAGTATAAGTCAAATATCTAGCAATTAAGCAAGTATGAGTCAAATAAGAATAACAGAACTAAGGTCTCTGGTTTTGAATTAATAGGAGATGGAAAGAGGCCTACTAATTTAGATATAAAAGTCTCATAATTCTTTGAGATAAATCCCTAATACAGTTAATGGCTCAAAAGAGTTATCATTATGATATTAATCTGGTAATTCATTATCAAGGAATATTAAAATAAGTATTTTCCTTGTTCTTTTATTCTCAGCTGTAAATGTCTCTGCGCCAGAGAATTACATACTTAATTGGATTGGTATTCTTCATTCCTTAATGAAATTAAGTTTCTTACTTAAACTAATCCTGCCTCAATCTGTTCATGAAGTTTTCTCTGCACTTCCTTTTTCATTTCAAGAGCCTGAGCAATCTGAAAGCTTCTGTTCAACACCACAACACATTCAATTTTTATCAGTCTAAGAGCTTTTCTTTTATAATAACAATTAAAACGCATTATTTTTAAGCATTACTCGTCGATTGGATTTCGGATTCCCTCAGCAATGCGTGCTTTAGATTCGCCTTGAGTACTTTGTATCTCTTTGTAATCTGCATCAAAAAATTTACATTGCCTAAATTGGTAAAAGCAAGGAGGATTGAGCCAATCATTTAAACCTGTAAATGACTCTTTAAATGGTACAAAGTTAGTCCAATAATACCCATCATCCTCAACACAATCTTTGGCGTTGCCTCTGTCAATGTCCAAAAGAATTAGAAGCTTGCCATTTTTTTATAGTTTAATGATAAGATCATATATAGATACTCAACTCAGGAGTCCATTTAAGCCTAAGTTTTGCATCAGTAGACTAAACCACCTTCATGTTTCGATTCTGCAAATCCATTATTGAGGAATTGAAGAATGAGTGTGATAATCCACCATAACATTTGAATGACAAAACAAAGGCCTATAAGCTATAACTATTCTAGGTGTTTTATCCAAATCTGATATCCTACTGTTTTAATCTGCTAAATAACTTCAAACTCTAGATGCAACAACATCATCGTAATTCATTCAAATCAAAGGAAGCTTCATCGGGCTCAAGGGCGTAATGCGTAAATCAATGTTAGAAGTTAAACTGCTATGTTTATAAATTATAATATAACCTACCAATGAACTAAAGAAGAAATGGTACCTGAACGGCTTGCACACTTTGAGCATATGAGAAGTCTATGCTCTCTCGATTAATAAACCTAGCATAGATTTCAAAGAATTATCTCAGTTTTTCATTTTACAAAAAAAATTAATCATTAAAATTGAAGGATCACAAGCAAATGGTTTGCATTTGAGGAACTATTTTTGAAAGGGAAAAAAACATTGCTTAAAAAAAACAATAATAATATAGATGAGGATAAGGACAGAAACACCATGCCCAAACAGACATGGCAGAAAACAACCACGCTTTCCAAATTCCAGAGTTTAAGATTTTACCAAAACCAAGTGTTACCACATACATTGAATAAACTTCAAACAACCAAAGGCACATTGTGAACAAAAATGTTGAACTGAACATTTTATGTCAATTCATAAACATTTCATGCCAATACATATAGCCAAAAGGGGTATACATGCTACCATAAGTGAGACAAAAGTTCATCATCCATATTTCACTAGATTAATTTCTTTTTAAGCTATATCACTGAAATTTGTGGTTTAGTTTTATCACAAAAGTATTGAGTGACCATTAGAAGACTTTAAGCAACTCAACTTCTACATAAGAATATTATCATTTGGGACTGGCAATAGTGCAGACATCGGGCTTAGTGGATTAAACTAGGTCATTCAATATAAAAATCAAAATCAAAATGAAAACCTAAAACAAAATCCAAATCAAGCTCAATCTATTAAAACCTAAAATGAAAACTAATTGAAATGAAAAAGCTCCAAAGTGAAATTTGAAAGCAAGCGATTTTTGACAAAAAAAAACTAAAATCAAGATTAATTTCATAATTATGCGTTAATTACCTGGTTCAACTGTCAAACAAGATGAACCGCGAGCAGTATCAGATAATATGGAAGACGGAGGAAGGTGATGATGTTGACGAGGATGCTAAATCAACAGTTATAACACAATGAAACGTAATTACTTAGAGAAGAGAGATTTGGCAAAAAAAAAAAACTTAGAGAAGAAAGAAAAAAAATCAAGAGTTTTCAAAGTCGTATTTACGTGCCCAATGTTTTTATTTTTACCATCTAAAGATTACCAAATGCCCCTAGAAAACCGTTAACTTTTTTTTGAAATAGAACACAATTAACTTTAAAATAGAGAAATCAGGGAGTAATTATAAACCATTCTCTTATAAATTGTTGCTAAAAAAATTTGTGGTGTAGTGAATCAGTTTGCATATCATGCTCAATAAATGGAGAAAAAAGAGGGATTGGGATTCCCTCAAGTTCATTTAAACTTGAGGGGGTCATGTTCACGATCTACACCATTTATTGTAAAATGAACGGTGTAGATTAATTTAATTAAAATTGTGTTTTTTTGATCTACACCGTTCATTTTATAATGAATGGTGTAGATCGTAAACATGACTCCCTCAAGTTCAAAACAAACTTGAGGGAATTCCAATCCAAAAAAGAGATAAAACAAATCTTGAGTAGATTTTATAAAATTTATTTCTTTTTACAAATATTGAAATACTATGAAAGAAAGTGAACAAAAAAATTAAAAATATAATTAGGTATGATGTAAAAAAAGGCAGCAGTTTAAAAGTGTTGCTAGATTCCGTGAAACTGTTGCATTTTCTATAGCTAATGCAACAGTTTTCCATATATGTTGTCTTATGTTATAAATCTCTTAATTTTATTAATTTCTTTGCAACGGTTTTTAACCGTAACCTTTCTGTTGCCTTATATATATTATTGCAACAGTTTTAAAAGTGTTGCTATGTTAGTGTTGCTGAAAGTGACTTATGTGGTAGTGCCATGAGCCAGGAATAGCTGGGGCCAAGCCTAAACAATAAGGCCATGGCCACAAAAATTCTCTAAAACAGCAAGTGTTCTCCGCGTCACACAGATCTTACACATTCTTCTTAACACATAACAAATTAATATAAATCGGCATGATCAGCATAAAGATTAATGAGATGAATCCTGCAAGTCAACCCCCTATATACACTCTTGAATGGTAATACCCTATATACTGTTTTTTTTACAATTTTATCTATTTTTCTTTTTTTTCCTTTCCATTCTTGAACGTCGGCGCAAGTGTTCGAAATTTCTTGCCGATGTTCTTGTAATGTTTATTCCTCTATTTATGGACATAGATCGGTTCATATATTACCAGTATTACTCGGCAATTTATCACTACAGACATATATGTCGTAACCTAGTAAATATAAAATCTTTAAATGATACATAATTATAGTACCTGTTGTTATTTATCATCACTAGAACTAGTATAGACCTCCCTCAAAAAAAAAACTAGTATAGGCCATTAGAGAAAGGATATTTTGGTAAAGATATTACCAAAAAAAAACTAGTAATAATGCATGCAAACTATATAACAACATGACCAGATAAAAATAAAGAAAAAACAGCTAATAATTTAAAGGGCTATGAAGAGGAAGAAGGAGAAGAAGTTTGCAAATTCCAGCCATTCTTGTAGTATACCAGAGAGGGACTTTGATGGTTGTGAATACCTTCATATGTTGTTATTACATATTTTGAATCTTCTCTGTCTCTCTCCACTCTCTTCTTCACATTGCAATCTCCACTTGAACATTTATAGTAATTCCTACACCATTCATATATAGAAGTAAATAAATAAATTATGGTGAGTATATTACTATTACAAATTTGAAAAATTATTACATACAATTGTTGCGTCATATGTCATTTGTAAAAAAAATTAATGGTGCGTTAGCTATGTGAAAAAATTAATAACTAATAAAATAAATAATAATTAAAAAAATTATATCACAAATGCTCATTGATTTATTGCAAAAGATGACGTATGACAAAATCATGCAAATTTGAATTTTATATTCTTTGTATTGTTTTTTTTTTAAGTTGGAATCTCTCATTCTACGTATAATTTATTAGCTTACAATTGCACTATGAATCACTGTTTTAAAAATCGGACCGGACCGGCCGGTCGAACCGATCGAATCGGGATCCGGCCGATGGTCCCGTCCAAAATAGCAGAAAATCGGATCTTTTACTTATTTATTTAATGGGTTGAATATAAGTCATATCAACACGACACGAACTGCATACAGATGACGATATGATAAATTTAGCATATTGATTAATAACGTGTTTGATCATGTTGACACAAAATGTTCTGACATGTTTTAATTGTATTATAAATGGACTAAACATCTAAGTATTAATTCATAGATGACATATCTTAAATCCTATTATAAACAAGGTAATCTAATTATGGACTAACATGTTTAATTTAAATTGTATAGCTTAATTATTATTTTGTTTATGTGCATGCGCTCCCTACGTTAAAATTATGATTTTGAGATTTCTAATATATGCTTCATGCATCGTTTGATCTATGATTTTTTACCGTTTCGTCCATCTAACATTTCATTTTTCAGTTTAACATTATTTATAAGTCAATGTTTAAATTTTACATTTTTAAGTTTGAAATCGTAATTTTTATAATTGTTTGACTTCTTATCCAGGTGGAATAAGCGTTTGGTAACAAACTAAAAGAATAAAAGAGTCGGGTGAACAAATCTTTTGGCTGAGATGTAATAGGATTAATTAATATTTAACCCGAAATTTATAGGGATTATTTTCCAAATACCTGTTTTAGGTAAAATATTTACATCATTTTGTCCCATATTTTCCTCTTATCCTACATTACCTAATAAGCTAACTTATTTACCAAAAATACCCACTATATAAAGAAGTCTTATCTCATTTTAGGTTATACTTTTACATAGCCACCTTTTTTTCTTTTTCTCTTCTCTCTTCTTTTCTTCTTCTTTTTCATTTGATTTTCAGTTTATCTCCTCCGATTACTTTTCCGTTCGTCTTTTCCGTTCGTTTTTCCGGTCGTGCTTCCGTTCGTCTACTTCCGATGGATTTCTCGTCGTTTTCGGTCATTTTTCCGTTCGTCTTTTCCGTTCGCGCTAGTCCGTTCGTCTTTTCCGTTCGCGCTATGGATTTCTCGACTCGTTTTTAGATTTGTGTAATTTTTTAGGTTTTTTTTAATGATTTAAATATTTTGTAAATAAATTATTGTAGATCTATAATTTTTTGTTTATAAAATTGTTCTACTGTTCATATAATTATTTATTTTATCTTCTCTTATTCATAAATTTGTTTATTGCTACTGATTTTGTAAAGAAAATATTGATTTATGGTGCATTTGTAATAATTTTATAATATCTTTACGTTTTAGTGTATTAATGGTGTATTATTGCCGTTTTTAGTATATTTATGGTGCATTTACAGTGTTTATGGTGTATTTGCAGTGTTTATGGTGTATTTGCAGTGTTTCATGGTTAAACCACAAAAAAACACTACAAAATGCTATAAATACACTACTTATACACCACTTATACACCACTTATACACTACTTATACACTATATATACACTAATTTTACACTATATAAACACCATAAAAACACTATATATACACTACTGTTACACTATAAAAATAAAATAAAAAATTCCAGGAAAAAAATCTATAAAAAATAAAAATTAACACTATATATACACTAATCTTACACTATATAAAAAACTGCCGGTCGGTTTGGTCGGTTTGGTTGACCGAACCGAAAAAAATCGAAAACCGAAATTGAAAAACCGAAAAAGGTATTTTGGTAAATAAAAAGGCAAAACAGGTAAATAAAGTTAGGGCAAAAAGTAAAAAAATAAAACTCAAAACTTGCAATGTAAAGTTGTAATTATTTTGGCGAAACATATATTTAGGGAAATTAGCACAAATTTATACCTTTCACCTATCTGATCATCTATCTTCAGTTTAACCCCTTAAATATCTCAACTTTTAATTTTTTTTATAATATATCTTTTATGATGAAAAAAATAAATCTCTACTTTATATTTAACTAATGAAATTTTCATTTTTCATTTTTTTAAAACATTTTATTATAATATTTAGAAAAAGAAGAAAAAAAATTAAAATGAAAAGTATGAAAAATAAATGGCTTAAATGCACAAAAAATCACCAACTTACGCGTGTTTTTGGTATTTGACACAAACTTTTAATTTTGGCATATAAATACACGAAATATCAATTTTTTGCATATATCACCAAATTTCCGTTTTATGTGAAAAACGGTGCCGTTTTAGGTATTAAACGTTTCCGTTTTAGGTTAAAAACGGTGTCGTTTTATGTCAAAAACGGAGCGTGTGTTATATATGCAAAAAATTGATAGTTTTTGTATTTATATGCTAAAATTAAAATTTCATGTCAAATACCAAAAATACGCGAAAGTTGGTGATTTTTGGAGCAATTAAGCCAAAATAAATTAGTTTTTAAAATGAACGAAGGATCACTTTACCCCCCTAAACTTGGCTCAAAGTATCAAAAACGTCCAAATTAGCAAAACATGATCACTTTTACCCTAAATTTATCAAATTTGGTACAAAACTCCCCTCCCCACTCCCATTTAAGAGAGTGAGATACACTCTCCGGTTTTGATAGTGGTTTCATTTTACCAAGGTGGTTTTTAATAGAAAAAGGTTCAAAATAGTCTTAATTTTTTAAAATATTTTAAATTAATATCTTATAATTAAAAAAAACAATTTAATCCCTCTAACTAAAAACTTAAAGTAGCAAATTAATCCTCCAAACTCTACCCATATAACAAACTAATCCCCTAGTTTTTAAAATTTAACAAAAAGTAAAAATTTAAACTCAAAGAACAGATGGAAGAACAGACCCGTGGGTCTGTTCATCACTTCCATTAAGAAAGTGAAGAAAATTCTTCACTTCCCAATGGAAGTGATGAACAGATCCATATGGGGTCTTGTTAAAATCCGCTCCTCGAGGAGCAGATAGATATGCTCCTTGAGGAGCAAATTTTTGAGGAATTGTTGCTCCTCTGAGAAGATGAATAGCAGCTCTTTTTTTCTGGCGAGAGGCTTCTCTTCGCCGGAATAAAAAAAATTAAAAAAAATTAAAAATGGTTTAAAAAGACCCCTAGAATAATTAGAATTTAATTGTGATTAATTAGTGTTTAATTATGATTAATCAATGTAATTTAAAGTTAATTAGAAATCTACTCCCAATTAAGCTGTCACGTCAGCATAGGGGGGTTTTGTACCGGTTTTAACAAGTTCAGGGTAAAACTGATTCGGTTTCGCTAATTTGAATGTTTTTGATACTCTGTGCCAAGTTTAGGGAGTAAAGTGATCCTTTGTCCTTTTTAAGATAAAAAGTAAAAAATAGAAGTCTATTAAATTTAAGTTAAACATTTTTTTTATACATGAAAAAAAAATCAAGTCTACAAATAAAATCAATTCTATGAATAAAATATGTAACTTTAAATAAAAATTAAAACAACCAATTAATTTTAATAAAAAATTGGATTTGATTTCAATTTTTTATAATTATAATTTTTTTTGTTTAAAATAAAAAATTTGTTTTTTTAATTTTTATCCTTTTCACTCATCTAACCTCCATCTACGATTTAACTCATTTGATCTTCCATCTTGTACTTTTGATGATGTATTGAATTAGGTGGAAGCACATTCACTATTTTCTTACCATATTACCATATTAGTGCATTTGTGCATCATTAGGCAAAATTCAAAAGCTCAAATGTTAGAGAAGTTAAACTGAAAGTTAAAGAGTTAAATGAGAAAAAAATGTAATTTTAAGGATTAAATAATATATTAAACCACTAATATACATATGCACAGGGATGAGCAAGAACCGCACCAAACTGAAAAACCGAAACAAAACTTTGTTATTTGGTTCGATTTTCGGTAAAAACGATTTGGTTCGGTTTTTATTTTAGGTAAAGTTTGGTGTTCGGTATTCGGTTTGGTTTGGGTGTTTTGAAAATCGAACCGACCGAAAAACCAAATTAACCAAACTTTAATATTATAAATATATACTTATATTTATATGTTTTTTGTCTTTATATCTTAATTATTGTTGATATATGAGTTAATAATCATTATTGAAATATTTATGGAAGTCTATTAAACTCTAATTATTTCGTATTCGAATTAACTTTAATATAATTTTTTTAAAAAAAGTCAAATTCGGTTTTACTTTTAACCGAACCGAAATTTTTAGTTTGGAACGGTTTGATTTTTTTACTTCTAAACTAAAAGTTCAATTCGGTTTGAAAATTTTCTAAATCTAAAATAAAAAAACCAAAAAGTTCCAACCGAATCAAATCGACCGATGCTGACCCTATACATATACAAATATCGGAGTGATGGTTGTAGGTCCCATAACCTTTTGATTTGTTGGATGCAAAATGTTGGCTATCTTATTTTACATCTCGCTTTTATAGTTTGATGTGAAGTGTTTCTTCTTGAGTCACTTCAACTAGTTATCTATAGTAACTGCCACTCATCTATTTCTATTTTTCAAAATGCAAGAGTAATTCATTATCATCTGCTGATCAGCTCATGTTATCCAAGTAGATTAGGTTTAAAATATCAGTTAAGCTTTCACTCATGGCTTTTTGAAAAAAAAAATACTTTGAACTCGTTATGTTGATGCTTTTGACTTCTTTAACTCTAAATTATCTCATAATATTTTACCAAAAAAATTCATTTTGCCCCGTTAATTTAGCATAAAGTATCAAATAAGGACAAACTCATGGTTTGGGACAAAACACTCACATATTGGTTAATTTAACTCACTTTATCCTTTTCGCCGAGATAGCAAAAAGTAATTGGAGCAATTGTGGCTGGAATGGCAACAAACTATTAGACTATCTTTAACTGGAAGGATAAAACAAGTCAAAATGCAAATTTTGAAAGTGTTTTTATTCAAGACATTTATTTTAAGGGCGTTTTTGTTCAAGCCGCGAAGTTGGCCTTCTTTGGTCTTTTGTCCCAACTTGAAGGAGCAAAATGTACCTTGTTGAATGTTTTGCCACCACTCCTCTATTTTCTAAATAATGCGCCAATTTTCTGACATCTCATTCGAAAAAGTGCAATTAATCAAAATGCCAAATTTGATTTGTGCTAAGTTTAGGGGAACTAAACCTTTTATTTTTATGAATAGGGGAACTAAACCTTTGTTGCCAGAAAAATACTATCAAATATAAAATCGGGATTATCTCATGTTCAAATGAACATGAAGGGTTATGTTCATTGATCTATACCATTCATTACAAAATTAATAGTGTAGATTAATTTGACTATAATTGAATATTTTTCATCTACACCATTTATTTTGTAATAAATGGTGTAGATCAAATGAACATGACCCCTCGTGTTCATTTAAATATGAGAGAATCCCTATCCATAAATAATTTATGGCATGGGAAGAACCTATAAACACATAATAAACCTTAATTTGTTGACAAAAATACTAGCAAGTATAACACCTATTTATAGTGTTAGATCCATGTATATATCAAATATATTGTACCCTACCAGACCCAGCCCCAAACCTACGTCCACATCCTCAAATTTGAAAGGATTCCATAGTTTAAAATAGATGTTAATTATATATTTTTACGACCCAAATAAAAATTTCCTTTCAAAAAAATCATTTCAAAGAGTTTTATTATTTTATTATGATTATATTTTGTATTTTTTTAGTACATTTATAAATGTTAAAGAATTTATAATTTATAACATGAAAAATTCTCATTTAATTACTGAAAAATAGTATATAATTTATATACTTTTAACCGTTTAACGCCCCATTTTATTTAAGGCCGGCCATGTACCCTACATACTTCGATTAATATAAATTTGACATGGGATGTATAAAATTAAGCAAAGGCCTTCTCAACAATATTAAAAGCAATTATATAATAAATAGATTAATTATCCATCTTTATTTTAATATAACTTTGTTTAATCAATTAATTTACCTCGGATTTGGACTGTTCTTGACAGATTTCTTGCCGTACTTCCTCCACTTGAAACCATCATCCATTATCTCTAAATCTGATTTTGTTCTAAATGCAACTCTATGAACCATTTCAAGCTTCTCATCTTTATTCATCACTCCCTTTTTCCATTTACTATATATATTTATCAAACAAAACAAAACAAAATAAAATTATTATTTGATAATCATTCGTTAGATCAAAAGATAAAAAGCATACAAATATATCACTTACTTGTTATTATTACCATTTCTAGATGTTGCACCACCATCACCACCACCGTCGCCGCCGCTAGTAAGCTGATCCGATGAAACCATAGTACTTTGAGATGAAGATCCATCATTAAGTATGAGATAGTCCCATAACTGAAAATCTGTTGGGGAAAATGGCGAATCGATTACCGGATCGAAAATCGGATAATGATGATTTTTAGGGTTAGAATTAGGGTTTATAAGACAGTCCATTGAGTCGAACATATGGTGTAGATAGTAAATGAAAAATGGTTGGTGTGGTTGCAATATATATATGAAAAAGATATTTTATTTAAGTTAAATAATCTAAAATGTTATCTTTCTTTTTTGCTGCTCCTTCATAGTCACTTCCTTGAAGGATGCATAGAAGGTGCCTAATTGATGCCACGTCAATGGTAGGGTAGGGTATGATGACGTAATGGTGGTGACGTCATTTTGGAGCAACGCATTCGCATTTAGGACCACTTCCTAGTGTGTTATGTGGAGAACAAAAGATAAAAAGAACCCCTCAACTTGACCCGACATATTAAACAGGCCAGAAATTGTAAAAAAGAGTCAAAAAAGTCCAATAGTTGTGAAGATAGATCAAAAATATCCAAAGAGCTAGAGTGGGGATACCATCGCCCTAAACTATGCAAAAACCGGATCAAATCACCCCTCCATACACCGGAAACCGCTCCATTCCAACAAATGACCGCCGTGCACTCATCGAAAACCGACGCACCCTACCGAAAACCGCTAATGATTTTAAAAAAAAAATCCGAAGAAGCAGTAGCCGTGCCAGAGGAGGAGTAGCTGCTCCTCCTTTTCCGAGGAGCAGAGCAATAGTTCCTTAGGCAAGGAGTAGATATGCTCCTCGCCGGAGGAGTAGATGCTCCTCGGAAAAGGAGGAGCAGTTGTAATTTTTTTTAATTTTTTTTTTATATATTTATGTACTAATTTGAGTTTTTAAAAATAGTAAAGACTATTTTAGATTTTTTTATCAGGAGAGTGTGTTTCACACGCGGTGTGAGAGTAGGCGAGGGTGCGTGAGGGGCGTGTTTGAACCGATTTGCCATAGGTGTGGGTTGTTTTGATCCGATTTCATGCTCTTAGATGTATTTGATCTTTCATGCCAAGTTCGGGTTTTTTTATCCTTTGTCTGTTATGTAGAGGATAAAATTAATAAGAAAAAAGGTATATAAAGACCCCAATATTGTCATCGAAGCACAAAAACAACTAAGAATTAAACATCTTATTAAACGGGGCTATATCATATCGTTAAAATTATGATCATTTTTGTGTTTAAAAAATTGGCTTAATCACACCTCATCTTTAACCCTTTTTGCAAATATACCCTGACGTAGAAAGTTTTTCGATTTTACCCTAATTTGCCCTTTTATGTTTCAATTGTACCCTAAAACATTAAATTGACCTCTTTTTACTTATAAAAAAATTTAAAATAATCTTTTTTTTTATATTTATTAATAATATTAGGATCTAATTAAAATATAAGCTAAAAATAAAGAATTATTTTAAATATTTTTTCAAGTGAAAAGAGGTCAATTTTATGTTTTAGGGTACAATTGAAATATAAAAGGGCAAATTAGGGTAAAATTGGAAAAATTTCTACATCGGGATATATTTGTAAAAGGAGTTAAAGGTAGGTGGTTTTAAGTGATTAGACCTAAAAAAGTTTAGGATTATTTTTGCGTCGATATGCAATACTCCCCACAGTCATGATATAAATTTCTGATGTATGATATATGTTCTGTCGAAGTCTCGACATTATGCGAGTTGTAAGTGTTATATATAAGGACATATGAAATGGATATAATAAGAGAACATAACATTAAATAATTGAGAAATGATATAACAACATTGCCTAAATGTATTAGAGTATAACTCAAAAATGAATCTCTAAAGTGTCAAGGTCGTGAGTTCAATTCCTCCCACAAGCGCTCCCCCCTCCCCAATTATCAAAAAAAAAATTGTGAAAAATATTTTTTCGTTTTTTATTTTTTTTCCTTCTCATTTTCTCAATTTTTTTTAATTTTTCCAAATATTAGAAAACCAATTTTTTTTTGGCTTCTTTTTATTGTTTTTTTGTTTTCTATTTAACATACTGCCTTTTTAGTAAGATTTTCGTATTTTTATTTTCATTTCATGTTGTATTTACTTTGAACAAAATAACAAGGAGAAAACGCTTGATAATTAACCAAATCAGATTATAACCACTTACCTTATTTTTATATTTGGATCCTATAGGTATAAATTTTGGTGTGATTATGTGGTAAGTTGATAGATTGTGTATAGAGCGGTAAAATAAGTATCAGTAAAAGCTTCAGGTGCACATGTAAATTTTGATTTGATAGTGACATTATGGTGAAATATGAAGGATTAATCCATCTAGAAGTCGTTGTACTTTACTTTTTTTTTTTCCATAGGTCTTTACTTTATTTTTGTATTATTTAGTTCTTTTACTTACCTATTTTCGATTTTAAGGTCCTTTTTTAGTTTTTCTAGTCCCTGTACTAACAATTTTTTTTCCTCCAGTCCCTCTACTTATAATTTTTTTCCTCCAGTCTCTCTACTTACAATCTTTTTTTCTTCCACTCACACAAAAGGACTGAAAAAAAACTCAAAAAGGATATGAAAATAAAAAATAAATAAGTAGAAAGGCCAGATAATATAAAAATGAAGTATAAGGACCTACAGAAAAAAAATGTAAAGTACAGGGACCTATAGATGGATTTGGCCAAATATGAATGAAAAGAATATGTGTGATGGTTTGGAAGACAAAACATGAGATGCAGATTTTAAGGTGAAATTGTTGGAAACACATATAACGTCGAATTAGTCGAAAAATTGACGAAAACTCGAAATACGAGTTCGGCGTAAAACAATATGAAACATAAAACATAAAAGTGTATATAAAATTAAGAATAGGGGCTGGTTACATAAATGAAATAGTTAATTTAACGATAGAATTAGAGTTATATCGTCGAAATGTAAATCATGGAATTCAAATGACTTCGAGTTCGACGGAGAGATTTAAACGAAATTGAAAAATTATAACGCTATGAATGAATAATTGTAAACCTGTATATTGATTATGGACAGGGGGCAGGTTATACTTTAAATAAAGTATATAAGAAAGTGAATGGGTTAAAATATTTTTTAACATTGATGAAAACGGAATTTCAATCCGTTACGCAGAAATGGTCTAACAAACCGAAAAATATATCGATTAAAATAATCTGAAGATATTATGTTTTTAAAAAGTGGTTGAAATATGTAGAAGTGATAAACGAATGTGTGTATGAATAAAACTAAATGAGTAAAAATGATGATCGGCAAAAGTTGACCGAAGTTGCCAAAATTGAGATTTCGTGACGAAAAGTGAAAAACGTTTAAATGATTTATTGAATAGGAAAGTATGAAACGAAATGATATTTATGAATAAAAATTAAGAGTATCGGCAAAACAAATCCTAACGTTTCACTTTTTTGCGATTTAAGTCTAACTGAAAGATCCTTTGGGGTATGGCAAACCGGTTTTTAGTTGTGAATCGGAAATTTAAATTCTTTAAAGCGGAAAAGAGAATTCAAAAGACACAAGATATTTAGAGTGGTTCGGATCACAAATCTATCCTACTCCACTACTCAATCTAAGATTGAGATTTTAGAATCCACTGAATGGGATTGTGCTTTATAGATAAGCACCAACTTTACAAAGAGATTTCTTAGAGATAATCTCAAACTCACAATTGATTTTTCAAGGATAATCAAGAACCTACAAGGGTTGAGTTTTCTCAAATCTAAACTCTAACTTACACTTGATTTTTCAAGGATAATCAAGAACCCACAATGAAAACAATAAAATGCTCTAACTAACTAGAACAACAAACAATCAATATGAAGAATTTATGCACAATAAATTTGAGAGAGTTTTTGGTAGTTAAGAGCCTTTTGGATTTGCAATAATTGTTCTAACTAATCTCAAGGAGTTAGAACAAGTATATAGAGGCTTCTTGATGATGTGTCAAACTTCCATTGGTCCAAGCCATTTTCTTCCCGTTATTTTCTCTTGAAAATCTTCAATAATGAAGTGCCAGATCATTCTAAACAATCGTTCAAAAGAGTGTACGATCGTTTACTTACAACGGTCAAAAAAAATTGAAAAATATCACTAGTGAACGATCGTTTAAACATTATAAACGATCGTTCCTTTTGTTTTAAACGATCGTTTATACGATCGTTCCCTAGTCTATCTTGAAAACGAAGAACCAAAGCTGAGTGAAATATTTTGAACGATAGTTTAAAAATAAACGACCGTTTAAAAATAAACGACCGTTTAAAAATGAACGACCGTTTAAAATATAAACTTCACAAAACGCTTAGAAAATGCTGCACAATGCTTGAAACAAGTTAGACTTAAATAAATGCCAATAGGTTGAATATATTAAAATAAGTTTGAACAACATGGTCTAACATTAACATTTAAAATGTTATGGAACAAATCCTTACCTTTCTAATTTTTGCATTTTGTACCCCAAATTGTTTTTCAGCCATTTTTTTGTATATATGGAAGCCATATAATAAGCAAATTAAATCTCAACGATTAAAAAAATTGCAAATAAAATCCCAATCTTTCACATTTTGGCACTTTGTAGCCTAAAAAATGATAAAATAGCTGAAATTTGAGACGAGGCTACAAATTAAAAATTGGAAAGGTTATGATTTGGTTCGTAACGTTTTAAACGTTAGGCTTAAATTGCTAAAAAGTTGAAACGTTAAGATTTACTTTCCCTATAACCCTAAAAATTATATAAAATGACAAGTAAAATCAATACATAACAAATTTTGCGTTACAAAAATATTTACGTTAGATATTGCGTAAATAAAAAAAGTAAAGAAAATATGAAATGTAATGAAAATCGAGAAAACAAAGAACATGGAAATAAGTTAAATAAGAAGAGGGGGATGCGTGATAAGTGATTGCAAGAATGAATTGAGAAATAAAAGTATGTAATTAACTTGGATTTTGATATAGGTTGTCGATTTCGACTATATCTTTATAAAATACTAGTGTAAAACCCTCGCTTCGCTTCGAAATGGGTTAAGTTAAAAATATAATATAAACTTTTTTTATATTTGTCCCGACGAATTTTGATTCTGATACTATTGAATGGTAATATCGTTATTCACATTATTAAAATAGTTTTTTCAATGTAATTCTAAATTTTCAATTATATTAAGATAAATTGAAAAAACAGTGAATTTAACTTCTTTTTAAATTACTGAGAAGTTTGTATTTTTATATTGTTATCAATTTTTAAAATATTTTTTACATATATCGAGACAGATGAGAAATTTTTGACAAATTGTTAGATTCAAATACAAATGATTTTTTTAATATGCCGAGACAGGAATGTGCATCGGTCGATGCGGTGGACCGAACCAAAAAAAACTAAAAACTGAAAATATGCCAAAACCTAAACCGAATTGGATCTAAAATAGGCAAGAAACCGAAATTTGACTGAACCAACAAAATTGGTTCGGTTCGGTTTAGAACCGATTTTTAATATATTGTTTTATTTTTTTTTAATTATGAAAAATGAAAAATTTATTGACTAATAATAATTTTATATATGTTATTAGTATATTTTATCTATAAAAAATTTATTGACTTATATATTAGGTATAATTTAATGATAAAGGCTAAAAAAAATTAAAAAAATTATTTTTTTCAAAAAAATATAATTAATTAGATATTTGGTTTTTCGGTCCGTTCGGTTTGCTAAAAGCTAAAACCAAATTTTAAACCGACTATCAAATTTTTATGTTAATAAAAATCAACCATTTTAACCAAAAAACTGAACCAATGTTAAAATTTCAGTTTTGTTCGGCTCAACCCGGTTTTTGCACATTTTTTTTTGGTAAATCACCAAAAAGGGGAGCAATATATTGCTATGGGCCAAATAAAACAATTCAGCAAAAACTGATACAACTTACTCTAGGCTCAAACCAGAAACGGCAAAACAAACAACATTCTCAAGCAGAGGACAACCCAACTGCAACTAATCAACAAAGAAATTAAAACTTAGCTTTAACAACAAACATAATGCCGTTAACTATCTCTTCAATCTCCTGCACTCTTTGATTGAATATGAGCTCGTTCCTTGCTCTCCAAATGAAATAAACTGAAGCTGCAAATAACAACTTCCTGCACTTAGCCATTCTGGATCTCCCATCTGCTCTCCTGATGAAAAAGTTTACTTCCCTTTTCCAAGGCAAAGCATTCCTCCTCAGGCCCATGAACTTCAAGACTTCTTTCCAAATTTTCACAGTATATATGCATTCAAAAAACAAATGCTCAATTTTCTCGGAATGATTACCACAAAAGCAGCACTTATCACTATCAATTACCTTCCAAGCTTGTAACTTATCTCTAGTCATCAATCTGTTCTTCATAGCAAGCCAGAGGATGAAAGCATGTCTTGGAGTGTTTCCTGAGAACCAGATTAGCTTTGCCCATCTCACTTTGCTTTGAACTGGACTAAGGCTCCTCCAAAGACTGTTAATAGAGAACTCACTATTCTTACTAGCTTTCCATCTAATCTTGTCCCCAAATCCTGAGCTCAGGCAGTAGTTATCCTGAATATAATCCCAGGCATTTGCAGTATTATCATCAATGGGATCTGGGAAGGACCATTTGTTGTTTTTCCATAAGGTACAGAGTTTGGCAGCTTTATGAACTTCATCATCTTTAATTACTAAGTTGGGGAATCTGTCAACTATAGCAATCCCATTTGGCCAGGGATCATTCCAGAAATAAAAGTCTTTACCATCTCCCAGATTATACTCAAAAAAAGAAGCAATTAGAGGCCTAATCTTGAGCAAGCTCCTCCAACTCTAGGAGCTGTCTAAGGGTTTAGAAATACCCCAAAAGCTTGAAAGCTTCAACTTGTTCTCAATAACCCAATTTGCCATAATGAAGGTTTCAGAGTAACCAAGTTCCAAATGTGCTTAGTTACAGCAGCAACATTCCACAGGAAAACAGCTTTAACCCCTAAACCACCACAACATTTACTGGAGCAGACTTTCTTCCAGTTAACCAGACTACCCTTCTTCTCAGAATCACTTCCATGCGAAAGAAACTTCCTACAGCAATCCTCAACACCCTTGATCACAGACTTTGGCAAAATGAAGGTAGTACATTAAAAAACATGCATGCCGAGCAAGACAGAATTGATTAACTGCAGTCTACCTCCATAAGAAAGACACTTTGCTGCCCGAGAGTTAATTCGAGCTGTAATTTTGGAGATTAAAGAGATGTAGATATCTTTATTCAGCTTTGTTGAGACTAAAGGCAGCCCCAAGTATTTCACAGGAAGAACACCTATGTTAAAATTCAAACACTCCCTAATCTCATTCTTTACAGGGCCATCAGGACAGTCAAAATAGATAAAGCTTTTTTGAAGATTTGGGGTGAGACCAGAAACTTTAGCAAACTCATTAAGAGTATTCTTTAGCATCATAACACATTTCACATCCCCATTGCAGAAAAGAAACAAGTCATCAATAAAAGCTAGATGACACAACTTGATTTTTTTACAACTCTTATGGTATTTAAACTCAGTCCAATCTCTAGTATTATGCATCAACATCCTAGACAGAAAATCCATACAAAGCACGAAGATCAGGGGGGAGATAGGACCCCCCTGTCTAATACCTCTACCACCAGGAAAAAACCCACTAATTCACCATTTATGTTAACAGAAAACATAGCATACTTTATACAGGACATCACCAACATAATGAACTTCCTAGGGAATCTAAGCCCTATTAACACCTCCTCAATGAAATCCCAAGCTACTGAGTCATAAGCTTTTTGCAAATCAACTTTAAGAGCACAAGAATTACCCTTCTCCCTATGGTAATTTCTCACCAATTCATGAGCTAACAGAATATTATCAGCTATTCTCCTTCCAGGAATGAAAGTTGATTGGCTATTACTAACTAACTTGTTCAGTAAACTACTCAGTCTTCTAGCCATAACTTTTGAAATGATTTAATACATTACATTACAGCAAGAGATAGGTCTATAATCATTAATAGTCTTAGGGTCATTAATTTTAGGAATTAGAGAAATGACAGTAGCATTAGCTTGTTTGAGCATAATACCTGATCTGAAGAAGTCTTTTACAGCATCAATTATATCCTCCCCAATAATGCTCCAACTCTTTTTGAAAAAATTGCTATTATACCCATCAGGTCCTGGGGCTTTATCACCATTAATATCAAATAAAGAAGACTTTATCTCATCATCTAAAACAACAGCATCTAAGTAATCTCTATCTCCATCATCCAGCATATGACCATAATCAAAGATTGCAGGATTTGTATTTGTTCTGTTCTGCTCAGCAGACCCAATAAACTTCATGTAGTGTCTCAGAATCTCATCTTTGATCTTATCATTATCCTCAATAACAACTCCTTCAGCAGATCTAATAGCCACAATTCTCTTCCTTGCTTCTCTCTGCTTTATGCATATATGGAAGAACTTTGTATTCTGGTCCCCTAAACAAATCCACTGCATTCTAGACTTTTGCTTTGCAATACTTTCTTCCCAGCTCAAAAGCTTGAATAAGTGCATACTCACAGCCCTCTCTTCATCATGTAGCACTTTATTAAAAGGATCATTTTGAAGATCTGCCTGCAACTTTGTAATTAGCTCTCTAGTCTGAATCACTTTAGCACTAATCTCACTAAAATTTTCTTTATTTTAGTATACTTGGTACATGGTGAAACCTATTACCCTTTTCTCCCAAACATCTTTAACAATATTCATAAAGTTTTGGTGCTCACACCAAACATTGAAGAACTTGAAACTAATTTTCCTCTCACTAGGTCTTGATCTCATACTTACTACCAGAGGGCTATGATCTGAAATAGTAGGAGATCTAGCATCATAAAATGACTCAGGCCATTTCTCTAGCCAACAATTATTCACAAAACACCAGTCTATTTTCCTCCAAATACGATCATCACCATACTGGTTATTTGTCCAGGTAAAATTACTTCCAATCTTCTTAAGCTCAAAGAGATTCGAATCACTCACCTAGTTTTTGAAATCACCAGCAGCCTGAGTATCCACATCATTCCCACCCATTCTGTTAGAGTTACTCATACAGAGTTAAAATCACCAAAAATGATCCATTTCTCCCTCATACTTTGGCTAATCTCCAATAACTTATCCCAAAGATCAATTCTATCAACAGCTACATAAGAACCATAAACAACATTGCGAAAATACTGAACTTATCTCTCCACTATTTTGCAATGAATAAACTGGTTATGCATAGCAGTAAGAACAACTTCAATCTCATTCTTATCATATATAAGCCAAATCCTCCCCATAGTTGAACAATTGTAATTATTAACAACCTCCCAACCAGGCAACTTAGCTTTTAAGGACTTCCACACACTATCAAATTTATTAACATTCACTCTAGTTTCAATTATACCCATCATCTTCAATTTATTCCTGCAAATCAAAGAAACCATCTCTGATTGCTTATTTGGGGAGCTCAAACCCCTAATGTTCCAAGTGCATATCATCTATCAATATCCAGCATTCTGGAGTTCAGCCTTGCCTTACTCCCTCCTTTGCCAGAAATAGTACTCCATTTCATATTTTTCCCACCATCTGCACCTACTATGTCATTTCTATCCATTAAAGCACTGAAGTTATTTGAAACCTCAGGGCTCTTAGGATTTTCAGTTATCTTCTGAACAACAGTATTCTTCCCCACTGATTTAGTCACTACAGAACTGCCTTCAAGCACTTTAATACTATCATTCACTTGTTCATGAATTGTTTCTTCCACATTATCCACCATTACATTTTCTATAACCTCCTCCATTTTATTATGCTTCTTTTCAACATTTAAAGGCCCTAAAGCTTTCCTGACATCCTGATTTATTATGCATGTATTCTTTGAGTGACCCATTATACAACATTTTTCACATATGAGGGGTTTCCATTCATAATGAATCTTCTGTCTGAACACCATTCCATTTTCATCTAGCATTTCAACAACATCTGGAAATGGACCAGTTGCATCCATCTCAACCAAGATTCTAGCAAACCCTAGCTTAGTTTTGCTAACAGTGCATAGGTCACTATACAGTGGTGTCTCACAAAAACTTCCTATCTTACTTAGAATTTCTGAATTCCAGCACTCCCATGGTAGACCTGGTAGTTGAATCCATATTGGGACAGATCTCAATTCACTAGGATCCATAGACATTCTAGGCTGCCATTTCTTCAATAACAGAGGTTTCTGATCAAATGTGTATGGACCAGATCCAAGCACATTACTACAATCTTCCTCAGAACTAAACTCAAAAAGGAACATAGAAGCATTAATGCGAATCACATTAAATAGACCAAACTTATTCCATCTGTTTCTAAAAAAAGAGTTAATCCTCTCAAATTTAGGGTACATACCATATACGCATCCCACCACAGCAAATTTCCATCTCTCTTCTCCATTAGCCACATCTTTAGAGTTGAAACTAACAACACGACTTCCATCTCTCACTACTGGAGGAATAAACTTCAGTTCATTAGATTCACATCTGGATCTGTTATCAAAAAGAGAACTCCGTTTCTTTGGTTGAGCATCCTTCGTCTCTTTCACTTCATCTAGCACCACTACATTTGTTATTTCATCGCACAACTGATTCTCAGTAGTATCAATCACAGATACGTCTTGCTCCATCACCTCTACTGGTTCTGGAACAACCTCATTTGTCACCTGAACAGTAGTCTCAACATTCTTTTCCACTATCGTCGGAGTAACAGACGATTTCGACACTCTTTTCCTCGCCATAACGGCCACAACGTACGTTAGCAGGCTAACAAGCGCTGAGAGAGAAAGAGGAGAGAGAAATACAAATAATTTTTTCCTAGAGACATATAAGTGAAAAATTGATAAATTATTATATTTAAATACAAATAATTTTTTTTATAAATATGATTTACTATATATAGAAAAAATTATAAACTATTAAATATAACTTAAATATACAGTAAAATAAATATATATGCTTAAAATTTATTAATAATTAAAAAATAGAAATATATATAGTATATCTTAATGAATTTCTTTGTTTAAATTGTCTAATTTTTTCACTTTAAAGAATGATTTTAATTTTTAATTCGAAATTTATAATATACTATTGTTATCATTAATTTTACTGTTAAAATTTACATTTTTTATAATTATATGGTTAACTTCTGATTGACGTCAATTAATTAGGATTTTAAAAGATTTTATTTTTGCTGTATTTTACATATATAGGTAAAACAACCAGTATTTTAAAAAGAGTTTATCAAAAGAATCAAGAAGAGTGGGTCCCCCATGTATCTGCCACCGAGTTGGTTATTTTGTAATTAAATTAGAAAAATTGGCCATTTATATTCAGCAACAATTGGTATTTATGTAATAACATAAGAAAGTATATAGACATGAAAGGAATAGACTAAAATAGACCTTTAAGCAATTTTTTTCTATAATGATTATTATGAAATTATCTCAAAACCTTTGGATTTTTAATAAAATGAACCCAAAACACTGTTTAATGTACAGTGTTTTGGGTTCACTTTTGTACTATTATATAGAGAACAAAGGATCAATTTACCCCCTCAACTTGGCACAAAATATCAAATGTGTCATTTTCGCCGCTTTTGGTACAAATCAACCCAAAACTTGCATTTTTAGCTCAAATCAGCCCCTCGTTCATCTTGCCCACTCTCAACTTGCGTTTGAAACACACTCTCCTGGTTAAAAGATTAAGTAGTCCTTACTATTTTTAAAAAAAATACAAATCAATACCTAAACTTTTAAGATAAATTACAAATTAATACCTGAACTTAAAAAAAATACTTAAATTTTTTCTAAAAAAAAAATTTAAAAAAAACAATTGGAGGAAGAGCAGCTGAGCTACTCCTCCTCCGGCTCGCCATGGAGTAGACCCATCTAGGTCTGCTTCTCCATCGTGGAGGAGCAAACCCAGATGGGTCTGCTCAGGCGAAGAGCAGACCCATCGGGTCTGCTCCTCCATCGTGGAAGAGCGGACCCGATGGGTCTGCTCCTCCACCGTGGAAAAGTATACCTAAATGCGTCTGCTCCAGCGAAGAGCAGGCCCATCTGGTCTGCTCTTCCACGTTGGAAAGCAGACCCAGATGGGTCTGCCCTCTACCGTGGAGCTGGCCCATCTGGGTCTGCTCCTCCACGGTGGAGGAGCAGACCCAGATGGGTCAGCTTTGAGCTTCGACGAAAAAAAGAAATTTTACGGAAAAAAGAAACCTTTGATTTGCTAGATAAATCGAAGATAAATTAAATCTAATTATTAGAACTTATTTTCCTCGTGGGATCAATAATCCGGATTTTATAATTCTTTTACTACTTGTGAATTCGTGTACTTGCGGTTTTCATCGAAATCGTCGATTGTCAAAAACTTTGTGATTTATGATCTCGATCTAACGAATTAATCGGTCCACAAAAAAAGTCAATTTACATGTTTTGATTAACTAGTCCGTAAATAAAGTTCAATTTACGCTCCTGATGGACATTCAAGGAAGGACCCAAATTAACGGTAAATAATAGTTTAGGTACTAGAAAGAGCAAAACTAAAGACCAGGCACTAGTTAATCAAAACACGTATAGTGAAAAAGACCTAATTATGGGTTTATCTAAGTATCATTCTAAATCGATTTTAATCTGTTGATATCTGAAATTTATTTAGATTTTAATCATAAATTTAATCACTTTATTTTATAAAGTTCGTGATTAAATTTTAAAAATGTATAAAGTTTGTGATTGAATTGTAAAAATGTATACAGTTCGTGAATTTATTCTTAAGTAACCTAAAAAATATTGTATTTTGATGTGTCACTAACGTGGCCACTAATAACAACCTCTGACTTTTACGTCGGCAATTTTTACTGAATTTTCAGTTGGTGTATGAACTTGCCAAAAAAATGATAGTTCATGTACAAATATGACAGCTTTTATAAATCATGAGTAAATTACAAAAATGCGTATAGTCAATAGATTTACATAACATTAACTCTAAAAAGAGTAAGATATTTTGTTTTAGTAAACATGATAACATCACAAAACTGATATGTGCAAACGATAATTTTTAAAATATCAAACTTGTCTCATTTGAATTCATTTTTGAGGTATTTCTCTTAAAATAATCCCTTAATATATAAGCCAAATAACCAAAAAAAGCCAAATCTTTCAAACAAATTCACAAACCTTTTAATTTTATTAAATTTGTCGTGAAATACAGGTTTTTATTTCAATAATATCCAACTACGTGATTTTGCTGATGTGGCATCTACGTGGCGCTGATGTGGCATCCCAGACATCACCGTCACATAAGCAAAATCGCGTAGTTGAAAATAATTGCAATGAAATCCTGTGTTTCAAGATAAATTGGATAAAATTTAAAGGTTTGGACTTTTAAAAAACTTTCATGAAAGGTTTGACCTTTTTGGTCATTTAGCCTAGGTCTCTTTAGATAAGTATCTATAGAAAGCTAAAATATTCTAAAAAATACAACGTCAAAGTTTACTTTTGAAAAATACAATTTATACTTTTTTCTTTGCAAAACTAACTTTTGTTATTCTCAATTTTTTTTAATATAAAAAATATGATTTGGTTAACTAGTGTTATCCAACATGTGACTAATGCTATACTAAAAAATAATTTATATTTTATATGCACAATTTTAGTTTACTAAAAAATTAATTAATTATAAATTTTCAACAGTTTACCCACGGTTCACTAACGTTATTCTAAAAACAAAATTATAAAAAATATAAAAAGGCCAATAGAGTTTTTTACACAAAAAAATACAACTTATAACCATACATTCAAAATAAAAATTATGACCCATCAAGCAACGGTTAACCCAACGTCTACTAAAAGTGTACTAAAAATAAGGTTATTGGTGTACCATTAATACACCATTAGTTATCTAGCAACAAAATAAAATTTAACAACAGTTAACTAACGATTTTATTAATAATATATTCTATTTATTACAAGTTATCCAACGGACTACCCAATGTTAACCATTGGTTATCCAACACCCAAAAACATTACAATTCTCACAAGCATTTCTTCAAACATCTAGAGTGCAGGCTGTTCAACACCAAGAAATCGAACCACCACTACATCACCACCGTCGTTCAAAAAAAAAACAAAAAATGGATTAACCAACACCCAAAATATTAATTCGATTTTAGATCTGAAAAAAACTTGACTGAAACAATGTGTACAAGGGCTTGTGTGCGACGGCGGCGGGCTTAGGACGACGGCAGCTAGCATAAATGGCATCGACAGAAGTGGGATCTGACGAACGGCGGCGGCAGTGAGATCTGACGAACGGCGGCGGCAGTGAGATCTGACGAACGGCGGCGGCATTGAAATCTAAAGAACGGCGACAGACGGTCATCTCTTCACGAACAGCGGTAGCTTCAAGTCCACCGGCGAACAGCGACAACTTCAACAGTTGCTTTCTCTGATTTCTCTCTTCTTCATTCTTTACTGCCATAGTTTTAAGTTTGATTTGAAGAAATTAGGTTATGAATGGATTAGAGAAACATTTGATATTTGTGTAAAATTAAAAGTATAAAAATAAAAAAAAAAGAATAAATTATATTTTTCAAAAGTAAAAGTTAGGAATGTAATTATGGGATTAAAAGTTTATAAGTCGTAGTATTTTGCCTAATTAACTCTTTAGCCTAATATATATATAAAGATGAAACTTATATTTATTTATTCCTAAAAAATGATGAATAAGATAATATATAACCAAAAAGTAACAATTTCTTTTATATTATTTACTCTTAATCTTAACATCTAAATTTGAATCATAAATCGACATAAGAAGAGAAATATGCTCAATCTTTTTTACTAATCTTTTAAGTAGGATGTCAACTTAAAATTTAATAATAATATAGATGATTTTAATATAAAATGAGTTACCTTAAATTTAATTAATACAAAATCATTAAATAAAGTACTAATCCAAAAGCGAGTTTGATGAGGAACATAACATAGAAATCCCAATCCAACCTGTGAAAGTAAAGGCAGTCATGGTAAGCACGATGGCACCACCAACAAAAGAAAGAGTATTATAGTAACTAACTAGTCAACGAGAACATTAATTACATTAGCTTAATTTTTATTATTTTTTTTGCCACAAGTGGCAAAAACCTTAACTCAAAATTTTCGCATAAAAATTGACACGCTCAAGACGGCATACTAAAAACTACGACTAAAAACAAGAATAAAAAAACATCAAAAGTCTCAAAAATAAAATACAAGCGGAATTTCTAAAGAAATCCAATCCCGAATATGCAAACTCCATATTACAAGATTTAAAGAGAAACACCGAGTGAGAAAAACAATAAAAGATAACCGTGTCGATGTTATTCTCCATATTTTGAAAAGTCCTCTTGTTTCGACACTTTCAGATCTCCCAAACCGTAATAAACCACAACAGTCTCCATAATCTCGAATAAGGACCCAAAGGCATAATTTTACGCCATTGCCACAAGAACTCCACAAAAGAATTCAAAAGACACCAAAAAACACCCTCCTTGCAAAATATTATATCAATTTTTTCTAGCGAAATTACAATTAATTAAAATATGGTCTTGAGTTTCCACCACACCACAAAAAGAACAAAGAGAATTGTCTATAGAAATAATATTACGATTTGCTAAAAAATTAAGAGAAGGGAGTCGGTTACGAGCAAAGAAAAAACTTTACTCTATGTGGAACTTGAGATTTCCGCACAATTAAATAAGGATTATTTACCCCATTAATTGCATAAGCTTATTATAAAGGCAATATAAATTTATAAATCTATAATTTTGTAAGTAATGAGGATTATATCTAAAAATAGATTAAACATATCAACTCATAAATAATATACTATAATATAATGCAGTATGTTAAATTATTTTTATAATAAATTAGTTAATATTTCAATAAAAAAACTATAACTGTAAAATTATTTTAATAATAATATACATCTTTTCATAAAATTAAATAAACAGTTTTTAAAAATTAATTATTATTTTTATATAGATTAATTTATTGCTAAAATAAGTATTTTTTCCATTTGATTTTTCATTTTTTTAACTGTTTGAAGATAATTGTTAGAATTTAAAAAATTTATAAAGTTGACTGACAAGACTATTTAAGTTATTTTTATGAATATTTCTAATTAATATGGTTATAATTGTAGATAATAAAATCATATAACTAAAATAAATTTATTTATTTTTCAAAATCACTATTTTATTTTATTTTATTATTATAAAAAATGACTAGTAATTTTTTTTTAAAAAAATAAGAGCTTCGGTGGCGCCTAACTTTTTAATTGAGGTTGGCAAAAGGTTCACATGGGATTCACTTGAATCATTCATAAATCATAATGCAGCAAGAGAAAAAAGTAAAACCATTTTCTTTAAATTACTCTTCCAAATTTTCCAAAGTTTGCTGATTTTTTTTTTTTTGATAATTAAGTTTGCTAACTTTGTTTGAGAGATCTGAATTAATCGATGGTGATGGTGGACATATCCAATAAGAGAAGAGCTTTGCTCAAAGTTATTGTTCTTGGTGATTCTGGGTATGTATTTAATTAGTTTCCCTTTAGTTTCTTATTTTAAGTTGCATCTTTGTTTCATTAATTTCTTTTTCTCCTTCTTTTTATTTATGGATTCAGAGTTGGAAAGACTTCGTTGATGAACCAGTATCCTATATATTTTATGAATTCTGTTTCTTTACATTATAGTATCATTTACAACTTACAACTATAATTAGCTCAATCGTAAAGAATCGTTTTAGAGAGTTGTCGATGATACATTCTCACCGTAACGTTGTTTTTGTTTCATTTTGGTTTACGTAATTTGACTTGTTTCATTTTGCTGACTAAATTTTAATTTTATTTCAATTAGAAGGAATTTTTCGATCACCAATCATACAGACATCGAATTGATTTTTCACCGATTATGTTTTTAATTATAAGATACATTTTGGTATAATTACATAAACAATAATTACGTATAATTTGGCTAAAATCACTTAAATAAAAATTTAATATTAAAAATAAAATAAAGAAAGTACAATAACCAAAAGAAATGCAAGCAAAGTACAGTGATGTCTAGAATCTATTATACAAAGAGTTGTAGAGTCTCAAATTATTTTTTTTTAAATAAAATTACATGGCTCAAGTAACTTGATCTTTTTCAATTGATTGGTTATTTGACAAAATAAATAGGAATAAAGGATCAATTGGGCGTGCGAATTTGTGTCTTGGGGTCAAGTAAGTACACTTTAATTTTTTGAGTCAATTAGATCCTCAAACTTGTGCTTTTGGGTCAAATAGATCACTTTAGTCAATTAAGTTCCCCAAATTTATGTTTAGGAGTTACTTGACCTAAATTAAAAGAATTTGGGATCTAATTGACTGATAAAATTAAAAATGACTTACTTGAACCGAAAACACAAATTCGAAGATCTAATTGATCTAAAAAGTTTAAAATGTACTTATTTTACTCTGAGATACAAATTTGAGGGCCGCATTGACCATTTATTCAAATAATTAGATTTTTCCTTGTCTCGTCTCAGCTAGTTAAAAAAATTAAAGTTATTTCAGAATTCATATGTTTATGTGATGTTGGTTCATTAACTGGTAATTAAGATATGTGTATAAGAAGTTTAATCAGCAGTATAAAGCAACAATTGGTGCTGATTTTGTCACCAAGGAACTGCTGCTTGATGATAAGCTGGTCACCTTGCAAGTAAGTAATTCATGTTTTACAATCTAATTAATATAAGAAGTAATTACCTCATAATATATATACAATAAATTCAATTGTGTATAATTATAAATAGATGAGTAAATATGAATTGGCAGATATGGGATACAGCAGGGCAGGAGAGGTTTCAGAGTTTAGGATCAGCATTTTACAGGGGAGCTGATTGCTGTGTTATGGTGTATGATGTCAATGTGCATAGATCCTACGAAACACTCAACAATTGGTATCAAGAATTTCTCAAACAGGTAACTTTCTCGTTATACTACTAGAAAACAGCAAATTGCCGACAGAAAAATATTGATTTACCGACATATTTCAACTTTTTACCGACGGAAAATTAGTTTAGCAACGGATTTTACTCTTTTAGCGACGGACATATACGTTGTTAATAGACTGTTTTCTAGTATCCCTCAGGAGTCGAAGCTCTCAAAATTTGAACATATATTAATATTATTATAAATGATTGCAGGCAAATCCAGTTAATCCTCAAGCATTCCCATTCATATTGTTTGGAAACAAGATAGATGTGGATGGTGGAAGCAGCCGAGTGGTATATAAAACTATAACAATTAATTATATGTTGAATTCAAACAATATATGATTTATTTAAATTAACAATAAGCAAATAAATAAATATAACTTTATATTTTACATTGCAGGTTTCAGAGAAAAAAGCAAGAGATTGGTGTTCTTCGAAAGGAGATATACCATATTTTGAGACCTCAGCGAAAGAGAATTATGGCATCGATGAAGCATTCCAATGCGTTGCTGAAAGTGCACTAGCTTCTGAATATGAACATAACATGTAAGAATATCACTTATTCGAGTTAAAAGAAATACGGTTTATAAAATATAGGATTCGAGTTAAAAGAAATACGGTTTATAAAATATAGGACTTTTACAGAACGGTTACCATTGCTTATTTTGTTATATTTTAGTAATTGAATTTTTATTTTATGTCGACAGGAAGATACTGTTTGTCTGATAATTATAATGTGGCAACAAAAATTATATAGTTAACCAATTTTTATGTTGCCATGTAAGCAATTATTGGCCTGAATTGCTATAGTAACCCGTTGATATAAAAATAAAAATACAGTTATTAAAATGTAACAAATCGAACGATAGTAGTCGTTTTATGAAAATAGTATGACCATAGAAAACTTGAACCCTCACTTATTGTGAATTAGAACCTTTCTTATGTTCATTTTTTAAGTCAAAAATCATTAATAAGAAAAATGAATCTATCTATCTATAAATATATACCATATACTTTAAATCTAATGAGTTTGGTCAAGTTTTTTTTAAAAGGTTGCTCAATATACCAACATATAATTTGGAGCGTGGCCAATCAGACCACATTCACTCGAAACGAGTCATGTGTATTATTTGGCTATGTTTGAAAGAATATTAAACTGGAAAAATTTAAAAATCATAATTTGTATAAAAAACGAGCTATATTTATTGGTTAAAAATTTATTTTTCTTTTTGAATGTTATTTCCTTATCCCTTTTTTCTATTCTTACAGTTATTTTCAAGGGATTTCAGAAACTGTTTCGGAAGTTGAGCAAAGAAGCGGTTGTGCATGCTGATATGTTGCTGAGAAATGTATTAAATGTATCAAGATTCAATCTTTTTTCGCTCAATGTTTCATTCTTTGGTTGTTTTTATATTAAGTTTGTGTTTATATATACTCCCTCCGTCCCGTTTAAGAAGGGACAAATGACTTTTTCATATATATTAAGAAAGCATTAATTACTATAGTGTTTTCTTATTTTACCCCTATTTATGATAGTGTTGTATTTTGTGTATAAGCTTATAGTCATTAATTATGGAAAGAGACATAATTAATTCTAGAGACATATCTTCTGCAGTTCAAAGGCAGAACTTCTCTTCTTCAAGAATTGTCCCTATCATTCTGCCGCTTATTTGGAAGTGGAAAATTCCACCAAGGATTCAATTCTTTTCGTGGCTTCTCATTCAAGACCGTATTTTTTCCAATACTTTTTTGGTGGCGAGAGGTATTATCCAGCCGGACCTCATTGGTTGCTTGGTTTGTAATTTGGAGGAATCGAACATTCACATTATTTGCCATTGCCGATTTGCTTGGAAATTTTGGTGTTATGTTTTGGCGAAGTGTGACATTTTATGGGTTTGTCCTCCATCGATTACTGGTTTTTTCAGCTTATGGTGTTCGTATACTCATGCTTCGTTCAAAGATATTTGGCGTTTAATTTGGTTCTTTGGCGTTTGGGAATTGTGGAAAGCTCGTAATAATAGGGTCTTCAATGATATGGAGAGTTCGTATGAATCTTTAGCTTTTCTGTGTATTAGCAAGGCGGTTCAATTTTATTGTTCTTTTCATCCTCATTTTCCATATAACGGAAATGATATCTTTAGATGTTTGGATTCTTTTGTAATCTCTTCTTGATTGTTCCCTTTTAGGGCCTTTTTGTCTTCCACTTCTTGTGGTAGTGCTAATAAATTATCATTTATCTAAAAAAAAAGGGGGTAAAAAAGGAAAATTCATATAAATTGGCACAAAAAACACGATATGGCCTTATTAAGTGGGACAAATAAAAATGGAATATGTCCCTTGTTAAATGGGACGGAGGGAGTAATTAGCTTTAATCATTAGATTCATAAGCTGTTTAACTGATACCTATTTAAATCGACAGAATCTAATTTATGTAAGAGTAAACCTTCAAAAAAACCCACAGGGTAGTTATTTTTCATTTTTTTTATTTCTCTAAAAACTTTTCGTTTATATATAATTTTAATTCAACGGAGAGTTTTTCGGCGAAATTATGCATACATGTTAAATTTTTAGCAAAATAAAAAGTAAAATTTAGCTGCTACATATGTATGTTTTTTAAATAGTAATAACTAAATCAAAAAAAAGTTAAAATTTAATAATTAAATTAAAACAAATCAAGTTTACAAAATCTATCTTAAGGTCCTATGCTTTCATTTTTATTTTACTTTTGTCCCTGTATGTTTTTATTTTTTTTCTTGGTTTTTATATTTTCGAAAACAGTTTTATAAAGTCTTTCTATTAATATAAATATTGTGCATTATCCGTTGATACAAAACCAAGTAAAACTATTTTTGAAAGTACATACACCAAGTAAAAAAATTAGAAGAAATTCATAAAAATATTTTAGAAAGTAAAGGGAACAAATAAAAAAATAAAAGCACTTACAAATAAAATAAAGAAAAAAAATACATAGACATTAGGATAAGTTTTGTCATCAAAATTTGGTCATTAAATAAATTTTTAAGAGATGTGATCACAGTGGCTTAACTAATTAAATATAAAAGGGGTAAAATATACTATTTTCATAAATAATATGTAAAATTTAAAATTAACTAAAATTAAAAGGTACAATATATAATATTTTTTAGATAACTAATACAAATAAAAATCAACTTTATATAAAAAATTATATTTTTTGAAACAACAAGAGGGATAAATGCCCTCTTATCATACATGTGGCTCCGCTACTGTGTGATCATAAACTGTTTTAGGTTAATTTTTAGCTTAATAAATATAGTATTCCACTTTTACAATATTTTTTATATACGGGTTAAACTTTTAAAAATCGCCAATTTTATTAAATTTTTCAATTTTCAGTTGCATCTATAACCATTTGTTTAAATCAAAGTGCAAAAAAATTTAAATATGTTCTTTATAATTATAATTTTTATTGTAAAAAGAAAATTGTAACAATATGAGGCAAAATGAAAGACATGTTTGAATTTGTTTTTACTCTAATTGAATAAATGGCTACAATTAAAAGTGAAAATTGAGAAATGAGCCAAAATTGACAATTTAAAAAATTTAGACCATAAATAAAAAAATTTGAAAAGATATAATATTTTTAGACGATAAAGCGTTAATTTGAATAGTCATGTACCCTACCAATGAGTTGAAAATCAAATAGTATAAACGCTAAGCAGCACTCTGCTAGGTTATAAGATCAATTTTTTACGCAAGTACCTCACCTTCCCCATTTGGTTGGAAAAAAATAGTCATGTACCTTCAAAAATCATTTTCTTTACTCACAGAATGCATAACTTTTCAAGTTATAAAAATATAATAACATATTCTTTTTATCCCATTCAAGAAAGGATAGCTCATTTCCAGATCCTCAAACAATGCCACTTTTAATTATCTGGTCCTTAAACTAAATTTTGTCCGTTTCTATTATTTCAATTTAGCGAAAACATTTTTAAGTCTTTAAATGACAAAAAACGACGATGCTTTTCATTATAATTTTTACCCTTAACGACGTCGTTTTTTCATTCATAGACTTGAAAATGCATTTTCACAAAGTTGAAGGGTCAGAAATAGATCAAATTTAATTTGAGGATTAGATACTCAAAAGTGTTATTGTTTAGAGACCTGAAAATATATTTTTCTTTTAAAAAAAGGACAAATGCATCTTGCACATAGATTAAAACAATAACTATATATATATATATTACCAAAATTAAAATAACCCAAGAGTCCAAAATGAAAAAAAGAGCATATAGCCCAAAATCTTCAATTTTCTAGAAACTCGAGATCTCCAGAAGTTCAAAATCTCTAGAATCTCAGGATTTTCAAGTTGCTAGGAGTCCAGGATCTCCAAATTATTAGAAGTTCAGGATCTCCGAGTTACTAGGAGTTAGGATCTCCAGAAGTTTAAGATCTCCAACCTGCTAGAATTTGGAGTTCATGATCTCTAAAAGTCCATGATCCCCAGAAGCTCAGGATCTTCAAAAGCTCAAGATCTCAAAAGCTCAGTCTAGAACACAAAAATTTATAACCATGATCTTCAGTTTTAGCATGTGTTGGCACTTTATCAAAGTGACAGTTTTTATGAAGTTAGAGAACATTAGAAGTTGGAGAATGTGGATAGTTGGAAAGAAGTGAGCATCTAATAGTTTTTATAAAAGCAGAAAAAGTGGAAAGTGGAAACGTGGGCAAGCAGTTGAGAATTTGACAGTTCTGAAGTGACGCTATAAATAGTAGAAGAAGATAATGATTTGAATTCTCAATCGAAATCAACAAAAACTCAAAAACTATCAGGAGAATATCAATGTCAAACATTAATTTTTATGAAATTACTTATACGCAGTTCATATTTTTCTTGTTTTCAATCTCATGTTTCCAACATTATTTTCAGTCGTAATTTCGTTTACAGTGTTGATTTTTAATTACATAAGCTTTCTTTTGTTTTCAAACGTTCTTTAGGAGATTTTTTTACGAACCGCTTTGATTTTTTTACGTCCTTTGAAAATCGTTTACATTCGCTTGATTATTTTTTAAATTTTAATTTGAGAACAAACCGTTATCTTAAAAAAGAATTACAGGAAACAATTTGGCATTTCCCAGTGGACTATCAGAAAGATGGCTCCAAGAACTCGCAGTATTTAAAAAAAAGATATAGCCGAGCCTGAGGAGGAGGACAGTGCGCCTGCTACTGTAGGGCCAGAAGAACTTATTCACTAAGCGGTTGAACAATTTGAAAAATTACATGCGCCTCTTGACCATAAAAATTTAGGCCTCACAAAATGTTGTTTCTGTAGTAGGACTTGTTACCGCAGAAAAGGAGAATGTTGAAATATAAAAAATAAAAAAAAAGGCGGAAACCACGGCCTTAAAAAACAAATTAGGCCGAAATCACGGCCTTAAAAAAACAAATTGGGCCGAAACCACGGCTAAAGAGTAAGCTGAAAGAATTTGGAAAATATAGATTTGTAAAAATAAGAGAAAATTTCAGCTTCTCTAGAGTTGGCCAATCTATGGCTCGTTTCAATTTTTCTTTTTTTTCATTTTACTTGTATTATGTGTTTAAATATTTCTATCGTACTATTGAATTCTATAAATTTAAGAAAGATAGACATGTCAACCACCTTTTTTTACTATTGCTGGAGAATCTATAATTATTGTAATCGTGGGGACATAAGAACTGCAATACAGTGGAGAGCGCCTAGAACTGTTGAGCATTTGGAACTTGCGGAGTATGGACCTACTAGAGATGTTGGAACATTTGGAGTTGCTAGAGCGATTGGAATTGCTAAAGCGTCTGAAGCATCTGAAACTGCTAGTTGAAGCGGATGCAACTGTAAACAACATGAAGTATTTGTGAGGTTGGTTTAATTTTGATTAAGAAAATTTATATATAAATGGTTTTACTTTTAAAGCAATTCATATATAAGGGGCATTGTTTATACCAAAATTAAAATAGCCCAAGAGTCCAAAATAAAAAGAAGCCTATAGTCTAGAATCTTCAATTCTCCAAAAACTTAGGATCTCCAGTAGTTCAGGATCTCTAGAAGCTCAGAATCTCCAAGTTGCTAGGAATTCAGGATCTCTAGAAGTTCAGAATCTCCAAGTTACTAGGAGTTCAGGATCTTCAAGTTGTTAGGAGTTCAGCATTCTAGAAGTTCATGATCTCCAAAAACTCAAGATCTCCAAAATCTCGAGATCTCCAAAAACTCAACCGAGAACACATAAGCTTGCTTTTGTTTTCAAATGTTTTTCAGGAGATTTCTTTACGAGCCATTTAGATTTTTTTATGTCCTTTGAAAATCATTTACAATCGCTTGATTATTTTTCAAATTTTAATTTGAGGTATAACATCTGGTACGTTCACACTCACTCAAAAGGCACAAACCTTTTTCTTTAAAAAAATTACAGGAAAAAAATATATATAAGTCATTAATTTTAAGAAGCGAAAATTTGACATGAACTTCTTAAGTAGAACATATAAAAATGAAAAATAAGACTTTTAAACCCTACAGAAGGAGACTATATTTTCCATTATTAGATATGAACAAAAAAAATTATTATTTAGGTGTTATCCATTTAAGTGGACTTGAAAAAAGTGGAAGGATTTTAAACTTTATTTGGTTAAGGGTAAATAGATTAGGAAAATATAACTTTCCGGAAAGTAACAATGACATTTGTCTAGTTCAAATTATGTTTTTCATTTCTCAGGAAGTTGTGTGTTTGACTTCCTTCTTGATGGAGTCTGCCTTCTGAACCGGTGAGTAAGACCTGCAAAACAAGGTAGAAGCTAACCGGACGGTGGTTGTCCGATTAACTCTCCGATGCTAAAGTCAGTTTAGAGCTTTGAGCAGCGTTTTGTGTATATGAATGTAATTGTGATTTTAGGCATACCTCGTGCTCCTTTTATAGTAGTCGAATATACCTTGTAAAGTCGTAATAGGCAGGTGAATCCTACTTTGTAGGAATTCGGCAACATCGTAGGGATTCTCCTAATTTGTCGAGATCTACCTTAATCTGATAAGAGTCCTATTTAGGAACGTCTTCCTAAATAGTCTTATCTTCCTAAGGTAGAGCTTATCCTTCCATATATAGTGTTTGTGTCCGAATAGTACAATACTTCCATTCTTGGTCGATTACCCGAATCCCGGACCTAACGCGCTTTGGGCGGATCATACGGGATTCGGTCTTTATTGGTATATCACCGAATCTTAAGGGATTCGGTATCAATTGGCGTATCACCGAATCTTAAGGGATTCGGCGTCTCCTTCATATCTTCGGATCTTCAGGGGGAGTCCGGTATCACCTGAGAGTGGATCTCCTGTGACTCGGCTCCATTATATTTACTGTAGGATTCGGTATCCATCATTAGCCCCCCCCCCCGCAAGTGACCTGAAGTAATTGGTATTCATGCCTTAGTGGATTTTAGCTCTTTTGGGGCTGAGTCCTCTTATATCAAGGGCGAGTCGTTTTGTATTCCGGGCGAGTCGTTTCATATGTTTGTGGGTGACGTTTCTTCTTTAGTAAGATTCTGCGTTGCCACGTGTCAACATTTAGTGATTTAATGATTAATGATTTTAAAAATTCTTCATATTTAATCTCTTCCCATTTCTTCTTTTCCCTCTCACTTGCTTTTCGAATTTATTCTTATTTCTGCAATTATTTTCTCTTCGTTCTTTGTCTGATCATTTGGTTCTTCGTGACTTGCTTTCTCCAGATTTTCAGGTATGTTCCTTTTCGTTATTTGGATGTTAAGATGGTTTTTCTGCTTGTATATGTTCTTCATGATCGTTGTTCTGGAAACTCCTTTTCTGTTCTTGGTGCTCTTCAATGTGTTCTTCAATATATTTCTTGTTTGATCTTCATTTTGTATTTATGTTTGTGATTTCCTGTTCTAGGATGCCTCTTAGTCGAGTGGAAGATGCATGCGCTACTATGGCTTTTACCAGATCAAAGTTTCGTAGGAGTGAAGTCTTAGATATCTATTTTAAGTATAGCTTTCCTTCCGATTATAGGGTAATATTACCTGGTGCCGATATGGCTGCCTCCGATTCTCCGGGTTCCTTTTGTAGGGCGGTTCTTTTCGAGGAGCAGTTTGCTGCTGGTCTTAGGTTTCCCTTAGATTCGTTTTTAGTAGAGGTGTGCAAGGATTTAAAGATTGCTCTGGGACAACTTTACCCCGGTACCATTAAAGTAGTGCTCGCCTTTTCGGAGACATGTAGGCTTCGGGGTTATGCCCCTTCTCTTAACGTGTTGTATTATTTCGTAGACTTTAGGAAGTGCGACGGTTGTTTCGTTTTCGCCCTTGGCAGAGGAGGGCGATCTCGTATTTATCTTCCTTGCCTAACCAGTCGCTGGTGGAGGCGTTTCTTTATTGTTTACCATAACTTTGTTTTTCTTCATTTGTCGGATGGTTTTTCTTCTCATCAAGTTCGGAGTTGTCCGTCTCCTTTAAGGTTATCTGAGTCGACACTTGCTTTCGACATATCATTCTGTGGTGCTCTTCAGTGTCCTGTCTTAGATGTCTTGGTTAATAGTCATCTTCGGCATCGATGGTTTCCTTTGGAGGATCCTCCTCGAGGCTTGGCGAATCTTTGCTACTCCTTTATTCAAGATATATTAATTTGCTTAAGTTCTTTTGATGTTTCTTTTGTAGGATGTCTTCTTCTTCTGACGATTTCCTTTCCGGATTTCAAGTAGATTTGGACGTTCCGATGGGCGGTCCTGATGCTCACATTGCCAACATTATTCCTGGCGATGTTGATGTGGATGTAATTCCTGCTGATGTTCCCATCGTCCCCGTCGAGATAGCGTTGCCTGCGGGCGATGAGGTTATTGTTGTAGATGATGATGACTTGGTTGATCCAGTAGGTGATGAGGCAGTCCCATCGCTATCTTCCCCTCTAGCATCATTTACTGTCTCGGGGGGAGTTCGGGATGTGAATTCAGGTGGGCTGATTGTTGCTGATTCGGAAGAGATTTCCTTGGGTCGAAACCTGGATTCTCCGTCTAGGAAGAGACGTCGAGTTGGCGATGGTTCTCCATCGAGGGAGAGTCTTCCTGGAAGCTCTTCTTCTGCCCCAGATTTGGTGCAATGGGTCGAAGGTCAGGATCCCGCTAGTTTGCTGAATCCTAGAGTGTTGGCGGAATACATCCGAACTTTGGCGATTCCTGATGACGTTGATAGGAGTAGAAATACTCCTATTTTCTATGTCGGTTTCGGGTCTTCTAATATGCTTTTATTGCTATAATTGAGCTATTTTGGATCTTATTGTGTGTTTTAGTATTTCAGGTTAAATACATGGAAATCAATGAGTTTTGGGTTTAATTTGAGCATTCCGAAGGTTTCCGAAGCAAAGAGACGTCGAAAGCACATTTGCAAGCCTGAAAATCTGACCCCGCTGCACTAATTTACGAATATGGACCAGTTCAAGGCTTCCAATGAAATTGTGTTCTTCATAAGAAATAAAGTAGACATCTTAAGCTTTCCAGAGGTTCAAGAACCAACTCATTTGGAGGTTTCTACATCGAGTTATGAAGTTTTGAAGTCAGTGGTTGTGCAGCAGAAATAGTGTCTCTTTCGAGACAAACTTTTGTGCATGTCTCGATCGAGAACCTCACCTTCTCGATCGAGAAGCAAGGAAAAAAATGGCAGAGAATTGTGAAATCTTGCTTCTCGATCGAGAAGATGACTTTAATGAAGCTTCTCGATCGAGAAGTGAAGAAAACTCAGAAAAATACCAAATTTTGAGTTTAGAGCTTTGCTTGGAACATTTCCTTATTAAGCCCAACAAAGTTTGTACTAGAATGTTTTATATTTCCTCTTTTGCTTTTTCCTATATAAGGCACCTTATCCCTCAACTTTAGGGTATCACTTATTATGTAACAACACTTTTAGTCATCTTTTAGGAGTAGAATAACTTAGGGTTTTGTGCCTCCATAGTTTCCACCATTGTTGGTGCTTGGAAGCTTTTATTGCTTTGTAAGAACAAGATTTACCTATTGAATACAAGCTTTTATCTTTGATTCTTCATTATCTTCTTTATGATTTATTGTTCTTCATTTAAGGTAATCATTCTCACTTTTGTTATGTTAATTAATTATTGCTTAGTTGTTACTTTAACTTTAATCATGAGTAGCTAAACTCCTAGTCTAGGGGTTGTTTATGATTGCTATATATGATTGCTAGATGATTGGTTAGGGTTGTATGGGTTAGGGTTTTGTTGTGTTTAATGATCTTAATGCTTAGATTAAGTTAGCTTCTTAATTTATGATTTGTGTTTGATTAGTGAGGGCGAGAGTTAAGCTAATCGAATAGACCTAGTTGAGCATAAGCTTAAGACCTAAATGCGCGAGAGTGATTTAGGGATTTAGCGGTTGTTTGGAGTTTGCGGATTAATCGGATTGATTGTTGTAGTCGACATCCAATTGCACGAGAGTGAGTTGGATTTCGACTCATTAATCAATTGTCGGTTCGTCAATTTCCGGCTCGAGAGAGCGGATTTAGATACCTTAGAATGGCTCGACCCGAACAAATACCCGTATACCCGACCTATTACCTAGGAGTCTCGTTGGCATGATTAGCAACCCTTAGGCGCTTTTAATTATTGTTTTTAATCCTTTAATCAATTAGTTGTTTAATTCTTAATTGCTTCTTAGTCTAATCAGTGATTGCTTAATTTTAGTTCCGTTGTTATTAATCAAAAATCCAACTTCTCTTTGCTTTCCGAATTGAAAATCAAACTCAATTTCATTCACTTTAAACCCCTTGTCTCCGTGGGATCGACATCCGACTTCCGGATTACTACGAGTTAGCATTTTTGCCAACAGACGTCACATGGTTTTGTTCTAGGCCGGGTCAGGAGCTTTCCGATCTGGCTTGTTTTCATGGTTTCTCTGTAAGTGTTTTCTTTCTTGAATATAATATTTTTTGATTCTGTTGTTTCCTTATTGATCTATTTTTGGTGTTGTAGGCTCTTCAATCTGTTTTGGTATTGAATGACCGCCGCCAGTGTGCTGAGGAGGAGGTTGAGCGTCTATCTTCCCTTTTGGCAACTTCCGAGTCTGAAAGGGCGAAGTTGAAGGCATCTTTGGAAGAGCATGATTCCCTTTTGGCGCAACTTAAGGCGCAGGATGCGATTAACGATCGCCATGTCAAAGTGATCGAGAAGAAAACCAATGACTTGACTCAAGAGATTGAGGTGCTTATTCGAATCAATACCCTTGTTGGCGGGGAGAGGGATAAGCTAAGGTCGGAGGTTGAAGGTCTTCACATCCGTTTACTTGATACGAAGGCTTTTTATTCTGCTTTGATAAGCGAGTATCGCCTTGCGATTGGGAGGAAACTTTTGGAGCAGAATCCGAATATTGATCTTTCTGGAGTTAATGAGTTGGATCCCCAGGCCATCGCTCGTGACCTTCTTGTCAAGATATCTAAGGACCGTGTCCAGTAGTTTTTCTTTTGATCATATTTCATAATGTACGAGTTTTGTTCTTTTGTAATTCGCGATTTATGAATATATTTTCTTCGTGCTTCTTCAAAAGTGCGCTTTTGCTTTATATCGGTTTTTCATTTATGTACTTGTCTTGCCTCGAGAGTTATTATAAACCCTTTTCTTGGTGTTTTTTTTATAGAGTTAATCTAAACTCTTTTATTTTTGTTTTTATTTCGAGTTAATCTAAACTCTTTATCTTTTGTGTTTTGAGTTAATCTAAACTCCTTTTTGGCGATTCGCCTTTTCTGAGTTAATTTAAGCTCGTTTTTCTTGGTTATCCGCCTTTTGTGGCGATTTGCCTTGTTCGGTGATTTCGCTTAAGTTAATTTAAACTCATTTTTCTTGGCTATCAGCCTTTTGTGGCGATTCGCCTTGTTTGGCGATTTTGCCTTGAGTTAATTTAAACTCATTTTTCTTGGCTATCAGCCTTTTCGTGTTGATTCGCCTCGTTTGGTAATTTTGCTTTTCCTGAGTTTGATCTTTAACTCATTTTTTCATCTTTCGTCTTTGATTTAATCATTCGTGGCTGTTCTTGATTTTTATTTCTTTATTGATTCGTCTGGCTAATCATATAGTAGGGAAATTGAACTTTTATTGATAAAAAGACTGCATACAAAATATTAAAGATAGATTTGACGCCATCTGGTAAGACATAAAATCGTTACCGATGATGGGTCATTTTCCTTTCCTATTCTTCCTTCTTTTCGGTCTTGTTCTCTTGAAGGTCCACTACAGATCCGTCGTAGCATTTATTGGCTGTTCCTTGGTCTCCTCTCAGCGTCACTACTCCTTTTTCAGTTGGTATTTTCATTGCCATTGCTCTTATGCTAGTCACTGCCGCCGAATCATGGAGGAAAGGTCTTCCTAGGATGGCGTTGTATGTTAATTCCATGTCTACTATGTTAAATAGTGACATGACTTTCTTGTTGATTCCTCTTTCTGGGCCGATTATTACTTCCAAGGTGACTGCTCCCAGTGGATTGATGGAGGGGCCACCGAGTCCTGATAGCGGGATTGGGACTCGACGTAGTCTTGACGCCGTTCCTCCAAGCATTTTGTACGCTGCGTTTGTCATAAGGTCTACCGCGCTTCCTTCGTCGATTAGGATTCGCTCCATGTTCCAATTTTCAATGATAGTAGTTACTACCAAAGCATCGTTGTGGGGTGCTTTGACGTATTCATAGTCTTCTACATCAAAGATTACTGGTGGCATGTGAGTTTCTCTGATGTTCATCACTTCTTTCCTCTGCTTTCTCCTGATCGTGGAGCTGCTATGTCCTCCTCCATTGATCATGTGTATGGTTCCCAGTATTTTGGATGGGCGTTCGTCTTTTTTCTCTTTTGGCTTGTCTTCTCTGCTTCTTTTTTCTCCTTTGTCATTGCTCTTCTCTTTTCGGGCTACAAATTTCCTCAGCTCGCCTGTGTCGATCATCCTTTCGATCTCGACCTTTAAGTCTCTGCAGCTATCCGTTTCATGTCCGTAATCGTCGTGAAATTTGCAGTACTTTCTGGTGTCTCTTATCTCTGCTTTCATCTTTGGTGGCCATACCACGTTTTTGACATTTTCTTTGATCCACATGAGGACATTAGTTCGGCTGGTGTTTAGCGGAGTGAAGTTATTCTCGTCATCTCTGGGATCATATCTCGGTTCATATCTTGTCTGGGGGGCGAATCGTTTGTTCTCTTCTGGCCGTCCTCTCCTATCATCAGGTTTCGACTTGGTCTTTTCTCTGGATTTCTCTTTTGACTCTTTTCCTTTTGCTTCCTTTCCATGAATCGCCCTTCGCCCTTCGTCTAGCTCGAAGTATTTCTGGGCTATGCCCATCAAGTTCGAGAAAGTCGTGAGCTTATTGACTAGTAGCTTGTCCACCAGTTTTCTGAATCGTGTCCCTTCTCGCAATGCTTCTGTCGCCATGTCGACGTTCAGGTTGTCAATCTTCATAGCTTACTTGTTGAATCGTTCAATGTAGCTTCGTAAGGTTTCTCCTTCTTCTTGGATGCAGGATCTTAGGATGCTAGTAGTAGTTTTTGCTGGGATGTTTGTGAGGTATCTATTGAGGAATTCCGTTGAGAGCGAAGCGAAGCTCTTGATTGAGTCTGGTTTTAATTTGTTATACCATCTCTGGGCCGTGCCCGTGAGTGTGGTAGGGAAGACCCTGCATAGAATGGCGTCTGATACGCTGAGTAGCCCCATAGTCGCTGTGAATCTAGATGTATGATCTCGGGGGTCTCCTTCCCCATTGAAAGTTGGCAGGATCGGCAGCTTCATGCTGTGTGGGATGGTTTCCTCCATGATCTCGGGTGAGAGGGGGGATCCTTTCAACCTGAGATCGTCTATTTCCAACTCTTCAGATTTCAGTTTTTTGAGTGCTTTGGCGATCTTTTCTTCCAAATCTTCTTCTACCACATATGTGGCCTTACTTTTTTGGGGTGTTTCTGATGATTCGCCCTCTCCTTCTTGGTGTTTTTTCTTAGTTTGTTCTTTCCCTACATCTCTTTCCTGTCGCTTGCTCTTTGGTGGGGCGTCTTCTCTTTCCTTCTCTCTTCGTTCCTCTCTCTTTGAGTTCAAACCACTTCGGGCGTCCTCCTGGTTATGCTCGTTTCGGGGTGTCTCTGGTGATTCCTCGTTGGATTTATCTCTGTTCGGACTTTCCTCATCGCTTGTTCTATTCTCTAGTTGGTTTCTTGCTCCGTTTCTTTCTCCATTCCCTCTGGTTCGGGGTTCCTTGCTTTTATTGTTTTCTGCTCTCGTCTCTCGGCGGCTTGGGTTTGCGTTTTCTGTTCTTCCTCTTCTTCTGGGAGCTGTAGGGCTGAAGTTTTCCCTCAGGATTTTCATGGTTTCTTCGTGCCTATCGTTCGTTCTTTTGGCTTCGCTAGCCAATCTGTTCAGATTTGTTTGGACCGATTCTAGTACCTTTTTCAGCATTTCGTTGTACGAATCTTGTGCTGCTACGCTCGGTGCTTGTTGTTCTTTAGTGTTCAGATTGAAAGCAATTGGGTTGCTTCCCCTCATCGGATTAGTTTGGTATTGAGGTGTTGAAAAAGAGGGCCCTCCGGTATTGCTTTTCTCCCCAGAGTTGTGAAGCCCGTCTTCCGTCACGTTGATTATCTCCGGCGTGCTTTTTGACTCCATTGGTTGTTTGTCTTTCAGGTTCACTCTTTCAGAAGTCATCTTCTTCAATGAATTTTGTTTTTGAGTTCAGAAAAGATCCTTTTATTTGAAGTTTAGTTAAGCTTTTCCCACAGACGGCGCCAATTGATGGAGTCTGCCTTCTGAACCGGTGAGTAAGACCTGCAAAACAAGGTAGAAGCTAACCGGACGGTGGTTGTCCGATTAACTCTCCGATGCTAAAGTCAGTTTAGAGCTTTGAGCAGCGTTTTGTGTATATGAATGTAATTGTGATTTTAGGCATATCTCGTGCTCCTTTTATAGTAGTCGAATATACCTTGTAGAGTCGTAATAGGCAGGTGAATCCTACTTTGTAGGGATTCGGCAACATCGTAGGGATTCTCCTGATTTGTCGAGATCTACCTTAATCTGATAAGAGTCCTATTTAAGAACGTCTTCCTAAATAGTCTTATCTTCCTAAGGTAGAGCTTATCCTTCCATATATAGTGTTTGTGTCCGAATAGGACAATACTTCCATTCTTGGTCGATTACCCGAATCCCGGACCTAACGCGCTTTGGGCGGATCATACGGGATTCGGTCTTTATTGGTATATCACCGAATCTTAAGGGATTCGGTATCAATTGGCGTATCACCGAATCTTAAGGGATTCAGCGTCTCCTTCATATCTTCGGATCTTCAGGGGGAGTCCGGTATCACCTGAGAGTGGATCTCCTGTGACTCGGCTCCATTATATTTACTGTAGGATTCGGTATCCATCACTTCTGATTAGGGAAGTGACTTCTCTAGCAAAATCTAGGTAAGTTACACTTCCTTAATATTTTTAAACATTTTTTCTAATTTATCTTTATCCAATTTTTTTGAATTTTGTATGAAATCAACTTTTATTTTATTCATAAGGTATATTTATTTTATTTTATCATTATTAGTTATAATAAAAAATTATTTTTACTAATATACCAGAAATTTTAATATTTTTATATAATCAAACTACTAAAAAATTAAAAAAAATATAATTTTAACATATAGACGAAATTTAAAATTGTGCTTGAATTAATAGATAAAAATTTATATACCACTATTTTTTATTAATCTTATATAAAAAGACAAAATAGATATATTTATTTTTTAATAATATAAAAATATAAAAAAATATTTGCATCCTTTAGCTAAAAAATTAATATAATATGTTAGAATTAATTATACACTTTCTAGAAAATAAAAAATAAAACAAACAATTTATATTTGAGCTTTCCGAGAAGTTAATTTTCAAAAGTACTTTCCGGATAGTTAATTTTCAGAAAGTATACTTCTCGGAAAATATAAAGTCTCAGGAGAACTATTTGATGAAACAAGTGAGACGTTAAACTTGATGAGAGCCATTCCCAAAAAAAAAATTAGTAAAAAATGAGGAGCCTCAAAAAATTGAAGAAATTATAGAATAACACGAAGCTACACATAATCAAGACAGGTTAATCCTTGACCGTCCATTGCAGTCAAAAAAAGGCAACCGGTACTAGTAAATGGCCACGATCTTCCAATAAACTTTTAATTAATCAAATAAAGCATTTCCATTCCACATTTCCAGTTTTATCCTTCTATTTGTTCTACAAGAAAAAAAAAAAACAAAGCAACACAAAATATCATTTTTACTTTCTTCTACACACAGCTATGGCGTTCTCTGCAACCATCACTACACCAAATCACTCGTCTTCTCTCATACGCTTCTCCAATCCAAGCACCGCATCACTCTCGCCTTTCAATTCCGTTTCCTTTAGATTCTCAACATCAAATCCTAACCGTCCGTCGCTTCTCTCCGTCCGATCATCGCTCTCTCCTCCAGGTAATTATTAAATTAATTTGTGTGTCAAAAATTATTATTTTCTTGATGTAATAATGTATTTGTATGTGTGTGATTTGTGTATCAGCTGCACCGGCGACGGCGGCAAGTGAGGAAGCGGCGCCGGCGATTTCGTTGACGGAGAGCGCGTTGAAACATTTGAATAAGATGAGGAAGGAGAGAAGCGAGGATTTGTGCTTGAGAATAGGAGTTAAACAAGGGGGTTGCTCTGGCATGTCTTATACTATGGATTTTGAGAGTAAAGAGAATGCTAGACCTGGTGATTCTATCATTGAATACAACGGTTTTGTCATCGGTACGGTTAATTTATGTAAATTGAATTATAATTTAATCCTTTTGGAGAGGGAGAGTTATAAAACTTGTTATGCTATAGAGAACCGAATTACTGAAATTAAAATAGAGCTTTTATAGGTAATTAGGCGTTGCAAGGTGTTTAAGCAATCAGCAACGAGCATATAGAGTAGGATAAGTTCATGAGTTACCGAGTTTTTTGCAAATTATGGCCGCGGATCACAAATGAGATGTTTGTATGTAACAAATATGTACTAGTTGATGGCGTTTCTTAAAGATCTAGAGGTTTAATTTTGGCTTGTCTGCTTCTAGTTGGAGAAGAATTTAGTGGCATATTTGATAGATTAAGTGACAATTTCTGCCTCTAGTGAGCAGGTTAAGTATTTGCGAGTGCCAACATACTCAGGAGTAACATGCTGTTAGGGATCAGCTGTCTGCCTGAGTACTAAGAAGCTTAGTATGCTCATGCCACTCCTAGAAAATGAGAGAAGTACCCTTTGAATAAGTTACACTAGATAAGTTTTACCTTTCCCCTCATGTACCTGCAATAACTGGGGTTAACCTGGTGCACCTGGCACTTCTGGTAACCTCCCAAATAATATTAAGTTTTATGTCATATTAAAATCTATACTGTTGTAAGTTTTTTAAATTTCTTTTATCACCTCTTATCTGAATTTTTATCCCATAAATTAAAATCTACATTCGAATATGTTTGCTAAAGCTGGCTTCCTAGTAATGTTATGACTTGATTTTAGCTTTCAAGTTCCTTTTGAAAATGTTAATAACTGCATATGATAGAAAATAACTAGTGAATCTGGTAGTCTTATAGCTGACTGGGTTTTTAATAAGTGTATAATGCAGATGTAGCATCAGATGTCTTGCCTTCCTCTATGTTATAGCTATTTTTGCCTTGTCATCTCTTAAATGACTCTGTTGTAGATAAATCCTACAATCAGAGCAACGTGTGCTTCATCGTTCGCTGATATTTAAGAAACCAATTTTTTGTCTAATACATCCATAGCTTCTATAAATGAATTTAATTTGGTTCTTCATGTGAAATATCACTATTAGTTGAGTGTTTAGTTGGGGGTTGTTTATTAGGAGCATTTAGCGCAATGAGTGCTCAAAATGTGGATTGATGTCATTAAGTAACTAAAAAATTTGAAAGTGAGGAAAAAAATGGAATACATTGGACAAATGAGAAATTCATAAATTCTTTTATCGGGTTTGTTTAAAATCTACAAACTACAGACTTGAAGATTTGCTATTGGGACAAGAAGGCTTTCCTCTTAGAAATGGGATTGATAATCTTTTCTATGGACAGTGTCACTGTCAACTCTCAATTCATCAATTATGTTTCCTTTCATACATGGTTAGAATAGAATTTTTATTTGCACAACTGGTAAAGCGACCTGAACTGATGCTTTCAGTTTTTTTGCTATGCCAGCATCAGCACTGATAGGATTCGATATTGCAATTAAGACATTTAGTTCCGTACTATAATATGGCTATGTTTTGCTTGTAATCACGTGATGTTATTCATTAGCAGCTGGATAACGTGAAACATGGATGGTTGGGGATGGCAAACAATTTAACAGTTAACTATGCTTCGTTTCATTTAAATTTAACTTGGAGTAGTGTCTAAAATAGAAGTGTTGGAGATTGTTAGATTTGCAGGAAGATCAGTTAGAATACCAGTACAAGATGTGATAATCTAAATGATATCTTTAAAGCACTTAAAACAGCCTAGAAATACTTTTTAGCAAAATGCCTTAAGCTGATAATTGAAGGCGGTGAGCAGAATTTTCAATTTTGTGTGTTTACTCTGGCTCGAACAACTTGATAAGTTCTACACGATTGTTATTCGATGCTGGTTTGAATTCCTTCAATTGTTTGGGTAGAAAATATGGCCATAATGGTTTCAGTTCCTCAAATGTTTACATCTTAGAAATTTGTGTTGCCTCTTACATATTTAGTCTTCCTATTTATTTTTTACATTTCTAATTGAATATGTGCTTTGGCTATGTTTGGTTCACTGTAATATAACGTAATAACTTAGGCTATACGTGGTTCATGGAATATTTAAGGAATGAGATATATATTATATACAGAATGACTATTACTTGGTTTGGAGGGAACAAGTATTCCTCTCAAAAAGTAAGTTGACCATCTTTTAGAGTTTTGCTGGCAGTCGCCAAAATTAGGGTCTACTTATTAGAGACAAATTGGATACCATGTGCATCATATATTCCTTGCAACTGTCACCGAACAATCTGATTAGTATGTCAATCAAAAAAGTTGGTCAAGTTTTTCTTGTCCAAAATGTAATATCAGAATGCATATGCAATTGTAAGATTATCGTAAACCTGTTCATTCTCATATCCGTTGAGTTTTTCTAATATTTGTTGTGTGGCGGTTTTGCAGTTTGCGATCCAAAGAGCCTCCTGTTCATGTTCGGGATGCAGTTGGATTATAGTGATGCTCTAATTGGTGGAGGTTTCTCTTTCAAGAACCCAAATGCAACGCAAACATGTGGTTGTGGTAAATCTTTTGCAGCAGAAATGTGAAATCATGTATGTATACAGAATTATGAAGGATAGTAGAGTATATATGCCAATAACCGAATTTGTGTATCAACATTAAGTTTGATGATAATATCACATGATGTTAGTTCAAAAATTGTTTTCTCTTGTATTTTTTAAAACATAGGTATTATAAACTCTTTACTTTTATCGGAAAGATCTGAAATCTTCATTGATGAAAACGACTACTATAGTCTCGCATCTGGTCACAAAGTTTGGGCTAGAGGATTGTTACAAAAAAACTACATCTGCAAGGCTTTCTTGGCTACCTGAGTATGCCGCTCAATTAAAGTCTCTTTATAACAAACTTAAAGTTACAAAAACTGTTATTGGAGCATAAGTTTCTACAGTCCTGAATTGCTTTGTCAACTCCTTCAAAGATAGGCTATGTCGTTTTGGCAATTTTGTCTCTCAAACCTATAAATTGACCCATAAACTTGTAAAACATTGTAATTAGTTTAATTTTTTAGACTTCTATCACAATTTCTTTGAATTTTTATAGGTTATTTGCAATAATTACGCTTTAGTTCTTCAAGTTTTTCATTGTACATCGATCTAATCCATCGAAATCTAACATGCAAATCGCTAGCTCGTCATCTAGACAAAAGTCTCTAAAAATCATCATCAGACGTTTCAGTCTCTTATCACTTTTCTACATGTCTGGAAAATAAATGTCTACAACATCACATTGTAAATATAAATTGTGAATATAAATTTTTAATAACGAGTAACAATTATTATTCTTAAGGCCTAATTACTTAAAAAACCCCTACCTTGAAACAATTTTTCGTTTATACCCTGACCTAGGAAAAAGTTCATTTATACCCTTTTTTTGATTTTTCGTTTTCAATTGTACCCCAAAATTTTATTTTGGCAATTTAATTAATTAAAGGATGAAAACATTAAAAATAATTAAATAGAAGGGTTATATCATCTTTTTTTTATTTGAAAAAATACAAATAAGTTAAAAAAATGAACGATTATTTTAAGCTTTTTCTAAATAAAAAAAGTTCAATTTAGTGCTTTAGGGTAGAGTTGAAAATGAAACATCAAAAAAAGGGTACAAATGAACTTTTTCCTAGGTCATGGTATAAACGAAAAAATATTACAAGGTGGAGTTTTTTTAAGTAATTAGGCCTATTCTTAATAGTTTATATAACCGAATGGTTATTTTAAAAAAATACAAACTCCAAATATTATTTAATTATATATATTTTCAATTTATTATAATGTCAATATTAATTTATTTAAAATAGTAAAGTTACTTTATTTAGCTATCATAGAAATTAAATGAGTTTTATGGTGACAATATAAAATTTGGGAATAAACATCAGGGGCAAACTTAGACCTTTTCCCTTTAAATTTTTATGGTGACGAATTTAGAAAATATCACATCCGTAGATTAAAAATTTAATCTTAAAGATCCAACGGAGTAAAACCAACTCAAGAGTCGCAAACGTACACCTCGAGCGCACGCAAACACTCTCTCTCACAGTGAAAAAAGAAATCAGATAGCTGAGGAACTAAGAACCAAACCCTAATTCAGAAGAAAAAAGGAAATTTTAGAGCTCCAAAACCATGGCATTCCCTTCCCGTCTGCTATCAAGATCCAAACAGGTACAAATTTTTACTGTTTTCTTCACTTACTCTGAGATCTGTACGATTTCTTCGTTGTTATTCCCGGTTTTGATCTTTTCTGTCGAAACAATTTCAGAAAAAAATGAAATCGAATCCGTTGTATTTTTGCGAATTTATTGTATTTTTTCTCTTTAATTTGATTTATTTGACCTTTTGATCAGAGATGAAGTTGAAATGAATCGGATCATGTGTGTGCATTCTGTTGATTATATGCGGATAAAATTAAAAGAAGTTGTTATTGGTGTGTTTTGATTTGTAAATGATGTGTTTGTTCTTTGTTGTTATTGCAGCTGTATGGCGGTCAAGCTATTTCTTCGGTCCGTTACTTTGCCAAAAAATCTGAAGCAGCTCCTGCGTCACTCAAGGGAGATGGTCAGTAAATAATGTATTTATTTCTGTAGTTTATTCGAAAGATATAGCATCAGCTAGCCTTGTTTCTTTTTTGTTGTATTACTGCCTTTAAACTATCCATATTATTTCCAACCTAGGTAGCACTGATAGAGGTTATCAGTTTACAAAATATTTCGGAAGTTGAAACTTTGGGAAACTGAAACTCAATGTTTTGGGGCTGTAACTTAGTTAATGAAAATTAGGAACATGTTTCTTCAAAAGAAACACATTTCATTAAGAAAAAGAAATTAAACCTAATTATACAGACCTGTGCTAATAAATTTTTTCTCAATTCTGCTCTCTTTTTTCCATTAAACCCAAATATCTTTTCATTTTATTCTAATTTAATGACATTAGCTAACACAAATTTCTAGCAAATGATCTTACTATTCAGTATTCATAAAATAGATACTTAATATGATTGTATAATAATTGATGATAACTTACTTGATTTTTTTTAATTATCTTTAGACAATGAGTACATCTTTATGCTTTTTATATTTGTAAATAAACTACTATATTTTTGTTATTTACATTTTTCCTCCATATATCTCTTAGATTTTTTAGAAATATTATTTTCTCATTTCCATTTTTGTTTTCATGCTTCATTAAACTATAATGATTTTACAAACTTTCTAAGTATTTGAAGTATATTTGCTAACATAAATCTGCTAGGTACATGAGAAATGTAGTTTATTCTTGTTGCTATAGTGTAGAATGTGAATATAACATTGTTAAAGCTTCATATCCTCTTTCTGACATGCTTAAGCTCAATTGTGCTTGTAAAGAAACATTGTTTTGAGACAACGATAGGTTGCTCTGCTAACTTTTCTGTAATTATGAAATCTATAGTTAAGACCAGTTGCTATAACTTATTAAATTTCTGTAGGTTTAAATCTTCTAGTTATTTCAGCTAAATTGGCTAATAGTTACTTGTTAGTGAAGGTTTATTAGATATATTGTTTGGATCTATTTGATATGAATGTTTTTTGTCCTTTGTAACGCTCAAATGTAAGCATAAAAAACAATTAACTTTCTTCCATTCGGCACACTTGCGTTTATTTGGATTCTGGAGAAATTGCTTTTTAAGATGGATGTGATTCATGTGAATTTTATTTGGTCATTTATGCTTTGTTAAAGGTACTTTTAAATAAGAATTTCATTATCTGTGTGTTGTAAAGATTTGTAATCTGGCCCATAAAGCACCCGTTTAGTGTTTAAAGAAGTAAATGTTATTGTCTTCATTGTATTAGTAATCTGGTAATAGCTGTAATAATCTTCGACTCTTAGATTCAATGTATTTCTAACAAACTTATGCCTTACTGGGCTGATAATTTACTGATATATTATTTCTTTTTGATGCGAAAAGAGATGTTGAAGAATGTCTTTTTGGATGTCAAGAGGAAATTGGAGACAGCCTTGGGAATACTTAGGAAAGAGAAGATTACCATTGCTCCTGAGGATCCAGCTGCTGTATCTCAGTATGCAAATGTAATGAAGACGATTAGAGAGAAGTAAACATAACTTTTTCTCCTTTTATAATACAAATAATAATAATAATGTTTTTTTTCCTCTAGAGTTACGGTATCACCTTGTTTAGCATAAATCCACATTTCTCAATAAGTCCACATTTCACTTGCCACATAAATTATAAATGAAGATTATCTTTTAAGAAAAACTGTAGTTTTAACTCAAAAATCTTTTCCTGATCGAGGAATATTTTGGTGCAGTTCTTCACCAGCAAATTTTGTACTCATTGTAGACTTTGATTGATATATAATAGCATGATGTTTGCCATGTCACTATTTTTTATCTTATCTATGATTTGTGCTATATATCACTTCTCAGAAGGATTTGCAATAATTGCATTTGTTGTTGAGTGGATTCACAATAAACTGTTATATCTGATGCTCATATTGATATCAATTATATTTGGCTAAAATAGCTGATTAATTTCTGGGCGCATGTATTTGTACAGAGCTGAGTTGTTCTCTGAGTCGCAAAGAATCAAATACACCATTGATACAAGAACAAAGGATATTCCAGATGCTCGGACATATTTGTTGACATTGAAGGAAATACGAATTAAGTATGTGCTTTTCTTTTTCATGTTGCCTATGTGCTCTTAATTACATTGATGTTGCAAACATGCAATTTGAATTTGGATGTTCCTGTATATGCTGTTTTACATTCGAAATGATTTTCAGTTTTAGTTTTTAAGGAATGAACCTAACATTTTTGCGTCACCATTTCTATCGAGTTTGTGAAGATGATACGCATAGGTCCTATTGATGGCCTGTCATTTAGATATACTAGTTTTGCATTACGTGCTACGCACGTGGCTCGTAACGTGACTCGTCAATTTATATATTAGTTAAACTCATTGTAATTATATCAATCTTTCTACCTATAATCAATATTAAATTAGTTTAAATTTTTGTTTTGAATAAATATAATACTTTTATTTATTAATTTGTAAAATTGATCGACGTCAATAATTTTTATTTGGAATTTATTATAACCAGTGGCAGAACCATAAATTTTTTCCAGCCCGAGCTAAAGAACATGTAATTAATAATAAATATTTAAATTATAAACAAAAATAATAATAATAATAAATATTTAAATGATGTATAGATTTTTTAAAAAGCAAATAGTAAATATTAGAGTAGACTCCTATATTAGTTTTGATAAAATAAAATAAATGACAATAATTAGAAATACTTATTGTAATATATCCAATTTTTTTATTTTTTCATCAATAAATTAAGTTCAAAAATCTAAGAAATTACATTATTGTAATTATTCCCTCAATATTACAAATAAAATTAATTATATGAATAAAATTTAAAAAGGAAAATACATACTCAAAATTGAAAATTGTTTGATTTTGGAGGAGAATTTGAAATTAGAGAAATTAGATTGAAAATTAGGTTTGAAATTGTGACAATTAGGTCATATGAATTAGATGAAAAGTTTAGTGAATATATGAAAAATTGATAGATTGAGTGAAAAAATTAATAAAATTAATTAAGAGTTTAATAAGAAAATTAAGAAAAGAATTGATTGGTTGATGGTGTGGTAGTGGGGCTTGATGAGTATAATTAATTCTCAACTATTTCTTTAAGTTTGGCGAAGGAGCTTAAACGGGACAAAACAATTACAATTATTTAAATTTTGTTAAGTTAATGAAGGCCAAAACGACATGCGTCAGCTACTTCTTTACTAAGAAAATAGTTAAATTTTGATATGAATTATTCTAATATTTTTCCCTAAATAGTAATATTCCACCACTACGGTTTAGGGCATGATCATGAACAAAAGTAAATTACACATAATACAGCTGTATGCCTGTATCAAGATGAATTAATGTTAGACAATAGTAAAATATAAGGAAAATTATTAGCCATGAAAAGAGCCAGCCGAAACCTAATATTGTCTTGTGCGAATAGTGAAGCATTTATGTTAGAATTTTGAAGTTATTAAACATTTATAGTTTGCGGTGGATAAAATTTATATAGTTCAATTTGATTTTAATTATGATTCTAATTAGAATATATTTTTAATAATTAATTAAATAACTAATGACTATAAAACCTTAATTTAATATAAATTAGAAAGGATTATTCCGTAAATTTGCCTGTTCCCCCCCCCCCATCCGTGCTTTTATATATAGTATAGATATAGATTGTATTGCTAGTCACTTGTTTTTGTGATTCTGAAATTGTCTTATGGTTTGATCTAAATATTTACATAGTAAAATCTAGCGAGCCATAGGCCCCAGCATCACATATAATGTTTCCCTTTCATTTATGTAATTACTGTTGTTGTCCTTTCACAGGAGAGGTCTCACTGATGAGCTTGGTGCAGAGGCTAAGATGATGGATGCTTTGGAGAAAATTGAAAGTGAACTCAAGAAGCCTCTCATGAGGAATGATAAGAAAGGAATGGCTCTCTTAATGGCAGAATTCGATAATATCAATAAGAAGTGAGTGTCATCTGAATGAATATATTTTAATTTGTTTTATGATTAATGTGGAGTGTTTTTTTCCGGCTTGCATACTGCCCACTAGTTTGCTTTACGTTTCATGTAAAACTATTACAAATGACAAAGTGATTAGAACATGTTTTCCCGGACTTCCAATTTGTATAAATAGTTCCTTTTGAAAGGACAATATCTAGTCACATTTATACAAACATTAATATGCATTTACAAGCTGCTCATGTGTGTTTGTAAATTAACATATTTTTGAGGCAGTGTGTGATAGTCCGTCTGAGTTAACTGTGCATAATATATGATTTTTTTAGGCTTGGAATTCGCAAGGAAGATCTCCCAAAGTATGAAGAAGAGTTGGAACAGAAAATTGCCAAAGCACAGCTAGAGGAGCTGAAGAAGGAAGCTCTTGAGGTCATGGATACCCAAAAGAAGAGGTATCATATTGCTGTCTTATCATCAATCTTCTAAAGTAGAATTGAACGGAACAAAGGGTGATACATTATATAAAGCTAATTCTAACATATGTTATGGTGTTTCTTCAGGGAGGAGTTTAAGGATGAGGCAATGCCGGATGCAAAGTCTTTGGACATCCGAAACTTCATATAAAGTGTGTAGTTGATGAGTTTGATTTTTGATGTTGTTCTGACATAAAGGAGCCCTCCTGCATAGGATGTTGTGGTTATTACCTCATCTGTTTTGCTATTCCGTAATAAAAAAAAGGACCGTCTGCATTGCAGTACAACCGGCGCAATTGAGTCCGTACTATGATGTTGTTTATTCAATTTAGCTGCCAGGAAGAGCTGGGAATATGCTGTTGCTGCTTTTGCTATGAAATTATATTTCAGAAAGTTCACATTAACCTTTTCTTGTGTTTTTAAAAAAAAAATATTAAGTGCACCGAAAACATTTTATGTTCATTATACTGGATTTCACTATTTATTACTGTAGGATATTATTGATTGGCTTTCCTAATGAAAGGGACTAAGCATAAATACATAAGCACTTTTCAAATAGAATTTGAATTAAATGATTAGACATCCAGGATTGGACAGTAGCTAATCATTACACATTAAGAGAAGGGGTGAGATAGGTGAGTGTTTATTGTGTGTAGCAGTTCTGCTGTATCATTTTTAAAATAAGCGACGATAGAAAAATTTTAATTATTGTTTATTTTTAAGTATTCTAGTAAGGGGAATGTTTTATTGGTTTATTGTAAGAATAATGTGGTACAATTATTGTATTGTATTATCGTTCAAAAAAGGCTGAGTTATTTTCTTATATTTATATTTTTGTTAGGCTGTGTTATTCTTTTATATTTTTGTTAGGTCTTAAATAAGAAATGATATTCTCAAAAAAATAAAATAAGAACTGATACAGTCAACCTTCTAATAATTAATATACAAGGTGGACTAAAAATTTATTAATTATTAGAATTATTAATTTATTGGATTTGTATAGAAAAAATTATAAAAAGTATAAAATATATTTTAAAAAAAATTATAAAAAGGATAAAATATATTTTAAAAAAATTTATAAAAAGTATAAAATATATTTTAAAACATCTGCATTCGTAGACCTAATATTAATATTTTATTATAAAAAAAAACTAACGAAACACACTTTACAATCACTCAATTCAAAATAAATAATTTTATATTCAGCTCAAAAAATATTAACTTAATATTGAACCAAAAAAATAATTATAAAGAAGTTTTATTCACAAAGTGAAATAATTTTTGATATTTTTTTGTACTAGAGATGCTTCACTTGCTTTTACAGGTAGCACGGAAACGGAAACGGAAAACGGAAACGATACGAAACGGACACGGAGAAACGAAATTTTTTCAAAATGAAGGACACGAAACGTGGGGGAAACGTGCAAGTAACAAACATATAGAGATATATTTATAAAAATATTTATAATAATAAACAAAATAATTCATTTTAATATACTAAATATTTAAAATTGTATAAATATATAGAAAAATATAATATAATTCAACACAAATAAGTATATTTGATGTATTGTGGGCAATGCGAATGTAAAATTTATGGAAACTAGTTTGATTTTTTTATTTGTGGGTAATAATTTTAATTTTTTACAAATTTTTAATTTTTATTATTTACGGAAACGGCCCGAAATGTTTCGTACGGGTGTCCAAGAGTTTCCGGTTTTCAAAACGTTTCCGAAACGGGAAACACAACTTTGTCGAAGTTTCCGTGCTTCTTAGTTGTTCATCTAATAACTTCTTTTATAATTTTCTCAAACGAACAAGAAAGTCATAATTCGATTGCATTTCGGCTTCCACCTTATGAATCAAGGTTAGTGTTGTCCCAAATAAATCAACAATTATTATATATTTCTTTATAAAGATCTCTCTAATAATTAATATTTCTATAGAATACATTTTAAATTTTATTAATTATTAAATAATAGAATTATTAATTATCCGACTAGGAACGAAGTTGGTTCCCTCAATTTTATATAAATTATTAACATTATAAATTTATTGAATAACTATTAGAGGGTCTACTGTATATCAGTTTAAATTTTGAGATTTAAACACTTGAAAAATACAAATATGAAGTTGCCTAATTCAAATAAAAATGCTATCACCGGTTTGTTATTTTCTAATATTGAAAATTAAGAAAGAATACAATATCCTAAACTTATCTATATCTATCTATCAATTTATATTTAGGGATTCTTACAAAAGTATCTAAAATTTAAAAAATATTTATAAAATTACCCGTAAACTTTTTTCATTTATAAAAATATCGACTGACTTAAAAATATCTATAAAAATAACAAAAAAATGAAAATTATTTACAAAAAAACGGTGCGTATAATGTTGGTATAATATCGGTATAACGTTAGTCTATTAAAACTATGAACAAGAGAATTTGAAAACAGTATTTGGTTTAATATTGGTAGAATTTTAGTATACTTTTCACTACTAGAAAACAACGTTTTAGCGACGGATTTTAGTGACGGATCTAAAATCCGTCGCTATTTTTTGGTAGCGACAGATTTAGCGACGGATCCGTCGCTAAAAACCACATTAAATTGGCGGGAGTGATCCCGCCAACTTTAGCGACGGATTTTCCGTCGCTAAAGTTGGCGGGAGTAGTCCTGCCAATTGTTTCATAAAATTTAGCGACAGATTTTAAAATCCGTCGCTAGTCATTGGCAGGAATACTCCCGCCTTTTATTTTCCGCAGTTAGCGACGGATTTTAAAATCCGTCGCTAAAGTACGCCTTTTGCAACGGAATTTAGTGACGGATTTCAAATCCGTCGCTAATTTGCACTGTAAAAAAAAATTAAAAGGTATTAAAAATATTATTTAAGATAGTATTTAATAAAAAATAGTTATTAAATTTTTTGATTAAATTTATATTATTTCAATATAATGTTTTTATTTATAAAATAATAATTAAACCTTATTTATGAAATAATAATTACAGATTATTTATTTATTTAAAGTATATAAGTATTTTAAAAAATTATTAATTATAAAAAAAATTATCTTAGAATGCGGGATTAAATTATGAAAACAAATATTTATTGTTTTTAGTTACATTTAAGTATAATATACATAAATATATAACATGAATATGAGATGGTAAAGGTGGAGTTATGCGCGGGAGAACTATAAGGTTAAAGAGTCTTGAGTGAGAGCAATGGAAGGATGGGTGACCTACTGGAAAGTTAGCGATAATTGACAGGTGGATGCGGATGGGTGATTTAACTGGGGTGGGTGATTTAACTCGTGTGGGTGAGTGACAGAGGGCGCGGATGAGTGATTGATTAAATAAAAAAATTATTTTACGATGTAATTTTTTTTTTTTTTTTAAATTAGTGACGGATTTAAATCCGTCGCTAAAACGGAGACCAAAATCCGTCGCTAATTGTTTTTCGTCGTTATCAATCGTTACGACCAAAAATATAGCGACGGACTGAATCCATCGCAAATCCATCGCTAAACGTGTTTAGCAAACGGATTTTGGTCATTTAGCGACGGAAAAATCCAGCACTAAATGACTGTTTTCTAGTAGTGTTTGTTATAGGGTTAAATGCAAATTCATACACCAACTTTGACCTAATTTGCAATTATAACATAAACTTTGAAACTTGGCAATGTCAGTAACCAACTTTACACTTTTGGCAAATCGATACACTAAACTCAAAAAACACTAACGTGGACATTGTAATAAACCGCCATTTGTCGTTTTATGATTGGTCGGTGTATCAATTTGCCAAGAAATGAAAGTTGGTTACCGCTAGTTGATAACATATACACTTTTTTTATATGCATTTTCACTATAGTTGGTAGTGAACCAGAGAATTTGTATATTCTTGGTACAATTTTAGTATATTTTTAGTTTATTTATTGATATACGGTGTGGTGTAATGTTGGTGATTTTTATTTAATATAAATAAAGTTTCAATATATTTTGATTTATATACCATTGGTATAATTTTAATATATTGTTAGTTTAATTTTTAGTATACAATGTGGTGTAATTTTGATATTACTTTTATTTACTATTAATAAAATTTCAGTATGTTTAGATGTGTATAATGTTAGTATACTTTTAGTTTATTAGTATATACTGACATTATACCAATAGTATACACCATATTTTTGTAATTATTTTTATTTTTTGATATTTTTGTAAATATTATTAAATCAACTAAGCATGTTTGTAAATGAAAAATTCAATAGATATTTTTGTAATTATTTTCATTGTTTTTGGTAAATAGTGTAATTTCCTCTTATATTTATATTAACTATTAAAGTCCAAGCCTAACTCTATTTTTTTTTTATGACGAGGACTCACTTTACTGAGCCGAAACTCAATATCATTGTCAAACTCCGGGATGTGGACCGCCCGCAAGCCCACATACCTGGTAAATCCGGCTATAATGGCCAGCAACCCAAACTCAACCACTCCATATTAAGAAAGGGCGTAGCCGGGGTTCGAACCCACGACCTTTGGCGCCCAGATGGCTGAGACTTAGACCACTAGACCGAATAGTCATGTATTTTTATCGGAAAAGAAGCCAACAACGATTCAAGAGTATGAAAAGTTAGTAATATGGATCGGCTCCAAATTCTTACGACTCTGAGTGGGATACCTGCAAAACAAATTTATGTAATTAGAAAAATATACAATTCCTCTTTCAGACCAAATGTTAATAATGATCGCTAAGACGTCCTTCAGTTCCATATCTTTGGCTGCATAATTCGAAGTAACATATTTATACAAAAATGTAATCTTTATTGCAGGATTGAACAATTGAGTTTTATCTCTTAGTTGGCAAGTTATCTGCCACTGCCATGTCACCAATCCTTATATGTTCAACATGTAGATGGTGTGAGTTGGATCAAATGGTATTTGGCGTGTGTTTGAAGCAATCAAGATGATGATCAGCTGTTAGTTAGTTATTTGTTGAGCTGTAAAAAGTAGTTATTTTAACTGCTTTAGTATAAATAAGTAGCTTCAGCTACTGAGAAATGTAATCTGAAAAATTCTAAGTTCAATACATTTCTTTTATACTTTTCTTCATGGTATCAGAGCCTCATGAATCCTTGGATTATGGAATTGGATTGTGGATTAAGGGATAGATCGGTGAGTGTACTCGACGGATTAAATTTCCGGCCTTCACGATTACTTAGATTTTTGATGGTATTATAGAATATGAAGAAATTGAGGTTTAGGGGTATGAAAAAAGTCTTACCCGCAGGTATGTCTCTCCCCTCTCTCCTCCCAAACCCCACCAAAAACCCTAACCCTAATCTCACCAAAAATCATGCAACCCATGCAACAATCCAGGCAACACAGCAACAACGAAGCTTCTCTGGTTCACAAGACGACCCTAGGGTTATTTATTTCGAGAATTACCCTAAAACATGGAGATACCATGATTTAGAGAAGGTATTTGCTAGGTATGGTGTGAAGGGCAGAGTTTCTTTAGCAACGAAACTCACGAAACGGAATGTCAGCTTCGGTTTCTTCAGACCGGATTCAGATAGATCCACAGTTTGGATTATTGAACAGCTGAACCTAATCTGTATTGGGCGATTTAAGCTTCGCGCGTTTCTCGCAAAATTCCCAACTAAACAAACGAGTCAGCCACAAGCTCGTGAACAGAAAGCCATTATTCATCATAGCAGACCTATTCTATCACCGGCACTGCGTGACAACAGATCCTACCGTGATTTTTTCACCAAGGGTGCGATCTCTGAAGCCTCTTCGAGCAAGGCAGCTGCTGTCTCATGTGATATGAAATTAAGGCTGTCAAACCAGATCATGGCTGGAGTAGCAACGGATGTAGATTGGATTCAAAGGTCTATTGTTGCTAGGGCTAACAATATCGAATCAATTCTAGAGGCAAAGATTTTTCTATCGAATCATAACATTGATTTCGAGAAATTGTCATTCATGGGAGGTAACCTTTTATTATTAACTTTTAATTCTGCTATTGTTGCTAACAATTTTATGCAGAATGTTGATTGTTCTCTTAAGGATTATTTTCAATCCTTCGTTTGGGCAAAGAATTTTGATCACGTCCTTAACCGTCTAGTGTGGATTTCTATAACTGGGTTACCTATTTGCCTTTGGTCGGCTATTCTGTTTGAGGAAATAGGTAACATGGTCGGGGAGACGGTTTTAATTGATCCAGACATTGCGAATAGAAAACGGATTGATATGGGTTGTGTCCTTATCTCGAGTTATTGCCGTCACATTAATCACTCGCTGGAGGTGATATGTGGTGATAAATCCTATCCCGTATTTATCAAGGAAATTGACAAGCCAATTGATTTTATTGCTTATGGTGAGAAAGGTGAATCATCAGTTATGGGAGTAGAACAATCTACCATTCCTAGCATTAATTTGCTTGATTCTTTCAACACGGAGGTTGCTGAAATTTTCGTTGAACGAGAGGAGTCGTTTCATGATCACATGCTTGGAGGGGCTCTCATTGATCGTCTTGTGGAGTGTAATCGTTCATTGCTCTTTGAGGAACCTTTACCTTTAATTTCCGAAAGGGATGCGGGATTTTCTTCTTTTTCTGGTTATTCGAAGAATGTTATCATTGAACCTATTGAGGAACCGAACAAATTTCAAGGACAACAGATTTTGAATAATGAAAAAACAATGCATCAGTTTTTAAACGATGAACAGCAGGTTTTGGGTGTTGAACAGCAGGTTTTTGGAGATGATCAGCGGTTGACTTCAAGCAGCGAAGACATAATACAACATATTCCGAATAATGCAGATTCAATGCAGCAGGTTTTTAACGATGAACAGCAGTTTTTGGATGTTGAACAGCAGGTTTTGGGCGATAAACAGCAGCTGACTTCAAGCAGTGAAGCAATAATACAGCAGTCAATGGATATTGAACAGCGTAATGTGGTTATTAATCACCAGCTGAGCGTGGAAATTGCACCTGGGCAACAGATATTGAGAGAAGAAATTATCCAGGAACATCAGCCTTCGAGTGGAGGAGAAACACTGCAACAGAATCGATTGAGCGTGGATATGCAGCAGGTAGATGTACCTGTTCAGCATTTCTTGGGGGAGAAACTTTATCCAGTACAGGTACATCCAGTTCAGGTCTTGGGCTTAGAATTAAATGATTTGGAGGATGAGACAAATAATCTCAACAAAGAGGATCGACGAGATGCTTCATTTGTGGTCGATACTCAGCAGGTTGTTGAATCATTGGGTTCGAAACAAAGAGTTGGGAAGGAACTTGGCGGAAAGATTACAGATTCTAGTAAACGCCAGAGAAAGAAAATTGACAGATTGGGAGATATCATATCAGGCTCTACCAAAGAGTTGATAAGTGGAGATGATTTATCGGATGCTGATATTGTGAATATGAATCGAATTAATGGTGTCAATAGAGATTTATCAGAGGTATCAACACAAGAAGATGAGGTAAGCAAGAAATGGCAAATCGGGCATGATCTGGGTATTCTACAGCGTGAAACCAGATCAGCAACTATGCGCAAACTAGCGCAAAAAATGGGTTCTACTACTGGAATTCAACAAAATTAAGGTTCTTTTTCCTTTCGAGGTTTTTTTTCCTGTCCATGTCTTTGCCCCTATCTTTTGTCTCTTGGAATTGTCGAGGAGGGTTATTCAATAGTAGAAAACAGAATTTTATCCGTCGGATGGTCACTACACATGATTTATTGTTTATTGGACTTGTGGAGTCCAAGAAAGAAATTGTTGATAATTTTCTCATCCGCAATTTATGGCCCCATTTGGATTATGGTTTTGATTGGATTCCTTCTGTGGGTGCCTCAGGTGGTTTAGTTCTTATCTGGAACTCTGTCCTGATTAGTAATTCCGCGATTACTAAGGGTTCTAGATGGATTGCTATTGACTTTGTCTTTGATTTTAATCGCTACCGTCATATCCTTGTTTATGCAAGCAATGTTTCTTCTGAGAGATTGTTGTTATGGCAAGAGCTTTCTCACCTCATGGGTTTCGTAGGAACCATTCTTATCAGTGGGGATTTTAATGACACCCTTTTTCCTGAGGACAGGTGGAATAGTACTGGATTTACTCCTTCGATGTTGGCTTTTCGTGATTTTGTTAACAGTTCAGAGCTTCTGGATCTTCCACTTCAGGGAAGGCTTTTTACTTGGCAGAATTCTCTTTCAAAATCACGTATCGACAGATGTTTAGTTTCTGCTACCGCCGGCACCATTTGGCCCCATATGACGCTATCAGCTTTGCCTAGAGGTCAGTCAGATCACGTTCCTATTCACTTTCGCAGTGCTAATGCTTTTGACTGGGGGCCTAAGCCTTTTCGCTCAATTGATTCTTGGTGGGAACATGAGGAATTCGGAAATTTTGTATCTGAGAGTTGGGATTCAGTTTGTCAAAATTCTCAAAATCTCATTCAGAGGTTAAGAGAACTGCGACAAAAAATTAAAAAATAGAATCAGAGGTTTTTGGCGACCAGAACAAACGCATTAAGGAGCTTTCCCATGAAATTCTTGTTAAGGAGATTGTTGCAGAATCCGGGTTGCTAACTGAGGCCGAAAAGGAGGAGATGTCCATGCTCAAATCAGATCTTTGGAATGCAGAGAGAAGAGTTCATTCTTTATGGGTTCAGAAATCCAGATTGAAATGGAATGTGGAGGGGGACAGAAACACAAAGTTTTTTCATAGTATGGCTTCTACGCATTATAGAAACAACCACATTTCTTCTATTCAGGTGGATGATGTTATTTATGTTGAGCCTGAGGATATCAGATTCCATATCAGGGAATTCTTTACTACTCTTTACAGCAAGAGGGACAGAGTAGATTATGATTTATCAGGGTTGTCTTTCTCTAAAGTCACGGATCCGCATGCTGCTTTTCTGACTAGACCGTTTATGGAGAACGAGATCTTTGCCGCTCTTTGCTCTTGTGGTGAAAAAAAGGCTCCAGGACCTGATGGCTTCAACTTCTTTTTTTACCGGAGAGCTTGGCCTTTTATGAAGGATGCAATTGTTGGTTTCTTTTCGGATTTTTTTCGATTCAATATATTACCAAAAGGCATTAACTCCTCCTTCATGGTTTTAATTCCCAAAGTGGCAGGGTCCTCTAATATCAAGGACTACAGACCTATCAGTTTAGTCCATGGCCTCTTCAAGCTTCTTTCGAAGGTTCTTTCTCGAAGATTAGCACCGCTTCTTGCTAATTTAATTTCTGACAGCCAGCACGCTTTTTTAAAAGGGAGAAGCATTCTAGAGTGTTCCATGATAGCTAATGAACTTGTTCATTCTGCTTCGTACAAGAAAGAGAAACTGCTTGTTCTAAAGCTTGATTTCCACAAAGCTTTTGACAGTATCGATTGGGATTATTTGATTTCTGTGTTGCGGTGTATGAATTTTCCTGACAAATGGATAGAGTGGATGGTTAGTTGTTTTTCCTCGGCCAATACTTCAGTTTTAGTCAATGGCAGTCCGATTGATCCTTTTCCTCTTAAAAGAGGAGTTCGTCAGGGAGACCCGATCTCCCCTTATCTTTTTGTTCTTGCAGTTGAAGGATTAAAACAGATTCTTGCCCGTTCTTGTGGATTGGGACTCACTCAGGGTTATTGTTATTCGGCGGATCATGACCCTATCTCTCTTCTCCAGTTTGCGGATGATACAATTCTTTTCATTCCTTTTGATATTGAAAAACTTAGGAATTTGACTCGTATCCTTCGTTGTTTTGAATTGATCTCTGGTTTGACGATAAATTTTCACAAAAGCTCCATTTCAGGAGTTAACGTGAATGATATTGATTTGTCATTGGCAGCTCACACGGTTGGCTGTAAGGTTGGTTCTTTCCCTTTAAAGTACCTTGGTCTTCCTCTTACAAATAGAAAGCTTTCTATCAATTCTTGGGACAGTGTGGTTGAGCGATTTAAGTCAAGATTGGCTTTCTGGAAGGGTTCTCTGCTTTCTCCTGCAGGAAGGTTAGTACTTATTAAGTCAGTATTATTCAGCGTTCCAGTCTATTACATGTCCGTTTTTAGTATGCCCATTCATATTCAGAAGCAGTTAGAGTCTTATATGATGCGTTTTCTCTGGAAGGGAGATGGGTTTGCTAGATCTCTTTGTAAGGTTGCTTGGAAGGTTATTTGTCAGGACTTTGCTAATGGGGGGTTGGGTATTTCTAATCTTCACCTTAGAAATCAAAGCCTTCTTTTAAAATGGATTTGGAATTTGAGAATTAATAATGGTACCTCTTTATGGTTTAAGGTGGTGTCTAATTGTTCGTCGGTTGTTGATTGGAATTTTTTAGTTCATGGGGATGTGAAAAAATTGTCATTTATTTGGAAGGGCATAAAGAAGATTTGCTGCAATGATACCAAGGTTTGGGGTATTTTCATCAATAATTTAAAATATTCCATTGGTGATGGAGCCAGTGTTTCATTGTGGAATGACAATTGGCTCGGGTATGGTTCGTCGTTACAGTTGTTTCCGCGGCTTTATAAGCTCTCAAACCAAAAAAATGCTACTATCCGTGATGTTTGGGATACGGGTTGGCGTTGGAGACGTCGTTTAAGAGGAGCTGAAAACCTTATTTTGGTTGAGCTTCAATCTCGTTTTAATGCTGTCAATGCCACCTTGGGAATGAAAGATAGGGTTTATTGGAACTCTAATTCCAAATTATATAGCTCAGCTTCTTTTATTCAGCTATTTCATCAATCTTATGGGCCTGGTTCAGTTGTTGTGTCTTCTACTGCTAGGAGACCTGCTGCTTCTTTTGTAAATCATCAACCTGTGGGTAATGCTTCTCATCGTCATTCTTCGGCTGCAATTGATGAACAACGTCGGGGTTCAGACCTGCAAAACCTCCAACCTGCTGCTGCTTCCTCTGAGCGTCATCCTTCCACTTCTAGACCTGCTGCTGTTCCATTAGCTCATCCCCATTCTGATATTCAGCTTCACCAACCTGCTACTGCTTCCTGCATTTTTTCTGGTCCTTATGCTGCGTCCACTGCTGATTATGGAGTCCGCCAACCTGCTGCTTTTGATAATGGTGAACGACGTCATGCTTTATTAAATCATCCCTCAGCTGGTAATTTCCCTCCTAATTCATTTCATGATACACGACATGGCTCAGTAGATACTCTTAATGGTAGGGATATGAATGGGACTTATACTTTGTTTGATTCAGCGTGGAAATCTTGTGCTCCTCCTAAAGTCAAATTCTTTATTTGGCTTGCGTTGCATGGTAGGATTCCTTCCCTAGATTTTTTAGCATTACGTTCTATAGTCTCGGTTGATAATTCCTTATGTTCGCTTTGTGGTGTGGTTGAGACTCAAGATCATATTCTCATTCATTGTCTTTTTGCTCGGAATATTTGGTGCGGCATACTCCAAAAACTCGATGTTCTTTGGTCTTTCCCAAACTCTTTTGGTGATTTTGTGATACAATGGTTGAATATTATTCCAAAAGGGCCGTATTGGAAGCTTTGGCAAGTTTTTTCGTTCTTGGTTTTATGGGAGATATGGAAATGCAGGAACATCAGAGTCTTTCAGCATAAAGACTCAAGCAAAGAGACGTTGTTTTTTAACTGTTTTGCAAAGGCAGCATTCTTTTTTAAATGTTGTAATAGGGATTTTAGTTACTCGGGATTGGATTTTTTTAGAAATCCTTTTTGTATCCTGTTTTCGGACAGATGACTTTGTTCTCCTTGTCCTTTCTCTGAGTTGTAGCCTCTAGTGTGCCACCTTGAGTGTGCCACTTCTTGTGCGAAAGCTTATGAGTTAAGGTCTTTTGCCACTCCTTGTGGCTTTTAATATACATACTATTCATCAAAAAAAATTGAGGTTTAGGGTTCCATTGATTTCAGTATTGATTATATATATGTATTATTCGATTTATTTATGAACTTGATAATTAGATATAACTTATAGAACTCACTCAGTTCCGACTGACCCCGTTGATGTTTCCATTTTCTGGTTTTATCGAGTAAACTTAGTGGACTTTTATTTTCACTTCGGACGTTCGGTTTTCAAAGAAATTTGACGTTTTCATTCTAACCCACAGTAGTTAGTAGATGTCTTGTTGTATTTACTTTATTTATGTTTTCTGTAATATGATGTTGGATGGTTTAATGTGAGGCGATTGCCATGTATTTACATATATATCAATGTTATTTTTTCTCGAGCGTTTTATGTATGCTATGCAATGAGAGTTGAAGTCTCGGTTTTCTCCCGAACAAATGTATGGTTTTTTCCGCTTAACACCACTTCCGTTCCCTAGGGCCGGTTGTGATGCCGTAAAATCGGGTCGTGACAGAATAAGACTTCTCCTAAATTGAGTTTTTACTACTAGTATTAAAATTTATTGGGTTATCGACATACAACGTTTTTTTTTAAATCGAAGAAATTCCATCAGAAAACAGATATCCGTTGATGAAATTTTTACGGCTAAAATCCATCGAGAGTCTGCCGGCTGGTAAAAAATCTCCTAAAAAAGGGGCGAATAGACCTACTCTAAAAAGGGGCGAACAAGCCTTCTCCGAAATTGACTTTTTTATTACTAGTACTGACATTTATTGGATTATCGACAAACTTTAGTTTCGGAATCAAATTAGTTATGTCGGAAAACAGATATCCATCGATGAATTTTTTATGGCTAAAATCCATCGAGAATGTGCCGGTTGAGAATTTTTTTTGATGCAAAGTAGAAATTTTTCGCGAATTTACAAAGTTGTTAATGGGTTTGAATTCTTCAGAAAAGTTATAGAATTATTTTTGTTGTTGTTTAATTTACGAGGGACATGTGATAATCTGATTTATGAACACTTAGTTACCGCTACTAGAAAATATTATTTTAGCGACGAATGTTAGCGACGGACTACATTTCCATCGCAGATTCTTGTTTTAGCAACGGATTAGTCCATTGCTAAAGTCTCTACGGATTAGCGACGCGCGGGACTAAGGCGCCAACATGGCGCCATTTTTTCCAAGAGGATTTTAGCGGTGAATTAAGTAGCGACGGATTTAAGAATTAGTGACATATCCTTAAATCTGTTGCTAACTAGTGAGGGACCATATACCTTCACTCAAATAGCGACAGATCTATATATCTGTCGCTACATAGCGACCATAGAAAATGGCATGTTAATTAGTTTTTAGCGACAAGTTTCCCGTTGGCAATTCATCACTAAAAACTTAACCTAAATCTATCGATTCTCTTCTTTTTTCCCCATCTTTTTTTCTTTATCTTTTTGCCTATGTTCTCAAATGAACTTGTCCTAGTACAAAGCAGTGGATGGCAAACAGGGGCAAAACTAGTTTATGTAAAAAAAAAGTTGAAGGGTATTTTTATATATAAAAAAAATATACGGGGGCGGACGCCCTTTCAGGCTTATGTCTGGTTCTACCCCTGCCCCTGATGGCAAAAGAGTCTTAATTAAAAACAATCTAACAACTAAGAAACAATACAAAAGCAATAAAGAATTCAGGATATCTTCCTATCAAAAAAAAAAAGAATTCAAGACATTTTTTAATTTTTATTTTATATTTCAAAAATTTAAAAAGTCATAACTACTCTTATAATTCCTCTGAACAAGGAGCAAAGAAACCCTGGTTGGCAGAGTAAGCTTTCATGTGCTCTGTTTTTCATGTATAATTCCTTCTCCAGCGCTCATTTTGCTCTTGTAGTGTTTTTTTTGATGAATAATATGTATATTAAAGCCACCAAAAGAGGCAAAAAAAAACTCAACGTAAAGCTTTCGCACAAGAAGTGGCACACTCAAGGCGGCACACTAGAGGCTACGACTTCAAGAAAAGGCAAAACATCACGTACCTGAGAACAAAATACAAGTGGGATTCCTAAATAAATCTAAACCCGTATAAGCAAAATCCTTATTACAGATTTTAAAAAGAAAAACCGCATGAGAAAAACTCTTGAAAATAACTGACTCAGCATCCTTCTCCACATTCTGAAATACTTTACCATTCCTGCACTTCCATATTTCCCAAATCATGATAAACCAAAGAAGTCTCCACAATTTCGAATACGGACCAGACGGAATAATATGGAACCATTGAATCATAAAATCCCTGAAAGAAGAAGGACAACACCACGAAATCTCTAACCTTTGAATGACGACCATCCAAATTTGTCTAGCAAAGACGCAGTGAATAAAAATATGATCCTGTGTTTCCAACTCCCCACACAATGAACACAAAGAGTTATCTATAGAGATAATCGCTTGATATGCAAGAAACGACAACGAAGGTACTCTATTATGAATAAAAATCTATGTAAAAAACTTAACTCGAGGAGGAGCTAGAGAATTCCATACCTCAAGAAAAATAGAATTCCTTCTCGCAAGCACAGCAACACGGTCCTCACCAAACAAAACCGAAGACCTATGTAATGTATGTAAAACTTGCCTATGAATAATACCCTGCCCAGCTCTATCATCAACTGCTACCCAATCTCTTGCACCTTCACTTAAAATAGGGACCACATCCAACTCAGCCGGAAGAAGCCCATCCAACTCAACATTTATATTATCCACTACCGCATATAACCCAACCAAAACATTTGGTAAAGCAGAAAAATTATTCCTATGAACAGTGCCATGCACGCCATAGGACCCACCTGATAGAAATTCACCCTCATTTCTCCCCACTGTGACCGAAGCATTGACAGCCTCCTCAGTCCGCGTATTTTCTTCACCCTCATTCTCCAAATTATCTGCTGCACATTGAACCATAGACTCCGCCTGTAATAATTTACAAAAAGAAGCGGAGGAATAAACCCCGGATTTATCTTTCCAAACAACAACATCCGGTCTATTCAGATGAGGATTTATGCTTCTAAACGCTGCCTGTAAATTCGATAGCAATAACAATTCATCACCTCTCAATCTCCTACGCCATTTCCATCCTTCCGACCAAACCATATCAATTGAAACTCGTTTTTGATTGGAGAGATGAAAAAGTCTAGGAAATAAATTCATAGCCATACCCACTCCCATCCAATTATCAAACCACAGAGAGATGGAATTGCCCATGCCTATCTTAAAATTCAAATTTTCCACAAAAGTATTCCAGACCTTTTTATCATGACAGCACGATCTTTTAATACCCTTCCAAATAAACGACATCTTCCCCACCTCACCATTTAACAAAAAATCCCAATCAACCACTTTTGAACAATTAGAAACAACTTTAAACCACAAGGAATGATACGAAGTTGTTCTAAGCTTCCAAATCCACTTAAGAAGCAATCCTTGGTTTCTAACCTGCAAATTAGAAATACCCAGCCCATCATTTCTGAAATCCTGACAAATCACCCTCCAAGAAACTTAACTAAGGACACAGGAACTGACATCTCCTTTCCAAAGAAAACGCTTCATGTATGACTCAAGCAGGGACTGAAATGATCTCGGCATACTGAAAATAGACATGAAATAGACCGGAACGCTAAACAGGACAGATTTAATAAGAATTAACCTTCCTGCAGGAGAAAGAAGCGATCCTTTCCATAAAGCCAATTTGGATTTGAAGCGCTCTACCACAAAATCCCAAGAACCAACTGAGAGCCTTCTATTAGACAAAGGAAGACCCAAGTATTTAATCGGAAAAGATTCAACTCGACAGCCTACAACCTCCGCTACTGACAAAATATCAATCTCACTGACATTAATTCCCATAATGGAGCTTTTATGGAAGTTAATCTTAAGCCCAGAGATGAGTTCAAAGCATCTCAGAATACGAGTCAAATTCTGGAGCTGCACTACATCATATGGAAGATATAGAATTGTGTCATCCGCAAACTGAAGCAACGAGACAGGATCATGATTCTCAGAGAATGAGAACCCACGAGTAAAACCCAACTCCATAGAACGGTCCATAAGACTCTTAAGACCTTCAACAGCAATAACAAAAAGGTAAGGAGAAATCGGATCACCTTGACGAACTCCTCTTTGAAGGTTGATAGGATCTACTGGACTACCATTAACAAGAATAGCCGTTGTAGCAGTAGAAAAACAACAAGACATCCAGTCCAGCCATTTTTTAGGAAACTTCATACATTCCATAACCGCAAACAAATAATCCCATTCGATACTGTCGAAAGCCTTTTGAAAGTCAAGTTTCAGAACAATGAGTTTCTCTTTTTTCTTTGACGCTAAGTGGACAAACTCATTAGCTATCATAGAGCATTCCTGTATACTTCTACCTTTCAAGAAAGCATGCTGATTCTCTGAGATTAAGTTGGTAAGAAGCGGTGCTACTCTTCTCGAAAGCGTTTTCGACAGTAATTTAAAGAACCCATTCACCAGACTGATCGGCCGATAATCAGTAATATGAGAAGAACCCGCAATCTTTGGTACCAAAACCATGAAAGAAGAATTAATACCCTTGGGAAGGATATTGAAATTGAAGAAATCAGCAAAAAACTTCACAAATGCGTCTTTCATAAATGGCCACGCTCTCTTATAGAAGTAGAAATTAAAGCCGTCAGGACCTGGAGCTTTCTTCTCCCCCATAGAACAAACGGCATCCCAAATTTCTTTCTCCAAGAAAGGCCGAATCAGCAACTCAGCATCCCCATCTGACAACCGGCTGAAACTCAATCCTGAAATATCAAACCGGCAACTATCTGCTCTGCTGTATAACTTTCTATAGAACTCCCTGATCTGAAATCTGATGTCTTTAGGTTCAGAGAAGGTCGAATCATCCACTTGAATCGATGAAATGTGATTATTTCTATAGTGGATGGAAGCCATACTATGGAAAAAATTTGTGTTCTTATCACCTGCAACACTCCATTTAACTCTAGATTTCTGAACCCAAAGAGACTCTAATCTCTTCTCTGCTGTCCACAGTTCTTCTCTGAGCTTAGACAATTCCTAAACCTCAGCTTCAGTTGACAATCCGGAATCTCCTGCTATCTCCTTGGATAAAATATCATCTGTAAGCAATTTGATTTTTTTGGCTTGGTCACCAAATACATCATAATTCCATCCCTTAATGCAACTCCTAAATTCCTTTAATCTCTGCACAATATTAGAAGAACGCGAACAAATCACACCCCATTTATCTTTTGCAAATTCCTCAAAATCCTCATGATTCCACCATGCATCAATGGATCTGAACGGTTTAGGACCCCAGTCTATCTTTTCTGCTGAACGGAAGCACATCGGCACATGGTCAGATTGACCTCTAGGCATTGCCAATAAAGACATACGAGGTCAAAGAGAACTAGAAGAAGCAGAGATCAAGCATCTATCTATCCGGGATCTAGAATGAGAGTTTTGCCAAGTGAAACTCCTCCTTGTAACGGAAGGTCAAGCAGCTCCGCGTTGTTGACAAAGTCACGCAAAGCAATCATTGACGGCGTAAAATCCGAACCATGCATTCTGTCATTTGGAGAAAGTGTTTCATTGAAATCCCCACTTATGAAGATGATCCCTGAAAAACACAAATACACACCAAGCTCCCTCCAAAAAACCATTCTTTCCGAGACCAAGTTACTGGCATAAATCAAAATATGCCTATAAGGGATAGATTCAAACATAAAATCCAGAACAGTACATCTATTACCTTTGGATATTAAAACATTCCGCAGCAGAATAGAATTCCAAATAAGTAAAATACCACCCGAAGCACCAACAGAAGGAATAAAATCAAACTTGTAATCTAAGTTCGGCCAAAGCTTTCTAACAAGAAAGTCATCAATAATCTCTTTTTTCGACTCCAATAACCCAATGAACGAGAGATTATTGTTAGCTACCATGTTTTTAATAAATTCTGCTTTCTACTAAAAGAAATCCCACCTCGGCAATTCCAAGAAACAAAGGATAATGGGAAAGACATAGTAACTGAAAAAAACCTTGAAATGGAAAAAAAGTTACTGTCTATCGGCTGTCAGAGCCAGATTATGTGCCAATTTAGACACCGTTGCTGATTTAGATTTCCTATCAAAAATCCCCAAATCATGTCCCATATTCCATGTCAACGTAGCTTCGTCTTCCGGAGTGGCCAAAGGATCCGGAACCATGGCCATTTTATTCAAACGACTCATGTTAGCAACGTCTGTGTCTGAGAGTTCCCTTTCTACTTCCATTTGAGATTCTGAGCCATTCACAACAGCACCCAAAATATTAATTAACTTTAAAGGTCTGCATGCCGATTTGGTTTTAGTTGCCAAAGTTGTTAAATTCCCCTCATTCTGCTCATTGTGAAGCTTACTCACACTGTTAATAAAAGACTCCTCACTACCCTCCACAATATTTTGGATTTGTTCTCCATTAACACACCTGTCTATAATATTCACGTCCCCCAAGTATGGCTGCTTCAGAGAATTAGCTGTTGTTTGCTCGTCAATTAGCTGCTCCAACTGCTCCTCTATGTTTCCTGCATTTTCACATATATTCCCTGCATTTTCACAGAAAATTTCTTCTCTTTGAATGATTTTGGTGAACTCCTCTTCATGAATTGCCATGCTGCTATCTTTAGGAACATAAGAATATGTCCTCATAGGTCCTCCCAACAATTGTTCATCATAATAACCGCTACTACCATTTTCCACAATTGTATCTGCTACAACAGTATCGAAGGATTGTAGTAAGTTAACCCCCTTTAGAGAAGATTCAGTAGAGTAGATTTCCTTTCTAGAATTTTTACCACCATCAGAGTCCCATGAGCTTGAAGAGATTTCAGATTCTTCAAAACAAACCGGTTGACACGATTCAGTTGCGTGAACTGCAAACTTCTCCTCACCAATTTTCAAAACAATTGACTGATTAATAAAACTGCATGTAGTTGAGATTAGGACCAGTCCTGAGTCTAACATTTCCCTCTTTTCTACCAGTTGATGAACTGAAATCGTCTCACCCAAGGCATCTCCTATCTGTTTGAACGTTTTCGAACACCAATGCACACAAGGAATTCCGGTCACTGAGACCCAAACCAGGCGTAAGAAACAATGCTGATAGTCTTCCGCCCAGATAAAAGATTGGAAAAAATCCATGAGTGTTTGACCAACGTTGACAATAAATTCCTCCGCATTAAAAATTGAATCAAAAGTGAGCAATATGAGATTGCCTCCCATTAGCGAAACATTCTGAACCTTAATCTGCTTCTCAAGAAGAAAATTCTTTGTGTGAAGAATTTTTTGAATGTTATTGACCCTACCAACAATTGATCTTACCATCCAACCTGCATTGCCTGTCTCCACTGTAACCTCTTGAACAGTCACCGCTGCCAATTGAACATTCCCCAAACCTGTCATCTCTCTGTGATCATCAATCTGCTGTGAACCTGCACACATGACATCTTTGTATGATCTACCATCTCTGAAAGAGGGAGAGCTGATAGTCCTAGGTTGCACTTTCTTTATCTCAGCCTTTATGCTAGGGTTCTGTTTAGCTTCCGGAAACCTGGAAACATATGCCCTAAGTTTGAATTTACCAATTGCGATCATATTCAATTGACTGAGAATCCACGACATGGGTTTCTCTGATTCAGGCCTAAGAAACCCGAAGCTACAATTTCTCTTGGAAAGTTTAGTTGCTAAGGAGACTCTACCGACGACGCCGTATCTCGCAAAAACTTTCTCTAGGTCTCTAAATCTCCATGTTTTAGGAAAGTTCTCAAAGTAAATCAACCTTCTCTTCTCCTCCTGGTGGATAATTGAGTCATGTGAAATCCCTGTGTTAACATCATTAACAACGTTGTTGGCCTGGTTTTGTAATTTTCGAGCTGGAATTGTAACCTCCAATGGAATAGGATTGCTGCGTGATGCCTGTATATCTGAGTAGTTGTTCTTGGTGATCGGTGTCTGGCGGTAGCTGATGCTGATCGGCAGTCCATGAACGCGACGTTCAGGACTAGGGTTCCATCTCTCCGAATATCTTGGAGCCATCGCAAATTCCGCTGCTCCCAAGAATAGTTGAATCCTCTTGTAGTGTTTCATTTGTCTTAATGGAGAATATGAGAATTTGCTCTGCTCATAAAAGTTGAAGTTAAGACAAATTGCTCTTGTTACACCTGATGCAGTTCTTTTTTTTTCCTTAAAATTATTACTATAAATTATGAAGTAATTATTTTTTAATAAGAAAAAAAATAATGTAGAAGTAAAACTGTGTTTTATTTTAATTATAAAAACTGGATTTTAGAGGTTTCTTCTTCTTTTACAATTGTTGCATGCTGCTGCTATTGACAAAAGTTTAGCTCAGATGTATTTTTTTATTGAGGTTGAGTACACGTACTTGGGGCGTATACTGAACCAAACAAACTGAAAAATCAAACCGAGCTTAAAATAATAAATATGGTTTTTATAATATAAATTTTTTTAAAAAATTGTTCAGTTTAATTTTATTAAAAACCCAAAAAACAAACTATAAAAATATATTATAATTATTTTTATATAAAGAATAAGAACTTTTACTGATAGGTGGATTAGCTCAGCCGCAAATAGCCATGTATTTTCTTCGAAAAAGAGGCCGACAAGGATTCAGGAGTATGAAAAGCTAGCAATATGGACCGACAGCGATTCAAATTTCAACGATAACGAGGCCGACAAGGATTCTGGAGTATGAAAAGCTAGCAATATGGACCGGCAGTGATTCAAATTTCAACGATAACGCGCCTACCAATAATTTTGTGGCGAGTGTTAATATGAAAGACGACGCTACGAGATCCTCCTCGGCTCCAGATTCTTGCGACTCCGAGTAGAAGCTTCATTCATAAATATAATGTTAAGTGTTATATGACATGAATAAATGAATAATAATTTTATACATTACAGAAAATTTATTCTATTTCAGCATCTTTTTTCTATATGGTTAGAAAGGTAAGGATACAATTTATAATTACTTGTACTAAAATTTACGATTGCCATGGACTTTTCCTTTGGAATTAGAGCAATTCTGTCAGAAAATAGATATCTGTCAATGAACTCCTTATGGCTAAAAACCATCGAGTATATGTCGGCTCAAAAACAATTTCTGATGCAAAGTAGAGTCTCTCACGAATTTATCGACAAAAAAAGTTGTCAATAAATAGAAATCCTAGAAAAGTTATATACATCAGAACTATTTATTTTTCGTGCTTAATTTACGAGGGACAAGTGACTGCCGATTCCAATACATTTAGTGACGGATTTCCGTCAGTCGAGAAATTCCATTTGCAGCCCGATGTTTTCTTTCAATGATCAAATCTTTCTACAAATACTGTCCTTTTCAAATAATAAATAAAAAAGAGTAATATTTAAGAAATTAGATTTTAAAATTTACTTTTTAATTCCCGTTGCTTTTTATGTTTAACTATGGAATTTCCAACAAGAACATCAACTTACAAAATAATTTACTTAAGATTTAATTTTTCCAAATAATTATTGCATATGTACAACAAATTAGTAAGAAGTTTAAAATTTATTATCTTTTTATAATTCTACAGTAATTCTAAAAAAAATATTTATACATTCCACACCTTATTATAAGATGACACAACAATTAATTAATTAATTTTAAAAAAAAAAATATTAAAAACACACTAGACTGTCTTTGTAAAGAGAATTTCTCCACTTTATTACAATGAGTGACCCTATATACTTGGATAAATGTCCTGAATTCTTTCTACATCCAATACTCCAAGATCTAATAAGATTTCAGTTATTCGAATACTTAAAACCTCATAATATTCATTTTTTAACACATGTCACACTTTGAAACTTTCACATCACTCCTATTATTGGAACTACCCACATAACAATGTTCTAACACTTTGAATATTTCAGTTCTACATCTCTTCTAAACCCTATTTAAGACATAGTTGCTCATCATTAACTCATCAAACACAATCACACTAAACTCAAAAACACTGCATCTAAAATGGCTTTGCTGCGATTTTTATCGATTGCTCTCTTCTTAATTTTCGCTAATGAGTGTACCTCCCGTGAGCTTCAAGAATTAACAATGGCGGAAAGATACGATCAATGGCTTGCAGAGCACGGAAAGTCTTATAAAAGTGACGAAGAGAAATTAAAAAGGTTTGCGATATTCAAGCACAATGTTGAGTTCATTGAGAAATTTAATGCTGGTGGTGAGGAATCATATAAGCTTGGAATTAACCAGTTTGCTGATTTAACTAATGAAGAATTTAGAGTTTCGTGGACTGCCTATAAAAGACCTGTTGCTAGTTCATTAATGGCGGCAACACCATTTAAATATGAAAATGTTAGTTATCCACCTTCTGTCGTGGACTGGACAGAAAAACATGTTGTTACTAATGTCAAAGATCAGGGAACTTGCGGTAAGTAAGATGCATGATGTTGAAATCCAACAATTATGTTATTTAATTTCATGTTAGTTTACTATTTCAATTTAATTTAAATAATTATAAAATTATCTGACCATATGGTAAAATAAAATATGTTCACGGTATATTTAAAAAGTACACTATACTTTGATATCTAAATTTATTTTGTTCTAAATATAAGATAAAGTTTGTGCCACTAAAATTTTAATCATACATTTATGAGTGTGTCCAAGAAATTAACCTGTTTACTAATTTGTATGAACAGGAAGTTGCTGGGCTTTCTCAGCTGTGGGAGCAACCGAAGGACTATGGAAAATAACAAAAAAAGATTTAATATCTCTATCAGTACAAGAGCTTGTAGATTGCGACACGGAAGGCGAAGACAAAGGCTGTAAAGGTGGTTCAATGGAGGACGCTTTCAAGTTCATTATAAATAATCGTGGAATCACCAGTGACCTTAAATATCCGTACAAAGGAGCCGAACAAAAATGCGACCCTAAAAAGGTGAATTCACGAATAGCAACAATCACCGGATACCAAAAAGTTCCGATGAATAGCGAAAAAGATTTGATGAAGGCGGTGGCAAATCAGCCCGTTGCGGTGGCGATTGATGCAGGTTCACCAACCTTTCAATTCTACTCCTCTGGTGTCTATAGAGGAACCTGTGGAACCAACGTAAACCACGGGGTTTTAGTCGTCGGATATGGCCGGACTAATACGGCGACAAAGTATTGGCTAGTAAAGAATTCGTGGGGAAAGAAATGGGGAGAGAAAGGGTTTGTGAGAATGGAGAAAAACGTTCAGTCTAAGGAAGGTCTTTGTGGTATAGCCACGGATTGCTCGTATCCACTAGCTTAGTTTTTTTATTTATTATCAACGTTTTAGCAATAATTTGTTTTTCTATAGAATTACGGCCAACTTTAGCATTTTGTTTTTGATCGAGTGATAATTGCAAATGTTATGAATTTAATGTCCCTTTCAATAGAAATATGCACTGTTAGCTTATAATACCATTTTAACCAATTAAATATTTCATAACATACTTAATATTTTTCCTATTTTACTTTTAAAATATTTTCAAAAATATTTAATTCCTATTTTTTAATTTTTTTAATTAAATTTCTATTTTATTTCTTAGTTTATTCTGTGAGTAGTTTATCTCAGTTTTATATTCAATATAAGATATCATTCTATCTTTTTTTATTAGGAAAACTTTCATCACTGAAATATATAAAAATATAAAGAATAATCTCTTCAATATATATAAATGAGCCACTATAAAATTAAATATTGATTATTGTAAAAACAATTATATGTAAAAAGTTCTAATGAATCATCCTGTAATTATTGTGAACATATTAAAATTAAAATTTTAACAAATAAACAAATAAGATTAAATAACTTTTAGGATTAATCTCAATAAAATACTAAAAGTTTGTGGGTTTTATCAGCTATAGCAAATCTTTAAAAATCGGCTAATTTAGCTTATGTTGAGATATTTGAGACCTTTATTAACTATTCGTGAACTAAACTTAAAATTTTGAGATGAATTTTATTCTAAAGTGGAGTAAATTTTTCGGTATGATTCACAAATGGCTAGAAAATGTTTGAGTTATCCCAAAATAGATTACTAGCACATTTTTAAAGATTTGACTGTAACTAACAAAACCCGTAAATATTTTGTATTTTATTGGGATTAACCCTAATTTTTAATACCTACTTCCTCATTTCTTTCACTCATTTAAGAATTGTCTTTGAATCTTTGGTCAATGAAGCCTAGCCCAAGTTGCCAAGTCCTCCAAGTACGATTCTAAGATTTTGGTTTCGAATTTCATTAGGGCCAAATGGTTCAAGGCTAAATTAACATTTAACGATTAACAACTAATTACTAGTTATTAACAACTGATGTAACTAAATTTATCTATATAAAAAGGTCTTTGAATTTTTCATTATATAATTGTGAGCGGTGAGTCTGATATATATGGTCGTGCATTCCTCATAATCACTTGCATAAATTTTTTGGCTTAATACATCATTTGACCCCCAAACTATACTATTTTATCTCTGCGACTTCTAAACTAATTTCGTGTTCTTTTGGACCTCTTAACTCTATTTTTTGTTCTATTTAACCCCTCATTCGGAATGTACACACCACGCGGGATGACGTGGATAAAATTGCTGACATGGCTTTGCTGACATGGGGTTAAATAGAATAAAAAAAATAGTTAAGAGGTCCAATAGAACACTAAAATAGTTTAGAGGTCATAGGGAATAAAAGGATAAGGTTTAGGGGTCAAAAAATATATTAAGCCTAAATATTTTTTTTAATTTAAAATAAAAAGTGATGTACTTTACATATTATTTGAAAAAAATCATTTAAGGCTTTAAAAATCATGAAATTTAACGTGTTTTCCAATTTTAATACAAATTTTAAAAATTCAGAATTGATTTGAAAAGTTTGAAATTGCAAAAAATTAAAAGCTGGTGTATTAAAATTTTTAAAATTGGAAATTCGTGAAACACAGTATAGTAAATTTATATATTTTATAATATCGTTAAAAATAGACAAACTTCAATTATCATTATTGAAATGTAAACAAACATTTACATGTACAAGAAGTTATATTATGTAATTATTTAACTAAAATTCAATATTTTTTTATTTTTCTAAAAGATTAAATGGATAAAAATTAAATAATTGTATTTTCGAGAAGGTTAAATGGATAAAAATTAAAAGTTTGAAGGTGGAATAGGAAAATAAAATAAGTTTAGGGGTCAAATAGAACAAAATAGTGTAGTTCGGTGGTTCAATAGAACAATTTATGTATTTTAATTATCCTTCACGCGTTTCAAAACTTTTGAAAATACGTGCTTTTGCCACGTTGGAGGAAAAGGGTCAGATCGGGAAAAAAGTTGCAGTTGACGGGTTAAATAAAACAAAAAATAAAGTTAAGAGGTCCAATAGAATATCAAATTAGTTTAAGAGTCTCAGAGAATAAAAGTGTATTGTTTAGGGGTCAAATGATGTATTAAGCCTAAAAAAAACCCCGACCTTTTAGCTCCTTTTCAATTCTACCCTGACGTTGAAAACAAATCAATTTTACCCTATTTCGTAATTTCTCGTTTCAATTATACCCTAATTTTAAATTTTTCACAATTTTTTTATTTAAATGAAGAAATCATTTAATTAACTAAGTTTAAAGATAAAATTAAATTTATTTCCATCTAAAAAAATACAAATAATTCTTTTATTTTTAAAAACTAACTAAAAAAAATTCTTAATTAATTTAACCAAATCTAAATAAATTTTCAACATATACAATTAATATATGCTAGACATGGAGAACGTTTTTTTAATATTTTCCAAAAAAAAACGTCAATTTAATATTTCAGGACACAATTGAAACACAAAAATGCAAAATAGGGTAAAATTGACCAGTTTTCAATGTCACGGTAGAATTGAAAAGGGGCTAAAAGGTCGGGATTTTTTGAGGCATTAGGCCTTTTTTTAATGATGTTTTGTTGGAAAATATTATAAAAGTGTAAAACTTGTTACTTTCGTGTTCTTTGTCGTGACTAGATAAAAAAAACAGTTTTTATTAAAAGGCGAGTGAAAAATGATGTTGAGAAGATCACTCTTTGTCGGACCAAGTCCCATTTGAACCCTAATTTTGAGTTTGACAATCAATTTAAAGAGCCTAATCATGTTTATTAGTGTGTAGGAACATATAGAAACCATCTCAGGTTGAATCAGAGCATTCTAGCGAGAAAGAAAAATCTAATTTTTTTTATAGGATACAGTAACATATCGCGCCCGACGTGTGATACATCAATCTCGGGCATGATAAAGACCATCACGGGCGCGATACTCAGGCAGAACCAAACCCCTTAGGGTTTTGACTTTCATCACAGGCGCTACACATGTATCACGGGCGCGATGAATATGACCGTTGGAGGTCTAACGACTCTTTCTGAGCACCCCTACCAAAGGTTGACACTTGGCTTGCAGCCATTGGTAGATTCCCTGAAGTTCAAGTATCACGGGCGCGACAGGGGCTTTTTCAGAACAATTTTTTCTTTCATATAGAATCTTTAAGGGAAGGTTGTTGGGGTTATAAATACCCTTTGTCTACCACATTTATTTGGCTAGACACTTTATCAACAAATAAAAGATTACAAGCATTCATTCTCTCATCTAAACATTTGTTGTGCGTCAATTTGTATTGATTGCTTTTCTTTTATTTGTTGATTATCACTTCTTGATTAATCATTTAGTGTTTGTAGGTTTGTGATTAGCCTTAAAAAATCACTTTGTGAGTTTGTGTTAGGCTCTAGAAAAACACTTATTGTAATAGTTAGGTGTTAAGCTTAAAATACCCATTAGTGGATTTATTATAAATCTCAATCTTTAATTGAGTAGTGTAGTAGAATCGGTTTGTGATTCGAACCACTCTAAATTGTTTGTATTCTTTCTTCTACCTCTCAAATTCTAAACCAAACACTAATCGCCTTTAAAATTTTAAAATACCTTAGTCACCCCCCCCCCCCCTCTAATGTAGCATTTGGGATTTCAATTGGTATCAGATCAAGGTTAGTCATCTTATTGCTTAATTACGAGTTCTTCGATCCAAAAGACTACCGAAAACTTCACTCATACTCTTCGAACTTTCTTTGATGGAACGGATCATCCTAATTGAAAATTTCATATGGAAAACTATCTTGATATGGATGGTGCAAACTTATGGCATATGGTTCTTGTTGGTTATTGTCACGACCCAAATTATTGAGCCGCAACCGGCGCTAGGGAACGGGAGTGGTAGCTCCGGAACCCGTAGCAAGCCTCAAATCACTATTAATTTTTCGCAAATAATAAACAAATAACATAACGCAACAAAAGCAAGTATACATAACATATATACACAAACATTTACACTAACTGTTCTGCTAACCTCGCGGGATCTAGTTACCGTACCCTGTACGAATTGGCCTCGCGGTACTATATACAAAAGTTAGTGTAACAAAACATATCACAGGCATCTGAGGCCGTGAACAAAACATAAAACACATAGCCTATCATAAGTATAAACAAGACAGCAAGTAATATGTACACTCAAAATGTAATGTTGTCTAGGCTATGACTCTGTTAACTCTGGACCACTACTGCAGCACTCACAGAAGTCAGAAAGCTATACATACACGGCTGACTTCTGGACTTCAAAACTGGCTTCTAACTAGGCCCATGCGCTAAATACCTGAAAGACATCAAAGGTGAGGGGTCAGTATTTGAGAAAATACTGAGTGAGTTTGCATTTACTAACGGTATTATTATTAAAAACATAACATCGCATTTCAAGGAAACAATAATATAAAAATACATATAAACATGTATTTGATCCGTACGAAACTAATATCCTAGCATGCGACATAACTTTCGAATAATCAAATCATACTAATTATATATCGTCCAAGCCAATCATTACATCCCAAGTTGTGAGTCCAACTCACTGGTGGGTCCAACCCACTAGATACGGGGACTCCAGGTTACACCGTAACCAAGTGCTCACTCGTATCAAATCATTATCCAACTTCGAAATTCTTATTCATATCATGTCATACATATCAATTTATTTCTCAAATGCAAACACACTAGACTGACTCGACACTGGTGATCACACAGCCTATTGACACCCAATAGGTAGCTAGTTTCTTCGGATCACATACTAGTTCTCGTATATATATACTTGATAGAAATACCTAACATTTAATCAGATAATATAACATGCGATGCAATAAACAGTATAAATATCTGTATAAAATAACTTTAATATATAATACACAAAAGTAAAGTGCAACTCACTGTGACCGCTATCCAAGTAATGATGTGGTCGATCTGATAGTACGCCCTCGCTAGTCCGCGTCTACTGACCCCACTACTTGCTGACACGTCTGATGCATAATAATTAACGTTTAATAGTTAGGTATCAATCTCGTGTTGTTACACGTACATTACTTTTAAGTTCTAGGGTTTTGCTTCATTCTTATACTTATTCACGTATTTGATGACTTTTAGTCGTATAAACGACTTAATGAATACCGCTTCTCATTCTCGAGAATCGTATAATATACTTAGCGTTTTCCATTATTGTTGACTATCGAAAACGTCGAGCTTAGCTCGAGATTTTTGATTCTTAAAATCCGAAATCCGTCTTTTAGAGTCAAACTACTCAAAACGTCAACTATCTAAGTTAAGGTATGCTCCGAAGGCACGTTGGAGGGAATCAGGGTGCACGGGCGTGCCCGTTGGTGGGTGCACGATCGTGCAACTCAGGTGCACATTCGTGCACCTCTAGTGCACGTTCATGCACCACGTGAACAGCCCCACGGAAGTCGATTTCCGAGGTTTCGCCACCATCCCGACGTGCTACACACACCTATACTCAAAACCCGTAACTCCGTTTTCACCAAAACGTCCTTTTAACCTCGAAAACGTCAAATTCAATTCACACACATTATTAACCCAAAACAGTCACCTATTTCATCATTTTCACACTAATAATCAACCTTTTACCTCAGTTTGATGCTCGAAGATGATAGAGCTCCCAATTCCAAAGAGATCGCCGCTTGAATCGCTTGAATCGGACGTCGAACGGAGAAACGGCGGCGAAACGATCGTGATCGAAGGTTTTAGCTTCTGGAGCTTTCTTTCTTCCTCTGATTCTTACTTCATTCAAATGGTAACCTTATATATATATGGTTAAAAGCTCACTTAGTCCTTATTCTTTTTGTTTGTTACCATTTATCTTTTAAACTTTTCTTTCATACGATTTAGTCCATAACTAAATCGATAAATTCTTTTATTATAACTTATACGTATAATTTATACCCGACAAATAATATGAAACTCGATATTAACATTTTTCCATCAAAACCTACAAATTTCCATTTTCGACACAAAATGGCTAAATTACCACTTTGGTCCCTATACTTTATTTTGGACTTTTCCTAACACTTTTCCTTTTTAATTCCAATTCTAACTTTAGAATTGAAATATAACCGTAATTTCCTCATAATAAATTTCCCGAAATCGACCTACTTGAAATTTATTTACTTTAATTTCTCTGATGTCTTTCTGATATCGCCACTCTGGCAGGTCCGAACTGGACACGTGACCCAAATAAATAATTAAATCTTTTGGGGTATTACAGTTATGTGGCTCCTACTCAAGAGTTGAATGGTGGTGTCATACCTCGGCCAAGAAAAGAGTGGACGAAGGATCATGTTCTAGCTAATGCTCTCAACCGGAAGGGTATTTGTATGATCTTTTCTTCTTTGTGTAGGGAAGAGAAAGGAAGAGTTCAACATTGCACAACGGCTCATGATATGTGGAAGATTCTTGAGAACTCCCATGAAGGAACGGTTCAAGTCAAGAACAAGAAGGTTGAACTTCTTATTGGAGAATATGAAGGGTTCAAGAACAAGCCAAACGAGACCGTCATCGAAACTACCAATAGACTCTTTGGCATTACCACTAATCTCAAAAAGCTTGGTAAGCACTATACTCTTGGTGAAATCAATGGCAAAATTCTTCGTTCATTGCCTCTCCTTGATTGGCAACCGAAGATAACCGCGATTGAGGAATCCCATGACATAAGGAATTTGAGAACCGATGAGCTTATTGGAAACTTGCTTCTTCATGAGATGACCTACATGAAAGAAATTAAAAAATTGAAGAAGTCTCAAGAAGAGAAAACTAAGGGAATTGCTTTGAAGGCTAAAGAAATTGAAAGTAAGGTTGAAGAGGAGCTTAATGCAAGTGATGAAGAAGATGATGAAGATATGGTGCTATTGTATAAGAAAGTAAGGGAATGGAGGACAAGGAAGAAGTCTCAAGCTCAAAAATATGAGCAAAAGGGTGAGTCCTCAAACTACAAGAGATCATCCAACTCCAAGAAAGAGACTCCTACTCCTAGAAGAGATGTCACTTGTTATGGTTGTGGCAAACCGGGTCATACTAGACCGGAATGTCGACAAGGGCAAAAGAAATCCTTTCAAAAGGATAAGAAGGGATTCATCACCACTTGGGATGATGAAAGTGATTATCAATCCGATGAAGAATGCCAAGAAGAGGCAAGAGAAAATCTTTACTTCATGGCTTTAGTTGATGAGTCTCCATCCGAGGTAAGTACTCCACCCTTTATCTCTTGGGATGGCATAGGTATAGAATCTTATAATAGTACTAGTGATATTGTTGTTATGAAAAATGTTGCTAGTGCTACTAATGTTGTCAATATTGAAGATGTTTTGATTGATGATTCTTTGGTTTATGAGATTGATGATGAATGCCATGACATGATAAATGAGTTAACCAACAAATGTAGTGACTATCATGCCAAAATAAAACTTTTCAAAAAGGAAGCCTTTAAGGCTAACAATGAGATGCTCAATTTGAAGAAAGAAATTCAAGACTTAAAGCCCTCTTTAGAATCTATCCTTAAGCAAGATGTCAATATCTTGCTTAAGGAAAATGAAACACTAAAGAGTGAAATTCTTTCTCTAAATAGCTCTATCTCAAGATTTCACAAAGGGAAGAAATCTTTGGACAATCTTCTTGATTCTTAAAGAAACCCAACCATAAAATTTGGGCTTGGCTATAATCACAATCCCTCTTCCTCACGTGTGACTACTTTTGTGAAAGCTTCTTCACCTTAAACTTCTTCTATAGAAGTTCCTCCTTCTTTGGTCAAACCAAAAGAGGTGAAGAAGAGGTATGCTTAAGGTCCCAAGGCTAAGGCATTTATGGCTCCTAAGCCTAAGAGCAAAGTGGGTACAAGACCCCCTAGACATACCTGTGCTTCTCAATATAGTCACAAATGGGAGAAGAGAAGTATGAAAAAGAATCATGTTCATTCATATCCTTATGCTCATTCTCAAAATAATGCTCATGCATACACTTATGATCACTCTTCTGCACATTGCTATGCTCACACATGTGAGGCTCCTAGAGCCAAGACTTTTCCATCTTATGCTCATCTATCCCTTAGACTTCAATGTGCTTATTGCATAAGATATGGTCATAAGAATGTTGATTGCTATGTTAGAAAGGTCCAATTGAGGTTAACTCCTTTGGACTATTCTAGTACTAACTTCCAAGGACCCAATGTGATTTCGGTACCTAAAGTTTGAGTTTGTTTGTTCTAGGTGCCAAAGGAAATCGTGGTGAATAAAACCGAATGGTATGTCGATAGCGGTTCTACTAGGCACATGACCAGCCACATCTCCAACTCTGGAACATAAAAAGTTGGGAAATGTCACATTCGGTGATGATGCCAAAGATCAAGTTGTGGGGATAGGCAAGATAGGTAACTCTTCTTCTCCTTCTATAGAAAATGTATGGCTTGTTAATGGTTTAAAACATAACCTTTTAAGTGTAAATCAATTTTGTGATAAGGGCTATAATGTCAACTTTGATTCCAAGGCTTGCTATGTTATCCAACCAATGGATAACACGATTATCTTCAAAGGAAATCGAAGGCAAAACACTTACATAATTGACTTGGATACGCTTGAAAACAGAGATGGCAAGTGTTTACTATCACTTAGCGATGAATCTTGGTTGTGGTACCGTAGACTTGGTAAAGCTAGCTTAGACCTCTTAAATGAGATTAGCAAGGATGAACTTGTCAAAGGTTTTACCAAGATAAATTTTTCAAAAGACAAAGTGTGTGGACCTTGTCAAATGGGAAAACAACACAAGTCTTCTTTTGAAGCTAAAAATGTTGTTTCTACCACTAGATCATTACAATTGCTTGACATGGACTTGTGTGGACCTATGAGAGTTGTTAGTTTGCGTGGCAAGCATTATGCATTTGTGATAGTTGATGACTACTCTAGATTCACTTGGGATATATTCTTGGCTCATAAGAATGAAGCTTTTAACGGTTTTAAAAGTCTTGCAAAGCGTGTTCAAAAATAAGATTTGCCTATTTCAAGTATTCAAAGTGATCATGGAACCGAATTTCAAAATGAATTTTTTAAATCTTTCTGTGAAAAAAAATGGTATTTTTCATAATTTTTCTTCTCCGAGAACGCCTCAACAAAATGGGATTATTGAAAGGAAAAACCGCACTTTGGTTGAAATAGCTCGATCTATGCTGAATGAGTATATGATTTACCCCATTACTTGTGGCCAAAGCTATTAACACCGCTTGCTATATTTCAAACCGTATTTTTAAAAGACCAATTTTAAACAAAACTTCTTATGAGCTTTGGGTAGGAAGAAAACCCAAGATATCATACTTTAGAGTATTTGGATGCAAGTGCTTCATATTAAACACCAAAGATGACCTTGGAAAATTTGACTCCAAAACGGATGAAGGTGTATTTTTGGGCTATGCCTCTAATAACAAGTCTTTTAGAGTCTTTAACAAGCGTGCCTTAATTGTTGGGGAGTTTATGCATGTGGTATTTGATGAATCCTCCAAGAATTTTCTGGAAAATGACTCGTTTGTTCATGATTTTTAGGTTCTTTTGAGGATCTCTCTTTGGTTGAAAATCAAGAAGCTCCTACAAGTCTAGTGGAGATACCTCAAACACCTCAAGAGGAGACCAAAGTGGAATCTGAATCCCGTCCTCCGGCTCAACCCATCCATGATCTACCTAAGGATTGGCCTTTTAACAAAAGTCATCCTCAAGAGTTGATTATTGGTGAGACTTTAAGGGGAGTAAGTACTCGCTCTCAATTTTGTACTTTTGCAAATGTTACATTCCTATCTCAATTCGAGCCCATTGAAGTTAGTGAAGCTCTAGTTGATGAATATTTGGTGATTGCTATGCAAGATGAACTCAATGAATTCACAAGGAATAAAATTTGGGAGTTAGTCCCTCCTCCTAATGGTCATACCATTATTGGAACAAAATGGGTATATCGGAATAAGTTGGATGAAAACAGAGCAATAACTCGGAACAAAACCCGATTGGTTGCTCAAGGCTATAACCAAGAGGAAGGCATTAATTATCAGGAGACATTTTCTCCAGTTACAAGATTAGAAGCAATTCGTATGTTGTTAGCATATGCATCGTGCATGAATTTCAAACTTTTCAAATGGATGTCAAAAAAGTTCTTTTTTAAATGGTTTTATTAGGAGGAATTTTATGTTAAACAACCTCTCGGCTTTGAAAATTTTCGGCATCCACAATATGTTTTCAAACTCTACAAGGCTTTGTATGGTTTAAAGCAAGCTCCTAGAGCTTGGTATGATAGGTTGAGTAATTTTTTACTTTCAAATGGTTTTTCCAAAGGCAAGGTTGATACAACGCTTTTTACAAAAACTGATAAGCATGATATCCTTTTTGTTCAAATTTATGTTGATGATATCATATTTGGTGGTACTAATGAGTCTCTTTGTGGAGATTTTTCTACGTGTATGACTATGGAATTTGAGATGAGGGGGAGCTCAAGTTCTTCCTTGTACTTCAAATCAAACAAAATGCGGACGGCATCTTCATTAATCAATCCAAGTACACCAAGAAAATGCTCAAGAAATTTGGTATCGAGACCTCATCAAGTAGCAAGACACCTATGAGTACCACAACAAAATTGGACAAAGATGAATCGGGTAAATGCATTGATATTACAATGTATAGAGGTATGATCGGTTCACTCCTATATCTTACCGCTATTAGATCCGATATTATGTTTAGTGTATGCTTATGTGCTCGTTTTCAAGCTTGTCCTAAGGAATCACACTTGCATGCCGTTAAGCGTATTTCCAAGTATTTGCATGGCACTTTAAACCAATGAATTTGATACCCTAGAAATGTGGACCCTAGGTTGCTTGACTACTCCGATGCCGACTATGCGGGTTGTCTTTTAGACTGAAAAGTACCTCCGGGACTTGTCAATTTTTGGGTCATAGTTTGATCTCATGGAGTAGCAAGAAACAAGTATTCGTGGCTTTGTCAACCGCGGAAGCCGAGTATGTAGCGGCCGTTTGTTGTTGTGCTCAAATTCTTAGGATTAAGCAACAACTTTTGGATTATAGTGTTACACTTAGTCACATTCCCATCAAATGTGACAACACTGGTGCAATTAACCTATCCAAGAACCCTATTCAACACTCTAGGAAAATGCATTATTTTCCTATAACTTCGAGGCTACAGAGGTTGTACGCTTAAAAAGTTACAACTAAACACTTTAGTGGGTTACATAAGATTTTGCAACTGAAATCCAAAATATCAGACTGGGCTTATGTACTGATAGGTTGTAGCTATTTGGTAGCTTTGGGCAGTAATTGTGACACCGTATAATTTGCCTCCTGGGATGTGCATGAAAGATGAATTCATGTTTTTGATAATACTTGGCCCCAGACCATAAAATCCGAAAGTCCAAATGGATATTTTCCTCCAACCGGTGATAGCAGAGCTCAACCAATTATGGGAATTTGGGGTTGGACCTATGACATACATAAGCCGCATAATTTTCAAATAAGAACAACACTTACGTGTCCAATTAAAGATTTCCCCGCTTATTCAATGTTGTCTGGTTGGAGCACATAGGGAAAACTGGCATGTCAACATTGTATGGAACATAATGATTAATTGAAAGACGAGTTTGATTCGCCATAATCTTAATGTCATGCATATTGAGAAAAACGTGTTTGATAATATTTTCATTACCGTGCTTAACGTTCCCTGGAAAACAAAAAACAATGCAAAATCTCGGGAAGAGTTAAATCAGTTTTGTGATCGTCCGAGTTTGGCATTTGATTCGGTAACCCGTAAATATCTAAAGGCGTCATATGCTTTGAACAAAGATTCAAAACAAATTCTATTTGAATGGGTTAAACAAATAAAGTTTCCATATGACTATGTCTCAAACTTGCGAAGGTGTTTCGATTTCGACGGACTAAAGATGATCATCATGAAGGGTCATGACTATCATGTTTTCATGCAGTGCCTTTTGCCTATTGCTCCTTGGGAGCTTCTTTCGAGAGATGTTTGAGAGCCTATAACAGAGTTGAGTATCTTCTTCAAAAAGTTAACTTCTACATCTTTAAAGGAGAAAGATCAAATGTGCATGGAGCTTGAAATTCAAAAGATAATGTGTAAGTTGGAAAGTATTTTCCACAAAAAAAAAATTGATTCAGTAGAAGATCTCCCTATACACCTTCCTTATGAAGTTATGATGGCAGGCCCTGTGCAATATCATTGGATGTATCCATTTGAAAGATAATGTATTCAATTTCTCTTTTACCAGTTAATAACAAATATTTTTATCAAAATTATTTTTTGATTTCCCATAATTTGAGAAAACTCAAAAGGAAATAAGGGTAAGGTGGAAGGAATCATTAGTAGTGGATATCTGCTTGGTTAAGTAGCCAAATTTGCGTCTTTTTATTTTAAGGATGATGATCCTATGTTTCCTAGAGTTTTGCAAAGAAATGAAGTTTGTGATGATGGTGTCGATGATGATGTCAACAGACTGTCAATTTTCAAACTGATGGGTGCTTTTAAGACAAGGTACATGAATGATATTGAATACGTCGCTGCCCGAAGTTACGTTCTTTTGAATTTTTCTGAAATCAAATCTAACAAAGAGAAAGATTTATTAAATGGGTTAACTCCATATAAAATCACGACCTTTACACGAAATTTCATTTTAATCACGACCTTTAAAAGTTGTTATATAAAAACATGATTTTCCATTTTTTTTTTCAAATTTATCATTTTAGTGTATTTGTTTTTTACTAAATTCTTCATTAAATCATTAATTAAAGACCCAAATTACAAATCGGTAACCAAATATTATTATCTTTTGACTATAGTATGTAGGATTAGTAATTTTTCGTTAGAAAACATACACCGAATTTTACTTTGGTGATAGATTTAAAACAAAATGAAAGGTCGTGCATTTAAATGCCAACTTTTAAAGATTGTAATTAAAATGAAATTTCGTATAAAGGTCGTGATTTCTTGTGGAGTTAACCCTTATTAAATCGCTTAATATTATTTTTCAACTTTCTAATTCAGTACGTCAACTTATAAATTCTTTTGTATTCTTTTAAAAGTATTTACGTGGACGAGTTGTATGGAATCAACTCTGAAACCACGTTGCTTGAAATTGAAGCAACGTTAGATACTGAATTTGTCTCATGGTTTCAACAATATGTAAATATCATTAATTTTTGTTAATTATCATTGACCTTTAGATATAAAAGTGATAATATTTATACATTCTTATGGGGTACAGGCGTAGAGTCCAACAATTATCAATCCCTATATTTCAAAACTCGCATAGGGACCGCTAAGACAAGTCACAACTTTCTAAGGATATTGTGTAAACATGATTAAATTTCAGATTCAAGTCAACGGGAAGGATCAAGTTATTTTGAATAGTGAAATATGCGTAAAAGGATTAGTCTATGCTCTAGGCAAAACTGATTTTTATGTAAATTTATTAACATTATTGAGTTAGAGTACCCAGCTCTGCCAATAAAAAAGACTCTTATTTAAATGTGATTAGTTCGATCCAACAATTCATGTTGGTATGTCAGTGCATGATCGATATAACAAGGTGAGTGTTAATCATAGAAGGAGGTATATCAAATACGAGTCTTTTATTTTTACAGAACAATTTGATCAAGTTCATTAATGCACCATATAATTACTAATAAACATTAAGCAAAATTGAAAACCAATATAAAACATTCGATATGCTTTATCAAATTAGGAACCCATTGAAACCATAAACCTCAATCCATATAAATATCTACTATAATCCTTAATTAATAACCATTATCCTTCGAGACATTGATAGTCATGTCAAGTGATGTACCTATTTGTCGATAATATAGCCAACGGATACACTTTATTCTCATTATAGATAGCTACGCCAACCGATACACTTTTTTATCGATAGAAATACCAACCTACGTCATGCATCGAAACCGATGCTTTTCATATCATTCCAATCCATTTCTTATGACACATGGTACGCACACAGTTCTATTACCGCTCAATAGATAGCTCATTATGGCTGACATGTGGTATATTTGAAATTGTTTTCAAAAATTGATATGATAGACACAACAAATATTAACTCAACTAAATTGAGTGATCTTAAGAGTATTGATTAGAATTGACCCCCCTCGTAAAGTACAGTATTTTTAAGAATATTAAGTCTTTTAAAAATTGATTTAAAACTTATTTTTTATAATTATTACAAAATATGATTTTAAATACGTTTAAAAGCTGTTCTGGAAAATGGTTCAAACTATGTTTTTAGAACTCTTTAAAACCATTTTGGAAGAAAAAACACTAAAGTAAGATTCAGAGTACGAAACAAAATCGCACGAGTAGAATTTTCAAATTTATATGATGGAAATTAGATTCTACAAATACTTTTATAATAAGCCCCTATAATTTATAATCTGATCCATGGTGACTTACCTTAAGACATTGCCAAAAAAAAAAACAAATTACTCTGAAACTCCCCAATTATACCATAATTAATAATTTAATACCTCTTTCAAAATCCTATTTAATGGTCCCTCACTTTCAGTTTTTGTTAATTATTAGGTTCCTCCATTAATTTTGGCACTTATTTTCAAACGATTTGGTATCCCACTTTCAATTTCGTTAACGATTTGGTCCCTCACTTTTAATTTTGTTAACGATTTGATATTTCACCTTTAAACGATTTGATACCTCATTTTCCAATTCCGTTAACGATTTGGTACCACAAATTAACAAAAGGGTCCAATAGCTAACGCAATTGAAAGTAGGATTTTTTACACAAATCCCTCAAAAGTGCTATAGTGTTTCACTTTTTCCTCACCATTTTGATTTTGGCAAAAATCTCCCAAAAAAAAAAAAGTTTTCAAGAATCCCTCATAACCCAAAATTAAAAAAAAAAGACAATATTGTCCTCACTATTTGGTAACATCTCATTGGTCTATATTTTAGTCAATAAAATGTTGACACGTGGCAAATATGGGTTTGGTTAGACCAACCAACCAACCACAACCGACAACCGGTCAAATTCCGGCCCGACCGACCGGTCAACGGCGGTCAACGCCCGGTCAACGGCGGTCAACGCCCGGTCAACGGCGGTCAACGCCCGGTCAGCTCGGTCAGCGGCGGTCAACTCTCAGTCAGCGGCGGTCAACTGTAGTGGTGAGATTTTAAAAGAATTAATAAAATATAATTTTGCTCTTAGTGGGATTCGAACCCATGACCTCTCACTCTTTGTTCATGTGCCTAACCACCAAAGCAAGACATGCTTGTTGTCTTTATTTACTCTTTAATATTAATACATGTACTCTTTAATAATGTATAAAAAAGCATATAAACTAAATATAACCTACTAAAATGGTTGATTATAAATGATATATATTACAAAACACTAATAAGATATTACTCTTGTCAAAATTTAAATTAAATTACTCTAATTAAATTAATAGTAGTGTAAATTAAATATTAACTTAAAGTAAACTAAGTTAAATAGATTTTATATATTAATGTATTACAAACACAATTAACTTAATATCAACTCGACAAAAAACTCAAAATAGATTATATAAGTTAATTGAGTTGATATTAAGTTAATTTTTAAAATTATAATAATTTATTAAAAAATTTATCTTGCATTGACATGTAATTTACAATGAGTTGACATTGAGTTTACATTAGGTTGACATTGAGTCAGCGTTGAGTTACTAAGTTTATATTGAGTTGATATTAATTTACATTTCAAAATTAAAATAATTTTCTAAAAGATTACTTCAGATTGACAATAGGTTTACATTGAGTTAATATTATAATTATATTGAGTTGACATTAGGATTATATTGAATTGACGTTAGGTTTATATTGAGTCGTCATTAAGTAGACATTGAGTCGACCTTCAGTTGATATTAAGTTAATTTTTAAAAATATAATATTTTACTAAAAAAAATTACTTTGGATTGACATGTAGTTTATATAAAATTTACATTGAGTGAACATTGGGTTTACATTGAGTTGACATTTAGTGAACATTAGGTTCACATTGAGTTGACATTGATTCAACGTTGAGTTATTAAGTTTATATTGAGTTGACATTGAGTGAACATTAGGTTCACATTGAGTTGACATTGAGTTGATATTGATTCAACGTTGAGTTATTAAGTTTACATTAAGTTGATATTATAATTATATTGAATTGACATTAGGATTATATTGAATTGACGTTAGGTTTACATTGAGTCGTCATTAAGTAGACATTGAGTCGACCTTCAGTTGATATTAAGTTAATTTTTAAAATTATAATATTTTACTAAAAAAATTACTTTGAATTGACACGTAGTTTATATCAAGTTTACATTGAGTTGACACTGAGTAGACATTAGGTTCACATTCAGTCAACATTGATTTATTAAGTTTACATTGAGTTAATATTAGTTTACATTTTAAAATTAAAACAATTTACTAAAAAATTACTTCATATTGATATTAAATTTACATTGAGTTGACATTAGGTTTATATGGAGTTGATATTAGGTTAATATTGAGTTGACATTAGGTTTACATTGAGTTGACATTAGATTTACATTGAGATGACATTAGGTTTACATTGCGTTGACATTGAGTCGACGTTGAGTTAATGTTAAATTTACATTGCGCTGATATTAAGTTGACATTAAATTTATATTGAGTTCAAATTAAGTTTATATTGAGTTCACATTAAGTTGATATTGAGTTGATATTCAGTTCATTTATTTTAAATTTACTTTTTGTTCATTTTAATAAAACCTTAGATAGTTTAATTCAAATTACTATTAATTTATCTCACTTCATAAATTATTTTTAGTAGTATAAATAATGAAGTTGACATTGAGTTGATATTGAGTTTACGCACACCACGACGGGTACCACTACCACGTATCCGACCATGACCACTTCGGTCCGACCACCGAACCACCATATTTATTAATTTTAACAAACAAAATATATTTTTCAATTTTAACAAGTGAAAAATCTTACTAGTTTTACTCATGTATGAATAAAAAGTGAAATATAAATATTTTTATTTTTTTATTATGTAATTTTTTAATAAATAAATTAAATTAGACTAATTTAATAATATATTTATAGTAAATATAATTTAATTAGATATTTATATTTTATTTAATTTGTATTGTAGAACTAATTTCATTTTAATAAATTAATTTAAATTTATAATCAGTTATATATATATCATATAGAGCAAACATTGATAACAATAAGGCCTTGTCTTGATGGCAAAGCACAAAGTCTTTCATTCAAGAGGGCAAGGGTTCAAATCCCCTTATCCACAAAATGGTGTTTTATTTAATTTTTAATTATCTAACCAACATTGGTTCAACCATTAAAAATGGTTAGACCACAAACCATATGAAAAGAAAAAAAAAGTATAAAAAATTTGGTAATCCATATGAAAAGAGTTGTATTTTTAGTCCCCAAATTAATATATGATGTCTTTCAAACTCCAAGAAATACTAAATTTTCTTTGACAAAAAAAAAATGAAAGTCATTGAGATTGAAAACAATAATTCCATAGCGGTTAAGTATTTTTTAAAAAATATACTTAAACTATTTCATTTTGTTAGAATTGTATTAAGAATTAATTCAGCTGGCCAAACATATTCATTTTTTATACAAGTAAAAAAATTACTATATGTTCCTAAAATTAAAAATTACGAAACTGAATTGGAAAAAAATTCTGTTTGGTTTGGCTAAAATTTTGAAGAAAAAAGTTAAGTGGTTGCATTTTGTCCGTTAAATGATAATTTTATAACAAGAAAATAAGTAGAATGACCTGTAATGAAAATTGTGAAGTTCCATTGATGCCTAAATTTCATATGATGAACAGTTGGAGTACAGCAAAATTATCAAAAATTGCGGCCATCTAAGTCCCCTCCGGAGAGGGAAAACTAAGATTTGCTTTTCTTTTTAAACTTGGAGCCATGATCACCTTTTCTCTTTTTCCCACTGCTGTGTTTTTCCGGCTTCGCATATTTTTCGGCTTTCGTTTTACTGGATTTCACGCTAACGACCCCACCTGCGGCTATCTTTTTACCACCATCCTTTAGTGCATTCTCAAAATCATTTTCTTTGTCCATTATAGCGTACTGTTGGAGAAGTTCAGGATCCAGCATCTCCTCCGTCTTGGCTTTCATGCCATCCTACACTCAGGTCCACCATTCTTACAACCACATCCCATAAAAAGAATAGAATTGTATTCAAGGAAAACTAAAAAATAATGATAGAATACCTCAACTTCCTTCGCTGCTTCATTCAGATCATCCTCCACAGATATGTGGTGAGGTTTCAGCTCGATCTGGAAACAAAATTTAGCCACAATGACTCGTGATTTAAGTCATTGAAGAGGAGCAATACAATGATTCTTTTTCACAAAAAGTAGAAGGGATCAGCATGAAAAAATTATTTTAGTAGATAAAGACAGGTAGGGGTGTGAGTTCAATTCACACCGAACCAAACCGGGATTGTCTTTTTTCCAAAACCAAAACGAATTAAATTTATAAAAATTAAAAATCTTTCAAACAAAATTTGTTTTCAGTCGAGTTTGAATTATTTTCCCATCCAGTTGGAACTACAAATGAACTTTTTTTAACCTCAAACAAAAACTGAACAGGAAAAAATATTTTTTTTATAATGTCAAATGTCAATGTCAAGTCGGTAATTCAGTTTAATTTGGTATTCACAGTCGTCTTTGTGATGGGTGCAGCATTGTGACTAAATAGTGCTACTAATAAGCCTTGGTTGGTAACCAGTGAACCTTATATCACCATACACCGGCACATTGTTTGCAGACAGGATAGGTACCACATATGAACTATGCATTTCTAATATATTTTTCAGTGTAGTGAAATTTATGTTATCTGAACTGACCTCTTTCAATTGAAGTAGGGTTGACTGAATCTCACTAGAGGCAACACTCTGAATATATTTATAGAGCTTCTTTATAACCTTGATAAAAAGTGACATAATCTGAGTTCTTTCCAACTTCATCTGTGCCTGTGAGAACAGTTAAGCTAGATACTCAATCCCTGATGCTTGTCCATATATGAAACTTTGTAGTTCGTGATGCGTGCATTATGAAAATTATCTACCAAGGTAGTAAAGAACCAAACCTCAAGGTAAGAGAAGTTTTGATGCTGCAAGCCGATGCAGAACAAAACAGAAGCTTGAATATGTGTCAGGGTAACAGGAATCTTCTCTCGAAAATATAGACGAGCAAGGGCTGGAACATTGTGTAGCATCTGGAAGAAAAGCAATTTAAAATTCAGGTTCATCATGTGATAAGAAATTCCCAAACTATCTCGAAATTCACATGATGGTTATATTGTAATTTATAGATAAAAGGTCAATGGAGGTCATAATGTTTTCAAAATTCAGTCACTGCTGTGCTTCATCCAGGATGAAAATAGAATGGGCAAAAAACATGTATTAAACAACGCATTTCATCATTTTTAAACTAAACCATCATCAACCATACTTTACTCCCAAACAATAGAAGTCAAAAACCTTATCCTCCCTTAGTTACCCACATGATATGTTTAAAACCTCACTCATTTTTATCTATAAATTAGGATCTTACCAAATGAAAACCAGTTAGATTTTCAGAATAAGCTCTCAGCCGTTCCATATCATATGCTGTGAATTCAAAAGCAAGTGACCTCCTCAATTCTTCCTGCGTGGATAATGTAGTCTCAATCTCTGTATCCGCAAAGTTGATCTTTGGAGCCAGGACACTAAGAGGTTATGAAGTTAGCAACCATAAATGAAGTAATAACTTGCTAGTAGGTAAAGTTAAAAATTCCAACCTCATAGCAAGCTTATATTCCATTGACCTAAGTTCAAATGCCAGTAACCCAGAAAATATTCTCCTAAAATCTGACAAAATTTAAAAATTAGGCTACATCGATTAGAAGAAGAAAAAGAGGCCGGGGAAGCATGAGAAACCACTGATCAATCTGCGAACTAGGACCGACCTTGGTAAAATGGACTAAAGAAGCCCCATTCGTCTGATCCACTCACTTCAATATCATCATTACTCAATGGTTTGAGGACCATACATGTATGCTCACCAGTTACAGCACTCTGCATCAAGAAGAGATTCAGAAAAGCTTAAATTTATGAACCAACTCATTAATATGTAATAGTGTTTTGTAAACCACAGGGAGAAAAAAAATTAAACAAGATGATGAAAGGAAGGGTGCATCTTACAGCAATTTGACCAATGTAAAATGGAGCAAATTTATGCTTCGTCCAAAAACGAAAAAGGTCCAAAGTGAGCCCAAAAGAAACACCAAGATAGTGGAGCCTCTCAGGTTGCCGTTCACGAAGATGCACTAGCAAAGGAGGAAGGTCGGCCCTTGGTTTTATACATTCCTCTTGCAGTGAAACCTGTCAAGTCAAGATAGTATAACAAAAGCATGACTCCATGCAAACATAGAATTAATGGGAAGTGCAAGATCTGATGTGTGAAATAAAGATTACCAACTCATATTATGTACAGCCAGTTAATATTTGCAGAGTTAGTCGCAGTCTGGAAATAAAGTTAATTGTTTACATACAACTGTGAAAACTACTGCACATTAAGGTTTTGATGCAATTTCGCATATTTAGTCTACAAGGAGTGGAATAACAAACAAAAATTATGCTACAATATGAAACACGGATCAAACAAAAATATAATGTTATGAAATCGCAATTTGTCAAACAGTCATGCACACAATCTTAGTTCTGTGACAACCTTCTCTGCAGCTTCTGTAACTCTAACTGGTTCATTCTCCATATTGTTCTGAAATTCTGCTTCAGAAATAGGTGTCAACTGTCCTTCATAGTACCTAAAGACAGTTAGGTATAAGCACCTCTTTAATTTGAAACAGAAATATGATATGCACAAATATGGAATGTCTTATCATAGAGTCAATTACATCCTCAAATTGATAAAAGTGTTTATTTCATAAGCCTACGGCAATTCTGCTATTTTGATTTCCACACAACTAAGAGAGAAAAAATGAATACATTTCTCTTAGTGAATACGTTTCTCAATTTCCATTTTCATCGTCAGTGAACATAAACATCTTAGTTATATGCCAACTACATGCACTATATAATCCTTACTATTTTAGAGAGGAACTTCTCAACAATCTAACAATGGTATAATAAATCTTAAGAGAAGTATCTTAAGTTTCAGATGATAACGACCGCTCCGCCATATAGCTAATGGTCCAGGTTAACTAATCCTTCCTACATTTGCCCATGCAAAGGGTTTGGTTAAGATATGCCAGATTCCACCCAATATACAAATGACGAACTTGCACTGTTGTTTCAAGTCAAAGAATGTCAAGTACAATGATAGTCCATGTTTTAACAGCTTGAGCTTTTAGAGCAACTTCTTACTTAAGATTAACTAAATACATTCTTTATGACCGGTCCGCCATATAGCTAATGGTCCAGTAACTAATTCTCCCTACATTTGACGAACTTGCACTGTTGTTTCAAGTCAAAGAATGTCAAGTACAACGATAGCCCATGTTTTAACAGCTTGAGCTTTTAGAGCAACTTCTTACTTAAGATTAACTAAATATATTCTTTGTTGTATTCATGTCACAATTCCTAAAACACCTTTTAGGTTGCAGAAATCAAGTTCGCATAGACCCCTAATCATCTTAACAAGGTCCATGGTAACATCAATTTCAGCAACAAGGGTAGAAGGAAGTTAAAGTTGCAATTTTAAACTACCTTGTTAATAGTTCCACAGCAGCAGAACCGTATCCAAGCTGCATGAACCAAGTAGAAAGCAATTACGATACATGATAAGATTCAACAAAAAATATAAAAGAAATGGTATAGGATACAAAATTACCTTCATAGCATTTGGATGGGTGGCAATGCGTACAATCCGAGCACCTGAGAGACTGGGGAAAACTGCATCACGGAATTGCTCGGAGAATTTCCATGGAATTTGATCTCCAGATGGTTGATGGCCATCCCCTAAGCTTGTGATGGCAGATTTACGAGAAATCTGGCCTTCAAGGGCAACCTATAAATGGTAATTCACAGTGTGACTCACCAGCAGCATCATAAATATAGTGCTTTTGTGTGATCCGAAAGAAAGTTTGAGAAATTCAAATGATGAGCCCGTCAATTAATCTGGAGTTTATGGACACAACTAGTAACATACCTGGATGACACATAAGATGTCAGGCAGTTGATTTTTTGACTCATCAACAGGGCCTGCATATACAAGAGTAGATGACAATTATTCACACACAATAAATCAAATGCAATCAGCTCAAAGAGAGTTACATACCAAGTAACACAAACAAATGATGTGCAGGAGCATCGGCCATTAGTTGTAAATCATTAGGAGAGTTTTTGTAGTGAGATGATACATATAATGCCATCATTCGCTAGAAAATTATGACAAAATAATCAATAAACCATTACCTATAAAAACATATAATCCTATGAAATTCTATTTCACAAAGTAGATTACCTGTAAAAACAGCTCACTATCTTTGTGGTAGGAGAAAAGTGTGTCCCGGTTAACATAATAGAGATCACAATCATTGGGTGGAGGTAATCTAGTGGCAGAAAGAGAGTACATAAGTAATTACAATAGAAATTGTTCTAGAAAAGGTCTTTGTGGAGATGATAAACCCAACCTGCCGATATTAGGTATTGAATTTGCAACATCCAAGCAAAGTAAAGCATTAAGCCAGGATTCAATTGGATCACCAAAAGCATATCTGATAGACTCGGAGAGTTCTATCTTTTTGAAAAGACGACCTACAGACAAAAAAAACGAACAACTTCAATATTTTTCCAAAACATATTCATGTAAAGATTAATTTCAGCTAAGTGTGAAAATCCAAACAATTATGAGGACTGTGCAACCCATGGATTCTAAAAGCAAGAAGAACGAGAACAATCATAAAACTGTTAACTTTGATTAGGTCCCCTGCAGCCTGAGCATGTATTTCATAAGACAGAAAAGTTATTTTATTCATTATGAAAAAAAAATTGTAAGCATCAAATTCTTCAGGAGATGGAAAAGCAAACAAAAGAGAGCCAGGAATATTAGCCTCATTATGTAAAACCATCATATTACTCGTGCAACGTAACTCGTATTAAATTTAAGTAAAACAGAAAAAATTGAAATAGGTTATATGAAAATGTCATAGCTAACTGACATTTTCTTGCTTCTTTTTTTGGTGTCCGGCGTGTTTCAGTTCGTAAAACAAATTTTCTTTTTTTTTTTTTGATATTTCGTAAAACAAATTCTTGGTTATTGTTTAGTCATATATGTGCCTTTGCTAGATTATTGTTGTGACAAATTAACGAGAACAAGCTGGACCATTCACTGAGAACTAGTTCAATGCTGGTTGACATGTCCAAAAGGAAACTCTAAACATTCTTATGTCTTTGCCTATTTGTTGTTTTACAGGCAAGTAAGAGGGTAATCTTGTAATTTTAGTAATATATGGGTACTAGTCTTTATAAATGAGGTGCTTAAAAGGTATCTTGTTGTTCAAAATGCTTCTGGCTTTAGCATATAGAATAGAATAATGTTGGTAAGAATAATATTTCTCGCGTTCTAGAAATGAGCATTACATTCTGGAGATGAGTAGTATCCACTCAATTAACCTTGAGCATTACTTTTTTATAACATAACCTTAAGCATAGTTGTAAAAGGCAAAAAGCACTCTGCAGCGAGGCGTGAGGCGAGCGTCACCCTTGTATGGGTGAGGCACGGAGCCGGCCTTTAACAGCTATAAACTTTAGCATTTTATAAAAGGATTTAGCATTTTTCCAAATGTACATGCATGTACCATTGAAAACACCAAGGCTGATCTTATAACAACCAATACACTCGTTGCAACAGCCACGAATTAAGACGACATGATAGTTTATTAGTTATTATCATTTATTGTTTATTTGATTCATATAGCAAGCATAGTAATATAAAGCTCATGCATACCAGAATGAGAGCCCTCAACGTTCTTTGCAGCAATCTGGCTTTGTTCTTGTAGTTGCTGCACAAGCTTTAGTGACAAAGACCGACCAGTACCTTCATAGCTTGAAGAAGAAAATACAATAGTACTTATATGTATAGGACATTATTTAAATTTAAACAAACTTCCTCAATTCACGAGCTAAGTATCACAGAAACGGAAATCGGACAAAACAGATACAAGGTTACGACATTTTTCTAAAATAATGGATATGAAACGTGTACATAATGTAAATACAGGGATAAGTTTATAAAAAATAAAAGTTATAAAAAAATTATTCACATTTATGACAATCAATGAAATAAATCATTTAAACATACTAAAAATTTAAGTTTATCAGAAATAATCAATTATCCACAAATTTATAATTATAATTAAATTAATATTTTATAATTATACAAAAATCATAGAAATATAATATAATCCAACAAAAATAAGAAAAGATTTATTGTAGATAATGTGGGTGATAAAATTTGTGGGTAATCGATTAGATTATTTTTTTTATTGGGGTAATTTCTAGGGTTTTTTTAACAACTGTCTAATTTTTGTTATTTAAAGAACCAGCCCGAAATGTTTTGCATGATTCTGAAACAGGAAATGCAACTTTGTCTAATTTTGAGTGCTTCCTAGTTCATGATTGAATTAAGCATGCTTTGTAGGAGGATAATGGAAAATCCAAGTTGGAGATAGCATAGTTGTTACGAGAGACACCATGCCTAGTGCCTTACCCGCCAAAGCCAGGCAACTTCCCAAAGATGTGTGCCTTTGTGCACCTCACCCACGAGGAGAGGCCACGCTTTTAATAGCAGGAGCATATTAATTAAGATTTTTTTTATTAAAAAAGCATAAGAGCAGCCTTTCATTGCAGGAGCATATTATTTTAGATTTTTTTTTTAGTTAAACAAATTGATGAATCCAAACTCTTCATTATAAAGTTATCATGCCCCCTTACTTGATCCTACCCAAAAACAATTAAAAACAAAACTTAAACTAGGAGGACAGATAAAAGAAGATAAAGGACCACATAAATAAAAGAAGTAACACCGCTCCCTTCTCCTTATAAGTTATAACTGATGTTAAAAAAAATCGAAGTTTGTTTTTCTCTTTCTTTTTCTTCTAATTTTCCGTCCTCTTTTCCTTTCCTAATTTCTACTCTTCTTCTAATCTGCCCCCACTCTCTTTTTCTATTTTGATTTTTTTTTTGTTGAATTTGTGATTAATTTCACTGAATTTGTTTTTAATAGTAGTAACTGTTGTTAATTGCATTAGACTTGTTAGCAATATTTTGTTGGGTTTATTGTTAATTATTATTGTAGCTTAGAGCCTTAACAATAGTTACTTCATGTTGATGATTGAATTGATTAACTATAATTTATTTTTCAGATAAATGGAAGATAGTAGTATCCTCCTACGAATAGAAAAATTAGAATGGAAAGATCCATGATGGAAGTTGTCGCATGACTGATGCACCAAAGATAAATGATCTAGTTTGTGCATATTTTTTAGTTTAAAGAAGAAAAAAAAGAACCTTCACGTAATGAAGCTTATGAAAATCATAAAATAAATAATAAAACATTGATGCATGTCATATTATTTACTTCATGATTTGCATAAGCTTCATTTTGTGAAATTTATTTTTTCTTTCAGCACCTTTCGTAAGCGCCAAAATTCGGGCACTAGGCCTTTGTGCCTCTATAGAGATGTGATCTCTTATTAGAAGATGCTTAAAAATCATACCCATTCACAGTAGATGAAAGGAAGACCAGGTATGGTCCCAACAGGGACTTCACAACCGGCAATGGAATGGCAGCAGCTTCATCAATAACTAATAGTTCCACTTGCGAGAGTTTCTCATGTTCATGTGGCTGTATGTACTGCAGGGAAAATAAGAAAGCTCATGTATCTATCATGCTCATGACCCCAAATACATATAAGAACAAAAACACATCAATTTTGCAAAAACATTCATACACGTCTTAACCTGAATTGTTTGCCTGTGCTGTTTGTAGATATTGATTCGAATAGTGGCTTTCTTGAATTCAGGATTTGTACTTTTCACGACATCATAATCAATATGCTCCTGCAATGAAAGGCTCCACTGATAAGCTTATCTAAAGAATGGATTATCACCACATGTAACCAGCCAAGTCCATACAACTGGAACAAAAAGGAATAAAGAGTGTGCATATGAACACATAGAAGAAAAAGGAAAAACCAAACACCCAAAACAGACATGTACACCATCGTTTTGTATCTACCATGAAATCTAGAATTTCATGGTACAAGAGGAACTCATAAAGCCAAATGCACCAAATAAATCGTTAATGTCAACGCCAAAGCACGTGTACTGAACCTAAGATAAGCAAATTTGAAGCAAGAAACCATCATAATGCAAGATTATTCTTAACAGATTATTGGTAACATGTCCAATTCACATGCTTTCTGCAATTAATATATGCTAGACGATCAGGATAACAATTGTTCTGTCCACATACTATTAAAATAGCATGTTTAACAGCATGTAAGTGGATGCCGCTAAGAAAAACAATAAAAGAGATACCTTGTACTCGAGAGAATCAAAACCCTTGCAGATGAAGTCAAATAAAGTTTTTAAGTTTTCAGGGCTAGGTGCAGTTATGAAAATATTTGAATACCTGTAAAGGAGAATATTTGTCATTAAAATTTTAAAGGATAATACAGGACCACAAGCATACCTACCCATAAACTCACAAGAATAAACACAGTATTTAAACGTAAAATTTCTAATTGCACATTACCCTGCTGCAATAGCTCCAGCAACTGCTAAACCAAGCGCAGCAGATTTTCCCCGTCCACGAGCAGCAAGCAAAGCAACTGTACTACGTAGTGTCTTATCCAATATTGCATCAAGAAAAGTAATGACAGCTTTTCCCTGTTCAGATAAAGGAGTTTTCTGAGCTACTACATCCATTTTGAATTTTGTTATCCCTAAAATTAAATAGAGCTAGGAGAAGGGAAAAAGACTAGATACTTGCAATGCACTCTATACCTGATCCAATGTACAGCATTTTTTGATTAAAGGACCTACAGGAAAATCATCATGTAGTTGTTCTTTCAAATTCTTCAGGTCACGTTGTGCTTCAGATAGACCCTCTGAATCCTTTAACACCAATAGAAACAAAACAATAACTCATGTACAATTTGAGAATTTTAAGCTACAATTAGAGATATTAGCAAGTCATAACAGAATTAATCCCTCACTTTAAAGGTTGAATTGCATAAAAGCCTTTTTTAACTATTTCCCTATGATACTGCAATACCATGAAAATTACACTTTCCAAAAAAAAGTGAAAAAACTTATGAAAGCATCTGGATCATAAATGTTATGTCCACAATAATAGAACATGTTAAAAGAAACATTGCTTACCTCTTTACTCGGAATTGGTAGAATTGATCTTATATGAGACGAAATAGGCAAAATATTCAGTTCATCGTCCATAACAACACATGATTTGCATGAAGCAAGTGATAATAAAAAACGCTCATTAAAGCGCCCAGAAGGCTGAGAATGTGATTCAGTACGAAATCTCTCATGTACATCCTGAAATAGGCAAACCACCAATAATAAGCTTTTGTTTTTATGGTTCAAGCACATATACAAATTTTAATAAGAGGAAGTATCAAAATCTCATCACAAATGAATTAAGATTATAATGATCACAACAAGCATAATTTTCATAATGTTCGTAAAGATGCATAATCTAACTTCCATTCAAAAGTAACTTGGGTGTCAAATCAAATGGCACTGGTACGAGCATCCAGAAAAGATGATCTTTATAAATGTTAAACATTAACTTTTGTTTAAATGGTAGTTTTATCTAACAATACAACTGCTTAAGCAACCAAAACAGTATTACAATTTATATATTCTATCAAAAGCTTATAGTTCATTTAGAGTGCTCTTCAGCAGTAACTATTCCCTTTTTATGGTTTAGACATCCATAGGGTATCATCTAAATAGAAAAAAACATACACGCAAAATAGACCTAAGAAAATAATTAGAAAACATACAAGCACTAGAACATTTAAGACATCACATTTATGTTGCCTCATATTAACAAAACCCAAAACTTAAAAGGCTAAATAGCATGAAACAAGGGGCATACCATGACCATGGTGTATAGACTGGTCAACGAAGAAAGAGAACGCAGTAGCAACACGATCAATCCACCACCTTCTACCGTCTCTATAGTTCTGGCCAAGAGATTTGGAGTTAAAGCCTCAAAATCCTAACATAAAATAAACAAAAGAACACCCATTAAAATAATTACAGCAAACTCTATAATGAAATCAAAATAAGTTAAAAGCGAATAAAGGGTTAACCTGCAATATACACATTCCAAACGTATTCCCGAGTATTCTTTCGGAATCCTTGTATAGACAATAAGTTAACCCTCCAGTTTCAACAAAAAGCGAAAACGGGTCAACTTTTTCGGGATCCAATAAACCTCTTTGCATTAGCTTTTTGACCTGTTTTGCTCTCTTTTTCTTATGACTGCATAGTTAATAAAGCCATAATCACCTCAAAACTATCATTCCTTCAGAATGTAAAAATGCATAAATTCACTAATTTCAATCTAAATTCACCTGCTAAGTTCAAGCTTATCCTTGTAGCACCATAAAACAGTTGGCCTTGATTTCACAACTGATTTACTCAACATGTAGTGAAGATTCACAATCTGCAACCAAAACGCAAAAACACCAGTAAATAAAAAAATAAAATGCCCAATTCAAAAAACAATAAACAGCAGTTGGTGAAGAGAATTCGCCTGGTCTCGGGACTTGTCACCGATGATAACAAACATAGAACGGTGTCTTAATTTGACACCATTTTCAATTAGGGTTCTGATACGCTCGTCTACCTTCTTCCTCATTTTTCAATTAAACCAAGGAAATGATTGAAACTCTTTTAGGGTTTAATAAATATAGGATAAATATTAGCAATGTTGGCTGTCGCAAGAAATTTGCTTATATTTTGTTTTGATTTCTTCACTGTTGGTGATTTTAGGGTTTATGGGAGGTTTTATCAGTAGGGGTTTAAATTTTTGAACCGGCTTCGAATCGAACTCGAGTGCAAGCAGTAAAAGAACTGGATTGCTAAACACCGCTCCTTTTTACTTAGTACCGCACAGCCACATTACATATTTGCCCTTTTCACTTTTTCAATAGAAAACCAATTCATAAAAAAAAACCTAAATCCTCTCAACTCATTCAACTTTTCACAAATTCATATTTTACGAAAATGTCGGATTCGGAACGAGATAGAAATCGACAACCTCCGGTAAGTTTTTTTTTTATTAATTTCGGTTTTTTTTTTTAAAAAAACAATTAAAAAAAAAGAGAAGTTGGGATTTTACGTCCCCTCCGGAGGAGGAGACGCCGGAAAACGGCGTCCCCTCTTCCGGAGGGGACGTGAAATCCCACGTTCCCTCCGGAAGAGGGAACGTGGATTTCCCACGTTCCCTCTTCCGGAGGGAACGTGCGGCGTCCCCTCTTCCATATATTTAACATAAATGTTTTAGTGAATATTACATATATTTAACATATTGAATTTACTTGTCTATTTATGGTATTACAGTGGATGACACTGGTGACCACCTCGTACGAGCATTTCATCCAAAAAGTCAGCACGATTACCGCCCAACATAGACAGCACTGCGAATTTGACGGCATTCCGGAGTTGGAGACTGAGACGGAGGAGGCCAGCACGGAGTTGGAGAGAGTCATTGCCGCTTGGCGCAGTGCCGACTGAGTGCTGTTAGTATATGTTGTATGTTTATATTATTAGTACTTTTTTCTGATTATGGACTTGTTTTCTTTAGATGTTAGTTTCTAGAGAATTTTTTTATATTATGTACGTGTTTGTTTTTATGCAATTTCATGAACATTTTTAAATATTACGTACTGTGGAGTTCAAAAATATTACACGTATAATAATAAAACACACAATCAGCATAATTACAGAATAAACATTTTACAATCAACTCAATCTGCCATACCTATCAAACTATCCCATTGCTCTCTCCTATTAGCATATAAAGTATGCCAAGACTGAACAGTATGGTCCCTGTGCTGGAGCCACAGGGTGGGAATTGGTGGGACAGGAAAATTATCCTGCAAATTCAACCTAACAAAATGAGCGCGTCCACTAATATACAATATCACTATCTCCTTCGATGGTCGTGAGTGAACCTCAGAGGAATGCAAAGGCAGAACAGTAAACGAAGAGAACCGCGTCTTTTGTAGCGTCCCGCCTTGTATGTAAATAACAGCTGCATTGAAGATAGTGGCAATAGGGAACAAGTCATCCAATACCTGCATCCATTTAATAAGTCAGAATATAAATATCATTTTTTAAAAAAATATAATAACTTTGTGATAAATTTATATAATTCAATTAAATACCTGCATCCAGTAGCTAGGGCCACACTCTCCGCCTTCCCAGCTAATACGTGTAATGGCCGCTTGCAACCCATCAATGAAAATACCCTCGTATCGATAAGGGTGGGCGGAGATTTCGTTTGCAATGTTCATTCTAGTCATTCCCCACATCTTCTCGTCACCATATATGTGGTCTGCCACCACGCGAAATCCACAGTTGCCGTCTCCACGCACGTCCACAAGCTCGTCAACGAATGGTAAAAGGAATCCTGGAATAACCTCCGCATTTTGCAAACCAGCTGCGGGAAATTAAAAAAATATTATTATAAATAACAAGGATACTACTACAGTAGACGTACATAACGAATATTAGTGGATGATAATTACCTGACGCGGATGTACGATTTTTCTGAGCTTTGGAAGATTTAGGACGACCAGGTACACGGTCCTTGTACTCATGACGACTCGGATCCCGCTTCGTTGATTTGCTCCCCTTTGGTCGACCTCTGACATTTGTTTTAACTTCTGGTTCCATGTAGCCTAAGTCTTCGGGGTGAAGTCGCTCTCGAACAATACGAGAAATATCACGCAACACTGAAGGATCCTTAGTCATGACCTCGTCGGCGACCTCGTGAAAATACTGATGTTCCTCAGTCTGAAAACCAGCAAAATCGGGTTGCGCAGATGTGTCCAACCCATCGCCGAGAATAACAAGTTTCGTCCAAAACGGGTGTATACTGTCAAGGCTGATCGGGTTACCTACAAATAACACATATTAGCTTTCAATAACAATATTAATATTTTTAATATTAGTATTCAATGAAAGTGGTGCGTGATACCTGAATCGACCACCGCTCGCAGCTCACATGCACAGGGGATCTGATGTGTTGATCTAACCACACAACCACAGCGATCGTAGACATCGGTACTCAATTCTCGCATACGCCTTAGTTCTTTCGATATTAAATCCAGACAGTAATGCGACACTCTGCATGAGAGCTTGTCAAATGGAAAACCGCGTCGATGTACGCCAATAGTCCGTCTGGAGTCCTCAAGTGTTTTGTTGCAGTAATTTTAAAACATTTATGTTAATAATAATGACAACATAGTTTGTATAAGTACGAATATTACTCGAGAAGAATGTTACCGGATATCTATCAGCTGCGACTGTATAACTTTGTCGACCTTCGTCCAGACTGTGTCCAGAGCACCGGTGCTAGAGTTGAGCCACTGCTTAAGCTGAGCATGTGCGCTCTCGACTCTACATGTGGTGGTGTTTCCAAAATGTAGGACTAAGTCCGTCCAGCAAGATACGAACTTCTCTCTGTGTCCCAGCCAAGTCCCCTCAATGTACTGTATCAACCCTGGAAAACCTTTAAACCGATCTCTGAAGTGCTCCACAGCTATGTTATATTGATCAAAACTTGGCGCTCTGATAATTTTCTTCCATGTACTATTCTTGAAAATTTCAGCAAACTCTTGGTTTTTCCCACTAATTCTGTACACTCTATCTTCTACGTCCTTATTTATGTGCCACGTACATAGTAGATGAGAAGAACGTGGGAAAACCTCTGACACTGGTCTCATAAGCCCCAATTCTCGATCAGTAAGAATAGCGCTCGGATGAATATGTTCCCCAATCAAGCACCTGCATTATTGCCCGATGATTTAATAAGTAATTTGAATTTGAATATCATTAAAATATCAAATAACATAATTATAATTAAATACCTCAGTCTCTCCAATACCCATCTGTAGCTCCCTTCAGTCTCATCCTTCATAATTGCATATGCAATTATGAAGTTCTTGTTGCAAGGAGTCATTCCAATAATCTCAAAAAAAGGCAGCTTGTACTTGTTCGTCTTGTACGTGGAGTCCATGCCGATGATCCAGTAGTACGTACGAAGTAGTCTCACTGAATCAGGATGAGCCATGAAAATATGGGTCAACACACCTGTATCCTCCTCAGCAAGAGTCCAGTGTACATAATCATTTTGCTGAGCCATGTGATAAAATTGCCCAACCACATCTCTACCCTCAAAGCTAGACTTTCTCAAAGTCTCTCTATAGTTGTACACTTGCTTTATTGTAGGGTTGTCAGATGGTACTTTTTCTTTTAAAGCTGCCATGATAGAACACGGCTTCGCTTGTGCCGCACTCATATCTCGCACAATTTCTTTCGCCTCGCCACTCAGCCCACTCATCTGACGGTATCCTTCAGGATACACAGCTAGAGCATGGTTGTGTGTACTCGAAATACCAGGATCTGTAAGTATAAACCATGCAGTCTTTCCTAATTTGACAATAATTTTAAATTTGCACTTACACGCTTTTGTCTTCGTATTTTTCCGTACGAAGGAATCAGAATCTGTGAATGAACCTCTGTAACGCTCACCCCGAGCACATCGTAGAAGCTTCTTTTTCCCCTCGTTCTTATGTGACGAAATGACTAATTCAAATCCAATCTTTATAGCAGTACTCTTAGCCCAAGTAATTGCTTCAACATCACTATCAAACCCATGATCTAGCTTAAACCAATCGCTGTAATCAATTCCATCACCGCCATAATCTTCTAAATCAACCTGCAAAACATAAATACTTACGTTTAACAAATCGAAATAATATGTAATAAAAAGTCGTAATAATATGGAATAAAAAATTACTGTAATTATTAAAAAAAATCATTTCAACGTTTTTTTTAGCAGTAGTTAATTTCCGGCCGCGACGTTTCGGTCGCGGCCGGAAAAGGGGACGCTGGCGTCCTCTCCAGAGGAGAGGACGCCGGCGTTGGGCGTCCCCTCTAGAGGAGAGGACGTTGCATTTCACGTCCTCTCCTCTGGAGAGGACGGCAAACTCTGGCGTCCCCTCCTCTGGAGAGGACGTGAAATTCAATCGTCCCCCTTCACAAATTTTAAATAAAAATTTAAAAAAACTAATTTTTACCTCGGAAAAGCCGGGAAAACTTGTTTCCGACTGTCGGTACTCGTTTCCCGACGAATTATACTCGTTATCCGTCATTTTACTCGACTTTTTACGTAGTTGTTCGAGTGTGTTCGAATGAGTTGAGAGAACTTTTTTTTTTTGAAATTTTGCTAAAGGGTAAAAATGTCTTTCGCCTGTGCGGTGCTAAGTAAAAAGGGGCGGCGAATAGCAATACCCTAAAAGAACGGTAATGAAGTGTGAAAAGTTAATGTTTAGGCTATTAAAATTTTACTATGTTACAAATTAAAGGTAATATTGATTAATGTTTATAAATTAAAGGCTTAAATGCACCAAAAATCACCAACTTTCGCGTGTTTTTGGTATTGAACATAAACTTTTAATTTTGGCAAAAAAATACATGAACTTTCAAAATTTTACAATTAAGACCACCTGCGTGTTTCCTTTGAAAAATAGTGCAATTTTACATCCAAAACGGCGCCGTTTTAATCTAAAACGGTGTCGTTTTACATCCAAAATAGTGTCGATGTCTTTAATTGTAAAATTTTGAAAGTTCATGTACTTTTTTGCCAAAATGAAAATATTATGTTAAATACTAAAAACACGCGAAAGTTGGTGATTGTTGGTGCATTTAATCCTAAATTAAACTAATTAGTAACTAAAGTAATAGGAAATATAATTAGAATCAATGTGATATGATTTTTGTATATGGATATATATGTAATTTATGTATTGTGTATTAATATAAATAATAATCTAGGGTTCACATGTTTGAGTAAGACTCTCCATTTCTATATGGTATCAGAGCTGCCTGAATATTTTTTTCTTATTTCAGCCAACCATGTCTTCTTCTTCCATATCAAATCCATCAATCATTGCTGCATTTGCTACTTCTTCTCCCATATCAAATCCATCAACCATGTCTTTTTCTTCTTCTTATACGCCTTCTACCTTTCACTCTGTTTTCAATGTCAGTAATATCAAAAATCATGTATCTATCGTTCTAGACTTTACCAATTTTCTTCTTTGGCAAACCTTATTCGAAATATTTTACGATGTCACCAGATCTATAATCATATTGAAATTGATTCCATCATTCCCTCACCTACCATACCTTCCAATGATTCTGATCCTCAAGAAATCATCACCAACCCTGCATATACTATTTGGCAACAAATAGACTACGTTATTATTTCATGGATTCATACTACAGTTTCCATTGATATACTCAAACACATTCTTAAACCTGGAAAATTGCCTACTGCCCGAGAAACTTGGAATGAAATTCAAACTCTTTTCAAAGATCATGTTAATGCAAAATACCTCCAACTCAAACTCGCCTTCAACCAAGCCTCAAAGGGATCTCGCTCTATGTCAGAATATTAGCACTTTATTAAATCTACTGTCGATTATCTTCACTCCATTGGTCGTCCGATTGATGATAATGATGTTATTCTCCAAGTTCTATCGGGGTTACCTCCTTCATATTCTGATGTTGTAACTGTCATGACTGCAAAAACGCCTTCGCCTACCTTTTTGGAGTTGCGATCATTCTTGCTTGCCCATGAGTCCCGCCTGCAAAAGAATCTAAATCAAATCTTGACAGTGAAGCTCTTGTTACTTTTCAACATTGTGGTGGCTATAACAGCCGCGGTACATATCGTGGAAATTTTTTACGAGGTGGTCATTATGTTCAGTCTCGTGGTAGCTATGGTTCCTCTAACGGCATTCATTCTCGCGGTAGTGGTTTTAGAGGTGGTTACTCTCATAATTCAGCCCCTCGTTACAACAACAATCCTTCTTATACTAGCAGATTTTCCAACAATTTTCAGAATCGTTCCCCATGGAATTCAAGTTCTTCTATTCTTGGTGCTCCTCCCCTTCAATGTCAAATTTGTGACAGCACTTCTCACACTGCAAAATACTGTCACCAACGCAATATCAACACCAACGATGTACACGGAACCTTTGTCGGTCTTCACCTTCAAGAACCCACTTGCAAACAGACACGGGTGCATCATGCCATATGACTAATGATGCTCATATTTTGGATAGTTACAAACCTTATAATGGTACAGATACTGTTCGAGTTGGTAATGGTGGCAGATTACCTATTACACATGTTGGTCAGAAAATTATTCATACTCCCTTTGCTAAATTTATTTTGAAAAATATTTTAGTGGTTCCTGACTTATGGTTTAATCTTATTTCTGTTCGTTGCTTTGCTTTTGATAATTCTTGTTCAATGAATTCTGATTCTTTGGGTTTTTGTGTCAAGGATCTTCCAAATCAGAAAACCATCCACCGCTGCAATAGTTCCAGACACCTCTATCCATTTTCAACTGCAAATTGCCATGATTCAACGTCTTCTCCTTCAACTTGTGTTGCTTCCAAAGTATCTTCGTCAATTTGGCATCAGCGTCTTGCTCATCCTGGTGTTCCTGTTATGTTTAAAATATTTCAGCAAAATGCAAGTCTTTTTAATTGTAGACAAATTGAAACTTTCTGTCATGCTTGTCAACTTGGGAAACACTCTAAATTATCTTTTCACGATTCAATAAATGTATCTGTTGCTCCATTTCATTTGATCCATTCTGATGTTTGGCATGCACCAATTGCTTCTTTTACTGGATACCGTTATTATGTATTATTTCTGGATGACTATAGTGGATACGCTTGGGTCTATCCATTGCGTGCCAAAAGTGACGTGTTTGATACATTTGTTCTTTTTCATAATATGGTTCATACTCAATTTAATATGAAAATTAAACAGTTTCAATGTGATAATGGTGGTGAATATCTTAATAAGAAATTTGACAAACTGTTTCAAGATGAAGGGATTATTGCTAAATTCTCATGCCCACAGACACCTCAACAAAATGGACGAGCTGAGCACAAGCATAGAACATTGTTAAATCCTGTTCGCACCTTATTATTTCAATCAACAAAGCCATCATAATTTTGGGCAGAAGCTTTGAATTACTAATCGAATTCCACATGCTTCTTTGCATTTCCAGAGTCTGTATGCCTTACTTTTTCAAAAACCAGCGGATATCACAATGCTCAGAGTATTCGGATGTATATGTTATCCTCACATCACCAATCCGATTCCGAATAAATTGGCACCCAGAGCTCGGACATGCATCTTTATCGGATACCCACCAAATCAAAAGGGATTTTGTTTCCTTGAATTGGAAACTTCTAAAGTCTTTGTTTCCAGACATGTTACCTTCTTTGAGCATATATTTCCTTATTCAAAGGAAAAATCAAGTACTATAGATTGGCAATTATTTGATATTGAACATTTTGGAAATTTTCAAAATCCTGTTCAGGTAATAACTCTCCCTTCCATATCTCCCTCTTTTAATTCTCCTTCTCCAAATAGCTCACCTTTTTCCCTTAATCACGCCACAAATCATTCCATCACATCACAATACTAAAACTCACCTTCTTTATCTACACCTCAATCAACTTCACATACCATAACAAATTTACTAATCCCTCATCCTTCACAAACTGAATTCAATAACCCACCAATCAGCCCCTCCCTTTATTCTCCATCACTACCTAATTCCTCATCCAATCATCAACCTCAACCCATTTCAAATATTCACCCTATGGGAACCCGTGTGAAATCTGGTATTTTCAAACCTAAAACTATCCACACTCTTTTTACTCAAACCACCTCTTCATTACCTATTGAACCTCGATCATTGAAAAAGGCTCAACAATACCCAACTTGAAATGATGTTATGCTAATGGAATATCAAGCACTGTTAGACAACAACACGTGGGATCTTGTGCCTCCACCAGCCGCGACACATAATATTATTGGATGTAAATGGGTTTATCTTAAAACAACGAGCATATGGTACAATTGAGCGTCATAAAGCTCGTCTCGTTGCAAAGGACTACAGTCAGAAAAAAGGTATAGATTTTGATGAAACGTTCAGCCCTGTTGTAAAACCTGCTACCATTCGAATTGTTCTCACTATTGCTCTTTCCAATGAATGGCCGATTCATCAACTTGACGTCAAAAATGCCTTCTTACACGGCCATCTTGATCAGGAGGTATACATGATGCAACCTCCAGGCTTTATTGATTCTCAACGTCCTAACTTTGTTTGCAAATTAAAACAAGCTCTTTATGGTCTACGGCAAGCCCCACGAGCATGGTTCCAACGGTTCACTTTATCTCTTGTTAAACTTGGATTTGTTCGCTGCAAATCAGATTATTCCATGTTTGTATACAAGGTTAATGACGGCATGTCAATTTTACTTCTTTATGTCGATGATATTATTTTGACAGCCTCATCTTCCATTCTGCTTGACCGGTTTCTTACTCATTTGAAATCAGAATATGACTGATATGGGTGACTTGCATTATTTTTGGGGTATTCAGGTTACCAAGAACACGCAGGGTTTATTCTTATCTCAGTCTAAATATGCCCATGAAGTTCTTCAAAGAGCCAATTTGCAAGATGCTAGTTCTATTGCTACTCCAATGGCTCCTCGATCTTCTAACATTGTCACTATAGGCAAGTTTCATGATTCTAGCCTGTATCGCAACATAGTTGGTGGACTAAAATACTTGACTTTCACACGTCTAGATATTGCCTTTGCCGTGAATACTGTATGTCAATACATGCATGATCCTTTGGACTTGCATTGGCAGTGGGTTAAACGCATTTTGCGTTATTTGAAAGGCAGTCTGTCTTGCGGTCTTCAGCTCTCCAAGTGCTCTCTGAATTCATTAACCGCTTATAGTGACGCAGATTGGGCTGGCTGTCCCGACACTCGTCGTTCCACGACTGGCTATATTGTGTCTTCTTGGGCATAAATCTCATTTCATGGGCTGCTAAGAAACAGCACACTGTCTCCAGAAGTAGTGCCGAATCAGAATACCAAGCCTTGGCTGCTGTTGTTGCTGATGTATGCTAGTTACGCTCTATTTTACGTGAGTTGTGTATTAACATTGCCTTACCTGTTGAGATTTTTTGTGACAACATATCAGCAACCTATCTTGCTCAAAACCCAGTCAATCATGCCAGGACAAAGCATTTAGAAATTGATAATCACTTTGTCCAAGAACGAGTTATGTCATGTGATATTCAAGTCTTGCATATATCAGGTGACAAACAACTGGCTGATATCTTCACCAAAGGTGTTAGCACTGCTCACTTTCTTTGTATGAGAACCAATCTAGGCATTACCAACGCTCTGATTGCAAGGGGATAATAGGAAATATAATTAGAATCAATGTGATATGATTTTTGTATATGGATATATATGTAATTTAAGTATTGTCATTAATATAAATAATAATCTAAGATTCACATGTTTGAGTAAGACTCTCCATTTCTATATATAGTTCACATATTATAAACGTGGTGACTATCATTTTGTTAAGGTGGTGATTCAATTTTTTCGATTAATGATTCCTCTCAATGATAAAAAAAATGACTAATGAAATTTAAAATAACACAATAAAAAAGTGAATAAAGGATCGATTCACCCCCTCAGCTTGACACGAAATATCAAAAAATCATTTTTGAAACTCTTAGATCAAACATACCAACAATTTAGCACTTTAGCATTAAAAACATCCCTCTGACATAGAATGACACAAAAAAGAAGGCGGGCTTGTCTAATTAGAATTTTTAATCCTAAATAATCCTAATTTAGTACTAGCTAAATATAATTAAATTATAATTAATACTAATTATCCTTATCAAACCTAACCCCCTAACCATCGCTGACAGATCTGCTCCTCCGGCAAGGAGCAGATCTGCAGGCGGCGTCGGCGGCCGGTGGTGTGTGGTGGGAGGAAAGAAGAAGAAGAAATGAAAAAAAAAATAGATTCTTAAATTTTTATTTGAAAATAAAATGATTATTGAACTTTTACAATTATAAAGACATAATTAAAATTTAAAAACTATCAAGAATCAATTTAAGAAATAAATAAAATAATAAAGATATTTTAAACCTTTTTCCATTTTTGTATGGATAGGTATCTCATTCGAGGGGATGAAGATGGGGCAAGGCCTTTTTGATGCTTGATGAATCCAAGAATGTGTATAAGTCAGCTCCGAGTCCGCTCGTCTAATCTCCCTGTAAGAGAAGATGGATCTTAGGCCGAGACCACATATTCATAGGTCAATGTATGGTCTCTCCTTCCTTTAGGCCTGTGGAATTTTATATGATTTCATCATTAATCCTTCTCCTTATTATATTTGTTGACTTAAATATTTATGTCTAATTTCCTTTTATGAAATGGGTTGCTCGTTTGTTGTTTCTTGGGCCCAATAACGGGCTGGGCCTCTTTTTCTGCGCCTGCGCCCCTATCAGGCTGTCATGTCTTATTTAATGCATTTAGAACCTTTCGGTTATTGCCGTCTTTTATTTCTACTTTCTATTTCAAAACTTGTCTAAAACCTTTTACGCCTGATTTTGTTATTATCTCTTCTATTCTTTTTGTCTCTTTCTATTTCTTTCTTCTCTATTTCCTTTTTCCTCTAGTTTTATTATTCGTTCTCTACCCATGGCCGAAGGTTACAAAACCGTTGTTGCTTCTTTGAATAAGTGTCCTTGTTCGCTACAAGTGGAAGGTCTTATTACCACCCGTGGTTTTTATGGTGTGCCCAACGAATTTAACTGTGGAAGTGTCTAACGCTGATGTTTTTCCAAACGCCCTTCCTCCTCCTCTTCATTCATTTGTTTTTGAAGATACATTGTTGGGTGGCCTCTGTTTTCCTTTGGAACCCTTGATATTTTGTTTTCTTAATGTTTGGGGTATCGCTCTCTCTCAACTACATCCCCATACCATTCGCCAGATTAGTTGTTTGAAATTGCTATATTTGCTTCATGGCGAGCAACTAACGCTAAGACGGTTGCATTACTGGCTCAACTCTCCTTACCGCCGTAAAAAATTGGCCCTTTTTTACTTTGAGTTTCAGGTATGGGTTGAAGATGTGTAATGACATCCCTGATTCTCTAAAGAAATAGAAGGGCATGCTTTTCCTCATTTCTTATCCCGATGAGTCATTTGGACCTCAGTCTTGGCGCTCCCATGCTGAACAGAATCCTGCTCTTGACATCTCTAAAACTGAGCAGATCCTCATGATCCGGGTAGGAAATGCCTACTTAGAAAAGTCGATATCATACGCCACTTTGATTAGTGACAACATTTGGCGTTTGGGCGCTCCTCCTGCTCCGACATTGGAGGGTGTCGTTCCTTCTACCAGTAGTTGTCTCTTTTTGGTTGTATTTTGGTGTCTTTAATCCTAGGAGGATTTCTCTCTAACAATAAAATCAAAGGATAATTATGAAAACATCAAAGACTCCTATTATTTAGAGATTTATTATAATAACCAAAGTCTAAGTTTTATAGCTGTTTAAACTAACAATGATGACAAATTTTATTTTGTACAAAGAACGACAACTCGACAATAAAGACATCGTCTTTTTAAAAGAGAACTTCAATGTCGTATGGTCGAGAATAATAAGTTTGTTATGGTGAACTTCTATGCGCCATGGAGTAAGGCTGTTAGACTAAGAAAAAAAATAGAGGTGTTTATACGAGGGATGAAGATAATGGCGAAAAGCTAATTTTACCATCGAATTCATAATTGTGTTATGATTATTCACAAAAATAGATTTGTTTTGTCTGATTGGTACATATTTCTTAAAAAAAGATTGCCACATCAACATTGATCAGTCACTTCCACATACTCAATTTTTAATGAGAGAAGCACCTTCCAAATTTTATCCACCTAAAGACTCATTATAGCACGATTTTGAAGTATAGGGACGAAACAAAGAAAGAAAGTACGCTAAAGACGAAGTAAACAAAATTCAAAAAATAGAAGGACTTGGAGATGGGTTATGCCATTTATTAATCAAATCAAAATAAGTTAAAGAACAAAGGATCACTTTACCCCTTCAACTTTGCACAAAGTATCAAAAAAGTTAAAAGTAGAAAAAATGATCGCTTATACCCTGAACTTGACAAAATCAGCTAAAAAATTCCCCTCCCCACTCTCACCCAAGAGAGTGAGACACTCTCAAGTTTTAATAGTGGTTTTTTTTCCAAGGTGATTTTTTGATGGAAAAAGATTTAAAATTGCTTTAGTTTCTTTTTAATATTTTAAATTAATAACTAATAATCTTAAAAAAAAAACTAATCTTTTAATCTAATCTGCTCCTCGCCTGAAAAGAGGAGCAGATGTTCCTCGTTCAAAAACAGACCGAGGAGCTGCTGTTCCGAGGAGCATCACCTTTTGTTCTCCGGCGAAGAAGAGGAGCTCCTGCTCACTGAAAATAAAAAAAAAGATTGAATTTTTTTTTTTTTTTAAAGAGGGCCCCTAAATAAATTAGAGTTTAATTATAATTAATTAGAGTTTAATTATGATTATTTAGAGTTTAATTATAATATTTATGAAATTCACTCTCTAATTAAATGTCATGTCAATATAGAAGGGTTTTTGAGCTCGTTTTGACAAGTTCAGGATATAAGTGGGTAAAGTTTCGATTTTTGCAGAACATAAACACTAGGATTTTGGGTTGGAAACTGAATTTTCTCCTTCAACTTCCAAACTTTCTTTACACATTAGCTTCTTTAAATCAAATTCTCCCAAAAAATGGGTTCACTCTCTCAGCTAAAATCTTTTCGAAACCCAAAATTCCTGACTCCAAATCTCCCCATTACATCAAAGCTACCCTTCAAACAGAGCCAACTGACGCTCCCATTTCACACCACACCAATCAAACTCTCTTTATCCTCCATACCTCAAAAACCCACATCAAATTCCAAACTTTTAGCAACATTTTTATCTGATAAACTACTAATTTCACTTCTTGGAGCATTTGTGTTCATGGGTTCTTTTGGGTTGACTGCCAGGCCAAGTCTAGCACTTCCTGCTCAAGAAAGTGAAACTTTAGAGGAAAAGAGAGGAGCCCAGATGGAGAATTGTGGGAATGAGGAGATGTGTGAGCAGATTCTTGAGAAGGAGCCAAGAAATGTTGAGGCTTTGAAGGTGGTTGTGTATGGGAAGATGAGGAGAGGGAAGGGGATTAAGGATGCTTTGAAGTATGTGGAGAGGTTGATTGAAATTGAGGGTGATGAAGTTGAGTGGAGGCTTTTGGAGGCTCTTTGTTATGAGATGATGGGGCAGTTTAGTAAAGCTAAGAAATTGTTTAAGGATATCTTGGAGGACAGGCCTCTCTTGCTTAGAGCCTTGCATGTATGTTGTTCTTATTTTGCCTTTTCTTTTATATATTGAGCTACTCTTTGATGTGTTGAAAGATGAATTTATGTGCAAAAATGTATGTTATATGTGTTTGTTTTTTGATTGACTTGTAGGATAGAATTTGTTTCAAGTTATATGCTAATTTGTCTGAGACCTAGTTTTTTGGTTCAAGAAACGTTCCTCGAACTCGAAAACATTTTTTTTTTGTAACCTGTTCTTGTAAAACAATTCATTTCGTGTTTTCCAGGGTATTTCAGTTTCATGCAACATAAGTTATATGATTATTATGCCAGGGATTATTGAGACTGATTAGGTTTGGCAAAAACGTTTATTCAGCTACGAGTAAGTCGGTGTGGAAATTAGACGGGCTTGTATCTAGAGGAATTAGGGGATTGAATGTGGAAGCACAGACTCTGTTAATAGAAAATGTTGATATAGGCTCACTCTTTTGCTTATTGTGCTCATTGTTTTCTTATCCAATGCTTGTTTCAAACTCCCCTTTTAGAAAAAATATTAGTTTACTTGCAGTATGATTGGATATTAGCTGCAAAAATGTTTTCTTGCGAGCTGTGAGCGTTCCTCAAGAGCTTTTGCCTCATTCATACTTTATGATGATTAAATAGATGACTCGGGGGAAAAAAACTCCAGGCAGAGTGGATGTTTTTGATGTCTCTCGTGACACACACATGAACCATCATTTTCAGCTTTCCCTATATGTGATTGTATGACTTCAGGTTTAGCTTGTTTATAAATTTAACAGGTTTCTCTTTCAATATTTATCTACGGTTTTCCTTAAGGAAGTTACTTAGTTGGTATATTATGGAGGGACAGATGCTTAACTTTTTTCCTTAGAATTGGAACTCTTCTATCTGTACTACAAATTATTCTTGTGACTTCTGATACGGTTCTTTCTTATTCTCTAACCATTCCAGTAAGGATTTGGCATACAACTAGTTTATACATTTCGGAAAAGGGCTGGCTTTATTATTATCAAATTTTTCGATGGCGAACATCATAATTTTAAGTTGATACTTTAAAAGCTATGTCCACGAATGAAAATCAGACTCTGCTTTGTACAGGGTCTGGCAATGGTCATGCACAAAAACCTTGAAGGTCCTGCTGTCTTTGAGATGCTCGATAAAGCTCTAGAAGTTGCTCATCGTGAAAACAGAGTTGTGGAGGAGAGAAACATCAAAATCTTAATTGCACAAATGCATCTAGTGAAGGTGAATCACTTAAGCCTTTATCTGCTGATATTGATAATCCGTCACATCATTTACTATTGATTACTACTCTTTCATCCATTTAGTTGCATACTTTGCAGTAACACTCACTCTAGAATTGAAACCATTCATAAGTTGAATGAATCTGAAAAAAGTAGGATAATGTTGAATTTGATCATTTTAATTGTTCTCATGTGTAAGTTGGTTCTTTTGTACGTATCAGGGACAACTGGAAGAAGGCTTGAAAAAATTTCAAGATCTGGTTAATGAGAATCCTCGAGATTTTCGGCCTTATCTTTGCCAGGTAATTTAAGATTTTAACACTCTCATAATGTTTTTATTAGTTTACTGAATTGCACCTTTTGTGCAAATGTGCAAGCATCTGGAGCATGGCCATGTCATGTCTATCGTGTTTTTTTCTACGAGGCAATTGATTGCCAAATTTCTGAGAAGTTCAATGAAGAGGCACTTTTTGTTCTACTTCTAGTCTATAATCAATAGAGTTTTTCTACTTCCATTGCCCATTTAGGAATTAATACAAGAGCCTTATCTTGGAAACTTTCTAACCCCATTATATATATTCACACACGCTCTCTCATGTCTGCGTTATCTGTTGAGTGCTTGTGAGAATATGCTAAAGATAATACCCCCTTTATCCCAACCTAATTGACAAGATTCTATATGCACATTGTTTAAGATAATTTAATAAAGTAAAATTTTACTATTATATTAAATAATTATATTTTAATAAAAAGAAATTCAAAAAATATTAGCCGAAGAGGGTAAAAAGATAATAACAAAGTAAAAATATACTTTAAATAAATTTTGTCAATTATAATGGAAGTTTCTATTGCTATAATTGATATTATGGTTACAAAACTGTGCTAGATTTTATGCTAATATGACGTGTGTATACCTTGGCGTCGTTCTTCGAACTTCTGTTGATAGTAAATAGTAGCAGCATTCAGAGTTTACTTATATGAACATATATCACATGGGATGGTTGAACTTGTTTTCTACCGAGTTTTTAACAAATGTTTACGGCAGAAACTAGTGAAGAAGAAGAGTAAATAATGTAGGAAGGATTAATCTGCATGAAGAAAGTTGATTAGTAATTGCCATGAAGTGATTGTATTTTGCTGAATAGAACTATAGAAGTACAGAACCAAAGCTTAGAAGGAAAACTAATACTTTCATTTGTGTAAATGTGCGGCAGGGAATAATTTACAGTCTGTTGGATAGAAAAAAGGAAGCTTCAGAACAGTTTGAGACGTATCGCAGTCTTGTACCAGAAGAATTTCCTCAAAGAGGATTTCTCGATGATGTTGTATTAACAGCAAAAACCGAGTCCCGGGAACAGCTTCAAAAGGAGTTCGAAACTGAATTTTCTTACAGGAAGTGAAACTCTCATCTTGTACTGAATTGGTTACTAGGGGTGTGCATTTGATTCAAACCGAAATTTTGATTTGTTTGAAAATCCAACTGAATTGATTTTTTTCAGACCAGAATTCTTTTACTAAAACCGAACTGAAAAATTAAAATCTTTCTATAGTCAAATCAAAAATTAAACCGAATTGATCGCTCGGTTTGGATATCCCATTTGGTTTTTACAATCCCTTAGAACTGACTAGTGTTTAAGCTGGAGGATTGGGATGAGATAGCTTTGAAAATGTGGACTGATCACATTTTCTTATAGCAATGTACAGAAATAGTTATACAAATTGTGCTTCATTTTGCTACAGTTGTGATTTGGGTTTGGCATTTGGTACACTTCAGCTCTTGATGCTTGTCATTCATTATAAATCAAAGATTAACATTTTTCTGAAAATTATATTTTGTGTGTACCTTCAGATTGTAATGACATGAACAATCATCTACTTTGAAATTTTTGTTTATCCGATCCCTCCTCTAATTTTGATGACTTAATTCATTTTTTCAACATGTTGAGTTAGGTTGATATTTAAATTCGGTTTCATGTGTGTTTCATGAGAAGTGTAATTCACATTCCTTCTATGTCTAGAAAACAACTTAAAATTGAAAAAAACCAAATACAAAAGACAAGCTTGAAAATAGTCACATAAATAAAATAAATTAGAAGTATATAGATCTTAAAATGGATTTTTCCATTTATTTATGTAATTATATCTTATTTACATTAATATCATAAAGATATATACACAAATGAATAATTTGAACTAAATAGGCATTAAAATTATAAAATAATAAAATATACTATATCTTTGGCTTAATACATAATTTAACTCCTAAATTATATCACTTTATTTCATTAGACTTTTGAACTTTTTTGTTTTATATAGTACCTTTTAATTTTGGATTTTATTCTATTTAACCTCTCAACTTTTACTTTTTTCTGACCTGGCCTCTTTTTGTCCAACGTGACAAAACGCGTGTATTGAAATGTTTTAAAACTTAGTGAAGTATAATAATTTGACCCTTAAACCTAATTAAGTAATTACATGACATTACTTTTTGTACTTATAAACAATTTTTTTACATTTCAACAATGACAAAAGAAGTCTATCTTTTTTTATAACGACGTTTATATAATACATAAATTTATTATATTTTGACGATATTAAATGAAGGTTTACTTGTTTAAAAAAATCACAAATTTTAGCGTGTTTTGTAAATTTAACACGAACTTTCAATTTTGAAAATTTTAAGACAATTTTCAATTTTTTGCAATTTCAAACACCGAGGAATTTTCCGTTTCAAAGATGTTGATGTGGACGATGAAATAATGTTTATTCTGGTATACACATCAACATTTTTTAAAGGAAAATTGCTTGATTCTTAGAATTGCAGAATGTATTCGTGTTACAATTGCAAAAACGCTAAAGTTCATGATATTTGAAACAATTAAGCATTAAATGAATTTTAAAATAATATAAAAAAACATTGCTCGTTATTTTAAATATGAGGGCCTTATTTATACCTTTTTAAAAATTAATACACTCTTAATAGTTTAGATGTGCGATGATTTTTTTTAGTGAAGGGGTGTTACAGGTCAAAGTACTAGATCTACTCTTCGGCTACTTTTCCGGCATCTTTGGTTCCTACTCCAGCATCTCCGGGATTTTTGGCGCGTTGGAAACTTATTTTATAGATTTAAAAATTTACAATTTCTTATTGGGGTTATATTGTTATAAATCTATATATTTATGTTGTAATCTTTTAGATCTATAAATTTTATTTTATTAGTAATGTATTTGGGTGACTTATGTTGGTTACTTAGCTCTATTCGATGACTGTATTTTTACAGCTCCTATCATCTTCTCCAGAATAGTTTACTCAATGTGTTGAGAAACCGTTCATGTAATTTTTATTAGGCCAAATGTTATAAAAAGGCCAAACCTTTCATAAAAGTTTTACAAAAGTCCCGACCTTTCAATTTTATCGATTTTGGCCAAAAACAAATTATTTGGTTTCAATTGTGGCCAACTCTCAATTTGATTTCAATTTGCCTATGTGACGCCTATGTGGCGCATATGTGGCATGCCAAATATTGAAAGGTCAGGACTTTTGTGAAACCAAATAATTCATTTTTGGCCAAAATCGACAAAATTGAAAGGTCTGGACTTTTGTGAAACCAAATAATCAGTTTTTGGCCAAAATCGACAAAATTAAAAGGTCAGGACTTTTGTGAAACTTTTGCGAAAGGTTTGGCCTTTTTGCAACATTTGGCCTTTTTATTATTATCGTCAATGAAAGATTTAGCTTTTGAAAAAAAAAATAACACGAGAATTGTTTTGAAATTTTTTTCCAAAAGTAATTCGGGAACTTTCTGATTAATCAGCTAGTAATCATTTAATATAAAAACTAACTTAACTGTTCTTTTTAAAACCCCAACTAATTTAACTGTTAATATCAACATTTTGCGGAGAAAATATGGTGTCTCTAGAAACAGCCTCAATCACTTACAATCTCAGTCGGAAACCCAGTTTCCGGTTCACCGCCACTTCTACACCAAACTCTACGCTTAAACTCAACCACCCACGGCGGTTGCAGTTGCAGATTGTATCATTCCCATTTGGCGCTCAAAAGGTTAACCGCCAGTTAACTGAAATTCCCGCGTTTACGGAAACGGAGAGTACTGTGGTGACCCAAGAGCAAGCTGAACCGCCGGTTAGAATAGTAGGTGTTGTCGGCGAAGGAAGCGTCAGTCCTCTCAATTCCGCCACTTGGGAGGAGGTTTTGCTTCACACTGTAAGTATTTTCTTGATGAATTTGTTGGAGATACGTTTTTATTTCATGTGATTTTGCTCTTCTTTTTTTTAGTTTTTATTGAATGCAGGAGTTTAATTTAATTCCATTTAATTTGGAAAAGTCTGGAATGAAAATTTAAAATCACTACTGAATTCTTCTCAGTTAATACTTAATTATTATTAATATGGAAAGTATTTTGAATGAAATGACTGACCTATGTAGCATGGAAGCGGAAACATCCGAAACGGAAAATTGCAAAAAATATAGGGTTTTCGAGGTGAATCATGCAATCGGAACATTCCGGACACTTGACGTTTCACATACGAAACTTCATGTTTTACATAGGAAACCTTAAAGTAACACCCTTTCGTCGTGTCCAAGTGTCCTGTTTTCCAGTGTCCTGTAGAACTCAAGTTTCCGTGCAACATATTGGCCGATTTTGCTAAAATTTAAGAGGAATTACTTATCTATCATGATTTATTCCTAATTTGTTAGAATTCTTTGTTAGGAGTTGTAAAAAATGTAAAACAAAATAATTGAGATCCATTTAAAAATTGTCTATGATTTTACAAGAATATGTTCATTTTAGTTCTAGTATATATATAATTTATTACAAACAATAGATGATGATGGTTCATTAGGTTTGAGAAATTTCATGACTTTTGGAGTTTTATATGAGCAGGCAAAAAGGTTGAAATGGGTTGATGAAGGATATGAAATGGTTGTTTTCACTGATAAATTGTTTCAGTCTAATGAGCAAATTGAGCAACTACGCAAGGAATTGTACCGTACTGATATATTGGTAATAGTTTCGGTTTCAAATAAAGAATCAGTCGAGTGGATCAAAGCTAATAGTAAAGTTGTGCGGAACATAATCTGCTTCGACTCCTCACCGGATCTTGCAAGTAAACTAGGTGGTTTGTTTGTTCAGAATGAAACAAATAGATCCTTCTTTGGGAAATTCATTGGAATTTCTACGTCTAAGGAAGCAAATGAGTCGATGGAAGTTGTGAAAACTGTATCTGAAGCGTGGGAGCGGCATAATTCGGATGACATAAGGTTCTGTTTGTTGGTTATTATCAATGCCTATATTAGACCAGTTCCGATCTTGAAGAACCTGAGATCAAAGGGTTTTTCCACCCTCAACTGCATGATTAAGAACTGCGGACCTCAGATACTAAACTGTCTATTGGATCCTAACTGCCGTAAAGCTTTGCAATGTTTGAATAACTGCAGCCCGGTTGATCAAGTGTGTAACTATAAGTGCATTGCCTCTTACGAAAGCCCAAATCTAGAGGCATTTTCTCTGTGTGTATTGCAGAAGAACAATTGCCTCGAGTTAGATGCAAAGATCCCCGAAAAACCATATGTTCCTCCCATGATCACATTCCGAGGGGAGAATCTGACTCATGAAATTGCTGAGGATCTTTTCGTAGGTTGGTTAGGGAGTTTGGATTGGAGCTGGCGCGTTGTGGCAGGACAAAACCCAGCTTACGATCAGTTTCCATGCCAATACCAGTTGTTCTATAGGGGAAAGGCAAAGGGGTCATTCTGGTACGAGCCAGTTTTTCAGGTTCGGACACTAGAAGGGAATTTGGTTTGGAGAAGACGGAAATATCGCGTCAAGAGAGGAAAAGTTGCAGGAACATTTAACTTTAGTGTATTAGACAACGGTGTCGTTTCAAATGAGTTTTGGACAATTGTGGACGTTTCCGATGATTTTAGCTGGGGTTTGTTTCATTACTCCGGGGCTGCTCGAGTTGCAGGACAGTCGTATACTGGTGCTGTGCTCGTTAGTCCAGATGGCGCGTACCCGGAAGAAAAGGAGATGAATAGATTGGGTTTGGCCTTGGAGAAATGTGGAATTAAGGAATGGGAGCTATACACAGTTGATAATTGCTCATGCCAAGGGGCTCCTCTAGGAATTCCAGAGGGCTCAAGTTTGCATTCTTCAGTTTCTGTTAAAGATGGGAAACTGAAAACATCTAATTTGTAAAATACAGATTATTGTTCCAAATTTCTTTCTATGTTGCAGAGAAACATATACTACGCTTCGGAGTTGGAATTTCATTTCCACTATCAAAAACACGGTAGAACTCCGAAACTCTATATTCGTAATTTATTCTTATAAAACAATATTTCAGTATTTTCTATTTTAACATTTCACATTATAGAACTGCCAACACCAATAACTCTAGATGTACATATGAAACAGGAATAACATCCCCTGCTTTTCATTGAGGTTGAATCTGACAGAAGTACAATTAATTCACTGTATAAAACCAAATATTTCAATAAGCTTTTTACATTTCAATGATATATATGTATTTAGAAATGAACCTTTACGGTATGTGACAGCAGAGGTTCATAAATCTTTTGTCGATTTCTACATGTATTATCCGGCGGTTGACCGATACCAATTTCAAAAACATCCATGATAGGTGGTTGTCCCTTGAATGTAGAGCTTCTAATAAGGCCATGTTGCACGGAAACTAATCGACGCCAATCTGAATTATCCGACAACTATCTCTTGGAATATAAATTAAATTTTTGATACCATGATACAAACTAAAATTTTGGTACCAAATTGAAACTCAAGTCATGATATTGATATTGTCATCTTCAGATTACATTACATGAACAGAAAGATTGGCAATAACAATCCAACCAAAACCCGAAACGAAAAAAATCCCAACATGACTCTCTCTCCGGAACTTATAATCTGAACAGGAAAAAGACAATCCCCAGAGGAAGCATTTTTTCTAACAATGGTAGCCAATCCATTGAAATCACAAGCTTCAACATCTTGATCATTCATTTGAAAGTACATATTAAAAGCATACGAAACATTCCCAGTATCACTCAATTTATTGCATGAAGATCCATAAGCCAAGCTTGAACAATCCGATAATGAACATGCATAGTTTATTTCTTTTGGTATCATACTCTTGTTCTTGACATCTGGGCTAAGTACACACCACTGTGCCGGTAAATACTGAACGTTTTTCGCTCCGACAAGCATGTTATCGTTTCCTTGACCGGATAAATCCATCGGAAACTTGGGTTGTCCGTCATAGCGAAAGATCCCCCAATGTCTCTCAAAATTACCCGGCATAATACTTTTCATGTCTTCGTCGACCAAACTAAATAAATACACGTCCAATACTCCCGGACGAAGGGGAGTTCCTTTTTTCGCTGCGAGTTTCTTGAAGAGACCGTCGTAGAATTTTTTCGCTAAGTTCTCATTAGCATTTATATCACCATTTGTCGGCCAACCTACTTCTCCAACGAGGATTTTAAGATCAGGAACACCAGCTTTCTTCAACGCCCAGACAAGAGTATCATAGTTAGCTTCGAAAACATTAGTGTAAGCAAGGTTTTTGTCCTGAATGGTCTTGCTACCGCCATCGAAAAAGGCGTATTCGAATGGGAAACTAGAGCTTTGGTAGAGACTAATAAAAGGGTAAATGTTAACGATGAATGGAGCTTTATGATCTTGAAGATGATTCACAATTTTGGTCATGACATCTCGGACATCTTTACGGAAAACTCCTTGAGATGGTAAAGTTCCTTCGTAAACGTCGGCGTTTAAGGGGACGGAAGCTTTGATTTTGTCTCCGAGTCCGGCTTTGTCGAGAGCTTTTTGTATGTTTTGTAGAGCTGGGAATGTAGTTTTGTCGAATGAATTGTTGTAGGCAGCCAAGAATGGTTCATTTCCGACAGCAACATATCTATACACAATACCAAAAACTTTCACATTTTAATCTATGTTGTGTCAAATATAGACATAATAAAAATTAAAGTTTTGGTACCAAATTGAAATAAAGGACATATATTTGGTATTACTCAAGCTTTTAACCCAAATTATATTCATCCATGCTGTGTCAAATATAGTTATTATATGGGTTAATTACATATTAAATCACCATAGTTATACTAAATTGCAATTCTATTACGACCTTTAAAAGTTATCAATTTCTTTCACCATCTTTTACGTTTGCAATTATATCACTGTTTTAAAAAATCACCATCTATATTTTGTTAGACAATTATTATTTTTTAAAATTATATCAATTACTTGTGACATCTCACTTATTGATCGGCAGATTAGGCATAAATCGCAAGATTTTCGAACGGTAATATGATTACATTAAAATAAAAGAAAAGATGGTAAATAAAATTGACAACTTTAAAATTATGATAGAATTGTAATTTAGTTTAAAGATGGTGATTTTATATGCGATTAATTTTTATTTTATTACATATGATAGTATAATGAATTTTTTTAATTTAAAAATTTATGGAAAAGAAAAAAAAATCAAGATTCTATAATTTATTAGCCGGATCATATTATACCACCTACGTCGCATGAAAATTTATCAAATTTTACGTTTAGCCTTTTCGATTTCGATTTCAAAAACAATTGTGAATTTGTAAAACTCTATTTGTTATAATAAATGTTTTTTTTTTCATTTTCGTGCTACATAGCGAACCACCATTGGCTCCTTCATTGCATATATGCATGAATCTCAAAAATCACGAGTACTTAACGTTGACATTAACATCTCATGCATACATGGAAGCTTTGATAAGAACATATAAATTACTAACCTGATATCAACGGACGTTTGATGTTCTGTGACATTTTCTCTAACCCAATCTTTAGCATTATCCTCGCTATCGGCTATATAATGCAACATATTATTAGGTATGGCAAGCATAACCTCAATGCCCGAACCAGCCAATGCATTCACGGTCCAAGCATCCGCGTCGAAAAGCTTAACCCTGGTTATGTTATTATCTTTCAACATTTTCACAACTATGTCCGGAGGTAACGGGTGGGACGCTATGTTCCCCCAGTTCACCCCTAAACCCGGTATAACGCCTGCTATAACATTCGTTGAGACCATCATCATTGTACAACAGCTGATCCATAGCGCCAAGCTACAGGCTCCGGCCATAGGTGGAGGTAACCGGAGTAAAAATCGATCTTCCGAGAAATGGAGAGGAGTTAAATTTCTTGGGTGGTTGATGAAGAAATTGAGGAGAATTGAGGAATTGGATTGTTTCTTTATTTAGAGCATGTTTTGTAGGGATGACAAAGGGCTTTAAATGGAGTTTGTTTTTCTAAATTTGGCATTATAAAAGATTGTAAACAAATTCACATTCAATTAAGTTGGAAGTTTGCATAGAAGACGGAGTGCAAACAACTTATGTCACAACATTAACTAAGGGACGTATATTCAATTCAAATCGAGCCGAAAAGCAAACCGAACCAATCCAATAAAATTTAAAACTTTCATATTGACGGTTTAATTTATTTTTTTCAAGTCAGATCAGTTTTCCAATTTAACTTGCACCAGAAGTAAATTGAAATTTTTTTACTCCCCAAACCAACTGAACAAACAAAATACTTTTTTTTCCTTTATACCAAATCGAATTTCCCGGTTCGGTTAGGTTATTTGATTTTTGCACATTTGTAGGGCATGAGAAATAAAATACTCAAAAGTTGGAATTTGTTAAAATTTTCTCAACAGGAAATGAATCGAATTGAAGAAAGAAAAAAATTTTACGTCCATGGAAATGAATAACAGTTGTTGGTTCCATTATTTATCTAGTAACCATTTGATTAGATGAAAAAAGTATGAAAGGACATGACCAGGCAAGTCCTGAAAATAGATTAATTCAGTAATATTGTTAGTAACTTGATCAAAAGATTAAAGTCAACACCACGTTATTATATAAACGGTCTGCTTTGTATTTAATGATTTCATTAAGCCAAGGGATTGTAATATTTCTTCAGTTGATCAAGCCAACGTAAACGGATCATAATTTATCGATGAGCATGGGAGGATCTCTGCAACAACCAACAAGCAGAGCACCATGATGCTTAGCTATCAGTGCCTATGTTTCTTAGCATATTCCAAAGAATGCATGACTATGCTATCGTAATCCTCTGTCAGACGCCCCTGAACATTAAGCCGCTTTGCGCTTTCTAGTATACCAAACAAAAGAAAATTGAATCACCAATGCCTCTATCCACAGGTTTCTTGGTCCTATGCCCTGCAGTATGGGACAGTGTATCATTCCCACAAGAATCACTATTTGATAACTCATAAAATTTATCGTCTTAATAATCTTTCGGTTAACAAGTTGTTAGTCATAAGTGTAATATCTAGTGATGCAAGGATAACACCAATTTGACTTCACTACTTGTCACATTTACACAATTAACTGCACTAGCTCTCTACAACCACCCAACTGATTTCACTAGCTTTTCACAATTACCCGACTGAGGAAATCTAAAGGCTGTGACACCGGATAATGAAAATATCATATTATAATGGACATGACTGTTAACTTCTTTGGTGCAAGGCCATTTCCATCAAACAGTGCATTGAAGGTTCTATAAATTACAGCATTTACTAAATATTCAATTCGTAAGGCGCAAAACAAAACAAAGACAATGTGCACCTTAAGAAGAGCTTTAGGTCCTTCTCACATTCCTTTATACTGGTTAGCTGAACCCTGATAAGAGTATATAAGAGCAAATGTCAATTATTTAAATGCATAGACTTGAGACTCCAATATAACCAGCAAAAGCCCCAGTCTGTTACCATCTGAAGCGTCCATCTATTCTAAGATATATATGGTGGTTACTCAACAGCTAAAGCTTAAATAACGACTAGAAATTTCCCAGCCGTTACCTCGACATTCTTGCAGCCATGATAGACTTAAAAAATTGTAGTTATAGATTCAAACTTCAATTTAGAAATTAGATTTAAGTCATGCTCCAAATTTAACCTAAAGAAAATCTAAATCTCATAATTAGATAATTTATCAATTCAGGAATTCAATCCAATGAAACCAGCAATAAACACAAAGTCTGTACATGGCATAGCACAGATATCATTGTACAATAAGCTGACGATGAGCAAGAGACACCAAATGACCAATTCCTGTAAACCATGCTATCAAATAGAAAAAATGCAGCAGTATATATCTCTATAGATCATCACATGATGAAACATCCCCTGTTTTTCATTAGGGCTTCTAATTTATTTCACTTACATGTATCCAGAATCGGACCTTTGCGGTATGTGGTGGTAGAGGTTAGCGGATTTTTTTCTTATAAGATATCTACATGCATATCCAGTTGTTGATTGATAACAACCCCGAAAACATCCATGAATTGTCCATAGCATCAAATAAGGCTTCTAATCAAGGATACATGGGTGCTCGTTCCAAAAACTTTGCTCAATTATGTTGCAAAAATCTATTATTACTTTCCTCCTGAGTTTTCCAGTGGATGTTCCTTTCTCATATCCATTCTCATGTATCATGGCGTCCTCCTGTAAAGAAACCAAATTTAAGCATTCAAATTAAACTTATGAAGCTAGATAACTAGTGAAGGAGGCATAAAAATTTAAAGAGCAAAAATCTAACTTAATTCTGATTGTCAAGTGTAAAAACAATTTAAACATCTAGGGTGTATTTGGTTACCAAAATCCATTGTTGACATTAAGAAAGACATTGATAATTACTTTTCTTCATAAGTAAGAAAAAAAGAGGAGGAAGGAGATGTGGGATAACAATAAAATAAAGTATATAACTTGTAACTTGTAAGTAGTAGTGTAGTACTTAAGATTAAAGATGCTATTATCTTACACATCTATTGAAATCCAGACTTGCAAATTGAGCACTAAGCCATCAAACCAAACAAAAGAAAACAATGTGAAATGAAAGTCTTCAAAGTTCAAAGTGTGTTTTTTAATAAAGATTGCAGTATAAGTTGAGAAAAGGTGTTTAATTATGATCACATGTATTGTGTGCTTAAGAAGTACTTTATCAAGGATTTCTAAAAGAGAGAAAAAATACTTTACATTGAAAACAGAGGAACCCTGGCGGAAAATGGCGGGAAGTTTATTATAGTCAATACCAAATTGTGCTAGTATTTCATTTTTCTCTTGTGTCTGAGTACCCTGCAGAGCGTGAAAGTTGAAAACAAATTTGAGAGCTGGCTCATCGACCGCCTTCCCCATCATACTGTAAACTACGATAAAGAAAATAATAGCATTGTTTGAGGGATAGATGGAGAGACCAATTTTGTACCTTTAAAACACCTTGAGCATCACTTTTGCTTTTTCCGGACTTAACAAGCATCCAGAAACAGGTATTATATTGATTATTAATGTGGCCTGTAACCACAGAGCAGCCAATGGAAGGTTAGGATATTAACAGGGGCTAGTAAACATGTTAGAAAGAGTAAATTCAAATGCCATCCAGCTTGAAACTTAAGATCAAATGCTGGCGACCAATTACTTTAACGGCCTATATGAAACTCAAGCTTCTAAAGAATTTTTAGTGTCCATGCTGTTCAAATAAAAAAACATAGTTAATATTACTCACAGTCAACTTGTCTCCAAGCAAGATAATCTCGAAGAATCTCAGATGATGGGTAGCATACAGCCCTTCCATCAAAAGAGGGAGGATACCTAAGTTCTTTCTGCGGGAAGAAAGACTTCCAGTTCATCACATACATAGAGGAGAAGAAGGATACGATGACAGAAATGAGATCACTGCACAGCAAATATAGAGAATAAATCTAATGATGCATAAACAATAATCAGGACGACCACTTAAAAGCCAGAGGTCCAGAGCCAGAGTAACTTAGAAGAATGTAGATACTACAATGGCATGAATGGCTTCTTTTCTAAGCTCAACATTACAAGAGAACTAACCATGTGTATAGAAGTACGGACGCAAATTTAACTTTTCTGTTGTGCATAAAAGATAATAAAAAGGCTTAAAATCCTTAAATGTCAGATTTTTAATCTTTTTTTCTATATAGACACATTGCACATATGATCAGGTTTCAATATAGGAAAATTGAACAGCATTCCCTTAAAGGACTCGCATTTGGTCAATAGTAACAAAATCATATTTTGTCATTAGCAACAAAAGGTAGCATTATCGGAACAAAAGAGGGGAAGTTGACCTTTGCTGAATAGGTTTAGAAGGAAGTTCATGCAAAAGTTGACTGGACATATTCAATCACAGTAATAAGCACTTTTACACAATTTGTTGATTAAGAAGGTTACATAAATAACTAGAATCCTTCCCATGCGTGTGCCATCCACAACAGAAATGGAACAATGCCTTCTTTGTCTGGGCTTCCCTTGAGTAGGAGCCCAAATGATAATGAAAAATAAATAATGCTTCAACATAGTCAGGGTATGAGCTCAAGTTAAAAGATATACCTGGGCAGCCTGTTGTAAAATCTAGAATCCTTCTTTAGAACAAAGCTGGAATTGAAGAAGAAAACAATTGTAAATTTTAAATACATAAACATGCTCAATTATTCGCTTAAGCGACCAGAAAATTAATCTAGTACCTGTACTCATCACTTACACCATAAGCAAATGTAACATCTTGAAACTCTTGTAAAACAGCTGCTGCACATGAATTCATAAGATTTAGAGCTTGCTCATCATTGGGCTTCTCGAATTCATGAGCATCACAAAATCTACCACAGAAAAACTGAATCAATTGCTTGAAATAGCTATGACATGCATAAAAATTGCATGCATCAGTCACGCCATGGTGCAGGAATGTGAGTTGATTCCTAAAGATATGAATAATACTAGATCCTCTATTCCAAATTTCTGTCCAACCTTTTTCTTGAAATTGCTCTCTCAATTAATAGCCTCTTTTAAGTTTTCAATGATTTACTTGTTCAAATACCAGTTCTAATTTTAAAATTGGATGGTTAATCCTACACCTCCTCAATGTACAAGTTTTATTACGATTCCACAAAAGGTGAGAACAAGATGCATGCGCGAAAGGAACTCATGGCCTATCTAAAAATCACACAAGTAGGTTAACAGAAAAAATAAAATCTAAGAGTTGCAAAAGACTTTAATAGGAATTACTTGTCAACGATCTTCGTCATTTCCCCAGAAAGTGACACCATACAGTAGTAAGACTGATATAACGAAAAAGCATCACTAACTTTACCTGTGAAAATGGCATCCATCAATTCTGATCACAATCCAAGTAGATGGCATCAATTTAGTTTGAAAGAGGAAAGATCTTATGTAATCAGGGTTAACTTTGGCAACATCTTTTGTAAAACCACCCAACTCTCGGAGAACATCTGGGTGTCCACTCCAAAAGTTTCTCCCAGCTATATTCTCTGAATGGACTGTTTTTACTTTCCTTCGTAGTCTTTTGATAGGAGTACCATCCTCGCTATATTTTACAACATCTTCTTTCTGTAGTATTCCAAGGATAATATTGGTTTAAAAATTAGAGATACATGCAGCAAATTATTGCATTTATCAAACTCAGATAACAGAAAATTGAAAATAAACCAGATTCCATATGCAGAATTGTCGGGTACTTGCAGCCAAATTGTTGGTAAATCAATATATTAGTAGCAAAAAATCCCGGTCCATGTATAGAATTCAGCTGTATAGCCAAATTAAAGTGAGATTTTTCCACGATTTAGAGAAATCGAGTTCAAACATTCAGCCTTTTGCTCAAGCATATTCAATGCCTCTTAAAAAGTATATAAATGTTATAAGGACAAAAGTTAATTTTAAACATGGTAATTTCTATAATATGTGAGCAGTATCTTTTCATGTATGGATAATATTGAGGTACATCCAATCTAATTAAAAGAGTAAATAAAATGTGGCAGGACCGAGCTGAAAAACAACACAAACATGAAATATCTAAACTTTTCATGTGACAACGTAAAAATGAAACAATAAAAATGTGGAATTTCCTCATAAATCCTTTACTCAAATTTAGTTAAAAAAACATACATGCATTCGTAACATATTAAGATTTACAGAAATTGGAAATATACCTGTGTAGTAAGAATACAAGACCCTTGACGAAACATTGCAGGCAGATCATTTTTATAGTTGACATGAAACTGTAAATAAAGAATGTCATTTTTCTCTTGTTTTTGAGTGCCCTGCAAAAATTGACAGACTAAAATTATGATCAAAGTTGACAACTCAAATAAAAAGATTGAAAATCAGAAAAAATAGAAACACAAGCTCATAGCCTCACATTTGTTCATGCACACAGGTAGCTTTTTATGCACGTAAACATTCAGTATTAGGACATAAAATAAAAAAATGATAAGGAAGAATGAGAAATGATAACCTTCAGAATTTCTTGAGCTTCTTTTTCGGTATTCCCACTTTCAACCAATTTCCAAAAACAAGTATTATAGAGGTTATTAACATGACCTACAAAAAATTCAAAATCTAATTGATAAGTTGATGCCCAAGTAACTGAGAAAGCTTAATTTATCAAAAAGAAAGAAAAAGTGTATCGGGCATATGCCCATAACAACAACACTCTTAGCTAAATAAATTCAGCATATGACAAGAAAATTGGACTTACACTCATTCTGTCTCCAAGAAAGATATTCTTGGAGAACATCTATTGTAGCACAAGGTATAACCTGCCCACGAAATGAAGGGGGGTAGCTCATTTCTCGTTCCGGGAAAAACTCTTTCCATTTTACAACGTATATAGAAGAGAAGAACGACACAACCAGTGATAAAATTTTGCTGCACATATCCAAAATCAAAAGAAAACAAATTTATATTACTCATATATTAGCAAGGGAAAGAAAAAAGGGTCTTAAAGTCGTAAAAATAATTAATACAAAATGAAAGTAAGAGTAAGATCAATATTGAATGAAATACCTGGCTCTCCTTTGGTAGAACTTTGTCTTCTTTTTTAAGACAAAACTGCCAAGACATTTATTAAAACAAACAAGTTAAGAACATATATTAGATCCCATATAAACTAGGCAGCACATATAAACTAGGTAACACGGACATGGACACGGGGAAACGGGACACTTGGAGATGGCGAAACAGTGTAATTTTACGTAAAAAAATGAAGTTCCGTGTCCGAAAAGGGACACTTGGATTGATTGAAAGTTAAATCACCTGTATTCATGACTAAAGCCATAGGAGAAAACAATGTCAGGAAACTCTTCCAAAACACAAGTCGCACATGCATTCATCAAATTCAACATGTTCTCATCATTGGGCATCTTCAACTCATGAGCCACAGCGAATCTACATGTACCCACCCATGTAAAATAAAACACTAGATATCAATGAGCAACAAGCATAAGGTTGTAAGGAAACTGAATCATTTTTGTGTGTGTTTTCAAACCTTTTAAAATCTCGGGCGTCGATTCGGACAAGAATGATGTTGGGAGGCACGATTTCATCCTCAACCTCGAATGACTTAACGTACTCATATTTGCTGTTTGCCATTGTCAAAGTGTTGAGTATTTCTCAGGGGACTTTTATCAAACAAGTGGATTGCATGAAGAAATATAAGAAGCTTCAGCTACACTGTTTGTTGTTCATCATTGGCCACATAATCAAATTCAGCTATACTGTTGGTTGTTCATTCATTTACCAAATTTGTTAACAATTTCAATAAATAAATGAACAAAACATTCACCATTTTTATATGAACTAAGAAGAGAGTAAAGCAAGAAAATAAAGTAACAAAGGGCGCAGTAGTAACCTGCAGAGAGGAGTCCAAATGCCCAATTAGTATGATCCTTTTACAAATTTGAAGTTCCCACGAAAAGTGCTCCTTAGTTAGGTTGGAACGACGGTGGCTGCTGCTGCTCAGGGAGGTTTTTTTTAACGGAACTGCTCAGGGAGGGGGCGCGGTCACTTAAAGAATAGGTTGAAAATAATTTAATTAGGGCTCATTAAAATTTTAATTAGAGTTCATTTTGTTTAGACTTCTTATAAAATTATGTTAAACACAAGAGAAAATTAGAGAAGAAATTATGTGGGAATAGGGTCATTTATGCCCTTAACCATTGACTCGAGGGTCAAGTAAGTTTTTAAAGTTCAGAAACGTTCAAATATGCCCTAATGTCTTGAAAAGGAAACAACCGGGACTCAACGTCTCATTTATGAGTTAAAATCGGGGCATAGTTGTTCATCTTTTAAGACGTTATGAGCATATTTGAACCTTTTCGGATGTTAGCACTCATTTGATCCTGTAGACAAATTTTAGGAGAATAAATGACCCTTTGCCCAAATTATGCATATTTATTAAAATCCTTTCCAAAATTTTCTCATAAAAGTTGGATTTTCATGCATATTCTTGTTTTAATTTTTTCTTTTCAGATTTACGCTCTTCTTCGTGCTGTTTACATCGTATAATCCCCTTCACCGTTATCTCCATCTCCAATTATTTCTTCCTTTTTTTTCTAATTACTTTCAAAAAAAAAACATGTTTTTTTATTGGCTAAAAATTTGACTTTAATTTTTGTTTAATTTTACCGATAATTTGATTTAGTGAGAATTACATTTTTTTTAAGATTTAGGTCTGATTTTTAATTTCTATCAGTTACTTATTGATTTATGATTTGATTTGATCAATTATAATGAATGATTATAATTTGTTGGTTGGTTTAATATTAGCTTTCTGTTTTTGGTTAAAATTCAATTCTAACTTTTGTTTTTAGAGATAACATAGTAGATGATTACTAGTGAGTATGGTAAAGGAGTATTAATTTTATCTTTCAATTCTAATATTTTTTTGGCTTAGTTTTCTCTTCCAATTCTAATATTTTTTTTGGCTTAATCACCAAAAAATACTAAACCTATACGTCTTGTGTCAGTTATAACTAAATTTTTAAAAATCATCAAATTTAGCCAAACCTTATATGTTGTGTTTCTTTTTCAGCCATTTTTAAATTGAACCGAATTTATTGCCTATGTGTCATCCATGTCACTTCCAACTCATCAAAATTGACTGACATGGCAATACCCCAAACCACTAACCCAATCAAATCAAACAAATTAAATCCAACTAAATCAAATCAATTCAATAATTTATTATTTTAAAATTAAATCTAAATTAATTGATTAAAAGAATGTATTAAAATTAATTTAAAATTGTATTTAATTAAAATAAACCTTAATTATCTCAATATTTTATTTTTATTTCGATTAATATTCACTCCGACTAATAAATTTATTTAAATTAAATTTCAATTAGATTTAGTAATAGATTCGGGAGATAAATAGTCGGAAATTTTTAATTATTTTAAAAAGTGCATTATTTTTTTATAATTTCAAAATAATAATGTAATGAAACCCTAACATAACCTAATTTGTTTGATGGACATTTTTAGTAATTAACCTAATAATTAATCCCACCCTCTTTTTCATTCTTATGCTATCTGACCCCATCGCCGCCGCCAAAACGGGGACTTTACTTGTTTACCCACCTTCCAATTAAGGAGACCGCCAGATCTACCATTTTCTAACAATGCTTACATTGGCTATGTCACTTGTCTGTTTTAGGATTATTAGATGAGAGCTTGTAGGTACACATCAATCTTAACATTGTGATGCGAAAGTTCAGACAAAAACTCTTAGAAATAAATCTCGCTATTTTTTAAATAGACGAACGACAATTAACTTGAGTTGCATTTTTTTTAAAGGGAAAATTAGGAGAATGCCTAATTAGAGAAAATATTAGCATTTTATAACCCTTATTTATTGACTTTATTTTTGTACTCTGGCGTATCATTGAATTATTTTTTTACTCTGCTCATTTTGTTTTTATACCTAAACTTTACCTTACATGTTTTCTTTTATAACAAACATCTTCTTTTCCAAAACAAAACCTCCAGCTCATTATTTCTTTTTAAGATCTTAATTCATAAAACAATTCCAGAAAATGTTTTTCAAATATTCTTTCAGATCTATTCGAATTATTGCATTTTTTATCAAATTGTAAACAAATTATTCAAATTTAGATCCAAACTTCTTTAAAAACTGCAAAATTTACAAAGAATCGATAAGTAATTGTTAAATCGAATTATTTTACAGCTTTATGATGTTTATTATTTTTTAATGATCATAACTTTTTCCAAAACGAAAGAACACTGTAAACTATTAATTTATTTTCTCTAATTAAAAATTTATTAAAAACAGTTTCAAAAGGTTTTGTAAAAAAACAGTTTCACACCGTTTACAAAGTTTTCAAACAATATAAAACAGTTTCAAACCGTTTATAATGGTCTCAAACAGTATAAAACAGTTTCTAAAAAACACTTTCAAACAGTATAAAAAAAACAGTTTCAAACAGTCTAAAACAGTTTCAAATTGTTTACAAAGGTCTCAAACAGTCTAAAACAGTTTATAAAAAATACTTTCAAAAAGTTTAAACAATAATAGTTTCAAACAGTTTCAAATTGTTTACAAAGGCCTCAAACAGTCTAAAACAGTTTATAAAAAACACTTTCAAAAAGTTTAAAAAATAATAGTTTCAAACAGTTTCAAAACAACAGTTTCAAACCGTTTACAAAAGTTTCGAACAGTATAAAACAGTTTCAAACCGTTTATAAAGGTCTCAAACAGTTTCTAAAAAACACTTTCAAACAGTCTAAAAATAGCAGTTTCGCACAGTATAAAATAGTTTTAAACCGTTTACAAAGGTTTCGAACAATATAAAACAGTTTCGAAAAAACAGTTTCAAATGATTTCTAAAATTAATTAAAAACGTTTGAAAACTAGGTCAAAACATCATTAATGAAGAAAATGACGATTGTTTTCAAAAAAAGTTGAACAAAATTCCAGAAAACGATACTAAAATAATTTAAAACAACATAGAAAGAAAGGAAGAAGAAGAAGAAGAAGAACAAATTTCTCATCTATCAACCATCATATTATCCCATAAACTCAGTCACAATTAGCAAAAAGAAAAAGACGAAGAAAAAGAAAAGAAAAAAATTGCAGAAAAAAAAAAGAAGAATAAGAAGAAAAAGAAGAATAAGAGGAAAGAGAAAAAAAAAAGAGAAAAGGAGGAGAGAGAAGAAGTTGCAGAGAAAAAAAAAGAAAAAGACGAAGAATGAGGAAGAAGAAAGAGAAAAAGAAGAGAGAAAAAAATGAGATATGCATGTACTTAAAAAAAGGAGAGTAAAAATACAAATAAGTTATTTAGCTAATTGAGAGTACAACTAAAAACAATTTAAAATTGAAGTATTGAGAACAAATAAGTTTAAAAAGGGAGTTTTTTGTGCAAATTTCTCTTTTTTAAATAGACTAGTTTCGCATTACGTGCTATGCACGTGGCTCGTAACGTAACTCGTCAGTGAACATAATAGTAAATTTAGTATAATTATATCAATTTTTTATTTATAATTAATATTAAATTAGTTAAGAATTTTTGTAAAAAAAATATAATATATTCGGTTATTAAATTTTTTTCCATACTAATACGTATTCCTACTAATTTGGAGACAATTTAGTTATTTTTTATATACTAAAAACTAAATTGAAGATAATTTAGCTACCTATTCTAATTAGGACTTTAATTACAATAGTGATTAATTAAATAATTAATTAGTTAATGACTATAAAACCTTTATTTAGTAGTAACCTGAAAAGGATTATTCAGTAAATTTGTCTGTCCCCCCCCATCCGTGCTTTTATATATAGTATAGATGAACGACATTAAATTTGGTGATTCATGAACAAAAAAAGAACAGTTGATTGTTTCATTCTTTCTCAAGTATTGAGAATGGCTATAATGATTAATTGAATCATATTGTTAATAATTTGGTTAAATTACAATGTCTAAAAATAAACATGACAACTTGGATACACTGGGTGTATGAGCAAACAACAAAAATCGAATGCTCGAGCACACAGCATAATACATTTTTTTTTTTGTCAATAAACCAAAAGAGCTTATATTAATAGGAAAATAACAGGTTACAACCAAAGAACACAAAACAAAGGCAGCAAATTTAAACCCCACAATCTGGGGTTGCTCCTATTGCCCTGCGATTAGACTTACAGTGAACTGAAAATCTAATTCTGTTAAACACATTATCTTGATCAGCTCTAAGACCTTCAAAGATTACTCTGTTTCTTTCAAACCAAACATTGTAAACTGAGGAACAAAAGGCAATACGCCTAATTTTGTTACACACATTTTTACCTCCACACTTCCTTGAAAACCAGCTGACCTCCCTGCTCCATCTCAGAGGCATTATGTTTATACAGCAAGCTCTTAGCACATTCTTCCAAATAGCAGCATAATACATTCTATATTGTAGAAAACGGAAATGCTGAAACGGAAACGAGATTCGATGAACTATTTGTTACAAAAATATGTTATAAATATAAAGTTTCGAAGTTTTAAAAGCATTTTTGGAAGCAGAAACGAAACAGCTAAAGTATGAATTTTCCTGCAACATCAATAAACAAGGAGAACTGGCTAAACTTTTGCAAAATCTCTTGTAATGAGGATGAACAGATCTGTTGCTCATCCCTTGAGGATGAACAATGTTCGTCCTCAAGGGCTATGGCCGGAGCGGGTGTCTGGCGGCAGGAGAAGTGTTGGCAGGCAGAAAGATGGCGGCGACAAGTGGGGAGGTGGTGGCCAAAGCTGGTGAGGATTGTTTAAATTTTTAAAGTTATTTTGACAGTTTTTTATTTTTAAAAAACTAATTGTGTAGCATAGACGATGTTGGAGACGGCTTTGGTGTCAGAAATATTATAAAAAACAATAAATAGCATTAAAAATTACATCAAATAAAAAAATTATTGATATTATTATTTTAATTTGTGGCAAAGAATAGTTTTTTTGTGATATCTATAATATTGAAAGACCGTAGAATTTATGTTAAATATAAAGGACCTATTTGAATTTTTTTCAAATGATAAAAAGGTCAATTGAATGATTCATGGTACAGTTAAAATTTGAAAATTTAAAAGTAGATAAAATTGACAAAATTACAACGTTGAGGTAGGATTGGAAAGTGGCTTAAAGTTCAGGGGTTCTTGTAAAGAGAAATATATTACAGTTTCTGAAAGACTAGGTATTATTTGTATACTAACACAAAATTTACTTTAAAATCTGTAAAGAAAAAACCAATTTAGACCTGCAATATTTTTAACTATTTTTGGTTGTGCATGCATAAAGCATATGAAGAGAGCACACAAGGCTTTAGCTAGCAAAATGCTTTTATAAAAAACAGAATCAGCCTATAAACAGGGCGTGCAATGTATTTAATGAACAGTCGTAGCGTGAAATCATAATGCAAAATGCCCAATTTCAGGGATTGATTGATCAGACCTCCATTGAAAACTGCTGGGGATGATAGATCAATGACAATTGCTTGCACAAGCAAGAAAAACAGCAGCATGATCCATGATGCTTCTCGCTGTCAATATGTATGCTATCTGTAGACATTTCACCGACTTATTCCTCTTTTGGGTGCTCCTCAGATACTGGACCCGGACGCCTCTGAACAAGAAACCGCTTTGTTCTTTCTAGTACACCAAAGAAAATTGAACCACCAATACCTATCCACAGTACTCTTGGCCCTATTCCCTGCAGTTTTGGACAATGTATCATTCCAACTAGAATCACTATCTCATAACTCGTGTAATTTCGTAAAATTTATTCTCTATAATCTTTCAGTTAAAAGATTTGACTGTAGAAGCAAGCGAAGATTTGTATACCATCCATATGACTGTCAAAAAAGCTTGAGTGATGCAAAAAATAACAAAACAACAAACTGACTTCATTACCGTTTACAGTTACGTAGCTTCATTAGTTTTCCACAACCATCCAAATGATTTTACTAGCGTTTCACAATCACTTGAAATTGATTTCACTAGCTTTTCACAATTACTTGATTGACTCAATCAGCATTTTCACAATTCTCAATTAAAAAGATATGAAAACCTTCTGACACTCGATAATGAAAAAGCCATAATTTTTAGGATCAAAAGGTCGGGTTATAACTAAATGACTGCACACCTTAAAGATTCTATAAAGTACAACATTTCCATTATACTCAATTTATAAGGTGCTAAAAAAATAAAGATGATGTGCACCTTGAGCATAGCAGTGGGTCCTTCTTCTCTGACAATAGTTTGAACACAATCAACGATCCCTTTGTACTGGTTAGCTGAACCCTGAAAAGGATAAGAGCAAACAGCATCTTACAAACTTGGTCCAAAAAATAAAGAACACCAAATGGGACAGTGTGCATACCTGAACCATTAACCTTGTCTTAATCACATCAAGTGGTGTAGTTATAGCTCCAGTCAGTGCACCTGTAAAGATAACAGCCGATGTGTGAATAAATTAATCTTTTTCTAAAAGTGTATAAGATTGCAGCAGAAAATGTAAGAAAAATGGATAATGATGCAGATTAAGTAAGATCTATTCCCCGTGGAGGGCTGGGAGAAAATAATCTTATTTATGTAACATTTCCTCCATTTTCTTCCGACGAGATCTTTTTTACATAACTGTAACGCTTGAAATTCCAGTCAAAGGAACACATGATCATGAAAGTTAAACTTAATAAACGGGTACAAGGTATATTAATTCTTCATTAGGTGTTCCCTTCTAGATATAAATGTTCACTCAAGTTCTAGTAGGCGAGTTGGGAACTATATCACAATTCACAACATACATGCCACATTTGGACAACTTATCTTATAAAAAGAAAAGATGTTAAGAGAGAATGTCATATTTTTTTACTTCTTTGCCAATGGATTGGATGTGTAGAAGGTTGGCCATAATAACTTCCTTCAACAAGGGAACAAATAGTGAAGGAAAGTGATGCAATGCAACCAATTGGATTGTTAATAAATAATATTGAAACTTTATTTGTTGTTCTTAATACGGCCAACTCCTATTGAAAGCATAGGCCTAAGATGCCACTATTACCAGCAAAAGCCCCAATGATAGCATTTTCTGGATCATTCAATTCTCTTCTTGCCTGTCAAAAACAAATGGCAGAAAAAGGTAAACAACAGTAAGAACAAGCTTTCTTTTACCACTTCACTCTGTTCATTCATTGTTGACTAGTTGGAGCATCCATCTATTTTCTCTGAAATTGTGGTGGTTACAGAATTTATATGAACGATTAGAAATTTCCATCAGTTACCTTGACACTCTTGCAGCAATGATAGGACTTGAAAAAAGAACAAGTCATATACCATGAATTTGGAGTTATGAACTCAAATTTGGATTTTAAACATTAGAAGTTAAGTTCGAGGATTTCAATTATCAAATATTTGGTTCCGATTCTGAAAACTCATCAATTGTCTTCAAATTTTAACGTGGATCTCTACTTTTGAGACAAATCCATTTGAAGTTAAATGTTCTAACAAGGTGTTTGATTAAAGTCCAAATCCAAGTCAGTTCTAAGCTCAAGTGTGTGCAGATGTTATAGTTTGTCAAATCCAGAATTTAATCCAATGAAAGCAACCATAAACACCAAGTTTGTACATCGCATAAAGCACAGTTATCATTGTACAACCATGCATAACAGAAACACTAAATGTCTAATTTATGTGAGCCATGTCATCATATAGGAAAAAGACGTAGCAGTAAATAAGAAAATAAAATCTTTCAAAAAAAGAAAAAGATATTGAGAAGACTTCTTCCTTAGACGTTTGAATTTTGACTAAATATACTTTGAGGTATCAATGAACTAACTCTAAGTCAACAAACACAAGTGGTAATATACTTTGACGAGATGGGTTAGCTCATGTGGTAAGAGTGCCTCACCTAAGACTAACAGGTTTTGGATTCGAGTCAACATGGGGGCAGGAGTGAAATCTTTTAATCCTCTTAAAAAAAGGGAAGAAAAGAAAAATCAACAAACACAAAAAAGGCTTACGAAAATATCAAATGACACATCCATAACTTCCAAATGATACCACAGATACCCAAAAAGAATGCATCATTGAAAATCAATATTCCCATTTTTGCTTTCCGAGATTAAGGGAAATTTCAGATGTAGAAGTCAAGTACATGACAGCATTTAAAATTCATATTTCAAGAATCAAGAGGGCCACCATAACATGCATTCCTAAATATTGGCTTAAAATTCATTCCAAAAGAAAACTATGCAGAACATACTCTATAAACTCAGTATTACAAAACAAGAAAAATACTAATCTAAAAAACATGTTGTAAGAAGGTGAAGGATGGGAAATATCTGTGAATTTATGCACGTTGAGGAGCATACCGCTGCTTTATAACCTATCCGAAGTTGTTCGTAGAGACAAAACTGAATTGCATCAAATGGCAAATCACGCAATAAGAATGATCCATATCCCTGCACTCAGACATAAAAATCAAATTGGAGACATTAATAATAACACCTAATGGAGTGCAATAGCTAGCAACATTCTTTTGAAATTCAAAATCACAAAATTATACAAAGAACAAAGCAACAAGAAAAAGTTTAGTCTCAAAATGTTTTTTTTCTTTAATAAGGGCAGAAGAAGAGCAGAAGTATCGTTTTCTGATTTGAAGTAGCACATGGAATCTCAGATTGTATTTTTTTTTTAAAGAGAGAAGGTTATTATATGTTTAAATTCGATGACATTACATACCGCATACATTCCCTTGAAACCTTCCTTAGAGATGATGAGACGGACAGCATCTGGAGCTGAAGAAAATTGCCCAGTCTGCATCCTTTGTTTGACAACCTAAAGATTGTTTAAAAATTCATGAAACGTTGTTGATAAATGATAATTTCATGAAACGTTATTGATAAATGATAATTCACAAAGCATTTCTTGACATACAAAAGAGTTTTAAGTGAAAATGCACCTCAGTTGGAACACGAATAAGAGAAGCTGCAAGCCCTCCAATGGCACCGGCTGTCTGCATGAAAGTTACAATTCTTGAGTCACGCGGCAGGCAAATGACATTCATCAATCATCAATATAAAAATCATTTTATTAAAGCCAAACTGATTTCAACTAAAATCAAAGTGGATTACCATATATTTTTAATTTGTAATCACATAATGACAGAAATTATGGGAAGTTATTTTGCAGTACAACTCACTCATGGAGAAGCAAGTACAATAATTCATCATGTGATTTTAACAACAGGGAAAATTTGGAAACACTGAAGTTGTGCACCCATCATAATTTTGGAATTACATACAACTTGATAAACTAATTCTTTTCTCATTGCAACAAATTTTCACAAAACTGTTGATAAGAAACACCTATTGCACCACTCATGAATCATGCACAGAAGCTAATGACATAAAGATAAGATTTGTTCAGACAACGAAATTCTTACTAGATGTGCTACAGCGCTAAGATTCTCAGGAAACATCCTCAACAATTTCTGCTTTGTAGGTTCATATACTCCAACAAATAATGCCGAAGCCCTGTGCATAAGAGACATCATTACCAACCAATGATGAAAAGTTAAAGGAATAACATATTTACCGTACAAAGATTTGGAGACAAGATTGATCAAAGCTAAAGGATGAAGTTATGTAACTTCACATAGAGTATCTCAGTACTTAAAAAAAGTAGTTTATTTGCAAAAGAATCTGCATACTAAAACAACATGGTTGTATTTTATTCGCAACTAACAGACCGTCAACAACAACAGCTAGGTTATGAATTGTGAGAAAACCTAACTGCAATTTTTATCCTTCCCAAATTCTCTTTGTCAGGAACTGATAATTAGATAAATAGAAAACTGTTTTCAACTGTATAGATGCACAGCACCGGGAAGACAGAATAATTGCAGAAAAGAAAGAGATATTTACTTGAAACACTTTTCATTTTCAACAACCATATTATTACTGCTGAGTTATGTAAAGTTAAATTATTATCTTTGAGAAAGTTGACAAATGGAATATTAGAGAACAAGCCAATTTAATTCCATTTAAGTGATTAAGATATGCCAATAAGTATCCAACATGCAGAGTATCATGGGAAGGCTAGTGTGAGCATCTAAGCAGCTAAGACAGTAAAATAATATGATCATGTATGTCGTTCAAACAAGTGAATATACAATACTGCAGACTGCAGAGATACTCACGGTAAGACACCGGCAATATTTCCGCCTAGTCCAGAGTAAAGACCCTTCAAAACTATTTTTCCACCACCACGAACGGCCTGTTAAAAGGAATAATACGTTGTTTCAACATGTTAACAGACAAATTTAAATATCTTTAACCTCACACATATGCTAACACAAGGACAACGACTTGAAGAAAATAAAATAACAAAGAGGGTGTTAAAGTGGGAAATTCCACATTGGTTGTGTGTGTGAATGGACTTGTGTTTAAATATTAGATGGGCACCTCCACTTAATACCAATTGGTTTTAAGATGGAATCTAACATGGTATCAAAGCCTTGTCCATTCACACAATTTGAGTTTGGCCCGGCCCACGTGAGATTTACGTGAGGGGGGACTTTGTTGCTCGGCCCGTACACACTAGGCGTGAGGGGGAGTGTTAAAGTGGGAAATCCCACATTGGTTGTGTGTGTGAGTGTGAGATTTGCGTGAGGGGGGATTTTGTTGCTCGGCCCGTACACGCTACGCGTGAGGGGGAGTGTTAAAGTGGGAAATTCCACATTGGTTGTGTGTGTGAATGGACTTGTGTTTAAATATTAGATGGGCACCTCCACTTAATACCAATTGGTTTTAAGATGGAATCTAACAGAGGGAAAACACGAATAATTGTTTTCTTAAGAATTTCCAATACAACATATTGCAAACTAAACCAGGTATAACTAAACAAAGGCACATGGGGTCAAATCGTTCATGAGTATCATGTGCAATAAAGTTGAAATTGGCTAGTCTAGCAACCTCTATTCTATACAGTATCATACTTACTAAGAAAATCCATTTAGCTAGAGATCACAGAAGATAATCAGCAAAACCAAAGAAGCACTTAATTTTTGAAAACAGATAATCTTCAAAATCTAGTATCCCAAAATAAATCTTCATACTTAAAAAGCGGAAATAAAAGGAGAGATGGGGGTGAAGGCATTGAGATCGAAAAACTTCATTTTTTTAACCTGCCTGAAGCCTTGTCTTTATAGTATCAATGGGATATAATGCTGTCTCAACAACAACACCAGCAGTACCTCCTGCAATGACTCCCTCTACAAAAGAAAATAGCCATTGCAAATTCTAATTATTAAACAACTTGTGCGCCTATCGCCCAAAATCAAGCACACAAAAAGAAAGAAATTACTACTACTATGATTTAAGAAATAATAACAAAGCAAACTGCATTGAAATTGGAATCAATCTAATCAAGCTTAAACTAACTGGAATAAGAAAACTATTTTCACAGGTTGACATCCTTCATTCAATTAACATATCCCGTTTCGGAAATGTTTTGGACACTTGATGACACGGAATTTCATTTAACCATTTCGCCGTGTCCGTGCTAGTCCAGTGAACAAAAAATACATGGAAACTCTAGAAATGCAAAGTTGAAGTAATTCTGTACCGAATAAAATGCGCAAAAAATCAAAGGGTTTATTATCTTGTTGGACGTTAATTGAAGCAAAAGCCTTTGTTGTTTGAAGTTGAGAAAAGGCAGCAGAGCTTTGCATTTTCTTCATGGGTACATCTGCAAAAAAACCCAAATAAACATAAAATTGTTAGTACCCAATGAGAGCTAGAACCATAATAAATTTCAAAATTAGACAGTAATTGATTAGTATGAGGTTGCATTGTGGGTTTACAATAAATTGAAATGGGCAATGAAATAGTACCGTTGGAAAAGGATGATTTTGTATCGATAGCTAAGGTGAAAGGACCCATTTTTGTAGCGTGAGAGCGTCTCAGTCGCGGCGACGGAATAAGAAGGGAGCGGGAGAAGAGCAGCTTTTTAGAGTGGTGCAAAGTGGAGGGGCGGACTTAAAGGGGATAAACAGATACAAAAATAACGTTTAAATTCGGTTTGCAAATATAAAGTACTAATGAAGAACAAATATCTCTGTGCTATTTAATATAGTTGGCCTATTGATCAGTGAACATTGAAAATGTCCCTTTAGGTACACAAGATTTTTTTTTTTTTCAATAGTTAGTTACGGAGATGTGTTTCGAACCTATAACTTTCAAATATATTTAGAGGTGTTTTGGTCATTCAAATTAATTCACATTAGCAACTTTTCACATTATCAATTGCTCAAATTGAAAAAAAATTATGTGAATGCTCCCCTCGGCTCATTTGAAAGAAAAAATGAAAGTTCGCATCTTTCTCAAATCTAACAAAGAAATAAAAAATGAAATATGAATTTTCATTTATGTCAAACAGGTACTCAAAAAATTTGGAAATAAATAGAAAAATAAGGTGATTTTTTTTTTGTAGGTTTGAGAGGTAGAAAAAGAATTAAGATTAAATTAGTCCAAGTCAACTCTATTTAAAGGAAATTAAAACTCCTATTGAAATGATGAGCTTTTTTTTTTATCATTTTTCAAAGACATTAAACCTTTTTTTTTTGCACACTTTTAGACATTTAGGGTAATATTTCGGTCTCGCTATGAACATTAGGCCAATATTTCCGTTATGAACATTAGGGCAATATATGCTTCTTTTCCTAAATTAATACCATAATAACTTACAAGCAAAGCATACTAGTTAATTTTTATTGATGATTAATTATGAATGCTTCCGGCCAAGTCCATAATTCACTAGAAACTTAACAAAATCCTCTATATATCGGTCATGAATTTCTTTATCTAAAACTAACTTTTTCATCTCCTTTGCGTTATTTCTATAAACCATCCCTTCTTCATCAACCGTTACCAGCTTCGCTGACTCGGCCACCGATTCTTTGGAAAACCATCCATTTTCATCATCTCGATCAATTTCTACGCCTACTCCTTTCTCCGCGAAAACCCTAGCAATCAACCCTTGATCAATCGACAAAGTCAGCATAATTAATGGACGTTCAAAATAAAGCGCCTCTACGATGGAAGAATAGCCACAGTGAGTCAAGAACCCGCCCACCGAGTCATGAGCTAGAATCTTTCGTTGCGGTGCCCAACTCTTCCACACTACTCCCTGATCCTTCACTCGCTCCTCATATCCAGCCGGTAACAGCGCCGCGACGTCGTTTTCTTGCTTCCTCAGTATCCAGAAGAATGGTAGATTAGATAACTCAAGCCCTAGTGCCAATTCTTTGAACTCGTCTCGACTCGGCTCTGACTCGCTTCCGAATGCTATATAAACTACGGATCCTTTGTTTTGCTTATCCAGCCAGGTCTTGATTTTGAACCATGTATCAGTATCATCTTCACCCCCGTCTTGAGCTGACGGTGGCAGCAGACCTACCGGAAAGACTGGCTTACGGTGAAGTTCGCTAAGGAGGGTTATAAATTCTCCGGCGAGCTCCATGCAGTCACGTATAGCTATAACATCGCAGCCGGACATTACTGAACCGAAACGAAACATATCTGAGACATCTGAAGTGCTTGTGAGATGAACATGAGCATCTATACTTTTTTTGGCCTCATGAAGTCGAAATGCAACTTTGGACGGAAACGGAATCCATTTGGGAGGGACAGTGAAGTCCTCCGCCTTAGTCCGTTGATCATCACCGTTGATAATGGAAGAAGACGACGATCCAAGAAAAGTGACCGTCCAGGAACCATAAACGCTAAAAAAAGCACCGGCAATCCCAAGATTTGCGGCGACAGAAGGTAGCCAGTAAGGAGCAAAGTCGTAGACGATCCAGTCTGGATTAGAGGTCTTCAAGAACCGAGTCAGAGGATCTTGGAGACTGTCGTAGGCTATTTTGAGAAACGGGACTTCGTTGGAACATAAATCCATGGTGGATTCTGCATGATTAGGGAGATTTTCTGTTTGGGGTAAGGTCAGGCTTACTAGGTTTATATTGGGCTGTAGATTTGTAGGTATTTTTGGCATACGTTGGATGTTTCTTGGTGTAGAAATGAAGGAGATTTTGTGACCCTTTTGAGCTATCTGAAGAGCGACTTCTAAGTGTGGGATTATGTGACCAAATGCTAGCCATGGAAAAAATGCAATATGCAGCTTTTTAGTTTCAGCCATGATGACGATGATTATCCCTACCACTTGCTGCTGCTTTGAAAGGCCACTTGACTTCCACATAAATAAGAGCAAAATTCTGAACCTATATTATCCAAAATTAGAGGGCATTTTTAAAATATATCTTCATAAGCATTTAATATTTTGGCATCCATTTTATAATATTATATCTAAGGGTTAATGTAAAAAAAATCACAAATTTTATACGTTTTCTCATTTTAATCATGCAGTTTAATTTTTCTCATTTTCATTCACGAACTACCACTTTTTCTCAAATTCGTGTACGGTGCTGAGATTTATTGGTGTAAAATGGCCTCCACCTCAGCGAATTACACCAATAGAGCCGTGACACCTCAGCACCGTGCATGAATTTGAAAAAAAAGTTATAGTTCATGCATGAAAATGAGAAAATTTAAACTGCGTGATTAAAATGAAAAAACTTATAAAACTGGTGAATTTTTATGACAGTAACTCTATATCTAAATATAACCAATAGCCCGGATTAATAGCTGGGTATTCTAAATGCACTTTTGAAATTTCGGATTCTATAAACCTCTGCACAGTTCATTGTTTCATTGAATTAATTTAAGATTATATATCTAGCGCTAATAATTGACTTGTTTAGATTATATTTCAATGAAAAAGATATAAATAAAAAACTAAGAAGAAGTTCACAAAATTTTAAAATATTTCTATCCAATTTAAACAAAGATTAATTGTGTGTTATTAAATCTTTTATTGAACTCAGACAAGAAACTAATCTAAAATATTTATTTTAAATAACTTATATATATTTTTTTGTTTATGTGTTATAATTAATTTAAAACATGAGTTTCCTAGATTAAATAGTATTTTTATTTATTTAAAATATCCTGTTAAATTTCATTATTGTGGATGCATTAATTTACTTTTTTTTTTGGATAGATAGAAAGTGGATTCAATTATTTTGATAAACAAATTGATGGGGCCTGGCCAACCACCAATCGTATCAGCGGTATTTTAGAATTAATTGTTAACTTTTATTAACTAAATTGGAATTCTCTAAAATTCATTTGACCCTGAAAGTTATTTTCACGATCTACATCATTTATTATGAAATGAACGATATATATTAATTTAATTAAAATCTACACCGTTCATTAAAGATGTAGATCAAGAACATGACCTCCTCAAGTTCATTTTGAACTTGAGAGAATCTCGATCCTTTTTAATTTTGTAATTGGAAAACATCAAACGAGATCTGCTCGTTTTGTTTTGACTAATTTCAGAAGGACAGTGAAGTCCTCCGCCTTACACCGTTGATCATCGCCGCTAATAAAGGCGGAAGATGAAGATCCAATGTATATGAGCGTCCAAGAACCGTAAACGCTAAAAAAAACACCGGAAATCCCAAGATTTGCAGCAACAGAAGGTAGCCAGTAAGGAGCAAAGTCGTAGACTTGAAAGGGTACTTACACATAAATAACAGGGAAAAATCCAATTGAATATTGTCCAAAATTATAGGGTATCTTTTAAATATATCTGGAATGCAAACATTTAATATTTTGGCATCCATTTTATAATAATATCATATACAAATAGAAAATACAAATGAAAAATGCCAGTGATTCCAAATGCACTATTAAAATTTTAAGCTATATTTAAAAATCATCGCAATTTGTTGTTTTGGTTGAATTAATTTAAAATTATACCAACACTAACAATTGACTTATTTATATTTTTTTAATTAGAAATTACAAATGAAAAACTGAATTAATTTATAGTTAGGAAAGTTTATAAAATTATAAAAACCATCTGTTTAATTTAAATAAAAATTAATGCTATTTTTGTATCATTATTAAATATTTTTGTTGAAAATGTATGCAAACTTAAAATAATTTAAAATATTAATTATATTTTATTTTATTTATATTTATTTCTTTAATTTTTTACTTATTTATGAGTTAACTGATTTAAAATGTGATTTTCCTAGATTAAATAGTAAAGTTTTTTTATTTAAAATCTCTATTTTAATTTCATTATTAAGCATGCTTGAATTTATATAGAAAGTGGATTCAATTTTTTTAATAAAGAAATTGATAGGGACTGGTCACCTACTTATCATGTCAGCGTTTAGGATTAATGATTAGTTTATCTAATTTTTTAATTGGAAAAAATCAGACGAGATCTGAACGTATTTTTATAATCTATGTAAGAAATTCAGCACCACTCAATTAGTTGTTTTTTTCATGAGGTATCTTAAATGAGGTCCATCTATAAAACATCATCTTTCACTTCTTTAAATTCATACAAATTCTCACTCGAACCTAATAAGTTTTTGGAAAGAGAAAGCTATGCCTTCTATTTTAAACGGCTGTATACATAAATATGGATAGAACCCACGACTTCATTTAAATCAGGAGAGCGTCTTACCAACTCACCACTTATAATTAGTTTTAATTAAACTTTTAAAGTTCAATTATGATATTTTTTAGGCTAAATGGCGACATTTTTTAGGTCAAATGATCAAAAAATACCAATCATTTGTCGAAAGTTTCACTTATATCTAAATCTTTTAAAAACGGGTTAATTCCATATAAAATCACAACTTTTACACGTTTTTTCATTTTAATCACGTCCTTTAAAAAGTGTCAAATAAAATCAACACCTTTCATTTTTTTGCAAATCTATCATCGATGAGTAAAATTCGATGTCTTTTTCCTTTCAAATAAATATTTTAATTTGACTAATGCCCTACTAACACACAAAATATATTTCTCTTATTCTTTTCTTATTGATTCCGGTTGTTAAGGCAACAAAAATACACCGAATTTTCACATACGTGATAGATTTGCAAAAAAAATAAAAGGTGGTGATTTTATTTGCCACTTTTTAAAGGATATGATTAAAATGAAAAAACACGTAAAGGTGGTGATTTTATATGGATTTGACCCTTTTAAAAATGTTTGTATTGTCCCGAAAAATAAATTTTTGTTTCACAAATGCTCAAAACTTTCGAAAGTGTACCTATCGTCCCAAAACAAGATTTTTTGTTTCAAAAATGTCCATCCACTTAATGGCACACGCTATGGTGTTCATCTCTCAAATAAAAAAATGCACATTTTTGAAAAAAAAACCCATGTTTCAGGATGATGTGGACACTTTTGAAAGATTTGGATATTTTTGAAATAAAAACCCATGTTTAAGGATAAAATAGACATTTTTGAAAAGTTTGGACATAAGTGAAAGTTTATATAAACGTTTAGCATTTTGTAATCATTTGTCCTATTGTTTAAAATATCGAATTTTAGATTTTATATATATCTATTCGGTTTTTTTTTTTGAAATGTTTACAACTCATTTTTTTTGACGAAAAATATCTTTCAAGTTTTCTAATTTCAAAAATACCTACTTTTTACCTTTAACGTCTTTTTTTGTATCTTAGTGGTGTTTTTATATAGTCTTTTATGGTATATTTTTATGGTGTTTTAATAGTGTATTCTGATAGTATTTTTATGGTGTATTTTATGGTGTTTTATGATATATTTTATGAATTTTCAGTGCAAGTACACCAGCACTTGGTGTATTTACGATACATTTAAAAAAAACGATAAATTAATTTATTGTTTAAAAGACCAGTAGCATCAAAACAAATTGTAATACAAAATTGTAGATTTATATGAATAAGAGAATAATAAAGCATATTAACATGAGATCTAAAATAACTTGTTTATAAGAAAATGAGATTACAATTGTACAGAAAAATCTAAACAGTCACAAAAACAAGTTTTCTTGAATATAACACCACCGGAAGAAAGACGAGGACGATGAAATTTTATTTTCGTTCTCTGGTGTGATACACGCTTTGGTTTTTTGTCTATAAACGACTAGCCTTCTGTGTGCTTTTAGATGTCATGGATTAAAAAAATTAGAGATTAGAGATTTGAGAGGAAGATAATAGAAACTGGGATACCCAAACTATCTCAATATTTTATTTTGGTGACCGAATTTTAATTTTTTTATTTTGATTACTAAAATTTAAAATTATTTCAATATAGGTTTTTAGGCAAAAGAGATGATTTAACAGCCGAATTTTATAACCAAATTGAAAAAAAAAAGTAAATTAAAGTTTGGTAGTCAAATTAAAAACAAATTACAATTTGCTAACCAAATTGAAAAGACATTAAAGTATAGTAATCAAAATGAAAAAAAATTAAAGTTTGATCGCCAAAATAAAATATAGTGATAGTTTGGATACTCCCAAAGTCTATTACCCTACACATTATCTATTATGAAAAAACACAATTACTCCCCCATTTTTATAGTTATGATCTTTACAGATTCATCAATTGTACATTTGAAGCATGTCAGCAAAAAATTTAAGTATGGTATCACGCAAGTAGTAAATTGAAAGTATGGATGTCGATCCCACGAGGACAATTTGATAAAAACACCGATTTCAATTTATATCTTTCATTCGTTTAGCAAAAGCAATTCTGAAAAATTTAACAATTAGATTAAACAACTAAGCCATGTAAATAAACAATTACAACTACGCAAACAAATTAGAAGAGTAATTCACTAACCATTATAATAAGAAATAGTAAAAAATAAACGGGTAAAACAAATGGATTTAAAACGCTCAAGAGTTGATACTAGCAATAATCATTAAAATCATAAATAATGAATGTTTATGGAACACTACAAGAACCAGGTTTTTCTAAAGCATCAATTTCCATATCTCGAGCCTCAAAAAACGATAAAACTACTAATTAATCAACCAATTAACTAATACCTAACTCACTCTTATAACACTAAACACTAATTAATCATTAAAAAGCAATTGTTAAGCCAACTCTACGATTATCTAAATCCTAACTCGCTCTATAATTTAGATTCCTAACTATTTGCTCTCTTTAATTAATAATTCCTAAATTAATTAATCAAACACAAATCATGCTTTATATTAGAAGTATTGTTCTGATTAATTGATTATAAATTGGTGAGAATGTGACAACCCACATGCTTAAAGAAGGTGCTTAGATTCAACCATGATCTAATAACTAGAACTAGTTAGTAGGTGGTTGAACCTTTACACTTATAAACTCATTTATATTTGTTCTCTTAAGCAATGTGAGATTATCTTTAACACTCTCCCTCAAGTGCAACCAGGACTGGACATCCGGTTGTCACTTGAAATTGACTCCCCCTGAAACTGAAACTTTTTGATTTAACAAGTAGCGGCAACACCGGACCGAGCCGCTGGGAATGAACATCCAGACGGACAACCGGAAAATTACGAATCCGGGCAAGATCCACTGAATTTTTTTGATTTTAATACGCAGCGACAATACTGGACCAGGCCGCTGGGACTGGACATCCAGACGGACAACCGGCAAATTAAGAACCCAAGCCAGACCCGCTCTAATACCATATTAGAAATATTATTTTGATTAATTGATTATAAAATTGTGAGAATGTGACAACCCACATGTTTAAAGAAGGTGCCTAGGTTCAACCATGACCTAATAACTAGAACTAGTTAATAGGTACGGTTGAACCTTTACACTTATAAACCCATTTATATTTGTTCTTCTAAGTAATGTGGGATTATCTTTAACACTTTAAGAGATCAATTTAAAATAAGCATTAAACCCAACAATTAGAACATGTAAATAAGTCAATCAAACAACAATCATAAGTTCATATCAACCTCCAAACTAGGGAATTAACTACTCATATTAAGAAAAATACAAACAAAGCAATGAGATGAAGAATAAAACATGATTAAAGAGTGATCATCCGGATTCGTCAAATACAGATTTCCAGGTTTAGACTTTATTGAAACTGTGACACAAGTTCACTGATCCTTTGTTCGTTAAAATTTTATTACAAAAAGAATACTGAGTTTATCGCGAATTATAAAAATGTACTTTTTATTAAAAAAAGGGGTATTAAGTCATAACTTGTTTTGTAATTTTGCCAATGACATGTAAGCAAAAACACCGCATTGTTTTTGTAGTTTGACCACAGTGAGCTTCCATTATAATAAAACTATAATTGAATGACTTTTTTTAAAAAATTTGAAACATAATACCATCTCTGTAATTTTGGATAAGTTGAGTGACCCAGATAGTAATTTTCATCCAGTTGTTCAGTAATTTATTAAATATAATATAATAATTATAAAAATGTGTGAAAAAATTAACTCATTTTAAATTGAATGAAGAGAGAATAACTTAACACTCCTAGATTCAAAAATAAAAAATTAACACTCCTTGCTTTGAATTCTCTAATAATATTTAAAGAACTAAAAGGTACATTAGTTGAAAAGCTAAGTTCTTGTATAAAGCAGGACAAGAAGTTCAAAAGAACAAAGGTCATGGGAAGTGCATTGATCTGCATATTAATTAGTTCAACCATCCTATCAATTCAAAGAAGAAACCATCATAATTTATGATTGGATATGCTTAGGAAACTTATAAGATATGCTGCAATGCAAAGAGCTTATTGTTCAGTAATTAGATAACTAAATGTGCCGAGAGTTTACGCGTAGAAGTTCGAGTGCTTCGCCTGCTTGGAGTTTCGTTTTGAAACGGAGCTCTCTATAATCATTGAAGGTAAAAGGGAGATAAAGACGAGCGTTTTGAGGATCCACAAATTCCGGCGGAGTTTCCACAGCCGAGTCTCTCGGTCCGAGCAGAAATGAAGCTATTGTATATCGTATTGCTGCTTGCTTGCATTGCACTCTATGCTTTACATTCAACAGTCTACCGTTGCTCCATACCTTTGGTTTGTTCATCATTAACCAAATCAACATCATAAGAAATTCATTAAAAGAAAAGACGAAATAATTGAACATACTCAAAATTATGATAAAATAGTCTATAAATAAAAATTATAAACCTTTTAAAGAAACGATCTATCAAATTTTGTATATTACTTTTTAAATATAGATTAATTTATTATAAAAAGAATATACGACACACATTCTTACTATATTCATATCAATTAGATCATCAATCGCTTTATTTTTTCCGTCTGAACGTAGTTAATATAAAATATAAAATTAGTGAATCTATATTTTATTCATGATACATTTATTTAAAATATAAAATACAATGCGCCTACCGTAGCAATGTCGCCAAGATTGACGAGGAGGGTTCCAGGTTGGTGATCAACCGGAATAAATTCACCAGAGCCGTCCATGACTTCAAGACCGTTAACATTGTCGTCGTCTTGAAGTATTGTTAAGAATCCGGAGTCCGTGTGAATTTGAACTCCCGACGAGCCTACGGTCTCAGAAGTGAAGTGATATTTATTAATTCTGAATTGAGAAGGCCATCCCTCAAACAAATCATTTCTTAATATTCCCATACTTTCACCTAACTTTCTTGCTAAATCCAAGGCCAGCTCGTGAATTGCTTTACCATACTTGGATATCACCTCCCTGCATATAACGCCAACCATAGGTTATTACGAAAAACTAACACCGAAGCTGAAATTGAAACAAAATATTAGAATAATATATATAGAATTTCGAACAATTAAATTAAAATATTTCTGCAAAGAGACATAAAACATACTATTACAATAGAAGCTTTTTCTAGAGTCATTTTTGTTTTTAGCTTATTTTGTTAATTGAACTATTGAATGAAAGTGATAATAAGTTATTTAATAGTGAAAAATGAATAAAGTACATTATATTGATTCTAACATTGTGAAAACTTGAAACATTTATATATATATATATATTGATTAAATAATACCTAGTTATCAAATTATGTTATTTAACAGAACGGTCATCGATTTTTAAATTTTATATTTAATAATTAAATGTCGATGTTACTAATAGCAAAAAGTCGCTAAAAGAATTCAAAAATGCCTAGGTAGATAAAAATTGCATACTTTCCTAATTTTGTCACGCCATTTAAATGTCAATATTTAATTTGAAAATATAAAATATTTAGTTTGATAATTTCGATGTAAATTGTTTCCGTCATTCATGTAAGTAACAATTCACCAAAAATCATTTAACGACATACTGTTATTAATAAAATTAAAATTTAGTTATCAAAATACAAAAAAAAAATCAACTACTCCCTCCGTCCCACTTAAGAAGGGACATATCCCTTTTACACATAGATTAAGAAAATAATAATTACACTTGATTTTTCTTATTTTACCCCTATTAATTATTGTCTTGTAGTTTGTGTGTAGAGTATTAGCTTTAATTAAAGAAAGAGAAAATGAGGGTATAAAAGAGAATTCCTTGTAAAATGGCACAAAAACCATGATTTGGCCTTCTTATGTGGGACAAAAAAAAATTGAGATATGTCCCTTTTTAAACGGGACGGAGGGAGTATAATAGAAAACACTATAGTTCGATAAACGTAACAAAATTTAACGCGTAGTAATAAATCAAAAGTAAGATTCATGTAATCCGGGAAATGAAAAACCTTTGATGAAGAGATGCATCCAACTGGGAGCAGAAAGTCTCCACAGCTTGGGAGGAGGCGACGTCGTAAAGTCCGAGAGCCTCGTAAAGCGGATTAGCCTGGTTAGTCGGCTTATAACCGCTGCCCGTTATTACATCAGCGTTGCGACTCTTGAGTTCGATGGGGAGATCCAGCAGAGATCTCACCACATCCTTCATCTCCAGCATGAGAGCTGATGGGATATTATGGTTTAATAGTCTGAAACATCCCCACTCTTCGCATGCTTTTCGCAGTTTTTCCGATTCTCCTGGAAAATCTGATGCATCAATACTGGGGATATTTTTATTCATCATCTTCTTTTTTGTTCTGTATTTTGAGTATAATAATAGTAAGTAATTCTCAAAGAGTAGATTTAAACAAACGCTAGTAAACAACACTTGTGATTAAATATTACGTAGGTGCATGTGAGCTATTATATATTTTAACAATCAATAATTTAAATTCTATTACCAAAATTATATACAAGGCATCTCAATTCTCCTAAGCTATGAGGTGTAATTTTGGATGTAATAAATTAACTTATCCTAATAGACAAATAATCACAAATATGTAAATATTTTTTCTGTCTTCATTGAATTGTCCTTTTTTATACCAAATTTTTTTATCCATTTTTAATAAATGAAAGTCCATTAATTTCTCTACATAATTAAAAGGATTTAAACAAGATTTTTTTCTTTCACAGCAAACCCTACAATTAAATTCAAGAAACATGGCAAAGAGAACTTACAGTGAAAAATGATTTGGACTAAACCAATATTAGATATTGAAGCCAATGAATTCAAGAAGTTACACGAAGAACACAAACATATTCTATATAATTTCAGAGAAATGAATGAGAAAAAGCAGCCAAAGTGAAAATATTGTGAATCCACGTAAGAGCCTAATTAATGTTATAAGTATTATATAGAAACTAAATTGACATAAATGTCATTAACTTGCTGTTGATGGTGGATTTTAAATCATCCATGTCGGTACTTTTTGTCCAACACGACTTTATTAAAGAGAACTTTGTAAGTTGGACGGATTTTAAGAACACTATCTAGGGTAATTGATTTCGGGAGTCACTGTATTTTTTTAAGTTTTAAAATGATCACCGAACTAATTTTTGTTTTAAAATGATTACCGAATTTATCGTTTTGAACTTCCGACAATGAATTCTGGCGATTTTATCCTACGTGGCTCGCCGGATGCTGAGTCACACCAATTCCTTTCGCATGTCATCGTCCATGTCATTATTTTCTTTCCTAGTTTTTTTCAACATTTTCGAATAAATATAAAAAATTAAAAAAAAATCTAATAAAAACCAATAATTCAAAAGAAAATAAAAAAATATATTTTTTAATTAATTTAACCAGGACAAAGTGTTCTTCGTCTGGCAAACGAAGAATATTCGTCTGGGTTCAACCAGACGAAGGGTTAAAACCCAGATGCAGATTCGTCTGGGATTGAACCCAGACGAAGTACTTTGTTTGGATTTAAATCCAAACGAACCCAGACAAAGAACGCTTCGTTTGGGTTGTTTGGGTTTGAACCCAGACGAACCGGACAAAGTTTTTTTTTAAAAAAATAATTATTATACTAAAAAAATTCGAAAATTGATTTCGTACAAATTCATATTTAATGAAACTTTTAATGCCGAGTAGAAATTTTTTTTTAAAAAATTAGGGAATAAGATGATAACTTGAAGTTTTAGGAATGACGTGGATGATGACACGGCAAAAGGAAAAGGTACGACTCAGCGTCGGGCGAGTCACAAAGGACAAACTCGCCAGAATTCATTTAGAAACCACCGGAAGCTCAAAAAGAATAAGTTCAGTAAAAACAAAAATTAGTTCAATGACCATTTTAATTTTTTTGAAAAGTACAGTGACTCTCAAAATCAATCACCCCAATATCTATTTATTTATCTATAAAATATACTTTTGATTTTTTAAAGTGCATCATTCTAAATAAATGATTTAAAAAAATAAATCCATTTTCTTTTAGCATAGGGTACATGAAATGTCCTAACGGGTTTTTTTCATAGCGTCAAACTAATCCCTATTCAAGCTGAATATATTACTTGTGGGAGGCAAAATTTTAATTCTAAATCTTAAGAGCTGCATATATGAATATGGTTTGAATCCGCGATCTCATTTAATTTAAAAAAGCGTCTTACCAACTTACATGTGTATTATAGATATAAACCTATTGTATTTAATGTCAATATATATAATAGGTCATATAAATATTACTCACATGCTATAACATTAGCCCTAATTTCTTTTTAAATAAAAAACACATACATACTTGAACAAGAAATAAGGAAAAGAAGTATAACTTCTATAGAAAATCAAATAAGACTTTAATTCTTAATAGGAGATTACGTAGAGTTTATACTCTCAATAAAAATAACAAGTTTAATTGAGTAGGAGTCATCTTTTTAAGGGGAATAAGTTCAATTTGAATAATTTGTAAAGAGATTTGATAAGCATTTAAAGAAACATGCATAGCAAGGTGGTGGAAAGCTTCCACTCACGAATGTTGAGTAGATAGAAGTTGAATTGACTCTACATAAATTTAAATATTCTATTTCAAAAAGTTAAAATAATATTAAAAGTAAAATTTTAATTATAGTTACACCTAAAACTAATTAAATTTTTAATATGATTTTAAAGCTAAGTAATTAAATTACAATAAAAATACAAATTAGTTAATTATTTAATCAAAATAAGGATATATTAATAATAAAACTAATAAAATTGGATAATAATTACTAAAAATAAAAAATAACATATGCTTAAACAGAAAAATACGATGTTTTTCTTTTCCCAAAACCCCAACCCCAAACCCTAGCCAAATTCCTTATTTATCTCTTTCAAACCATGCTAGCAAGTCATTAAACCTTCCCCGTAATATTCAAACTCCAAACTCTTTTCAGCCGAAATTCTTTACTTTGAAAATTTCTCATAATTTTGAAAAAATTTGGACTTACAAAATATTTTCTCCGAATATGGTATATTTGGTAAGATTACAATTGCGGTATTTGACGGATCTGTCTCTATAGAGCTTCAGAAATTCCAAATTTGTGCCTGTTAAAAAAATCAATTTTATTGTCTGAGACCACCCAATCCGCAATCTTGGATCACAGATTGCAAGATTCTGGATTGTGTTAATTACTCCGATGGAGTAATTAACACTGAATTAAAGCAATCTGCGAGTTACAATCGCGGATTGCTTTAATGGATTCCCTGCCATTGGTAGGCAATCTGGTGACCATTGGAAGCACATGCTTCTAACATTCATATTAATTGCAATCCACAATTTTAGATTGCGGATTGCAATCTTTATAAATAGGGGGATTTGTCCCCCCATTTTCTCACAACACAAGATCCCCTCATTTCCTCACAACACAAATTTTCTCATTTTTCTCTCAAATTAGTTTAATCTTTTGGAGCAGTTTTGGAGTATTTTATTTTCGTAGCGGTAGTATTCAGAATTTATTTTTGAAGTGGATTATTTTTCTTTAGAATTATTCGAGGACTACAAGAGGTGAGGTTAGTTTTTTTTTTATTGTTATGTTAAATTCGAAAAATGATAGGATAATATCTTTAAATGTTAGAATTCTAATTATTTATTAAATAATTGTATTGTTAATAAAATACTAGGTGTTATTAAAATTTATTAGTATGTCTTATTTTTAAATGATTTTTATGTTTGTAAAAGTGATAGGTGTTATTGTAGTTTATTGACAAATTGTAATTTAAAAAAATATTAAATGTGCCGATTTGTTTCAAAAAACGTAATAAAAATTGTTGAGAATTGGGTATAAGAAAAATTGTTAAAATTTGTAGACTTCATATCATTTGAATTTGAAAAAATGATATAAATTAAAATAACTGAGATGTTTGTTTATTTTGACGAAATTTGTAACAATGACGACTATAAACCTATCGTTTCTGATATGGTGCGATGGTCGCATAGTAAGCTCTACGGCTGGAGTAGAATACCAAAGCGACAGTTGGGTGGATGTGCCAATTAGTGATAGAATGAATTTTGAATTTTGAAGAATATGTGTATAAGGGCAGTCGTTACGGACTCGGAAGTAGAGATTACGAAAATCTACTTTCGGCTTTCAAAAATTGAAAGTGATCGTGTAATCTCTTACTCATTGTACTCAGCGGAAAACAACGAGCATATATTTGCAATTCGAAGAGAGACGATGCGGTATTGAGGCCTTAGTACTTTAAAGTTTTACGTGGAGTATCGTACTGTCGTTCGTAACAACGTTTCTCTGGATCAGTTGGTTCTAAGTGAATCAAGTGGGTCGGATAAAGGCAGTGATGAAGATGAAGAGGATTTTTATGGGTGCGAGGAAAAGGTAGAAGAGCAAGAGGATTTCAGTGACCATGTTCCACATGTGGATTCGGGATAAAACATAGTGTATCAATCGCAACTCCCAGAAGGTTTTAGCCGTGTGAATTTGGTTGATTTTGACGTAGCCCCAGACTTTATCAAGAACCTTATGTGGAATCCTGGGATGGAGTTCGAAATTGGGATGATCTTCCCAAATTGTGATTCTGTTCAGACATGTGCGACTGCTTATTCAGTTGAAAATGGAAAGGAGCACAAAAGTTACTGGACAACCAACTTTACTATTGTGCTGGTATGTAGTCATTATCCTATTTGCAAACTGTGATTGCATGCAACTCTGCTTTAAATAAATCAAACGTGGACATGCACAAAATATAACGGGCCAGACACGTGCAATCAGATTGTGCCAAATCCTAACCATAGAAATTTTGGGGCTCGAGAAATTGCCAAATATGTGCGGATGCAAGTGGTGGAGCAGCGTGGCATACGTGTTAATACCCTTATTGCCGGCATTTGAGATACACATAGGGTGAGGCCTCCGTATAAAAGAACCTGGTATGAAAAGGAGAAGCCAATCGCTTCCGTTTACGGGGGCTGGTATGAATTGTTTGGGCATATTCATGAGTTAATGGACAATATGGTTCACGTAAATCTTGGTTTATTCTGGCATGCAAAAGATATGTATTCATGTTTAACGGGATGAGTTTTACCTTTTATGTTCTAACTCTAATAATTTCCACATTATTTGGCGTAGGCGGTGATGTTTACATTAACAGGATGCTTCAGCCGAATATTAGAACGTTCCAGGCACTGAAGTTGCCTTCCTCTCATGCGATAGCCTTGTATGCGAAGGAGAAACTAAACCCTCTCTACTACGTCAGCTGCCACTATGAAACCAAGTTTGCAATCTAATGTTGGGACACCCCTTTCGTTCCATTGCATGACCGCTCTTACTGGAGGATCCCTAACATGTCTTCCTTCGTTCCAAAATCTTGAATGGGAAAGACAGAGGGAGCGACCGGTTAATCGTCGCTTCAGGAACGAGATGGATTAGAAGTATAGAGAAGATCCAAGTCCGCTATGGTGAAGTAGATGTTCTAGTTTCGGCCACAATGCCCAAGTTTGTATTAATCCTACTAGAAACCAAAACAATTAGAGCCCACCTTGTTTTGTAACTTCTCAATTTCAAGTTATTTGTAATTTGTGTACTTTGTGTACTTCTGAATTTGAATGAATAATTATTTTTCGATATATTGTATGGAATGTATTTATTTAGAATGGAATGTTTTTTTTTCGATATGTATTAATAATTATTTTTCTGCAGTTATGGCTGCCCGACAGGAGTACTGCGATCCTGGTCTAGTGGAGGCCGATTTGTTGACCATGCAGGAGGATCACATTTCATCGGTTGTCTGGGACAACCCGGTAAGAAATTCTATATATTATATATTTCCCTGTAGCGTTGCATGTTGATTAACGCACTCTAACTTTATCTCGTTTCTTGCTGACAAAGGGACTTGAGACCATTGGGATCGCATATGAGTCTTAGACTTACTGCCTTTCATAGGATCCATCCTCGCATCCGGGAAGGGTCATGCAGACAGGCATGTCTGGTTTTATAGAGATGAGACACTACCCGGTGGACATGTCTCTAGTTACTGCTTTAGTGGAGAGGTGGAAGCCGGAGACCCATACCTTTATGTTACCAGAGGGAGAGTACACACCTGACGTTGTCATCCTGACAGGACTCCCTATAGATGGGTATCCAGTATCGGACCTCCAGGGGACGATTATCAGTGCATAGTTGCCTTTTTAGGGAGAGAGTTGGAGTTGAGCGGGACAGAAAAATATTTATACATTTTTAATTTTATTAAAACTTTTAATTAATTATTATTTATTAGTAAATATATAAAAGAGGAATAAATATGTTTTTAATCATGGGCTAAAACAATAAAAAATAGATAAATAAAAATTAAACTTTTGAAATAAATAAAAATTAAAACATGAATAGTAAATTTTATGTTTTACATATTATTTTGACCAAATGTTGTAAAAAGGCCAAACCTTTCACAAAAGTTTCATAAAAGTCCCGACCTTTCAATTTTATCGATTTTGGCAAAAACTGATTATTTGGTTTCACAAAAGTCCTGACCTTTCAATTTTGTCGATTTTGGCCAAAAATAGATTATTTGGTTTCACAAAACTCCCGACCTTTCAATATTTGTCATGCCACATAGGCGCCACATAGACGTCACATAGGCAAATTGAAATCAAATTGAGAGTTGGCCACAATTGAAACCAAATAATTTGTTTTTGGCCAAAATCGACAAAATTGAAAGGTCGGGACTTTTGTGAAACTTTTATATAAGATTTGGCCTTTTTACAACATTTGGCCTATTATTTTTAAAAAATACTGTTGGCTACGGTAGTAATTCTCATGTTGCAGTAAATTATGGCTCATGTTGGAGTAGAACAAGATAATAAAATAGAATTTATGATTCCCACTTAAGATGCTGTCAAAGGGGTGTTTCTCACTGTGTTTTTAATCATTTAAAATTGAGGACTCAAATGAGCCATTAATTTCGTAAAATAAACTTTAAATTTTGACATTTTTTAATCTTCCATTGCCAAGCTCAGGCGCAAAATGAAGCTTCTTTTGTTAAAAGTAATATGCAACAATAAAACTCATAAACTCATCAGAAAAGCACGACCGGAGAATAAGATTTGCTGCATAAAAATGTGCTAAATCAAGACTCATAAATTTCCAACATCCAGTAGTAACAATATTCTGACATAAAAACAAAGAATCAAAACAATCTCTTTCAACGTGACACCAGCATCCAGACACAAGGCAACTAACCCGATCAAAATAGCATTCATTCGGCAATAATTCGCCACTTTATCGCTGCATCGTCAACAATTTCAGCAAACATATAGTTCACGCCTAAGCTGACTATTAAACATTATTTGTATACTTTTCCCGTCTCGTCTGCAAAAACACGAAGCGTACATCAGATACGCAAACAAATCCAAGAGCACTAGTAGTAGTATAGTAAAGAGTATAAAAACTGTCTACTACGTTGACCAATTGGAAAACAATGGCAAGAGCAGTCGAACCAGATCCACCGTCTCTTCAACAGCTACTGTAGCAGAAAGTATATTGGACATGCGAGCATCCCTCGGTCCATTGGAGAATAGGTAAACAACATAAAAGGCGGGAAAAAGAACGAAATTAAAAGGGGAAGAGAGATGGAAATTGACATGATAAATTTAAACATCTTCACAACTAACAAAACAGCGGGTGGAGAGGGAAAATCACAAGCAAGCATTTTTCAAGCACAATCAATTTAAATAGCTTTAACAAATAAGCAACCAAAGAGCACGGAAAAAGTGATACAAATATTCAAACCAATAAAAAATTGGGAGCATCAAATATATGTATACACAGTTAAGAGTAAATCAACAAAAATGTTCACATCATGTTCAACAATGAAACAGATTCGATTGCAGAACTTACACTTATAAAACGGAGTATTTTCCGGGTTGAGCTCCACCAGGAAGTGATAATGCCTGGTTCGTGATGTCTTCCAAAACACGTTTAAGCTCTGTTTTAGCTTTCTTAACAGATGTTTCACTAGGGCCCTCAATGAACAAGTACAGTTTCCGATCCCCTGAACCTGGAATACGACCTGGCGGGAAGAACTGCCCCCTGGTAGTGATGGCAGCACCAGTCCAGTCAGAAATCGGGCCCAAAGTTTCCTTGTGGGTAACCTTCCACCGAGCATTTTGTGGAAAATCATTAATCTCGAGCTCTGCTTCATAATGTTCAGGCATGGCATCAGCTTGAATCTTTGCAATGTTATGCTGTAAGTTGATGGCAGCTGCAAGTGCCTTAGCTTGGTTATCACTATTAATAACAGGCACAACTGCTGCTTGCCCCGGAATTGTTAGAGGAACAGGTAATCCACTAGGAGAAAGCAGTTGACCAGGAATGATAGGGGTTGGTGTTGCAGATGTAGCTGCTCTGGAGGCAGAAGCAATGGCAACAAACTGCTGCGCAAGGGCATTATTATGCCGTGAAATGTCACCACCTGCCTTACGCACCCCGTCATCTTCATCTTCTGAATCTGTTTTTTCTTCCTCAAACCCATATTCCTTTGCTTGTGCTCTCTTAGCTGCATTCCTCTTTTCATCCTCCTCTTCATTGAATTTAAAACCACTTCCACCATAACCGGTTCCATGGGCTTGCTCAAGCCCCTGATTCACTTTTGCCATAAAACCATCAGCAAGAGCTTTCAGGTCTTGTGGAACAACTTGCTCAGAGAGTTCTAATGCTTTTACAAGATCTGGCGCATATCTTGCATCGTCCTCAGATATAAAAGTGATTGCACAACCTTTGCGACCAGCGCGGCCTGTTCGACCAACACGATGAACATAATCCTCGTAGTGGTTTGGAACATCATAGTTAATCACCAGTTCAAGCTCCTTCACATCTAAACCTCTGGCCGCAATACTTGTAGCAGTCATCAAATTGCAGACGTTCTTCTTGAAGTCAGAAATGGTAGACTCGCGGTCACTTTGATCCTTAGCACCATGAAGGGAAAGGCATCCATAGCCATGCTTCACCAAATCCTTAAATAACACATCGCACTTCTCCTGCGACTGAACGAATATCAAAATTTTACCCTTCTCAGACCACTCACCAAGTAGTTCTAACAGTCTCAAGAACCTTTCACTTTCTGGCCTCACCTCGACCAACTGAGTAATGTCCTTGTTCACAACACTCCTCCCACCAACCTGAATTTCCACAGGCTTGTTCAATACTTTACGAGCCAAAATCTCAACCTGGCGAGGGAAAGTTGCAGAAAAGAGTACAGTTTGACGATCCGGTCGAATGTTTTGTACAATTCTGGTGATTTGAGGTTCAAAACCCATATCAAACATACGATCAGCTTCATCCATAACCAGATATGTCACTCCTCGAAGATTTGTAATTTTTCCTCCACTAGTGCAAAGTATGTCGATCATCCTACCTGGGGTACAGACAACAATTTCAGTTCCCCGCTTCAATTCACTGATCTGTTGAGCAACACCAGAACCTCCATACACAGGTACACACCTAATTCCCAGCACCTTGGCAAACTTCTTTATGTCACTATGTATCTGTTGAACAAGCTCTCTTGTTGGTGCCATTATAAGTCCAATCGGCCCATCTCCAGCTTCCACAGGTGGCTGGTCTTTGATATGCCTCAGCATTGGAAGCACAAATGCGAGAGTTTTACCAGAGCCAGTTTTTGCAATCCCTATGCAGTCTCTCCCACTCATTATTACTGGCAGTGCCTGAGTTTGAATTGGCATAGGCTTCTCATAATTAAGCTTCTTAACTGTCTCCAAAATCTTACTTGCCAGTCCAATTTGGTGCCATGTTTTAATAGGTTTTGGAACATCTTTTCCATGTATTTTCAACTCTAACTGTTTTCTATAAGTAGCAACCTCTTCCGAAGTCATCCTTGATATCTCCTTTGCTTCTATATAGAAATTTTTACGGAATGGTTCATAGTTAATCTTCGAGTGATCAACAACAGACAGCTTTTCAACTTTTGTCTTCTTGACCCTCTTTATGAACTCTTCATCATCTTCCTCTGCTAAGGGGTCTTCGCCATTTTCACTGTTTCCATAATCTGAATCAGAATCCTCGCCAGGAATTATTCTCCCCAGCGATTTATTAGAGCCTTTCTTCAGCTTAGAGCCTTTCTTTAGCCTCTCCCCATTATGTCCTTCTTCATTTTTCTTCTTCAACTCCACTTTATTATCATCAATTGTTTGAGTAATCACAGCATTAGTTAGCTTCTCAACTTCCGGTAAGATGTTGTTCATGAAAGCATCTAATGGATCAATATCGTCATCCTCAGTAGCATCATTCTGACCATTGTCTATAGCCACCATTTTATTATTAGAATCCACCGCAATTGAAGTTGCAGCTTCTTTATCTGGCTTTGCTATTTCATCCAGGTCCATGATTGTCTCCAGTTTCTCTGTGGGCGGTGCTTCTTCATCATCAGATTCTCCTTCAAGAGTCCACGTTTTACCTGTATGGGGTTCATCATTATTTGATGCTTCCCCATGTTTGTCTTTCTCAACTTCTTCATTTTTTCTCTTCAGCTCTTGCCACTCCTGTACTCGTCTTCTCCTCTTTTCCATTTCATCGTCCAATTTTTTCTGTTCATCCTCTAGTTCCTCCTCTCGGGTTTTCTTCTCTTTAATATCAGAGTCATCCTCACTAGTCTTCTTTCTCGGGCTCACCTCACTTTCATCCCTATGCCTGTTTGACCTGCTACTGCTCTGATCACGAGTTCTCTCCCTGTAGTCATCGTTATCTCTCTTTCGACGTTTTCTATCATGCTCCCTAGAATCATCTTCACCATTATTATCGCTGCTAATCTCTCGACGCTTCTCCTTGTCCCTGATAAGCCTCTCCTTTTCTCTTTCCTTTTCCTTTTCTCGTTCCCGCTCCTTTTCCTTCTCTCGTTCTTCTCTATCACGTTCCCTTTTCTCCCTCTCTCTATGTCTCTCCCTCTCACGTTCTTCTTTTTCACGGTCCCTTCTTTCCCTCTCTTTCTCCCTCTCACGTTCTTCTCTATCACGCTCCTTCCTCTCTCTGTCTCTTTCTCTCTCCCTCTCACGCTCCTTCCTCCCTCGATCTTTATCTCTTTCTTTTTCTCTCGTTCTCTCCCTTTTCTCTACCCTTTCCTCACTGTCCCTATCTCGATCTTTACCCCTATCTTCCCGGTCTCTCTTCCTACTCTTGCTCCTTTCCCTTTCATCATCCTCCTTCTTTCTATCCCTCTGCTTCTCTTTATCCTTTTGTCTCTCGTTCTCATACTCATCATCATCAACACCGGCATCTTCATCATCATCGTCATAATCACTACCTTTCTCTCTACGACGGCTCCCCTTCTCCCGTTTACGATAATGCCTCTCGCCATTACTCTCCTTATCCCGCTCACGATGGCTCCTTATCGTCTTCGACTCCTCCTCCTTCCTTTCCGACTCCCCCTTCCGCAATTTATGCTTCACATCCTCCATTACTTATCAAAACTGCACATCAAACAGACAAAACATCAAAAAAATCTCAATCGTTGAAACTATTCAATCTGTTAGTATAGAAGAGACGAACAAGCAGTTTCACGTCGAGTTCAAAAATCAATAAATGAACGCAGACACTTCAACCACTGGATTTAACACATTTTAATTTGAATCACGAATTAAATCCCGTCGATTCAAATTTGATGCAAAGAAAACGATCAAGCACAACTGAAGAAAATCATACGGAGCAATGAAAATTAAAAGTTGCAGAGAGTATTACCTGATTAGCGCCGGTACTGATGAGATGACGTCGAGGCAGAGCTAGGGTTTTGCGATGACGGAAAATAATTGGGAAGAACGGAGGAAAATATTTAATTATGTGAGCTTACCACCAGTACTTGGGTTATTCATACGTATTTCCAAGAATTTACCTTTGTAAAATTTTAATAAAAAGGATAGATGAAGGTAAGTTATAGGCAAAAGATACAAACAAATCCTCGTAATTTTTATACAAATAGGAATTAGCACTTTTACTTTTTTAAATATAATTAAGTCCTCTTTATTTTCAAATAGAACAAATAACTCCTTTGCTCCAACACAATTAGAAACACTCTTTAATAGCTGACATCTCTCTCGTAATCATATAGAAAAAAGAGGTTTAATAATAATTTTAATGTCTAAAATATTTACCGAAAATTTGATGGGGTAAATGTCCCAAAAGTAAACTATAAGGTTTGATTTTAAAACAATAAGGGTTTAATTCTTCAATTTTAAAAACACAAGGACTTAATTGTGTCCAAAAAATAAAAGGGTTGATTTGTAATTTTAAGAAACAGTCAAGGATTTTTTATACCTTCAGCCTAAGTTATAATATCAGTCTTTTAACTTAGGTGACTGTTTGATAAAATTTAAAAATTAAATGTTGAATTTTAAGTCCTGAAAATAATAATTGTTGATTTTTTTAAGTGCTGATTAAATAAGTCTGCTTGATAACTATAGTTACTGGAAATTATTATATTTACATATAAAAAAAATTAACATTAACTATTTCAAAAATAAATTATTAGGTATGAATTATATATTATTTAAATTCTTAAAATATAGATAAATAGTATTTTATGTGCATAATTAGTGCTCAAAAATTATAATAATACTCTCCTCTATCTTGAAAATAAGTTCTTAAAATAAATATTATTTTAAAATTTTAAAAAAAGTTTAAATCTTATAATAAATATTGTGTCTTACAAATGGAAGTCTAACTAATGTTTAGCGAAAATATTAAATAAGAGAAATTCTTAGATAGACGTAGTCCATCACGTCATCTATATACTAAATCTATCACATTATGACACGTTATTAAAATAATGGCACTATCGTAATATTACCATTCAAAAGTGTAAAAGAGTAATAAACAAAATTACGATGGTGCCAATATTTTAATGACGTGTAATAATAAGGCTAGTTCATGAATGACGTGGTAGACTGAGTCTACCTAAGAATCTCTCTATTAAATAAATAACACATATACTTTAAAAAGAAAAATGAAGATATAGGATATTTATAATAAAAAAAATATAATAATTCACTATTTTAAGTGTTGATTTAAGTATAGTGCGTTTATTATGATACTAAAAACTAAAAATTAAAAATATGTGAGACAAAAAAATTTATCGGTGAGTAGTAATTGAAAATAATAAAGATATGCAGTTTATTCAAGGCTTATCCTCTAGGGAAAAAAACTTCATTTTTTGATTCCAATTCGTTTGCATCCTCACGTTGTAAAACCACTAAATATATCCAAATACGACCTTTCACTTTCAATTGCACCCTCAAATATTAAAATTCATACCTTTTAATTTCAATTACACCCATAAGCATCAAATTGACCTTTTTTCAAGACTTCAAATTTTGATAAATATTATAAATGATTCTCATAGTTATAATTAAAACAAAAAAATCTTAAATATATTAATAAATGATTTAAAAATAAATAAATAATTAAAATAACTTTTTTAAATATAAAAAAATTATTTAAAAAAATTAAAAACTTGTTCATCTTCCTCGAGACGAACGGTTTTCGGGTCGTCTTCCTCGAACCGTGTTGTCACGACCCAAATTATTAAGTCGCGACCGGCGCTAGGGAACGGGAGTGGTAGCTCCATCACCCGTAGCAAGCCTAAAACCACTATAAATTTTTCGCGATTAAAACATATTATTATATATAATACGTTTGTAGAAGTCTTCTTTAAATAATATAATTACAAATATCAAAATATCGTATTCTTTTTCTGAAAACGTTCGCGAAACAATTCTTAGAAATCGGGTCTTACCGAGCGATATCTCATATCCAGCACCGCCCTGTTTTTAGTCACAATCATAACCAATTCCACTCACGGCAATTGGTACCAAATCAAACGGATAAAACGTCGTCTTTATAAACAACTTATTTATAAAATTATATCAGAGTTTACTTTTCACATACCGTTTGAAATTAAATTATAAACCTTATACTGACACCTACTGACTACTGCAGCTCTATAAAAATTTGTACTTTATGTAAACTTAAAGGTTGCCGACACAAAGGAGATGGTTTGTCTGATCCGACTCCGATCACCTGAAAGGAAACACTGTGAGGGAGTCAGTATTTTGGGAAATACTGAGTGAGCTTGTAAGTTACTAACGGTATTGTAAAAACGTAACATCGCATTACCAATCAAGAAATAATATGAAAATATCTATAAGCAAGTACTTGATCCGTTCGAAACCAATATCCTAAAATGTGACAAAACTTACGAATATTCAAATCATACTGATCCAAATGGTCCGACCCGGGAGTGTTCACACTCTACCACGTCGATCGCAACCAATCTTTAAATCTCAAAGTGTGAGTCCAACTCACTAGATACGGGGACTCCAGGTTACACCGTAACCGAGTGCTCGCTCGTATCGAATTCAATGTTCAACTTCGAAATTCTTATTCATATTCATATTCATATCATTTCTCATATGCAAACACACTAGACTGACTCGATACTGGTGATCACACATCCTATTGACACCCAATAGGTAGCTAGTTTCTTCGGATCGCATACTAGAGTTTCAGCTCAAAACAATCATTCAAGTAATCAAATCATATAAATGCGATATATAAAATCATAATTTATGAAAATAACTTTTATAAACAATACGCGAAAGTAAAATGCAACTCTCAGAACTCGCTATCCCAAAACTGCATTATCGTAAATCAATCACGTAGGTTCCACGCGTCGTTCGACCTCGTAGCTATTCCAGTTCGTCGGTCTGGTAGCTTGTTGATACGTTAGTCACCTATTCAAGTCACACGTATGTTTAATCTATAAACGTCAATTTGGTATCAAAACCATAATCATACTCTTTATGTTCTATGTCCAAATTTCATCAAATCGAAGTCCGTAAACTTCAAACAACTCAAAACATTAAGCATCGAACCTCAAAACATCAAAACGGGTCACGAATAACCTAAAATTGGTACGGGAAGAGTCCTGGCATGAAGTGAGGACCTTCCTTACGTCGTGAGGCACCCCTCACGTCCTGAGGCATGGCCTCACGTCGTGAGGACGTGACCTCCGACCTCTAAACCAATACCAATATGTTTCCGACCTCCTAAAATGTATCCACATCAAAACTACATCCCAAACAATCATAAACGTAGTAAAAACGCTTAAAATGAATCGAATATGCGAATTCAATAAAATCGCTCAATTCAAAACCTAGTCGGTACCTAAATCCTTATTTACAGCAACCAATAATCGGTTCTTACCTTAGTTTTATGCTCTAGGATGATAGACAATCCTTTCCTCTTTCCAACGCAACGTAAATCGCTCAATTCCGAGTCCGAACGAAGAAATTACGCAAACCGCAAGTCCGCTCGCGCGCGAGGTTATGGCTCACGTCGTGAGACATATTGGCTCACGTCGTGAGACACCTTCCAATAGCCCCAAACATCATCTTGACATGCTCCCGAAACCCCTAACTCATTACGACATGCTTTCACATCAATAATACACAAAATTCAACTCAATAATCATCAAAAATGTCAAAAACGACGTGGTTACGATTAGTTTGATTCGAACTCAACATAACAGCCCTATATTCTTCAATTTCAGCACTCAAAACGACAAACTTACCTTGGTTTGAAGCTTGAGGAGGATAGAGAATTGAATTCCGAACAAATCAATATAAAGAACGCGCGATTTGGACGAGAAACGGCGAAACCGCGGCGGATCGAAATAGCTGCGCGAACGTGCAACAGCTTGGCTGCACGAACGTGCAGCCACCAGTTGTGGGTTGCACGACAGGTCGGCTATTGGACGGAGGGACTTTTTGGAGGGACTTTCGCCCTATTAGTCCAATGTGTTTTCGTTTAAACGGAATTTTGAAGTTCGAATTTAACGCACTGTTAAACGAAAGCTAGAACGTTTAAAAGGTTTAAAAGAACCTAGACGTTTGAGAATGGTCGGCTTATTAAAATGATGTGATGTTTTAATAAAGCCTTATACTAATCAAAGTGATTAATGTTGAAAGGACTATAAGTTTCTACGAAGAGTGGTATTATATATTGAACAAGAAGTTCAATATTGAGATTTGTTTATAGAGTCGTTTATGGACGATAATTATTAAAGTCTATCGTTCATACGATAGGACTAAAGTTAGGAATTCGATGTCTGATATTGTTTCAATATTTGAATTCTAACTAGATGCGACGAGTGATGATCTGCCAAATCAGAACACCACAGTTTTAACTAGTGGGCTACCAGGAGCATATGCTTTTGGGGGACACCGGTTTTGTGAGTTTACTTTGTGGTTTTTACTTTTGAATATTTATATTTAAACTGTTTTTAATTAAAAAATCGCACTAGTATAATTAACCATGAAAGATCCATTGGAACAAACTTCCTATTGGTTTTCAATAGGATTGTGTGATCACCAGTAGTATGCTAGATACGAGAATGTGTCTGACATAGAGGTTAGTTAATGTCATTGGGCGTTGGAAGTGCTAGCGACCCTGACTTAACAGTCTGAGACGGCAGTAACGGTTTCGGTCACATGCAATACTGTGATGACAGTTTCACGGTTACAGTCCAGACTTCCAGCTTAGACGGCAGTGATTCAGTTCACGGTCTAAGACCCATGATGTGTAGGTTGAGACCCATACATTAGTCTACCTTGTAGGGTTTCATCTGGATCAAGTAATTTATAATATTTTATATATGCAATTGTTTTATATATATGCGTGTCGCATCGTGCCGGCCGGTCTTGGTATGCCGCGAGGGCATTTAAGTGTTTTAATTTATACCACGAGACTTTGTGCGACTTGGCTGACTTCCTGTGTTTGACATTATTAGAATTTTGGGAGTCGCCACCAATCTAATGAGTGGGATTGGTCCACTTATGGTACTGGTGTATTAGTGGGTTCGGGGTTGGTTACGTAATGAAGAAATTACATCACCCTATCCCACCCAGAAATTGGTTCTTTATATGCTTTGTGTTTAATTTGATAGTGTTTCACCATTATATGAATTATTTAATATATTTTTATAGATTATGGCTTAAATATATGCGATAGATAAGAATTAATGTTTATTTTAGTAATAACGCTCTAACACCGAGCCGTTATTATTTTAAGCGATATTTAAATAAACTTAAAAAAATAGAGGACTTAAATCGTAAAAAAAAAAAATTTTAAAAGATTGGATTTGGATCTCGAAATAATAAAAAAAATTGAAAGATTGGATTTGGATCTCGAAATAATAAAAAAAATTGAAAGATTGGATTTGAGTCTCGCTTGAGACGCCTACGTATCCGGTTTACCGGAATCAAAACCCACGTAGTTCGAATAAATCGAAAAAAAAAATGATAAGATGTAAAAAAATTTAATTTAGATCTCGATTTAATTAGACGCCGAGTAAAAAGTCATAAATTTGAGATAGATTAAATAATATTCTAACATCGAAATATTATCTAACCGTATCCAAAAATAAATGAATACCTTTATTCAAAGTATGTAATTTAAAAAAAAAAAATTTAACCACAAATATTACTCAAATATATAAAAAACAATAATTAAGAGTAGACTTGAGTCGGAAATTAAATTCCGATGCCTACATATCCGAACACCGGAATCAAAGTCTACGTAGTTCGGCTTTTAAAATAAAACCACAAAAAAATATGAAAATTAGATTTGAATTATGGTATGAATAAAATAGCATCACTCGACTTTTATTAAATGTGAAATAAAATGGAAGTGATTTAATGAGAATAGTCTATTTGAAATAATATCAAAATAAGAAAAAAAAAACAAACAATAGGCTTGGGAGCCTAATTAGAGGCTATTTCAGCCCATGCTCCCAGCATATGCTGTCACAACCCGAAATCTCGAGCCGCGACAGGCGCTAGGGAATGGGAATGATTGTTCCAAAACCCGTAGCAAGCCTTTAAAAACACATATAATTTTTTTTTGTAAAATACAATCATTTCCAAAATCCAAACATCCATTCATAAACAAATCATTTTCATTAAAAGCTTCTTGAACTTTGACGTGTACAAACGTCTGTTTCAAAACACAAAGCGTTCCATAGGAACTTGGCCTTAACCGTGCGATGTCCCACATCCTAACACAGCCCAGTCTTAAAACAAAGAAAACAGTTTTATAGCGGAAGTCTCAAAACAGTTTTACAATCAGAGTTATATCGTATACGAAAATCGTTTGACAAACAAATATACATATGCTAGGACTCGACCCTACTGCAACACTACTGGTTGACTCCTTCTTCCTGTACATAAGGACTTCTGGAACTAAGGTAGAAGTCTGTCATGTCATAAATCATACACCTGCAACATACACTGTTGGGGGGGGTCATTCGAGACTGAGTTAGTTATACGTTACATACCCTATTATCAAAATAGCATCGCGTTTTTAAAACGTTTTATGCAAATACAATCCTTTCATATAAATATACTTTTACTCCATTATAAGACTGGATAAATCTCTAATTCTTAAATCATACTCATTTTCATCTTACCTCACATACACACCCAATCAAAGGTTCTAACTGTGACATGAGTAACTACAATATTCTCAACATCTATAAAACTCATAATAACATGAACATCATATCAACAATTGTGATATCCATCTCTGTAATAATTCACCAAACCCTAGGTCTGTAACCAGGAACACAACACTGGCTTACAGCCTAGCCAAACTCTTTCTAGGCCACCTGAAGGCTAACCCTTCTACTTCATTAGCAGGCTCGGCCCTTCTCCCTTCACCGACCATCGTTCAGGACTTAGCCCAGTGTCATGCGCATTGACACCTAACAAAATATTCTTCCATGTGCATATCTCTATCTTAGCACATAATCACAAGTGCATATCACAACTCAGCACCTCTCACATGGCTAATAATCATCGACGGTCCTCGACCTTTACCCTTAACTTCCGTAAACCCCCTATACTTTCAAAAGCTTCCCTAAACCCCCCAACCTTTGTGGCGGCGCTTATTCACGGTACTTATGGACGATAATATTCCTACAAAAAAATTTGGCGGCTGGCGGCGCAAAGAAAAAAAAGTTTGACGGCGCCACATCATCATAGGTCCAAAAATATTCAAAAACCCCAAAACACCCTTAATTTAACCAAATCAAAATCAAACCAAAACACCCTAGTCTAATCTAACCAAACCCAAAACAGCCTAATCAGACCATATGGCCAACAACCGCCGCCGGTCCGGCCACCACCTCCGGCCGCCACCTCCGGTCGCCACCGTCTGTTCTGATCTGTTCTTCAAGAACAGATTTCACATCTGTTCTTAGAACAGATCTGGAAATCAGATCTGTTCTAAGAACAGATCTGTTCGTCTTCTCAGACGAACTGAGAAGACGAACCCGTCTTCTCAGTTCGTCTGAGAAGACGAACGCCAGTCAGGATTTTATTATTTATTTTTCCGTCTTCGTCATAACTTATATTATTTTTCTGTCAATGTATTTGCCAGTCAGGATTTTAGTTGTTAAGTTTGTGTGAAGAAGCTTTTGGAGTGAGTGGTGAAATAGAGGATAGAATCATCCAAGAGACTAAACGATTGTTTGGTAGATCTGATTTGAGAGGCATCCTTCTATCTTGCCTTGATGCTTTCACAAACAAAGGACTCTTTTTTCTTGCCCTCTTTTTAAGAAGGGGCTCTGCCAACTTTGACAAAACTCGCCCTAAGTTGAAGAAGGTGATCAAAGAACTGATTCCGAGCTTTGCTGGGGTTCAAAATCAGCAAGTTCAAATACAAGTTATGACGAAGCTAGCTCAACTCTTTAAGGACCCGCAAAATGTACGAGACAATTGTTTGATGGACATGTTTCCCTCGTTTCACTATCATCATGACTCTGCTATTCAAATAATGAATAGACTAGGGGAGTTGCCCTATGAAACGCTGCTTGCTATGTCCAGAAAACTTAGAGGTGACCCAGCTCGCACTCATCTTCGAAAAATCAAATACCAATGTACGCGACAGAAGCTGATTTATAAATTAAGGGGGAAAATGCAGAAAATGCTTTCAAAACTTGTTGATCTGTTCTAAGAACAGATCTAGGTTTTCAGATCTGTTCTTAGAACAGATGGTCGCCGGAGATGATGACCGGCGACTGTACCGGCGGCGGGTGGATGGTGGATGGTGGTTTGGTTAGTTTGGTTCATTTTTTTTGGTTTGGTTGGATCGAATATGATTGAATTTTGGTTTGATTAGCTTATTTTAGGGGTATTTTGGGGCTTTCATTTTTTTAAAAAAATTCTGACATGTCAGATGACGTGGCACCGCCAGCCGCCAATTTTTTTTTTTGTAAGGGTGTTTTCGTCCATAAGGACCGTGAATGGCGCCGCCACAAAGGTTGGGGGGTTTAGGGAAGCTTTTGAAAGTATAGGGGGTTTACGGAAGTTAAGGGTAAAGGTCGAGGACCGTCGATGATTATTAGTCCCTCTCACATACATCATTACAGAGTAGCATATCACCAACATAAATCTCAAACCATTTAAGCACAATTAAATAACCATTTGGCCACAAAACCAAATCTCAAAACAACTTCAACAACAAACACTTTAATGCATCATTTACCAAATCAAATGACTATCCAATAGCCATAAAGGCATATCACATTTCTAATTCAAACCATATACAAATCACAAGTTGCATATACAAAGCAATACAAATAAGTCGTATACAAATGACACAAACCAATCCAATCAAATCAAGCCAATACAAATAATCCAAGCAATTCAATCCCAAACAATCTAATCCAAACCAATTTAATCCAAGCAATCCAATCCAAAACAATCCAAACAATTCACATTTGTGATGCGTTCAAGTACTATTCATATAGTATATTAACATAGATTTAATTACGATAATGCGAGTAAGTAAAATATACTCATAACTGGCTTATCCAAAATCTTTGTTTATTATAGCGTAAGCTCCCTGAGCTCCTTGTCTGCTATTAGGTTGCCTTATCGGACCTAGGAGATATATCAAACGGATATCAAGTGAGATTCTAACTCAACAACACATAGACTTGAGATTTAAACAAGTTACATAACTTGTCACATTATCGACCCCATATTCGATTATGTTTGCTAACCGTAAAGTAGTCCGACCTCTAAACGAAACCAACATTCTTAAAGTTCAGAATATCCTCTATAACTTTCGTTTAGGTCTCGGACTAATACTAGCACCCAAAAGTGTCGGAAACTAGCCCTTAACTTAATAACGTGGGGCTGTCCTGTTTTCAGGACTGCTACGTGCAACTTAATGTTCTGCTTTGTTTGGGCCACTTAGAGGCCGAATTAGCTAAAACGTAAACCTAGACATATTTAGACGACACTCTTAAGTTTCCGTATCAACAAACGGAACTTAATTTGAAGTTAAATAACATGAGATACAAGCCTCGCAACAGGGCTTTTCTGCAGTGCCAAATTCCAGCAACTTAACAAACTTTGTACATACAACTTAACTCAACTCAAACTCATCATAAATCAACTCTAGGCATTCTTAAACAAGTCTCAAGATCTTACTTAACTCTTAACACACTACTATGCCTAGGGCCGAGCCCCTCATTACCATTCCATACCAAAATACCAACAACACAACACACTTCACTTTGGCAAAACATCAAACACCTTATCCTCATGACTATTACCAATTTCTTATGCTAAAACATCAATAAAAACATATCAATCAAAGGCTTGAAATTTTTAGAATTCCATTACCTACAAGAACACCTCTTGGCCGAATAGATTTATTCTCCAAATCACCATGATTTTGCTTCATGAAAGCTTAATCACATCTTAAACTAACAATAAGCAAAAATCCCCAAATCAATAATCAAAACCGAATTGAAACTTCAGAAACCCTAATAATAAACTGATCTCCTTACCATTATTTTCTTGGCTAAATCAATAGAGGATTATACGCTCGTTCCATGGCCGCAAGAATCGCTCAATTCGGATCAAAAACGAAGAAGTTATGGTGATTTGAAGAATTTCTATATTTGATGAAATGAGGAGATGAAGAACGAGTGAAACTCTGGAAATATGAGTTTATGGTCATCTATATCACATGCTAAGGCATTATATAGCATGTCAAAAGGTTCTTTTAGGTCCTTAAAGAAATCAACTTAAACTACTTCAATTTCTAACTTAAAAATTGTCCGTTTTCGTCCGTCGAACGCTAAATCTTTTAGGTTCGATCAACTCCATATTATTTATTTCCGAATAAATAATATTAATCACTTATCTTAGTTAATTTTTGGCTAAAGTGCCACTTTGGCTCAAAATTGCTAAAAGCTCATTTTGGCTCAAAACGGTTAATTTTCACTTAAACTCAAATTTCCAAATAACTGTCGCGCTAACTTTCCAAATAATTTCGTATATCCTTTTCTGATTAATCCTTATTTATTATAAATAATAATAATTCCCATTTTAAATTATTATTATTTCTCGAGCTATCCTTAATAAATCTCATGTCAGTGTCCATTTCCCGACCTACTTGGTCCAAATTACGAAACTTTAGGACTCATGGCACTATTTTCTTATTTCAAAATTTTGGGGTCATTACATATGCTGAGAGCTTTAGAAGTGGGCCAGTGACTGGCCTCGCTGGTCTAAAAACAATGAATGGGCCTTCAGGCCCATTCGTTTAGGTAGGGTAAAAATATCAAAAAATGATGCTTAAACATATACCATCTCAATTTCTCATTTTACTTTACCTAGCCGTCACTGTTACACTCCTCTACTATTTTCTTATCCTCCCCACAAATTAAACATCTAACTAGAAAAAATAAACAGATTTGATCTTTTTACTCATGTAAATTGTTTTTGTTGAAATTTCCAACTTCACCGCTCATTTGAATTTGATTTTTGATTCGGTACTTAAAAATAAAAAAAGAGTCGATCCTTTTCGGTGCTCCTATTTTTGAGGTAAGAGATTTGAATTTATTAGACATTTTCTTTTTATTTTGCATTAAGAGGTTCATTATCTATTCTTATTACTTGAAATTTGATCTAATTATGCTTTTTTATGGTGTAGATCTGGGATGAACCATATCTGACCCAGCCATAAAGAAATAGGGAGTATTATTTGTTTCCTTTTTTTTTAATTTAAATATATAAAATATTAAAAAATCGTGTTGGTGAAGATCTTAGGATAAGAATTAAAAAATATGAGACAATTTGTAATTCTGCCCCCCAAGATCTTATTTGTTATTTTTATATTTTTAGAGTTTGAGCGAAATTTCTGACTATTTGTAATTCTGCCCCAAGAAAAAACAAAGAACAAAGGAAAGTTTCTTGTTTTCTCTTCTTTTTATTTTTTTATATATCTACTTCTGAATTTTGGTTTTTTTTTTTTTTGCAGGAAAAATAAAATTGTATGGACAAAATTTGGTTTAAAATATGTTTGAATTTTTATATATATATATATATATATATATATATATCTTACCTTTTTTTTGTTATTATTTATTGATGATTTTTGTTGACTTTCTTATAAATATATCTTTTTTTCTAAATATATTTCTCTTAACTTACATTTTTTTAGAAAGCAAAAGAAATTTATTTTCAGTTTCATTAAAAGAAAAAATTAATGGTTCATTTAAATATTATGTTTTGACCAACTTAAAAGATAAGAGGTTTAAAATAAATTCTGGACCATATTTTGGTTTACATTATCCTTATACATGTTTGTTTCCTCAAATATTTATTAAGTATCTTTTTTACTTCAAAAATATTTTATCAGTTTATAACCAATTAAGAATGCAAAAGATTTCAATAGAATGTTGACTTATAAATGCTCCAACACAAATTTAGTTTGATTCTAAATATTTGAACCCCTTTTTTATGATCTCTACTTTTAAAATAAAAATCTGATTTTTATTCTTTAAATGAAATGACTTGAGCTTAAACAATTATGGATTTCATGTGATATTTTCTTGACCCATTTTTCCTATTCTCCTTTTCTTAGGAGAATCCATTAACTCCATGAGTTTTCCATTGTGGACTGGCTTGAATATTTCTTAACCTCATAAATATTCCAGCCAACCTACAAACACCAAATTAAAATGCGATAAAATAGGGAATGCAGTAAATATTTGGTAAGAAACTAAAAGCTTGATAAGAAACTAAATGCTTGAATGAAAAAGAAAATGCTATATAAAAAAGAAGTGGGTTTTGGTTGTCACCTCAGATAGTGAATGCTCCTTGTTTGTAGTCTGTTTGGTTATGCTGTGAGATTTTGGTACACTGCTATTTCTTTTGACAATGCTGGCTTATATACAATTTGTTTTGGATTTTAGTAAGAGATTTCTGGATAGACTATGATTATATTGGGTATGGTTTTTTGAAAGATTTTGATCTTCTTTTACACTCAAGATCTTACAAAGTTAATTTTTTACAGAGGTTTGTTACTCCTTTTTTTGCTGTCCCCTTTTCAGCAGCAGGCCCCTCTTTTTATAAGGGCTGCATGTGGCATTTCTGTAAATTGATTAATTCGAATTATTTTGGCTTAATCATGATTTATATATGATTTATGCTCATTTAGCTTAAACAAGTAGTTTTAATGAAGTTAAGTGTACTTATGCTACAAGAAATTCACCGTTCTCAAGTACTGTAGCAAATAGTGCCACAAAAGACAAAATGTGGCAAACTGTTCGATTTGGTCCTTCAATTTCGTCCAAAATTTAATTGGGTCCCTGAAATAAAATAAATTGGCAATTTGGCCCTTGCGCGCAAAAAGTACAAAATGGTCCCTTGATAAATTTCGGATTGGCCCTTAATCTTTTGAATCAGCTCTGTTTGGTCCTTAAAGATTGCAAAGATGGCAGAATGGTCCCTAAAGTTCTTAAAATTGACAAAATGGTCCATCAATTCATTTAATTATAATATGTGATTGTAGTATGTACAATAGTCCCTTTTATTGGTTTTGGATTTAAGTTTTTTTTATTAAAATGTGTGTATTGGGTCATTTTAATTTTTGGGCTTAACCTAAAAATGGATAATAAATACTACACTTGGGCTATAAAGATGAAGTGTTCTGAGCCCAATAGGTTTAGAGCCCATTTTTTAGAATCCAAATCCAATATATGCATTTTAATCGGCTTAAATTTTTAGCCGCTCGAAAATGATGAAATGGACCATGCCGTTAGTTAATCTTCAGGGCCCAAATCTGATTCGAGAAATGTCTATTTATTATTTCCTTGTATCTCGACAATTCTCAAATTAATATAAAATCTGAAATTTGGTTCATTTATTTTTCATTTGTTCATTATTTTCTTTTATTGTATTATTAATGTATATGAAATTGTTGAAAGAAAACTCTAAGAATTAACATTAAAAATTGGGTATCAACAATGCGATTTGAATATTCATTTGTAAATGTGTGAACTCACTCAGAAATATTTATATTTCTGCCCTCCCCAATATTTACCTTTCAGGGTATCAAGGTTTGCGGTCGAACTTTCAAATAATTCTGGAAGTCATTGTCAGCCATACCTCTAGAGCTGCAAGTAGTTGGGTACTGGAAAGTCTGTCTTTCCGTTTACAGCGGTTCAAACTATTTTGATAAACTCTGATTGAACTACTGTATAATATATGTTTGAAAAGCTGCATGTTTTTAGGATTGTATTGGAAACAGAGCAAGTACGTCATAAGAGATTAACGTTTGCGCTTTGGGTTCTTGAAATACAATCGGGTTTTAAGACACAGTTTTCATATACTGTTGGTATTGTATGCAGACAGGGTAATATGTTTTGTATAATAACAATTGTGCCCTGATGTCTAAGAGATACAATCACAGTTTATGAACGCGTTTTCAAAAAAGGTTTTAAAATGATTCTGCAACGAGGTTGCAAACCTTTTTATGTTTTAAACGCGAAAAATTTATGAAGGTTTTTAGGTTTACTACGGGTTTTGGAGCAACCACTCCCATTCCCTAGCGTCGGTCGCGGCTCGAGTTTCGGATGGAAATCGGATCGTGACAAAAAGAGATCAATATGATACTTGAGGGTGCAATTCAAAGTGGAAGGTCGTAATTTGGGTATATTTGGTGGTTTTACAACGTGAGAGTGCAAACGAATTGGGGCTAAAAGGTGTGAGTTTACAGAGAATATGCTTTTATGCAACAATAAAATTGATATTTTATAACTTAATGTTTTTAGTAAAATTAATAAGTCAAATTTTTTGACTTAACTGGATAAGTTATGTTGAATTTTTTTGAATTATCAAATCAAGTTAAAATAATTAAGTGCTTCATACATTAATTTAAACAATAAATTGGGTTATCAAACACCCCCTTAAGTCAAAATTGAGCTCCCTTTAAAAACATAATCCGGAAATCTATTTCAAATAACTTAGTTAAATTCATAAAACCAAGTTTAAAACCAACATGGTGAGTCAGCCAAGTTACAACAATACAAGACATCTTCTCACAAATCAGGCGATCCAAGTATAACCCGAACCAAAATCCAACAAGAGTACAATCAGAATTTAATATTTGGAATATTTTTTGATAAACCATAAAATCCATCTTTGAAAGCAAGAAACTCAATAAGAACTTAACAACCCAAAATAATATCATGTTCAAAGGTGATCGATAAAAGATCCAAATCAACAATGTATTCATTTACTAATACAAATCATACAATCACCCTAACATGCCCTCAGAACACTCAACATGCCCAAACAACATTAACTTTGATAAACAACTCACTTGATTTAGGCATACATACTAAATCAAGTTATAGAAGCTTAACCCAGTGTTTTAAAAACCGGACCGGACCGGCCGGTCGGACCGGTTGAACCTCGAACCGGCCAGTGGTCCGGTCTGAAACTGCAAAAAATCGGATCTTTTGGTTGGACCGGGTTGGACCGGTTGAACCGGATTGAACCGGTAAAAAATCGGATGATGAACCGGATCGGACTGGATTGAACCGGTAAAAAACCGGTGAACCAGAATTTTTTTTAAATTTTTTTAAATTTATTAAACCGGTTGAACCGGTCATTGAACCGGTTCAACCGGTTGAACCGGAAACCGGTGGCCTTACCGGTTCGGCCACCGGTTCGGTTTTTAAAACACTGGCTTAACCAACACTTAGCAAAAAACGGTACAACAAATCAAACTTATAACAATCATGCCATAACATTTTATGAATTCAATACACAACATTTAACATAAATCTTATCCATTTTCAGATTCAAAACATGTAACCCAAAACATACCAATTGATCGTAATTATCATGACAATTTAACAAACAATTTGCTATATTCAAACCCAACTAATCCAATTATATTAAATTGATTTTAATTCACCAAACACGTGTTAATCCGACCATTTACAACCCTATATTAAGAACACCAAAACAGTTTATAACATTCCATTATCCTATAATATCGTAACAATCAACCAATTTGTTATATGACTAACATTTAACCAAATCATGATATAATAACATTCACAAATATAAAGATCTAATCCAAATCAAAAATGGACAGCCAAACAATCAAACAAAACAGTGGGTAAAGCCTTATCAAAATCAATAATCGATTTATACGAAACACAACCACAACACAACACATAGATTCGAATCGAATGATAAGAGAGTGGATTGAATACCCTGTTCCCAAAGAGTAAGGGAAATCTCAGAGAAATAGTGGATCTATTTCTACAACAATAAAAATCCAAAGGACCAATGAATACCCAAACGATTTGATTACATAAGCCATGAATTGAATGATGGAATGGAGGTTAGAACACTTACCAAGTGTTATGGACACCAATAATCAGAGGAAAATCGCCTAGTAATAGTTTAGAATGAGTTTAGGGTTTTAAAAATCGAATCGGGACTGTTTAGGTCGAGTAAAAGTCTATTAAAAGCCTCTAATACGAACCCAACCGGTTCTACCCAGTATAACCGATTATAGAACCGATTTGCTCATTAAAACCAAAACAATCGAAGTGGACCAGACCTACGGCTTGATCTACGCAGCAGGTCCAGTGAACCCGAAAAAGGGTCAAAACGACGATCCGAACGGTCAAATGAAAGATAATCCTGTTAGGTACAACATATCCAAAATGCAGCCAGATCCGACTGTTCAATTGGGAGATATGAACGTTTTACTACAGCATGGCAGATTTGGAAAACATGCAAACATTGTTTCGATAACAACCCGAAAATAAATCAATTCAACATCAAATACTTAGAGGCTCAAGGGGTACACAAAGTCACTCAACATGACACAACCAAGGTACCATATATGCTAATCCGAACATATATCAATCCGAAAACAAGTCGGAATCACAACGAGAATATGACGAAGCGAAAACACAATCAAAGTCCATCATAAACCAAACTTTAAACGGATAACCAAACCACCAAAACAAGTCGGAAAACATGGGGTATTCCCACTAGAAACCGCTCTATTCCGAGCGCCAACCGCTGCCTACTCCGACATCCACCGCCGGATACTACCGTCCTGCCGCTATTAACTACCGTCACACCGCTATCAACCACCGCCATCAGGAATTTTTTTCGGTGCCAGATTTTTCTTGGAAATCACGGGTCTGCTTTTCAACGTGAAGAACAAACCCGTCTGAGTCTGCTCTTCATCGATGAAGAACAGACCCAAATGGGTTTCTTTTTCATCGGCGGCGGTGGTTTCAAAAAAAGTTATAGCATCAGAAGTTTTTTACCCGTCGACGGTGGTCGGCAGAGGCGGGTCGGTGGTTTCTGGTGGGTGGAGGGATAAAAAGTACAATAGAATTCCTAATTTTGAATTTGTAATTTTTTTTCTTATTTATCTTCAGATACTAATTTAAAGAATTAAAATAATATTAAAGACTAATTTAAACATTTTTCCAATTATTATTTTATGGAAAGTGCGTTTCAAATGCGGGTTGAGAGTCGGCGAGGGTGAGAGAGGGGTGAAACCAATCTAGTTTTGCCAAGTTGTGGCTTTGTTTGATCCGGTTTTGCAAATTTGGACCATTTTAATACTTTGTGATAAGTTCAGGGGTGAAATGATCCCTTTGTTCTATCAAAATTAGAGGAGAATATTTTAATAAACCGTACTAAGGACAAAGCTGAGATGAGAGACTCAGAATCCTCTCAATCACCAAAAACGACATGCCGTAACAGCAAAAACACAAATGTCGTAGCATCATCAGCACGTTCTTCCATCTCTTGCTAGATTAAACGGCCCTCCCAATTTTGCAGATCAAAATTCTGCATGTTACTCCCACTCTCTCTCTAAAACCACACACAACCTCACTCTTCAGCTCTATTTCTCTCTCTAGCTTCGTCCCTATCCATGGTTATGCAACCTTAAAGATTGTGAGTTTTTCATCATTAATTTTATTATTTTGTCGTGGATTTTCAGTTTATCTTATTGAGTTTACACGATTTCTCAAGAATCCAGTTCAATGTTATTTTTGATTATATTCTAATTCTAATTTTATTTGCTGAACTTAGGATTTCTTACAATCTAAACTAATGGATTACTTTCACGGCGGCGGCGGCGAGAATCCTCCGGTGCTGCAGTTGCACAAATGGGACGCTCTCTGTCGATTGCATCTCAGCAACTTATCGGAATTTCGTGAAGGTTTTATATCTCCTTCAAGGCAACTTCTGTTACTGCTGTCTTATCAGTGTGAAGCCTTGCTTCTTCCGTTGAGTTCTGGTAAATGTTTTTCTTTACCTCTCACTCTTCAGTGTAAAAGAATCTGTTTTATCACTGTCTGACATTGTTTTTCTTTACCTTGTTTGGATTGGATTAGATTCTTTTTTTGGTCAATTTCATGTCTGGAAACCTCACAATTTAGTAGACTTTAGGCTATGTTTGGTTCATCGAATAGAATAGCATGGAATTGAATAGCTATTCAATAACGAATGGAAGAAAGTAAGAAATAGCTATTCTGCATGGAATAGTTATTCTATTCCGGACCTGTTTCATGAACCAAACCGTGAAACAAACATAGCCTAAGTTTTTCCATCTCATGGAAAATAGCATTGTGGAGTAAATGAAATCATGCCAGAAGTGACGTGATTTCGCGAGAATTCAGTTCAACTGAACTCTTCCGCGTGGTTTGCGCAAAACAATTCTGTGGTGTGAAACTTTTTATCATTTTGAACTTTGAACCATCACTTAGATCTTAGTTTTTGAGTTGGAATCATTTGACATCTTTTTTGCCTCTTTATCTGATTATCTAGTAGGGGACTTGACAGATGACAACATAGCTGGTCATAGTGAACATCTGCAAAATCAGTCATCGGGAGTTTCTTCAACCCAACCATCATTACAACCTTGTCTGTTAGCTTCAGAAGCATCACCAGTAGCGGATTGTGGTAATTCTTTTTCCACTGAAAATAAAGCTTCAACAGCCAATGGCTATCCATTTATATGTGATGTTAACTCATTGTGTTGGGGTGTGCGTGGGGATGCTTATAATCTGCATGATGATGTCACATTTAGAGACTTCTTATTTGTTTCGAATGATTCTGGAGTTATAGTGCATGCTTTCCGTGAAGCTGATAAAACTGCAGTTATGACACCTGTGTTGGACTGTGAGTTAGGGAAAGGGAGGTGGGTGGAGTGGGGTCCTTGCACATCAGCTAAAAAAATAAGGTCACAGAACTCTTTTGGCTTTTCTGAAGACACTAATGCTATTCTGGATGTTCAATCGGTTGATGAAAATGGAGCAGTTGATGAAAATGGAGCAGTTGATGAAAATGGAGAAAATGTGCATGATGCGTGTGAAGAAAGTGCAGTCGGTCAGCTTTCAAGTGGTATTACTTCAAAGAGGTGGTTGCGATCATTTCTCGTTGAAGTGGAAACGGTCCAAACTGATGGTAACATCTGGACTAGGTTCCCAGAGAAGTCATCATTTCCTTGCCCTGCAAATGTTATTTCCTTCAGCATTCTCGACAAGGATTTACCAGTTATGCATTTCCTTTCTCAGGGAAATGCTGTCTCAAATAGACAAGAAAGCCAGTGTGACACTGACTCGCAAATACAGAGTGATATGAATCTATCAAGTGATCTATCAGATGGTTTTGGTGCTGGTGCATTCAAATGTTCCAGAGTTTTCTCCAGTAATTCACATCCCCTAGTTGGGTTTCTCTTATTATTGGAAGATTCTTTGACTGCTAATTCTTCAGATGATGTTGAAAAAAGCAGGGTAAAATTTATGCTGCTTGTTGCTAGGTTAGACAGTTCGGGTATCCAGTGGGTCTCTTTAGTGAAGCTTCCACAATGTGTAAATAAGGATCATGTGACTGAGTGGACTGACTTTTGCTTTTCTGATAACCTTCTGATATGCCTAAATGCATCCGGGTTAGTATATTTCTATGCTGCAATGTCCGGAGAGTATGTGGCACATTTTGATATCTTACAAGTTTGTGGATCTACTCCTCAATCAAATCTAGAGCAGCAACATATGTCTGTTTTTGTTGATCCACTAATAAAAAATGTTGATGAATTTCCTGTTAGGTCAACCTCTCCAGTTTCTGGTTTATCTACTAGACGAATGTTTAGAAAGTTGCTAGTTGCATCACATACTTCCTTGTTATCAGTAGTTGATGAATGTGGTATTATATATGTCATACGTGCTGGTGATTATCTTCCGGAAAATTTCTATGCATATGAGAAATTGCTTCCACATTTTCAACATTCAGGGCTTGGCATGTTGGTTGGTTGGGAGGTTGGTGGGTTTGAGATAGGTCACAAACAAGCATTTTCTAATAGTCCGACTATGAGGAAAGGAAATGCTTCCCTTTTGGATTGTGATATAAATGCTGCGCTTTGGACACTTCAAAATGGGAACATTCACGGGAAGGGAACCCAGGCTGATTTGCCAAGTTTATCTTTTGGTGCATCAGAAAATAAATTTTGTGATTCTGAGGTTCATTTAAAACCGATGCGTAAAGTTTTTCTTCTCACTGAGAGATTTTGCCACGATGATTGTTTGTGTTTTTCACCTTTGGGCATCATTCGGCTCACCAAAAACAATATAAGTAGGAATCAAAGGAATGTTTGTATCATTCACTTAAATCTGCATATGGGCTTGGTGGCTCGTGATGATATTAGCTTGGATTTTAAGAGCAAGATGTTATCTCAACCAGGGAAGGAAGAAGCTTCTATTGGAGAAGCAATTGGCTGTACTTTTCAAGGGTGTCTCTATTTAGTGAATGAAGTTGGCCTTTCAGTTGTTCTTCCCTCCCTTTCTTTCTCATCAAATTTTCTTCCTGTTGAAAGCATTGGATATCGGCAAAACAACTCTCACATGGCTAATGAATATCTTGTACAAAGAGCTCTTCAAGTAAAAAGTTCAAAAGAGTTAGTTTCAGCATGGAAAGTGGAGCTTTTGGATAGAGCTATTATGTATGAGGGCCCTGAAGAGGCAGACCGCCTGTGTTTGAAAAATGGTAAGAAGATGAATAAGCTTTGCAATTAGTCAATATTCATTGCATAATTATGTAATTACAGTAAAGCAATAGTCATAGTTCTGTTCTGACTGTTAGAGTTTCTGCCATTTCATTTCTTATCTTATTATTATATTGTTTTCCTCATTGTTAGGTGCGGCATGTCTTGCATTGATCTGTTGGAGTTTTTTGTTAAATTTCATGCCGGAAAGTTTATCCTGTCAATTCTGAACTAATATTATATTTGGAGATGTTTTTTTTCCTGATTCATTTGCTTTAGCTGGACTGAGCCTTACAATATACTAGTATACGTTGGATGTGGACTTCATTGTATGGCTGGTCACTTGGACTTGACTTTTTTCATCCCAGCCAAAAGTCTGTTTTGTTTTAGCTGCTTTCTTTCTGAGATGAGCCTTATCTAAGGCGATGCAGTGTCTTCATTAATATGTTTTATTTAGGAAAGGGGCAATTTAGTAAGACTGATTTTATTGTGTTCGGAACTTATTATTATGAAGATGGGGATGATACTTATTTGGGATCTGATTATTAGAAGCTACTCTCTTGTCATATGGAAGTCAGTAGTATTATGAAGATGGGGATGATACTTAGTAGTTTTGGAAGATGGCTGTACATGTAGCATTTTGTTGCTTGGCACAAGATTGTTAAGGTCACAGATTAAGCTTCTGAATTCTAGCCTGTCAAAGCTCATATGATAAAAATGTCTCCTTCCGAAAAAGTGTAAAATTGCAGTTAATGTTCCATAAGGTCTATTAACTTGTAGTTCATTTTTGAATTCTTCTATTAGTAGATTCTGTTACGGGCTTGTATGCAAATTTGCCAAGGCTCTGGATATTTGACGCCTTATTGTGTAGCATGACCTTATGCAAGGGATGCATGTCCAAAAAACAAGTGAGATGAGAATGTTAAGATAGTGTTGTGGAAACACAACACTAGAAAGCAGGAAGTCGTTAAATTCAGTTGGCAGTTACTGTTTGTTGACTTTATTACGAGTGCTTGGCATTATGATAGTTCCACTGGATTTTCAAATTTCTGACATTCTTAACAAATTTAATTGTTACTTGTCAGGATGGGACTTAAAAATATCTAGGATGCGCCGGCTACAGATGACATTGCACTACCTGAAATTTGATGAAATAGAGCAGTAAGAGTCGATATGTTTCTTTAGCTTTTCTTAATCTAACATTATGTTTCTTTAGCTTTTCCATAATCTAATAATTGCTTGATTGTTATGATGTTAAGGTGATGCTTGAGCTGCGCATGCATTTTTGCACCATACATGGATTATTGAAATAAAAAATGCTTATTTGAAATTTCTATTTTTACAAGTGTGCATTTATTTTCAGTGAAGATGGTGGGAATGGTTTTGAAACCATAGATTAGTGTTACCTAAGTAGAAATTTAAATGTTGTTTAAAACATTCGGAAAGATATTGCTCTTGTGAATTAAATAGATTTGAACTTTTAAAGACCTTACTTGTCTCAGAACAAAAATAGTAACTCAAAGTCAGTCTCATGTAGAAATATTGTTTTCGTGAGGGCTCACCTGATGTATGAAGTTTTCCCTAGTTATTGTGGGATAGGGAGAGAATGGGCACGTTTGTATACAGCCTTTCTTTCCGTGCACTTTAGCACTACTGATATAAATTTAGTTTCTTAAGAACATTTGTGTTTGTCTAAAAATGACAATTAGTGATCTTGATTTGTTATCTAGTTTTGTTAAGTCCTTTTGGGAATATTCTCTCTCATGCCCTTTTTTTATTTGTTCGACTCTTTGTTTTCCCTTCTCATTGTGTTTCACCCTCAGTGTTGAAATTACAATTTCCTTCCATAATTAAAACCTTTTGATTCCCAGTTCTCTTTCGAATACTGATAACTTGGTGCAGCTTATAAAGCCTAATAAACAGTCTTCCGAATCCCCATGTTTTGATGTTTGCTCAGTGTGTTATTTCAGTCACATAGTCTAATAAAAATGTATTGTCACACTGTGATCTCTTGTTAATTTGAATTGTCTTGTTGGTTCTGGTGCATGGTAGATGTGCTTATGACTTTTGGAAAACTTACGACTTACTAATTTAATGCTTCTAAAAGGCAAAGGAGTTAATAATAATTTTCTAGTCATTATAAGAACCATAATTGTTAAAAGCGCGCCCGCTAGAATAGCGCATAGCGCAGGTGGTGCGCCTAAGAAACACCCGAGGCGACCACCTTCATCAAGGCGCGCCTCAGGAGCGCTGAGGCGAGGCTCTGAGGCGCAAAGCGCAGCCTCTGTTACCCGGACTCGCTATTTTCACGATACAAGATCTGGGTCTTACATGGAGATGTGCAATCGGACTCTTCAAAATAAAAAAACCAGATGAAAGATCAAATGATGGAAGAAGAAGAAGAAGTGAAACCAGTGACGACGGCTCTGTCTAGGGTTAATTATGTTAGGGAAAAGACTAAAGGCTCTTAATATCTCAATGGGCCTCTTTTGACAGCCCAAAACCAACAAAAAAATTCATTTAAAGGCCTTATTCTTTAATAAATGGCTTTTTATACTATTATAGATATAGTTAACTTATAAAATGGCTGTTCACTTTAGTAAAAAGAGCAAATTTAGCTTTAAAACTATAAATTAAAAATATATTAAATCCTCTAAAATAAATAAGGCTTATCTAATCATCTATATATTTAATTTTGGGGACAATTATTGTGTGTGTCATAGGTATTTTAATGTTTTTTTATATATATGCGCCGAGCTTCACTCGGGCGTGCGCTTTTTTTGCGCCTTGCGCTTAAAGCGATATGGGACCCTTTGCGCTTCAAGTGCGCTTTGCGCTTTAACAACTATGATAAGAACAAAATACTAATTTCTACAAGGGCCTCTAGTGTAATGTTTATAGAGGTCTTTGTTGTTTTCTCCAAGAAAACATTTTCTGATGCAGTGCTATATGCATTTTTTTCTATGTTTGGCGTGCTTAGGAAAAAATTAGGTTATGGAAAGATAAAGGGAAAACTAGGGCACTTTCAAGGAAAAGGAGTCATTCTTTTTGAAGAATACAAACTTATGAGAAGTCAAAAGAGGAGAACTACATATGCATTCACTAATCAATATGTCAGTAATAACTTTTAGTGATCCCCGGAACCAGTCACCTAAAAAAGTTTTAAAATATTTTTTTGTGTAATTTTATTTTTTATATAACTCAATTCAACTCAATTAAGTCTTAATCGCTTGTTAATTTGGCTCTACTATATGAATGCTTTACTTCCAAGCTACAGGCACGATTTTGTGTCACATCTCCAGAAAGGCCTGAGACCTTTTTATTGATATTTAAATTTAAACCTTGGACTGTTTGATAAGAAATATTTAGTTTTGATGGAAAGCAATAATCTCTTAATGTACTTTCAAGAAAGTCAATATGTTTCAATTGATTTTCACCATTGTAACCAAACAAAAGAAAACGTTTTCTGTGGTATGTATTTTTTTCCAGCACTGTAACCAACCCTTAGATTTAAGCTAATATGCATGAAAATTGTGGATCCAAGTCTCCTATTACTTCTCTTAGATTCTTGTCCCTTTCCTGTGAAGAGATGATTGCTTATTATTATCAGCATCTTCTCCTTTCTTCAGAGTTTCACTTGATACAACAAATATGAATTTTCGATATTATTCGACTTTATTGGTCTTCCCTTCTGTAAAACTGATTATCCTGAAAGTTTCATCTTATAGAAATGGCATTAATTAATTCAACTCAAAATCCCCTTTGTATACTAACTCCAAATTAGTATGTAAATACAATAACTGAAATATTTAAATTTGCGCTCTTTTCACAAGTCCTTCTAGGTTATTATTAGTTTTCCTTTCCCACTGATATTACCTTTTCATATGAGGACTCTGCGGCTGTAATTCTTTTTGAGGATTTGCATTGAACATCTAAATGTATATGGGGTTTTTACTAATATTTGTACAATTATCTTGTAGACATGGCATGCCCCATCTACATATGAGCAACATTATGTGAACATCGAAGGATGAGATATTAATTCTTTTAACTTTTTGGGTGGTATAACAGATCTCTAGAAATGCTTGTGGGTGTCAATCTAGCAGAGGAAGGCATTTTGAGGCTGCTCTTTGCTGCAGCTTTTTTAATGTGTCGCGAAAATGGAAATGAGGGTGATGTTTCTGCTGCATCAAGGTATAACATTCTCATTAAATAGTTTTTAATCTTATTTGATACTTATACTAAAACAAGATCCTTGTATGGCTTTCTCATCTAACAAGTAACAAGATCGACTAAGGAAAGTCAGCTGCCATGTTCATGATCTTTGGGCGGCTTTACTAATTTTGAAATTTGTAATTTATTTGTACACTTCATCTACATTTTGCACTCTTTATATGGATATTCTTTTTACACATGTTACATATACCTTTTTTTCTGTGGAGTTTATATATAGATTTTTTCCTAGGTAAATCAACTGGATTTTCTGATATTTTGTTTTCAATTTTGACCTTAAAAAGTACAGTCCGCATGATGTCTGTTTTTTTCCTTCAAATCTTTGACTATTTTACTACTTTGTTTGATTAGTTGGTTAAGTAAAGCTTGAAAGGGCTGACATTGAATTTACATCTTTTTATAGAAAACTGTTTGCATAAAACCTATGTGAATCAGCTTATATACTGAAGTAGCATTTCAGATTTTGAGGAACAGTCAAGAGTGGTTACTGTCCCTGTATTTCTTAAGTTATTCCATGTGATTTTATACTTTATTTTTTATCCTTCATCTTTCCTCGTTATTTGTCAGTTTTCGTACCGATTTAACTTAGGAGTTATTTAAAAAAAGAACAATTTCTAAGTTACTCTTTTTTTCCTTCTTCAGAATTACTTGTTATTCTAAAACCTTGCATGGTGTTTTTTCCTTTTTACAGAATTCTTTTATTAGCTACTGGCTTTGCCACCAAAATGATTCGAAAATATGGGTTACTGCAGCATAAGAATTGGGACATGCATGGCTTTAGGAAGAGTCGTTTGCTCTCTCTTCCACCAATTTTACCAGATGAAGTGAAAAACGAGATGGGGACCTCAAGAAGGCTTCATGAAATGGCTTGCTTCTTGGAGATCATTCGGAATATGCAGTATCGGCTCAGAGCAAAATCTAAAAAGCATGGCCAGGGATTGGTATGCTATTTTGTGATCCTGAACTGCTCGATTCTAATTTGTAGCTTACCACATTGAACCTTTTCTTGACCATTTAGGTGGATGGAGATGCATTGAATTTACAAACAGATTTGTCTGAGGATGAGTCTCAGCTTCCCATTGTTCCAGCTAATGCTTCAACTTTGGCGTCGAATAACAAGCAAGAAATTTTAAATTCTGCATCTTCCGTAGGCACCAGTGCTGAAAAACTTGCTTTGATGTCCAAGGATGCCTTGGATTCCAGTGCCCATTTGGATCAAGAGGATTCAACTGCAGTATCTATATTTGTGCCGCGAGCTGGAAATTTAGAAAAGAAATTTTTTCCAATGGAAAATCCTAAAGAGATGATGGCAAGATGGAAATTGGATAATTTAGACCTTGAAACTGTGGTTAAAGATGCACTGCTTTCTGGTCGTCTTCCTTTAGCTGTTTTACAATTACATCTTCATCGTTCAAGAGGTTTAGACAATGATGATGAGCCTCCTGACACTTTTAGTGAAGTTCGTGAAATTGGAACAGCCATCGCTTATGACCTATTCTTAAAGGTAGCTTAATAATGCTCAATGACATGATGTTAAAAAATGATGTTCATTCCTGCATTGATCATTTGTGATTAACAGGGGGAAACTACACATGCCATTGCAACATTACAAAGGCTAGGTGAGGACGTTGAAACCTGCCTCAAGCAGTTATTATTTGGCACATTGAGGAGGTCTCTTCGGATTCAAGTTGCAGAAGAGGCGAGAAAATATAGTTACCTGGGACCTTATGATTGGAAGATATTAGAGATGATATTAATAATAGAGGTATCTGCAGTTGCCTGATACATTTTTTGATTTCTGTGGAACTGTTCTTATTTTGGTTTTCGTGATCTGATGAGTTTTTTCTCTTTCTTACTGGAAAGAGGCTGTACCCTAGCAGTAGTTTTTGGAGAACTTTTCTTGGCCGGCAGGAGTTAACGAGAGCAAGACAGCCTTTAAATTCGCTTGGAGGAATCAAGTTGAAGTTATTACATTCACCTTTCAATCAAATCATTGAATGCGGTGAAGTTGATGGAGTTGTTTTAGGTGCATGGTCAAGCATGAATGAAAATTTTCTTGATCCTGTGATTGATGAAGATATTGCCCATGCTGGTTATTGGGCTGGTGCGGCAGTGTGGTCTAGTGTCTGGGATCAAAGAACAATCGATCGTGTAAGTCACTTTTTTTTTGTGGCTCTCAGGAGAGCATGAAGGTTTTGAATTAATATTGAAAAGGAAAATGACAGCGTCTGGTAAGATAGGATCCCACGCATGCTATGAGTCTGTATTTCATCTTCCTAGGTGCCCTGGATGCTTTTACCCTAAACGGAATTCTTATAACATGCCTCAATTGCAAGACATTTATGATTATTCTCTGAATAATTAGTAATTCATTACACCAATAGACACCAAGCCCGTTCCCTTAATTACTTTCTTGTGATGCAGATAGTGTTGGATCAACCATTCGTTATGGGTGTTCATGTATTGTGGGAGTCTCAACTGGAGTTTTATTTATGCCACAATGATTGGCAGGAGGTTTATAAGCTTATGGATCTTTTTCCTGCATCTGCTGTATCATGTGGAAGCCTCCAAATAACTTTGGACAGCCCAAAGCATGTACCAGCTATTGGATACAGCAGTGAATTTCCTGAATGTGGCAGTTATTTATGCTCCATTGAAGAAGTGGATGCTATGTGCATGCATGTTCCTGGAATCAAAATATTCAGATTTTCCACTGAGGCAACGTGTTCTGTGTGGCTAAGGATGCGCATGGAACAAGAGCTTGCAAAGAAATTTATATTTTTCAAGGAATACTGGGAAGGCACTGCAGAGGTTGTAGCTCTACTGGCTCGTTCAGGCTTCATAGCTAGCAGTTCTAGCAAAATACTGTTAGAGGACTATTCTGTGAAGGGTTCATCTGATCTAAATTCACTAGATGGCGGAGAACATCATGTTGATACCACACAAGCATTTCATAAATTAATCTTGCATCACAGTGTGCAATTTAGGTTGCCAAATTTACTGGACCTTTATCTTGACCATCACAAATTGGTACTGGACAATGATTCGCTTTACTTGCTACAGGAAGCTGCAGTAAGTTTCCTCACATCTAGAGAGTTACTTTTCTCTAATTGTTTTTTTCCCCCTTAATTTACATGAAAATAGCTTTCTTTCATTTATGTTAATATAGTAGGGTTTTTGGGCTATCTCCGGTCTAGCATTTGCTTTGATATTGTCCGTCATTTGCAGTTACATTTATTAAGCAACTTGTTTTGCATATCAGACATATTGAAAAACATTAGCTTTGCATGCTCATAAGCATGTGATTGATTGCCATCTAAACATTGACGCGTATCCTCTAAAATAACCCATTTCTTCTGAAGAAATCACTCCTTTTTATGACGACTAAAATTATCATGTGCACTGGCATGATTTTAACTTGTGATCTAACTTTGAATTCTTCTATTTAATTTTAACAATTCACAAAAATTAAATGAACTTAATCTGTTTAATTTTCAGCGCGATATGATAAATGTTCTAATTATATATTTGTTTTAAAATTAAGTTGAATTTTTCTAAAAGTTAAATATTAAAAGACACTTAATTTTGAACATTTAAAATTAGTAATTAGTTACTTTCACTTGGTCCATTCTGGCAAATGTTATTATGGCTACTAATTAAAAAAAGGCCTAATACCTCAAAACCCCCGACCTTTTAGCCCCTTTTCAATTCTACCATGACGTTGAAAACTGGTCAATTTTACCCTATTTCGCATTTTCTCGTTTCAATTGTACCCTAATTTTTTAATTTTTCATAATTTTTTTATTCAAATGATGAAATCATTTAATTAACTAAGTTTAAAGATAAAATCAAATTTCTTTCCATTCAAAAAAGTACAAATAAGTCTTATTTTTAAAAACTAACTAAAAAACATACTTAAAACTAATTTAAATTCTTAATTACTTTAACTAAATTTAAATAAATTTTTAACATATACAATTGATATATGATAGATATGGAGAACGTTTTTTAATTTTTTTCAAACAAAAAAAACGTCAATTTAATATTTCAGGGTACAATTCAAACATAAAAATGCAAAATAGGTAGGATTGAAAAGGGGCTAAAAGGTCAGGGTTTTTTGAGACATTAGGCCTTAAAAAAATCATGTATTCTATTTGAAAAAAAACATTTTTCCCTACTTAATATTCAAATTTAATTTAAACTTGTTTGAAATAAATTGCAATTATTTTGTTAAGGTTATAAATGTTATTTTCAAATCCTTTTTGGTCCTCCTAGCTGGCCAATTTTATTATTAGTATGATTATTTTAAATATAATCAAAAAGCATCTCTTTTTTATGTAACGTGTTCCACAAGCATTTCAATGATAACTGCTCATCTGCTATTAAATTGAAGAAAACACTTTAATGTCCCCTAGAAACTTATCCAGGCTATAAAGTATGCTATTTCTTTCTGATGTTTGGTACGTTATCAAGGAGGTGAAGATGTATATTTCTTATCCTTGTCATTCCAGCCCTTCTCTCTTCATTCAAGATGTTAATCTTCAGTTCAATTTAACTTGTTTGCGACATAAAATTTGTGGATGCAGTTCTATCATTCATTTTTAACACTTATTTTTCAGGGAGAATGCCAATGGTTGAATTGGTTGCTTCTATCTAGGATAAAGGGGCGTGAATATGACGCGTCATTTTGCAATGCTCGATCTATAATGTCGCATGATAGCAACCTCCATGTTTTAGAGATTGATGAAATAATTCGTACCGTTGATGACATTGCGGAAGGAGGCGGTGAAATGGCAGCTTTAGCAACTCTAATGTATGCCTCTAGTCCAATTCAATATTGTCTAAGTAGTGGCAGCGTACTAAGGAACAGTAGTTCCACAGCACAGTGTACTTTAGAAAACCTTAGGCCCATTTTACAGCGCTTTCCTACATTGTGGCGCACACTTGTAACAGCAAGTGTTGGGCAAGATACTTCTATTTTGTTGGGCCCCAAGGCACATAATGGTTAGTATGGACATCATGCTCTCTTTTTTCATTAAGAAACAGTATGAGTTATGTTTCAGTAGCATAATCATCCTTTTCTCATGTTTAATTTATGCATGTTGAATTTCAGTGCTGTCAAAGTATCTTTGTTGGCGCGATAATATCTTCTTCTCTTCTGCTCGTGATACTTCGTTGTTACAAATGCTGCCATGCTGGTTTCCTAAAGCTGTCCGTAGGCTGATTCAGCTTTATATCCAGGTCTCTTTTCTTTTTGCTGCTTTCATGATTTATTTTCTTGCTCGCTTGTTGTGTAGATATTATATCAAAGGTTTAATGACCAGAAAAATCCAATATAAAAGCTGAATATTATTTTATGGGCTCTATGGGCAATTCATTTATCGTATCTGCTACCGATGCCACCTTCAGCATTTACTTCGTTATGGCTAAACATATGATTCTACATCAAAAACTTCAAATCGAATTTGTTTCTTCACCTCCACTTTTCCTTGCACTAGTTACACCTGTTTTCGTCCAGCTGAAGTTTTCTCTTCCCTGTTTGAATCTTTATTGGGACCACTCAGCATTCATATCTCTTCCCTATTTTTACCTCACCTCGCTTTTCTACTTTCTTGCTATAACATTTTTGTTGGCGCTCTAGTTACCCTATAGATGTGCATTAGCATATCTTCTTGAAGTGCCTTATGTACATCTCAAGACTCCTAAAAAGGTGGTTAAAGTTTATGTATTTAATTAGTAGTTGATGAGAATTGATCTTAAAGAATCTGATGATGGAGGGTATTTGGTAGTCTTATGTAAATTCAAGTTATGGACAGCATCTTTCTTTTGCTTTGAATCAACAGTACTGCTCAAGTGCATTGACTCATGACAACTTTTGTTTTACAGGGTCCTCTTGAATGTCAATCATTCTCAGGGTTGCCTATTGGAGACTCTTTGTTAGATAGAGAAATCGATTTTTATATACATGCTGATGAGGACACCGAGATAAGTGCCGTCTCTTGGGAAGCAACAATACAAAATCATGTCCAAGAGGAACTCTATGATTCATCACTTGAGGTATTTGCATTTCATTTCTATGGAAATATTTCATGCTCATTATCACAGCTAACTTTGTTATGTGCTTGCATAATATACGTTTTTATCTCTTGCAATCTCGTTGTAATATTCTAAGAAAATTGTGATGTTAGTGTTTGTGGTGATTGTAATAATGCTGATACTTTAAAGGAACATTAAGTTTCCTACTCCAAATCAATGTTGTAATAGCTGTATTAATTAAATGTTATTGTTTATTTTCTTGAATTTTAAACAAGTATATATTCTCAAAAAAAAAAAAAAACAAGTATCTTGAGACTTCTGCAGATTTATTATTTGGAAGGAAATAAGTTAATATAGTACCAAAAAAAGTTGACTATTTAGATAAAGCCGAGAATGAATTTATTGGCAGGTTTCAAGATGCTTTCGTATCAATAATTATGAGAGTTTTGGTTTTGTGGGATTGGAAGGGGCTTATGAAAGAGGGCTTGTCTCTCTTTAAGCTTTCTTATTGAGTGTAAATGTTATATAGGATACATTAATCACCTGTTTGTACTTGGTTAAAAATAATCTTCAAATCTCACTGTCACGCTCCTTGGTTTTCTAGTATGTTTCCTATTTTTGATATACTACAAAGTAAGGGTGATTTCTAAAGAATCCAACTCTCTTTAGTTGTAAAGGCTTATTTGGGAGAACCTGAGGATCTCTTTAGTTTTAGGACTCCAACTTTTTTGGAACTCTGCTAAATTTTTTATTACTTCATTTACATTCCAAAAAAATGGATAAACAAGGACCCGAGAATCAAGATAACTTATTACATGTTTACATACACATAAACTTTTTATTGAAAAAAAAGGTAAGATTAAACTAACTTGGAGTTTGTGAGATAAATCTAAAGAAGAATTAGTGATTAACTAAAGATAAATCATAATAAAACTATTAATAAAGGTTCATTTCGCCCCTCCAACTTGGCACAAAAGATCGGAAGAGTCCAAGTTCTTGATTTTGCCCAAAAGAACTCATAGTTTGTCAAAACCCACATAATGATGAGATTAGGGTAGAAGATATTTTAGATTTTCCCCATGTTTTTAAAGAGCAACTTTACAGAGAATTGGGGGACTGCATTGTTTCTGGCTGCTAATAACAAGACTAATGTCTCTGGAATTAAATTTGCACCGAGTCAACAAAGACATTTATCTATTAGATTTGTATGTTAAGGAGTTTGGTTTTGTTACCGTTAAGTGGTTAGTTTGATATGATATGCTGGTATTTTGCATGTTCCATGTCTGTTTTGGGTCCATGTTTATTTATTGTTCATCTGATGGTTTTACATTTGCTTCAGGAAACTGGACATGGGCTTGAGCACCATTTGCATCGCGGACGTGCATTGGCAGCTTTTAATCATGTTCTTGGTGTTAGAGTTCAAGAGTTGAAATTGCGCGGTCAGTCTAGCACTTCATCGCATGGACAAACAAATGTGCAGTCAGATGTGCAAACACTTCTAGCTCCTATAACTCAGAGCGAAGAGGCTATTCTTTCATCTGTAAGGACTGATTTTACTCCCATCATATGCTTTGGGGCTCGTTAGTTTCAGTAAGAAAAATACAGATGAAAATCTATGAGTAATGTTATATTTGCTGAATGGAGTTACAATAAAGTATCAGCTAATAAATTATACCAATCTCAGGCTTATGATTAGGGTATAGCATATCATTTCATGTGGCAGTAAGAAGTTCCTAACTTCCCTCTTAGCTGCATTAGAAGGTGAATGATTGGGAATGATTTTTAATTCAACTTCAAATGTGCAATAAAAGTGGTCAAGAGTTCCATTTAATCTAATTACAGAACCTTTGCTGTGAAGCTTGTGTTCTGCCTCCACTATCCCTATGCAGTTTATGGATCGTCAGGGATGGTTAAGAAGGAACCTATATCATTTCGTGGGTTAAAAATTTGTACATTTATAAAATAAAATTAGTGGGTTTGGGAAAGTTTGGATAATCTTAGAGAGGTAACTATAACTGTGATTTTTCTCATGGCTGCTGTTTTTATTGGTTGTTATACTTCGCGCGGTTTTGATTAAATTTTGTATCACATTCTTTCCAATCTGCATTTAAAAGAATAGGCTACTGTACATTTTAAAGGTGGGAGAAATCTTATTTCTTTGGTTGGTCTTACTAGTCTCTTTTCCTGTTTAAATTGATTTGCTCTCTCTCTCTCTCTCTCTCTCTCTCTCTTACTGAACGTCACTCATCTTTTCTAACTTGAAGGTCATTCATTTGAGTGTTGAATACTAGTTTAGTTGATTTTATTTCTATTACTACTGTAATGCATGATGTTTTAATTTAGTACTAATGTTTTTCTCAACTTGATGATGAGTGCAAACATTTATTTTGACACTTCAGGTCATTCCACTTGCTGTTACTCATTTTGAGGATCCTGTACTGGTGGCATCATGTGTTTTTCTTCTGGAGCTGTGCGGTTTATCTGCTAGCATGCTTCGAGTAGATATTGCTGCCCTGAGGCGAATAGCGTCATTTCACAAGTTAAGTGAAACTAGTGAGAAGTATGGTCAAGTTTCACCCAAAGGCTCTGCATTTCATCTGGTTTCTCATGAGGATGGCATGGCAGGGTCTCTGGCTCGATCTCTAGCTGATGAATATTTAAGAATGGATAATAGAAATGACTCTAAAGATTTTCTTGATAGTAGACGTCCTTCACGAGCTCCCATTCTAGTCCTACAGCATTTGGAAAAGGCTAGCCTTCCAGTGATAATGAACGGAAAATCTTGTGGCTCTTGGTTACTTACTGGTAATGGCGATGGAGCTGAATTACGATCTCAACAAAAAGCTGCAAGTCAACACTGGAATTTAGTTACTTTTTTCTGTCAGATGCACCATCTTCCCTTAAGTACAAAATACCTTGTGGTGTTGGCAAGAGATAGTGATTGGGTATGTCTCTATCCCTTAACTGTCTGAAAAGAAAAGTGAAGTTGAAAAGATTGAGACTGGGTTGCGAAGTCTCCATTGTGTTTCCTTGATTTTTAATTTTGATAACTTGTTCACCTCCCAATTTTATGTTTTTAATTTCTGCTATAAGGTTGGATTTTTATCTGAAGCTCAGATTGGAGGATACCCTTTTGAGACGGTGGTCCAAGTGGTAAATTTATTTCATTTTTAATGAACACGTCAGATGTTTTTCTTATTAAAGTTTCGTCTGATATAGCTTCCCTAGTGACTAATTATTTCAGGCAAGTAAGGAATTTAGTGATCCACGTCTCAGAGTTCATATTTTGACAGTTTTGAAGGGCATGCAGTCAAAAAAAAAAGTTGGTTCTTTATCGTACTTGGATACTGCAGAAAAAAGGAGCGAAACTTCATACTTTGATGAGGATGTTCTTATGCCTGTTGAACTCTTTAGAATTCTAGCTGATTGTGAAAAGCAGAAAAATCCTGGGGAGGCTCTCTTGAAGAAAGCAAAAGAGATGTCCTGGTCTCTTTTGGCAATGATTGCTTCATGCTTTGCAGATGTGTCTCCATTATCTTGCCTGACGGTTTGGCTGGAAATAACAGCAGCAAGGTAACCATCAACCTAAATAATATTATACTTCCTAAATAAAAAATTTATGCTTTTCAAGTAAGGTTGTTGAGCATTTTCTGGTTTAAGATTTGCATCTAATTAATTACTATGTTACAGTGAAACTTCAGCCATCAAGGTGAATGACATTGCATCGCAGATTTCTGATAGTGTTGGGGCAGCTGTAAAAGCTACTAATTCTTTGCCAGTGGGTAACCGGGCTGTGACAATTCGTTACAACCGCCAAAATGCAAAACGTCGCTGTCTGATGGAGTCCATTTCTGTGGATCTAACGGTTGCATCTACTGATGTTTCAACTACTTATTGTGGTTCAAAAATACCGATTGCACAGCCTGTAATCGGTAAGGAGGAAATAAAACCAGAAGCTGGTGAACGTGTTAATATTTCAAGTGATTCTGATGAAGGATCAGTGCCCCTCTCAAAGATGGTGGCAGTTCTTTGTGAACAACATTTGTTTCTGCCATTATTAAAGGCTTTTGACATGTTCTTGCCTTCATGTTCTTTGTTGCCTTTCATTCGGGCGCTTCAGGTCTGTACTCAAACTTTCAACTCATTTTTTGGTTCCATTTTAAGTTTCTTTGGATGAAGATTTTTTCTTTTAAATGACTGCTGGTTTGTGGTTTTTATGAAATTTGACTAAATGTTGACCAATAGTTAAATTATTGATATGCTGTTCCTACTGGGTAATATTTTTTTGAGGCTGAGAACATGCTCATTTGTTATCACCAGTGTTAAGTCTTGATTCTTAGCACCCATCAGTGTATAACGGGCTTCCAGATGTCTCCCTAGTTTAGTCTGTATTAGGTGATTGTGGAATTATTATAAATGAAAAGGTTTTCATAGAATTTATAAGCTAAAGTTAAAACTTTGCTGGAGCTGAGGATAGATGTTCATGTGGATATGAACACAGTTATTACCTTTTTATGTTTGTACTGCATTGTAAACTTGAGACACATTAACTATGTGTTTTTAAATTATAACGTGGAATTATGTTTTTAGGGATTACTTCTCTTGTTTTCAGGCATTCTGCCTGCTAAGATAAAATATTCAAAAGTAGAGGAATGTAATTTTCTAAGTGAAGCTGTAACGTTAGAATGAGAAATTAGACTGCTCCATGTGTTTTTTGAAATTTCCTCTTGCACTTAAGTCTGTTTACCTTTTGGTGCTTCTTTATTGCAATTTGGTCATTCCTATGTCTCACTATATTTTTTTTAATGCCCCTTTCTTTTTCTTGTCCTTCTCTGTTTCTCTTTGGCAGTTCCTCTCCCTAGTGCTGCCAAATTTTCTTATATTTTTTTTTTTTTTGTGAAGCCTTCTGGTATATACAGAATCGATTTCATCAAATTTGAGTAGTTTCTTTCATATTAATTCTCCAAACCCTAATATCACATCCATCACCACAATGGTCAAGATGGATATAATGGTTCCCATAAATTTTTCCCCATCCTCTCTGTTAGGTATCATCTAACGTGAAACTAGTGATCTGGTCAATTCACCCTTTCCCTTCTTCATTCTTTCGTTTGTCTGAAAAATTCTTTTAATCAATTTTTTGGTAAAAAAGATATTTTAATTTTGGTTTCATTATATTGCGTTTGTTTTTATTGTCTGATTTTAGTTACATTGAAGTTGAATTCAGTTTTACTGTCTGTTAGATTTGAAAAGTGAAATAGCTACTATCAAATGATTGTAATGTTTATTTGATTGTAGATTTTCTTTTAATTATCTTGTAATGAAGAATGCAAATTTGTGTATTGACTTGTGTTGAAATAATAAAGAAGATGGAAGAGAAAAAATAAATCTAATGTATTATCGTAATTTACAGTAGTCTATATGTACAGGAATTCTAAAGTAGGGAAAATAGAATATACAGGAATAATACCTACAACGTAGTTTCTTATATAGAAATCCCAACTAATCTAGGAATACACCAAACTTAACTCGGAAAATTAGTTTTATACAGCTGTCAACACTCCACTCAACATGGTGCATATATACCTTGCATGCTTATCTAGCTAACTAAGGCATGAAATATCTCTTCTAAAAAAAGGCTTGAAATATCTTACTACCAAGCTCCTTAGTTAAAACATCAGCTAATACATGGATTGTGGCAATGCTAACAGAAGCCTTGTTATCACAATATAAGAAAAAGTTTCTTTCCATCCATTAACTGTAATTCATGCACTACTTTTTGAAGCCATAAAAACTCGCACACATCTTGGGCCATAGCTTTATATTCAGCTTTTGCACTTGATATTGCTATAATAGTTTGCTTTTTACTCATCCAAGTAACCAAACTACTACCTATACGAGACAAAATTTAGATATTGGGTATTTAGAGTAAGCTCAAATTTCTTTTGTAACAACAGTAGGAACATCAAGATGATTAGTAGCAGAATTAGAGTTAGAGGGATCAAGATATAAAGGAGATTCATTGGATGATTCCTCAAGAATTAAATTCAGAGATGGCGTTTGACTAGGTAAAACATGCTCAATAGCTTTATTGTCATTTTGTCTTCGAGTACATGTTTTCAAATCTGGCCTACCCTGGCTTCCCACCGTAAGGTTTGTCATTCTCACTACTAATGGTTGGGTTAAAATTATGCGTGGAGCACATGGTGATTTTGGGACGCATCTTCTTCCATATTCTCCTCCTAAAGAGGTGACTGAGATGGAGAGAAATAGGGCTTTAATTCCCTGAAGGCGACATCCATACTTAACAAAAATATTCTGAATAGGCAGATTATAACATTTATACCTTTTTGTGTGTCAGAATACCCAACAAACACACATCTAAGTGCACGAGGATCCAATTTGCCTACATTTGTCCTATGAACAAAACATACAACCAAACACTTTAGGAGGTATATCTTAAGAATTAGTGCCTCATAGTATTTCTTTAAACCTATGGATTCTTTAATTTACAATATATAATTTTAATTCTGTATACCTATGGATTCTTTAATTTACAATATATAATTTTAATTCTGTATAAGCATTAAATAACATTAATTGTTGGTTGGCAGGCATAAAATGGCCTATCATGATTTGTAGTCATAGTCAATCATCTTCCCTGTTCTCAGTTTCTGAAGGATACAATAAGTAGGATAAAACTCAGCTTTACAATTCAGTTCATTGGTGAGGGAACTCAAACAAAAAATGTTCGAAAAATTAGGAACATTAAGCACTGATGACAGTTTAATGGAAGGAGTACCATTAATAGAACTTGTTCCAGATATAGAGGATAAAGACCTGTCAGCAATATGGACCTTATCTTTGCCTGATTTTGGAGTATAAGTTGAAAAATTCTGGGAAGACGTTGCACAGTCTGATGCTTCAGAATCTATAACCCTTGGATTATTATGAGTTTTATAATTAGTAAGTCACATAATACTTGATTTGGTAAAATTAGAAGAAGCAACAATATGATGTGAGTCAAGTCGAGACAAAAGACTTCGTAGAGTTTGCATCTCTTATTGGAAAAACCACTAGTTCTTGATGTTTTCAAAACATTGGTGTTTCTATTGTCTCCGGCACATTTTCTTGTGGCCTTGTGGAATCATTCGTTTACCTCCATATCCCTTTGTAGGTCCACCATGAACCTTCCAATAATTCTCTTTAGTATGCCTACTACATTAATCATATTCTAAGCAAATTTTATTGGATAGACCTTGGTCGCTCCCTTTCTCGAGTTCATGAGTCTTGTTGGCAAGTAGTCATGCTTTCTCTACAGAGGAGGTGTATACAATGACATTCCTTCAACTTTCTTCCAGTTGAATGTAAGAGTATAGTTGTCTCAAGGAGGGAAACAATCCTTACCAAGAACCTGCATCCATTTCTGGCCATATTTCATATTCAAACCAGCAAGAAAATCATAGACACGTTTCTTACTCGATTAATTTCTGAAACTGAACTGCATCGTTTGGAAATTCAGCCTGAAAATCTCGATGATAGTCTAATTCCTGTCACAAACCAGCTTATTTCAGCAGAACACTGTCCTATTGTCATCTTTCCTTGTCTAGTTCTATGAACCTTATTTTGCATCTCATTGATCTGACGTTTGAGCATCATTACCAACTTGAAAATAGGTTTGAGAGGCTGCATTCCAAATCTTTTTTGCTGTGTTGAATAGCATGGATCCTCGAGAATTTGCGGTTGCATCGAGTTAATCAGCCAAGAGTTGACAAGAGAATTTTCTGATTCCGTCCAGTGTGTTGGATCATCAGCAGCTAGTTTTTGTTTACATCCTGCAGTATATCCCTTTAATCCTCTAGCTTGAATGAACAATAAACATAACCTCGACTCAGCGAGGTAATTGGTTCCATCCACCTTCAATGGATGATTTGCAGAGAAGGATTTTCACCTAGCAACCCAATCTTAATTCCACTGCTCTCAATAGCACTTTTTTCCTTTTGCCATCTTAAGAAATTCCTCTTTTATCAGCAAAAAAAAGAGAGGTAAAGGCTGCAATAAGATTTAGGTATGAGGATCAATTTCTCTCAAGCGACAGTGACCTAGGGCATGAGCTGTTGTACCACGTTGAAATAATAAAGATGGAAAAAAAATATTAATTCTTGTATTTTATTGCAGTTTACCGCAACTCCTTTATATTCATGAATTCTAAATAGGAAAAATAGAATACACAAGAATAATACCTACGAATTAGGTTTTGCATTTGAAATCCCACTAATCTACAGCTGTCCGCAATTTGCTTCAGAGACAAGTAATTTATTATAATGCCATCTGATAGAATTTCAAAATTTCTTTTTATTTCCTTTCTTTTTAGGCATTTTCACAGATGCGCCTATCTGAAGCTTCAGCACATCTCGGTTCCTTCTCGGCCAGGATAAAGGATGAATCATCTAATTTACAATCAATCATTGGAAGAGAAGCACATTCTGGAACATCATGGCTAAGCTCCACTGCTGTTCAAGCTGCCAATGCGATGCTTTCAAATTGTCCATCTCCTTATGAAAAAAGATGCTTGTTACAACTTCTTGCTGCAACTGACTTCGGGGATGGAGGATCTGCTTCAACATACTATCGACGACTTTATTGGAAAATTAACTTAGCAGAGCCTCTACTGAGGAAGGATGATGGTCTGCATCTTGGTAGTGAGACTCTAGATGATGCTTCGCTTTTAACAGCACTAGAGAAGAATGGGCATTGGGAGCAAGCACGCAACTGGGCTAGGCAGTTGGAGGCAAGTGGCGGACCTTGGAAATCTGCTGTTCACCATGTAACTGAAACTCAGGTACTTTCTTGTGATACATATTCCTGCTTGGTCGAGTTATGTTATTTTATTGTGACTAGATATTGGTTTGAGGGAAAAAAAGACCATCAAAGAACAAGATTATTCCATGAGCTTTATAGATTGCTTAAGCTTCACTCTCTCCATCCTTATATACTTGGCTTTATTAGCCTTATGTCAAAGAGTGTTATATTCTGGAGGTAACTACCCAAAATATTTGACTCCCAAATTATGAAGCTAAAATCTCTATTGAGATTGAGGACTTCAGATGTGCCATATGCCACTACAACCTTGTACTCAACTATAGACAGCAAACTCTCAGCTGTCCTCCAGTCAGATAAATACTTATATTTCTGCCTGATTCTGATCCCCTATGAACTATCTAGATCATCCAGAAGAGTCAAGAAGGAAAGAATGTCTTGAGCAAATTTTAGGGGTTCCATTTATAGTAAAAGGAATAGATTCAATAGAATAAATGTGCCTTCTTTCTATCCCTTCGCAAAACCTTTAATCTTCTTTACCATTTGACAAGACTTTCCACTCACTTGATAAGCTTTTCAGAAGTCCAATTTAAGAATGGCTACCTTCTCTGATCATCTTTCACTAAGTTATCTCCAATAATACTCCGTCCGTCTCAATAGAGCTGTCCACTTTCACTTTTCCACACTGTTTAAGAAAACACAATTAATGTTATAAATATTTACTAATTTATATAAACTTTCCTTACTATACCCTTATTCAATGAACAATAACAATAAATATTAACAACAAATAGTTGATGAGTGGGTTTTAAAAATAGGAATAATATAGGAATATCCATTTCAAAAGTTGTTATTTACTAAAAGTGGACAAGAGTTTAGGGACAAAAAAATTTGTGAAAGTGGACAACTATATTGGCATGGAGGGAGTAGTTCTTTGGTATGCTAAATGGTGTTTAGACCTTAGATGATGATTACTAATACATTAGAATTTACAAACTTACCAGACTTATGGATTAGAACTTGGAAGCTCTTAACCTTGAAACTGGATGTTGCTTTGTCTGAAGGATTACAAACATAAAATTTATCCTGCCTAGAAAACTAATGAGGAACAAGTCCAGAAAGGACTGGAACAAATCAGTTTAACACAAAAACCCAATATGATATTCTCAAAAAGCCATTGAGGAATGAGCTTCCCATGTATCCTTGTCAAACATTACATGTCACATCTCATCCTCATTAGAAGGCCTTCCAGCTACGTAAATTTTGTTTGTAATGTCCTGATCTCTTTTTGAAGCCATATTTGTGGCATTCAATCCTTCATGATAAAAAATCTTCAAAACAAACAGATATTACCTCTTCTATAAGAACCTGTGAATGAAGAAGATCCACTCAAATTCGGTCCTAATTTTTCATTAATCTTCTTCTTTCTGCTGGTTGCTTATTTGATAAGATAAGCTTACAGTTACCCTTCTTGTAATTTTCTCTTCTGGTAGTCCATTTTCTGTCTTTAGTTTATGACAATTCTCTTTTAAGTCACTTCATAGTTGTGCGTAGTCAACTATTAGTGCAAAGATATTGAATTTTTTGTTTGAAATGCCTTTGATTTAGCTGGTAGAAAGTTTAAATCATTAATAGCTTTAGTCCTATGAACGAATATTTATCCTTTCACATGTTTTAAGTGTTTCCCTTGAAACTATTCTACTGTTTGCAATGATATCCCTGTAATATGAATCTGTGGACACACTTCACCTCCTTTTCTGTCAATCTCCAGGCTGAAGCCATGGTAACTGAATGGAAGGAATTTCTTTGGGATGTTCCTGAAGAAAGAGTTGCTCTATGGGGCCATTGTCAGACCCTGTTCATAAGATATTCCTTTTCCCCTTTACAGGTGTGTTTATTTACTGCTATCAAGTAAATTGAGAATTATTGTGGAGTCCTTTCTGCATGTTTGTTGATTATCTCTAAATAGCATATCATTCTTAGGCTGGCTTATTTTTCCTTAAACATGCTGAAATGGTGGAGAAAGACCTTCCAGCTAGAGAGCTTTATGAATTGCTTCTGCTTTCTCTTCAATGGTTAAGTGGGATGATAACGCTGTCCAGTCCGTAAGTGATTCATCCTAATTTAATTTCCATGTCAGTTCTTGGTGAAGAATTATCTTTTACCTCTATGTAATTTTTCAGAGTTCATCCGGATTCTTCTCATACCTCTATGATAATTTTTTCAGGGTTTATCCAATAAATCTTCTGCGAGAAATTGAGACTAGAGTGTGGCTGTTGGCAGTAGAATCAGAAGCTCAGGTAAAGAGTGAAGGAGATTTTACATCTTCTTCAAGTCAAGTTCCTATGGCTGGAAATAGCTCCAATATCATTGACAAGACTGCAAATTTAATAACAAAGATGGACATCCATATTAACACGATGAGGAATAGAACTGCAGAGAAACACGATATGAAGGAAAGTTTGATTGGTGGTGTTCAGAAGAATCAAGCCCTGGATGCCAGCACCCCATCTGCAGGGGTTGGGGCAAAGACAAAGCGGAGGGCCAAAGCGTACTTACCATCTCGGCGACCATTCATTGATTCAGTGGATAAAACTATTGATCCGGAAGATGTTTCCGTTCCTCTTAGTTCTAAGAATGAGTTGAACCTGCAAGATGCAAATTTGAAGTTGGAAATTTCATTTTCTAAATGGGAGGAAACAGTTGGAGCTGCAGAGCTGGAAAGGGCTGTTCTTTCTTTAATGGAGTGTGGACAAATAACAGCTGCCAAGCAACTCCAACATAAGCTGTCTCCAGAACACACACCTCCAGAATTTATTCTTGTGGATACTGCTCTAAAGCTTGCAGCTATCTCAACTCCTAGCAGTCGACTATCTCCATCATTGCTTGATAAGGAAGTGCTGTCTGTTCTCCAATCATATGGCATTTTAATTGAGCGAAATCTATTTGACCCACTTGAGGTCATTAACCATCTCCTGCTTTCTTTTTGATTTGTTAGTTTATCCTTTAAACATGCAAAATATACATTTTTTTCTTCTGCATATATGCTTTCTAACTTGATCCTTTTTCTATGCATGGATCGGAAATGATAAATTTTCAAATGAAGGTGTTACAGAGCTTATCGACCATTTTTATCGAGGGTAGTGGACGTGGACTATGTAAGAGAATCATAACAGTTGTAAAAGCTGCAAATGTTCTATGTATCCCTTTTTCAGAAGCATTTGAGAAGCAGCCAATCGAACTGCTGCAGCTGCTTTCTCTTAAAGCACAAGAATCATTTGAGGAAGCATCTCTCTTAGTCCACACTCATTCTATGCCAGCAGCTAGTATTGCTCAAATTCTAGCAGAATCCTTTTTGAAGGTGGACTTTTGTTTGCATCTCATCTTTAGTATTCTTCTTAAACTACTACTATAATCTTTGTTGGAGATAATAATAAAATAATGTTGGCGTCTTACCTAACAGTTTAAACTTTTGAGTAATTTAGTTATTTGATTTAGTATCGGAGCCTCTATGATTGAAGTCTTTGATTAATTAAATATTAAATATATAAGATAAAGCGAGTGTATACTTGTTCAAGGTTTAAGTTTAACAGGCATTCGCATGCGGGGATGTATTAAGATAATAACAAAATTATAGTTGGATTCTCACATTAACAGCTTGAATTTTTGGTGAATTGGTTATTTGATGGTCTTCAAGGTATTTCATCATTTACAATAATAAGTGCATACTTCTTTCCAAAAGTTACAAACTATATTTTGAAACTCTTCACGAAAAATTTGGCGCAACATTTCAGTCTGTATATTGAGGCTTAGTTGTTTTGCTTGTTGACTTTTTACTGCAATAATAACCTGTAGAATGTTGACCATTCCTCAGCTTTTCTCTAAGAAGTCGAGTTCTATGTCTTGAAAGTGCCTCTGTTATTTTGTTTTACTGATTTTTATTATAATTCTTCGTGTTACAGGGTCTACTGGCTGCACATCGTGGGGGATATATGGATACCCAGAAGGAGGAAGGACCTTCTCCTTTATTGTGGAGATTTTCTGACTTCTTAAAATGGGCAGAGCTTTGCCCTTCACAACCTGAAATTGGTCATGCTTTGATGCGATTGGTAATTACAGGGCAAGAAATACCACATGCCTGTGAGGTATGGCATTACTCAATTAGCTATGTTATTGTCTATTACTGCTGCTGTTTGTAGTTGTTTTTTCTGGTATACTTGATGTGTTTTTTGGAGAATATAATCCCACCGAGAAAAATTATGAAGATGTACTATGGTAATGGAATAGAATGGAGAAGATAGGGATTAGCTCAAGTGAATTGGCACATGGTTATGGGCTAGATGGATTCCAACCCCACTTATATGACCACAGGCCATTGATGTTTGTTCAATCCAATATTATCTGACCCATGGAGTTTCTACAACCCTGGCATTACTGCCTGTTATAAATAGTGTAGAATATTTTAGAATGTGAGAAGTATTAGTAGAATGTCGTAGAATGAAGAAAGTAATTAGCTAAAGATATTCTAGACATTAGAAAGTTTTAGATTAGAAAGCTGTTTGTATATATATTCATTGTTCTATGTTGAATACAGTACTACAGTTACTTTACTCTTTGTTTTCAACATGGTATCAGAGCCTAATCTGATTGAGTAATCACCTTCTTCTACTGTTCAGATTGCCCAGTGAGCATTCATCTGTTTAAATTCTATTTCTGCTCTAGTGAACAGAATTGTTAGGTTCCTGGGTCACTATTTTCTGGCTACAGTTGGTACTCACCTCGAGAAAGGAGCAGACTGACAAGAAGAAATTGCTTCTTCCCTGCGCCGACGCGTGGAGGCGAGTCTGTCAGCCAGCTTATCTCCGTTTGCTTACTCTATGTCAGTCTAACTTAGGCAATCAAGTTTAGGCTTCTATTGTGTTTCCGGCTCTTGGACTGAAGCAAAGTAAATCATATCATTCCGTGTTCTATAGGCAATATGAAGCTGGCCTGATCCTTTTGGCCATGTATGTCGATATTATTGGAAGTGATACGACATGCATTTCCTTTCTTAAATCTTTTATACATACTCTGTCTCAGACAAAGAATTTAGGAATATTGAAGTATTTCTTTATAGTCGAAGTATTGAAAAGTTAGATAGGAATCCTCTTGTGTCAAAGGAAATATGTACTCTACATAGTAAGAAATAGGAAAAGTGGGTCAAAGTGTTGTTTCACGTTCAAGTGCAGATCAGAATATAAAGCTATGACTTAAGAGTGTTTGTGAAGTAATATAAATTACAAATTTTTGAGTGATTTAAGTCTTAAGACTTCAATGCCAAAAAATTATGGTGCGATAATCAAGCTCCGCTTCATACTGAATCTAATCCCGTATTTTGTGAAAGAACTAAGCATATTGAAATTGATTTTGTTTGGGAAAAACTAGTGAAAGGACTGATTTCTTTGGAGTATTTAAAGACTGGAGAGAAATTATAAGATATTTTCATATAAAGCGCTAAATGAAAATCGAGTTGTTGATATTTGTAACAAGCTAGGCATAATAGATATTTATGCGCCATTTTGAGGGGGAGTGTGATAGAATAGTGTAGAATATTATAGAATGTGGGAAGTTATTAGTAGAACGTCATAGAATGAAGAAAGTAATTAATTAGAGATGATTCTAGATATTAGAAGGCACTTTGTATATATATCTTCATTGTTTTGTGTTGAGTACAAAACAACCATTCTTCTTTACTCTTTGTTTGCGATACTGTCAAAAGTAACTAAAATAATCGTGCTAAGAGATATTTCTATTTAGCTGTCTCTTTTAGCTTAGATTTTGGATATGTTGAGTTGAGTTTTAACTAATATGAAGCTGTTAATAATGATATCCTCTGGTTAATGTTTTTGTGTCTGTAGCACTTGAAATGTTATATAACTGTATTTCTTGTTATCTTATAATGCTGTACATGGGTTATATCATCAGATTCTTATATGCAATGATTGACTAATATGAATACCCAGTAATTATTGCCACCTATTATTAGTAATTACAATTTATAACAATGTAGATTTGAAACTTTTTATGGTTTCTTGATTTCACGTCATCCTGCATTTATTCTTTATCTGTTCTTTTGATAAAACTTTTTTGCAGGTTGAGCTTCTTATTCTGTCTCACCACTATTACAAATCATCAGCATGCCTTGATGGAGTTGATGTTTTGGTGGCTCTTGCTGCAACCAGGGTTGAAGCTTATGTATATGAGGGTGATTTTGCATGTTTGGCTCGGTTAATAACTGGAGTTGGAAATTTTCATGCCCTTAATTTCATTCTTGGAATTCTCATAGAGAATGGGCAGTTAGACTTGCTACTTCAGAAGTATTCAGCTGCTGCAGACACAAATGCAGGAACAGCTGAGGCTGTCAGAGGATTCCGAATGGCTGTTTTAACATCATTGAAGCATTTCAATCCAAAAGATCTCGATGCATTTGCTATGGTTTGTACATGCATGAGTTCCTTTTTTTTTTTTTTGGAATTATCTTAATGCCCAGTGCATGAGTGATGTATTTATTGTGGGATTACATTATTTGATGAAATCATGGTAAGATAAAAATGTTGTTCGAGTGGTGGGGAAACAAATGATTGAAGATAAAACTGAACCAGCATATTTTGATGGATATAGGAGAAAACAAGTCTGTTTTCTTGCCTAATTGCCTGTGTCCCAGGCTGCCAATTGCAAACATTAAGTTTTGAGTTGCTAGTAGGTCCATTTCTGGATTTGACCTGTTTTACTCGCGTATATATGGGAGATCCAATGCTGTGACGTTCTGATCTTTCTCGAACTATTTAATAAAAATTTGCTATGCTGCCATTTTAATTAGCATAACATTCAAGCTTTTTTTTCTTCCAGGTCTACAAACACTTCGACATGAAGCATGAAACAGCTTCTCTATTAGAGTCGCGAGCATGGCAGTCTTCTGAGCAGTGGTTTCGCCGGTATGACAAAGATCAGAATGAAGACCTCCTTGAATCAATGCGATACTTCATTGAAGCAGCTGAAGTACACTCTTCAATTGATGCGGGCAATAAAACATGTGGAACTTGTGCGCAGGCTTCCCTCGTTTCTCTTCAAATTCGAATGCCAGATTCCAAGTGGCTAAGTTTGTCTGAAACGAATGCGAGGCGGTTACTAGTAGATCAATGCCGTTTTCAGGAAGCCCTAATTGTTGCTGAAGCCTATAATCTTAACCAGGCGAGTGAGTGGGCACTGGTTCTTTGGAATCAGATGCTAAAGCCAGAACTAACAGAAGAATTTGTAGCTGAATTTGTGGCTGTTCTTCCTCTGCAACCCTCAATGCTTATTGAACTTGCAAGATTCTATAGGGCTGAGGTGGCAGCCAGAGGTGACCAATCGCAGTTTTCTGTTTGGCTGACTGGGGGAGGATTACCTGCAGAATGGGCTAAATATTTAGGGAGATCGTTCCGCTGTTTGTTAATGAGAACTAGAGATCTGAGGTTAAGATTGCAGCTGGCTACAGTAGCAACTGGTTTTAATGAAATCATTGATGCTTGTACGAAGGCACTGGACAAGGTTCCCGATGTTGCGGGACCGCTCGTATTAAGGAAAGGGCATGGTGGTGCCTATCTTCCCCTGATGTGAAACTGATGCTCGACCTCGACAGGAAGATAGGTGGTTGTGATAATCAAAACTCATTGCTGTCCGCCGATGCTGATGATGCTCGCGGTGAAAAAGTTTTGAACATAAGTGGCTCTATAAGCTTTATGCTCTCTTATTTTTCCTTGGGGAGATGTAGCTGGAAGAATACTCGAGTATCGGTAGCCACCCTGTTGTAAATTACTGGAAGGGTAAGAAAATCAATATTTTTTTCAACATACATGGACAAGTTTAGGGGTTTCGAGTGGTGTAATTAAAAAGAACTACAGATTAGGTTGGCTAGATTTATGGAAGTCGGGTTGATTATGTGGTTGTCCGAGTAAATAGCATGGCTGAAAGAGAGTTTAAGTTGATTGATTTTTGGTTCTTCAAATTCTGAGGGAACTGTATACAGGGAGCGAGGGCATTGTTCAATTTTTGAAGAATTGTAAAATGTTAATTTTGTTGCTTAATGTTGTCTTTCGATGCATATAAATAAATGTTCTTGAAAGTGGATTGAACCCTACATTTCTACCAAAATTTATGTTCTGAAAACGTGTATATTATGTATTAAAGATATATTACTACCCAACATGTACTAAAATTACACATCTATGTTTTTTGAAATTATTTTACAGGTGAAACCTTCTTAAAATAAAGTGTTTATAATTCGGGATAATGAAAAGAACTCAAACAATTTTTCCAAAAAAGTTTAACGTTTGCTTAGATTTATGGCAACCTTGTCGGTAAAAACTAGAAGAAATTTGCCACCTAGTCATACTGGAAATATATTTTCAAAAACTAGAAGAAATTTGCCACCTAGTCATACTGAAAATATATTTTCTATCGAATGGAATGTTCCATTTGCTTATGGATATATAGGGTGTTGTATTAGATCGAAAGATTTAGATACACAAACAATTTGAGAGGGATCAGAATTCTCTCAAATTCAAAATGAACTTGAGGGGGTTATGTTCATGATATACACCGTTTATTGTAAAATGAACGGTGCAGATAAAAAAAGTACAATTTTGATCAAATTAATCTACATCGTTCATTTTACAATAAACAGTGTATATTGTGAACATGACCTCTCAAGTTCAAAATGAATTTGAAGGAATTCCAATCCATCTGAGAGACTTGTCGTTTATTAATTTTATTGGTTTACCTGTATACACCAGGCTAATTATTATCAGGTAGTTGAGGCAATAATAAATATAGCATCTCATTCTCATCATGGATTAAGAAAATAATTGGAGAACTGAAAATATTGGACAAAACTGAAAATAATGTAAATATGTAATATAATAAATAATTGACATGTAATTTGATCTAGACTAACATGACAAGCGGGCAACATGTATTCCTAAATAAATATCAAATTCTGAGGTTTCTATCAAATAGCAAACCGAGATTGATCTTATTCTAATTACATACAAAAACCTATACCAGATGTAAATGTGAGATTAGTTTTATTTAATTTTTTTAATGCCTATATAAGCACTGATTACATTTGAAAAATTATTGCACGCAATCGTTGTGCCATATCACTCGTGCAACAAACCAATGATGCGTTAGCTATGTGGAAAAATTGATAATAAAAAATTAAATAATAATTAAAAGATTCCCTATCGCGAATGCTCATTGGTTTGTTGTAAATATGACATAGCAAAACCAATGCATGGGATGAAGTCCAGTGTTTTAAAAACCGGACCGGACCGGCCGGTCGGACCGGTTGAACCGCGAACCGGCCAGTGGTCCGGTCTGAAACAGCAAAAAACCGGATCTTTTGGTTGGACCGGGTTGGACCGGTTGAACCGGATTGAACCGGTAAAAAACCGGATATTGAACCGGATCAGACCGGATTGAACCGGTAAAAAACCGGTAAATCGGAATTTTTTTTAAACTTTTTTAAATTTATCAAACCGGTTGAACCGGTCATTGAACCGGTTCAACCGGTTGAACCGGAAACCGGTGGCCTCACCGGTTCGGCCACCGGTTCGGTTTTTAAAACACTGGGATGAACACTCATTACATTTTCATGGAAGCCTTAAGATTTCTAGGTGTTTGAACTAATTTAGAACTAAATTAATGTGGTAATGTTGATTAACTTGCTAATATTGGATCTGAGCATACATTCACAGCCAGTGTTTTAAAAATCGGACCGGACCGGTTGAACCGCAAACCGGCCAGTGGTCCGGTCTGAAACTGCGAAAAACCGGATCTTTTGGTTGGACCGGGTTGGACCGGATTGGACCGGTTGAACCGGATTGAACCGGTAAAAAATCGGATGTTGAACCGGACCGGACCGGATTGAACCGGTAAAAAACCGGTGAATCGTAATTTTTTTAAATTTTTTTAAATTTATCAAACCGGTTGAACCGGTCATTGAACCGGTTCAACCGGTTGAACCGGAAGCCGGTGTCCTCACCGGTTCGGTTTTTAAAACACTGTTCACAGCAATACCGAGGAACAATATACCCATCCAGTAATGGATATATATGCATAGTTAGAAATATTTGAATCAAACTTATAATTGACACATAAACTTTTAAATCATTGAAATCTAGTCCAATTTTTTACACTTTTATCACAATTTTTTTTGTAGTTTTATAGGTTATTTGCAAAAAATACATTTCAGTTCTTCAAGTTTGTCGTTGTATGTCTATCTACTAGTCTACTTGAATATTGTCAAGCGGACCGCTAGCTCATCATAAAAATGTGTTTCTGAAATTCATCTATGGACGCTTTAGTCCCTTATCGCTTTTCTAACGGTCCGAAAAAGAGGTGGCTACATATATTTTTAAAAGAAGTGAACACCAATATATTTAAATTTATTTATATTAAATTTTTATAAAATATAAATTGATTATAGAATTAAAACAAAAGGCTTTTTTTATCTCCACAACTTTGACCATTTCATTAACATATTTTTAAAAATTACGTTGAACATTATGATCTTCAGTTTTGTAAATTTAACTAAATATATCTAACTGTTAATTTAACTTACTTTTAGAATTGTTCTTCAGAATTTTTAAATTTTATTAAATATTTTATACAATTAATTTTTTATTTGTATTTAAAAAGAACTATTTGAATTTAAAATATATGTATCCGTAAATAAAATTTAAATTAAAAATTAGATGAATTAGCTTAATTTATAAACTTAGGGCATCTCCAACAAAGGTCATTAAATTGATGTTTGACGATCCTGTTCTCCAATGATTTGATGACCTTATTTCTCTTTTTCACACCCTTTCTCATCAATTCTAATGACTGTTTTTAGTCATCTAATTAATATTCACAATATTTTATTATTCGGTTAACTTACAATCTAATATTTATAGTTTATTTTTTTATTTAATTTAAAATTTATTTAATTACAGAGTTAAGCATAAATAAATAATGTACTATTATATTATTATGGAATAATTTGACACATGAATATTTAAATAATCTAATCATATATTTTCATTAACATATTAAAATTAAAACATAAAAGTTATAACATTAATAATTTTAAGAGACGGTAATTTAAAGACGAGACATTACATAGTAAAGAAATAAAATATCTTTTTATTCAAAAAACATTTGAACTTCGTAATGCATCAATAGCACATTTGTGGATGTAACATTGTAATTGTGATGGTTGAATTATATATTCAATAATTTTAGCTTTTTATTGTTCTAATTCAAATAAATTAATATAATATTTATTTTTAGCAGTTTTATTATAAATCAAGATGTAAATAATATAGGTTTAATAATTTTTTTAATAACATTTTATTTTAAATTATAAATAATTATATATATATATATATATATATAAAATATTAATTGGATGAACATGTAACAAAAATAAATTTATAGGATAATTTGTAAAAAATGTATAAAAAGTTAACATTTAAAATAATTAAAATATTAAAAATAAAAAAAATGTTTTTAATGTTGAATTTAATGACTAATGTTAGAAAAATTATTACACACAACCGTTGCGCCATGTCATTCGTGCAACAAACCAATTGTGCGTTAGCCATGTGAAAAATTGAATGATAAAAAAAATAAGTAATAATTAAAAGATTCTCTATCGCAAATACTCATTGGCTTGATGTAATAATAACGTGGCGCAACGGTTGTATGAGATAAACACTCCTAATGTTAGAGCAAATTTGACGTTTTCATCAAATTAAAATCTGGATGATCTATTTTTTTAATGTTCGTCATCGGAGGCAGCAATATTTTGTTGAGGTGATCAGTGGGGATAAATCTGACACAAATCCACCACTCACTGCCTTCCACCATTTTCAACTGTCATTTTCTTTGTAATCATTTTCCTCTATTTCCCTAAATTTACTATCATCACTCTTTGATGTGATGTTTTGCATTATTAAAAAAACAAAGGAATATTCACATAATCACCTACTAATAATTAAAAATACCATATCTCAAAATGTAGGATAACACTACTTCAAATTTGATTATTGCATTTAAGATAAACTGTAAAATAAATCATAAATTCTAATATTTTTATAATTATAATAAGAATTTTAAACAAATTCGGTTATTAATTTTTGAATTTTAACAAATCAAAACAGCTTATTTTTTGTCAAAAAAATCACTGGTAAGGCTACTGAATTATGGCGTACATGCCAATATTTTTTCACCGTAAAATAACTCAATATTATTGTTTGTCAAAATATTAGAATTGTTTTTTTTTTAATTGAGATAGAGAAAAAAATTAAAATTGCTGACTTATAATATCAAAGATTAAAGTTCGTTTTGTTAAATCACGTTAAAATTTGTGATTTAATTTACATTTAATTCTAATTATTAGAGGGCTATAAGTTGTGCTTCTAAGATAGACTTTACAAATAAAATTATTTAAATATAAATAAAATATATTTATATTTATCAAAACTTTAAATTACAAAAATTTAGAAATTGTGTTTTAACGTTTTTAATATTTAAACTTCAATAAATTCTAATTTACTATTTCAATATTTTTAAATATATTAAAGAAATATTTAAAGTTTTTTAAGATCTCTGTATAATTAGCAAAGTAAAAATAAATTTTTAAAATTATTGATACAATATATCATATAAATTCTATTAATTTTACATAAATAAATGTATAATTTCAATATGATATCATTTTTAATTAATCAAAATATAAGAATTAATTTTTTATTTTTAGCATTGTTGTGATCAAAAATTCATTAAAATAAAATTTTAATATATTATTAAAAATAAAATACCATTTAAAAATTTATAACTAAAATATGGAATTCAAAAATTCTAGATGCTAGTGATATAGTTTAATTTACGAAATAATAATGTTTATCCTTATATATTTGAAAGGATCAAAAGAGAACTCTTATTAATTCCCAATTTATATAAAATACTTATTTAATTTTAAAAAGTTGTTATTAAAAAATAATTCTCGTTAGTTTCCTAATATAAATAAAATACTTATACTCGACCAGATGCAAAGTTGGTTAGCAAGCGTAGTTCTTAATTCTGGCAGCAACAGTGACAAAATTTTGTGAAATTTTGAAAGTTAGGATTTCACTCTTAGCTCTTTTGTAAAATTGCAGCAAACTCAAACTCTTTCTATCAAGCCGTTTCACACTATTTAAAATTTTATTTTGCTGCCTCGAGTGATATTATTCTTATGGATTGTTATGCATGTAGCTCAGTATCCTTTTTAACTTTTCTTGCTTCTAGAAATATTAACTCAATTGATACTATCAGCTATGATTTTTGTGGTCATCCCGAAGATCAAGGCGACATTCTCATGCATTGTTCATATGTAAATTCATTTGGATTACTAAATTAGATTTTTATTTTAATTATAAGTTCACAAATTTAAAATTTTACGAATTATTAATATTTTTTTAATAAATAATAATTATAACTTAAATTAATAAATTTAATTATACGCAAATATGCAAGCTTCCGACTAGTGTAACGCTACTAGTCCAATAAAATTTCCGTTCAACCTAAATTGAAACATTAAAATAATAAACTAATTTTTATTTATAAATAAAATAAAAAGTCATGTCAAGGCAGCTAAAAAATAAAATCAGGCATGGTATGAAATTTAGGCATTATTTATTTTTAGGGTGCAAAACTACCCTACTCTCTGCTTCTATACAGTACCTTCTGCCTTCTGATGAGGAAGTGGGTGTCATCATTCCTTATACATCAAACATGATTCCATCTTTCAAAATTATTTCTCCATTTGAAATATAATAATGCTTATACACTATTTTTTCAGTCTAATATATACTATTAATAATTTGGTAATGCTTCAAAGTATGTATTCGTTCTATATTGGCATAATTACTTAAAAAATCTCCACCTTATAATATTTTTTCGTTTATAATCTGACGTAAGAAAAAGTTCATTTGTACCCTTTTTTTGATTTTTCATTTTCTTCTCTACCCTAAAGAGCTAATTTGATTTTTTTTCAATTGGAAAAATATTCAAAATGATCCTTTATATTTAGCTTATAATCTAATTAAACATTAATATTATTAATCATTTATAATCTTTTCATCCTTTAGTTAATTTAATTGTCAAAAATTTAAATTTTAGGGTAGAGATGAAAACGAAAAATCAAAAAAAGGATACAAATGAACTTTTTCCTAGATGAGGGTATAAACGAAAAAATGTTACAAGTTGGGGTTTTTTTTAAATAATTAGGCCTTCTATATTTATTGTATTTAGAATATTTAAATGTGAAAAATTTGAGCATATGCGTTGGTTGTATGTATTTTGTGTTGTATTTTATTTCTTTTTTAAAAATGGCTACATTTATAAAATATTCGAAAAAATTTGAAAACCAATCCCGATAATCTGACAATAAACAAGCATTACCCCATCTCTAATAGCAGGGTTAATGACCATTGTATAAATAATTTGCTAATTATTTCTCAAATTACCCCCAAAACTCCAATTTTTCCCACTTAATACCATATAGTCCGCGGAACTGTTCCGCGGTTTGTGTAAACCGCGGAACTGTTCCGCGGTCTGTCCTACGTGGCTCCTCGCTAGGGAGGAGCCACATAGGAAAAGTAAACCGCGTAACAGTTACGCGGTTTGCTTTTCCGACGTGGCAAACCGCGTAACAGTTACGCGGTTTGCTTTTGTGCTGCACTGATTGGGAGAAAATTCTCTCAATCATTTGATTTATTTTAAATGATTGGGAGGTTTTCTCCCAATCATTTAAAAAAAATTTAAATAAATAAAAAATTTATTTAAAAATGAAAAAATCTTTGATTAAAAAAATTTTACGTTTTGATTGTTGAATTTTTAAATTTAAATCGTTTGAATTAGTTAATTTTTTTAACATTCTACAAAAATAAATTTATAAAATACTACAAAATAATTATATTAAAAAATATTCAAATATGATTTATACTTCATAACAATAACATATTTAATAAACTAAAAATTACAAATTAAAAAAAAAATTACTACATCGGATAATAATGTTCAAAGTACAAAAACAAATCACCGAGGAGTTCTATCGTCATATTTGCTAGTGACCGGGAGGTTCAAGCGCAAGTTGTTTCTGTTACGGTTCGCCCGACGGCCTGTACTGATGGTGAGGTAAAGTCGACCTGGGCGACCATCACCATCTCCCCCTCCTGCATCGGCGTCCTCGTCGTCGTCTCCGTCGTCACCCTGCTGGTCCTCGGGAATGGCCGTACTCGTCGTTGCTGGTGGCTGGGTAACAAATTCTTCTTGTTGGCGGAACATCATAGCCTCCATGCTGTCTAGACCTAACCAACTGCTACCATATGACAGAAAGTCTGTAGTCCCAGGTGTCTCTGGAAGTCCCTGTGAAGCTGGAAAGTCCTGTGTACCCTGTGTAGGCTGATCCCACTGCACCTGAAAAAGAGGCACCGTAGGTGGTACATAAGCAGGCGGCGGTGGAACAAAAGGCGAAGAAGGTCCTGGTGGCACTGGATATGAACATGACCCCTGAAAATAGTGATATGCCGAATCCCCGTAAAACTGGCCAGATGAAGAAGGAGGACCCGATGAAAAGGGTGGCGGTGCAGAACTGGACCCCGCGTAATAGTAATGCCCTCTGAAAGGATGAAAAACCACTGGGGGGAGGCATAGGATCGGTCAGACGCTGAGGTGGTGCAGGGGGATGATGCCGCTCTCGCCGTCGATGTCTCAGTGTAGTCGGATCTATCGGCGCGTCAGGTATGACTGGTAGTCGATGCGGCGGTATAGAAGGCTCGATAGGGGGCGATGTAACATCACGGCGGTCCTCTCTAGTGCCTCTCTGTGTGCTGGCTGCGAACCGCCGAAGCTCAGTGTCAACAGGAGCATCCCTACGTACACGCTCCACAAAATCGGCCTGCAAATAAAGATATAATACGTTAAAAAAAGTAGGACATTAACCCACAATTTTACATTGATTAATTAATTGAAAAACACATAATTTAAGAAAATTTAATCCTAATGTCACGTTGCAGATGCAATTGCGTGTCGATGTGTTCAGCTATCTGTCGCGCTCTTAAATTGCGATGGTCTTGGTTCATTGATTGGCCGCTGCATTGGTGGGGGCCGTTATATCTTGTTATCATCCAATCTGTCTCGCCTTTTAAAAGCGACGCACGCAACCTCCAATTGCAAGTGTCATTGTTCACACACACAAGAACTATTGTTTTACCAGTTGTTTGACTGCTCTTGTATTCTTTATTAGCTGCAATGTGATAACTCGCCGCGCATGTCTGGACAACATACCTCGAACTAAAAACCATCCCCAATTCAAACTCTTTGCCAGCTTCCCATATTGCATTTTCTTTAGGCCACAGATTCATATTGACACACATGTCGTCAACATTCTGATGCGTGTACTCATGAGGAAGGCGCGACTGAAAATGATCTGTATTTTGTTCCGACTCACCACCGACATTCTCACCATGGGTGCCATCTCCATTCTCACCACCGATGTCATCATCATCATCATCATCCTCGTTGTCATCATCAACGACCTCGTAGAAGTGTTCTTCTTCCTCATTTTCATCACTAAATCATCACCATCGTCTACATCCGCACAGTCGTCTACATCCGCACAGTCGTCTACATCCACAGAGTCGTCTACATCCGCACGTACTTGAGATAACAGATTGTACACAATATAAAACTCAAGTACCCTCATTTGTGGCGTCCGCGAAACATTACGCCACATTGCTTCCATGTGAACATCTGTCTCCATAGGAAAACCATCATATTTTTGAAATGTTCCATGTTCATCGAACCGAGGCACTCGTAGATAAATCTTCACTATCTCGTCAGCATCGTTCAGCCCAATTACCCTTCTAATTGCGACTTGTAGTTGTGTAAAATTCACTACACTTGTCAGCTCAACCAGTTCTGATTTACCGGAAACATAATCAACTCCACCCGGAGTCGATAATATTGTACCATCCCAATAAATTTTTAGGGCTGACAGCTCATTTGTCGTCATTACTACATTTATCAAATAATTAAAAAGAGAGTTACTCGTATTTGTAATATCATTCGACTATTCTACATGTCAAATTCAAATTTTTAATAATTAGCCGATTTAAATGTAAATTCAAATTATTTTTTATATTAACTTTTTTCACAAAATTACAGTTATAAAAAAAATTATATTTTCTTTAAATACTGTAAAAAACAAATACCTATTTTTATATTTAATTTTTTAGTATTCCGAATCTATTTATATAATATAAAACATAAATTTTAATTCCAACCTAATTTAAAAATATTTTAAAAATTTCATATATTCGATTTTCTAATTTTAATTTACTCTATTTTACATTTATATAAATTTTATACACATTATTCTAATTTCATTTACACATTAATCTAATTTATTATATAATACATATTTTTAAAAAATTTAACTAAATCTAACTATATCTATGGGTTAACTCTATATTTATTTAACTAACTACATTTCAAACATTATTTTAATCTAACTACACATCAAACATCATTTAAATCTAACTACATTCAATAATTAAAAATAACATATCTATAAATTTTAAAGACTCACCCGATAATTCCGCTAAAAAATAATATTCTTCGCCAAAAAATAATATTCCGCCACGAAAACCGACTCCGCAAAATCTTCTCCACAATAATACCCCGATTTAGAAAATTTTCTCTCTACTATCTCTCTCTCTCGGAAATTTTCTCTCTACTATCTCTCTCTTTCTATATCTTGTTGAAATTTCAAAATTGTTTGAGTATAAGGGGGAACGGTTCCCCCTTATATAGTGGTGTAGACCGCGGAACATTTCCGCGGTCTACAACCACTCGGTCACGCGGAAGAGTTCCGCGGTTTACAGTGACACGTCACTGTAAACCGCGGAACTCTTCCGCGGTTTACAATGACGTGGCTCCACCTGCGTCCAGATGGAGCCACGTCTGCAGACCGCGGAACACTTCCGCGGTTTACATCAAACCGCCTAAGTGTTCCGCGGTCTGTATGGCACAAATAGGAAAAATCAATTAATCTGGGGCTAATTTTAGAAAATTTCTTAATTTTATAAATAAAAACGTCATTAACCCCTAATAGCATGCTATCTTGTTATTATAGTGTAAAAATCATCTCTAATAGTACTCCATATCCAACTCTATTATATTATAGTGTATCTTATTTATTTTGAAAAAGGGTAAACTGGTTTTTGGAATTTGTGACACAAGATCATTTAACCTGATTTTTACTTTTTTGAGCAACTAACCCCAAAACTCTTGATTTTTCGGTAATACATATAATTATATTTTTAAAACGCGTGAAATATAAATCGTAGGTGAGTGATGAAAAAAAAATTTAGAAAATTTCATGATTGTTGCGATAAAATTATCGTAATTTTTTTTTGTAATAAAAATATAAATTATGGGATAATCTGACTTAAAATAAAGAATTTTTGGGTTTAATTGCTCAAAAATTTAAAATTAGATTATATAACCTTTGTTAGTGATATGCACTAGGTCAATCATGTTTGACCATGTTTTGACTTTATCATTTTGTTATTTATTGATTGGCAGTTTTTATCATTTTATATTAATGATTAAAATACTTGAATGGTTAATTCTTTCTAAGGTCATCAAATATGTGACTTGATAGAAGAACCTTTAGGTTTAATAAAAGAATTATATACCATCTATCCCTAGTCTTAATAGAACATTGAGACTAGTATGATGTTGACTGATGATTATGTTTTACTAATCATGTATATGAGATATTAAGTCAAATCATAGGTGCTATTTGAGAAATAAGGCACTGATGACCCACTGTGAGAATACTACATAGATCACTGTCATAAGTAATTCTCATTACAGTTCTATTAGTATAATCTTTTGACCTTAAAATCATCATGGATTTCTACATAGCTATTTCATGTTTTGATACAGTCTTACATTATCTTTAACAAGATAATGGAATAGATTGTCATTGGATATGAAAGTAACTATGTGAGAAATGTGAGTGACTGAGAAGGAATTTGTCCCTCATTTATTTGAGTAAGATATCTATGGGCCCCTTGAAAAAGATAGACTGAAGGAAATGCATGGCCATGCTAATTGATAAGGAGTTATCATTTTCAGTCTACTTAGAGTTAAGAAACTAATAATTGAATATTATAAGGATGACAGGACTATGCCTTATATTCAATCTGGATATCGAGAGACAAAGGGATTAAAATATTATTATAAATGGTTAAATCGGATTATCGATATTCGTATAACTTGGGCAGTCATAATGTCTTGCTAGAGGCCACTTATGACTTGTGGGCTGAAATAGGGATTTCGAGCCTACTGCCAACGTTATATGAACCTACAGGATCACACACTAAGAACAGGCCCAAAACAGTTATGGGTTGTACAAGCCCAATGTGATTAAGTGATTAATTATATATATATATATATATTAATAAATATATATATATATATATATATATTAATAAATATATATATTAATTCGAAATTTAAGGATAAGTGTTTTCCTTAATTTATTATTTTTGGAAGATAATAAATATAGTAATTAATATATATGGATAATTATCAAAAAGGAGTTTTTGATAAACATAAACTTGTAGAATTGCAATGAGATTGAAATTCGAATTTGTCTCAAACCCTAGTGTTGTTTATCACTATAAATACACATTAAGCAATTGGTTTGAGAATCACGAAATTCATTATTCACTAAATCACTAAAATTCGAAATTGCTTGTGAAGCAATAGTGCTAGCACACAAGCACTAGTTTTGGCTAAGGTCTGTTCGTGTGGATACTCGTAGAGGACGCGTTCTTTTGGAGGCGTTTCTGATCCGAGGCCAGGTATCACCAAAGTGAACCACCTCCTTCCTTCCTACATTGCTGTTGAATTCGACATACAAGTAAATAATTATTATGTTAATTCGAATTACATGGATCTTGGTTTGGGTTTTTAGATAAATTTTTGAAATTCCGCTGCGTTATGAACCAAGAAAACCCAACAACCTTATGCCACAAATTCAGGGAGCGCGTTGATCCTTTATTTTATATTTTTCTCTATATATAGAGTTACTCTATTATAGTATATCTTAAAATAAAGTATTATTGAAGATGAAAATAGAGTGGTGCTATTTTACTTTTATCTTTTTTATTTTATTATAAATTTTATTATTAAACATTTATTAATTTTTGTCATAATTTAGTCCAATAAGCATGTCCAATTTGATCAAAAAAATTAATATGTAACATCAAATAAAGTAGATTTTTATCAACTATGATACATTTAAGTGTCTGTTATCATCTAATAAATATTTTTTATTTTTTTAATAAATATAGTTATTTTAAAATTTAAAAGTTTATAAACATACCTAAATTATACATATGAACATAAATAGACTTGTATTAATTTATTCAATAGTTAAATAAACACACAACAACAACATAAAAATTATAGTACCGGAAATATATATAAAAATAAATATAATTTAATATAACTTGATAAACATAGTTATTTTATATGTTTAAAAATACATGAACATATATTTAGAAAATATAGTATTAAAAATTATAATATATTATTATTGATGGAAACTCAATTTCCACATGATACCGATAAACCAAATTCCAAGAATATTCACTGTAAGAAGTCTAAACGCAGGTAGGGGTGTAAACGAATCGAGCCGTTCGCGAGCAGCTCGGTGTTCGGCTCGATAAAAGCTCGGCTCATGTTCGTTCGTATTCTAAACGAACCAAGTTCGAGCTTAATTTTATATTCGTTAAAATAAACAAGCCGAACATGAACACAGTGGTGAACAAGCTCGTGAACGGGCTCGATTAAGAGTTTGTGAATAAGTTCATGAACGAGTTCGTATATAGTTCATGAACAAGTTTGTTTAATCGATTAGGCGTTCGCGAACATATTTAAATTAATTTATATAATTATGTTTTTAATTTATTCAACTCATATTCGTGAACGAGGTTGATTAGATTGTTTTTAATTTATTTAGATCATATTCATGTTTGTTCTTTTAACAGCTCGTGTTCGTTCTTTTTTACGCTAAACGAGCGGGTTTCGCGAACGAGCTTGTTTAATATTTATCGAGATCGTTCGCGAGCTTGTTCGTGAACGAGCTCGTTTAGTACTTATCAAACTCGTTCATGAGCTCGTTCGCAAACTTGCTCGTTTAGTGGCTAAACGAACGAATACGAGCTGAACATGAACTAAACATGAACACTATAAAATCTAAATAAACCGAACATGAACTCTCCGTTCAAAACTCGATTGAACATGAACCGAACATGAACACCTTATTCGCTAAAAGAGCCGAATATGAACACTCTAAAACTCGACTCGATTCATTTACACCTCTACACAAAGGACAACTAAACTAGAGAGAATTCTAAAAGCCAAAGGTGAATCCTACTGGATTCCTTAGCTATAAAGTCAAGATAGGTTCGCCTTAGGAAATGACAGCCGAATCGTCTAGGATTCAGTCATTAAAGAACATCAGATCATATATGATTCTCATTAAGAGAGCGAATCTAAAATCAATTATACCAACGATGAAGAAGGAAGATTCTAGAAGACCTATATCTTCTAGAATAACCAAAGATAGTCTCCTATTCGAGACTTAATTGCAATACAAGAATACTATCCTATTTAGGACTCAATCATAAATAAGATTCATTCATAAAAAGGAAAATGCACTGAATATGAATCCTTTTCTTGGTCAGATTGAACTTCCTAAAAGAAGTCACTTTCCTTCCAGGACTCTAACAAGTTTTCACGCATCACAATATACGGGATTGAGGTATGCCTACACACACAACTGAATTTGAATGTCCTCCCTTAAACTCAACTGACTTAAAAGCATTAGAGAGATAATCAGACCACCATCGTCCGATAAGCTATTTACCCTATTTTGCAAGTTCACGCTATCACGAAGCTCACTAAGTCATCAATTGGTGCCGTTTGTGGGAAAACTCACAATAATTCATCAAAAGGAGTTTTTTGCGAGCCAACAAATTCTATTGACTAAGATGGATTCCGATGGAAGTGACCCCAAAAACAAACAACTGGTAGATCCAAAAAAGTTTAGAGATCATTCTGGGAAAGCACCACTCTCACCAGAACCACCTCAGGAGGATCCAAAAAAGATCCTCTGGACCTAACACCCGAGTACCAAACTCAATAGATGAGGGAATCTAACCCTATTTCTTTCCCATCATTAGATGGAGCACCGAAACCAACTCCCACGTTGGTTTTCCCATAAATTTACCATCAAACGTTAAAGAGTATGCTCAAAAACTTCCATTCTAACCTAGAAAAGATACAAGGCACATATTGAAAACATCAAGTTACAGAGAATCCGTAACAACTCCCCTGAGTAACCGGAGACAAAATCTACACAATTCTAAAAGAAACAGAAAAGATATGAACCCAAAAGACAAGGCAATCGACAAAGACCGAAACACTGGAGAAAGAACAAACCAAAGGAATAACGTTCACAACGATAAAAGGAATCAAGAGAAGCGGGAAAATGCCGTCCGACGCAATAAAGAATGAAACGGTCCGAGAGGCAAAGGAGAAAATCTGATGCAAAACAAATAGATGAATGAAGATAAATTCCAACCAGGAGCAAGAGAGAGGAGAAAGATCCGCAAAAATCACAATCAAAGAAAATAAGAAATCAAGAAGAAGACGAAGGAGAGTCATCTGAATCCTTACCTCCGAACAAAGCTGCATACATAGTAGAAGAGAACTTGGAAGAAAGAAAAGCCAGGGCGCCGAAGAAATTAAAAGGTGAAGAGCTAAATCTAGATGATCTAAAGCTAACGGACACGCCCTTGTCTGCAAAGATAATGGAGGAAAATCCATCATAACATAAAGTGACCGACATTGCCAACTTTCAATGGAGAAGGAGACCTAAGGGATCATGCCTCCAGATTTTACGTGACCATGGGGTTACTCAACTAATCGATGCAATCGTGTGCAGAGTTTTCCCTAAAACGCTAAAAGGAACTTCTCAGAGATGGTTCAACAGGTTAAAGCCTCGTTCCATCAAGAACTACATAACTCTGTCCAATGAATTCATTAGCAGGTATATGATAAATATACCTGCTAAAACTACTACTAGCATACTGAGGACCTACATTCAAGAGGAAGGAGAAGCTCTACGGAGTTATATGGAACGATTCAATAGATAAGTTATAAAAATCGATAACCTTAATGTTGATATAGCTACCAAAGCCCTCCGAGAAGGAACTAGATTTGAAAAGTGAGTAGACAAGCTGCTGATAAACAAACCCACCACATTCGCAAATCTGATGAGAATCGCCAAAAATTATTTCGGGCTGGATGAAGGGCGAAGAGCCCTAAGAGGAAAGGAAACCAAGACGAAAGATTCAAAAAACGAGAGATCAAAAGAAAAATCCTCGAAGCACGAGGAGAAAGTTCATATGCCAGATGACAACAAGCGATTCGCCCTTTATAACAGATATAAATGCAGATAATTTGCAATTAAAACATGAACTTTGAAACTTGGTAATGTCAGTTACCTACTTTTATTTTTTAGAAAATTGGAACACCAATTAATCATGCAATAATAAAAATGTTGACGTGGCTGTATATTATAATGTCCATGTCAATGTTTTTTAATTTAGTATTCTGATTTTCCAAAAAACAAAAAATGGTGACTAACGTTGCCAAGTTTCAAAGTTCGTGTTGTAATTGCAAATCATGCTAATGTTCATGATTTAATTTTCAATTAATCCAATTTAAAAAGACACTCTACTCAAAATCCTGAATTATTATATCTTTAACACACCCATAAAATCACATAGTTTCGCCACTGAGACAACACAAACTGACACTCAACCATATACATAACAAACACCAAGTAACAACAACCGGGTGCACTAGTTAGGAGAGGGGGGGGGGGGGGTTGATGATAACATAATATTAGAGGAACAACTTCAAATCACCTTAAAGCCTAATAAACAAAGTTCACTTGAGACAAATTCCAAATCCAAATAACTAAACCTAATTTAAAGAATAGACAAAACACGAAACCGAGTAACAACAAGTTGAACTATGATTAAGAAACAACCTAACCGAGATATGAATAAGAAATATCCTATCCGAGCTATGACGAAGAAATAGCATAGCCGAGTTATAATTAGGAACTGCATAACCTAGTTATGACTAAGGAATAGCATTAGCCGAGATAACCCAAAAATAACAAAACCAAGAGATCAAAAGGAGGGGGAGGGGGAGGGGGGGGGGGGGACACAAAGATCTTATAACAAGGGAACGTCAAACATCATGAAATGTTATCCCTCGCATCCCATACACCTAACACTCTTTAAAAAAAAAAATTATACACACCACCCCTTAATAAACTTGCCTATATCAGCACTCCTTATGTATACACAATCTCAAATATTAGGTTAATACTTTTTCACACTCAGTTTACTATTTTCATCTTTTTTTTACTAAAATATTGACTTACTCGTTAGAGTAAAAGCTGGTATTCCCTTTCGACGTTCTTCTAACCTATTTGTTTGTGTTTTCAGATGAACTTCATGAGACTTGGATCGTAGATCATTCAGTTATTTGTCACACAAATTTTACCATATAAAAAATATCTGAAAAATATTAAAAAAAAGGATTGGAATTTTTTCAAGAAGTTTATTATAAACTTGAGAGGGTTATGTTTAAAATTTATAACGTTTATTATAAAATAAATTAATTTAATTTAAATTATATTATTTTTATATATACCGTTTATTTTATAATGAACGATGTATATTTTAAATATACTCCCTCAAATTTAAAATGAGCTATACTTCCTCAAATTTAAAATGAACTTATGGCAATATTAATCCTAAAAGAAATTGGGGAGCTACTAGATAGAAAAGAAGTGGCATAATGGCCACCTATAAACCGAGACAAAATGAAATGATGCTTATTTTATTTAGCTGGGCCCCCAATGAAAGAGACAACCCAGAATCCATTTTTCACTACTTTTAATTTTTTAATTTCAGAAAAAATGTTTCTCAAAAAAGTTCAATTTAAAATTCCCTCGAAACAAAGCAACTAGAATTGCCCGTAGATGATGCAACTTATTATTTGCAAACTGTACGTACCATCGTGACATCATCTCCACGTTATGCCCACCCAAGCATGTAAAATTCTAAGTTCTGTTTTGAGATAATAATTAAAATATTTAGAAATAATAATCATACTTTCAATTCCTCTTAATGATGTAAATTTTGATATGATGACATATTTATTAGTGAATGAAGCATTAGACATTCTTCATTTATAACTTGTTAATAATCTGTAGCATCTGTGATATATAATCGTTATCTATTTTACTGATAATTCATTACATAATCAACTAATTTTTTAAAAAATATTAAATTAAATCAAATTAGTAAATTTAAGTAAAACTATTATTATATTTTAATTTTTGTATTTGTTATTTATTAATAAATTTTCAAAAAATTAGTTTGATATTCATGTTATGTGTTTCCTATACTTATACGTCAAAGCCATTCACGGGCGGGTCCGTGTGCCGGTTCTGGTCGTAATTGATCAGAGATTTATTCTCTTTTCGAAAATAATTATGAGTTCAAATTCTGCTTTGGTTAGTATAAAAAGATTGTTGATTAGAGTTTTATCCGTTATAATACGTTGTCCCAACAATAATTTTCGATTACATCATATTATTAATATTCGCCTCCCTCAATATTATTTCTTAACTACGTCACAATATATATAAATAGAATTATTTTATTTTAGTTAAATGTTCCATTTCTAAAAATTATTTTTTACACTCAGTTGATTCTATAATTATTAGGTTTAAATTACTGAGCGGATCTACTTAGGGCGTACAATAGATAGTTTATGTAGTTGTCTATAATCATTTGTTCTTTTAAAATTTTAAGATAATTTTAACTATTATATTTCAAATTTATCCCTTTTTAATAATGACTTTATGATTCAATTTATAAAGTATTCATAATTAAAAATTTATATTAGTTTTTATATTTTTTTTGACAATCAAATAATCTTCTATTAATATCAAGCAATTATAAGTGTAAAAATTTAACCGTTTCTAATTACCTAACATGAAACAAAATAAAAAAATTAATTTGCATATTGCCTTATACTTATTAGATAGGATAAAAATTATATCACTATATCTTTACGGCTAATGAAGATGTCCAGAATTCACCATTACTTAGATTCACTTATGAATGATAATTAAAATCAAATCTCTACAGCATTTCATAAAATGTTTACCTTGTTAGTTTTTACCACTTGTCTATGAATATTTACCATCTAATGTTTTCTTATATTAATTTGTTTAACCCTCATTTGCTAATTGTTTTTCTACTAAATGAATTTAATCATTTTTTCCAAGCTTAACCCAAGTACAAGAAAAACATAATTAGGTGGTAATTATAAGTTAAAAAGATAAATGATACCCAATGGCCTAAATTGGTGCAAATGCAAACAATGTGATGATAACTAAGCCATGACCCAATATTCATATTTAACTCAAAAAAGATATAAAAGAGATACCAAACACAATTCTTATGATTAATTGAAGAGATGATAACATCATAATAGGTTGGTTTGGAATTTGAGAAGTGGTGGGTAGAGAGAGAATTTCCGGTAGCTCCGAATTAATAAATTCAATTTGGCTCACTTTAACGTCGTTGGATATTAATCGAAAATGTAAGTGAATTGATAAAACGCTCTTATAATTTAAGTAGAATTGTGCAGATTTGAACTATTTTTTTATATACAACCTTTTAATATTTAAAATATTAAAGCAAATTCTCTTGTAAAGATTTTATCCTGTTCGAACAGAGATTAGTTAAAGATTTTTGAAAGTACCGTTTAATAATTACAATCTGTCTAAGACACTTTGTTTTTATTAAAAAAAATTATTTAGATGTGAATTTGTGAAATCTATTTTTAATTTATTTTTGAAATAAACTAAATGGATTGATTCGATTTTTAGTGTAAAATATTTAAATTTTTATTAATTCAATCCGATTTAAATTTAACTTAATATAATTCATTTTAATCTAAATGCACTACCCCTAATGTAGGGTTGGATGGGAGGAGGATGGGGACATAGAAATAGACATTAGAATAATAGAAAAGCAAATGAAAAGTGTTGTAATAAAAAGGAAATTTGAGAAAGGTAAAGAGCTTTTTATAATAATAATAATTAATATAATTATGATTATTTTTGTATGCAAAAAAGTCAAATAGAGGGTATTACTATTACATTGATCATAATGATAACATCCCTTCACCGCCGATAGAGAAAAAAAGAAGGGCGAGATTTGCACCCAAGATTTATCATCATTGCTCCACATCTCTCTTTTATTATTATCTAAACAAACCCTAAGAATAAATTCACCAAAAACCAAGATGATGTAGGGAGCGGGCCAATCCAAGGTGTCTATAACCACTAACTTTTCAGTAAATTTTTTTATATGATTTTAATTATTATTAATTCTCTGAATTTGAAATTACTCTTCTTCTATCAATTTTAAGAGCAAAAGAGAAGTATTAATGATAGAATAGTAATTTTTCAAAAATTAACAAATTACCTAAATTCATAAAAAGAATGTTAATCCTAATTAAAAGACGAAACGTTTGCGGATTTTGTCAGTTATAACCAAACCTTTTAAAATCAGCTAGTTTAACCCATTTGAAATATTTAAAAGAATTTTTAACCTTTCGTAAAACGAACAATTTTTTTTTCTATTCGTGGGCTAAACTAGCCAATAATTATGGACAAAAATTGAGGGTGAATTGGAATTTACCTGGGGACAGAAATATCAGATTCTTCAATTCGATTTCTTTGATTCATTCTAGGAATAACTTAATTACCGAGATTATGGTTGATAATGTCTCTTATTATTCTAAGTGATGTCAAAGAGTAGGTTTTTTTTATTTTATAAGAAGTTATTTAGAAAGAATACTAGACTTCCTTTCTTTCTAGATAGTCTATTGATTTATTCTCTTTCTGATGTTCAGTCTACGATTTTGACTGTTGTTTTTTTCGGAGCAGGAGATTTTTTTAGACTTTATTTAGCTGTATCTTGAATCCGAATCTAATTTGGTGTTTTATTTGTCATTGTTCTTTTATTTGGAAATTCTGCTACTTTAGTTTTGGCAAAACTGTGATATTGTTTACCTTTCTCCATCTTCGATTCATCTTTTTCAATTTTGGGACTTCCTTTTCGCATTTTTCTTATACATATGTAGTCTTGTTTGGTTATTCGGCATTTGGGAGTTTTAGAAAACTCAAAACAATAAAGTGTTCAATAGTGCTTCGCATATGAGTTTCTTGCTTATTTGTGTGTTTGTGATGGTTCAGTTTTTTTCTTCTTCCCACTCGCATTTTCCATATTTTGTGATCTCCTTTATTTAATCTATTTGTAGGTTTTTTTATCTCCAATTCTTGTGTTGGAACTTAATTTAAATTATCATTTATTCAAAATAAAATAAAATATAGGAGAAGTATGGTAACTTTTCTTGTTGATATGTTAGCATTCTAGTCTCTTACTTATTTAAATTTAAGTTTCCAAATACTTTTATTATAAAAAGATTTTTTACATCCATAAAAAATACTATAAAATAATTATGAGTCTCTTTTCATTGAAATTCTTTGGAGTCGTCCATAGTGACAAAAGAGTGAGCAGAAATTTTCATTCAATCTGGCAGAAAAATTAAAACATCTGCATATTTTAATTTATTTAAACATATGCTCCTCAATATCCCATTTGTCCTCTATTGTTGACCTCCACAAAGCTTAATTCCTTTTCATTCACACAACATTTTTATGCTTTTTATGTCAAACAGTAACATATATTTTGTTGCACTGTACATACCACTTCAAAAGTTAGGAACCTCAACTTCACATGAATTTGTGTGATTACATATCAACAAAGATTTACTTTTTCACTTAAATTTGAAATATAAGATTAAATAAGGTGAATTTTTTAATTTAAATAAAAACTTCATGAATATAAATATTTTAAATGAAAATATTTTAAAATAAATATTTGAATCATTTTATTTCTTTAATTTTAACTTTATTCAATAATTTTTTTAATACATAAGCTCAAACTTATATGTAGTATTTTCTGTCAGCGCAACTAAAAAACTCAAATTAACTAACATGTGAATTTTACTAACGGGAAAATGGATTTTTTGTTTAAAGTCATAAATTTATTCTTAACTGGTATTTTGTTCAAATTGAGTTAATATTGGAATACATCATAAATCGACTTTTTTTAAAAATATTAATAAACTAAAACAAACTGAGCAATTGATCTAACTTGAATCAAAATAAAATAAAATAAAAACTAAATTTAAGAATAAAATTTTAACAATGCAATACCCAGAAAATTCAAGTGTTGCAATTTTTTTGAGCACTATTACATTTACTAGTTTTATTTTTATCTTTATATATTTTAAATATACTTCAATTTATATGACCATAACTTCGATAAACAAAAAATTTGCAACCGAAGAAACACTAAACGGTCTTCAATGCATCAAAAATCGACTAAGAGCACACAAACTAAAATTATTTAAAAAACCCATAAAACACACTAAAACACTAAGAGATCTTCATAGCAAATAATTGTTTTTTAAAAAAGAAAAAGCACAAAATTTGGGAGAGTTTAGTTTATTTGAAATAGAGATTATTATCCCATCACCCTTGAAAATCATGCGGTGTTAAATTTGAGAGGGTTTAGTCGAGAGGTTTTGATGAAAAAAAAACTACCATGATAAACTCAAGTGGCATATAATTTATTTTGAATCTCCTCAAAATTGATATTTGGAATTGGCTTGCTCACTATTTAAGCGCAAAGCTTTTCATTTTTATCAATTAAAATTAAAGCTTTTTTACTTTTTATAATTATATTTAAAATTTTAAAATTTATCATACTTAAATTTTAGTTTCAGTTTGAGTATAAAATTATTTAGTGAAAACAATCCCAAAATAATTTCAGGAAAACTGATGCAGAATAATAACTATCCAAGATATTGAATTTTTTTCTTACAAAGATACTAAAATAAAAAACACTGGAAATAAATCACAAGTAAATAGAAAATGGTATATTTTTGGTTTACTTTTTTACGATATTAGTATGCCGAAAATACTATAAAAATAAAATTAAATAAAAAAAACCACACACACGAAAAGAGACACCTAATAAACACTTAAAATATATACTAAAAAACACTAAAAAGACACTTAATAATACCTAAAAGATACTTATAAAACTCTCATATTATACAGTAAACTGAGTCAACAGTCTACTGGTCAACATTGAACATATTACGTGTTGACCGAAAAAATTTCCGACTAAACTTCGGCGACTGGTCACAGGTGTAGTTATGATGTTTTATAGTGTTTCTAGCATTTTTCTTAAATGATGTGTTTTCATAAATAAAAATTTTAAAAATATATTTTAAATAGTCAAATGTTAAATGTAATTTTTTAAAACCCTACGGTATATCTGTATATATACTTTGAAAACTGCTAAATGATATAATTTTCTCAATTATTTTATATGAATATATTAGATACTTCAGACTCTTATAATTTTTTTTTTGATGAATACTGCTATAATAAATTAAGTGAATGAAAAACATGACATAAACACTAAGGGATTCACATTGAATAAATATTGAATTTTATAAAATTAAAAAAGTGATTTTGATTAAAATGAGTGAGATTACATAGGTTAAATTTATACCTAAATTAAAATTTAAAAATAATCATAATCAATTTTTGAAATTGAGATGTAATATAAAAATATAAAAATCCAGTTGTAGTCAGGGGCAGATCCACAGAAGTTAGGAGAGTTGGCCAATCTTCCTCGCCGAATGTTTTTTTTTTTTTTAAAACCCAGATATAAGAGTTTTTTCTTATAAAACTTTTAAAATTGAGATGTAATATAAAAATATAAAAATCTCATTGCAGTCAAGGGCAGATTCAGGGGAGTTAGAAGGGCCAATTCTTCTCGCCGGAAAAAATTGAAAAAAGCAGATATAGGGGTTTTTTCTTGTAATCGTCCGTACAAACCGGTTTGAGGTTTAACCATTAACATTAGTCCATACTATTACATTGTATAATTAAATATATATTAAAAAAATTATAATTTTATTATTATGATTCTTTTATATACAACTTATAATAAAAGTAAACAATTGAAGTAGATAAAAATCCACGTATTTTATATACTTTAATTGTTTAATTTTATTCTTTTATAAGTCAATAACACCGTATTAAACAAACAATAATACTTTTTCAAATTATATAAATAATAATATTTTAATATTATCGATTATTAAAAGAATAAATTAGAAAAACGATAATAATTTAGCTCCATGCATAATATAATAACCAAGGATGAACATAATCCTATTGCATAAAACGCACTTAAGTCTAAATTTTTTTTGATGAAAAATATTAATTTTTAAATTTTTAAACTTTTATTTCTACCTATAACAGATAATTACATATAAGATACATCACTGCTATATTTTCGATGCACTGATATATTTTAAAGAATAAAAATTTCCTACAAATTATGGTTGTAGGAAGTCCTACTATTCTAAGTGTGTCAGCCATCCATTGGCTATAGCTGTACCACTTGAGTGTATACGACTTAGTAAAAAAATTCAACTTTGATCCTTATATTTTTTTATAGATTCTATTATAATTCAATTCTGTCTAACAAAGAGTATCTTTTTATATAACTTTTTAAAAATGGTATATTTTTATTAACACTTTACCACAAATGAAAAATTAAATTAATAATTTATCTTATACATTAATAATTCAATTTTGATTATATTATATTTTAATAATTTTAATTTTATCTTTTGTAATCTTAATGTAATTTTATGAAATTTCAATGAACAAAACTTAAAAATATTTTGAAAGTTAATTAACTATTCTAATTATATTTTTATTTCATTTAATTTATATCATCATAATTTATGTATTAAATTTATTTGATTTAATTATTTAGCCGAAATATAGCTAAGTTAATTTATCAATTAGAAAAATAAAAAAATGCAAGGTCTTAGAAAATAACAAAATTAAATTATTTCTTATATAAAACATTACTATCCTAGTAGAAAATGATAATACATTTATAAATATAAATTCCTTTTTGAGCAAAAAAGTAATTTCCTAAATCTAGGAAAATTTAAGAATTTTTTTTATGGGAAAAAAAATAAGAATTAAAATGTAATCTATAGTATAATGAAAATATTAAAGAAATTTTGTAGTCAAATTTAATATATTAAAGAATTCAACATAAATAGTGATACGATATATTTTAAAAAGGCTGATAAACTATGAGACTAATATTGCAATTTTTCCTTAAAACTTGAAATACCTGATGCCACATATGCAGCAGCCTATCAACAATAGCCACATCAAGGAGTTGTAGGACTTCCTGCAACTTTGGTTTGCAGGAAAATTTTGTTCTATTTTAAATTCTTTTATGATATAAAACATATAAAGTAAAAAAGTTATATAAAAGGAAAACACAAAGCATTTAAAAATAAAATAAAAATTAGAAAAATATATAAATTTTAGAATTTTGACAGGTTTTAAATTTTTTAATACTTTCTCAAAACTTTTAAAGCCACTTTTTCATTTTTAACATAGAGATCTCTATGGGGAAAAGAGAGAAAGAAAGTGGTTGGTTATATTTATAGGTTTATTGGTATTGGGTTACTGTCATATATATATATCTTAGTTATTCTCTTTGCTCATCTTCCTTATTCCATCTGTTTTCAATCTTGAACAAGTCTTTGTTTTGCCTTGTAAAGATCATACCTAGAAGAGCCAAGTCCTTTGAAAAAGAAATGGCAGCCACTTCTGAATCCATGGCAAATCAAGGATTGTTTGAGGAACAAGTTATGGCAGCCTCTACTCAGATGGGTTTCTTTCCTTTTCCTCATCAAAACATGAATTTTCCTCAATTGGGTAGTTGCCATCAATCTTTTTTGAAAGGTTTGAGTACTTCTATACCTTCACTTGCAGTTCATCATGCACCTTCTTCTTTTTCCACAGCTAATCTATCAGAAACCCTAATCTCATCATCATCATCATCCTCTACTACTGCTGCTGTTACAAACCCTAGTCTCTCTTTGCAAAGATCTAGAGCAAATCTATGGTAATCATGCAATCACCTTCTTTTGCAGTTTTTTCTCTCTCTTCTTGCTTTTCTTTCTTATCACTTATTAGTTTAAGTACTTATTTGTTTTAATCTGGTGTTGGATTTATAACATTTTAGAACTGATCTGATGTTTAATATATGAACTATTTGTTTCGGAAATGTGTCAAACATTTGATGTTTCGGACACGATACTTTATCTTTTTTTACATACGAAACCTTAAAATAACACGGTTCGATCATGTCCATGTCCGTGTCCGTGCTATATCTAGCATATAACTAATGGATTTTATGGAATTTTTTTTCAGGGGATGGGGAGAGGTAAATGAATATATAACCCACAAAAGAAATAGCACTGGAGAGGATCATAATTTAGGGGTTTCTACAATGAAAATGAAGAAAATAAAAGCAAGGAGAAAGATTAGAGAGCCTAGGTTTTGCTTCAAGACAATGAGTGATATAGATGTTCTTGATGATGGTTACAAATGGAGAAAATATGGCCAAAAAGTTGTCAAGAACACACTACATCCCAGGTTAGCAATTCTTTTTTTTTCTTTTTCAAATTTATAGTGTTTCAATTCTTATACATATTGGATTGTAATTTGTAGTTGTTGCTGTAGGGTACCCTATAAACACATGCTATGTTACTATACCTCTTTTCTGTCATTTTTCATTATTATCTTTGATATCATTATTGGTGTTATAGGCTTTTACAGACTTGGGTGCAGGAGATTTTAATGGATAAATATATTGTGAGTATATGTGAGGTGATTGAGTTTTAATCATTATTTGATAACAAAATTTAATATTTTGGAAGTGGCCAAAAAGAAGTCATAATTATAGCTTTTAAAAGCCAAAATCACAATTGTAAAAAAAGGAAAAGGAAAAGTTATAACAATTGATCAATCATAATGTCTTATGCAAAGCTAAATTATAACTTGAATTTGATCTATGGAAGTGATTAGACAAATAATAAGGTAAATAATTCTTGATCTATGGAAGTTATTAGACTCAAATGGAGTGATTCGACCCATCATTTACAAGCAGAAATGACAATTCATGCATGGATCTAGTTAGAAGTATTCATTGTAATGTGTTTATAAAGTCATTTTCTTGTGCATGTAAAATGTAGACATCTAAATTTTTTTAGATGGATGGAAATGTTTTTAATAGACAGAAAAGGTAGATGTAATTAAAATAAACTTCTATGAGCATGCATTTTGTGAAAGTATCAAGGTCAATAAATGAAATTTTTATTTCATGATCAAGTTCATTAAACTAAAGTTTAATTTATGGAGAGATTATTTTTAAAAAATAATAGTAGGGTTTGTAGTGAATTCAGAGATAGAGGGAGGTTAAATCCGGGTGGTTGAAAGATCAGAGGTGAACTAGAAGTTAAATCCGGGCTAAAAAATTCTGGATCCGCCACTGATTGAGATATAGAAAGATATATCAAGCATATCTAGGTTAAATATGGAGAGCTGCAAACAATTAAATGTTCAGACAAGGAAAAAGCAACCGAAAATAAATTTTCGACTCGAGTAGATCTTTGAAAATCTTGTGATGGAATGAATGCGAAGATAAAATTAGATGGCATGATTTACAATAGTAAGATTTGAAGGTCCATGCATATATGTTTTAAAGCAGTTTTGTCTCGGCTAGGAATTGTGTTCTTCATTTGTTAGTATAAGAAGAGTATAAAAAGTGGATGAAAATTCTACAGCAATGATTTCAGCTTTTTGAATTTGTAAATTTTGCATAATTATACACGATTTGTTTTGTGCATTGCTTATAGTATTTCTTTGTTGTGAGCATGAGTGGATGAACATAGGCAAAGTCAAAAAGTGAACATCCAACTAGAGACTATATATACTTGGTTTAGTTAAGAGTTTCAACCATGGTCTATGTATCATTTAGTTTTAAAAACTCTTCTTCTACTATAAAGTAGGAAATTTATAAGGTTACTTTTAATATTAATATTATTGATAAGTAACAATTAGTATTCTTAGCTCAAGCTACGGTCTAGGGATGATAAAATTATAGTTGCAGCTTGTCTAACAATTTGAGGTTGTGGATGAAATTTATCTATTCATAATTTTGATATTTTTTCTTTCATATATACCACGATTTTTAAATCTTATCAGTTTGATCCATCATCGTTTAAATCTTTGTCAAATAAACTCACGACTTATTTGGAGCTAACATGACGAGAGGCTGTATAGGCCACATGCGATAAATTTTATACATGTAAACGAAAAACATTGCTTCACATTAGCTCAAAATGAGTCTTGGATAAAGTTCGCAAAGATAATAGATCAAATTGGCAAGATTTAAAAATTGTGTTATATTTGGTAGAAACATAAAAGTTGTGTAGAAATATTCATTTTACCTTTAATTATTTTGATATTGTATCAGTCTTTATGGTCAAAAAGTCTGGTTAGAGTTCAATTCTTAACAATCTTCATTTACATAGTCAAAATATATGAGACAGAAGGTAAAATGAGTTTATTTACACTTCAAATCTAATTGATATTAGCGTGTGGATAATAGTAGAAATTAAAAAAATTGTTATTAAAGTCTCGAATAGTTTAAACTTTTAGATTAATTAATTATTTGCCAATATGAATAACTCAACTGAAATGCAAAAGCTGACCCAAACACTACTTTTAACTGTTTGAAAATTTTAAAAGAAAAAAAGACAATAACTTACATTTTCATGATAGTTTGATGCCTTTTACAGTGTTGTGACCCAAAAATTCTTTTCTCAATAGTAACAATTTTGTACACATATGGCATGAAACAAGTGCTGTCTAGCAGCAGGTCAGTCTCTTCAATCTTCATAAATTCTGCCATGTTGTAGTTTTGCTGCAATCTACATCAAGAGATTGTAGATTCGAACCACGTCTCAGCAACTAACAAACTAATAATTAAGACTTTAATGAGTCAATTACCATCTTAGACGAAAAAAAAACCTTCTACTTATTGATAATTAAAATATTAATTGTAAAAAATTACCAAACTATACATTTTTTACAAAATGGTTATCCAACTATAAAAATTTACAAAAACGTTATTAAACTGTAGCTTTTTTATAAAATGGTTACCGGATTATAGATGTGGATAAGGAAAAAATATATAACCATGCAACAAGCCGGTAGTCGTTTTGTGAAAGAGTTATAGTTTGATTACCGTTTTGTAAAGAAACTATAGTTGTGCAACTCTTTTATAATTTTTTATAGTTCGGTAACCTTTTTGTAAAAAATAATAGTTTGATAATTGTTTTGCAATTTTTTATAATTCGCCAACCATTTTGAAGGAAAAAAAATATAATTTGATAACCTCAAAAATATTCAATACAGTTAAAATCAAAATAATTTTATTTAAATCCTTTTTTTTTATTTGGTATTGCTCTTAATTTTCTTTTATATTTGAAATTACTATTTTGTTTTCTCAATTTTGATAACTCATTGTTTCTCTTGTAACTTCTACGTATCAAATAACTGAAATCGGGACAAGGATCATAACACTTTCATTTAAATTATTTTCATGTTAATGTCATGTTCCTGGATCTATAAATAAAAATATGGAGTCTTATACATTTGCAACTAAAAATTGCAATGGCAGCTTATAAAAAACATTAGTTGATGCAATTTTAATGCAGGAGCTATTATCGTTGTACACAAGATAGCTGCCGAGTAAAGAAACGAGTAGAGAGACTAGCGGAAGATCCAAGAATGGTGATAACGACATATGAAGGTAGACACGTACATTCTCCATCACACGATCTTGAAGAATCACAAGCTCAAACGCAGCTCAACAACTTCTTTTTCTAGGTATAAACTAAGCTGGTTGTGTTCCTTCCTTATAAAAATTTGCAGCTTAGTTTGCAGCTTAATTTGCTTCTTGTGCATCAGCTTTTATATAGCATGTGTATTTGCTAAACATAATACAATGCTGCTGAAATATTAATTCAGTGTGTACATGGCCCCTTTTCTAAGCCTTCCTGCATGCATGCTGTTACACTTCATAATAAATTCAAATTTTAGTTTTCGGTTCGAAAGAATTGTAATATGTGATTCACTGATACGGGTATGGGGAACGGAAAATTGAAATATTTAAAAAAAATATATATATTTCTACTTATATAGAAAGTTTATTAATGCAAAAGGCAAAACCCATGCTAAGGCCCCTCTACTATATCATTTTTATTCGATAAGCCCCTACTCCAAAATTGCTCACGTCTGGGTCCCTTTACTTTCAAAAATCGCATTTATACACCCTCAAACTGACGGAAAAGTGGCAAGTGAAATTCACTCTCCGTTATTTAACAGAAAATATTGACGTGGCATTGCTTTTCATATATTAAGATCTACATGGCATCAATTTTGAGGACTTTTTTCATTACGAAAATACAACTTGATAAAAAAGTGTAAAACAAAATATATATGATAGTAAACATGTCATTTTGCCATCATCTTCTTTATTTGGCATGTCACTATGTTATTTTCAGAGACTGCCAAAATTAAACCCATGAACGCCAAGCTCACCAACTTTTCTAGCTCTCTCTGCAACAACCCACATCTTTAAGCAATTAAATTTGATAAAAATACTCAAAAAGCCATATTTTAACAGATTTTATAGTCTAAAAGTTACCAGTAAATTTTCATATTGAGATCCACTAAAATGTAATATGGCAATAGTGCTCCATATTACATAGCTCAAGAACGAAACCACAAAACCTAGTTAAAGAAAGTATGAAGAAAACCTAAAATAATTCTAAGTTGCCATCAAACCCATATAGCACAATGTTAAAAGATTGAAGGTTTATATGTAGACGAAAACAAGAAAAAAAATTTAGAGTGAGAGAGAAGATGGGTTGGATTATGGGTTTCACGGGAATTTGATGAATTGGGTGGGCATAGAATAAAAAGAGAAAAATAAAAGGTTTTATATGAACTGAATTTTATGGGGATTTAAAGGAAATTGTAGTTTTTGGGGAAAAAGATGAAGTGGAGAAGACGAATAAAACTCAATGTTTTATGTGAAATTCAATTTTAGAAAAAACAAGGAAAAACTTCTTTATAGGCCGGGTAATTGATTATGGGGTCACCAAACTTACCCAATCTAACAAAAAGGTCAATGAACTAAAAAACGCTATAAAGTGCTCTTTGAACTTTCATTTTTGAATCACAAGGAGGTCACTTAATGAATTCCGGTCAAATTAATCCAATGTGGCAGCCGGAATTTATTTAAACCAAGCCACATCACCTTGAAAAAATCAATTTATACCCTTCAATTTTCCACATAAATTTTATAACAAAAAATAATTTTCTTTTTTACAATTCCACCATCTCCTACCCATCTCCAACCACCCCCACCACTGCCTCACAACCACCCGCCGTCGCCTTTCGTCTCGGTGTGAACCCAGACGAAGAAATTTTCTTCGTCTGGGTGTGAACCCAGACGAAGATCTTTGTATGGGTTCACACCCAGACGAAGAAACTCGTCTGGATGTGAACCCAGACGATGAATTTTCGTTTGGGTTCACACCCAGGCGAAGAAACTCAGCAAAGAGGGGAGGGTTTGGTGGGTAGGTGTGGTGGGGGCTGGTGGAGGTGGAAGGAGATGAAAATGTAGGGTAGAAGATGATAAAAATATAAATAAAATTAAGAATTTTTATTTTAAATATTATCTACAAAGTTTAGGGATGAATTGAGTAGTTTTCAAGTAATGTGGTCCAATAGGTGGCAGCGAGGTGGAGAAGAGAGAGGGGGTTCAACAGATCTGATGTCCACTGATAGGAGAACTTTATTCGGTTTTTATCACATTTAGTATTTATTTTATACATTATTTGGCATTTTTATGTTTGATAGTGTTTGTTAGTGTTTCAGTGAAAATTAGGTGAAAATCGAGTATTTGGAGCTAATTAATGATGAATTGAGCGTTGGAGTAAAAGCGTAGCTTGCGGACGAAGAAATTAACATCATAAAGAAAGGTTCAAACGGAATCTTATTATTTTCGAACGAACCTTGTGCAGTAAAAGGATGTTTCCGTTCGAAAAACATAATTCTCGAACGGGAACCATGAAGAAAAAGGATGAGTCTCGAACGAGAAAGCCATTCTCGAACGAGAATCAAGAGAAAATAGGGAGGGTTCGTTCGAAACCTTGAGATTTTGGCTTAATTCCTGAACGAGAATCAGAGGTACGAACGAGAAAGAGCTGAAGTTTGCCTAATCAGAATTGCACTTGGACTTAATCTTCTTTTCCGACTCCAACCGAAACTCCTATTTCAAAATCGATTCGTAAATCGACTTAGAAGATTCTAGAGCTTCCTCCACTATATAAAGACCTTGTAATAGACTAGTTTTAATAATTAGAATACATTAGTTATATTTTCGTTCTCTTAAAATAGCGTTTTAGCTTCTGTTTCCCAGCAGTTTATAAGTAGTTTATTATTAGTTTCTGCAAAGAACGATTGTGAAAATTTCAAGTTTAATCTAGACGATTCTTCCGAAATTGACAACTCCGGTATCTATTGTTCTAATTATGTTTAATTCTTCATCTTCTTCTTTGTTTAATTTAAGTTTAAGCATGAGTAACTAAATCCTTTGTTCGGGGATTGATATGAACACTTAGATTAGTTTTTGAATTGGATTAGGATTTATTAAGTGAGTAAAATTGTGTTTTAATTACGAAGATTGATGCTTGAATTAATTTGATCGCTTAGTTCATGATTTTGTGTTTAATTAACTAATTAAGAGATTGTTAATTAAATAGACATAGGTAATTAAAAACTTAGAAGAAAACGCCGTGAGAGCGGGTTGGAATTTAGGTAGTCGTTGAATTTGCTTCATAATTACAATTTAGTTCTTTAATTCAATTTTAATATTGTGAGAGCAAGTTAATAATTGATTAGTTAATTAGGTTGTGATTTATTTGAATCTTTGAGGCTTGAGAGAGCGAGATTCGGTGCATTAGAATAGCTCGATTCACAATAAAATCACTAAATAAGTTTTAATCCATTCTTTTACTAGTTTATTTGGAATTATCAATCCTTGAGCTTTTTGCCATTATTGTTTAAACCTCAATTTATTTGTTTAATTTCAGATTTTTAGTTTAATTACTTGAGTTAATTTAAGTTAGATTTTATTTAGTTTACACAAATCCATTTATTTTTCTACTAGCCAATTAAAGAATATTAGAAATTAGTTGTTTAATTCATTGTTCCTTGTGGGATCGATACTTGGTCTTCCAAGTTATATTACTTGAGCGATATCGTAGGAAAAAATAGGACGGAAAGGGGCCGGTGACATCCATGTGATTAGGACTGTGCATCGGTCGGTTCGGTTCGGTTCGGTTTTGAATATTAAGAAACCGATGATACCGAATTACAGGAGTGAAACAAACCAAATTGCACATTTTTTAAACGATAACCGAAATATTTTTAACCGATATTTGTCGGTCGGTTTCGGTTCGGTTCAATTCGGTATATCGGTTTGGGCTTCCACATGGGCCTCCATATGGGCCTTTTGCAATTTAAAATATTTATCAAAATACAATGAAAGGCATTCAAATGACATGCCCTAAATACAAAATATAATCACTAAGTACTATTTCCCATAGTTTAATTCCCTTCTTTACAAATTTACAAGTATAATATATGCAAAAAAATTACATCTCAAATTATCAAAAAATATAATCTTGCAATTTGCAAGTTACAACCAAATATTCAGAACAGAAACTCAGCAAGCATTCAAATAATGATCCTTCTTTTCACTGCATAATTCACATCAGGAATAGGAAATGACTGAGTTCAGTTGACAGTTGAGCATGAAAGCAGCAGAAGGATGAGAAGCTGGCAGCTGACACAAATCATCAATCCAGTAGCAGGTGACACACATATAATTTATTCTTTGAATGCTAGTCCATGTATCAGTAGTGATGCTAACCCTCTGACTGTGTTCTTTCAAAACAGACTTAAGTTTTGACTTTTCATTTGCAAACATATCAATGCAATCTCTAGACACAGTCCACCTAGAAGGAATTCTAAACCTAGGACATGCAGTACTCATCAGTTTCTTAAACCCCATTCCATCTACAAACCGTAAGGGCAACTCATCTACAATTATCATGTAAGCTAATGACTCCCTAACAGCTTCTTGACTAAACTTCCATGCCCCTAAATTAAATCTATCCCCATCACCAGCAGGTTCAATATTATTAACAGTTAAGAGAGTCTGCCTTGTGTGCTTACTGTGAGGATTCTTTAGACAAGCAAGCATATGGGCTCTAAGAGTTGAGGTCCCATTCAGTTTACTATGACATTGATACTCTTTCGCACAATATAAGCATTTAGCACTAACCACTCTGCCCATTTCATCGTTTATGCGTTCATAATGGTCCCAGACAGCAGACCTTTTGGACATTGGCTTCCTCTTTTTTGGATTATTCCCGGCTGCCTCAGGTTGAGGTTGAGGCTGTGTTGAGCCCTCAATAACAGCATCAGTAGTATTAACAGGTGCACAAGGACTGGAAGCAACATTGCCCCCAGTCCCAATTTGCTCAGCTGTTAGCATCTGGAATAAAAAATAAGAACACTAGGTCAGTTCAAACTTTAAAAACTACTTAAACAAAACTAATTAAACAAAACAGAAATCAAATAAACCAAAAGGGCATTTTTAACTTACAATTGAATCGGGTTCCATCAGAAAGTGAAATGGGACTCAAGCTTCCACCACCACAAGAATCAAGATGTCTCAAACTGTCAAACAAAGAGAGCTCAGAGATCGCAGGCTTCCACCACTTCAGTTCTCGACAAAACAAAGAAAACAAACAATTAGTAAACGGCAGAAATTACAAAATAAAAATCAAAATAAAATAAAAATGTGTATCAAGAACAGATCTACCTTTTAAGTTTGTGATTGACAGTGAAACTTCTGTGAAATGATCCAGTCCATCCATTTTCAAAAAAACAAACACAAACAAGTGAACAAGAATAGATATCAGTGATAAAGATCTGAGAAGAAATGATGAGTAATCAAAAATCAATTTAAAAACCGTAGAACACTCACCATATCATATGTTCTTTAACTATTGTTTTCTTCGTTATTAACAGATTGTTAATAAAGTTTGAAACTTTGAAACTTGAAAGGATGTTGTTTTTGTTCATACAAAACACACTGAGAGAGTGAGAACCGAAGAACAGAAGCAAGCAGCCATGGATTTAGTTTAAGTTAAGCATGTAATCAGAGAGGAACCATTGATTATGCGGGGAACAGAGGAGCGAGAGAGGCACAGAGATGACTTAGGGTTTCAATTTTTAGGGGTTTCAGTTTCAGAGTTGAGAGAAACTCTCAGAGAATTAGAAAATGAAGTAGTTGAATCGATGAAAATCTGAGAGGTGCTAGGGTTTGTGTTTTAAATGTGGAATATATACAAACACCAAAACTCAGCGTTTTGTGTTTGTTAAACACAAACCCTTCGCACATGCACAAGGTCTGGAAGGTTCCCTCGCATGTGTGAGGTTTCTGGCAAAACGACGTCGTTTCTGCATATCGGTTTTTTCGGTTAAATCGGTTAACCGATGCCCTAAACCGAATTGAATATCAAATATCTAATAACCTCATTATCTCACACCAAACTGCACCGTTTTGTCGAAATTACCGAATCAAACCTGGAATTTCGGTTCGGTTCGATTCGGTTAATTCGGACAATTCGGTTTCTGCACACCCCTACATGTGATACAAAAATGAAAATTTGAGGAGCACTTTGTAGCATTTTTTAGTTCAGTGACCTTTTTGTGATTGAGAAAGTACGGTGACCCACAGAATCAATTACCCTTATAGGTTCTTTAATTTATATATATTTTATACATTTTTTTAGGGACTAAAAGTAAAAATATTAGACTGACTTTTTATTTACACTCTCACATAACGCAAGTGTGAATCACATGCCATTTTCCGTCAGTTTAAGAGTGTCTAAATGCGATATTTAAAAATAAAGGGACCTAGACGTGAGCAACTTTAGAGTTGGGGCTTATCGAATAAAAACAGTATAGTAGAGGGGGCTTAGCATTAGTTTTGCCATGCAAAAACTATGAATTTTATGGCATAACATGGATATTAAACTCCGCAGTCACTTAGTTTGTTCGGAATTACATAAAAAGGCCATTAAGTTATGGTTCTATTATAACAGGAGGTCACTGTGGCCGGATAACTTAAAATTTCATTACAAAAACAATTCTAAACTTATAAAAGAACCATATGTTTTTCTCAATTTTACAGCATTCTTCGAACATGCTTTAGAAATATGAGAAAATAAGTTAATGATACATTTACAATATATAACGGATATATAGATGATACATGTTTAAATATTTTGATATGCTGACACGCGCTGATGCGCGACTGACGCGCGTGTCAGACACGTTTTTGACCATTTTTCCCCTTTGAATATGCCATGTATCTCCTATTTAGTCATTTGGTTATAATATGTAAACTTTTATCTTTTTTGGTATCAATGTAAATTATTATGTTGGTGTTTATTATTGTATTTCTTATTTAAATAGTAATATTTTTTGTGATTTTCCCTAGTATATTTTTAGAGGTTTAGAAAAAAATTGAAGGTGGCTATTAGGGGGTTGAAAAACCACTTTCTAATTTTTTCTAGTGGTTTCTTCTAAATTTTAAGGTTGGACCTTAGAAATTATGTAGTTTGTATATTGTTTAAGTATATGTGTGGACACCTACTTTTCGGACAGGTAAAAAATGATGATTGTCAGAGAAATCTGTCAGGGTGACGAGATTTCGATTTGCTTGCTGGAATCTAAACATGAGTAACTTGTGCACAGCTGCAAACTTGGAGGATTAAAGCACAATTAGGCGTAGATAGCCCATAAAAATCCAAAAAGATTGTAATCTAAGTCCAGAAATCGGACTAATTGCAATGTCTTATAAGTTTATGGGCGAATTTGCAAGTTTTACGGATTGGAATTGACCATAACCAAACCTATGGACTTTAGTAGTCTTTTTAACACTTTTAGACACCAAAATAGACGTTTAGCACCTTTTTACTTAGCTAGTAAGTCAAAATTCAAAAATTATAATTAAAATCCTAATTAATTAATTAATTAAAACCTGATCCTAAATACATCTATACTTATCACATAACACTTCTTCAACCCCTAACCAAACTCAAACTAGGACGGACCTGTAAATACACATAACCCTAGACCTAATTAGACCATATAACCTTAAGCCAGTCTGGCTAAAGGAGCACACAAATCCTAGAAAAAGACCTAAAACATTCGACCACCCCCTAAAAAAACCTAGTATAGCCGAATACTGTAGCACACACACATAAAGATTCGATTCAATCCAGTCCTAAAAACATTGATACATGTTAATTCTCCAAGAATGCAACATCCGCACGGTTTCGAAGCTGGATTCCGCATCCACTTCGCTAGTAAACGAGTCAAGGACTCAAACCGGTAATTCTGAGGACCCTCTATATTTATTCCTTTGATTTTGCCAATAGATTGTATGCCATAAATATCATAATTGCTATGATTGTATGAGCTAAGGAGCATGTTAGCGTAATTGTTAACTTTAGCTATAAAATTGCCATATTAGATAATTCGATGCTTTCAATAAATTGTCATGAATTCGATGAAAAAGAATGTTAATCACTATAATTAGCTGGTTTTATTCAAACCCAAAAAACAATCGATTAGATGCTTTAGAATGCATGTTTTTAGGTGTTTTTAGCCATGAAAAAAAACTTATTTTCGAGTTGCTGCCCATAATTTTTTTTTGTTTGAATAATCTTTAAACACTCCGTAAATGCTATATTTGGATTCCTTGTTCAATTTTATGCGCTTTTGACTGCTTTTGCATGAGAAACGGACTCAAAACGAGTAAGAACGAAGTGAAACAAAACGACCTCTGAACATGCCGACGAACCGCCGCCGCCGCCGCCGCAATAAAGTGGCTGCGCCGCCACAATAACATGACGGTGTCGACAGCTTAAGTTGACGCCATGTTCTTCATCGCCAACTTTCCAAAATCGCTTTCCAGATCTTCCAAACTTTGATCCAAACTTCAAAACGCGTTTCCGGGCTCATCCGGACTCTAAATCAGGTCCAGTTTGAATCCAGACATAGCTAATTAAATTTACTTTAATATTCTATAATATAACGGGTCAGACCCGATGTACAACGGACCCAAAAGTCCAAATATGTAACATAGTGTATAAACCGGGCTCACGAGGCTGAGGCCCAGCAAACCAGCAACTTCCAGAGCCGATTCCGGGCTAACCCGAACTCGGAATTAAGTCCAGATTAAACCAGTAGAACCGGATCGATGAGACGCACAACTCCCGTGATATGACCGAGAGCCTATTCTGACCAGACTGATGGTCAAAACCCGCGCGAGTGCCAGGCACTCAAAGTCAACGAGGTTAAAAAGTATTCCTAACCTTGTATGTATATCCCACTATTTACCGCTTTCCAAAATCATTCCAAATCAGATAATAACCGGTTAAAAGACTAATCACCTAAAATTGGCCCATTAATGCAATTCCAGCCCAACATTTAGACATTGTAGGACTACCACGAAAACAGAGTAACAGTTGTATATGTTTTTCAAGTTCACCTAATAAAATCACCCAATCACACTTATACATCCGGTTTAGGCTTTGTGCATGTAATCAATCCAGACCAGCCAGACTTATGACTATTTGTTAGAAACCTCTAAGGTTAGATGTATGTTTAGGATACCTGCTACTTGCCTCAAATGCCAGTTCAGATAGAGTCATATGCGCGTCAAACGTGTTTACTGCTTTCATACATATTTATTTGCAGCTTTCATATCCTGTGAACTGCATATATTATTGAGGTAAGATAAAATGAATATGTCCAGTAAATAAAACCGGTAACAGATAAGTCAAGCACAAGAGTCTCGGTGAGGTCCACAAATCCTAATCTTTGGTCTGATGCACGATAGTTTTACTGGAAGCGAGTAAGGTTATTTATTCGGTTAACCGACATTTCCTAGTTGAACTAGGTGGCGACTCCATTTTTTAAGCTATTTCCAGATCGAGAAGTCAGCCATAAGCCTTGAGCGAGCGGAGCGGCCGCTCCGCTCACAATATGCTGATGCTTACTCATGCTTTATGAGATTTATCTTTGTCTATTTATTTTGAAGATGCACAAAAAGTTTAAGGAGTAAGCGGTTTTCAAGACATAATCGAACAAATGTAATAAATTAAGACTCCATACTCTCGGTGAAGAATGTCATGTTAGCAATATTGACAGAATATCGGCTTAATTTATTCCCTTTTAATTAATCTTTTGCTTGTACTTCATAGTTCCATATGCATCTTTATTTGATATATTAGAGTTTTGAAAGTTCATATGTTGGTTGTTTATAACTTTCATTTTATACTTTAATCTTTTTAATAAATTTATCTATCTTGAAAATAAAAATTATTTAATTGATTGATTTCTAACCTTAATTTACATTTACAAAATTAAAACTCTTATGACTTTTCAATTTGTAATATTACATAAAATTGATTTTTTTACTATTTAAGTAGCATATTAATGATGCCAGTTTGAAATAAATATTAAATTAATAAAAAAATAATAATTTTGAACTAATAATTTTTTATTAAGTTATTTATTATTAAATTATAATGAATGCAAACATTATATCATATGTATAGAGTTTTACTGTTCGCCGCTCCTTTTTACTTAACATCGCCCCTACAAAAGACATTTTCGCTCTTCTAGCAAAACCAAAACAAAAAAATTCTCTCAACTCATTCGAACAAATACGTAAAAAGTTGATAAAATGACGGACAACGATTACAATTCGTCGGGTAACGATTATCGACGTTCGGAAACAAGTTTTTCCGGTTTTTTCGAGATAAAAAAACGGTCTTTTATTTGTATTTTATGGATTCTGAGCCGACATCCTCAGATGGCATCGGCTCAGAAGAGGGGACGTCTCGGAGGGACATCCCTCCACAAGAAGGGACGTCCAAAAGTCCCTCTTGTGGAGGGACTTCCCAGATGGGAAGTCCCTCCTTGTGGAGGGATTTCCCTCTGAGGAGGGATGTCTCTCCGGGACGTCCCCCTTCTGTCGGCGGTGGCGAACAATATCGCTGCCGGCAATATATTTATTAAAAAAAATGTGTTAAATTTTATAAATTTTTAAACATAATTATTTACGTTGTACAAGTTCATTTAGAAGATTTTTGGCGGTGCCGGAAACAACCCCTTGAAGGAGGACAGTCACGTAGAATATGGTTTTAGTTTGAATGGATTGAGAGGTTTTAGTTTTGTATAGAAATAGGGAAAAGGGCAAAAGGGTAAAGTGCAGGGGCGGTGCGTAGTAAAAAGGGGCGGTATTTAGTAATCCAGTATAAATGAAAAAGGTCATAAAATATAAATTAAATAGTGCCAAGATATTAGTTTATTAAGGTTTGATCGATTTTGTTACAATTTTTTTTTTATTATTGATACAAAAAAATTTAAATGTTAAATCCATGTTTTATTTTTAAATGACCTCATAGAAACTAATACTACATCTAACTAAAATTTATTTTTTAAAAATTAATTATAAAACTTAATAATACACTTATAATTTGAATACTGTAAAAATATAAGAATTAAGGTGGGTTGGTATTTTAGTTTGATAGATAAATAGTAATAACTAGAGTTAATATTTGGGTTGATTTTGAGTTACAGATTCTAAAATTTAAATTTTAAACGGCAAGAATGTTAAATGCTAATTAAAATACAACAACTGTAATAAAAATAAGGTTTAATTCCTTAAAAAACTCTCACCTTATACTTTTTCTTCGTTTATACCCTGACCTTTTAAAAACACCATTTGTACCCAATTTTAGATTTTTATGTTTCATCCCTACTCAAAAGTATTAAATTATAATTTTTTTCATTTAGAAAAGAGTTTAAAACATATTTTTTTCTATTTTTAAAAATACAAATAAATCCTTAAACTTAAAATATAATCAAATACATCCAAATAATTAATTAAATTTTTTAATTTAATAAAATAATAAAAAATTAAAAAAAAATTATTATTTTTAATTTTTTTGTCGGAAATATTTTTCAAATGAAAAGAGTACAATTTAATGCTTTTGGGTAGAGATGAAACATAAAAACTCAAAATTGGGTACAAATGGTGTTTTTACAAGATCAGGGTATAAACGAAAAAAAATGCAAGGTGGGATTTTTTTAAGGAATTAAGCCTAAAAATAAATAGGGTTAATCTCAATAAAATACCAAACGTTTATGAGTTTAGTCAATATAACCAAACCTTTTAAAATTGTCTACTTTAGCCCATTTTGGGATATTTAGAACATTTTATAGCTTTTTGCGAAAAAAATCAAAAAAAAAATTGTCATTCGTGAACAGGCTAAACTAGCCGATTTTGATTAATGTCGCTAGAAAATATTTCAAATATCCAATATCAATCCAAATCGGCTAGTTTAGCCCATTTACGAATGATAAATTTTTCGAATTTTTTTTGTAAATGGCTAGAAAAGGTTCTAAATATCCCAAAATGAACTAAACTAGACAATTTTGAAAGGTTTGGTTATAACTGATAAAATCCGCAAACTTTTGGTATTTTATTGGAATTAACCCAAATAAATATTCATAATATGTTATCTATTAAAAATAAATTAAAAACGGCTATAAATTTATTAAAAACAAAACTAATTTGTGCAAATATCGCATAACTACCTAAAGTAATATTCACAAAAAAGACTTCTTAAAATAAACTAAAACAAGAAACTCAAATAAATTATTTCATAAATAAGAAACTCTCTAACTATTAAATAAAATCTTTCAATCATAGTTTTATTAAAAAAATAACAGTAATCAATAAAATAAAATAAACACGTATAACGTACGAGACTAACGCTAGTTTACAGTTCTCCTTTTTGGACGAATCAAACGGTCCCTTAAATGCATAGGGTATAGTTCTGTTAAAGTTTGCGATTAATTTTTTTGTAAACGGCAAAAAAAAAAATATTTCTATATGATGAGAAGAAAAATAGAAAATTAGATGGGTTTAATCAAGGTGTTTTCCGGCTAAAAAATAACATAAATTATCATTGAGCACGTGTTAGCAAAAGGAAGCGTTTTAGCGTTAACGGTAACTTTTTCACGATGCCCCAACGGCTACTTTTGGTTGAACGTAAAGCGTTGGATTAGAATTAGATCTGAAGGTAGATAATGAAACGAAATTCGACCGTTGGCAAAAGAGTCAGCTCATTATGGCTATAAAATGAGGTCAGTCCCTTTTTTTCATTACAAATTTACGGGTTCTTTGATATGGGTAGCTTTGTCTTTTTTCAATTTTGCTGGTTCTTGATGTGGGTTTGGATTTCTATTTGATTTGCCAAGAAAAGCAGAAGCAGTGGAGAATTACAAGGTTTGTTTCGATTTCTGGGTTTTTGGTTTAAATTATAACTGAAAAGTTTGTTGTATATGATTTTCTGATTGCTGATACATATATGCTTGGGAGTTTCATTCTGATTGCTGATAATGTACCTCCTATTTGATAAATTGTTGTGATTCAGTTGTTTTTTCTTCTTTGTTTATTGGGGAACGATTCATAAATTATAAAATTGGAAATTCTTACCTTTGATAGTTCTAATGCTTGCACAATTTGCAAATCCCTGTGTTTAAAAGCTTCAATTAAGTGTGTTCTGTGATTTTTTGAACTACTCATACAATAAGACATGGTGGGATTTCTATGTTGCATCTGGAATACACGATGCGAAATTCGTTGGTTCCAACATGTTTGAATAGTTGATTTGTTTTCTGTAATTACGGTTTCTATGCCTAATATCCTTGGCCATTTGCATATAGTTGTCTGCACTTAAACATGGACTTGAAGAAGCGGAGTTGAGGGCATCCTGGCTGAGGGATAGAGAGCTCAGCCATCAGCTAGCAGCGTTTGAAACTCGAGAAGCTTCAAGGGGCGGAAATGGTCCTAGATATGTATGCTGGTCGTCACAGTGGCTTGGCGGCCTGGAATATGTGGGCGCTCCAGACTTGAAACAGAACAAACAACAGCGGTCGAATGAGGTGGAGCTACTCAAAAATCTCATATTTTTTTTCTCATTTTGTTTTGGTATTGAAGCAAAGTTAATTTAGCATGATATGCATTATGTTGTGCCTGTTCAAGTTATCGTTTCAGATTGAAGTTTTTTGTTCAATTGTTGTGGTTGTAGAGACATCTAATTGTCATTTGCATTTCTTTCATATAAACGGGTATTTATCTGAATTTTGCCTTGCATTATACATTTTTTATAGGCACCGGTTTGGAGAACATTCTCAAGGCATCTCAGCTTGAGATTATTATTGAGTTGCATTGATGAAAGTCTTAAGATACCTGAAATTCACGTACTAGCTATGAAGTCTGTTATCGGTTTTATATACTTATCCGATATTTTTGTGTTTTATTTGCCATGTTGGAGGTTCATTGTAAAGAGCATGTAAGTAAGCCTAGTCGATGTTTTTTACCCTGTTTTCGTAGATGCTTTGAGCCTGCTGGTTTTGTGTCTGACTAGTTCTGGTGCTTTAACTTCTTGATGATGGACATTGCTGCTTCTGAATTTACTAAATGACTAGTTCTGGTACTAACGGAGATAAGCCTGTTGTTTTATTTTTTGATTTAGGCAGTGGGGTGACCAGCAGTGGGGGAGCCCTGGTTGGCGTTGGCGGAGCAGAGTGGTCGAAAGCCGGAGAAGGTGCGTTTGGCTGGCCATTTCTGGTACATTTAAAAGGTTTTAAAGTTTTTATTATTCTGCAACTATATTCCTGTTGGCAATTTTTGAGACCCTCAATTATCTCTTTAATAATTTCTCAAAATATACGCCCTCCGTCCAATACACACAGAAAAAGTAGCCACTTTTTTTGTCCTATAAAATTTAGATAATATGCCTGACGTAAACTAAAAATGTTTATTATTAAAAAATTATTATTTATCAAAGAGTGTATTTAAAATAATAAATAGATTTTTTTTTATTTAAAATTGGAGTCGAGTAATCAGGAAACGCATCCGAACATCTCAATTAGGTGTCACCCTCTTAGCATTGACATCCTTTTTCTTGCAACCATTATAAAAATTCAAAAAAAAAAGTTCAAGTACAAAATTGAAAATAACCAAAAAGCGTAAAAAATCAAAGCAAAAAATACATCAGCACAAAAAAACCTTAGAAGAGACTAGCCTCACACGAGTACTCCAAACTATTCAAAGCTAAAAATCCTTTAAATCTGGAAATTGATGCCACCAATTGTGTCCATTGTTCAATCAACTTATCATTGTTTTAAGTCTCAGCAAGAAATGAAAAGCAAAACAGCCACAGCTAAAACCCCTTGCGTTTTTTAAAATCCCGCCTGCCCCCGAAGGACCTAGTGCACCCAAAGAAGAACCATCCGTGTTAATTTTATTACATGGACAGCTTCAACCAAATTACATTCCTTAACTAAGCAAAAAAACTGTCTTAAAAACATGAAAATTTGGCTCTTGATGCTCAAATTTTCTCATTGCTAGACTTCTACAGAAAATTACACTTGCGATTATTTGCCAACAAGTGTACGATATCGCGCAAGTAATATAACTTGGAAGACCAAGTATCGATCCCACAAGGAACAATGAACTAAACAACTAATTTCTAATATTCTTTAATTGGCTAGTAGGAAAATAAATGGATTTGTGTAAACTAATGAATTAACTCAAATAATTAGACTAAAAATCTGAAATCAAACAAATAAATTGAAGTTTAAACAATAATGGTAAAAAGCTCAAGGATTGATAATTCCAAATAAACTAGTAGAAGAATGGATCAAAATTTATCTAGTGATTTTATTATGAATCGAGCTATTCTAATGCACCGAATCCTGCTCTCTCAAGCCTCAAAGATTCAAATAAAATCACAACCTAATTAGCTAATCAATTATTAACTTGCTCTCACAATATTAAAACTGAATTAAATAACTAAATTGTAATTATGAAGCAAACTCAACGACTACCTAAATTCCAACCCGCTCTCACGGTGTTTTCCTCTAAGTTTTTAATTACCTATGTCTATTTAATTAACAATCTCTCAATTAGTTAATTAAACACAAAATCATGAACTAAGTGATCAAATTAATTCAAGCATTAATCTTAGTAATTAAAACACAATTTTACTCACTTAATAAATCCTAATCCAATTCGAAAACTAATCTAAGTGTTCATATCAATCCCCGAACAAAGGATTTAGTTACACATGCTTAAGCTTAAATTAAACAAAGAAGAAGATGAAGAATTAAACATAATTAGAACAATAAATACCGGAGTTGTCAATTTCGGAAGAATCGTCTAGATTAAACTTGAAATCTTCACAATCGTTATTTGCAGAAACTAATAATAAACTACTTATAAACTGCTGAGAAATAGAAGCTAAAACACTATTTTAAGAGAATGAAAATAAAACTAATGTAGTCTAAATTATTCTACATCTTAAATTGAGTCTAGTACAAGGTCTTTATATAGTAGGAGAAGTTCCGGAGTCTTCTAATTCGTATTACAAATCAATTTGTAATAGGAATTGTAATTGTAATTGAGGAGGAATTTCAGTCCAATTCAAAGTCTGCTGCACGCGTAATTTTCTTCTTTCCCGTTCGGGAAACCATAGTTCCGTTCGTGACATGCCCAATTTTAACATGGTTCCCGAACGGGAGCCTCGTTCACGTTCGAAAAAACTTAAACCGAGAGCTTTGAGATGTTGATTCCTTCTTGAGTCCCGAACGAGACAAGGCCTTCTCGTTCGAGACTCATGCTCATTCTGCATGGTTCCCGTTCGAGAAACCTTGTTTCGAACGGGAACAACCTATTTTTCTCAATCTCGTTCGTGAATCTTCAATTTCTTCGTCCGCAAGCTACGCTTTTTACTCGTACACGCAATCCACCATAAATTTGCCCCAAATAGTCGTTTTTCACCTAATTTCCACTGAAACACTAACAAACACTATTAAACGTAAAAACGCCAAATAATGTATAAAAACAATACTACACATGATGAAAACCGAGTAAAATCGACCCTAATTATAGGAGTAAAATACTCCTATCAAACCTCCTCACACTTAACCTTTGCTTGTCCTCAAGCAAGAAATAAATCTTACTCTACAAAATATGTTAGAAATCCTTAGCATATAACTTAACAATAAATCAATCAAAGAAATCCCCGACCCTATGAATAATATGAAAAACAACCTTCTAAAACCGACAACTAAATAATGATGCAATCAAATAACAATAATAATTTTATGACATAATTTAATATAACAACGGTTACTAACTCATTAGTACAAGGTCAAATTGAATCACACTTCAAGCTTCACTATCACTTGCGGGACATGGAAAATAATCAATTTCTCACTTAGGCAAATCATAGCACAATTTAGTAAAAACTAAGCTAATGGCATCAATATTTCAACAAGTAGGGTATATAACAAAGAAAGCTCACAATTGAAAACATGAATACTCACCATAAGCTTGCTCATAGTCCCGGACTCCGCTACTTGATTCGGTAATCAACAAAAATCATATGGTCTTTTATTGGGTTGTAATGTGGCTAAGGTAAAGGGTAGGTAAAAAGGTTAAACAAAGGCTAATTATCAACTTAAAACACTATTTATTACTACTATTAACTTCTAGGTTGATCTAACTCCGGTTTTGCATTTATATGAACTCATAACTTTCTTTTCTTTTTTGAATTACGCTCTCCTCATTGCTTTTTGCAATCTCAGAATTTTTTTTTTCTTTGGAAGCTTTTGCTTGCAAATTTTTATCTTCTTCTTTTTTTTTTTTTTATCTTTTTTCCAAGGGGCAATCTTAATCTTTTAAGCACAATGTAGTTCACTTTCTCTTTTCACTAATCTCGAGTTATTAATCACCTATATTTATCATAGTCATAACAAATAATATATAAAGTCGATAAGGTAAACAAAAGAGGTAAAGCATAGAACGGTAAAGGGTAAAATACGGTAAAAACAATAAAAAGGTTTAAGGCTTAAATTGGTGTAATCTAAGGGATAAAGGGTAGTCTATTTAAGTGGTCTAAAAGAAAGGGGTATACCTAATTGCCATAATCATCTAATTGTTGAAAACTCAATCGTGTAACTTTAAACGGACACCGAGCAAGTTCTAGGAATAAAACATGAAATCAACACTCACAACAAGAAAATTAAGCTCAAAACTCTCAAAAGTGTGTAGTGTTATGCCATAAACTCAATTCCTACAAAAATTATGCTACTTATGCCAAAAGTTAAAAACGACTATAAAAATAAACAATCAACATGTCATGAATCCGCATCAAGTTATTCAATTATGTTTCAATGATTTGAACAAGTCTAAATTTTGAATTCACCCTTATTTCATCGGATTATGTCAACGAATTATTAAGTCATTAAGCAAGCATCGCTTATCAATTGTCGAATTAAGAAATCGCGTTCATACATTCATTGATTTGGGGAAATCTAAGATTGACAAATTAATTAAGATACACACCAAATCAACTAACACTTTCATATTTAAAAGACAAAGATTTAAAGCGATACAAGACCTTGAAATAAACTAATTTAACACCTAATACAATCTACTAAAAAGAAAATAACACCCTAATAAAAATAAACTAAAACTGAAAATAAAGATAAATCACCGAAAAATAACCCAAACGAAAAATAAATTTTTCTTCCCCCCTCCTCACACTATTTCTAGCTATGTCTCCAAAGCTAAGAAATAAGAAATAAAAATAGAAAATTGAAAAGAGTTTGGGTTTAGAAAAACAAATCTCGCTCTAGTCAAAGGCCGGTGGATCCGGTGATGGTTCCGGTGATGGATAACGCTCTCCGCCGGCGGCATTAAAATAACCCCGAAGAAAATCCTCTTGCCGATTAAGTCGAGCTCGCATTCGATCTTGCCTCCATTGTAGTTGTGCAAGACCAACATGTTGTTCACGTCGGATATCTTCAAGTAATTTTTGGTTAGTTTCCCAACCAACCCGGTTTTGCTCCCATCCGGTCCGGTTTTGCTCAACCAACTCAGAAAACCGTTGGTCAAACCCGGAAACATGAGCCGCTTCTCCGGCTTGAGAAGTTCCCGCGGGTTCCTTCCCCGCTCTTCTTCCTTCTCCTCCTTCTTCTTCCCGTGCTACCGCTTCTCGTCGTGTTCGTGCCACCAATCGTACCCTTCTATTATAGGGAATAACTCTTCCCTTCTTCACAAACCCGGCAACATCCAAATGGTTGATATTAAGAGACCGTGCTAGAATGGTCTCAAAAGTTGCCAAAGTAGACGCCGTAGGCATACAATTGTATTTCTCGGCCAAAGCACGAATAATGAAACCATAGCCAATCTTGGATAATTCGGTTGGAACTTCCCTCAATCGCTTCAAAAGACGATACGCCGTGTTGACTTGGTAGGCTTCTATCTCCGGATGCAAAATAGCATTCAAAGCTAAAAGATCACTCTTGGCCACCTTCGAATATTCACTACGCCCGCCAAACGAGTGCCCAAACCACTTCAAAAACACCACAATAGCTATGTCTTTGATTTCATTAATTTTGGATCCCCTTGTCCGATAATCATCACGATCCGTCAATTCTCTCCATATCTCCACTTGATCAAAATTTTGATCCCAATCCATCAACCCCGTTCCCCTCATTCCAAACATTTCCACCAAATCTTCAACACTAAGTGTATGGCTAGTGTTGTTGATGCGGAAAGAAATAGATGTAGGAGAACCGCTAACCAGTTTGAGAGTAGAGAAGAATTCACGAGTAATTTCATCGTAAGAGTGATGACTAACCTTTGATAATGCCAATAACCCCAAAATATCCAAATAGCGCTCCACCTCATCCTTGATGCCAAGGCTTTCCATATCATCAAAATCGATTTGAAATGGAATTACCATTTCCCTTTCTTTGATACTCAAATATAAATCACCTTCCTCCTCCGTATGGATTTGGAAAGGTGCGTTATAGCGAGTAGTCAATATCGCCGAGGTGTTAACCCGAGATGAGGATGGAGCAGTTGTTTTAGTACGTCCCCTTCCCACGGCCGGTAAGGGTGGATTCGCCGCTTCTTGATTTCTCGTGCTTGAACGACGGATTGGTTGATTTTCGGCATTCTTGCTTCGCACCATGATTGCGGAATGAGAATGTTTCTAAGCAAAAATTTGGAGAATAAGAAAAGAAGAATATTAGAAGAAGAATATGTGTGAAATAAAAAGTAGAAAAATGCAAGGTATTTATAGGAAAAATATAACAAATCTCAAGATTTCCCACCACTAAATTCAAACTTTCAATTTAATAACTTTAAATTGATTTAACGGTTTAGATCGAAGCCATGTAATCAATCCAAGTGAAATTTAAACACTAATGAATGGTTCGGATTTGCCAAATCATCAATCCAAGTGAAAAATTCAAATTTTTGCAAAGCACAAATCTTAAAGAAACACAAGTTTCAAAAAAAACACAAGTCTCAAAAGAAACACAAGTCCCAAGAAATCTACTACACTTTAATTCAAAATTCAAAATTCAAATTTTTCAAAAATTTTTGATGCTTCCCGAACGGGAATAATTTAATCTCGAACGGGATTAGGCTTATTCCTCGGTTTTCATTTTTGTCCCGTTCGAGACCCTTTCGAACCTAGGCAAAAATGCCTTGTGTCTCGAACGGGAATGGCCTTTCCCGAACGGGACAAAGGCAAAATTTGCCTAGTCCCGAACGAGACAGGCCATTCACGTTCGAAAAAAGTGGAATATGAGGGATGGGTCTCGAACGAGAAAGGTCTTTCTCGAACGAGACCAAGGCCAATTTTTGGCTTTCTCGTTCGAGAAAGGCTCTGTTCCGAACGAGAACTTCCTGAAATCTTTTATATACCTGCGTAAACACACAAAAACTCACCCCGGAATTAAACGGAAATAAATAAACAAATAAAAATTTAAATAAGCATAAAAAGAATAAAAAATAAATAATAACAAAAAAAACAAAACACGTGACCTCTCGAGATTGCCTCTCGAGTGCGCTTTATTTTCGGTCAAAAGCTAGACCGTGGCCCGGAATTTATGTAGGAGTGGTGAACGTGATTTGTTCCACTACTTGATCCGTCAAAGGTCCAAGATACGGCTTGCACCGTTGTCCATTTACTTTGAAGATTTCACCACTAGAATTCTCCAATTCCAAAGCTCCATGACTTGCCACCGTTCGAATTTTGAAAGGACCGCTCCAACGGGATATTAATTTCCCGGGAAATAATTTGAGGCGTGAGTTGTAGAGCAAGACAAAAGAGCCTTCCGAAAAAGTTTTAGGAACGATATGAGCGTCGTGCCATCGTTTCGTCTTTTCTTTGTAAAGCTTGGCGTTTTCATAAGCATTTAACCGAAATTCGTCCAACTCATTGAGTTGAAGCATACGTTTCTCCCCCGCCGCTTTAAGGTCAAAATTGAGCTTTTTAATGGCCCAATACGCTCTATGTTCAAGTTCCACCGGAAGATGGCATGCTTTCCCAAAAACAATACGATATGGAGACATTCTGAGGGGCGTTTTAAAAGCCGTACGATATGCCCATAATGCATCATCTAGTTTCAGTGACCAATCTTTCCATGTGTTATTAACCGTTTTCTCTAGAATTCTTTTTAGCTCACGGTTAGAAACTTCAACTTGCCCGCTTGTTTGAGGATGGTACGGAGTAGCGACCCGATGATAGACTTTATATTTCCGCATCAAGGCATCGAATTGCCTATTGCAAAAGTGAGATCCACCGTCGCTTATTATTGCTCTAGGAGTCCCGTATCGATTCATCAAACGTTTGAGAAAATCCAACACTACTTTGGCATCGTTAGTGGGTAATGCTTCCGCCTCTACCCATTTTGAAACGTAATCTACGCACACCAATATGTATTGCTTTCCAAACGACATAGGAAATGGACCCATGAAATCTATTCCCCATACATCGAAAAGTTCTACCTCTTGAATGTTGGTAAGCGGCATTTCATCTCTCTTAGATATGTTCCCCACTCTTTGGCATCGATCGCAATGACTAACAAAGTCTTTTGCATCGCGAAATAGCGAAAGCGAAGAATGCGACACTTCTAGCACAACTCGAGATGTACAAACAACAAGCAAATCAAAGGAATGCTCAACTTGCGGTAGTTCAATTGGGTTGCGAGACTTGTGATGGGCACGATCATTCGGGAATGGATTGACCCGTCCTACATCAAAACTCAAATGAGCAAGTCAACTATGTCAATGGACAAAGGCAAGGCAATGACCCATATTCCAACACCTATAATCCGGGGTGGAGGAATCATCCTAATTTTTCGTGGAGGGAAAATGCGGGTCAAGCCAATGCCAACCCAAATATGGGAGGAGCAAATTTTCAAGGAGGAAACCGTGGTCCACAAAACCAAGGCAACTTCAACAACTACCGAGAAAGACCTTTCTCGTTCGAGACCCAGCCCTCAGATTCCACTTTTTTCGAACGTGAATGGCCTGTCTCGTTCGGGACTAGGCAAATTTTGCCTTTGTCCCGTTCGGGAAAGGCCATTCCCGTTCGAGACACAAGGCATTTTTGCCTAGGTTCGAAAGGGTCTCGAACGGGACAAAAATGAAAACCGAGGAATAAGCCTAATCCCGTTCGGGATTAAATTATTCCCGTTCGGGAAGCATAAAAAATTTTTGAAAAATTTGAATTTTGAATTTTGAATTAAAGTGTAGTAGATTTCTTGGGACTTGTGTTTCTTTTGAGACTTGTGTTTTTTTTGAAACTTGTGTTTCTTTAAGATTTGTGCTTTGCAAAAATTTGAATTTTTCACTTGGATTGATGATTTGGCAAATCCGAACCATTCATTAGTGTTTAAATTTCACTTGGATTGATTACATGGCTTCGATCTAAACCGTTAAATCAATTTAAAGTTATTAAATTGAAAGTTTGAATTTAGTGGTGGGAAATCTTGAGATTTGTTATATTTTTCCTATAAATATCTTGCATTTTTCTACTTTTTATTTCACACATATTCTTCTTCTAATATTCTTCTTTTCTTATTCTCCAAATTTTTGCTTAGAAACATTCTCATTCCGCAATCATGGTGCGAAGCAAGAATGCCGAAAATCAACCAATCCGTCGTTCAAGCACGAGAAATCAAGAAGCGGCGAATCCACCCTTACCGGCCGTGGGAAGGGGACGTACTAAAACAACCGCTCCATCCTCATCTCGGGTTAACACCTCGGCGATATTGACTACTCGCTATAACGCACCTTTCCAAATCCATACGGAGGAGGAAGGTGATTTATATTTGAGTATCAAAGAAAGGGAAATGGTAATTCCATTTCAAATCGATTTTGATGATATGGAAAGCCTTGGCATCAAGGATGAGGTGGAGCGCTATTTGGATATTTTGGGGTTATTGGCATTATCAAAGGTTAGTCATCACTCTTACGATGAAATTACTCGTGAATTCTTCTCTACTCTCAAACCGGTTAGCGGTTCTCCTACATCTATTTCTTTCCGCATCAACAACACTAGCCATACACTTAGTGTTGAAGATTTGGTGGAAATGTTTGGAATGAGGGGAACGGGGTTGATGGATTGGGATCAAAATTTTGATCAAGTGGAGATATGGAGAGAATTGACGGATCATGATGATTATCGGACAAGGGGATCCAAAATTAATGAAATCAAAGACATAGCTATTGTGGTGTTTTTGAAGTGGTTTGGGCACTCGTTTGGCGGGCGTAGTGAATATTCGAAGGTGGCCAAGAGTGATCTTTTAGCTTTGAATGCTATTTTGCATCCGGAGATAGAAGCCTACCAAGTCAACACGGCGTATCGTCTTTTGAAGCGATTGAGGGAAGTTCCAACCGAATTATCCAAGATTGGCTATGGTTTCATTATTCGTGCTTTGGCCGAGAAATACAATTGTATGCCTACGGCGTCTACTTTGGCAACTTTTGAGACCATTCTAGCACGGTCTCTTAATATCAACCATTTGGATGTTGCCGGGTTTGTGAAGAAGGGAAGAGTTATTCCCTATAATAGAAGGGTACGATTGGTGGCACGAACACGACGAGAAGCGGTAGCACGGGAAGAAGAAGGAGGAGAAGGAAGAAGAGCGGGGAAGGAACCCGCGGGAACTTCTCAAGCCGGAGAAGCGGCTCATGTTTCCGTGTTTGACCAACGGTTTTCTGAGTTGGTTGAGCAAAACCGGACCGGATGGGAGCAAAACCGGGTTGGTTGGGAAACTAACCAAAAATTACTTGAAGATATCCGACGTGAACAACATGTTGGTCTTGCACAACTACAATGGAGGCAAGATCGAATGCGAGCTCGACTTAATCGGCAAGAGGATTTTCTTCGGGGTTATTTTAATGCCGCCGGCGGAGAGCGTTATCCATCACCGGAACCATCACCGGATCCACCGGCCTTTGACTAGAGCGAGATTTGTTTTTCTAAACCCAAACTCTTTTCAATTTTCTATTTTTATTTCTTATTTCTTAGCTTTGGGGACATAGCTAGAAATAGTGTGAGGAGGGGGGAAGAAAAATTTATTTTTCGTTTGGGTTATTTTTCGGTGATTTATCTTTATTTTCAGTTTTAGTTTATTTTTATTAGGGTGTTATTTTCTTTTTAGTAGATTGTATTAGGTGTTAAATTAGTTTATTTCAAGGTCTTGTATCGCTTTAAATCTTTGTCTTTTAAATATGAAAGTGTTAGTTGATTTGGTGTGTATCTTAATTAATTTGTCAATCTTAGATTTCCCCAAATCAATGAATGTATGAACGCGATTTCTTAATTCGACAATTGATAAGCGATGCTTGCTTAATGACTTAATAATTCGTTGACATAATCCGATGAAATAAGGGTGAATTCAAAATTTAGACTTGTTCAAATCATTGAAACATAATTGAATAACTTGATGCGGATTCATGACATGTTGATTGTTTATTTTTATAGTCGTTTTTAACTTTTGGCATAAGTAGCATAATTTTTGTAGGAATTGAGTTTATGGCATAACACTACACACTTTTGAGAGTTTTGAGCTTAATTTTCTTGTTGTGAGTGTTGATTTCATGTTTTATTCCTAGAACTTGCTCGGTGTCCGTTTAAAGTTACACGATTGAGTTTTCAACAATTAGATGATTATGGCAATTAGGTATATCCCTTTCTTTTAGACCACTTAAATAGACTACCCTTTATCCCTTAGATTACACCAATTTAAGCCTTAAACTTTTTTATTGTTTTTACCGTATTTTACCCTTTACCGTTCTATGCTTTACCTCTTTTGTTTACCTTATCGACTTTATATATTATTTGTTATGACTATGATAAATATAGGTGATTAATAACTCGAGATTAGTGAAAAGAGAAAGTGAACTACATTGTGCTTAAAAGATTAAGATTGCGCCTTGGAAAAAAGATAAAAAAAAAAAAAAAAAAAAAAGATAAAAATTTGCAAGCAAAAGCTTCAAAAGAAAAAAAAATTCTGAGATTGCAAAAAGCAATGAGGAGAGCGTAATTCAAAAAAAAAAGAAAGTTATGAGTTCATATAAATGCAAAACCGGAGTTAGATCAACCTAGAAGTTAATAGTAGTAATAAATAGTGTATTAAGTTGATAATTAGCCTTTGTTTAACCTTTTTACCTACCCTTTACCTTAGCCACATTACAACCCAATAAAAGACCATATGATTTTTGTTGATTACCGAATCAAGTAGCGGAGTCCGGGACTATGAGCAAGCTTATGGTGAGTATTCATGTTTTCAATTGTGAGCTTTCTTTGTTATATACCCTACTTGTTGAAATATTGATGCCATTAGCTTAGTTTTTACTAAATTGTGCTATGATTTGCCTAAGTGAGAAATTGATTATTTTCCATGTCCCGCAAGTGATAGTGAAGCTTGAAGTGTGATTCAATTTGACCTTGTACTAATGAGTTAGTAACCGTTGTTATATTGAATTATGTCATAAAATTATTATTGTTATTTGATTGCATCATTATTTAGTTGTCGGTTTTAGAAGGTTGTTTTTCATATTATTCATAGGGTCGGGGATTTCTTTGATTGATTTATTGTTAAGTTATATGCTAAGGATTTCTAACATATTTTGTAGAGTAAGATTTATTTCTTGCTTGAGGACAAGCAAAGGTTAAGTGTGAGGAGGTTTGATAGGAGTATTTTACTCCTATAATTAGGGTCGATTTTACTCGGTTTTCATCATGTGTAGTATTGTTTTTATACATTATTTGGCGTTTTTACGTTTAATAGTGTTTGTTAGTGTTTCAGTGGAAATTAGGTGAAAAACGACTATTTGGGGCAAATTTATGGTGGATTGCGTGTACGAGTAAAAAGCGTAGCTTGCGGACGAAGAAATTGAAGATTCACGAACGAGATTGAGAAAAATAGGTTGTTCCCGTTTGAAACAAGGTTTCTCGAACGGGAACCATGCAGAATGAGCATGAGTCTCGAACGAGAAGGCCTTGTCTCGTTCGGGACTCAAGAAGGAATCAACATCTCAAAGCTCTCGGTTTAAGTTTTTTCGAACGTGAACGAGGCTCCCGTTCGGGAACCATGTTAAAATTGGGCATGTCACGAACGGAACTATGGTTTCCCGAACGGGAAAGAAGAAAATTACGCGTGCAGCAGACTTTGAATTGGACTGAAATTCCTCCTCAAATTACAATTACAATTCCTATTACAAATTGATTTGTAATACGAATTAGAAGACTCCGGAACTTCTCCTACTATATAAAGACCTTGTACTAGACTCAATTTAAGATGTAGAATAATTTAGACTACATTAGTTTTATTTTCATTCTCTTAAAATAGTGTTTTAGCTTCTATTTCTTAGCAGTTTATAAGTAGTTTATTATTAGTTTCTGCAAAGAACGATTGTGAAGATTTCAAGTTTAATCTAGACGATTCTTCCGAAATTGACAACTCCGGTATTTATTGTTCTAATTATGTTTAATTCTTCATCTTCTTCTTTGTTTAATTTAAGCTTAAGCATGTGTAACTAAATCCTTTGTTCGGGGATTGATATGAACACTTAGATTAGTTTTCGAATTGGATTAGGATTTATTAAGTGAGTAAAATTGTGTTTACTAAGATTAATGCTTGAATTAATTTGATCACTTAGTTCATGATTTTGTGTTTAATTAACTAATTGAGAGATTGTTAATTAAATAGACATAGGTAATTAAAAACTTAGAGGAAAACACCGTGAGAGCGGGTTGGAATTTAGGTAGTCGTTGAGTTTGCTTCATAATTACAATTTAGTTATTTAATTCAGTTTTAATATTGTGAGAGCAAGTTAATAATTGATTAGCTAATTAGGTTGTGATTTATTTGAATCTTTGAGGCTTGAGAGAGCGGGATTCGGTGCATTAGAATAGCTCGATTCATAATAAAATCACTAGATAAATTTTGATCCATTCTTCTACTAGTTTATTTGGAATTATCAATCCTTGAGCTTTTTACCATTATTGTTTAAACTTCAATTTATTTGTTTGATTTCAGATTTTTAGTCTAATTATTTGAGTTAATTCATTAGTTTACACAAATCCATTTATTTTCCTACTAGCCAATTAAAGAATATTAGAAATTAGTTGTTTAGTTCATTGTTCCTTGTGGGATCGATACTTGGTCTTCCAAGTTATATTACTTGCGCGATATCGTACACTTGCGATTATTTGCCAACAAGTGTACGATATCGCGCAAGTAATATAACTTGGAAAACCAAGTATCGATCCCACAAGGAACAATGAACTAAACAACTAATTTCTAATATTCTTTAATTGGCTAGTAGGAAAATAAATGGATTTGTGTAAACTAATGAATTAACTCAAATAGTTAGACTAAAAATCTGAAATCAAACAAATAAATTGAAGTTTAAACAATAATGGTAAAAAGCTCAAGGATTGATAATTCCAAATAAACTAGTAGAAGAATGGATTAAAATTTATCTAGTGATTTTATTATGAATCGAGCTATTCTAATGCACCGAATCCCGCTCTCTCAAGCCTCAAAGATTCAAATAAAATCACAACCTAATTAGCTAATCAATTATTAACTTGCTCTCACAATATTAAAACTGAATTAAATAATTAAATTGTAATTATGAAGCAAACTCAACGACTACCTAAATTCCAACCCGCTCTCACGGTGTTTTCCTCTAAGTTTTTAATTACCTATGTCTATTTAATTAACAATCTCTCAATTAGTTAATTAAACACAAAATCATGAACTAAGTGATCAAATTAATTCAAGCATTAATCTTAGTAATTAAAACACAATTTTACTCACTTAATAAATCCTAATCCAATTCGAAAACTAATCTAAGTGTTCATATCAATCCCCGAACAAAGGATTTAGTTACACATGCTTAAGCTTAAATTAAACAAAGAAGAAGATGAAGAATTAAACATAATTAGAACAATAAATACCGGAGTTGTCAATTTCGGAAGAATCGTCTAGATTAAACTTGAAATCTTCACAATCGTTCTTTGCAGAAACTAATAATAAACTACTTATAAACTGCTGAGAAATAGAAGCTAAAACGCTATTTTAAGAGAATGAAAATAAAACTAATGTAGTCTAAATTATTCTACATCTTAAATTGAGTCTAGTACAAGGTCTTTATATAGTAGGAGAAGTTCCGGAGTCTTCTAATTTGTATTACAAATCAATTTGTAATAGGAATTGTAATTGTAATTTGAGGAGGAATTTCAGTCCAATTCAAAGTCTGCTGCACGCGTAATTTTCTTCTTTCCCGTTCGGGAAACCATAGTTCCGTTCGTGACATGCCCAATTTTAACATGGTTCCCGAACGGGAGCCTCGTTCACGTTCGAAAAAACTTAAACCGAGAGCTTTGAGATGTTGATTCCTTCTTGAGTCCCGAACGAGACAAGGCCTTCTCGTTCGAGACTCATGCTCATTCTGCATGGTTCCCGTTCGAGAAACCTTGTTTCGAACGGGAACAACCTATTTTTCTCAATCTCGTTCGTGAATCTTCAATTTCTTCGTCCGCAAGCTACGCTTTTTACTCGTACACGCAATCCACCATAAATTTGCCCCAAATAGTCGTTTTTCACCTAATTTCCACTGAAACACTAACAAACACTATTAAACGTAAAAACGCCAAATAATGTATAAAAACAATACTACACATGATGAAAACCGAGTAAAATCGACCCTAATTATAGGAGTAAAATACTCCTATCACCCATCCCCCCGGTTCCGATCATGGAATAGATGAAATAAATTAAAAAATGGATTTTTGTTGAAGAAAGAGATCTTATTGGAACTGTCCATATCTATCATCCTTCAGAAACATATCACATCCCGGATATGGTGAAATAGGATGAATTGAGACGGTATTTTGTAAATACGTTATTATCTTGAATATATTAACTATTTCTTTATTTTTCGATTGCCTGGAAGGGACAAAAGAAACATCTTGCTCTTTCTTCAACAATTTCTGATCTCTAGTGGACACCGTAGGATTCGAACCCAGATGAAGTTCTGACGATCTGTCAGAGAAAAAAGAACGAATGGATCTTGTAGGATCCCAAGAAATTCTTCGATTTCTTCCAGAAGCAGATGATTATTCATCTCCTTCTCACCTTCCGTGAATAGCCGGGACATTGAGGAATATCCAGAAAGGCATTTAGGGAATTGGTCTGATTCTATCTCTGTTCATTCCGTTTGAAGAGAGGAAGGATCCTAAATAATCGATCTTTCTTTTAGTTGTTGAATCTTTCTTTGATTGATCAATGTGTGATATTCCGATTCCTCATTACTAATGGAATCGGTCTGATTCTATCTCAGTTCGTTCCGTTTGAAGAAAGGAAGGATCCCAAAGAATCGATCTTTCTTTTAGTTGTTGAATCTTTCTTTGATTGATCAATGTGTGATATTCCGAATTCTCACTACTAATGGAATCGAAATGATCTCTGGATTGATCAGAAGATCTCTTCCATTGGATAGAATTCCTTCCTTGAACAAAACTAGATCTTGTGGAATCATATTGAATATTTGACGATATATTCTGTGCCTTACTAAAAAACCGATCTTTGTTTACCAACCACACATTGTCTAACCAAATTCAATTCTCTCTCGATATGTTCCTCAAAAAATCTGATTCGTACGGATTATTCCCCCAACTAATGAAGAGATCTTGGCGGAATTGCCACATATGAAGAAACCCTCCACTTCAATTGATATTTTTTCACGAAAAGCAAACATGAGATAAAAAAAATCCAGTCTTTCACTAAGATTTTGAATAGCTGTCCCGAATTCAAGTTGATTCTGTTTCTCCCCTTCCTCAGAGAAAGACGATCGAACAATTCCCAATCATGGTCCTTGCGGATCGGATCATCCATATAATATACAAAAAGAAACTCCAGATATTTGATATCTTTTTCTTTGAATGAGATCTCAATTCCAGCGACGGTTTCATTAGATATCTTACAATTAGAATCCCTCTTTTTAGTTATTGGAAAAAATCAAGTACTCTCTTTCGGATCCAGGAAAGAGCTCTCAGAGATCTTTTTTCCTTTTGGAAGATACAGGAGCAAAACAATCAACCTATTGATATTGGAAGACCAAAAGGATTCTTCCAATGTATCATTTCTGGGTCCAATGGAATTCATAAGTATAGGAAGAAGCTTTGTCAAATAGAGATTTTTTCTTTCGACCATCTTTCGATTGTTAATACGATATATAAGGACCACTACTACAAATAGTACTACACCCTTGATCGTGAAATATCGATTTCTTGTTGAAACCCTGTGAATTGCGTGAAAGTAAGATACTCCAAATTCGGGAGTCCAAGAGTTTTATAAAACGTTCTTGATGGAAAAAAATGTGAATGAAAGATCCCACAGAATTGAATTGGGTCCATGAATCTAAGAAATAGTGAGAATTCTGGATCTCTCTCAATATCTCTCTCAATTTGAAAATCCAGGATTTGAATTGTATCAATGGAATCTCATCATCCATACATAACGAATTGGTGTGGTATATTCATATCATATAATATGAACAGTAAGAACTAGCATTCTTAGTGAGACTAGAACTCATAGGGAAGAAAATAGATTTGTGGATGGAATCAAATATGCAGTATTTACAGACAAAAGTATTCGGTTATTGGGGAAAAATCAATATACTTTTAATGTCGAATCAGGATCAACTAGGACAGAAATAAAGCATTGGGTCGAACTCTTCTTTGGTGTGAAGGTAATAGCTATGAATAGCCATCGACTCCCGGGAAAGGGTAGAAGAATGAGACCTATTATGGGACATACAATGCATTACAGACGTATGATCACTCTTCAACTGGGTTATTCTATTCCACCTCTTAGAAAGAAAAGAGCTTAAATCAAAATACTTAATAGCATGGCGATACATTTATACAAAACCTCTACCCCGAGTACACGCAATGGAGCCGTAGACAGTCAAGTGAAATCCAATACACGAAATAATTTGATCTATGGATAGCATCATTGTGGTAAAGGCCGTAATGCCAGAGGAATCATTACCGCAAGGCATAGAGGGGGAGGTCATAAGCGTCTATACCGTAAAATCGATTTGCGACGGAATGAAAAAGACATATATGGCAGAATCGTAACCATAGAATACGACCCTAATCGAAATGCATACATTTGTCTCATACACTATGGGGATGGTGAGAAGAGATATATTTTACATCCCAGAGGGGCTATAATTGGAGATACCATTCTTTCTGGTACAGAAGTTCCTATAAAAATGGGAAATGCCCTACCTTTGAGTGCGGTTTGAACTATTGATTTACGTAATTGGAAAAATAACCAATTAGGTTTACGAAAAAACCTAGAAATCGATCACTGATCCAAATTGAATACCTCTACAGGATAGACCTCAACAGAAAACTGAAGAGTAACGGCAGCAAGTGATTGAGTTCAGTAGTTCCTCATAGAAAATTATTGACTCTAGAGATATAGTAATATGGAGAAGATAAAATTGTTTCAAGCACCGACAGAACCAGAAGCACCCCTTGTTTCAAAGAGAGGAGGACGGGTTATTCACATTTCATTTGATGGTCAGAGGCGAATTGAAAGCTAAGCAGTGGTAATTCAAAAGATTCCCCGGGGAAAAAATAGAAATGTCTCCTACGTGATAGCAGTTCACGGTTACGGTCCAGACACCCAGCTTAGACGGCAGTGATTCAGTTCACGGTAAAAGGCGCATGTTGTGTAGGTTGAGACCCATACAATAGTCTAATTTGTAGGGTTTCATCTGGATCAAGTAATTGGTAATATTTTTATATATACAATTGTTTTACATATATACCGTTTGAATATTCATTTGTAAATGTGTGAACTCACTCAAAAATATTTATATTTCTGGTCATCCCCAATGTTTACCTTTCAGGTTATCAAGTACGAGGTCGGACTTCCACAATAATTGTGGAAGTCAATGTCTGCCATACCTCTAGAGCTGCAAGTAGTTAGATGCCGGGAAGTCTATCTTTTTGTTTACAGCAGTTCAAACTTATTTTGATAGACTATGATTTGAACTAATGTATATATATGATTGAAAAGCTGTCTTTTCTAAAATGCTTTAACCAGTTGTTTGAGATATACATTGATTTCATGTTTTTGGCATATTAGGATTGTATTGGAAACAGAGCATGTAGGGTCATATGAGATTAATGTTTGCGCTCTGTTTTCTTGAAATACAATCGGGATTTTATGAACTTGGTTTTCAGAAATGTGTTTTTCTTAAACGAGAAAAGGTTTTAACGGTATTTTTTGAAAACAGATCATACGTGATGTATGGTCTTGAATTGCGATCGCATTTTAATAAAGGTGTTAAAGTATTTCTGCAATGAGGTTGCAAACCTTTTTATGTTTTAAAACACAAAAAATTATAAAGGTTTTTAGGCTTGCTACGGGTTTCAGAGCAATCACTCCCATTCCCTAGCGCCGGTCTCAGCTCGAATTTTGAATGGAAATCGGGTCGTGACACTAATACAATCCTAACAATCATGAATCAAGAATAAACCCAAAATTTAAACTTCGTCTTCATCACCCAAACTTAGGGCCGAATGCCTTTGGCATTTTTCATATCCAAAATTCCAATCACAACAATACTTAACATAAACAATACACCAGATACATTATCCTCATGACTATTACAAATTCCCTATGCTTAAACACCATTCAAACACTTCCATTAAAAGATCAAAATTTTTAGAATTCATCTTACCTCCATGCCGTAGGTTCCTATTCTCCAATTCACTATCACTTTGCTCCAAACAAACTCAAGAACACATCACCTAATCATTTAAGCAGAATTCCCAGAATTCAATCTCAAAACCGAACTGAAACACTGAAAACCCTAACCATAAACACTCATCCTTACCTCAAATTTATTCCACAATCAAATAGAGGATCATTTCCTCCTTTCGTGGCCGCGAGAATCGCTCAATTCCGTTAAAAATTGAGAAAGATATGATAGTTTGAAAATGTTTGGTACGAACTTCAAAGGGGAAGAAAGAGTTGCTGGATTTTGCTAGCTGAAATAGAATGAATTGTTTAGTTTAAAACTCAATCCATTTTCCTTATATATTTATGAAAAAAGGTCTCCTTTAGTCATTAAAGAAATCGACTTAAACCGTTTCGATTTCTAACTTAAAACTTGTTCGATTTCGTCCGTCGAACGCTAAACCTTTTAGGTCCGATCAACTCCATATTATTTATTTATCACTTATGTTACTTAGTTCTGACTAAAGTGCCACTTTGGCTCAAAGTGGCTAAAAGCTCACTCTAGCTAAAAACGGTTAAGTTTCACTTAAACTCAAATTTCCAAATAATCGTCGTACTAACTTTCCGGAAATCCTTTTCCGATTAATTGTTATTAATATTTTACGAACATTGTCGTGAAAATTATTAGCTCAGAACGTATATCTTATTTTATATTAAGTCCCGCTAATAATTGGCCCAATAGTGATTCACTTGATAAATTTAGTCCAACTACGTTTCTTAGCTCGATTCTCACTTCCAACCTTTCGGTCCTTAATTTCATAATTTCCATATAGCACGTCCTAGTACTTTATTAGTATCTTATTAGATTACGGGGTATTACATATACATTTCTGATTTTTTTGCCTGGTGATTAAGTGAGTCATAATTCTTTGACAATAGGTCTGCAACAAGTTAATTTTGGAGAACACCTACATGCTTTCACGCGTAATGATTTGCATGATTTTAATCATGCTCGTAGTGAGTTGCGTGGGTCAGGTTTAGGAGCTATTATTGATGTGCATGGTATAGGTTTGCAACGTGAGACTCCTAATATTGATTTGCATGGGATGAACTATCATGCACGTGATAGGAGGATGCAGTTAGGTAAACGATTTTGCATAGGAATAATCATAATGTGAGTCTGTTGTTGTAGCATCGTGATGGGTTATGGGGACAGCTTATTCTTCCGTTCAAATATATTTGAAAGTCATTAGCTTCGCCTTAGGTTAAGTATTTTCTTGCTTTGCACAATAGAGTTCTATCACTCGATTTTTTGGTGAATTACTTTATTATTTCAGTGGATAATTTTTTGTGCTCGTTATGTAGGATGGTGGAAATGCAAGCTCATATTACTGTTCACTATAGATTTGCTAAGAATTTTTGGTGTGAGGCTATGCATAAGTTGGATGTTACTTTGACTTTTCCTATCTCAGTGGTGGATTTTATGACATAATGACATGAAATTATTCCCAGAGGTTTTTATTGGAAGCTGTGGCAGGTTTTTTGGTCTCTATGGGTGTGTGAATTATTGAAATGCAGGAATAGTAGAGTTTTTCAGAATAAATTACGTACCAAGCAAAGAAGTGGCGATCTTTAATTGTTTCTCGAAGGCGGTTTTTATTTTCAAGATATTTAATAAAATAAATTCTTATTCGGGTTTGCATTTCTTTAAAAGTTCTTATTGTATCTTGTTCTACGGATTTCAATTTTATTTTTTTGGTTTTTTCTTTTAGTCATAACTCTTAGTGTGTCAGCTAATGAGTACCATTTTTTGTGCGAAAATTTTGATGTCACATCTTGTGGCTTTTAATGTAATTATTATTCATAAAAAAAGTTTCATGTTTAATAGATTTCCAGTTTATTTCCAGCTTTTCAGTTATTGCAAATTTTATCTATTCTATTATGATTAAAGATTATATCTATTATTTTTTGTATAGCATGATATTAATAATTGGAAGTATATCAGTAAATTAATAATCTCAATAAGATGATAAGTCATAAAATTTAATTGTGTGCATGAACTCGGATCTTTTAGTACGATGTATATGGTCATAGGCATCTAAAAGTGAGTTAGATATATTAATTGGTATAAAAGGTAGTTCTAACACAATCAGGTGATGATTTCATTCTAGATCAGGTCACGAGATTGTAACAAATTTAAGTGAAACCAACCACATCAAATTCACAGACCGTTCGTCCCGTTTTCAAATATTATCACTTATCTAATTTAATATAAGCTCGCAATAACTTTCATCAGCTTATAAAATTTTCATGTTTGTTAGATTTCCAGTTTATTTCCAGCTTCTCAGTTATTGCAAATTTAAGGACTATATAACATTTTATTTCCAGCTTTTCCAGTTTATTAGTGAATATAATTTTATTATGATTATTGCGCCTTTCTTAAAAAAAATCACCAATTTCTATTAAAAAATAAAATATTGAAATTATTATTAAATATTGACCCTAAAGTATAGACTAGTTTATCAAACAAATTGAATTTAAATTAGATTGATTGTATAATATAAAAAATTAATCAATTTAATTTCTTTTTTCGGGAGAAAGATAGGTGTTAGTTGTTGGAATGCTAATTATGATTAAGAATTCAAATGTAATGAAAAAATAAAATTAAGTGTATAAATGGTCATGGGAAAAACTAAAATATATAGATAATTAAAACATTAAAAAATTGATATATGATTTGTCTCATATAAAAAGACACACATTGTCATAATTATAATGTCCCATTTAAAAAAAATAATTTTTTTTGCCAATTTGTTTTTTAAACTTCTAATAGTTTAATGATAAAATACAATTTATTAATTAACAAATAATCAAATTATTATAAAGCAACAAATGTTATTAACGTCCATGACTATTTGTTTTAATGGTTTATTGTTCTCTTTAGTAACAGAAAATAATAATAAAAATTAAAGATATATAATTAAAAAGACTAAGATAACAACATAATAATATGAATTAAGTCTTCTAAATTCCATATAAACTTAACTGAAATTAATTAAATTGAATAGATGAAATATATATTTAATCAAAATTATATTTCAAAGATTTTAAATGCATTTATACTTAGATAAAATTATGTAGAACAAATTTATTAATTGTCTAAAAAATATATATTTATAATTAATAATTTAAAAAGCTCTTGAGTATTGATCATGACACACAAAACGAGTGGTATGTTTTAGAAATTTTTATGATCTGATGATTTTAACTTCTACATAAACTGATAATTGATGAATAATCATTGGTATAAATATTCCTAGGATGACTATTTATTTTAAATATTTTTGAAATCGGGTGACTTAAAATTTTGTTTATTTATAGAGAAATTCTTAGATAAATCGAGTCTACCACGTCATCCGTAAGTTAAACCATTCATAATGCAACACGCAATAAAATGATGGCAATATCATAATATCACCATTAAGATGGATGCATTTATTGCATAATTATTACGATATTGTCATCATTTTAATGAGGTGTTATATTATAAATGACTTAATTATGGTAGACTCGGTCTACCTAAAAATTTCTCCTATTTATAACAAAGGAGTTAAACACATTAATAATATTACTATAGCAACGATTAAAAAAAAAAATCGAAATGGAAGGCCCATATGGTGAAATTAGAAGAAATGCTTATCCCGGGGTTAGGGAACACAACCACGTGCTTGCTCATGGCCTTCACGCTCAAAACCCTCAATTTAAGGACTAGTTATTTATTAACCATTACATATTTTATAAACTTTTAAAATATTAATGTGGTTTTCGAGCGTGTGTATGGTGGAACATCTTTTCTTTTAGTATTTTTTTCCCCAATAGGTAGCTTACAAAGCAAGGAACTAATAAGCTAGGATATATTCATAAAAAAAAAAACTGGGATATTTTAAAACATTATAATTTCTAAACTTAGCTTTTTCCAACTGAACCAGATGATGAACTTCCTTGTTATTCGTCCTTTTGATCCATATGATTTGGTAATCTTCAAAGGAGGGTAAAAGTAACCAAATATCATGACAGAGACCCCAACAAGAGGCCAATAAACAAGAACCTGAATTGACCGAGTTGGAATCTGGATGGCATCTCCTTTAAAGATCACCTTCCGCCAGTCTTTCCTTTTCGCCACAGAATAGCTTCTCCGAGCGCTATGAATTCCATGATGCCCGGATCCCAAACATCTCTAAAGGAAAGAGCAAATTTGCCCAAGAGAGTGCCCGAACTAGATTTGGCTAGTCCCGCTACCGAGCCAACCTTGAGCCTTGAATTTACACCACCATTATAAGTGATGATTATAGAGTCTTTTGAGATATGAGTCCCTGATGGAGGTAACCTTGGCTGCCTGGAAGTTAGTCTCTCCATTGCTTTGACCTTAACGAGATCGGTGGCTTGGCCGTCTTCGAATTCCTTTCGAGATTGCATTGATGCAGGTTTGTTCTTCTACTGTCCAATGTAGGGCTTGAAATATTTTGGCATCTCTCGCCTTTCATATTGACCAAATTGTGAAGACAAACAGAAATATGAGTTTATCCGAATGCTGCTGGGCAGATAAGCTGCTAATCTTAAATTTCCAAAGCAAATCAAAGGAGTTATCTGGAAGAGCACTAGCATTAAGATGGAGTTCAGACAGGAACCACACACGCTGGGCAAAATGGAAACCGAAGAAGACATGAAACACTGATTCCTCATCTTGATAATGAGGGCAAGCCAGGTTACTTTCAATTCGCCTATTCAACGCTTTAGTTACCGGGATACCGTTATGGAGAATTTTCCAGATGAAGATGCAGATATTATTAGAGATGTTTAGAGCCCAAAGGTATTTCCAATCCTGTTTTTCAAATCTTATAGTTGAGTTCCTCAAAACCTCATGAGAGTGTCTATGGCTCAGATGAATATAGTTTTCTGATTTAACAGAATAACATCCATCCTTATTATAATGCCAGATTAGTCTATTAGGGGCAAACAATAATGGATGGGTAAGGAGAGGATGAGCTCTCCATCGGCATCACTAAATATGGACTTAATCAAAATTTCCTTCCAACAATTGTTCACTGAATCTATAAGGTCTGAAACCTCCCTGGGGATCTGATGCTCACTAATTCCAGTTCGCACCTTAGGTAAAAATTCATTGTCTCTAGGAATCCAGGGATCAAGCATAGTTCTGATGCGAGAGCCATTATTACACTGCCATCTAAGACCTTTTTTTAGTAGGGCCAAACCTTTAAGGATGCTCTTCCAACCCCAAGAGGGATTGGAACCTCGAGTTGCTTCCAGCAGAGAGGAGGAACGAAAATATCTTCCTTTAAGTAATTGGTATATGATGCTGTCTGGATTATTCAAAATATTTCAGCTCTGCTTGGCCAGTAGGGCAATGTTGAATACTTCCAGATCTCTAATACCTAATCCTCCTTCTCACTTGCTTCAGCACATCTTGGTCCAAGCCACCCAGGCCGTACGCCTGTCTTCACCATGCTGCCCCCACCAAAATTTGCCAATGAGGCTGTTGATACGGCTACACAGAGATTTGGGCTTCAAGAAACACATCATAGCATACACAGGTATAACCATGAGCACAGATTTAATAAGCACTTCCTTGCCTCCCTGCAAGATATATTTTGTTTTCCATCCACTTAGCTTATTTTGAAGGGTCATTAATAGGCTTGCAAAGGTGATGTTTTTTTATCTATGGATTTGAGCTGGAAAACATAGGTACTTGTCTACCGAAGTCATCGAGGAGAGATCCAGCGAGCTCATGACATTATCCATGATATTTGAATGAGTATTCCCACTAAAGAAAACTGAGGATTTCCCTAGGTTGATAATTTTCCAGTAGCCTTACCATAATGGTTTATAATTCTTCTAATGGCATCAATAGTGGTTGAATTGATCTTTGCAAATATCAGTGAATCATCTGCAAAGAATAGGTGACTTTATTGCGGGGCAGTAACGATTAATGCTGATACCTGCTAATTGCTTGTTGGCAATTTCTCTCTTTATCATGTGGGATAAACCTTCTGCACAAAAAAAAAATAACAAAGATGAGAGAGGGTCTCCTTGTCTCAGTCACCTGGAAGGTTGAAAAAAAATCCTTTAGTTCTCCATTGATAAGAACATAATATGTAACAGAGGTAATGCAATTCATGATCCAGCCAGTAAATTTATCATCAAATCCCGAAGCTTTGAGGATTTCTTTCAAATAACCGCATTTTACTCGGTCATAAGCCTTGCTAATATCCAGTTTCACCACTAGATAGTCGCTTTTTCCCGTGGTTTTAATTTTGAGGAATTGCAACAATTCATGGGCAATCAAGATGTTGTCTGAAATCGCTCTCCCTTAAATGAAGGAATTTTGAGAACTAACTACAATCTGAGGAAGCACTTTCTATAATCTGGCTGCAATGATCTTGAAGATTACCTTATAAAACACTGAACATAGGCTAATTGGTCTGAAGTCAATCACCGAGGTTGGAGTTTGAACATTAGGGATAAGGGAAATGATTGTATGATTTAGACTACACAGAAATATTCCTCCATTGAAAAACTCTATGACTAAATTGGTAATATCAGGACCTATTATGTACCTGAAATGATGAAAAAGAACCCATGAACATCTTTTCACTCCTCCTTGAGTTAACATGTAAATACTCGAAGTTTAATTTAAAAAAGAGAAAAGGGACTTCAAATGCCCCTAACGTTTATCTCAGAATCAATTATGCCCTCATGATTCAAAAAAGTGCAAATATACCCAAATATTTTTTAACGGGATCATTTAGGACAACAATGTTTTTTCAAAAAAGGGTCATGTATTCTCCTAACCGTGTTAAATGCAAGAGCCTAAATGAGTACATTTTAAAACGTTAGAGGTATATTTGCACATTTCCAAATCACGAAGACGTAAATGATCCTGAGACAAATGTTAGGTGCATATATGTCGACCTTTATTCCTTTAAAAAATATTTAATTTGATATTAATGATTTTTTTACTAAAAAAATCTAACTAGGTTATGTTAGAGTTTTAGAGTAGAGAAGAAAAACATAACAGTAAATAAACTTTAAATTTCATTTTTCCTCTAACACACATCTGCTTCTTAATGTCATTAGATATATAGGAGATAACATAATCAAAATAATCATTACATGGACATCTACATCTTACATTACCATACTTTCAACCATACTTCTAATCCTACTCTAATCAGTAACCTAACATCACATGCTGAACTGTGATCTGTCAGCACTATAATATCAAAAACTAATACAAAATACATAATTTGAGCTTCTAGAGTATCTTTAAATGTCTCACAAGTTAACAGGTCAACATTTGTTTATGGAAAAACAAGAACCTTGCAAAGCAAGAGACCCGCACAATTACACTGAACTAAACTTGGACTATCAACTATGCTCCATAGTAAGTCATTATGCCAGACTTGCTGCCATTAAAAAAGAAGGTCTTCAAACCATATTCGAGCTTCACCTGGTTCTGCCATCGCAGCCAACTAATGAGCTAAGATATTTGCTGTTTTTGGAGAGTGTTTCCATTTGATTGTTGAGAAACAATTTGATGTCTCATAGCCTTTATATCTGCTAGAATATCTCTAACAGCAGTGAGGAATTTACTGTGCTGATTCAACGCATTAATTAGAGTAGCACAGTCTAATTCAATAATGACCGCCTGGAAAGCACAGTCCCTCGCAACTTCTAATCCCCGAAGTATGGCTTATACTTCTGTATCAATAACCTGGGATCTCACAGAGATGAGCTTCGTTCCTACCAATGTTGTTAAAACTGTGTTTTAACACGCACAATGTTACGATTTTACAAGTTAAAATGTTTCAAACGATTCAACACATTTTAAAAATCGCATTTTAATAAAATCACTGTAAAATCGTGAGTTAAATCAATAAAATCGATAAAATCAGTAAAATCGTGAGTTTAACTCCTACAATTGTAATGATTTTAAATTTCTCAATGTTATATAATACAAACAAGAGTTATGACTTTTACTTGGGCTTTTGAAATTAAACCAAACATAAACCCACCATCTTTAATTAAAGGGTTTTTCTAAAACTGTTTTTTTTTTTTGAAATTTTTGTAAAAATATTCGTTTTCGCTAGTTTATTAGTAAATTATCGATAACTCATTAATAGATTAGAGGTAAAAGGAGTATTTTTTATAAAAAAAATTGAAAAAATGAGATAGGATAATTTCCCTAATTAATCATGGGCATACATACTTATCAAAGAAAGACAAAAATATTAGCCACAAGCAGAAAAAATGCCCTATATAATTACCTTTTTCGTTATTCTTTAAATTCATTTTACTACTTCTATTTTTTAACTATAAGTTGTATCATATATGTTAACAACTTTTCTGATGTTTTAAAGAAAATTTCCTACATTATACTATTTTTCTATTTTATTTATATTTTTATATTTTTTTTGTCTTTATTTTTTTAATTTTTTTTTTACGAAAAATACCTTCTTCTTTTCTTAATTTCACAAATACATTTTTTTTCACTTTTTAATGATTATTTTCTGGTGTTTTTTTTAATTTTTTATCGTGTTGTTAGTGTAATTATGATGTTTTATAGTGTATATATTGCGTTTTTAGTGTAATTATGATATTTTATAGTGTAATAATAGTGTATATATAGTGTATCTATGCTATTTTTATAGTATTTTTATAGTGTACTACAAAAACACTGCAAATACACTAGAAAAATACTATAAATACATCAAAAATACACTATAACATAAATACACTATAACGTAGATACACCATAAAAACACTACAAATACACCATAAATCAATTTATTTTTTACAAAATCAGTAGCAGCAAAATAAAAAAATAAATTTATGAAAAAAAAAACAAAATAATTATATGAATAATAAAAGAATTGTATAAACATAAAAATAATAAATCTACAAGACACTCTTTACAAAAAAATCTAATTTATCACAAAAACCCTAAAAAAATTACAAATATCTAAAAACGACGTCGATGAATCCATCAGAAGAAACGCGGCGACGAGAAAATCATTAGAAGAATCGCGACGCTGAAAGATCCACAAAAAAATGCGATGGGAACAAACTACGACAGAAAATACACCGGAAGACGTGTGACGGCGAGATGAAAGAAAGCGGTTATTGGAAAAAAAGAAGATGGAGAAAAATTTGATAGGAAGAGAAGTGGAAAGGAAGAGAAAAATTTAATAGGAAGAGAAAAGCAGAGAGAAAGAAAATTTGTGTTAGGAGAGAGAAAAGGTATGCTGGCTATGAGAATCAAATGACCTAAAATGAAATAAAGTCCTAATATTATAGTAGGGTATTTTTGATATTATGTGTTAAATAAGGACAGGGAGGGGAATTATAAAAAGATGGATAAAAAAGTTGTAAATATGTTTTAAAATGAGTATTTTGAAAATAATCTCTTCTAATTTTGGTATTTATTGATTCTTTTAAAATTAACCGCCATATCATTAGCAATGAGAATAGATATTGTTGGAATTGTTTATCTGAGGTCGAATCAGGGCTGCACATCGTCTTACATTGCTCTATCGTCTGGAGTTTTTGGTGCCATTTTATTCGCCGCCTTAAGGTAGATTACTCAGGCTTAGTTTTTCTTTGTATTCGTAAGAATGTCATGCATTACAAATATCACAACTCTTCATTCGTTTATTATGGAAATGATGTGTTTAATAGTCTAAATTTCCTAGCTAGAGATTGATTTCTTTCCGGTTTTCCGGTGTTGTATTCCAAATCTTTTTTTGCCTTCCTCATCTGGAGAAAGTGCTAATTCATCTATCATTTAAAAAAATGTACATTTTACATTTATCTTTTGGAATTAAATATCATTATTTATTTTTAGTTTAATTAAATATTGAATTTTATTTTTTTATTTATCTACAAGTTCTTTTATTCTTTATATGAAACAGTGTTATATATGTTTACAATTTTCTTATAATATTAATTTCAATTATTTTTCATTTTTAAATTACAATAAATAAAAATATTTTACATTTATTTTTTTACATAAATATTGATCCGTTATTTTTAGTATAACTAAATATTGAATTTAATTTTTTATTTATCTACAAGTACTTTTACTCTTTATATGACTTTTTATTATATAAAAACAAATAATTGTTAAATCATGTTGTAAATAAAATATTGATGTAAAAAATGATATATAATTAAATAGAATTAACTAAATATTTATTAGCATTGTTTAATACTTTTAAAACTCGTTAATTTTTGAATGCCTTGAACTCGCGCGAATATAACCGTGAGTGTGGTAAGAACTGGTTCTTGGTCAGAACACGGAAGTTTCCCGTCTCATCAATACGGTTCCATCGGTTCAAACAAGGGTCGATTACGAGTTTGGTCTGTCCCTGAACACGGCTTGGAAGTTTCTAGGTTTTAGTTTAATGGGCTCGATTTACATTGTTTTTTGCCCGTAAAGTGCATGAAAATAAAGTACATCAAATTATTTACGTCTAGATTAAAACCAGGTCTGGTTCCGAGCCCGAAAGCCTGGAAGTTTGGAAAATCGAGTTCTAGGGAAGGGGGAAGAACACACGATGCCGCCACCCTCAGTGTCGGCGGCGACATCATGTACTGTCGGCGCCGGCAGTATCAGCCGGCGGCACCGGCCATCTGGGTTGGTGGCGGCGTCATTTGGGCACGAAAGAAAATTAGGTCGTTTTTCATCGTTTTCAGCTCCGTTTTCATTCGTTTTAACTCTGCTTTTCGTGTAAAGACAGCAAAAAACGCATAAAAATACAAGGAATGCAAATATGGCAATTGCAGAGTGTTAACAACAGATTTTGAACACTAGATTACAATTTTCCAGCAACTTTAAGCAAGTATTTTTTTCATGGTTAATAAACTCAAAAACAGCCTAAACATGCATTTTAGGTGTTCTAAACTACTGCCTTTTTGGATTTAAGCATACAAAACTTATTAATTCAGCCACTAACATGCTTTTTCATCAATTTCATGGCATTTTATTAAAAATACGTAATTGGGCAATTAAAAATGACTCTTGGGACCCTATGGGTTTGGGTATGGTCAATTTTAGTCTATAAAACTTGCAAATTGGTCATAAACTTCTAAGATATTGCAGTTAGTCCAATTTCTGGACTTAGATTACAATCTTTTTGGATTTTTATAAGCTAACGCCTGCTTATATTCCAGCAAGCAAATCGATAGCTCATCACCAGGACAAATTTTTCTGAAAATTATAATTCGACACTTAAGTCCCTTATTACTTTTTACATGTCTGAAAAATAGGTGTCTACCGTAACCTTGTCTACTCGTTTGACCAAATATTTAAAAAGTGGCCTTTCTGGTTTCTAATTAGTCTATTCCAGGTTTTACAGAGATACTTCTAGCTTAAGTACATAATTGTAATGATAGATAACATGACATGATAACTCACTCCAATTCCCTCTTATTTTCAAAGGTAAATCATAATACCATCAGGCTGCAATACCCTGAAATGGTATAAGATATGATCAAAGAATTTGTTCCTTATTCAGTACAATAATTAGACATAGTAAGAATAAATTGATTTACATCAGTTCCACGGTCAACCCTACCATTAAAACAGCTAAAGTCTGGCATTTTGAACTTTGCATGAAGTTTTTCATCATCATCTAGCAAATATTCATCCAGATTAATAATGGGATCCATGCTATTATTTAACATGTTGGCTTGCATTTTCTCCACTCTCTTAGTTAGATTTTTAATAGGATATGGATATTGTTATCTCATAGTCTCAAATATTTCTTAATTTTATCTTTCTTTAGCTTCTCACTTATGAGCTCTTCCTTTTGCTGCTCTTCTTAGCGGTAAATGTTGGATCCTTCTCTAGATTAATAATCATATCAGTTCAAGGTGTCATGTACTCAGAAAACAAGTTGTTAATCTTGATAATTTATTCTGCAAATGATTCCTTGAATTCATTCTTTAGTTGATCCATTACCGCCTTAACTAATTTCAGCTTCTCGTCATTTTATCCTGACATCTTGAGTGATCGACTTTCGAGTAGAGGTGAACCCGCTTAACTGATGCGCCTAGATAACTGCTTTGAAGACATAGGATTCTTGGGTAAGTTTGTAGGGCTTGGTAACCTAATTAGTCTACCATAGTGTCTTTGCCAACGATGGTGTGGGAAAGTCTAATGACAGCATGCATAAGAGGTTAATATCTTGATGCATGATATGCATGTTCATGATATATAAGGTTAGTCAACATGTCAAAGGTAGCATTTTGTACAGTTTATATCACACAAACATGTAATTCGGATATTAAACTCCCTGGATCACTAAATTTAGATCAGATTACAGAAAGGTCACTAAACGGACTTTTATTACAAAAATATCACTGAAGTTAACAATTTGTTACAACGGGAAGTCACTCGCAAGAAGATACATGTCTCGTCGGATTTGTCCACATCATACATGCCTCATATGCAACGTTAGACGAATTTAATATTGGTTTAATAAACATTTAGGGATCATTTTGGACTCTTTACATTAATAATTAAATTTAGTTTAACAAAAATTTAGGAATCATTTTGGACTCTTTGCATTAATAATTAAATTTAGTTTAATATTAGTTTAATTATTAGTTTTTAACATCAATTAAAACTAAAATAAAATTCTAATTAATTTAATCAAATCAAATTTAACCTAAACCTAATAAATCAAAATTGTCCGTCTTCTCAGGTGGGAGGACATGTTCGGCGGCAGCGCTGCATCTCCAAGAACGGTGACGGGTGCAGATCCTCTCCGGCCAGCAACAATAACTTCCCTTTCTAGACCGGCGACAAGTGCACTTGTAGATCCAAGAACGGCGGCAGAAGCCACAATATAAACAATCAAAGAAAGAATTTCTAAAGGATCCATGCAAACAGTGTGTAGATAATTCAAATTCGCGTATATAAGAGTAGAGAGCAAGAAGCATACCCGGATTTTAGAATCTACAGAAGAACTCTCAAACTTTGTCTAGACAAAAAAATAAAAACATCAGTGAAATTAAAAAAAAAAACGATTTTCTCTTTATTTTGAATTAAACAGTACAAAAACAATCAAAATTCAGGCGAGCCTGGACGAAGTTAAGTGTACCTGAGAAGGATCTGTGAGAAATGAGCCTGAAATTTCTTACAAATCTAAGGAATTTGACGGCATTAATGCCGTTGCTGCTCCTAATTGATCAGTGTAGTATTGTTGCCATTGTCTCTTGATTTTCAGTGAGGTGATAGAGATGGAGCTGTGATTTACAAGAGAAGAAGTGTGGAGCTGCTGCGCGTGAGTGATAGCAGGCAGTGGTGGTGACTGGAGAGGAAGAATGGTGGCCCAGAATAATGAAGAAGATGAGATGAATTTAGGTAAATTAGATTTAGTGGTTAATTATATTTAAAACCCTGAAAAAAATGAAGTTAGGTTCCTACATTTTTATGGGTTAATGACATATAAAATCACCACCTTTACACGAATTTTCAAAAATAATTCGACTTTGAAAACGTGTCAATTCAGGTCATCACCTTTTATTTCTTTTTAAAAACAACATGGATACATTTTTAGATAAAATTTTGCTGACTTGCACACCCGATGGGTCTGCCATGTGTCCTGCCACGTCAGCAAAAACGCTATTAATATTGCCGATGTCGTTTTTGAAAAGAAACAAAAGTTGGTGCCCTTAATTGACATGTTTTAAAAGTCAAGTTATTTTTAAAAATTCGTGTAAAGGTGGTGATTTTATATGTAATAAACCCCATTCATTAATGAATTAATATGATTTTTAAACTTTTATTAATTAAAATTCGTCTGACATGGCATATGAGGCATGTATGATGTGGACAAATCTGGCGAGACATGTCATCAAAAATGATGAGTTCTGTGCGAGTGACTTCTTGTTGCAACAAATTGTTAACTTCAAGTGACACTTTTGTAATAAAAATCCGTTTAGTGATCTTTCTGTAATCTGACCTAAATTTAGTGATTCGGGGAGTTTAATATCCCATATAATTCCTTCCAACCTTATTTCTCCGCATACGTGATGTTGGAATATGCCTAGAATTCTAATTCCTATTTGTATTAGGACTCTATTAATGAAGTGTTTGGGAGAAGGATAACTTTGTTATCATTGGCTAACTAGGAAGTATAAATCCAATTAGGATTAATATTCCTAATGCCATATAGATTATTTACTCACTATATATAGCCTACCTTATTCACCTTTTAGAAGACACCAAAACCGAACACACAATGTAGACATTGATGTGAATAAGGGAAAAAAGGGGTGTGTGTGATGTGAGGAATATAAGTTAATTCTTACCCTTTTGGGTTACTTCTTGTAGAGAAAGAAACACTTTGTGGGTTTTTCTTCTAAGGGCATATTTATTAGAGATGTTCTCTATTTGGTGATTCTCCACCAATTTTGTACTCCTTTTGATGATTAGTGGATGGCTCGAATCTTTCGCCCGTGGATGTACGCTTTAAAGCAGAACCACGTAAATCTCTTGTGCTATTTATTATTTTGCTATATTGTTATTTGTTGATCAAATCCATAATTAAATACCTACCAATGGTTTCGATTCCGCTGCGCATACCAATCCGGTCAAGAACCGGTCACGACAATTGGTACCAAAGATTCAACAATCGGTATCAATGTTACAACAATTGGTATCGGAGCCAATTTGGTTTTCAGATTCAATTTTGGATTATGATTATGATGGCAAAGTATTATTTGGAGGATTTCGCAAGGCGCAATTACTTGACACAAAGAAGATTATTTGGAGATAGAGAAGCCACCAAATTTGGAAGTGCCGAAAGTTGTCAATTGAAGACAGACTTGGGTATTAAAATTCTTAAGGAGATTTTTGTGATGGAGATTAATATGCTACTTTAAACTACAAAGAAAAAGGTATGACTTTTCTAAACACACAACTATTTGAGGATTTTATAGAGCTTTTGTAAGATGAATGATTGGGGTAATCTCTTTATACTCTCATAAAATTCTATTAGTAATATAAAAATTGCTTTTAAGAGTTTGTTGAATGAAGAGTTTGTTTGGGTATAATCAGATTTTGATAAAATCATGATATAGCAAAAGAGATTTTGTTTGATTAAGTAGCAATCTTAGACACAAGATGAATTACAACGTTTGTAATTTGAAACGGCGTCACTATTGAATCGCTCATAAGCCAATTTGTTTGGAGATAGGCAGAATATTTTTTATCCAAAATTTATGCAGATTCAGGTTGTTCATATCACATATGTGCCAATTTCGATTGGTTTTCCGTCTACAACTGAGTTGATAGTGGAGTGTAGTTATGGGTAACGGTCAATACATGCAGAATTTTGGGATTTTGGTTCAGTCAAGGACAAGATGCATAATGAGGCAGTTAGAACAATAATGTATGTTCAACATGATTTCTATATGCACATGTCTGGTATCTCAATATATAAAACTACGAGTTTTATGGGTTATTTGGCGATGAAGTGAGATTGGATGCTGCACTTGTGATGTATGCTCATTGGGTTGGTCGACTTATGAAGATTAAGGGATATGCTACGACCTCAACATTTGTTTTTTGATTTAATCATTATAGGCTACTAATGACATTTGTTTCTGGTATCAGTTTTAATACCAACAAAATTCGAAGCTTCGTGAAATTTTGATTGATACACCCGAAGATAGTAAATCTTCAAGTCATTTTGGTTTCAGCAAGTTCAAGACGTTCTTGAAGCTTGTATGGTCCTCCTCAAAGAACCTCTTTTGGAATAAGTTCAGTTTGGACTTAAATGGAGAAGGTGGAGCACAACAGTAATCACAGTTTATTGGAGAATTCAAGTCAAGGTGGAGATTGTTGGAATATGCCTAGAATTCTAATTCCTATTTGTATTAGGACTCTATTAATGAAGTGTTTGGGAGAAGGATAACTTTGTTATCATTGGCTAACTAGGAAGTATAAATCCAATTAGGATTAATATTCCTAATGCCATATAGATTATTTACTCACTATATATAGCCTACCTTATTCACCTTTTAGAAGACACCAAAACCGAACACACAATGTAGACATTGATGTGAATAAGGGAAAAAAGGGGTGTGTGTGATGTGAGGAATATAAGTTAATTCTTACCCTTTTGGGTTACTTCTTGTAGAGAAAGAAACACTTTGTGGGTTTTTCTTCTAAGGGCATATTTATTAGAGATGTTCTCTATTTGGTGATTCTCCACCAATTTTGTACTCCTTTTGATGATTAGTGGATGGCTCGAATCTTTCGCCCGTGGATGTACGTTTTAAAGCAGAACCACGTAAATCTCTTGTGTTATTTATTATTTTGCTATATTGTTATTTGTTGATCAAATCCATAATTAAATACCTACCAATGGTTTCGATTCCGCTGCGCATACCAATCCGGTCAAGAACCGGTCACGACAATTGGTACCAAAGATTCAACAATCGGTATCAATGTTACAACACGTGATATTGGTGAAGTTTGAATCTCGGATTATGACCAATCAATAGGGAATGCTAGTTCGATATTTACAGGCAACACACTCTTCTAATTGTTCTATATAATACAAATGATATTATCACTGTAATAACAATTGGTCTTTAACATCATTGATTAAAAATGTGTATGGCAATTACTTTTGAGGCCAAAAAATAGGAAATGAGTTGAGGGCCTTTATGAAAAAATTAGGTAAATAAGCTTTATTAATTTAAAAAAAAATAGAAGCCGTCATAGAGAAGTTTGGTAAACAAGCATTACCTAAATTCTAGATCTAGTTTTGAATGTTTGTATACAGTGGCGGAACCAGGAATTGTTTCAAGCCCGGGCTAAACAACATGCAATAAATAATATATAAATTTTTGCATAAAAGTTATATTAATAATAAAAAAATATCAATAAATTCTTACATTAGTCAATAGCGGGAAGGCAATTGTATTCTTCGCGTTTGCAAACCTTGCAAGCGTTGTAAAATGGGCTCGTCGTCAATCTTCACAAAAAAAAATTCTCAATAAAACATGATAAGCTGTCGCTTAGAAATTCATCCCCCATTTTATTACGCAAATCGGTCTTGATGATATTTATTGCTGAAAATGCCTTTTCAACTGAAGCAGTTGAAACTGGCAAAACCAATGTTAATTCAATCAATCGATAAATAAGGGGGTAAACAGTGTACTTCTCTATTTCAACCATCTTCTTTGCAAGTTCCCCGATTCCCACAAGTTCAAAAAAATCAGCACTTTACCTCACATCATGTATGTATATCTCCAATTGATCACTCAACAGAATCAAATCAAATGTAGAAAAATCTTCTGGATAAAGCTCGGCAAGACGATGCAATTTCAAGGCATCAAATCTAGGAAACGATTGTCGTGGATCAAGACAGGTTAAGCAAGAAAGCAACTCTAGATTTCCTTTAGAGAAACGGTCATTCATCTCTTGCACAATCACATCAATAACCTAATATAAGGAAAAAAAATAAAACTAAGAGAATTATGAAGTGTAATAATAATAAAAAGAATAGCATATTTAAAACATTACTAACCTCAAAAAATATTTCCACACGGAAATGACGAGAATATGTTATAGTTTGACCTTCACGTTCTAACCGCCAACGATTCGGTAAACTATCTTCCAAATTAGGTACATCGATAGAATTTTTAACACAAAACTTGTCAATCTCATCAAAAAGATCATTCCATCCATCCTCCCTAAATGATTGGAACTTGACATTTATAGCACGTACCATGTCTAATCATTGACAATATTTTGATTTTTCTCTTGCAAAACTTGTGATAATCGATTTGTAATTGCCAAGACTTTTTTTATCAAATGCAAGGTGAATACGAATTCAAAATTTTCCATTCGGTCAAGTAAATCCAAAGCTGCACCTTTTTCCTTTGAACCAGTCGCATCATCATGCACATTTCCATGCACTTCCATTACTGAAGACCACATTAATAATATACGAAGTATCGTTTGATAATGAGAACCCCATCTTGTGTCTCCAGGTCTTACAAGACTTGTCTCTTGATGCAACCCTCTTCCTGAAGAAATTTCACCATTTTCCAATTGTGTGACCATAAGATCATGTTGACTTTGTCTGAGTGCATCTTTTCTTTTTCATGAAGCTCCAACAGTGTTCACAAGCATGGATAAATAACTAAATGAATTCTCAACAATTGGTAATGTTTTTGCAACAGCAACAACTGCCAATTGAAGCTAGTGAGTAAAACAGTGAACATACCTAGCATAAGGATTATCATCAAGTATGAGCGATTTTAAACCATTGAATTCTCCACACATGTTTGAAGCCCCATCATATGCTTACCCTCGTAGTCTAGATATTGAAAGTCCATACTTTGCAAAAAAATTGTTAATAGTTTGTTTTAAAGTATGTGATGAAGTATCTGCTACATGCTCAACTGAAAGAAACCTCTCGAGAATCTCTCCATGACGTATGGAATTAGCATTGAATTTACTAAATTTGAAATGGCTGATTTTGAAATTTCATTTTATGAATATAAGTATGGAATTAGCCTTGAATTTAATGTAATTTGGTCTAGAGAAAATGCTTATTTTGAAAATTTAATTCCATGAAATTGGGGGTTGGACTTGAAAACTTTAATTGCGCATTAGATTTTGAAATCGAATTTGATTTTTTTTATTGATTGATAGGCTCAAACCCTTATATTGACATGACTCGGTCACAAAGAAGGATATATTGGGTAAGTCCTCATGGGAAGTAACTAAGCTTTGCATGGATGAGCTTATAGTCTGGTTGTTCTTTTTGGTAACTCGGCTAGGTCCCCATAACAAAATATACAATTTCACTCTCCATCATTTAAGTACAACAGATTGAGGTACTAGGCTATCACGGCCCAAAATCGAGGGCCGCGACCGGCGCTAGAAAACGGGAATGGTTGATCCGGAACCCGTAACAAGTCAAAAACCACTAATAATATTTAGCAAAATCAAACATAGCATCAAGAATAAAAGGTTTTCTAAAACTTCTTTAAACATAAAATTTGAAAACGTTGAAAACCTTTCTCAAAATAGATGCATAAGTCATAGGTACTAGGGACTTACCGTGCGATAACTCTATCAAGCATTGCCCTGCGCAACATACACTCCATACTTAACCAATTCCAACACAGGAAATTTGCAAAACATCACACAATTATAAAGCGCAGTTTTTAAACCAAAACTGTGTTCATATAAAATGTTGTAACAGAGTGAATAACCGGAAAATCGTTTGATACAAAATTTGGTCTACTACTAGTACCAAAGCTTTCCATAAATGCTTTGAACTGAGACTTCCGGAACATAGAATGGAAACTCAACCACTTTTTCATATCAAAATCCTGAAAGAAAACACTATTTGAGGGTCAGATAATGCTGAGTGAATTCATATAAATCCTATCGAGTATTAACTAAAAACATAAATCATAAGTATATGCATCCAAATACGGAAACAAATAAAACCCTAAGCCATTACGTTTATTATTAAGTTCGTGTAATTTTATATTACCACAAAGCTTCGTTATTGGGTCCAATCCCGAGATAGTTTCACCGAATTAGTTGGAAAGATATAGGTGTCGAGGTAGTTCCACCAAATCCTGAGGCTTTTGTAGCAGGACACTCTGTTTTGTTGTTTTGTTGCTTTTTTTTTTTTTTTTGATGTCCCGAGGCTTTTATAATAGGACTGGCCCTTGTAGTGTTCTAACTGTTGCATGGTTTGGTTCCCCTTAAGCCTGTTTTTGGGAAGTCTACGTGCAATCTCGTTTGATGTTTATCAATTGAGCTTTTTTTGTTGCTTTCTATACGAAAAAATGGTCCAAAAAATTTAAATTGTATTTTTTTCTTTCATATTTAACTCTAATTTTAAAGGTACAGAATAATATTAATACAATAATTACATGTGTTTTGAATATATGTTTTCACTGATGAATTAAAGAAATTAACTATGCAACTTTTTGAATTTTTATAAGTTTAAGCATGAATTATCATAATTAACTTTCAGTACAAAATGTCACATACGATTAAGTAATTTATTAAATTTGAGTAGATTTGCTCTTAACTTTTAAAATTGAATTAAAATTATAAAATTAAACCAATAAGCAATAGCTCAAATGAATAAACGATGTGCAGCAAACTGCTAGGTTATGGATTCATATCATTCCACAAGCACTCCCTCACAAGCGCTCTCTCCTTCCTAATTAAAAAAAATTATAGAAATGAAGACATTTAATTAGGTTTGTAAATTGTCAAAAAAAATTGGATTTTTTTTATCCATTAAGCATGTCAAAATAGCATTTATCCAAATTACATTATAGTTGCATCAACTCAATGGTTGATGTGTTAAGATCCAAACATGAGAAAGATCTTTAAATTATTAAATCATTTGGCAAACACTATGAAGAAATACTGATAAGATTTTATATTTTTGACAATCACTATGGGGGACATATATGTGCCATGTGGGATAGCTAATAACTGTGTATCTATCTACTTTGTAATCTAGAATGTAAAGTGTTCAATCGTTGAGCATATACCTTATAATCTAGAATGTGTTGAGGGTCAATAGTTTTACAATAAGTCATGCTATTTTTTATTTTTATTTTGGCTCTTACAGAAATTCGTATTCCGAATTTTACGAATCAAAAAATGAAAGAGAATTTTGCAAAACATAAATTTAAGGGTTATCTATATATTAAATCACGGCTTTTTGTATTTGTAGCGTTTAGACATATTGTATAATGTTATAAATTTAATGATAATATAAATAATTTTTATAGACTAAACTAATTAATAATTAGTGATCACAATAATGCAACAAGAGAGTAAATATTTGGGAGGAATTTTACTTCTTTGATGAGTATTTTCAATTGTAAAATTTACATGGATGGAAACCTATTTATAGGCAATTTCACCCACCATGTAATTAATGCATTTACATGCATGTCAAAAATGGAGGGTTGAAATTTTTTCACCTAATTGGATAGGTAATTTTGTCATACACCATATTCACATTATATTCATAACACTCCCCCTTGGATGACAAAATGTTTGTTCCAAAGTACGCTATGTCGTACTGCCTCATTAAAAACCTCACTAAAGAAAAACCCAATGGGATAAAAACTTTAGTTAGGGAAAAAGAGTGCAGTGCGTAATTTCTCCCCCTCATTGCAACATAGATAATCATTCATGTATTTCGCAGATGGCGCATTCCAATATTATGAACATGTTTTCTAAATATTGCTGTAGGAAGTGCCTTCGTGAAGAGATCAAATGAATTGTTATTTGATTGAACATACTGGATGTCAATTTCTTGATTCTTTATGAGTTCTTGAGTGTATGAAAAGAATTTTGGAGGTATATGTTTGGTTCTGTCACTCTTGACGTATCCTTCCTTGATTTGTGCTATACATGCAGCATTATCTTCGTATAGAACAGTTGGACTCTTATGGACTGGAAAACCACAAGATTCTTGAATGTGTTGTGTTATTGATCTGAGCCACACACATTCCCTACTTGCTTCATGTAATGCAATAAGTTCAGCATGATTTGAGGAAGTGGCTACAATTGTTTGTTTCTGTGACCGCCAAGAAATTGCAGTACCTCCACTTGTAAATACATATCCAGTTTGAGACTTAACCTTATGAGGATCAGACAAATAACCTGCATCTGCATAACCAATCAATTCTAGATTTGAATCGTTAGAATAAAATAAACCAAGATCAGTGCTTCCACGAAGATAACGTAATATATGTTTGATTCCATTCCAATGTCTCTTCGTGGGAGCTGAACTGAATCTTGCCAATAAATTGACAGAAAAGGATATGTCAGGACGAGTGCAATTAGCGAGATACATAAGTGCTCCAATTGCACTGAGATATGGTACTTCAGGACCAAGAATATCCTCATTTTCTCCACAAGGACGAAATGGATCAGTTTCAACATTTAGTGATCGATTAACCATAGGAGTACTTAAAGGATTTGCTTTATCCATACCAAAACGTTTTAAGATCTTTTCTATATAATTTGACTGATGCACTAATACGCCATTGTGCATATATTCAATTTGTAAACCAAGACAATATTTGGTTTTTCCAAGATCTTTCATTTCAAATTCTTCCTTTAAGTACACACTTGCTTCATTGATCTCACTGTCTGTTCCAATAATATTTAAATCGTCAACATAGACGGGTATAATCACAAATCCCGATGTTGATTTCTTGATAAAAACACATGGGCAAATAAGGTTATTCACATAGCCTTTATTTATCAAATAATCGCTTAAACGATTATACCACATGCGCCCTGATTGTTTTAACCCATACAAAGATCTTTGCAATTTGATTGAATACATTTCTTTGGGTTTTCTATTTAATGCTTCAGGCATTTTAAATCCTTTAGGGACCTTAATATAAATATCGCTATCTAGCGATCCATACAAGTATGCTGTTACAACATCCATGAGACGCATTTCTAATTTCTTAGAAACTGCAAGACTGATCAAATATCGAAATGTAATTGCATCCATGACAGGAGAATATGTTTCATCATAATCAATTCCAGGTCTTTGAGAAAAGCCTTGAGCAACAAGTCTAGCTTTATATCTTGTGATTTCATTTTTCTCATTTCGTTTTCGTATAAAGACCCATTTGTAACCTACCGGGTTCACATCTTTAGGTGTGAGGACAACAGGTCCAAACACACTTCTCTTGTTAAGAGAATCTAATTCAGCTTGCATAGCGTCTTTCCATTTATCCCAATCATGTCTATTTTGACATTCAATAACCGATCTCGGTTCGGGATCCTCATTTCCATTTATGATATCACATGCAACAGCATAAGAGAAAATTTCGTCAATAATTTCCATTGTGTCTCGATTCCAAACAATCTTTGTATTATTGTAATTAATCGAGATTTCTTCGTTATTCTCATTTGTGTCCTCTTCTAGGGTACTGTCTTGATTAATTACATTCATATCCTCTTCTGGGGCATTGCCTTGGTTAACCTCATTTATTTTCTCTTCTGGAGTATTTTCTTTATCTTGTGTTTCTTCAGGAACAACTTTCTCTTTACTAGCATGATCGAGATTTTCTGCTCCTTTTCTTTTCCGAGGATTTTTATTTTTTGAACCGATCGGTCTTCCACGCTTCTGGCGTGTCTTTGATTCATGAGCGACTTTATTTTCATAATTCTCTTTTGGAATCTCAACTCTAGCAGGGGCATTAAATGCTGGTATATATGATTTAGTCACTCTTTTTGTATCGGTAAATGCATCAGGTAATTGATTTGCAACAGCTTGCAAATGCACAATCTTTTGAACTTCTGTTTCACATTGTTTTGTGCAAGGATCAAGATGCAATAATGAAGGTTCACACCATGCAATATTTTTATCTGATTGTTTATTTTCTCCCCCTAATGGTGGGAACTCTTCTTCATTAAAATGACAATCGGCGAAACGTGCTGTAAAAACATCACCTGTTAAAGGTTCAAGATACCTAATTATGGATGCAGACACATAACCAACGTATATTCCCAATCTTCTTTGAGGACCCATTTTTGTGCGTTGTGGTGGTGCAATTGGCACGTATACAGCACAACCAAAAACCCTAAGATGGGCAATATCTGGTTCTTGACCAAATGCTAATTGTAATGGGGAGTATTTATGATATGCACTAGGTCTAACACGAATTAATGATGCAGCATGTAATATAGCATGTCCCCATATAGAGATAGGTAGCTTAGTTCTCATCATTAATGGTCTAGCAATAAGCTGAAGGCGCTTAATTAGAGATTCAGCTAAACCATTCTGTGTATGTACGTGTGCAACAGGATGCTCAACTGTGATTCCAACAGACATGCAATAATCATTGAATGTTTGAGATGTGAATTCACCAGCATTATCAAGTCTTACCCTTTTAATTGTGTAATCAGGGAATTGAACACGCAATTTAATAATTTGAGCAAGAAATCTTGCAAATGCAACATTGCGAGTTGATAATAAACAAACATGTGACCATCTGCTGGATGCGTCAATCAATACCATAAAGTATCTGAATGGTCCACATGGTGGATGAATTGGCCCACATATATTACCTTGAATTCTTTCAAGAAATAAAGGCGATTCATTCTCAATTTTAGCCGGTGAAGGTCTCACAATTAATTTTCCAATAGAACAAGCTGTACATGACATATTACTTACTTGGGGAATTTTCTCACCTTTCAGTGGATGTCCTCGTGCACTGTCAATTATTCTCCGCATCATTATTGATCCTGGATGACCCAATCTTTCATGCCATAATTTTAGTATTGAAGCATCACAATACTTTTTCTTTTCAGCCATATGTGATTCGACCACATTTATATATGTATAATATAAACCAGAAGAAAATGTGGGTAATTTTTCAATTACATGTTTCTTACCTGAAACATTTGTTGTAATATGAAGATATTCCATATTATCATCATTTTCTGTCTCAATATGGAATTTATTCAGACGAATATCTTTAAAACTTAACAAGTTTCTTTGAGACTTGGGGGAAAATAATGCTTCATTAATGGTAAGTACAGTTCCCCCTTGTAATAGAACAATAGCTCTTCCGGAGCCTTCAATTAATTTTACCTTACCAGATATTGTACTGACATTTGTCTGACATCTTTTAAGATTTGAAAAATATTTTTGGTGTTTGAGTATAGTGTGGGTTGTCGCACTATCCACAAGACATATTTCTTCATTACTGAACTTGGACGAAACAACATGCTGAGAATTATCCATATGCTTCTTAATTCAAACAAAGAAAAATTTATCATAAGAAATTATAGAATAACACAACAATACATAAGTAAATAATAAAAACATTACAATACATGCTGGATTAGTTTTCATTATTATTGTTCTCAAGAAAATCGGAAACATCTAAATGTGTCATGTTTATAGAGTCATTATGCATAGACTGTGGTCAAAATCATCATCAGAAACAAAATTTGTTTCTATATTCTTTCCATTTTCCTTGAGGGAAGCTTGGTAAAGCTCAACAAGATGTTTGGGCGTACGACAGGTACGCGACCAATGCCCAGTCATGCCACATCGATAACATTTACTATCGACATTTTTCACTTGATGTTTGTATTGTCCACTGTTCCTGTTTTCTTGTTTCTCCTCCTTCTTATCCCACTTCTGGTGGTGATTCTTATGCCTAAAGGAGTTATTATAACCGACATGGTTGTAATTATTTCCACCTCGACCGTAACCATGACCACGACCACGACCACGGCCACGACCACGACCACAAGGAGATCTATATGCGCTCGCATTTACTTCAGGAAATGGAGCAGAACCAGTGGGTCGTGCCGCATGATTTTTCATTAACAGCTCGTTATTCTGCTCAGCCACTAGAAGGCAAGAAATCAGCTCTGAATATTTCTTAAACCCTTTCTCACGATACTGCTGCTGGAGTACCACATTAGATGCATGAAAAGTGGAGAATGTTTTTTCTAATAAATCTTCATCAGTAATTGTTTCTCCACACAATTTTAGCTTTGAGCTAATTCGGAATATTGCAGAATTGTATTCACTAACACTTTTAAAATCCTGCAATCTTAAATGCATCCAGTCATAACGAGCTTTTGGAAGAATTACAGTTTTCTGATGGTCGAAGCGTTCTTTTAAACTATTCCAGAGAATAAGTGGATTATCTTCACTGAGATATTCATTTTTTAATCCTTCATCAAGATGATGGCGAAGGAAGATCATTGCTTTTGTACGATCTTGAGTAGAGGCATTATTTCCCTCTTTAATAGTGTCCTCATGACCAGAGGCTTGCAGATGTATTTTTGCATCTAGTATCCATGACAGATAATTTTTTCCAGATACATCAAGTGCCGTAAATTCAAGCTTTGTAAGGTTTGACATGATTAAACTATCACATGAAAAATAAATATAATTAGAACTAATATTTATTTATGCGATAAAAACATAGAAATAATAATCATTTATTTTCAAGAGTAAACAAACAAGTACAACCATCATATTTTTGGCTTATAAATATGCATAATCAACAATTATTGCAGCAATTAGTAAAGGTAGAACAATAAATACAAAAATACATAAATATAAATAAAATTCTTTCCACGGAAGATTAAATATACCAATGAGTATTAAATTAAGTAACATAATAATAATAATCCAAAATAGCTTCATTTTTGAATTTTTGAAGATTAAGAGATGAAAAATTGTGTAGTGAAAATAAATAGTAAAGTGAGTATATATAGAGAAAAATATAGCCGTTTTATTACCGTTATATAGCCGTTTGTTACCGTTATGTAGCCGTTAGGTTATTTTATATATTTTTTTTTGAATAAAATTATTTAGATGAGGACAACAATGGATTAAATTTAATTATGGTATAAAAATATTTATATTTATACTAATAGTGTCAACTAAATAAAATCGTTTATAGCAAGGGGATTACCACTCAAGCATCAACGATTAAAATTAAATTATCAAAGGATTATTTATAGGAGGCTTAGCCTTCCATATAAAAATTAATAACATAGATATAAACATAATAAATTAAATATTAAGTAAATAAAATCTGTAGGAGGTATAACCTTCCATTAATTAAATAATTAGACAAGTATTAAAGTTAGAGATTTACCTTTGGAATACTTTACCGAATTTTCTTGAATTAGGGAATCGTAAACTGATAGAACGATCGTGCTGATAACGTGTTATAAATTTAATGATAATATAAATAATTTTTATAGACTAAACTAATTAATAATTAGTGATCACAATAATGCAACAAGAGAGCAAATATTTGGGAGGAATTTTACTTCTTTGATGAGTATTTTCAATTGTAAAATTTACATGGATGGAAACCTATTTATAGGCAATTTCACCCACCATGTAATTAATGCATTTACATGCATGTCAAAAATGGAGGGTTAAAATTTTTTCACCTAATTGGATAGGTAATTTTGTCATACACCATATTCACATTATATTCATAACATATAAAACATTATATCAGACATCGTATCCTTTTTAAATTTAGTATTTTGTAGCATATTTCCGTTTTCTACAAAATATAAAACCATAAAATACGGCGTTGTTTTGTATAAGCTGACGCCGGAAAACAAAAATATACTATAAAATGCCAAATTTAAAAGTAATAAAATGTGTGATGCGATATTTAAACGAATTATTTGAATTCTCATAAAGTAATATGCAAATAGACCTCAATTTAATATGTAGGAATAAAAAGGAGGGAGATTCTTGATAAAGATAGTGAATCTTGCATAGGTTAAAGTTGTAGAGAAATAAGGGACACTTTTTGATGCTACCATAATTCTGAAATGGAACAAAAAGGTTAGAAATATTATAAATCAAAAGAGAGAAGAATGAGAGCAAATCAAGCAGCCTATGAAAAGGGCCAAAAGAACCTCTTCACTTAGTCACCATCATAGATGTTAAAAGATGCACATGTGCTCGTGCCGACTCGAATGCTCGATTCGGAATCCGTCGTCTCTAATACAGCAATCGGATACGAAATGATTAAATCAAAACGGATATAGAATAATGTCAAAAAATACACATTTACTCCGGATGGTTCAAATGGTCGAATCCAAATCGAATAAGAGAAAAATACTTGATTCATTTTTTTTGTTTCAGGAATATGTATCAGCTGAAAAGAAAAAAACTCGGATTGCAACCAGAAAATTAAAGGAGCAAGACAATGACATATAACACCTGAAAACTATGGTATATACACATTTATAACAAAGTTAAAAAAACAAGCTTTTAAGTATAAAAGAAGAGAGTTTTGGAAGAGGCAAGGGTACATGATACATACATTAATTTGGTAAGAGATACAATTGACAGGGTTTCTATTTTTTTATGCCATTTTCGAGTGGTCAAAGAAGAGGGAAAATTTTGTGCTTCTTCTTTCTTCTTTCTTTCAATAAAATTCACAGCAAAACTCATTCTGAATTTTTTTATTTCTTTCTCTTTACGCCTTTTCGGGATCTTCTTTTATACTCATTTGAATTGCAGTAAAGCCGTCGTCATCTTCTGTGGCTATGGTCGATTGTGAGTCCTGCAGGCCTGACCCTGCTTGTATTTCTTTAAACATTGCCATTACCTGTATCATCGTAGGTCGTCTCCATTGCCGATCATCCAAACAAGCGCACGCCACCTCTAAGTGTCGTAAAAGCTCGATTTTTAGACATGGATCTTCTCTCATGAGTACCGGATCGAATACATCTGTTATTTTCAGTTTGGCATGCTGCTTCACCCACCCGACAAGATTGTTGTCGCCGAAATCTGCTGAATCCGTCGGCCTCTTTCCGGTTAGCAGCTCGAGCAAAACTACACCGTAACTGTATACATCACCTTTGGTAGAACATCTAAAGCTCTGATAATATTCAGGAGGAACATAACCAGGCGTGCCGGCCAATGTGCTAACACTCAAATGTGTATCTACTACATTCATGAGTCTTGCCATCCCGAAATCGGAGACTCTGGCTTCCAAATGCTCATCAAGCAGTACATTGCTTGATTTCATATCCCTGTGAATGATATGAGGTATGCAATTATGATGAAGAAATGCCAATCCTCTGGCAGCACCAATGGCAATCTTTCTCCTCGCAGCCCAGTTCAACTTGATGCCGGATTTCTTTTCATCGTGCAGAACGTCTTCTAAGCTTCCATGTTTCATGTACTCGTAAACCAAGAGCCTCTCTTCTCCAACCTTGCAGTACCCAAGAAGCGGGACAAGGTTCCGGTGCTTGATTTTTCCGATGGTTTCCATTTCCGCAGTGAATTCCCGATCGCCCTGTCCGCTAATTTGTATTAGTTTCTTAATTGCCACAATGCTTCCGTCTCTCAATTCCGCCTTGTACACATCACCAAAACCTCCAGAGCCTATAAGGCTGTCGTTATGGAAACCATTTGTTGCTTCAAGAAGATCTGCAAAAGTAAGCTTCCGCAACGGCTTCTGACTCTGATCAAAGGTGGCGAGATTAATGCTCAATGCTTCCCGTGCGCCTGTTAACTTCCAGTTGGTATTTGCTGTCCCTGAGTGTGAATTGTTGTCGATATAGACATCAAGGACGGAGTCTTTCCTTTTTCTTCTTTTCTTCGTTTCTATGGCAACTATAATCAAAGCAAAGATGCAGAAAAGTGAGAACAGCAATCCCATTGCCACACTCCCTACTAGAGATGCTTGTCTCCTATGAGATTTCTGATGCTGAGAATTCGAGCTGGGGTCTGAACCCGACCCACAGGACGGAAGTGGTATCCCACAGAGGCCTGTATTATTGACAAAACTGGCAGCTTGGAATGTCTCAAACTGACCCATTTCAGGAATCATACCATTGAGTTCATTGTTCGACATATCGATCTCTGTAAGCAACGAAAGACGAGTCATGGAATTAGGAATCAGCCCTTGGAGCTTGTTGTTAGACAGAATAAGAATCATAAGACCATCCAAGTTTCCAAGCTCTTCCGGAATGCTTCCGGATATCATATTGTGTCCCAAATTCAAAATATAGAGATATGACATTGTCCCAATCTCCTTCGGAATGCTACCAGACAACATATTATATGAAAGATCGAGAAAAATCATCGAACCATTATCGTTGAATGTAGGCTGCGTGTGTCCACCATATACTCTAGTGAAGTTGCAGGGATGCCTTGTAGAGATTCTATCCAACTGCTCCGACCTAATTCCAGCAAACTCCAGCAAATTTCCTTCGCCATGGCATAGTTCACTTTTGTTGTTCCTTAGATACACATATCTCTTTCCAGTGATAAAATTTACGGCGATATTGCCAGACTGTTTGAACAGACCAGGTGGGATTGTGCCATTAAAGAAATTGGTATTAAGATCCAACCAGATCAAACTACGACAATCCCCAAGCTCCGGTGGGATTCTACCATAAAATGAATTGTTGCTAAGTTTAAGAATGGCAAGATTCGTAAGATTTCCAATCGATGCTGGAAGCTCACCGGTCAACCGATTATTAGACAAGGAGATCCAGTTGAGCTTAGTGCATTTGCTTATACCAGAAGGTATTTCTCCAGTCAACTCATTGAAGTCCAGAATCAAAGTCTCTAGTGTCTGGATGTCGGTTATCTCCGGTGGGATTTCTCCGTGGAGCTGATTGAACCAGAGCTTCAAATCCCGAAGCTTCGAGAGGGAACCCAAGCTGGACGGGATGGTGCCTGTGAGGTAATTGAAGCTCAAATGAAGTGAAGTAAGCTGAGAACAGTTGCTCAGAGTAGCAGGAACAGGCCCAACAAACAAATTATTCTGAAGAAACAGTTGATTCAAGTTGTTTCTTGGATCTTTACACAAACCAGTAGGGATACGACCAGATAGATTATTAGAACTCAGATCTAAAGTCTCCAAATTGGTCAGCATGGACAAAGAATCAGGCAAATCACCAACGAAATAATTATACGAAAAATCAAGAATCTTCAAGCTACTCATTTTCAAAACAGTATCAATAGGCAATTCACCACTGAATTTATTAACAGAAATATCAAAAATCTCCAACGAAGTGCAAGCAGAAAAACTACTAGGAACAGAACCAGACAGATTATTCGAAGAAAGATCAAGCCCAACAAGACCTGGACAAGAATCTACAAGATGCAAAGGAATCTCCCCATGAAAATGATTACCACCCAGATAAACATACTGCAAAACCCCACCGGGAAGAACCGGAACCGGACCGGAAAACTCATTCGCGGAGGCGTTTAACAGCTTAAGCTTACCACATAAACCAATTGCATCAGCAAGATCACCGCTGAACTTGTTAGAAGAGATATCAAGATGCTCCAAAGCCAAACAATCTCCAAATGAAGGGATACTAACCGAGAAATTATTTGAAGAAACATCAAGAAACTCAAGATTCTTACAAAACGAAACATCAAAGTCACCACTAACTTTATTTCCTTTCAAAGACAAGTACTTTAACTCATTACAGCCGCCAGATAAGATAAAATCCACAACGTTTGAGCCAGATATCTTATTGTAAGAAAGATCAAGACTCTCCAAGCTCAGCTTCAACCCACCACCACTAGATTTTTGTTTAACAGAAAAATCTAGCAAGTTGGTGGAAACATTCAAGAACTTCAACTCCGGACAAAAACTTAACAACCCATCTAAATCAGATAAGGAACCAGACAAACCATTTTGAGATAGATCTAAGCTGCTCAAAACCGAATTGCACTTAGATCCAGACGGCAACGAGACGAACCCAGAGAGATTAGCTGATTTCAAAGAGAGACTCTCAAGCTTATCAAGAGTGAGAAGAAATGCAGCCACAGTTCGAAATTCAGTGCTGAGACTAAACTGAGACAGGTCTACAGATGAAACTCTGTTAGTTTCTTGACATTTAACACCGCTGAAACCGCACGGGTTTTGGTTCGGAAGCCAGTTTTGAAGAACAGACGGGTTGGGCAGAGCGTTCTTGAAGCTGATAAGATTTTGAGCGTCTTGTAGCTGAAGAGAGACGAAGAAGAAGAAGTTGAAAGAGAAAACAAGAACTAAAACTGAGAGATGGGTTTTCATTTTGAGCTAAATGGGTACTCAAAAATATAAATAACAGACAAAACAACACAAGGTGGGTTAGTTTTCGCTAGGGTTTCAGAGGTTCCATTAGAGAGAGATAGAAAAGAAACTCAAACCTCTGGTTTACTATTTGTCTAGAGAGAGAAAATTCTAGAGAGAGAGAAATTCTAGAGAGAGAAAGTAAAAACTTATAATTGATGTATTATTAGAGGAAGAAGAAGAAGAAGAAGGAGAGTCAAAAGACGGGGGAGGAAGAAGAGAAGGGTATTTATCAAGTGGACACAGCTGTTGGTCACATGCCATGTGCCTCTCCTCTTCTTCAGTTCTCAATCTCTAATTAATTAAACATTGTTTTTTGTCTCTAATCTTATCTTAAGCATGGTGTTTACTTTAAGGTACGTAAACAAAATAAATAAAATAATTAAATTGAGTAGTAAAAAAATGGGGTGTTTGTCTCTCTAGCTTTTAGTGTATTTGTTAATGTTTGTTTGTGGAGAGTGTACGTGTGATGAACGATTGAAGCATCACTATCAATGAATGAGAGAGGGGAGATTCCATGATGTAAATAATTAATTAAGGTTTAATTAAGGTTTAATTAATTAGGGTTTAATTGAGTAAAAAGATGGGTTTGGTCACGAGGATAAGATTTAATCAAAGTGAGTTTTGGCATTTATAAGTGGTTTTGTTGCATTGGGAAAGTTGAGTAAATTAAACCCTTCTCTCTCTCTTTCTTGCCCATGTGCTCACCATATGGCACACAACAAGACCCTTCTATTATTATTACAAACTCTCCTCTTAATTTGTGCAACTTCATTTCCACACCCTTTCTTATTTTATTCTACTTCTAAAATTTTACTATTGAATTCTTTTTAAGAGATTTTGAGCTAGGAATTCTTTCTTCTAGATATATGTAATTAGTGTTAGAATTAGTGATCATTCAATTTTTCAGTTTTTTTATTTCAGTCATTGAACTATTTATTTTTTTATCATTGAATTTTCATTTTTCATTTTTATATTTTTCATCAAAAAATTTTAGATGGCAGCCGGAAATTAATTTTTTTACCTGAAAACTTGTTATGTATGCATAATTTGACTTAAAACTTCTTTTTAAAGTAAAATTATGTACGTGTAACAGAATATGATTGTCACATGCCAACTTTCGGCTGCACCTAAGCTTTTTTCGCTGGAAAATATTAAAATGAAAAAAAAATCAATTATCAAAAAGAAAAAAATAATTTAATGACTGATTAAAAAAGTTGAAAAATTCAATGATGGTCAGGATCAATTTACTCTAAAATTAAAACTTTTAGAAACCAACCTCCAAAAGGCATGGTCAAACCTAGTGGTGAGCATTCAATCAGTTTGGTCGAAATCAAATTGACAATTTTTTAACTAAATTAATTGTTCGACCGAATATTCAAAATCAAATCGGCAAAATAAGAAATTTAATCAAAAACCAAACAGAGCGAATAAGATAGCAAGAAAAAATTATAACTGAACTGACCGAATAGGTCGGTCAATTCGATCGGTTCGATTGAAACCAAAAAAATTATAACGAAAAATTAAAAAATTTGGTTAATTTGGTCGGTTTGGTTAATTTGGATAATTTAAAATTAAACTAAACTAATAACCAAAAAACTGAAATTTTGTTATAAAAAACAAACTGACTGAATTAACCATTTTAACTAAATTGAACTGACCATATTCATCGGTTTGGTCAGTTAATTCGGTCGGCCGATTTTTTCACCCCTAGTCGAACCCCCAACTTTTCGGCATGTACGACGAGAAATGTAGCCAATGAGCCACACCTTCCCGTATGGAAGTTTGAGCAATGATTAACTCACTCAATTTTTTGACATTAAATTGTTTTATTGAAAAACACACAATATAATATTTTATTTTAATCGATAGTATTTTTAATTTATAAAATATTTTTGCATTAATTTTTTAACTCTATTCAATTAATTATTTAAAAAAGTTGTGATGTATTTAGTATAATATGATAATATAAAAATAAAATTATTAAATTTATTTAAATTATAAGCAATAAACAAATTTTAATAAAAATGAGACAAGATAAATATATATGTAAAATATTACAATACTTTTAACCATTATTTATTATTTATTAATTTTTAATATTTTATAAATAATAAAAATAAAAATAAAATAAAATAAATAATAAAATGCATTAATAAATGATAAAATAATGGTTTAGTATAATATGATAATATAAAAATAAAATTATTAAATTTATTTAAATTATAAGCAATAAACAAATTTTAATAAAAATGAGACAAGATAAATATATATGTAAAATATTACAATACTTTTAACCATTATTTATTAATTTTTAATATTTTATAAATAATAAAAATAAAAATAAAATAAAATAAATAATAAAATGCATTAATAAATGATAACATCAAATAAATTAGATATCATTTTATATTATAAATTAATAAAAAATGGAAAAAATAACTAATACAAATAAATTTATAATTTTTAAAAACGTTTAAATTTTTTTATTTTAACTTAAATGGTTAAATATAAAATATATAAATTATCAATATGTGTCATGTTATAAATTTGATGAAATATTTTCTTTTCTTTTTAAAAAGATAATAAATTATTAATATTCATTAAAAATTAGTTAATCTTAAATATGTAACTACTACTACAATTTTTAAAATATCAAGCATACAATTTGAAAATAAATTGGTATAGTGGAAAAAAAAAAGCAAAATGTCCCGGCATACTTTTGAATTTTTTTGTCAATAGCACCCTGATATTGTAAATTCGCCAATTTTATTTTATTTCGTATGATCGACTTTTAATTGTATCCTAAATTTAAATTTTTGACAATTTTATTACTTTAAGGATAGTATATTCTTTTCCACTTGAAAAAATTCAAACAAGTCATTTATCTTTAAAAAAATCCAAATCAATCCTATATGATTATTTATTGGATATAATAATTATTTTTTAAAATTTTATTAAAACCACCTCCAACTCTACCATCATCTGCCTCGACGATGTCGTCGTCCGCCTCTAACATGTCGGTTGTCTGATTCGTCTTCTCCATGGAGAAGTCAAACAAATATGGTTCGTCTTCTCCGTAGAGAAGACTGACAAATTGGGTTCTTCTTCCTCGTGCTTATTGAAATACCCAAGATGGCGGGTGAATTAGGTTTAATGACTATTAATTTTCCGAATCTGGTTCCTTCTCTAGGGGCCTCTATAGCCATATCGACGATTAGATTGTCAATCCTCATGACCTCTATGTTAAACCTTTTTATGTAACTTTGGAGAGCCTCCCTTCTTCTTGTATGCATGCTATTGTATACTTGTAATGGTTTTAGTAGGTTTATTGGTCAAATATCTTCTTTGGAACTCGTTGGATAAAATAGTGTAATTTTTAATAGAACAGGGTTTTAACCTGCTGAACCATCTTTGAGCAGTTCCTATGAATGTTGTTGGAAAGACTCGACACATGATATTATCAATCATATTAAGTAGTCCCATTGTTGCATGGAATTGGGAAGCATGATCCTTGGGATCCAATTTCCATTGAATGTTTGTAAAGTTGGCAACTTCATATTCACCACGATAGTCTCATCCATTATTTTAGCTGAAAGGAGGGGGAGCCCTTTAGCTTCATATTTTCTAGGTCCAGCTCTTCGGCTTTCATTTTCTTTAAAGCCTTTAATTTTTTTTCTTCTATGTCCTCTTCTACCATGTATATAGTCTTGCTTCTAGGGAGACTCGAAAGACTCTCTTTTGTCCTCTTCTTGATTCTTCTTTTTCAGGTGTGAAGTTTGCGGTCCTTTTTCTGCTCTTTTGCTTTTTGGTGGAATTTCTTCTTCGTCGACATGCTCGTCACGTCTATGATTCTCCTCTTCATTTATTGAGTCGTTCTGTTACCCATTATTTTGAGTATTGTTTCTAAATTTATTCCGTCTCCAGCTTTTCAAACCTCATTCCGTCATTTTCTAGGTTCCTTCCTTCCTCGTTTCTTCCGGGTTCTCCAAATACTTCCTATGGAAATTTGAGGGGGATTACAATCTCCATCCTTTGTAGATTGATGGTTTCTATGTGAGCCTTTGTCGTGTTTCGTGCTTCCTCCGCTATTTTATCCAGGTTAGATTGGAATTTTTCAAGCATCTGATGATATATTTCTAGGAAAATCATACTATGGGCTGGTCCTCCTGACCCGTCTAGTGATGGAAAAATGATGGGGTTCGATTCCCTTACTTGTTGATTTTGATACTTAGGTGTCAAATTTAGTGGATCGACGTTTAAGCTGTCTGCTGCCGGGATAGATCACGTGATACTTGAGTTTCCTCCTTCCGTGAGTAGCATAGGTGGTGGGTGATTCAAGATTTATTAGATCCGTTGGTTGTTTGTTCTCGGGGTCAGTCCCGTCGGAATTCATCATCCAATGATAATTTATTCAGTTCATAGAAAGCTCTTTAAAAATGATTTTTTTGTAAGTTTTTCCACAGACGGCGTCAATTGATGGAATCTGCATTCTCGATGGGTTAACCTGCAAAACAGAGATTAAATTGTCGATCAAACGATGGTTGTCTGATAAGCACTTTGATGCTTAAGTAAGTATGGAGCTTAATAAAGTTTAGAGTAATTATAATAATAATGGATTTTAGGCAATACCTCAAACTCTTTATATAATGATAATGAGAGAATATCTTGTAAAATCTAAATAGGAAAATGATTCCTATTTAGGGATATGAGTCTAAATAGGAATATAACTCCTAAATAGGATTATGTTTCTAAATAGGAATATGATTCTGAATAGGAACCTAACTTTTAGTCTTCTTCTAAAAGATAAGAGTTTTATAAAATCTCTAGAAATATCGGTATTGTATTTGTATTAGAATTTCAAATCTTGGAATAAGGTTCGTATTAGATTCCAACACCTTTCAGAATATCTTTGTTTACCGAGTTCCGTTCCATGTGGTTGTCTCTTCGTTGACGAAACCATATGGGCACGATTCTAAATGGACGAGTCTTATAGGACTCCGCTTTATTAGTACGAGTTATTTGGGTTCATCCGTGAGTTGATCTTATCTTCGGCTTGTTAGTCTTTGAATCCAAGGAGTTTGCTTCGGTAGCCAAATCCTAGGGGACTCAGCTTAATTGTATTATTATATGAAATTGAGTTTCCATTACTTAAAATCATAGGATATTGTCCTTGTCGTTAAAACAATAAGAGTTAGGATTAGAGAAAACATTGATAGTGAATTAGAAAGAGAGAGCAGTCACCGCCTAATTAAAATTTTTGAATAATTCATTTACAAATAATTTTTTTGACAAAATAATTAAAAAATAATAAATATTTTTTTATGATACTGTGCAACCCTCATTTTTATATTCTCTTCGACCTTTTTAAATAAATATATATATATATACCTTTTGTATTTGGATTAAAAAGAAAATTATTTTTATAATTATTTTTATTATTATTAGTGGCAGTCTTATAAATTGTATTTCAAATTATAGTCATTAATTTTAATTCTAGAAAGAGTTGAGAAAGATGAAGTTTCATGTAAAATAATATCAAAAAAGAGTTAATTACATATAAAAGCATTATCTTAATACAAAATTTCAAAAATAACACGACCTTTAAAACGTTCAATTCAAGACACCACCTTTCGTTTCTTTTCAAATACAATATCGGCAACTTTTAGTGGCGTTTTTGCTGACGTGGCATGACACGTGCATGACACTCCCATCGGATGTTCAAATCAGCAAAATTTTATCTAAAATATGTTTATGTTGTTTTTGAAAAGAAATAAAAGGTGATGTCCTGAATTGATATGTTTTGCAGGTCGTGTTATTTTTAAAATTTTGTGTAAATATGGTAATTTTTATATGTAATTAACCCTATTAAAAATGTTTTATGGTAATTTGATTTTTTTGGATAAATTGATAGTAATTTAATTTTTTTATCCAAATAATTCTCTCTAAATGAGATTGTCACATTATGAGATTGTCACATTATTGACGATAACTAATATGCCATAACTAAAGGGTCCTACCACCATAACAATAATAATAACTTTAATTGCAACTACAATTCGGTCACACGTGTGGCTCCAAAAAATTTCTAATTTTTCTACATATAAAGTGGAGTGAAAATGACTTCATTGACCCAATTACAATCCATCTATATATACACATACAAATAGGAAAAGATAGTTCATTTCCATTAGGGTTTAGAGAAATTTTGAATGAACAATCTTTTTGTTTAAAAGTGACAAACACATTTAATAGTATAGTTTGGACCATTTGATGCATGGAGTGATTAGGTTTTAAAAAAATTCAAAGATTTTCTCTTAGCTTTTCCTATTTATAATAGTTTTATAGTTGAGCAACTTTGCTCTATGTGGATTGCTTTTCCTCCATGATTTTGTAATCTTCTATATCACATATTACGTCAAATTTGTTAGATAAAGAGGAATTTCACAGCAGCAAATATGTACAAATTAAACTGAAAATAATTGCTTGCCCCATAATTTCACTTTAGTACAATTGTTCTTTCCACCTTGATTACAAAAAATCACACTAAACAAATATTAATGACTTCAAAACTATTTGCATTTTAATATTACAATAAATTGCACCATGCATTAAAAATAAATATGTATATCACATTGTAGCATATTGTTCACTAAATTATTTTACTCTCCGTCCCTTAATAATTATCATATTTTTCACTTTTATTGTCCAAAAAAAAAGTGTATACACCTTTTTATTTATTTTTTTCATACATTATTCTTATTTATAAAAATATATTTTTTAAATGGTATTGAAGTGTGTTTTTTTTAAATCTATTTCATTAAATAAATATTTGAAAATTTTCTTTGTTGATTTTTTAACCATATAAATAGTTAAAAATTATTAATTTTGATAATTATTAATACTTTTCCACACTTTTCAATCATTAGGAATGTTTTTTTTTTATAAAATATCGCTCTCTTAGAATAAGTTTCTTATAGTTTAGAGCTGTTATATAATAATAGAATTACAATCGAAAAACTAGTAATATTATAACTATAATCATTAATATGATATTTTAAAAAATGAAGTTATTATTTTAGAACGGATGATATTTATTTAACAAAGTTAGATCCTATATATAATTATAATATTATTTTATGACTAAGAATATTTTAAGATAGTTAAAAACGTCAATTTATACATTTGTTATATTGTTTAAATAATGGTACAAAAATAAATGCTAAAACAATTCTAAAAAGATAAAATTTAAATTTAAAATGAAAAAATGAGTTAACGTCATAGTGGCAAGATTGTCCTTCCAGTTTATCTATTGGCGCTCGTGTAATAGAAAGGCTGCCTCAAATTCCGATCACCTTTAAAATTCATTTTCACTCTCAGTAAGAACGCGTGCAATATCATCATCTTCATGTGGGCCCGGGAATCAGCAAATTCCAAACGACTCTCGGCATCTAGCAAAACGGTTTTCACCTTCACACGCTAATAGACAAAGGATAATAACCAAAAATTATTTCTTCGTGTGTTACACGCTCCATATAACTCGAGTGCAGTTATAGATTTTATTTTTACTTGCCAGTGTGGGTACTGTACGTCAGGCCCCATTCATCTCGAGTAATCATAACCGTTGATTCATATTTGACGGTCAAGATTTTACTGATTGAAATAAAAGGTCACTGATTGTACTTTTGGGACAAATAATTCAGCTCTCGTCTTCTTCTAATATCTAGCAGTAAATCTATTACGCACCTGTGAAATTTACGTAACTTGTCCTTGTAAAATGACAGACTTGCATCATCAGTATGGGGCATTTAGGTAATAGTAACTTTCAGGTGTTTCATGCAAGAGTGACGTGGAGAATATTAAACCTTTTTACCGTATGTGGTTAAATTTAGGGGTATTTTTATTATTTGTGGCTGAAAAACATTTTGCTAAGCTGTTTAACATTTTTAACCAACATGAGGTGTTTCAAGTGGTAAGCGGTTTGCCATCGATAAAATAAGATCTCGGCTTCGAACTTTGTGAATGCAGAAAATTCCGCTGACAAACTCACCTAACATGACAGGTTTGCGACGCGGATCGTATCCGGATTAATCAAAACGAAACTCTGAAAATCGGATAAGCAACAAAAAAAAGTTTGATGTTTAAAAAAATAAATATTCTTTTTGAATTTTTTTAATAAATATCATTTATTCACGGTTGAATATAATAAACATGTAAGTCTCTCTTCTTCGAAAACGAACAAAAAAATTCTTAGAATTTGATCTGAATCCTCTCTATATCTAGATAGAGTTTCACAAAATTAAGTCGTTTTCTACCTTTTTATGAAGTTTTTTTCCTATGTGAAATTATGGATAAGTGCAATTAAGATTGTCAAAATAGATGATGCTACGGCAATCCGGTTCATTAAATAAAATTAATAAACTGAGGTATTTACACAAATACTAAAAAAACAACAAATATTTATAAATATAAAAAATTCTTTTAAGTAAATTCTGTCTAACACGTCATTTGTAGACTCAGCTTATTATATTATGACAAATCATTAAAATAGTGGCACTATCGTAATTTTATTATTCAAATATGTAAAAAGGTAACAAACAAAATTACGATAATACCACTATTTTAATTATGTGTTATAATATGATAAACTATTGTACGGATGACGTGGTGGACTTCCTTCAAAATACTATCTAAAAGTTCTCTTTACACAAAATTATATTTTAAAAAAAAAATTATTGAAGTACAATTTTATATATATTCAATACACATTTCGTACATAAATCAGAATAATATACATATATAATTTTATTGTATATAATACGAATTGTACACGATGTTTTTTCAAAAAAAAAATAGATTTGAAAAAATCTGTTCTGAATATGAAATTTCAGATAGATATTTAAGATTTGAACGGAGAAAGGGAGGGGGGGGGGGGCGATGGTGTGCGTCAGCAAAGGAGAAGAGAGCGGCGATTTATGTTAGTGGTGGGTGTTAATAAAAGAAAAAAAATAAGATTTGGATTTTAATAGATATAGTAGACGAAGAATATGAAGAGTAGAAATTTTTTGAGATGAGCTCGATTCGGTTCGGTTTGGTGTACAAAATACTAAAACCGAACCAAACCACCCATCCTATTTTGAAAACCAAATTTCCCCTTTTGGTGCACATTTTAATTCGGTTCAGTTAATTGAAATTTTGATTTTTTTAATTTAGTTCGGTCGGTTCTCATATAACAAAAAGTCTAGAAAATTTAAATTTAAAATTAAGATTAAACAATTTTATATGCATATATATATATATATATATATATATATATATATATATATATATATATATATATATATATATATATATATATATATATATATATATATATATATATATATATATATATATATATATATTAAAAAAATAAATACACTTATGATAAGACATAAGATTAAATATTACAAAGACCCATTATGTAAAAAGTTAAGGGGCATATAAAATTTAGGCGAAATGGCTAATAAAGGCCAAATTTTTATGAAAATTTTACAAAAGTGCAAACCTTTTAATTGTATCCGTATCATCCTGAAATGCAGGTTTTTATTTCAATAATGTCAAACTACGCGATTTTATTATGTGGCGCTTACGTGGTGCTGATGTGGTAATGCCACTCATCAGCGACACATAAGCAAAATTACATAGTTGGACATAATTGAAACGAAATCCTACGTTTTATGACAAATTGGATAAAATTAAAAGTTTTGACTTTTGTGAAACTTTTATGAAAAATTTGACATTTTTTAGTCATTTAGCCTACAATTTATAGCCCTAAATTATATATTATATATCAAAAACTATTAGACCAGTAATTAATGTTAATAAACCTAACAGGCCAAATTTACAACTTATACTAATTGTACAAAAAATGAAACTAACCTAATGGCGGCATTCTCTAAAAAAAAATTAGCAACAGCGGCATACAAAATTGTTAGTGTGTACAAATTTGCATCCCTTTCTCTTTGGTGCTCAAAACAGCCTCCACTCCACCAATTATATTCCAAACAATTGAAACCGCAAAAAAAGAAACACAAAGGAAGCATTCAATTTGTATCTAAAATAAAACTGCAGCTTAAAATTGAGTCATAAACTAGTTAAACAATCACAATTAGACTCAACATTCATAGGTTTTAAATCAGCAAATTACTCAACTCTTAAACGCAACAAATAACTTATGTCACACAATTTCAAATTTAGCAATTTTAGACTTAAAAGATGGAAGTTTCATCATTTTCAATAGATATGATATATAAATTAGCATAAGACAAAGAAATCAAAAGCAATTTGCAATCACTACAAATTGCAGTCACTATAGACAAATATATCTCATCAATGCCAATTTTTAAGTAAGGCTCAGATGTTAAAATATATCAAATAACAACATTAAAGATCATAAAAATGTGGCATTAATTAAATGCCTCAACAATTTACAGCCTATAGTATTCTAACTTAGATGTGGAAGCATCATTATAGCCATTACCAAAAAAACAGACAGAGAAATCAAGCAAAAAACAGATAGAGCCATCATACCTGGTACTGTTCAAACTTCTGAGGTGGCCTGATCAGTATTTCCTGCACAAGTAACAATGTAAGCTCAAAAGATCTCAGGCTGGTGTTGCCTGAAAGCCACTCCGATGATTAAGTTAGAAGAGTTCTTTGGTAGGTAATTGAATGGATAAGTATTTGGGTCTAATATGTGTGTTACATTCTCAAGCATCAAGGGCTTCTATTTATAGAGAATTCATTATCGGTTACTGACTGGGAAATCGTGGATGTTGGCCACGATTTCTGATTCCGATTATCCCGGGTAGTGGGATAATGTAAACGGTCTGGGCGATGTACTTCGATGGTGAAGTACATTATTGTATCGTCGGGCGACCTTTTCAGATCGTTATTGGCGAACTCGGACTGGGGTGTTCTCAGGATGTCATGGGCGATCCTGAGCGATTGGTCTGACGATCTATGATTAAGGAGTTCTTAATCACGCTATGGGCGAGTCTAGTTTTATCTGGGCGATGCTTGGAGTCCGGCTATTTCTAGGTCGGTATCAGATGCCCCCCCACCCTCCGAGGTTAGCCAAGTCAAATGCTTTAGGCGGTTATTTCGTCGTTTCAAATTTTGAATTTTGAAATTTGTATATATCTGAATTTCAAACGTTTTTTACGGTTACTGGAATATAAAGAGTCGCGTCTTTCCATTTTCTGCAATGAATGCTTTCTCTTGGAAAATTACGCCACGCTATCACGCACTCATATTCCCGTTTCTCGATACTTATAAAAAGGTGAGGCAAGTCTTGAATTGTTATCATTTTTTCTCTCATTTTTTTCTGATATTCTTCTTTCTTTCACCTGCAATCACTTTTACTCTTTCTTAGGTTTTATTTTTTCGCAAAGCTTTCTTCCTCCTTTATATAAACAGTAAGTGCTCTTTTTTGATCTTTTATTTCTTTTGTTTTAACTTTCTTGCTTTACTTTTGAGTTTTTTTTTCATGTCGTCTTCTTCCGTTTCTTCTTCTTTTGAGGGGTCTGATGATAAGACGGCTTTCTATGTGCCTCCTGGTGTTGTTAATATGGACTCTGATCTAGAGGACTTATAAAATAGGATAGTAGCTGACAGTCAGGAGGGGGCTTCCAGTCCTGAAGCTGTCTCTTTTCGTCAAAAAGGAAGGGTTGTGGCGTTGGCCACGGAGGTGGTCGTTCTAGGACCGGGTGGTGGAGGGAACTTTGGTCCTAGTGGTGATGATGGTGATGAAGAGGAGGAGTCTGAAGAAGAGCAAGCCTTTGTTGTGAAGACAAGGCGACAGGTTCTTCCCAAGAAGCAGAAGAAGGATCTTGAGGATATTGAAGAACTGGAAGAACCGGCTTCGAGGATCATTCCTTCAATGAAAAAACATCATATTCCTCTTTCTGATTTCCCCTGCATGTTGGGTGATGGAGCCATCGAATGGATCAGAGATCGCTATAAATTTTTTGAATCCGTTAAGTTGAGACTTCCTGGTCCTGGCTGCGCTATGGATCAAGCTCTTGAGTCCGACAAACAGGTGATATTTGTTCAGGACATGGAGGGCGGTCTCAGATTGCCACTGGATAGTTACACTCAGAGTGTTTTTGAACATCTCCAGATTCCCTTGGCTCAACTTCATCCCAACGGTCATCGTCATCTGAGTGGCTTCTTCATCTATGGGATGACACTCCATCGAGAGTTGAACTATGAGATGGTCCGGTCAGTGTACTCATTGGGTCAGAAGCCTGGCGATGAGTTTTGTTATCTTCAGCCTCACCGTACTTTTTTCGAGGGCCTTCCGAACTCTCTTAAAAATTGGAAGGACATATTTTTTATTGCCCAGTACGAAGGAGGCTTGGGGAGAATTCCCAATGTGTGGGTGGATTCTGTCAAGAAGCTCGATCGGGTGGTTCTCGGCCCAGTGGACAAGGAAGCTGTAGGGAACTTTCAAATTTTGGCCCCTATCCATGTGGTGGATCTAATAAGGGGATATTATCGCTGGTCTGACGACCTGTGGAAAGTTGGAAAGACCATACTAGGGATCGCTAAGGAGGATAACGTCCTACTAGTCAGAAGCCTCAAAAGAAGAAGAAGCAAAGTGCGAAGAAGGAAGAGGCGACCGTGGACAATTCTCCTAATATTATTGCTTCTTCTCTTATTTATGTCCCTGTTGATCCCTCTGGTACCTTGTTTGTACCATGGAATTTATCTTTTGCATGAATAATCATTATATTATGGTTTTATTGATCATTTGCTTGTTGTTTTTGACTCAGTGGTTGATTTCAACGCTCTTGCTCGCAAGAATCGGGAGGAGAAAGCCCGGAAGAAGCAGGAGAAAGAGAGTTTGGCGAACAATCCGAAGGATGCTCTTCCTCTTTCTCCAAAAGAGAGTTCGGCGAATAAGACGAAGGTTCTTCTTCCACCTCCTCCTCATTTGCCTGCTTCGTTTGCTATTACGAAGCCTGGTGGGTCCGGTGTGTCCCTACTTTGATCGATGTTGATCTTCCTCCGAGTCCCCTCCAAGTCCCTTTGAAGGGCGTGGTTATCGGTGCTCTGGAGGTTCATCGTCCTCCTTCTCCGCCCTCTTATACTGGCAAAGGCAAAGGCCATGCTGTTCCCGAGAGTAAGAAAGATTCTGCCCCTCCTTCCAACCCTTTTTCGGGTCAAAAGAGAAAGAACCCTCCTGCTGGGGGGGAAGCGTCGAGACCTCGGAGGAAGGTCCTTCCATGAAGAAGCCTCGGAAGGACGTGATTGTTTCCCAGGTCGACATGCTGATCGAGAAATATGGGGCGAACGCCACAGCCCGTCATCCTTCCGTTTCCATGGACATCATCTGGGGGTCTTGCTTGCCCTCAGATGTGAATTATTTCTTCAAGAAGGATGACAGAGACTTGGTTGATGATGTTCAGTTGTCTTTCCTAAGGGTAATTTTATCCTTTTCTTGCCTTTTTTGTATTGTTATTATTGTAATATTTTTTACTAATAATCTCAGTGGCTTGTTATTTATTATTATTACTCTTTTTGTTCTAGGGTGCCTTTGCTTTTTGCTAGTACACGCATAATCATCTGGCCAAGGAGACGGCTTGGTAGAAGCTGAAGGCCGAACATGGGGCCTGTAAGACGAAGTACTCTTCTTTGCTGGGGGAGTTGAAGCAAAGCGAGGCTAAGAGGGAGGATGATGTTGTTGACCTTCAGAAGCTCGCAAAGGAGAGAGAGGACGGTGCTGCTGACATTTGGAGGCTTGCGAAGGAGAGGGAGTCACTGTTGGCTTCTTCTGATGAGCTCAAGAATGAGGTGGCTCGCCTGAAGAAGGAGAACACCAACCAGGCTGTGGACATAGTCACTAGGAAGATTGGCTATGACGCTCTGAAGTAGGAGTTCGATGATACAGTGACTACCTTGAACCAGAAGTTCACTGCCGCCCAAGAGAAATTGTATATGAAGCAGGGTAGGTTGCTTTGTTAGAAAGAGAGGCGGAAGAGGGTGACCCACCAACTTACTGAACAGCTCTCCAAGTTTATGGAAAAACATTAGAGTACCTAAACCGCCATCCTGGGGGCGATGTCGATTTTCTCTATGAATTCCCAAAGGGGGATGAGAGTGAAAGTGAGCCTGACGAGCCGGAGCCGAAGATATCTATCGTCAAGATAGAAGATGTTGGGCCCTCAGCGGACCAGGGTGTCCCTGCCTCCGAAGGAGGGCCAGTTTCGGGTCTCGGGGGAAGTCCTGAAGAGAGGGCCTTTGGCCAGATTATTGCCCCCGCCAACCAATTTGCTGGTTTGGAGTTGCTAGATCGTCCAGACAACATGACTGGTCTCCCTTCCGGGAGCAATGCTCTGGACTTGTCAGAGATCCCTTCTCCTACTCCGTCCGGCAATATTGTTGGCGATCCTACTGCTAAAGATGGCAAGCCTATCATCATCGAGGATGACCTTAAGCCTCTGTTGCATGAGGATCTCATGGCCCGAGCTAAGCCGAAGGAGAAGGAGGGTAGAGAAGAGAAGCCGTGAGGGTGTTCTCTAACTTCGTCTTTTTTGAGTTTGAATTTCCAGACATCATCAACAATGTCAAGACCAAGATGCAAAACAAAGAAGGTGTTCTGGGCGAGCTACCAATGTCAAGACTAAGATTCAAGACAAGGAAAGTGTATTGGATCGGCAATGTCAAGGCCAAGATCCAAGACAGGAAAGGTGAAGTTTTGAAGATTTTGTAATTTCTTTTTATTCTAGACATAGTCTTTTTGGGCGAAGTTCTTGCTTGTATCTACTTAGGATTTTTATTCCTGCTTAATACAATGTTCTCTTTATACATTTCTGTAATTCCTGCTATTTTTAGCTTTCTTTGAATTATCATGCTTTTATACTTAAGTTTTCAATTTTCAGATTTTGAGAATACAATCGACCCTCTGATAATTAATACACATGGTAGATCAAAAATTTATTAATTATTAGAATTATTAATTTATTGAATTTGTATAAAAAAAATTATAAAAGATATTTTAAAACATCTACATTAACAGACCTAATATTAATATTATATTATAAAAAAACTAACTAAATATATTTTACAATCACCCAATTTAAAAGAAACAATTTTATATTCTCAAAAAATAATTATTAAAAAGTTGTATTCATAAAGTAAAATAATTTTTAATATTTTTTATACTAGAGATACTTTACTTACTTTAATTTGTTTATCTAATAACTTCTTTTAAAATTTCTCAAAAGAATAAGAAAGTCATAATTTGATGGTATTTTAACTTCTACTTTATGAATTAAGGTTAGTATTGTCTCAAATAAATCATCAATTGTTATATATTTTTTTAAAAAATCTCTCTAATAATTAATATTCATGTAGAATATATTTTAAATTGTATTAATTATTAAATAATAGAATTATTAATTATCCGACGTGGAACGAAGTTGGTTCTCTCAATTTTCTATTAATTATTAGAATTATTAATTTATAGAATATTAACTATTAGAGGGTCAACTGTATTTTCCGTTTTTTTGTACTTAAGTTTTAATTTGGGGTCTTTGGCTCCCATTTTCTTAAGTTTCTCAAGTTTAAGCTGCTTTTCTAGAGGATAACTCGTTAGTTTCCTTTATGAAAAGTCTTAAATAATATGTAGATCATAATAATAATAATAAAAAAAGACCATTCATAGAATTTCCTTGTCCAGGCAAGGGTAAATTAAAATACTTGGTGATGAAACATCACTTAGAGGAATTCAAATACATACTTGGTGATGAAACATCAATTAGAGGAATTCAAATACATATTTGGTGATGAAACATCACTTAGAGGAATTCAAATACATACTTCTAGAGAAAATGCATAATTGAAACTTAGAAAATGATAAATAATACGCAGGATAATGAAATGACTTAAAGGAAATTTCTAGATTTTCCTTAGGTTGTCTGCGTTCCAGGTTCGGGGAATAGTTCTTCCAAAAGAGTTGGTGAGTTTGAATGTCCCTTCTTTGATGACGTGGCTGATAGTGTAGGGTCCTTCCCAATTGGGTTGGAGTTTTCCGCTCTTGGCTTCTCCCTTTTTGACTTCGGTCTTCCTCATGACTAGATCTCCTAGCTTGAATTTCCTTTTTTTTACATGGCTGTTGAAGTGTTTGGCCATTTTGTGTCTAGAAGCCTCTATTCTGATATCCGATTTATTGATCTTTTCAACTAAGAGGTCTAGATTGTTCCTGAGTTCTGCTTCATTTTCTTCTAGATCTAGTTGGTTGTCTTCGATTCTTGGTGTAGGTGCGCCTATCTCCACTGAGATTACAGCTTCCGTTCCGTAGGCTAGAGCAAATGGGGTTTCGCCTGTTGATTCTCTTGGGGTGGTACGATAGTTCCATAAGACACTGTAGAGTTCTTCCACCCATCTTCCTTGGTATTCGTTCAGTCTCTTCTTTTGTCCTGCCAGTAGGATCCTGTTGGCTACTTTGGTTTGTCCATTTGATTGTGGATGGTAAACCGAAGTGAACCTTAGGTCGATCTGATATTCTGCGCAGAATTTTCTGAATTTGGCCGAGTCGAATTGCTTGCCGTTGTTTGTGATAAGCACCTTTGGTATTCCGAACCTGCACAAGATAGATCTAAAGAAAAAGATAGTTATTCTTTGTTGGGTGATTTTCTCTAAGGGCTCCGCTTCTATCCATTTTGTGAAGTGATCGATTGCCACCACCAAGAATTTTCTTTGACCAGTGGCTGGAGGGAGCGGACCTAGGATATCCATTCCCTATTGGGCGAAGGGACATGCGCTGCCAATTGGCTTCATTTCCAAAGCTTGCTTTCTGGGTACCAAGGTGTGCTGCTGACATGGCCAACATCCTTTCACCAGTTCTGTTGCCTGTTCCTTCATTGTGGGCCAATAGTAACCTTGTAATAAGGATTTTTTGACTAGCGTTAATGCCCCATCATGTGCTCCGCAAGTTCTTTCGTGGAGTTCTTCTAGGATGGAGTCTCCTTCATCTTTGTTAACACACTTTAGCCAGGGGTGAAAGAATGATCGTTTGTACAGTTGGCCGTTGTATATGCCGAACTTTGACGACAATATTACTATTCTCCTTGCATCCTTTTTATCTTAGGGGAGTGCTCCGCTAGCTAGGTATGCCATGATTGGAGTCATCCACGTTTCTTCTCCATCTACCATTAGCACTTCTCCCTCTTCCAGTTCCTCTTGAAAGCTAGGCTGTCGCTTGATTTCATGGGGAATGTTCTTCACTGAGTCGTAGTTTTTTGTTGCGGCCCACTTCGCCAGCTCATCCGCTCTTCCATTCATTACTCTGGGAATCTGTTGTATCGTCCAGGATCGCCCATTGTCGACGAAAATAGGCTTTGGCTTGCTTGGCGTACTTCTTTAGAGTGGCCTCTTTTACTTCAAAGTTCCTCGATACCTGGTTTACAACCAATTATGAGTCGCTGTATATCTGAGCTTCCAATATGTTGAGTTCCCCACACAACTACAGTCCAGCCAATGGTGCTTCGTATTCCACAACGTTGTTGGAGACTGGAAATTCTAGCCTAGCCGAGTATTCCATTTGGACATTCCCTGGTCCTTTGAGCACTACGTTGATCCCTGATCTTTCTCCACAGACTGCCCCGTCGACATGTATCTCCCAGGGGTTTTCCTTGCTTTCAACTGGCTTTGCAAATGTTAGTTCAGCAAAGAAATCGGCTAATGCCTGAGCTTTTAAGGCTTTCCGGGCTTCTTAGATAACGTCTAAGCTTCCTATCTTGACAGCCCATTCGGCTATCCTCCTGCTTGTTTCCGCTTTCTGGAGGATCTTTCTCAGCGGCTGGTCGATCGCACAACGACCTGGTGTCCTTCAAAATAATACCGAAGCTTGATTGTGGCGGTGTAGACACATAACGCCAGTTTTTCCAACTCCAGATACCTTAGCTCCGCATCCCTAAGCACATGGCTGATATAGTAGATCAGAAACTGCTCCCTGTCTTTCTCCGATACTAACACAACTGTTATTGTTTCGTCGGCACAGGAGATGTATAAATATAACATATTGCCTGTCTCAGGCCTTGCTAGGAGCGGTGGTGATGATAGAAAATTTTTCAATTCGTCAAATGCGGTCTGGCATTCCGTCGTCCAGGTAAAGTTCTTAACCTGCTCAATATATTGAAGAATGGTAGGTATCGCCTCGCCGAGCAAGCCATGAATTTTCCTAGAGCGGTGATCCGCCGTTGAGTTTCTGAACTTCGTGTATGCTCTTTGGCAGTGTCATTTTTAATACCGATTCGATCTTATCTGGGTTGGCTTCGATCCCTCGTTGGGAGACCATGTACCTCAGAAATTTTCCTGCTGGTACTCCGAACACACACTTCTCCAGATTGAGCTTTAATTGATACTTTTTCAAAGTTTCCAAGACTACTTTTACATCTGTCGGGTGATCTTCTGCCCTGATGCTTTTGATGATCATTTTGTCCACGTAAACCTCCATGTGCTTCCGTATCTGCTCTTTGGATATGGAGTTTACTAGCCTTTGGTATGTGGCACCTGCTTTCTTCAAGCCGAAGGGCTTCATTTTGTAACAAAATAGCCCCTTATCTGTTACGAAGGCCGTCTTCTGGTGAATGTCTTCTCTTCTTCTGTATCATAGGTTTTGAGTCTGGGGCGATGTTCAACCGATGGCATATGACCTCTTGATCTACTCCGACCAGTTCATCTGTGGTCCAGACAAATGAGTCTTTGAGGCTTCGGAGATTCTCTGCCAAAGATATTCGGACTTCTTCCTCTAGCTCATCTCCCACCACGATCTATTTGCCTGGAAACAGCTTTATTTTCGATGTGCTTCCATAGTGTTGTGCCCTTTCTATCCTTTCTGGAGGCTCCACTGTCAATACTGGTAGCGTTACATGAAATTTTTTGAGGGTCGTGAAGTATGCTTCTCTAGCCAATTTTATACATCCTCTCACTTCCGCCTCGCCCTCCTTTGTCGGGATTTTCATAAGGAAATACCTCATGTAGATGGATTCACAGGTGTCATGCAACAAAGGCCTTCCCAAAATTGCATTGTAGGTGAAGTCCATACTGACCACCATGAACTCAGTTCGGACTTCTTTGAAAATATCGCCATCTTCAATTGAACATCTATTTCCAGCGATCCTTCTACCTGTACAAATTTGCCACCAAGTCCCACCAATGGGGTGGACACCCGTGTCAAATCCTCTTTCATTAGTCCGACTCTATTGAACACCTCCATTGTAATCAAGTTGACCGAGCTTCCTGTGTCTACAAGCATCCTGGATACTTCGAAGTTATTGAGCCTTCCTTTCACCACCAGTGCGTCTTCATGGGGCAGTGCCAAACCATGGCCGTCTATCTCAGAGAAGGATATGCTTCCGAACCTCCTTACATCTGGTGCTCCCGCACTTACCGAGTAAGAAGTTCTAGCCGCCTTTTTCCTTGTCGTATTGCTATCTCCTCCAGTTGATCCTCCCATAATCACGTTAACCACTCCTGCAGGTTGTGGATTGGGCCTCCGAGGGGCGTCTTCCCTGCGCTCCCTTTTCCGATCCCCTTCACCGTCTTTTGGCTTCGGCCTCTCTTTTTATAAACTGGGAAAGGGATCCTGTTTCTATCAGCTTCTCTATCTCTTCCTTTAAGTGCCAGCATTCATCTCTGGTGTGACCGTTATCTCTGTGGAACTCGCAATATTTGCTGTTATCTCTTTTGTTTGATGATGCGACATTCATCTTCTTTGGCCATCTGACCTTTTCTCGGTTGTCTTTTACCCAGAACAGTATGCTGGGTCTAGTGGTATTCAGAGGGGTGTAACGTCTTTCTTCGTCTAGCTTCCGCTTGCTTCTGAACTGGTTGTTACCCTTGTCTCCGAACCTCCTTCCTGCGGGCGATCTGTCATTTGACCTGTCTTCATTTCTTCTTTCTGAAGATGGTCCTTCCTCCGTTCTTCCTCCATGCCAGTTCGTTATCTCTCTTTGACCATCGTCCACCCTAATTTGCGTGTGCGCGATGGTCATTAGGGTGGTGAATGACCTTGGTGACTTGGCCAACAGTTCTTTCCGAAGATCAGAATTTGTGGTCCCATTGAGTAATGCCGTATAGGCGATCTCCTGACTCAGGTCTTCAATTTACATGGCCTCCTTATTGAATCTCTCCACATACTTTCTTAGCATCTCACCATCTCTCTGCATGATAGCCAACAGATATGTTGACAATGGTTTTTGAGGAATGCAAGCTATGAACCTAGCTTGGAACAGTCCTGAGAACTGTTTGAACGTCACCACTGTTTGCAAATAATCGCAAGTGTACGATATAGCGCAAGTAATATAACTTGGAAGACCAAGTATCGATCCCACAGAAGCAATAGATTAAACAACTAATTTCGATTACTCTCTAATTGGCTAGCTAGAAGAATTAATTGGAGTTTGTAACTTAAATTAAATCTAAAGTAAATTAAATCAATTATGTAAACTTGTATAAACTAAAAACAAGCAAATAGATTAAGGTTTAAACAATAATGATAAAAGCTCAAGGATTGATAATTCCAAATAAACTAGTAAAAGAATGGATTAAAATTTATTTAGTGATTTTATTGTGAATCGAGCTATTCTAATGCACCGAATCCCGCTTTCTCAAGCCTCAAAGATTCAAATAAAATCGCAACCTAATTAACTAATCAATTATTAACTTGCTCTTACAATATTAAAACTGAATTAAATAATCAAATTGTAATTATGAAGCAAACTCAGCGACTACCTAAATTCCAACCCGCTCTCGCGGTGTTTTTCTCTAAATTCTTAATTACCTATGTCTATTTAATTAACAATCTCTCAATTAGTTAATTAAACACAAAATCATGAACTAAGTGATCAAATTAATTCAAGCATTAGTTGTAGTAATTAAAACACAATTTTCTCACTTAATAAATCCTAATCCAATTCGGAAACTAATCTAAGTGTTCATATCAATCCCCGAACAAGGGATTTAGTTACTCATGCTTAATCTTAAATTAAACAAAGAAGAAGATGAAAAATTAAACATAATTAGAACAATAAATATCGGAGTTGTCAATTTCGGAAGAATCGTCTTGATTAAACTTGAAATCTTCACAATCGTTCTTTGCAGAAACTAATTATAAACTACTTATAAACTGCTGGAAAAAAGAAGCTAAAAAGCTATTTTAAAGAGAACGAAAATATAACTAATGTAATCTAATAATGTTAAACTAGTCTATTACAAGGTCTTTATATAGTGGAGTAAGCCCTGGAATCTTCTAAGTCGATTTACAAATCGAATTTGTATCGCGTTTGAAGTCGGAAAAGGAGATTAAATCCAAGTCAAAAACTGATTAGGACTTCAAACTCATGGTCCCGTTCGAAATTGTGAAATTTCGAACGAAACTAAGGCTTTTCTTTACAAGGTTCGTTCGAACCTTGCCTTCTCGTTCGAGCCTCTATGCAATTCTGCCATGGTTCGTTTGTTCTTTAGTTTCTCGTTCGTATCCTTGAGTTTCCGAGAACAATTTCTCTTTGCCCCTTTTGCTAAGGACGTCCGAACCTCCCATTTTCTTCATGAGTCTCGTTCGAGACTCACATGTCTCGTTCGAGACTCCCATTGTTTTCCCCTTGAAAATCGATTTCTTCATCCGCAAGCTACGCTTTTAACTCCAACGCTTAATCCATCATCAATTAGCTCCAAATACTCGATAATCACCTAATTTCCACTGAAACACCAACAAACACTATCAAACATAAAAACGCCAAATAATGTATGTAATTAATACTAAATATGATAAAAACCAAGTATAATCGACCCTAATTATAGGAGTAAAATACTCATATCAACCCCCGATCCTGGCTTCAAACTCTGGTACCACTCTTGCGCCAGGCCCTTCAAGGTTGTAGGGAAGAGTTTGCATAATACGTGATCCAAATTTGTCTGAAAGTTGATCACCGCTTGGAACTTGTGGAAATGACTCGTGGGGCAACCAGTTCCGTCATAGGATTCCAGGTTCGAAGGATATTTGAATTTTGTACGAAATTCATGGGAGATGATGAAATCTGCAAGGGGAGAGTCACTGCGTAGGGAGATGTCCACGTCTTCACACCTTATTCCAAGCCGACTCATGACCTGGCAAAATTTCTCCTCTAGATGCTCTCCTCCGTCTTTGGAAGCAGGCTGCTCGCCCATCCAGTGGTCATCATCCGGGACCGGTATCGGGGTGCCTTGTTTCTTAGCAGAATTCTCCGGGATTTCTTCCTGACAGATTGGCTCCTTTCCCTTGTCCACTGGTAACGCCGACTTCTGGGCCGACAATTTTTGGGAGCTGACCTCTGTGACTGATGTGATACTTCCTGTTTGATATCTTTGAGAAAACTAGTGATTTCTAGGAATGCTTTGAACATTGCCTGATTGCTAACCGGTTTGTCACCTAGTATGCCCACTGAAGCTCCGGTTGGCGGATTTGTCCGCCTTGCTGCTTGCGGATCACTCGTCTCTCCTTCCTCATTTCCAGGAAGGAACAGATTCAGCGCCGACGGTACGTCGTCTCCAGCGTTTCTGTCAGTAACTAGTGGGGTGTCATCTCCCGGGGGATCCATTGGTAGATTACAAACTGTGAAAAGAAATTGAGAAGGAACAACGAAACTATAAGTTCCATGCTCACCGCACCAAATGATATTGTTCAAACTTTCGAGTTCGCCTGATCAGTATTTCCTGCACAAGTAACAATGTAAGCTCAAAGGATCTCAGGCTGGTGTTGCCAGAAAGCCACTCCGATGCTTAAGTTAGAAGGGTTCTTTGGTAGGTAATTAAATTGATAAGTATTTGGGTCTAATCTGTGTGTTACCTTCTCAAGCATCAGAGGGCTTCTATTTATAGAGAATTCATAACCGGCTACTGACTGGAAAATCGTGGATGTTGGCCATGATTTCTGATAGTGCTTAAACCACGTTCTCCGACTATCTCGGGTAGTGGGATAATGGAAACGGTCTGGGCGACGTACTTCGATGGCGAAGTACGTTCTTGTATCGTCGGGCGACCTTTTCAGATCGTATTTGGCGAACTCGGACTGGGGTGTTCTCAGGATGTCATGGGCGATCATGAGAGATCGGTCTGGCGATCTATGATTAAGGCGTTCTTAATCACGCTGTGGGCTAGTCTAGTTTTATCTGGGCGATGCCTGGAGTCCGGCTATTTCTAGGTCGGTATCAATACCAACCAAGATCTGTATAATGTCTATGCCAAATATCATAAACATGATGCAACAAGGCAACAACAATAGATATATAAAGCATCAAGAATATTGCAAAGCCAAAGGAAGCAAAAGTTTCCACTAGATTAGGAAATAAAACTAGCAAGTTAAATAAATAAGATTAAACAGTTAAAGACAAATTGTTAATCGTTTATAGCATTTGCTGGATCCTGAAAACATGAAAATAAATAAAATCATTAAGACACTAACATTTCAAATAACATAACTAAACAAAACATAAAACATAAATATAGATTATTATTCCTTCTTCTAACTCTCCCAACTTCTCCAAATTCTGCTAAACCGAAATAGACTTTGATGGATCTCTTAGCCAGTCTTGAGTGCAAATCAAGGTCTCCACAGTTTTAGAAGTTAAACAACTACTAAAGTCATCAAGCACTCTTCCTTCAGTGCTAAAACCAGACTCTGAAGCAACTCTGGAGATTGGTACTACAAGTACATCACAAGCAAGTCTAGATAGGACTGAAAACCTTTTGAGAATTGAACTTCCACCATCTTAAGATATCATAATTTCCATCATTAGGAACTGTTGTCTCACTTAAGTAGACATCAAGTTCATATTTCTTGCTTAAACTAACACCACCAGTCTCCAACATTTGATGCATGAAACTTTCTTTCAACATAAAATTGGCTTGAGAGCATTGGCCAAGAGTTTCAGATTGGGAGTTACGCTGGCCAGAAACAGCATGTTCTTTCTTGTATTGCACATCATAGTCATTAAACAACTCAAGCAAGTCATCCATCAAACAAGTAAACAAGAATTTCCCTTGGTGATAGTCATACATCTGACTTAAGGTATACTCCATGAATAATTATATCCCTAGTATCTAAAATAATTGTAAAAAAATATTAGTTTATTCATTACTAATGGATCACCCCAATACTTATCAAATTTTTCTTTCATTCTAGTTCCCATTAACCTCAAAGACACGTCACTATAAGCAATCAAATCATGTAGAATCGTACACAAATCAGAAATCTCATTTAAATGGTTGTTAGAAGTCACATAAAGAGAACTAGAAATTCTCAAAGTCATTTTATAAAATCATTATATCATATCACATAACTCCCTAACATTTTCCTAATCATTGAAATAAGGCACATCATCACCCAAGTCTTTCCTAAAACTGGACTCCACTTCCTCATACTCTTCAAATACTTTTTGATACAACAAAGCAGTTGTAGACAGCTAATTTTCCAGACAGGTAAAAAATGATAAGGGACTGAAGCGTCAAATGACGATTTCCAGAGAAATCTGTCCGGGTGACGAGCTATCGATTTGCTTGCTGGAATCCAAGCATGCGAAATCTATGCATAGCTGTAAACATGGAGGATTAAAACGTAATTAGCCGTAAATAGCCTATAAAAATCCGAAGAGATTGTAGTCTAAGTATAGAAATTGGACTAATTGCAATTTTTTAGAAGTTTATGGGCTAATTTGCAAGTTTTACGGACTAAAATTGACCATAACCAAACCCATAGGGTCTTAGTATCCTTTTTGACAATTTTAGGCACCAAAATTGACTTTTAGCACCTTTTTAATTAGTTAGCAAGTCAAAATCCGAAAATCAAAGTTAATATCCTAAAGTAAATAGTTTAAATTCTAAAATTCTAATCCTAATCCTAGAAGCATATCACTTAATTAGCAGTTCTTCAACATCAAATCAAATTCTAACAGGATAAAACTGTAAATATAATTAAGTAAACCGTAAACCTAATTCACCACTGTAAATTCAGCCTTAACTTAGCTGAGTTAAAGGTCGGACCAGAAACACAAAAACCCTAAAAGCTGGAATTCGACCTCCACCTCTAAAAGCCTAGTTGAATATTCACACACACACACACACACACACACACACACACACACCTGATTCCAGAACCTGAAACACTAAATACGTGTTAATTCTCCAAGAACACAACCCTGCACAGACTCAAAGCCGGATTCCGCATCCACTTCGCCAGTAAACGAGCCAAGGACTCAGACCGGTAATTATGAGGACCCTCTCTTTATTGCTTTTTATATTCATGCATGTTGAATCTAATCGCATAAAATTGCATGTTTTAGCTTGTTGTTGATTTTTGCCATGAAAATTGCCATATTACCTAAATTCTATATATTTATCAAATTGTCTTGAATTTGATGAAGAAGCATGTTAATGACCAAATTAAGGTGTTTTTTGAGCTTAAATCCAGAAACCCAATAGTTTAGAGCACATAGAATGCATGTTTAAGCTGTTTTTAAGCCTTTTCGCCATGAAAAATAAGCCTTTAAAGTTGCTGTAAATCAATGATTTTTGTGTTTAATTCGCGTTTAAACACTCCCAAATTGTTATATTCGTTTTCATTATGCTTTCTATGCATTTTGACTGATTTTACATGTAAATCAGACTTAAAACGAGTTGAAAACATTCAAAAAGCGTTGTTGTAAACTACTGCTTCTACCTTAGCCCGCACTGGCGCCACCGCCACTATAACCGGCGCCGTCTCCAGAATGAAGTGGCGACACCGCCACAATGGACTGCCGGCGCCGACAGTCACACCAGCGCCGTTCTCCTCACTCCCCTGCTTCCCATATTCCCTTCCAGATCCTCCCAGACTCGATCCAAACATCCAAACGTGTTTTCGGGCTCGTTCGGGCTCGGAATTAGGCCCAATATAGACCCATAAATAGGGATTTTTATGTACTTTAATTATCTGCACCGTAACGGGCCAGACCCGATGTAAAACGGACCCCGAATTTCACTAATGTACCATAAAGTATAAACCGGGCCCACGAGCTCGAAGCCCGCAAAACCAGAAAATTCCATAGCAGATTCCGGGTTCACCAGAACTCGGAATCAACCGCGGTTTGAATCGAATGAGCTGTATCATCGAAACATATAATTTTGTTTTCTGACCAAGAGACGGTTCTGACCATAACGTATCCCTGACCTTGGCTTTGCGACAGGGCTGTCGGGGGTTGTTTTGTTAGGCTTTTCGGGGGACGTTCTGGGGGCGATTTCGAGGTGCTTTCGCCTAGTAACCCGAGGTGTTTTCCGAGCGAACCTAAAACATTTTAAATAAATATTTTTAAACCAAAGTGAGATATTTTAAAACGAGGTTTTAAAAGTAAAGTTAAACATTTTTAACAGATTTTAAAAGAGTTAAAGTCAACGTTTAAACGGTTTTAAAAATTTAGCAATCGGTATTGCTAAATACTTAGTATATAACTAAGAATGTTTTGACAATTAAGTCTATACTATAAATGGTTTTCTTTTGGTATTTCTATACCTAAAATAACTTATAGAGAGAAGTTTAAACATTTTCTCAAAATAAGAATTAATAATATGGTTTTAAAAGAAAAGAGACAATAAGTGCTATTTGTTTAAATGATTATATGTTTGACCTTGAACTAGGTTTCCGAACCTAGAAATTATATAGGAAACATATATTGGTGTGTTTTATCTTGTTTGGTTTGTGTGTTTAGTCCGATCAGCTAGCCAGTAGTCTGACCACGACCACATGAGTCTAACACACATACCACAGGAATTAGTATCAGACCTAGCGGTGTTTGTGACTTCATTTGTTTACTTTAGAATATTAGTATTCAATTGTTTTTAAATCCAAAAATCGCACTAAGTATGAAACTTAACCAAGGAAGATCCACTGAAACGAGCTATCTATTGGGCAACTATAGGACTGTGTGATATCCGGTGTTAATGAACTAGATGAGAGGTAAAAATTATAAGCATATATACTGGGGTTAGGTTGTGAAGCCAGATGCTTGTCAAGCGGCTTAAACCTAACGGGTAGTCCTGAGGTGACAGTGACTTAAGTTCCGGCCCAGCAACCCTATACAGAGTTAAGATGGCTGTGATACATACGTATACAGCTCATCCTGTATAAAACAAGAGTTGAGCATATGCATTATTAATGATAGCACTATAACTTAACAGGACTAGGATTTCATTTGGATCGAAAACTGGTAATATTTTGATATATCTTTTTTTTACCTATATGCGATTTTGGTATTTAATTGTATACATATCTACTCACTTAGATATATTTATATTTCTGACTCCGTAGTTGTTTATCATTTTTCAGGTACCTAGCTTTGGGTCTTGTCGAGCTTCCACCCTTGTCCGTCAGGGAAGCTTTTTCTTGTTGATATGTATATAATACTTTGAACTCTTAGCTGCTGCAGTAGTGTGTATAAGAGTGTTATGTCAGTGGCCACGTCGGTGTTCCCCTGTTGATATGGATGTTGTTTATAAGTACCAGGTGGCTACTTATTTGGCATGTGGTGTTTAGTTGTGTCCCTCTGCGGGTAGGCAAGGCTTTATGTCTTTGGTCTGCAAAGACAGTGTGTATAGTTCTGCTGGCCTTATGTTTGTATGCCTGCTGTGCGAGTTTTTAATATGTTTAATACAACGCTTTAAAACAGAAAGTGTGAGATATTTTATTAAGCATATTATTCGGATGCGTGGTTTGAGACATGGCTGCCTATGAGGCAAGGCACGTGAGCTAAGTCCCTGGACCACCGCATCGGTTCTCAGAAATGCGCGTGGGTTAGAATAACTAGGGTTATTCAACCAGCATTTGTGAAACAGATTTTGCTATATGAATATTTTAAGAATTGTCTTTATGTTAAACGGGAAAAAACTGTTTTAACGGCGTTTTTTGAAAACGGATCGTATGCGATGTACAATCTAGATTTATATTTGCAAAAAATTTATAGAGGTTTTAGGCTTTTTACGGGTTTCGGAACAACCATTCCCATTCCCTAGCGCCGGTCTCGGCTCGAGTTTCGGGGTGGAAATCGGGTCGTGACAATATGAAAGTATCTATGTGAGAAATGTGAGTGATTGAGAAGGAATTTGTTCCTCCATTTTTATAGTAAGATATATATGCCCCCCTTGGAAAGACAGACTAGAGGAAATGCATGGTCATGCTAAATGAACTGATAAAGAGTTATCATTTTTAGTATACTTGCAATTAGGAAACAAATGATTGAAAAGAATAAGGATAACAATACTATGCCATCTATTCAATTAGAATATCGTGAGACAAAGGGATTAAAATATTCAATGTAAAAGGTTAAGTCAGATTATCAATATTCATATAACTCGGGTAGTCATTGTAGACACCTATTTTCCGGACAGTTAAAAAGTGATAAGGGACTCAAGCGTCCAATGATGATATCCAGAGAAATTTTTCTTAATGACAGGCTTGTGGTCCACTTGTCGGATTCAACCTCGTTAGATCTGTTTGTAGTTGCAAAACTTGAGGGATTAAAACGTAACTAGCCGTAAATAGCCTATAAAAGTCCAAAGAAATTATGATCTAAATCTAAGAAATTGGACTAATTATAATATGTCAGAAATTTTATGGGCCAATTTGCAAGTTTGAAGGTATAAATTGACCATAACCAAACTCATATGGTCTTAGAAGTCCTTTTTAACACCTTTAAGCACCAAAGACAACTTTTAACCACAATTTGAAATCTAGAATAAAAGGGTAATCACAAAAGTCAAAGTTTGAAATCTAGAATAAGTGTAACCTTAAAGGCCGAAGTCTGGAATTTGAAAAAGTTTGACTTAAAGTCACAAAAAAGGGTGACCCTAAAGGTCGAAGTTTTGAATTGAAAAAGTAATTTAGCCTTACGGGCCGATCAAGTAAATGGACTTTACTTGATTGGGTTTGGATAGTTTTTAAAAAAACTTGGTAACTTTGAAAATATATTTTTGAAAAAGTTAGGTCGGACCTAAAAAGATGATTTTGAAAAATTGGGTTTGAAAATTGGTTGAAATTTGTTAGGCCCGGACTGGAAAGTAAAGATTTTTGGAAATCTGGATATGTTTTGGAAAAGTTGATTTTGAAAATGTATGCATACTGGTCAAAATGGGCTTTGGGCCCTTGATATTCCTCAAACATAAATATTGTATTGGGTAATTCTTTAGAGGGAAGTGACTTGGGTGGAATGCATGGGGGTTGAGTCAAAGGGTATGGTAGTAGCTGGCTTAGGTCCCCACAACAAATATACCTTTGATGAGTCTCCTAAATAAGCGATCGAGGTACGAGGCTATGAGTGATGTTACTCCACATAAAACACCCTGGGCATTGTAGCACAACGCCAAGATGTGAGATCGGATATGAGCATCGGAGCTGATAAAAGGGACTCCGAGAGAGTACGATGAGAAGAGAAATTCTAATGCAATGCAGCAGGTGTTGGATACGTCTAGTAAATTGCTATGATAAATAAGTCGCAAGTTTGTGATCATGTCGAGAGAAAAAATAGTTTAAAAATATTTTTTTAAGAATGTTTAAAAACAGTGTTGAAATATCCCTAGTGGACTCGCCACTGCGAGTGTGAGTGGAGTGGCGTCGGGCTCTCCCAACCTTATTGAAACCTCAGTGGTTTAGTTTGAAAAATGGAGTCACCACCTAGTTTAATTAGGAAATACCTTTTCTACCAACTAGACAATCTCACACGCCTAAGAATGAGATTTCGTGCATCAAACTAAAATATTTGGATTCGTGACACAACCAACTCTTGCACTTGATTTATTGACTTTATTAATTTATCAGGCATATCCTAGATAGAAATAATCATCTAATCAAAGTAGGTAGTCCAAAAATAGAATACTAGAAGGTAAATGACTGGGAAAAAAATTGCTGGAAAGATAATTGCAGAAATGTAAACAGACATTACATTTAAAACTCGCATATGACTCAATTTGGACTAGCATGGTGAACAAGAAGCAAGTACTCCTAAGTAAGTATCTAACCCTAGGAATTCTAATACATAACAAGCAAATGTGTGTTTAATTCCTATTACATGCATAAAGTCTAAACCAGATGTAAAACTGGGATTGATTTTATTAATTATCATCTTGAATTCTTATACAACCATTAATTACAGTTTTCATGGCATTCTTAGGATTTCTATGTGATTTGATTAGTTTGGAACTAAGTTAATATGATTATCTTATTAAGCTAGTTAATAATGGATCTTGGCATACTTTCAAAGTAATATACATTATTTACATGCCAGAATAGTAATTGATATACATACAAGGTTAGAAATACTTTTAAACTTCTTTCTAGAATGTGTAGCGGTTTTATATAGTTTGTATGTCAATATATTTAGATTCAGGATCTTGTCAAAACATGGAATTTGTTCCTCTGTTTGACATGAGTCTACTGGTTCAAACTAGGGTCGATTTTGAGTCTATATGTACCGGGAATCGCTACTAACAGTTAATGGGCTGGAGATTAGGCTTCAAGCCCCATTATGATATGGCATATGGTACCATTGCTTTTTTTGAAACCTGGGGTCATATTCCGGTGCTCCGGACGTATAATCCAGCTTAAATCGTTGTTGCACTAGTTCGTTTTTGAAAAATTAGACTATAAATAGTCGGTTTGATTAACTAAAGTGGTTAGAACTTGTGTTTTTTATGGATGGAAATATTCGCCCTTGGCAGTGCAATAACGGTTTGTATTTGTGCCATTTAGGGTTTCCCCCTCGCAATTAGGGTTTTAAGGTGGTATTTATAGAGGTTTTTAGGGTTAGGGTTAGATTTAGGTTTTTAGGTTAGGTTAGAATTCTAATTTTAGTTTAATTAATACTAAATTCGAAATAAAAAATACATGCCATGAAAAAAGTGGCAAAAAGAGCCTTCAGGACCATTAAGTTTAGGTTTTGTGCAATTTATTCTGTCAAACCTACAAATTGGCCCATCAACTTTTAAAGCATTGTAATTAGTCCAATTTTTTAGACTTATATCATAATCCCTTTGAATTTTTATGGATCATTTGCGATAATTACACTTCAGTTCTCCAATTTTATCTTACGCATCGATCTAATCCACTTGAATTCTAAATGACGGATCACTAGATTGTCACCTCAATAGGTGTCTCTGTAAATCATCACTATACGCTTTAATCCTTATCACTTTTTTACCAATCCGGAAAAACTGTCTACACGTAGGTTATTATTCTTGTTGGGCCTTCGAACTTTGTAAGCCGAACTCCGACTATGTGGTTCGAGCTATGGCGATATGGGACTTATGGATCGGGATAGCTCTCTGAATTTGTGGGTCGGGTTTAGACTTCATCGGATTTAGTGATATTTAAATATTTTGAGGTGACTTCTTCCCTAATAAGTTATGATATGTGATGAACCATTTTGATAGTCCTAATTAAACCGCTAGCAAGTGATAATAGTATGCTGCTAAAAACAATGTTAAAATAAAAAACAGTTGCGAAAACATTAGAATTAAGCAGTAAGAATGAAGTTAAGGATTGGTGTTCTGATAAATGTCAGTGGGTCGCCATCCCTATCTCAAGGTAATATGGGGACCCATTCAAACCTATCATTTTCCCAAGGGGACCAAAAATTGATCCTACTTTCCAATATAGCATTCATTACCTTACCTCTTACCCAAAATAAATTAAAATTCAAACATTTGGATCAAACCACTCATGAGCACTGAAAAAATTGCAAATTCCATTGAAATACTTAAATCCCTACATAATTAAAAATATAGGCAATCAGATTTTTTTACGCACCTTCTATCCACATTTATCTATTGTTTTAGATTATTTCATATGAATTAAAAAACTATTAAATTATTGATATTAGTTATTTTTATATTTAATTAGTTTTTAAAATCTCATTAAATTTTTTATTGATAAAAATAATAATAAATATTCTTCTAATATTTTAAAATGACAAATGTGACAAAATAAAAAAATATTATAAACTGAAAAAAATAAGTAATATGTAAAAAATTTCTACATATATTTAAAAGTTAAATTAATGTTATACATAATATATGATATCACTCTTATAATAACGTTAAATAAAGTGGACTAGATGTTTTTTCACATAAAATGTCTATTAATAGAAAATAAAAGGAGTACTATTCAACATTTTTCCATCCTAGATTGATAAATAGCTTAAGAAAAACTAAAAAAAATAAAAAAAAGGTTTATATGGGAAAAGCTGAGTTATAGAAAAGAATAAAGACCAAGGGATCAATTCACCCCCTTCACTTGACATAAAATATTAAATGAGTCATTCTAGTCGCTTTTGGTACAAACAGACCAAAAAGTTGAGTTTTCCTAAAAAGCCCCTTCCCCGCTCTCACCCAAACAAGTGAATTACACTCTCCATAAGAAAATGAATTTTTTTTTTTAAAAAAAATTTAATATTTTATTCATCTTTTAAAATAATTCTTGATAATTTTTAGTTTTCATTTGTATCTCTGTAATTTTAGAACTTCAATAATTTGTTTAATTTTTAACAAAAAATTAGGCACCTTTTTTCCCTTTCTTCTAACCTCCTCCTTCTTCTTTCCTTTTTTTTTTCCGGCCACCGTTCGTCTTCCACCGCCATATGCCTCCGTACGCCTCCGCTATCGTTCATCCCTTCTAAGGATGAAAAGAAGTTCATCCGTTCATCCCTAAAAGGGATGATCAGAAGCTCGTTCATCTCTTTTAGCGATGAACAAAATTGTTCATCCCTTTGGGGATGAACAACAGTTGTTCATTCCTTAAAGGGTTCATCCCTTTGTCTGTTCATCCATTTAAAGTCTGTTCATCTCTCAAGGGGATGACCACAAATGGTAGAGGGTTTCATTGGGACGGCGACTGTCGGTAGAACGACGGCGGCGGCTGTTTCCGATGGGGTTAGATTTAGTTTTAATTAAATTTTTTTGACAATAGGTTTAATTAAGTTTAATTAATGTTAAATAGATTTTTAATTGTGCTTAATCATATTAAACTGAGATTAATTAGATTTAAAAATTATAATTAGTTAGTCCACTCTCTTTTTTGTATCTGAGGGGCTTTTTTGATATGAAAATGCAAGTTATGGGTTTTTTTGATACGATAATATAAGTTTTGGGTCTGTTTATACCAAAAATGGTGAAATTCACTCATTTGCTATTTTGTGCCAAGTTGAGGGGGCGATTTGATCCTCTATTCAAAGAATAAACATAATGTTAAAAATTCCTTTAAACTAATTCAAAAGAATATGTAAGGTTTTTTTTAAAAAAATACAGCTTGAGCATTCAATATTTTCAAATAGTGCAAATAAACTAACACACTTGAAAAAAAAAACTCACAAAAATAATTAAAAATATGAGATGCTAGGTATTAAAATAAAAATAAACAAAAAATGCTACAGTGTTCTTTCCAAAATATAAAAGAAACAATAACTTTTTTTTATAGTAAAGCACATGGTTATAAACATTAAGAGGTTATTTTTCAATTAGTCTTTAAAAGAGCAAAATATTTGAAAGAAGTCAAACCGAAAACCCTTCACCATGTCCCTCTTTCAAAACCCTAAACCTTCCTAGAACCATAACCAAAATCATCCTTACCACCTACCCTCTTCTAAACCCTCACCCTCTATCAATATCCTTGATATCAGCTTTTATTTTGAGCACTTCATATATGATTGGAAATAAATAGATTTACAACGTTTTTTTACTAAGTATGGAATCTATGGTAGAGTTATTTTGGCCAGGAGAATTTGAATGCAAGTTAAGATTTCTTCATATGGATGGTTTAGTATAGTCTGCTTCTGTTTTATCATAACTAAGAATTATTGAGATTGGTTATTCTAAGATTAGGTCTTTTAAGCTCGGTTCCCAAACACTATTCATGCACCTTCAAAAGAGAAGATTGCAACTGTCAAAAAATAGATGTTTGTCAAATCCAGAGTAACACACTCTTTTGATTAAAACATTATTTATTCACAAAGTATTAATAAGCACAAGAACTTTCATTTATTATTCTTCCATGAATTACATCATTTCATACATGTAATGTTACAGCACAAAAAGTTTAATTTGTAGCATATTCATATACATTCGTAGTATCTCACTCTAAACATTTTGTACACAACATACTATAAAACTATTAATACAAACTTTTATTCACACTATATACATATTCATACTACAAAATCATTACAAAAGATGCACGTGCAATGAACTCTCTATTGGCCCGTCTAAAACGTCTATCAGATGTAAATGTCGAATTAATGCAAATTTTTGTATCTTAAAAAAAATAACACAGAAGGGTGAGCTGCAACTCAATAAAAAAATATATATAGGTATTGCTAAACATATACATTCACAAGCATTCCAAGTATTTAAAAAATAACTCAAGCGATTATCCGTTCAACATAATAAATAATCATAACCAACAACATAGTCCAATGATCATTTCAAGCCAAATATGTTCATATTAATTCAAATCAATATCAACCTTACGTAAGGATATTCGATCATGCGCATAATTCACATTTTGGCCCAAATTGCCAGGCAACCAACATACATTATCGGACCGATTCGCCCTTTAGTCAACCAATAAGTCAATCCCACGTTATTGGCCCAAATTCAATTTTAGGCAACCAACGACTATTATCAACTCTTATTGAATATCCAAATATAGCATGAAATGCTTCTCATAATAAAAACATGACTCACATCAATAATCCAACCATAATTCTTATGCACAATTACATCTCAAATCAACACACTTGCAATTATAAACAAACGAATATACCAAGTATAGCACTATCTATTCACTTACTTAATTCATTGAGTCTCAAACCCGTGAAGTTCATGGCTTATCCGCCGTATTTCCTTCTGGTCTATAAGTACATATTTCACATATATAATCCAAACTCATTCACAATGTACAACTATATTTAAAATTTACACAATAAACAAACTAGTAATTTGAATCCCCTTTACTAGGCAAATTTCATGTACCAACTTCAATTAAGCACCAATTCTAACACAAATATTATCTATGCACAATATTGATATGAGTTTTGTACATATGAGTTGTAATAACCCAAATTTTTTGAAATAACAAAATCGTGTCACGAGTCCTAAAATTTTGTAATTTGGACCAACTAGGTTGGAAATGGACACCGACATAAGAATTGTTAAACATATATCGACAAATAATAATAATTCAATATGAGAATTATTATTATTAATAATGAACAAGGACTAGTCGGAAAAATGATGTCCGAAATTGTTTGGACAAGTAAGTATGTCGGTATGGCGAGTGAGTTAAAATAGATTTTTAACTCACTAAATGATGTGATAAGGCATATGTGAGGGGCTTGATTGGTATGTTTTCCTATCTATACATTTAAACTAGGTAAAAGAAAACAAAACATAATAAAAGAGAGAAAAAGAAAGAAAATCCTTACCTTTTCTCCCTTTATTGCCGCACACCATCTCATCGCCATAGCTCAAGGAATTGAGCTCCAATTTTTTTCTTTTTGAATCTATAGATTCACAAGACAAAGGTAAAGATTATTGCTCTATTAATTTATGTTTAGATGGTTGGTTATGGAGTAACTTGGATTAAGAAAGTTAGGGTTCATGAATTGATTTTGGGAGTTTTGTGTAGTGATTGATGTAGAGTTTAATTGAGCTTGGATTAAGGATTTCCATGGAGTTTTGAGGTCTTGAAACCTATGGCAAAGAGGAGTCACCAAGCAAAGGTAAATTCTGATAGTATGAGTTTTAAATTGGATGAATTATTTGGCTTTTGGTTTAGCATGGTTCATGAGTTTAAGGTTGATGATGATGTTAGCTATAGGTTTATGTTGTTTTAATGAAGGAATTTGGGTATGAAATGTGGAGTATGGTTCGGCCATTGAATCAAGAACATGTTTAAGGTTTTAGATGATGATAATTAGACTTGGAATTGAGCTAGTATAGCTGAATTATGATGAGTTAGATTGATTAAGGATTGGATGAAAGATTGATGATATTTGCTGGAAATATTGCGTTGCATAACATGGATATTGCGAGGGAAATATCTCAATCTATGCAGCTCCGAATTAAGTTCCGTTTGTTGGTACGGAAACTTAAGAATGTTGACTAAAAGTTTTTAACATTGAGTTTCTGCAGATTCGGCCTCTAAGTGTCTTGAATAAATCAGAACATTCTGTTGCGCGTAACTGATGTGCAATTCTGGACAGCCCAAGTTATCAACTTATGGGCGAGTTTTTGATACCTTTGAGTGCAAGTTTTAGTCCGAGACCTAAACGAAAGTCAAAAAAGACATTCTGAATTTTAAGAATGTCGGTTTCGTTTAGAGGTCGGACTATTTTACGGCTAGCAATCGTAAGCGATTGCGAGGTAAATTATTCAACAAAACATAATACAATTATAAGTATAGTTATTTGATTATTAGTCAAATGATATTATGAAATTAGGTTCAAAGGAATAAACCTAACAAACATAAAATATGTATAAATCACATATCAACATGTAAATAGAACGTGTCGGGGTTAGACGTGATGATGTGATAAGTTTGGTGTAAGGTTGATTCTGAAGTCTATGTGCTTACCGAGTTAAATATTAACTGAATATATATTTGATACTTATGAATAGGTACGACAAGTCAACCTACTAGCGGACAAGGATCTCACAGAGCTCATGTTATTATGAGTAAATAATTGGAATAGCAAGCTGTGAGTACATTTGCGGTTGTTTACATTTGATGTATTTGAATGCATTTTTTAAGCTATATGTTATATAAAATGCATAGCATCATTTACAAATGATTGCTTGTTTGGAAATACATGCATCATGATTTGAAACCAGTATAGAGACCCGATGAAACAAACTACTTACTGGGTGTCAATAGGCCGTGTGATCACCAGTTGAGTCTAGAAGTCAGACCCTAGTGTCATAAGTTGAAAGGATCTACTGGATGATAATTGTGAATGTGGTGTGATATTTGTGAATGTGGTGTTATGGTGTGAATGTAAGAGGACGTTATCCTCTAAGCCATGTATTTCTCTTAGTAGCTCAGTTGATTTATCTCGGGCATACTTGTTATGCTCAGTTAAATTACCTTGAGAAACTCTGTTAAGTCCGGTTGAGCTATTCCCGGACTCTCTGGTGTGTTCTGTTGGATATAAGTAGTAGTACGAATACATTCGGTAAGATGAAGTCTCAGAGACCGTAACATGGTAGTGAACCTACCATAAGGAATAAGTCCTCGATTCGTTCGAGAGTTTTGATTTGTGTAACCCTTATACCAAGTATAGTATAAATGTTATGGTTTCATTCGTAATAGATATACATGGATGCCTTTAATTGAATGGTTTCACATCGATTTGAATGCTTTGTGAATAGGCACTAAACTACGTGAATTCACTCAGTTTTAACTGACCCCCCAACAATGTTTGGTGCAAGTGTCAAGTTTTGGCAAGCCAGACTTCTATTATTGTTCCAAAAGTCTGACGTATGTACGGATTCAGTAGTGCTGTAGTAGGGTCAAGTCCTAGTCTGTATGAATGTTTGTAAAACGGTTTCATGTGTGTAAACTCTGATGCATATGTATGTTATTTGAATTCCCACTACTAAAATGCTTGCTTTTAGCGACAGATTTTTCCGTCACTAAAAGCATGAAATCCGTCGGGAAAACGTTTCCCGACGGATTCAATCCATCGGCAAAATCCTCGTCGCTAAATTTTTGACGACGGACCAAAAAAATTGGCGATGAATTTTTTAGAAATTGCCGACGAATTTTAGCGACGGATTTAAATCCATTGCCAATTACCGACGAAATTTAGCGACGGATTTAAATCCGTCGCTAATTGAAAAAAAAAATAAAAAAAAACTAAATAGTAAAATTAAATTATTATTATTTAATCAGTCACACCTGTCACCCACCGTCACTCACCAGTCGCCCGTCGCTCTCCGTTACCCATCCGTTGTCTCCATCACCCATTCGCAATTTTTACAAACTTCCCAATAGGTTACCCATCCTTCCAATTGCTCCCACTCATTACTCTTTAACTTTGAAGTTCTCCCGCGCATAGCTCTACCTGAACCAGCTCAGCTTCTTATTATATATAAATATATATTTATATTTAAATGTAACTAAAAAATAACAAATACTTCCTCCCATATTTTAAGATAATTATTTTTTATAATTGATGGTTATTTTAAATAATAATTAATGAATAAATAAATAACAATGTTTTCAATATATTTCATAAATAATTATGTTATATTTAAATAATATTATATTTAATTAAAAGAATAATAATTATTTTTTCTTTAATAATTATTTTCCTAAATAATTTTTTGATAAAAAATTTATTTAATTTATTAATTTATTTTTATGATTTACTTTTTTTATTTTTTTTAAATTAGCGACGTCGCTACTCAAAGACGGATTTAGCGACGGATATGAAATCAGTCGTTAAAACCATCAAAAATAATTGGCGGGAGTGTTCTCGCAAATTTAAATGACAATTTAGCGACAGATTTCATATCCGTCGCAAAATCTGTCGGTAAAAAAGATTTAGCGACGGATTCAAAATCCGTCGCTAAAATCCGTCGGTAAAACACAGTTTTTTAGTAGTGTCCGCTGCTAAAAGTGTTTGCTTTGTGTTGGAACGGGCTGTGCTTGGATGTGGGACATAGCACAATAAGACCCGGGTTCCTATGAAACATTTTCATTTTAAAATGGACGTTTGTATACGTCAAAGTTCAAGGAGGTTTTAATGAAAACAAATTGCTTATGAATGGACGTTTGGATTTCGAAAATGATTGTTCCGTGAAAAAATTATGTGTATTTTTAATGGCTTGCTACGGGTTTCGGAACTACCATTCCCATTCCCTACCGCTAATCGCAACTCGAGATTTTGGGTCGTAACATGAGTCTAGTTTCATTTATAATTGCAATTACATCAATTGGATTAGTATAAAAAATTTATGCAATTCACAGGAACTAGGTTGAACTGTTTAAATATAATATACAACTAAATGTTCTCTCCTTATTCACAATCCAAATGACATAATTACTCTATTCTTAAAGCTAAAAAATTTAGCTAACACCCTAAATATTCCATAGCATCAAACATGACATCTTTTGGGCATGTATAATACAAAGTAGGCATAACATATACCTTGTCTCAATAGTGATACACACTTTAATTTAAATATCATTTTATAAAAAATTTCGTTGTAGTTATAGGTATATGAGAATATAAGAGATAGAAAAATTAACCAACTTAATTAAATTTCTATGTGTTATTCATTATTTAGTGCCACACTAGCAGACTGTTTCACAGTAGATCAATAAAATGGCGTGGAAAATTAGACCATGATAACGACTGAAACTGATGAAACACGAAGAATGTAAATTATAGTAAAATAGCTATAGTTTTCTTAGACTCAAAAATAAATTAATTTGGAGTTATATATTTGAACTTATGACATAAACAATATAATACAAATTACTGCCAGAAACAGAGTTCAAACCAGAAAACCTAAACCATAAGAATTCAATTCATTTAACATACCTGATTGCTTTCCAATTTTTCTCGAACCATTAAACCCTTAAAATTTAATTATTATTTCTTTGACTTAGGTGTATATTCTCTGAATTCCCCTTTCTCTATTCTATCTTAGTTCTAGGTTTCTTTTGTTAAATAAAAAAGATGATAAAGAGGTGGGTTTTATGATGTAGTTAGGGTTTATTCACACTAAAATATAATAGGTTTTATGTAATAATTCATCAATACTAATATCTCTTTCTAGTCCTTGAAATATTATTAAAGTCTAACTTAACCCTTTTAGTTGATTTTATTTCATGGTAACCAAATAAAATATGTTTTACCGATGTGCTTGCATTCCAATTTAGATCTAATATGTTTGTTTATCATATAGAAACTCTTAATCATTAAAATGAATAAAATTCATGAGAATAAATATCTATAAAATTCAAATGTGGGTGTTATACATAGCCCTTCCATCAGAGATTAACAATTTTATGCCCAACTTCTTAACCGATTTCTTACTCTTGTCCTTCTTCTGTCATGCACTCTTTTCAGAATTTATTGATTACAAAGGTGAAATATTTGCGGGATTTACTAAATATTAAACTTGTTATTTGTCATAGTGGTTCAATAGTTTCTTTCTTTTCTTATTTGGGGGGGGGGGGGGGGGAATCCTATGCTCGTTTTAACTTTGATAATGTGGTGGATAAGGATCAATTTGTCAAAATTGCCCTATACGATTTGTTTTTATAGCTTGATACAGTGGACTTATTATTTTAAATTGATGGAATGATATGTGCATATTACTATTTCTGAGATCCCATCGGTGGCATGAGATGATTCTTTCAAGAGCTATTTTGAAAGAGAGGTTGGATTCGGTTTTGTTATTGATCTCGGCAAGTTTAGACTTAACGAACTATTTTATTTTGATGGTTGTTAATGGTCGGATTTATTTTCTTGCCGTTCATGAATTTGATATACCGGTTATGATGTCTGACTACCTAGGTATAAAATATCATTCTAAGCTTTCATGTCAATCAGATTATGATTTTGTTGGTAATGATTTGTTGAGTAGTCCTACAAGTCCTTTGTTGCTATTTGATTCTACGATCATTCCATCTTGTATGTCAAGTTAGAGGGTTCAGATGATTCTAAGAACCCATCCATTCACTTAGAGGAAACTTACTTAGAAGATGTTATTAGTCCTTTTGAAAAAATCTACAAAGACATTAGTCAATTCAGGAAATTTGCATAATGTGTCACATACTTCAGTTGAGATATCCAGGGAACTTGAGATAATTAAAAACAATAACAAATTCCATTCTATCAGGTGTACAGTAAAGAGGTAGCCATTTGTGGATGCTGAAACAGAAGTTGAGAAAACTTGGAGTGTGGGTCTTCAACTTGGTTTATTTTCAACTCAGCACAAAGAGAACATCATTGATCTTCTTTCTCAAAAATTATCTAAGACGGTGCATCAGAATTCTTAAGAAGTTACAGGACAAAGAGGGTGCTATTCTTAACTGTTTTAGTAACTAGTTTTTCTGTTTAAACTTTGTAATAGGGAGTTTTACATACTCGGGTTTGGGTTTCTACCGAAATCTTTTTTCTATTCTCTTTTTCGAGAACTTGATGTTTTGTCTTTCTCTTAGCCGTAGTCTCTAGTGTGCCACCTTGAGTGTGCCATTTCTTGTGCGAAAGCTTTAAACTGACTTTTGCCACTTTTTATGGCCAAAATTCATATTATTCATAAAAAAGGGGCGATGTCTTAAAAATTCACCAATTTAACACGTTTTCTCAATATAATCACGTTCTTTAAAATTTCTCATAAAAATATACCAACTTTCATTATTTTTCCCAAATTCATACACGGTGCTGACATATCACTCATTCATTGATGCAATTTGCTGAAGTGTAAGTCATTTTTAACCAATTATAATATGTATTATACTGTTATGATGAAATGCATTATGATAATGTTATGATGATTTTTATAAAAATAGATTATAAGAATAATATGATAAAATTATGATAATAGTATGATAAAGTACGTAAAATAATAATACAGAAAGATTCTGATACCGATATGATAATGTTATGATATATATAATAACATAGTAAAATCATAATTATTTTAAATATCAAGAATAAAAATATAAACATGAAAAAACGTGAGGTATTTTCTTTAATTTTTACGTGTTAAGATGAAAAGTGCATTTTTTTAAAATAGATATACAAATTTTTCTATATTAAATAGAAATTGAAGGATCAATTTATTTTGAAATTGACTTAAAATTTATCTCTAAAAAGAAGTATGTATATTTATGACTTTTCTTTACGGAAAATCCTGTTCTGAATCTAGATCATTAGCAAGATCAGAATTTGTTTTTGGAATTTTTGTAAAAACTTCCTTTTTACCTCTAGTCTATCAATAAATTACCAATAATTTACTAATAAATTACTATATTTGCAAAAATTTCAAAAAGTTAAAAAAATCAATTTTTTAGAAGTGTACATTTATGACTTGGTAGTTCCGTTTTGAAGAATGATTTGATAGATCTGATAATTATGATTATCCTTTTTTGCTAATAGTTGTAATTAAAATTTGTAATTATTAAAATCTAATCTAATGATATGAAATTAGCTATTAGGAAAAACAAAAAGTGGGAGAAAGAAAGAAACATAAACATGAATGGAAGATCCTCATAATGAAATTAGGAGAAAGAGGACCCTACAAAGCTGCTATCAGCACGTGCCCTTGTTAAGTATGTGCTTATGTGGCAAAATGACAGACGCCGATGTGTAGATAGAGAGTGTGTGTAATTAGAAGTTTGACCAGACTTTGGTGACCGACAAGGTTGGCCAAGCTGTCACTGTTACTCTAGCTGGATCTTTCACTTGTTCACTATTCCCGCTCCTCAACCCCTTTCTCTTGATTTGGTTTGTCTCGATGTACTCATGTATAACACACCTTTCGTTTTCATTTTTTCTTTTACAAGATTCAATAAAATTAAAAATTAATTCTAATTGCGTAATTCTAATTGCTATTTGGTTTTTTCATATAGAAAAAGGAATAGTGCTTGTAAAAACCAAACACAACCGCATCAGAAAGTTCATCAAAACCGGAAAAGTATGGAGTATTACATTCTCACCAATTTAAAAACAAATTCGTCCTTGAATTTAACACGAAACATATAAAATACGATCATATGATAACTCTTGGTTAATCTCAACGTTATGAGGTACAATCAAATGAAAATGATCAGAAATGCACTTCCGCAATATAGAAACATAAAACACTGGATGAATAAACGACATATACGGTGGCAAAGTCAATCTATAAACCACCGCTCAAACACGCTTTATGATCTCATACGGTCTCACGTATCTCAATGCTAACTTTCCTTTAACACAAAAACGGACAACACCTTTTATCGGTGAAACCTGAAAAAACACAAAATCACCAACCTGAAACCCAATATCCTTCTACATAGGATCAGCATAACTCTTATTCCAACTAAAAGTAGTCTTCAATATCCGTTTACTCAACGATACCTTTTACAAGGTAATATCAATGATTTCTGCTTCACGCTCACCAACCTCCTCCAAATAAAATAAGAGACCAACAAAGACTCGGAAAGTGCCATCTCATACTAGCATGGTAACTGTTGTTGTAAGAAAATTCAATCAACGGAAAATGAGTATCCCAGCTACCCTAAAACTCAATCACACACTTCCTAAGCATATCCTCCAAGGTCTGAATCGTCCGCTTAGACTGACTATTAGTCTAAAGATGAAAAAGTGGTACTAAAATCCAACCGTGAACCCAAAGATTCATGTAACGACTTCCAAAACCTAGAGGTAAAAAGCGAACCTCTATCCGAAACAATCGACACTGGTACAATATGAAGGGTGACAATCTTATCGATGTACAATTGTGCCAATCTCGAAGCTAAATATGAAATCTTAATCGGAAGAAAATGAGCTGACTTGGTCGTACTGTCGACTATCACCCAAATAGAATCATTACCCTGCCGGTCACGTGGTAAACCAACCACAAAATTCATAGCAATTTGTTCCCACTTCCACTCCGGTATAGGTACTGGTTACAAATAGCCAAACGGTCTCTAGTGTTTCAACTTCACCTGCAGGCAAGTCAAACACTTAGAAACAAACGCTGCAATGTCCTTTTTCATTCCGCTCCACCAATACGTACCCTTAAAATCATGGTGCAACTTGGTAGAATTCGGATGAACACTGTAAGTTGACCTGTATGCTTCCTCTAGAATTTGAACACTCCAACTGTTATGCAAAATCTAGAACCATACTTGAGAACCCATCAACATTCACAAAATCAGAATTCCCATTTTGAAGAACCTCATCCATAATTTGTTTCAATTGTGGATCTTGAACTTGTGAAACTGTAATTTGATCAATGAAAACAGGTTGCACATGCAAATGAGCTAACAAGTTGCCACCCTGAGAAATCTGAGAACAATGATCTGTATCCAAAATATTATGCCATCCGTGAATTATAGGCATACGACCAACCTCAGAAATATGAGCCAAATTTTCTGAAGGCTTTCGACTCAAAGCATCGGCTACCACATTAGCCTTACCGAATGGTACTGAATAGTACAATCATAGTCCTTCAGTAACTCCAATCATCTCCTCAGTCTCAAATTAAACTCACGTTGATCAAAGATATACTTCAAAATCTGGTGATCAGTAAAAACTTCGCAAGTTGCACCATACAAGTAATGCCTCCAAATTTTTAAGGCAAAACTCATAGTTGCCAACTCAATATCATGAGTAGGATAATTTACCTCGGGCTTCATAACTAACAAGAAGCATAGGACCACTTAGAAGTAGATTTTTCTTGGACCATTTAGAAATGCCTTGCTTTGAACGGTCATGAATAGTCTGGTAGCGCTTAGCAAACGAATATAGAAAGTCATTGAAACTAGTGAACCTCTTAAGGGGAGTGCGAGCATGAGGAGGATTCATCAAATCATGGGTGGAACCCAATGAAGGAGGAATTGTCTTACATGAGTGTGGAGGAATTGCCGCAGTTAGAGGAGAAACCTGATAGGAGTTAAATACTCATATGTATTGAGTTGTTTTCCGCATGCTTTTACTATGTTTAATCGTGATTTTCTAGTATTTTGTATACCTTACAGCATATGTGAGTGTTTCAAGGATTGAAGCAAAGAGACGATGAAATCACATTTGAGAATCTGACCCGCTGCACTATTTCGCAATTTTGAAATAGTTAGAGACTTCTAACGAGTTTGTGTTCTTCATAAGACATAAAGTAGACATCCTGAGCATTTCAGGGGTTCAAGAACCAACTCATTTGGAAATATCTACACCGAATTATGAAATTTTGAAGTTAGTAGTTGTGCAGTAGACAAGGTGTCTCGGATCAAGACACCCCTCTTTGGTTTGTGTCTCGATCCAAGACACACTGGCTTTAGTTGGTGTCTCGGATCGAGACAAGGTAAAAAAAGAGGCTTTTCATGTTTCAAACATAGGAGACAAGACTTGGGACCGATCCCACTTTTGGCTAGACACAACTTGTACTTGGTATCATTGTTTCCCATTTTGTAAGCCTTATATAACGCACATTATCTCCAAATTAGGAATACACTTTATATAGAATATTTCATCTTGTTTTAGTTGTCGTATTCAGTTAGGAGTAGAGTAGTTTTAGAATTTTATGCCTCCATCTTTTCCACCATTTTTGTGGTTTTGAAGCTTTTATGGTTGTAAGACTAAGATTTCTATTATTGAATGCAAGCTTTATTAGTTGAATCTTCATTATCTTGTCTATGATTCATCGATCTACATTTCTACTCAAGGTAATTATTTGTACTTTTGCTATGTTATTCCATTGTTACTTTGTAGTTAATGTCAATTTAGTTATGGTTGGCTAAGTTCCTAGTTTAGGGGTTGTTTATGATTGCCATGTATGATGTTTAGGTGAATAGGTTGGGTTTTGGATTAGAGTTTTGTTGTGTTTCTTGGATCTAATGTCTAGATTAAGTTAATCCCTTAATCATTGATTTGTGTTTGATTAATAGAACGAGAGTAATCTAATTAAACGAATCTAGTTAAGCACAAACTTAAGACTTAAATGCACTAGGGTGATTTAGGGTTTAAGTGGTTGTTTGGTTGCGAATTAATCGTGTTGATTAGTATAATCGAAGTCTAAATGCGTTAGGGTGATTTAGATTTCTCTAGGATAGCTTGACCCGAACTAATGTCTATATACTCAACTCAATTAGCTAGGATTCGCTTTGGCATGATTAACAATCTCTAGGTGCCTTTTATCTCTTGTTTTAATTTGTGTTTAGTTAATCGTTGTTCAATTAGTCTTCTAAATTATAATTCAATAGTTGTTTAATTTTAGTTGTTTGCTTATTGAAAACAAAACAAATGCCATCTTTGTGCTAAACGAATTAAATAACATTTAAGTTCATTCTCATCATTGCTTCTATCACTCTTTGTGGGATCAACCTCGTTTTTATCGAATACTACTAGTTGTGTAATAACCCGTATTTTTTTATAACTTGTTTTGGTGGTTGGTTGTCCGTTTAAAGTTTGGTTTGTGATGGACTTTGGTTGTGTTTTAACTTCGACTTGTGCTCGTTGTGCTTCCGGCTTGTTTTCGGATTGATTTATGTGCGAATTAGCATATGTGGTACCTTGGTTGTGTCATGTTGAATGACTTATGTGTACCCCTTGAACCTTTAAGTATTTGATGTTGAATTGATTTATTTCCGGATTGTTATCGAAACAATGTTTGCATGTTTTCCAAATCTGCTATGCTCTAGTAAAACGTCCATATCTCCCAATTTAACCGTCGGATCGGGCTGCCCTTTGGATATGTTGTACCTAAGAGGATTATCTTTCATTCGACCGTTCGGATCGTCGTTTTGACCTCTTTTCGGGTCAACCGGACCTATAACCGGACCTGCTGGGTTGAACCGGTCGTAGGTCCGGTCCACTCTGATTTCTGCATTGGCAGTGAGTCAACCGGTTCAATAACCGGTTCTGCTGGACAGAACCGGCCGTAGAACCGGTTCATTACGAGTTTGCTTATAAAAACTTCGTTTCTCGACCAAATCAGCCCCCACTCGTTCCCACAAACCCTAAACTGATTTCTAAACATTTATAGACAATTCCCAATCACATTTTGGTGCCTCAAGACACTTGGTAAGTGTTCTAACATCCTTTCCATCATTCAATTCATAGTTTACGTAATCGAATTGTTTGGGTATTCATTGGTCCTTCGGTTTTTCATTGTTGTAGCCATTATTCCACTATTTTTCTGAGTTTTCCTTGCTCTTTTGGATTGCTAAGGTAATTAATCCTTCCTTTACCCTTTTAATTCGAATCGTTGGTGTGATGGTTGTTAGATTTCAATTTTAAATGTTAGTTTTGTGGCATGTAATTATATGGGCTGTTTTGATTTGGTTTTCTTATTATTGTATCAAATTCATTGGCAATACTTGTTGGGCATTTATTGTAGTCGTTTATGCTCTCTAGAATTCGGTTCGTTCATGCGTTGTATGGATTTCTTAAAAGGGGAATGTTAGGGCTGTCCATAATTTCATTGCCATGATGTTGTTGTTTAAAGAATTAGATTGCTATAAATTGTTTTAGTTTGATTTTGTTATAGGGCTGTAAATAATTGAATTAACCTGTGTTTGGTGATTAAAAATCAAATTGACAGAGTTGGATTAGTTTGGTTTGAGCATATCAAATTGTTTGTTATTTGGCTTGATAATCATGATCAATTGATATGTTTTGGTTAGAGGTTTTGAAACTGAAAATGTAATTGGTTTAAGCTTTTGAGATGAATTGGATTCATTAAAGTGTCATGGCATGGTTGTTTTGAGGTTGGCCTGTTTTGCCGATTTTGGCTAAATGTTGAATTTGTTGTCATGTAATGTTTTGATTGTTTAAATAAGTTAGTTGGGTTGTTTAACATTATTGATTAATATTGGATTGTTGTTAACATGTTAGTATGATGTATAAATTATTGTAAATCTTGATTGGGCATGTTTAATGTTAGAGGGCATGCTAAGGTGATTGTATATTTTATGTTGGCCGTTTGAACATGTTTGCCCATTGAGAACTTTTGTCGAGAACCTTATGAGCGTTATGATATTTTGGTTATTGAGTTCTTATTGAGTTCCTTGTTTTCAAAATGGATTTCATAGTTTATCAAAAGATGACCTAAATATTAAACTCTGGTTTTACTCTGGTTGGATTTTGGTTCGGGTTAGACTTGGGTCGCCCGATTTGTGAGAAGATGCCTTGCAATTGTTGTAACTTGGCTGACTCACCATGTTGGTTTTAAACTTGGTTTATGGATTTAACTAAGTTATCTGAAATGGATTTTCGGATCATGTTTTCAAAGTGGGAACTCAATTTGACTTAACTGATTGTATGACTCTGGTGACAGTCCGAGTAAGTATGATTATTCCACGTTGGTTTATGCTTTGGCATTTTGACTATATATGTATAATGGCGTTATGATGGTTTATATGTTGGCTTGATTGATATATGTGCTAGTCGTATGTGGTGTCTAGTACTCTTTAGAGTTAGGAGATGATATTAATTATTATATATATTTTCTTAGACCCGTCGACTGCTCGTGCTTCAGAGTCGGATCAGGTTTAGTTGCTTGTCAAGTTTTCACGTGGATTTGCAAGCAGTGAGTTTGTACTTACTATTTACCGCTTTATTAAGTAAATTGTTATTTTAATATTAAATATATATACTGTGCGTATATTTCGAACTGTTTTTATATTATGGCTTCTAGTTGGAACATGCTACCTAATGGGCATCATTAGGACTGCGTGCGCACCGGTAATGATCTGGGAAAGGTAATTATGGTAATGTGGTAACTCGGTGTGAGCATAGCTCTCGGGACCAAGTAGAGTAACTCGGTGTAGCTCAGCTCTCGGGACTCTGGTATAAGTGTGGTCAGTGGTAACTCGGTGTAGCTCAGCTCTCGGGACCAGACCTGTTGGATTATGTTTATTATTTAGAATTGTGGATTAGGGTTCCAACTATTATTCGTAATATCGTTATTAAATGTTTTAAACGGTTTTAAAAGGTTTTCCACTTAATAAATGTAGATAGTGGTATAAACTCATCTCAGTATATCTGACCCCGTTGTTTTCCCAATTTTCCCAGGGTTATGATCTGAGAGAGTCTGGTGATCTCCGCATTTACTTTTCTTCGGAGGTTCCATTTATTTTTGATAAACTGTAAAACTGTTTTATTCTTAGACCGCAGTAGTAACTAGACGTCTTTATTATTACTGTATATTTTGTCGGATTGGTTCAACTGGTTATATTGCTTTGGCATGATTATAATATTTACATTGATTTATGATAAATCTATATTAGTCTCGGAATTGACTAAGCATGTTACATTAATTGTGGAATATTATAACTGCTAGATTTAGGCTGAAGTCTCGGTTGCCCCCGAGCATTGGTTTCTTGCAGGCTTATGTATTTGTTGGTTATCCGCAAGGCTTGCTACGGGTTTTGGTACAACCATACCCATACCCTAGCGCCGGTCGCGATTCATGAAAATGGGTCGTGACAAACTTGGTATCAGAGCTTTGGTTTCAAACCAAGGCCTTATGCATGTTATGTATTATGTGTTTTGGCATGATAAGTTGATGTCGTGTCATAGGAACTACTGCGGAATTAGGATTCGTGTCTTGTCTTTTAAAATGTCGTCTTTTATTTTCAAACTTTCAGCCTACATCCTATAGGTGATGTCTGTCAGTCTTTATTTGGTGTTGATGTTATGATTGACAATTAATTTCACTTGGATGTTACTTGCTGTGTTTTATCATGTTGAGATTATTTAACTTGGGTAATTATAATTGCTTTCAATTTCTCGGGAAATCATAGGTTGGTAAATTTTTCTAAACTCATACTTGGGTATGATGTTGTTTGATAAATTTTGGCGTTTATGCCTGATGCGATTTAAAAAAATATGGTACGGATACGGTTATTTTGCATGATGCGTTGCACTGCTTTTGCCTTATTAATAAAGTACATCTTGTCTTTGGCCTCGATTGTTGATTTTAAATGTGATCGTATGTTGGGCGTTAGCCTTGTTTTTTTTTTCCTATTAAAGAGATAAAACGTGTTTGATGGTCATGCATTGTTTGACCACATGTTGATTTAAAGATTTTCATTGACAATATTGTTTTATCCAATTTGTGTTTCAACACAAAATCATAAGAGAAGTTTGATTTTAAATTCTTAAAAAGTTTGATTTTTGGTTGAGCTACCAGTAAAAAGAAATTCCTGTATTTTGAAATATTATGTTTGGTTTGGTGTTAACAAGGGATGATTTCAAAATGATATTTTATGAGATGAACCATTGTTTTAAGAATTTAACGTTGAAGTTATTTTATCATGTTGTAGTATGTCAACATTTTAAATTTTTTTTGGATTTACGGAATAGATGTTTGAAATCAAAGATTTCTCATTTGAGTTTTAAATTACCGTTTAGCGGTTGGTTTAAGTTGAGCTCCCAAATTTGGAAGGATGGAGATTTTATTAATATATTTTTCCGGATTTACAAATATTTTAAATACGTCTTATAAACGATTGGTTTGGGTTCGACTTGGGTCACCCTAATTTAGGAGTTGAGCTTGGCAGTTGTAATGACTCGGCCAACTCGATGATTTTATTGTTTGAGATACTTGGGTATCCATTTTAAAGCAACTGATTAATTAGAAGAGACTTTTACAAATTGTGATTCTGTTCTAACCTTGGGGCTCAGCAAAATTTGGAAGTTTTCGTATTTGATTTTAATTTCAAAACGAATTTTGGAACGTACTATTAAAGGATGATATAATTACATGGTAATGAGATTTCAAAAAAAAAATGTGTTGTGGCATGTCCTGATTTGTCTTTTAAGTATGTTTAGGGTTAATTGTGTTCAATGGCATACTTGGGTGAATTACGGTTCATAGAATTCGTAATATGTTGGTAATAAAAATTAGTTGTATAATTCGCTTGTCTGTTGGACTAAGTTGATCGTGTTTGTTGTCTCTACGTGTGGAGTAGCACGTGAGATGATTTACTCACGTGGTCAAGGTTGGTTTACCTTGATGTATGATTCTAAGATCGAAATCTTTGGGTTTCGATATCGAGGAAGACGAGGGAAATACTCCCTTGGATTGGCTGATGATTTCGGGTTATCCTAGAACGGATATTAGAAACTCTGAACCGAGAAGATAGACCATTGTATTAATACACTGGTGTTTCCATCAAGTCTGAAGATGCGATGCAGGAGCTGGCGGTAAATTTTTATAGGAACGTATTTTATGTGCTATTTTCTTTGGATATGCTCAGTCATGATTGAGATTAGTTAGATACTTTTTCTAGTAGAGGTGTAATGAAGTTATGAGGAGGAGTTGTTGTATAGCATCGAATTTTGGTAGGTTGCAAGTACGGAGTTTAAGAAATATTTTGAGGTTATCAAGTGCACATCTCACAGAGTGTAACGTCTAGCAAATGTTTTATTGTGAAATGAATTTCACAGGTTGATTTTTTAAAATATTTGAAATACTTTTAACACGTAATTGTGCCCAGACATATCATGAACGTGCATTTTAAAGGTTACGAACAGGATTGCATTAAGCATTGAGTATGTTCACTAAATAAAAGATAAATTAATAATTGATACATGCATCACGTGCATAGAAATGATTAGGGTTGGATGCAACTCTTTGGGGATGAGAGATGTCATCACCCTGGCGCACAGTTATGTAAAATGGATTTTGTCAATAAAGTGTTTTGAGGAAAGTATTTTGAATCAAACTCGCGAGTCCCTTTGGGGTAAATGTATCTTATAAAGTTATGGAATTTCAAATGATTTTGAACTGTTGCCGAGAGAAAGCTAGACAAATACTCTGTGATGATGGTGTTAAATTATGGTCGATGACATTGTTAGGGATCGGTCGGTGTTTTCAGAATCTTGTGCTTCATAGAAAGTAAGAATGATTTTGAGGTTGCGCTCGAGATATAGTTATGCTAAGTGCGGTATAGTGTAGTTTAGAATAGAAAGCTTTCGTGATAATTAAGGATTTTTGGATTAAGGATGTTGGTTATACTCCATGTGTGCGTATACACTATATTTTTGTTTTAAACGAAACTTTATTTTTCCAGATTTGAATTGTCCAAAGTATTTTGGTGTATTGATATAAAGGTATGTTTATAAACAAGAGATTTACATTGTTGATTTTACCTTTTTGAGGAAAGGAAGAAATTTTGTCAAATTGATTGAAAAGGGATAATAAATTTTTCGCTTGAGCGATTTCTTCAAATTGTGTTTTTGTTTGAGAAAATTTAAAAGCGACTTAAATTTTGAATGTTTGAAACATCAATGTGCATTTTGAATATGGGGAATCTTGCCACAGTTTGACTTTTACGAGAAAAGTATAAACTATTTAAAAAGTGTTTTAAAAAGTTTGAATTAAAGAGAACATAAATTTTGTCAGTTGAACTGATTTACAAATTTGCAAATGTATTAGAAAATAAAAAGAAATTTCGGATTTAAAATGTGAATATTTTGAAAATTTTCAAGGGTTTGCAAAATCGATGGTTTTTCAACTTAAAGGTATTTCGATTTTGAATGAAAAAGGAGGTGTAAGACGTAGACTCTTTTAAACATGGTGGAAAATTTTGTATATAAAATATTTTATACCCACAGGGGTTGGTTTTGAGCATAGCTGACAATCCGGTCGCAGTAAAATGGTCGTATTGATCTTTCGTTGTATACGAGATTATAGTCAATTGATTGAATAATTCTGAGAGTTTGAGTTCGATTTGGTTATGTGAGATAATTGATTCAGAATCGGGAATCGCGGTTAATAGGTTTCGACAACCATGATCGGTTGATCGATTTTGTTAATTAATGGTATTATTGTAATGTTTGTATATTGTTTTGAGCATGGTTGAACACTTGTTGTAAGAGAAATTTTTTTTAAGTTGTCTGATGCAGTCAATGTTCAGTGTAGTCATGGCGCTATGTTTTTGAGTGATTGGGAGAATCATTTTGATGGATATTGTTTGTCACTAATATAGAAATATTTGTTATCACAAAAGAGGTCCGCTTTTCTTTGAATTGCGATATGAGTTATTATGTTTTATGATTCACAAGTTAATTGCATTATCGAGTTGGTACTAAATCGTTTGGATTAAAGGATTATTATAATGTTAATTTTGGAACTGGAACATTATCAGAAGCTTATTGGGTTTTGTTATCGATAATTTTGATGTAGAGATGCTATAAGTGGAAGTAAGTAAGTGTTTTTAGAACGATAGATTTTATCAGCTATGTTTACAGTGTTATTGTTTTATCCGAGGCAAAAGATTTTGGTATTATAGAATTAGAGTTGAGCTTAGCGCTTAATCTTGTATTTGACATTGAGGATTTTATAATAGATGAGTTTCGAGGTGGTTCTGGAAGCCACTTTGGTATAGAGTAATTGTGACTCTCAGTTGAATAATTGTTTATTATTCACATTGTGTTGATCGAGTGATTGTTGAAGCACTGAGTTGATAGAATAGAAATTTGTGCATATGTGTGTTGTGACCATTTGAGTTGTTGATTTATATGAGTGGTGGTTTTGAGTTATCATTCGAGGAGCAACCTGTTAAGTTTGTGGTTACGCAAGTGCGTCGGTTGATGAATAACAGAATTCCTACGATTACAGTTTCAATTGGTTACTTGGTGGAGGAATGTTCTTGAGAGATAAAGTTTGTTATGCAAATTTGTTATTATGCTTTCCTTAATTCCTTTGGGTATCATGATTATGTGATCTTACGTTGGTCATGTACGTTTTGTATGGCTTGCTATGTAGTTTTATGTTATGTTTTACGTCGGTTGTTTTTGTGTTAAAATCGAGGACGATTTTGTTTTTAAGTTGGGGAGAATGTAATAACCCGTATTTTTTTATAACTTGTTTTGGTGGTTGGTTGTCCGTTTAAAGTTTGGTTTGTGATGGACTTTGGTTGTGTTTTAACTTCGACTTGTGCTCGTTGTGCTTCCGGCTTGTTTTCGGATTGATTTATGTGCGAATTAGCATATGTGGTACCTTGGTTGTGTCATGTTGAATGACTTATGTGTACCCCTTGAACCTTTAAGTATTTGATGTTGAATTGATTTATTTCCGGATTGTTATCGAAACAATGTTTGCATGTTTTCCAAATCTGCTATGCTCTAGTAAAACGTCCATATCTCCTAATTTAACCGTCGGATCGGGCTGCCCTTTGGATATGTTGTACCTAAGAGGATTATCTTTCATTCGACCGTTCGGATCGTCGTTTTGACCTCTTTTCGGGTCAACCGGACCTATAACCGGACCTGCTGGGTTGAACCGGTCGTAGGTCCGGTCCACTCTGATTTCTGCATTGGCAGTGAGTCAACCGGTGCAATAACCGGTTCTGCTGGACAGAACCGGCCGTAGAACCGGTTCATTACGAGTTTGCTTATAAAAACTTCGTTTCTCGACCAAATCAGCCCCCACTCGTTCCCACAAACCCTAAACTGATTTCTAAACATTTATAGACAATTCCCAATCACATTTTGGTGCCTCAAGACACTTGGTAAGTGTTCTAACATCCTTTCCATCATTCAATTCATAGTTTACGTAATCGAATTGTTTGGGTATTCATTGGTCCTTCGGTTTTTCATTGTTGTAGCCATTATTCCACTATTTTTCTGAGTTTTCCTTGCTCTTTTGGATTGCTAAGGTAATTAATCCTTCCTTTACCCTTTTAATTCGAATCGTTGGTGTGATGGTTGTTAGATTTCAATTTTAAATGTTAGTTTTGTGGCATGTAATTATATGGGCTGTTTTGATTTGGTTTTCTTATTATTGTATCAAATTCATTGGCAATACTTGTTGGGCATTTATTGTAGTCGTTTATGCTCTCTAGAATTCGGTTCGTTCATGCGTTGTATGGATTTCTTAAAAGGGGAATGTTAGGGCTGTCCATAATTTCATTGCCATGATGTTGTTGTTTAAAGAATTAGATTGCTATAAATTGTTTTAGTTTGATTTTGTTATAGGGCTGTAAATAATTGAATTAACCTGTGTTTGGTGATTAAAAATCAAATTGACAGAGTTGGATTAGTTTGGTTTGAGCATATCAAATTGTTTGTTATTTGGCTTGATAATCATGATCAATTGATATGTTTTGGTTAGAGGTTTTGAAACTGAAAATGTAATTGGTTTAAGCTTTTGAGATGAATTGGATTCATTAAAGTGTCATGGCATGGTTGTTTTGAGGTTGGCCTGTTTTGCCGATTTTGGCTAAATGTTGAATTTGTTGTCATGTAATGTTTTGATTGTTTAAATAAGTTAGTTGGGTTGTTTAACATTATTGATTAATATTGGATTGTTGTTAACATGTTAGTATGATGTATAAATTATTGTAAATCTTGATTGGGCATGTTTAATGTTAGAGGGCATGCTAAGGTGATTGTATATTTTATGTTGGCCGTTTGAACATGTTTGCCCATTGAGGACTTTTGTCGAGAACCTTATGAGCGTTATGATATTTTGGTTATTGAGTTCTTATTGAGTTCCTTGTTTTCAAAATGGATTTCATAGTTTATCAAAAGATGACCTAAATATTAAACTCTGGTTTTACTCTGGTTGGATTTTGGTTCGGGTTAGACTTGGGTCGCCCGATTTGTGAGAAGATGCCTTGCAATTGTTGTAACTTGGCTGACTCACCATGTTGGTTTTAAACTTGGTTTATGGATTCAACTAAGTTATCTGAAATGGATTTTCGGATCATGTTTTCAAAGTGGAAACTCAATTTGACTTAACTGATTGTATGACTCTGGTGACAGTCCGAGTAAGTATGATTATTCCACGTTGGTTTATGCTTTGGCATTTTGACTATATATGTATAATGGCGTTATGATGGTTTATATGTTGGCTTGATTGATATATGTGCTAGTCGTATGTGGTGTCTAGTACTCTTTAGAGTTAGGAGATGATATTAATTATTATATATATTTTCTTAGACCCGTCGACTGCTCGTGCTTCAGAGTCGGATCAGGTTTAGTTGCTTGTCAAGTTTTCACGTGGATTTGCAAGCAGTGAGTTTGTACTTACTATTTACCGCTTTATTAAGTAAATTGTTATTTTAATATTAAATATATATACTGTGCGTATATTTCGAACTGTTTTTATATTATGGCTTCTAGTTGGAACATGCTACCTAATGGGCATCATTAGGACTGCGTGCGCACCGGTAATGATCTGGGAAAGGTAATTATGGTAATGTGGTAACTCGGTGTGAGCATAGCTCTCGGGACCAAGTAGAGTAACTCGGTGTAGTTCAGCTCTCGGGACTCTGGTATAAGTGTGGTCAGTGGTAACTCGGTGTAGCTCAGCTCTCGGGACCAGACCTGTTGGATTATGTTTATTATTTAGAATTGTGGATTAGGGTTCCAACTATTATTCGTAATATCGTTATTAAATGTTTTAAACGGTTTTAAAAGGTTTTCCACTTAATAAATGTAGATAGTGGTATAAACTCATCTCAGTATATCTGACCCCGTTGTTTTCCCAATTTTCCCAGGGTTATGATCTGAGAGAGTCTGGTGATCTCCGCATTTACTTTTCTTCGGAGGTTCCATTTATTTTGATAAACTGTAAAACTGTTTTATTCTTAGACCGCAGTAGTAACTAGACGTCTTTATTATTACTGTATATTTTGTCGGATTGGTTCAACTGGTTATATTTCTTTGGCATGATTATAATATTTACATTGATTTATGATAAATCTATATTAGTCTCGGAATTGACTAAGCATGTTATATTAATTGTGGAATATTATAACTGCTAGATTTAGGCTGAAGTCTCGGTTGCCCCCGAGCATTGGTTTCTTGCAGGCTTATGTATTTGTTGGTTATCCGCAAGGCTTGCTACGGGTTTTGGTACAACCATACCCATACCCTAGCGCCGGTCGCGATTCATGAAAATGGGTCGTGACAAGTTGCGATACCGTATATTTACGGTAAAGGATCAATAAAATCACACCAACAAACATGTTCGTCAATGTCCTTCAAATTATATTGTAATCCACTTAAGATATTCATCTCTAAAAAAGCACAACATAGCAAACAAAATCACAAAGAGGAAAGTTCATACACTCAAGTGAGATCTCAAATGAAAGAATACCTTAAAAATGAATCAACAAAAGAATAAGAAGGAGAGGAGGAGCAAAATTGAGAATCAGAATTCTTAGAAAGAGTTTCATCAAAGTCAGGAGAAAGAAGGGAAATGTTAGAATACACACAATTCAAATAACGGAAAATAATAGTAGAGATATTTTCCAAATTAGCACGACAAACAACTATCAAATCATGAATTTTATCCACGTTGGCAGATTTAAGGCCACGAACATCAATCTCAGTAGGTCGGTACAACCAATTGACAAGGAAAGCTAAGTCACACCTGAATGATTATTCGGTTATAATAATTCATATCCCATTAAAATATGAATTCATTTAAGGATTAATGTCATAAATATTAACCAAATTTACATGTTTTCTCATTTTAATCACGCAGTTTAAATTTTCACATTTTTATGCACGAACTACCACTTTTTCTCAAATTCATGCACGGTGCTGAGGTGTCACGGCTCTATTGGTGTAATTCACTGAGGTGGAGGTCATTTTATACCAATTAATGAGTGCAACTTCAGCACCGTGCATGAATTTGGAAAAAAAATGATAGTTCGTGCATGAAAATGATAAAATTTAAATTGTGTGATTAAAATGAAGAAAACGTGTAAAATTCGTGATTGTTTTTGACATTAACCCTTCATTTCAAGATGTATATCAAATAATACTAGAATCATGCTACAATAGGAATACTAAATGAAAAACACCTATAAATAAACTAATGTGTACAATAACCATAATTTTACTCATACTTATTCATCGTCTTCTAAATACCCGATCACTAATTTAAGTATCATATTTTTATTGGACTCCCGGTCCGATTCACTCTAATCGTTTTAGGATTGCAGGTTTAAATAAAAAAAATTATCCAACGTAGTTAAAACCATCAGGACTTATTAAAAAGATCAGAGTTTAATTTGGTTTTTAATATTATATTTTTAATATGTATAAATGCAAATTATACTATTATAAAATTTAATGACTTAATGGATTCAATTCAAATATCAACAGTCCACCGGTAAATAGTGAATATAGCACATGTTGACCGAGTTGTTGATCAGTGGTGACCTCCATTGACCATCACCATTTGTAAATTCTCCAGTGAGAAACATGCTATTTTTTTCTGGTATTTTTTTAAATATAGATATTTGTAAATTAAATTAAGATAATGTTAAACTTTTAAATTTTAAAGTAGTGTGTAACTTTTAAAATTTATAGCTCTTTTATAAATAAATTTGAAAAAATAGTAAATGGTGTAGTTTATTTTTGTTTTATCCTATTTTTGAAAAATTTATTCAATAGTAATATTTTTTTTAATAAATAGAACAAAGTGATAAAACTTTGACAAACTGCAAGTTTATCTCTTTGTAATCGCCGATTTAATTTTTAGTTTTTTCTGCTAAATTAAAGGAGTGATATAAGCTTTTAGAAAATTTAGAAATGAAGGGGTGGTACACCACACGTGCACTAACACGCGTATAAAATTATTGATCGGTCCCACTTCAATATGGAGCCTTTTATGAGAACCAACACACCAAATAATATTATTGGATTATATGATATTGAAGACATATCTATTTTTTTTAATATAAGATAGATCTATTTTAATTTAGTTGTTAGTGGAGGTTAGCGGGAGTTAGTATGCGTTTTCTAAATATTAAACAAGTAAATCACGGCCTGTAAAGAGAGGCAAAATCGAACTCCTGACCTCTCCATGTACAGTTGAGAGACCTATGGAAGATTTTTTTATTTTTCTATATAATTATAGTAATAAATTAATGAACCATATTTTTTTATAAATTGTTTAGCTCAGTTCTTAAATTTTGTTGCTATAGTGAATTTGATATCCTTAGAGTAAATTTGGTTCTAATGAATTTTGTAATTTTAAAGAATTAATTTGAATTTGCATAGAATAAGTTATTTTTAATTCACATTATAAAAATTCAATGAAATTTAAAAATGAATTATAAGAAGTGAAATATATTTTTCTATGATAAAAGAAAATACCTTAAGTAATTTTAATAAACATATTAAATTTTAATAGAATTTATATTTGTCTTAAATACTCTTAAAATATCCATAAATTTTAGAGAGATTCATTATAAATTTTAATGAGAAAAGTTTTAGAGATAATCATTTGGAGAATGAACATTTATAATTTTTAGAGAGCTAAAAGTTTAAAAAGAGATAATTTAAATTTATAAATATAAAAGATAAGGTACTATGAGGGAGTGGGCGTCGATGCTCGCCCAGACCTATGGCTGGTCCCGGTCTGGTTAGTTTTAAAACAATGGAGTCGCCGCCTATCTCAGTTAGGAAATGTTTTCAATATTAACTAGATAACTTCACGTGCCTATGGATGAGATTATCGCGCATCAGACCAAAAGACTCAGGTTTGTGGACACAACAAATCTCTTAACTTGGCTTATTGATTTTATCAATTTGTTATCAAAGCAGTAAATCCAAATAACATCATACTGAAAAATAAATGGCTGGAAATGTAAATAGCTAAAAAATAAAGGATTGGAAAGTAAATACGGAAATGTAAACATGCATTATATTTGAGACACGCATATGATTCGATATGAAATTACATGGTGGACAACTAACAAACACTCCTAAACAAGCATAAAACCTTGAAAACATGTAATAGACAAAAGTGAATTTTATTCCATTTGCATGCATAAAAACCTAAACCGTATGTAAAATTAAAGTTTATTTTATTAATTACCGTCTTGAATACATATACAACCATTAATTACAGTTTCATGGTAGTCCTAGGATTTCAACGTGATTAGATTAGCTTTAAATTAAGTTAACGCGGTCATCTGATTAAGCCTGTTAAATAATGGATTTTGACATACTTTTAAAGTGTTAAACAATATAAACATACCTAATTACAGGTGTTATACATATAAGGTTAAATATATTTTTAAACCTCTTTCTTAAGTGTATGGCAGTTGTTTGATGTTTGTTTGTCAATATAGCCGGAGTCAATATCTTGTCAAAATATGAAAGTTTCTCCTCTAGTCAATACGAGTCCATTGGTCCAAATTGGAGTTGATTACGGGTCCAAACGAATCGAGAATCTTTACTTGAAGTTGTTGGGCTGGCGATTGGGCTTCAAAGCCCGTGATGACATGGCACGTGACGCCATTGCTTACTTGGATGAGAAATTTTGACTGCGATGGGTCTGGGTAATTACAAAAATAAAGCCTACAATAAATTACAAGCCCGTGGCTCAAACAAAGCTAAATTTCGAGTCCAAACAAGATCGGAAACACAAAAACTAAAAACGGGTCAGAACAGCTAGAGGAGATAGGTACGAAGAATGATAACTCTAGATAAAGCGTCGGCTGCGCCAATAGAAGTGGTGGCAGCACCCCTCCACATCGACGGCATCGCCAGAGAAAACTGGCAGCGGCACCAAACAGGCAGGGAACTCCTGAGTTCAAATTTCATATAAAAATATGCAAAACATGATTGAAACGTTCAATTAAACAGCTGGAATTTAAAAGTAATAAAAATAAAAATATGAAAACCAATAAAAACATTCTAAACATAAATCTAGAGTGACAATCATGGCAAATCATAGCAGTTTATACAATGATGATAATTTATGGCAAGAACGATAAAAGCCGCTCGACATGTATCCTAGTAATCATAAATGAACCAACATGTATAGAAAATGAAAAAAAAGTGTTTGGAATTGAAATTGAGTCCTACGAAGTACCGTTTTGAGTCCAGATGTTGTTTTCTGCTGATCCAGATGTAGAATCCAACTCCTGACCGAAGTGCAGCATTTTCTTAATTGATTAAAGAGTATAAGCTTGATTTGATATATTAAAATTGGCTGGGTTTGAGTGTGTGGGTATGGTATTGTTCGGCTAGGGCATATATTTTTCTAGGGTTTTTGTCCTTTAATACTGTGTTTGATTAATTGCCAAATGCCCCCCCCCCCCCCCCCCCCCTCCTCTAATTAGGATTTATAAAGTGGTATAAATAATGGTACATTAGAGTTTAGGGTTAGTTCAATGTTTAGGTTAGCTTCAAAATGTATTGTTAGGTGTCAAGGTTAAGTTAAAGGTTTATCTTAAGTATTTATTTAAATTTTTTGGAATTGAAAGTATATGTCGTGAAAAAGGTGGCAAAAGGACTATTTTACTCAATGGATTCAAAAACTAAAAATTGGCAAATGTTTGACAAGAATTTTGGTTTTGGGCAATTTAGTCCGTCAAATCTACAAATTGACCCATAAACTTTTAAGGCATTGTAATTAGTCCAACTTCTTAGACTTCTATCACAATCCCTTTGGATTTTAATGGGCTATTTATGGCAAATTACGCTTCAATCCTTTAAGTTTTTTGTTGCGCATTGATCTAGTCTGTTTAAATTCTAACATGCGGATCGCCAGCTCGTCACACGTATGGGTGTCTCATTAGATCATCCACTACTAGAAAATAGGAAACTAGCTACGGGTTTTTCCGTTACTAATCTCCTTTAATCCATCTCTAATCATGACTAGCGACTAACATGCTCTAGTGCTAATCAATTGGTCGCAAAAACTAATTGCGACGCCATCTTTTTTCTTTTGCTAATTTAGAGACGTAATTCTGTTGCCAAATTTTAAAATCCGTCGCAGAAAAGTCAATCCAGGACACTAAAATGGAGACAAATTTGCAACAGAAATTTGTGTTTAGCGACGGAAATTGTCCGTCGCCAAAAAAAAAAAACAATTAGCGACGGACAATTTTTGTCGCTAATTAGTTTCTTTAGCGATGGAATATTATGTCGCTAAAAACAATGTTCTGTCGTAAAACGCCAGTTTTTTCGGAAGACTTTTCCATTTTCTAGTGTTTTTTCTATTTTTTTCAGTCGATTTAAACTGATAATACAATATTTATAAATCATTTACGAAACTTAATTAAAGGACATTAAACCCTGAATATACACACACACACACACACACACACACACACACACACACACACACACACACACACACACACACACACACACACACACACACACACACACACACACACATATATATATATATATATATATATATATATATATATATATATATATATATACATACACAAAGAAACTGTTTGAAAATAAAACATAAAAGAAACTATAAAGTTATAGCGTTATCATTGTCTGGCAAGGCTTAATACCTCGTACTTTTAAAAGCACTAAGTTCAGTGCCACGTGATATAATTGCGAGAATTTAAATCGATGACGTTGGATCAAGTTAAAATAATAAGGACTTAAAACAAAGAGGGTCTATTTAAATTGTCGTGAAATAATAATTTAAATTTGAAAATTAATAGTCAAGACAGAATTTCACGGGATTAAGAAAGATTCATAAATTAAAATAAAGATTTAGGCCAAGGAAGTTCTATTCTAATTATCGGGAATTGATAAGTTAAATTGAAAGTTTAACTTGGTTACGAGCGGAATTAACAGACTAAAGAAAAATCAGAAATAAAAATAAATAAATTAAGGATCCTGGATAACTTTTAATATGCCAAAGTCCGTTAATTATTATTAAGAAAGTATCTTCAAAGTTTCGTTTAATTACGAAATTATTTTGGATCGAAGTGTAAGAAAAGTTGAGGTTTGAAGTTGATTCAAGATTGATTTTAAGGCATTTGCATATGCTTTTTGCCAACTTAGCCTTGCTTATAAATAGACCCATCGACTTCATCTTCCTCATTTCATTTTCAGATTTCAATTTAAACCCTAAAACCCCAAAAACTCTCAATTTCCGCTTCCCATATTCCATCACCATCAACTCACCCTTTTTCTTAGAACTACAAGGACGGAAGTCTAGAGAAAAGTACTGAGAAGAAAGAAGCTGATCTGGAAGGAGTTAAGGGATATGAGGAGAAGGATGGTGTAGATCAGGTGTCTGGAAGAGCTGATCCGATGTTTGAAAAAGCTAATGATGTGTCAGTTGAAGCTGTACATATGTCTGTAGGAGCTAGTCCTAGTGAAGTTAAGGAGTATGTGGAAGCTACTCCTAGTGAAGCCAATATCATTTCTTCTGAGGCTAAAATTCGAGCTCTACTTGATGATAAATTTCAGCTGATTGACAAAGTTGCAAAAGAGAGCATGGATTTATGGCTCTCTGATATGAAGAAAGATATTATAAATCTGATGCTGCCAACCACCTCTCATGTTGCTTTATCTCTATTGAAGCAAGTTGAGAAATAATCAAAATGGAATGATGTTGTAAAGGGAAATTTTGGAGTTAATCCTGAAACCACTGAGCCTTTGTAAATTGATTTTTCATCTCCTTCTAAAGCTGTTCAGTCCACCATACCCCCTTCTATTTCTAAAAGAGCCACCCGTTCTACCACTAAATTTGCAACCTCAAAGATCTCACCTGGTGAAATAGGTTCTAAAGACAAACCTGATGTTCTAGAAGATTAAGTCTAGTTGCTTTAAGTTCTTTAGGAATCTTTTTATCTTTGAACTTCTATCTTTATGTTTTGATGTAATTAATGTTTGCTGTTGTTTTCTGATCATGCTATTTTATTACTCTTCCATTCTCTTTTTGATGTCTGGCAAAAAGGGGAAGTAATATGTGCTTTTAATTTTTCTATATATGAATGCTATTTGCTTGCAGAATTAGCTACAAAATCTTTTCAGTATGGCTATTTCTGCTATAAGTCTTATTTATTCTGACTGATCTTCCTTTAAATCTTTCGTTGTCAAGATAATCTGAAATGGAGTTACTGACAGTTATTGCTTAGAAAAAGGTTAAAGAAATTTTTTTAAATTAGTTTGGCACAAATTCAGGAGGAGCTAATTGGAGCAGAAAATAAACAATTTTTCAAAAAATGCACTTCATTCATTCATATCTATATTTACTCCTTGGTACCTATCTAGCTTTACTTGTTCAAAGTTTTGTCATTATCAAAAAGGGGGAGATTGTTCGCTAAAGGTTACTCCTAATTTTGATATAACATAAACTTTAATCAAGTAAGATTTAATAGTGTTTGTTCAGTGTTTTATATGACTTGCAGAATCTATCCCAAGTTAATTCTGGAATCAGAAGAAAAACGAAGTCAAAAAAAGATCGATCCAAAGAACATTAAAACTGGGCTGTCAAGATTTATGGGCTAAAAGAATGTTTCTTAGAATCTCATGTAAAGGTAAATGGACTTAATAATATACTACAATTCTAAAGTTCAAATTGTTTTTACTCACCTACAAATCTTTCATCAAAATATTTTTTAATTGTGTGACATCATCAAGATGTCCTTTTCACTCATGATGCACACACAAACAGAAAAACATTCTTCCTGATTTTTTGGTAACGGTTTTTGCAACAATCATTTTTTTCTTTCTCCATTTGATTCTAGAAACTTTGTATTTGTCATTTTACACAACAAAATCTGTTTTGAAGGAATCTTTAAAATATCTTAGGGAATTTATGAGAAATCAGTTTTCAATAAATAGCATCATCTTCCTCATTCATAACTAAGCACAATTTCTGAGTAATAATGGTGCCTTGTTAACTCTGTTTTACTTATTAGTTTGATTTGTATTCAAAGAGTTTTCTGCACAAACAAAATTCTCTGTTTCCAAAGGTTTTGTAAACACCTAGGTGATAAGTTTACTGGTTGTGAGTTTCTGGATCTTGAAAAAACCAGAGGTTGAAAAATCAGATTAGAATGGGTAGTGTTTAGCTCTGTATTTCAACGCTGTTGTTTCTTGCCCGTAAAAGAAACTGGTTAGTAGAATTTCCAAGAGGTGATATCTTGGAGAGTGGATATAGCAGTTGCAGAACCACTATAAAAATCCAGTGTTCTTTACTTTATGCTTTATTGTTTATTCTCAGTTTAGCTTTTAATATATTCAAATTAGCTTTCATAATATATTTACAAGCTATTTTACGAAAGTTTCTTAAGTTCTCACAACCCTCCCTCCCCCCTCTTGAGAAGCCATCTGGACCAACAATAATTATTAGTGAACATTAATCCTTTTAATCATATTAAAACTCTATTTAATCAAGTTTGGTTAAATTCTACTTTCATCCTTCAAATTAGTAACAATTGGTATTAGTTTATTGAAGTTATTGTTCATCCACATATACTCTTCTTAATTTATAAACTTCAACTTTGAAACAGTTTTCATGACATTTCTAGGATCCCAATCAAAATCATTGCTATTACAACTAATCCAACTAATCAATTAATATAAGACGATCAATATCTTATAATTAGGTTTTTTGACTAATTAGGTTCATTTGTAAATGGCAATGAAAAATAATAGTAACATTTAATATCCAACTAATTTAATAATCCCTTACTTAATTAATTTTCATAAACTATTTGTGACACCCAACATTCAATATCATAGTTATCCAAATAGAGATTTAATATTTAATGTATTATGATGAACCCATAGTTACAAATATCGTACAATATAATCCTTGTTACAAGATCCCAATATCGACAAGAGTCATATTAGTTAGACTATTGATGTCTCAGTGGATCGTAAGAAGTTCTCCTTTTGGTATGGTCCTTGACCATATGGAAAAGTTTTTGTTGACATATTTCCAAAGATTATCATTCATAATCTATACAACATTGTTTTTTTATTGTTGTTATTCAAGTTTTATATGGTGCAAAGTTCTTGCATGCATAGGCTTCATTAGACAGAAGTTTTTGTGGAGAAAAAAAGATAGCTTCTTCATTAGGAAACCGAAGGAGAATTTTAAAATTGCCAAGTTTAGAAAGCTTTAGTTTAATGCAACTATTTATAACATTTGGAGAGTCAAGGGTCTTTCTAGAGATCATTAGCTTGTTTGTGGCTTTAGTTTTTGTTATGTTTTTTTTTCCTATTTATTATTTAGTTGTTGAGGGTGCTTGTTTATCAAAATTAGACATGTAAGTAATTATTGTATTTATTTTTGTTATCTTGTTTGTCAAAATTAGAAATGGGCTATATAACTGATGGCAAATCCTTGCCATTACGGAGATACAACATATAAGGATGTAAATGAATCAAGTCGAGCTGAGTTTTAAAGTGTTCATATTCATATCGTTTACCGAACAAGGTGTTCATATTCGGTTCATGTTCGTTAGAGTTTTAAATGGGGTGTTCGTATTCGGTTCGTTTAATATCATAGTGTTTATGTTCAGTTTGTGTTCAGCTCGTGTTCATACGTTTAGCTGATAAATGAACAAGTTCTCGAACGAGCTCGATAAGTAGTAAACGAGCTCGGCTCGTTTAGCCATGAAACAAACGAACATAATACAAGCTAAATAAATTGTAAAAAAATATATCTAATAATGATCTTTTTCCATACACATACTAAATTTCAAAGTATAACTGATAAATCCAACAACAGATTATTCAAATATAAATAACAAAACTATTTAGTTTTGTTAAAACTATGTAATTTTAGAATTATATAAAAAAATTATATAAATTAATTTAAATATTAGTTAGTTCACGTACATCTAATCGAATTTATAAATGATTTTGTTCACAAATTTTTATTTGAACTTGTTCACTAATTTATTCATGAACTCTTATTCGAGTTCGTTCACGAATTGTTGATCGAGCGTTCGTGAACGTAAACAAGCTGAACACCACTATATTTATGTTTGGCTCGTTTAAATTAACAAAATTAAAATCAAGATCGAACTCGGTTTGTCTAAAATACGAACGAACACGAACCAAATTTTTTTCGAACCGAAAACCGATCTGCTCGCGAGTAGTTCGGTTAGTTTACACCCTTAACAATATACATTGCCACAATAACAAACAAACCCAATCCCCAACCTTACAAATATTAAATACATAAATAGCTCTATAAATATTTATAAAATTTAATGGGTTCTCGCAAAATCATAAATTTTAATTTTTTGTCCATAAGCATAATAAATTTTCTTATAATAACAAAGTTAACATGTTTAAATTTTTCGAAATTTAATCTAATTATATTCGAATTTAAAATACGAAATGTTTGAATAATAATAAAAAGATTTAATATTTTCAATAAAATTTAGTGTAGAAGGAATAGATATAAGATGTACTTTTTATTTAATTTCCTAATTTGAAAAAAAAATTAAATAAAATTAAATATTCATATTTTAATAAATAATATGTATGGTGGTAGCTGTTGCCAGTCTGTATAGCAAAGAGTTTGGCATTTGATGGCTTGTTGTCGCATTACAAACAAAAACGTAGGCCCTCTTTGCAATTGAACCAAACTTTTTTTTAAGTCATTTATATTTTTCTTTTTACCATAAAGAAAATAAATGACTATTAAGCTAAAGAAACATTTCTGACATCATTTTGTTTTACAAAACTATACAAATGCAATCTAACCGTCATGAGCTAAATGATTGATTGATCTACCTCTTAGTCAAACAGCCAAACTCTTAACTTTGGCTTATTGATTTTATGGATTTAAGATAGAAAAAATCTCGTAAAAATAACAACATACTTGAAAATTAATGGCTGGAAATATAAATAACTGCAAAATAGAGGAGTGGAAAGTAAATATAGAAATATAAACATGTATTACATTTTTAACAAGCATATGACTCGATCTGAACTAGCATGGTGGACAAGTAGCAAGTACTGTTAAACAAACATCTAATCATGGGATTTCTAATATATAAGAGATAGAAGTGGATTTATTTTAAATTTACCATCTTAAATATCTATACAACCACTAATTACAGTTTTCATGACACTCCTAGGATTTTTATGTGATTTGTTAGTTTAGAACTAAATTAACGTGATTATGTGAATAAACATTTTTAATGGTGGATTTTGACATTTCAAAACGATAAACAATATAAACATACCTAATTGCAGGTGATCAATATATAAGATTAAAGATATTTTTATACCTCTTTATAGAGTGTTTGGCGGTCGTTTGTCTATCGATAAAATCAAATTTAGGATCTAGTTAAAACACGTAATTCTTCCTCTAGTAAAAACAAATCCACTACTTCAAGCCGGAGTCGATTTATGATCCAAACGAAGCTAGAAATGGCTCTAGAAGTTGTTGGGCCGATGTAAGGACTTCGAAGCCCATGATAACACGGAAAGGACCACAATTGCTGACGTGGTAAGAGGATTCTGACTCCAAATGAGCCGCATAATTTCAAGTATATAGCCTACAACTAGTTACAAACCAGTGGGCTCAAACATAGCCCAATTTCGAGACTGAACGGGCCCGAAAAAACAAAAACAATAACTGGAAGAGGGTTGAAAGAATATGGGGGAGCTGGGATCAAAAATCGACGTTGTCGGAACCACCGGCGACTGCGCCACCAAAACTGAGGCGCAAACGTGTTTCAAATTTGCCCGAAAAAAGCATGCAAAATAGGCAGAAACGGTCATTAAATAGTTGGAATTTGAAACAATTAAAATAGCAGTGTAAAACTGTTAAAAGCGCCATAAATATGAATCTAGAGTGAAAATCACGGAAGTTTATATGGTTATGCCATTTTATGGTAAGAACGATAAAAACAACTAAACTTGCATCCTAATAATCAGAATTAATACAACATGCATAAATAATGACAGAAAATTGATAGGAATTGAAATTGGGACCTCAAAAGTATTGTTCTATGTCATGAGGTAATTTTCTGGTGATCCGGATGTAAAATCCAGCTCTGGATTATGGTGCAGCAATATTCTTGATTGATTGAAGTGTATAAGTTTGATTTGTTGGACTAAAGTCGACTAGAGATTGGGCGTGTAGGGGCTAGTATAGTTCGGCCAAGGCATGCAATTTTCTAGGGTTTTTGTTCTTTAATACGTAGTGTGTTTAATTAATTGCCAACTGATCTCCCATCTTCATTAGGGTTTATAAAATGGTAATATAGTTGTAGATTAGGGTTTAGGGTTAGGTTACTGTTTAAGTTAGCTTCAAACTGTGTTGTTAGGTTTTAAGGTTGCGTTAAATATCTACCTTAGGTTATTTATTTAATTAATTTAAAAAGGAAGCAAAAGGGCTATTTTGATCCCTAAAAGTGTCAAAAAGGGCTTTCAGGGCCACAAAGGTTTGGTTTTAGGCAATTTAGTCCTTCAAATCTATAAATTGGCCATAAACTTGTAAGACATTTTAGTTAGACCAATTTCTTAAAATTCTATCACAATCCCTTTGGATTTTTATAGGCTATTTGCGGCAAATTACGCTTCAATTCTTCAAGTTTTTCGCTGCATGACGATTCGGTCCGCTTGAATTATAATATGCGGATCGCTAGCTCGTCACCCGGACGGGTGTCTTTGGAAATCATCATCAGACGTTTTAGTCTCTTATCACTTGTTTACCTTTCTAGAAATAGGTGTCTACGGTTTGCCACCTGTTTGACGGGAATTGACAAAATAGGTCAATTCTTATCAGAGAACGAGACTCGATGTTTGACAAGCAACAAAGATATTATCCACCACCTAGAGGTACTCACTCATTGGTGGTTTGGTAATGCCCTAGCATGAGCATCACTGGTTTAGGTGCGCGGTTCTGATTCCATGCCCCCTGCTTCTGGTCTACTCTGCGTCTATTCGAGAGTAATATTTCTCAACTGACATGAAGGTCGCTCATTGGATTCGAATTGCCCGTAATCCGCCCAATGGAATGAGGCTATAAACCCTCAGTTGTCCTGATGGTGGTTCAATGGCTTGAACCCCTGGTAATTATTATGTTTGATATCTCTTAGGTTTGTAGAGGGGAAAATATTCCCTCGGCTGTCCCAAGGGTCATCCTATTGTATGGATGCTTGGCAATTATCCTGTCTAGTGCCTCCTAGGTTTGTATAAGGAACATCACCCCCTTGGCCGTCCCTAGGGCCATTCTATTGCATGGATGCCTAGATTCCATAATTATTCAACAATTATCGGAAATGTCTGAAGTTTATGTAAACTGTTGTAGATAAGATTTGTGATGTCTTCTTGACAATAAAATTCTCCTTGGTTCAGAGTCTTACATGTAGGGTTAGATCACTGTTATGTTGCTTTCTATGTCGCATTTGCAAATTTTAAATATCTTTGGTTCGGAGTCTTACATGTAGGGTTAGACCACTGTTATGTTGCTTTCTATGTCGCATTCTGCAAATTTTGAATATCTTGGTGTCTATCTACCACTGGATGCTTGAAGTTGATTTTGTTATCTAGGGATGACGGTTCAATCTGTTGTTTATCTGTCTAATCTGTTGCGGATAGCTGTCCATTTTGATGTGGATAGCTAGCTATCTATTCCTCTAGGATAGATATATGTTCCTCTAAGGTAACTTTTTGATCCTGTGGGGTAACTGACTGATCCTCTGGGGTGACTGTCTGATCCTCTAGGTAACTGTCTAATTATCTAGGGTGACTTTATGATCCTCTAGGGTAATTGTATAATCCTCTAGGGTGACTATCGATCCTTTAGGGCGACTGTCTGATCCTCTGTGGTAGATGTTTAGAGATCTGAGAATCTAATTACTTATAAATCATAGGATTGCCATGAAAAAGTAATTAATGGTTGTATAGACATTCAAGATGACTTGGTAAAATCAACCTTGCTTATACATCAGATTTAAAGCTTTATGCATGCAAAATGGCAAAGATCCACCACTGTCTGATACATGATAGAAATCACCAGTATTAGATGAATGTTTAGGAGTACATGCTACATATCTCACATGCCAGTCCAGAGAGAGTCATATGCGCGTCTTGCTTGTTTACTGCTTTTCCAGACTTGTTTACTTTCTAGTATGATATTATGTGAACTGCTATCGAATATTGAGATGAGATATACCAGATATTCTTGTAAATATTTATATGATCGATAAGCCAAGTACAAGAGTTTTGGTAATGTCCATCGAACTCGGTCTTTTGGTCTGATGCACGATAATCTCACCCATAAGCGAGTGAGGTTATCCATCCGGTAGAAAAGATATTTCCTAACTTAGGTAGGTGTCGACTCCATTTTTCAAAATCTTTCGAGAAGCCATAAGCATGGGCAAGCAAGCCCCCGAACAAACGCTCCGCTCACAGTAATATTTAAGGCCTTTTAGTTTATGATTTTGGGTTTAGTTTGTAGGGTTTAGTTTAAGGTCGGTGGTGTCGGGCAATACGGGAACAAAGGTGCCTGACAGTGGCTATAGTTAGGGGTGGTGGCCAAACGGTATCCGTTGGTAGGGGTGGGCATGGACCGGTTAACCGGTCCACGAGGGTAATTTGTAAACCGGTCCATAGTAATACGATTTTTAAAATTAAAAATCTAAACCTAAAATTTTAAAAGGTTAACCATTAAATCGGTTAACCATTTAAAACGGTTCGGTTTTTCGGTTTGGCGGTTTTTAACCATATAACCATTAAAAAAAATAGATACAAAAAAGATAAATTTTTAAATATAGTCTAATAATTAAAATTTAATTTTCATTATATTTAAAATCTTATATATTTCTATTTCAATTAGGAAAATATTTTACTAAGAAAAATAAATAAAATTATTCTCCTAATTAAAAATGTATTCTTAAAATATTTTTTAAATATATTTTCGTGTTTAAATTTTTTAAGTGTGTAAATTATAGATATATATAATTTAAATAATTAAAAATGTATATATATATATATATATATATATATTAAAAAATATATATTATTTATAAACCGGTTAACCGCGGTTTTTAAAACTCCAAACTGTAAACCCAAACCATTAACCATAAAAATTAGAAATCAAAATCTAAACCTAAATTTTTGGACCGGTTAACCATATTTTCCGGTTTGGTTTTGCAGTTTCAGTTGGGTTAATCGGTTTGACCGGTTTTTTTGCCCACCCGTATCCGTTGGGGAGCTGGTGGCCGTTAGTTTTTGTCGGCGGACGTCTATAGGAGCTGGAGGTGATGGTCGGAATCGGCTTCCTGAGACGGGTGGTCCGAGATGGCTGTCCATGGCCAGAGGTGGTTTTGGTGGCCGGAAGTGATCGATGGTCGGTTTAGGTTGGTTTAGAATTGGTTTAGAATTGGTTTATAATGAGTTGGTATTTTTTATAAACTTACTAACTTTTTAGGCACCTATGCGCCTAGTTGATATTTGGATAGGGGTTTTTACACAAATACCGGAAAAATAGAAAATATTATAAAACTATTACCTCAAGGTTCTCTTTACAAACAATATTATCTTCTAAAAATATTTATAAAAATAGTATCTTTTTGTATACAAAAATTAGATTTTGTATACATTGAGTACAAATTTTGTATGCATTCAATATAAATTTCCGATATAAATCTAGATTGTATACATATACAATTTTATTTTATATAATCTGTATTATATACGAATTATATATGTTTGTTTTAACAAATTTCAGATCTAAGAATATGAGATCTGAAATTTCAAATCAGACAAAGGGTGGCGATGTGGAGGCCGACGAGTGGTGGTGATGTGAAGAAATGGCGAGTGGTGGCGACGGCGTGGAGGAATAACAGGCAGCGGCGTGGAGGAGAATCAGGCGGCGGCGGCATGGAGGAGTAGCGGGAGGCAACAACGTGGAGGATCTGACGCTGACGGGGCAATAAACACATTAAAAAGGGTGAGGGCAAGATTTAATAGGTGAAGGTTGATGGTGGACATTAATGGAGGAAGAGAAAGAAATTATGGTTTAAAGAAAATAAGAAATAAATAAGATGAAAAAATAATATTTTTATAAATATTTTTCAAAAGACAACATTATTTGTAAAGAGAAAAATGTAGTATTTCTATAAATATTTTACTTTTTATGGTATAGGATATGAATTTCCCATTTGGATAAACTTCATTATGTTCTAGGAAAGTTTTGTGGAAAGTCCTTATTTCCTCTATAAGCAGTAAGACCAATTGAACAAAGGATCACTTTACCCCCTCAACTTGGCATAAAATATTAAAAACGTCTAAATTAGCAAAACCGGATCACTTTTATCCCAAACTTGTCAAAACCTGCTCAAAATTCCCCTATGTTGATGTGGCACCTTAATTGGAGAGTGAGTTTTATAAATATCTTATTTTCTCTCTTCTCATATTTCTCTCTCCTCTCTAACTAAACTCACATTTCACACCAACTTTTTCTTCTTTTCCAACATCAGCCATTCACCTTCAAACCAATAGATCTGATTTTCAAATCGGTTCTTCGCGCTCCGCCTCCACCGTTCCACCTTTTCTCGCCGTTGAAGTTATTTTCTCCGCTTGTTGTCACTGTCGCCGTTTTCTATTTTAATTTCTTCATATATGAAGTTCATCGTTTCTCTTTTTCTTCGTTTCAGATCTGCAATTTTCTTTCTTTTTGTTTACTTTTTTAGATAACAATAATTTTTTTATCACTAAACATGTATAAATATTATCTTTTAATGTTATATAAAATAATTTTGTGATTTTAGGGAATAAAACATATGTTGTTTCTGCATTTTTACTGTGTTTGGTTGTGTTTTTGCTTCTTTTGTTCTGCAGCATGATTTTTGATGATGGTTGATTGATGAATTATTTTAATGTTACAGTGTTGTTGATTTTATGTTGATATTGTGTTGATAATCAGTTGATATTTTTTTGATTTTACCATTAACAAATAAGATAATACTGTTCGTGAAAAAAAAAACTGAGACTGGATAATGATATGTTAGCATTGAGTAAGAAGAAGACAAATAATCATGTTGAATTATTGTAATATTGCAGTGTTGATATTGTGTTGATTTGCGGTTGATATTTTGTTGATTTTAGCATTGTTGAAAAAGACAATAATTATGTTGAATTATTGTAATGTTACAATGTTGATCTTGTGTTGATATCGTGTTATATTATGTTGATATTTAGTTGATTTTATCATTAACAAAAAAGACAACATCATACGTAAATAAAATAAAATAAATTAAAAATAAATGGAAATTGAAATAATGATGAAAAATAAAAATTAGTGTAAAAAAAGATTTAAAAATTTAAATTAGTTAGTTTATTAAATGTTGTTGAATTGTGTTGATTTTATGTTGATATTAGAACTGACGAAAAACATCAACAATTAAAAAAGTCAAACTTTAAAAAAAAATTAAATATGTCATATATATTAAGTGCAGGAATATAATGATGAAAAAATAAATTAAGAAAATGAAAAAAAATATTAAAAAATGAGAGAGAATAGAAAGTAAAAAAATCTCAAAGAGTAGTATAAAAAAATGAAAATTGGAATGTAAAGTAAAAATTTAGAAGATGTAAAAAAATAAATGTTTAAGAAAAAAGTAATATTTCATATAAAAATCCCCAGTTTTAATCGGACCTACTCATGGGTCAAAAACCAAAAAACATTCCTGCTCTCCAATCCCTATCTTATTGCCGGGCTCATACATGCCCAGATCAAACTCATGTAAACTTACCTTTTAAATTTTTAAAATTTAAAGTTCAAACAAAATTCAAGTCTTCCGGTTCAAAGCCGGATTGATCACTATCTAAACAAAGAGTGTATCCCCATATGATAGTTGTCCTGTCGTATTTATAATAAACCAATGAATACTTATGATAGAATTTTTTTTTGATTAATAGTGGACTTTTTAATCATTAAAAATTACACATAACTAACGCAATTAGTTCATTGCACGAACGGTTGCATTAAATAATTTTTCCTAAACAAGTGTCCAAACTCAACACAAGGTAGGCACACCTGGACATATACTCGGACAATCGAACAGGTCTGTAAGCAGTAGACTGGAACCAAAAAGGTATTGAAATTGAATGTGTAAATAAATCACTAATGAAAAAGACTGGAAACGTGATGTTTATTTTATAACTTGCATCTCACTCAATAGCATCACATCCTTTAGCTGAACAAATTAAAGAAGAAAATTATCTATTGTGGAAAAATAAATAAAAATAGCTGGGGTTCCTGATATCAGCTGATCTAATGCTCAATTCATTTCCTTTTTGATCTGAAACCTAGACCTTATCATCCGCCTCGCTGGATTTTGATAAGCCGTCGTGTTTTTGCGCTTTATTACCATTCATTGAAAGACTCCGACGCTCTTTCCCGCCTGGCTTTGATGAGGCATTACCATACCAGATCATTCCAGCTACTGCAATGATCATGCCTACGATTACTTGAACATTCAGACCTTCTTTCCCAAAGAATATAAATCCTAAGATCAGCACCAAAATCGTTTTCATATGCCCGAGCACTTGGAATGACACTGCAGTAAACCGACCGATACAGATAAATTGGCTCAGATTTGTCCCTACTGCTATACTGCATGATACTACTATGAACACCTGCACACGAAAAGGACCACTTTAGATCGGTCGAAAAAGGTTTGCACCATAAAACATGCCTGGCAGTTCAATTACATGCATGCAAGAATATTTGCCACCAGGAAACAGATATATGAGCACAACTATGAAGAATATATTGAAGGCACTAATGTGCTGTTAAAGACTCGCTGCTCTGCTATAAATTGACTGAAAAATGTGCAGTGACAAAAATAACATGGTTTGCTGTTTCTCTAGTTCACCATAAACAAGAATCGTGCAACTCCAAATCTCTGCTATCCTCTCAAGAATACGACTTTTGAGGCCATTAAACTAAAAAAACTTGAGAAAAGGATCAAATGCTTTGACGTGTTGCATCTAATTATTTGACAAACAACATGTTTGATTTTTCTTTTCTTTGTGAAGGAAAGCCATGTAACGTCCCAAAAACACAGGTGTAACATACCGATCACCCTTTAACCCCATTCCTCCTAATCAAAATAATAATGGAAAAAAAAAACTAACTTACGGGTTGAAATTTATGTATACATCATTCAAGCCCAGCAAAGTCATAATTACAGTTGTATTTTCCCTTAATATTCAACTGTTCAAGGACTATGATTCCATCCCATGAGCCATGACCAAACACTCATTTTAGAGGTATTTTCTTTCTATTTCTTTTATTGGAAATCGGAAAGTAATTCAAACAACAGCTTTAAGTCTCACAAGTAATTTTCTATTTTTAAGCAGAGATGCTACACTTATAATTTTCCTCAGAGTGATTTTTTAAAAATCAGGGTTCTTCCAAGAAAAATAGAAATCAAAAGAAGCTCCATAGTTTTACTTATTTTAGAAGTTTGCAAAAATTTCATAAAATTTAGTGATTGATTTAATTTAATTAAAATTTAAAATTCTTCAAAATCTGACTTCATATGACATTTCTTATTAATCACAAAAAAAACTCAAATAATAGACTGAACTCTTTATTTTATTTTTTTATTTAGGCTACCCTCTTTTACATAACAGTAACTGTTAAAGCTATAACTTTTTCTTAAATGAATTCTTTTTTTGCTTTTACATCAACTATTTTGTAACCACGTGCAGGTTAATACTATCTATTTAATCCATATTAATAATTTAACATATAATTTATTTGTAATTTATAATATCTTGTAACTTGAATTGAAACCTTAATTTCTATGATTATAGTAACTTTTTTAATAAATTTTTTATATAAGTTTGTGCTCTTAACTTAACCGTTATTAATTAACATTTTTTGTTTATAATTATTTAAAACTGGATTTAAATTTGAATTTGAAATTTTTGATATTATATTAATTGTTGTAAAACTCCTATTAGTTTAATATTATTATAGTATTTCATCTCATGAATAATTAACAATGGTAATAATTATAACTATAATTCTATTATTGGATACTGAAAATAAATTATTAAAATAACCATAATGGATAAACTTTACTGGAGGTTATTAGTGTAACTTTATCTAATCTTCCCTCTACAATTTTATAAATTATAGCCTTATAGATATATATTAGAGATATATAATATCATAGACTATATATAGATAAAAAAAATAGAATAAGTATCTAAGCTAAGAACCCAATTATCATCTGAAATCCAAATCAGACCGTTACTTCTGCAAGCCTATAAGCCCTAGGATTCAAGAGCTAATGCTCTTAGAGTGTAGGATTAGTTTGAATTACTAAAAACAAAGACCAATTAGCTAGCTGTCAAGGACATTCAAGTGCATTTTTCTCTAAATATAGCTGCTGTTTCATCCTAAAAGCCTAAACTATCAAATGAAGATACCCGGACATGCAAGATTGACCAGTTTCATATATCATGTCACCAGTGTAGGGGATCTTCATTGCACCGATGCCTAAGCCTATCTATATTTTTTCTTCTACCAATTCCTTTCTAAAGATCTCATAATTTTCTTAGGTAAGAAATTGCTAGCAGCAAGAAATTATTCTTTCACTTAATCAACACTGAAGTGCTGGTTGCTTTTCTCATAAATCAAGCTTTGGCTTGCTGCCGAAAAGACCTGAACTGAGTCCAGCAATTATAGCCAATGGCCAAAATTTAGATGCAAACACATTGTCAATTTTCAAATAAAGCAAGGAGATACATGCAAGCGACAGTAACAGTGAATGGCAATAAAGGTGCTTTAGGTGCAATAAATTCTGCCTAAAACGTTAGCTATTAAAAAAAAAGATTTATAACTTACCACAGATATTAAACTATATGGATAGGCATCAACTCTTTTATTTGTTAACCAATAGTCCAAAAAGGGTCCTACTACCAGCAGAGATGCAGCTTGAGCTGGAGCAGTGTGCCCCAATAAGTTGAAAGATCCTAAAGAATACTTCCGTTGAAGATAATGTACATACTGCAGAGAAATAAAATCCAACAATGTCATAAACTGTGGCAAGTGAAACAGCATAATATTATTTTTCAGCAACGAAATGTGGACTAAAACAAAATTCTGTTTACTGACATGTCAAAATTACAACCATATGGGTGAAACACAGGTTAGCTACTTATTCTCGTCAAATAATAGATGATAGGTCTGAGGAACGGAGTAAGAGTGTATCGACAAGATGAAAGAAAGAAAAGGGATATACTTATAAATAAATGAAGCTGGATATTGACCCAAAACCCTGCTGCCTAAGTTTTTATAATTATCATCATTCATAGGCATTGGGCAATATCAAAATCATTTTAATTAATTGAGAGAAACTAACATAATAACTTACATATTGCTGCAATGAGGTGCTCCAAATCGCCACGATTGCAGCTACAAATCCTTTGGTATTGACACTCACATCTGTAACAGTACAGACTGCAACACCAAGGAGAACTACTGTTATACTGAGCTTTGTGTCCCTCGAATACCGCACGTTGTCCAAGACAACTTCGAGAAAACAAGATACTGGGATCATACTCAGCTTTGCAATCTGAGACAGAGTGGGGAAAAAAATTAAACCTCCACAATCTTCAATAGAGAAAATATTTAGTAGTTCACTGAAACTCACCTGATAAAATCCAACTGAATTCCACATCAAACTCACATTCATTCCAACAATAGAAAAGTTAGCAAATATAACAAACTTCACAAGCTCAGAAAATGGTAGATGAGATGTCTGAATATATCCCAACCACCGAAGAGCAAAGGTTAACAAGGTAGTCGTGGCAAAATGCAGGCCTGTTAACGTTGTAGCTGCATGATAGGATTAAATTAAGATAAAATCAGGGTTGATGCGAGTATGAAGATGCTCAAAAGCTTGACGGGTAAAAAAAAAGAAGAAATAATGGAATTTATTGACTTGCGAACTCATTGTGGTACTCGTTTTAGAGTTCTTCACATCAAAGGAGTTACATTTGCTGATTCTTAAAATTAAATCTCAAATAGATAATGTAAGTTAAAAATGATTCTTTTAGTAGAGTAACTTACATAAAAGTGATTATTGCTGTGTCATTTTTGCAACATGTTGTAATCCAGACAATATGATATAGATGCATAAACTTGAAGCCATTTATAATATAGTACAACTGATTTATACAATCAAGTGAAAGAAATTTTTTTCTTTAAATAAAAGAGAGTTGCATCCAATACCAGATCAAATGTTCGAGAGTTTATAAGATATGTAATGCCCTAAAATTGTAAGCTCCGCATGTATAATTGAATGAGTATGCATAGTACTGAGGCAACTGTAGCTGAAATTTACATGATGTCACATGATTGCCATACAAAACTGCATGTTTGCTTCAGGTCATTGTTTATCTGAACTTTACATAGTCAAAATTCATGATTAATTAAACTCCAAATTTTAGTTTTTAAATGGTCTTACATATATATAGTTGCACGAGCATCCAACATTCTATCAATTTTTATGATTTTTTAGTACATCTCAAGATTGGTATATGCCTAAATAAAATCCCTAACCTAAACTAAAAGCAGCAAACCCTGCCCCAAGCACTTGTTTAGCGAATGGGTTCAACATATACAACATGCATTATTTTTGCCTAAACCATCCTACAATGACAATATAAACTGATACAGATTTCTACAAGTTCTCCATTGCAAACAGAGACCTTCAAATTTTCTTCAATAACGAAAATGTACAACAAAACATAGACTGCAAAGACATATGTAAGGAACTGAGTCACAGATTTGATCTTCAAAAAACTAGAGGAAAAATTAATGAAGGATAGTGGATCCGTATAAAGATGTCTTGCTTTATTCTAATTGACACTCTAGGCGTGCTGTTACTGTTTCATTTTTTATTGGATATGCTTATTTATAGCATATAAAATGTCAAAACTAGTTAACAAACGTCTTTTAGCATAAGTGTGTTGCTAAATTTCGCACATTCTATAAGCAAACCATTATTCCCTTCCAACTGGGACAAATTTCAAAGGATCAATCAGTACTCCAGTTCTCATAATTATTCAATGTCGAAAACCATTTGCAAGCAAGAACCTATATGAAGCCATAACCTCTTACTCTAGACATTGTGTGCTTTTTCCATATGAAAGTTGTTATGGACTTATTCTATGGTAAGTCTTATTCAAGGAAAGAAGAATCAAGCAATTAGGTTTAAATGGCAGTTTATTATTTAATAGCTATTAAGTAGTATTATGTTTCTTATTTAGTTTGTTTCTTATTTAGTATTGTTATCTTTCCTAGTTATATTCTAATTAGGAATCTTCTTATTTAGTATTCTATTTCCTAGTTCTATTAGGAGTCTTGCTACCCAAGACTATTGTATTATATATATAGCTATTTCAGCATATTAATAAAGACATCGAAAATTACAAACAAGTCAGATAGGCAACTCTCTCTAACGAGTTCCCGGATAGGCAGCTCTCCGTTTGAGCTCCAACAATCACCATAGCTCGAAAACGTAACAAATCAAGAACAGGACAACCTTCAATAGAAGGTCATCGCCCTGTGACTCGATCCATATCAACGGGTCATAACAATTTGGTATCAAAGCCAACAGTCATGGGGGATACACATGCTCAGATGGAACAACTTTTGGAGATGATGCGCCACCTGTTCATAGTAATCCGGTAGGAGAGCTAATCTCACTTAGACAAACCGGGACTGTGGAAGAATATCTTGAAAAATTTCAGGGGTTATTATCCCGAACTAATTCTATAATTCCAGAACACCAAGTGGCAATAATGATGGCGGGATTATCAGAAAGGTTGCAAATTGATGTGGAGTTGGCTAAACCGGAAAATTTGGAGGAAGCTATGAGTCTTGCTCGAGCTTTTGAGAGACGTTTACAGCTGGAAAAATATTCTGAAAATCAAAAATTTGGGGCACCTCTAAAAATAACAGATGCTACAAAAGCAACATCAAGTGGAACTGCCTCAACTCTTCCTCATTTTATCAAACTAAGTAGAGCAGAGATGGCAGAGAGGAGAGCCAAGGGTCTTTGTTACAATTGTGATGAATTATTCTCACCAGACCATCAATGTAAAAGGTTGTTTTGGATTGAGGTTGCTATTACAGAGGAAGATGCAAACACTGTTCATGATGGCAACCATAATAGAGATCCTGAAATGGCCATCATTCGAGCTTGAGGGCAAGCTCGTTTTTGGAGGAGGGGAGTGATGTTATGGACTTATTCTATGGTAAGTCTTATTCAAGGAAAGAAGAATCAAGCAATTAGGTTTAAATGGCAGTTTATTATTTAATAGCTATTAAGTAGTATTATGTTTCTTATTTAGTTTGTTTCTTATTTAGTATTGTTATCTTTCCTAGTTATATTCTAATTAGGAATCTTCTTATTTAGTATTCTATTTCCTAGTTCTATTAGGAGTCTTGCTACCCAAGACTATTGTATTATATATATAGCTATTTCAGCATATTAATAAAGACATCGAAAATTACAAACAAGTCAGATAGGCAACTCTCTCTAACGAATTCCCGGATAGGCAGCTCTCCGTTTGAGCTCCAACAATCACCATAGCTCGAAAACGTAACAAATCAAGAACAGGACAACCTTCAATAGAAGGTCATCGCCCTGTGACTCGATCCATATCAACGGGTCATAACAAAAGTCTACGTATAAAGAATTTTATACCATATGAAAGTCTGTGTATAGAGAATATTTAGGGAACGAGGGGGAAAGAGGGTAAAAAAAAGATGAGCACCGTAAGCCAACAGCATTTGCAATCTAATTTTTCAAACAGCCAATACTTTATTATTTAATTTCAAATTGATAAATGTTAATGTCAGGCATATGTATGATGAAATTCACAAGCTACATTACATCCAACAAAGACCAATAAATCAGTACCAAATGATTTCCATGTGAATGACATAAATCTAAGAAATCCTTCGTCGCCAATTTCTAAAATGATTATAAAGAGAACAATATCAAACAGAATGACAGATCGGCAAAGAGGACGTACCAAAACTAAAACCATAGGTAGCCATCAAAGCTTTATTGACAATGATTATTCCCACAGAAGTGACAACATTAAACATCCAGGAAGCGGCATCAAGAGTTGCCTTCCTGTCAGCTTTACTCGGTGAAGACATGTTGATCTGTTGTTTCACTTAGCAACAAAATCTTCACTATTTGCTCTTCATAAGACTACGAAGAGCCTTAACTTAAGAGCTCCGATTCGCGATAATGTACCTGAATTCACAATGCATAACATAATTAATACCATATTTGCCCAGAAAAATTATAAAACATTCACCTATTTGATAAATTATACATCTGTTCAACAACAGAAAGCAAAATCAAGCATGGCCATGTAAAAATTACATTCAAATAGAAACATTTTCTCTTTAAAAATGCCTTTAGATCAAGCATTACTAATTCTTAATTTTGACAAAGATTCCACCAGTTTAACAACCAAACACAGAGATTTGATCAGTTAAAGCTCTTTTTAAAAAAAAAAAATTAAAGCTAGAATTGAAAAAACAAGAGCTTAAACAAGTTTTAAGCTTTATAAATAAACAGTAACACAATTAAATCAAGTAAAACAAACTGAAATCTTAGCAGATCCGTCACTGTTCAACACTTAAAAGGTACAAAATTTACCCAATCTTAAATCCACAGATCATAAGAAACGAGGAATCAGTATAATAATCAAAATCAAGAAAATAAATAATCATGTAAAACCTAACATGAAACAGATTAGCAATACTAACTTACTCAATTCTTCAACTAAATTTGCTGGTTTTTTCTTTCTCGTTGTTTGGTTTCTCGGGAAACAAACAGAAAAGCAAATCCAAGTTCAAGAAATCAACAACAAAAGGAATGATGTATAGAATTGAAAAGAGAGAATGAATGTTAAATAGAGGAATCAGCAGTTATGTAATGTTTTATTTCTTATTATAGATTTTATATAATTTAATTTAATATGAGTTTCAATTTGGCCATCAACACACCAATGAAACTCAAAAGGAAAATTCTCTATTTGTAAATTAAATATAATTTTAATATAACTTATGTTTTTATTATTAATTCATTTTAATCTAATTTCCTTATTTGCTTAATTTAATATCCATATTGAATGAATTGCAAGTTTTAACAAAAAAACAAATGAATTGCAAGTACAAGTTAATTTAAATAGTAATCTTTTTATTATTTCTTAATTCAGTTATCACTATAAAAGCATGATTTTGGATCTTAAATCTTAAGTTTTTTTTTTTTTGAAATCTTATATCTTAATTATTATATTGTTGGTCTCCACAGCTATTGTATTTCTTTTAATTATTTAATTATACTCCATGTGATTACTTAGCAAAAATATGTGGGAGGCCATTTGGTACATGACACATTTAAAGTTTATTATAATTTTAAATACTTCTTCCGTAATATATTAAAAGTTTCACTTTTTATTTTATTTTACGATATTTTATTTTAAAAAATTTGTTTTTATTTTTAGAATAGTTTTTATCTTCAATTTTTCCTTTATATATCTTCTAGTCATTTTAAAAAATTACGGAAATTCTACTGCTTTTAATGCGAGTATAATAAATATATTATAATAGTAAATATTATATAAATTTTTTCATAAAATAAAGAATATTTTTAAAATGAGATGAAAAAGAGTATACAATACATTAATTATTATTATTTTCAACATCGTAATGTCAAATTGTGAACTAGATTTATAAAATTTGGAATTTTTATTATTTTTTTGCTGTGATATTTATATTTAGAAAGGTACTAATGAAACATGAAACACCAAAATGATAAATATAATTTATGTAACAATATAGTCTTATAAAATTGCCTTATACATCTAAATTTACTACCGTTATGATATGCTAGTATTTATATATATTTTTATATATATAATTAGAAAAGAGTTAGCCCTTATGTGAAAAACAAAGCTGGCAAACTAAAACTCATTTGTACATTTATGTATCCTTTATAAGCCTTGTAAGCTCAATTTATATAGTCTAAGAAAGTAATCTACCACCGTTATAAATAACCAAAAATGGTATAAAAATATTGTAATATATAGTATTTCATTTAATTAATTTTTATAAAAATATAAAAACAAATAAAAATAATAGTTATTTATAATTAAACCTTAAATCACATTCAAATGGAATTAAAAAAGCCAATAGTAGTTTTCTAGCAGTTTAATCATCAATTATCTCTATTTTATTTTATTTGGACAGCAAAAACGTATGTAGGAAAAATGAATATACAACTTTAGCAGACTAATACCGCATATACCATTTGAACTATGCTTATGAATATTTATTTTATTTTTTCATTTCTTTAAATAAATATTTTTAATCATTTGGTTTCTTTATTTAATTTTCAGTTGTTTTTTCATTCTCATTTGTGTATCTTCTTTATTGTTGGTTTAGCCACTAATTACAATTTTAATGTATGCAAAAGAGAATTATTGTATTCTTTGATTTGAGCATCTTTAGTCCAAATGAACGTTTATGAAAATACAAATTTTATTCTTTGTGCGTTGGTCCAAATGTGCATGCACTTGAAATGAAAGAAAGAAATGTATTCATATCATTCAATTGACTATTATACGGTATTGACCAACCTTGAAAATGAAATTATTTGCAATTAATTTTTTTATTTTCTTTTGAGGTGGACTTATATTTAATTGATTTAGGCATAAGAAACTTCTATGTTGCTCAGACATAAGAAACTTCTCATCCGTTATTTTTGGCAAAAGAAACTTCCCATAATGTTATATTTTTGTTAATTTTATTTTAAAAAACTCCTAACTTTTAACATTTTTGAATATTATTATGACGTTAAAAACTAGTTAATTTTACTCTATTTTATATTTTATTCAATTGTACTCCAATTTTTCAATTTTTATTAATTTTTTTATTTAAATAATGAAATTATCCAATTAACTAAAGCTAAAGATAAAATTAAATTATTTCCATTCAAAAAAGTACAAATAAATGCATTTTTAAAAGTAACTAAAAATCATAATCAAACTAAAATTAATTTAAATTCTTAATTAACTTAATTAAATCTAAAAAAATTCTAAACACATATAATTAATATATGTTAGACACGGAAAATATTTTTAATTTTTTTTTCAAAAGAAAAAAAAACGTCAATTTAATATTTCAGAATACAATTAAAATACAAAAATGTAAAATAGAATAAAATTGACCAGTTTATAACGTCATTTAAAAATGAGGGAGTTCATATTATCATAACTAAACATTGAAAAGCCAAAAATCATGATAAAATATTTGATAAACTCTAACCAATTAGTAACCTCATGAAACTTTAATCCTCAATCTATAATACGAGTCCACTATGACCTTTACCTATTTAACAATCGAACAGACGGATAGCTATGCCAACCAAACCTCTTTACTTTTGATATGTTTCTAAGACCCGATAGCTAAGCCAATCAAGTATCTCGATAGCTACGCCAACCGAATATCCCGATAGCTCTTCCAATCGAGACGCTTCACTTGATGTGAGGTCTGATAGCACTGCTAATCGAGCACTTTCTATATCAACCAATTATGACCCGTCTCTTATGAAATATACGTTATACAATGTACATTAACCTAATCTTTACTAGTGCACATAATGTCCTATTGTAGTCCAACAGAAAGCTCGTTCCATCGAATCATATCGGTACTTCAAACAGGTCAAAACAATATATATATATATATATATATATATATATATATACTCATTTCTAATAGCCGTTATAAATTTTTGCATGAAACGATAAATCGGCGCATAATCTTGACCTAGGGTTTCGGCCCTAACACTCCAAAATCAATTTAAATTAAAACTCAACCATTTAATTCTGTAAGTTTTACCTTATTGATCGGATCGTAAAATTTTAAAAAAAATGCCAAAAACCTCGACGTACCAAAGACTCATTTTATCGGATTCTCAAACCATTCTTCGATTTGCAATCTAGGCAGTGATGTTTAGTTTTATATGTGATTGAATTGATGTTTTGATAAATATAATGGTTATAATATATTTAGAGAAGAAGATATCAGGTTTATGTGCTTCAAAACTACTACTCCCTCTGTTCCGTTCAAGAAGTCTCATATTCCATTTTGGGATGTCCTATTTAAAATGTCTCATTACTATATTTGAAATGTTTTTCCATTGAAAATCTTATTTTACTCTTTTTTAGTCATCTTAAAAGAACTCTTTAAAAAATTCACTATCATTAATAGGGGCAAAATATATAAAAAAAACATAAAAACACAAAGATAATAAATATTTTTTTAATCTGTGTTGAAGTGGAACAAAGAAAGTACAAATCAGAACAAGTGACATTTTGAATATGCTAAAGCCTATTTATAGGTCATCCATCGCCTTAGAATATTCATTTCATTTTTTTTGATCAATTCATCATGACTTATTTATTTATATATTTTCTTTTTCTAACTTTTATTTTATATATATATATATATATATATATATATATATATATATATATATATATATATATATATATATATATATATAATTTATTATATTTCTGTTATGTTTATATTTATTATAATATTTAATATTTACATTTAATTTTTTTGTAAGTCTAGATTGTCTAATTTTGATATTTTATGTTTCGGTGGTTTTCCCGCAATCTTTAACTCTCCATTTTATTTATTAATTTCATTATTATATTCGGCCCTTCATCTCCTATAAAATTCATGTTGTTCAACTTGGTAATTATTCGGATTTAATTCTGAGTAATTAATGAATACGGTTTACAGTAAAATTTTACTTTAACGTTTCTATTATATATCATTAGACCTTTCTTTTTTACTATGAAAATCCTAATCCACAAATTTCATATTCTTACTCATTCTCAATTTTGACAGTGATGATCTTATTTTTCACATTTACCACGTCAAAATTTTAATGGATTACACATTATCCAATATTCAAGCAGTAATTTTTTCTAAATATTAACTCTACATCTAACTTTTGGTAATAATAAGCAGAATAGTTGATCTTGTGTGCGCTCGAAATTTTATTTTTTTTACATTTTGGTGGTTAAATTTAATTTATTTTAATTTATACTACTAAACTTTAATTTTATTTAAACGCGAGGTTTTCCGGTTAAAAATGTGTACGTGACATTCATATTTTATTTTTATTTTACTTGATGCATAATTTGGCCTAAAAACTATTCCAAATGAAACAATGCATATGTTACAAGTTTTTAAGGTTCGGTCCACATTTCAAATCCGACAGCCATGCATGTATTTTGGCCGGAAAAACTTCATGTGAAATAAAATTAAAGTTGGTAACCGAAATAAAGAAATTAAAATTGGATCACTACAAAATATTAAAAAAAATCGAGTATCACATGATCAATTATCCCGATTAGCAGGAGCAGATAAGATTTTTATAGTAATTGTATTTCTGGCACATAGATTGTATATAAGAAATATGGATTAGGATTCTCTCAAATTCAATTGAACTTGAGAAGGTAAAGTTTATAAATACACCATTCATTATAGAATGATCAGTGCATATTAATCTATTCAAAATTGTATATTTTTTTTATCTAATCCATTTATTTTATAATGGGTGGTGAAATTCATTGAACTTGACTTCTCAAATTCAAATTAACTTGAAAGCATCCAAATTCAAGAATATAAAGGCATTTCTAGTGCTATTTTTTATTTAAAAACATATTTTATAAATAATAATAATAGTAGCTTTAATATTAACTCTTTTTTATTTTTATAAATAATAATAATAATAATAATAGATTAAATACTAATAACATTAATTTATTTTTGTTTTAAAATTATTTAGTTTTTATATTAAAAAGTAAAAAGAATTAAAAAATAACCAACATTTGATTTTTTTTTTAAATGAAGTATAGACTATAGAGTGAAAATATCTCTTCACATGTAGAGAATCCTCATTATTTTAAATTCAAATAATAGAAAGTTTATTAGGCTTTCATTTTATCATTTTTAATTTAAAGAGTTTAACAATTTTAAAAAATTGATTAGAGATGTTCTAAAAAAAGAAAAAAAAATCATTTACAATGCATGCATGAAGTGTACTAGTTTGGAGCATGATCAATTTCAAAAGCCATTCCTATCTAACTTTCACATATTTTTCATTTTGGAGTTCGATCCGTCCAAATAATATATAATAAAAAAAAAGATCAATCCACCCACTCAACTTCATACGAAATATCAAATGAGTAATTTTGAAATATTTTTGAACAAACGAATCCCTGAACTTTGCAAAAAATATCACATTGCACTTCCCCCAGACACTGAAACACATTATCCGGTTTTGAATGGTAAAAAAATCAAAATATTTCTTTTATTTTCTTATTTAATACTTATTGATTTTTAAATTTCAATTGTATCTCTTATATTTTAAAACTTCAAAAATCAATTTATCTTTTAATTAAAAATTTAGGGACCAAAATCCTTTTTTCCACCCTATTCCTCGTCGTAAATTGAGGACCAGCAGCTCCTCACCCGAAAAACGAGGAGCTCTGGTCCTCGTTTTGGAGGAGCTCATCTGCTCCTTAGGAGCAGATCCTCAAGAAATCGGCTTGGAAGGGTGGACAGCGGCGGCGGCGTCGACGGTGGAAGTGGAAGGTGGAAGGGAAGAAGAAGGAAAGGGTTAATTTTTTTAGATTAGTGTTAATTAGAATTAATTTTTTTAATTAGAAAATTCACTCTCCTTTTTTATGGCAGGGGGTGAAATTGACCGGTTTTGCTAAGTTACGGGTTGAAATGATCCGGTTTTGTTAAGTTGCGGGTTAGTTTGACCCAAAATCGTTCAAAATGATTCATTTGATATTTCGTGCCTAGTTGAGGGGGTGAATTGATCCTTTGTTAGTTACATATTATACCAGACGCATTTGATATAAGAACAAAGGGTCAACGCGCCCCCTGAACTTGTAACACAGGGTCATCTAACCCAATTTATACTTGTTTGAGCAACTAACCCCGAAACTCTTCATTTTTGGGTCAAATAACCCCATAATTTTTATTTTTATTTCAAAAAATAAATTTAGAATAATTATATCGCAACAATTAGGGAAGTATCTAATTATTTTTTGCATCCCTTACCTTCGATTTGTATTTTACGCGTTTTTAAAATATAATTATGGGTTATTTGACCCAAAAATGAAGAGTTTTGGGGTTAGTTGCTCAAACAAGTATAAATTGGGTTAGATGACCCCGTGTTACAAGTTTAGGGGGCGCGTTGACCCTTTGTTCTTTGATATAATCATGTGCATTTTACTCCTTTCTCATTCTGCATTTTACTCCTTTCCCATTCTGTTTAGACTAGTAAGTAGCCCACGCCTTTACCTTGACATTTGACTTGACTTCATTCCAACTATATTACAATAGAGAGTAATAGAGGTAGAATTATAAAAACAATATTTTCTTTTAAATTTTTATATTTGGATTAATAATAATTTATTAATAATATATAAAATTTAAATTTAATTAGTTTTTATTAATAAGAATATTGTTAGAAAATTATGATCTATCTGTTTATGAAGGACCTGAACCCAAATTCATAAACAAATAAAATTTCCTAATGGGAGTTTAGTTATAATAGGGACTAAGAAAGTATATATCTTAAAATGTTTAAATTCTTATACAACACGATCTATCAATATTTCTATGAGGAAATTTCACAGATTATCTATTCTTAAAACTTAATTATTGCAATATTATATTTTTAGATCCTTTTCTATTTCATATTTTTTATTTTATTAAAATAATCTTGTCTAATTTTTATTTTTTACGTATCATTTATTTTTTTTAATCGATCTTTATTTTTTGTGGTTCTTTTTATAATGTTTTTATAATGTTTACTATGGTGTATTTTACGGGTTCTTTTAGAATAAAAATATAAATATATTCATTATGTACGAAATCAGTAGGAAAAACAACATAAAAACACCATAAAAACATAAATCAATTTATTGTGTACGAAATCAGTAGCATCAAAACAAAAGAACAATTATATGAACAAGAGAAGAATTATATCAATAAGAGAAAAATAGATCTATAATAACATGTGTACCAAAAAATAAAAATAAAACACAAAAAAACTTAAAAATCTAAACAATCACAAAATATTAAAAAAACGACGTCGAGAAAACTATCGGAAAAAAGATGACGCTGAGAAAATCAGCGAAAAAAAGACGACGTCAAGGAAGCCACTGGAAGAAAGTCGACGTCGAGAATCCACTGGAAAAAAGACGACGTCGAAAAAACCACAGTAAAAAAGACGGCGACGAGAAAATAATCGGAAAAACGCCGATTTTTTGTGCTCGTAGATCGGAAGAGAGACGACGACAATGAGCATTCTCAGATGTATCGACGCCGGTTTCTTTTATTTGTAGACGTCATGGATTAACAGCTAGAGATTTGAGAGGAAGGGAGGAAGAGAAAAAGAGAGAGATTTGAGAGAAATACAATTGTGTATGTGTTTGTGAAAATGAAGTCCTAATTTAGAAAAAGATATTTTTGAAATTAAGTTACTAAAAAGGGTAGGGAGGAAAATTATAAAAAGATGGCCTAAAATGTTGTAATTATTTTCTAACAGTAGGGTATTATATAAATAATCCATAGTTTTATATCTATACTATATATAAAAGCACTATTGGGAGGACATGCACGTTTGTGTTAATGTTCTTTTTACTTTATAAAATTAAAAACTATTAAAAAAATTATTAGAGTTAATATTTTGTTAAAATATTTATCTAGAGTACTGATGGAGTTTGCCTGCTGATTCGGTGAATAACCTGCAAAACAGGAAAGAAGTTAATCGGATGGTAGTGGTCCAATTAACTTTCCGATGCTTAAGCCAGTTTAGGCTTGAGCAACGTTTTAACTATATGAATGTAATTGTGTTTTTAGGCATATCTCAAACTTTTTATATAGTAGTTGAGTGAATACCTTGTGGACTTCGAATAGGAAAGTGATTCCTATTTAGTAGGATTTTATGCTGAATAGAAAAGATGTTCCCTATTCAAGTAGAAGTCTTATTCAGGAATATCTTTCTGAATACTTATCTTTCTAAATTGGAGTTTGTATCCAAATAGAAAAGATATTTCGCAGATACGGGTCTTGGGCGAATCTCTCAGGCAACGCGTTTTATCCGAGTCTTTAGGTATTCCACCTTGTCCTGAAGATTCAGATAATTCTCCAGTGATCCTTCGGTTGAGGAAACTCTCATGGATTCGGTTGCCGATGTTATCTGGTTCTTGCCCTTTGGACGATAACTGATGTCACCTTTGGAGGATGCATCTCGTGCGACTCTGCTCCACTGTATTTATGATAGGATTCAGTATCCATCATTATCCCTCCCGCAAGTGAGCTAAAGTCGTTATCTATTCTGGCATGTTGTTTCACTTGCTTGTCAAGATTTTTATATTTCTTCTTTTTTTTCATGTGTCAATCATCTGCTATTATCTTTCTCAGACTGGAGACAAGTGTCTCGTGTTTTCGACATGTGTCGATCATCCGCTGCAATACTCAAGGTTCCGTCTCTTCCTAACCCCATCATTACAGTTTATGGGGATTTGGGTAAATATAGTCGTTTTGTCACTTCTTCATCTTTTTACTTCGGATTTTTCTTCATTCTAAGCTTCACCTTCTTGCTTTTCTTATTTGGCTTCATTATTTCAATATTCCTCGCTTCAGAGTTGCTCCATACCTTTCCTTAGATCATGCCTAACTGATTTCCAAGTATTTTTGGGATTTTAGTTGATTCTTCTTGCACGTTTTGTGTTTCTCTCAGTCTTCTGTTTTTTCATTTTCGTTCTTCATGTTTTTCGTTTTTCTGGATACTGATTCCTAGTTTTTGCCTTTTTTTTTATCTTTTTAAATTTAAACTTGTTTCTTCTTTGTTGTTTTCCCCCATTAATTTAAAAATGTCAGAGAAAGGTGAAGGGGCTCGGGGTGCTCGCCGATGATTTGGAGCATACTCGTAATACTTTATCTGCTGAGCAAATCATTAAGTTTGCTTAGGATTTCGATTTTCCTGAATCATACTTAATTTTGAAACCTGTGTCAAAGTTCAGGGCGAATCATAGTAATGGTTCGCCTGAAAAAAATTGTTATTTTTCACGAACATCTATTATCCGGTTTGCGCTTTCTATTAGAACCTTTGTTAAAGGATTGTGAAAACTTAGGTATCCCAGTCGGGCAGCTCCATCCCAATGTTGTTCGTATTATTTGTTCCTTTCTCGAGTCGTGTAAATGTCATGGTCAAGAACCCTCTTTAAGTTTATTCAATTATTTTTATTCTTTTTCTCGTCGAAAGGACGAGGAATTTATTTTTGCCAGCGGTAGGCCGAATCGTTCCCTTTTTGTTCTTAACTTTAATCTATTATCTTTAACAATTATTCCATCGTTTTATTATTTAGGTTTATGCTTGATTAGTATAAAACTTTCATTAGCATAGCGTTTAGGGTTGGATGAAATTAATGGCAATACTACAGATAAAAGGATGGATAATATGGGGACATATGAGATGGAAAGCACAAAATCCACGGTCAGTGAGAAGAGCTTGGGTAGTAGTTCCCAGCATAAAAAAATTTGGATATAAAGTCGTACCATATGAAGCTTTGAATGAAATAATGGAAAAAGATGATGGATCTAAACAAGAGATTAAAGAAGGGGAAGATTCGTGGAGATCCTTATTTGCGATAAATAGGGCTAAGGATACTGGTGCCAAGCTTTAATATCACACTCCTTCATTAAACGACGGAAGTATATTGGTGATATTCCATTCATTAGAAGCGAAAGATGGAGAGAGTAAGTGGAAGTATGCCTTAATCTACTCTATAATATGCTAAGAACCGAGATTCTATCTAAAAGTTTTGTGGTGAATCGATGGAGAAGTGATGGGTTACAAAATGCGATTCAGGTCAGCCCTAGGATGTTTTTATTATAGTTTGAAGATGAAGAAGGAAAACTTAAAGCTCAGTATGATAGGCCAATCTTCTTTGATAGGAGACCTCTGATATTGAAAGAATGGCAAAAGAAGACGAAATTTGAAATGGATGAGATGTTAAAAATCCCTGTATGAATTCAATTTCCTAAAATGCCTTGGAAATTCTAGTCATCTATGACGTCGGAAAGAATGGAAAGTTTATGCGGCAGCCAATATACAAATAATTTATCAAGTCTAGCTTATGCTAGAGTGCTGGCGGAGATGGATGTGTTTGGAGAGTTTCCTCAAGAGATTATTTCGGAGGATGAGATGGGTATTAAATTTAGCCAGAAGCTTGTTTACGAGTGCAGGCCTCCTACCTGTACTAAATGTAAAATTATGATGCATAACACACTATAAGGTAAAGTGAACAAGCCACTTCAGAAGAAATGGGTCTAGAAAGAAGGTGAAAAGGCTAAAGATGAAAAGGATGAAGTGATTGAAATAGCTAAGAAATTTAACGTTTTGGAGGAAGTTCAGGTGGAAGACCTTACCAATATGAAAGATGATGAAAAAAGAAACAGAAGGGGCAAGTTGAGCAATATAGACAAGTTCCTCCAAACAAAGGGAAAGGAAAAAATAAACATGGTTTCTCATAATCAAGTAGTAGCTCAAGTTAGCAGAACTGATATTTCAAGTAGTGGAAAAATTGGAGTAATAAAGGATAAAAGGGTGAAAAAGTTAACATAACCGCTGAAAGGGTAAAATAATTGATGTCTAGAATATTAGGGGTCTTAATAACCCCACTAAGCACTTAGAGATAAAAAAAATCGGGTTGCAAATTAGAAACTCTCTCTTTTTGCTATTATGCAGACCAGGGTGAGGAGTGTGAATGTTAATAAAATTTAGAGAAACTAAAGTTGAAAGGGTGGAACATGATCAATAATAATAAGTGTGGTGATCTTGGGAATCGTGTTATGTTTAAAAATGATGTTAAGGACTAGTAACCAAAGTGGTAATAATAGAGTTTAGAGGAAAATTGATAGAGTTATAGGTGTTTGAAAAGTGGCTGCATGTTTATGATGTTGAACAAACATATTTTAGGTAATTCCCCTTTAGTTGTCATTCTTAGTGATCTTGCGGAGGTTAGTTGTAAACCTTTTAGATTTTTTGATATTTGGACTGAGCATCCAATGTTTATCGAGATTGTTGGTGATAGTTGGAATATGTCTATAAATGAGTTAAAAATGTTTCAAATTGTCAATAAGTTAGCTAGATTAAAAAGGGCATTGAGGAATCTTAATAAATATACTTTTAATGATATTTCTAGTCAAGTGAAGAATATAAGATTAATGCTATAACATATTCAAAATTATATTCAGAGCGATCCTTTGAACCAGTTGTTGTAAGAGGGGGAACAAGATGTACTAATTCATTTCAAAAATATATTGGGATGGAAGAAAAAATTTACACGCGAAAATCAAGAGTCAAATGGATTGGTTTAGGGGATTTAAACACTAGATTCTTTCATAACTCTTTAAAGTAAAGGCAATCATGTAATAAAATCTCTTATTTGGAAGTAGATGTGGCTGTGATTAGATCACGAGTTGATTACAGAGAGCACCATTTAGTATTATCAAAACATGTTTGGAAGTAAGAAAAGTAGAATTAACTAGATTGACTATAATGTTCTTTTTGAGGAAAATTATGTTTTTGAGGAGGATACGAATTGGCTTTGTTAGCTAGTTACTGATAGAAAGATAAAAATATCATACTTGAAGTCGAATCAGAAAAGGCTCATAGAGTTAATGAGTATAGTAGCTTGTTTTTCAAGAAAAGTTGGTCTATTATTGGTGGGGAGATTTGTGAGGCCATTAGAGATTTCTTCATGTCTGGAAAGGTATTGAAATAGGTAACCGCTACTATCTTTAATTTGCTCCCTAAATTTGAGTATGCAAAGAATCTTAGTGACTTTATGCATATTTACTATTGCAATGTTATCTATAAGTGCATAACCACGATCATTTCTGATAGGCCGAGGGACTGTTTAGGGTTCTTGGTTGATTATTCTCAATTTGCTTTTGTGCCTAGAAGGAAAATTAGTGATAATGTCCTACTTGCTCATGAGCTAGTTTTTAATTACCATAATTCTAACGGTAGAAATGATTGTGCCATGATAATAGACTTTCGAAGGGTTATGATTCTATCCATTGAGATTGTATTCAAGAAATGTTATTGGGGCTTAGATTTTCTATTATGTTTATAAACTGGATTATGGCTTGTTTTAGAATTCCTTCTTCCTCTTTTATGGTAAATGGTAAATCTGAGGATTTTTTTTAAAGGAGAGGGTTATGGCAAGGGGATCCTATGTACCCCTTGTTGCTTGCTCTGATGATGGAGTATTTGTCCAAATTTTTAAGAACAATGTGTTATGGGAGTTTTGCTTATAATTCAGGGTGTAAGGATTTGAAAATTAAGCATATTTGCTTTGCTGATAACCTGTTTATTTTTTTAAAAAAAAGTGAACTGAATAGCATTAAGCAAACAGCTAGGGTGATTAAACACTTTATGAAGTCTCTGGTCTATAGATTAATGAGAATAAAAGTTGTATTTATTTCAGCGGTGTGAATGAGTATATTAAAAGTAGCATTTTGCAAGAATTGGAGTTTTCTAAAGGGACTTTACCTATTAAGTACTGAGATGTTCCCTAATTCGTAAAAAGCTGAGCAAGGAAGATTGTAATGGTCTTATTAAAAAAATTAGGGTTAATTCCTAAAAAAATCACGAACTTTACACGAAATTTCATTTTAATCATGACCTTTAAAAGTTGCCATTTAAAGGCACGAACTTTCATATTGTTTCAAATTCACCATTTAAGTGTGTTTTTATTAACTAAATTCTCCACTAAATCATTAATTAAAGACCCACACTATTAATCAACATCAAATCTTATTATCTTTCGGTTAGAGTATCTAGGATTAGGAATTTTTAGTCAGATAAAATACACCGAATTTTACTTTGGTGATAGATTTGAAATAAAATGAATGTTCGTGCCTTTAAATGACAACTTTTAAAGGTCATGATTAAAATGAAACTTCGTGTAAAGTTCGTGATTTTTTTAGGAATTAATCCAAAAAATTACTATGAGAATTTCTCATTGGTCTATCAGGCATCTGTTATATGCGGGTAATCTCCAACTGGTAAATGATGCTCTCTTCAGTGTGCAGGTTTATTTGTGTTCTATGTTTATCTTTTCAATGTCAATTATTAAAGGGGTTGAGAAGTTCTGTGAAAATTTCTCATGGAAAGAGACTATAGATTTTAAGCATATGAATTTAGTAGCTTGGAAAGAGGTTTGCAAGTTGAAAAGAAAAGGAGAGCTTGGGATGAAGGGTATTTCTCTCTACAACAGATAGTTAATATGAAGCATAGTTGGGAATGGTTGTAGTTAGGAAATCTCTTTTGGCTCAGTAAAAACAAGTTGAACCTTTTGAATTTTTAAAGGATTAATTACCCTTTGATAACAAGCTGGAGTTGGAGGAACTTGTTCAAACCAAGATATGAGATCAAAGCATGTTTTGATATATTTTTGGGAGAAGAGGTCTATCCATCTGGCAATGACCCTTGGTTAAATGGAAAAACTATTTTTATATTCTCTATAATATCTCAATTGTTGATACTAAAATTTGTAAGCAAGAAAAAGTCAAAAGCCTATGGCAAAAAAATAGATGGAGACTGCATGATCCCCTTGATGATTAAATAGTGGGTATTTGGAGGATAATTAATGAGCAATTCTATATTAAAAGTGAGGAGAAGGATAGAATTACTTAGAAGCCTAATGTAGAGGGTGTTTTTTCAATCAGCTCTGCGTGGAGATACTTCAGAGAGTAGCAGATTAAAGTACCCTGGTGGAGATTCTTTTGAGCCCTAGTCATGTCCCTAAGCATAGCATTATAGCTTGGCTCACCACTAAAAAAAAAGCTAAGGACTAGAGATAAGTTGAAGGAATAAAAGATGGTGATAGCTTTGTTTTGTGTAATTCAGGCAAAAAAATTGTTTAGCGTCTGTTTTTCAATTATAGTGTCTTCGTTGCTGTTGTAAAAAAGGTTTTCTAAAATTACAGAATTAACAGAGAGGTGTATCAATGGAGAAGAAAATGGTCCTGGTTTAGTAGAGAAACATGAGAAAAAATTTACTTTTCAAAATGAGAAAAATTGCGTTTATTATTGCCATTTATCATATATGGAAAGGAAACAAAACCAAGTAATATTTGAGGAGAAAAAGACCAGTGATGATATTCTGAAACTCATTCAACATGATATTCTGCTGAAATTGTTTTCCAAGAGATGCAGTTCTGATAACATCATTCGACTATACTAGAGTTGGAATTGTATAGAATAGTTGTTAGTTAGTCTCAGTTGTATAACTTATAGCTTCTTGATTTTGTAGCTGTGAATTATTTGAATTTTAATATGAGCTTTTGGTACATTTTTACTAAAGAAAAGTACACTTATATTATGGATTTAAGGTACATATAACAAATATTTTTTTTCAGTCATCGATCAAACATAAAAGTAAATAACACATCATGTGCAATTGTCTGGTAAAATTACTGCATAATCAATACACCCTTGTTATTGTCTACATGACAAGTTTTGGTACCTCCAATGCTAAGTCCTTTTGTCATGTTATCTATCATTTTTTTCCATTTTGTATTTTTGTGGCAAGTACTAATATTAACGACATTCAATATTTAATGCAAGCATGTGGTACCTTGGCATTATAGGAGGAGTTCTAGGGGATTGTTTTTAAAGGAGACGATAGTGAGGCTATTGAACAAAACTACAAATGGTGCATGATTGGTCATTTCTTGATTTCAAAAAATGCATCCTTAAAAAATATATATATATATATATATGTCAATTAATTTTTATTTGATGTAACCTGGTTCTTAAATTTATAAAAGTCAGTGTAAATCAGCCCTTATCGAGATAAAAAAAATAAGCGAAATTAGTAAGAAGAACTTATTTGCATCGATTTCTACAAATTTAAATACCGTATTGCACGGAAGTAAAATTTATTGATATAAATATAATTTCATAAAAATTTCAAGGCATATATAACTTTTTTAACTTATTTTAAATAAAATTAAGAGTATGAAATGTTCTCGATGTTGAATTTTTTTTAAATATTCTTAAAATGTAATCAATATCATACATATAAAAATGAATTTTAAATTAAAATTTTAACTAAAGTTAAAATTATTTTTAAATATAAAGTAATATTATGAGTAGTAATTATTTCAAAATAATAAATAATCAATTATTTTGAAAAATATAATTGCTCATAATATTTTAAACCAGATAAAAACAATTGGTTGAACTGAATTAATTAGAAGCATGCTGACTATAAAGTCTTACAAGATATAAATTCTAAAACGGCAAAAAAAAAAGCTCAAATGCACCAAAAATTACCAATTTTAGTATGTTTTTTGTATTTAACATAATCTTTTAATTTTGACATATTTAATATGAACTTCCAAAATTTTGCAATTAAAATCACGTGTGCGTTTTCTTTGAAAAATAGCGTCATTTTACATCCAAAACTGTGTTGTTTTGCATCCAAAATTGTACTGGTGTCTTAATTGCAAAAGTTTGGAATGTTTATATTAAATATGCCAAAATAAAAAAAGACCAAATGTACAGATTGGACCCTCACGTTTGGTTCGGTTTTGAATTTGGACCCTAATGAACTTTTTTTTCCGATGAAAGTACTTAATGTTATAAAAAAATTCAAATCGGACCCTCCGAACCTAAAATGCCACGTGTCTGTTAGTGACTGGCATACTTAGCGCTGACATATTAGATTCGATGGTTCACATATGTCAATCATTAATGGACATGTGTCATTTTAGGTTCGGATGGTCCGATTTGAATTTTTTTATAACGTTAAGTATCTCCATCGAAAATAAAAGTTCATTAGGGTCCACATTAAAAACCGAAACAAACGTGAGGGTTCAATATGTACATTTAGCCATTAAAAAAATTATGTTAAATACCAAAAATACGCAAAAGTTCGAGATTTTTATTGCATTTAAGCCAAAAAAATCGGATTAAACATATTTAACCTATTTAAACAAGAATTCAGACAAACTTGATTTTTATTCCAAGATTCATATTAAATTTAGTTCTAATCACTAAACAATATTATACCTTTTTGACTTTTTTTTATTCATATTTCAACCTTTAAAAATATCAATTTTGGAATAAATTCGATAAGTACACTTTAATTGTATCCAATTGTTCAATTTTTTTTTAAGATCAAATATTTTTTATTTTATTTTCATTTATGACCAAATCTTTCAATTATATATTAATTTTGGTAAATATATCTCTATTAAAAAATAACATATTGGACTATAAATAAAATTTAAAAAAAATTGAATAATCGGCTACAATTAAAGAGTATTTATTAAAAATTAAGCTAAATTTAAAGTTTTTAAAAGGTTAAGATGCATATAAAAAAAATCGAAAAGGTGTTATGAAAATTATGAAAATGTAATGAAAGATTTTGAAATGTTTATTAAATGAGGATCATTTATAGACAAAGAGATATTATTACAATATTATGAAAGGTTATGAAAATGTTTGATTTTATCATGATTTGATTTCACAGACAGTGTGACAGGTGCTAAGAAATGAGAGTAGTAATTTCGAAATGCTAGACACCCTAAAAATGACAAATAATCCATAACACGACAAACATATAATATTCCAATGTTTTGGCGCAAACTGAATCTCCAATATCAACCATGAACACATTTATTATCAATTTCAATACTCGACAGAAGTATGATATTCTAACTGTCACGACCCAATTTTATGAGCCGTGACCAGCGTTAGAAAATGAGAGTAGTAGTCCGGAATTTATAGCAAGCTTGAAAATACAGTAAATTTTTCGCTTTTTAAAACAAACATTTATTTATAATCGTATTTATAAAATACGTATAACCCCATTACAAAAAGTTCACCGCTTTCACATAAATACATGGTCAAATAAACTCTAGTTTATTGCGGATTGTTATAATAAAAGTCTTCTTTTACATCTCGTATTAATAACCTCTGAGGAATTAAAACTACAGAAACTTGCTTCTTTGACTCATAATTTATTAAACCTGAAAAGTTGGATGAACAACGGGGTCAGTATAAAATTGAGTGAGCTCACGATATTACAAATAATATTACATAAAGGGAAAAAACATTATAAAACCACTTTATGTAAAATAGCGTTTCTTTTCAAATCATAGTTTATATCTCTTTATTGTATAAACTTACGAACAAAGGGTCAACGCGCCCCTAAACTTGTGTCACGGAGTCATCTAACCCAGTTTATACTTTTTTGAGCAACTAACCCCAAAACTCTTCATTTTCGGGTCAAATAACCCATAATTGTATTTTTAAAACGCGTAAAATACAAATCGGAGGTGAAAGATGCAAAAAAGTAATTAGATACTTCTCTAATTGTTGCGATATAATTATCTTAAATCTGTTTTTTAAAATAAAAATATAAATTATGGGGTTATTTGACCCAAAAATGAAGAGTTTTGGGGTTAGTTGCTCAAAAAAGTATAAATTGGGTTAGATGACCCCGTGTCACAAGTTCAGGGGGTACGTTGACCCTTTGTTCATAAACTTACTATATCGTGTACTTTTAAAACGATATATAAAGTGTAGCGTGAAGCATACATATTGTATAATCACACTTCATACTTGTAATATTTTAGCCTCATCCGACTGACATCGATAGCAAAGCCAACCGATGTAATCGAAACACCTGACATCGATAGTGAAGGCAACCGATGTAACTAAACGCCTAACATCGATAGTAAAGCCAACCGATGAGTTCTAATCACCTGACCTCCATAGCCAAGCCAACCGATGTATTCTATTCGAATCATACGAACCGCTCTCACATTACTTATCAAATAGTTTGACTTTACGATTTAGGTGAGTTTTAATTCAAATTATTATTTAAACCAAATTGACGTAGTATTTGGTCAATAAGGTCGTACTTTATTATTAGATCCAGTCCCAAGATAATTCATTGAGTTAATTGGTGAAATATAGATCTCGAGATAATTCCACCGAATTAACCTCACATCTCAAATTGATGCAAGTCCCGAGGTAATTCCACCAAGTTAACTGCATCAATACGATTATTATTGGGTAATACCTTAGAAAATTTTATTTGTTACTTTATAAATTGCTTTCATACATTATGTATGTTATTGTAATATCTTGAAAATTGGGTATTTTAAAATTAACGGTCTCTCATTTTAAGAGATTAAAATGAGAAAAATAAAAAATTGAACGGAAAATTAAATAAAGGAAAACCCGAGTAGGTCGACTTTGAAATTTTAATAAGAAAATTTTTTCAATAATAATATTCCATAAAAGAAATGGAATTTAATTTGTTAAGGGAAAATTTGAGAAAGTGGGTAAAGTCCACTTTAGCTCAAAATTGGAAAATGAGTTTTTAATTTCCGAAAAATAGATATTAAATATATAATTGACGGGATTTAGTATTCATAAAAATAAATCGATAAAATGGTTATCGATGGTTATTTAAATGAATTTTGGACGAAAAAGTTGGAAAAGTGCAATTTAGCTCAAAGTTGAAATTGAGCGTTTTTGGCCAAAATTGCCAAAATAGATTGACGGAAAATGGAATTATATGATATGGGATTAATATTATTTATTTAAAAATAAATAATACGGAAATCATCGGACCTAAAAGATTTAGCGTTCGACGGACTAAATTGGACGAAAGAAAAGTTAGGAATTGACATATAAGGAGGTGGCAAACTCAAGGACTAAAGGGAGACATTTTCCATAAGTATATAAGACATTCAAATTGAGTTTTAACTCAGAATATTCATTTGATATCAGCTCATCATCTTCAACCTCAAGATCTAACATGCAAAAAAAATTCTAAACACCATAACTCCTTAAGGTCCAATTGAGGCGACTCTTGCGGCCACGGAACGAGGAGAGCGAGCTCTATCCATCTATCCCAGAAAATCAAGGTAAAAATCATGATCTGAAGTTAGGGTTTAGGGCTGTTGATTCGCTAATAAATGATTGAGATGGCAATGATGGGTTTAAGTGTTATAATTGGTATTTTTAGCATGAATTGGTTAAGGAAAGCTAAGTTTAGTGGTTGTTTGAGTGAGTTGTGAGAGTTGTGAATTGGGTATTTGAGGATTAGGGTTTGAGGTAGGGCTGCCGACGGTTATAAACACCGTGCCTACTGGAAACGACGTCCAGCAGGCGCTGCCATTGTGCCCGGCAGTGGCACGATGGAGCTCAGCTCCATCAACTCTGGTGCGATGCACCAGAGCTGATTACAGTCGGTCCTTCCCCTTGAAAAATCAGGGGAGGTCAGTAAAGAGGAGAGGGCCAAAAACCAACCCTTTCTGATGGCTTAACAAGATTGAATTTTGCATAAATCGAGTTACGCAACTAGTTTTAGTTTGAATGTAAAATACGTTCGAAAATGGATAAAGAGACTAAGTTTTTAATGAATTGTAATGGATAAAAATGGAGTATATAGGATTTTTTGAATGTTAAAGTGTGAAGGAATGGAAGTGAAAAGTTAAGCGTTTTACGTTTAAAACGTAAACTATAAATTGACGCAAAAATACGAAATGGACGTAAAAATGTTATAAGTTGAATTTTAGTATATAAATTGGTTATAGTTGGTATAACCATCAAAATTATAATTGGTTAAGAATTTGAATATAAGATTTAGGTCTAAGATTATTAGATATAAGTTTATTATATTTAAACATATTTGGTTATGATTTTGTTATAGGCATCGACGAGCTACGAATTTGACGATTTTGGCTAAGGGGTTCGGCGAAGACAAGGAAATTGTAAAAGATTGGAATAGCAAGTTGTGAGTATATTTTACTCATTCGTATTATCGTACCAAAAATAATACTTGATATATATGGTATAAATAGAAAGAAATGCATCGCATGATTTGTTTGTGTTGATTGAAAGCGTTATACGAATTGATTGGACTGGCTATATGCATATTTGTTGTTCTTGATTATATTGAATTGGTTGGATTTGATTGGTTATTCGAATTGGTTGTATTAAATTGGATTGCATTGTTTTGCCTATTGGATGATTGTTTGCAAAACGTGAATTGTGTGCGATCCAAAATAGTTACGTGACCACAAAGTCGAGTTGGTCTAGACGATGAAAATAGATCGAAATAGACTAATTTACGATGCGTAAGACATAGGTTGAACTCGGTGGATGTATCTCGGGACCTATGTCTAGGGAGTTGAACTCGGTGGAACTATCTCGGGACTCACCTTGTAATGTATGGATATAAGTGCAACACCAGTTTATAACTCGATTGAATTATCTCGAGACTGTATCACTAGGTGTAAGTTAAACTCAGTCGAACTATTCTAGGATATTATCTAAAAAGGACATGAGAAAGCAGTACTCTCGCTAAGTCTAGGAATAAGCCTAGGTTAAGAAATGTCCAGAATTAAGATTAAGATTAAGATCAAATCAAATTGTTTGTATATGTGAATTGATTGAGTTCAATATGATTGTATTGATGTGATTGTATATATATGAAAAATAATTTTCAAACGCGATGCTTAATTTGATAATGTGTTTGAGTAACATATATCTCACTCAGCTTATAGCTGATCCCTTGGATTTAAATGTTTTTCAGGTGCCTACATCCAGGACTTGACTAGAACTCTGTTTTTGCTCGGAAGTCAATTTTGCATGTACAGTACCGACTTCCGTAGTTCGCTCCAGTAGTATATGTCCGACCAGTGTCGTAGCCTAGCGAGGCAACGTTTTAGATATTGTATATAGTTGCCGTCTTGATGTATATGTATATGGGCCATGATATTTGTCTTTTGTCTATGAAGGTAGATTATCGTAGTATGACCCTAAATATTAGTAGTTGTATGCCGGGTTAGTACGTACAAGATACGGAAACAAAAACCTGAGGCAACTTGTATTATTTCTACTAGTGTATGTATGTATATGTGTTTGATAAATGCTTCCGCGTATAGTGTCAGTATTTGATTGTTAAGTGAATGATTTTCGAAAAAGTTCTAGTGTATTTTAGGCTTGCTACGGGTTCCGGAACTACCATTGCCATTCCCTAGCGCCGATCTCGGCTCGCGATTTCGGGTCGTGACAGTTATTTTGATCCTAACTTGGACCATATGAAACACATTACATCCTACAACATACATCTACAGAGCATGCACACATAGAGTATTCATTATGATTAATAGTACATATAAGAATGTATTATACTTCTTTCATATATTGTTCGATATTCGATTTCATATCATATTTACTTTATCCTTCCTCATACTCTAATTATTTGAATCGTTTATAGAATTTTGGGTTAATTACACCAAAAACTATGACCTTTACACCTTTTCACGAAAATAACATGATCTTTCAAACGTGACAAACAAAGTCACAACCTTTCGTTTATGTTCAAATTCAACATTGGCACATTTTTCGGTGGAATTTTGCTGATTTGGACACTTGATGGGTGTGCCGCGTGTCCTGCCACGTCATTGAAAACGCCCCTTATGTTGAATTTGCAACAAAATGAAAGTTGATTCCTTTGTTTGCCACGTTTTAAAAGTCATGTTATTTTCATGAAAAGGTGTGAAGGTCATGATTTTTGGTGTAATTAACCCTAACATCTTTAATGTTATTTGAACGTAACATATCAAACATAGATCAAATATATGTTTTTAAAACATATAACCAACTAATGTTTGAAATCATATTCTAACATATTTTGCAAACGTAAATAATAACATGCTTATCAAAACATATAACATATAACTTTTAATTCATATAGCCTTTAGTAGTATATAATATACTTGACTTTATGAATATCGACAAGTGATAAAGTGTACTCGCCACTTACTATCCAAAATATTTCAATATAAGTAAAGCGATGTCACGCTTCTTAAATTCTGAGCCCCGTCGGTAGTTGTCTCGCTGGGTCTACACAAATACGATAATATCACGAATTAATAAAAATTCTAGTTATAACTAACTTGTCCAAAACTGTTTTTTTAGCCAACTTCGGCTATCAAAACGCTTATCTAAAACAGTCTGACCACTTAATAAAATTAACATTCTTAAATTTTGAAATGTCGCCTAAAACATTCATTTAGACCTCGGACTGAAAATAGCACTCGAAGATGTCAATAACTAACCCGCAAGTAAACCTTATTAATCACAAACCTCTATAAATAGACCCCTTAATTAACTGACTTGGGGTGGCACTAGACATATAGAAAATCATAATCAAACCTAAAAATACTACAAGTGGCCAAACCATACAGCCCCTCCACACACACATCACAATCGATTCTAGTCCTGAAAACAAGTTTCTACACTTTAATTACTCAAGAACGCCCTACTGCGCAAAGATCCGAAGCTAGATTCCACATCCGAATCACCAAAAAACGAGTCAAGAACTTAGAACAACACTTCTGAGGACCCGGTTATACTCTCTTATCACTATGCCATGCATAATATTGAACTACTAGATTCCATATTTTGTAATTGCATGTTTAGCTGATTTCTAGTGTGTTGCCATAAAACTGTCATAATTTCCATAAGGCTAATCACCTCAAAAACTACCGACCTTTCATTTTTTTTTTCAATAACACCCCGATCTTATAATTTTGTCAATTGCACCCTATTTTGTGTTTTTATGTTTCAATAGCACCCTAAAGTATTAAATTGAACTCTTTTTGTTTGGATAAAGTTCAAAACAAATTCTTCATATTTTAAAAAAACTCTAAATGTCAAATGATGTTTTAAATTATACATATAAACCATCTTCTCTATAACAAAAAATATATAGATAAATAAATTAAATAAAAAATCACCGCCTCCCTTCGAACCCTCCGCCGCTTTCCGTCACCCCGTCCGTTTAAACTCCGTCACCGGTCTTCCATGGAAGACGAGCACCGGTCTTCCATGGAAGACCAGATCTGCTGGTCTTCCATGGGAAAGACCAGCTCGTCTTCCCTATGGAAGACGAGCAGATCTCGTCTTCCATGGGGAAGACGGCTGGTCTTCCCCATGGAAGACGAGCAACAGATTCGCTGGTCTTCCATGGGGAAGACCGGCTCGTCTTCCCCATGGAAGACGAACAGATCTCGTCTTCCATGGGGAAGACGAGATCTGTTCGTCTTCCATGGGGAAGACGATCTGGTCTTCCCCAAGGAAGACCACATCTGTTGGTCTTACATGGAAGACCAGCTGGTCGTCTTCCATAGAAGACGACCAGCTCGTCTCCGGTAGAGACCGGAGAGCGGTGGGTGGCGGCCGGCGGGGATGGCAGATTTCGTTTTTAATATTTATTTAATTTTGAATTAAATAATTAATTATATATGTATTCAATTAATTTTTTTATTTAGGATTTATTTGAAAATTTTTAAAGTTAAGGAACTTATTAGAATTTGTACAAGTAGAAAAAGGTATAAAATGACCCTTAAATTTGTTTGTTTTATAAAATTTAATCCTTATAATAGTAAAATCATCTATTTTTTTTAAATTAGGGTGCTATTGAAACGTAAAAATACGAAATAGGGTGCAATTGACGAAATTGCAAGGTCAGGGTGTTATTGAAAAAGAAATGAAAGGTCGGTAGTTTTTAAGGTGATTAGCCTTTCCATAACTGTCAATTTCAATGTTCTTGCTATAATCACCATGAAAATTGATTAGAAACATGTTATTAGGTTGTTTTAACACATTTTGTAAATCATATCTGGTTTTTGTTTGATTCTGATGCTTAAAACACATGTTAGGACGTGTTTTACGAAATAGGGTGCAATTGACGAAATTGCAAGGTCAGGGTGTTATTGAAAAAGAAAGAAAGGTCGGTAGTTTTTAAGGTGATTAGCCTTTCCATAACTGTCAATTTCAATGTTCTTGCTATAATCACCATGAAAATTGATTAGAAACATGTTATTAGGCTATTTTAACACATTTGTAAATCATATCTGGTTTTTGTTTGATTCTGATGCTTAAAACACATGTTAGGACGTGTTTTACGCATTTTTTTGCCATAAACGTGCTCTTTCTAAAATTGTCATGATTTCATACCAAACACATGTTTTCAGCTGATTTTGTGTGTTTTATTAACTATATATCATTTCCAGTACATGCCAATGTGTTTTTTTGTTCGTTTTAATGCGCTTTTGAGCGTTTTGCATGAAAAATTGAACCAAACGACAAACTCCCGCCCTTCCTTGCACTTGCGTCGCCACCGGAACATAGTGGCGCTGCCTCCACTATGGAGTGGCTCCGCCGCCACTCACTTTTGCATCGTGGTGTCCATGTTCTTCGATCTAGAATCTTTCGCAGATCTTCCAAACTTTGACCAAGATTTGTTTTTGTGTTTTCGGGTTCGTTTGAACTCGGAATTGGGTCCTGTTTGAGCCCACGTTTATATAATTACTTGTAGAATATTAATATGTGTTGTAATGTTCTTATTGCAATTTATTTCGAGCCTCAAATCCTACACTTATAATCTTCCCAATCAACTGGCCCTAAAGCCTATATCCGACGAAACTAGCGACTTCCAAATGTGATTCCAAGTTTGTCAGATCTCGAATTCAACAGCGGTTCAAACCAGTGAATTTGTATTGATGAGAAAAAGAACTTCCATGTTTTGACGGTGTCCTAATTCTGACTTTATCGACGGCCAAATCGCATCGAGTGTCAGACACTCCGGTCTACAAGGTTAAAAGAATCTTTAACCTTGTATGTATATCACCTGCCTTATGTGTACGCTTGCAATGTTTATACGCTTTCCAAAAGCATGTACAATCCATATATTAATAGGCTAAAGGACTTAATCACATAAATTAGTATTCAAATCCATCAAATCCAAGAAATCACCTAGAAATCATAGGACTGTCATGGAAATGTAAATAGTGGTTGTATAGGCATTCAAGATGACTTAATAAAATCAATCTCACTTAGACATCTGGCTTTAGGCTTTATTCATGTAAAATAATCCAGACCATCCATTATTTGTTATTTGATAGACATTCCAGGGTTAAATGTATGTTTAGGAGTACTAACTACTTGCCTCACATGTAGTCCACATAGAGTCATATGCACGTCTTATGTGGTTTCCTCTACTGCTTCCATACGTGTTCAATTTCCAATATATTATCATATGAATTGCATGAATGCCAAGATGAGAATAATTGAATATGTCCTAAAAGTAAAAATATAATCGATAAGTCAAGTACACGAGTTTTAGTAGAATGTCCACAAACCCGGTCTTTTAGTCTAATGCACGATAATCTCACCCATAAGCAAGTGAGGTATCCAGTCGGTAGAAAAGGCATTTCCTAGCTGAGCTAGGCGGTGACTCCATTTTCAAACCTTTCTAGATTCGAAGTCAGCCATAAGTTTGGGCGAGCGGCCCCCGAACCCTGCTCCGCTCACAACACTCTTTTTTCAGACAAGTAGAAAATGATAAGAGGCTGAAGCGTCCAATGATGATTTCCAGAGAAATTCATCTGGGTGACGAGCTTGTGGTTCACCTGGTTGAATTCAAGCGGGCTAGACCAGTGCACATTGACGAATTTGAGGGATTGAAGCGTAATCAATCACAAATAGCCTATAAAAGTCCACAAGGGTTACAATAATATCTGGAAAAATTGGATTAATTGCAATGCCTTAGAAGTTTATGGGCCAATTTTCAAGTTTAATGGACTAAATTGACCATACCCAAACCCTTAGAGTCCTCGAAGCCTTTTTTGACACTTCTAAGCACCAAATAAGCCATTTAACCCTATTTATCACCTCATGCATGTATTTATCCGAATTTAATTTATTAATTATCCTAATTAGACTTTTAAACTAATATGTATACTCACTTGCGCACTTTCCACTCAACTCTAACACCTCACTTGTAGATTCTTAATCGAACTTAGACTCTAACTAACCCTAAGCTACCCCTAACATAAATAAAACCTTAGCACACACTAATCAGTGGTCGGACCAGAGGAAATTAATCAAACACAAAGAACACGCGCAAATCTTAAAAATACTAGTGTTGGCCGAACCATACACCTCAAGACACACACACACACACAAACCAGTAAATCAAACAAGCTTATACACTTCAATCTCTTCAAGAACGCATAAATAATGATCAAAACTTAGCTGGATTCTTCATACAGACTGCCAGAAAATGAGTCAAGGAATCATAACGGTACTTTTGAGGATCCAAGTTCATCTTTTATCATTTTTTTCATGTTCATATGTCAATTATGCATGTTTATGTTAAAAGTTGTCACTAGAATCACATTATTTTCAGCGCTCTTACCATAATTGTTGTGTTCTTTGTCTTTTTCCATGATTGCCATGAAACTGACTTGGAAACATGTTTATAGGTTATTTCCATCAGTTTTAATCATTGCATGTTAAATATGTTCAAGTATGATGTTAGAATCGCATGTTTAGATATAAACTGCAATGTTTGCCATGTTTTTAGCTTTTTGCCAATATTGGCATGAATTGAACCTAGAAAAAAGTGCTTAGGATGTTTAAATCAATTATAATCGTTGTGTTTGGATCCCAGAACGTTCCAGTATGCGTTTTTTCTACGTTTTTGCTCGTTTTTGCATGAAAACCGAATCAACCGACGAACTGACGTGAACCAGTCGCGAAGGTGACTCCGCCAATCATAGTGGCACCATCTCCACTCCAAATTCCGCCATTGTTCTTCAGTCTAGACTTTTCCAGATCTTCTAAATTCGATCCCAATCCTGTTTTTGTGTTTCCGGGCTCCTTTAAGCTCGGAATTGGGTCCCGTTTTAGCCCACGGTTCTGTAATTAGTTGTAGGATATTTTTCTATGTTTTAATGGTCCAGAACTAATATATTTAGGGATGCAAAGCCATTTTTATAATATGCCATGCCAACTGGCCCTTGAAGCCCAAGTTCGTTAGAGACTAAAATATTCCTGAAGCAATTTTGGGTTTGTTTGAACTCGGAATCGACCTTGGTTTGAACCAGTGGATTGTTACCGACAAGACTAAGAAATTCCGTGTTTTGACCGATTCTAGATTTTGATAACATAGACTGCTAGACGAAAGACGAGTGCCAGACACTCCGAGTCTATAATGTATGCATATCAACTGCTAATTGTGTATGTTTACAATGTTGACTGCTTTACGAATCATGTCCAAATCCAAATATTAACAAACTAATAACTTAACCATGTTAACTTAGCTCTGAATCCAACAAGTCCAACAAATCACTTAGAAATCATATGACTGCCATGGAAATGTAATAGTGGTTGTATAGGCATTCAAGATGACTTAAAATAAAATCAATCTCACTTAGAGATCTGATTTAGGCTTTGTGTAAGCCAAATGACTAAAGACCTGCCTCTGTCTGCTACATGATAAAAACCCTCGGATTAGATGTATGTTTAGGAGTATTTTCTACATGTCTCATATGTCAGTCCAAGATCGAGTCATATGCGCGTCTCACATGCTTTATTGCTTTCCTTTACCAGCTTATCAAACTTATTTACATTTCCAACACATTATCCTACAGACTGCATGTATGATTGAGATAAGATAACAAGATGTGTCCTGTAAATACGATGCAATCGATAAGCCAAATATAAGAGTTTTATTAGTGTCCATCGAATTCAGTCTTTCGGTCCAATGTAAGGTGGCCTCACCTATAAATGTGAGAGATCTACCCAGTCGGTATAAAAGGCATTTCCTAACTTAGCTAGTTGGCAACTTCATTTTTCAAACCCTTTATAGATCTGTAATCAGCCATAAGCTTGGGGAGCGGCCCTCGAACTCCGCTCCTCTCACAATAATTAATTATTTTTTAAAATTTTATTAAAAGTTAAATAAATTAAAAACCGACATGTGTCAATGCCTCGAACATTGATTTTTTAAATTTTATTAAAAGTTAAATAAATTTAAAAACCGACATGCATCAATATCTCCAACTTCGTCGCCCTCAGACCCGCCTCCGCTCTCAGACTAGAAGTCGAGGAGATCTGGCTCGTCTTCCTCAATGGAAGACGAACCGGATAGGGGCGGCGACGACAGATTCAGAGGCGTGTATTTTGTTTTTTGAATTTGTGGAGAAAAAAAATTTTTGGTTGTATTTCTAACATCAAAGAATAGTTAGAATATATATGAAAGATTTATTTTGAACGTTGTCCAAGTGAAAATAGATCAATTTGATATTTCGGGGTATAATTGAAAGCCGAAAATGTAATATATAGTGCTATTGGCGGTTTTACAATGTCCCAGTGGTATTGAAAAACATTTAAAGCTCAATAGGTTTTTTTAACATTTTGCCTTTTAATTAATATATTTTTTTAGGTAAATATATAAATTTCTAAATTGAAAAAATAAAAAAGAAAAAATCCAAACAAAAGAGATTTAAGTAGAATTTTTTTCTTCTCAATTTGTAAGTAACACACAATTAGTATATAAATTAATTTTATGGGTAAATCATTTTACAATTAGTGGTTATAGTCAATTGATTTTATTTTTACTAATTAATTTACAAATTGAATGAGTAAATTACTAATCGAAGGGGCAATTACCTTATAATTTAAGGGAGAAATTTGCAAAAATGAAAATAATTGATCATAACCACTTTTAAAATTAATTTATTCACAAAATTAATTTATATGCTAATTGTTCGTTGCTTATAAGTTCGCGGGAAAAATAATTTCTTAACTTGAATAAAATAAATAAAAAATGGAACAAGGGAAAAGGAGAACCGGGAAGGATCGATTATTTTGCCACATACAAATTATTCCCGCCAACATTTTCATACTTTTTTTGTTTCTCACTTTAAGTTTAATTACAATTTGTTTCATAAAATTTTACTTCTTTATTTTCTTTGTGCAAGCGAGACAGGTTTGTGATCGAGGTAAGTAGAACTAACCTAACTTCAGATTATTCTTAACCATTTTGATTTTAGTTTCTCCTTTTAGATTTGTTTTGTTTAATTTTATGTTGGGTTCTTAATCCAACCCTAATGGAATTATTATAGCAGCTTTATTAATCAGATACGTATGCTATTGATTTTATTTGCGAAATTGGTCTCTGGGTTCTGTTAAATTTATAAAAAATGATAACTTTTGAATTCTGATTGAGAGTGTATAGAGCCCATTAAGTCTAATTTTCTTTTAATTCTGAATTTCGAGTGTCAAAAATTGTGAATTAAGCATTTAGATGTATGTAAACAGCAGATGACTGGTGGAATTTTAGAAGTTGATATTGTAGATAATTGGGTTTTACAGGCATTCTGATAATTGTGCAGGAAAGCTGTGACTCCCATGAAAAAGCAGACGGCGAAGGCCGGTGAAGCTCCCAGGAAGCTCAAAGTGGGGGCAGGTCAGACTCAAGTTGGTAAATCCGCTAGCAAAAATAGGGGACCATATCGCAAATCAGCAGGTTTTAACAAATTTTCATGTTTATTACTGCTTCAAGTTAGCTATAAGATTGACTGGATTAATTTATATATGGTTGGTGCTATTTCGCATGGTGCTCTATTGATTTTATCATATGTAGGAATTTAGTTATATGATTGAGTTCTTGCAAAATCTGGTCATTTGTGACATAATTTCATTTCTTTTAGAATGTCTTCTCATATGGCTTGTTTTTAAAGAATCAAATTTCGGCAACTATGACCTTTGGTTTCTTTCATGTTAAGATTTTCCAGACTTTATGTTAAGTTCTAATCTTTCTATTAATCAGGAAATGGTGAAAAACTTTTGGTCGAAAACAACAAACATTTTTCACTGTTTGGATCAGCTGTTGCATCAGGACCAGTCCATTTAAATGATGGTAAATGTCCTTCAGAAACAAAAAAGCCTGAGAAATATCCAGAACAAGCTCTTTCTGGAAAGATCAAGCTGCAGCTTTTTCCTTTTAATGAAGTTACTCAAATGGGATTGGAAAAGGTAAAACAATCATACATATAGTGTTAAAAGGAGATGATAAATGGCTTCTAAGACTAATGTATTTGAAATGTTACTTTTTTTTCCACAGGACGGGTATCATCCATACTTGGAGCTCACTTTAAATGCTCGGAAAAAAATTTCTTCTGTGCTTAAGCATCTAAATCAAAAGTGGGGCAGTTCAAGCATTGCTACTAAGGATCCCTTTCTATTGCCGTACAATCTGTGTCAAGACTTAGCTAGCTGCAGATGGACATTGAACGACATAAGTGTCAGTGCAGGAGATGTCTATGCAGCTATTGGAAGACCTTCTGAATTCCGCTTAAGGTCTTGGGTCTTAGTCCTTTCTCTTATACTTTGGAATTTACTCATTACTTTTTCAATCTCTGACTCTACTCACAGTGAAGACCAATTTTGAAGGTATGGCTGGCTCTCCAATTGTCAAAATGAATCCTCTGAAGTGCCATCAATGTCAACTTCATTTGAGACTTTTTTACAACCTGAAGGCATGCAGAAAGTGTGCCGTTATAATGATGAAAGTACTCGTGCTAAGGAGAAACAAACTGAGGAAACAAGTAAAGAGTTTAGACCAACCTTTGTCGGTGGAGCAACAGATGTGAGTGTAGCAGATAAGTTCCCTTCCATTGGCATAGTTGAAACCATGGTACCATTTTCGACTTCCATGTTTCTTTATACTTCATTAATCATGGTCTGCTTATGATTATTATTGGAGTTGAATGAACAATTTTTCTGCTCCAACACATGTCATGAAGGAGTTGGGCTAAAATAAACTCCATCGGTCCTATTTAAGAAGTCTCATCGTCACTTTTATAATGTTCGACTTAAAAAGTCTCATTTGAATTTTAAATACTTATTTTAGCTTAAACTTACTCTTTTAATGTTTGAACACAATTCACAAAATAACTAATTACTAAGTAGAATTCTAAAGCAATTAATAAGGGTAAAATTAGAATAAAAAAGTATGTATTTGTATCTGTTTAAACTGTGTAAAGAAAAATTATTCTTAAATGTGATGGAGGGAATATATTTGGGACTAAGACAAATGCTTAAAAGATAATTCATTAGGATGATTGGGGCTCTGTGTTTGTAGGTTTTGAAACAAATTTAGTTCTGACTGACCTGATACTTCAGTTTATATCAACTTTGTACATATCATAGAAATATCCCTTAAACAAAACTGATATTGTACTTTTAAAAGTGTACTTCGAATCTGCATCATGAATGTTGCGTCTTTTTGAAACGTGGTTATTTGGTAAACAGTGTAATGACGGGAAAGTGCATGTTGGAGTAGGGCAGTCGTCACTGTGGGATGATTCTCTAACTAACATAAGCATTGGAGGCCTGCTATCTGAAGCATCACTGCAGGGCCAATTTGGAACTTATGATCCAAAATCAGATGGAAGCAATGCAGGCTTACACCCATCTCAGTTAATTTCTGATTCACTTGATGCTTTTATCACGTCCCATGTAAATCATTCCCAAGCTCCAAGGCTGCCTCATGGTACAAGTTCGTCCATTTTGGATGCAGAAGATACTTGCCATGCCTTTGCATTTCAGAAGTTCTCTTCCTTGGGTAAAGAGGCTGTTGCTGCAGGTGGAAGTGCTTCTTCTCATGCCCCCAACCAAGATGCTGTTTCCAGATTACTTAAAGATCCAAATATTAACGAGGTTGGTTCATTTTGTCTAGTGTTGTACTATTATTATCCATATATGTCATCATATGAGGAAGGAAGTGGATTGCTATGGACTAATTTTACATGGCTTAATTTGGCAGTTGACTGTTGATGTGATGTGAAGTTTAATGTTGTTCCATTTTGCAATTCATGGATTTAATCAGAAACTGTTTGTTGCTTATGCGTGAAGTGTTGTTTGATATTAAAATTGATTAGAATCGGGTTCTTAAAATGTTAGGTAAATGAAAAATATGATAATTATTATGAAGAATTTTCATTTTTGGCTTAGAACATGAAGATTTGTTGGACTGTTTTCTGTGTAATTAGCATCTGTTAAAAAAGACTCATGATAAAAGTTCTATTGCGATGCTTCTCAACTATGTTGCACGGAACCTTATCGAGTTCTACATTTTGACATTTCATTTATGTTTTCAAAAAGGCTCATGAAACTCCAAAATCTTATATTTATAACTCTGTTCTTATAAAATACATCGTTTTGCTGTTTTCTGTTACAGCATATCCCATTTCGGTGTTTCTATTTCCGTGCAATAAGCAATCAGCCCATGTGGTATTTAATGTCTTTCTTTTGCAGGTCAACAACCAATCTGGCCTTCCACAAAGCCATGGTTGTCAAGAATCTGAAACTCCCTTGCCATTTTATTCTCGATTGTACAATGACGAAAGCAGCCTTGGGCTATCTGGGATCAAATGGGTACTTGAATTTGTAGTAACACTTTTTTCTCTATGAATAAAACCAGCTGGGAAAAAAATATCTAACTTATTTAATTGGTGGCTTTATGCAGACGGATTCTTCAGGACCCTTTGATCTTGGTCTTTCTTCTTCCAGAAAGATTATTAACGGTGACAGTTTAAGCTTCAACAGAACTATCAGCTAGCTGTCTGATCCAGTTTCAACCTTTTTGGAGTTTGAACAATCTCTTAATCTGGAAGTGGGAATGTACAGAACAAGGAAGCCGTAAGGAATAAACTAATACATGATTACTGGGTAATTATCATAGACGATGAATATATATAGTCTGACATATTTGTTTATGTACAATTAGTTATATAGACTGTTTGATTTAGAAGTTGGAATATAAAATTCTAAAATGAAACTCTTGGAAGAGTCGTTGTCAGCTGCAAAATTTTATCTAAGAGCCGTAATAGCTATATCTGACTCAAAGAGGTTCATAGGGTGGATGCAAGTGAAAGAAACGTCAGGAAAGATTATGTTTCGATGTTCTTCAGATCCAAATTTTGAGATCTATATGGGGAATGTTGAGCGTGTAATTGTCAATTTTTTTATTACGGCATGCACATTAGTGGTCTTGAGGGTTGTTCGTGTAATAAGCACAATGATGTTATTGTTGCGATATTTGTTTTGTTTTTTTTGTTTTTAGTTTTTTAAAATGAAATGCAGCTGTAATATGCATTATAACTGGCCAAAGTCATTGATAATGTAGGAAAACAAAAACAATTCTGTTATCTCCAATGTCTCCATTGTAACTCTCCAGCCAGGCGGAGAATACTGAGCTACCCTAAATACATTATCTGTATACTTCATAAATCTAGCAAAACTCCAAGAAATGCCGGCCGATCGTTGTATTTCCTTGTCATTTCTTGAATTGTATGATCAAATAAAATTTGCCCAACTCTCTTGCTTGTTTACCATGTCACCTAGCAACCATCTTTGATTCTCCATGAAAAAATGGGTTGTTGTTGGTCGAACCAAGAGCGAGGATATGCATTCGAAAGTAAGCGCGGGAGCGATCCTGCTGCGGGAAAGTTGTTCAGGCATGAAGGAGAGAACAATATCAAGAGAGTGGTAGTGGTGAATGGTCCTAATAATGGTGGAGAGAAATTGGTTAAAGTTATGAAAGACAATGGTGGCGTTGGAAAAGTCTCGCATTTGAAAAAGATTGGCGACGATGACCATGTGGGCGGATGGCCAAAGTGGCTCGTCGATAACATTCCGAAAGAAGCTTTGGCTGGTTTGATTCCGAAGAGTGCTGACTCTTATGATAAACTAGCAAAGGTTAGTTCTTCATCTTCTTACACTTTTCCTTTTTCTTTTTACAACTACAACATACTACTATAGAAATAATTTATAATAATAATGTACACTTTATCTTTAGTCGATTGCAATGCTTTTAAATTTGCTACATTTATCCTCTCGTAATAGCATGGACACTTCATTCAATCTACGTTTCATGTTATGGAATGTGTCGGAAACTTGTTATTTCAGTCAGACTTCGTTTTTAACATGAAAACCTTAAAATAAAACTGTTTCGCCGTGTCCGTATCTAAGGGTCCCGTTTTTGAAACTCTTACTGAATTGGCATTGTCGTTATCATATTAGTATGTAGTAGCGGTGACTCGAGTACCTATTGACATGTCTTATTGTATATGAAATTGGTAGGTAGGGCAAGGAACTTATAGCAATGTGTACAAGGCTAGAGATAGGGATAGCGGAAAGATTGTCGCGTTGAAGAAAGTTAGGTTCGATACATCAGAACCCGAGAGTATTAAGTTTATGGCAAGAGAGATTCTGATATTACGGAAGTTGGATCATCCTAATGTGATCAAGCTTCAAGGACTAGCCACATCAAGGATGCAATACAGTCTTTACCTAGTCTTAGAATTCATGCAGACTGACCTCACCCGGGTCATCTCCCGTCCTGGTCAGACCCTTACGGAGCCTCAGGTTAAATGCTATATGCTTCAGCTGCTTTCAGGTCTTCAGCATTGCCATGAGAGAGGGATTTTACACAGAGATATCAAAGCCTCAAACTTGTTGATAGACAAAAATGGGAATCTGAAAATAGGAGATTTTGGACTTGCCAATTTCTTCATCCCGAAACCAAAACGACCGCTTACGAGCAGAGTGGTTACGCTCTGGTATAGAGCTCCCGAACTACTTCTGGGCTCCACGGATTATGGAGTCGGCATTGATCTATGGAGTGCAGGATGTCTTTTAGCTGAGATGTTCATCGGCAGGCCAATTATGCCTGGAAGGACTGAGGTAAACCTTCTCCTGCAAACTTAGATTCAAAAGGCTAAAATTATAAAAAAAAAGTCCTTTAAATTATTCAGAAAGTGCACATAAATACTTTTAATTTTTCTTTAACCACTCGAGCCCTCATTATTTTATACATTGCAAAAAACCCTTCAATTCTTTTAGAAAGAGCACTTAGACCCTTTAATTTATCTTTCTGCCACTTTACCTCTCACGTTTGAAGTTATTTTTGTGTTTTTTTTTTTCAAACGCGGGGTTTATTTGTAAGATTTCGATAGGTATCCCAACATAGATCCTCATCAATACACCTGCCTTTCCCGGCACCATTTAAAAACACTAAAGGCCCAGGTAGCCAATAAAAAATAAAAAAGCTTATGTGCTCTTTCTAAATAATTTTAAGAATTTTTTTGTACCTTCTGCCGGATTGAATATTTAAGTTGTAATATTATGCTAAATTTGATTGAGTTCATCAGGTTGAGCAACTTCATAGGATATTCAAGCTATGCGGTTCGCCATCAGAAGATTACTGGAAGATAATGAAGTTACCGACAAGCTTCCGGCCATCGCAACACTACAAGCCTAGTTTTCAAGAATCCTTCAGGGATTTTCCAGAGTCTTCTTTTGGTCTCTTGTCCACACTTCTTGCTCTCAACCCTGCTTATCGCGGCACTGCTACTTCTGCTCTTCAAACTCATGTAATCACTAACCACTAGGGGCTTTGCATTCACTTCAATCCAAACCAAACCGAATCAATTTTTTTAGTATTTTTTTAAATTAAATGCAACTAAAAAATTTGAAACCGAATCAAACAAGTTGGTTCAGTTGATTTTTTTGCTTTGGTTTGCATTAAAACTTAGCTAAACTTTTTTATATATTTAAAACCGAACCGAGCTAAAAAAAAATTATAGTATCAAACCAAATTGTCACAAATATTATCTATTTTTCTTTTACATTTCAAGTGCACTTTAAATAATTTTTTTTTCTTTCTTACAGTTCTTCAGTGCAAGTCCACTAGCCTGTGAACTTTCGGGTCTACCAGTGATATACAAAGAGAAGGACGACCCCATTGAAGCCCACGATAGGAAGAAGTATATAACTAATCTAAATTACTTGAAATCTTTTTTAAATGAGTAAATTTTGAGAATTTATCTATGGCTTTTTTTATATGTTATAGGCATAAGAAACCCAAAAGACATTCCTCTCTAGCAAGTCATGAAGGGCATAGGAGAAAAAACCTTACTACTCAACAACCCAAAGAAGATACTGAATCTTCTAAAGAGGTACTAACCATTTCTTAATAAGAAGTTGTTGAGTGTTTATCCCATGCATTGGTTATGTCATGTCATATTTACAGCAAGTCAATGAGCATTTAAGATAGACAATTTTTTAATTATTATTCAACTTTTTTATTATTAATTTTTTTATATGATTAATGCATCATTAGTTTGTTGTACAAATGGCATGGCGCAACGTTCGATAATTTTTTGATGTTGTTTTGATATATATGCTACATTTGAGTTTAATCTGAATAAGGTTGGAATTAGGATTCATATTTTTATATATACCGATCTGATATCTCTTTTTTTGTTCAAATTCCGACATCTCTTATTGAATGAGTAAAATATTATCAAATTTTTGTCTTACTCTCTCCGTCCCGTTTAAGACGTTTCATATTCTATTTCGGGATGTCCCATTTAAAAAGTCCCATTACTATTTTTAGAATATTTTTCCATTGAATACCCCATTTTACCCTTATTTTAGTTATCTTAAAAGAGAATATGTAAAATTCCACTATCATTAATAGGGGCAAAACATGAAAAAACATGAAAAGATAAAAATAATTAATGTTTTTTTTAATCTGTATGTAATGTCAAATGGGACTTTTAAAGTGGGACGGAGGGAGTATATTTTAATGGCCCAAGGTAAAATAAAACCTATTAAGTTTTTCAAAATAGTATATAAGCTTTTTCAATTTTTTTTTACTTAGGCCCTCAATATTTTTGAAACGTTACTAAAATAACTCTTTTTAAATTTGTCAGATAGAACATTTAAGCCTTTTTAGTTTATTTCTTTGACTCTTAGCTCCCCATGTTATTAATTATTTCTGTGGTTTTTCTTCCACACATGGAGTTTAATTACATCATTTAAAAGCATTAAGGACCCAAGTGGCAAAGAAAAAACTAAAGAGCTTATCTGCTCTTTGTAAATAACTTAAAGAGTTTACTTATACCTTCTACCTTTTTTAATTTGGTATCAAAATTTCAATTTCATATCTAAATGGTATTACAAATTAATTTTAATTTGAGGCAATGCCAGGTTAATTTTCAGTCAAATATAACGACCATATCAAACATATTTTGGTGTATATATCATCATCTAATGTAGCATCATATATAGCAGCATACTCTTTGAATATGGTGTTCTCGATTGCGACATAAAATTATTTAAATCTTAAAATTTAAAGTATTTTGCTTTGACATATAAAAGTTAAATTTTTTAATAACATTTCAATATAAATTAAAATAAAGAATAAAATTCGATACAAATCGAGATTTAACCCATATATGGATATTTTACATACTATGTAGCTTGTAAATGATATTGTGTATGTTCTCATTTCAGCATGAGAGGCATTCAGAATCCAACATAAGCGAGCAAGAGGCAGGAAACAGCAGTTCCACCAGCACTTCTTCCTCTCTAAAACCAGTTACAGCAAAACAAAATGTGCATATTCGGCCATCGTTTTCGCCCGTTATTCGGCCCACTCGCCAAGACAGATCGATGAAAACCGAAGCTCATCCTAATGCAACCAAGAATATCCAAAACTACACCCTTTTACAGGCTTCTATTACAGACATTGTTAACCACAATGGTGGCAATGCAATGCCTTATCGTCGTTCTCTATCGACTATTGATTTTCGTACTCTTGATCCGGAGAGGATATCAAAACTCTTTGGAAATGAGAAAGAATAAGTTGCTGGTAAATGATATTTACCTCGAAAGGTTACAATTTATATAGAAATGAACGATATTCCATGTATTTTAATTCATTTATATGTTTGAAACTATCATTTTTCTCTTGTTTGGCTTAATAATTTGTACCTTATGTTAAAACTGGGATATTAAACTCAACAAGTCACTGAGTTATTCCAATATTACAGAAAGGGTACTAAATTTGAAATCGTTAAAATATAATCACTAAGTTATCGAATTATTTCTCAGGGAGGTCACCGTCTTAAAGTAAGGTCATTAAATTTATCGCAAATTACAAAACGGATACTGAGTTATACCATTTTGTTAAACTATGATACTGAATTATAAATTATGGCATGCCAGGTAGGATAAAACGCAAAATGTTTAGTGTGTTTTTCCTCGAGTGATATCACGTGAAATAATTTGATAACTTAGAGATCATTTTTTAACGATTTGAAACTTAGTACCCTTTTTGTAATATTGGAATAACTCAGTGACCTAGGGAGATTAATATCCGTTAAAACTGAAACTACGTACTGAGTATAAAAGCAATAATTTCAGAAGGTTAAATTGGGGGGCGAACAGTATGAGTTGCACAATAATGAGTAGACCATTCCCTCACATGGACCATAAATATGATAAACTCTCACATTTAAACAAATTAATGGATGTGGCTGTAAAGACACTCGAACTCACAGCATGAGAATGTAGAATTATGATTTCGGATAATAAACATTTGTGAGGAGTACAAGATTATATAAAATCCATGTTAATCATGGTAACGGCTGCAGTCGCAGCCGCCGTTGTATATAACAGTATATAACAGTATAGAATCAGTAACAGACATTATGTTACGTAATGGTCTGCCGAAGCACAATTTTTTATAATTTTTTTGTAAAATACGTGAAATTAACATAAACTTAAAAAATTAAAATGAAATTTAACCATACAAACATCTAATAAAAAAACTTTAAAGAAAAAAAAACACATTTTATTCATTTTTTTAATCAAAGGAATATACTTCAAACTTTTTTATAATAATAAAATTTATTAATAATAAAAAGCACAAAACAAAATTACAAATTAAATCACTCCCAAAAAGAGTGTCGTGGAGCCTATGTTGGAGACTTTTTTTTTATAATTGAATTAGGAATCAGCAAAATTTGATGTATCTACGACTTCTACATGACCCGAAAACAGATTAAGTAGTAGATGATTGTGGATCACGTTGAGTTGATTCAGTACTTATATCATCACTGTATCCATAGTTGATATCACCATATCCATATTTAATATCGGCAATTGGTATCCATCTCCTCCATAATTGATTGTATTATAACTACCACACCCATATAAGCTTTTGCTATCTTCTCCCCTTGAATGAGGAGGTTAATAATATGTTGAAGAATGATATTGAAGATCATAAGAAGGAGGAGAACGAGGAGGAAAAGGAGAAAGGCGAACATCATTAATTACTTGAGGTACATGCATTAACATTCGTGACATACGTAAAATAATGAAGATGTGTTGATGGAACAAATGTTTCTTCTCCACTTGTAGCGGGTGGTGCACTACCATCATCGTCATTATTATTACTACTTTTATCATCACGATCATCAACACCACCACCACTAGTATTAGGTTCAGTCGATTATTCTGTTTAGCATGAAAAGGTGAGTTGTGGGGTTCATCATCATCTGATAGCCAATTCATATTTTCTATAATCAAGTAGAGGTCTTTCTTTTTCTTTAAGCCAATCAGATCAGATCATCTTCCTTAAAAATATAATCCAAATTGATTGAACTATAACTTTGATTCAAGTATGCTTAATTCTTTTGAGTTGCATTTCAAAATTTTAAGATTCATATTATAATGTATAAATACAAGCGGATGAAAATTTTGATATCATAGTCTATTCCTTGTCGTATGTATTAGTAAAAAAGTGCTCCAATTTCGTTCACAATTTGAAGAAGATTTTGTTTGAATCAACACTTTTAAAGCGATGGTTTGAAGTTCTAGAGCATTTTCACCATATTGAATCCACTTCTCAGCTATAATGTGAAAAAATAAAAATTAATTTATAATTAAAGTACTAATTGATAAAATAATTAAGGCTAATATGCTAAAAAAGCTACATATATTTACTTTTTTTTTTCAACAGCACCACGACGTTGTAATTTCGTCAATTGCACCCTATTTTGTATTTTTGACTTTCAATAGCACCCTAAATTAAAAAAATAGATGATTTTATTAATATAATGATTAAATTTTTTAAAACAACTAAATTTAAGGGTCATTTTATACCCTTTTCTACTTGGACAAATTCAAACCAGTCATTTAATTAAAAAATCTTTAAAATAAATTCTAAATAGAAAGCGTCGAATAATGCCCAACTTGATAGGGGCGAGGCCGTTGTTGAGAAGGAACGGATTGAGCTGGCTTTTCAAGCGGTTGAGGAGCAACTGAAGGAATCTACCGAGGTTGTTCCTCTTATGTTTCAGTAGTACCTTCGTCATATACGTGCAGAAATCCTCCAGGCTCATTCGGAAACAGATGGTTCCTTCTTGCAAATTGATTTGGGTCGTTTTAGGGGCTAGTGTTTATTGGCTCTAAATGCGCGAAGGCGTCTTGCCAATGTTGCTGTTAATGCTTCTTTTTCTTTCCTTGGATCGGTTCCTATTGGGCTTCCAACTTCCCAACCTTTGAAGGGTCATGCTCCTTCTTCCTCCGGTCCTGTATCTCGGCTCCTGAAGGTGCCACTAGCACTTTTTCTCAAGCTAAAAAGGCGTAGCTCGAGGGTTGTTGTATGCTTTTCGCTTTTTGTAATGTTGTTGTTCCTCCTGTTGTATTTCTTTTATTGTTTCGTGATGCTGTTGTGTTGCTTGGCCGATGTATTCTTTTCTTCTCTTGGTCGTTTGTTTTTGTGTTGTATATGTCTTCTTGTACTTCACTTTCATTGGAGTTGTCTTTTTCTTTGTGGATATTTATTTTTAGCTGTTGCCTTATGAGATATGTTTCTCATATGTTTTGGTTGTTGCCTAATGAGAAATGTTTCTCATATGTTTTTGGCCGCTGACTTTAAGAAATGCTTCTCTTACGTGTTGGCCGTTGTCTTAGAAGAAATGTTTCTCATATGTTTTGGTCATTGTCTTATTTGGGGAGCGTGTCCCTCTTGTTGTTGTTTGATGGTGTTGCATTATTTTCTTCTTATTTGTCGTAGTTGAGGGACCATACCCAGACATGCTGGAGGGTCATAGCCCTGACATATCATTTTCTCTTATCTTCTTGGCTACGTTGCTCTCTTTGTTATTTTCCTGAGATACTTTTTCATATATTCTTCTGTAACGATTGTTATAATGGCCAACATAGCTATTTCATATCCTACTTTGTTTTATGCTTTTCTTGCTTTTAGGTTCTTCCTCTTTCGGGCTCCTCTTTTCATTCTTCCTATACTTTTTCCTTTGTTTCCTCCATTGCCACCAAGTAACACTTTGCTACCACCTTCTGGTCACCTTTGATGTTGACCATTCCTTCTATTGTTGGTATTTTCATGGTCAGGTATCGAATGCTGATGATTTCTCCGAAGTTATAGAGAAAGGGTCTCCCCAATATCCTATTGTATGCAAACGACATGTCGATTATATAGAACTGGGTCTTGATTTCTGTTACTATCTCTTCTCCCCTGCCAAACTCTAGGATCATATCTGTTATACCTTTTGGCTTGATGGGGGTCCCTTCTAGGCCGATAGTATGAATTAGGCAGTGTTTGAGCTTTTTAAGTTCTCCGCCGATTCCTCTATACACTTCCCAAGTTATCAATTTGACTGTGCTTCCCTCGTCGACTAGCAACTTCATCACCAGAGAGTTGTTGAGGATCCTTTCTACTACCAACGTGTCGTTATGTGGACCTTGTACGTGTGTTCCGTCCTCTGGTCCAAAGGTGATGGTACTCGTCGTACTCGATTTTCCTCTAGCTCTTTTGAACACCTGCATGATTTCTGCCATAGACTTCTTTCAACCGAATCTCAAGGTTCTTCCTCCTATGATTACATTAATGACTCCCTTCGGTCTTTGTTGCTTTATTTGTTTCTTCCCTCTACTTTTATTTTTCCTCCTTTCGTTGTGGAAACTTTCTAAAAAATCCTAATTCGATTAGGTTTTTTTTTCTTCTTCAGGTCATAGCATTCATATCGATCATGTTCGTAGTCTTCGTAAAATTTTCAGTAGTTGCTTTCGTCTCTTGTACCGGTTCTGTGCACCATTCTTCTTGTCTAGGTGACCGGGATTCGGCTTTCTTTGACCCACATCAGCATGTTGGATCAGGTGGATTAAAGCGGACTGAACACCTTGTTTTGATCACCATACCACCCGCTTCTCTAGTCGCCCCGGGTATGCATGTTATTGTTCCTCCAATAGCTGGAATCTTCATAGGGTGAACAACGGCTAACACTTCAGTAATTGTTGGGGTAGTCTCTTCGTGAGTGGGATGTTTGCCTCTGCGAGGACCCATGCGCTCTCTTTTTTATTTGGTGCATTTATGTTCTGGTAGGTTGAAGGCTTCTTTGAGCTCAACTTGTCTCCTAATACACCCATCCAAGTTCCCTTCTTTAGCGCCTGTACCACCGTCTCGTTGTTCAAATATTCAATCCTCATTGTTTCATTGTTGAATCTCTCTATATACGCTCTTAGCGTTTCTCCTTCTCATTGTTTGCATATATAGAGTTTTTCTGAGCTCTTCTTGGATGGGATATTCGTGAAGAACCTCAATATTAACTCCTTTTTAGTTGTTTCCATGTGTGGATCGTCCCCGCTTCCAAACTGTTGAACCATCCTTGCGCTATGTCTAGGAGTGTGTAAAACCGAACCGAAACCGAAAAACCGATCTGAACCGACAAATTCGGTTCGGTTTGAAATTTCAAAGAAAATTCGGTTGGTCGGTTCGGTTCGGTTTTGAGATAAAAAAAATTTCAGACAGATTTCTATGTAAACCGAACCGAAATAACCGAACCGAACCGAAATAACCGACCAAACCGACTGGTTCGGTTCGGTTCGGTTTGAAATTTTTTCTTTTCCTAAAATTTCGGTTCGGTTTTTAAAAAAGGCTAAAATCCGGTTCGGTTCGGTTTGAACCGAATGCACACCCCTAGCTATGTCGCTGAGGGTAGTAGGAAACGTTTTGCAGAGTATGGCGTCCGTGACGTCGAGGAGGAACATTTTGTTATAAACCTTGGTCACATGATTCTCCAGACATCCAGCTCCATCAAAATTATCAAAGTTGGGTATCTTGCACCTCTCTGGTAGTTTCTTTAACAAGATGATTGTTGCTAGCAGTGACTTTCCCCGTGTTAGACTCCTAGTATTGGAAGGTTCCCTTGCTTTGTCTTCCATTGTCGACTTCATGGCTTCGGCTATCAACCTTTGTACTTCTACATGATCGACTCCTTATGTTGCTATCTTTGATTGTCTCCTCATCATCGGCCTTGTTGGGGTCTCTATTGGTTCTTTCTCTTTATCTGCATGATCATTCATATCTCCTTTTGTTCCTTGCTCACTTGGCACAAAATATCAAATGAGTCATTTTGCACGTTTTTGGATCAAACAGACCCGCAACTTGCGTTTTTTCGCTCAAATCAGCCCCTCTCACATACAAACACACCAAAAAAAGAGTGAGATTGCTAATTAATTCTAATTAATCACAATTACAACTTTAATTAAACACAATTAAAATTCTAATTAAACCTAATTAGTCTAATTATTTTATTTAAACATCTAAATCTAAATCACCGAAAACCTCCCAACCCCACTCCCCACACCATTACAAAACGCTCCTCGCCTGAGGAGTAGCAAATCTGCTCCTGAGGAGCAGATCTGTGTTCCTCTAAAACGAGGAGCAGCGAGAAGTTCCTGAAATGCAGATCTGCTCCTCAGACGAGGAGCAACAGCTCCTCGCCTGAGGAGATGGTGGGGAAAAGAGGTGTGCTCCTCAATTGAGAAGGTGGTGGGGGACGGCAGCGGACGGTGGTGGTCGGAGCAATGAGGAAGAAGAAGGGAAGAAGAAGAAGAAAATAAAGGGGAAGGAAAGGAAGAGGAAAAAAGAATAAAATGATCCTTTAATTTTTATTAAAAATTAAATTAGTTATTGAATTTTTAAAAATTAAAAGATGCAATTGAAAAATAAAATTATTAAGTATTACTTTAAGTGATAAATAAAATATTGAGAGTTAATGTTTTCCATTTTTTTTGAGAGAGTGTAACACACTTGCTTAGCTGAGAGTGGGAGATGGGTTTTTTGACCGAAAAACGCAAGTTGCGGATCTGTTTGATCCAAAAAAGTATAAAATGACTTTTTTGATATTTCATGCCAAGTTGAGGGGGTGAATGGATCCTTTGTTCGCCATCATCAGAGCAGCTAACCAATAATGTGAAGCCGCTTATAATAACTTCTTCACTCTTACATTGTTTCATACTGTACATAAAATATACTTCCTGCATCTCAAAAAAATAATTTATTTTTCTTTTTTCACACAGTTTAAAAAATATGATTAATATTCTAATTTTTCACAATTTTATTTTCATTTATTATATTATATCCTTATTAAATATAAGGCTTAAATGCATCAAAAATCACGAACTTTAGCGTATTTTTAGTATTTAACACGAACTTTTAATTTTGGCGAAAAAGTACATCAACTTTCAATTTTTGGCAATTAAAGACATCGGTATCATTTTGGATATAAAACGAAAACGGCGCCGTTTTGGATTAAAACGGCGCCGTTTTGGATGAAAATTTGCACTATTTTTCAAAGGAAAAACACATGTGCTCTTAATTGCAAAATTTTGAAAGTTCATGTACTTTTTCGTCAAAATTAAAAGATTATGTTAAATACTAAAAACACGCGAAAGTTGGTGATTTTTGGTGCATTTAAGCCTAAATATAATGACTAATTTACTTTTTAAGGTAATGGCAATAAATGATACAGTTTAAATAAGGATAATATAAAAAAAATCAACATTTTAAATTGTGATATATAAAAAATATAGACAATTATTTGGGATAAAAAAAATAAGAAAATGGACTATTATTTTAGAATAGAGGTAGTAGTACGTTTTTCGAATATGTCATAAATTAGTATTCTTTTAGTTTGATTAATTATTTTTTATATCTTTATTAAATACACAGTTCGTTTAAAGCTACCATGCATGACAAAATATTAGGTCCACGTACACCACAGAAGGGTTAAAAATTACGAGGCGCTAATTATATAAATATTTAATTTTAAATTATTTTTTTTAAAAAAAAAAACTAGAGGAGCTAATAATTTTTTTTAAACAACACTAATGAGTTATTGCGTTTTCCGTCTCAATCATATAATTTTTTTTAAGAAAACTTGAAAAAATTCTTTTTATAAAAATAATAAATAATATGATGGGGAAGGAGGTTGGTCCCTTACCCTCTAAATCAGTTTCGTCGTTGTTATATGTATAAATTTATCTTATTTGATTTATATAATATCGTGTCATACCAGCTATAAATAAAATATGAATAAATTTTACAACACTCAAAAAATAATAGATATAACTGACAAAATATTAAATTATAATATAGTTAGCAAATGTGTAATAATTATTGATAAGTAAATAAATTTTATCTATGTTTCTATTTATCATTTTTAAAGTGTGGAATGAAAAGAATTGGCACCATTATCATCGTCAGAATTCATTATAATAAGGTTTTCAATTAGTTCTTCCAATTTTCTATCGAGTAATTCTTAATTTCAGTTTATCACGTCATTCATGTACTAAACTTATCACGTTATGACACGTCATTAAAATAATGGCACAATCTGATATTACTATTTAAAAGTGTAAAAAAATATTACGATAATGCCACTGTTTTAATGACGTTTTATAATATGATAGGATAGTTCCGTAGATAACGTGGATACTGAATCTATCTAAAAATTTCTCTTTTTTATTATTTCGCTTCAAGTTGACAATCTTGATGGAATCTAATTAGAAATCTTCTATATTGAAAACACAATATTTCTATATTTCTCTTCTATATCACTTTATATATTATTTTAATCTTCTTCTTTGTTGTATCAGATTTGTTAGTCAAAATGAAACAATAGATATGAATAATAAACATTACTATATATTGTTATTGTACTTAAAAACTCAACATATGTCTTGCTTATAATTTAACATATGCCCCAATTCTCATACAAATAATAAAATACTAATTTCAAATCCTAAGTGATATACATTTCATTTTAACCTGTATACAAAATTCAGTAACAAGGTAACCATACACAATACAAGTAGTGGCCGAAAAAAAAAATCAAAAAATGAATTAAAGGGAATAGTAGTAAGAAGAAAAAGCGAAAAAAACTAATGACTTGAATACATCTACTATCTACTATATTATAAAGCAGGATATTTTTTCCCATGGTTTGATACGTTGACATTTGGCATATTCTTATTCGTCCTAAAAACATATTACTTTAATTGCTTTAGTCATTATTCTCACAATTTAATAATTATGTTGATTGATTTATTAATCTTTATCATAAATTGGTAGCTTGATTTAGAAATAAAAATATTAATAATAATAAGCTAATCATTTATTTGGTAACTTTCATACATATATTTTTTTAATTTATTTATTTTGCTTCTAATTCTCACATTAATGCTCTCATTATTGATATGTTTTACTATGGAAAATGTAAAGACAATCTATGCATATTGAATTCAATTAAATATTTTTCCATAAATAGTTTTTTTACATTCTAGAGTATTTATATAATTTTCAAATAATATTAGTTTAAATATCTGCATACCATAATAATTGCCTTAATAATTATATTGTTGTTTACTTATTTGTCTATATTCATATTATTTTTTATTTTTACATTATGTTTACATTATTTCATCTATATTTATTAATAACAAAAATTAACATTCAACCATTACCTAAAAGATATGGTAACCCAACTATTACGTTAACTTTATTGACTTGATTATGGTAAAAAAAATACTATAATAAAACGTCATTAATAAAATCATTAGGTAACAAAAGAAGTTTGAAAAATATATTTCTATAATAATAGGTTGATAGTAAGTAAGGTAACAACCAATTTATTCAATTACATATAAAAAAAAATATTTTAGTGACCGGAAACTTTAAACCAAGAGAATTCAAAAGTTAATAAATTGAATAGCTCACAAAAAATTAGAAGGAGTTATGCCTTTGATAAAAAAAACGTAGGAGTAATTATCATATTTAATGCATTCATTGATATTAAAAAATCTTTTAATATACACTCTTATCACCATTATATATATTCATATTTTTTTCTTCAACTAAGAACTACAAAAATCTCAGGTAAGTTTTCTCTCTTTTTTTAGTGTAAGTTTTCTCCTACTCACTATAATTGTTTTTAGTTTTACATTTCTTGAGTTCTAATTTTTTTTCTTTATTATATTATTCAAATATTATGTCCTAACTAACAATTTTATGCAGACACTAAAAAGACTTGCTCAATATAGTGAATAAAATCACAAGGTTTTATCATCGTCTTGGGTCTTTTAAAATTTTAATATTTTAATCTTTTGTTATCAATTAGTATTTTTTTTGATTCACATTAGGCATTATTACAATTCTCATATATATTTATTTATCTGTTGATATTTTTATACCGTTTCTTTTAGGTTAGTATAGCAAGATCGATTTTTTTGGACACTTGATACTCTCACAATCATCACATATATGTTAATTTTTTTATTTATAAACGAGTATGATTAGATTAAATTGATTAGTTAATCTAATTTGGCAATATTCTCTCTTTCAAAATTTCCATACATTTATTTTTAATTTACATGGTAATATTGGAGAATTTAATATATCGATTGATTTTCTAATCATATTTGATAATATTTGTTTCTTAAAAATCACTAAACAATTTCTTTTTAATTAGTATGAAAAAATTGATGAATTTTAAGTACTAATTGTTTTCTAATCAAATTTTGTGATTTTTTTCTTTAGATTGCTATATTATTTTGATAATAGTTTTCTTTAAAAAATGCTAAAATATTTATTGTTAATTGATGTGGTAAAAATTGGCAAATTTAATACATTAATTAGTTTTTTTTAATCTAATTGGATAACATTTTTTTTCTTCTAAATTGCTTCTTCCTGTTTGTATGATGGGATGGTATTAGTTGATTTGCTAATATAATTTAGTAAAATTATTTGTATCTTATTTGATATTGCTTTGCTTATTAACACTAAATTTTTTGGTTATGGATTAAAATAAAAAATATATTAAATTAATTAATTATGCTATGTACTAAATTCTTTTTTTTGTGTGAAAATAAAAGGTGATTAAAATTCAGAAATAGAGAAACAAAAGAAAATCATATATAAAATAAGAAAGGACAATTACCATCATTAACTATCATAATTATTGAGTAATTGTATTTAAAATGATATGTTGAATAAAGTAAATTAATATCGTAATCAATGTCACTTCCTAAACCAATTTTGAATTATGTGTACTTTATAATTGTTACATTGTTTCTTTTTGTTTGGTATTCAACAATAAACCCAAAATAATTAATAAAAATTATTCTAATTAATAAAAATAATTATTCAATATAATTTATTATATGCTAAAAAATTAATAAATTATTGATAATAAATGTGGTTTGACATAATTATTAATAATTGATCTTATATTAAATATTTCACATATATGGTAACAAATTTACAATTAATTAACAATTAATTTGATAACTTTATTTATTCAGATTTTTTGGTTGATTAATTTTATTTTTATAAGATTCAAAATACAAAGGAATAAGAAAATTAATTTTAGCTTATGACAACCATTACGTAGTTCATTATTTTATAGTAATTGTTATAATCAAACCATTTTTTCATTAGGTTTACTAATAATTACTATTGGAAATATAAAAGGAGTTTTTAATATATCATTAATGTTAAAATTCTTTTGAATTGCCCATAAACTACTATTGTAGTAATTAATAATGTTGACCCTTTCTTATCAGTTATCACTATCACTTACTATTTCTGATAAAAATATTTATAGAACTTGAATTTGAATATTATCTTTCGAACAACAAAAAATAAGGTAAAAAAAACCATCAAAAGTAAACACAAAAATATCTAAAAGTAAAAGACAATAATTTTTTTTCTATTCTTTTGTTAAAATTCAAAGACTGTAATGTGTATTAATGAGGGTAACTTATAAACATTAGATTTCTTAAGATTTGATAAAGATAGATATTGAAATTCTTATCAATCTTTTTAAAATATCAGTAATCATTCAATAATAATAATAATATAAATCTATATAAAATTTGACAATTATACATAACATTTATTATTATTTAATACAAAAATTAAAAATTGAGGACGATTGGTAAAGAAAATAATTAAAAAAATAGTACATGTCTATATTTAATGTAATATGAAAAAAATAGTATATTATATATAATTAAAAATAATTTAATAAAATCATGGTTTTTTTAGAATTTTAATATACAATTTTTATATTAATTTTTTATCTGTTTATATTGTAAAAAATTTGTAATACATAGATATGTTTGTGTCCCTAGATATATAAAATATGTAGTATTTAAAAATTTATATAGATTATATAGAATTTTAATAATTATTAATTAGATTTTTTAAATTAAAATCAATAAAAAACTTAATATTAATAAAAAGATTAAACAAAAACCGTGCAACGCGCGGGCCTAACGCTAGTATTAACAAATATGTAGAGAAAAAAACATCATATTATTTGATTGAGGAATCAGGGACTGACGCTCATCCTACTCTTTAATTTATTTATATACACATACATATATACATACGATTTTTTAAATAAAAAAGAAATTAGAAAGAAGACAATTCAAATGACCTTTTAAAAAAAAAACTTTATAGAGAAGACAATTCATATAATCTTTCAAAAAAAAACATGGAGAAGAAACTTTAGGAAAAGTAACACATGATTACTTTCAAACATCAAAATAGTCATCCACAAATTTGCTCTTGATCCACTTGAAGCTATTTCTCAATGAAGATTTGAGCTTACCTTCCTTAGAGTACATATTATAGTGAGCTAGTCTTTTCCTCCTCTTCAGTTCTGGATTGCCTGAAGTTTCCAGGTCATCCATCTTCCCCGTCGGACCGTTAAAACTATATGATTTTGATCGATCCTCGTACCCTAGTCGGATCTCTGAGTAGGCATTGGAGTAACCTGAGAATGATTTGCTCTTCTCCATGATTGAAAGAGCACCAAGGGGAATAATGCCCAAGTTGTATTATATAGGGCAATATGAAGACAATTTTTTTTTTTAAAATACAAATTTTTATATTGTTTATTAACTGCAATCAAAATTTTCTATTTTATTTTAAATAAAACTTTATATTTTTATTAATTGCGACCAAATTATAAAAATATTATCTAATATAAAAAAATAATTCATAAAAAAGCTTTTAAAAGGAATTTTTATAAACATTTGGCCGTAATTTATAAAAGACGTAAATACTTAAATTTTAAAACTAAAATTTAATGATATGAATATAATTAAGAAAGTTTTTAAAATTTAGATAAAATTTAAGTTTAATAGATACAAATTGTAAAATTTAAATTTTAAAAAATTATAATCTTTTACAAATTTACATGCAAAATGTTAATTTTTCACCTTAGTGGAGTGTGCATGGTCTGTGACGTGTGTGCAGGGATTTGTTTAATACAAAATTATGTATACTTTACTTTTGTCTCTTTTATTAAGGGATAACCTAATTATTTATATTTATTTTTTTATTTTGATTATGGTATAAGTGTTGTTTGATTTGATTGGAATGTAATTGTTTCATGGATATGGTGGGAGACAAATTTGAGTGGAGGGCCATATACGTGCCATCATTGACGTCTCCCCATTTGAAATTGTAAATTGATTTGATTATATTTTACTAAAAATATAACTAAATATCATATTCATATAATTTATTTATATGATACATTTTTCACTTATATATTGTGGCATTTGATGAATTCGAATCTTTGCAGGTCTAGAAATCTTTATTGATAATTTTCATAAACAGATTCATGTATTGAAAAATAACTGAAGTTATGTATAAAAACATTTGCTTAATTAAACACATATTTTTCTTTGATGAATTTAATTTTTCTTTTGGTAGAAAACAATCAAAAAGCTCTTTTAATAAAAACTAAACGAAAATATTATAAAGCAAACAGCACCCTCAGAAACAACAGAGCTAAACGCAGGAAGGGAGGAGAAAGGCTATGTTACAAAAGCCTCAAAGCCTATCTCCCCCTAAACCAAAGACAGCAACAGAACAAGCTCCTGTTACAAAAGCTTCAGGGGGAAAACAACTACCAAAACAAGCAACTATCTGACACAAGCACACCCTGATACAAAAGCCTCAGAGTGACTTGATCAACAAAAACAAACAGCAAGAAACCTATTACAAAAGTCTCAGGATCAAGCTACCAAACTACAGAACAACTACCAAAAGAAGCAACTAGCTAACACAAGCACACCCTGTTACAAAAGCCTCAGAGTGACTTGATCAGCAAAAAGAAAAGCAGCAAGAAACCTGTTACGAAAGCCTCAGGATCAAGCTACCAAACTATACAGAACAGACTGACCAAAGTTGCTGAATGATGCTCATCACCTCATTCACGGTGTTACTGGTGCTGTAGTTGCTTAATTTGTCCATGAGAGTGCCTCTGATCTTCTTCACAATAGTATTTAGAACACAGTTCTCTTGAAAGAACACTTTCCTGTTTCTGGCATTTCAAATGTAGTAAACAGTTGCTGCAAGAATAACTCTTCTGATATTAGCCATATGACTTTTTCTTGCTGTCTTCCTGCAAAACCAGCTGATCAATCTCCTCCAAGAGTCAATTTTTTGATTAATTATGCACACCATATTCATTTTCCTCCAGATTTCAGTTGTCACATTACAATAAAAAAAGCAGTGGTCAATGGTTTCAGCACTATTGTTACACATTACAAATAGGTTGTCCTCGGTAACTCCCCACACCTTTAGTTTGCTTTTGGTTTTAAGTCTTCCCCTTAAAACAAGCCAAAGGATAAAATTGTGTCTGGGGATAGAGTTCTTCCCCCAAACAATCCTAAACCAAGGATAACTATTATAGCTGTTCCTGAGCATATTCCAGGCTTTGTTAATGGAGAAGAGCTCATTCTTCATGACCCTCTAGTAGATGCTATCTTCATTGTTTCCAGGTCTGATATTATGTCTGATGAACTCCCAAGCCTCTTCTGTTGCTTCATCACTAGGGTCAGGGAACTCCCATCTGTTGTTCCTCCACAAATCAGCATCCGTGGTATGATTGGGAATATCAGTATCCCTCATTTTTACTCTAGGGAATTTCTCCATCATAGTACAACCTTGGACCCATGGATCATCCCAAAAATTTGTATTAGTACCATTGCCAAACTTATACTCAATCAATCTTCTGGCTTCACTTCTGGTATTGGGAATGCCTCTCCAAATCCAATTGGATTTGTCATTGTTCTTTGCTCCCCAGAAGCTTCTCCTTCTCAATTTATTCACTTTGATCCATTTCACCCAAATAGACTCAGGATTGTTGAAGATTTGCCAAATATGCTTTGTGATTGCAGCTTTATTCCATATATGGATGTCCTTCACTCCTAAACCTCCTTCTTTCTTTAGCTTAGAAATGTCCTTCCAGGAAACCATAGCATTATACTTACCCTCTTCTTTTCCAGTCCAAAAAAATCTATTACAAGCTTTCTGAATTTCTCTAACCACACTCTTTGGCAGGATCAAGATGGAAGCCCAGAACTCATGCATACTCATGAGAACAGAGTTTATCAGTTGCATTCTACCTGCATAAGATAAGGACTTGCTAGTCCAACAATGAATCCTGCTAGTATCTTATCTATGATTCCCTTACAATCCATCTTAGATAATCTAGAAGAGATCAGAGGAATGCCTAAGTACCTAAGGGGTAGACTCCCCTCTTCAAGAGTACTTATAACATTTTTAACTCGAACACATTACAATATAAAAGCTGGCTTTTGTTAGTATTAACCTGAAGACCAGACTTGGCTTTAAAGGAGTTCAAGTTATCCATAAAATAAGTCACAGAAGTATTATTGCCATGACAGAAAAGAAGTAAGTCATCAGCAAATATAAGATGGTTCAACTTAAGAGAATTGCAACCATAATGGAACTTGAAATTGTTACTGACTCTAGACAGGTTTTTAGAGAGATAGTAGGACAAAAATAAGGGGAGACATTGGATCACCTTGCCTAAGGCCTTTAGAGGAGTAAAACTTATCACCACTATTACCATTCCATAACACAGTTTTACTGGGAGTTCTAATACAGTCCATGACCAGGGAAATAAACTTATTAGGAAAATTTAAGCCAATGAAAACTCCCTCTATAAAGTCCCAATCTATGGAGTCATAAGCTTTTCTAAGATCAATCTTAAGAAGACATCTAGGAGGGCCACTGTTCCTGTGATAATTTTTCACTAACTCATGTGCTAACATGATGTTATGAGCTATAGATCTTTTAGGAATAAAAGCCGATTGATTTTGAGAGACTATGTTCATAAGAAGAGGACTAAGTCTAGTAGAAATAATCTTGGTTATCACTTTATAAACCACATTACAACATGCAATTGGCCTAAAATCACTAAGATTCTCAGCATTATTACACTTAGGAATTACTGTAATTGAAGTGCAATTAATTTGCTTAAGGATCTTACCAGAATTAAAGGACTCCCTGACTGCTTTCAGAAGATCAAGCTTGATAATATCCTAAATAAACTTGAAAAAATAGCTGTTGTACCCATCTGGTCCAACAACTTTATTAGAGCCAATGGAGAAAACAACTTGTTTGACCTCCTCTTCAGAGACAACCCTTAAGAGACTATCTCCATCTTCATTAGTGAGCTTCTCTTCCTTTTTATAAGTCTCATAGTTGATATGCTCTCAATCTTTATCACAACTATTAAATATCTCCTTGAAGTATCTGGTGACCTCTTTGTGGATTTCTTTTGTACCCCTAATAGTACTCCTATTATCAAGCTTTAAGACATGGATACTATTCTTAGCTCTTCTTTGCTTAATCACAATGTGAAAGTACTTTGTATTTGCATCTCCAAGCTTTAGCCATTGGATTCTGGATTTTTGTTTCAGAAAGCTTTCTTCACATTTTAGGAGGAACCTCAGATGAATGGTCATAGCCTTCTCTTCACAGATAAGATACTCATTCATAAGATCTTTCTGTAAGTCTTTTTGATTAATCTTCAATCTCTCCCTCTGAATATTAACTTTATGAGTAATGTCAGAGAAATGTCTTCTATTCAACTTACTAAGCCTATATCTTATAGCTTTGAGCTTCTTCACCACTTTGAACATACTAAAACCAACAACATCTTTGTCCCATTCCTCTGTCACAATATCCCTGAATTCTGGATGTGAAGTCTAGAAGTTAAAAAAATTTGAAGTTACCCCTTCTTTTCTCTACTCTGAATATAAACCATAATGGGGCTATGGTCAGAGATGCCACAAGGCATAGCATCATAGAAAGAGTTTTGTAAGCTAGGGTCACTATTAGATAAGGCCCTATCCAACTTCCTCCAAACTCTTTTATCATATAATTGGTTATTATTTCAGGTGTAGACATAGCCAATACTCCTCATCTCATTAAGGCCAGAAGCATTCACACTATTCACCATTCCATAGTATGATCACTATCCAGCTCATTACCCCCTAATATGTCTACATCTCCTATAACAGCATTGAAATCTCCCTGAATAATCCAGGCTCCTGCAATGCTTTTAGTGTAGTCAACAAGATCAACCCACATTTTCTGTCTTTCTACAATACTGCTAGCCCCATAGACCAAGGTCCAGCTTAAAGTACTCTCACCTATACTAAGCTTGTAGTGGATTAATTGATCAGTAGAACTAATATACCATCATACATAATCCATATTCTACCATTTTCACTATACTCATAATTATCAATCAAACTCCAACCAATCATCTTAAGGTTGTTATATACTCTATCTTTGTTACTTCCCTTTTTTTATATTTTTTAAAATATTATCTTATCTTTTTTATTAATAAAAATATTATTTTTCTCTTTTTTTCATCTTCTCCATTCAAATCCTAATTTTATTTTCTCTTTTTTTTTCATCTCTTAAATCCTAATTTTATTTTCCTTCTATTCTTCCATTAACAACCACCACTAATTATCTTCCACACCACCAAATCAAATAACGCCCCACTGCCATCGCTGTCACAGCTTTGCTTTCCAGAACAGCGGCAACAACCTCTGACCGGCATCTGCTTTTCCAAAAACAACGACAACAACTCTCCTAAAAATCACGGCATCAGCTCTTCCAAAAACCACAACATCATATCTCCTTTCCAAATCGGAGAACAACAAGCAGATCTGGTCGCGCCGCCGTTCTGTTCGCCGCTGCCGCCGCTGCTCTTTCACTTGAAACAAGAGCCGCTGGTTCTTGAATCTCCAGTTGATCATCCTTTTGTTAATGCAATAACAAAAAAATAAACAATAGAAAAAAGAATGAACTAATTTGAGAAATTATTGCAACGACTATAGATTAATTGTTACCTCAAAAGCGAATGTGAAGAGAGATGCAATTGCTTTTTCAACTGGAACCGCCATTTTTTCTTTTTTGGAATGAAAATTTCAAGAATTCAGCTTTTATTATACATCAATCTATGAAAAAGTATTACTTCGTTTTTGTAATAGAAGAATGAAGATGCATTAAATTGAAAAATATGAAATGTTTTTATAGCCTCATTTTCCAGCGAGGTTTGCTAAATTGGAGTTGGATTTTGGTAGGACATTTATGATGATTTCAGAACTGATTTTTCTTAAAAAAAATTGTATACAATCTGTATTATATACGGATCATACACAAATTAAAACATTATATACAAATAATATACAGATTATATCCATATTATATACCAAATAAATACAACAATTGAAAAAAATTGAAAAATCGTATTTTTGTAAATATTTTTTAAAAATTTGTATTTTGCATTTATTTTTTGTCTTTCTGTTAATAAAATGCATGCAGTATCTTTGTAAATATTTTCATTTTTTCCAGTATTTGTATAAAATCCTCTTTAAAATATGACAACTATCTAAATAAAATGATAAATATCTAAATAATAAAATTTATATTTTCACAAACAAACGCTCTCTAGATATTTCGGTCTAATTCCTATTTTATTCAAACTGGTGGGTATCTGTCAGGATATTTGGCTTCTATAACACGTTTTCTGTCAGTCGTTGTTTCAAAAACAAACATGCTTCAGTGTATTCTGTTGAACATTTTATTATTTCCATTTTTTTTATTAGCATAATTATTTTTCAGTTGTATTAATAAACTTAACTATAAAAAAACTTAAAAATTATCTTCCACAACTGTTAACATGTTTAGTGATAGATCCGGATGTCGAATGTGTGATTCAGGGTTTGTGATATGGACTATGAGAAGAGAAATTAGGATGTTGAGTATCGGAGCTTGAGTATCTGACCTCGAAGCTACTTCCATAGTTTTTAATAGGATGATGGTTTAGTCTATGGAACGTTTGTTCATTCGGATTGCATGTCCGAGAGACAAATCTTTGGCCGAAACATTAGATGTGATTTCTTGTGGAACCAGCCCCTTGGATGTGGGTGCTGCTTTGTCCTTAGCCATTATCTCTTCAATGTCTGAATCGCAATTACATGAGAACATTGGTTTTCTTTCAGTTAATGCACGAGTAGCAGATCGAGTGAATTGTTGATCGTCTTTCAAATATCCGATTTTGATGCTAACTATAAACGTGTCCTTAATGAAGTCGCCAAAAGATATTTGCAAGGTTTTCGGACCAAGTTCAAATTTTTGAATTTATAATGGGAACTCTTTCGGTTTGATGATTTAATCGGAACAAATTGATCGCGTTTTACTAAAAGAACGAAAGTAACCAATTATACTAAAATTATAAATATCGAACCGAAGGTTGGGATTGATTTCTAACTACTCCTAAATTAAGTTTTTAATTCGGAAATTAAGATAGAAAATCATGAGTTTTGATTTGTTTGTTTGATAAATTGTCAAGACCTTTACTAATTGAAAACACAATCTATTTATAGGGACAGAACCCCTAATAAAAGAGAAACAAAAACCAATTAGGTCTCATTAACTAAACAAAACATATTCTAGTGAGTCGCAAAGTTTTCATTTTGACTTATCTAAAAGCTAACTAAATAAATTGGCTATTACGAGCCTGATCTCCAATTTAGCCTATTATATTATGAAGCAATCACTTTCAGCGCACTCATCCACATGTTTTTGGACTTAATTTTCTAGGCCGGTGTAAACAACTATATTTTACCGATCCAAATCTTGTATCATATTTTATTTTAAGGCTAATCACTCAAAATCCCCCCATTTTTAATATTTTTTTCAATTGCACCCTGACGTTGAAAAACTCTTTCAAAACCCTCTCACCTTTAAATTCTATTTCAATTGCACCCTAACGTAGAAAAATCATCTCAAAATTTCCCCAACTTTAGATGTTTTTTCAATTGTACCTTAAATAAGAAAATTTTATAGTTTTGATTTTAAAAAGTTATTGGGTATAACTTTAGGAGGAATGATTTTTTACATTATTAACAATATTAGTGTTTAATTAGAATATAAATTAAAAATGAAAAAATATTTTAAATTTTGTTTCATGTGAAAAAAGGTCAATTTAATAATTTAGGGTACTATTGAAAAAGAATTTAGAGGTGGGGAGGTTTTGAGCGGATTTTCCTACATCATGTGCAATTGAAAAAAATTTAAAAGTGGAAGGCTTTTGAGTAATTAAGCCTTTATTTTAAGATAATTAACTTTTAAACTTAGTTATAGCTAGCTATATAATTCATAATATTTTTAAAATATCTTTTTTCTATCTTGTAAGTCCCAACACAATAATTTTATAAAGTTAATTTTGATGTTACTATAAATTTGAGCTCCCAATTAAGGATTTAGTTTTGTGGTTCGTGATTTTATAAGTAATTTTGTCTTGACTTAGGCTCGACGTTTTATTAGGATAGTTGAACCAATTATGGTAGAGGCGCTTAGAGTATCTACATCATTGGAGAAATTATTGATAACAGATTATCATTATCTTATTTTTGAAGTAGACAGTAAGATTTTTATTTTTGAAAATTCAATTTCAATTCATAAATTATAAATTATAGTTGTAATTAGATGGTCTGTTCGGTGACCAAAAAATTCTTTGTAAATTATTACTTTTGCAGTTCTCGCCATTTTATTATAGAATCATTGTTGAGGAGTCATTTTTTATGGTACTATTTTCTTTACTTCATTTTAATGAAGTTTAATCTATATTTAATAAAAAAGAATTATTTTCCAAATACCTATTTTAGGCAAAATATTTACACTATTTTGACCCATTTTTTCTTATTTCCTACGTTACCTAATAAGCTAACTTATTTACTAAAAATACCCACTATATAAAGAAGACTTATTTCATTTTAGGCTAAATTTTTTACATATTCACTCTTATTTCTCTCTCAAAGTTCTCTTTTCTTTTCTTCTTTTTCGTTTAATTTTCAATTTATCTCTTCCGGTTACTTTTCCGTTCGTCTTTTCCGTTCGCGCATCCGATGGATTTTTCGTCTTTTTCCGTTATTTTTTCGTTCGTCTTTTCCGTTCGCGCTATTCCGTTCGTCTCTTTCATTCGCGCTATGGATTCTTCAACTTGTTTTTAGATTTGTGTAATTTTTTAGGTTTTTTATGATTTAAATATTTTGTAAATAAATTATTGTAGGTCTGTAATTTTTTGTTTATAAAATTGTTCTATTATTCATAAATTTGTTTATAACTACTAATTTTGTAAAGAACAAATTGATTTATGATGCATTTGTAGTAATTTTATAATATTTTTACATTTTAGTGTATTTATATTGTATTTCTGCCATTCTTTAGTATATTTATGGTGTATTTGCAGTGTTTCATGGTGTATTTGCAGTGTTTTATGGTGTAAACCACAAAAAACACTACAAAATGCCATAAATACACTATATATACACTATTTATACACAATATATATACTATATATACACTAATCTTACACTATATAAACACCATATAAACACTATATACACACTACTGTTACACTATAAAAAATAAAAAAATATTCCAATTTTTTTTTTTATAAAAAATAGAAATTAACACTATATATACACTCATCTTACACTATTTTAAAAAAAAATTGTCGGTTCGGTCGGTTCGGTTGACAGAACCGAAAAAACTAAAAACCGAAATTGAAAACCGAAAAAGGTATTTGTGAAATTAAAAAAAATGTATTTTTCGTAAATAAAAAAAATCAAAAAAGAAAAGTCAAAATTTGCAGCTGTAATTAAAATGCCGAAACATATATTCTGAAAAATTACCACTAATAAAAACCTATATTTTTAGGTTTTATTTCTTTTCTATTAATGGTAAAAGTCATTAATATTATCGTATTAAGGGCCTTTTCCAAATTTAATCAGTTAGGATAAATCTATTTATCAGACGCATTAATGTCATTTTTAAAACTTAAGCCTTAAGAAAAAGAAAACTGAAACATTTAAAAAATAAACGGTTATATTTTTACACACTATAAAAATATTTCTTGTCAAAAATAAATATCGTCTTTTTTTATCAAAAATAAAAAAGATAATTTTGTTTCCTCCCTAACGGTCATAATGTTTTTAAAATATTTTTTTTATCTTGCAAGTCCCAGCACAAGAATCTTATAAAGTTAATTTTGATGTTACTATAAATTTGAGCTCCCGATTAGGGATATTAGTTTTGTGATTCGTGATTTTATAAGTAATTTTATCTTGGCTAAAACTCGACGTTTTATTATAATAATATAGCCAATTGTGGTAGAGGCGCTCGGAGTACATACATCATTGGAGGAATTACTGCTAACAGATTATCATCATCTTATTTTTAAATGAGACAATAAGATTTTTTTTTTTTTCGGAAACTCAATTGCAATGTATAAATTGTAGTTGTAATTAAATGGTTCATTCGGTGACCAAAATATTCCTTGTAAATTATTATTTTTGTAGTTCTTGTTATTTTATTATGAAATGATTGTTGAGGAGTCATTTCTTTATGGTACAATTTTGTTCACTTCATTTTAATGAAGTTTAATCTATGTTTAATACAAATCTATATTTTTAGTTTTTATTTTTTTTCTATTAATGATAAAAGTCATTAATATTATCGTATTAAGTGCGTTTTCCAAATTTAATCGGTTAGGATAAATTTATTTATCAGGGGCATTAATGTCATTTATAAAACTTAAGCTTTAAGAAAAAGAAAAGTGAAACATTTAAAAAATAAACGGTTATATTTTTACACACTATAAAAACATTTCTCGTCAAAAATAAATATCGTCTTTTTTTTTTATCAAAAATAAAAAAGATAGTAATATTGTTTCCGCCCTAACGGTCATATTTTGTTTAATTAAGGTTCGGCATAGGCCTCCTTAACGGTCATATTATGATCAGAATTGAAACGCTCCTCTCAGTCTCTGTTTCTCTCTCAATTATCATATCTCGAAATTTTCTCTCTAGATCCATTTATTTCAACCAATTCCGAACTGCACTCATCGCTTACCAACGCTATGAACCGCCACAAAAGGTATTTATTTATTGATTAATTCTCGTGATTTGTTGTTAATAGTGACAGATTCGTTGTTTAAAGTTTTCTAATCTGTTTAATTTTGTATCTGTTCTTTGATCGAAAATGTAGGTGTGATTCCATTCTTGATTCAAATCAGGTTCAGTGCTTACTTTTTCATATTTCGTTTTAATTTGATTGTAATTTATTTTTGTTTGCGGTTGTAACTGGAAATTCCTAATTCAAATAATTATGATTTGGTATGATTGGACGCTGTTGTGTTGACTGTGAGCATAGGCTTCTAATTTATATTTTTGTTTGTTGCTGATCTTTGCGTGTGGAATGGCTAATATATGTTATAGTATGATGTTCTGATCTTAGTGAGTTGTTCTGAATTCATATTTTAAATAGTATTACATCTTTGCTTGAGTAATTACATGTGTTTTTGGTAAGATTTGCTTATGTTACACTCATGTGACACATAACAGTTCATCAAACTGCTTCATATGTAGTTTAAAAATTAGCAGAATTAGCCTTATCGATCTTACCGGAGTGGTGTATGCTTAAAGATTCGCTGATGCAGGGTAATTGGTATATTCAATGTCTTCTTCATGTGCCGTGTCTTGTTCGTTGAGGTCAGATCCATTAAGTCCCACCAACAGCACCAGCTTTACTTTCCCTACAAGACTACCTCAGTATAGTAGTAAGCTTCTTTATCTCCATTATTTTTAGTCTATAATCATGTCAACTAGTGAATTAGGTTTGTTTTAATTTGGTTTATTTTCTTCTTTTGACTTGAAGGAAGCCAATGTGTGATGAATAGGAGAGGTTTTGCTTTTAAAGGAATTGTAGCTTCCGGAGTTTCGGTAATGGGTTCTTCTATGGCGACTGAAACTGTTCAAGGTCTGTTTAAATTTTGACATCGCTGCATAATATATGCTGCTTACTTGGTCCAATTCATTTTATTGGAGTTTTTATGTATTTGTCTCTTGGCAGGGCTCGAGATGGAGAGGTCACAAAATACATTACTTCTGTATTTCATTGGAGGTATATCCATCAACTATAGAGAAGCCTTGGCAGTTTAACTTATCTATTTTGAGTAAGTCCTGTTAGAGGTTAATTAGCAGTGCAAAGATTTGCTGATGCAGAGTAATTGGTGTACGTAACAAATATGCTGCAATAATCTCTTGGTGGAAATTCAGAACTCACAGTTATATGCAACATCTCCCCTGAAAAAAAGGTAGAGCTGCATATTGTTTTTGTTTGTTATTTAAGATTGCTTCATAATATGGATGGCCAGCTCAATTTACTCTTTCTAATCTTGTTAAAAGTTGAGTTTGAAGGATGAATCATTTTTCCATTATACTGAGTAAACTGAGAGTAAGCATTAATTGCCCTTTATTCAGTTAGGAACAAAAATGGATGTTTCAAAGGGAAAAAAGCATTGAATCTCATGAGAGTAAGCCTTAATTGTTATTTATTGTTTCCTCGCATAGATAACTAGTCTGACAATGAAGTTGATTTTGATGAGGATGATGAGAGGGAACTCCATCATCAACTTGAATAATGCCATTGCTCATACGGAAAATTTGGAAACTAACTGCTGAAATAGAAGAAATAGTAGTGCTACAACAGGATGCAATTTGTGTTGTGATTATGTGAAACACACCTTTTTCTTGCTCGTCTTAATCAGTATTACCACTGACTTGTTCATTTCTGTTGTAAATGACCAGTTCGTTCACTGTTGCAGGCAATTTGTTCGCTACTCTTAGCAATGGGGTACCAGGAAATTTGGAAGTTTCACCATATAGAGGGAAACTCAAAACTCACAGTTATACACAACATCTTCCCTGAGAAAAGGTAGAGTTGCATATTGAATTTTGTTTGCGAATTAAGAATCTAGTGTCTTAAAACTATACTCAGAGCATACTAGAGTTTGTGACATGTCTACCTGGAGGAGAAAAAGTAAATTGTCCTGTTACTGAGGAGGCAATTACTGTCTATTGAGCATCGAGACAAGGAACTGCGAGCTGTGTTGGCTGCTGAGAACATATTGCACCCTGCTTTATTTTCTGCTGAAGCAGAGCACAACATTTTTACTTTACTTTTGATCTTTAAATTGAACAGAAGTCCACCAATCTGTGTTGTCAATTTCAAGCCAAGGATTTATCCCTCAGGTTTGTCCACTTCCTCTTTGAGTTGTGATGATGTCTTCTATTTATCCTCAGGTTTGTCCACTTCCTCTTTGAGTTGTGATGATGTCTTCTATTTATCCTCAGATCTTTCTTTAAGACCAGAAGACTTGAAGTGCTCTTTGTTTCGTTTTGTAGTGAGAACTTCTCGCTTGTGCTGTAATGCGGCCAGTCTTAAACTTAGCCGTCCAAGGTAGTTATTATTTTTGGTCATGTTTTTGTTGCTTGTTATTGCTGGTCTCATTTTGTTCTCCGTGCTTTTTATTTCAGATTTATAAATGAAAGGATTGAAATTTTGGTTCTTTCAAAGGCTAACAGAGGTGTTTCTGCTGCACAAGAGGCATCAAAATCTAAGCCCAATACTTTTAAGATTTCATCCGATTAATTCTGTAGAATTCTAGAATGGTGTTGAACTTATGCAATATATAACTAATCAATCTGAACCTAAAATGGATAATGGAACTATCCATTGCCGGCAAACTCCCAAAGTAAGGATGAAGGAGGGTTTCAAAACAATATTGTTTAGGAGAATGAGGTGAGATGCTGGACGTGTTTTCTCAGAGAATGACTGCAGCCCCAGAAAATTCTGAGAGCATGTGGACAAAATAAGTCAACTGAGCATGTCCCAAATTATTTGCTTGAATCCCTCCTCCATCCTTACTTTGGGAATTTGCTGTGGATGATGTATGGGGTTCATATGATGTGGAAGTTTCACGCATATGGATCAGGCTGAATCAGGCAGTGCTAGTCTTTATACTTTCAAAGAGGAAGATCCTGGTCAGGGGTCTTGATGATCCTGGAACAAAAGATTGGGATCGCAAAACAAATAGGAATTTGGCTGTTTCCCATATCCATCATCCACTTGAAAATGCACAAGACCATGGTACAAAAAAAGACAATTAGAGCGCAAGCTCGCTATGAAAGAATGCCGAGGTCTCAGTCTGGCAGAAAAAGATTAATCAAGCACTCAAAAGGCGCATACTTGGAAGGAGATTGAGAGGACTAGCTTCTTGTCTGGAGATGGACTGGATAGCTAAGGATTATGTAACTCAGTAGAAGATTCATTGGTGCCTTGGTGGGTGGATTCATGTGCAGGTACTCGGTGCAAATATTGTGAAGAGTGCTTCTAGAACTTTTGCTGTTTTTTCCATTTCTGTCATAGTAAATAATAACAGTTGGTCAATCAAAAGGTCTATGGATTTTTCGATCAACTTTTTCTTTGCATTACGTTCATTGTTTTGTTCCATATGAGATTATTCTGTATATGATACTTTGATTTTTATGATATAACGGACAGATGTTACATATGAATACTATCCCCTTACAGTTAAATCTTGTCATCTACTGCCAACAGGTTTCGACTTTTCGAGGAGTTGCACCGACATCTCAAAGAGTATATTCATCTGCCACCAAAGCATTTTCTCTCAACTGGTCTAAATTACTGGAGCTTTAAAGGTACAAATTACTGGACAGATATCTAAAGGTGTAACATTTGATTTTACATGTTTTTGATAAGTTTAACCATATGCCTTGTCTTCTTTTCTACCATACTTATTTTAAAGGATCTCAACTTTAGGTTTGCTTGCTGACACTAGATATGCATGCTTACATTTCTTTTTGTACAACTTCAGGAGCTATTGAAGTGTGGGACTTTTCTTAGTGTTGATTCTCAGGTTACATTCTGCTATCTTATTGTATGTTATGTTTTATTCATATCTGGGAGAAGGGGTGTGCTTTGGTCGAAATAAAATTGACCGGCCGAATCAAACCGAATCGAAATTTCGAATAAAATTCAGTTTAATTTTGGTTATAGAAATTGGAAAGTTAGTTTAACCAAACTGACTGAAATTTTAGTTTGATTCGGGTTGACTTCAATTTTTATAGATTCAAGCAAACTAACCAATGCTTCATCATCCCTATTTGTGGGTGAGGAGAGTTATTCAATAATTTATAGTTTGGTTTAATTCAGAAAATTTACAATTTTGCTAATTTATTAATTATAACAAAGACTTGTGATTTTGTCAGTTTTTTAGCTAATTCATAGAGCTTCATTGCAATTATATCGATTTTGCTTGTATGGACGCCGAGTTGTGTTACATGATTGTCATTTCAGAATAAATTACTAATGATGTGGATAATTTAATAAAAAGATAGTATTAGTAAATAAGACACTCTGTCACTCAGATTTTGCTATTTGTTAAATATTAATCGTACCTAACATGTTGAGTTTTTGGTCTTTTTGCTTAAAATTCAATTCGTGCAAGTCCCATTTGATTAATGTAAATATTTCAGTAAGGTAAAATGGGCATGTGCTTGTGTTCACATTGCAAGTTCAATGAGTATGCATTTGCAAGTGTTTTACAGACAATAAAGCCATTGATGGAGTCTCACCTAGGAGGTTGAACTTTTGGGTGAATCGATTATTTGACAATGCTATAATTGAAACACAGTTCTTTAAATTGGATTGAAGTTGATTAAATGTTGCGTTGAATTTTTTAAATCATGTTTCGCTGTTGTTATTTCTCATTCTTATTAATTCCACAATGCAGAAGTATGTCTCTTTTTCTGATTCTATTAATTTCTTTTGTTTATTCCTGCCTTCAATTTGCTTGAATTTTTTAGTTAACCACAGAACACAAGCAATCTGCAAGAGCTTATGGAGTGCCCTCGATCTCATCATTGCTTCATAATATGGATGGCTCAGGTTACTCTTTTTTCATCTTGTTTAAAGTTGATTGATTGAGTGTCAAGGATGTCTCATTTTTCCATTATTACTGAGAATGTGAATGCGGAGGATACTCAGATTTGGGCAGAGCCGGAGTCTGAGTGATCAGACTTGCCAATTAAAGGTAGATTATAAATGCTTTTTCCTGGGTTGTTTATCTATGATGATACCTTTAGTATGAGGATACGATCATCTGCTCAAGCAAGATGTTTCCAGGTCCCACCGAGTCTCTGGAAGCTAGCTGTCAAAGAGGATCATCAAGTTCTCTACGTAAACAGACGAGGTTCAAGATAGCCAGAAGACTTGCTGTTGGCAGGAATTTTTAGGGACAAGAGAGAGAAGGAACTTGAAAATGTTTGCAAGGAGTAGGCAGTTGAGCAGCTACGACTGGAAACGATTACCCCACAGTTTATTCTTTTGACACTTGAAGGTACTGCAGTTGGAGCAATACAAACATGAGAAAGAACACTCCTTAAAGGAACATGATCAAGAAGTCAACAGTCTTTGTTTGACAAATCCAAACTGAAAGATCAAAATGAGGTATCATTCATCACATGCCCATGCACGAAACTACAGTCTTATGTTTCAGGTTTCTTCTGTTTCCGGAAAAAGTGTAGTTTACTGTTTCCTAATGCTACACAGCTTGCTGGCTTTGGTCTTATGGTTTTGTCTTATTTGTTTATTTTAATTTGGTGCAGCTTCCAGAAATCATAAAAGCAGTTCAGAAGGATCATGGGAATTCATTTTTTTATATGAAGGAAAACGAAGCACTTCTTCAGGATATTCTAAATCTATTGATAATCGTAACGTGCAGAGAAAAGAAGTGCACTATTGGGCAATCATGGACGGAATTTCAGATAGCAGCAGGTATAGATTTCTGGAAATGATAGTCAGAATAACAAGACACTAAGTTCAGTTCCACCAGTTAAGGTTCGTTATCTGCTATCATATCATTTATCTTATTTTTTAATTTCAAAAATATAAAGTCAGTAGATCATATCATTTATCTTATTTTTTATTTTTAAAAATATAAAGTCACTAGTTTAGAGGGGAACTTTTTTGTGGCTAAAATTATTTCATAATAAAAAATTACTACAATATACACGGATTTGGGTTCTGTATTCAAAATTTATCGATTCAATTTTGGTTAGCACGGCTTGAGCTCGACTTTGGAGTCGGTTTCTTTATAAAAGTTCTAGGTCTGATGCTTTTTGATCCAAACTTTCTAGTACTTTGAATCGAATTGTCGACGTGCAGAGAAGGTGGAAACAGCAGCTAAGCCGCGGGAAACAAAAGTTTTTAAGCTATTCAATTTTGTAGGTACCAATATGATGATAGTCGGTGTGATAAGTCGCTAAGTTCAGTTCCACCAGTTAAGGTTTGTTTTCTGCTATAAGTGTGACAAGCAAAATTACAATAGTAGTTCATAAAGGTATAATTGATATTAAAAATAAAATAGAAGTTTAATTTAAATAAAATAGAATAATAAAAATAGGCAAAAGGTACAAAAAGCCCTTGAGATTTTCTCAAAAGTACTAATGAACCCTTAAATTTTTTTGGGCACAAAACAACCCTAAATCGAACAAAAAACCTCTTCCGTCCAAAATGCCGTTAAAATGCTGATGTGGCAAATGAAAAAAGTTCAAAATAATCCTTAATATTTGAAATAAATACCAACTTTTAATTTTCAAAGTTTTTTTGAATATGCCTTTCTTCATTTAATCAAACCAAATATATATCGAACCAAACCAAAATCAAATCAATTAATTTACACAATTAAACCAAGCAAACCCAATGAGTTAAAATCTAATATATTAATCAAAATTCATTTAATCATGATTAAACGTAATTAAATCAAAAATTGCCGAAATCACCGCCGACCCCGAAATAACAGCTGGCCGGCCTGGTCTGTTATCAAAAAACAGACCGAAGTGAACAGATCTGGTGGTCTGTTCTCAGTGAACACACCGGATCTGTTCACTGAACAGAGAACAGATCCGACGGTCTGTTCTCAGTGAAGGCCGTCTGTTCTCAGTGAACACACCGGCCCATCTGTTCATTGAGAATAGACGGGTCTCAGATGAAAAGGGTTATTTTTTATTATTTTGAAATTCTTTAATAAAAAGGTTTAAGTTTTTCAATTTTAAAACAACCCTCGTTGTTTTATGCCCAAAAAAAGTTTAAGGGATAATTACTTTCGAGGAAACCTCGAGGTTTTTTTTTTTGTACCTTTAGCCATAAAAATATAAGAAGTTTAATAGAAATAGTTAATCACAATTTCTAATGCAAGTTAGTTTTCATTAGGTTTCACTTGAATTTGGGGTCTAAAAATCGGAGAAACGAGGTTATATATGAACTTTAAATATGTTAATGTATTTTCTTCCTACTTGCAGGTAATGAAGTGCTACTGAGAGCAGAAGTTACATCTCGAGAGAGAATACACCGAAGGTTAGTTTTCTTATTGCTTAATATGATTGGAGTTGTTAAAAATAATATGAATTCATCATCATGGTAAATAATTTAATTCACAATATATATTTTAATTACCGATTTAACTCAACTCATATATTTATTATTTTCCAGAAAAAAAGTATACTAACGTACAACAATTTTAAATTTAAATGAAAATTTATTAATTAAAAATTAAATTAAGCGAGTCATAATAAATATATCACTCACGTGCCTAGCATTTAATAAAATAAACTCTTAATTATTAAACGTTTGATTTTACTTAAAATATATATTAAAATATTTTAATTACCGATTTTAAAAAAATTATCAAGTATTACGTTTAACAATTTTTTTAATTTAATATATAACACAATGATCGTTAATTCTAATACGAAATTTTAATTCCAATATAAAAATTTAAAATAATTATTTTAATATATATTTGAAGATAATATTTCTAAAAATCTTCACAATTCTTTTACAAGTAAAATTAACTTACTGTCAGTTACCCGATGTTTTCATTAGGAATTGCTTTTCTAGTTTCCCTTAGAACCATTGCCTTAAAATAAAAATAATTAAAATTTAAAATTCTAATAATTTACTAAAAAATAACATATTTTATTTAATAATTTAATTAATATTTAATAAAATTAACGGATCACACGATACATGTTAGAGTTTATTTTTGGGAAAAGGGTCATTTATGCCCTTAAGATTTGTTTACAGGATCAAGTGAGCCTCTAACGTCCGAAAAGGTTCAATTGTACCCCTAACGTCTTAAAAAGTGAACCTTTCCGGACGTTAAGGGCTTACTTGATCCTCGAGTCAAACGTTAAGGGTATATATGACCCTTTTTCCTAGTAAAGAAATATGAATTATTTTCTAAATATAATCTAATAAAAAATATTGAAGTTTTAAAAAACAAATAATTCATATAATTATATAATAATAATTACATATAACGGTTCATATAAAACAAAATAATATAATTACATGGTAATATCATTATTTGATGAGGCACACTACGAGTCACATGTGAAACGTAAAGCGACACTAGTTTTTAAAAATGTATGGTCAGTTTGGTCATTGGGGGAGTTAAGAGTAACAAAGGTTTCTTTTCAACTGTCCAAAATGAGAACTTTTTTATGGCTAAAAGAATTGCATACTAAAAAAATTACAACTATATTAATATTAAATAAATAACTGACAAACCAATTCTTTTCTGTTTACACAAAATCATATTCTTTTCTGTTTGGATAAAATTTAAACAAGTCCACTTTAAAAAAGATCGAATAAGTCATAAATAAAATTTTAATTAGATATATAATAAATTAACTTTTAATTTTTTTATAAGTTTAATATATTATAAACCGACATACTAATAATTCTGAATCTAGCTTGCTTCTTATGGCTAACTTTGGATCTAGAAAAGTTTGAAAAATAGAGTCACCATCTAGCTAATTCCTTTTACACCGACTGGATAACTCACGCTCATGTGAGGCGAGTAATAGGTAAGCTTACACCATGTAATGTCTATCAGATAAGGTCTTGATAATTTTACATACATAAAGCTACAACCGAGGCAAAGTGGTTTATGATTGAAATCTAAGAGGCATTCTTATCATTTTTTGGTAGAGATTCAAAGTCCATTGCCTATTTCGGGTTCACTCGGAACTTTGGCAACCACAGTATCAGTACATGCACTCATTTCAAGGGGGTGCAACACTTCTTAATTTGGGCCTCCTCTTGATCCTTTACCATGTTTGTATGGTGGCGCGATGTTCTACGTGAGTCCATGTTCCTTTTGGCTTTTTTGGGCATTTTTCATTCTTCTTTGGCACCTACGGTGAGATCGGAGGTATTTGGCCTCCAAAAGGGATTGGGGGTTTAGATCCTTAGGAATATATCCCTTTTCTTATTTTGTTATGTGTAACGCAAGCACATAGGCTCCCTCATGTTGAACTTAAGTGTCACGATCAAATCTCAGGGCCGAGACCGGCGCTAGAGAATGGGAGTGGTTGCTCTGAAACCAGTAGCAAGCCTAAAAACATAAAATAATTTTTTCGCGAACATAAACGTCATGTATGACAGACATAAACACGTGTCATGATGGAAGCACATGCCAGTCATACATATCCTCTGGCAGTCACAATATGAAAACGCAGCTAGCGTAAAACATTTACAAACTTTAAAACATTAAAGTTATATTTTCAAAACTATACACTACAAGCTGACTTACAAAATACTTATCTACTGCAGCTATAAGAGTAAAGTACTGTTTCTTTACATACTCAAAAATACAGACTTTTGAAAGTAGGATAGAAGTCCATTGCTTCAAAGCGTATTTAACCTGAAAGGAAATCTGTGAGGGGCAGTATATTTAGGATATACTGAGTGAGTTCATACATTTACTAATAAGTATTCAAATAAAATATAAAACGATATTCAATCGTATGCATCCAAGTACGAGATCCGATTGAAACCTTAATCCTCAAACATACTAATAATCATCAACCAAGCAACCCAATCAATAATATCAAATTGCGAGTCCAACTCGCTGGTGGCCCAGCCACTAGATACGATGACTCCAGACTACACCGTAGCCGAGTGCTTACTCGTATCAAAGTCATATACCCAATCGTAAATTTCATAGTCATCATCAGCTCCCAGCTGAGTCACATCAAAACTGGTGATCACGCAGTCCTAAAATCGCCCAATAGGTAGCACGTTCTATCGGATCGACGAAACTTTTACCATAAATACTATATGTTAGTTCGCGGACTTTGGCGAAATAATTTCCCTTACGGGATTTATAATTTATTTTATATTAATTTTCAAAGTCAAATCCTCAAATCCCGCTAATTGCTTATTAAAATTTATTCTAAATTCCCGATATAATTAAATTAAATTCTCCTTAATTTAGTTTATCGGAAATCATGACACGTGGCACGACTTAATTATCTTAAAATATTTCGGGGTATTACATTAAGGCCCAACTGTGGACCCTAAATTTTTCTTTACGAATCAACCATGAACTCTTATCTTTTCTTATTTAATCAAGTGTAGACCCTAAACTATTATTAATTAAATCAATCGTGGGTCCTTAGATTAAATTTTTTGTAAAGCATTCATAAATTAATTAATGAATTTCGATGTAATATGATTTGATTAATATGATCAAAGACCATCAACAACAAAAAATCAACAATCAATTAATAAACAAAAAAACAAATATCTGATTCCATAAATAAACAAATAATGCATACCTAATATACATAAGGGTGCAGAAATTACATATTCAAAATTACTACGGAAAAAACTTAAACACATAATTAGAGACATTTTGACTAAAGGCGGCATCCTCATCACTAGATATCATTGTATGAACCAAGCTCCAATGATCAACATACACAAATCTCCAGTTTTATCAAAGCCATCAGCAAAAAAACAAGATAACTACTATCAAGAAGGAACCATGTTAATGAACGGTAATAATTGTCGGAGTCTTGAATATTCTGGGTAGAAGATTTAAACCTGTCAATGGAGGATTCATTAAATTTTACTTTGATATCATAAGGGCAGCACCTGTTTGATAATGGTCCAAGACAAAACAGCGTTATAATATTTTCATAAGCGCACAATATGTTGTTCAGAACAAACACAATATCTGATTTTTCCTTTTAGGGAAGCAAACCCTTATCATTCAAGTTAAGAGAAACAAAGACTTTACGACCAAAATAAAATGGTGTAAACGAATCTTTATGCATCTCCTTACAGTGGGCATTAATCATTTGGGATGAGCCCTTGACAATGCAATTTAAAAGCGGGCACCAACACGCTATAAAAGAATAATACTTTTTCGTGCTTTGTCTTTCCTTCATAACTAAAACTTTCTTTGCATCCATAAATTTTGTTTTGGCAAAAAACTTTCAAAGACTCGACCATTGCTTCTATTGTCCGGTCCACATTGATCCGATAGGCAAAGTGCAAGAATGACATTATCCAATTTTGATAGAACACGTGTTGCAAGTTGTTTGTCCATTCTCACATTGAAAAAAATCAACAGTTATATAACTAAGAATAACTTAATAAAAAGTTATAAATATGAAAACATATAAAAAATATGGAGAGAAACCTGAATAATGGGAGGAGTTAAAGGTTCGCAGCTGACGGCGCAATCCATAAGTTCAAGATCAAGTGGAGAGATAATATTATCGGACATAGCTTTGTTACTTTGAATATGAACAATGATCTAATCTCTCTAAGTGTCTGAATGATAAGTCGGTTGTGTGTATTAGTAATCATGATCGCATATTTAGATAAGTTGGATACATGTTTGTTCAAATTCTTCACTTAAGCATTGTGTTGTTTTCCAAGTGAGTGAATGTATGTACGATTTAGTTTAATCAAAGGGTATATAATTAGTGAAGAACATGTTTATTGATTTTTTAAACATAATTAATGATGTTGATAGAAGTCAGTATTTATAATTAATGAGACTGGGTTGTAAACTAAACATCCATAAATTAATAATTACTCTAGTAAATTTAAAATTAGTATTAATTAATGATATGTCAAGTCAATTGTTTTTCATTAATAATACCTAACATTACAATCCAGGTTAATAATGTTCTTTTTCAATTTTTCCTCATGCAATTTAAGGCTAAAATGCATCCTATAAACACAAGCAATACAAAAACCAAATTTCATAATCCTGGTTGACCTTTCAAAGTCTGCACACTTAACCTCATTGAGACTGATCTGATCCTTCAGTTCCTCAATCAGGATTCCATTTTTTTCTGTGTACATCTCATGGGACTCCTTCAATCCCTCATTTTCATAATTTATTTCCTGAATTTCATCATTTTTAGCTGCAACCAATTTTTTGCCTCCTCCAGTCGTGCTGTCATGGCATTAAGCTCACTTTTCAAGCCTCGGACCACCATCACATTTTGAAAAGGCATGTGTCAAGTCAAGTAAAAAAATCACACTGGTTCTGGCGAAATTAGGGCAAAAAATAAACGCACATTACATAGAGAAGTCATAATCAATTTATAAAGCACATCAATTACTTACAGTTCGCTTAGGACAAATGTGAAATCTTCGACCAGGCTTTTTATCCGTTGGAGAAATCTGTAAAGGACATGGGATTCCGCAATCGCAAACCACTTGTGAATCCATTGGTGGTTGTCTTTTTGCTAAAAAACAGCTCTCAATTTTCCAACCCTAGAAGTTTAAGTTGTAAGCAAGAGAATGGAAGTAGTAGAAACCAAGAAAAACGATGTAAATGAAGAATTAAATAGATAAAACGAAGAAAGAAAAACGAAGATCTAGACCAAATAGCTTACTGTTGTCTTTTTTTGAATTTAAATGCTGTTAAAATGCGTTACACCTACTATTTATGGGCGACGGTGTTAAAATTCAAATTTAGGGGCCATGGTGAATTGGTTTACTAACCTAGGGGTCATCGTTGATAAATTAGTAAAACCTTAGGGTTCATGCTTGATCATTTTTAAAATAATAGGGGCTGCAGTTGACTATAATTTTAAATAGCAAGTGAACATGGGTCCATCACATTACTCATTTTCCTACTTTTTCATTTTCAAGTCACAAAATGAATACAACCAAAACCAACATTATTAAGTCACAAAATGAATACAACTAAACCAACCCACAACCTGCACACCAAAATAATTAAACTATACCCAGTGTATAAAAATGTTACTGCGTGATTACAAAAACTGTCATTTAAAGACCTAGCTCTGCCTAGGTCGTTTCCTCAAATGGTCCTTGTATCGAGAAGACGCATCTTTTTACCAATCTTCTTGCGCTTTCTTTTATCAGCTAGAGGAGCAGGTGGTTAGGGTGGAGTAGCATCATCAACTGCACTCCTTTGGCAGTAAAGATTCTGCTCCTCTTGAATATGTTGCTCCCCTTGGTCAACAACATTAGACTTCCATAAAAACTCCCTTTAGTCAACAATGTTAGAGGCTGTTTCTGTTTCAAATGGGAATTTTTGGTCTGCTGGTGACGCATTAGGCATTTGACTAGTAGTAGCCTATAGAAAAAGCACACGCATTTAACTAAAACGCCTAGACATGCAATGCAAATTTGAGAAAGTTACTTACATCGGGATCTGCCCTTCACTTTTATTACAGCATGTCATTGACCTTCATTCACTGCTGCTTGCTCTTCACCTCCACCCGAAACTTGTCCATTTTCCTTTAAATGAGGCCTCTTATTGTGGTCAAGCTATCCACATTGGCTACACAGAACTTGTTGCCGCCCCTTGCGTGGTAATTTGGCCCTCTTGGCATGTGCTTGACTTACTTTCTCGGCATCATGCTTTTCAAGCTACTCAGCCTCCTTTCGCCTCGCCTTTGGCTTTCTCCATCTCTTCTTCATTTTCACCGGTGAGGGCCGGAGTATGATGTGGAAAGGGTTTGGGTTTGTTTCCCATATATCAGCCCTATTCATCGGGTTGATAACATAACTGTAAACTCGCTCGTATGTAGCTTTGCTATAATAGTCATCGACGTATCTCTCTGAGACTTCATTATTATCATAAATACACACGAATACGCATGCATGCATGGAATCCCAGTTAGCTCCCATCGCCTACAGCTGCAAGTTTTTTCTCCAAATTGACCACAAACTGCCCCCCGCGACCACTCACTTGAACTTGTGGGCTGCCACAAGGGGTTGCGGTGTACCTCCAGCCCTCCTCGATGATCTTGTCATGTTTTTTTTTTCTAATTTTAGGGCACAAATGAGACTCAATTTTCTCCCCAAATTTTGCTTGTCATTTATGCATTTCAATAGCTGCGTTCTAATCGTTTTAAACATAATGAAGTCGATAAGTGACAAGCAAAATTTGGAGAGGAAAATTAAGTCTCATTTGTGCCCTAAAATTAAAAAAAAAAGAACTTGACAAAATCATCAAGAAGGGCTAGAGGTACACCACAACCCCTGCTGGCGGCCCACAAGTTTAAGTGAGTGGTCCCGGGGGGCAGTTTGTGGTCAATTTGAAGGAAAGAACTTGCAGTTGTAGACGATCGGAGCTAACTGGGATTCCATGCATGCATGCGTATTCGTGTGTATTTATGATAATAATGAAGTCCTAGAGAGATACGTCGATGACTGTTATAGCAAAGCTACACACGAGCGAGTATATAGCTATGTTATCAACCCGATGAATGGGGCTGATATGTGGGAAACAGACCCAAACCCTTTCCACATCATACTCCTGCCCTCACCGGTGCAAATGAAGAAGAGATGGAGAAAGCCAAAGGCGAGGCGAAAGGAGGCTGAGCAGCTTGAAAAACAGGCTGCCGAGAAAGTAAGCCAAGCACATGCCAAGAGGCCAAATCACCACGCAAGGGGCGACAGCAAGTTCAGTGCTCAATGTGGACAACTTGGTCACAATAAAAGACATCATTTAAAGGAAAAGGGACAAGTTTCGGGTGGAGGTGAAGAGCAAGCAGCAGTGAATGAAGGTGAATGACAGGCTGGCTATAAAAGTAAAGGGCTGAATCCCAATGTAAGTAACTTTCTCAAATTTGGATTGCATGTCTAAGTATTTTAGTTAAATGTGTGTGCTTTTTCTATAGGCTACTAGTCAAGTACATAATGCATCCCCATCAGACTAGACATTCCCATTTGAAATAGAAACAACCTCTAACGTTGTTGACCAAGGGGAGTTTTTATGATGACAGTCTAATGTTGTCGACCAACGGGAGCAACCTATTCAAGAGGAGCAGAATCTTCACAACCAAAGGAGTGCAGTTGATGATGCTGCTCCACCCCAACCACTTGCTCCTCAAACTGATAAAAGAGAACGCAAGAAGATTGGTAAAGATGTGTCTTCTTGATACAAGGATCATTTGAGGAAACGACCTAGGCAGAGCTAGGTCTTCAAATGATAGTTTATATAATCATGCAGAAATATTTTTATACACTGCGTATAGTTTAATTATTCTAGTGTGCAGATTGTGGGTTGGTTTAGTTTGTATTAATTTTGTGACTTCATAATGTTGGTTTTGGTTGTATTCATTTTGTGACTTAAAAATGTTGGTTTTGGTTGTATTAATTTTGTGAATGGTTTGTCTAGTTATATAAATTAGATGGAGCCTTAGATTGCAGGTTTGTGAAAATGAGAAAGTAGGAAAATGAGTAATGGATGGACCCATGTTCACTTGCTATTTAAAATTATAATCAACTACAGCCCCTAATATTCTAAAAATGATCAAGCATGGACCCTAAGGTTTTACTAATTTGTCAACGATGGCCCCTAAATTTGAATTTTAACATCGTCGCCCATAAATAGCCGGTGTAACACGTTTTAACAGCATTTAAATTCAGATGAGATAACGGTAAACTTAATTTTTGGTCTGGTTCTTCGTTTTTCTTTCTTCGTTTTATCTATTTGGTTCTTCGTTTCCATCGTTTTTCTTCGTTTTTATTACTTCCCTTCTCTTGCTTACAACTTAAACTTCTAGGGTTGGAATATTGAGAGCTGTTGTTTAGCAAGAAGGCGACCATTGATGTGCTCTATAAATAAATTATAAATGAGCGTTTATTTTTTGCCCTGATTTTGCCAGAATTAGTGTGATTTTTTTGTTTGGCTTGATAATGACATGCCTCATCAATTATTGGTGGTCTGAGGCATGAAAAGTTAGCTTAATATAATAACTGCACAACTGGAGGAGGCAAAAAAGTTGGTTGCAGCTAAAAATGATGAAATCCAGGAAATAAATTATGAAAATGAGGGATTGAAGGAGTCCCATGAGATGTACGCAGAAGAAAATGGAATCCTGATTGAGAAAAGTGGTCTACTTTTAATGGAAATAGACACACTGAAGGACCGGATCAGGCTCAAGGAAGTTAAGTGTGCAGACTTGGAGAGGTCAACCAGGATCATGAAATTTGGTTTGTGTGCTACTTGTGCAGTTGCAGGATGCAGTTTAGCCTTACATTGCATGAGGAAAAATTGAAAAAGAACATTATTAGCCTGGGAACTGACTTGGCATACATTAATTAATTATAATTTTAAATTTACTAGAGTAATTATTAATTTATGGATGTTTAGTTTGCAGCCCAGTCTCATTAATTATAAATGCTGACTTGTCATATCATCATTAATTATGTTTAAAAAATCAATAAACATGTTCGTCATTAATTATATAGCATTTGATTAAACTAAACCATTATTACATACATACGCTCAGTTGGAAAACAACACAGTGCTTAAGTGGAGAATTTGAACAGACATGTATCCAACTTATTTAAATATGCGATCATGATTACTAACACACACAACCGACTTATTATTCAGACACTTATAGATATCAGATCATTGTTCATATTCAAAGTAACGCAGCTATGTCCGATAATATTATCTCTTCACTTGATCTTGAACTTATGGATTGTGCCGTCTGCTACGAACCTTTAACTCCTCCCATTATTCAGATTTCTCTCCATATCTTTTATATGTTTTCATATTTGTAACTTTTCATTAGGTTATTCTTAATTATATAACTGTTGATTTTCTTCAGTGTGAGAATGTACACACAACTTGCTACACGTGCTCTGTCAAAATTGGAATATGTCATTCTTGCACTTTGCCTATCGGATCAATGTGGAACCGGGCAATGCAAGCAGTGGTCGAGTTTTTGAAAGTTTTTGCCAAAACAAAATTTATGGATGCAAAGAAAGTTTTAGTTAGGAAGGAAAGACAAAGCACGAAAAGTATTGTTCTTTTATAGCGTGTTCATGCACGCTTTTAGACTGCAGTGTCTAAGGCTCATCTCAAATAATTAATGCTCACTATAAGGAGATGCATAAAGATTCGTTTACACCATTTTATTTTGGTCGTAAATTCGTTGTTTCTCTTAACTTGAATGATAAGGGTTTGCTTCTCCAAGAGGAAAAATCAGATATTGTGTTTGTTATGGAAATATTATAACGTTGTTTTGTCTTGGACCATTATCAAACGGATGTTGCCCTTATGATATCGAAGTAAAATTTAATGAATCTTCCATTCACAGATTTCATTCTTCTACCCAGAATATTCAAGACCCCGACAATTATTACCGTTCATTAACATGGTTCTTGATAGTAGTGATCGTGATTTTTTTGCTGACGATTTGATAAAGCTGGAGATTTGTGTATGTCGATCATGGGAGTTTGGTTCAGACGATGATAACTAATGATCAGGATGATGTCCTTAGTCAAAATGTCTCTAATTATGTGTTAAGTTTTTCTGTAGTAATTTTGAATATTATGTATTAGGTATGTATTGTTTGTTTGTCTATGGAATCCGATAGTTGTATTTTTGTTTATTAATTGATAGTTGTTTTTTTGTTGTTGACGAAGTCTTTTAATCATTAGCCGTATATTCTTTATGTTTTATAATGGAACTAATAAAAGCATACATTGTTAATCAAATCATACTACACCAAAATTCGTTAATTAATTTATGGATGTTTTACAAAATATTTAATTTAAGGGTCCACGATTGATTAATTAACAATAGTTTAGGGTCTACGGTTGATTAAATAAAAAAAGATAAGGCTCCATGGTTGATTCGTAAAGAACAGTTTAGGGTCCAAAGTTGAGGCTTAAGTTCAACATGAGGGAACATGTGTGCTTTCTAACACATACAACAAAATAATACATTTCAATAACAACCAATATTGAAAAGAAAAAAAAAACAATAACATAAGCAAACAATACATTTCGAACGTTTAATCAACCATAAAAAAAACTTCAAGCCAAAAGGCAAGGATCCAAATTCTCAATATTAGTACAAAATGCAAAATATATATTAACCTAAAAGGTTACAACTGTTAATCTATAAGTTTGCACAAAAAATAGGTCATTCAAGTGTGTCAACCTTTAGTCTGAACCACCAGGCTGCTGCTCCTCCAGGGGTTCATTAACTGCTTTAATTGCAGCACATCCAGTGGTTCACCTGGACCTTCAATGTGCAGCACCTCCACTCGTTCACCTGGACCTTCAATCTGCAGCACCTCCACTGGTTCACCGGAAATTTCAATCTGCAGCACCTCCACTAGTTCACCTGGACCTTCAATCTGCAGCACCTGCACTGGTTCATCCTCAGTAACAGCCTGCAGCTCCAATGCATCATCCCCGTCTTCAAGTTCTTTCAACTCCAATGTATGTCCAAATACATGCCTTAGGTTACACACGTCAACACAGCTTAACTTCCTAACATACATATCAACGCTACCATCTTATACCCCAGCCAATGATATGTCCATGACATGGTCATCATTTTCCCTAAGAATCAAATCTTGAGTAAAATCCATGTCAGCCCGCCTCCAATAATACATTAACAAGCTCTCAACCTCCAATTCAAGTATCCACTTATCTAGCCTATTTAATCCTATATCCTCAATATGAAACTTTCTAACACTCACATCCCCATTAAAATAACCAAAATCTTCAAAGTCTCTATTGTAGTTCAGAATAATTTCAAAGACCTCAAAAACACATTCTTCAATAGGAGCTGCTCAAACCAACAAATAAAAAACAAACAACCAATTTTTAATTAATGAACCAGTAAATATCAAACCGAAACAACAACCAATGACAAATTAGAAATAAAATACCAACTGCCAAAAAAATGTTCTAGAAAAAAAACAAACTCATAGCTTTTCGTTTCTTCCCTCTCTTTCTTCTTTTCTCATTTTCATCATTTTTGTGGATAAAGATCAGAGACCAGAAAAATTTTAAGAAAAGAGGACCAGAAAAAAAATGAAGAAAAGAAGAGGGACAAGAAAGAAGAGGGAAGAAAGAAGAAAGAAGATGAACACCATGAACGGCGAGAAGGGAGAAGAAGTAGAAGAATTAGGGAATTTTGAAAATAAAAATAAAATAAAACGGAACTGAAGGGGAGAGGAGAGGGATAGAAAAAGTAAGAGAGAAAAATAAAACTTATTGTGGTTATTTTTTATTTTTATTTTTAAAAAAAAAATCAACTGACAAACTCTTACACAAGCAAGCACATGTCAGACATGCGTGTAGGGGGAAAGGCCCCGCTAGTTGGTGTCTGGACGAGGAATCGGGTGCCACGTCGGCAAAAAATGAAAAAAGCGCCAATGTATTCACTCAGGGGGTTTTGTGATAATCGCCACAAAGATCAGGGAAATATGTGCCCGTTTTTAAATATCATGGGGGTTTTGTGCACACACCTTCAAAGGTCATGGGCCGTGGGTGATTAATAGCCCTTAGACTTAGATTGCAATTTTTTTGGATTTTCCAAGTAGTCGTCATCCGGACGAATTTCTCTGAAAATTATGTTTGGACGCTTCAGTCCCTTACCACTTTTTACCTGCTCGGAAAATAGGTGTCTACAAATTTTTTTATTATGATTTATTGATTTTTTAAGAGGAAGAAGGTTTGTTATTATTATTAATAAAATTAAAATCTAATTAGAATATAAGCTATAAATATGAAAGGTTATTAACTCTTTTTTAAATGCAAAATTGGTCAATTTAATAGTTTTGGGTACAATTGAAATATAAAAAGGTAAATTAGGATATAATTGGAGATTTTTCTACGTTAGGGTGCTATTGAAAAAAAATCTAAAATTATGAAAATTTTAAGTAATTAAGCCTAATAAAATTGATATTGAAAATTTATGAAATTTTTGATTTTTACGTGTTTTATTATAATTTTTTTTATAAGTTGATTTATACAAATAAATATTGTTTTGTCAGTATTTATATATATTTTGTAGCACTGTCTTGGAGATCTCCTAATACGGACTGAAAGCGGGAAAAAAATATCCAAAACTAAAAAATTATGTTGACACTTGACTTTCTCAAAATAGAATTGTATCAAGCACTGAATCAAACTGTATCAAACCGTACCGAATAAAGAATCGATTATAACCGAAAAAATTATATAATAAGGATCTTAAAAAAGTTTCAACTGCGACCATGACCAGTTTAAATATGAGGAAATTACACCATTTACCAAAAAAAAATGAAAATAATTACAAAACTATATGTTGACTTTTTTCATTTACAAAAAAATTAATAATATTTACAAAAGTACAAAAAAATAAAAAATAATATCAAACATACAGTGTATACTGTAGGTATAATGTCAGTATACTAATAAACTAACATTATATTAACATTTTATCAACATTATACCAAAATTATACCGACATTATACATACTAAGATTTTATTAATATTAAATGAAAATTTACCAAAATTTCATCAAATCGTATACTAAAAATTAAATTAATAATATACCAAAATTATACCAACAGTATACCAAAAGTGTACACATCAAAATATAATGAAATTATATTATTACATCAACATTACACCACATCGCATATTAAATATTAACCTAACAATATATTAAAATTATACCAACAATATACAAATTCTCTAGTTTATTACCAACTATAATGAAAAGTACATATAAAAAAAATATACATGTTATCAACTAGAAAATATATATAAAAATTTTTAATCGATATACCAAAAATATACTGAAATTATACTAATAATAAACCAAATATTATTTTTAAATTATTTGATTTATAGTTTTAGTATTCCAAAATTATACCATAATTATACCGACATTATACAAATCGTACTTTTGTAATTAATTTTTATTTTTTGATACTTTTGTAATTAATTTAAAATCAGTCGTATTTTTGTAAATAAAAAAAAATTACAGGTACTTTTGTAAATATTTTTAAAATTTTAGGTATTTTTGTCATCGTCCCAATAAATATTCCAATAGTGAAAAATGAACAAGATAAGATTTACTTTGGAGAAAGACAATACAGAATCCCTATATAAATGTAATTTTATTCTATAATTTTGATATTCATTATTAATATATTTTAATAATATATTAGAATGATAATATAATAATTATTTAATTATTTATTGTTCTTTTTAAATTCACTATAAACTTTAAATTTATAATATAATAAGAATAGGCAATTGATATTCATTATTAATAATATAATTTGATAATAAATTAGAATGATACTATAATAATTTTAATTATATATTCTTTTATTGAGACTTTAGATTTTGGGGAAAATCCAAAATAAAACCGTGAACTTTCATTCAAATGTCAAAACCCGTTAAACACCCATCAAGAATGACTCAACATGGGAATGTCGGAATGTGGAGATTAAGAGGTTGAATAACCAACATGAAGAAAGAATTATGGGCTAAACATTACGTATTTCAACCTCACACGACTAAATGTTGATCAATAATGTCATAAAGCCGGAAGAGTGAAAGAGGAAGTCACCTCCAAGTTTTTTTATCTAAACTACATAACTTTGTTTATAAATTTAAAGAATATTTCATATTTAATTTAACTAAGAGCTAGTTCGTGAACTCTCAATCGAACTTCTTGTACAAGTCTCTTTGAGCACTCTTTATTGAGCTCGTACACAAGCTAGTTCACGAACTCTTAAAAGAACTTATATACAAGCTTTTTTACAAACAATTAAATAAGCTCATATACATGCTATTCGTGAACATATACAAGTTGAACATTATGTTAGGCTCATTTAAACAAATGAACATAACACCAAGCTCAAACTTGGTTCCTCTAGGATACGAACGAACACGAAAGCTCTTATCAAGCTGAATGCCAAATTGCTCGTGACCAGCTTGGTTTGTTTACAGAACTAAAGCTAATAACGTCTCTGAAGTGTTCAAATCAAGAAAGCTGTTAAAATAAGAAATAGAGTCAACGATGCAGCAAAATCAAAATTCAGCATCAGTTTTCTCCAGTAAAAATATTGTTAGATTGCAAGATCTGTTAAAAGTTAAAACCATAACCAGGGCTGAATTTTCCCAACAATCACCATCTAATGCCTTACCTCGGAGAATTTGGTAGTCACCATTCAGCTTATCCTCATGATTTGACACTATTTTTCTTATATGATGTCGAGATGAGTTGACAGTGTCATCCGGGAGGCCAAGTTAAAGAGGCATATTTCAGAACTTGAAGAGAAAATAGCCACCTATGTCTGCTGAATGAACCCATAAAATCTAGGGACAAATATGCAAAAAAACCTTATGAAAGAAAGTAGACACTGAATAATTTTGGCAAAGGATAAAAAAGCATTAACTGTCCTTACGAACAAAACTTGGCACGGTACATACAAAAAAATCATCTTTGATTCAAGATTGTTGAGGCGTGAAAAAATCAGCGCCATCCTCAACATCATCAGTTTTAATGCTTCCACTTTGAGCCATAAGTATTCTATAGACTCGCTTTGAACATATCCGACCTACTCTTCTATCACTACCAACTAAAGCTTCTGTTGTCAGGTCCTCCAGCAGAAATTCCTTTTCATGTACCTGCCATTTCATGCAACAAATTTCTATTCAGCATAATTATGCTATATTCTTCACAAAAAGAGACGGAAAACCAAATATAAATCTAATGGCCATATTCTTCACACGGAGAACCGAAATCAGGTGCAGAGAATGATAGCATTTGTTAACATTTTTTAACAACACTATTAAAGATAATATTGGAACATGCATGGTTCCAAAAAGCTAAAACTTCAATTAAAAAAATAACATATTTTTGTTTACAATAATTGTAGAACTATGCTAAGGCCAGATTGCTCCCAGATTTCCACAATTCCATCCCTCGTAAAAGCACCAAATAACACTTTAATTTTTCCGAGTGTTTAATGCTACAGTTTCCAAGCCGCTACATGGGTAAATGCTTGTAACTTTGGGATGTCTAAACAATTTGTTACAAATGTTATAATGTAAATTCGTATCTGTCATGATATGACAAGCAATCGTTATATGCTCATAGTCACAGACTTCGAGAAATTAGAAAAAATTACACCAAATCCTAATCTTAGGCCCCACATTTTTCAGAGTGATATAGTCAGATGAAGAAAGATAAATATTAAAGAATTTTTCTCAAGGGTTATTATCTAAGAAGCTGCTAATGGAAATGGCAATTTGGAGATGCATAATTCAATGTAATCTAGTTCTATCCGACTTCCAATAAAGCAATCCCAATTCTTAAAACAAGAAATGCACCCCCATCAAAGGACAGATGATTCAAAAAAAAAATTAAAACTTGGAATGCTCTTTCACATTTATCCAGCCATCAATTTTTTTGTCAAACTGACAGTAACCAATGCATTGGCAACAATTTTTAGCCCATTTGCAAAGGAAAATGAAATGTTTGTTCAATCAGAGCATAAATATCAATTTCCCAGAAAACAAATTTCTTTCACGTACTAGGCCAGTATAAGTAAGTACCACACATTAATTAGATTTTTTATTTCAACAAATATTGACATTTTACCTTTAAAAATACTAAACCTTTAAATAAGGGGAAAAAATACATTTTGCAATCACCTAGTCAAGGAAATGTAAAGAGGCCAGTAAGTTGTACATTTTGGTTATTACTTGCAGAATTCATAGAACATTCATCAATGTCATAAGTTATATTAAAACTGAAAAATTAGAACTAAATTAAGAAAATTTAACCACTTGAAGGATTGGATGATTTAGTCATCAGATTGATTAATAAATGTGTTTGTCATCCTTACCGATTTACTGGGGTCCATGTAAACACGCAAAAGAGATTTCATGGTAGGATACTTCTTCCATATAGCAACTGCAAATCGTGGTTGCACCTTTGGGATAGCTACCAAAGCTTTTAACCTGAATTAAGAAATCAGGTAGGCTGTGTTTAGAATAAAAGCAGGTAAACAAAGAAAAATCCATATACTGCTTCATTTCTTATAAGAAGTCCTGAATTAGTCTAGATATAAGAAGTCACATCCTTCGTGAGATTGACAAAGGAAAATATTTATTTTTCTGAAACTAAAGTCACATTTAATGTCTAATTCAAAATAGAATTTAATCCACCACCAGCCTTTCCCTTCTCCAGGTCTAATTGGGGTCATTTTTGTGTGCCAAACAGCCCTTAAATGGTCATCATGTTGCCCCCTTGTTCTTCAAGAATCAGAAAGATTACTCTGTGTCTAATGGAGAAAAAAGCATATCATCTGATCTATGTGCAGTGCAAGATGCTGATTAACAGTCTGCCATCTGTCCTAGTTAGAAGTAAGAGATTTCAAAACTGATATAATTATCTTTAGGCTAACCTAATCTCTTCTTTCTTTGCTTCCATCTCAGTGTAATTAAATGCTTCATATCTCTATTATATAAAATAGAAAGATAGAGTTTACGTGCTTTAAACCCCAATGATCATGTACACTATTTTATATGACTGTCAGTGGCTCCACTAATGAGCTTAAGTGCTTTATGCTTTAATAACAGTTTTATTGAATCAACTAAAACAATAAGAGAAACTTATGCATGAAATAATAAATCAGTCCTAATTGTATTCCAGAATAAAAGTACAGTTATTCTTGCTTCCACATTCCAATTCTCTTTTAAACCAATATATAATTCTCCTAATACATTTTTGACCTAAAACATTTGTCTTCGTTTTCACAAACTTCTGGTTCTGAAAGTTTCAATCTATCTTTTAAGGGTTAATTGCAAAAAAAAAAAGTCATGAACTTGGCATGTTTTGCAATTATAACACGAACTTTTAAACTTGGCAAATTTAGTCACCAACTTTCATTTTATGGCAAATTGCAACACCGACCTACTTTCCATTAAAAGAACAGTGATGTGGTCGCTGGAACAGTGTATATGTGTATATTCTGGTGTCAAAATTAACGGAAAATACTTTGGTTTTCCGATGTTCCAAAACATGAAAGATGGTGACTAATACTATCAAGTTTTAAAGTTCATGTTTTATTTGCAAATCACGCTTAAGTTCGTGATTTAATTTGCATTTAAATCATCTTTTAAACTCACTATATTGGTAAAAATAATAAATGTTTCTCATATGCATAGGAAAAATAGCGAATATGTGCAGTATACATTATGAAAGATATGAGTTATGACATGATTTTCATGAAAAAACAATATTAAACTTACTGCTAATGTTCTAAATTCTAATAGAAAAACAATTAATACAATGCGAAATAACTTGATAACTACTATTTGCAGTATCTATTTTTTAAAAAATGTAATTTATAAATCTATTAATGTTGCACAAAACTCTCTGCCTATGCATGAGTCACTCATGTTTAGCCCGGTCCCAAGCCGAGGGTACAAGGAGAGTTGCAGTACGTTTGTGATTGTACTGAATGGAAAAAGGAATCCATGTAGCCGACCCCGACTAATTTAAGATGGTTTATTTGATGTTGATGATGAATGTTGTGCAACAATGTAATCAGGAAAACTACTACTCACCATGTACTTTTTTTAATCAAATTCTTGTCAATAGAGTCCTTCGGAATAAGAGAGCCATTAGCATTTACTGATAGTCGTGTTAACTTATCTCTGCATTAACCATACAAAAACATAAGATCTATTGAGAAATACAAAACATCATATAGGAGACAGCTATGGATGCTCTAACAATCTACATTTACTATAATTTGGCTGAAGCATATCAAAGGTAAAATTAAAAATTATTCTGAACCTAAATTGGCAAGATGCCAGGCTGCTTGTCAAACCAATAACATGTTCAGCAATTTCTGCTTCATCTCTACAATGTCTGTAATGTACCCTGACAAAGTGGGTGGTCAGTTTCGCCAATATCTGTAGAAAGAGAGGGCCAATGCATAAACATCACGATCATATTCAGAAACAAATATGTGCACTATCACATTAAATTACTAAGGTGTGTTTGGTATTGAGGTTTAGAGAAGTGCTTTTCCAAAAAAACAATATCAGTTTTTTTAAAATTTTAAAAACTGCTGTTTGAAAAAAGCATGTAATAATTATTATTATTTTATCAAAAAACGGGTTTGGATAAAACGATTTAGGGGAAAAAAATCAGAAAAGTATTTAAAAAAAATTTATAAACACTTTCTTTGGCCCAAAACAGCAATCCTATATAGGCCCTTTGGTATCCAGTGACCTTTAAGTGTGTAGTTTGACCTCTTCAATTGGTGGACATCTCCAACCATTAGCATTTTCTGGATTCTTGTACTGTTCCTTTTCCCTGAACATTGCCAACGTACATGTTTCAAATTCACACAACTAGCACATTTTCATGTATAAATACAGTAAAAAGATCTTGAAAGGCACTTGCAAAGTGTAACAGCTCAGATTCCAGCAGATACATATCAAGAGCGCAAAATACATAAGATGAATATATAAACTAGCCATCAATGAGACGACACTAATATAGATGATCCAGAGCACTTATTAGGATGTGTGGAAAAAAAAAAGATTTATAAGCTAGCTTCCAGAAAAAATAAGAATTACATGTATGCTGACTCGTATGAACTTGACAGTGGATAAAGCAATATGCACAGTCACATATATGAAGAATCAAGCACACATCGACAAATTGCTGATATCATAACGGATGAAGATTTCACAAACACAAGAATGGAATCCACTGCAAATAAGATTATGTATACAACTTAATCTCAACAAAAAAATAACTATATGAAAATAATCACCCAAAAAATGCATACTAAGACTGAGTAATAGTAATATCCATAAAGGAAGGATCTAGGGGCAAAAGACCAAAAATTAATATCCAGCTGAAACCACATGACCTAAATTAATAAATATAGACAATATCAAACCCAAAAATGTCATATTAGTCAATTCTCGTACATACGGACTTAGTGATTCTTACCTTTTATTGATATAGGCCATCAGCCTATTGGTGAGATAGCAAACTGTATAAGATGGATAACGACTTTGAACTCTAGAAACATGATCAAAAAGAGATCCATCCATAACAAGTTTGCAAAATTCCTCAGCCTCATATACAAGTAACACGTATTGTATCTCAGTTCCTTTAGGACAAAGCTGCAATAAAAAAAAAATAGAGAAACAAACCAGATAGTTCCAAATTAATAATAGGAAATAGACACCCTTCGTAGGTAATCTAACATGCACAATACAGACAAAATATCAAAAGAAAACTGGGAACACATCACATATTCTATAAAGTTACCTAATACCTTTATTTGCTAAATCTACCAGGGATAAATTACCTGAGAAATATGTTCTGGGACACTCATGGTCCACACAATAGACTTTTCAATTGAGTTTGATGTTAAGCGGTACGTAAGACCTTTTTCGGAAAATCTGGTAAGCAAATGTCCTATACTAATCAAGTAGCAACAAGAAGAACCAGATATTAGAATGAGAAATGTGCAGATAAAGAAGAGGACAAACATTCAAAAGATGAAAACCTTACCTCCGATCGATCCCTGTTCAACAACTTTAGTGTCCAATGCAGCAACGATAGACTTTGATGCAAGCTTCCCTTTTTCCCACTTTTGTTTTTCCTTCTCTAATTTTTTCATTTCTGCACCTTGAGCCTTCAATGCTGCTTTTTGTAACTTCTCTTCCTGTACAACATATCCTCTTTATTAAATTTTAAGAATTTTGTAATAGACCAAATGAAAGTGCAACACCACCACTAAGAAACTTACTTCTTTCTTTTGCTTTCTTTCTTCTATAAGGCGAATTCTTTCCTCTTTTGTCAACTTCTTATTCCCTCTCACTTTGTTTGTGTCAGAAGAGACATTAGTTACTTTCTGTTTTATATTATTACTGATGTGCTCCATGTTGCAATTTTCTTTATCTGTGTCATCGTTTATCTAATGGAATGACTATATATCAGTGAAATATGAAAGTTATCCAAGTGCATTTAATGGTCACTATAAAGGAATAAATTTCTCTAACTATTAAATTTTACACACATACAAAAGATATCACAACGAAATTCATATAAGAACAAATATTTTGCCACCAATATGGTTTTACTTAAGTTGTGAGAAGAACATAAAGTGAGCATTACAAAGTTTAAAATTGCATTCTATTCATCTCAGTAAACATAGATATGCCCAGTGCACCGTGCTCCATGTTTTGAAATCATTAGATGCAAAAATACGAAATTGAAAAAAGTTATCAGCATTTACTTTATTGCATACTCAGAATTCTGTACTAAGTTGATATGTACTTTTTCAGTCACATTGCTATTCATTTAAAGTACAAATTTGTTGAGAAATATACACAAGTACACCAAGGAGGACATAAACTCCCACATCAGAAGAAGGAACATAAAAGTACATTTAAAAATCAATGCCTGCCAAATAAGGATTGGATGTTTGAATTTTGAACACAAGAAGGTTGAGGTGTGGTCCACTGAGGAAAGCACTAGATGTTGAACTATACAAAGACAGACAACTAAGTTATGACCACCCACCTATATACTTCCTATATAATGCATTAGCTCATAATGAAGCTAAAAACAATGCCTCATCACACAACCAAATAAAATACATATTCTAAACTAAAAAATACAAATTTTTCTGTCCATCCAGAAACTCAACACTGCAAGAGAAAAATAAGTGTAAAACACAAAGCACAAATACAACAAATTTTGGCTTGCTTGGAGGAGAAAATTAGGAGCATTATTGTGATAAAAAAGTTAAAGATCACTTTTAAGTGTATTTTGATATTACAACTCATAGTTCTACTACGTCTCAACAAGAAATGCAGCTCCCATGCTACTAACTTGAAAAGAAACAAAGAAACAAGCTAGATTACTGTAATTAAAAACAATTTTGAATGTCCAATTCTAATGAAACTTCATTTATAAACCTTTTCCGAGTGGTTATTAAAATTATGATAAATATAGAAGCAATACTAAAAAGTCCAAACTCAATAACAAATGGACATTTAATATTAATGTGTGTTTTCCGAGCAAGGTTAATAGCTTATTTGGCAACAAACTAGTCCATGGAGAACAAGGGTCTCATCTTGCAGGAAGCAAGTGAAGCAATAAAGCATTTCTATTTTGTATGGCAGTTTTTTCCTAGCAGCTATTTCTTCAAGATGTTATAATAATTACTCCTTCAATCACCAATAAGATGGAAATGAAAAATAGAATGATTGAAGCATTTTCCTTATGTAGAATTACCTGATTGGTATCATCTTGCCACATAAATGATGGAGGAGAATTGTCCCCAGATGGCTGAGTTAAATTATCATTTCCTGAAAACCAAAATATTATATTTAAAGCAATGTGGTTGCTTTCATTCTCATATACATACAACACTAGCTTAGATTTTCAGGAAGAAGCGAATAAAAAGAAAAAATTAAAGACTCGACAATACTGTACCTAGTGAACCCAAAGAATCATAGAATCTAGAACTCCAACGTGTCTTCTCTGTTTCGTCGCCATCACTAATATCGCCCACTATTTTCTCGCCGGCCTTCCAATTCTCCATCGGAGAGCCACTTCCTGGCTCGTCATTTTCAGTTTCCAAACATACAAATCGACTTTCTTCAAGAATCGTTAAAAATGCAATACAAACAAATTAAGAATCAGTAAACAAATCCCAGAATTATCTACTTTAGCATATCAATATGATACCAAAACAAACACATGTAATAAGAAATCAGAACTATTACTAAACCACCACCATTATAATAAAACAGTTAACATGAAGCAATTAAACCCTAACTAACAAGCACAGATGCAAGTAAAAAATAATAAAAAATCAGAAAAAATAAACATTAAGAAAGTAAGTAACTAACCGTCTAGGTTAGATTGAAAATTGGAAAACCTAGAAGCAAATGTGCATTTAACGATAGAGATATCATCGGACATTGGAGTATCGGGAACAATAGAAAACGACGATGACGTGGCGGTGGCGGTAGAAGTGGGCCCAGAAGAATTGTTGTTCTTCTGAGGAGTAGGATCATCGTCGATGAGAAAGATAGTATTAGTAGCAGCGGCAGCGGCAGCGGCGGTGGAGGAAATAAAATTGAGGTTAGCGGCGGTGGTTGTTGTTGTTCGGGGCTTTTTAGAAAGAGAGTGAATTGGAGTATTTTGGGCTTCTTCTTCATCATCGGAGAGGACTATCGGATTTGACATTTTTTCTTCTTCTCTGCTTGAAAAATAGGAATTGCAGAGTTAGAATTCTCTTTGAAAATTGGAGGGCAGAGCGGAGGGGTATGTTTGGTTACTAGGATTTGTGGGTTTCTCAAATATGATTTAGGAAGAAGGTGCAAATATGCCCCTATCATTTTGCTCATGGACAAATATAGTCCTTTTTAAGTTTTAGTCTCAAAAATATCCTCACTGTCAGAACTAATAAGGAATTAGTTAGGCAGGGTTTCATGAAACTGAACAATTGAGTGTTGGGAATTATACCATACATTAAAACCGAAAGAAAACGACGTAGATGAAAGAACGACATAGTTATGACCAAACGATACTGCTATATATTTTTTTTTGCCGAAAGATATAAATCTTCATTGATATGAAAAACAGTTTAGTACCTCGATTCCAGCCACACCAATTGTGCTAGCGGATTGTTATAAAAATCATTATCTCTAAGGGCTATTTTGGCAACTTTATGTGCCACCCAATTACAATTTCGCCTAATAAAAGAAAAGGAATGCCCCTGAAAGGCTGCACACAAGGATTTGCAATCTTGGAGGATAACCCTACTGTTGCTATCCCAGCTCCATCCTTCATTGCATCGATGATTCCTTTAGCATCGCCTTCAAAAATAGGATCTGTCAAGTGCAGCCTAATAGCCAAATTAATACTCGCACGGAGAGCTGCTGCTTTTACTACGGTTGGTGAATTGGCAGAGTCAAAACGAAAGGCATAGGAGCTTATAATCCTCCCCGAACGGTCCCTAGCTACACAAGCACCTGCTCCCGACCTTGATTCCTTCAAGAAGGCCTCGTCAAAATTGATTTTAATAACATTCGGTAGAGGAGGACACTAAGCAGTTTGAGGAACATCTGCACTGGTTCGAAGAGGAAGGTGATTTAAACCATTCATTTGCCTGTAAACTGAGACAAACTCCTGATGGAGATGATAGGCTGAATGCAACACCGTCTCTGGGTTAGTCTTCTCATCTCTGAAGACCAAGGCATTCCTAGTCAGCCCTAATGACCACAAGATCCAAACTGCAAGAGAGGTAAGGTTTGTACTGTCATCTCTTTCATCCAGACATCACAAGAGTTTCTCCCAAGACTGAATAAAATTCATAACCCCCATCAGCTCGAAGGGATGGCCATCCAGAAAATGAAACCAAATAACTTTTGTAAAGGGACATTGAAAGAGAAGGTGGGCCACTGTTTCTGGTTTGTTGCATCTAGGGAAACGTTCGCACCTAGTGTTGATTCTTCGGTGAATATTTGCGTTTGTTGCTAAACCATTGTTAATGGCTTTCCAAAGAAAACACTTGATATTAGGAGGGAGGAGAATCTTCCATAAACCTTTCCATTTGAAATAACCCCTCGACGTCGTTGCCTGAACCTTAGAGTGAAAAGAGAGGTGGTAAGCCGACCGAACCGAAAAAACTCCATTGTTGGTATGATGCCAAATCTGCCTATCGGCAAGACCAGTAGAACTAATTGGTAGAGCCAGAATAGTCGCTGCTTCCTCTTCGTGGAAGATAGACCTGACCAAGGGTTCATTCCAAGCCAGTGAATTGTCCCTCATCAAGTCGCAAGGTCTATGGACGTCTGCAGGAAGAACAGTGTCGGATTGGATAGTGAAGGGCGCTGCCGTTGGAAGCCAGGGGTCCCTGTGAAGAGAATGTCTCTCCCGGAGCGAACATGCCATCTCACCCCGTTGGCCAAAATGCTTCTACTCTTTAAGATGATGTGCCATGCCCAGGAACCGTTAATGTGAGGTGTTGCATCCATAAAATTTTCATGTGGAAAATATTTCCCTTTTATCACTCTTGAAATAAGAGATTCCGGTTGAGTCATGATGCGCCACCCTTGCTTTGCTAAAAGGGCTTTGTTAAGCTCTAAATTTCGAAAACCAAGCCCTCCTCGATCTTTTGGCTGGCACATTTGGCTCCAAGAGATCTAGTGAATCCTCCGCTCTCCATCCTTTTGACCCCACCAAAAGTTCGAGATGATGCGATTAATATTTTTATGCAAACCACCCGGAAGAAGAAAGCATGACATTGAGAACACCGGAACCGTTGTGGCCACACTTTTAATAAGTACCTCCCTACCTCCATGCGATAACAAACTCCCTTTCCAACCCGCCATCTTTTGTTTAACTCAGGCGACAATCTCTCTGAAGGTATCAGTTTTGGACCTAGTAACAATGGTGGACAGGCCTAAATACCTATCCAACCCACCAATATTCTGAACGTGAAGCATTGTAGCCAAGGTAGACTGCAGAGGTAAGGGTGTATTGCGGCTAAAGAAGATACTGAATTTAGCTGAGTTCACATCTTGTCCAAAGGCATGAAAATAGAGATCTAGAATATCATTAACATAAGTTGCTTGCACTTCAGTAGCTTGCAAGAACAGGAGAGCATCATCCGCGAAAAGGAGTTGTGATACGATGGGGCTCTGTCTAGCGATACTAACACCGGTAATCTGCCCCTTGAATTCAGCCTTGGACAGTAAGGAGGACAAACTTTCCGAGCACAACAAGAAAAGGAACGGCGACAACGGGTCTCCCTGACGAAGTCCCCTAGTCGGTCTGATAAACCCATGTGATGCCCCATTGAAGTTTAAGGAGTACGTTACCGAAGTAATACACCTCATAACCCATTTTATCCAAACATGATGGAAACCCATTCTTCGTAAAATACGCTTCAAGAAAGCCCATTCAGTCCTCTCGTATGCCTTGCTCATATCCAATTTGAGGGCTAATTCAAAATTGGATTTACCCTTCTTAGTCTTAAGGTGATGTGTGAGCTCGTGGGCTAGCAAAATATTGTCGGAAATATTTCGACGTTCAACAAAGGCGCTCTGATGTTCACCTATAAGAGTTGGCATGAAAGTTTGTAACCGAGAGGTGAGAATTCTAGAGATGATTTTGTAAAAAATGGGACACAAACTAATTGGTCTCAAGTCGGACATAGACTTTGGATTTTGGATTTTGGGTATAAGGGTGATCGCGGTGTGATTTAGGCTAGTAGGAAGCTCACTGCCTTCGAAAAAACTTTGAACAGCCCCACACATATCCCTCCGAACCGAGTTCCAATTTGCTTAGAAGAAAAGGGTAGTCATGCCATCTTGACCCGGAGCCTTATTCGACTGAATACTGAAAACAACTTTGCGAATCTCCTCATCCACAACAAGCCTGGTGACACTGGAGTTAACCTGACGGTTTACCCTTGAGTTTTCGGGCATTGAACTTTTTTGATCAAAACCACGAGGACAATCGTCTGCGGCAATCTTCTATCTTCTTATGGATTTGTCGCAGCGGACTGTCACTCGTCAAACCTGATTTAACATGGCCCCAACTTTCCAAAATGATATTTTGAGCTTCAGCATTATCAGTCCATCGCTGGTCCTAAACAAAGCAAAATTTGCCCTCAACAGTGTTCGGGCAGGAGTCCAAGAGAAGAGGGCGGTGATCTGATCCTAATTCAGACAAGTGATGCACCACCCCTGAGGAGTATCTATCTAGCCACTCAACCGAAGCAAGAACCCGGTCCAATCGCATTTGTATATTATCATTGCCCCTACGTCTGTTATTCCAAGTGAAGGGGTGACCACTGAAACCCAGATCTTGCAGTTGGCTACTAAGAATGAAGTCATTTAGGGCCTGTAACCGGTTGGCACTAACCCTATTCCTTCCTTGTTTCTCATTGATGTTACTTACACAGTTAAAATCCTCTCCCACAATAATGCAACCCCTGAGTTGGTTAATGTAGTTTGATAAAAAACATAACTGAGCAACACGATCCACATAGCAAACATTAAGATAGATACCAATAAGATGCCAAATGGCATTGTCGTCATGGTTGACAAAAGTACAATGAAGGTAAAAAAACATCCCTACTAATAATACTAACATTACAACTTGAACTCCAAGCCAAAGGGAGCCCACCCGAGATACCAAATGGCTCTACAAAATCAAAGTTTTTCAATCCATACTTCCTAAGAAAAGCTTGCATAATACTGCCTCTATTCTTTGTTTCCGATAAAAAAGACCACATCCGGGGAATGGGATTTTAGTACCCCTCGCAGATTGTGACCTGTCAAGGGGTTCCCCACACCTTGGCAGTTCCGGAAACTGGTCTTCATTTATCTGGTGGGGGTCCAGTATGGTTGGAACCCACCACCGATTTGGACGTACGGGATACACAAGTTCTCTTGGACACTATACTGCCATCTCCTTGCCTGCCTCTCTTCAAACCACCGGTATCAACCGGAGTTCCTGCTTCACCCTTCACTTCCTGAAAGACTTGGACATCAGCTGGAGTTCTCTCTGTTGAAGGACCTGATTCTCTGGCCAAGGATTTCCACTTCCGGCGAGAAGCTGGTGGGTTATTAATATATAGGGTTGGCGTAGCTGCGGGGAGTTATGAGAACTCACAGGAAGAACCAGGGATTTGGGTCGCAAAGATACCTTTAAAATTCTCAGGAAAGGGTGTGTTGCTGAGGTGGGTATTCAGAGAGGGAAATACTTGAAAATCAGTTAAAGAGTTGGGTCTCACACTTCCAGAAAGGGTAGCATAGTCCTGGCTTTTAGGAATAAAAGGGCTTGAGGCCTGGCTTTGGGCCCATCCAGGGGGATGACTTAAATTATGAGGAGGAGTGGAGTTAAAATTAGAGGAAAGGATTTCATTGTTACCCAATGGAGGAATGCCCTTACCGGTTACCAATGAGTTCTCTTCAGGGAGAGGAATTAAAAGATGCAGCAGGCCCAACTCTTCCAAAATTCTGGTACTACACTGAATACCCCCAGTAGCTGGTCCCGGCCCGAAGAAAGGGTCAGGGGCCATTATGAAGGGGTCCAAGAGGACTGTTTTGTATGCCTTAGGGTTTTGGTAGGTTGGCTCCACCAGATTATTGCTTGCGTCCCATTCACAAGCTCTTACCACATCAGGGTGTCCCAGGAAAACACCCATATGGTATTAGCTCATTGGTGTAAAACTCTCTCTCCCTGATCTTGTTTGCTGCAGCCTCGGTAGGGGTACCCAGGATGGTACTGGCACCACCTAAGAGGAGCTTATCTTGTCCCTTTTGACCCAATGTTAGGATTTGCTCTGTATTCCTTTTTGCTAAATTCCCCAAAAAGACATCAACAGTCTTACCTTTATCCTCTGACAAGCCGGTGCCACCCTTTTTCGCCACATCCCAATGGTCTGAAGCCAGTATCCCTTTACCTTTTTGTTCCTTTGGTTTCCCCGTAGCCAAAAGAACCGGAGGAGCCACACCAACACCGGGAGCCACCACTGCCGGAGGACCTTGAATCTAGACACTGGCCAGTAGAGGAGTTGGAACATGCTCTGATCCCCTAGTTAGGAACAATGGTCCTCCACTAGAACCATGTCCCCTGCTCATGTTCCTCATCGTGTACCCTACTTTCATCCATGGCCCAAAACCTGGTTCATCAAACGAAGTGGAAGTCTCCACCACAGTCTTGCATGAGAAATCCATATGGCATATGATGCCACAGTTGAAACAAATATTGGGATCTCATATTGGAAATCAATCCACATGTTTTGTCTCTCCTGGATCGTAGTATGGAACCCCTTATAGAAAGTTTTGGTAATATCGACCATCACATGCAACTTCATCGTACCTCGAAGTTCGTAGTTAAAACCATCTTCTCCTCTTGCAGTAAAGGATAACAACTCCACAAACATCTGCCCTATCCTTTCAGCATTCTTCTGATTCATGTGGGTTGGAGGCAAACCTGAGACATGAACCCAGAATGGGCAAAAATCAAAGATCATCTTACCGATGGGAATATCTGAAGGCCAACGCTGCAGGACCAGTAAATTATTGCTAAGGCACCACGGACGCCCCCTCCAAACCCGGCCCAAATCCTCCTCATTAGTGAAAGAGAAGATGAAGATCTCCTTCTCCTTAGTGATATGAAGTGCATATATGAATCTCCAAACCCTAGTCAGGGTATCTTGTAAGAAGTAAGAGTTTAAAGTATTTGTCCCCAGAAACTTGCCCACCAGGACCAATCTATTTCCCACCTTTTCATTGACTAAGGAAAGAGTGGGACCCAACACATTAAGATTGGCAGTCTAGAGGGTGAGCTCATTGATGGCAGATTGTTGTTGTTGAGACATGATATCAGTGGTTTTTGTAGAATAAGGGATATGAGTTAAGATAATAAAGAAGGGATGTTGGTAGGTGGAAAAGATCTTAAATAAGTGGGCTTTGTAGGGCAAGGAGAGGCAGTAATAAAGGATGTAGCAGGTTAGAAAGAGGAGGAGATAAGGGTTGTGGAGGAAATTTTCAGAAGATCATAACTGAATGAGATAATAAATGAAGTTTGAGGATGGTGAGCTGAAGGTGAAGGTAAGGGGATGTGGAACTTTGGGTTTTATGCATAAAAGTGATAAGCGTTGTAGATGGGCATAATGGAGATAAGCATGTAAACATGTACAAGATAAGGAGGAGATAACCTGAAAGAGTGAAAAACACGGCAAGTAAGGAGCTAAATTCCGGCTAAAAAGAGAACCTCAGGATAAAATGAGGGAGGAGACCAAGCAGGGATAAACCCAGAGAGAGATGTTTTGTCGAAAAAGATTGATATATACTGCTATATTTACTAGCTATGAATGAACGACCTAAAATTCTTTGAGTAAGACAAAAATAATACAATGCTCAAAACAAAAGACAAATGACATCACTTTTAATTACACAAAAAAAACACTATGCTATACACGTGTAAGCATTCTTTGAGAAAAAAAATACATGTGTAAGGATTGACTAACTTTGAAAGTTTGAAATTGATGTTGCAAATGTTATCTCAATGCTATAAATTTATATTTCATACTTTTATTTTTATTTCCAACAATTATTTCTTATTACCAAAAAAATATTGCCCCTTTTAAGAGAAACATTCTTTTGCTCTATTTGGACTTTTTAAAAAACTAGTGTCACTTTACGTGTTTCACACGTGGCTCGTAGTGTGACTCGTCAAATTATCAAATAAAATTTGAAATAATAGTTAATTGGAATAGTTTATCTTATTAAATACTTTAGATGACTGTTTTGAATGTTTAAAAATTTAATTGGTATTCAAATTTTATAATTATAGAAAATATAAAGTAAAAATTAAAATAGTAGTTGATGGATACCAAATCCTATTCTACTTATAATGGAGCTGAGTCGCAGGAGTTCTATTCTCAGACGAAACCAGACTCCCGCTCAAAGGGTTTAATCAAGATAACCCCGCGGCTGAATCCACAGGATCTGCCTCGACTGGAATACAACATCATTCGATAAATCTCTGAGAACTCGAACAAAGCGCGTCGATCCTGGGATTCGGACAGATTACCAGATCTGCTATATATTCTCGAGTATATTTCCTATTTGGATACAAACTCCAACTTAGGAAGATAACTCCAACTTAGAAAGACGAGACTATTTAGGAAGGCGTTCCTAAATAGGACTCTAATCTGAATAAGGAATCACACTCCTAATCATGGTCAAACCCTACTAAATAGGAATCATTTTCCTATTTCATAACTATAAGGTATACATTCGACTACTATAAAAGGAGTTTGAGGTATGCCTAAACACACAGCTTATAATAAATACAAATATTCTCCCATAAGCCTAAACTGACTTAAGCATCGGAGAGCTAATCTAACAAATCGTCTGATTAGCCATCTACACTGTTTTGCAGGATTAACGCCGTCGAGATGCGGGAATCCATCAATTGGCGTTGTCTGTGGAAAAAGCTTGAAAACTCCGAACTTGAAGGAGCTTTTCTGAACTCAAATAAATCTTATTGAAGGATGACATCTGACGGGACTAATCTAAAAGAACAACAAATAAATCCAACAAAATTGGAAAGGGTGAGAAGATATAAAACTGGAAAGGAAAAAGAAGCCGCAAATTTGGCACAAATAAGCTGCTCAATATAGAAAAGAGGAGGGAAACATTCAAGTGAATTAAATTGGTGGCCAATGAAGCACGTCAAAGTGAAAATCAGTGGAAGAAATATGTGTGTAATAAAAACTTCAAGAATAACAAGTATTAAAGAATGAACAAGCAGGTCACTTCATAGGCCAAATCGAAGCAGGTGACTAACAAACAGGTCAATTCATATGGCCAAATTAAAAAGAGAAGGCGGGTTATTAAAGAATTTGGTCGCAATTAAGGAAGCAGATTTTTGCTAGCAGAGAATAGGAAATACTCCAACAACAAAACTACATCTTAGCAAAGAATATTTTGGAATCACCAAGACCACATTCGGGATTTTCAAATTCGAAATATTATCTTATTGTCAACAAAATACCAATCACGATAAGTCTTTCTTTCTGGAATCTATTTATTTTTCTTATCGGTTATTAATTTTGATTTCAAAATTAAAGAAAAAATAAACTATTATATTTTATCTTAGTTTAAATTTCACTTTTACATGATTTCGTGCATAATTATGCTTTTAAATTAAAATTTGATAAATAAATTATATAATTGGAAAAAGTGTAAAAAAAAGGAAGAATAAAGTCAAATAAAACCAAGAAAAGACTCGGCCTAATAAAACTCGGTCAGAAAGAAGAAATTAAAAAGAACACCAAGAAGAATAAAAGAAAAAATTACGAAAATCAGGCGAACAACGCCCGAAAGGCAAAGAGCGAAGTAGCTCGAGAGGCGAAGCCTGAGAGTCAAACCAAAGGCGAAACAAACATATTGTTGAAGAAGAAGTTCCAATCAGGAGCGAAAGAGGAGAAAAAGCTACAAAAATTGCAAAGTTAAGAGATCATCCAAGAAAATAAAATTAAAAGCCTAATGTTGTGATGGATCGAATCACAACATAAATACGAAGAAAGACAAACAATTGGCGGGAGAAAATATCTCAGATCTAATAATTACAAAAAGAAGAGAAGATTGAAAAAGAGAGATGGTGGCAACAGAACTCCTACAAGAAACAAAAGAACATAAGAAGCACAATAAAAATTGGTGAACCTAAATGCTAAAGGACGAGAAGAAGAAACAAAAAATCAAAGAAATTTTATCCAGAACAAGAATGAAGATGGAGAAAGAAATCAATAAAGGGAACAACACTCGGAGTGAAATGATGCAAAAAATGAAAGAAAAAACCTTGGGCGAAACAGACAGATAAATGAAGAAGAAACTCCTATAAGAAGTAAAAGAACAGAAAAAAGACCGTAAAAAAGGAAAATCAAACAATATAAGGAGAACCCAGAAAGCAATAAAAATCAAGATATGAAGAGAAAAATAATTAACCAAGAAGAATAAGCTAAGACTTAACCAATAGGAGATAAGTTTGCCTGAACCGTAAAGGAAAAAACCCCAAGAGGGAAAATAATAGATAGATTCGTCAGAATCTTGAATAAAAACCTTAGGAGGGAAACAAGAGATATGTTTGCCCGAACCTTGAAGAAAAAACCCCAAGAGGGAAAGAAGAGATAGGTTCGTCCGAACCTTGAAGAAAAAACCTCAAAAGGGAAAAAGAGATAGGTTCCCCCGAACCTTGAATAAAATCCCAAGAGGGAAAAAAGAGATAGGTTCACCCAAACTATCACGACCCATTTTCATGAACCGCGACCGGCGCTAGGGTATGGGTAATGTAGTATCAAAATCCGTAGCTAGCCTTTCATTTAACATAATAACACATAAACCTGCAGAAAACCAATGCTCGGGGGCAACCGAGATTTCAGCCTAAATCTAGCAGTTATAATATTCAGCAATTAAAATAACATGCTTTCCAATAATAATATTAATTCGGTTTAACATAATTAATTCTAAATAGTAATATATCATGCCAAAGCAATAATAATCCAGTCGGACCAATCCGACAACAACTAAAATAAAATAAAGACGTCTAGTCAACTACTGCGGTCTAAGAGTAAAATAGTTTGACAGTTTATCAAAAATAAATGGAACCTCCGAGGAAAAGTAAATGCGGAGATCACCAGACTCTTTCAGATCATAACCCTAGGAAAAATTGGGAAAACAACGGGGTCAGATATACTGAGATGAGTTTATACCACTATCTACATTTATTAAGTGGAAAACCTTTAAAACCGTTTAAAACATTTAATAACGATATTACGAATAATTGTTGGAACCCTAAACCACAATAATATAAACATAATTCAATAGGTCTGGTCCCGAGAGATGAGCTACACCGAGTTACCACTGACCACACTTATACTAGAGTCTCGAGAGCTGAGCTATACGGAGTTACTCTACCTGGTCCCGAGAGCTATGCTCACACCGAGTTACCACATTACCATAAATACCTTACCCATATCATTACCGGTGCGCACGTAGTCCTAATGATGCCCATTAGGTAGCATGTTCCAACTACAAGCCATAATATAAAAACAGTTCGCAATATACGTACAATATATATATTTAATATTAAAATAACAATGTACTTAATAAAGCGGTAAATAGTAAGTACAAACTCACGGCTTGCTAATCCACGTGAATACCGGCAAGCAACTAATCCTGGTTCGCCTCTGAAGCATGAACAGTAGACGGGTCTAGACAAACAAAATAATTATTAAAACAGACCCTAACTCTAGAGAGTACTAGACACCACATAGGACTAGCACAATTAACACGTCGGAATTAAATAAACCAAATTAACACAAAATACCCAATAGGTACATACACCCAATTAATACAAGTTTATTGAGTTCTCGCTTTAAAATCCAATTAACAAATATTATCTGATATTCTTTAAATAATAATTAATTTCCAAATAGTGGGTTAGCCGAGTTATCATTAACTACCAAGCTAACCTCACTTGTCGGGTGACCCAAGTCTAACCCGACTCAAAACATTTATCAATATAAACCCGAGTTTATATTTTTAAAATAATTCAATAAAATAATAATCCATTTTAAAAGCAAAACTCAATAACTTCAATTCCAAGTAACCCAAGTTACACTCCAAAAATCTAATCATTTTAAGTTTATAAAAATTTAGGGACTAAAATGTACTTTAGCCAGTTAAGGACTAAACTGTACTTTAGCCAATTAGGGACTAAACTGCACTTTTGCCAATTTGATATTTAAAATCAAATTAATTACTTTGTTCATAATCAATGCAAAATATAACGTTTCTAATTAAAAACTTACTTAATTAGGTTATAAAATAAGTTCAGGGGCTAAATTGTAATTTAGCCAATTTCATGCCAAATTGCTATTCTTAACTAAATAGAATTACCCGAGTAATTGTATTAACTCAATTTATAATTTATTATCGTTTTCAATATTTAATTTATAATTCAAGTTAAATCCAAGTTATTAAGTAAGGTTTAACTTTAAGGATTTATTTAAATTAAGTAAAAGACTTTGGTGATCATAATGGTTATTTGACCATCCCTTCCATTTAAACTAAACCTCAATCCCCGCCAACATGAACAATCCAGTAGACCAAATCTCAAACCCCATTTTAATGTTTCATTACCAAAATCAACCAACCTATTCCTAAAGACAATAAATCACCAATGTAATCAACAAGTAAAGCCATGAACATTAAAAACTTAGAAATAAACAACCCAGTAATTGATTATCAACGAAACCGAGAATTGTTAAAAATGATGGGTACGAAACGATGGATTCAATCCACAACCAAAAGCTAAATACAACTAACTAACATCCCATGATTCATAATCATGATTATAGCAAAATCAAGCCAAAGGAAAGATGGAAATAATCGGCAGTAATCATTTCCAAACAATAACAGTTAACTCATTTCAAAAACAAAAACCGTACAGCGAATGGAACGTGATCGATAGCGTACCGTTCAACAAAAATGAGGTGGGGGATCGAAGGTATGTGAGTCTAGAACGTCCGAGATCAAACGGTTTTTATTTCGATCTAGAAACGAATGAGAACGATCAAAATTACGTAGTGCCGTTCAAAACCGAAAAATGAAATCAATGGAGTTTAAGAATACTTACCGGACAGCGACCTTTGGAGGACGATAACTATTTTGTTTTTCAGCGAACGAGCAAGAGGATGACGGCTAGGGTTTATTTGCAGCGTGATGAAGATTTTCTATTTAGAAAACGTCCTTAAATATCGAGAGGAACTAGGTCGAAAACGAGTGCAAAGTGGGCTGGATACAAGGCTCATGAATGCTATGCCATTCTCGAATGAGAACAGCCCATTTGGGCTTGGTTCTCGTTCGAGAACCCCTAGTCTCGTACGAGACCAGGCCCTGCAAGTGATTCTCGTTCGAGAATCTTAATTCTCGAACGAGAATCATTAAATCTCTTTTTTTTCTTTTTTTTTGATTTAAAAATCTTAAATGGTTGAACCACAAATTTACCCACTCACGAACCAACACGAACCCGACCATTAACTTCGATTTTTACTTCAAAACGATCGGAAAATTTGTCGGAAAAACGCTGAAAATTTACGGGGTATTACACAAACCTTGAATAAAACTAGAAGGTTTTGATTAACCTTAAAATTCAAGTGTTTAGATTAACTCTTAAAACAAAAAGGGGTTTAGATTAACTCCTAAAAAATATATGAGGCAATTCGTCCGAAAAATAAAAGGAATACGAAAGAAAGGCGAAACGCCAAAAAATAAAAGGAATGTGAAAGAAAGGCGAAACACCAAAAAATAAAAGGAATGAGAAAGAAAGACGAAACGCCCAAAAAACAAAAGGAATTGTGAAAAATGCTCAAAAACAAAATGAAGAGAAACGCCCAATAATAAAAGTCAAACTCGCTCAAAAGGAACAAATCATAAAAAGGAAGGCAATCCGCACAAAAAGACTAAAATCAAGAAAAATCAACAAATTGAAGACATGATTTCAAAAACGGGCATAAATACCCTTTGAGATCAATGTATTTGTGGAGAAGGTCGAAGGACTCATAACTCTATAAATGAATTGCATAAAGAAAAACAAGAAGATCCATCTTGAAGAAATAATTACTCATTAAAAAGAGTAAAATTCGAAGATGCCGCCAAATAAAGGTTTTACCCCAAAGATGTTAGCTTCGCCTAAATAAAAGAAAGTTGGAATACACAGATCACCTTTAAGAAAGATAAAGACAAACACAGAAACATAGGAAAAAGGAATGGACATCAAGAACGAAGAAACTTAAAAACACAACCAACAAAGATTAACACTTGAAGGCAAAAACAGCAAACCAAATGGAAAATAAGGAGCAATGCAGTAAATAAAGAAAAGACTCAACCAAGTCCTAAACAAAGAAGATTCGCCCAGTACAAGGGTTTGGCCCGTTGATGAAAATTCATCTAATATAAAGGCTTCACCTAAAAGACGAGAATCCACCACATAAAACAATAAAAAGATGATAATAAGTCTCGCCAAAAGGAATGAGTCTCGCCAAACAGGGACTCGCTAAAGAGGATCTCAACAAAGAAGAAAAAAAGAGTAAACAAATAAAAATTAATAAACTTCAGAAGACATATGGATCAAATCACAAAGTCGCCAAAAGAAGTCGACTCGCCAAAGGCGAAACTCAAAAATAAAACAAGTCATGCAACAGTTTAAATATAAGGAATATAATGAACAAACACTTGTGTTAAGTTCAGAAAACAACGAGGAATGAACGACTGACATATGGCAAAAATGGAAAAATAACAATCTTGATGAAGAAGCAAAACGAAGCGCCAGAATATAAATCGACTCGCCTCAAATATAGCTAAAATGTTACAAGGCATAAATACCATGACTTCAGCTCACTTGCGGGAGGGGGGGGCTAATGATGGATACCGAATCCTATTCTACTTAGCCGAGTCGTAGGAGATCTATTCTCAGACGACACCAGACTCCCGCTCAAAGGGCTTAATCAAGATAAACCAGCGGCCCAATCCACAGGATCTGCCTCGACTGGAATACAACATTATTCGACAAGATAAAGACAGAATCTCTGAGGACTCGGACAAAGCGCATCGATCCTGGAATTCGGACAGATTACCAGATTTGCTATATATTCTCGAGTATCTTTCCTATTTGGATACAAACTTCAACTTAGGAAGACGAGACTAATTAGGAAGGCGTTCCTAAATAGGACTCTAATCTGAATAAGGAATCACACTCCTAATCAGGGTCAAACCCCACTAAATAGGAATCGCTATCCTATTCATAACTACAAGGTATACATTCGACTACTATAAAAGGAGTTTGAGGTATGCCTAAACACACAACTTATAATAAATACAAATATTCTCCCTTAAGCCTAAACTAACTTAAGCATCGGAGAGCTAATCGGACAAACCGTCCGATTAGCCATCTACACTGTTTTGCAGGATTAACGCCGTCGAGATGCCGGAATCCATCAGTAGTCATTGAAATAGTTTACTGTATTTAAAATTTCATACGATTAAAAAATAATTAAAATAGTAATAATTAAATAGTTAAAGTAGTATATTTTAATTCGTACTCTAGACAATTATTTCAACATAGTAGTTTATTTTAGTTAGTACTCTAACTTATCTTAACATAATTGTTTATTTGAAGTAGTATTCTAATTTGTTCAAAAAAAAGTAGTATTCTAATTTTAATGATTATCTTAATAATTTTTAATTAATAATTAAATTCTATAAGTGAAAAGGACAATAATAATTTTAAAAAATCTTATAAGTGAAAAGGACAATAACGTAAAAGTGCATGTCCCCCCCATTCATGCTTTTATATATTAAATGTATATATTAGCAAATTTATTATAATCATATCAATTTTAATATTTATAATCAATATTAAATAAGAATTTTTGTAAAATTAAATATAATATATTCAGTTATTAATTTTTTTAGAATTAATAACAAGAAAAGTCAAAAAATGTAACTTTTTTACATCAATTACAATCTTTGTTGTTAATTTATCATATGTATCACAATTCATCAAATCTTTTCACCACTACCATTTTCTTTCCATGTGTTGTATTTTAACTTCTTCTCTTTCTTTTCTTGACTCTCACTACCATAATCACTCATTATCCAAAGCTTTGAATCTCAGCTCTTCTACAAGCACCTTCACATTACTCTCCTCCGGTGCATGGTCGCTCGCAAAAAATAGATTTCCAGCTCCACAGAGTATTAGATAAGCCATGAATTGAGGGTGAGCAAAAATAGACCCACAATAAATAGACACTGAATTTGGAAATTCTCAAAAAAATCCAGCTGGTAGTTTTGTTTTTGAATTTGAATAGAAACAGAAGTGAAAGATGATAAGCAAACTGATGATTAGGGGATTTAAAAGAATTTATTGCAATTGGGTCCATTCATGGAGAAATATTAAGGGCTTCATTTTCAGTTTGAAGGTATTAAGGCTTGAAATTATTAGAGAGGAAAAAGAACATGAAGAGCAGAAAAAGTTTTGTAAAAATTGGTGTCTTGAGATTTGAAAATATCAAAGAGGATGAAGATGACATTTTTTTTAACGGAAATGAACTCATTTCATTGATTACTATTAACCGACTCCTCGAGTCTCGCCTCTAACCACAAAACTTGGGCTAGAGAATTACAACAAAAACTACTATCATGAAGGGCTTTCTTAGCAACGGAATGTGCCACCCAATTAATCGATCTATTAACAAAACCAAAAGTAAAAAACGGAAAAGGTTTGCTAAGCTTCCTGCAGTCTTGAATAACAACTTCACAAGCTACATCAGTCGGTTTGTTCTCCGTCATTGCTTCGATAATACTCTTGGCATCGCCTTCGAAGTGAACAAACTTCAGTCTCATGCGTATGGCAAGTAGCAGAGCTTCCCTAAGGGCGAAGGCCTCACATAGAGCCGGCGAAGTCACAGAGCGGAACTGACGAGCAAAAGAAGCAAGCACACTCCCCCTAGTATCCCTGGCAACACAAGCACCTGCACATATTTTAGACTGAACATGTACAGCCCCATCAAAGTTGATTTTAATCCCATTATAACTAGGAGGTTGCCAATGGAGATTTTGGATAATTTCTGGCCTTGTAACAGCAGGTCGGACCCTATTACTTGCATTTGCCGCCATATATTCTCCTTGTAAGTCTGAAGCCCTCCCTAATACCATCAATGGATCCGTATCATCTTCTCTAAAAATTGCAGCGTTTCTGGCTAACCAAATGGCCCAGCTAATCCAAGCAATAGATGTCCACCTTTCCACCTTATCTGCTGAATTATTCATCGAGGCCCAAAATTCTTTGAAGTTTCCCGCTATCAACGCAGCCTCCCTCAAATGGCAGCTCGACCCCATCCACACCGTTTCCGCAAAAGGACACTGGAGGAGAATATGACTTATGGTCTCAGTATTCGGACAACGCGGACATAACTCGCATCTCTCCTCGATTCTCCTATGAATATTTCCATTTGATGCTAAACCATTGTTTAAAGCCTTCCAAATGAAGATTTTAACTTGTTGAGGAATGCTTAATTTCCATAGTTGCTTCCAAATCACTGAATTCATAGGACCTGGATCAAAGGGGTTTCCTGCGGCTGTCTGGATAGAAAACATAGAATGAGCGAGATGATATGCCGAGCCAACAGTGAACTTACCCGTCTTAGTCTCATTCCAAACTAGTTTATCATTTGTTCCCGTAGCCGAGACAGGGAGAGCAAGAATAGCATCAGCGTCATGACTAAGAAAAGAAGACTGAACCAAAGTTCTGTTCCAACAAAAAAGTATTGGTACAATAAAATCTGAAACTCGTGCCAAATATTGAGGTATGTTGGCAATGTAATTAACCTTAAAAGGAAAATGCGTGGGCAGCCACGGGTCGTGACGAACATCAATCTCATTGCCATTTCCCACTTGCCATCGAATCCCTTTAACCAAGACTTCTCGGCCTTTCAGAAAGCTTTTCCATGCCCAAGACCCATTCCAGTGATTACCTGCCTGAATAAAGGATCCTGTCGGATAGTATTTGCCTTTGAAAACTTTAGAGATTAAAGAGTCCGGTTGCGTTAACAGTTTCCAACCTTGTTTGGCTAGGAGAGCAAGGTTGAAAGCTTCCAAATCTCTAAAACCGATGCCTCCCACGCCTTTAGCTTGACACATTTTATTCCATGAAACCCAATGAAGTTTTCTCTCATTTGATTTCTGCCCCCACCAAAAATTTGATAAAATTTTGTTAATCTCCTTTCCCAAGCTTTTCGGTAGAAGGAAACAAGACATCGCAAAAACCGGGATTGCCATTGCAATACTTTTGATAAGCACCTCTCTCCCCCCATCGATAGGAGGATCTCTTTCCATCCCGCAACCTTTTGACGAACTTTGGAATAAATATCATTAAAAGTTTCCCTTTTAGATTTGTTGATTAGAGCCGGTAATCCGAGATATTTATCTTGACCGCCAACATGAGAAACCTCAAGAATATTCATCACCACGTCTCTTAATCTCATCGGAGTATTTCTACTAAAGAAAATTGAAGATTTGGTGAAATTAATAAGCTGCCCAGAAGCTTGGCAGTAAACTTGCAGTATGCGTTTCACATTTGAAGCTTGAAAATGAGATGCCTGCACAAACAAAAGCGAGTCATCCGCAAATAAGAGATGAGAAATAGAGGGACTCTGAGGTGCTATACAGACACCGGATATCAACTGATTCCTCTCTGCTTGCAAAAGCAGTGCAGAGAAACATTCCGCACACATAATAAAAATAAGAGGTGACAGTGGGTCTCCTTGCCGAAGGCCTCTAGAAGGAGAGATAAAACCGTGCACATCCCCATTAAAATTAAGAGAGTACGTAACTGAAGAAATACACTCCATGATCCATTTAATCCAAACAAAGTGAAAACCCATCTTTCGGAGAACTCGTTTAACAAAGATCCACTCTATCCTCTCGTAAGCCTTACTCATGTCGAGTTTCAAGGCGAGTTCGTAACTTTGATTTCCCCTACGAGTCTTAAGGTGGTGTGTAAGTTCATGAGCCAAAATGATGTTGTCCGATATATTTCTACCTTTAGTGAAGGCACTTTGGTTTTCGCTAATGATATTGGGAATGATCTTTTGAAGTCTGTTAGTGAGCAGCCGAGATAGAATCTTGTAGTAAACCGGGCAAAGGCTAATCGGTCTGAGATCCGCCATAGAAACCAGAGTTTGAACTTTAGGAATTAGGGTAATGGAAGTGTGGTTAATTCCTTGAGGCAGCCTGTTTCCTTCAAAAAAGGACTTGATACCTGCACAAACATCGCTTTTTACTACCTCCCAATTCGCTTGGAAAAATAAGCCGGTCATACCATCGAGTCCCGGAGCCTTATCCGGATCAATTGCGAAAGCTGCCTTGCGGATTTCATCCTCTGAAAAAGGACGGATCAATTGCCTGTTCATAACCTGCGTGACTTTTGGAGTAATTCCAGCCGTTGCCCTTGCAATATCTTCATGATTCGGTCTACAAGTTTTGTAAATGTTTTTAAAATAATCCAAGGCAATGGCAATAATTCCACTCTGATCCTTGCAGCTATTTCCATCTCCATCATTTAGCTGCATAATGTTATTTTTCCTCCTCCGTTGAATGACTTTAGCGTGAAAATAAGACGTGTTTTTATCGCCCCATTTCAGCCAATTTGTTCTGGCCTTTTGAGCCCAGAACTGCTCCTCCCGCTGTACCTCAACCGATAGCTTATCTTCGAGCTCTCTGATCTTTGCAGCATGATCTTCGAAACCTCTCTTATGTAAGTTCTCCAGCTCTCTTTTGATATCTACCATATTCTGCCTTGCATTCAGTTTTTTGGACCTCGACCAGTTAGATAGCCCCACTTTAGAAGCTTTAATATTTCGGTGGACTCTCAAAAGAGGATTGCTGCTAGAAAAGTTTTATGGATTCCAAGCTTCGGTAATAATTTCTTTAGCTTCTCTATTATTAGACCAGCGACCATCGTAATGGAACCGTCTTCTTCTCTTCAAAATGTCCGGAGCTGAGATCAATAAAAGCAGCCTATGATCTGATCCTAATTCATCCAAATGTAAGACTGAACAAGATGGGTAATGACTAAACCAATCACTAGAAGCCAGGAACCTATCAAGGCGCATCTGGATGTTATCAGAACTAACTCTCCTGTTGTTCCAAGTAAAAGGATGTCCCTTGAAACGCAGGTCTTGTAGTCTAGCTTTATCAACAAAATCATTGAGTTCTTCCCGTCTACGAAGGCAAATCGGTAAACCTCCTGATTTTTCGCAATTCAAACTTATACAATTCAGATCACCCCCAAAAATAACACCACCATTCAAAGATAGGATATAGTGTTCTAAATAAATCAGTTGAGACAAACGATCAACATGAGAAGGCGACAAGTAAACACCAATAAAGTTCCAAGCTATATTATCATCTTCGTTAACCACAGTACAATGAACGAAAAACTCCTGAAAACATATAACACTAACATTACAGCTACTAATCCAAGCCACAGCTAAACCACCAGACAAGCCAGACGGATCAAACACACTAACATTGTTAAAACCACACTTACGACATAAACTAGTAACTTTAGAACCAACATTTTTAGTTTCGGAAAGAAAAATCATACATGGGGAATGGGATTTCGAAATCCCTGCAAGGTGATGAATTGTCAGTGGGTTCCCCAACCCCTGACAATTCCAGCTCAAGATCTTCATAATTCAAATTGGGGTCCATATCGGCTGGAACCCTCCTCTTCCCCAACTTCTCTAGTTCTTTTGTCTTGCTGCATAAAAGCCATTTCCAGAAAGCTAATATGGAGTTGTGTGGTGAAGAAAGTGTAGCCGTTAGAAAGAAGGGTACAGGGTTTAAAAGAGGATTTGGTTGAGTTTGGATTTAAAAAGAAGAGAGAACTGAGTTTTGGTAGGGAGAAAATGAGATGGAAAAGTAATTGAGAGGGAAAAGAATTATTGAGAGATGGACAGTGGGTAGCAACAATTGACCAGGGTGGAGCAAGAAGAAAGAACAGGGATAAACCCTTAGAAAGAACAGGGATAAACCCTAGAAAAAAATGAATGATGATGATGATGAAGATGACATTTACCGTGTCCTATTTGGTGGCAGGTTATAAATTATAATGGTGTGTGGTTGTTTAATCGATGCTAGTTGGAGAATGGAAAGTTGGCTAGTGATAGAAGTTAATTTGGTTATGCTCTTTTGCAGAGCTCCATTTATCTTAATTTAATCTTATTATTTATGTATTTAATTATATTCTCAGCCCATCAGTTAAGATTGAATTACATACCAAATATGATTCTAAAGGTAAAGAATAAATTTCAAAAAAATAATCAAAACATATAAAAGGTATTTGAAAAAAATATTTAATACATTTTGAATATATGTTCAATACAACATCGATACATAATTAATACATTTGTTATACATATTTGATACATTTTCGGTACATCGTTCAATCTTTTAAACCCTTTTTTATTCTTTTATCAATTTAATTTAATCAACCGACTAATTTGATCAATTGTTTTTATATATTGAAAATTTTAGTTTATTTGATTAGTATTACTACATATATTTTTTATACATATTTGATATATCTTTTGATACATTTATTGTAGTAATATAACAAATACATTTTTGATACATCGCTGATACAATCATTGTAATTTTTGGTATAAATAGATGGATGATTGGTCAAAATTTTATAAATTTGTGATAAATATTTGATACATTTTCGATACATATTTGATTCTGATACATATCAGATACATATTTGATTTTTTTTTCCGATACACATTTGATACATCATCATATCTTTTGATACATTTATTGTAGTAATGTAACTAATACATTTTTATACATCTCTAATACAATTATTATTAGTTTGTAATTTTTGGTATAAATAGATGGATGATTGGTTAAAATTTTATAAATTTGTGAAATATATTTGATACATTTCCGATACATATTTGATTCTGATACATATCAGATACATATTCGATTTTTTTCGATACATGTTTGATACATCATCTCCGATACAAATATTTTGCATCTCTGATATATTTTTGGTACATATTCGATGTTCAAACCCTTTTCTTATTTTTTGTACATTTTTTTAAGTTTATTATATATATTTTTTATACATAATTGATACACTTTTACGACGTAATGAAATTTTTTATTATATGTATGACATATATTTTTTTATACATATTTGATACATCAATAATATATAATTTATAAATAAAAAATATATTATTCATGCCTCAAACCCGTATTTAATATATAAATAATATATTTGATAAATAATTTATAAAATTACATTTTTAAAAAAATTATATTAATTACGAATTTTTTCCTTTTAAAATTTAAAATATATATTTTGAAATTGAAATTGAAATTAATCTTAATTAGTTTTTAAAATAAAAAAAAATAAGAAACAAGTGAGCAGGTGCACTTTGTTTAACTGGGCCATTTGTTTCTATCACGTGGGCTATTTGTTTAGTTTCTATCACGTGGGCCATTTGTTTAACTGAGCAGGTGCACCAAAGTGCACCTGCTGATGCACGATGACATCAGCTCAGACGATGATGTCAACACAAATGGTATAGGTGAAATATTTTAAGGAAAGATGGTATAGTTGTAATAAATGGTGAAACTATTGTATATGGTGAAAATGAAGGATTTTTTATGGTATTTTTGTGAATTTCTCATTTTTTTATACTGAATTTATTTTTCTTTTGATTTTATAATAACTATAATTAAATAATTAACTTAATTTTATTAATAATATCTTTAAAAATAATAAGATGGAAATTAAAATAATAATATATCGACCAAATGCAGTATTTTTATTTTGTAGTTCAATGAAACTAAAAGATAGATATTCCTACTAATCTGGAGAAAATTTAGTTATTTTCTACATAATAAAAACTAAATTGGAGATAATTTAGCTATCTATTGTAATTAAGACTTTAATTACAATATATGTTTAGTGATTAATTAAATAATTAATTAGTTAATGACTATAAAACCATTATTTAGTAATAAACTGAATAATCAGTAAATTTGCCTGTCCCCCCCATCCGTGCTTATATATATATATTATGTTTTTAATTAAATATTATTATTAAATATCAATAATATTTACTTAAAATTATGTTTATTAAAATTTCATAAAATTAAAAATTATTATGATTATAATTAAACAAATTTGTTGTATTTTGTAGATAATATTTTAAAGTTTTTTTTTACAATGAATTGTGTAAAATTAATAAAGGAATTATAGTTTTAAACATATGTTTGTAAAATTTTAAAGAGATAATTATATTTAGGGTTAATTGCAAATTAATACACAAACTTTATCCTAATTTGCAATTACAACACAAACTTCAAAATTTGGCATATTGGTACACCGATTTTCATTTTTTGGCGAATTGATACACCGAACTGGAAAAACGCTAACGTGGACATTGTCATATAAAGCCACGTGTTGTTGTATGATTGGTCGGTGTACTAATTTGCCAAAAAAATGAAAGTTGGTGTATTAAATTGCCAAGTTTCAAAGTTCGTGTTGTAATTGCAAATTAGGGTAAAGTTCGTGTATTAGTTTGCAATTAACCCTTATATTTACTACAAATTATATTCAATTTTTATTACTAAATTTATATAAAAATAAATATATCAAGTTATAGTAGATATCATATATTATAGTGATACATTAATTAATAATGTTAATAAACATAGAGTACATACACTCCAATAGTAAATATATAAAGAGGTAAAATAAGTAACTTTAAGTATTTGAATTATTGAACTAAAAATTTGAATGGTTAAACTTAGTGGGTTTTAATTAATATAGATAAATTAGACATATACGGAGATTAAATTAATTATAATTTTTTTATAAATAGTAGAATCCATATAAAAGACACATATAAAAAATTAAATTAAATAATTTTTTTCTATAAAGTTTAGTTTACTTAAAATTTTGATACAAAGAAAGTATAAAACATAATTATGTCTAAAAATTAATGTTGTATCATTATAAGAAATTCTTGAAAAGATGTAGCTATTAATTTATATGTAATTAATAACAAATTTAGCTATTTACTGCAACTTAAATGTAAAATTATTTTTCGTAATAGATATTGGTTTTATGGGAAAAAAGCTCAAATAATTAAATTAATTAAATTAAATAATTTTAATAAAATAATATAGACACCAGTTGGATTGAAAGTTTTAAAAATCCATAAATTTTACTAAATTCATAGATTTTAAATTAATGAAATGTGTAGTTTTTGGATTTGTAAATTTCACCGTTTAAAATGAATATAAATTTATGATTTTATAGAGATATATTTGAAATAATTAGATGTTAACATAATTCATAAAAAATGATGTATTTCAATTTTTGTACCCATGAGGTGGGAATTAAGAAATTTAAATCCATAAATACTCGCATCATTTTTTCCGTACTAAACAATTCATTTCGCTGAAATGTTTGAAATTGTGCAAATCAATGAGTTTTATTCTTCTAAAATTCCTCAATCTAAACAGTGTCATAATATAAACTATTACAAAAAATCCATCATCATTGTATAACTATTGATTATAATTTATGATATTATATACTTATAAAATTTAGATAATATTTACATATTCAATATTCAATTAGTTAATAATTTTTGTAAATTAATTTTATTTTGCATTATATAATTAATATTCTATTTTTCTTTGTTAAAATTAAAATTTAGATAATTTTTTATTAATTAAATTATTTTAACATTATTTTATAATATATCTCCATATTTCAAAGGTTTTTTTTTCGTTCATTTCTACCTCGGTGGAATTCATATTTATTGATGCACCTTTTAAACAGTAATAATTAAGGTGTATACTTATATTTTAATAAAATACTAATTTTTAGAAATATAATATTTCATATTTTAAATAAAATAGTATGCTCATTAATAATATTTTAATTAAAAATTCTATTAATTTAACATTTGCATTTTATGAATGATATGCCAAAGAAACGCTTGGCCATTTTACTAGTTAAGCATTAAAATTTATTTGAATGAAATTATAATCATTTTCTATCTTATTACTATAAATATTAGAAAGCATAAAATTATTAAGTTTTTTAGGAACAAAGGATCAATTTGTCCCCTCAATTTACAACAAAATATCAAAAATGTCATTTTTAATAAAACCTTCAACTTGGTAGTTTGTCTCATTTTCCCCTTTACTACACGCGTGTATTCTACGTAAGTCCGAAAAACACGATGTGTTATCTTTTTAGGGGTGAACGACGGTCATATTTGTCATTGAACCGCACTGAAATCTAAAACCGTTCAGTTTTAAAAAAATTGGTCTCCGAACTGAATTGATCAAAATAACGTTAAAACCAAACTTAATTGAACCAAAAATGGTTCTGTTCAGTTCGGCCAGGAACTGAAATATTTCTTTTGCATGATTTATAGAAAAAAAAAACCTAGTTTCTGTAAAAAAAAAAAACAATTAGAAAGAAGATGGAAAAATTTAACAGTTTAGCTTTTCTTAATCTAAAACTACAAAAACATATAAGTCTAATATATTATTGAAAAGTACATAAAATAATGCTAGCAATTATCAAATTCAGTATTATAATTGAAGCCTTGACGAATTACAGAAAAAAAAAAATCAAACACAATGGAAAAAAGAAGTGGATGGCGGGACGATAGAAAAAAAAAAGAAGAATGGATTATTGGGTCTGGAGTTATTGGATGAGGTATTGTAAATGTATATATATAAAAATTTAAAAAGACGTAGTTTTGAAATTCGTCGGTTCGGTAAGTATAGTTATTTTTTTGTCAAAATTGATAGGAGTAGAGATACTCCTATATTTAGGTGCGTTTATGGTTTGATATATGCATATTTCTATATGTTTTTAAGTTGTTTTGTCATCTTATTAGCATTATGAGATTTTCAGGATAAATGTGCGTATACTGAGGATATCGGGACTAAATTGGTGAAATTCAGAAGCTATTCGACGTTGGAATGAATCGGAGCTGAGTTGCAGAATCAATGATTGATTTTCTGATGCAAATCAGGTTGTATGCGGGCGCACAAACTTGATATGCGGGCGCGTATCTTTTGTATGCGGGCGCATAAAACTTGTAAGAGGGCGCATACTTGTTCAGAATCTGAAGAATGCAACATTTAGATGTGCGGGCGCGTTTAGCTGTTATGCGGGCGCATACATAGGATTGTGCGGGCGCGTAGTTCTAGTATGCGGGCGCACATGACGGCAGAAATTGACGAAAATTGGACAAAAATACCCCGACATGTCACCGATCTTCACCAAATTCAAGGACGTTTCTGGGTTTTCATAGGAATTCGACCTAAAGTCAGTAGCTAAGGAGGAAGACATATAAATAGCACTTTTTACATCATAATTAGGGTTGGCTTATCATTGTATTAGACCTAAACATTAGATTAGCTTATTTCAAGTTTCGTTCATCGTTTTCTTGTTGAATTTTCTGGATTATTCTTCATTATTATTGTGGAATCTATTGCGACTAAGGTACAGTTATTTTAGAGAGATCTATATCATTGTTATCTTTTCCATTATGAATTCTATTGATTTTATTGTTGAATTATCTTTGATAATGAGTAGCTAAACCCTTAATTGGGGATTATTAACTGAATTATGTTTATTTAATTGAATTGGATTTATGGATTATTGTTCAAATTGTATGTTAATTGTGTTCTTAATGCTTAGTTTAATCTGATCAACTAGACTATTGCCTTGTGTTTTGGTTTTGACTCGAGAGAGCTAAATTGAGATAGACCACAACAATTAACAACGTAGGAATTAATTACGCGAGAGTGAATTGATGATTACGTGTTCTTAGGGTTTGCTTAATAAACGCCATTTGATTAATTAATTAGGTTGATTATAACACGAGAGTGAGTGATTTGTCTATTAGTTGGTGTGTGTGCGTTTTTGCCTGTAGCGACTTGAGAGAGCGATATAGGTGGTTTAGAATAGCCTGAACTGCAGTTAAAACTAAATCCATAACCAATTTATTGAATAACATAAGTATAGTTAGTAATCCCTGATTTCCTTCTCATAGTTTCTTCTTAGTTTAATTTCAGCTTATTAAATTCAAGTTTTAGTCTATTTTAGTTATTATTATTGTTTTTAGTTTATTTAGTCTATTTAGTTTAATTACATCATTCAAATTATCTTGCTAACTATCCAAATCGAGTCTCCTAATTGGTTGTCTTTAGTAGCTTTCCTTGTGGGTACGATATCCGGACTTTACAGTTTATATTACGAGTTGACACTGAACGCTTGCAGTATTTTGTCAACAAAAATCAAAAACCAAACCGAATAACCGAATTTCTAATTTTTGTGACAAAAAACCGAATAATTTTGAATTTATATTTTTGTTTGGTTAATTTGATTCAGTTCGGTTATTCAGTTTTAACCGTTTAATGCTCACCCCTATACCAGTTAATGGAAAAATATACATATACACCCTTTAATTCTATCTCAAAGAGTACTTAAAAATTTAAACTCAAACTTGCCGTGACTCGGCTCTTAATATTCTGAAAATTGAACAAATGAACCTTTTCACTTCCATTAAGAATTAAACTTCTTCTGCATCTCACAGTAGCCCGTGGAGCTTGCGATCTTTCTTTTTCTCTCGTCATCAATGTTAATGTAATTTTACACTATGTCCATCAACTTAGTGTAGCTCTTTACCGGGTTTTTGATCAAGTTATCTTTGAAAGCCATCATAGTGGAGTTCTATTTCATTATTTCAATTTTCATGTCATCGTTTAAATCCTTAATTGTTATTACATGTTCATTGAATCGTGTCACGAACTTTTTTAGACCTTTATATGGCTTATAATAGCATTGTTTTTAAGTCACTGGACTTCCTCTTTCTTTATATGCTAGAGGCGAAGGGTGTCATGATTGTTATAACCAATTCATTAGAATTGTTGAGCAAATCTTCTTTTAGACTTGTCAACCCTTCCAAAGTTGTCAAATATATTTACACATTGATGTCTCATATACGCTTTACACTTTCATGGTTACCTGAAAACATATCAGATGGGTCATTGGGTTACCCTCTCCATCATTGTTATCTAATTGGGATTTGACACATAGTTGGAAAAGGTTCATCCCTAATTGCTCAAGTTACAGGGAAACCGATATGCAAGAATTCTGCCACCCTTGTTTCACATGGGCCTTTTTTTTACTTTTCAATCTCGATCCTCATCATGTACGATATAGCTTGATCCAAAGTTTGTCTCCATCTAGATTTGGTGTACGAGTAGAGGATGCTTTTGGCATGTTCTTTCATGTTTGGTCTCTACTGCTCGAGCTGAAAACGTTTTACTATAGGTGCTCGATTATTCTGATTATCTTTTGCTATGGATTGTCTTATTGCTCGCCTTATCCCCAATTCTTGCCGTGACGCATATTTTAATATTCTGAAAATTGAACAAATGAACCTTTTCACTTCCATTACGAATTAAACTTCTTATGTATGGTAATGCCCCATAAGTTTAAAGTCGTCAAAGCGGACTACACATCTTGTTTAGAATGGCTGAAATGATGAGATTAAAGGATTATCGACATAGCAAAATGAAATAAGTCTCAAGTAGGTCGGTTTTAAGATTTTAATAAGGAAATTGGAATGTTGGAATTTGATAAAAGAAGTGAAATCGGGGCTAGGGAAATTCTAAGAGAAATGTTATAAATAAAGTTTAAAGTCCTGAATTAATAATTATTATATTAATACTCGAGAATTATATTTAAAAGATTATCGACAGGGATTATAAGTTATGAAGTCGTTTTATTTATTCGGGTATGAATAATAGGTAAGTAATTGGGTTAAAGTGTATAATTGACCACTTTGGTTAAAAGAAAAGATAAAAGGATTAATTGTATTAATTAAGGAATTGAAGAACCAAAAGAAAAAATTTGCCAAAGTATACAAAGCTGTAATCCCCCATACCTCTATGACGTCAATTGTTGACGTATGACGTGTGAATTGTCAGCATCTTCTCATGGCACGTGTGATATATAAAGTGTTAAGTGAAATCAAAGTTATATGGACCACGGATAGAATGGAATTCTGTAAATTCTTAAGATGAGATGAATATGTACGAGTCATGTATGAAGTGGCATGGTGAGTGTTCAAGTTAGAGTTGATTCGAAATCATTTCGATGCAGTTTTAAGAAGTTTTCAGGACAGTGCGCAGGTGCTGCCTACACACTGACACTGTTTAGTAAAACGACGATCTCTCCCAATTGAACCATTGGATCGAGATGAAATTTGACAGAGGCGTTCCTAAGAGGTAAATCTATAAACCGACTGTTGGAAATTTTAATCTGGCAAGTTTTGAGTAGTGTGCGAACGCACACCCTGAAATTTAAGGAGTGTGCGAACGCACACTCAATGTGTGTGAACGCACACTTACTAGGTCGGCAGCAGGGGTATAAATAGCCCCAATTTCGTGAAATCAGATCAAATCATCATTTTTGCTCGACCTAAACGTATAAAATTTAGGGTTTCTTCATTCCTTCACCAAATTCAACGATTCTTTCTCCAATCTTTCAGGAATTTGATCCTCTATCATCTAAGAGATTAAAATCAAGGTGAGGAATCTGATTTTGGGGGATTTTATTACGTTCATGGGCTGTTTGTGTATATTAGTTAAGTACGGAACTAAATTACTTTTGACGTTTTTGATGTAATTTGGATTGATATGCATGTTAAACCCATTCCGATAGCGGAATTCGGCGTTGTAGTAGGACAGTTTTGGCCCGAGAGGAAGGTTTTAGGGCTGTACGCTGCACAGAGAAGCTGTGCAAGCGCACAACCACTGTGCGCGAACGCACAGTCTTCCTTATGAGGACTGTGCGAACGCACACGAGGCCCGTGAGAACGCACAAGCAGACCGTGCGAGCGCACAGTCTGTTATGTCGCCATATAAGTATTTTGTTTGGCAACTCCTTGACGTTTTTGACCCATGGTGGCATCGTACACTCGAGGGTGATTTGAATGGATTAAAGGGATAATCAAAGAAGTCTTGGATTAAGAATAATTAGGATTTTAAATCTCGAAAGTGTATGAAATCCTTAAAGTAAAGTGGAACAAGAAAACATAATTTCTGGTTTAGTCCTAGACCTAGGGTTTCATAGTAAGTTTGCATTTATGAATTAAACCATTATGATACTATGATGTAACTGTTGACTCAACGAACTACGAGATTAACGAGTTCAAGTATTCGGGGGAATCAATCAACATATTTATATATAGCTGTGGTGGATAGCGTTTACTATGAGTACACTTTATTACTCGTAGATACTCATAAATCCAAGTATTTTCATATACTAAAGGTTGTATGAATAATATACTTTATGTTTGGATCGTATGTTGTTTGGTATGTTGAAAAGTATTATGCTATTTATGTTTTGAAATGTTTGTTTACCAAAAATATGTCATTTTAAGAATATCATAATTATATGATAGATAATTCAAGTATTAAAAGTACGGGGAAAGGGCGAAGTAAATATAATAATCGAATATCGATAAAGGATAAACCAAGCATAATACATAATATCCAATATTGAACAATAAACAAGTAAGGAAATATAGTACGTTCCTATACGTACTATTAATTATAATGAATACCCATACGTGCGTGTGTTATGGATGTATGCTTGTAGATTGTATTGTGCATGTCATGGTCCAAATACAGATCAATATAACTAGAAATAAAGTACCGGAACAGTCAACAAAAGCAACAAAAAAGTTGTGCTGTTATATACTCCATAATACGTTCTGAGACACGAGGTGTCCCGGTAGGATTATCCCAAAACCTGCATCTCACTAGCATTCAATAAAAGTTCTCGGGACTCATATGAAAATAAAAGTCAAACAGAAAGTACTGAGAACCAATTATGTAAACAATAATCATGACAGGAGAAATAAGATGCATCAGTTGGCTTTGCTATCGATGTCAGGTGATCGAAATACATCGGTTGGCTTTGCTATCGATGTCAGGTAATTGTAATACATCGGTTGTCTTTGCTATCGATGTCAGGTATACGTATACATCAGTTGGCGTTGCTATCGATGTCAGGAAAATAAAGTTAAAGAAATGTAACTAGAAACGAAAGATATCGAACACGAATAAAGAACGAAATACTTATATGATAGTTTTGAAGGTATACGGTATGTGAGTTTAAATGAAGTAAGAGTTTTGGTATGAATTATCTTTATCTTAAGTATGATTTGAAAAGACTTTATTTTACATAAAATGTATTTAAAATGTTTTCACCCTTTATGTAATATTTACTTGTAATATTTTGTACTCACTCGGTTTTATACTAACCCCGTTGTTCCTCCAAATTTTTCAGGTTTAGTAAGTTATGATCTGAAGAAGTAAGCTTCCGAAGTTTTCATTCCTCGGGAGTCACTTTATGCAAGATTTGAAATAAAGATCGTTGTTCTAGAAGTCCGCATTAGACTAGAGTTTGTTTGACCATGTAATTATATTTAAGCGTTTTAACTCTGATGCTTTTATAAATGGGGTCACATGTATTATGAAATTATTTTATGAATAAAAATATATTTTGAAAAGCGACATATTTATTGTAGTTTTAGGCTTGCTACAGGTTTTGGAGCTACCACTCCCATTCCCTAGCGCCGGTCGCGGTTTAATAATTTGGGTCGTGACAAAAGCATTGTATATGAATTAAGTTTAGAACACAATCCAGAACAAGTACATCTTCTTCACCGCAAACCATCGCAAGGCTAGGGTTTTTATGTTTCGTATCGGAATTGAGCAATTCTTGCGTCGTTGAATTAAGAAATCGATCCTCTATCATCCAGAAGCTTTAAGTCAAGGTAAGATTGTTGTTTTAGGGTTGAGAATTAAGGTTTTGCGTGCTGTTTTAGAAAAAGGGTTTGCAGTTGGATCGAAAACGCTATAACCTAGTCGTTTTATCGATTTTATGACGTTTAAGGATAGTATTGAGTTAGGTATTGATGATAGATCGAGTTTTGAGCGTTCCGGCACGTCGGGAACAGTTCAAAATGAAAATTCTGAGGCTGTGCAGACGCACACCTTAGCAAATTTTTGCGAACGCATAGTGCTAACTGTGCGGTTGCACAGCTGGAAGAAAGATCATATAGGGCACTTTCTCCCTCCCTCGACCCGTGCATTCGATTCTAACTTGACCAAATATTGAAAAATTATCGAGGACTCTCTGATTAAGTATAAAAGATGAACCATAGAACTAAGAAAGAGGTTATCAAGTTAATACGATATGATTATCAAGTTAAAAGCTTATAATCGAATCAATGGTTAAGAGTACAAGTGTTTGCAAAGTTGAGTTCTTAAGTAGACCAAGCCTCCAAAACCCTCTGCCTAAAATCCTGGCCTAGTCTCGATCGAGACACTTCCATAAGTGATAGTCTCGATCGAGACATGGCCTTTTCAAGCATTATCGCTTCGATTCTTTGCTTTAAGACTTTTCTCCTTCGTCGGTTCGTTGATTCTTCACACTTTTGAACCAAAAGTGCTCCAAAACGCTCCCTTGTCCCTTAAAATCTCACACATGCAATAAGGCACACAAACACCTCAAAATGCACAATAAACTACAAGAAAGTGTAGTAAAAGCAACTCAAACACATAGGAGTATTCTACTCCTATCAGTAACATGATGGTTTAATAAAATGTTGCAAATTCGTTTTCAGTGATAACATGTTAAACGATCACATGTTATAATTTGTTATATGTTGGGTTGATATTGCGGGGAAAGGCATACATATGTGGTTCAGGGTTGTGTGAGAGTCATAACCTGATTACATGGTGTTATTCTTATATGCCTCGCATGTTTGATTTGAGATATGCATGCTTGTTGTTCGATCTTTATTGTTGTGTTGTGTGGATAGCATGCAAGATTGTTTTGGCGTAGTCTCATTTATGGTGATATGTGTTGTTGTGAGTCAAACCGTAGTGTTGACCTTCATTTTGGTTTTTAGGATGCCGAGATCTGGTAGTGGTGGGATTGGTGCATCGATTTACAAGGATTAGGATCATTTGAGGAATGATGTAGTGGAGATTGAGAGTGACCTGTCGGAATAGTTGGATGGTTCTGGACAAGAGACCAATGGTGGTCTGTGAGGAAGATACATTGGTTTGAACTTAGCTAAACATCGGGAGAATATATCGGCGCGCAGGGATACTTTCTTTGAGTTGAGGTTTCAGCGTAGGGTGCTTAGGATCAAGTTACCAAGGTTAAACAATTGGAGGATTAGGATGACCATCGGTTGGATGTTTTGAGGAAAGATTTAGAGTCTCTAGGGGTGATCGCATAGTGGCAGAATACACCAACAATTTCACTGGGCTGAACGGTGCCATAACCGAGCCGATGGCGGATTTTGTGGAGGTTAATGTTCGGTGTAGTTTTGGTCTTGGATTGGAGTATGCTAGTTTGATGAAATTGGTCAACTCACATATCACGACTGTGATTTGCGCAACATAGGAGAAAGAGAAAGATATGATGTCTCAGAATGCAGCTCAACGGGAAAGAGAAAATAGGATGAATGGTAACGAAGATGGTGCGGGGACACCGAGGGTTGATCAAGAAGTGAACAGTCGTCAAGCACGTGATGAGGGAAAGTCGGTAGCTGGACAGTCTCGCGGCGGCAAGAAAGACTATGCGACGAGTTATTATTTATTTTTAAGTAGTAATTTTTTTTTGATTTAAGGTAAGTTAAATATATTTAATTATTCGATTGTATTTTTCAAAGTTTTATCATACGGTTTAATTTATGATTAAATATTATGAGGATCGAGAAATATTTCGAGGTTTCGAGTGCACTTCTCATGGATTAAAATGTCTAGAAAATGTTTTCTCAATGTTTTGATTTCAAATATGAAATTGTTTTGTTTTAATATTTGAAATATTTTAACACGTAATTATGCTCAGACATGCCACATATATAATTATATTTGACACGATTAATGCTCACTAATATAAAGAAAATAATAAATTGATTCATGCCAAAATAGAACATACATCACGACATTAGAATGATAGGGTTGGATGCAACTCTTTGGAAATGAGAGTCGTCGTCATTCTGACGCATAATTATGTAAAATGGTTTTTGTCGACAAATCAGTTTTGAAAAGTTTTTTTAAAAAGGAACTCGCGAGTCACGTTTTGATAAACGTCTTTTAAAGTTGTTGAATTTCAAAAAAAATTGAAGTTTGTACCGAAATGTATCTAGATATATACTCTGTGATGATAGTGGTATATAAGGACGAATGATATAGAGTATGATCGGTTTTATGATTGCACTCGAGTATCTAACTCTTTTAATGTGATTGGATTCTCTTAAAAAAATGATCACTAATATAAGATTTAATGTTTATTTAATTCTAAATTTAGCATTTATTGTGATTATAACTAAATCTTACTTTTAATAATTTTATTCTAAAAAGATTACTTTCTTAAATTGGTAATATTTTTTGTTTATCAAATCTAGTGTAGATATTAAACAATTAATAAAATCACTTGTTAATTTTGTTAAGTAAGATAAGCATAATGAAATCAAGAGTTTTTCACATATTCATATAAAGACAAAAAATTTAAGATTATTTATATATAAAATTTGAATCTTTAGAGTTTATTGTAATTCAAGTACATCATTTAACACTTGCATAAATAATTCATTTTTTGTATAAAAAAGTCTACTATTTTATTTTTTTAGCAGTTTACCGCCCAAATGCCGTATTTAATATCGTTTTAGTCATTTAAAAAGGCCAAAAGACGTCGTTTTTTACGGAAGAAATGCCTTGATTATACGATGAAAAATTTAGAAAGGTTAAATATGGCGAACCACATTTTGAATAATGTATATTTTGAATAATGTGCTTAAGACGGAAAAATATAAAAATAAAATAAACTCTTTCTCTCTTTCCAAAAATAGTATATACTAGATATTTGGTATAGCAGACACTACAAAAAATTTGGCTTCTTGTGACGAATAAAATTTATCATGTTAAGCCCAAAATTTGTCACAACAACGTTATTGTGACTACTTTGTGACGAATTTTGTTGGTCACAACAAACAAGTCACAATAAGTCAATTTTATAGTTTGTCACCATAAATTTTCTATTGTGATAAAATTGTTTTGTCATATTCATATTTATTGTGACGAAAATGTATATCACAAGTAATCCAATGTTGTCAAAATTTGTCGTAATATACATCGACTTCTAGTGACAAAACGCTAATAACATGACAAAAAAATATTTATCACAATTCATATAAATTTGTCACTACATACACCGAGTTATTAGTGACAAAAAAATTATATGGTGATAAAACCATATTTATCACAATTAATATACATTTGTCACCACATACGCCGAGTTATTAGTGACAAAAAGATTGTGAAGTGACAAAAAAATATTTATCATAAGTAATCAATCATAAAGTGACGAAATTGATTGCCATAATAATTAATTAGTTGTGATAAATGTAATTTATCACAACAAGTAATTTAACATAATGTGACGAGATTAATTGTCATTATAATTAGGTAGTTGTGATAAATTTAATTTATCATAAGAAGTAATTTAACTTAACGTGACGAAATTAATTGTCATAATAATTAGTTAGTTGTGATAAATTTAATTTATCACAACACGTAATATAATGATAATGTGACAAAATTAATTGTCATTATAATTTGTCGACGGTGACAAATTTAATTTATCAAAATAAGTAATTTATCATAACGTGACGAAATTAATTATCATTATAATTTGTCAACAGTGACAAATTTAATTTATCACAACAAGTAAGTTATCATAACGTGACGAAATTAATTGTCATTATAATTAGTTAGCTGTGACAAAAATAATTTATCACAACAAGTAAGTTATCATAATGTGACGAAATTAATTGTCATTACAGTTTGTCATCGGTAACAAATATAATTTATCACAACAAATAATATATTATAACGTGACGAAATTAGTTGTCATTATAAGTTGTTAACGGTGACTAATTTAATTTATCACAAGAAGAAATTTATCATTACGTGACGAAATTAATTGTCATTATTATTAGGTAGCTGTAACAAAATTAATTTGTCACAACAAGCTATTATTTCCATTTTTATCGATACCAAAATAATTGAATACGGTAATTTGTTGCTAAAATCAATGAATAAAAAACAAAATCAATTCAATTTTTACATAAAATTATCAATGATTAAGTCTTTAATAACACTAAAATAACCGATCGTATGAAACATGTAAACTATTTGCTATAAAGAAAAGAAACTAAATTAGGCCTAACTTTTGATATAGGAGACGTCCATCTTCTTTCATTCAATTCCAATCTGCAAGAAAAAAAATACGTTTATTATATACACTTTTATTTTCAAACTGACATAATTAAGTGAATAATTTTCAAATTATAGAAAAAATTTAAAAGCGTAACGAATTAAAAAATATATTTAAGTAAGCCGTCACATACCAATCATTAGATGGTTCGTCATCAAGAGATTTTTCACAGCCATCGATACATGTTTCGTCGCCATCAATAGATATTTCCTCATCATCTTTTGCATTCAACATTTGTTGAACAAGATGCTTGAGTTTGCTATATGATTGAGAAATGTTATCAATTTTCACCTGTTGATTTTGAATTTGGTCATTTAGTTATTTAACTTGCTTTTTCAGTCTCAAACTTCTCTGCTTGTAAACGAGCTTCAAACTCTGATTCTTTAGCTGTTATCCGTTTGGCTCCATATTCGAGTCCACGAGCATAACCAGACTTCAGTATATCCAAAACCTTTTGTAGAATTTTCCTCCCATCAATTGCAACGCCTTCCTCGAGTGCTTTTGAGCGAATAGCTTCCATTTGTTCCTAATTAATTAAATATGCTTTAATAACACTTTATAAAATTGTGTTTAGATAACTATATATAAAAAAAGAACTTACGTATTTATCTCCAGCTTCTGGGTCAATCCATGAGCCGTCTTTTTTACGGTGTGCTTGACTGTAGAGCCTCATTTCAGGTGGCTCTTCATCAATGACTTCAGATGTTTCCTATAACGTTCATACAATTGATTAAAAACTAAATGATAAAGAATTTAAATACGAAATCAAAAACAGATTACATATAAACTCATATTTACCATTTCATTGTAACACCCCGTATTTTTCCGGCTTGTTACGATGAGTTTTTCAATGTGTTTTGGGTTGATGTTTGGTGGTTTAGTTCCTTTGAACTTTGGTTTGGGTTGCAAAATAGTTATTTCGATGTTTGAGCTTGTTTTGAGTGCGGTTTGGGCCGTGTGGATCGACCTTGGGCTTAAGGCCCAAAAATTTATATTTTTGGAAGCAGGGGGTGTATCACGGTCGTGACAGGAGCATCACGTTCGTGATACACCATCACGGGCGCGATTGAGACATCTTGGGCGCGACGCGGCACTGTAGGGTTCGCTGTTTTGCTATAAATAGCTCCTTAACTCGATTCTTTCAGCCCTTTTTCACCCTATCAGACCTAATGCGACCCTACACTCAGATAAACCCTATTTCTATCATTCCTTTATGATCCTTGGTGGTTTTTAACAATTGATTGGTGATTATATATTCGTTTTGCGATTTCTACGCGATTTGCTTGTGGTGTTCTTCGTTGGTGTGATTGTGACTCTTGTTGCTTCTTGTCCAGACCCTTCCCTAGGGTTTAATACTTATTTAATCTTGTTATTCTTCATTCTAAGGTAATGATTTCAATCTCTTATGTATTGGTGAATCGTTGTCATGTGTTTTGCGTAGAATGGCATGATTTAGGGTGTTTTGGAGTTTGGAACTTATTTTTCAATGGTCTGAGATTTATGATTTGAATAATATGTTTTAAATGGATTTGAATAATATGTTTTAAATGGATTTTAATATGATTATAATATGATGATGTATTATGATTGGAATTGGATTTGCATGATTTAAACAACGAATTGGCTAATTCTAGGTTTGTATGAAATTGATTCGTTTAATGATTTGTTAAAGTGTTGAATCTGAGTTATTTGGGATATTATGTGTTTGTGCTACAATGGCTAATGATCTAATGATTTAAGATCTAGAAGTGAGAATTGGGTTTGATCTATTTTGTAAAAATCTCTACGATTTGCGAAATTGACAATTTTATGAAAGTTAAACGCTATAATTGCAAAATGGTTTCAAATGCTATACCTACTGATATAATATATTCTAAGTGATGTTTTAAAGGTTTTAAATCAGTAATAACATACTTTGGTTTGTCGATTATTGGTTTTGAATCGTTTGGCTAGTTTAGGCAATTTTCGGCAAAATTGCCATGTTTGATTATTTGAGTGCTTTGGCTTAATTTTGGTTTTATCAAATTGTTAATGGCTGGAAACTTTGTTTATAAAACGGTTTTGAACACATATAAAAATATTAGTTTCATCTTAGGTTGTTGGGTTAAACAATTTGGTTAAAGGCATGTAAGGTGTTATATTGTGTGTATTGTTTTGGCTAAACTATTTTAGGTTCAAGATGAAACTTGAAAGGCGTTAAATCTTTTGATTCCATTTAAGTGGTGTATTTAAGTGTATGTACTTTGGGTGTTACTTGCCAAGTGTTGGCAAGTTATTTGGCTTATTTGCTTATCATGATTTTGGCATTATTAAGTTAGGGAATGAGTTCTTATTTTAAACTTAGTTTTATTTAAGGATCAGATTTACTATGGTTTTACTTTGGCTTATGGTTGGGTCGGGTTAGACTTGTGTCGCCCGACATGTTGTGTTGAGCTATACTACAGTTAAGGCTAGCACACTACTTTGGGAAAACTCTTGGATTTTGAAAGGACTATATAAGTATTTAAGAACTTTGATTTCGTTTTAAAAGATAAGAACTCACCTAAGCTTAACTTGCCTAATTTTGTTATTTGGTTTGTATGGATACTTTGGTTGTACCTTGGTTGTGTTTTGAAATGCTAGTCCTACGTGGTGTCTAGTAATCTTAGAGTTAGGGGTTGATCAGATTTTAACTTATATAATGTTTTAGACCCGTCGACTGCTCGTGTTACGGAGTCTACGCAGGGTTAGCTGTTTGCCAAGATTCACGTGGATAAGCAAGCAGTGAGTTTGTACTTGCTATTTACCGCTTTATTAAGTAAATTGCTATTTTAATATTAAGTATATGTACAGTACGTATATTTCGAACTGTTTTTGTATTATGGCTCTTAGTTGGAACATGCTACCTAATGGGCATCATTAGGACTGCGTGCGCACCGGTAATGATCTGGGAAAGATAATTATGGTAATGTGGTAACTCGGTGTGAGCATAGCTCTCGGGACCAAGTAGAGTAACTCGGTGTAGTTCGGCTCTCGGGACTCTGGTATAAGTGTGGTCAGTGGTAACTCGGTGTAGCTCAGCTCTCGGGACCAGACCTGTTGGATTATGTTTATTATTTAGAATTGTGGATTAGGGTTCCAACTATTATTCGTAATATCGTATTTAAACGTTTTAAACGGTTTTAAAGGTTTTCCACTTAATAAATGTAGATAGTGGTATAAACTCATCTCAGTATATCTGACCCCGTTGTTTTCCCAATTTTCCCCAGGGTTATGATCTGAGAGAGTCTGGTGATCTCCGCATTTACTTTTCCTCGGAGGTTTCTTTTATTTTAATAAAATTATAAAACTGTTTTATTCTTAGACCGCAATAGTAACTAGACGTCTTTATTATTATTATATTTTTGTCGGATTGGTTCGACTGATTTTTATTGCTTTGGCATGTTATATTATTTACATTGGTTGATGATAAACCTATTTTAGGCTCGGAATTGATTAAGCATGTTATATAACTGTTGAATATTATAACTGTTAGTTTTAGGCTGAAGTCTCGGTTGCCCCCGAGTATTGGTTTTCTGCAGGTTTATGTGTTTATGTGATAAATGGAAGGCTAGCTACGGGTTTCGGTACTACATTACCCATACCCTAGCGCCGGTCGCGATTCATGAAAATGGGTCGTGACAAAGTTGGTATCAGAGCTTTAGTTTCGAACTAAGGCCAAATAATTGCATGTTATGTGTTTATCGCTTTGAGGTATGTTAAGTGTTGTTGTTGTGTCATAGGATCTACTGCGGAATTAGGATTCAAGTCTTGTCTTTGAAACGTCATCATTTGTTTTCAAAACTGCCTACCTTCATCTATAGGGATGTTGAGTGTCGGTCTTATGTGTTACTGATGCCTTGCTTTGGAATGTTTACTGCTTATATATTGGCTGACTTGTTGGCTGTTGTGCCATATATGAGATATACTTTGAGCGATTTTTGTTGGCTGTTGTGCCATATATGAGATATACATTGGGTGATATTTTTGTCGGCTTTTGCACCTTATATGGTGTTTACTTCGGGTGACGTTTTGGTTGACTGTTGTGCCTTATATGGTGTCCACTTAGGGTGATGCTTTCTACGATGTTGTTCGTTATATGATTTTTACCTTGGGTGATTAGTTCTTGGCTTTTGCGCCTTCGATGATTTTGATTATAATTGGATTGTTTTCACCTTGTAGGTGAGCATAGTTTGGTTTTGCTGTGTGGTTGTGTGCCAAATAGGCTGGCACGTACTATGATACGTTAGGCGTTGGCCATATCTGGTTTTTAAAGGATTTTTGTGATAAATCTTTAAGTTTGTGTTGTGGCTACACGTTGTCTGGTCACGCGTTGGTTTCATGGTTTTATTGAGAAAACTATTTCGATTTGATTTGTGTTTTGACACGAGAATCGGAAGAGAAGTCTATCGTAAAAAAAAAAATATGTGTGTGATTTTTAAATACTTTTCAAGTAAGAACAATTTCTCGTATCTCAGAATCTTACGTTTGACTTGGTGTTGACAAACAGTTGTTTTCAAAAACAATATTATCACCGTATAGAAAATTCAATATTTGTGGCTGTTATTTTACCATGTTGTGGCATGTCGACGTTTGAAGCGTCGTTTGGTCATATGCTTGGTAATTTTGTTTGCTTGCTTAGGTGCTTACAGAATGATTATTTTATATCAAAGATTTTCTCTCTTATGTTTTTTCAAATGCTTTTAATTTTTGATACTTAGGTTGCTTGAGCTCTTATTTTGAAAATATTGTGTTTTTATTAAAATGTTTTTTGAATTTACAAATGTTTTGAATACGTTTTATAAAAGGTTATTTCGGGTTTGATAGGGGTTACCCAAATTTGGGAGTTGAGCTTGGTAGTTGTAATGACTCGGCTAACTCGATGGTTTTATGGATTGAGATACTTTAGAAATTTTAAAGCAATTGATTTAATTGAGGAGATATCTTCGGATATTGATTTTGTTTTTAACCGTGGGACTCAACTAAATTTGGAACTCTTCTGGTTGACTTTAAACTTCAAAATGAATTTTGATACGTACTTTTGAAAGATGATATATTTTATAGATTGATTTTGTTACGGAGATTCGAAAGCTTGTTGTAACATGTCTTGATTTTGTCTTTTAAGCATGTTATGATTATTTTCCTTAATGACATGATTGGTTGGTTTATGGTTGTATAATTTGTAATCTTTTGGTTTTGATTTGCATTGTATACCTCGCATGTTGGGTTGGACTATGTTGATTGTTTTTGTTTTACCTCGTCGTGCGGAGTAGCACGTGGGGTAATTTCTTTCAAGCATTCTTTTGGCCTAACCTTGATGTTTACTTTTGATTTGTGAGTCGAACCTTCGTTTAGACCCTGTATTGCTTTAGTTTCGGTTTCAGATTACGCTGGATTTGGTATGTTGTTTTGTTGGTCGAGGTCTTGAGGTTTCGATATTAGTAAGATGAACAAAGTGTTTCTTTGGTGGTTTTTGATTATCCAGGACAAGGATGTTGGAAATTCTTATTGGAAGAGATAGTTCAATGTATTTATAATACACTAGTGTTTTTCATCAAGATTGGATGATGCGATGCGGGAACTAGTGGTTTGTTTTGTAGAAATATATGTGATGTATTGTTTTCTTTGAGTTAAATTTAAGCTTAGTGGGAGTTTATTGTCGCATAAGAGATTTTATAATAGTTATCGGTTTAAATTGTTATGTTAGTATCATATGATTTGGTAGATTGCAAGTAAGGAGTTTGAGAAATGGTTTTGAGGGTATCGAATGCACATATCACAGAGTGTAATGTCTAGAAAATGGGTTATTGAGAAATTGATTTCAAATGAAAATTTGTGAAAGTATTTGAAATATTTTTATCACGTATTTGTGCCCAGACATATCATGAACATGCATTTTTGTATGTCACGAATAGGATATTGCATTGAGCACTGAGTATGTTCAAAAAAAATTATTGGTACTTGCATAGTAGTACATGCATCACGTGCATTGAAATGGTTAGAGTTGGATGCAACTCTTTGGGGATGAGAGGTGTCATCACCCTGGCGCACAATTATGTAAAGTGGATTTTGCAATAAAGTGTTTTTGAGAAAAATATTTTGAAACGAACTCGCGAGTCACCTTGGGATAAATGTATTTATGAAGTGGATGAATTTCAAATGGTTTGAAATTTTACCGAAAGGTAGTTAGACAAATACTCTTTGATGATGGTGCTGAATTGAGGACGAATACGTTATGATTGATCGGTTTGTAGTATCATAATTTTGTGTTTCGTAGGAAGTAGTAAATTGCACTCGAATTATTGTTGTAATAAGTATGATAGGATTTGGAGGTCAGATTGGAAGGCGTACGTGCTAACTTCCGAGTTGTGATTTGAGAGTTGTTGGATTAGGGGATTTGGTTATGCTCCATGTGCGTGTATATATTGTGATTTTAAAAGAAGTTTGGTTTTTACATGTTCGATTTTGTTTAAACATTTTGGTATACTCAAATAGAATATTGTGCGAGCGAGGATATTTTCAATATAAATTTATTTTCCCATTTTGACAAAGGATAAAATTTTATCAAGTTCGAATTAAAGAGGAAAAAAAATTGTTAGTTGAACGGTTTTATGGATTTGAAAAATTATTTGAAAGTAAGGTGTAACTGTAAATTCAAATACGAATGTTTTGAAAATTTTAATGTGTTCTCAAAACTGGAGTTTTCCCAACAGTAATAGTATTTTGTTTTTAAATAAAAAAGGAGTTATAAGATATTAAATTCTTTTAAAGAGAAGTGGGAAGTTGTAACGTTTTGTGATCTGAATTATTTACCTATAAGTTTGGTTTTGAGCATAACAAATGATCCGATTACTGGTGAATGTGATTTAGGTGAACTCTTGTTAGCAAGGTTACTGTAATATTTGGTGAAACAATTTTGAGAATTTCAGTTTGGCTCGGATTTATGAGTTAGCTAATTCGAGAAATCGTGATGAGTAGGTTTCGACAATAAAGGTTGGTTGATCGATACTGTTGGTTGTGAATTTTTGTTGTTGAAAATTTGATATCGTTTTGTTTGGTTGTTTAACCTTTTGTGTGCGGCATAGATTTAGTTTGTGAAACAAAATTGGTATGTATGTTGTATTTAATTAATTTAGGTAACTTCGGGCTGTATGCTTTCTTGGTATGAGTGGAAGAATCTTTCTGAATGGGTCGGTTTGTATGTAACTTGGAGATTTCGTCATCATAGATTAAAGTGATATATTTTTGGATTGTCGGTAGGTGTGTACGTGTTTATTGATTCGTTAAGATTGATGGTCTTGTCGAGCTTAGTCCTTGTCGTGTGTACAACTCAATTTTCATGATGCGTTAAAGTTGGCTGATTTATATTGGCGAGAACCTTATCTAGTTAATTTTGGACTAGACTGTTCGTTTGATATAACGAGTTTATTTATATCTTTGATATGGGATATTAGGTGTAGAGATGTTAAGTAGGTGACGAGTATTGCATGATGTTATTAATGGGGATTTTGAGGTTTTCATTTAAAGTGTTAGATTTTGATATTGTAAGAATTGCGATTTGAGTTTCGGGCTTGTCCTTGCACCTTGTCAAGGTTGTCTTGATAGCTGTTTGAAATCGAATGAGTTTAGTAACCTTCCTTGTGAGAATGTTAATGTTTATAGTTGAAAAATCTTGGAGGTTTATATTTTGTTTAATCAAGTAATAGTTGGAGTACTGAACTGTCGAATTTTTAATTTTGCTTATACGTGGTGTGAAAATTTGGGTTGTTGTTTTATGTAAGTGGTGATTTGAGTTATCATTCGAGGTACAACTTGTCGAGTTGTGGTTATGCAAGTGCGTAGGTTGATGAGTGGAAGTATGCCTATGGTTTCAGTTTAAATTCGGATATATAGTTGGAGAGTATACTTAGGGGACGGAGTCCATTATGTGGAATTGTTATCTTTCTTTTCTTGAGGTACGTTGGGTTTCGCATTGCTTCAAATATTCGATGCTAATTTTAGTACTTTGAATTTGTGTTATATGTTTTACTTTGGTTGCCTTGTGCGCGTATATCGTGTTTTGTGCTTTGTTTATGTTGTGTTAAAATCGAGGACGATTTTGTTTTTAAGTTGGGGAGAATGTAACACCCCGTATTTTTCCGGCTTGTTACGATGAGTTTTTCAATGTGTTTTGGGTTGATGTTTGGTGGTTTAGTTCCTTTGAACTTTGGTTTGGGTTGCAAAAAAGTTATTTCGATGTTTGAGCTTGTTTTGAGTGCGGTTTGGGCCGTGTGGATCGACCTTGGGCTTAAGGCCCAGAAAATTTATATTTTTGGAAGAAGGGGGTGTATCACGGTCGTGACAGGAGCATCACGGTCGTGATACACCATCACGGGCGCGATTGAGACATCTTGGGCGCGACGCGGCACTGTAGGGTTCGCTGTTTTGCTATAAATAGCTCCTTAACTCGATTCTTTCAGCCCTTTTTCACCCTATCAGACCTAATGCGACCCTACACTCAGATAAACCTTATTTCTATCATTCCTTTATGATCCTTGGTGGTTTTTAACAATTGATTGGTGATTATATATTCGTTTTGCGATTTCTACGCGATTTGCTTGTGGTGTTCTTCGTTGGTGTGATTGTGACTCTTGTTGCTTCTTGTCCAGACCCTTCCCTAGGGTTTAATACTTATTTAATCTTGTTATTCTTCATTCTAAGGTAATGATTTCAATCTCTTATGTATTGGTGAATCGTTGTCATGTGTTTTGCGTAGAATGACATGATTTAGGGTGTTTTGGAGTTTGGAACTTATTTTTCAATGGTCTGAGATTTATGATTTGAATAATATGTTTTAAATGGATTTTAATATGATTATAATATGATGATGTATTATGATTGGAATTGGATTTGCATGATTTAAACAACGAATTGGCTAATTCTAGGTTTGTATGAAATTGATTCGTTTAATGATTTGTTAAAGTGTTGAATCTGAGTTATTTGGGATATTATGTGTTTGTGCTACAATGGCTAATGATCTAATGATTTAAGATCTAGAAGTGAGAATTGGGTTTGATCTATTTTGTAAAAATCTCTACGATTTGCGAAATTGACAATTTTATGAAAGTTAAACGCTATAATTGCAAAATGGTTTCAAATGCTATACCTACTGATATAATATATTCTAAGTGATGTTTTAAAGGTTTTAAATCAGTAATAACATACTTTGGTTTGTCGATTATTGGTTTTGAATCGTTTGGCTAGTTTAGGCAATTTTCGGCAAAATTGCCATGTTTGATTATTTGAGTGCTTTGGCTTAATTTTGGTTTTATCAAATTGTTAATGGCTGGAAACTTTGTTTATAAAACGGTTTTGAACACATATAAAGATATTAGTTTCATCTTAGGTTGTTGGGTTAAACAATTTGGTTAAAGGCATGTAAGGTGTTATATTGTGTGTATTGTTTTGGCTAAACTATTTTAGGTTCAAGATGAAACTTGAAAGGCGTTAAATCTTTTGATTCCATTTAAGTGGTGTATTTAAGTGTATGTACTTTGGGTGTTACTTGCCAAGTGTTGGCAAGTTATTTGGCTTATTTGCTTATCATGATTTTGGCATTATTAAGTTAGGGAATGAGTTCTTATTTTAAACTTAGTTTTATTTAAGGATCAGATTTACTATGGTTTTACTTTGGCTTATGGTTGGGTCGGGTTAGACTTGTGTCGCCCGACATGTTGTGTTGAGCTATACTACAGTTAAGGCTAGCACACTACTTTGGGAAAACTCTTGGATTTTGAAAGGACTATATAAGTATTTAAGAACTTTGATTTCGTTTTAAAAGATAAGAACTCACCTAAGCTTAACTTGCCTAATTTTGTTATTTGGTTTGTATGGATACTTTGGTTGTACCTTGGTTGTGTTTTGAAATGCTAGTCCTACGTGGTGTCTAGTAATCTTAGAGTTAGGGGTTGATCAGATTTTAACTTATATAATGTTTTAGACCCGTCGACTGCTCGTGTTACGGAGTCTACGCAGGGTTAGCTGTTTGCCAAGATTCACGTGGATAAGCAAGCAGTGAGTTTGTACTTGCTATTTACCGCTTTATTAAGTAAATTGCTATTTTAATATTAAGTATATGTACAGTACGTATATTTCGAACTGTTTTTGTATTATGGCTCTTAGTTGGAACATGCTACCTAATGGGCATCATTAGGACTGCGTGCGCACCGGTAATGATCTGGGAAAGATAATTATGGTAATGTGGTAACTCGGTGTGAGCATAGCTCTCGGGACCAAGTAGAGTAACTCGGTGTAGTTCGGCTCTCGGGACTCTGGTATAAGTGTGGTCAGTGGTAACTCGGTGTAGCTCAGCTCTCGGGACCAGACCTGTTGGATTATGTTTATTATTTAGAATTGTGGATTAGGGTTCCAACTATTATTCGTAATATCGTATTTAAACGTTTTAAACGGTTTTAAAGGTTTTCCACTTAATAAATGTAGATAGTGGTATAAACTCATCTCAGTATATCTGACCCCGTTGTTTTCCCAATTTTCCCCAGGGTTATGATCTGAGAGAGTCTGGTGATCTCCGCATTTACTTTTCCTCGGAGGTTTCTTTTATTTTAATAAAACTGTAAAACTGTTTTATTCTTAGACCGCAATAGTAACTAGACGTCTTTATTATTATTATATTTTTGTCGGATTGGTTCGACTTATTTTTATTGCTTTGGCATGTTATATTATTTACATTGGTTGATGATAAACCTATTTTAGGCTCGGAATTGATTAAGCATGTTATATAACTGTTGAATATTATAACTGTTAGTTTTAGGCTGAAGTCTCGGTTGCCCCCGAGTATTGGTTTTCTGCAGGTTTATGTGTTTATGTGATAAATGGAAGGCTAGCTACGGGTTTCGGTACTACATTACCCATACCCTAGCGCCGGTCGCGATTCATGAAAATGGGTCGTGACATTCATACAAACGTTGGCAATAAGATTTTGATCCCGAAGTGTGAGAAAAGGTCACTTTCTTGCGATTATTAATGTTTACAGTGCTTCGAGCCTATTATAATAAAACCAACACATAAAGGTTTTAAAGGTACATATCATATTATCAATAATAAAAGCTTTATATAATTAGAAATAAACTATTTTAACCAAAATAGTAGAGATATTCGTATCTCAGAAGCATAACTCGTAAACATGCCAAATACTCGGCGAAGTACAAGCATTTTCTCGAGTTATGTTAATTATGTAGACATCTGAACTCGAGGTAAGGCATAAAACACGAAGAGTTTCAAGCCTTTCATCGAGTTTGAGCTTCTCAGATATGAACTAACTCGAGGAAGGAAAAAATACTCTACGAGATCATTCATTCCTCGAGATTTTCATTTCTGTATAAGCTCATTTTCGTGGAGAGGCTTTAAACTCGAAGTGTTTCAAGTCTAACCTCGAGTTTAAGCTTCTTCAGAGTTAAAATAAATCATGAAAAGGTTAAAAATCATTTAATATTGAAATCCTTTGAACAAACCTCGTATTTTCGTTCAGAACACAATATGTGAAGCTAATTTAGATATAATTGGAAACATACTACCAACTAATTAGATAATAAAATACTCATTTTTAGCAAACGATAATAGACAATTGTATATAAAATTGAAACATTACCTTAAAGTGTGCATGTTCATCAAAATGTTCACATAGGTTCTTCCAATCGTTAATTTTTACATCCTTGGGTGGATGTTTTTCAGCTTCTTCACGAGTAGGGAACGTCTTATAGTGTAAGTGACACTGATACTTGAAGTTTCTAAATCGTCTAGCCATCATTCCATATACTACTTCTCTTGCATGTGGATCACTTAAATCAATCTCAAATTCACCCTATCAATAAAAAACATATGAATAGTCACATATTATAAGAATATAATTAATTGAAATAACAAGTATGCTATAAAATAATTATTAATTTTACCTGAATAGTTGTAAGTAAGGCTTCCTTTTGTTCAGCGCTTATTTGAGACCAATAAAGTTTACCTAGCGGTGCTATTAATCGAGTGACAATACCAATTTCCATTTTGAATATCTTTTCTGAAGGACCAATTGGTAATCTATTTGTTTTTGCAATCACAATTCCACCAATTTTTGAACCATCTTTAGTCATTTTTTTAACTTCAAATCCTCTAACTTTACCTCTACCATTCTTTTTTGGAAGAGGACCTAAGAAGTACAACAGTTTACCTCATGTTAGTTTGCTTTTTGTTTCCAAATTGATATGTACCTTTTTAAAAAAATAATTTATATGCAGTTTGTAAAAGTTATAGTGACTGAATATAAACTATATGTGAACCATATGTCAACCTCAGAAAACAAAAAACAAACACAGAATAGAGAAATATGTAAGAAATACAAAACTTTACCTCATACTAGTTTGTTGCTCTATTAAACTTTATATGTAATTATCATACTATTTTAAAATTTCATATGTATGTCTTATACTATTTTTAAATTTAAATGCAGTTTTTAAAACGTTTTTGTGCCCAAATATGAATCTTATGTCAACCGCATGAAACACAAAATAATCACAAAATAGAGAAATAAATTGATATGTATGTCTTATACTATTCTTAAACTATTTTTAAATTAAAACACATTTCTTTTTGGGAAGAAGACCTAAGAAATACTACAGTTTATCTCATGTTAGTTTTCTTCTCAATTCAAATTGATATGTATGTCTTATACTATTTTTAATTTTTATTTAGATGCAGTTTTTTATAGGTTTTTGTAACCTAATATGAACCTTATGTCAACCGTATGTCAACTTTATGAAACACAAAATAGAGAAAAAAAAAACGAATTGCAAAAAATATAAGGTAAAAAATAACTTGAAAACAATATTTCCATTCCAGAAAAAGCATTGAAACACAATTTCATTTGTTAATTATATCAATTCTCTAAGCAAAATAAATGAAACACAAAATAAATTCAACCTAACCTTCATCAACGTTTGTTGGTTCACCGGACATGGTTTCAGTTTCACCATCCCTGTTAACTTCAGCAGCCACTGGTATTGCAGTTGAATCATCACGGTGGTTGTGATGTTCAATACTATTTGGGTTTTGAATTGGAGGAGACAGAGATGTTGTGTTCACCAAAGGAGGAATAGGTTCCGACTCAGTTTCGGTAGTCTGAGATTGTTGTGATATATTTTTCATCGATGGTTTGTCATTCCCCTTCCTCAAATGAGCTTTCAGTCTAGCTGATCTTTGTAATTCGTTAAACGATATAACTCTTTTTCTAGTATTAAGTGACATTGTTCAGAAAATCGTTGAAACAAATTGAATTGAAGAACAAGTATGGTGAGAATTGTTTGTAATTTTTTTATGATAGATATTTTGATAAGAACAAAGAAACCACTTTATTTTGTCATTCAACAACGTGATTCCTGCAATTATGGTTAATGCCAAAGAAGTTTTCTTTTAGAGGGAACTTCTTTAATTAAAAAATTAAATAAGGAACAAATTATTTTCGTTTCCCTCTCTTTTTTTTCGTTTCCCTCCTATTTTAATATTGTTTCCCTCCTAATAAATTCGTTTTTAAATTTTCCTGATTTGATTTGCCAAAATCGTGTCAAATCTAATCAGTTTGAGATATATTCTGAAAATCTTGTTGCAGAAATATTGTTTGTTACTCGAGGTAGTAGAGAAAGTCGACGAGTTTTATATGTTTCATCGAATATATGCTCTACTGAACTCGTCATAACTCGATGACATGGCAAATATTCGACGAGTTTAAACAATATACTCGAGTTATAATCTATTTTTTTCAACTTAATCCAAATATCACCACTTTCCTTTAGATATAGAAGCAAAATGCAAAATAAAAAGTCTTTGTTTCCTATATTAAAAGCAAAACAAAGAGTCTAATGTTGATAAATGGTTGATTTTATGCTTATTTATGATTAGATATCAAAAATTTATGTGTTATTCAACGTAATAGTTGACCACTCCATTTTTATCGCTCTAACATAAATATTTCAAAACAATATTTTGTCTTAATTTTTTTGGAGGTAATATATGCCTTTTGTAAATAAATTGCAACAATAAGAAATTTTTCCACTTTTGCCTATTCTTATAATTTATTTTAATGTTTTTAATTAGTATAATTTGAATTTTTAATAGCTAAATTTATTCGGTTGAATATGATTTTACTCGCATAACCATTATTAAAATTGTATTTTAGGGTTTAGGGTTTAGGGCTTAATTAGGGTTTAGGGTTTAGGGTTTAGGGCTTAGGGTTTAGGGTTTAGGGCTTAGGGTTAGGGTTTAGGGTTTTGGGTTAGGATTAGTGTTAGGGTTAGAAAAAACAACATTAATTAGCAACATTCAATTTTTTTTAATGACCGCTAAAAAAATAAAACAATATTTAATTTATTTTTTTAATGACCGCTAAAAAAATAAAACAATTAATATTTTATTTTTTTTTTCAAGGACATCCATTTTTCATATCGTTGACATAAAAAACCTCATGTATACTTGAGAACTGAACACGAAAGAATGATTTGTTTCAATTCCATTTTTACATTAACAAAGCAATGTGGCAAAATTTACATGAAGTTAATTTTATAAATTTTGATAAAAATTAAGAGAACTTAAAATATACGTTACATGTGCCTCAATTTAACGTTGCATGTGCCTCAACTTACGTGAGATGTAAAAATAAACCTACAACTTCAACCTACTCGTAAAATAAGACATGATTTCATCACAAATAAACTAACTCGTTTTTAAGTACATAAATCTCAAATTCATGTACATATCTTGCAACCAAGCACTTTTGCAATTTTGAAAACAGATTGGTTCAGGCAGTACACACTTTAATAATCACAAGTTATGAGTAGCACACACAGACATGTTATTATGTCGTTGCATTCTATAAAGTTTATACATTTAATAATGTACGTAATTTAAAATTTTATGAAACAAATTAGCAAAAATATATAGATCATATCATAATATATTAATAATTTTAAATGTTTAAATATTAAAAAATCGACTCAACCAAAAAATAAAAGCTTAAAGACTGATGTAATCAAAATATTAATTACATATTTTTAAAATTTAAATATTTAAATTTGTAAAATATTAACATTTATTCAAATTTTCTAGATCATAATCCTTTTTTCTACGGATTTAGATATTTAAATATTAAAAATTGGTTGAAAAGAAAAATAAAAGTTAAAAGACCGATGTAACAAATTAATTACATATTTGTAATTCATAAATATTTAAATTTATCAATTTTTATTCTTTGGCTTTATAAGAAAAGTTAATCAATAAAAGTCATCTAACTATCCTAATTTATAACAATTTAACAAACTTAAATTTAAAGTTTTGTCAAAAAAAATATTAGTGTACAATGATCTAGAATTAACAAGTGTTAATATTCAAATTTGATAATAGCATTCAGAAATATTCAGACTTGGTAATAACATTTCAGACCTACTAATAACACATGAGTTTATCACAATTAAACCTACTTATGTTCAAATACATAAACCTCCAAATTCAAAATACTAAATCCATAATCAACAGCTATGCATATACATCTGCTCCACGTCTTCAAAACTGCACCTCCAAGTCTCCAAAACAGCGTATCCAGAATTAGACATTTAGAACCAACTATGCAATCAGCCACCCATCTTATCTGCAATTTGGAAAACAGAGCATATTTCAGGAAGAAAAGTAATGCCCTGAAACCAAATGAATGACAGCATACAAATATGAAATAATCAAAATATTTTGGTTGTTACTAACCTTAACTCTCCGGTGTATGTGGAGGTGAAGGATCATGTGCTCCCAAGGTGCTGAAACAAGCCTTCCATCGGCGATGTGACCTTCGTTGTTCTCTTTTAATCTCTTCGATAGATGTTTCAATATTAGTCAACCTCGACTTTGTTTCATTTAACAAAGAAAGTACTTCCTCTTCAAAATCTCCCCTTCGCTTCGGCTTTCTTGGTCGCCTCACTTCCTCCTCTCTTGGTTGATCTATACCGACATCATCCCTCACCACCTCACCTTGACCATTCTCGGTTTCCAGTTCTCTACTTACATTATCCTCATCTTCGTCACAGTCATCTTCTATTTCTGCTTTTCTTCCCTTTCCTCTTCTCGGCTGGCCAGTTTTAATTAAATAACAATTTCGGTCCTTTACATTCATTAATTCTCCATCCATATCAAGAATGTCGGCTTTACGGAGCATAGTTTCATTAAGATACGCATCCCCCAAACATTCCATCTTATGCAAATCATCCTCATCAATAGCACTATGAAGCAATGCTGTACAAGTTACTAAATGACCATTTCCAAGTGCAACTTTAGATGATGTTGCCATGGTCATCATGCTTTTAAAAATTAAGTGTATGAAATCAACACTTTTTGCCGAACGTCGCACTAAATAGTCAACTACTAGTAAATCATCCTTCGTTACTCTATTCGACTCCTTTTTACCACATATAGAATGACAAAGGAATTTATGAAATATAAGATATGATGGTTCAATTATGAGTCCATTAGGAGCTTGTTGTAAATCGACCGAGTCTTCACCGGTCAATTGCTTCCATACTCTATTAACATCAAAATTTGAAGGACAACCTCTAATGCCACCTTTAGGCAACTTCAATTTCTGATTCATAAAATCATACCCTATGCTATAATCAACCCCTTTTATTCTAAAAGAAATTGCTTTTTCATTCTTAGAGGCATAATTCAAGGTGGTATAAAATTCCCTAGTTAACTCTTTATAAACTTGATACTTACCATGTGCAATAAAATTTAAACCCATTCTACCAACTATTTCATCAATTTTTGATTTCAAACCCATCCTAGTCAACAAAGCATAATCAAAATATCTAGGTATAACAATACGCTTGCGTGAAATAGTTTCGTAACGAATACCTTCTTCGTCGGAGAAAATTGGAAATGGGCAATCATAATTTGAGGACAAATCTTCTCTTCTAACAAATTTCGGAGGCATAGTTGAACTTGATGATTTCCCTTTTGAAGCAACTCTTTTAGCTCGTCCCTTTGTTGATACCATCATTTTGGTTAATGATTTGATAAGATTATGATAGCAATTTGATGAATTTAGAGGCTAGGTTTCGGGTTGTGGAATGGGGAAGATTTAGAGAATTTTTTTTTCACTTGTTTTGATTCTAGGTTTCTAAAGAAAAGTGGGAGGTTTATTTTTCAATTGCAGTAATTTTCAAAATAAATCGAGGTGGGTCTAAATACTCGACAAAAACAAAGCCTGAAATCGAGTTTGGCATAACTGGACTAGCATAAACTCGATGTTAGGTTTAAACTCGTCGAATATTAACCCATCATCGAGTTTATGCAGCACTGAACAGCAACAAAATCGATGTTAGGCTTAAAACTCGTCGAGTATTTAGCCAGACATCGAGTATTTACTTGTCCAGTTCTTTATATGCACATACCCTAATTAATATAATAATTTTAATCTTTTAAATTATTAAAACTATAACAAATTAATTGAAATCTCAAAATTTTAAATTATTGATTTCATTTTTTTTCCCTTGAAAAAATGCCTCTATTGAAAACATTAATTTATTTTCAACACCCTTTAAATTTTTTATTCCTATTTTATCCTCATCTAAGGTATATGTCTCTTTAGTATGTGTCTAATGTATCATATAATTTACCTCTCCTTTTTTCATATAGCGGGAAATACCCATTTGATATTGCAAAATTTGATTTCATCCCTAATTAATCAAAACTCTTTTCTTCCTTCCTAATTTGCTGTTCTTCTTTATGACCTAAATCCATGGTGACTACACGGGGTGCCACTGAGAACGACGGTAATATCAAAATCGCTGATATGGGTAGGAAATCTGTTGCAAAAAAAGCTTCAAAAAACAAAAAGGTAGTGTCAACCGGAGAAGCTTCAGTTCCTCCATCTCCTATACAGTTGAGTAAGAAGAGACATGCAAATGATTCACCTCCGAAATCGAAGAAACACAAAGGCATTTCCAGAACTGAATCCAAGAAATCTCCTCCTAAGGTATGATTTCATTAGTTTATAAGTCAATTAAGAACCTACTGCATTAGAATTGTTTGATGTCTTAAAATAATAAATTGACTCTGTTTATATGATTGTTTAAAATTATGTTTAAGTATGATTGTTTGGAATTATGTTTATATAAAATTGTGGTTAGGTTGATTGGTAGATAGTTTTGAAGGTACAATTATGAACTCTGTTTTTTTAGGGTATTGAAATTTCAGTTTTTGAAGGTTAATTCCTCCATTCTACTGGGTTTGACAATGAAATTTCAGGTTTTGATTTGGTTATTTTTGGGCATTGTATTGAGAGGAATGTTAGAAATTGGATTTACAAAGTTGGCAATGTTTCTTGTATGCTATTTGATAAGAACTTAATGTGTATGGTTGTGCTTTTGAATAGCTTATTTTCTATTTAAGTTTGAACACAAAAACAGAAAAAGAGTTGAATCTTGCTTGGGTGAAATTTTTGATATCTAACAGTTTTCACTCTAATTTCCATACAGCTATGGCAGTTTAAAGTAAGCCGAGAAGATCGTGTTCACTCGAAGATTGATACGCGCATGTCATACGATGTCATTTCTGATATCAAATCGACTCTGACTCCAGGTGAATTGGAAAAGTTTAGACAATCTTGCTTTGGCTACTTTCTTGATATTCCCAAGATCAAAGTGCAAAATCAGATCATACATTGTTTATTGTTGAGGGAGGTGGAGCAGCTAAACAAGTCTGAATTGTGGTTTGAGGTTGGCGGTCATAGGCTGAAATTCGGAATCGACGAATTTGCTTTGATCTCGGGTTTAAACTGTCAAGGTGACAGCAGTAAGTATGCCTATACAAAAGTTGAAAATGGCATTTTGGATAAGTACTTCAGCGGGCTGCAATCTGTTTCTAAACAGACCCTTCAGGATTTTTTCAAAGCTAGGCGTTGGGAGTCGGAGGAGGATGGGTTTAAGATAGCATTTATGCATTTTTTGCATAACTTCTTGCTTGCTTCACCGAGGACTGCTCGTATCCCTTTGAAGGACTTTGACGTAGTTGATTCGGCTGATTTGAACGACTATCCATGGGGTATTGACGTTTTCAAGTACACGTTTGATTCTTTGTCGAAAAGAGCTGATCTTAGTCCGAGATCTCTTATTATTGAAGACAACATTTACCAGTATCGACTTCAAGGTTTACCATATGCACTGGTATGTTGGTTCTACGAGTGTTGCCCGGCGGTGGAAAATACCTTTGCTCAGCTAGTGAACAAAGATGCTATCCCGCGAATTCTGAGGTGGCAAGCATTCGTTCCTGCAAAATACATTGCTGTTGACAGGGATTTATTTGTTGAGATTGCATCCGATGAGGTTCGTATGTGTTAAATTTTCAATTTTTCAAATGTAATTTATCATTGACTCTGTTTTCATTTATGGTGTTCATTTGTTATGTGTAGATGATTTTCCGATCAATTGTTCCAACCCCGGCAGAGATGAATGCCCTTCGTCTAGGTGACTTATTCAAAAAAATTAAGGGAAACGAGGAGGGTTATTGTCCGGCATTTAATATATTGAAGGACGGTGAATCAACGTCGAACACTTCGAATTTAAATGTTATGGAAGAGAGGCTGGAAATTTTGATGGCTGGTCAAAAGACGATTAAGGATGATATAATGGATTTGAAACGTTTATTCACTTCCAAATGTTCCGAACTTTTGACAGTTGTCAATTCATTGAATGATAGGCTAACTCTGATTGGTGATTCTAAAACGGTAATTTGTTTTGATTTATGTATTTTGTACTTTTATCGCTTAGAGTTTAGTTAAATATAATTTATGTTATTTCATATTATGTTATTGTAACCTGATGGGAACCTAATGTGAACTCCATATCTATATCAGGTTGAAATTGAGAAACATGATGTTTCTGATGGCTTGCAGACAAGGGTTGACAAAGGAAAAAAGGTTGTTCTTCCTGCAGAGGACATTTCAGTGAAACCAAGTAAAAATGGTACTTCTATAGTAACGGAACGAGAAGAAAGGGATGGTAGGGAGTCTGCTGTTCCTGTTTCTGCTGATACTAAAGCTACTTCCAGCAAAGAAAGGGATGGTAGGGAGTCTGCTGATGAAGAAGAAGGTGCTGAAAAAGTCGAATTGGAAGATTTGGTTTGCGAGAAGGCTGTACTTGAAGGCAAGGATGACCGTGGTGAACCTTGTGTTATTGTTTCTTCCGAACACGTTGATGTTATCTCTCCGAATTTTGAGGTATATTTAATAATTTGAAATTAAGCTGTTTTGATTAACTATATTAATTTGTTTATTGTCAATTTACTAGGTTTCGCGACAAAGCGAGTTGAATTTAAAATCTCCACCAGATGACACCATCAATCAGACTAAAAAAAATGCAAGTGAATCGATTGCTGAATTCAAATCAAAGGAGGTATTGTTTGCTTTAAATTATATTTATAGTTTAATTTTATAGTTTACTTACTGTATCTTCTCTTATGTTTTTGGTAGTCTGGTCCTTCTTCAAGCCGCTTCATACCGACGCAAACTGGTTGTAAAGTCCGTATTTGTCCATTTGATGCTAATCACATTTTATTCAGTGATGCCACCAAACAAGACATCATTCAGAATTGGCTGGAAGAAGGACGTCCTAAAGGGGCCAAGTTCGTATCTCGACTAACTTTTTTCAGTTCTGTTTTAATGCTCACTTATTTAATTTTTTTTTCTTTGTTTGTTTAGAAGGTAAAGCTGGATATACGATCCAAAGATTGATAAATTCCATCCTCGTCTTTCTCTTGGCGTGGTTGATATTGAAACGAAATCCTGGTTTTACCATCTCTACCACGTTGGAAAGGCTCTTGAGTGTTCTGTAAGTATATCCATATTTCTTTTATTTGTTCTTTTTATTTTATTTTATGTGTTTATTATTTGAATTACTCACGATAGTTTTGTTAATAACATTGTTGTGACTGTATGGCTACTTAACCTTGAATTTTATTTATTTGGCAGCATGTAGATGTTCTCTTTTATTATCTGAGAAAGAAAATAAAATATGGATGTGCTGCAAACAGTAGATGTACGTCAACTGATAATTTTTTTGATCGGCGTATTCAAACTCTCTACACAGCATACAAGAAAAAGCAAGATGTGTCACTTGTTTCTTTGAAACATACAGTGGCTATCTACATTAAAGGTGGTGCTATGCGTTGCAATACGAATTGGGCTAATGTTGACGATGTTCTTTCTCCGATCAATTGTGTTAACGATTGGCATTGGATTTTGGCTCGCCTGAATTTCAAGGAACGATGCATCTATATCTACAATTCGTTGAGGTCGGCGCAATATGACAGATCAGCAACTGAATATGTTACTTGCTATAGTGTGTTGCTTCCACTATTCCTTCAAGCTACCAATTTTTATGATTCTCGAGATGACATCGATACTACTGCCGGTGCTTATGAGGGAAAGAGAATAACTGATCCGTTCAGAATAGAGATTGTGGAAAACATGCCTATCCAAAATGATGTGTAAGTCTATAATCTGTTTTTAACTTTAGTTAGTTGGGTTATATTAAAGAGTTATGGTGACAGAATAGGAACCTAATGTCAACCTTGTTTTTTATGTTTTTTTATTTTTTCTCACTTTTCGTAGTGATTGTGGAGTTCATCTGTTTTCCGCTGCTGAGTTCTTTGTTGATGGGAAAGTTATGGGGCATGATTATGATGTCAAAGAACACCGTGCTCGTTATGCTTCGTCATTATATTTGTATGCTCGTTGGAAGGAAAGCTCTTCTTGTGTTAGTGAAGATGAGGGTCCTCTAAAACTCAAGAGAACATCTGCCTAGGGAGTGAAGAGGAAGCTAATTTATGGAGGTTCAAGATGAAGAATGTTATTGATTTTTGTTTGTAAAGAAAGTCTCCTTTTTGTCACACTTTTATTTTGCTTGGAGGACATAAATGTCCATTTATTTCTTATTTGAAGTCTATTTTAGAGTATGTGTAAAAACAGGTAATTACAATATGTGTAGTGTTTTAGCAAATTTCCGCAAAATTGTGAATTGTCAATAGTTATATTAAAAGGCAGGAGTTCAATTCTATTTTTCTGTTCTGTTCTATAGTAGAAGTACAAAATTGAGAAAAAATAATTGGTATTACACCAAACCTTAAAATCAAACTAAATCAAAGGAATCAATTGGATGTTTGGCTGATATCTCATATATAATTCCATAAGTTCAAACTCGATGTGTGGCTAATATCTCGACGAGTTTTCATCAACACATCGAGTTTCTGCTATCCAGTTTTCCACAAATTTCATGTTGGGCTGCATAACTACTGCCATAAAACACCAAAATTCTACAATCTACATTCAAGGCAATATAAAAAAGCATCTCTCAGTAAAATTCATACTTTCAAACAAGCTACAAGAATCCAAAAAGAGTTCAATAAGCGGTAAATTTCAGTCACTAATCATCGTCTTCGTCTTCATTGTCACTGTCATTTGAGTCTTCTAGTACATCAGTGTCGGCATCATCATAATTGATCGTAGTATCATCCTCCTCATCGCTAGAATAAATCGGGTTTGAGTTTTGACCTTGAAACATTTGACCAACATCAACTTCATCCGGTAATACATCTATAGGATGCAAGAGTTCCAAATTTTCACCACCATTTTGATCGACTTCATGACTATTATCTGCCTCATATTGCTGATAGGGCTCATCATTCAATATTGAATCTTCATTGCACACTTTTTCCTTTTCTGGCACATCAAATATATTCCTGTGAAATGATTTTTGCACAATTTTCCAATGACCTCCATTTTTCATATCGCTGACATAAAAAACCTGCTGTACTTGAGAACTCAACACGAAAGAATCACCTGTATACCATTTACGGCTCACATTAACAGAAACTAAGTTGCCATCTGTTTTAATTCCATTTTTATCGCCAACATCCCACCAATCACATTTAAACAAGAAAACATGATTCCCATTAACATATTGGAGGTCAATGATATCTGTTAGCACACCATAAAACTCGATTTCTTTCGACTTATGCTCTCCCGTAACTGAAACTCCATTATTTTGAGTCCGACGAAAATTATCACGCTCAACTGTGTGAAACCTAACTCCATTGACAATTATCCCACTGTACCTAGCAATTCGTATATCAGGACCTAATCCCAACGCATATATATGATCTGTTGCTGCAACCAAACCAGTAGCACGTAAGCGTCCAACCTGAAAAATAAGTTTAATGGTGAAATTAGAGGCATAATTCAATATTTAGTACTTTTATAGCATCATACTTACACACTCCTTGAACCAACTGGCAAATCCTGCCTGGTGTCTTTTTTGCACATCTATAACACTTTCTTTTTGTAATTCTTCAATGTGAATCCTGCTTAACATTTATAAAATTAGATAAAAAGTGTAAAATAAAGCTATTTTGAAACTCTAAAGTCTTTGTTTTTTCAAAATAAAATAACTTACTTAAGATATTCATCAACATCCTCACAATTGTTAAGCACATACCACTGCAATTTTTCAAAATCAGAATGGGATAACGTTTTATATTCTGTAGCTCCTAAAGGTCTTGCATTGTTTGAAAATATGGAAAATCCATTTTCCACTCCTATTTGCACAGGAAAATTATTTCTCTCAACGCGATTATATATTGTCTCAACCCCATGAAAATACAGTGAACAAAAGTTCAAACATTCTTTAGTGATATACGCTTCAGCAATTGAACCCTCCGGTCGAGCTAAATTACGTACATAATTTTTCAAAGTACGTAAGAACCTGCACAACAAATTTGTTGTAAATGTGAATAAACCATATAGATATATAAAAATTAGTTAAAACTGCAGCAAGAAAACTAAAAATAAAATTTCCTTATCAACTAACCTCTCAATAAAGTACATCCACCTATAGTGAACAGGGCCTCCTAATTCTACTTCACGTGGCAGATGAATTGCCAAATGCATCATTACCACGAAAAAAGATGGAGGATATATCATCTCAAGTTTACATATTATCAAAATGATATCGCTCTGCAACTTTTTAACTGTAGATCTTTTTAAAGTCTTCGAACAAAACTCCTTAAAGAAAGAGCTCAACTCTGATAATGCAGTGTAAACCTCACTACGCAAAGACCCACAAATTGATGCTGGAAGTAACCGTTGCAAGAATATATGATAATCATGGCTTTTCATCCCCATAACTTTGCAGTCCTGAACACTTACACATCGAGAAAGATTGGAAGCATATCCGTCTGGCAACCGGATTGACTGCAACCATTCGCAAAACTTTCTCCTTTCAGGCTTCGGTAATGTATAACAAGCAAGTGGCATAAAAAATTTATTTCCTTTTTGCTGTAAATGTAACTCTTTTCTTATACCCATTGCTTCTAAATCCATTCGAGCCTTAATGTTATCCTTAGATTTTCCATCAATATTCATCAACGTACCCAATATATTTTCACATATATTCTTCTCAATATGCATTACATCTAAATTATGACGTAATTTTAATGTTTTCCAGTAAGGCAATTCAAAGAATATACTTCTCTTTGTCCAATTGAGCTCTTCAGGACCAAGTGCACGCTTTTTTTGGTTAGGTGTCTTCCCAAAAACAAGGCTTTTTGGAAGCAAATCTAATTGCCTTAGAACTTCATCTCCTGACAACTCTTCAGGCTTTGACCCGTGCTCTGGTTTGCCATCAAATTTTCTGCTTTTTCTCCAAGAATGTTGGGCATGTAAATATCTCCGATGACCCATGTAACATTGCTTCACTCCATTTTTTAATATTAGCGAACACGTCCACTTATTACACACAGGACATGCCAATTTTCCTTTTGTGCTCCATCCAGATAACATTCCATATGCTGGAAAGTCATTTATTGTCCATAATAATGCAGCATGTAATTGAAAATTCTTACCGCTATATGCATCATATGTTGTCACACCGGTCTCCCATAACTCTTTTAACTCATCAATTAATGGCCTTAAATATACATCGATATTATTTCCGGGAGATTCCTTACCAGGAATAAGCAAAGATAACATCAAAAAAATTCTCCTTCATGCATTTCCATGGTGGTAAGTTATATGGCGTCACAATCACCGACCACATGCTATAACTCGTGCTCATATTTCCAAAAGGGTTAAATCCATCACTAGCAAGCCCAAGTCGTACGTTACGAGCATCTTTGCCAAACCAAGCATATTTCTGGTCAAAATCTTTCCATTCCGTAGCATCAGCTGGATGTCTAATCGTATCATCATCTACACGTTTCTCCTTATGCCACCTCATATTTTCACCAATATCTTTAGACATAAATAACCTCTGAAGTCTAGGTACTAAAGGGAAGTGTCTAAGAATTTTTTGAGCAACCTTCTTGCGTTTTCCGAAACCTAATTTCCATCTAGGGGCCTTACAAGTTGGACACGTGTCAAGATTTTCATTTTCCTTCCAAAATAGCACACAATCATTTACACAAGCATCAATAGTTACGTAACCGAGTCCTAAATCACGCATCAATTTTTTAACCTCATAACTTGAGCTTGGAAGGGTTTCTCCTCTCGGGAGTGCATCCTTGAACAACTCCAAATTCGAAAAAAATGACTTATTACTAGAATTTGTGAGTGCTTTGATATTAATCATCTTAAGAAGAAAAGAGAGCTTTGAATATTTTTGACTTCCAGGATATAGTTCACAATGAGAATCATTCCACAATTTAGCAAATTTTGCTACTTCTCCTTCTAGCATGTTATTATCTTGATTGGGAAGTCTGTCTTCCATGTCGGTGTCCATAAAAGTTGCATTACACATATCATCTAACATTTCTGAAACATCATTTCCACTATCCTCCAATTCATTGTCCGAATTAATAGAGTCATCTAAACTATCACGAGGTTGAGAAGTCTCACCATGGTGCACCCAGTTTGTGTAGTTTTCACTAATTCCATATTGATATAGATCCATTTTGACTTCTTTCAATGGCTTCAAATAAATATTGATGCAGTTCTTGCATGGACATCGAACTCTGCCATTTGAATCAGTAAAGTCTTTTGCAACATTCAGAAAATTTTTGACCCCTTGAATATAACATGAACTAAATCGGTACGACGTCATCCAACTTTTGTCTGATGGCGTCCCTTTAATTCCAAAATAATATATTAGGCAACATCAATATTTGGTACAAATCTATCAATTGAAAATATAATTAAAACTTACCCATTACAAATCAGATACCGTTAGCTATTTTAAAAATATATCCAATTTCTTTCCCTGAACTACCTGCAGTTCTAAAACAAGGCTAACATTTGGTTAGTGTTACTGTTAAAACATACTCGAGGTCAGGCTATATAGTCGACGAATTTTTAAACTTAACTCGAGTTTATACGTCGTTTGCAATGTTAAACTCGATGTCATGCGTAATAGTCGACGAGTTACATCCTTAACTCGACTTTTTTATCTCTGTCAAAGCACAAACTTGATGTAAGTCTTAATACTCGACGAAATGGAAGCAAAACCTCGAGTTCTTGTTTTTACTGAGCTAATAAACTCGAGAATAGGTGATAAGTCGTCGAGTTTGAAGCTCGACCTCGAGTTTGTACGAATCAGTTAAAAATTTAAATTATCAATTGAACAAATAAGCAATTTGAATGTGAAATTCATCCTACATTAATCAATTTAGTCTCTTTTCATAAGTTAAAAAATACCTGGACAAATAAGCATCAACAAACACAAAATCAATGAAAGTGCGGCGGCGTGAGAAGCGTACAAACGTATGGAATTGATGCGGTAGTGTGGTGTCAATATTCAGCAAAAAAAGTTTTTCCCTAATGAAGAGTGCTTCGATTAACCTAATTTGGATATTTGAATCTTAATTGTCATATACCTTTTTTATCAAAATAAAATATAATTTCATAACCCATTTAAACCTGTTATCATAATTTTTTTTTTCAATTCCATGGTGACAAAACATTTATTAATCACAATATCATTTAATTTCGCTTAATTGCTGAAAAAAAAAATTATTCATAATATTTTTACATATTATGATAAAATTTATTTTATCATAATAACTGTATTTTTAATATACAGTGACAAAACAGTTTTTGTCAAAACCCATTGTCACAACAAACACAATTAATTGCTATAGTGACAAAAATATTTGACACAATATTTAATTATCACAACATTATATAAGTTTAATTAATTGCTGAAAAAATAAATTCGTTACAAAAGTCTTTAAATATTATGCTAAAATTTATTTTATCATAATAACTGTATATATTTTCTATTTTACCATTTATTTTCTGCAATTAGTTTTTCTTTCTCTATTTTGTGTGTATTTTGTGTTTCATAAGGTTGACATATGGTTAATAAACGGTTTATTTACGGTTATTATAACTATAGTTTAAAATACAGGCACAAAACATTTGTTTTGGCAAATTACTTTGTCACAACAATATATTTACTTTTTTTATATAGTGACAAATAAATATGACACAATAAATATTATAACTGTCTTTTTAAAATATCGGAACCAAACATTTGTTTTGGCAAAATATTTTGTCAGAAAAACAAATTTACTTTTTTTATTGACAAATAAATTTGACGCAATAAACAGTAGTGGAAAGAGTTTTTTTCGAGTTATTCCTTAACATATATATTTTCTACACTTCCTTTTTCATACTCTATTTTGTGTTTTATAAGGTTGACATAAGGTTGACATCAGGTCCGTATGCAGTCGTTATAACTCTAGGTTTAAAATACGAAAACAAAACATTTGTTTTGGCAAAATACATTGTCACAAAAATGTATTTACTTTTTTATAAGTGACGACAAAATTTGACACAATATTAATTTATTACCATATCTTTTATTGGCAAAATACTTTGTCACAACAAACGTAATTAATTTTTATAGTGACAAAATATATCTAATTGCTGCAAAATAAAATTTGTCACAACTTTTTTAAATATTATGATAAGAATAATTTTGTCATAATAAAAATATTTTAAATTACGGCGACAAAACATGTTTTTGTCAAAATAGTTAGTCACAACAAACATAATTATTTTTTACAGTGACAAAAATGGTTGACACAATATGTATTTGTCGCAATATCATTTTATTGAACTCTCATTGTGACAAAATAATTTTTTTTGTCACAACTAACCTATTTATTATGACAAAATATAGTTTGTCACATATTTTTTTGTCACAAGAAGCCAAATTTTTTGTAGTGAGATTTGTTGTTATCTATGGATGCTCCATTTTATGAGTGTACTACTTAATTTTTCAACTTATTATTAGTTGCTTAATATATACTTTCTCTTTTCATTTAATTAGCAAAACATATATATTAAAAAAATCATTAAATTTTTATATAAATGCCAGTTTTTTTTTATCAAAAATAGAATTACACTAGGTTAGCTGTTAGTATTTTAGAAATTTATTTTCAGCGCACTGGCTGGTAGAGGGGCGGGTCGAACCCACGCCCCTCTGAAGATGTAAAGTGCAGTGTTGCCATCCGGGCCAATACTCACTTGCTATAAATGACAAAGTAATCTTATATAGATATATTAAAAGTTTTTATATTAATAAAAAAATAATTCATATTCAGATCCTTAAATTATACATGTTTTGTTCATCCGGTTATTAAACTATATTTTGTCATTATCTGATTCTTCAACTTAACGTAAAATTATTTTTAAGTCCCTAAACGAAAAAAAACGACGTTGTTTAGTAATTTTTGAAAATACAATTTATTATCCTAGACGGCGTTGTTTTTGCCATTCAAGGACTTAAAAATGATTTTTCGCTAAATTGAAGAAGCATATAAGGACAAAAAATAATTTAAGCACCAGATGAAAAAAACAGATATAGTTTAAGGACCTAAAACTGGATTATTCCTTAATAAATGTTCTCTCTACTTCACTAATAAAATTAAAAGACAATGGAAAAAAATTATTATTAAAAGTTATACTCCTTCCGTCCCACTTAAAAACTCCCATTTACTTTTACACACAAATTAAAAAAACATTTATTATTTTTATTTTTTCATATTTTGCTCCTATTGATAATAGTGAAATGTTTCAAATAATTCTTTTTAAGACAACTAAAAGAAGGATGAAATAGGATATTTAATGAAAAAACATTTCAAAAATAATAATAGACTTTTCAAATAGGACATTTCAAAATAAAATATGAGATTTTTTAAACGAGACAGAGAGAGTAATTAATAATTTTTTTTTAAAAAAAAAATACTAAAAGAAGGACAATTATAAAAGAACAGAGCGGATAGAATACTAAATTACTTATGTATTTATTGTAACGCACAATTTCTTTTTAAAAAGTAGTCCTGTATTATTTAATTATCAAGTCTTTATCCAATAAAAAATTTACAATTATACATTACATTATTAATACATATCAACCAAAAGAAATTATTTACACATCATCAAATATCAAATCAAAATATAATTAGTTGAATTATACTTTGACTTGTTCTTTAATCAAAAGTAGAAGCAAAGGGCGTGACTCTGAGATCCGATGAGTGTCCGAAATTGCCCCTCCTTGAATTCCTCTATGGCTGCCTAATACTATAAGGTCCAATGAGTTTCATCGATGTCTCTCAGCTCATAAAAATTCAACTATCTAACGGTATCTTTAAATTTTATACATTTAACCTAGTTATTATCTGAATAATGAAGGTTCCTTTCAGGAGGTAGATTCTAACTCTAAAATTTAAACAACTGCATATATAAGTACGGTTTTAACCCGCGACCTCACTTGAATCAGAACAGCGCCTTATCAACTCACTCGCGTCTTGGGGTTGATTCTTTAAAAAAAAAAAAAAACATTAGAGATAAAATCGGTAATAGCTTTCCATTTTTTTCATATTTTTTTCAATAAGTCTATTTTTTTTTGGATCAAACATGTCGTTTACTGAAAAACGTTTAAAAAAAATTAAATGACACATTGTTGGTTCTGATTTTTTAATAAAGTCGAACGACATTTTGAATTTGTTGTTTTAAATAGATGAAAGACACGTCGTTGACCTTAATTTATTTATTTAAAAAAAAATAGTCGAACGATAAAATTCTGCATTCGTCCATCCTAATAAGAATTTTGGTTTCTCCATTTTCTTCAATGATGTTTAAATTATCTTTATTTAATAATTTATCTATTGCGGATATTAACTATCTGAGTCGTGATTATAATTTTTTTTTTCTTATTCCATCGATATTAAGATAAGAACTCATTAATAGAAAAAAGTAAAAATACAAAGATTTGATGATTTTTAATTAATTTTCAAGGATCAGATAAATAAAAAAATAGTACATAAGCCGGAAAATGGGTTGTCATTTATAAAAAAAAAATTATATAATTATTTTATAACTAAAAATAGATAATTTAAAGTATATTATTAAAAATGTTCATAAAGAGTTTATACACATCTTTATCATGAATACATATTTAAATGTGTGTTTGGTAGGAAGAGAAAAAAAGTTTCAATAATAGATATTATGAAGATCTTTTTGTTGGTGGCTAGATCTCTATATATATATGTTAAAAAAAATTATTACATCAACTTGATTTAATACGTCATTTAAATAACAACCCAATTAAATTAAGATATATAATTTTATTTATCCCTGTCATTCATATATTTGCATAAATAGCTATTATTCAAAATGTTAATATAAATTTGCTAAATATAGTAATTCATATTGACTATGTAAATTACACTAATAAAAAAATACAATTCTTTCTTAATTGTAAATTTACATTTTTTAAAAAGTTTTGATACTTATTACCAAAACTGTAATTTTTTAATAGTTTTCTAATGGCTAATAGACTGAAAAAAGTCTGACCTTCGTTTTCATTTTTAATTCCACCATGACGTATCAAGTTTTACAATTATACCTTATTTTGCATTTTTAGTTTTCAAGTGCACCCTAATTTGAAAATATTAAATGAATTTATTATTATAAGGACTAAAATATATAAAACAAATACATTTAAGGATTATTTCATACTTTTTTCTATTTGGCTAAATTTAAACAAATCCTTAAACTTAAATAAAGTTCAAATACATCCTAAAAATAAAAATAAATTAATTTTTTTAATTTTTTTTTAGTTGCCGGAGGAGGAGCAGCTCCTCCTCCTCCGACAGCTCCTGGCCTGAGGAGCTGCTGCTCCTCAGGCCAGGAGCATCTGCTCCAACGGAGGAGCAACTCTGCTCCTCCGTTGAGGACTCCTCAACGGATATTTTTTTTAATTAGTTTAAATTTAATTTTTTTTATTTTATAGAGAAGATAGTTTTTTGGTATAATTTATAACATTAAAGAACTTTTAGATTTTTTAATAAAAATGAAGGACCTATTTTGAATATTAACCAAATGAAAAGAGTTCAATTTGATGCATCAGAGTGCAATTGAAAACCAAAAATCCGAAATAGGATATAATTGAAAAAATTGCTACGTCGGGGTGGAATTGAAAACTAAAACAAAGGTCGAAGTTTTTTCAGCCCATTAGCCGTTTTCTAAATTTGAACTAATTTTGCTTAGATTTTTTAATCTCCCAACAAATTTTAGTTTACTTATTACCTATTTTGGTTACTTTTGAATCAAAATCAGTCTAAAACATCAAATTTGACAGAATCCATTAAATAATTAAAAAAATCCGGTATCAAATTATTTAATTATGCGCAAACTATTCTATATATATACATACACATACACACATTTGGTAAACTTACGAGCAAACCTCTTGAAATGGCCTTTCATTTATGTGCCGCATTTACTAAGCTATCATTTGGAAGAAATCATGTTGCCCGGCAAAGAAATGGTAATGTTGTTGGCCGGTATAATTGCATGGCTGGTTCATCAAATTCCAATCAAATTACAGTGAGACGAACTGCACACTACAAACCCACCATCTGGGATTATGATTTTGTGCAGTCACTGAAGAGTGAATATGAGGTATTTACTTAATAAACTCATCGGGTTATTGTCAAAAAAATTATCAAATATTTGGACCTTATATTAAAATGATACCGAACCTTTTAATTTATATATTTTTGATATCTAAATTTTTATCATCTGTTTCAGATTGTTTTTTTTTTTACAGATTCCGGCCACTTTTAATGATGTGGCAATCGGAGCAATATTTTTAAAATCGATTTCAGTTTTTATCTTGATGATTTTATTTTATTTAAATGATATACAATCTTATGTGTCATTTGATATGGCATCTGATGTGGCAAAAATAAATAAAAAATATTGCTGCAGTTGCCACACGTCATTAAAAGTGGCCAGAATTCGTAAAAACAACCAAATCTGAAACAAATGATAGAAAGTTGGGTACTAAAAATATAGAAATTGACCATTTGGTGCTATTTTGATATAAAACTCAAAAATTTGGTATCATTTTTATCAATATCTCTAAACTCATCACTAATACTAAAGATTTCATTATTTGAATTTGGATAATTAATACTGAAAATTTCAGGGAGAGAAGTTTACAGAACGAGTTAAAGAGCTAAAGGAAGAAGTGAAGATGATGATGCTTAATAAAAACATGGTTCCTTTGGAAAAGCTGGAGCTAATAGATACATTGCAAAGACTTGGAATAGCTTATCATTTCAGTGATGAAATAAAGACAGTTTTGAAAAGCATTTACAATCACACTGTAAATAATTGGATGAAGGAGGATTTGTATGCTGCAGCTCTTCAATTTAGACTCTTTAGACAACATGGGTTTAAGTTATCCCAAGGTAAATTAATTTTCTGTTATTTTTTCGGGTACTCTAATATTTAAAGTTGATATCCAAACTTTAGGTTAATTATTTAATAAATAATTTATCCGTGTTTTCTTGGCTTATGTGAAATCTTAGTTGAAATTTTATTCATTCATGTATGCAGCCGTTTAAAATTTGGAGACAATCTACTTCGAATGATAATTAGTCTGAACGTTGTTTAAAAGTGTCATCGTTTCGTAGCTGTTCCTCTTATAGTTAAACTAAAAAAAAACTACTTAATTTTCTTCAACTAACTTTCTATCAGATTTTATTGTTATGATTATCAATAAATTTACATTTGAATAATATAAAAGCTATGTGGTGTTCAAACTTGTGACTTCAGCTGTCATTTGTTAGCTTTACGGATCACCCAAAAGCTTGTACTTATCCTTTAACTTTTAATATGAAATATAGGGCAAAAGTGGACTAATTCAAATTTAAGACCCAAAAATTTCTAGTTAGTTTTAATTATTTTATTTATCTATTTTATATTCATTAGGTTATCTAAACCGTATTCAACTAATTTTTTATTAGAGTTTAATTTTTTTTGACAATCGAATAATTTTTCATTAATAATATTGAGCAGTTACAGGTGTAAGAATTTAGAAAGGGTGTAACCGTTTCTAATGACCTGACACATGAAATAAGATGTAAACCTTAATTCGCAAATTGTCTTATAAAATAAAACAAAATTACATAACTGCTCTACCATAATAAGATCTAATCTTTTTCTGTTTAACATAAAACTCACAAACTCTTCATAAAAAACAATTTTTCATAGAGAAAGAATAGCAAAACTTTCGTAAAGAAAGACAATCGCTGTAAAATAGTTATCAAATAAAAATAAAACTAATATAACCTATAACGATTTCATCTTCAATCTTGAAATGTCTTGATCTATCTCTGATTCTTGATCTGTATATATATTAAAATTGATGCGCCTCGTCGATAGATTTACCAACAAAAATAAAAAAGATAAAAAGGAGTCAGTCATTTATTTTATTCTAAAGCAATTAAAAAAATGGCTACCGCCAACGGCAAAAATAAACCATTTACGGCAGCCGAAGCGAAAAATAAAAAGAGAACTCTTAACGGTTATGATTTTCTATTTGAGAGAGTGGAGAGGAAAACAATTTCTCTAGAAAATTAAAATTATTATTAGAGTTTAATTATTATCTATAAATTGTTAGATTTCAATGTATTCAACACAAATCAAAATAGCAACAAAAACTTAAACACCACAATGAATTTCTTAATATTAATATAGACTAGCCGTAATTTTAATTATTTTGATAATTTATAGGCAAATATCCACAATTTTAGCATGTTAGCCAACTATATTATTTTTAAAGAGTAATACTATATAATTCATCTTTTTAACCCATCCTTTTCAACTCACCTGAGGTGGCATAAATGAGTGGATGAATTAAAAGTTGATTTTTGAGATATACATTTGAAGAAAATTGGACGAATGAAAATATTACCACGTAAGTAAGGTTAAAGAATGTGGTTAAAATGGTGGGTTACACAACATTTTTCATTTTTTTAAATCATGTCATATTTATCATCATCCTTTTGACCTTTTTGTCAAATAAATGCACGATCAGTTTGAATCTGATGTGCCACGATGTTATACATTTATGTGTATATAATTAATCTTACATAGCGTATATAGCATCGTACTACATCAGCTCCATCTATATTGATGGTTATTTGAAAAAAGTCGAAAAGGGGAAGTTATATATGGCACGATATGATATATATAGCAGAACGACTATAGTTGTGGATAGATAAATGCTTTTGCGAAGATTTTAAAATGAAAAAATAACGAATGCAGAAATGTTCGATTTCTTTCTAGACGAGCTTGGAAACTTCAAAAAATGTCATTGTGAGGATTTTAAGGGATTGCTATCTTTATATGAGGCGTCATACGTTTTAGAAGAAGGTGAAAACGTACTAGAAGTGGCAAGAAAATTTACCACCATTTCTCTACAGAAGCATACTCAACTCAACAAAAATCATTATCTATCGATCTTAATAAGTCAGTCACTTGAGGTCCCACTTCATTGGAGGATGCTAAGGTTTGAGAGTAGATGGTTCATTGATGTGTATGAGCAAAAACAAGACATGAATCCTCTTCTTCTCCAATTCGCTAAGCTCAATTTCAACATTGTACAGGCGATGCACCTGGATGACCTAAAATACACTGCACGGTTTGTTTATTTATTTAAATTTACATATGCTATAGTTTCACTTTTTGTGCGATGGACGTAATTATTAATATGATGATCACACGTATTATGATTCGTTAATATATATAATAAATATATAAAGAGAAGAATATTTTATTTATATCATATGTTACATGTAGAAAAATATATAATTGATATTTTGTGCCAAGTTGAGGAGGGCAAAATAAAACTTTAATTATTGGTTAATATATATAACTTTAATAACAATTTAGTTGTTGTAGTTATAGTTATAGTAATCAAATTAGACCAGAATCTCACTCCTCATGAACCTGTTCACTGGGTTCCTTTTCATATGAAGGTGGTGGAGAAATACAGGTCTTGGAGAACATTTGAAATTTGCAAGAGACAGGATAGTGGAGAATTTCTTATGGACTGTTGGGGTTATATTTGAGCCCCAGTTCGGATATTTTAGGAGAATGGCAACCAAAGTGAATGCACTAATAACAACCATTGATGACATCTATGATGTGTATGGCACTTTGGATGAACTCCAGCAATTTACTGATGCCGTTCAAAGGTTTGTCATCCATCTTATGTGTCATATGTGTTTAATTGCTAATTTTTTTTAAGTTGTCCATCCGGTTTTTAAAGACTTCGCCTTAACTAATCCGGATCCGATCCGCGTCGCGCACCTGGCATGGTGGGTGATCTGCCACCGGGAATTTTCTGTATTCACAAAGCTCGAATCCGAGACCTTATTTAAACGATATCAAACCGCTTATCACTTGAATCAACCCCATTGGTTGTTTAATTGCTACTTTAAATCAAAATAGATTATATTTTTAATAATTGGAGAGGGGGAGCGCTTGTGGGAGAAATCGAACCCACGACCTAGCAATTTGATGCCTAGCGCTTATACCATTTAAACTACAGCTCATTGGCAAATATTTTATTTGATATTTGACTATTTGGTCTAGTAATTTCACGTTTTTAGTCTATTATCTAAGAAGTAAATAAAACATTAAAGAGTCTAATTAATAAAAATAAGATATTAATTTGTAAAATTATTTTTAAGGTTAATGGTGTTAAAAAGTCAAACCTTTTCGATGTTTTAAAAATCTATCAAAATCTTTCAAAAGTTTTAAAATATATTTATTTTCACCAGTTGGTTTCTCCGCCCTTTTTATTTGGTGCTAGGATACAATCTATAAAGATTATATAATTCATAAACCAAACTGTCAAAATTGTTTATTTAATATATATGTGACAATTCCACCATAGTTTTTGTATATATGTTCAAAATGTACTTAATTAACTTTGTGATTTCAGGTGGGATGTTAATGCAATGGAGCAGCTTCCATACTACATGAAACTATGTTTTCTAACCCTTCATAATTCCATCAACCAAATAGCTTATGACCCCCTCAAAGAACAAGGAATTTACAGCATTCCTTACCTGAAGAAAGCTGTACGTAATCATAATTATATAAATAACTTACAGTAACATAAATAATTTATAATAATAATGGTGAATTATCACTAATTGCTTATATATTCTTGACTACTAGTAGTACAATAATTTTATAAAACTGAAAACTTATTTGTAGGTTTAATTATTCAAAAGTACCTCACATTTTTGTTTTTTTTCGTTTACGATCCAAATTTTTAAAATCTTTCATTTTATCTCATATCTTAATTTTCTTCAATTATAGCCATTTGTTTAAGTTATAGCTACAAGTAACAAGGAAGGCATATTTAAACTTTTTTTACTCCAATTTAAACAAATAGCTACAATTTAAACTGAAAATTAAGAAATAAGCTAAAATTGATCACAATTTTAAAAATTTAGCCATAAGCGAAAAAAAACAGGGTGTTTCTTTGAATGATCCATTTTTTTTTTTACAATGACCGGTAATTGCAATTGTTTATTGTCTTTACATATTAGAAAAAGCAACTGAAAAAACCTCAATCTTTCATATAGCGGACAAGTTAACTTTTAGGGTTAATGTTAAAAAAAATCACGAACTTTATACGTTTTTTCATTTTAATCACATAGTTTAAATTTTCTATCACTTTTTCTCAAATTCATGCATGGTGCTGAGGTGACACTCATTTATTGGTGTAAAATGACCTCCACCTCAATGAATTACACGAATGGAGCCGTGACACCTCAGCACCGTGTATGAATTTAAGAAAAAGTGGTAGTTCGTGTATGAAAATGAGAAAATTTAAACTTCGTGATTAAAATGAGAAAACGTGTAAAGCTGGTGAATTTTTATGATATTAACCCTAACTTTTATGGTAAATTTTGGTAAAATAAATTTTAACTTTTTAAAAAGTTTCAAAACAAACCTACATAATTATGACAGTTAAAAGAAAAGTAACAAAGAAGAGTCAATTTAGTCCCTAAATATGTAAAAGTTGAATAAATTGACAAAACTTCTAATTTCTTTATAAATTAATAGAATGTTTTTATTTAAAAATTTAATAAATATAGATTTTTTCTTTTATTTTTTGGTTGATGCATAAGTTGTCTCGCTAAACAAATTTATTCACTTGATTTGTTTTAATTTGGTCAGTGGGCAGATATATGTAAATGTTATCTATTGGAAGCCAAGTGGCACTACAACGGCTATACACCAAGTTTTGAAGAATACATGGATAATGCATGGATTTCTATATCGGCTCCTGTGATCTTGGTCCATGCTTTTTTTCTTCTCAAAAATCCAATAACAAATGATGCTTTGAAATGCTTGAATGAGTATCCTCGTATAATTCGATACTCGTCTACGATTTTGAGGCTTGCAGATGATCTCGGAACATCTTCGGTACTCAAGAATGATTATTTAAAATACTGAAAAATACTAATTTTAACGTAATGTCAAGTAGATGATAGTAATCATTTTATTATTTTGTTAAGATTTAAAGTTTTATACTGCATACTCAAGTATGCTTTCTATTAGGATGAAGTAAAGAGAGGCGATGTTCCAAAATCAATACAATGTTATATGCACGAGACTGGAGTTTCGGAGGAGAAAGCACGTGAGCACATTAGATCCTTAATTTGTGAAACATGGAAGAAGATGAATAAAGAACGAGTAGCTGACGATTCGCCATTCTCGGATACTTTCATCGGAGTAGTGGTGAATCTAGCAAGGATGGCGTTATACATGTATCAATATGGAGATGGACATGGAAATAATGAGGAGGGTAAGACTAAGGATCGTGTTATGTCATTACTTATTCACCCTATTCCTATACAGATTTAATCTCCTTTTTCTTGAGAATCTATATAGAACTCATTTAAATATTTTAGTCCGTGTCATATCAATACTATGGGTTTATTTGTTCAAACCCATCAGAATATATATTTTTTTATCTTTAATGTCAAGTTGAAGGACTGAAATGAATCTTTGTTAGTTAATATTTATAAATGAAGCTTGTAATTTTGTTGGATAAACAAGAACCTAAACTGGGATGGAAATGAGGATGGAATATTAAAGGAAATGATGTTCTTGTCTTGTTGTTATTATTAGGGGTGGGCATGGACCGGTTAACCGGTCCACAAGGGTAATATGTAAACCGGTTCATAGTAGTTCGGTTTTAAAAATTAAAAACCTAAACTTAAAATTTTAAACGATTAATCATTAAATCGGTTAAACATTTAAAACGGTTCGGTTTTTCGGTTTTGGAGTTTTTAACCATGTAACCATTAAGAACATTAGACATAATAAAGATAAAATTTATAGATAAAATTTTAAATATAGTCTAATAATTAAAATTTAATTTTCATTCTATTTAATTATTAAAATATAAATTTTATTTATTCCTATTTAAATTAGGTATATAAATATTTTATTAAGAAAAATAAAGTTTTTTCAATATATATATATATATATATATATATATATATATATTCTTCCAAAATAAAAATATATTGATAAATAAAATATTTTTTTGTTTATAATTTTTATATATGTAAATTATAAATTATATTTTATTTGAATAATTGAAAACATATGTATGTATGTATATATATATATATATATATATATATATATATATATATATATATATATATATATATATATATATTAATTATTGTATATAAATACACTTTTTGTCGATTAAGAAAATCGTAGAGCATTTTTCATTTATATATATATATAAACCGGTTAGCCGCGGTTTTTAAAATTTCAAAATCTAAACCTAAACCATTAATAATATTTTTCGGTTCGGTTTTACGGTTTTACGGTTTGGCCGGGTTGTTTTGCCCACCCATAGTTATTATTGTTGTGGAGAGAAGAAATTAATGTGTGAATATGAAATTTTTAGATTTAAATAACGTATCATGGCATTGCTGGGCCGCCATCTTAGAATGGCTTCAGCTTTTTTGAAATTTATGGCATTGCGGGAAACTCTGGACCGGGCGAAGTATAAAGGCTGGAATAGGTGGATTTTTGAAAGACAAATACATACCTTTACAAGCTGTCGTATTTTTATGGGGCGATGACAAAAATATCTAAAATTTTAAAAATATTTACAAATGTACCAGTAAACTTTTTTTATTTACAAAAATACGACTGATTTAAAATTAATTACAAAAGTACCAAAAAATTAAAATTAATTACAAAAGTACGATTTGTATAATGTCGGTATAATTATGGTATAATTTTAGAATACTAAAACTATAAATCAGATAATTTAAAAATAATATTTGGTTTATTATTGGTATAATTTCAGTATATTTTTGGTATATCGATTATAAATTTTTATATATTTTTTCTAGTTGATAACATGTATATTTGTTTTATATGTACTTTTCACTATAGTTGGTAATGAACTAGAGAATTTGTATATTGTTGGTATAATTTTAGTATATTGTTAGGTTAATATTTAGTATGCGATGTGGTGTAATGTTGATGTAATAATAAAATTTCAGTATATTTTGATGTGTACACTTTTGGTATACTGTTGATATAATTTTGGTATATTATTAATTTAATTTTTAGTATACGATTTGATGTAATTTTGGTAAATTTCCATTTAATATTAATAAAATCTCAGTATGTATAATGTCGGTATAATTTTGGTATAATGTTGATATAATGTTAGTTTATTAGTATACTGACATTATACCCACAGTATACACCGTATGTTTGATATTTTTTTTTATTTTTTTGTACTTTTGTAAATATTATTAATATTTTTGTAAATGAAAAAGTCAACATGTAGTTTTGTAATTATTTTCATTTTTTTTGGTAAATGGTGTAATTTCCTCTATTTTTATTTAATTTTTTTAATTTTTATAATAATGGCTTAATTCTAACATTTTATTGCAATTTTAACCAATTTTTTCCAATCAATTAATTAATTGATTTTATCTTTAGTTAAATTTATAAATTAACTCTAAAATGTCAAAAAATTATTTTTCAAAATTTCAAAATTTAGTTTCTAATATTAAAAAAATAACGTTAAAATCTAATTATAAATTCTTTAAATTTTTGTCGACGATTAAAGTAAAAAAACACGAATTTGAAGCTCAATTGACCGGAAAAGTCAAACGAAGCTATTAGGTATTTTATTAAGGTGAAAAATTGATAAGAAAATTAATTTGATTGAAAAAAATGGCTAAAATTGCAATGAAATATCAAAATTAGGCTATTATTATAAAAATTAAACAATTTGATTGCAACAACCTGCAAAGATTTAGATTAAATTTTCCATTAGGCCTTCTTGAAATAGACGATCTTCGGTAATCTCGTCGATTAATTCAAATTCGGTTTTGCTTAGTTCGACTTAGAAAATCTGTCTGAACATTTGGCATTAATTAACCAAGCTCCAAGATTACAGGATTCAACATGTTAATAGGAGATTCAACAAGACATTCTCATGCTCAAACGGTTAATCATTCTATGTCGCAATTCTTGTAGTTGATGTTTTTTTTTAATTGTGGTAGAATCTAGTTATGTTAGTAGTTAGTGATTAGTAGTTAAATTTTCATTTTTAATTCGACCTTTAAACACTGGTCCTACTGAAACTTAAAACCGAGATCTCAGGAATGCACTGGAGCGCCTTAGCCACTTGGACTAGGCCTCACTGGCCTTGTAGTTGATGTTCAAAGTAGCTACAGTGAATGATTTTGGTTCTCTTTTATATCAAATTTATCTTATTCTGAAAGAAAACAAATTCTACTTTTTTTTGGTAAGCCCATCCGGTTTTCAGGACTTCGCCCTGACTAATTGGATCCGACCCGCGTCGCGCACCTGAAATGGTGGGTGAGTCTTCTAGTCGGAATTTTCTGCATTCACAAGACTCGAACCCGAGACCTTGTTTAAGCGATAACAAACCGCTTACCACTTGAACTAACCCCATTGGTAAATTCGACTTTAATTTTAAAGACACATGATGCAAGAGAAAATATATTACTTCATATCTTTTATTTGCATGAGGAATTAACAAATTTCAAAATTAGAAATAATGATAGAAAGATATTTAATACCAATGTATAAAGTAAATAAAATAAGGAACTGAGAACATATGATCTAATATCATTTCTCAACATTTTACACCCTCTCAACACATGAACTTTGTTATATCTGTCAGCACAAAGATAACGAACATCTCAGTCTAAAAAAATGATTGAACAAGAAGTTGGGCCAGTTGTAGAAACTGAACTTGAACAGAAATGTTAGCAATCAAAGCACGATCAGAAGCTAGAAAATTAAGGAGGTAGCTGTTATATATGTGCCCTAAGAGCAAGACAAAGTCACTTCTCATTCTTCTTCTTCAATGAATGTTTGACCAATTTGTACATTCCATTAAAGATAAAAGATTGAGATAAAGAGATAAGAGATTCACTCAACTCCTTAGTACAAATCTTTACAAAACATAGCCGTGATTTACGTGCATGGATCATTTTAACTCTGACCCATGCACGTCATCCAGTTTGATGATGTGGTAACAGTGTTCGGGCAGGAGAGCCTAGGTTTGGTCCTTTCAGGTCGCGTGCTAATCATTCGATTTATTTCATTTGTTAGGGCAAACCCGGCCTTTCTGTTAGACTGCACAACATTATCAAACTAAAGCTTACATTATTGGTTGGTACGAAGCAGTAAGCAGCAAGGAAACAGGACGCATAATACAATGTGTTCAATGAAAAAACGCATAATACAACCAACGAGCTGTATCTCAAATGGTATAAGCGCTGGACAACAAACTGTCAAGGTTATGAGTTCAAATCCTCCAACAAGCGCTCTCTCTTCCCCAATTATATAAAAAAAGACGAATAATACAATGGAGTGATTACAGAACCGGAATGGACCGGACGGTTTAACTGGTTCAGCAGATCTAACCAGAAACAGTACCGAATCAAACAGGCGATTGAAAAAATGATCTAACTAGATCAGACATAGAAAATAAGCAACAGATAAATCTGTCACTAATTCTCTAATTTTTTAGATTTATATCCGGACTTTCAACTGATAAATAATATGTAAGTTGCAGACAGTGGCGGATCCAAGAATTCTTTTCAGCACAGGCTAAATAACACGTAATAAATAAATTTATTTGCATAAAATTATACTATAAAAAACAAACAATAAATATTACTTACATTAGTTTTGATCAATACGAGGCAATTGCAATCTCCAGGTGTGCATAGCATGAAAGCGCTGTAGAATGGGCTCATTATCAATCTTCAAAAAAATTGTTTTTTCAATATAACATGATAAACTCTCGCTTAAAAACTCATCCCCCATTTTGAACAAAATAACATGCAATTTAATTTAATATTCATAAAAAATACCCAAATAAAAAAATTCATCAAGTATTTATCAATAAAATAGAATAACAATAATTTAAAATACTTACTTGTTGTAGTCTAATTTTTTTTTTGATTTTTTATGAATAAATTAAGTTGAAAACCTACAAAATTAGAATTGAATATAGTTATTTCACAATAAGACAAATAAATCAATAAAATTATATAAATAAAATTTAAAAAGAAAAAGTCTTACCCAAATTCAGAGATTGATTGATTTTGGAGGAGAATTTAAAATTGAAAAATTAGGTTTTAATATTTAGGAATTAGGTTGTAGATTTTAAAATTATGTTAAAGAATTTAGAGAATAATAATATCTAATGAAGAACTAATAAAGCAAAAGATAATTGATGGAAGAAATTGAGGGACTAATTATATTTAAAAGAGAGTTTGGGACTGATGCATTTAATAAGCATAAGTCCCGCTGGTTTCATCTGTTCAAGAGACCAGGTGAAACAACAAGGGGCCAAAACGATCTTATTTTTTTGATTAAATAGAGACCAAAACGACGTCGTTTTGGCCTCTTGAATCAAAAAAAATTGCAGAAGAAGGCTAACGGCCTTCTTCCTCAATCCTTCGTTCTTTCTTCTGCGGCAGCCATGACTGCCTTTAAATAAACCAGCGCCGGTACTCGGACTTCCGGCGGTTTTGTCCGGTCCATACTTTTTCAAAGTCTTAAAATGGTTATTAAACTAATTTTCGTTTCAAAATAATTCTCTATCTAGCAGGGGCGGAACTATGGAGGGTCGAAGAGGGTCGGCCGACCCTCCTCGCCGGAAAAAAATTAAAAGAGTAGATTTTTTAGAAATTTTTCTCGTAGGGGCGGTTATAACCGTAGGGGCGGTTTTGTCCTTGTAGGGGCGGTTGAAAAAAATTAAAAGAGTAGATTTTTTAGAAATTTTTCTCGTAGGGGCGGTTATAACCGTAGGGGCGGTTTTGTCCTTGTAGGGGCGGTTAAAACCGCCCCTATAAATACAGAATAACATATTTGCATGTATTTACTGCCGTTTTATTTTTCTAAATAGCCGAACGTAAAAATTTCGACCCTTCGAATTGGGAGTCCTAGTTCCGCCACTGCCATTTAGTATAATGAACTTCCGGTAGTTCCCAAATGACTTCCGGCGACTTTTGTCTTACGTGGCTTGCCAGAAGCTGACTCACACCTTCCTCTTCGCCATGTCATTGCCTACGTTACCCTTATGTCTCCACTTCATCATCTTCTTTCCTAATTTCTTTCATAATTTTCTAACAAACACTAAAAAAAATTCTAATAAATGTCAAACACGAAAAAAAATCGTTTTTTTTTTCATCTGAATTTTTCGAAACCAAACGAAGAAATCGTCTGAGTTATTCCTTTGGGTTCAAAATCTAGACGATTGCTCTGTCTCTTTCATCTGGGTTCATACCTAGACGAAGGTGACAAATATTTGCTTCATCTGGTACCAATAATGGAGATAGGGGAGGCATGGGAGTGTCATGACCTCCTCTAAAATTTTAAAATTGTTAAAATTAGCACCAATTTTTTTTATCTTTTATAATTTAACCCCTCCTAATTTTTTAAAATTGCCTACTTCATATATTATATATGGAAATTTGACTCTGCTTATGTTGAAATCCTGGATCCGTCACATGATAGCTTCGGAGGTTATCCATCTCGTTAAACGTCGGAGAGAACAAGCTTTGTTATTAAATGGGACTTCATGAAAGCCTTTGATACGATTTCATGGAAGTTGATTTTGCAAACCTTGCGCAGGATGAACTTTGATTCCAAATGGATTATGTGGATTTTTTATTGCTTTGGTTCGGCTCAGCTGTCAGTTTTACTAAATGGGAGTCCGACTGATAACTTCTTTATGGGACGAGGGGTTCGGCAGGGGGATCCGATTTCTCCAATGCTTTTTGTGCTGGCGGTTGAATCCTTAAGAGCCATCTTATCAAAAGCCATTGTTTCAGGTCTGCTCTCTGGGATTCATGTTGATGGTTTATCTGATCCTATTTCCCATTCTTCAGTTTGCCGATGACACGTTGTTATTTGTTCCTAATGACATGTCAATGATCGAGAACCTTCTTCGCATTTTGAGATGCTTTGAACTGATCTCAGGACTTAAGATAAACTATCATAAATCTTTTATTATCGGCATCAATGTTGATGAATCCTCTCTTTCGCGGGCAACTAGCATCCTGAACTGCAAAGTTGAAACATTTCCCATCACCTATTTAGGACTCCCTTTATCAAATAGATCGATTGGGAGAAGACTTTGGGATCCGGTAATCAGCAATTTCACTTCTCAGTTGTCCTCCTAGAGAGGTAAACTTTTATCTCCCGCAGGTAGACTTATTCTCGTCAAATCTGTCTTGTGTAGTTTACCTGTCTATTATCTCGGCTCTTTTCGTATTCCCCAATCCGTTGAAGCTGTTTTGGATCAGATAATTAGAAGGTTTCTTTGGCATGGAAGGGTGGATAAAAAGGGCTTTAGTAAAGTTTATTGGGTTGATGTTTGTTCTCCTTTCAGCATCGGAGGCCTTAACATTACCCCGTTTCGCACTAAAAATAGTTGTTTGCTTATGAAATGGGTCTGAAAATTGATGGTTTGTGATAAAAAATCTCTTTGGTTTGCGGTTGTTTCGAATAGTAATTCGATATCAGCTTGGTATGATATTGAATCGGTAAATCTGCTACACCTTTCGCACTTATGGAAAGGAATTCTTAACATTTGCGTGAAGAACAAGGCTTTTTGGATTCGGCTCATGTGGAAATTAGTGATGGTATTTGTACTAGATTCTGGAAGGATTGTTGGCTTTCAGTTCCTCTTTGTTCTCAGTTCCCGGACCTTTATCGTCTTTGTAGACAACAAGACGTTATGGTTGCTGCTGTTTTTAACGTTCAGTTTCAAAATTTCAGCAACATTACCTGGTCTAGACGTCTTCGTATTGGTGAACAGGATCGTCTCCAAGTGATGCTCGACCTGTTGGATGCTCACATCCCTCTTCAACAGCAACCAGACCATTTCTACTGGAAGAATCATCATCATTTCTCCTCCGCTTCAATGAACAAGCTGCTGTCAACGACTGTGGATCGTAATAACCAGCAGGTTTCGTTTCTTGCTCTGCAGGTTTGGAAGGAACCTATTCCTCCTCGACTTCAGTTTTTTTTCTGGTTGTTGGCTCGTGATAGGATATCTTCAAATCTTTCTTTGGTTAGACGAGGTATTCTTCAACACAATCACGCTTCTTGTTCCCTTTGTCAGCTAGAGGAATCTAGTCTTCATATCGTCATTCATTGCGGTTTTGCCTGGGGTTTTTGGACGAACATTCTTTCAAAATGTCATGTTAGTTGGGTTGCACGGAATTCTTTAGAACACTTCTTCAATTTATGGAATTCTTTAGCTGCAGGACGTCATCGCTCTCTTTGGAAGTTAATGTGGTTTTTCGGAGTTTGACACCTTTGGAAAGCTAGAAACAAACGTGTCTTTAAGAACGAAATGGAAGATCAGAACAACTTGATTTTTTTTTGACTATTTGCAAGGCGGTGGAGTTCTATCGTGCTAGGAATCATAGCTTCCAATTTAATGGGAATGATGTTTTTAGGTCGATTGACTTTTTTTGTAATTATTCCTAGTTTCTAACTCTTTTTTGCCGCTTGCACTTTGCGGGTGAGCTAATCCACTTATCATTTATCCAAAAAAAACTGTACCTAATTTTTTTATTTAAATGATGAAATCATTTAATTAACTAAGTTTAATGATAAAATTAAATTTATTTCCATTAAAAAAAATACAAATAAGTCTTTTATTTTTAAAACTAACTAAAAAAATAATCTAATTAAATCTATTAATTAATTTAACTAAATCTAAATAAATTTTCAACATATACAATTAATATATGCTAGACATGGAGAACGTTTTTTAATATTTTTCAAATGAAAAAAAACATCAATATAATATTTCAGGGTATAATTGAAACATAAAAATGCTTTGAAAAGAGGATAAAAGGTCGGAGGTTTTTGAGGCATTAGGCCTATAATATCTCATTAAAATGAGGATATTTTTAGAATATTATTATTTAAAAGTCCAAAAAATAATAAATGAAATTACAAAAATACCCTCACTAGAGAAATTTTTAAATAGACTTGGTTTATCGTATCATCTGTGGACTGAGCCATTAATATTATAATATCTCATTAAAAATGAGGATATTCTTATAATATAATTATTAAAACGTGTAAAAAAATAACAAATAAAATTACAAAAATATTCTCATTTTAATAAGGCGTTATAATATTATTGGTTCAGCCCATGAATGACGTGATGGATTGAATTTACTTAAACATTTCTCCGAATGGCAATACATTTTCAATAATAATAATAATAGAAAAAAAATGTGAAGGAGGGAATTGAAAATTGACTAGAGTCTATAAATCAGCTAGCTAAAACTATAGAATAAAAGAAAAGGCTAAAATCTGAAGTCATGAATTTCTTGTTCAAAGTCCAAGTTCTTGTAGCAGAAAGACATGTTTTTATACATCTTTACCCTAAATTCAGGACTACATTAATTTAACTGATTTAAAAATTTAAAAGACGAACAAAAACCTTTAGGAGAATGTGCAAAATTCTCGTCAGCTGAGTGGCCCATGCAAGAACAATATAGTACTTGTACCATATCAAGTATCAACAAATTTCTTCCATATCAACTAGATTTGCATCTTTTTGGGTTGCCCCTTACTGTCCTTTCTTCTCTTCATTTGGCTATTTTCATACCAGACCTTTCATGACAAGAATGACATGTGAAACTATTCATTTCTTCTCTTCCAAATAGTATACATTTAAAATTCTTTTATTATATAAAATATTAAAATATGCACAAATGTTTGTTTTTGCCGGAAAAAAGATGAAAATCTTCATTAATGAATCGACTATTACAGTCTCGAATCTAGCCACCCAATTGTACTAGAGAATTATTATAGAAAAAGGATCTATAAAGGTTTTTTTGGCTATATCACGTGCCACCAATTACTATTTCGATTGACAAAACTAAAACGACTAAAATTAAACTTGTTCACAAAACGATTGACAATCTTGAATAATCACACAGTCCATACCAATAGAACCCGATGAATTCATTACGTCAATTATAGATTTGGCATCATTATAAGAAATACTAAAACTAGCAGCAAATATTTTTACTAATAATAGTGTAAAATTGTTACTATTAACATATAGCAACAAAAAAAATTATATATGTTGCTGCTAATAAAACGTTGTCTTAAGTAATTGGTAACACAATTTACTATAAAATGCTGCTATAATTTAACTAATGGCAACAAATTTTAAAATTATTGCTGCAAAATATCATTTAACAGTCAAAAAAATTAGCTGTAAAAGTATTTGTTGCCAAATACAGAATTTCTTGTAGTGACCCTCAAACCAAGGATTGGGAAGCTGGAGTCTTCTAGCTAAATGAATAGCTTCTCTAAGGGCCAAGGCTTCAATCATAGCTGGGCGAAGATATACATTGTCAAAACGCCTTGCACTGGAGGCAATGGCTCTTCCCAAATGATTTCGAACTACACACATTCCTACACCCATCTTCATATCTTTTCTAAAAGCTTCGTCAAAGTTAATGTTCAGCAATTGACTTGGGGCGGAGCCTAGCTGGGAATTGTCACACCATGATTAGCAACCCTACTACCTTCTGGACCTTGCGCAATCCTCACATAAAAGTTATGGCAGCTTAATTCATTAATTTTATATTTGATAAGTATATAAATATTAAGAAAATAGTTGCCAAAAATAAAATGTAATTTAGTATCATTAATAACTTTTATGATAAAATTCTCAAAAACGATAACTTTTATGATAAATTAATTTATAATTAAAGAAAGATTCACAAATGTGTGATGGATTTGTGAAGGAATTTTTTTTTATTTTTATAAATGATAGGTGGATTAGCTCGCCCACAAAGGCGTGGGCGGCAAAAGAGTAGTCAAGAGTACAAACTAAGAATCATAACAAAAGAAATTTAAACTATAGAAAACATCATTGCCCGTATAAGAAAATCCTTGATTCCTAACTCTATAGAATTTCACCGATTTGCAAATGCAAATAAAAACCATGTTCTGAATATTTGAATGTTCATCTTTAAAAACTCGTTTATTCCGTACATTCTAGAGATGCCAAACACCGATATTTGTAATGAGAAATTCACGCACAGTTTGACAAACATATCTGTCACAAATTTGTGACGATATAAATCCATCACACATTTGTTACGAATTTATAAAAGAAATCTCTATCACGATTCAGTCACAAATTCGTTATAAATTTATGACGACACAAAATCCATCACACTTTTATAACGAATTTGTGACGAATGCTTCCGTCACAAAAATTGTGACACCCAATATCGTCCCAAGTTTTCTATTGTCGGAAACTTTGTTATGCCCATTTTCGTCACAAATTTGTGACATATTTATAGAAAATATTTTTTTTTTCAAAATAGTTTTTAAAATAAATTAAATTAATTATTTAAAATATTGTCCTAGAAAATTATTTTAATAAACATAATTAAAAAAGTTATTTTTAAAAAATATAATGTTTATTTTAAAAAATTCATAAAAAATATTTATTAAGGAATATTTATTACAAACTTCATTATTAAAATAATAAATAATAATTTTAAATTTTAATTATGTATGTTTCGGACTACGGGGCATGGGATAAGTACCGTCAGAAATATGAACTTGTCTTCCATGGCCATGCTAGGAGGCAAATTATACATATTTAACGGCCATGACGAGTATTGTTTCCCAGAGCAACCAAATGGTTGTGACACATTGGTACATAATCCTACTCAGATATTTCGGACTTCAGCTGCAAAATCTTCGTGTAACTCATTACAATGTTCCAAGTTGACAAGTCAGACGGATGAAACATCATATCATTCTCCATCTCATGTTTGGCGTGCCACCTTATATGTTAAGCTGAAGCTTTTGAAGCTTTTGAAGCGTACAACCTCTAGAGTCTCGGAGTTATAGGAAAATAACACATATTTTATACGACATGTTACTCCTTCTTTTGGAATTATCCGTTATGGATGGTACCCACCTAGCATGTCCGTAAACTTTACACTCGGTTAAACCCACGTCCTCTCCCTAGTATATCATACATATACGTTTATAGGAATCAATCACCTCAACTGGTAGCCCCATACCTTTGACCAGTTTTTTGACGCTATACAAATTCTTCGCTATCTTCTTGTCCTTGGGCAGCAATTCTTGTATGAAATCGCTCATTTTATTCATTAAAGATCCCGGTGGTTGAAATCGGCATTTGAATTTTAACTTTTTTACAGTTGTAGACAAAGGAAAATGTCTATCATTACGGGCCATATGTCTTCTTCGCCCGCACGCATTGTATCAAAAATCTTCTAAGCTTCTTCATTTGGATGCTCTTTCGTGAACGCTTCTGGACCAGCAACATTAGTAACCATTCTCTGGATCGAACTTTAACCCTCCCCCTCATTTCTATCCTCGCACATGTTATCAAATTGCAGAACATTATCAGGCACCTCCACTCTGTTCTCCTCATCATGGTAAGTCCTGACATAGTAATCCCGTACAAACCCACTTTAGAAGAGTTATAACTCCACATTCGCAACAGTCAGAAAAGCCTTATTCCGCCATTTGGTCCGAGGGCATGGGAATTTTATGCTTACCCCGCTCACGGGGGTGTTGCACAGCAATGTGTAAAAACTCCCTAACGTTCCTAACGAACCCGTCTATTAATGGGCCATTATTAATTCTCCCAAAATACATCCAACTGCGGTATGAGTTCATTTCTGTAGCACATACATTTAGGTGGTTTAAATACTTGATGATCGCAAAGTAAATGTAATTTACCGTTAAAAAGGTAAGGCCCTATCCCATTCGCAAAAATGACGCCCCGTAATTCGATCACGATATATGCATAAATACGGAAAAATATTTGGCAGCCTTGCGACGTAGTTCTACAAGTGCATTATATAATACATGCTGCATAACTCCAATTATATATTTTAAGGGAAAAGCGTTACGCAACATATAATAAATAGCCACCCAGAGAATATACACTAGAAAACTATCAAATATTTTTTTTACTATATCTATACATATATATTTGTCGTGATTGAATTATATGTAGACATCAATTTTGCAAACTTTACACACGTACATTGCCGTGTCGTTGAATCTCCTGAAGACACAAGACATATTTTCTACGGCTAATTAAAATTTTATTCAGTTTGAATAAAATCGTTGTTTATTTTTTATATTTTTATTCATTCTATTGTAACTAAAATAAAAAACAGTAAACAATAACACTTACTTGTTGAAGAACAATCGGACATAGAACGAACAGAAGGCGGTCAACGCGGGTGGAGACAAACGTTAGCAAGGAGTGGTTTTAGCACAGACAAAACTGCGTGTAGTTAAAAAAATAAAACTTTATTTTAGATTTAAATAATAGAAAACAATCATTAAAATTTCAACTTAAGTACTGAATTTTATAAATTTTTAATTGTATATCTAAAAACAATTCGGCAACATTCCCCTAGATATTAATCATCACATATTTTTCAGGAAAATTCTAAAAACAATAATACACATCGAAATACATAATACACCAATTCATACAAATTATCTCATGATAATTTTTAAATTAAACTGTACATAATTAACTAATATTCTAAATAAAAATAAATTACTAACATAATTATTAAAATATTTAATAATTTAAACTAAAAATTACTAATAATCTAACCTAATTACAAAATAAATTAACCCAAATAATCTTATTAACTTAAAACTTAACGCAGTTTAACGATTTTAACATAAATACACATATTAACCTAATTTAACCAAAATTACAATTTAATTAACCTTTTAATTAATCTAAAATTAAAAACTTAATTAAACTATACATAATTATTAAATTATTAACCAAAAATTAACAATTTAAATAAAATTTAGTAAAATTATAATTAGCAATTAAATAACTCAACTAAATATGCCATTCTTTGTCAAATTACCTTTACTTTAACGTAATATAACAATTATAATCTAATTAAACACATTAAACTAATTTAATCTAAATTAAAATGTAATGAACTTAAAAATTAATCTAATTAAACAATCAACCCACAATTAATAATTTAATTAAACTATAATCATAATCTAATAAATACACATATTAACCTAAATTAAACTAAATAAATCATTCTAAACCCTAATTAACAAAATTAATCTAATCCATTATTAAAATTAAAATTTATCTAATTAATTAATAACTAAAACCTAACAAAATTAAACAAATTTAAAAAATGATACGTGTTTAGGGTAACTGACTGGCGGCAATAATGGTGGATGGCAGCAGCGGGCAACAACGAAAAACTAAAAAAATTAATTCATAATTAATTACTAATTAAAAACTATCAAAAATAAACAAATAAAACAAAAAGAGAAGAAGGTTTTAGGGTAACTGAGCGACGGCAACAGCGGAGTAGGACAAAAACCGATGGAAATTGATGGGATAACGAAGAAAATGGCGAACGGCGATACCGAAACGGCGAATTGAGAACAAAAACGGCGAACGAAAGAGAAATGAAAAATAAGAGGAAGAAATGGAAAATGAGAGGAAGAAGGAGGTGCTATTTTTTTGGATATATAATTAGCGACGATTTTATAAATCCGTCGCTAACCATCTACCTTAATAAAATGTAGTGTTTCATTAAGAATGTTAGCGACGAATGTTAGAATCCGTCGCCATATTTATCGACAAATTTTATAAAGCGTCGCTAACTTTATAATAAAATGATGCGTTTCATTTATGCCAACATTAGCGATGGATTGACAAATATCCGTCGCTAATTTCCGCGACGGATAGACAAAATCCGTCGCTAATTTTGGCACAAATTATTGGCGCCTCCTCTCCCACCAATGCCCGCCAAAATTAGCACCAAAACGTCTGGGATTTAGCGACGAACGCTAAATCCATCGCTAAATAAAAATTTACCTACGAATTTTAGGTTTGTCGCTAAACTTAGCATTTCTAGTAGGGTTTGAACTATTATATTACCTTATTTGTAATACATCAAGATTAATATCTCAAAGTAAATTTCAGAATTATACTTTTCAAACATTCAAGTTATTAAATCTCATTTGATTTTGAAGTTATGACTTGTATAGTCTATTTAAAATTTAGTTGAAAGCTCATATGACATCTTTATTTTCTTTTTTTAAAGAGCAAAATCTTAAAGTAGTTGGAGATGGGAGCATGGTCTTACAAAGAAGGACAAGTATAAACAGTAGTGTCCTTTCTCTCATCCTCACCATCATCAAATCAGTGCACTCTCTCTATACCTTAACTAAATCTTCACACCTCACTTTCTGCAACCCTAATCAATCACACTCATCCATTCTATCTATATATACCCATAAATCACTCTCTTCTTCCACTTAACCAACAATGTCCACATCAGAAAAACCCTTGCATCCTGGTTTTGCTCTTCTCCAGAGGAACACATGTCAAACTGGTTTCAGAAAAGGAAGAAGAAAGCAGCAGGAAGCAGGAAGATTTATTGGGGTAAGAAGGAGACCTTGGGGTAGATATGCCTCTGAAATTAGAGACCCTAATACTAAAGCAAGACACTGGCTTGGTACTTTTGATACTGCTCATGAAGCTGCTCTTGCTTATGATAGGGCTGCCCTTTCCATTAAAGGTACTCAAGCTAAAACCAACTTCATTTACCCTAATTTTCACTCTCTTCTTACTCCTTTTCAGCTCCCCATTAGCCAGAATACTAACAATGTTCAAATTTCTCCACCCAACCAATCATCTGCTGACTCATGTGCTGCTGAAGTTTCTACTGATCATAGTTTCAATTTCTTCTTTTCTCAAGAGGATTCTTCTAACTCTGGCTACTTGGGTTGTATTGTTCCTGATAACTGCCTAAGACCAACAACTTCCATTGATGTTCAGACAAGTGCTAACTCCAAAACTCCAGAAAATGATCTGCACCAGTCACATTTTCATAGTTATGGGATTCCTGTAGATAGTGGGGCTTGCTTTGATGAACTCAACAAAGGATTACTATGGGGAGATGATGATGGTCACCACTACCAGTACCCTTCTTGGGAATTGAAATCTGATGAGATTTCTGCGGTTATCAACTATAACCCATTAACGGTAGGTGATGATTTCGTGGGAGGTTTCAATTATAGCAGCATTAATTGCAATCCTAGTTATGGCTCAGTACTGTCTCAAGCAACAACTACACCATCAGTATCATCATATAATCCTGCTTATGGTGACAATATAGTAGATTTTGAGTATAATCCACTCTTTTGATTGTGTACTGAATTTTATTTAGTGTTCATTTTGATGCACTTTGTTTATGTTTAGCAAGTCCCTTTTATGAAATGAGATGAAATTGATGTTTGTGCATGCATGCCTATGTCTTAATGTCAGTTCTAAACTGAGTTTTTGTTTGAAAAGATTTCACTTTCTGAAGACAAAATTTTGTAAGTTTATTGCCTGCTTCTAATGTCTGACCTTCTTTATATAGTGGAAGAAGCACCCATGTTTATTGTAAGTTTTGCAAATCCCTTATTATTCATTAACAATAAGCACCTAATATTTTTTATTCACAAATATTTCATTTTCTTTATATATATTGAAAACCTCTAACTGTTACATTTGTTTTTTATTTGATCATCAATTTTATGTTGTTTTTTTAAAATATTTCTACCTTCAATAATTACTATAGGAAAAATAATCTTTATATCCAAAATTAATAATGCATTTATCAACTGTTTCATGAATGAAAAAATTTCACAGCTTAATCCAATAATTTTTTTTTTATTTATGTCAATTAATTCCATCAAATGAAAAAAAATGAAGGTCGGATTGGAAAAAATACATAAAATTCTAGAAAATTAGTCCATAAAGTATTATGAGCAGTAACCAATTAATATGACCAATTAGTTCATAAATTATTGAATGCACCCAGTAAAGAAAATTGTCCATTATTATAAAAAAAACTAAATTTTTGTGACTTTTAGTACCTTATTAAAAAACATAAAGGCGGAACTTTAATTATTTCTTTAAAGCGGTTTTTCATTTCAAGAATTGTAATAGGTCTTTTACTTATTTGGACATGGATTTTTTTAGAAATTCTGATTGTATCTTATCATGACTTTGTATTTTATTCTCTCAAAGTCGTAATTTTTATTGTGTAGCTTCGTGTGTGCTACTTTTTGTGCGTAAACTTTGAAGGGTTGAGCATTTTGCTACTTCTTATACCTTTTAATATATTCCATTGATAATTATTTAGTCTATGCATATGCGATTTCAGTTAGGTCAAATAACTGTATTTAAGATAATATATAAGTTTATGCATCAGAATGTAAAATGTTAAAATCCAAAATCTATTCAAAAAAGTGATAATGTTATAAATAAAGTATAACTCAATGACGATTACCTATGTTTTTTGCACTGTGCTTTATTGTTATTTTTGTAATTTTCTAGTTAGAATCAAAGGTTATGTAGTTGTGTAAAATTGACAGGTGAGTTGTAATAACAACATTTAAAGAAACTGATCAGAAGGGGATTGTTTTATAGTGGACTTGCTGTATTTGAATCAGTTCATAGTAAGAAATATACAAATCTTTCTGCCACTTTCTGCAATTTTGCTATTTTGGTCCCAACTCCAAATCCACATACTACGAGTAGTACTGATGGACCATGCATGCATATAGTACTAATCTACAACTATTATTTTATATCTTCTTAATTAACTTCACATGCCCAAATTTAATAGACCATTATTACTCTTGAAGTTATTTATATGGGGCGTATGGTAAATAATTATCTATTTTATGAATTTTAAAGTCTAAACAGTACGAGTAATATATAATTTTTTTTGGATAAATAATCCGTAAATTAGCACAACCACAAATAAGTGGATGACAAAAAAAAGTCAAAAACAACAAAAGCTACTAAAAGCCATAACAGAAATAATTAATACAACCAATTATTCCCCGAGTATAAGAAACCACGATTTCAGTTAATATATAAATTTAATTATATATATTTGCTTATTCTTAGAATGTAACTGGTTCATTATGTAAATTTACAAATACTATATTAAGCGTGTGATATGTGACGTTGATAAATTAAAATAACCAATTATTATATATTACTTAATAATAATTAAAAAAACTATCAAATTGCTATGCTATTAAATGATTGATTATTATTGTTTAGTAACATCACGTGTCACACGTCCGATAGAAAATTTACAATCCCGCCGTCTTTTAAATTTAGGATTAGGTTTTTTTTGGGCTTTTTTCATAAACAACCAACATTTATGATATTATTACTTTTATACAGACATATATTTCTATTATCAAAACTACCATACAGGCTATAAATTATAACTTTTATACGGACATATATATACTCTTCCTCTCAAATCAATCCTCATAAACAAAATTATTTTCTCTTTCATCACCATCATTTCTCTCATCTCTCTCTCAGCTCATTTTTCTAATCTCCCTCAGATCTCATAAACTCCTCCAATTCTTTCAGATCTATCGTCTTCATTCATCTTTCTCAACGTCGCCGTCCAAAATTGCTACAAATTTTGTCAGTATTGTTTTTCTTTTTGCCATCGTTGGAGCTGAAGATCTGCATAGAATTCTGGCGAAGAAAAACATTATTTTTGATATTGTAAAATGACTTTTTGTTATTATTCTTGTGTTGCTTCTTATTATTGTTTTCCTATTTTGATTTCAGATTTAAAATTAATAGTTCTTTTTATTCTTTTTTTTATCTATATTTCCTTTTTTTGTAAACTGTTTTTATATAACAGTAATTCTCCATCATCAAACATGTATAAAGATTGTCTTTTCATGTTATATAAAATAATTTTGTGATTTTATGGAATAAAATTCAGTTATTTTTTGCATTTTTTCCTGTGTTTGATTGTATTTCTGCGTTTTTTGTATTCTGCAGTACGATTTGTTAATGATGGTTGATTGCTGAATTATTGTAATGTTACGATATTGTTGATTTTATGTTGATTATATATTGATATTGTGTTGATAATCAATTGAATTTTTTCTTAATTTTAACATTGACAAATAAGATAATATTGCCCGTGCAATAAATTAAAAAATATGAATTAAATTCAAAAATATATATAATTATTATAATATTATAGTGTTGATTTTAGTATTGGTGAAAAATGTAAATAATGATGTTGAATTATTATAACATTATAGTGTTGATTTTATGTTGGTATTATGTTGATTTTGTATTGATATCTGGTTGATTTTAACATTGGCAAAAAAAACTATATTGTACATGAAATAAACTAAAAAATATAAAAATTAAATTGAAACAGAAAAAATGATACCTTAATTTTTGATTGATTGCTAAATTATTATAACGTTGACATTTTTTGTTAATGTTAAAATCAACTAAATATCAACACAAGATCAACATTATAACATTATAATAATTCATCATCATTATTGTCATTTTCACCAATGCTAAAATCAACAAAATATCAACCGAAAATCAACACAATATCAACACTGTAACATTACAATAATTCAACATCTTTATTTGTCTTATTTCCCAATGCTAACATATCATTATTTAGTTTCATTTAAATTTTTATTTTTTTAGTTTATTTCACAAATATTGTTATCTTATTTGTCAATGTTAAAATCAGTAAATATCAACATAAAATCAACATAAAATCAACAACACTGAAACATTACAATAATTCGTCAATCAACCATCATCAACAAATCGTGCTGCAGAATAAAAAAACACAGAAATACAACCAAACACAATAAAACTACAGAAATAACAAATTTTCATCCATACATTCATAAAATTATTTTATATACATGAAAATTAGTATTACATTCCTTAAAGATAATCTTTACACATGTTTAATGGTAAAAAAAATCACTGTTACTTAAAAACAGTTAACAACAAAATTTCTACATATGAAAATGAAAAAGAAGAAGAAGAAGAACGATGAATCTTTTTGTCTCGAAATCCGATCATATGCCTTTAAGAAATTTTTTAAAATCGTTAAAAATTTCTAATATCTATTATTCCTTCCGACAATAAACTCCGATTCAGATCTGAAAAAAAAAAATACGGAAACGGAAGAAAGGCGGCGGTGCAACGAGGATGAAGGCGATATTGAAACTTAATGAAGTGCGGCGACCATGAAAGAAAATAGAGAGCAGAGGATGGAAGAATATGGAAAACATAACTATTAATTTGAGAGCATAAAGGGAAATCGTATAAAAGATATAATTTTAAGATATTAGGTTATATTTATAAAATAAGATGGTGGGGATAGTAAAGAAATGAGATGGGCTGTATAAATGTAAAGAATCTGCCAAATGTCGTATTTGGCATAAAAAGCCCGTTTTTTTTCCCATAAAACATATATCGGGCTCGAATTAAAATCACAATGTACAAAGTTTAAAAGTACCCCCTTGTATTATATAAGATCCATCAAAGACAATTTGTGTATCTTGTACCAAATAATAATAATTATAATAATATCATCTATTTACTCATTTAAAGTTTTAATTTTGTCAACCTTCATATAATTAAAATAAAATATATTACTATCTTATATTTTTTTATTTTATGAAAAAATTTAAACTCGCCACTAATTATTACTGCGGACATACACTACAAGAAATAATAGAATTTGCAACAAACATTTTTGTTGCTAAGACCATCTCCAAGGGGAGTCATCAAAATGGGAATTGATGACTCTCCATCTCCAAGGGAGTCACCAAAATGCATTTTGGTGACTCCCTCACACTCTCTTTCATCAAAAATGGTGAAGGAATTTTTCTTTCACCATTTCACTTTTTGAATATAATAATGTGGTTAATTTACATTTTAATACATATAATTTGTTTGTAGTTGTATTTAATTAATTGCTTACTTTTTAAATAATTTAAGAAGACAATGATATAAAAATATTACATGAATAATTTTATAAAACAATAACATAAAAATCTTACATGAATAATTTTACGAGACAATTAAAAAAATATTACATAATTAATTTTACGAGACAATAATATAAAAACATTACATAGATAATTTTATGATATAATAACCTAAAAACGAAACATACTACGACATTACATAATAAATAAATAGAACACATATTCTATCAATAATGTGGTAGATTGGTATCGGATCCACCAATATTAGTAAAATAGTCACCAAAAGTATTGGAAGTAGAGGATGATTGTTGAGCTCTTTTTTGAAATATTCGTCTGTGTTCGGCTTCCCAATATGCACGCATATTTGGATCAACAATTAAATTCAAGTCCATTATTAAAATTTTATTTTCTTCCCTAAATTCTCTGAGTGCCATATTTTTGGAATTACTTTCCATGTGTTAATTTAAATAAATTAATGTAATATTTATTTTAGTCTTTTTATTGTATTAGTTTAAATAAATTAATGTAATGTTCATTTTAAATAATTTTAATATAAATTAAATTTTATAAGATATTCATAATTAAAAAAATTAATAGCAATTTATGTTTTTAAATATAAATAATACAATAATTCGGATAAATATGAGCATAAATAAATTTGTGGGTGTAATTGGTAAAAAGTGTATAAAATGTTAAGAATTAAAAATGATTATTTTATTAAAAAGTAAAAAAGTATGTTTTTTGGTGAAGAATTTGGTGATGACCATTGGAGTAAATTTGGTGAAAATTCACCAAATTGAAAATTGGTGAGGGAAAAATGGTGACTCCCCTTGGAGATGCCCTAATAGTGCTTAAATTGTTACTATTAATATATAGCAATAAAAAAAAAATTGTGGTATGTTACTGCTAATAAAACGTTGCCTTAAGTAATTGGTAACAAAATTTGCTGTAAAATGCTGCTATAACTTAATTAATGGCAGCAACTTTCAAAATTAATGCTGCAAAATATTTTTTAGCAGTAAAAAAAATTAGCTGCAAAAGAATGTATTGCCAAATATAGAATTCCTTATAGTGATATATAGTATCACAACTAAGTTTAATAAACATCAATAACCGGCATCAATAACCGGCATAGTTTAATGATTAAATTTTCTCTCACTAAATTTGAGCAAATGAGGTTGCAGATTTGAACCGTATTTATGTATGCAACCGTTTAAAATTTGGAATCAAAATTTTTTTTTCCGCAAAATACCTACCTGCCTCAAGAGGGGATTAATTTAAATGTGAAAAATTTATTCTTTGAAATTTTAGTTTAACACCAGAAATGGTGAGGTAATAAGTAAAAAAAATTGAGTCGATTTGGAACGAAAAACTGAGGTCAAAGTTAGGTGGCAGCTACAAAGTATAGGTAGAAGATCATAATACTAGAGGCTGCACAATTGAAGGAAACCCTAGAGTGTGGCATCAGGCATCAGCTTTTCAGTAATTCAAATCTCATTGCGAATCTTACTATGAAACCAGGATGTAACTAAAACAATATTATACTACATCATTTTAATTTATATATTTTCATTAACTTAAGTTTTATTTATGTTTCAGGTAATAGTTGTTAGATTCCATCTTTAAACCAATTGGGGTTAAGTGGAAGTGTCCAACCAATATTTAAACACATGTCCATTTATATGCATAACCAATGTGGGATTTCCACTTCAACTCTTCCTCACGCGTAGCGTGTCTGGGTCGAGCAACCAATCCCCCCTAACGCATCTCACGTGGGCCGGGTCAAATTCAAATTATGTGAATGGACAAAGTTCCGATACCATATTAGTTTCCATTTTAAAACTAATTGGTATTAAGGCGAGGTGCCCAACCAATATTTAAACACATGTCCATTTACACACACAACCAATGTGGGATTCCCACTTCAACAATAGTAATTTCGAATGTTCATATATGATAAGAATGCTCCAATTTCAGATTAGAGGTGAGAATTAAAAGATTTGATTAAAATGAAAACAGCTTAACAGAGCAGTTTATATACAAGATGTTAAGCCTAGCTTAACTGATATAGAGACTACCATAAGCTAATAACACTAAGCTAACTAACTAATTAAATAACTAACTAACTTAGTAACTAAGTAATCAGCTCCTTTCTTTACACTCTCCCTCAAGAGGAGCATAAACGTTATGAATGCTCATCTTGTTTAACAAACCATGAAAAATTCCAGGACTCAATACTTTGGTGAATATATCAGCAAGTTGCTGCTTTGTAGGAATATACATTGATTTAAGGACTCCAGCTTGAATTTTCTTTTAATGACATGACAATCCAGTTTAATGTGCTTTGTACGTTCATGAAAAACTGGATTGTTGCAAATATGAAGTGCTGAAATATTATCAAAGAAGAAGGTACTGGAGAGAATGCTTGATCTGAAAATCTGTCAAAAGGTATAACAACTAAGTGACTTCTGAAGCAGCTGGGGACATGGACGTATATTCAGCTTCTGTAGAGTTGCGAGAAACAACCTGTTGCTTCTTAGACTTCCAGCTAATAAGAGAAGATGCAAGAAATATGCAATAACCAGTAAGAAACCTTCTTGTTTCTGGACAACCAGTCCAGTCACTATCACAGTATGCACGCATTTGAAGAATTGCAGTGGAGGAGAAATAAATACCTTGACCAGGAGAGCCTTTCAAATATCTAAGAACTGTCATAGCAGACTGAAGATGAATAGCTGCTGGTTTGTCCATGAACTGAGTAAGAACATGAACATCATATGTAATATTTAGTCTTGTAAGCGTAAGATATAGAAGCTTACCTATTAATTGTCTGTAACCAGTAGGATTATCCAAAAAGATCTGCAGTTTGATGAACCAATTTATGATTTGCTTCAATAGGAATGAAAACTGGTTTTGAACCTACTAAACCATAATCTTCTAGAAGATCCAGTACATACTTGCACTAACACAGGTTAATACCAAAATGATCTCTTTCTATTTCTAAACCAATAAAGTATTTGATGGATCCTAAATCCTTTAACTTGAGTTGACTAGCCAAGAAAGCTTTGATAGATGAAATAACAGAGATACTAGAACTGGCTATAATAATGTCATCCGCATATAGTAATAGAGCAATAAAACCAGTATAATCTGACTTATTAAATAAAGAACAGTCATATTTAGATTGAGTAAAACCTTGTGTCAGCAAAGAATTGGTAAATTTCATGTTCCATTGTCTAAAGGCTTGCTTAAGGCCATATAAAGACTTATTCAATTTGCACACAAGCTTTGCAGCAGGATTATCAGAAGACTCTCCCTGAATCCAATAACCTTGAGGAATAGAAATATAGACATCTTAAATGAAATCCCCATTAAGAAAGTCATTATTAATATCCAGTTGAGATAAATGCCAGTTGTCGATGGCTGCTAATGCAAGAAATAATATGATAGTGGTGTGTTTAGCAACAAGACTGAAGGTTTCTTGATAATCAAAACCATATCTTTGAGTGTAACCCTTGGCTACAAGCCTAGCTCTATGACATTCTATGCTTCCATTTGAATGAAATTTGACCTTATAAACCAACTTGGATCTAATGGCATGCAGACCAGAAGGTAAAGGTACAATAGACCAGGTATTATTTTGGTTAAGGGCCAGTAATTCTTCCTACATGGCTTGTTGCCAATGAGGAGATAAAACAGCTTGATTATAGGTATTTGGTTCAGGATGAGCAGAAACTTGATTAATGAAAGTTCTGCAAGTAGGTGAAAGTTTGGAGTATGACATGTAATTAGTGAGGGGATGAGAAGTAGAACAAGCAGATACATTGTATTGGTAATGAGATAGTTATGAAGGTATAATATGAGGTCTTGAAATTCTGCGAAGAGGTACATGAGTAGAAAGAGCAGAAGTAGTGTTTGATGAGGTTTCTGGGTTTGAAAGATTAGAATGGCTGTTTAAAGTAGGTGAAGGATGAGTGAAGTTATATGGAGGTACAACTGGTAAAACAGTAGAATGTAAATCATTTTGAGACTGTATTTGAAAAGGAAAAGAGGTTTCATGAAACAATACATCTCTAGAGATAAAACTGAGTTAGTGTTCAGATCAAATACCTTGTATCCTTTTGTATGCATAGGATAGCCAAGAAAAATGCATTTTATGGCTCTAGAATCAAATTTCTTCCTGTGTGGATCCACATTTGTAACAAAACATAGAGAGACAAAGACCTTAAAATGAGAGTAATTTGGCTTGAAGTGATATAGAACTTCATATGGACTTATGTTATTTAGAACTGGAGTAGGTGGCCTGTTAATGATTTATGCAGCAGTAACAACAGCAGGACCCCAAAACTTAATAGGCATGCTTTCCTGGAATAACAAGGATCTTGCGACATTCAACAGATGTTGGTGTTTCCCCTCTGGCACACAATTTTGTTGTGGTGTATATGCACATGTTTTCTGATGTATAATCCCTTTGGAAGCATAAAAGGAAGACTAAAGAAATTCTATGCCATTGTCTGTTCTAATCATCTAAATAGACTTTTGAAACTGAGTGAGAACCAGTTGATAAAATTGAGCAACAATATTTGTAACTTGTGATTTATATTTCAACATATAAATCCAGGTTACTTTAAAATAATCATCAAATATTGTCAAACAATAGTGATTTCCATTCAAATCAGAAACTGAATAAGGACCCAGACATTCATGTGAATAAGTTTAAAAATTGAACTTGAATTATTTGTATGAATAGGAAAAGGTAATCTCTTCTGTTTAGCTCTTGGACAAACTTCACAAACATTAGACAAATCAACATCTGTAATTCATAAGTCAGATTTAAGCAAATGCATCCTAGGTTTTAGATAGATGACATAGTCTACAATGCCTTAAATCTATTTTATTTGCAGTTATTGTAGAAACAACACTAGTATTAATCACTTTGCACTCAGAAGCTGCAAGTTGAAGATAGTATAGCCCTTGTAAGACTTTAGCCTGACCAATCCTTATCATAGTGTTGTGATCCTGTATCAAACAATGATCAGCAAGAAATGTCTAACTAAAATTTCTGCAAGTAGTTAATTTGCTGACTGATAGTAAATTAAAACTAAAGGAAGGGGCCATAAGCACATTGTGAATGGTCAGTTTTGAAAACAAATCAACATATTGAATGTGAGTGATAGGAGCTTTCATTCCATTTGGTAATTGAACATTCCAATTTGTGACATGCTTGTAAGTTGAGAATAGCTCTAATGAGCATACTATATGGTCAGTAGCCCCAGTATCAACTATCCATGTTTGAGCATTAACTTTTCCATATTGAGCATTCATTGCAGCAAAAGTAGATGGCGAGATAGTCATACCAGATGGAGTGTTGAGTGGTTCTAGAGTGCATTGAGGAGCAGAGTTGCACTGAGAAGCATTTGTGAAATCATTAAGCAGCATGTACAATTTCTGAATCTGCTCATGAGAGAGATTGAGTGAAGTTTGGTCATTTATCATGATCGAAGTTTCATTGATCTGATCTTGCACATTGTAAGCTGATCTAGACACTTGTTGATTCTGATAAGAACAACTAGACTGAATTGGAGGTCTAGGTGCAATGTAATATGGCCTTTATTGATTGGTGCCTGTGTAATTATTAACCAGATTAGGATTTCTTGTGGGAGCATTCTTAAATTTGAAATTAGGAGGATATCCAACAAATCTGAAACAAGATTCTCTCTCATGCCCTTGTTTTCCACAATTGGAACATATAAGATCTAGTTTACGCTTCGTTTTAGCCGTAGCAGCAACTGTATCAAATATACTGAGTTTGTGAAGAGATAAAGTTCTCTGACTTTCATCTCTGAGAATCATGTTGTAAGCTTGGTCAATGTTAGGAAATGACTTAGTATTAAGCACTTGTGACCTTTGAATCTGAAATGTTTCCTTCAAGCCATTCAGAAACTGAAACACATAATCCTTTTGTTAAATATCAGTAAATTTCTGAAAACAGTTTTCATTACTTTCCATTGCTACAATGTGGTAAAGGTCTATAACATTGAAGTTCCCCCATATAGCATTTAATTCTGTAACATAAGTGTCAATTGACTTATCACCTTGAGTAATTGTGCATAATTTGTGCTGTAATTGACAAATTTTTGCATCATCTGGTTGCAAAAATCTCTAACTCAACTTTGCCCATATCTTTCAAGCATCTTCCATGAAAAAGACAATAGAAGCATTGGATGGAGAAATTAAAGTAATAACCAAGTAATCATCAAATTGTTACATCTAGCCCAGGCATTAAATTGAGTATCAGCAACTGAAGGTTTTGAAATATATCCATGCAAAAAACCTTGTTTATTTCTGATTGAAACTGCAAGAAGGAAAGATCTCCTCCATGTAGCATAATTTACAGAGTTCGATTCTGGTTGCACAATTACTGAACTATGATTATCAGTTGGATGAAGGTAAAAAGGAGAAGCTGAATCTTCATTTTGTGAAGAAAACGCCATGATTAATCAAAGAACTTAGAACTTTGATTGAGAAAAATATGTGATTATGCTTCGAATCAATCGAAGAAAATTAGTTTCTCGGAATGTGATGAACAATGTGAGCTAGAATATGTGATTTGAGCAAGAAATGATCAAGAAATAAGCTGAATCAAGCCTGTTTGGATGCCGAGAAAGTGAGGAAAAATAAAATGGTTATCAAAAAGAAAATACAGGAATGACCTGCTCTGATACCATGATAAGAATGCTCCGATTTCAAATTAGAGGTGAGAATCAAAAGATTTGATTAAAATGGAAACAGCTCAGCAGAGCAGTTTATATAAAAGATGTTAAGCCTAGCTTAACTGAAATAGAGACTACCATAAACTAACAAAACTAAGCTAACTAATTAAATAACTAACTAACTTAGTAGCTAAATAATCAGCTCCTTTCTTTACAATATATGATTCTGATCTAGTAATATCCATAACCTAAACCAGTCTCAGATCTCCTCGACAAATCTCCATGGCTTGCATGGGTGAACCTAGCCAATAAGTGATGAATCCAGAAATTCGGTAAGATTAGGTCCTTTTATATACTAAATTTGAGCTATAAATATATGTAAACTTTCAACAAAATAATAAATAAATAGTTTTTTATAATGATCCTAGACAAATTTTTATATTATTAAAATATTAAATAATTATATCGTTACTGGTACTATTAAGTACATAATTTTAGTATGCTATTAAATAATATTTTAATCTCATTTTATTTTGTAAATTATTTTTTATCAATCTTCTTGTACATAGAAGTTTGTTCAAATATCAAATTACTAATTTCAAAATAGTAAATTATTAGATTTAATTGCGAACAAATTTAAATGTTTTTATAATATCTCAATGCATTTTTTAGAAAAATATTTATAGAAAGACTAAATTATAAATTATTAAATAAAAAATTAATAAACAATTAACTTAATATACACTTTTGAAATATGATGGTACTTAATAAAATATATGAAAAAGATGTATAATTTTCTAATGTATATTTATGTTTTATACATAAATAAAAATATAAAAATAACTTATGTACATATAAAAATATAAAAAATAACTTATATACCATTTAAGCTCATTGATCATGTATTTTAATATTTAAACTTTAATTTCTTAAATATTTAATTTGTTGTGCTATTTTGAATTCTAGTATAGAATTTATATTTTTTGTTTAAGTCATGCGTCAATCTAAGGTTTTAAAGAGTTTTTTTTAATCAAACAAGAGATTAGTAAATTATCTATTGGAAAAATGATTTAAAATTATACATTTGATAATCAGATTTGATAAAAAAAAAGCCATAAAATTTATTTATTTCATTTTTACTTCATTAGCACCAAAACGCCAGAAGTCGGGATGGTATAAGCTGGTGGTGGAGAAAATGTATCAGGTGTGCCTGCATATGCAGTGTCGTATCCGGTGCTATAATACTGACTCGGTATGAACGGCTCTGCTCCCTCAAAAGGATGATAAATCGCAGGAGGCGGGATGAGGTCAGCTGGCTGAGACCGTACTGGGGGCTGGAATCGATCATGTCTACAACGGCAGCCGCGGAGAGATTGCAGATCACGGTCGAGTGTGGATCCTTTGGCAATGGATGCGGCTGACTAGAAGGCTCTGGTGCTGTCATTGTACGCTATACCACCCGGAGCTTGACACCCATTATCATACACTATTTCACCCGGAATGTTTACCATTTCACCTTTCCAATATATCAAAAAGGATAGCACCATGATTGCAATAACTACAGTAGTCAACATATAACACTATTACAAATAACAATATTTTTAACTATATTTTATAGCATTAGAACATCGTTTAAAACAATATATATGGTTTTAATTCACAGGATTTTCATAAAAGGCAGAAGAAGAGCAATACCCTTATATCTTTTTTTTGCCATTATATATGTACTAGAATTATAAACACTCAAATCTAATATTTAATCCAAATAAAAATTAATTTATAACTAATAAAATAATACGAATTGCTACTCGGGATCAAAGTCTAATAAATGACAATTTATCAACCGACATGCACTCTTATTATTTATTAAAAATTATATGATTAAGATGGCGTTTAAATATAAGTTTTGATTCACATGATCCTCAGAAGAGGCAGGTGAAGAGCATATCCTTATATCTTTTTTTGGCCCATTATATAGATTACAGAATTATAAACACTCAAATCAAACATTTAATCCAAACAAAAATTAATTTACAACTAATAAAATAACATGCATGACTACTCGGGATCGAAGCCTAATAAATGACAGTTTATCAATCGGCGTGCATTTTTATTATTTACTAAAATCTACCGATATTTACACATCTAAATACACTAATAAAAAAACTGCAAAATTTAATAAAAATTAGGCTTAATTACTTAAAAAATCCCACCTTAAAACATTTTTTCGTTTATACCCTGACCTAGGAAAAAGTTTATTTGTACCCTTTTTTTGATTTTTTGTTTTCTACTGTACCCAAAATTTTATTTTTTGACAATTTAATTAATTAAAGGATGAAAACATTAAAAATAATTAAATAGAAGGATTATATCATCTTTTTTCTATTTGAAAAAATACAAATAAGTTAAAAAAATGAAGGATTATTTTAAACTTTTTTCTAAATAAAAACAGTTCAATTTAGTGCTTTAGGGTAGAGTTGAAAACAAAAAATCAAAAAAAGGTACAAATGAACTTTTTCCTAAGTCATGGTATAAACGAAAAAAATTACAAGGTGGGTTTTTTTTTAAGTAATTAGGCCTAAAAATTATAACTTACCTCTTGAAGATGACGTACTTTCCGATAAATATTAATCACTCCACTCATTTTGCACATATACCTAACATAACACAATCACTAGTAAACCCTAAGTCTAACCTAACTCCTATAAATAATACAGTTAATCGGCCTAGTCAGAGGTGGCACCAAACATATAGAAATGCATAATAAAACTCTAAAAATATTAACAATAGTCGAATTATATAGCTCCACCACACACACTTTACAGTCGATTCCAGTCTAGAAAACAAGCTTCTACGCTTTAATTACTCAAGAACGCCCTGTTGCACACTGATCTGAGGCTGGATTCCACATCCGGATCCTTAGAAAACGAGTCAAAGACTCATAATGGTACTTCGAAGGACTCTATTATATTCTCTTATCATTATGCCATATATGATATAGGATTGTTAGATTCTATGTGTTATATTACATGCTTAGCTTGTTTTGACTGTTTTTACCATAAAACTGCTATAACAATTAAATTTGATATTTTTGCCGTGATTGCCATGCAAACTGATTAGAAACATGTTATTAGGCTGGTTTCACATATTTTGTAAATCATATTCAATTTCTCTCCGATTTTGATGCTTAAAATGCATGTTAGGACGTGTTTTAGCAGGATACTATAGGAGATTGATGTAATATTTTTCAAAAATCTCTTCACCGCTAACCAAGTTAACCTAGAAAAATGCAAAGTTTGACTAGACCGATAATTGTGAGTCTAGTTCTCAGAGGTTGAAAGAGTGCTTAATAACAACTTCAATGTTAGCACTACCAGAAGGGATTGAAGGATTCACAGTGTATTGCGATGCTTTAAGAGTCAGATTAGGATGCGTCCTTACGCAGTATGGTCGAGTCATAGCCTATTCTTCTCGACAGCTGAAAAAACATGAAATGGATCATTCGACACATGATTTGAAATTAGTAGCACTGATTTTTGCGCCAAAAATTTGGACGAATATGTACATGTGAAGTAACCTTCTAGGTTGGAAGATTCTGCTCAGCCTGACCGTGTTTACAAACTGTTAAGAGTCTTATACGGGCTAAAACAGGTTCTTAGAGCCTGGTACGAAAGACTAAGCAATTGTTTTTTGAAAAAAGGAATTTGTAAGAGGAAAATTTGATAAAACATTATTCACCATAGCTTATAATAAATTAAACTATTAAATTTTTATTAACATTAATTAAATATGGAAATTTTTTAATGTAATATAATATAATAATTTATTGATCTAATTTTATAAAAAATATTTTATTATTATATAATAAATCTTTCAAATTTATGACCATAATTGTTTTTTAAAATGTTAATAATTATTTTTTAAAAAAACTAATATATATTTTGTATAAACATCAATTATACAATATAATATTTCAAACTTTATATCCATTGAGTTTTAAAATTCTATAAGTTTCAACTTTTAATTTTTAACATTTCATAATTTATAATTATTAATATTAATTAATAAAAAATTTAATATTATAATGAATCAACTTAAAAAGAAAGAATTATCACTTGAAAATTTATGGTCAACCCACTTTTCAAAATCCAATATCATTAAAATTTAAATTATATAATGTTTAAATGTTAATTAATTTATTAAATTTTTAGAACTTTTTATATTTCATAACATATAATAATAAAATAATTTATTGACTAAAATTTATAAAACTCTTCATATAAAATAGTCTATAAACAATATTAATATATTAAAACTTTATAATCACAATTTTTAATTTTTATTGATTAAACATTTAAAACATACACTAAATTACTTATAAATATTAAATAAAAATATATTTAATAAAATAAAAAATTTATTGAAAAATGAGAATAAAAACTCTTTATATTAAACTCTTTATAAACATTAATTTTATATTAAAAAATTTCAAATTTCGTAATCATTAGGTTTCTAAAGTTTAATGGGTTTTTTTATGAATAAAAGTTACAAGAAGTGGTAAAACCAAGCGCTCTAAACTTTCGTACAAAAAATGGCGCACATAAAGAGTCACATTAAAGGTTACAGTTTAGAGAACTTGCAAAACAGTTAAAGACCAAAGTCCAAAATACACCGTGGATTTTTATATAAATCCCTAGCTGAATAACAAAAACTCCTATTACAAGTTTTAAAATAAAAAAACTTATATTCCATAAATTAGAAATGTTATATTAATTAATAAGAAAAATATTTTATAATATAATAAATCAATCTGAAATAATAAAACAAATTGCCACTTGACAATTTGTGGTCAGTCCATTTGTCAAAATATCAATGATGCTTAATGGTTAATTTGAAGTTTAAAATTATATTATAATAAAGAATAAATTTAAATGTTTTTAAATACAATTTAAGTCATTTTGTAGCTCATTAATTAAGTACAAAATTCAGTTAACTAGGCCTAAGCGATGATTTCTTAAGCCAGCAATATGACATGAATTTTCTTACAAGCCATGCCAATCTCAAAGAACGCTCACTCTAGACATATAGTTATGCCCCTAATCTTTTCTTTTTGGTATATAATATATGATGTGAGGTGTTCTGAATGAGTTCTAATTAAAATCATAAATTAAACTTTTTACATTTAGACTACTTTCTATTCAAGCCGTGTAGGTCCTTTTGTGGGAGGTAAATCTAGCACTAAATTTTAAACGAATGCATACATAAGTACGATTTGAACCCACAATCTCATTTAAACCAGAAAAACATCTTACTGATTCATCAGCGTCTTGAGAATTATGCCCCCTAATCTAATACTAAAGGAAAACACAATGAACCATCTTAAAGAACAAATACATGACAAAAAAAAAAGATATTACCGAGCTTCAAAAGAGTGTTCCATTCAACATCTTGTGTCCACCATCGCATATGAATTCGTAACGCTACAAAAAATTTAATTTTTGGAAACATGAGTTGTCGTTGTGAAAACCTAAAATATGGTTGTTAAAAGTTTTTAACAACGATAAATGTGATTGTGCATGTTGGCGTAATGTAATGTTTTTTATAACGACTTTTTTCTAATAATGATCGTTACTATAGATTTTACAACTTCTTTAAGATTGGGTATTAAAAGTTATTAGTAACTATAAAAAGTCGTTGTCAAAACATTATAATATTAATTATTATTTAAATATGTTATATAATTTTAGATTATTTTTTATTTTTAAAAATTAAAATACAATTATTATATAAATTGTATATTTTACTTTTTGATAGATATATTATAATAAAAGTAAAAATTATTTTTATAGTGAAGGGTTGGTTTCTTTTATAGTGGAAATGCATCATTCTCATTTCACTTATTTTCAATGTGGGATTTTAACTATTCCTTCTTTATAATATTTAAAAACGACACATATTGAATCGTTGGTAAAGCAAATAATTTACAATGACATGATTAGTCGTTGTAAAATAATTATATTTAAAAACGATATAAATTAAGTCGCTGCTAAAAGTATAACTTTTAATAACGATTTTATTAGGCGTTGTAAAATAATTATATTTCGAAACGACATTAAAATAATCGTTATAAAAGATATATGTATTATAACGATTTTAATGGTTGTTGTAATAGACCGTTTATAAAACTCACTTTTTTTATAGTGTAATGAGCATTTTATTTCAATTTGTTGCTTATATATCTTCAAATCCTTTACTAAAAAGTTTTATAGGCTAGCATATTAATACAAGCACACCAAAAACAACTTCTAACATCAATGAAGGGTGAAAACAAAACAATCAAACATTTTCACAACATAAAAGAGTTGGACCTCAGTTAATTAAGTGATAAAGCATGTGGAAACTAAAAATTACAAAAAATTATGTAGGCTGTACTTGGCATCAAGTTTATATCAACCAATTTTTACAGCTTGTGTCTATATGACTTAACCCAGTTGAATGGGAGACGGAATCAGAATTTTAACATCAAAGAGGCCAAATTACAATAGAATTTTAACATCAGAATTTTAATATATACTAGTTTCGCATTACGTGCTATGCACGTGGCTCGTAACGTAACTCGTCAATGAATATATTAGTAAATTTATTATAATTATATTAATTTTTTATTTATAATTAATATTAAATTAGTTAAGAATTTTTGTAAAAATAAATATAATATATTATGTTATTAAATTTTTTTTTCATACTGAATTTATTCTTTTTTTGGTTTTATAATAACCATAATTATATAATTAATTTAATTTTATTAATAATATCTTTAAAAATAATAAGATATAAATTTAAATAATATTATATTGACAAATACAGTATTTTAATTTTATAGTTCAATCAAACTAAAAGATAGGTATTCCTACTAATTTGGAGATAATTTAGTTATTTTGTACATACTAAAAACTATTGGAGATAATTTAACTACCTATTCTAATTAGGACTTTAATTACAATAGTGATTAATAAATTACTAATTAGTTAATGAATATAAAACTTTTATTTAGTAGTAAATTGAAAACGATTATTCAGTAAATTTGCCTGTCCCCCCCCCCAATCCGTGCTTTTATATATAGTATAGATATACGGAGAGATAATTTTTAAAATAGAGACGACCGAATCATAAAATATAAAAGAATTGGTGCTAGTTTTAACATTTTCTGAAAGTTGGAAGGGGGCCATGGCCATCTCATGCCACCCCCCCTCCCTCTGTCGTTTGAATCAGTCGAACCTTGGTCCTCATAGATTAATCTTCGGTTAAATTTTAAAAATATTGTTAATTTTCTCTTGAATTTGATATTTGATATTTGAAATCCCTTTATAAAAAAGGGTGTTAGTTAAAGAAAATAAAAATAGTAATTTTTTTAAAATCCGAGTACAAAACAGTAATTTATATGTAGATTTATATAAATGATACTTTAATAATCAATCCTTTCTTTTACAACGGAAGAAAAACAAAAGAAGACTTCAAAGTTTCATAATTGCACACAAACACCCCATCATCATAAGTTATTATTTAGAACAATATTTTCTTATTTAGATTTAGAACACATGTGGTACTCTTTCATTTGTCTAGTCAGTTGGAAACTCATGGCATGGGATAGGAATTAAGTATAAATTATTTTTTCGAGTAGTCACTGCGCCAAACTCTTCAGCCATGTCCAAATCTTCTTTCTTCTCCCCGTCGGGAAGTTCCCAATCAAAATAGTACAATAAATGTACTAGTACAAGCTCCACACTTGCCAGGCCAAATAAGTAGCCCGGACATATCCTTCTTCCCGAACCGAATGGCAAAAATTCGAAATTTCCTCCTTTGAAATTGATTGGATTGTCGATAAATCTCTCTGGTAAAAACTTTTCACTTTCAAACCAATATTTAGGATCCCTTCCTAGCGCCCATGTGTTTACAAACACTCTGGTCTGGGCCGGAATATCATATACACCGATTTCGCAATGCTTGGAAGATTCTCTTGGAACTAGGAGCGGAACAGAAGGGTGTAATCTTAGCGATTCTTTGATAACTAACTTCAAATACGTTAATTCACTAATCATTGTTTCATCAATATTTCTTTTGCCGTCAAAAACTTTTCTAACCTCTGCTTGCGCTTTCTGCATCACTTTTGGATTTTTTATTAATTCTGACATGACCCATTCCGTAGTTATAGAAGATGTATCGGTCCCTGCAATGAAAAGGTCCTGTAATATGTAGGACGATTATTAAATTCAGGAAACACAAACAAATACTAGAAATTATAATACATACACACATACAAATGTAAACACTAACCAGTATAACCGCTTTGATATTTTCGATGGTTAAGGGATGTTCAAGGTTCCCTTGCTCTTGATAATTTAACAGAACATGGACTAAGTTTTTGTTTTTATCGGTATTATTTTGAGCTCTGAGAATCCTATGTTCATTGATTATCTTCTCAAGCACAAGATCAATTTTTTTGTGCAGATTTCTGAGTCCATACTGAAAACCGGCAATCCCATGGAGCCATTTCAGAGAAGGAAACAGGTCCGCGATGCAAAGACCAGATGCAGCCTTTAAAACATCTTGGGCAAGTGGTATGAATGCTTCTCGATCCATCGGGCATTTGTCGCCAAAGGCTGCTCGTACGATAATCGTACACGATAAGAAATGTAACATTTTGGTAAGGTTGATCGGAGATCCTGCACCAGCGGTAACAGATCTCATCAGATTTGATGTCTCTTGTTCCCTGATCGGGCGGAACAACTGGACACTGTTCGGGCTAAACAGCTCTAACATGCAAATTTTCTTCAGTTGCTTGAAGCTTTCCCCATAACGTGCAAAACCAATGTCCGCTGCCTTATAAAACATGACATCTGCAGCCAAGATTAAGGGCCTATTTGCAAAGATAATGTCATGAGTTTGCAGCACTTGTTTTGCACTTTCTGCTGAAGACACTACAACTGTCGGAACTTCTCCGATCTGTAAATGCATGACTGGTCCATATTTGTCTGCCAACTCTTTGCGTTTATGATGGGGCAGACCACCTATTAACTGGGGTATGTTTCCGATGATGGGAAACTTCCGTGGTCCCGGGGGTAGGTTTAGAAGCTTGCTATTGCTGGTTTTCAGTTTCTTCCATATTACCAATAAGATTAAGAAAAACAAGCAGAACAAAATTGGCAATGGAAGAGACAGGATTTGTGAAATCATGGTGAAGGCTGAGCTAACTTGAAGAGTTGTTTGGTTGATAACCTCAAGGCATAAGCGTCCCTTAAATAAGCTATGATATATTACTTTCAATAAACAAAAACTATGATATTAATTTAAATTTAAAATGTTCCACGTTGCCAACTCATGTGTCGGTAAAATATATTACTTATAAAATAAGTAAGGATAAAAAAACTGACAAATACAAGATATATATATTCAAATGGTTTAACAGTTAATTCGTATTTAGATGATGTGAGTTATAAATTTTTAAAAACTCATTTTCCAGAGGGATAATATTTAGAAAACTTCAGATTGTCAATATAGTATTCAAAATACTATATCATCCTAAGTTTATAAGCCACATAACTCATAGTTGAATATTCCCTTCTAAAAATAACTTTTAATAACGGTCTATTGAAATGACTATTGAAATTGTTTTAAAATATATACATTTTATAACGACTATATTATGATATCGTTTTTAATTATTATTATTTTACCACACCTATTAACGCCGTTATAAGAAATTGCATTTTTAGTATCGACTTACCTTTTATCATGTTTAAATATATTTTAATACAGCTAATCAAGTCATTGTAAAATATTTACTTTTCCAACAACTTAATTTATGTCATTTTTAAATATAACAATTTCACAACGATAAATAATTTTGTTGCTAAAAAAAAGAAAGAAAAATTAAAAATCTCACGTCAACTAAAAAATGAAATGAAAATATTGTAATTTTATTATTAAAGAAATTCACCTTTCACTATAAAAAATATTTTTCTTTTACTTTTTTTCTAATATATATCAATTAGAAAGTAAAAATATTAAATTTTAAGAATATTTTAATTTTAAATTATAAAAATATACTAAAAATAAAAAAACTTCTATAAAATTACATAACATATTAAAATAGTAATTGATATTATGTCATTTTGACAGCGACTTCTTATGGGCATTAATATATTTAACAACGAATTTTATATTTTTGTAAAACATATAGCAACGGCAAATATTATAAAAAGTTGTTGTAAAAAATTGTGTTACACTAACACTCACATCTATGTTTATTGTTAATTTTTATTAACAGCCATATTTTGAATTTTCATAACAATATCCAAAGTTCTCAAATTATTTAATTAATAGATACAAGAAAAATATTTATGAGGTTAACGGTTTAATAAGAAAAAGTATTTTATTATAAAAATGATTTAATGAAATATTGTAGATGAATAAATAAAAATGATTAGATTTGGTTAAATTTGTATAATGTATCTCCTAATTTAAAGAATGTCTTTATACGTTAATTACTACTCCTTCCCTTTTTTTAATTACTTGTCCATTAATCGAAATTGTACAAGTATAATCTTTATCTTAAAATATAAGTTATTTTACGAAAAGTTATTCCAAAAAGGTGTTATTTTTAAGGGATTACTATACCTTTAGTGTTTTAACTTTTTATGAAATGATGATATGGTGTTTGAATTTTATTTTATCACAATATGGTGTTGCAACTTGTTGAATAGTTACAATATAGTGTACTTGTCAGTTTCTTACTTTAGCCAGTTTTTAAAGTTTTTTGTTATTTCAATTTTAATTTTTAAATTTTTATTTTTTCAAAACAGTCCAAAAATTTCTAATAATCTACTAAACTCTGATACCATCAATTGTGAGCCTACTCCTACAATGGCGGAACTAAAAAATTACTCAGAGATCCTTCATTTTTTGTCTGTTATTTCTAGACTCGTTCAGCTTCTCATACTCATGAAAGTATCGAGAGCTAGCATCAAAACCTAATAGTTCTCTATTCTTAAAAAAATAATTCTCAAATTCGCTCAGTTTGAGAGTCAATTCTTCTAAATATTTAGAAAAACTTTCTACAGATTTGTTTAAAGTTTTTAAATTCACACTTAGAGAATTAATACGATCAATAATAGAATTTAACAATCATATTACCGGTTCCGTGATCTAAATGGAAACAATTAGGATGAGGGCAATTACCATTCATCAAGCTTTAAGTTAAAACTTCAGATAAATAAAACAATTTATTCATCTAAATATATACCTTCAATGAACATGGTCCACTAAGCTTCCACAATAGCTTCCACTTCCTTTACGCTCGTCACCAGCATCTAGAAGGTTCTTCTGTGTTATGAATGCCCGCTTCACTTCAATTGATTATGGGACTTATGAAACACTCCTTCACTAAAACAGACTGTTGTAAAATAAACAAGGTATATAGTAGCAAAAACTCTTATAAAATTATATGAAAGCACTCTGATTTATTTCTTCTCCTTTTGTTCATAAAACTTAAGGGTATTTATAGGGAATACAAAGACTAGCTAGTGCCTCTAGTACTGTTTTCCAGCTCAAAAGACTCAATAATTGAAAGCAATAATTTAGACAGCTGGTGTCTCTTGTCCCATTTTCCAGCTGTAGTACAATAACTCACAATAATACAGTATAAAAGATAAGATTCCTACTACAACACTAAAGGTATGGCACACATATTAAGACACATGGGTCGTATTATGGGTAGTGCTTTGTAGGATAATGGTTGCCTCAATTATACATGCTGAGGGTGACATCATGGATGACGTTTTTTGTCATGCCACTTGTGAGTGAGTGACAGACATGTCCCAATTCATTTCGTCAAGTTCCTGCCTTGCTTTCTCAAAGAGCTATTCTCTATACTCAGCTACTTTCTTCCAAATATCAAAGGTTTCTGATTTGAAATTTAAGCTAGCATCCCTGTTAACTAGCTTCAAGTGTAATGCTTTTGCCTCTTCTCATATAGAGATAAATCTTGCATTATCGACAACTTCAAGATCTTTGGATCAGATGGTTATGAACATTCTTCCATCTCCAAGAATGATGTAGTTAGAATTATTAACAATATGAAGAGACTTACAGAACTTAATATGATGAGCTTTGTTTGCGAGCTTTGATTCTTCATACATTTTCCACCTTAACTTTTGATTTTGACTATTAACTTTATGGAGTTCCACAAGCTCTCTATTGATGATAGGACGAAGATCCCAAATTTGATAAGGATATCGGACCTTACCATCCTCTTCATATTCCATCATTGTACTTACAATTTGAAATGTAACAAACCTAGATGTTTGTTTAACATAACTTAAAGTTGTCTGCATAATTCTTGAAAATACTGACCGGAGAGTTTCTAAATCCACTTCTAAAATTGAAGTTAGACCTGCTTCTGTGAATTTTAGACATTCCACCGCCACGTCTGCTTCAGTTTGCAAACCAGGCCATCCATGTGACTGCCAATGAATGTAAGGTGGTAACATAGAATATTCTTTGAGAGAACGATCTATCGAATCAACTATTTTCCTTTTAATAGTGTATCTCACATTTGGGGGTAAATATTGATTCATTCTTTCAAGAAGTTGTTTCCTCTCAGAAATATGTTTAAGGAAATCTTCTTCTAGCGCTGAACGGAAACCAAGTTGTTTTTCCAATTGTAAAATGTATTGAACAGCTTCATCTGCAAAGTCTGAGATTTGCTGAAAATATTTATTTTGGATTCCTCCTTTTAGACCTGCACACAGATTAGATCCATCTTTTAAAAGACCAAGACTTTCGTCTTCATAATAATTCCAGGTTTGTTCAACCTCATGATTTTCTAGTGATGCAAGAAATCCTCCAAGATCAATATCTTCAGATTTGATTTTTGAATCTTTTTCTTCCTGAGAATGTGATAGTTTTTCCACGGAATATTTGACTTTAAAGTCATATTTTCCAGAGGGTTCGCTCAACGTATCCCACTCAGGACCATCATCGAGAAGATCATCATTATCTGAGTATTCTTTTCCAGAATTATTAACAAATTCTTCCTCATTACGAGTTTGATTTGGAATCTTGTAGGTTCACTCGCACTTTCAATAGCCTCGTGACCTAAAATGTCACCTTGCAGTATTTCAGAGCTATCGTTTTTAGAAGAAAGCTGATTGTCATAGTCTTCTTTTCATTTTCTGTACCATTCTTCTCGAAGTTTTTCAGCTCTTTCTTTAGTCAAGCCAAATTTTGCAACTCCTTCGGCTAGATGATCACTCTTTGGCATTTGAGACACCAATGACTTCTTATTCTCGTTCTGTTGAACCAAGGAATATTCCTTTCGTTCCTTTTGGGGAACCAAGGGTTTTTTTTTTACCTTTTAATAAACCTTTTTAGGGTTTATCAGTTCTTTTGAACTTGCAACTTCATTTCCTTTTGGGCATTCTCAAGTAAAATGACCAAGTTGCTTGCACAGCCAACAAAGACTATCGTTTGAAGCCTTTGTTTTCTTGTTCGTCCTTTTAGGACCAGAGCCTACACTCTCATTCTCTTCATTTCCTCGCTTCATAAGGCACTTCTTTCTTGTATGCCCTTCCTTCTTGCAAATCCAACATAGCTTGTTTTTGGCAGCAGGATCCATGTGCAATATCAGAAAGTTCATGAGAAAGAGAATCAGCTATTACATTTTTATTAGATGCAATGTATTCAACATCAAACCTGTAATAGCTAAACCATTCTTGCAACCTCAAGAGTCTAGTTTGTCTAACTTCTTTGAAGTTCAGATTCCTAAACCTTTTAACATTAGTAGAATATGTTCTAAGAATAAACCTTTTCGGTGCGAAGAAGAGATAAAAAGCTTTCATACCGTTTTTTGCCGCTACTACTTCTTTTTCGTGAATTGGATAATTTAATTCTGCACCTTTAAAGGTTCCAGACCAATACTTATAAATAGGTTCAGGTTTTCGTCCTTTAATTCTAAGGACTGCGCCCCAACTTTTCTCTGAAGCATCTGTCGCTAAGACTAACTCATCTGTATCAGAAGGCAAATTTAAACATGGTAAATTTTTCATTTTATCTTTTACCTGTTGTACAGCTAGAGTGTCTTCTTCATCCCAATGCCAAGGAGTTTTGTTAGAAGATTTCTTAGATATCATTCTTAAGTATTTGGACAAATCTTTCACGAATTGTCTAGCATAGTTAGCAAGTCCACAAAATCTTTGTACTTGCTTCCTATCTTCCAATTCATCAGGAAAATTGATAAGTTTTTCAGAGATATGACTTTGTAGCCATATCTTTCATTTTGCTATCTCTATCCCTAGAAATTTTATCTTTTTCTTAAACCATTCTATCTTTCTTTCAGATAGAATCATACCTTCCTTTTGAAGGATATCAGTCACTTGTTCAAGGTGACTCATGTGTTCAGCTTCTTTATTGCTAAAAACTAACACATCGCCTATATAGACCACATAAAACTTCTTTAATGCCTTAAAAGCATTATCCATTTTTTGTTGAAATCTGGGGCATTTTTCAAACCGAATGGCAGTACTAACCATTCATACATTCCTTGAGGAGCATTGAATGCTGTTAATGGTATATAGTCTTCCTCCATTATTACCTGCCAATAACCGCTTTTTAAATCAAATTTAGAAAAAATAGATGGTTGTTTAAGATTTAACCTGTCAATTACATCTCCGGCTGTAGGAATTTTATAGCCATCATCTTTGGTCATTTGATTTACCTGACGATAGTCTATAACCATTCGTGCTTTTCCACATGCCTTCCATGACCCCTTCCGTCAATGACATGTATTCTGCCTCAGTTGTGGACAAAGCAACTGTAGATTGTAAAGTTGCTTTCCAACTAATAGCACATCCATATAGGGTGAAGATATAACATGTTAAGGACCTCCTTCGAATAAGATCTCCTCCATAGTCGGAATCTATGTAACCCACAATTCCATAAGAACTACCACTAGAACCATAAACCATACATATGTCACTCGTTCCCTTCAAGTACCACATAATCCACTTGACCGCCTCCCAATGAGTCTTTCCCGGATTACTCATAAATTTGCTATCCACACTTATAGCATGTGCTAAATCAGGTCTTGTACAGACCATTGCATACATCAAGCTTCCAACCGCACTCGAATACGGAACATCGCTCATGTATTCCTTCTCAGCATTAGTACTAGGTAGTGCATTAGAATCAAATTTAAAATGCGATGCCAAAGGAGTACTTACTGGCTTAGAGTTCTCCATTTGAAAAAATTGCAGCACCTTCTCAATATATTTCTGTTGAGAAACATACAACATGCCTTCTTTCCTATCTCTCCAAATCTCTATGCCCAAAATCTTCTTGGTTGCACCCAAATCCTTCATCTCAAACTCACTACTCAACAAGGCTTTCAAGTCATTAATTTCAGCTTTAGACTTAGCTACAATTAACATATCATCCACATATAGCAACAAATAGATCAAGAAATCATCAGACAGCTTCCTAGAGTACACACAGTTGTCAAACTGATTTCGAAAATTCCCATGAGAAAGCATGAAAGCATCAAACCTCTTGTACCACTGTCTAGGAGACTGCTTCAAACCATACAAGGACTTTTTCAGCAAACACACATAGTCCTTATGATCAGAATCAGGAAATCCCTCCGGCTGTGACATATAAATCTGCTCCTCTAAACTCCCATGCAAGAACGTTGTTTTCACATCAACTTGTTCTAACTGAAGATCCAACGCACTCACCATAGCTAGAAGAACCCAAATGGTTTTTCACTTCACAACAGGTGATAATACTTCATTGTAGTCAATTCCCTCCTTTTGTGAAAAACCCTTCGCTACAAGTCTCGCCTTGAATCTAGCTGATTCAACTCCTGGAATACCCTCTTTCTTCTTGAAGACCAATTTGTATCCTACCGGTTTCACTCATTTTGGTTGAGGTACCAACTCCCATGTACTGTTCTTCTCGAGAGACTGTATCTCCTCATTCATGGCAATTAACCATTCGGATGCTTCTCTACTCTGCAGTGCCTCTTTAAACGACTGCGGCTCATCAGAATCAATGATCTCACTTATTGCCAAAGCATAAGCCATAGGATTAGTATAAACCGTATTAACACAATCCACATATCTCATTGGTGTTCTGATTTGCCTTCTTCCTCTCCTTGTTGCTATACTCTCTTTTACCACTTCTTCATTATGCTCGCTTATAGGATCATTAGTAATCCTAATTGGAGCTACAAACTCCACCTTCTAGCTAGCACCCGGATCAGTTTTTCCTGCAAGATCACCAAGTTCCTATTTCTGGCCAAACATAGTAGATTCATCAAAGGTTACGTCTCTACTAATAATCAGTTTTGGAGTTCTATCCATCTCTGTGCACCACAGTCTGTACCCTTTAACTCCAGTCGCATACCATAGAAATATGCATTTCATTGTCCTCGCCTTAAGTTTACCATCATTAACATGAGCATAGGCAACATAACCGAAAACACGCAAGCCAGAATAATAAGAGGGTTTTCCATACCATACCTCTTGAGGCGTCTTCAAATCATTTTCAATAGATGGTGATATATTCACTAGATAACAAGAAGTGTTAACTGCTTCAGCACAGAAACGCTTTGGAAGGCCCGCGTTTAATCGCATGCACCGAGCACACTGTAGTAGTGTTTGGTTCATTCGCTCTGCAACCTCATTCTACTGTGGTGTGTACCGTACAGTGTGATGCCTCACTATACCTTCCATTCTACAGAAGTCATCGAATGATGCATTGCAAAATTCTAACTCGTTGTCCGTCCTGAGTGTCTTGACCTGTCTACCAGTATGTTTTTTCAACCATGGTCTTCCACTCCTTGAACCGCCCAAAAACTTTATCCTTTGATTACAGAAAATACAACCACACCTTTCTCGAGTAGTCATTGATAAAGGTCAGAAAATACTTGAGTCTCCTATAGGATTCAACCCGAGCAGGACCCCATAAATGCGAGTGAATATAATCCAGGATGCCTTTTAAAGTGTGCCTGCCATAACTGAATTTCACCCTACGTTGCTTGCCAAGAATACAAGTTTCACAGAACTTCAGCTTTCCCATCTCTGCTCCTTCTAACAACCCTTGTTTACTTAATATGGACAGCCCTCTCTCACTCATGTGACCTAACCTCCGATGCCACAACTCGGTTTTACCATCATGCACCTCCAAGGACCGAGCAACCGTCACTGTTCCCACTACCACACTGTACCCATAGAAATCAAGTTCTTCCGCAGTTCAGGAATAAACCAAGCATTAAATGTTCTAACCATACCATCATACATCTTGATATGAATAAAACCACTACCTTTGACAGGAAGCTCCTTATCATTCGCCACCTTTACAGTGCCATTCCACTCCTTGAAAGAATTAAACAATTCCTTTCTAGAAGACATATGATAAGATGCACCAGTATCTAGGACCCAAGTACTATCAGAACTTGATGTACTCACAGTCAAAACATCACCGCTTTCTTCCTCATCGGAACTCTCCTGTATCACAGTTGCACTCACATTACCGCTTGATTCCTTGTTTTCGCCACCCTTTTTCAGCTTTGGACAATCTCTTCTAAAGTGCCCCTTCTCCTTGCAGTGATAGCATCGTCGTCCATTAGACTTAGATTTGGAACGTGGCCTATTTCCTTTCCCACCATCTTTCTCATGACTCCTGCCCCGACTCACCCCAAGACCAGAAACCGATTCCTCCTCATTAGAGTTAGAGACCTTTTTTTTAGTTCTTTGGATTGCAAAGCATCCTTTACATCACTAACAGAAATCGAATCTCTACCATATAACATTGTATCAAAAAAGTTTTCATATGAACTAGGCAAAGAACATAAGAGAATGAGGGCTTGATTCTCTTCTTTAATCGAAACACCTACACCTTGTAAATCTATAACAATTCGATTGAAGTTATTAACATGATCTCTCACCTGAGTATTCTCCGTCATCCTCAATGTATACAAACGTTGTTTTTGATACAATCGGTTTGTAAGAGATTTCTTCTGAAACTTGCTTTCCGACGCTCCCCATAAAGCATCAGCAGTTCCTTCTCCGATAACCTCTCTCAACACCTCATCAGGAAAGACTCAATAAAATCGTACTATGTGCCTTTGACATAATATCCGCCTTCTCTCCCACAGACAAACCTTCCGGTAAATTGCTTTCTCCTCCTAACGCCGCAACACATCCTTGTTTGCAAAATCCTCCAAATAATAATTTTTCCATAATAATCATAATCCATAACAAATCTGAAAAACCAAATTGGTATCAAAGCTAATTTGGTTTTTCAGATTTATTATGGATTATGATTATTATGGCAAAATTATTATTTGGAGGATTTCGCAAGGCGCATTTACTTGACACAAATAAGATGTTTTGGAGATAGAGAAGCCACCAATTTTCAAGTGCCGAAAGTCGTTGAAGACAGACTTGGGTATTAAAATTCTTTAGGATATTTTTATGATGGAGATGCATATGTCATTTTAAACTATAAGGAAGAAAGGTATGACTTTTCTAAACATACTATTTGAGGATTTTATAGAGCCATTGCAAGATGAATGATTGAGGTGATCTCTTTGTACTCTCATAAAATTCTATTAGTGATTTAAAAATTACTTTTAAGAATTTATTAAATGAAGAGTTTGTTCGGGCATAGTCAGATTTTGATAAAATCATGACATTGCAAAAGAGATTTTTTTTTGAATAAGTAGCAATCTTAGACACAAGATGGATTACAACGTTTGTAGTTTGGAACGGCGTCACTTTTAGATCACTCATAAGTCAATTTGTTTGGAGATAATTAGACGAGGACTGAATTCTAGTAGTTCTAGGCGAATCGGGTCAGAGAATCTGTCTACGCTTAAAATTGCAGCATAATTATTTTTTATATGAACTTTATGCAGATTCAGGTTGCTCATATCACATATGTGGCAATTTCGATTGGTTTTCCGACTACAACTGAGTTGATAGTGGAGTGTAGTTATGGGCAATGGTCAATGCAGAAGTTTGGATATTAATTCAGTCAAGGGAAAGATGCATAATGAGACAGTTAGAACAATAATGACTGTTCAACATGATTTCTAAATGCACATGTCCTGTATCTCTATATATAAAACTACGAGTTTTATGGATTATTTGGCGATGAAGTGAGATTGGATGCTGCACTTGTGATGTATGCTCATTGGGTTGGTCGATTTATGAAGATTAAGGGATATGTAACGACCTCAACATTTGTTTTTTTATTTAATCATTATAGGCTACTAATGACGTTTGTTTCTGGTATTAGTTTCAAGACCCACAAAATTCGAAGCTTCGTGATATTTTAATTGAGACACCCGAAGAAAGTAAATCTTCAAGTCATTTTGGTTTCAGCAAGTTCAAGACGTTCTTGAAACTTGTATGGTCTTCCTCAAAGAACCTCTTATGAAATAAGTTCAGTTTGAACTTAAATGGAGAAGGTGGAGCACAACAGCAACCACAGTTTATTGGAGAATTCAAGTCAATGTGGAGATTGTTGGAGTATGCCTAGAATTCTAATTTTAATTTGTATTAGGATTCTAATTAGTGAAGTATTTCGGAGAAGGATAACTTTGTTATCATTGGCTAATTAGTAAGTATAAATCCAATTAGGATTAATACTCCTAATACCATATATATTCACTATAAATACACTACCTTGTTCACCATTTGGACCACACCAAAAACCGAACACACAGTGTAGACATTGATGTGAATAAGGGGAAAAAGGGGGGTGTGTCTAGTGTGAGGAATAAAAGTTAATTCTAACCCTTTCGGGTTACTTCTTGTAGAGAGTTAAACACTTTGTGGGTTTTTCTTCAAAGGGCATATTATTAGAGATGTTCTCGATTTGGTGATTCTCCACCAATTTTGTACTCCTTTTGATGATTAGTAGATGGCTCGATTCTTTCGCCCGTGGATGTACGCTTTAATGCAGAACCACATAAATCTCTTGTGCTATTTATTATTTTGCTATATTATTGTTTGTTGATCAAATTCATAATTAAATACCTACCGAATGGTTTTGATTTCGCTGCGCATACCAATCCGGTCAAGAACCGGTCACGACAATTGGTACCAAAGGTTTAACAATCGGTATAAATGCCTCAACAGTATACAAACGTTGTTTTTGATACAACTGGTTTGTTAAAGATTTTTTCTGAAACATGCTTTCCAACGCTCCCTATAAAGCATCAACAGTTCTTCACTGATAACATCTCTCAACACCTCATAAGAAAGACTCAATAAAATCGTACAATGTGCCTTTGACATAATATCTGCCTTCTCTCCCACAGACAAACCTTCTGGTAAATTGCTTTCTCCTCCTAACGCCGCAACGCATCGTTATTGAACCAAAACAGCCCTCATCTTCACTTTCCACAAAGTAAAGTCATTTGAAACATTGAATTTCTCAATATCGAATTTATGAAGCGACATCTTCAATCAACAAAATACCTAGAATCTCAGACTTGAAATCTAGGCTCTGATACCACTTGTTAGCGCAGCAGAAAATAAAAAGAAAAGAGAAAAGAATCACACAAGATTTTTTACGTGGTTCGATCAATGCGATCTACTCCACGTGCAGAGAGAGAATTTATTCTATATGTTTGTTGTATTTTACAATAGGGTCATCAACTGTATTTATAGTGAACCCTTAAGACACAATTTAAATCCTAATCTATTAAGGAACTAGACTACAAATCTATAAAGGAAAGTAATGCTAAACAAAGAATTAAGTATCCTAATCCAAATAGGAAAAATATGAGCCATAACCCAACATTAATGAATATCCAGATTTTCACCAGAGTGGAAATTCAATAATATTATTAACGCTGTTATCAGAATATCTGATATTGATGTTTTAAATTGGACAAATCGAGGGATCAAGCGAATTAGATCGATAAAAAATCGATATACATATGTATATCGTACGAGAGCTAGAGTATTAGAAAGTCAATTTATTGTAGAGTTCATTTTTTGAATATGGTAATGTTGAAATTGTTGAAGTGGGAATCTCACATTGATTGTGTGTGTGAATGGACATGTGTTTAAATATTGATTGGGCAACTCCACTTGACACCAATTGGTTTTAATATGGAATCTAACATGGTATCAGAGCCTTGTCCATTCACACAATTTGAATTTGGCCCGGCCCACGTAAGATGCGTGAGGGGGGATTGGTTGCTCGGCCCGGACACGCTGCGCGTGAAGGGGAGTGTTGAAGTGGGAATCCCACATTGGTTATGTTTGTGAATGAACATGCGTTTAAATATTGGTTGGGCAACTCCACTTGACACCAATTGGTTTTAAGATGAAATCTAACAGAAATAAGATTATAAAAGTGGTAACGTTGATTTAGTACATGATGCTTGAAGTATATAAGGTGAATTTGATTCATATAGTGTTACAATAAATGATATTGGGAAACAGATACGTAAATTGTAAATGATTAACCATTGTAAATGACAAACGATGGTCAGAGAAAACCATGCGTTTCTTGTAAGCCATATGTGGTTTATATATAGACTCTTACATTCAAATTGAGTTGTTAGTCAAATTAGAAGAAGAATATTTAAGATGGAAAGTAAAGAGTAAAGGTAAAGATACAGAAGGTTGTAAGGAAAGGATAAGCGGATGGGACAATAGTTTCTGATGGAACACTACAAAATCCAAAAGGCTCACATCGCCAAAGATAGGAAAGTTACTCGGAGAATCCTATAAAAAGGATAATAGTCTTACTCCCCTACTCTCTTTAACTGACATTAATTACACTTATTAATAATCGACTAATTTAAGCATCAGAGTGAACTCGGGGCCCAAAGTTCTCCTTTAGCTATTTCAAAGACTGCTTTCAGAACTCGGTATGTTTGTGTGTTATCTGCGAGGCCAGCTACGGATTCTGGAAATAACACTCTCATATCCTAGCATCGGTCACAATCTATGAAATTGGACGTGGCAGATCTAGAGGAAGAAGTGCATGTGAAGTAAGATTTTGCTAAGCCTGATCGTGTTTACAAACTGTTAAAAGTCTTGTACGGACTAAAACATGCTCTCAGAGTCTAGTATGAAAGACTAATCAATTTTTCTTTTTTAAAATGAATTTGTAAGAAGGAAATTTATAAATTATAATTAATTAAATTATTGAATTTTTATTAACATTAATTAAATTGTAAAAATTCATTAATGTAATATAGTATGATAATTTATTGATCTAATATTATAAAAATCTCTTACTATTATATAATAAATCTTTTAAGATTTATGATCTTAAAGTTTTTAAAATATCAATGATTTTTTTTTAAAACTACTTATATTAAATTTTGTATAAAGATCAGTTATACATTAGAAATTTTCAAATTTTATATCCATTGAGCTTTCAAAATTATATAAGTTTTAACTTTTAACATTTCATAATTTATAAATATTAATATTAATAAAATAATAAATCAACGTAAAAGAAAAAATTATCACTTGAAAATTTATGGTCTAACTTTTCAAAATCCAATATCATTAAAAATAAAATTATTTATGTTTAAATATTAACTAATTAATTAAATATATAAAACTTTTCATATTTCATAACATATAATAATAAAATAATGTATTAATTAAATTATAAAAACTCTTCATATAAAGTAGGGTTAATTCCAATAAAATACGAAACATTTGCGGATTTTGTCGGTTATAAATAAACCTTTCAAAATCTGCTAGTTTAGCCCGTTTTAGAATATTTAAAACCTTTTCTATCCATTCATGAATCAAATAAAAAAGGAATTCCATTCGTGAATGAGCTAAATTAACCGATCTTGAATAATATTGTAATATCCCGTAAGTTGACTGTAACACCCTATAAATTTAAAGGACTAAATTATTCCACGTAAGGGATAATTTACAGGACCGAGAGAACGTAAATTAATTTTGAGGATAAATTTAATTTATAGTGTCGCCAGAAATATAAAATAGTAATAAAAGTTAAATGGTTTAATCACTCAAAAGCCCCCCACCTTTAATTGTTTTTTTTTTTCAATTGTACCCTGACGTAGGAAAATTCTCTCAGAACCCCTCCACCTTTAGATTCTTTTTCAATTGTACCGCAAAATATTAAATTAACCTTTCTTCACATGAAAAAAAATTAAAATAATATTTTATTTTTAATCTATATTCTAATTTAACACTAATATTATTAATAATGTAAACAATCATTCTTCCTAAAATTATATCCAATAACGTTTTAAAATCAAAACTATAAAAATTTTCCATTTAGGGTACAATTGAAAAAAAATCTAAAGGTGGGGGGATTTTGAGATTATTTTCCTACGCCAGGGTGCAAGTGGAACATAATTTAAAGGTGGGAGGGTTTTACGAGAGTTTTCCGACGTCAGGGTGCAATTGAAAAACAAATTAAAGGTAGAGGGCTTTTGAGTGATTAGGCCAAGTTAAAATATAAAATTTGGATATTTATATTTTTACTAACGGGAATTAAAAAATAATTATAAATTAAAATAAAATAATTTATAAGTCCCGTGTGAATATTTTTGGAGTCAATATTCACATAATATTTTCAGGAAATTACTCCTAAAATTTTATAAGATTTGGAGATAAATTTATTATTAAGAGGGACTAATTTATCCGTAATAAATCTTAAATGATCTATTAAAAATAAAATATAAGTCCCGTGAGAATAAAAGTTACGCTTTTATTCTTATTACGAATTATATAACTTTTGGGTAAAATTTCATAAAGTTCGGATTTTGTTGTCTGTGTTAATTACGGACGAATATTTAAAAATTTGGATTAAAGTAATGCGTAGATCCACAAGGACTAGATTGGCTTTTAGCCAAACTATATATACCTAAGTCATTTGTATTAGGTTGCATAATCAGAAACCATTTCCTTCTTTTCCTTTTCTTATCAGAAGCGACGGCGATTAGGGTTTAACGGATTCGATCCGATTTCTCGTTTCTAACTCGAATTTCTTTGGTAATCCTTTAATAATCAAAGTATTAACCGTTATTTTGAATTCGGTTCTATAGAAATTGGATTATATTTGAATATATAATGGAATCGAACGTATACATATTGATTTTACGTTTCGATTGCGAAATTGAGTTGTTTGGTATGTGAATTAGCCTTTAGGAACAAAAATTGACGTTTAAGCACGTCGGAAAATCCGGGAAATCGCATTTCCCGGGGCTGTGCACGTCTGGTGCACGAACGAGAACATATAGTGCACGAACGTGCACCAAGGTGCACGAATGTTTACAAGCTGAGGTGCACGAACATGCACCAAACAGCACGAGCGTGCACGGGGTTGCACGATCGTGCTGCCACAGTTTGACGGGGGAGTGTTTCAGGGCATTTTGCTCTAACTTTCGACGCATGTGTTCGTCGAACCGTGAACGATTAAACCTTATCCAGGACGCTTAAAAAGGACTAAAAAGGACTTGGACAATTAAGGACTTGGACAATTAAGGACTTGGACAATTAAGGACATTCGATTAATTAAAATGTAGAGATGTTTTAATTAAGTTCTCTATTAATCAAAGTGATTGATAATTAGAGGGCTATAAGTTGATATCGAAAATAAGAATAGACTATATACGTTCTACGTCTAGTAATATCAATAGATTCTACTATTTAGAGTTAGAATTCCTATTTTAATTGTGTTTTAACAATTGTTTTCTAACTAGATCCGACGAGCCAGCGAGCTACCGGACCAGAAGAGTAGAGGGTGATCGAAAACTGTTTTGTGGATAACGGTTTTGTGAGTTCGCATATTTACTTCTGAATATTAATGCTAAAATGTTTATAACTTAAAATGTTATCAAAATTGCATTGCATAGAGTCGATTTGAAACCGATATAGATCCACTGGAACGTGCTATCTATTGGGCAATAATAGGACTGCGTGATCACCGGTATTCATAAATGGTTGCATCGTCTTGCATGTTAGTTGGGTCCTACGGCCAAATGCTTGCAAAGCGGCCTAGACCTAACAGGTTTTCCTGTGGTGCCAGTAATTCAATTTACGGCCTAGCAACCCTTCACAGAGTTAAGATGGTTGTGACATCGTGAATTCATAAGTCATCCTGTGTTAAACAAGTTAGCATAAACTATAGTGTTGACCATTGTTAAACGAATAGGGTTTCTTCTAGGGTTTCATTTGGATCGGTTATTTGGCTGCACAAAGTGTGTTTACATGCGATTTCTGTTGTTATTAATATGCTTAAATATCTATGTGAATTCACTCATTTTATACCCCCGTTGATTTCCCTTTCACATGTAAATAATATTTTGACGTGACAAGACATCCAGTTCTTTCTCCGGAAGTTATAGTTATATAAAGGTCATTTTACAGCTGCAGGGTAGTTCTATCATCGCGCAGTAGTTCATTTGTAAATGTTTTAACTCTGATATGAAACTACTGTTAGCATCAACGTTTTGGGACAAATGCTTGTTTTATACAAAAAGGACTTTTGCCAGTTGTTTATAAAGAAACCTAGATTTGATGAAAACTTTATGTTGGTACAATATGCTTTAACTGGTTATTTGATATATTAACTGGTTTGCACCGTTTGCATTATTTTGGAAAGGGCTATTATAAGGTACGTGATGTGTACGCGTACTACCATGAGTACAGGAATGCAATCCCAGGGTTTTGATTACATGTTTATTTAAAGGTTTTCAAATACTTGCGAAAATAGATTGAGACATTCAATGTTTTCAAAACGCAAAAAGTTTTTACTGTTTTTCCTAGGCTTGCTATGGGTTTCAGAACTACCATTCTCATTTCCTAGTGCCGGTCTCAACTCGAGTTTCAGACTGGAAATTGGGTCGTGACATTGACGTTGTGAAGTAGGCAACATGTCTCATTTTGAATCGGCAAAATGATAAAAATTAAGAATTTATCAGAAGAATTAAATAAAAATGGACCCGAGTAGGTCGATATTGAAGTTCAAATAGGGAAATTGAATATTAGAATTCAATAAAAGAAATGAAAGCGACACTAAAGAAAATCGTAAGAAAAAAAAATGGAATATAGTAAAGTTTAAAACCCGAAATTGGAAAATAATATTTTAATTCCCAAAAATTATAATTTAAATAGATTATTGACGAGAATTATTATTTATGAATATAATATCGATTAATTGGATAACAATATTTATTAAAGCAATATATGGACGAAAAAGTAAGAAAAATAAGCATTATCTCTCGGATTGGAAATTAAGAAATTTAGCCAAAATTTAGTAAAATAAATTATCGAAAATAAAATTAATATGAAATTTATAGAGTTCAAATGATTAAGTGATCGATTGGCAAAATTGAGCGAAAGGAAAAGTAGGAATCAAAGCGGTTTAAGTCGGTAACTTAAAGGACTAAAGGAGACATTTTGCTAAATTATATATATCACCTTTTCATGAATTAAGATCATCAAATATCAATTCAGCAACCAAAAATCGTTCATGATCATCTTCTTCTCCAAGTTGATGCTAAAACTTCAAATGACCATGGATTCTTCATTCGGTGTCTGATTGGTGCGATTCTTGCGGCAACAAAATGAGGAAAGGATTATATAATGAATTATAGCTACATTCAAGGTAAGGAAGTGAAATTTCAGTTAGGGTTTTCAAAATTCATGGTTGTGTATTGATGATGAATTTCAAATTCACATAGAATCTTCGTTTCTCGTCGGATTGGCTTGATTTTCTCGGCAAGAGGAAAGGAGTGTCTACTGATGAATAGCATCATCTTAGGGTAAGAAACTAAATTTTATATTAGGGTTTTTCAAATTCACATAGAATCTTCATTTCTCGTCGGATTGGCTTTATTTTTACGGCAACGAAAAGAGGGAAAGAGTGTCTACTGATCCATAGCATCATATTAGGGTAAGAAACTCAACTTTATATTAGGGTTTCATAGGTTTATAGCGCTTCATGTTTAAGTGTTAAGGTTAAATGATGAAAGCTAAAAGTCAAGTGTTTCATACCATGAATTGTTAAGTCTAAGCTGAGAATAATTGTTGTTTTGTGAGTTGTGAGAGTTGTGTATTGGTGTGTGTGCTTGGTGTAGGGATGGCCGGAGGTGGAGGACCACCGTACCCGGTGGTCTTACGACCAACAGGTCTCACGCTGTGCTGAACATAGCATGGCGGTGAGCAGGGCTACAACAGCCCTGGTGCAACGCACTAGGGCATGGCTGTAGGAGCTCTCCCCTTGCTGAACAGAAGAGTGCATTAGCTAAGAGATAAGGGCTGAATAAACCCTTCCCTTGCGGCTTGAGCGAGTTTTGTTCGCGTTCGACGCAAAGCTACGAAATTGGAAACCGGTTTTAACGCGTATGGAATTCAAACTCTGATATATGCTTAAAGGAAATGATAAAATTTATGGAATTGAATTAAGATGTTTGGTTTTAATAAAACATTGAAAATGTTAAGGATTTTATATCGGAATTCAAGTTAGACGTATTTAAAATGTTAAATATGTTGTTGATTTCAAAACGATTATATACTGATTTTGATGATTAGCGAATCTGAATTCGATCTTTGGACAAAGTAAAAGTAAATTGATACAAGTGGAACATAAAGAGTATGGGTTGTTTTAAAGCTTAAAATTCTATGAAAATATAAGCTAAGATTTAAGAATTTTGAGTTTAAAACGTAAAATACGTTATTGACGTAAAAATGCGATGACTGGAGTTTGATCATTTGAGATAGTTTAGGTAAATTGTTAAGCTATAAAAGTGGGCTAAACCTAAGCATAATTGACCTAGGTTTGTGATTTAGGATTTTAATATTGGTTTTACGTTTATGAAATTAAAACTATATGTGATTTGTATTTCCGACAGACGCATCGTCGGGCTTCGAGATTGACGGACTTGGCTTAATTAGTATCGTGATTAATTGGATAGCAAGTCGTGAGTTATACTTTACTTTTGCATATTATCATATGAAAATTATTTGAGATACTATATGATTAGCATTAAATGCATAGCATATTATATATGATTTAATTGTATTTTATTATATATGGATTTGTTGATTGTTGTGGATATGAAAACTAGTATACAATCCGAGGAAATAACTAACTATTGGGTGTCAGTAGGTTGTGTGGTCACCGGTGTCAAGTAAGTCTTAGTTGGTAGAAATATAGTAACTCCGTTGTGAAAAGGCACGAGGTTGAACTCGGTAGAACTATCTCGGGACCTGTGTGTAGGGAGTTAAACTCTATGGAACTATCTCGAGACTCACCTCGATTCGTTTGGATATGAGTAACGATACGAGTTAAACTCGGTTGAACTATTCCGGGACTGTACCACTTGGTAACGGTTGAACTCAATCGAACTATCTCAGGGCCTTACCAATAGTATTTGAGAAAGCATTACTCTCGAAAATAATAGGGAAATACCTAGTTCAGGATTTGTGTCAGGATTAAGGTTTCATTTTCGGATCAAATACTTGTCTTATACTATATGTCGGTATATGAATAAAATGTTTTAAACGCGGTGCTATTTTGATAGTACTAGTGAATAACATACAATCTCACTCAGCTTGAGTTGACCCCTTTGATATAAATGTTTTTCAGGTACCTAGACTTTGGACTTGACTAGTGTCCATCTTTTTATCCGAAAGTTTGCTTTTGCATGTACATGTTCGGACTTCCGTAGAGCTGCAGTAATAATGGTCGTTTCTTGATAGAGTCGTGGCCTAGACAACAATACGTTATGATGATTTGTTTGTACTTGTTGTGGTTTATGTATATATATATCTTTTGTAGGCTTCATCAGACGAAGTTTTGTGCCACAGAGGTAGATGCCCGTAAGGTGACCTTAAACACTAGTATGTGTTGGGCTAGTATGTACGGGATACAGAAACGATAAGCCCATGTATTTTGTATCAATGTACTAATGTATGTACATGTGTATATGTGTTGCTTTTGTTTGTAAGGTCAATACATGTTTGATATTTGTGAAAAAGTTTTAGTGAGTTTTAGGCTTGCTACGGGTTTCAGAACTACCATTCCCATTCCCAAGTGTCGGTCGTGATTCCAAAATCGGGTCGTGACAAAGTTGGTATCAGAGCAGTAAGTCCAGTTACCACTTCTAGTATATGATTTGAGTGTAGATGGTTCAGGATACCACTGCCAGTCTGTGAGTAATATTGTTTGACCCTAGGTATTCTGTCACTAGGTAACCTAGGAACTATTGCAGCTATAGAATTTGAGTCTTACCTGAACCTAAATGTTTGTATGATTGATTGTTCTGTGATAAGTTTGATCAACCGATTTATGGACCTTGGTTGCTCTTTGTGAAGAACATGGTTGAGATGAGGACGCGTGTTACGTTTTGATAGAGTATGCATGTGTCATATGCATATTGAAATTGGATTTTGTGAGAAATGGAACCTCACAGTATGTTATTTCTTTTCAGCATGTTTAGGCAAAATAAAGGTCAGACACATGCTGCAACAGAGAAGGAGGAAGCGCCTCCTATATACCAAAGTAGTTTTCACGCAAATCATGTACCAAGAAAAGATAGAGCACCTCCTGTGTATCAGAACATGTAGAGAATGGTGGATTACCTGACATCCACCATAATGGATATATGCTATAGAATAGTGGACCTTTTGTGGCTCGAGGTAGATCTCTTTTACCTCAAATGGTGTATAGTGCATACACTAAAAGTGAGTCTTTAGAGGAGGACCTAGAGGAGGATCCATCAGAGCATTCTGACATAGAAGAGTTCAGAAGTGAACATTTTTGGGCTTAGCTGCACATATATCGTGATATAAGAAAGGATGTAATAGTAAATGAGACTCAGGCAGAGTCCAGCCTGAACAGTATCAGGGCGCAACTAGAGTCGTATTTGAGAGGTATGCTATATATAGAAGCATACACTGCTGAGTTTATGCGCATTGGGGAAGCAGTTCCTGGGGTCAATAGGGACAACGATGAAGTTAACCGTTGCTATATCAGGGGTTTTGGACCCAAATTTGTGGAGATGTACAACGATGCGCCTGAGCATTATGGATCACTATTTTCTAGGGCTAGACGTATAGCTAGTGATCGTGAGTGGAATGGTGACCCGATTCGACCCTTTTTCTTCAAATGTGAAGAATACCCAGTAATTGAGAACCGTGTCAGTAGTATTTGGCACAACCCTGCATTTGTGCATAAATGTACAGGTAGTGGGAGATGCGCTAGAGGGCGAGGACGTGGCATCGTGACTGAGAGAGGAGTGAGTCAAGTCAGGCACCCCATGTATGAAATGATTTGTGAGTTTATGTTCCATATGTGCTTATGTGATTGATATGTTTTGATATGTGATTGATCGATAAGGCATGCATTGATAGAGTAACATATCGTTTGAGACAATGCCTATAGAGATAGATTGAGATAAATCCGCGCTTATAAGCTTTATCCTCTACATAGTTGCTAATGCAATAAATGAACGAAAAATAAATAAAATACATAATATACATATGACGTGAAACGTAATTTCCTATATTGCGTTTTGATTACCAAGAAGGTGGTAAATGATATTAAAGAAAGATGGCTATGAAAGATCTATATGTATGCCTAAGGAATATGCGAAATAAGTAGCGATCGGGGTAGTGGATTATGAAGTTAAATGATTTTTAGTAGACAGTAAATGGAATATTCGCTTAGCAGCGCTAAAGAAGAATGGCATTGGCTGTAAAACACTTAGATAAGTTTTAATGGGTAACGAAATTTCCAATATCGAAATCATAATAAACCCCAATAAATAATAACAAAAATCCAATAATGTCGCAAAGTGTGTAATCTGGAGGGACTTACGATTTTTCCAAGAAAGTAAATCTTGTGATTTTAATGGTGCAATTGTGCTCATACATCACATATGACATATCATAATCACGTTAGCAGTGCATACAAAATATGATTCCAATAAAAATATAGATCATGCATCATATTTGTATAAATATTGAAGAAAACGTGATTTTACGAGAAACTCCTTAGCGATGAGAGATGTCATACTCTGAACTACAATTGTACTGATGTTTTCAAATGATTTTAAATAAAAGCATTTAAGTTGAAAGAAAAAGTTGAAAGACTGGCCAGTCAAAGATGTTTGAAATGTATTTTGTTTTGTAAGAAACTCAGATGTAAAACCCTGCGACAATAATAAAAGATTTTTGATGAACAAAATGAAAATGAATCTATGTGATAAAATACACCCCAATATAAGAATCGAGTGTGCATTAAAATTCATGAGATTCTATACCAGAAGGCCATTAATTGTGCAATTGGTATAAAAGGAATGGTATTCCTATTTACCATAGGACATCGGTAAGGATATCATGTATTGTCACGAACCAAATTATAAGCTGCGACCGGCACCCGTAACAAGCCTGGAATACTAAATACTTTTTCGCGTTTTAAAATCGTTATAATACTTAGTAAAACCATTTTGAATAAAACAACAATATAACGTTTGAAACTTAATAAACCACACGTGTTAAAACACACAAACCACTCTGTATAAAATACCAGATAACCATATATTAAATTTCTGGATAATTCACTTCCCCAAAATACATCATTATATCAGGGCATAAAATAAGCATAATCGTTTGCTACCGACTAGATTTACTATCAGTCTATCATGACTGCTGCAGCTCTGAGAAGAATAGGACCTTCCATAATGGAGACTTCCGGAACGACGGATGAAAGCTCGACCACATCGTCATATATTAAGCCTGAAAGGAAATACTGTTGGGGGGTCAGACAACGCTGAGTGAGTTCACAATTTACCAACGGCGTTATATATAAAATAAGGTCGAATCAAAGGTAAAACATACATTTAGATATGTTCAAATATGAAACATACACTTAAATATACTCCTTTAAACATTCTTGCATATAAAATAGTACTTAATATTTTTCAACATTGGATCCGTTCAAAATCCTAAACCCAAATACTACGACTTGCTTAATACCTCGATACTAACTTTTTTGATCATATCGACCATGTGGTTCGGTCCCGAGATAGTTCCACCAAATTAATCGCAACCATCTCTTAATCCCAAGTTGTGGGTCCCGAGATATTTCGACCGAGTTAACCACTAGACACAGGTCTCGAGATAGTTCCACCGAGTTCAATCTCGTGTCTATTACGTTTTATCCTCCTTTTCCTTATTCAATCGAAATTCATAAATTTATCATCATATTTAATTGACCGTAGACGCCTAGAATCGTATCGATATTAGTGATCACACAACCTATTGATGCCCAATAGGTAGCTCGTTTCCCCTGGATCACATATTGGGTTTAATAATAATAATTGCACAAGATATGCAACTTATAAATTCCATATAATAAACATACAATGAACAAAACTATTAAAATAACAAATATTTTATTGAAACTCATAAGTTTCCTATGCTAAGCGTATATATCTTAAACTTTGAAAATAAAGAGCATCTACTTAAGCAATTCATGCTATTTAAAACAAGGGTTAATTCTTAAAAAAAATTATGAACTTTACACGAAGTTTCATTTTAATCATGACCTTTAAAAGTTGCCATTTAGAGGCACGAACTTTCATATTGTTTCAAATTCATCATTTCAGTGTATTTTTATTAATTAAATTCTTCACTAAACCATTAATGAAAGACCCAAGTTATTAATTAACATCTAATCTTATTATCTTTCAGTTAGAGTATCTAGGAGTAGGAATTTTTAGTCAAATAAAATACATCGAATTTTACTTTGGTGATAGATTTCAAATAAAATGAAAGTTCGTGCTTTTAAATGACAACTTTTAGAGGTCATGATTAAAATGAAATTTTGTGTAAAGTTCATGATTTTTTAGGAATTAACCCTTAAAACAATATACGCCATTTCAATGATGTTCTCACGATATGACATTTGTCATTTATACTTCACATTGCTCTTATTAAAATCAAATAATATTATAATTCGATAATGTAATATAAAATACCATCTATTATAATTCTACTTCATTTTATGCGACCTTTACAAAAATATAGGATATCTTTATCATTTATAGCATAAAGTGAGTTAATAATAGAAAAATTAAGAATTTCTATTAAAGTATTTTTTAATAGGTTTCCTACGAACACCAAAGATAGATTTATTAATCAATACATATACTTTTAAAACTAAAATACTTAGCAGCATATATATATATATACATATATATATATATATATATATATATATATATATATATATATATATATACACACACACACACACACATATTTGTATAAAATAATAATAGGCGAAAGTAAATCGTAAACTCACCTCAACCGCTTATCCAAAAATAACAAGCAATTAAAAGGAAGGACACGTCGTTTAATCGCCCAATTCTTCAAATTGTTGGTCAAACGGTTCGTAGGATCTATAAATAAAAATATGATGTTATATTATATTTTATCGATAAATTTAGCTCCCTTTATAAACAAAAAACTTATATTCAAGTATATGAACTTGAATCTATATAAAGCCTTTCTTTTACGCTTTTTTGAAAACATACCTAATTACATCAATTCATCTTTTTGAATAATTCAGTCAAACAAACCATCTTAAAAATCCATATTCAAGCATTTACACTTGAGTTCAAAACTAAACCGTACCTTTTAACACTTTCTTTCTTAAACTACACTTAAGTATCTAGCATTTTCATACGAAATCACTTAACGTTTTTCATATTTAGCGATGCCAAATCCTTAATATTTTCATGGTTTACTTAAACCCCCATACTCCAAGCTTAATCACATACAATTTGTCCTTTAACAACTTGTCCAAATTATCATGATTTTTACTCAAAAGTAGCATGGTTAGGTTGATAACTCTTACTGCCACCACCATCTCCGGCATGCTCACTGGCCGGAAATGGTCTGCTTTTACAGCAGACCTTGGTTGCTCTCAAGGCGGACCATACGGTCTGGTCCCTGAGCAGCCCTGCTTGCTCGAAGAGCAAGCTGACTGTGCTCGTAAGAGCAGTACCTGCTGCTCTGCGAGCAGGTCGGGTTCAGGTTTCCCATGACCTGAACTCAGCTCCTATTTGGTCCCCTAAATCAGCCAACAATCACCCTAAATCCTCACTTAAACAATTCACTTCCATTCCCATAAGAATTCATCATAAATTTCATGCATACTCACTTAAAAACCTGTATAAAATCATCAATTAAATCTTTAATTATCTTATTCTTTAATCTTATAAACCCTAACCCTTAGACATTAAATTCAGCCCTTAAGACAAGGTACCCACCAACACATGAATACCCAATTTAAACTCACCTAATCATGGAAATCAAACATGATTTAACCATCAAAATAATCAACCCTCAACTCAATAGCACAAACAGCCCCAAAGTTCTTAAACCCTAACTGCAATTTTAATTTCTTTCCTTGAATTGAAGCCTTAAATCAGTAGAAAATCATTTCCTCGTTTGGACGCCGTAAAAATTGCTCAAAACGGACAAGAAATGAAGCTTTGGTGATGATTAGAAGCTTAGGAAATTTAGAGAAGATGAAGTTCTTCTTCTCTTGGTGTTTGCTGGAAATGAATATTTGAAGAACAAATACTCATATGCAAATGACATAAATAGCTTGGCAAAGTGCTTCTTTAGGTCCTTTAATTTGTTAACTTTCACCATTCAATTTCTAACTTTTCTTTTATGCGATTTGGTCATCCGATCACTTAACTGTTTAACCCCGATAAATTTTGTATTATTTATAGCCAAATAAATAAATTATTCTGCTACCTCATTATTTTATTTTTTGATAATTTAATTTCATAAATTTCGATTAAAACGCTCAAATTTCAATTTGAGTCTTATTTCTCATTTTCTTACTTTCCCGTTTATTTTCTTTACTCCATAAATATTGATATCCAATTAATTGATATTAACTTAGTAAATAAAAATTAATTCTCATTAATATTTCTTTAATATTATTTTTCGAGAATTAAAATAATATTTTCCAACTCGAGACTTAAGCTTAACTTTATTCTATTTTTCCTAACAACTTTCTTTAGTCCCATTTCCATTTTTTTTATATAAGATTCTAATATCCAATTTTCCTTATTGAAATTCCAAAATCGACCTACTCGGCTCTCTTTTTATTTAATTCCTCTGATAATCTTTCATTCTTATCACTTTAATCATAGGACGCGAGAAAGGAAAAAATGTCAAAAAAGTTGACGTCGGGAAATAGAAATTTGTTAAGAAATAGTACATGTCACGACCCGATTTTCACTCCGAAACTCGAGCCGAGACTAGCGCTAGAGAATGGGAATGGTTGTTCCAAAACCAGTACCAAGCCTAAAACCTCTATAAATTTTTCGCAAATATAAATCTAGATCGTATCTTACATACAACCCGTTTTCAGAAAACACCGTTAAAACACTTTTCCGTTTAACGTATAAACGATTATGAAAATATTCATATAGCGAACTCCGTTTTCAGAAATGCTGGTTGAATAACCTTAGTTATTCTAACCCACGCGCATTTCTGAAAACCGGTGCGGTTGTCCAGGGACTTAGCTCACATGCCTTACCTTATAGGCAGCCATGTCTCAAACCACGCACCCGAATAATATGTTTAGTAAAATATCTCAAACACTTTCCGTTTCAAAGCATTGTATTAAACATATTAAGAACTCGCACAGCAGGCATACAAACGTAGGGCCAGCAGAACTATACACAGTGTCTTTGCAGACCAAAGACACAAAGCCTGGCCTGCCCGTAGAGGGACACGACTAGACACAATATGCTAACTAAGTAGCCACCTAGTACTTATAAACAACATTAGGTTCCTATAAGAGTATATCAATGGAGGAACACCGACGTGGCCACTAGCATAGCACTCCTATACAAATTATTGCAGCAGCCAATAGTTCAAAGTATTATGTACATATCAACAAGAAAAAACTTCCCTGACAGAGAAGGGTGGAAGCTCGACCAGACCCGAAGCTAAGTACCTGAAAATGATAAACAACAACGGAGTCAGAAATATAAATATTTCTGAGTGAGTAGATAGGTTTACTATTAAATACCAAAATCACATATAAGTAAAATATTGGTATATCAAAATATTACCAGTCCTCGATCCAAATGAAACCCTAATCCTGCTACGTTATGCTGCTATCATATATAATGCATATGCTCAACTCTTGTTTAATATAGGATGAGATGTATACTTGTGTATCACAACCATCTTAACTCTGTATAGGGTTGCTGCGCCGGAACTTAAGTCACTGCCACCACAGGACTACCCGTTAGGCTTAAGCCGCTTTGCAAGCATCTGGCTTCACAACCAAACCTCAACATATATGCTTATAATATTTACCTCTTATTCTAGTTCATTAACACCAGTGATCACACAGTCCTATTGTTGCGAAATAGATAGCTCGTTTCAGTGGATCTTCCTTGGCTAAGTTTCATACTTAGTGCGATTTCTGGATTTAAAAAAAATTGAATACTAATATTCAAAAGTAAAAAAATGAACTCACAAACACCGCTAGGTCTGATACTTATTCCTGTGGTATATGTGTTAGACTCCTGTGGTCGCGGTCAGACTGTTGGCTAGCTGGTCGGACTAAACACACAAAGTAAACAGAATAAACACATCAATATATGTTTCATATATAATTTCTAGGTTCAGAAACCTAGTTCTAGGTCAAACATATAATCATATAAACACATAACACTTATGGTCTCTTTCTTTTAAAACCATATTATTAATTCTCATTTTGAGAACACGTTCAAACTTCTCTCTAGAAGTTATTTTTTGCATAGCAATACCTAAAGAAAACCATTTATAGTATAGACTTAACTGTCAAAATAATTCTTAGTCATATACTAGGTATATTAGGAAAATCGATTGCTAAATCTTTAAAACTGTTTAAACGTCGACTTTAGCTCTTTTAAAGTCTGTTGTAAATGTCTTACTTTACTTTTATAACCTCGTTTTAAATATCTAACTTTGGTTTAAAAATATTTATTTAAAATGTTTTAGGTTCGGTAGGAAAACACCTCAGGTTACTAGGCGAAAACCCCTAGGAATCGCCCCCGGAAAGTCCCCCGTCAAGCCCGAAGAACGACGCCCGACAGCCCCGTCAGGGGTGCTGTGCGCCCGCACAGAATGGCTGTGCGGTCGCTCATCTTGTCTATGCTGTCGCACAACGTCTCAATGTTGTGCGCCCGAACAGCTGGCTGTGCGATAATTAATTTCCGGGATCTCCTGTCTTACTAAATTTGTCCAAAACGCTATTCTAACGTCCAAAATCATATATACGCAATCCAAATTCAATTCAATCGTTTAAAACGCTTATTCAAATCGGTAACCGTTTATAAACAAATTTAAATTCAAAATAAATCAAAATAAACGTTTAATACGGGTATAATACCTCGATTACTTGAGTAATCGTTGAAGAAACGGAGTTAGAATTGAAAAACGGACGAAATGGTATCGAAGCCCTAGGTTCGCTGTGTCTTCAAAGAGCAAGCTGCTCAATTCCGTTTGAAAGGAATGAAAATGAGGTTTCTGATCTCATTTCTTAACTTATAAAACATATATATAATATTGGTTAAAGTGCGCTTTAATACTACCTTAATCATGCACATTAAACCAATTTTTAAACTAGTCGTCCGTAACCCAAACGGAAACGACTTCCGAATTTCGTGAAAATTTACCCAAAAATCAAATAAAATGTAACAAGAATAAAAATATAACTTTTATTCCCATCCGACTTATATTTTATTTTTAATAAATAATTTTCGATTTATTAAGTCCGCATTGACTGCGCTTGATAAAATTTCTACTTCCAAATTTTATCAAATTTTCACAATAACCTTTTTAAAATATATTGCGAATATTAGCTTCAAAAATATTCTCTCGGGACTTATGATTTATTATGCACCCAATTCATAAGTTTATTATATTCCGCTAATTATATAATTAGTCAAATTTAAATTCTAAAAATTTAAATTTGCAATCCTATAGCCACATTAAAAATTTAGGGACACTTGTAAATTAAATTTATCTTTAAATTTAATTTACCTACTCCCGTCTAATAAAATATTAGACACGTGGCTATATATTATCCTTTAAATTTCTGGGTTATTACAATACAACCTAACAAGAAAGAGCGAGGACTAAAATTAAGACTTCGAGAAACAATTGAAAGGAGACCAATGGAATTATTATGGAATAATAATTTATAGTGAATATCGAAGGAAGTAAACGACTAAAAGACATAGGATAAGAAAGACATAGTTTCGGAATAAGAAATATATATTAGTAATAACATATTAAGAGATGGATCAAAAATAATGAAGAAAATCAAAACAACGACGCTAGTCGAATATGTTACGCTCTGTTTTGTTCACACAACCACGGTAACCAAAGTATCGAGAAATATGCTTCGAGATAAAATAAAAGGTCAACCTTATACTTAATAAGGAAAGTATAAGTAAACGTTAAGTATAAACGTTAGAAGAATCTCCCAAAAGAAAAAAATTGAAATTGACAAGTACAGAATGCATTTCCTAATCAACCATGAGGCTATTTTTCAGACTAAAGTCGGACCTCAAAAGTCGATTAATTTTAATCGGAATTAATGGATATAAGTAAATGATGTGGCATAGATTAAATTTGGATACTTTAATCAAGGTGTTATTTAAATGGATTGGTTGTTTTAAAGCTTAAAAGTGAGCAAAAGATATGAATTAACATAAGGATAAAAATATGGTTAGGAGTCAACTTTGAGGACAATTTCGGAAGCCAAGGAAATGTCGAAATTAGTTCAGGCCTAAATGAAAATTATAGACGGGATAGCAAATTATAAGGATACTGAATTTGTTTTGGATAAGGACTGTTTTGGATGTTTTATTTATACGGTCAAACAGCAGACCATAAGAGCAGTTTCGCAGTCCAGAGTCCCAAAATTAGCATAGGAAGGCAACTTCAAGGCCAATTTCCGATATCTTCGAGTATTTATCTCAACTCAAAGTTCAAATGAAAGTTGTAGGCAGTATTGTAGACTATGGGAATACTAATTTTATTTGATAAACGAACGCTTTTGGATAAGCGGTTTGGATAGCCGGAATAGGTTAGAAAAGCAATTTTGAACAAGTAAAAGTAACTTGAAATATCCAGTTATTCAATTTGGATTGTTATAATTAATCAAATACAGTTTTGATTATCAAAGATATTTAAAACGATGTTTTATGTCTGTATCGAGAACGATATGATACAAATACGATTCATATGGTATTGAAGTACAGTAAGATATATATTGGATAGATAAAGTCCAACGAATACAGAGGATCGTGAACACTTGAAGATGCAATTGGCATCAATATAGCCGAAAAGATCTAAAAGTATATCACCAAAAGAATGCAACAGTAGAAGTAGTAATTTTACACGCTACCCAGGATCGTGAGGCAAATGAAGTACCACGATTATACAAAATGGTAAGATTTTTACCAGACTAAAGGAATTAAGTCATATGAAAATTGGAGGACGAATTTTTATAAGCGGGGAAGAATGTAATACCTCGTAAGTTGACGTTGTGAAAGTAAGCAACATGTCTTATTTTGAATCGTCAAAATGATAAGAATAAGAAACTTATCGGAGGAATTAAATAGAAGGACCCGAGTAGATCGATATTGAAGTTCTAATAGGGGAATTGGATATTATAATTCAATAAAAAAAATGAAGCAAGACTAAAGAAAATCGTAAGGAAAAAATGGAATAAAGTAAAGTTTAAGTCTCGAAATTGGAAAATAATATTTTAATTTCCGTAAGTTATAATTTAAATAGATTATTGACGAGAATTATTATTTACGAAAATAACATCGATTAATTGGATAACGATATTTATTAAAGTAAGATATGGACGTAAAAGTAAGAAAAATAAGCATTATGTCTCCGATGGGATATTAAGCGATTTAGCCGAAATTTATTAAAATAAATTATCGGAAAAGTTACGGCTAAGAGAAAGGCAAAAGATCAAGATCTTGTGAAGGGAATTCACATCGGATTTCTATAGAAATCCAAACCTGAGTAAGCAAACTCCCTATTATAAAATTTAAAAAAGAACACTGCCTTACAACAACAGTTGAAAATAACACCCTTTTTATCTTTCGTCTTGTTCTGAAAGACTCTTCCGTTTCTACATTTCCAGATTTCCCATACCACCAGAAACCATAAAATTCTCCAAAGATGAGAACAAGGACCACTTGGAATTATTTGCTGCCACTGAAGCATAAAATCAGCAAACGAATACGGAAAGCTCAAAACCATATCGAACTTCTGCAAAATAGCGCACCAAATACCTCTAGCAAAATCACATTAAAACAGAATATGATCTTGCATCTCCACAATAACGCAAAGTGTACAACCAGAGTTGTCCACGGGTATAATTGATCGACGTGCCAGAAAGTCTTTCGAAGGCACTCTATTATGCAAAGCTAACCAAATAAAAAACTTAACTCTTGCCGGAGCTTTTGAATTCCACACTTGTAAAAACGGAGCCACCACATTATCAATAACAACAAGTCCACTGTCATGACCCAAAATCATGAGTTGTAACCGGCGCTAGGGAATGGGAGTGGTAGCTCCAAAACCCATAGCAAGTCTGAAAACCTGTACAAATTTTCTCGATACCAAAACGTTTCCATAAAATGATTAATATAAAAATACATAAGACCCCTATTTAAAACATATATTAGAGTTAAAGCGTTTTACAAAAAAAAAATCAGACTATTGTAAACTACTACGGACTTGCTAGAATGAAAACATTTCTTCATGCCTCGTATAAAACACTCTCGAAAACTAAACTTCGGAAGCTTCGTTCTTTACCTTTTCTGTAAAATTTGAGGGACAACGGGGTCAGTATAAAACTGAGTGAATACACCAAATTACAAGTAATATTACTTAAAGGGTGAACTGTTTGAAAACCGCTTTATGTAGAAAATATTCTTTTTGGACCATACCTAGTGTGATCTTTCTTGCAAAACATACTTCGTATGTCATTCATACTTTCATAGTTCATGTACGTCTCATAAACTAGGCCTTTATGTTATAGACGTACTCAACACCTTTTCCTCATTTCATATCATATATACATTTCATAAACTATACGTTTATGATACTTACGTACTTGACATCTTTTAGGTTTTGTTTTGTTTTGATGTCTTTCATTTCTTATTTTATTGTTGGTTCCACACATCATCCAACCAACAACATAAACGTACGTACGTACAAATAAAGTTAGCTATGAGCGCCGAGATAATTAGCTCGAGTTTACCCATACTGGGCATAACCACACAACACCACACAACAATCGAATGCTCTCACATTAGTTAATTCTTGTGGTTTGTGTGTTATATTTGTCGAGTTTGTTGTTTATGTGTGTAATACCCCAAAATATTTTAAGGTAATTAAGTCGTGCCACGTGTCGAGATTTCCGATAAATTAAATTAAAGAAAATTTAATTTAATTATATCGGAAATTTAGAATAAATTTTAATAAGTTAATTAGCGGGATTTGAGGATTTACCTTCGGAAATTAATATAAAATAAATTATAAATCCCGTGACGGATTTTATTTCTCCAAAGTCCGCGAAATAATATATAGTATTTATGATAAAAGTTTCGAGTCGATCGGAGATCGTTTAAAATTTGGACGCGAATAAGTTTTGGACTAAATTGAAACTTTTGAAAAGTTTCAAGGACCAAAGTGCAAATTAGCCGATATATATATATATATATATATATATATATATATATATATATATATATATATATATATATAAAATTAATGATGAAGGATTCCCAGAAGCTTCATCAGATTCTTTCTTTCTCTTTCGTTCTCACCGTTCGTTTCGTACGGTTCGTCGCGCGGTTTCCGTTTCTCGTCCGTTTCCGACGTTCTATAACTCGAAACGATTGTATTTCAGTGCCGTATCACGGTAAGCTTGACGTTTTATCGTTCAAATGGATATATTTTGAGTTATATCGATTCAAAGTTTTAGGCCACGAAACGATTAAATCGTTTTAATCGATATTAGGATTGAATTATAGCGTTCTGAAGCTAGATTACGTGTTTGGAACGTGTTTGGAACGTTTTTACTATAGGAAGCACGTCGGAAATCGACCCCGGGCTAAACCCGAGGCTGTGCGTCGCACAGCCAGACTGTGCGAACGCACAGTCACTGTGCGGACGCACAGTCCCCTGTGCAGCCGCACAGGTAGACGCGCGTACGCACAGTGTTTTCGTCGATCGACCTAGTTTTTTTTCGAGAAAATTTCGTATGCCCATACCGAGATTTGAAATTGATTAATATTCGACTAATTATCGATTAATTAGAGGCGTTAACCTAACGAGGTTAAACGAGAATTGAATTAGAAAAAATGTTTGATCCGTAAACGAGTTAAATACCGTTTATCGAAATATACGTGAGAAGCACGACAGTTAATGAGAGTTTAGGGTGTCGAGTCTCGAGTCTAGAGTCAATCTTAGAATAGGATTCTGATACAAGTTAAATGTTTCAAAAAAAAATTTAGATTCGGCGAGGCAAGAAGGAGCTGGATCAGGAGCTCGGGAAGCTTGACGTTTCTAAGCCCCGACGTATTTTTTTTGGATAAGCGTTTTCTGTGAGTTTATACGATTTTCTTTTAAAGTATTTATTCAAGCAATTACTTTATATTGCTCTATGTTTGAATTGCATGTTTAAAATGCGAATTTTTTTTATATGAATTGCAGATACGCTTGATTTGAAACCAGTATTGATCCGATGGAACGTGCTACCTATTGAGCGGCAATAGGACTGCGTGATCACCAGTTTTGATTTGATACAGCTATAAATACGATTAAGAATACAAATTTCGAAGTTGGACTTACGAACGTGATACGAGAGTGAACTCGGTTACAATGTAACCTGAGCCCCGTATCTAGTGGGTTGGACCCACCATTGGAAATAAGAGACTTGTCGCGAGTGACGTGGTCGAGTGTGAATACTCCCGGGTCGGACTATTGGATAAAGTTTTCCTCTGAGTATATACGTTTAGCATGTTCGAGGATTAGGGTTTCAATCGGATCTTGTACTTGGCTGCATATGAGTGTATTATTTTATGTTTTATTTGAATACTTATTAGTAAATGTATGAACTCACTCAGTATATTCCCATATACTGAACCCTCACAGATTTCCTTTCAGGTTTAAGACGCTTTGAAGCAACAGACTTCTATCCTGCTTTCAGAAGTCTGTATTTTTGAAAGTATGTAAAGAAACGATACTTTACTCTTAGAGCTGCAGTAGATAAGTGTTTTGCAAGTCAGCTTGTAATATATAATTTTCTGTAAATATAACTTTAATGTTTAAAAGTTTTAAATGTTTTATGTTTGCTGCGTTTGATATTTGAGACTGCCAGAAGATATGTATGCCTGGCATGTATTTTCAGCATGACACGTGTTTTATGTCTGTCATGCATGACGTATATGTTTTGCGAAAAAAAAAAATTTATTTTACGTTTTTTTCGGCTTGCTATGGGTTTCGGAGCAACCACTCCCATTCCCTAGCGCCAGTCTCGGCCCAAGAGATTGGGTCGTGATAATGTTGGTATCAGAGCATGGTCCAGTTACCATTGCATATTTTAGAAGAGTGATTTATTTTCCTAAGAATCTACTGCAGCACATAGGACTCGAGTCTTGTCTTGTCTTTGTTACGTATTCATTTGATTATTAAACTTTCAGCTTTCCCCTAGGATGTTAGTCTGTTATACGTGTGTATTCGCATGTGATGAGATGCGCGTTTAATACGATATACGTTTGCGATTATATGCGATTATGTGGCTAAGTAATGATGTTTGTCTTGGTCAGGATGCGTGACCAACGACAAGAAGAAGAGCGAGCTGCCGCTGCAACACGAAACGTTATAGAAGGGGCGCATGACGTCCATCCAGAAGCTCAAGATGAGTCTTCTGTTCACGGCGGAGGTGGTGGCCAAGAGGCCCAGGCGCAGGCACCTGGAGTGCAAGCACAAGCCCAGCAACCTAATGTTGTGGGTTTTGATCTGAACCAATTTCTTACGGGAATTGCGGCTATGCAAGCCAATCAGGCTGAGGTGCAGAATATACATCGTGAACAACTACAACAGCAACAGTTAAGCAATGTTGCTTTTACAGACCGAGACATCGTTTTGGCTTACATGCGCCTCAAGCCAACTAAGTTTGACGGCTTAGGTGATGCTTTAGATTTCCTCGAAGAAGTAGAACGTAACGCTCGAGGTCTACAAGCTAATGAAAGACAAACCATTATCATGGTTGAAATGTCAATGAAAGGACCCGCGAAAGACTGGTTTCAGTAGCACATTCAGCCAATCATGGACACTATGACTTGGGCTGAATTTGTGAATCGTTTTAGAGAATTTTTCTTACCGTATGCGGTGACGGAGAGTTATCGTAATCAGTGGCTGACCCTGAGTAGAGGCTATAGGTCTGTGCAAGAGTTTGTGACGGAGTTTACCAGAGTGAGTAGGTTTGCACCTGACCTGACTGCAGACCCAGTCAGAGTGAACTCAAGGTTTATAGAGGGTCTAGGAGCTGAATTTGTGAGTCTGACGTCTAGTATCAGAAGAACCCTAGTGTAATTAATCGACAGCGCCAGACAAATGGAAGTTTCTCTGATCCGTTTTGGGAGAATTCCTGACCCTTCTAATGTTGCACCTGTGGGAGATAATACGTTACACAGTGTACAGAGCGCGCCTACTCAGTCATATATGGGAAATTATTCTCGATTCACACCGTGTCAGCGAGGACGCAAAAGGCCTCGACGTGGAACGCGGGTTAGTACCTCAAGCACAGGATTTGGTGCCAGATCTATGAGTCATATGGGAGGCGGAACTCCTATATGTCTGAATTGTAATAGGAGGCACTACGGCGTGTGTTACATTGCTACTGGAGCATGTTTCAACTGTGGTCAACGGGGTCATTTTGCTAGAGATTGTCCGAGGCAGATGCCTCAGGGCTCGATGACTACTGTGATGCAGCCTTCTTATCAGCAGCAGAGGACTGCGCATCAGGCAGCTTCAGGATATAATCAGACAGGAAGTACCTTCATTGGCCAGAGAGGCCGTGGATATGGAAATCGAGGAGGAAGAAACGGCGGAGGTCGTGGTACTGGCCAGACTTCACAGGCTGGTGGGAGTCAGGCTAGGGTCTTTGCACTAAATCCTCAGGAGGCTCAGGCTTCCAATGCTGTGGTGCAAGGTACCTTTTCTATCGCTTCTCAAGATGCACTACTTTTATTTGATCCGAGCACTACGCATTCGTTTGTTTCGCCTAGCTTCGCTAGTAAGTTAGGAGTGCAACCAGCGTATCTTAGGAATCCTTTGTCCGCAGCTACTTCAGTCAGAGAAAGTGTGGAAGTTAGTATCGTTTATCCGTCTTGTCCTGTGAGAGTTCAAGGACGAGATTTGTTAGTTGACTTGATTTTACTCGAGGTATTAGCTTTTGATGTCATATTAGGAATGGATTGGCTGGCCCAGCACTATGCTAATGTAGATTGTCGGGAGAAGACGGTAACGTTCAACACGCCTGGAATTGAAGCAGTTTCAATCCAGGGTGACAAGACGGAATCTTCTACGAGTATCATTTCGGCTATTAAAGCTTGTCACATGTTGAAGAAGGGATGTCAAGGATTTTTAGCTGTTGTACGAGACGTAGAGAAGAAAAGTGCAAATATAAGTGATGTACCAGTTGCATCGAAGTATCCGTACGTTTTTCCAGAAGAACTACCTGGATTACCCCCAGAATGTGAGATTGAGTTTTGTATCGAATTGGCTCCCGGCACGAAGCCAATATCGATACCTCCTTATCGAATGGCGCCAGCAGAGCTTAAAGAGCTAAAAGATCAACAAGAAGAGTTGTTTGATCGTGGTTTTATCAGACCGAGTGTATCCCCGTGGGGTGCACCAGTGTTATTCGTGAAAAAGAAGGATGGATCACTTCGACTTTGCATCGATTATCGACATCTGAATAAGGTGACGATCAAGAATAAGTATCTGTTACCCAGAATCGATGATTTATTCGATCAGTTACAAGGAGCGAAGTATTTCTCCAAGATTGACCTGAGATCAGGCTATCATCAGTTGAAGATTCGCGACAATGACATTCAGAAAACTGCCTTTCGAACTCGATATGGACATTACGAGTTTCTCGTCATGTCATTTGGATTGACGAACGCGCCAGCAGCCTTCATGGATTTGGTGAATAGAATATTCAAACCGTACTTAGATCGGTTCGTGATCGTGTTTACCGACGATATTTTGATTTATTCACGTTTAGAAGAAGAACATGCACATCATTTGCGGATAGTACTACAGACGTTAAGAGAGTACAAGCTTTACGCCAAATTTTCTAAATGTGAATTTTGGCTAACGGAAGTGGCTTTCTTAGGTCATGTAGTTTCACAAAGCGGTATCAAGGTTGACCCAAAGAAGATCGAAGCTGTAATAGAATGCAAACGACCTGAATCAGTTACTGAAGTTCGAAGTTTCCTTGGTTTAGCGGGATATTATCGACGATTCGTACAGGATTTTTCGAAGATCGTTGTACCTTTGACGAAGTTAACTCAGAAGAACGCGAAATTCAACTGGACGGACCAGTGTGACCTCAGTTTTCTGAAACTGAAAGAGTGTCTGACAACGACACTAGTCTTAGCGCTACTAGAAGGAACAGAAGGATTCACAGTTTACTGTGATGCATCGAGAGTTGGATTAGGATGCGTCCTTATACAACATGGTCGAGTAATTTCATACGCCTCACGACAGCTTAAGAAGCACGAAACAAACTACCCGACGCATGATCTGGATTTAGCAGCGGTGATTTTTGCGCTGAAGATCTGGAGACATTATTTATACGGTGCCACGTGCGAGATCTTTACAGATCATAAAAGCTTAAAGTACTTTTTCGATCAGCGAGAGTTGAACCTCAGACAGCGAAGATGGATGGAGCTGCTAAAAGACTACGACTGCACGATACAATACCATCCGGGAAAAGCCAACGTTGTGGCGGATGCATTAAGGAGAAAATCGGCAGGAAGTCTTGCGCATGTTACAACGACATGGCGGAAACCATTAATTAACGAAATTCACACGATATTTAGCCAAGGAGTGGAGTTCGAGATTTCATCTCTTGGAAACCTAATGGCTCAGCTAACAATTCGATCGACGTTGATAGATCAAATTAAAGAGTTGAAAGCGGATGACCCTCAATTGAAGCATCTAATTGAGGAAGTGCAACAAGGAAAAAGTCAAGATTTCAGTATCATCAACGGAATCTTGAAATATGGCAATCGAATGTGCATTCCAGACGTAGAAGACTTGAGACAGAAGATCATGGAAGAGACTCATGGGACGATCTATAGCGTTCATCATGGTTCAACGAAGATGTATCACGACATCAAGACAACGTATTGGTGGAGCGGAATAAAGAAAGACATCACGGAATTCGTGGTTAAATGCCCGACTTGTCAGCAAGTCAAATTGGAGCATCAACGACCTTACGGATTTCTCCAGCCGTTACCCATTCCAGAGTGGAATTGGGAGCAAATCACGATGGATTTCGTAGTCGGATTGCCCAAGACGCAAAAAGGTTTTGACTCCATTTGGGTAATCGTGGATCGTTTGACGAAGTCAGCGCATTTTATACCTGTCAAGACGACGTATTCGGCAGCAAAGTTAGCTCAAGAATACATCGACAAGATCGTGAGCCTACACGGAGTCCTCGTGTCAATCGTGTCCGATAGAGGTTCTGTATTTACCTCTCATTTCTGGAAGAGCCTACAAGACGCGTTAGGAACGCGATTGAATTTCAATACTGCATTTCATCCTCAGACAGACGGCCAGTCTGAGCGGACTATTCAAACGTTAGAAGACATGCTTCGACTATGCGTACTAGACTTCGTAGGTAGTTGGGATACGTACCTACCTCTAGTCGAATTCGCCTACAACAACAGCTATCACTCGAGCATCGAGATGGCTCCATACAAAGCGTTATACGGGCGCAAATGTCGATCCCCTATCTGTTGGGATGAAGTTGGTGAGCGAAAGTTAACTGGAGCAGAGATCATCCAAATTACGTCAGAGAAAGTACCGTTGATAAAGCAGCATTTGACTACGGCTTCCAGTCGAAAAAAGAGTTATGCAGACCCCAAGAGGAAAGATATCTAATTTCAGATCGGAGATTACATATTCCTCAAAGTATCACCGATGAAAGGAGTGATTCGCTTCGGAAAGAAGGGCAAATTGGCTCCGAGATATGTCGGACCATACCAGATTATAGAGCGCATAGGCTCAGTTGCCTACAAGCTAGACTTTCCACCAGAGATGTCGCAAGTTCATCCCGTCTTCCATATTTCCATGCTTCGGAAATATGTACCAGATCCCTCTCGAATAATTCAACCACAGGTAGTGGATGTAAGCGAAGAATTAACTTACGAAGAACGACCAGTGCAGATTGTCGACACGCAGATACGACAACTGCGGACGAAGAGAATTCCAATGGTAAAAGTTCTTTGCAGAAGTCAATCCATAGAGGAGTGCACGTGGGAGACAGAAGAGGATATGAGGCAGAAGTACCCATACCTATTTATTCAAGGTACGTGGCTAAATTTTAAATTCGAGGACGAATTTATTTTAAGGGGGGTGAATGTAATACCCTAAAATATTTTAAGGTAATTAAGTCGTGCCACGTGTCGAGATTTCAAATAAATTAAATTAAGGAGAATTTAATTTAATTATATCGGGAATTTAGAATAAATTTTAATAAGTTAATTAGCGGGATTTGAGGATTTACCTTCGGAAATTAATATAAAATAAATTATAAATCCCGTGACGGATTTTATTTTGCCAAAGTCCGCAAAATAATATATAGTATTTATGATAAAAGTTTCGAGTCGATCGGAGATCGTTTAAAATTTGGACGCGAATAGGTTTTGGACTAAATTGAAACTTTTGAAAAGTTTCAAGGACCAAAGTGAAAATTAGCCGATATATATATATATAAAACCTATAGATGAAGGATTTCCAGAAGCTTCATCAGATTCTTTCTTTCTCTTTCGTTCTCACCGTTCGTTTCGTACGGTTCGTCGCGCGGCTTCCGTTTCTCGTCCATTTCCGACGTTCTATAACTCGAAACGATCGTATTTAAGTGTCATATCATAGTAAGCTTGACGTTTTATCGTTTAAATGGATATATTTTGAGTTGTATCGATTCAAAGTTTTAGGCCACGAAACGATTATATCGTTTTAATCGATATTAGGATTGAATTATAGCGTTTTGAAGCTATATTACTTGTTTGGAGCGTGTTTGGAACGTTTTTACTATAGGAAGCTCATCAAAAATTGACCCCAGGCTAAGCCTGAGGCTGTGCGTCGCACAACCGAGCTGTATGTGCGCACAGCCAGACTGTGCGAACGCACAATCTGCCTGGACTGTGCGATCGCACAGTCACACTGTGCGGACGCACAGTCCCCTGTGCAGCCGCACAGGTAGACACGCGTACGCATAGTGTTTTCGCCGATCGACCTGGTTTTCTTTCGAGAAAATTTCGTACGCGCATACCGAGATTTAAAATTGATTAATATTCGACTAATTATCGATTAATTAGAGGCGTTAACCTAACGAGGTTAAACGAGAATTGAATTAGAAAAGATATTTGATCCGTAAACGAGTTAAATACCGTTTATCGAAATATACGTGAGAAGCACGACGGTTAATGAGAGTTTAGGGTGTCGAGTCTCAAGTCTAGAGTCAATCTTAGAATAGGATTCTGATACAAGTCAAATGTTTTAAAAATTGTTTTAGATCCGGCGAGGCAAGAAGGAGCTGGATCAGGAGCTCGGGAAGCTTGACGTTTCTAAGCCCCGACGTATTTTTTTTTTGGATAAGCGTTTTCTGTGAGTTTATATGATTTGCTTTTAAAGTATTTATTCAAGCAATTACTTTATATTGCTCTATGTTTGAATTGCATGTTTAAAATGCGAATTTATTTTATATGAATTGCACATACGCTTGATTTGAAACCAGTATTGATCCGATGGAACGTGCTATCTATGGAGCGACAATAGGACTGCTTGATCACCAATTATGATTTGATACAGCTATGAATACGATTAAGAATACGAATTTTGAAGTTGGACTTACGAACGTGATACGAGAGTGAACTCGGTTACAGTGTAACCTGAGCCCCGTATCTAGTGGGTTGGACCCACCATTGGAAATAAGAGACTTGTCGCGACTGACGTGGTCGAGTGTGAATACTCCCGGTCGGACTATTGGATAAAGTTTTCTTCTGAGTATATACGTTTAGCATGTTCGAGGATTAGGGTTTCAATCGGATCTTGTACTTGGCTGCATATGAATGAATATTATTTTATGTTTTATTTGAATACTTATTAGTAAATGTATGAACTCACTCAGTATATTCCCATATACTGACCCCTCACAGATTTCCTTTCAGGTTTAAGACGCTTTGAAGCAACGAACTTCTATCCTACTTTCAGAAGTCTGTATTTTTGAAAGCATGTAAAGAAACGATACTTTACTCTTAGAGCTGCAGTAGATAAGTGTTTTGCAAGTCAGCTTGTAATATATAATTTTATGTAAATATAACTGTAATGTTTAAAAGTTTTAAATGTTTTATGTTTGTTGTGTTTGATATTTGAGACTGCCAGAAGATATGTATGCCTGGCATGTGTTTTCAGCATGACACGTGTTTTATGTCTGTCATGCATCACGTATATGTTTTGCGAAAAAGAAATTATTTTACGTTTTTTTAGGCTTGCTACGGGTTTCGGAGCAACCACTCCCATTCCCTAGCGCCGGTCTCGGCCCAAGAGATTGGGTCGTGATAATGTGTTTCTTATATACTTAGTTTTCTTGATCCTTTATGGAACATTGTTGTTTCTATGTTTCGTTTATGTTTATTTTTCTTGATCCTTTATGGATCATGACATGCACAATACAATTTAACTATACATTCACAACACACTCGCAGATAGGGTATTTGTTATAATTAATATTACATGTAGGGATGTACTATTTTTTCACATACGTATCTCACTCGATACTCGTATATATAGTACATATAGGGATGTGCTATATTCACAAACACATATCTTGATCGATATCTGAAAATCGATCAATCTACCATTTCATATCATAATGTTTTTACCCATCCCTGGTTCTTTAAGCATTTGTATTCATTTCACACAATTATGTTATTTAAAACTAACATAATACAAACATTTCAAAACTAGACATAATTAGGAAAAACTCAAAGCTAGACAATTGTAGAGTTGTGGTTTCTGTACCAACAAACAGAACCCCGATATGGAGTTATACAACTCCAAATATGGCCCTCGTAATATGACAGTTCTGCATGAAGTCAATTACAAAAGTTTCCAAGTTCTAGTTGAGCCCCACAATTAAAAAGTCATTATTCGGAAAAACTCTTTTATAAATCAAATAATTAAAATTTCCAAAATATCTCAATCCATAAAACTATTGAGTTAGCCGAGTCATTACAACTACCAAGCTCAACTCCCAAATTTTGGGTGAACAAGTCAACCCAAAACAACCATTTACAAAAAATATTCAAAACATTAAAAATTCAGAAGAAGCATTTAAATAAAATCTCAATTTTTTTAAAAATAGGAGCTCACATAACCCAAGCATCAAACATCAATTCAAAAACTCAAGTGCAAAAGCCTTTAATCTTATTGAAAAAGTTATTGAATTTGAAAATAAAAGGAAAAGTGCCTGGTCATAAGAAATGAGAAGATGGAGAGTTTTGTGGTTTTCCCACATTACTTAGGAGAACTCAATATATTGGGTTTATAACTTTAGTTTTTCTCATATGGGTTTGGGCCCCAAGGGATACCCAGTTTTGTGAACGGGTTAGGGGTTACATCCTTCCGTAATTACCACACGCGCCCGCTGTCTGTCTGATCGGCCGGCCTGGCCTTGTCTGGGTTTGTTGGGTGGTTCAGTTCGGCTAGCACTTTATTTTTTGGATACAAAAGTATTATTATTTTTATTTAATTCTTTTGTAATTGTTTTGACTCTCTGATTTTACCTTCCCACGTTTTTGACTGTTGCTGTTTTCTTTCTTTGATCAGAAAACGTTTTTCTGTATTAATTATTTTCTTAACAGCTCTTTTTTCTTAGCATATAAATACTGGCTTCATCTTCATTTGCAAACATACAAAAATACAGAGCAATTACAGAAAGTGTTTGAAGCTAATTTCACAGTGCAGTGGAATCCGTATTTTTGGCTGTTTTATTCTAGGGACGCCGCGGTTGTTAGTCAGCTTTGAACCACCGAGCTGTGCCGCGAAACGTCTAAAAGAGAGCGACCTAGTCCGTGACTCAGCCTCATCGTGTTCGGTTCTTTTACAACAATTGTATCAACAATTTTTAGATGAGTCCCTTTACAATTGCTGCCATGAATACTGATGAGGTTGCTGCCCAAGGTTCCTCTAATGTTGATGCCAACAAACCATTCCAGTTTGAAGACTTGCATTTCAAAAGGTGGAAACAGAAGTGTCACGACCCATTTTCATGAATCGCGACCGGCGCTAGGGTATGGGTAATGTAGTACCAAAACCTGTAGTTAGCCTTTCATTTAACATATAAACACGTAAACCTGCAGAAAACCAATGCTCGGGGGCAACCGAGACTTCAGCCTAAATCTAGCAGTTATAATATTCAACAATTAAAATAACATGCATTCCAATAATAATATTAAATCGACTTAACATAAATAATTCGGAATAATCGTTTAACATGCCAGAGAAATTAAATAATCAGTTAGACCGATCTGACAACAACTAGAATAAAATAAAGACGTCTAGTTACTACTGCGGTCTAAGAATAAAACAGTTTTACAGTTTATCAAAATAAATGGAACCTCCAAAGAAAAGTAAATGCGGAGATCACCAGACTCTCTCAGATCATAACCCTGGGAAAAATTGGGAAAACAACGGGGTCAGATATAGTGAGATGAGTTTATACCACTATCTACATTTATTAAGTGGAAAACCTTTAAAACCGTTTAAAACATTTAATAACGATATTACGAATAATAGTTGGAACCCTAAACCACAATTCTAAATATAAACATAATCCAATAGGTCTGGTCCCGAGAGCTGAGCTACACCGAGTTACCACTGACCACACTTATACCAGAGTCCCGAGAGCTGAGCTACACCGAGTTACTCTACCTGGTCCCGAGAGCTATGCTCACACCGAATTACCACATTTCCATATATAACTTACCCAGATCAATACCGGTGCGCACGCAGTCCTAATGATGCCTATTAGGTAGCATGTTCCAACTAAGAGGCATAATATAAAAACAGTTCGAAATATACGTACAGTATAAATATTTAATATTAAAATAACAATTTACTTAATAAAGCGGTAAATAGTAAGTACAAACTCACTGCTTGCTAATCCACGTGATAACCGGCCAACAACTAATCCTGGGTCGCTTCTGAAGCACAAACAGTAGACGGGTCTAGACAAATAAAATAATTATTAAAAACAGACCCTAACTCTAGAGAGTACTAGACACCACATAGGACTAGCACAAATAACACGTCGGAATTAAATAATCCAGAACAACACAAAAATACCCAATAGGTAACAATGCACAATTATTACAAGTCTATTGAGTTCTCGCTTAAAATCCAATTTATAAATATTATTTAATAATCTTTAAATAATAAATAAATTTCCAAATAGCGGGTTAGCCGAGTTACCAATAACTACCAAGCTAACCTCACTTGTCGGGTGACCCAAGTCTAACCCGACTCAAAACGTTTATCACATAGAAACCCGAGTTTATATTTATAAAATAATTCGATAAAATAATAATCCATTTTAAAAGCAGAACTCAATAACTTCAATTGCAAGTAACCCAAGTTACAACCCAAAAATCTAACAATTTTAAGTTTATAAAAGTTTAGGGACTAAAATGTACTTTAGCCAATTAGGGACCAAACTGTACTTTAGCCAAAATGATGTTTAAAATCATTTTAATTACTTTTGTTTATAATTAAAACAAAATATATAGTTACTAACCAAAAACTTAATTAAATAAGTTTTAAAAACATTTAGGGGCTAAATTGTAAATTAGCCACTTAGTTATTCGAAAATAAATTATAGTTACCCGAGTAATTAAATCAACTTGAATTATAATTTGTTATCGTTCAAATTTAAAATTTCAATCAAATCGAGATCCTAGTTATTATAAAAACAAAAGATAAAATCTAACTTAAAGGATCTAATTGATTCAACCAAACAATTCAATAATCAAAGTGGCTAATAAGCCATCTTCCTCTTTTAAATCTCAAAAACCCGCCTGAGCCATGGATGGAAGCAACTATTCATCATCCCTAACCAAAACTCAAACTTAAAAGCTTAACAACCTAGAGATATGATCCTAGGGCATTTAAACAAATCCAGAAAACATACTTACGCAATCAAACAAGATCTATAACAATCAAACAAGAAAAACTGAACAATAGCAATACGAAGAACAAGCAACGGCGGCAATATACAAATCGTTATGTTAGGAATGACGACGGAAGCAATCTCAAACCGAAGCTCAACGATTCACAACCAATATACAAGAGATTGGTAATCATACATCAAGCAAAAACATGGCCAAAAGGGAGAAAGCACTCGGCAGTAACAATAAAATCAAGAACAGTTAAGGCAAACCAGAAAACGGAAACCGTACGGCGAATGGAACGAGGTCGATTACGTATCGTTTTACAAAAATGAGGTGGGGGATCGAAGGTACGTGAGTCTAGATCATCCAGAAATAAACGGTTTTGATTTCGATCTAGAAACGACAGAGAACGAATCAATTTACTGAATGTTGTTCATAAGCCAAAAATTTGAAATCAAGAGAATAACACCACTTACCGGGGCAGCAGGTTTGGATGATGATTTCGGCTTCGTTTCTCAGCGAATGGACAAGGGAATGGTGGCTAGGGTTTGATGAAATTGTAGTGAATGAATTAGGTTTAAAAGATTGATATATAAGGGAGGAAAATAAGTTGGGATTCGGCTGCAATCTTGCGAGAAATGAATGGCTCAAGGGCACGGTTCATTTCTCGAACGAGAACAGCCAAATGGCCTTGTTCTCGTTCGAGAATGCCTGGTCTCATACGAGACCACGCACAAAAACGAGGTTCTCATTCAAGAATTCATGAATTCTCAAACGAGACCTACGTGATTTCTAAGGTCTCGTTTGAGACCTGAGTCACACGGCAGTGGTTCAACCATTTGGTTGAACCACGAGTCCAAAGGAGTGTTCTTTTTTTTTGAAACCGGACCTATAATCGAACCGGACCACGAGCTAACCACAAACTTAAATAAATTCTCAAAATGCATCCGGAAACTCGTCGGTAATATCAAAAAATTATACGGGTTATTACAAGAAGACTACCATCAAAAAAGGTGGTTTCTGTTTTGACAATGGCAATGCCTGTCGTTGATGAAACTGCTGAGGAAGAAGAAATAGACAAATAGAATGGTGAACTACAACAGTGGATGACTAACGATTACTTGTGCAAGAATTTTATTCTTAATGCACTAAGTGATGATCTCTATGATTACTACAATGATGGAAAGACTGCAAAGAAAACTTGGGAGTCACTGAAAAGAAATACGATACCGAGGAGGCAGGGACTAAGATGTACGCAGTCAGCCGCTACCTCAAATATCAAATGAGTGATGAAAAATTTGTCGAGGCGCAATCCCATGAATTGCAGAAAATTGCTCATAAGATCATCTCCGAAGGTATTCTTGATGAATAATTTAAAGTTGCTGTTTTAATTGACAAATTACCTCCTTCGTGGAGGGACATTAAGAATTCTCTCACGCACAAAACAAAAGAGTTCTCGCTGAAAAGTTTAATGTAATATCCCATATTTTTCTGATTAATTTTCGGTGTTCGTTTCGACGTTGTGTTGATTGTTTTTTTTTTGTGCTTCAACTATCTCGTTTGATTTATTGAATAAATTTTACGTTCGGTCTGTCATTACTTGTGGGTCTTGTAAAAAAATACATCATTTATTGTGTAACGTCCGATAAATAAATAAATAAATAATCATAGTAATAAATATAATAAACTAAAGTTAAGTTAAATAAAATAATAATATTATTAATAAAATAAAGTTAAATAATAATGTAATAAGGCTAAAGTTGGAATTTCATCTCTTTTGCAATAAAACCCTAAACCTAATCTAAGCCTATTTTAATGAAGCTAATTTGGACAAATAAAATAAAAAGTTGCCGTTTTTTTTAGATTAATAATTTCATAGGACAAAACTTCATCGGGTTATCACTCTCACTTTCAAGGTATTGCTTCCTTTGCTAAATTTTATTTATCTAATCTAATTATTGTTCTATATTTATGGAGTTCTTAAATGTTGAAATTTGTTCAAATTAAAAGTTCATTAAGCAAAACAAATTTTGGGTTGGCAGAAAATTTGATTCGAACAAGACTTATTGGGTATACAGAGCAATGATCTTTTATTTTAATCATAAATTCAATTCTTATGTTTTGTAAGCTATTGAAATATTTCAATTATACACAGCACTCTTCCTATTAATGATTGGCCATTCTAAATTTGGGAACCAAATATGAAAACTGTGCACATCACTTTTTCTTAACATCAGGATTAACAATTCCTTTATTTTTGTTTCGTCTTTTTTCTTCAGTTCTTATAATGTTATAAGAATTTAATTTAGTTCCTGAAATTTAAAATATAATCTTTTAGTCCATAGAAATATCGTTATAATAATTCTTAAGCTTGATTGGATAATTAATCAATGATTTGGCGAATTCTAGGTTTATGCAAAAGTGATTCTTTGGCGATTGATTCGAATGATTGAATTTTGATTATTTAAGTTGTTAGTAGTTTATACATCTATATCTAGCGAATTAAAGAGTTTGTGATTTGAAATTGAGAATTTAAATTGATTTAACTTTTGAAATCTCTACGATTTGCGAAATTGGTAAATTTAAGAAAATTGAACCAAACGACTTCAAAATTGGTTTTCAAATGTTATACCTACTGATCTAATATGTTCCATATGATGTTTTAATGTTTTTAGATCAGTAGTAACACACTTTGATTTATCGATTGTTGGTGTTGAATCGTTTGGCTAGTTTAGGCAATTTTCGGCAAAATTGCTAAATTTGAATATTTGAGTGTTTTGGCTTAATTTTGGTTTTAATAAAATTGTTAATGGCTGAAAATACATTTTATAAACTATTTTGAACATTTATAAAATGATAGTTTACCTTGGGTTGTTTTGAAAAATCAATGGTTGTTATGGTATATAATTTATGGTAAATTTTACAAAGGTGTTATGGCTATCTAAGTTAATATTTCAGATTTGAGTTTAAACCTTTAAAAGGTGTTTAAATCCTATTGTTTGCATTTAAGGTGGCATTTTTAAGTGATGTATATTTTGGGTGAAACTTTTCAAGTGTTGGCAAGCTATATGACTTATTGCTTTCAAGGTTGGCATTATTAAGCTATGGATTGAGTTCTTATTTTCAAATGACTTTGGTTTTATTTAAGGATTGGTTTTAAACTCTGGTTTTCACTTTGGCTTATGGTTGGGTAGGGTTAGACCTGTATCGCCCGACATGTTGTGTTGAGCTATACTGCAGGTAAGGCTAACACACTACTTTGGGAAACTCTTTGGTGTTAAAGAACTATTTAAGTTATGAAAAGGACTTTGGTTTTGTTTTTAAGGATACGAACTCATCTAAGCTAACTTGCCTAAATTGTTTAAAGTGAATGGTATGAATTATTTGATTTGTTTGGTGCATAGATGTTTACCTTACTTGGGTTGTACTTTGGTTGTGTTCAATATGCAAGTCCTATGTGGTGTCTAGTATTTTTAGAGTTAGGAGCTGTATGGATTTTAACTTATACATTGTTTTAGACCCGTCGACTGCTCGTGCTTCGGAGTCTACGCAGGGTTAGCTGTTTGCCAAGATTTCACGTGGATAAGCAAGCAGTGAGTTTGTAGTGCTATTTACCGCTTTATTAAGTACCGCATCATATTTTAATATTATAAATGCTTTTGAACTGTTTTTACGGGTTATGGATCTGGAATGAAACGAGCTGCTCGATAGGCTTGTATCGAGACTGTGTGCACCGGTAAGTACTCTGGGAATCGACAGACTAAAGTCTTGCTTACGCTGGTCTATATATGACGAGGATTTGTTCCCGTCCACTCTGGGTTTATTAGTATGCTATGTCATACTTACGCTGGGATCATTTCAATATTGTTTTCCATAATCATATTATATTAGTATAAAATGTTTTGATTTAAGGGTTTTAAACTTAATAAATGTAAATAGTATTGCGAACTCATCTCAGTATATCTGACCCCATTGTTTTCCCAAATTTTCCAGGTTTATGATTTGAAAGCTGGTCCACTCCGATTCTTTTGATTTCTCGGAGGTTTTATGTTATTTAAACTAGTTACTATTTTCAAACTCTTAGACCGCAGTAGAACTAGTATATATATTACATTGTTATTGCACTTTGGATTGTCGGTCTGTTCGATTATTTATTATTGGCATGTTTACTGTGGAATATTTTATTATTATATTTAAGGCATATGTTGTTGAGCATTTCAGATATTTAAGTTATTTATATTAGAACTGTAATATAAATTGCTAGACTTAGGTTGGAGTCTCGGTTGCCCCCGAGAAGTTTTTTGCAGGTTAATGTGTTTGATTGATTTCCGCAAGACTTGCTACGGGTTTTGGTACGACCATACCCATACCCTAGCGCCGGTCACGATTCATGAAATTGGGTCGTGACATTTAATCACGCGTCTTTGGATTGAGGAAGAGGCGAGAAAACAAGTTCAAAAAGATGAAGTGCTAGTTGTTTCTAACAACACAAAAAGGTTTAGTTCGATGAATGAGAAGCCTAATGGCAAAAAAATTGAGAATCAGAATCGCAATTCAAACTCGAACCAAAATGTGAATCGCAAAAAAGTGAACCAAAATGGTAATCCTTCAAGGAACCATATTGTGAAACAGGCACCACCTGTTAAGAATGAACTGCCACCGTTTCTATGCTTTAACTGTGGAAAACTGAGTCATATGGCACGCAAGTGTCGGGACAAGCCAAGTACTGCTCCATAGGCAAACTTGACTGAAGAGCCTTTTACGAATATGATAACAGAAATGATGGCTGAGATCAACCTTGTTGGTGGATCAAGTGGTTGTGGGTTGACACGGGCGCTAATTGCCATATTTTCCACGATCGTGCTATGTTTAAAACATACACTGCTGTGGATGATAAGAAAGTGCTACTGGGTGATACTCACACCACTACTGTTGCTGGAATCGGAAGTGTTGAACTGAAGTTTAATTCAGGGAAAACACCAATCTTGAAGGATGTGATGCACACTCCTATGATGAGGAAGAACTTGGTGTCTGGCTATCTTCTCAACAAGGCTGGATTTTTTCAGACTATTTGGGGAGAACTGTAAACCATTACTAGAAACAGTATTTTTGTGGGAAAGAGTTATGTTTGTAAGGGTATTTATAAGTTGAATGTTAAAATTATCAATAAAGATGTTGCTTCTATTTACATGGTTTGCGATTTTAATACTTGACATGCAAGACTCTATCATGTAAATAAAAGGATAATTTAACAACATGAGTACCCTAGGACTAATTCCAAAAATGAACCAAACTAAGTTTGAAATATGTGAATTCTGTAGTCAAGCTAAGATAATAAAAAAACTTACATAAATCAGTAATTAGAGAATCTGAACCTTTAGATTTAAAACATTCTGATATATGTGAACTTGACGGTACCTTGACCAGAAATGGTAAAAGATATTTTATCACTTTTATTGATGATTGTTCTGATTTTACACATGTGTATTTGATGAAAAATAAAAGTGATGCACTTGACATGTTCAAATTATTTGTTACAGAAATTGAAAATCAATTCAATAACAAAATCAAGATATTTCGGAGTGATAGAGGTATCGAATATGAATCTAGCTTGTTTATAGAATTCTATAACTCACATGGTATTGTGCATGAAAGAACATCACCTTATTCTTATGAAATGAACGGTAAAGCCGAAAGAAAAAATAAACACTCAAAGAAGATGTAGTGTCTATTTTATTGAATTCTGGAGCTGCTTCTTATTGGTGGGGTGAAATTTTGTTGACTGTTTGTTATGTACTCAACAGAGTCCCTAAATCAAACAGTAAGATTTCACCTTATGAGATCCTTATGAAAAGACAACCAAATTTGTCTTATTTGAGAACTTGGGGTTGTTTAGCCTATGTTCGGATTCCTGATTTGAAACGAATAAAATTAGCAAGCAGAGCCTATGAATGTGTTTTCATTGGGTATGCAGTCAATAGAAAAGCATATAGATTTTATGACTTGACTACACGAGTTAGTATTGAATTAGTAGATTCTGATTTTTATGAACAGAAATTTCCTTTTAAATTAGGAAATAGTGGTGGCGAATCATCTAGTAATGTTCCTGTGGTCAGGAATAATGAGATTATTGATGATATAGAACCAGATATTAGAACAAGTAAAAGAGCTAGAATTTCGAAAGACTTTGGAACTGATTTTCAGGTCTATTCTTTAGAGGAGGGTCGTACGAACCTCTAAGAGGCTGTAACTTCTTTAGATTCTGATTTGTGGAAAGAAGCCATAAATGATGAGATGGATTCACTAGAGTCCAATAAGATATGGCATTTGACTGATCTGCCTCCCGGTTGCAAAACCATAGGTTGTAAATGGATCTTTAAAAATAAATTGAAACCTGATTGCATAGTAGACAAATACAAAGCTCGACTTGTAGCCAAAGGTTATAGACAACGTGAAAATGTTGATTTCTTTGATACCTATTCACCTGTTACTAGAATAACATCCATTAGAGTGCTGATTTCGATCGCTGCACTATATGATTTGGTTGTACACCGAATGGATGTTAAGGCTGCTTTTTTAAACAGTGAATTGGAGGAAGAAATTTACATGGATCAACCTGAAGGTTTTGTGATACATGATCAGGAACAGAAGGTGTGCAAGTTAGACAAATCTTTGTATGGTCTAAAACAAGCACCTAAGCAATGGCATGAGAAATTTGATAATCTTGTCATCTCAAATGGTTTTAAAGTGAATGAAAGTGACAAATGTATTTACTACAAATATGAAAAGGAACTTTGTACTTTCATATATCTATATATAGATGACTTGTTGATTTTTGGATCAAATATTCATGTTGTGAAATCAATGGTGAGCGCCAACTTTAATATGAAAGATTTAGGAGAAGCAAATGTCATTCTTGGCATAAAGATTACTAGATCTGAAAAAGGAATTTATTTAGATCAATCTCACTATGTTGAGAAGATTCTTAAGAAATATAAATATTTTGACCATGAACCTGGATGTACACCATATGATCCAAGTGTAAAATTATTCAAGAACACTAGCGATAGTGTACGACAGTCTGATTATGCGAGCATCATTGGCAGCCTTCGATATGCCACTGATTGTACGAGACCCGACATTGCATATGCCGTTGGATTATTGTGCAGGTTTACTAGTAGACCAAGTATTGAGCATTGGCATTGATGGATACGTAGTTGACTTAGACACAGAAAGTCAATACAGAAGTGTGATAGATATCAACACGCAGATACCTGACGGTAGAATCAGGCAGAAGTCACAGAGCAATAAGATGAAAATCGTAAAACCAAATAGATCTTCAGAATACGAGAAGATAGGGATTATTCTAAATCCCTTATCTTTTCGTGAGAGTCCAAGTAAAACACTACCACAGCAAGATGACTATGAATCAAATACTTCCATCGAATTCTATATATAAAGGTGGATAACCTAGGTAAATCCTAATTCATTCTCGTGAAACTACATCATTTATCTTTAATCTTACAAGGTATCTTACTTAGGCATCGGAGTGTGGTCGGACACAACACGTCCGACTCATTCTGACATGTGTTTGTGATCTCAGGTCATCAAGAGAAGACATTATCATTCGAAAAACCATCATTTGGCGCCGTCTGTGGGAAACGATTGTTCTTTCCTAATAAAATCACAATTTTGGTTCTACGAACTGAGATAAAGTTCATGGACAACCATGATGAACCACCACCACCTGGAGTTGAAGCAAGGAATAAAGATATGGCATGATGAAGGAATCCTACTCTGTTAGCGAGAACAGATGGGATGGTATTTCCCTTTCACTCACCTCTGGCGAGGACTGGGGGAGTAGCCAACCCATTGATGACCACTTTAGGAATCCCCGTTGGAGTAGGAACCGCGAGTGCGGGCATTACACCGCCGGTTTCCATACCCGGATCAGTTGCTTGACCGATTGGCAGGGGAGCACATCCGCCAGGAGCTAATCAGGTATTTCCTCATTGGAATTATTATACACCAGAGCACATGTATTACACATCTCCCATGTATCAGCAGAATGTGGCTAGCTGGCCACAGACCTATAGCCCGTGGTCATCAAGAGAAGACATTATCATTCAAAGAACCATCATTTGGCGCCGTCTGTGGGAAACGATTGTTCTTTCCTAATAAAATCACAATTTTGGTTCTACGAACTGAGATAAAGTTCATGGACAACCATGATGAACCACCACCACCTAGAGTTGAAGCAAGGAATAAAGATATGGCATGATGAAGCAATCCTACTCTGTTAGCGAGAACAGATGGGATGGTATTTCCCTTTCACCCACCTCTGGCGAGGACTGGGGGAGTAGCTAACCCATTGATGACCACTTCAGGAATCCCCGTTGGAGCAGGAATGGCGAGTGCGGGCATTACACCACCGGTTTCCATACCCGGATCAGTAGCTGGACCGATTAGCAGGGGAGCACATCCGCCAGGAGCTAATCAGGTATTTCCTCATTGGAATTATTATACACCACAGCACATGTATTACACATCTCCCATGTATCAACAGAATGTGGCTAGCTGGCCGCAGACCTATAGCCCGTGGGGCAGCCAGTATTATCAAGGGTATCAAAGACCCACCAGACCAATCCTTTTCCCGTCTTTAGACGCAGAAGCAACTGTCACCGCTACGACTGTAGGGTACGTTCCGCCATATGTGCCACCAGGAGTCCAACTTCCTCCCCTTTATCATGAGGCAGTGATGAAGAGCGTTAACAACCAGTATTATCAAGGGTATCAAAGACCCACCAGACCAATCCCTTTCCCGTCTTTAGACGCAGAAGGAATTGTCACCGGTACGACTGCATGCTACGTTCCGCCATATGTGCCACCAGGAGTCCAACTTCCTCCCCTTTATCATGAGGCAGTGAAGAAGAGCGTTATGATTTCCAGGATAAGCTGTTGGGAATCGCAAGGGAGAAGACGGAAGAAGCTAACAAAGCACTGGCTCAAAGAAAGAAACAATCTGAACCAATTCAGAGAGGCAGAGACAAGAAGGCGCAAAAAGCTAAAGAAACGGCTCCCATACGTGTCTTCACGACCCCACTTCCTGGAGATGCTGGAAAAGAAATGGAGACAAGGCCGTACCATTGGCCGGAAAAGCAAGAGAGGAAGAAGTCGCAAAGAAACCTGGAGAATACATAGATCTAGAAAAGGAAGAAGGTAGAAGCAGACAGAAAGAGCGAGATGCTGAAAGTCAGTCTTCGGACAGAAGGAGAGCGGCAGGAGAAAGGAACACCCTGGATGAACAAATCAAAGATGCGATGAAGAGGTACCAGAAGGATAGCAACGAGGACGAAGAAGGAGGAGACAATTTTTCTCCATTGAAAAGAGAAGTATTAGACGTAAAATTCTCCTCTCGGTTCAAACTACCAACATTCGAACCCTTTGATGGGACGGGAGATCCAAAAAGCCACATCTCAAAATTTAAAACGATAATGATGCTTCAGGATGTGACGGATCCAATGTTGTGCAGAGTATTTCCAGCCACGCTCAAGGGATTGGCACAGAAGTGGTACTTGGGACTGAAGTCCAATACCATCGAAACATTTGCAGAGTTAGCAACAACATTCAAAGGGCGTTTCCGCACAAACATTCCTCTACAGAAAAATTCAAGTGATCTCCGTAAGTGTAGACAGGGAGAGAACGAGACGTTGAAATTTTTTGTTGAAAGATTCAACAAAGAAGCTGTTCAGATAGAACATCTGAACCATGACACAGCCATAGAAGCTATGAAGATGGGAACAAGGTTTGAACGGTTGAGAGACAAAATCTTGATGAAGAAGCCTACAACTTTCCAAGAGTTGATGGCAATAGCTCATAAGTATGTGGAGCTAGATGAAGCAAGGAGAACGTCGACAAGACAATACGAAGATGACAAACCAGAGAAATACCGCAGTAGAGGAGGAGATGACAGAAGGCAAAGATATGGAAGAGGAAACAAACCGTTTGATTTCACACCTTTGAACAGAGCACCAGTGGAGATATTCAGCTGGATGAAAAATAATAGAGTCATGTACAACGCACCCAGAAAGCTACATCCAGACAAAGAAAGAGACAAACAAGTATTATAGATTTCATGAGGGATATGTCCACGACACAGATAGATGTTGGGAGTTGAAGCGGGAGATAGAACAACTGATCCAATCAGGGGTTTCGAAAAAATTCGTACATACAGAATGAAGCGCAGAAAAAAGAAAGCCCGAACATACAGAAAAGGAAGAAGCAAATAAAAGGTTCAAGGAGCCCATGGGAGTAATCTACATAATCGAAGGAGGAGAACCTTATTCAAGGTCACAGAAGAAGAAGATTCGTAAGGGCGTATACTCAATAAGTACTAAAGCACCTGAAGAAGGACTACCATTAGTCACCTTCGGACCAGAAGATGGAAAGCATGTACAAGAACCGCACAATGACGCGTTAGTAATCAAGGCGCTGATTAACAACTTCAGGGTAATGAGGATCCTGGTTGACGAGGGAAGCGCGGTTATCCTTCTCACCTTGCAAGTCTTTAAAGGGATGAGGGGATCGGTGACAGACCTCAGACAGGTGTCGGTTCCGCTGGTGGGTTTAGGGGGAAAACCCATTAAACCAGAGGGAATGGTAGAGTTGGAAATAATTTTGGGGGAAGCAGAAGGACCACTGAAGACTATGACAGCAGTTTTTAATGTCGTAGATATCCCTTTAGCATACAATGCCATTTTAAAAAGGCCCTTCCTATACCAGTCCGGCACGGTCACCAGCATCAGGTGGCTGACATTGAAAATTCCTGACGAGGAGGGGATAGTAACCGTAAAGGGAGCCAGCTAGCTGTGCAAGAATGCAATTTAATAACGGAAGAAGGAGGAGAAAGTTTGAATATCGAAGCATTTCCCGAAGATCCAGAAGAGGAAGAGGGAGATAGGAACGCACCAGTGGGTAACATGGTAGAATTCCAGATCACCCAAAAGAAGGCAGTGATGATTGGAACGGAAATATCAGAGGAAGTAGCAGCAGAGATCAAGAGCGTGTTAAAAAGGAATGGAGCCACCTTTGCCGCAGATGCTTCACAAGTTGTGGGGATAGATCCCACAATAGCATCTCATAAGTTGACCGTTTACAAGGATGCCAAACCTGTAGTGCAGAAGAAGAGACGGTTCGCGGAAGACCGAAGGAGGGTCATAGAAGAGAAAGTTCGGAAGTTAGAAGCAGCAGAGTTCATAAGAGAGGTAATGTATCTGGAGTGGGTCGCTAACGCCGTCTTAATGAAAAAAGCAAATGGAGGATATCGTATGTGGCGTAGATTTTACAGATTTGAACAAAGCGTGCCCAAAGGACAGCTACCCGTTGCCAAACATTGATAAATTGGTGGATTCAACAGCATGTTACCAGCTCTTCAGCCTCGCAGACGCAAAGCAAGCTTATCACCAGATACCAATGAATGAAGCAGATCAGGTGAAGACAGCTTTTACAACGGATCTAGGAACATACTGCTACAATGTCATGCCATTCGGTTTGAAGAACGCAGGAGCAACGTATTAGCGGTTAGTCAACTTCATGTTCAAAGACCAATTGAGGAAGAACATCAAAGTTTACATGGATGATTTGATATCAAAAAGTAGTACACCAGAAGAGCATGCTAAAGACCTAGAGGAAACTTTTGCTGTGTTGAATAAATTTAACATGAAGTTAAATCCGGAGAAGTGTGCATTTGGCATTAAGGCCGAAAAGTTCCTAGGGTACCTAGTAAGTCAAAGAGGCATAGAGGCAAACCCAGAAAAAATCCAAGCCATCCTAGACATGGAGGCACCGGGAAGCATCAGAGAGGTCCAGAAATTGAACGGAAGGGTAACAGCGTTAGGGCGATTTGTTTCTTCATCCGCAAAGAGATGTTTGCCTTTTTTTCAAGCAACTGCGCAATATGAAAAAATTCGAATGGAATGATGAGTGTCAAAAAGCGTTTGAAGAATTAAAAAACTTTTTGATCAGCCCACCATTACTTAGCCGACTAATAGCGGGGGAAGTCCTTTACCTGTACCTGTCAGCAGGGAAAGAAACGATTGCTTTGGTTCTAGTAAGGGAAGAAGAAGAGGAGCAGTTGCCTATTTATTACTCCAGCAGAACACTGAAAGGCGCAAATCTGAATTACCCAACAATTGACAAGTTGGCATTAATGGTAGTAGTAGCGGCGAAGAAGTTAAGACCATATTTTCAATGGCATACAGTTATTGTACGAACTAATCACCCTCTGAGGAAGGCATTGCAGAGGCCGAAAACATCAGGGAGGATGGTCAGCTGGTCTGTCCAGCTGGGAGAGCATGACATAAGATATGAACCGAGGAAGACACTGAAAGCACAAGCACTCGCTGATTTTGTAGTAGAGATGATAGAGAAATTAGATAGAGAAGAGCCCAGAGAAGCAGTTACCTGGAATCTCTATGTAGATGGAGCATCTAGCGACCTTGGAGCAGGAGCGGGTATTGTCTTGAAAGGACCAATGGGAATAACAATTGAATACACAATACATCTGCAATTCAATGCAACCAACAAAGTAGCAGGTATGATATCAATTCATCATTTAAACAAAATAATAGTTTCTCACAGTGAACTAACAGTATTGCAGAATATGAAGCCCTCATAATAGGGTTATCAATCGCAAAGGAGCTAAAAACCGAAGTATTGCGGGTCCACAGTGATTCGCAGTTAGTCACAGGACAAGTAGGAGGACAATTTCAAGCAAAAGATGCAAGGATGGCAAGATACATGGAAAAAGCAAAAGAGCTCTTGAATGACATAGAAAAATTTGGGTAGAATGGGAAATTTGCCCTATACCCAGAGAAGAAAACGCAGCCGCAGATGCAATTGCCAAAGCAGCAGTGGCAAAGAGTCAGCTGTTCACAGAGATGAAGATGAAACAAGAACGCTTGACATCGTCTGTGGAAGCAGACGCAAAAGTATTACCCATATAAGAAGTAGATACCTGGATGCAGACATTGATGGCATACCTAATGGATGGCATTCTTCCAGAGCAAGCCGCCGAAGCAGCCAAGGTGGTTCGACAATCGGCATCATATTCAGTCTTAGAAGGAGTACTCTATAGGGATCAGCCAGACACCCGTGGTCTCGATGTTTGATGAAGGAGGAAGGTTTGTATGTCCTACGCGAAATTCACGAGGGCATCTGTGGAGCTCACGAAGCATCAACAACCTTGGTTAGAAAGGCATCGTTGCAAGGCTTCTACTGGCTATCCATGAAGAAGGACGCAGAAGACATAGTTCTTAAGTGTGAGAAGTGTCAGAAGTTTGGCGACGAACACCAGCATCTGAACAACATCCCATCGGTAGCCCATGGCCATTCATGACATGGGGCGTAGACATACTGGCACCATTCCCTCCAGCTCGAGGGCAAGTAAAGTTCATAGTGGTAGCTGTAGATCACTTTACCAAGTGGGTAGAAGTAGAACCAATGAAGACAATCACCACTGAAAAGATTCAGACTTGGCTATCAAAGGAAGTTATGGGGAGGTTTGGTGTACCGCATTCCTTAGTCACCGACAATGGAAAGCAGTTTGATTGCCGCAAATTCAGAGCATATTACGAAGGACTGAACATAAGACTGAAGTTCACTTTAGTGGCCCACCCGCAGACCAATGGACTTACAGAAGTCACCAACAGAACTATCCTCACGGGGATAAAAAGAGGCTAAATGATTTGAAAGGAAGATGGGTGGATGAGCTGTACAAAGTCATCTGGGCATATCGCACCACACCCAGAAAAGCAACAGGAGAAACCCCTTTCAATCTGGTGTATGGTACAGAAGCTGTGCTGCCGGTAGAAATCGGCATGCCTTCATTAAGAGTCCAAGTCTTTGATGAAGAGAAGAATGAAGAATCCATGAGATTATGCCTGGATCTGTTAGAAGAAAGAAGACACCAGACAGTAGTCAGGGCAGAAGGATATCGAAGGCAGATGGCTAAATACCATAATGCCAGAGTGAAGAAGAGAAGCTTTGTAGTAGGAGATTTAGTACTCCGGAAAGCAAAAATTGGCAAGGGGGCAGCAGGAGTTGGCAAGTTAGAAGCCAATTAGGATGGCCCATATCGAGTCGTAGAAGTAGTAGGAAGAGGGGCTTATAAAATTTCCCACTTAGAAGGGACGATTCTCCCCAGAACCTGGAATGTAAACAACTTGAAGAAGTACTTCCAGTAAATGTAACTGCTACCTTCATAAATTAATACAACATTACATTCTTCCTTTTCCTTTTTAATATATAGTACGAATTGCTGATTGAGAAAATTAAAAAGTTCTAAAAACAGTGGGCCAGTCCAAATAACCATGAATCTTGATTTATATTATCAGAAGCATCCCGCTGTACTTGAAGGATATAGTGATGCAGATTGGAATACTTTGTCTGATTATTCCAAAGCTACGATCAGCTATATTTTTAGTATAGCCGGAGGAGCTATTTCTTGGAAATCAAAGAAACAGACGATTCTGGCTCAATCTACGATGGAGTCAGAAATGTGGCTAAAAAGCCTGGTAGCTGAGATTCTGTTGTGGGAAAGACCGATACCATCTGTGTTGATCCATTGCTATAGTACCGCGGCTATTGCAAAAATTGAGAACCGTCATTATAATAGTAAGAAACGAGAGGTACGTCGTAAAGCACTTCACTGTTAGAGAATTCATCTCAACAGGAGCTGTTAGAGTGGATCATGTATGCACTAATGATAACTTAGCAGATCCTTTGATGAAAGGATTACCTAGAGAGAAAATCCAAAACTTCAAAAGGAATGGGAATAATGCCTATATGTCACGACCCATTTTCATGAATCGTGACCGGCGCTAGGGCATGGGTAATGTAGTACCAACACCCGTAGCTAGCCTTCCTTAAAACATACAATTACAATAAACCTGCAGAAAACCAATGCTCGGGGGCAACCGAGACTTCAGCCTAAATCCAGCAGTTATAATAATCAACATTTAATATAACATGCTTTCCAATACTGGTCTTAAATAGGCATAACATAAATAATCCTGAATAATCATATAACATGCCAAAGCAATAATAATCTCGTCGGACCAACTCGACAACAACTAGAATAAAATAAAGACGTCTAGTCAACTATTGCGGTCTAAGAATAAAATAGTTTGATAGTTCTACTAAAATAAATGGAACCTCCGAGGAAAAGTAAATGCGGAGATCACCAGACTCTCTCAGATCATAACCCTGGGAAAAATTGGAAAAACAATGGGGTCAGATATATTGAGATAAGTTTACACCACTATTTACATTTATCAAGTGGAAAACCTTTAAAACTGTTAAAACATTTAATAACGATATTGCGAATAATAGTTGGAACCCTAATCCACAATTCTAAATAATAAACATAATCCAATAGGCCTGGTCCCGAGAGCTGAGCTACATCGAGTTACCACTGACCACACTTTTACCATATCCAGAGTTCACAGAGCTGTGCTACACCGAGTTACTCTATTTTGTCCCGAGAGCTATGCTCACACTACCACATTTCCATATATCCTTACCCAGATCATTACCGGTGCGCACGCAGTCCTAATGATGCCCATTAGGTAGCATGTTCCAACTAAGAGCCATAATATAAAAACAGTTCGAAATCTACGTACAGTATATATATTTAATATTGAAATAACAATTTACTTAATAAAGTGGTAAATAGTAAGTACAAACTCACTGCTTGCTAATCCACGTGATAACCGGCAAGCAACTAATCCTGGTTCGCCTCTGAAGCACGAATAGTAGACGGGTCTAGACAAATAAAATAATTATTAAAAACAGACCCAAACTCTAGAGAGTACTAGACACCACATAGGACTAGCACAAATAACACGTCGGAATAAAACAATCCAGAACAACATAAAAATACCCAAAAGGTAACAACGCACAATTATTACAAGTCTATTGAGTTCTCGCTTAAAATCCGACTTACGAATATTATTTATTAATCTTTAAGTAATAATTAATTTCCAAATAGTGGGTTAGCCGAGTTACCAATAACTACCAAGCTAATCTCACTTGTTGGGTGACCCAAGTCTAACCCGACTCCAAACGTTTATCAAATATAAATCCGAGTTTATATTAATAAAATAATTCGATAAAATAATAATCCATTTTAAAAGCAGAACTCAATAACTTCAATTCCAAGTAACTCAAGGTACAACTAAAACTTAACCATTTTAAGTTTATAAAAGTTTAGGAACTAAATTGTACTTTAGCCAATTAGGGACTAAATTGTACTTTAGCCAATTAGGGACTAAATTGTACTTTATCCAATTTGATATTCGAAATCAAATTAATTACTCGCTCTTAATTTACTAATTTATAATTCAATCGAAAGTCCAAAAGTTATCCAATAGATAAAACTTAACTTGAATAAGTATTTTAGAAACTTTAAGGGCTAAACCGCAAATTAGCCAAATTGACAATTCAATTTAAAATTACATATAATTAGCCGAGAAACTATATAAATTTAAGTTAAAAAAATATTTAACGTATTTAAATTGTCTATTAAAAATCAAAGTTATTATCAAAACAAAATGTAAATAAAAAGGTTTGTTAGGTTTAAGTAAAAAGGATGGTGATTATAATGGCCTTTTGGCCATCTCTTTGAATTCAAAATTTAATTCCCTCTAACCTATACACGCTGTAGTAACCAACGTTTCCTAAACCTTCACCATACAATTTCTTATACAACTTAGTAACATAGCCTTGAACAAACATAAATTCTAATTATCTAATATAACCCATAAATCGCAAGCTATCAGTATTCACAAGTTAAAATCATGACAATCTAACATTTAAAGAACAATGGCAGCAACTCCAAACGAGACAACGATAACCGTACGACGATTCACACAACGGAAACAACACGGCTCAAACAATTCAGTTAATCGATTCTAACAATCAAGATGTTAATTAGCAATCATAAAAGGACCAAAGCTTGGCTCAAGAACATCGGCAGAAATTTAAATAAGAAACAGAACCAAGCTAGAGTACCAAAGCGATGAAACGGCGGCGATTGAAACGAGATCAGCGACACACCGTTTTGAGAAATCAAAGAGTAGAAACGTAGAGAATTGAGTCCAGAATCTCTGAGATCAAACGTATTCAATTTCGATCTAGAAACGAAGGAGAACGATCAAAAATACGGAATGCCGTTCAAAACCAAAAACTGAAATCTGATGAACAAAGGAACTTACCGGGACAACAACTTTGACGGATGATTTCAGCGTCGTTTCTCAGTGAAAACGAATGTTAAAGATGGCTAGGGTTTGCTTGTAGTGTGGAGAATGGATTAGGGTTGAATTTTAGGTATTTAAGTAGGTCGATTAGGTTAGAAACGAAAGACGAAACTGCCCCCTCCCTTGGTAAAGCAAGTCTCGAACGAGACCAGCCAAATTGGCCTGGTTCTCGTTCGAGAATGCCTGGTCTCGTACGAGACCAGGCCAACCAAACGAGGTTCTCGTACGAGACCTGTTGGTCTCGTACGAGACCTTTCTTTTTTTCTTTTGAATCAGGTCTCTTTTGAGACCTCATTCAAAAGTGTGGTTCAACCCTTTTGGTTGAACTACAAACCGAACCGAGTATCCCCAAATTCTAACTAGTCACGAATCGAACCGCAAAACCGGAAACGACTAGAAAACTCCCGGAAATTTAAAAAAAATAATGTAAAATTTTACGGGATATTACATTCTCCCCAACTAATTAAAAATTCATCCTCGAATTTAACACGATAAGCAATTAACAGCAGTAAAACACGTAACCCAATTAAAATTCATAGAAATTCGTAACAGTCAAAATATCGTACCTCACGGAAAAAGAAAAGGATAGCGATTCGGCATATCCGACTCGGTCTCCCAAGTGCACTCCTCTACAGAATGATTGCGCCAGAGAACTTTGACCATCAGAATCTCCTTGTTCCGCAACTTACGCACTTGCGTATCAACAACCTCAACTAGCTGTTCCTCATACGATAACTCTTGGTCAATCTCAACACTCTGAGGCATAATCACGTGCGAAGGATCAGAAATGCACTTTCTCAACATAGAAACATGAAACACAGGATGCACTAAAGACATGTCTGGCGGCAGAACCAGACGATAAGCCACAGCTCCAATCCTCTCTGAAATTTCATAAGGACCAATATATCTCGGTGCCAACTTTCCCTTGACACCAAAACAAACCATGCCTTTCATAGGCGAAACTCGAAGAAACACGAAATTACCAACATGAAACACAATGTCTTTTCTCTTCGGATCAGCATAACTCTTATGCAAACTAAAAGCAGTCTCTAACCTCTGTTTGATCAACGGTACCTTCTTTGAGGTAATCTGAATAATCTCTGCTTTCGAGAGTTTACACTCTCCAACCTCCTCCCAACAGATAGGAGATCTACACATGCGCCGTACAAAGCCTCATACGGCGCCATCTTGATACTCGCATGGTAACTGTTGTTGTAAGAAAACTCAATCAACGGAAAATGAGCATCCCAGCTACCCTGAAAATTGAGAACACACATCCTGAGCATATCCTCCAACGTCTGAATAGTCCTCTCAGACTGACCGTCAGCCTGAGGATGAAAAGCTGTACTGAAATCCAACCGAGAACCCAATGATTCCTGTAACGCTTTCCAGAATCTCGAAGTAAACACAGACTCTTTGTCTGAAACAATAGAACCGGTACACCATGCAAACTGATAATCATGTCGATGTACAACTGAGCCAACCTCGAAGCAGGATACGAAACCTTTATCGGAAGGAAATGAGCTGACTTGGTATACAGTCAACTATCACCCAGATGGAATCGTACCCCTGTCGAGAACGTGGTAAACCAACCACAAAATCCATAGCAATCCGCTCCCACTTCCACTCTGGAATAGGTAGTGGTTGCAAATAGCCAAAAGGTCTCTGATGCTCCAACTTCACCTGCTGGCAAGTCAGACACTTAGAAACATATTCAGCGACATCCTTCTTCATCCCGCTCCACCAGTAGGTACCCTTAAGATCATGGTACATCTTAGTAGAACCCGGATGAACACTATAAGCAGACTTGTGCGCTTCTTCCAGAATCTGGTCCCTCAAACCATCTGAATCCGGAACATACAGTCTCGAACCATGTCTCAGAACACCGTCCACAAAAGTAAACTCAGAATTTCCGTCCTGCTGAACCTCCCCAATAATCCGTTTCAATTGTGGATCCTTAGCTTGTAAAGATTTAATCCGATCAATCAAAACAGGCTGTACTTGCAACTGTGCCAACAAACTACCGGCCTGCGAAACCTGAAAACCATAGCCTGAAGCTATCAAATTGTGCCACTCTCTAACCATGGGTCTACGCCCAACCTCAGTGATATGAGCCAAACTGCCCGAAGACTTGCGACTCAACGCATCGGCTACCACATTAGCCTTACAACTCTAACCACCTCCTATATCTCAGGTTCAACTCCCTCTGATCAAAGATGTACTTCAGACTCTTATGATCAGTGAAAATCTCACAAGTAGCACCATACAAATAATGCCTCCAAAATTTTTAGTGCAAAAACCACAGCTGCCAACTCTAAATCATGCGTAGGGTAATTTACCTCATGCTTCTTCAACTGTCTGGAAGCATAGGCAATCACCTATCCATGTTACATCAGAATGCAACCCAAACCAATCCGAGACGCATCACAATACACTGTGAAACCGTCAATGCCAAAAGGCAATGCCAAAACCGGAGCTATAGTTAAAATCTCCTTGAGCTTCTCAAAGCTCGCCTCGCACTTGTCAGTCCACTCAAACTTAGCACCCTTCTGTGTCATTTTAGTCAACGGTGCAGATATTCTGGAGAAATCTTGCACGAACCGCCGATAGTAGCCAGCTAAACCCAGAAAACTCATGATCTCGGTAACTGACCTCGGCCTCTGCCAATCCATAACTGCCTCAATCTTCTTCGGATCAACCTTGATCCCATCTTTCGACACCATGTGTCCTAGAAAGGTAACTTGATCCAACCAGAACTCACATTTTGAGAACTTAGCATACAACTGATGCTCACGCAATGTCTGTAGTGTAGTCCTCAAATGGTAAGCATGCTCCTTCTAAATCCGAGAATAGATCAAAATGTCATCAATGAAAATGATAACGAATTGATCTAAAAACGGCTTGAACACTCTGTTCATCATATCCCTAAATGCTGCTGGTGCGTTAGTCAGACCAAAGGACATAACCAGAAACTCAAAATGTCCATACCGCGTCCGAAAAGCAGTCTTAGGCACATCTACAATTACGGATCCGAAGTTGATGATACCCAGACCTCAAAGCAATCTTGGAAAAAAACTTTGCACCTTGCAACTGGTCAAACAAATCTTCGATGCGAGGAAGAGGATATCTGTTCTTGACAGTAGTCTTGTTCAACTGTCTGTAGTCGATACACAGTCGAAAAGAACCGTCTTTCTTCTTCACAAACAGAACTGGAGCACCCCATGGAGAAGTACTCGGTCTGATGAACCCACTATCCAACAACTCTTGTAACTAGTCCTTCAACTCCTTCAGCTCTGCAGGAGCCATCCGATACGGCAGTATTGAAATCGGAGCTGTGCTAGAAACCACGTCAATGCAAAACTCAATATCACGATCAGGTGGTAATCCAGGCAATTCCTCTGGAAACACATCTGTGAACTCACTCACAATCGGCACACTATGCATATCACTAACTTCTGCTACCACATCTCGAACCACGGCAAGAAAACCCTGGCAACCCTTGCCTAACATCAGCTTCGCCTTGATGGTGGAAATCAGTTTCTTAGGTGTCTCCGTCTTTTCTCCCTGAAAGGAAAAAGGTAGATCACCTGGAATCCTAAACTCGACTGACTTCCCTCGACAGTCAATAGAAGCAAAATGGCGTGACAACCAGTCCATCCCCAAGATGACATCAAAAGAAAGAACGTCAAGTACAATCAAATCAGCACATAACTCTCTACCCTGAATAACCACTGGACAAGAAGGATAAACGACATCCACTACTACACCTTCAGACATAGGTGTAGACACAGCTAGAGGTTCACTCAAAGTAGATAGTGCAATACCCAATTTCCCAGCAAAGCAAGTAGAAACAAATGAATGGGTTGCACCCGCATCAAATAACACCAAAGCATCATTAAAAGAAATCGGAATGGTACCTTGCACAACAGCATTTGATGCACGCGCATCCTGAGGAGTAAAAGCGAACACTCTGGCCTGACCCTGCGGCTGCTGCTGAGAACTCTGCCCAGTAGCATCACTGTTGGAACTTCTGCCACCGTTACCACGGCCACCAAAACCTCTGCCACCAGAACCACGGCCCCGCTGGCCACCAAAAGATGCTGCAGGCTGAGAATACCCTATAGACTGTGTAAACGCAGGTCTCTGCTGCTGGTAAGACGACTGCGCCACACTGGAGTTAGACATCTGCTGCCCAGATGTCAGACACCCCCTGGAGAAATGACCCGGCTGTCCACAAGTAAAACAACCTCCAGGAGCTAACTGGCATTTATCATAGTGCCTGCGTCTGCAATTCTGGCAGAACGGAATGTTCGATCCACCATTGTACCCGCATCCTGAACCACAGTTACTTCCACTGCTGCTAGAACTGTACGGAGCACTCCTAGCACTATGCCTCCCCTTGTTGTGCGTCCGACGACTCCCCCTATTGGCCTGAGAAGAGCCGCTGTAGTAGTTCCCGCTACCATGTTGTGCTGGGGCCTATTACCCCCCACTAAGAAGATCACTCTTTCCCTTCTGAATCTGGAAAGGGTCAGAGATCGTCCCAAACTGAACCAATGAGCTCTCCATCCGACGAGAACTATCCACTACCCGAGAGAACTCCATGTATTCGAAATCTATTCAATTATGGTGCCTAGGGAGCATGTTAGAAATAAATTGCCTGTAATAACCCGGAAATTTAAGGGATAAAATATAGCCATGTGTCTAATATTTTATTAGACGAGAGTAGGTAAATTAAATTTAAAGATAAATTTAATTTACAAGTGTCCCTAAATTTTTATTATGGCTATAGAACTACAAATTTAAATTTGATTAATTATATAGTTAACTGAGATAATATGGATTTATGAATTGGGTGCAGAATAATTCATAAGTCCCTAGCGAATATTTGTGATGCCAATATTCACGAAATATGTTAAAAAGGTTATCGTGAAAATTTGATAAAATTTGGAAGCAGAAATTTTATCAAGCGCAGTCAATGCGGACTTAATAAATCAAAAATAATTTATTAAGAATAAAATATAAATCGGATGGGAATAAAAATTATATTTTTATTCTTGTTATATTTTATTTGATCTTTGGTAAAATTTTCACGAAATTTGGAAATCGTTTCCGTTTAGGCTACGAACGACTAGTTTAGAAGTTGGTTTAAAGTGCATGATTGAGCTAGTACTAAAGCGCACTTTAACCAATAGGTATATATATAACCTTAGGTTATAATTTAAGGTATATATTTTCCTTTTTAAACGGAAAGAGCTACTAAGCTCTCTGTAAGTGCGGCAAAGTCAGGGTTTCGGCCGTTCGATCCGTTTCTCGTTTCTAACTCCATTTCTTCAACGATTACTCACGTAATCGAGGTATTATATCCGTATTAAACGTTTATTTCGATTTAATTCGAATATAAACTCGTTTATAAACGGTTACTATATCGAATAATCGTTTTAAACGTCAGAATTGATTTTGAATTGTGTATACGTGATTATTGGACGTTAGAATAGTGTTTTGGACAGATTAAGCAGGACGGGAGGTCCCGGAATCAAAATTTCGGGACTTTGCGATTGCATAGCCCGTTGTGCGACCGCACAGCATGTGTTGTGTGGGCGCACATCATTGAAATGATGTGTGACCACACAGCTGCAAATGTGCGACCGCACAGCTGCACCTGTGCGACCGCACAGTGCAGCTGTTCGGGCGCACAGCTGCCCTGACGGTCAGTCGGGGTTCCTTTTCTTCGGCTTTTCGGGGGCGATTGCGACGTGCTTTCGCCTAGAAACCCGAGGTGTTCTCCGACCGAACCTAAAACATTTTGAATAAATGTTTTTAAACCAAAGTTAGATATTTTAAAACGATAACTTGTGTTAGAAGAAAGTGAAAAGGTTTTATAACCTAGACCTAAAGACTTTTAAAAAGAGATTTTAAAAGTAAAGTAAAACGTTTATAACGAACTTTAAAAGAGTTAAAGTCAACGTTTAAGTGGTTTTAAAGATTTAGCAATCGGTTTGCTAAATACTTAGCATATGACTAAGAATTGTTTTGACAATTAAGTCTATACTATAAATGGTTTTCTTTACGTATTGCGATACCTAAAATAACTTCTAGAGAGAAGTTTACACGTTTTCCCAAAACGAGAATTAATAATATGGTTTTAAAAGAAAAGAGACCATAAGTGTTATGTGTTTAAATGATTATATGTTTGACCTAGAACTGGGTTTATGGACCTAGAAATTATATGGGGAACATATATTGATGTGTTTTATCCTGTTTGCTTTGTGTGTTTAGTCCGACCAGCTAGCCAGCAGTCTGACCACAACCACAGGATTAAGTTCCAGACCTAGCGGTGTTTGTGAGTTCATTTGTGTACTTTTGAATATTAGTATTCAATTGTTTTTAAATCCATAAATCGCACTAATTATGAAACTTAGCCAAGGAAGATCCACTGAAACGAGCTATCTATTGGGCAACAATAGGACTGTGTGATCACCGGTGTTAACGAACTAGATGAGAAGTGAATATTATAAACATACATATTGAGATTAGGTTTTAAGGCAGATGCTTGTAAAGCGGCTTAAACCTATTGGGTAGTCCTGAGGTGGCAGTGATTTAAGTTCCGGCCCAGCAACCCTATACAGAGTCAAGATGACTGTGATACATATGTATACATCACATCCTGTATTAAACAAGAGTTGTGCATATGCATTATATGTGATAGCATTATAACGTAACAGGACTAGGGTTTCATTTGGATCGAGGACTGGTAATATTTTTATATACCGATATTTTGTCTATACGCGATTTTGGTATTTACTGTAAACCTATCTGCTCACTCAGAAATATTTATATTTCTGACTCCGTTGTTGTTTATCATTTTCAAGTACCTAGCTGTCGGGTCTGGTCGAGCTTCCACCCTTTTCCATCAGGGAAGCTTATTTTGTTGTTATGTAAATAACACTTTAAACTCTTAGATGCTGCAATAGTGTATATAGGTGTGCTATGCATGTGACCACGTCAGGGTTCCTCTGTCTATATACTCTGATAGGGACCTGACTTTGTCTAACTCTACCAAGTGGCTACTTAATAGGCATATGGTGTTTTATGGTGTCCCCTACGGGTGGGCCAAGCTTCGTGTCTTTGGTCTGCAAAGACAGTGTGTATAGTTTAGCTGGCCTTACGTTTGTGTGCCTGCTGTGCATGTTTTTAAATATGTTTGATATAACACTTTGAAAGAAAAAGTGTTCGATATATTTTATTAAACATATTGTTCGGATGCGTGGTTTGAGACAAGGCTTGCCTGTGAGGCAAGGCACGTGAGCTAAGTCCCTGTACCACCGCACCTGTTTTCAGAAATGCGCGTGGGTCAGAATAACTAGGGTTATTTAACCAGCATTTCTGAAAACGCGATTTCGCTTATATGAATATTTTCAGAATGTGTTTTCCACGATAAACGGAAAATTGTTTTAACGGTGTTTTTTTGAAAACGGGTCGTACGCGAGGTACGTTCTAGATTTATATTTGCAAAAACTTTATAGTTGTTTTAGACTTGCTACGGGTTTCGGAACAACCATTCCCATTCCCTAGCGCCGGTCTCGGCTCGAGTTTTGCGGGGAAATCGGGTCGTGACATTGCCATATTGTGCGCTCTTGGCGTTTTTGATATCTTACCTTCAAAATTGCCTTTAGAAAACCATGATTTAGGATGATTAATGCATGTTTAATCATTATATTTCAATTCCAGTATACTTTAAAACATTATTTGTACCTTTATATGCATTTTAGAGCTCTTTTTGCATGTTATCGAAACCCGAAAGAAGCTCCCTGGATGTAGCAAGAACCGGCGCTGGCGCCGCCGTAGAGATCTTCCTTCTCCCCGACCCATAATCAATTCCAGATCCTTCCGGACCCGATCCGACCTTATTTTTGTATTTAAGGGCTCGATTGAGCTCGACATTGGGCCTCGTTTGAGCCCACGTGTAATGTTTTAAGTGTAGCTTTATAATATCTGCTTTAAAGGGACTGTCTTGTAATATCCTAGAATATTTGAAGTTAATTGGTGTATTAAGATGGAATAATAAAAGAAAAAAAAATAAGGGTTGAATAAAGATGAAAGAGGATAAGGAGGAATTTAAGTGATATTTGACCATCAACTTGGCCTCCAAGTAACATGGATAAGAGGGATAAGTTCTTATTTAATCTTTCAAATTCTTTGAAGAATAGTTTTAATACAACAAACTTTCGAAGCTCGTATCTTCCTATTCCGACATCAGAATTCGATCATCCATATCAAATCGAAGCTATCAAAGTCCTCTTAAATTTTATGATTTTTATTTCATAAAATATAATTGAGAAACAGTGCAGAATTTTAAAAATATTTCTTAAATCGAACCGCTCGGTTTGTCATGATTTGGGTAACCGAGACTATGGAAAATATTATTTAAGTTCAAAGTGATAATTTAAATACCCGAAGGAGCCTATTCAAGTATTTGGATCACAAAGAACTAATTTGAGAATTTTTAGATGAGTAAGTAAATTTTTATGGAATTTAAGCTTTAACCGCTAAAATAATTAAAGTTAATTATTTTAGAAGCCGTGAAATATTAAATTTGAGTTTAATTCTCATAAAATAATATTTGGAAATGTTTAGAAGAATTTGATATTGAAAATGGTAAAAAGTTAATTTACCCTTAACCTCGATTTGTTCACAAATTTGCCATAAGGGCAAATTTGTAATTTTGCTAAGTCTAATAAATATCCTAAGTTTTCTTCTCCACTCCATTTTCAGAAAGCTTCTCATTCCTCTATTGTTGAATGCTCTCAACGCTCAACTTACTTTTAACTATATCATTTACTCATTATTTCTTATTAGTTCTGAAATAAAAAATGTAGATTAGCAATCGTAGATTATTAATTGAGCGTTTATTTTATGATCAAGCAAGGTTTTAAGGAATGTGTAGATGATTTAAATTTTTGAAAATATTAGTGTGATCAAAGCTTAAGGTAAAGATTTCTTTACTTTACTTTTAATGTTAATTAGTAGAATTAATGAGAAATTATGAGTAATTAGTTGTTTAATGTTTCTTTTGTAAAAAATTAATTTCTTGAAATTTTTATTAAGTTAAAGGTTTGATTATTATGTAATTAAAAATTTGAGTTTGGTGTTAAAAATATGATTTTTGGCCGTTTTGCGGTTTTTAAAGCTCGTCGAAGCTTTGGCCAAAATCCGGTAACCGGAGTGACCAAATCACGGATGAAGTTCTGAGTTTGAAACTAGATGGTTATGGCTTGGAATTTAATTTTTTAAGTTGGTTTTGAGTTAATTAATTTAACATTAATTAGTTTACTATTAAATAAATAGCTAAAAATAATAATAATTATGAAAGAAAGTGTTTAATCAAAGTTTGAAGTTGCTGAAAATAAGTAAGATGGAGACTGAAATTTTCTGGTCAAAAACAGTTTCGGAACCGGCACCGTTGACAGGCAGCGCGAGCGCCACACGCGCCACCGTTATGGCGGCGGTTGGTCCGTTTCAGAAAAATATTTTGATAATTTATTTAAATACTATAAATCATATGGAGTATTTTTGTAAAATGACTATATGCTAAATATGCCCGAATAATCAGATAAAAATTTTGTTAAATGGAATTTTAAGTATTTTTACATATTAAAATATATTTCCTTAAAAAATAATATGCCCTGCTTGGTCCCCCGGCACGGTGGAGGTTCATTTTATGGGATTTTTTATTTTATCTAAATAAATAGTTTATAAGAAATGAAAAATAATATATTTGGTATGAAGAAATATATTTTTATATACTAAAGTATATTTATGGGAAATTAGACATTTAATCAAATATTAATGAAAAATGGTTTTATGGATAAAAAGAGTTAAACGAAGAACATTTAAATGACTTATTAAATAAGAAAACTATGCGGGAGTTAGAATTAATTAATTAAATTAAATTAATACGGTATAGAATTAATTAAAGATTTAGGATGTTATTATCCGAGAATTAATATTTTGATCCTAACTAAATCGACAAGTTGTCGAGCTACCGGGTCGGAGGACCAAGAAAATTAACGGAGTTGTCTTAAGGAGCAATGACGGAGTTATACCGTGATTAAATTGTTTCTGTAAGTACATGTTTTACATTTCGGTATTCGTAAACTCAAGTATTTAAATATATTATATGATATGTGTTTTGCAGTGTTATGTGCCTACATGCTTTAGTTGTACATATTACATATATATATATACATACATATATATATATATATAAATATTTTGAATATAAAAAGGTATATGTATAGTTTTGAGAATTGTTATGCATTTTCTTATGTTTGGATGTGTATGTTGTTCATATACATGAATTCATGATATTAGTGAATTCAAATGTATTATGTGTAACAACTATTAATACGAATAGAACAGCGCGAATAAGTTACATCGGTTGGTTGTGCTATCGATGTCAGGATTGTATGTTACATCGGTTGGCTGTGATATTGATGTCATAATTGTATGTTTGTATGTTACATTGGTTGGCTGTGCTATCTATGCCAGGTGAATATGGTTGATCGGTTGGCTGTGTTGTTGGTCCCATAAGATTATGTATGTATGTTACATCGGTTCGTTGTGCTACCGATGTGAGGTGAATATGGTTGATCGGTTGGCTGTGTTATCGGTCCCATAAGATTATGTATGTATGTTACATTGGTTGGCTGTGCTATCTATGCCAGGTGAATATGGTTGATCGGTTGCATGTGCTATCGGTCCCATAAGATTATGTATGTATGTTACATCGATTGACTTTGTTATCGATGTTAGGTGAATATGGTTGATCGATTGGCTGTGTTATCGGTTCCATAAGATTATGTATGATATGTATATGATAGACCAATTAGTTATACTATCAGTCTCAAATGTTATGATTATATTTGTTAGTTTTTCCATCAATATTAGATGGATAAAATTAAGAAGTGTGTTTTTGATTTAAAGGTCAAAGTGAATGGCTGACTTTTATTGATATTGAATGTCTTGTCGAAATACGTTATGTGTGAGTTCAAGATTCAATTGTTTTGAAATCAGAGGTTTATAAAATACATGAAGTTATTTTAAATATAAAACGTTTTTCACTTTAAGTATATTTATTTGTAACAGCATGAACTCACGAGTTGTATACTGACCCAATCCTTTCAAACGTTTATTTCTCGAAAGTCTATTTTGATAAAAGACTGTAAAGAAGGTTTTAAGCTCTATTTTCCGCAGTAGTCTAGTGTAGTCTTATTGTATACAAATGTTTTAAAGCGCATTTAGACTCTGATAATTTATTTAAAAGAAGTCCCATCATTTGAATAAATATATAATTACATTTTAATTTGAAAGCAAAACATTTATAGTATTTTCAGGCTTGCTACTGGTTTCGGAGCAACCACTCCCATTCCCTAGCTCCGGTCTCGACTCGAGATTTCGGATCGTGACATGTCCCTATTTAATTCGGACGTCGAAGCCCAAACTTGTAACCCGCTAAGCAAACTGGGCCTTGAAGCCTACGATTGATGAAACCAAAAACTTCCAAAAGGGATTTCGGGATTGTTTGAACTCGGAATCAACTGCAGTTCAAATCATTGGAAACGTAGCAACGAGACGAAATTTTTTGTGTTCTGCCTGAAACCCAGTTCCGACCAATCCGACGATCAAATCGCATCGAGTGCTAGGCACTCCGCGGCGACGTTAAAAAGTATTCCTAACCTTGCATGTTTACCACCTACCCATGGGTACGTTGAAACTGTTTTCTCTCTTTCCAAAAACATGCCAAATTCAAATACTAATAGGCTAAAGGACTAATCACGATAAATTAGTAATCAAATCAAATCTAATTAGAAGTTGTATAGGTTATTCAAGATGACATAAAATAAAATCAATCTCACTTAAACATCTGATTATAGGTTTTATGCATGTAAACTAATCCAAACCAGCCATTATTCGACTATTTGATAGAAACCACCAGGGTTAAATGTATGCTTAGAAGTAAGTGCTATTTGCCTCAAATGTCGGTCCAGATCGAGTCATATGCGAGTCTACTTGTTTGCTGTTTTTCTAGACGTGTTTAATTTCCAGCATTATATCATGTGGATTGCTATTGTTTGTTGAGATGAGATAATCAAATATGTCTAGTAAATAAACTAGTAATTGATAAGCCTATCAGACGAATCTTGGGGAATTCCATGAACCAGGTCTTTTGGTCCGGCGTACAACAACCATACCCATAAACGAGTAAGGTTATCCAGTCGATATAAAAGGTATTTTCTAGTTGAACTAGATGGCGACTCTATTATTTTAAATCTTTTTATATCCGAAGTCATCCATAAGTCTGAGCGAGTGTGGTCCCCGAACCCCGCTCCGTTCATAATTGGAATGACAAAAATCTAAGGGTTAATTACATATAAAATCACCACCTTTGCACCATTTTGCAAAAATAACTCGACCTTTAAAAGGTGGCAATCGAGGGCATGACCTTTCATTTATTTTCAAAAACAACACAAAAATAATTTCCGGTGGTCGGGAGCTGATGTGGAAGCCTGATTCCTGCGTGGCATTCCACGTAGGACTCCATATGTGAAACAAACTGTTTCACATGTGTTGGGTGAACAATCAGCACGCTGCCGTTGTGCATCTCAGTAAAGGGGAAAGTTCATTTAATTTCCTTATTCACTTCAACTAAAAAAAACGCTACCCTAACTCATCCCAAATTAAAACCTAAAACTATGAATCCTAATTTTCATCGACGAACCCTAAATCTGCACAACATTCCAGCCCTTTCAAATGCCTTAGCTTCTACTAATATTTACTCATAATTGCTGTTCTTTCTCTACAAAAAACCAGAACTCTATCGTTTTCTATCTCCCCTAAGTTCTCTTGAAAATGTCTGTCACTGTGAATACTGTGGATGTTGATGATGATATCAGCCATAGCATGAACCGCAGCTCGAGTACTCGACACGCATGGTATATTCCAAAAAATCGATGCGGACATGGAATTGAAGCTAATGTTTACACCTCTTACTCTGAAAGGAACCCTGGTAGGAGGTTTTACCGTTGTCGTTATTATCGGGTAATAATTCTCATCTTCTTTATTTTCTCGTTGTGGTTGGCTTCTTTAATTTGTAGGGTGTGTTAATTTTCTAGTTAGGGTAACAGCTTGGGTTGTGTAGTATAACTGAACAAGTTACTTGTTATATTTGTTCCTTGAGTACTGCCGAATTTTGTTTCTTTAGTTCAGTTGTGTTCTTTTGCTGAAAGTTTAATGTGTTTTTAAAGTTCAGTTGTGTTCTTGTGCAGTTGTGTTCTTGTACCTCTTAGGTTGGCTTGAAATGTTGTATTCTGGATTTGCTAGTTTAAAAATTGGTAGTCTGAAATTTGTACATTTGGGTTAGAGTTTAATTTGATCTTAAGCTTAATTTTGACAGCAAGATGACTGCAAGTACTTCGAATGGTATGATCAAGAGACCCCGCAGCCTTATAAGGCTTCCCTGTTAAATTTGATATCAAAGAGAAAAAGGCTGGAGATACAGTTGACACAGAAAGCCGAATCAGAATTGAAATCGACCGAGAATACAGAAGCTGCGGTGAGGGCAATAAGAATTATGCAGACTCATCTGAGACAGTATGCCGGCACAGTTGCGCAAATGAAAAGGGAAATGAATGGATTGCAACTTGAGATGGACAATTTGAAGGGGATAAACAATAAATTAAAATTTCTCATTTGGGTAGTGGTGAAATGTGTGGTTCTTGTAGTTGTTATTTTCTTTAAGTATGCCACTGTTAAAGGCAATGTGAAATTCAAGTCTATTGCTTGAATTTTAGTGTTGGTATTTTAGAACTATAATTTGTTAATGATATGCACTAGGTCAATCATGTTTGACCATGTTTTGACTTTATCATTTTGTTATTTATTGATTGGCGATTTTTATCATTTTATATTAATGATTAAAATACTTGAATGGTTAATTCTTTCTAAGGTCATCAAGTATGTGACTTGATAGTAGAACCCCTACCTTTTATAAAAGAATTATATACCATTTATCCCTAGTCTTAATAGAACATTGAGACTAGTATGATGTTGACTGATGATTATATTTTACTAATCATGTATATGAGATAATAAGTCAAATCATAGGTGCCATTTGAGAAATAAGGCACTGGATGACCCACTATGAGAATACTACATAGATCACTGTCATAAGTAATTTTCATTACAGTTCTATTAGTATAATCCTTTGACCTTGAAATCATCATGGATTTCTACATAGCTATTTCATATTTTGATACAGTCTTACATTATCTTTAACAGGATAATTGTCACGACCCATTTTCATGAATCGCGACCGGCGCTAGGGTATGGGTAATGTAGTACCAAAACCCGTAGCTAGCCTTTCAATTAACAATATAAACACATAACCTGCAGAAAACCAATGCTCGGGGGCAACCGAGACTTCAGCCTAAATCTAGCAGTTATAATATTCAACGGTTAATATAACATGCTTATCCAATTCCGAAACTAAAATAGATTTATCATAAATAAACCAAAATAAATACATAACATGCCAGAGCAATATAACTAGTCAGACCAATCCGACAAACAACTGTAATAGTAATAAAGACGTCTAGTCAACTACTGCGGTCTAAGAATAAAATAGTTTGACAGTTTATCAAAATAAAGGAACCTCCGAGGAAAAGTAAATGCGGAGATCTCCAGACTCTCTCAGATCACAACCCTGGGAAAATTGGGAAAACAACGGGGTCAGATATACTGAGATGAGTTCATACCACTATTTACATTTATTAAGTGGAAAACCTTTAAAACGTTTAAAACATTTAATAACGATATTACAGATAATAGTTGGAACCCTAATCCACAATTCTAAATAATAATCATAATCCAATAGGCCTGGTCCCGAGAGCTGAGCTACACCGAGTTACCACTGACCACACTTATACCAGAGTCCCGAGAGCTGAGCTACACCGAGTTACTCTACCTGGTCCCGAGAGCTATGCTCACACCGAGTTACCACATTTCCATATATATACCTTACCCAGATCAATACCGGTGCGCACGCAGTCCTAATGATGCCCATTAGGTAGCACGTTCCAACTAAGAGCCATAATATAAAAACAGTTCGAAATATACGTACAGTATATATATTTAATATTAAAATAACAATTTACTTAATAAAGCGGTAAATAGTAAATATAAACTCACTGCTTGCTAATCCGCGTGAAATACCGGCAAGCAACTAACTCTGGTTCGCCTCAGAAGCACGAACAGTAGGCGAGTCTAGACAAATAAAATAATTATTAAAATCAGACCCTAACTCTAAAGAGTACTAGACACCACATAAGACTAGCACAATTAACACGTAGTAAATAAACAATCCAAAGTAACGCAAATACATCCAAAAGGTAATAAAGCCCAATTAATATAAGTCTATTGAGTTCTCACTTTAAAATCCAATTTATAAATATTATTTAATAACTTTAAATAATAAATAATTTACAAATAGTGGGTTTGCCGAGTTACCAATAACTACCAAGCTAACCTCACTTGTCGGATGACCCAAGTCTAATCCGACTCAAAACGTTTATCAAATATAAACCCGAGTTTATATTTATAAAACAATTTAACAAAATATTAATCCATTTTAAAAGCGGAACTCAATAACTTCAATTTCAAGTAACCCAAGTTACAACCCCCAAAACTTAGTTAAATAAGTCAAATAAAAGTTCAAGGACCAATTTGCACTTTAACCAATTAGGGACCAAATTGTACTTTTGCCATTTAGGGACTAAATTGTAATTTAGCTAATTTGATATCCAAATACAATTTAATTACTTCTGTTTATAATTAATACTAAATATAACGTTACCAATCAAAAACTTAAGTAAATAAGTTTTAAAAACATTTAGGGACTAAATTGTAATTTAGCCATTTTTTGACAAAACGACATTTGAAGGCAAATATAATTACCCGAGTAAATATATTAACTTAGATTATAAAAATATCGTTTACAATAAATCAATTGTAAGTTATAATGAAATTTAAGTTATTATCAAATAAAATAAACCTAAAGGATTTAATAGTATCAAGCCAAATAAGATGGTGACTTAACATGGCATTTATACCATCATCTTCAAATAAGAGAAAAAGAACAGAGCCATGTTCCTGCCGCCATTTCTCATTTGAAATAATCAAAACCGAACTAAATCTCATTCACTATATAACTAACAACTTAAACACTGAATACGAATCCAACATTCCCAATCCAATCATACCACCTTCATTCTATCTCAACAATTAAACACAACCAAATCACAAGAACTAACAAGAACCATTCGGCAAAACTCAAGATCATGGCATGACATAATTCAACCAAAATCTAATTAACCCATTAACAAGGATGCCAAACCATGAAGAAGAAACAAAACCTAAGCCTAATGCGTGAAGGAAACACAACAGCAGCAACCAACAATCAAGAACAGAATTTTAACAAAACCAAAGCGATAAACCGAACGGCAAAAGAACGAGATCAACGGCGTACCGTTAAGCGAAGCGAACGAATTGAATCGAAGGTAAACGAGTCTAGAACGCCTGAGATCAAACGGTTTCAGTTTCGATCTAGAAACGAACACACACGGATCAGAAAACCGAAGTATGTTCAAAGCTAAAATTCTGAAATGAAAATGGTTAAGAACACTTACCACGGGGCTGAGTTGGAGCAGATTTTGGAGGTGAAAAACATGAAGAGAAAAGAGAAGGATGGTGGCTAGGGCTAGCTGAATATGTAGAGAAGGAAAATGAGGAATCAAATCAGCTAAGAAGGGAAAGACATCAGAATGGTAACGGCAGAAATTAAGCCTCCTAACTGCCGTTACCAGTCTCGAACGAGACTCAGCAAAAATGTTGAGTTCTCGTTCGGGACAGCCTGGTCTCGTACGAGACCAGTGCAAAATTTGCACAGTCCCGTACGGGACAGGCACAGTCACGTACGAGACCGTACGGGAAAACATCAGGTCTCTTACGAGACCTGGTTAATTCCTTGGTTCAACCATTTGGTTGAACCAAGACCCAAGGGAGAAGTTTATTATGATTTTTTTTTTAAAACCGAACCGAAGATGAATCGAACCACAAAAATTTTACGAAACATCAAATACCCCCCAAAACACATCCGGAACCACGTCGGAAATTAACAAATAAAAATAAAATTTTACGGGATATTACATTCTCCCCAACTAATTAAAAATTCGTCCTCGAATTTAACACGACAAGTAAATCACATCAGAACAACACGTAACACAAGTAAAACTACAAAAGTCACAGAAAAACAAGATATCGCACCTCACGGAAAAAGAAAAGGATAGCGATTCCGCATATCCAACTCGGTCTCCCAAGTACACTCCTCTACAGAATGATTGCGCCAGAGAACTTTGACCATCGGAATCTCCTTGTTCCGCAATTTACGCACCTGCGTATCAACAATCTCAACTGGCTGCTCCTCATAGGACAGCTCCTGGTCAATCTCAACACTCTGAGGCACAATCACGTGCGAAGGATCAGAAATACACTTTCTCAACATAGAAACGTGAAACATCGGATGTACTAACGACATGTCTGGCGGTAAAACCAGACGATAAGCCACAGCTCCAATCCTCTCCGAAATCTCATAAGGACCAATATACTCGGTGCCAACTTTCCCTTGACACCAAAACGAACAACGCCTTTCATAGGCGAAACCCGAAGAAATACGAAATCACCAACCTGGAACTCAATGTCTTTCCTCTTCGGATCAGCATAACTCTTATGCCGACTAAAAGCAGTCTCTAACCTTCGCTTAATCAACGGTACCTTCTCAGAGGTAATCTGAATAATCTCAGCTCCCGAGAGTTTACGCTCCCCGACCTCCTCCCAACAGATAGGAGATCTACACTTGCGCCCGTACAAAGCCTCATATGGCGCCATCTCGATACTCGCATGATAACTGTTCTTATAGGAAAACTCAATCAACGGCAAATGAGTATCCCAGCTACCCTGAAAATCGAGAACACACATTCTGAGCATATCCTCCAACGTCTGAATAGTCCTCTCAGACTGACCGTCAGTCTGAGGATGAAAAGCTGTACTGAAATCCAACCGAGAACCCAAGGATTCCTGTAACGCTTTCCAAAACCTCGAAGTAAACACAGAACCTCTGTCTGAAACAATGGAAACCGGTACACCATGCAAACTGACAATCCTGTCGATGTACAACTGAGCCAACCTCGAAGCAGTATACGAAACTTTTATCGGAAGGAAATGAGCTGACTTAGTCATACGGTCAACTATCACCCAGATGGAGTCGTATCCCTGTCGAGTACGTGGTAACCCAACCACAAAATCCATAGCAATCCGCTCCCACTTCCACTCTGGAATAGGTAGTGGCTGCAGATAGCCAAAAGGTCTCTGATGCTCCAGCTTCACCTGCTGGCAAGTCAGACACTTAGAAACATACTCAACGACATCCTTCTTCATCCCGCTCCACCAGTAGGTACCCTTAAGATCATGGTACATCTTAGTAGAACCCGGATGAACACTATAAGCAGACTTGTGCGCTTCTTCCAGAATCTGGTCCCTCAAACCATCTGAATCCGGAACACACAATCTCGAACCATGTCTCAGAACACCATCCACAAAAGTAAATTCAGGATTTCCATCCTGCTGAACCTCCTCAATAATCCGTTTCAACTGTGAATCCTTAGCTTGTAAAGCTTTGATCCGATCAATCAAAACGGGTTGCACTTGCAACTGTGCTAACAAACAACCAGTCTGAGAAATCTGAAATCCATAGCCTGAAGCTATCAAACTGTGCCACTCTCTAACCATGGGCCTACGCCCAATCTCAGAAATATGAGCCAAACTGCCTGAAGACTTGCGACTCAACGCATCGGCTACCACATTAGCCTTACCAGGATGGTACTGAATAGTACAGTCGTAGTCTTTCAGCAACTCTAACCACCTCCTCTGTCTCAAGTTCAATTCTCTCTGATCAAAGATATACTTCAGACTCTTATGATCAGTGAAAATCTCACAAGTAGCACCATACAAATAATGTCTCCAGATTTTTAGCGCAAAAACCACAGCTGCCAACTCTAAATCATGAGTAGGGTAATTCACCTCATGCTTCTTCAACTGTCTGGAAGCATAGGCAATCACCTGTCCATGTTGCATCAGAACACAACCCAAACCAATCCGTGACGCATCACAATACACTGTGAAACCATCAATGCCAGAAGGCAATGCCAAAACCGGAGCTGTAGTCAAAATCTCCTTGAGCTTCTCAAAGCTCGCCTCGCACTTGTCAGTCCACTCAAACTTGACACCCTTCTGTGTCAGTTTAGTCAAAGGTGCAGATATTCTGGAGAAATCTTGCACGAACCGACGATAGTAACCAGCTAAACCCAGAAAACTTCTGATCTCGGTAACTGACCTTGGCCTTTGCCAATCCATGACCGCTTCAATCTTCTTCGGATCAACCTTGATCCCATCTTTCGACACCACGTGTCCTAGAAAGGTAACCTAATCCAACCAGAACTCACATTTTGAGAATTTAGCGTACAACTGATGCTCACGCAAAGTCTGTAGTATAGTCCTCAAATGATAAGCATGCTCCTCCTCACTCCGAGAATAGATCAAAATGTCATCAATGAAGACGATAACAAATTGATCCAAAAACGGCTTGAACACTCTGTTCATCATATCCATAAATGCTGCTGGTGCGTTCGTCAGACCAAAGGACATAACCAGAAACTCAAAGTGTCCATAACGAGTCCGAAAAGCAGTCTTAGGCACATCTGCATCACGGATCCGTAGCTGATGATACCTAGACCTCAAATCAATCTTGGAAAAACACTTCGCACCCTGCAACTGGTCAAACAGATCATCGATGCGAGGAAGAGGATATTTGTTCTTGACAGTAGCCTTATTCAACTGTCTGTAGTCGATACACAGCCGAAAGGAACCGTCTTTCTTCTTTACAAACAGAACTGGAGCACCCCACGGAGAAGTACTCGGTCTGATGAACCCGCTATCCAACAACTCTTGTAACTGGTCCTTCAACTCCTTCAGCTCTGCAGGAGCCATCCGATACGGCGGTATCGAAATCGGAGCTGTACCAGCAACCACATCAATGCAAAACTCAATATCACGATCAGGTGGTAATCCAGGCAATTCCTCTGGAAACACATCAGTGAACTCATTCACTATCGGAACACTATGCATATCACCACTACTAGTCTCCAAATCACGAACCACAGCAAGAAAACCCTGGCAACCCTTGCCTAACATCCGCTTCGCCTTGATGGCGGAAATCAGATTCTTAGGTGTCTCTGTCTTTTCTCCCTGAAAGGAAAAAGGTAGACCACCTGGAATCCTGAACTCGACTGACTTCCCTCGACAGTCAATAGAAGCATAATGGCGTGACAACCAGTCCATCCCCAAGATAACATCAAAAGAAAGAACGTCAAGTACAATCAAATCAGCACATAATTCTCTACCCTGAATAACCACTGGACACGAAAGATAAACAACGTCCACTACTACACCTTCAGACATAGGTGTAGACACAGCTAGAGGTTCACTCAAAACAGATGGTGCTCTACCCAATTTCCCAGCAAAACAAGTAGAAACAAACGAATGGGTCGCACCCGCATCAAATAATACCAAAGCATCAGTAAAAGAAATCGGAATGGTACCTTGCACCACAGCATTTGATGCACGCGCATTCTGAGGAGTAAGTGCGAACACTCTGGCCTGACCCTGCGGCTGCTGCTGCGAACTCTGTCCAGTACCATAACCGTTGGAACCTCTACCTCCGTTACCACGGCCACCAAAACCTCTGCCACCAGAACCACGGCCCCGCTGGCCACCAAAAGATGCTGCAGGTTGAGAGTACCCTACAGACTGTGTAAACGCAGGTCTCTGCTGCTGATAAGATGACTGCGCCACACTGGAGTTAGACATCTGCTGCCCAGATGTCGGACACTCCCTAGAAAAATGACCCGGCTGGCCACAAGTGAAACAACCTCCAGGAGCTAACTGGCACTGACCATAATGCCTACGTCTGCAATTCTGGCAGAATGGAATATTCGATCCACCACTAAACCCGCGTCCTGAACCACGGTTGCTCCCACTACTACTGGAACTGTACGGAGCACTCCTGGCACTATGCCTCCCTTTGTTGTGAGTCCGTCGACTCCCCCTGTTGGCCTGAGAAGAGCCACTGTAGTAGTTCCCACTACCATGCTGCACTGGGGCCTGCTGCCCCCCACTAGGAACGTCACTCTTTCCCTTCTGATTCTGGAAAGGGTCAGAGATCGTCCCAAACTGAACCATCGAATTCTCCATCCGCCGCGCACTATCCACTAACCGGGCAAACTCCATGTTTGTCCCTATCAGCAAAGGGAGAAACTCCGAGCCTAAACCCCTAATATAACGGTCGTTCACTCGCTCTTGATCGCCCTGTAGATCTGTAGCAAACCGCCCCAAACGTACAAACTCAGTAGTGTAGTCTGTCACCGATCTATCCCCCTTCTTCAAAGTGAGCAGCTTTTCTCTGAAACTCTCAGTAACCGAGAAGGGTAGATAGTAACCTCTAAACCTGATCACAAAATCAGCCCAAGGCAAAGTATCCATAACTGGCCTGATGTTATCGCGATACCAATCCTTAGCTGGACCCTTCAGCGACATTTCCACAAGCATCACTGATTGACGATCAGACGCTTGAATCCTCTGACTGTTGTACTCAAATTCCTCTAAAAAGTCAAGAGCATCACCAGTACCATCAAAAGAAGTCGGATTCAACTTCAAGTAGATCATCACCAACTCTCTGTCCGTCGGAATATGACCGACACCAGCAATTCCACCAATACCAGCTACAGCACCAACCTGAGGTTGCTGTTGCTGCGCTAACTGACCCAGTATATTACACTGATTCTGCAGTAGAGCCTGATTGTTCTGCATTTCGACAACGCCAGCCAAGAAAGTAGTGAAGTCGAACGCTTGCATATTTGGTGCTTGCTGCACCCCTGGTGCTTGCTGCACGTTCGGTGCCTGCTGCACATCCGGTGCCTGAACGCCTTCCGCACCACGTCCTCCAGCTCCACCTCTACCAGCACCAGCTCCTCTGCCTCTACCTCTACCTCTGCCAGCACCTCTACCTCTACCACGTCCAACATTAGCCTGAACTGGTGGTACGTTCTGATCGACTTCCATGGAAATCGCATCATCAGCCACAGCTTCTTGCTCTGCCGCAGCACGAGCACGAGTACGAACAACATTGTCCATATCCTAAGGATTGAACAAAAACAATTTAAATAACACGTAATTCATACCCAAGTATGAAACAAAACAAGTAAAGTTAGGATTTCCCGAGAAATCAACAGCAAATAAAACATTCACCCAAGTGAAATAAAATTAACATTTAACAGCATCAAATCAACAATAATGACTGACTCGACGCAATCCTATTGGTGTAGGCAGAATATTTTAAAATCAAAAGATGACGGTTTTAAAGACATGACAGAATCCTATATCTGCAGTAGTTCCTAAGACACAACCATACTTAACAGAGTAAACACATAGCAAGCAATGGCCTTGGTTTGAAACCAAAGCTCTGATACCAAGTTTGTCACGACCCATTTTCATGAATCGCGACCGGCGCTAGGGTATGGGTAATGTAGTACCAAAACCCGTAGCTAGCCTTTCAATTAACAATATAAACACATAACCTGCAGAAAACCAATGCTCGGGGGCAACCGAGACTTCAGCCTAAATCTAGCAGTTATAATATTCAACGGTTAATATAACATGCTTATCCAATTCCGAAACTAAAATAGATTTATCATAAATAAACCAAAATAAATACATAACATGCCAGAGCAATATAACTAGTCAGACCAATCCGACAAACAACTGTAATAGTAATAAAGACGTCTAGTCAACTACTGCGGTCTAAGAATAAAATAGTTTGACAGTTTATCAAAATAAAGGAACCTCCGAGGAAAAGTAAATGCGGAGATCTCCAGACTCTCTCAGATCACAACCCTGGGAAAATTGGGAAAACAACGGGGTCAGATATACTGAGATGAGTTCATACCACTATTTACATTTATTAAGTGGAAAACCTTTAAAACGTTTAAAACATTTAATAACGATATTACAGATAATAGTTGGAACCCTAATCCACAATTCTAAATAATAATCATAATCCAATAGGCCTGGTCCCGAGAGCTGAGCTACACCGAGTTACCACTGACCACACTTATACCAGAGTCCCGAGAGCTGAGCTACACCGAGTTACTCTACCTGGTCCCGAGAGCTATGCTCACACCGAGTTACCACATTTCCATATATATACCTTACCCAGATCAATACCGGTGCGCACGCAGTCCTAATGATGCCCATTAGGTAGCACGTTCCAACTAAGAGCCATAATATAAAAACAGTTCGAAATATACGTACAGTATATATATTTAATATTAAAATAACAATTTACTTAATAAAGCGGTAAATAGTAAATATAAACTCACTGCTTGCTAATCCGCGTGAAATACCGGCAAGCAACTAACTCTGGTTCGCCTCAGAAGCACGAACAGTAGGCGAGTCTAGACAAATAAAATAATTATTAAAATCAGACCCTAACTCTAAAGAGTACTAGACACCACATAAGACTAGCACAATTAACACGTAGTAAATAAACAATCCAAAGTAACGCAAATACATCCAAAAGGTAATAAAGCCCAATTAATATAAGTCTATTGAGTTCTCACTTTAAAATCCAATTTATAAATATTATTTAATAACTTTAAATAATAAATAATTTACAAATAGTGGGTTTGCCGAGTTACCAATAACTACCAAGCTAACCTCACTTGTCGGATGACCCAAGTCTAATCCGACTCAAAACGTTTATCAAATATAAACCCGAGTTTATATTTATAAAACAATTTAACAAAATATTAATCCATTTTAAAAGCGGAACTCAATAACTTCAATTTCAAGTAACCCAAGTTACAACCCCCAAAACTTAGTTAAATAAGTCAAATAAAAGTTCAGGGACCAATTTGCACTTTAACCAATTAGGGACCAAATTATACTTTTGCCATTTAGGGACTAAATTGTAATTTAGCTAATTTGATATCCAAATACAATTTAATTACTTCTGTTTATAATTAATACTAAATATAACGTTACCAATCAAAAACTTAAGTAAATAAGTTTTAAAAACATTTAGGGACTAAATTGTAATTTAGCCATTTTTTGACAAAACGACATTTGAAGGCAAATATAATTACCCGAGTAAATATATTAACTTAGATTATAAAAATATCGTTTACAATAAATCAATTGTAAGTTATAATGAAATTTAAGTTATTATCAAATAAAATAAACCTAAAGGACTTAATAGTATCAAGCCAAATAAGATGGTGACTTAACATGGCATTTATACCATCATCTTCAAATAAGAGAAAAAGAACAGAGCCATGTTCCTGCCGCCATTTCTCATTTGAAATAATCAAAACCGAACTAAATCTCATTCACTATATAACTAACAACTTAAACACTGAATACGAATCCAACATTCCCAATCCAATCATACCACCTTCATTCTATCTCAACAATTAAACACAACCAAATCACAAGAACTAACAAGAACCATTCGGCAAAACTCAAGATCATGGCATGACATAATTCAACCAAAATCTAATTAACCCATTAACAAGGATGCCAAACCATGAAGAAGAAACAAAACCTAAGCCTAATGCGTGAAGGAAACACAACAGCAGCAACCAACAATCAAGAACAGAATTTTAACAAAACCAAAGCGATAAACCGAACGGCAAAAGAACGAGATCAACGGCGTACCGTTAAGCGAAGCGAACGAATTGAATCGAAGGTAAACGAGTCTAGAACGCCTGAGATCAAACGGTTTCAGTTTCGATCTAGAAACGAACACACACGGATCAGAAAACCGAAGTATGTTCAAAGCTAAAATTCTGAAATGAAAATGGTTAAGAACACTTACCACGGGGCTGAGTTGGAGCAGATTTTGGAGGTGAAAAACATGAAGAGAAAAGAGAAGGATGGTGGCTAGGGCTAGCTGAATATGTAGAGAAGGAAAATGAGGAATCAAATCAGCTAAGAAGGGAAAGGCATCAGAATGGTAACGGCAGAAATTAAGCCTCCTAACTGCCGTTACCAGTCTCGAACGAGACTCAGCAAAAATGCTGAGTTCTCGTTCGGGAGAGCCTGGTCTCGTACGAGACCAGTGCAAAATTTGCACAGTCCCGTACGGGACAGGCACAGTCCCGTACGAGACCGTACGGGAAAACATCAGGTCTCTTACGAGACCTGGTTAATTCCTTGGTTCAACCATTTGGTTGAACCAAGACCCAAGGGAGAAGTTTATTATGATTTTTTTTTTTAAACCGAACCGAAGATGAATCGAACCACAAAAATTTTACGAAACATCAAATACCCCCCAAAACACATCCGGAACCACGTCGGAAATTAACAAATAAAAATAAAATTTTACGGGATATTACAATAATGGAATAGATTGTCATTGGATATGAAAGTAACTATGTGAGAAATGTGAGTGACTGAGAAGGAATTTGTCCTCATTTATTTGAGTAAGATATCTATGGGCCCCTTCAAGAAGATAGACTGAAGGAAATGCATGGCCATGCTAAATGAATTGATAAAGAGTTATCATTTTCAGTCTACTTAGAGTCAAGAAACTAATGATTGAATATTATAAGGATGACAGGACTATGCCTTATATTCAATCTGGATATCGAGTGACAAAGGGATTAAAATATTATTGTAAATGGTTAAATCGGATTGTCGATATTCATATAACTTGGGTAGTCATAATGTCTTGCTAGAGGCCACTTATGACTTGTGGGCTGAAATAGGGATTTCGGGCCTACTGCAAACGTTATATGAACCTACAGGGTCGCACACTAAGAACAGGCCCAAAACAGTTATGGGTTGTACAAGCCCAATGTGATTAAGTGATTAATTATTATATATATATATATATATATATATTAATAAATATATATTAATTCGAAATTAAGGATAAGTGTTTTCCTTTGTTTATTATTTTTTGAAGATAATAAATATAATAATTAATATATATGGATGATTATCAAAAAGGAGTTTTTGATAAACATAAACTTGTAAGAGTTGCAATGAGATTGAAATTCGAATTTGTCTCAAACTCTAGTGTTGTTGTATCACTATAAATACACATTAAGCAATTGGTTTGAGAATCACGAAATTCATTATTCACTAAATCACTAAAATTCAAAATTGCTTGTGAAGCAATAGTGCTAGCACACAAGCACTAGTTTTGGCTAACATTTGTTCGTGTGGATACTCGTAGAGGACGCATTATGTTGGAGGCGTTTCTGATCCGAGGCCAGGTATCACCAAAGTGAACCACCTCCTTCCTTCCTACATTGTTGTTGAATTCGACATACAAGTAAGTATTAATTTTGTAGTTAATCTATTTATTCAAATTACATGGATCTTGGTTTAGGTTTTAGATAAAAAAATTTAAAATTCCGCTGCGTTATGAACCTAGAAAATCCAACATAATTTAGTACGAAGCAAGGATGCTTTGAGGACTATAATTTAGTACAAATGAATGAATGTAGTACGATTGAATGTAGTTGTGCAAGGATGCTTGAATGTAGATTTTTTATGAATTCCTGAAATTGTTTTGTGTGTGTGAAATTCACAGTACTTGAGTAATTCTATTATGTAAAATTCATCTCTTCTTTCCAATATATTTGTCTCAATGTTTCCTCTAAAATTCATTGTTCTTGAATTTGATGCTTGATACAATTCCATTCATAAAATAATCAGCCGGTTAATTTAAAATTATATAGACAGTTAGTGGTTCATTCACAAAATAATCATTCGTTACACATCTAGAAGGTAAAGTAATCATTCATTCATAAATTAGCGCTACACCAAATATTGGTGTTATCGAACCAATCTGTAACGTAGTTGTACATAAAATACTAGTTTTATAAAACTAATATGTTACTTAGTTGTACCTATACTGAGGCGTTTAGTTCAGCACTTAGCAAAAAAATGACTGTACAGTCAGTCATTACATATGACATCCCAAAAAACAGCAGCCTATAATTTCTATTTACCATAAAAAACGTTTCCTTCTCGTAAAAGTACTTTCCTATGCTTTCTTGCGACGCAATGAAGACAACGCCTCGGCTAATTCCCCTTGTCTTTCCCCCTCGGCTAGCTCCTCTGATTGCACCTCTGCTGGCTCCTCCAATTGCAAATTTGTTGGCTCCTTAATTGCACCTATGCTGGCTCCTCCGATTGCACCTCTGCCAGTACCTCTGATTTCTCCTCGGCTTGAGCTTGAAACAGTTGGCATTGCGTAGGAAGGAGATGTTATTGTCGAAGCTGCTTCACTTGTTGTTGTGGGACGACTTCTGAGTTGAGGACTACCCAAAAATTTAGCCATTTTCTGGCCAGGCAGTTGTTCAACAAACCATAGAAACATAAAACATAACAATTCTACACAAAACAACACATAACAATTCAAGACCAAAGAACAATAAGATACCCTTTCATATCTGTTTCCTGTTTCCTCAATTGTAAGCATGCCATAACCTTCGCGAACCTGCAACCTCACAAGTAATTATTCATCAACAAAAGGATGTAATTTAATCAACAATATTATATTAACAGTAGAAGACAATGCATTTTTGTTATTTTCCATTTTGGCATTTTCTGTTTCAGTGTTTCTCCCGTGCTACATAGTCTGTTTGTGTAGACTCTCAGCTGCAATTTCTCAAGTACCGTTTATGGTGTGTCATGTCAGGGCAGTTATTAGAAACTATGCTAGAAATGCAGGAATAAACATGTTGTTGCAGCAGCAGGGTGCTATCTTATGGGGTGAAAACATCAGTTGGATCATATTTAGAAGGGTCAACACAGTACTCTAGAATTGTAAACATGTATTTCAGTGCTAGCTCTCACGTTACATATAACAGAAGGGTCAAATAAGCATCAAAGTCAAGTGTTAATGTACAATAGAAATAGCAAGCATCAAATTCAACAACAAACTAGCAACCTATTGAACAGCCGTCAAATCTTATCTAAGCTAGTTCCAGTTAAGAGACACTTGCTAAAAACATATACAGTCAGTTACTACAAAAACATAAATTACAAATTTCATTACTAACCTTTCAAAGCTCCTTTTGTCTGACTCGCTTCTCAAGCGAAGTTAATTTTAGAGGTCTCGTGCTAATTGATGGTTGTTGTGGGTCTGCTGGACTAGGATTGGTCTTCCGTGGTCGACCTCTTTTTCCCTGCAAAATAATTGAATGAGTAGAAGCCAGGTTTGGTGCCAGCTTAAATAACAAAAATAACAAAAGTAATTACCGGACGCTTTTCTACATTTTGAACTGGTGTATTATGTCGTTCAGGGCATGTCCATTGTCCATACGTATTGCAAACCTTACAAGTCATGAGGATGCCACGCCTTCCCAACCTTGAAGAGGTCCTGGTTCTCTTCTTCAGGTTTTCTCCTTCACATGTTTTTAGGCTTGTCTAGCATTTTCTTAAAGAGCGGTGGCTTAATTGGATACCCCTCTGATGAAGGCCATATGTTTTTACCGTTCATAGGCTCTAAACCAAACTGGTATGCTGCATATACCGATGAACAGAGTAATATTCATCGACGCAGGTAGCTGTATCGCCGCTCTTCTAGTGAATGGCTACACAGGCATGTGGACAAGGTAGTCTAGTAAGCTGCCACACCCTACATACATAGGTCTGATTCCTCATATCAACCACAAATCCATCTTGTCCCATCGCGATTTGGAATTTATCGTTCAATCCCGGCTTAACTTGACACAGCCTGCTGAGGTATTTTTGCTCTTCAAGCTTCTTCCTTATTCGAGAGCAAATGTGTAACACCCCGTAAATTTTCAGCATTTTTCCGACAAATTTTCCGATCGTTTTGAAGTAAAAATCAAAGTTAATGGTCTAGTTCGTGTTGGTTCGTGAGTGGGTTAATTTGTGGTTCAACCATTTAATATTTTAAAATCAAAAAGAAAAAAAAAAGAAAAAAGAAAAAATGTTAATTCTCGTACGAGACACAAGGTCTCGTACGAGACCTTTGCTTTCAAAGGCCTGGTCTCGTTCGAGACCAGGAATTTCGAATGAGACCCAGCCTTAAATGGCTGAGTCTTGTTCGAGAAAAGCCAAGCTCATTGAGCTTATCACCCGCCTACCTTCAAGCCCATTTTTAACCTAGATCCTTTCGATATTTAAAGACGTTTTCTAAACGGAAAATCTTCTCCACATTTCAAATAAACCCTAGACATCATCCCCTTGTTCATTCGCTGAGAAACGAAGCCGTAATCATCCCTCAAACTCTGCTGTTCGGTAAGTTTTCTTATTCCTTTAATTTCAGTTTTGGCTTTAGACGGCACTTCCGTATTCTTAATCGTTCTCTCTCGTTTCTAGATCGAAATCAATACCGTTTGCTTCCAGACGTTCTAGACTCGTGTACCTTCGATTCCCCACCTCGTTTTCGTTGAACGGTACGATATCGATCTCGTTTCAATCGCCGTACGGTTTACCGTTTTGTGTTTGCTTTCACTGTTCTTGAATTGGCATGTTGCTGCCGATGCTTGCTCTGTTCTTTGGCTATGATTTTGTTTTGTCACTGATCAAGATTAGCTCGGCATGTTAGTCGTTAATTAATTAAAATGTTTGTTTCGGTTGTGTGTTTATAGTATTCAATCTCGGCTCCATGGATGTGTTCTTGTTCGTCTTGCCACTATTACATGGTTTGTGATTTTGAGTTATTGTTAGGTTATGATTAATGAGATGGATTGATTGTAAAGTTTGATTAATTGATTATGTTTTGAGAGTTGAATTCTTGATTAAGAAATATGCAGTAATAAGGAAAAATGGAGTTCTGCCTTATGAATCTTAGGCTCTGCGGGTTGATGAGTTTTAAAATGGAAAAGATGGTCAATTGCTCAATTTGATTCCCAAGGTGTTTTGGTTAAAACAATTAAACCCTTAAGTTATACCGTAGCGTTGTTTTTCGATAATCACCTTTGCGATTGTTTTGATTATGATTAGTAAATTTATAAGTCATAATTAAGTTGATAGAATTACTCGGGAAATTATTTTGAGTTTTGAAATTTAAAGTGGCTAAATTACAATTTAGTCCCTGAGCGGTTTTAAAAACTTATTTAAATTAAGCTTTTGGTTAGTAATTTTATATTTTGTTTTAATTATAAACAAAAGCAATTAATTTGATTTTAAATATCAAATTGGCTAAAGTACAGTTTAGTCCCTAATTGGCTAAAGTACAGTTTAGCCCCTAAATTTTTATAAATTTAAAATGACTAGATTTTTGGATTGTAACTTGGATTACTTGAAATTGAAGTTATTGAGTTCTTCTTTTAAAATGGATTATTATTTTATTGAATTATTTTATAAATATAAACTCGGGTTTATATTGATAAACGTTTTGAGTCGGGTTAGACTTGGATCACCCGACAAGTGAGGTTAGCTTGGTAGTTAATGATAACTCGGCTAATCCACTATTTGGAAATTAATTATTATTTAAAGATTATTAAATAATATTTATAAATTGGATTTTAAAGCGAGAACTCAATAGACTTATATTAATTGGGCTTTATTACCTATTGGGTATTTTTGTGTGTTCTGGTTTGTATTATTCCGACGTGCTATTTGTACTAGTCCTATGTGGTGTCTAGTACTCTCTAGAGTTAGGGTCTGTTTTTAATAATTATTTTATTTGTCTAGACCCGTATATTGTTCGTGCTCCAGAGGCGAACCAAGATTAGTTGCTTGCCGGTCATCTCGTGGATTAGCAAGCAGTGAGTTTGTACTTACTATTTACCGCTTTATTAAGTAAATTGTTATTTTAAATATTAAATATATATACTGTACGTATAATTCGAAGTGTTTTTATATTATGGCTCTTAGTTGGAACATGCTACCTAATGGGCATCGTTAGGACTGCGTGCGCACCGGTAATGATCTGGGTAAGGTATTTATGGAAATGTGGTAACTCGGTGTGAGCATAGCTCTCGGGACCAAATAGAGTAACTCGGTGTAGCACAGCTCTCGGGACTCTGAATATGGTAAAGTGTGGTCAGTGGTAACTCGGTGTAGCTCAGCTATCGGGACCAGGCCTATTGGATTATGTTATTTATTTAGAATTGTGGATTAGGGTTCCAACTATTATTCGTAATACCGTTATTAAATGTTTTAAACGGTTTTAAAGGTTTTCCACTTAATAAATGTAGATTTAGGCTGGATTAATGGAAAGCATGTTATTTTAAATGTCGAATATTATAACTGTTAGATTTAGGCTGGATTCTCGGTTGCCCCCGAGCATTGGTTTTCTGCAGGTTTATGTGTTTGAATGGAATTGAAAGGCTAGCTACGGGTTTTGATACTACATTACCCATACCCTAGCGCCGGTCGCGATTCATGAAAATGGGTCGTGAGTCGCGATTCATGAAAATGGGTCGTGACAAAATGGAATCCTCGACACTGCTCATATGGGTAACTTGTTGTGCATTCTCTCCATTAAAGAACATCGAATTTCCTCGAGCATATCGATGACATGTTTCGCTCTTGCCTTAACAATGTAGCCATTGAAATTTTCAGCTACAATTTTATCGATTATATCAGACTTCGGCCATTCCCTCAGGAACACTTTGCAAAATTTATGTCGTCCTCGTCGCATGAAGTCATTATAATCTACCTTATTTTCTTCTTTCATTTCAGCCAACCCTTTGTCATGTGCGACTTGATAAGTACTTCGGGCCACCTTCAAAAAAAATTTCTTCCACTCCTGACCCTTGAAATCTTTCTTTCAGTTGCAATAGATATGCCTTGCACAATTTCGATGTTCTCCGTGTGGAGCAAGCTTGCTTATGTCATTAGGCAATCCCTATAAAAAACACAATAATTTAATCAAACTCAATCACCACCAATATCATTACACTAACAAACATACTACTCCAAAAATTACCAGAATTCAGAACTCATCTCTATTTAGGAATTCTTAGACATAAAATTAAATCAATAAAAATTAGGGTTAATTCCATAAAAAATCATGACCTTTACACAAAATTTCATTTTAATCACGACTTTTAAAAGTTGCCATATAAAATCATGAACTTTCATTTTTTTTTCAATTCTATCACCAAATCCATTTCTTGTGTATTTTTGCTGACGTGTCCACTAGAATCCGGCGGATTTAAAAAAAATGAAAAGTAAAAATATACCGAAAAACTAATCGGTGATAGATTTGAAAAAAAAATAAAAATTCATGGTTTTATATGACAACTTTTAAAAGTCTTGATTAAAATGAAACTTCGTGTAAATTAATCCTAAAAATTAACAACATCTAAGAGCAATCCAACATTTAATCAAATTCACCATTTTAATCAAATTCAGCATTTAACTCAAATTCAACAGTTTACGTTTTGTTAATGAAGCTCCACCCATTGTCGTCTATGATACCCAACTCTTCAAACAAAATTTGTAGAAACTACGTCCAATATTCTTCGTTCTCAGACTCCATAACCGCCCAACATATAGGGAACATCTGATTGTTTTCGTCCTTAGCAATAGCAGATAGCAATGCTCCCCCAAGAAACGTGTTTAGGAAGCAGCCATCAAACCCTATTATAGGCCTACATCCCTTCATAAACCCTTTCCTCAAGCCACTAAAGCCCACATAAAACCCCTTGAATGTAGTGTCATCGTGAAGTATAAACTCAAACCTGCCATCCGGATCGACTCGCTTCAACTCTATTATATAGGACTGCAACCTCGCATAGTGGTCAACCACAAACCCTCTAAGCAATTGTAATGCATGTCCGTTGGCTCTGTATGCCTTAGAGTTTGTAATTTGCACATAATACTTGTCCATTACATCGTCAATCAACACTACAGCCGTCAAGTTTGGATTCCTCCAAATTTTGTCCCAAGTATTCAGTCGCAATCCAGCCATATGAGGCTTGTCTATTCTTAATCTTCCTGTTGCACGTGTGCCCAATATTAACCCTTTTGATAGTAAAGGAATGTGTCTTTCGATCAAACCTTGCAAACAGCCTCCAAGTGAAATTATCATCGCAATGCCTTTCAACTTGCTTTTGAATCGTTCTTATGTTCCTCAAATTGTACCCGTTCAAAATGGCCCATTTTGTAATAGCAGCTGCACACTCTTTTGAATCTATAAAACCATTCCAGCTTTGAATTTCAAGTTTTTATGATCTGACTTAGGATCATAAATAACAGCCTACTTCTTCCTACGCCTCTGCTCGCCTGCACTTTCTCCCTCCTCGCTACTGACATCAGAATCCACATCGCCATCAGACGTAGCATACTCACTTCATTTTTTGAATTGCCTTTTTGGCTCAAAACCATGGCATTACTGAAATCCACATGTTTCTCTGGAGGAACATAGTTTTTAAATCAAGTCTTGCTCTCCCTCGCAAATTTGTACTCTTCATCATCAGAAAGATCACCATCCGAAAGATCATCATTGGTATCACTCTCTTGAACCGGCAAGTAATCGGGATCTTCAATTTCTGCATCTTCAAAATAGCCTTTAATGTCACCATATTCTGCCCCGAGAGTCCCATCAACCACATCAGCCCCGACAGCAGGATTCACATCAGCCCCGGCAGCGGCAGCGGTAGTCATATCAACCACATCATCCTCGGTTGTAATATTTGCACGCTTTGGAGTCCGGATAATCACATCAGCCATGGTTGTATCATTTGCACACTTTGGAGTCCCCACAGTCAGATTTATGGCTTTGGAGTCCCGACAGTCATATTTTTTCGTTTATTCGATGTCCCGGTAGTGGCATTTGTAGATGTTGCAGCCTTAGCATTCCCGGAGGTAGCCGCATTCTTTGCCAATTTCCCTACAACATACAGTTGCACCATACCAAGTTCCTTTGCTTGCTTGGATGTCATTAAGTCCACGGCATGCTCTTGACAATTAAACTCCTGTAACCCACAAGCTCCGTAGTCTCGATAATACAATACATACTCCCGGTAGCCTATCTCCTCCAAAAATCCAGTCAAGTCGTTGTATCCCACTTTCGCAGGATCCAAGTTGTGACGAATCACAAACACGCCACCCAAATAAAAAGTCTCCCCCTTCGTCACTGTAATAGCGCCACCATGATTAATATATACAGAAACTTCCATTCTGCAAAGTAAACACCACAAATTGATTACAACAAAAACACAAAAATAACAGCATAATTCATTTTAGTAGTAGACAACTTTAGTCAACTTAAAACATATTTTCAAAGTTATAAGGTATGGCCAACTTATCCATCTGATATACTGAAAGAATTCAGAACCATACTTTGAGCATAACTGAGCTTCGGGCTTTAGCTCATGTTGCATAGACATCACACTCAAAACTTAGAATTAACATTTCATTTTAGAACTTGAGAAAAAGGTTACAATCATAGTAATAAAATCCTGGTATTCTACTGTAAGCAGTTTATGCCTTTATTTTGACAGGCGCATCAGTAAAACAACATTAGATTTCAGTTCTGTAAAAAAACGAGGAAATTCAAATATTATATGAAACATGTCCATTAAGTTGTCTACTAAAATTAGGTTTCAGTTCTGGCCACAAACTATGGTTTTAAGTTGAATAAATTTGTCTACTAAAATTAGGTTTCAGTTATGAACACAAAATAGGGTTTTCATTACCACTTCGCAAAATGAAATTACGGAAATACAAACACGCAGAATTCAAAAAACGAAGTAGAAAAAGTTCAAACAAACATACCTTTTCAGAGCGATCCACGCCCACCTTTTCAAAACGATCCACTTCCACCAACGGACTCGAAGCTTGATGATTCAATGATTTACAGTCGAAGAATTTGAAAGGGTTCGAATGTTGTGCAGATTTAGGGTTCATCGATGAAAATTAGGGTGCACAGTTTTAGGGTTCATAATTTGGAAGGAGTTAGGGTTCCATCGTTTTTTTTTAGTTTAAGTGAAAATGGAAATGAAAGAACAGATTCAGCATTTGTGAGATGCAAAACGGCAGCGTGCTGATTGCTTAGCCAAAAAGCTGTCATTTTGCGCTTTCATTTTAAACACATATGAAATGGTTCGTTTCACATGTGGAGTCATACGTGGAATGCCACGCAGGACTCAGGCCTCCACGTCAGTTTCCGACCATCGGAAATTATTTTTGTGTTGTTTTGAAAATAAATGAAAGGTCATGATCTCGATTGCCACCTTTTAAAGATCGAGTTAGTTTTAAAAAATGGTGCAAAAGTGGTGATTTTTTATATAATTAACCCAAAATTTAATATAAAAGCTTTTGTATAAAAGTGATATATTACATGGGCTTCTAAATGAATTTTGCCTAATAAATAAACAAATTGTTTGGTTAAGGTCTTAGATAGTGGAAAAGAGATAGACGAGAATCAAATAATTATGTTATAACAAATAAAACAAGTTGTTTGGTTAAGGTTTGCAGTGGTGGATAAGAGAAGGATGAGTGAGGAGAATCTAATAATCATACAAACAAATAAAAACAAGTGCATACGTAATAAAATAATGGAATCAAGATCTAGTCACCTTGGAGAGCACATAAAAAAAGCGGCATTCAACAATGTATAGCTAAGACTTTAGTTTTTTCTTTCTTTTTTATTATAACTAAATAAATAGTATATTAAACTCCCTACATCATTGAACTTATCTATAATTATAAAAAAATTTAATAGCATAAAAAATCATGAAGTTTAGCGGATTTTGCAAGTTTAACATAAAATTTCAATTTCGACAAATTAATACACCAACTTTTAATTTTTTGCAATTTTAGAACCAATCAATTTTTCTGAAAATTGATGATGTGTACACAGAAAAACCACTTTCCAGCGTCCACATCAGCATTTTTCTAACGGAAAATTGATCGGTGCTAAAATTGCAAAAAATCAAAAGTTGATGTATCAATTTGACAAAATTGAAAGTTTATGTTAAATTTGTAAAACACGCTAAAGTTTGTGATCTTTTACGCCATTAAACTTTATAAAAAAAGATATTAAATCTTATTTTGTTATAAAAAAGTCACTAAATTATACTCTTTGTTATAAAGGGGGTTCACTCATGTAAAACAACGTCATTTTTGCTGACGTACATACTTCAATGACCTTTCTATAATAGAAAGCACTGTTTTAGAAACCAAATCGGACCGGCCGATTCGACAGGTTAAACCAAAACCAGTTGGCTGTCTGGTTGTTTAAGTCCTTAGAACCAGAAATTTGGTCCAACCAGTTTGGTCCGGAGTAAACCGGTAGAACCGGATTGAACCAGTGAAACAGAACCGGATTAGACCGACCGGTTCAACCACACATACATATTTTTACATATTTTTAGAAGCTATATAAATCAAACTTTTAATTATATTGCCTTTTTATTTTTTTTATTTGATGTTTTTATTCTAAAATCAGTAAAATCAATTTAATGGTGTGATTTTTTATATGATTCATTTGGTAATAAATTATAATAAATGAGTTCAAAGTGGTAAATTTTAATATTTAAGTCAAATACAAATAGTTGTTTATTTCCATATTAATTAGAATTAAATTTAACTAATATATGAAATTCTAATTATTTTTTAAATAATTACTCCCTCCGTCCCGTTTAAGAAGGGACATATCCCATTTTTATTTGTCCCATCTAAGAAGGCCATATCGTGTTTTCTGTGCCAATTTATGTTGAACTTCTACTTTTATCCCTTTAGTTATTTCAATATGTATTAAATGCAACTCAATTTACAATAAATCTATACTATTATTAGGAGAAACTACACTAATAAATAGGGGTAGACATGACAAAATAAAATATTGTCTTATTTTATTAATTTTTGTGCAAAACTCATTTGTCCCTTCTTAAACGGGACGGAGGGAGTATAAAAGATTATCTAAGGAATGACTATAAATTGAGAGTTTAAAATGGTAAACTTGAAGCAAAAATCTCAAAAAAATTTAGATCATTAAAAATTAAAGAACAAAAATAGAAAAATAAAATTCATTTCAAAAATAGACATAAATTAAGAATCAACTGATGTTAAAAAAGGAAATTTAATTTTGAGATTTTAAGTGGGTTTATGAGGTTTTTAAAATTTGATAAAAAAAAATAAATTTATTAAGTTGGATTAAAGAAATCAAAAACCAAAAAGTTTATACAACATAAAAGTAAAATCTTGTTAATAGAAAAAAAAGAAAATAATGAATTGATGGATAACGAATTCTATTATAAGTATAGTGGAGCCGGGTTGTACGAAATTCATCCTTCGAGCTAAAAGCCAGATAATACGGGTAACTAAATCTGTGAGATTCGCCTTGACCGAAGGAGTATCTGAATCCCGAAGATAAGGCAGAATTCCTGAAGATTCGGATAAAGCGCGTCTTCTAAGGGATTTGCCCAAGAATCAGATCTACGAAGTATCTCTCTTATTTGGACATAAACTCCAGCTTAGGAAGATAAGCTTATTCAGGAAGATATTCCTGAATAAGACTTCTACTTGAATAAGAAACATCTTTCCTATTCAATATAAAACCCTACTAAATAGGAATCACTTTCCTATTCGAAGTCCATAAAGTATACATTCAACTACTATATAAAGAGTTTGAGGTGCCTAGACAGACAATTACATTCATATACAAAAAACGATGCTCGAGCCAATACTGACTTTAGCATCAAAGAGTTAATCGGACAACCACCGTCCGGTTACCTTGTACCCTGTTTTGCAGGATTAATCACCGGATCAGAAGGCAGGCTCCATCAATTGGCGTCGTCTGTGGGAAAAGGCTCAAAAACTTCAGACTAGAAGTTGCTTTTTCTGAACTCGAAAACAAAATTCTCATTGAAGGAATGACTTCTGACGGATCAAACCTCAAGAACAAGCAACCAATGGATCCAAAACACTATCAACAAACACCTGAGGTGATAAACATCACCGGACACCCTAGCTCGAGTACGGTAAAGGCATCCGCTCTCACCAGAAACGATGGGCACGATGACGCTGGTGGGAGTAACACTAAGGGAACCCCTTTTTCCACTCCCTAGTATCAAACTAACCATGTTAGGGGAAGCAATCCCATCGCGCTACCTGACTTTGGAGCAAATAACGAGCAAACACCAACACGGTAACTCTAGATGTGTACCATGAAATCCCCAAAAAGATGTTGGAAGCCTTCCAAGCAAATCTAGACAAAGATGGCCAATGAAGTCAGGCGATCAAACGACAACCATGATGAAACCATAAAAATAATGAGAGAAAATTTCAGCCCACCTCATGCTCGACGGAGACAGAGAGCAAAGAACATAAGGAACCCGAGCTACCAAGGACCGACCAGAGAAGGAGATGAAGGGAGAAATAATGGTGAACAAGAAATTCTAGAAAACCGAGACCATAGGAAGAAAACCAAGGGAACGCTGCTAAAAATGGAGAAAACCAAGACGATGCCCGATGCAGACTCAACTCCAAAAGGGAAGAGAGAAGAGATAAAGAAAAGGAAGATGCCCCTGCAAAAAGCAAAAGGCAAGAAAAAGACACCAGAAAGGCGCAATCCAAAAAGAACTAATAAGATAAGGGCGAATCATGTGAATCCCCCCAGAAAAGCAATACCATGTACGTAACAGAAGAGTATTTAGAGGAAAAAATAGCTAAAGCCCTGAAGAAGTTGAAAGCTGAAGAATTGGACATAGACGAACTAAGAATGAAATGCTCGCCCCTATCAGCGGAAATCCTGAAGGAAACAATTCCTTACAATATGAAGATGCCCATCTTGCCAACGTTCAACGGAGAAGGAGACCCGAGGGACCACACGTCCAGATTCATAGCAACGATGGTTCTACTGAGCATCTCGGATGCAATTTTATGTCGAGCCCTCCCAACCACCCTGACGGGAACCGAGCAGAGATGGTACAACAAGCTCAAGCCGAGATCAATCAAGAATTTCGCAGCCTTGTCAACCGAATTCCTCAATAGGTACCTAACTAACATCCCATCCAAAACAACAATCAGCATCCTGAGATCCTGTATCCAGGAAGAACGTGAAATGCTGAGAAGCTACATCGAGAGATTCAATAAATAAGTTATGAAAATAGATAACTTGAATGTCGACATGGCAACCGAAGCGCTAACGGAAGGAACTCGATTCGGAATATTGGTAGACAAATTGTTGGTCGACAAGCCAACCACTTTTACAAACCTGATGGGGATCCCCAGAAATATTTTGAGCTGGATGAGGGGTGAAGAGCTATCAGATGAAAAGAGGTATAGGGAAAGAACTCGAAAGAGAAATCGAGGGAGAGACCCAAATAAAGATTAGACGACTGACGTCAAAGACCGGAAGAAAGCAGACGATCGCCCCCCAAAGCAGATATGAGCCTAGGATCGACCCAGAGACGACGAACGCAATTACACGCCACTAAACACCAGTAGGACAAACGTCCTCATGTGGATTAAAGAGAACATGAAAAATGTGATATGGCCACCAAAAATGAAAGCTAAGATCAGGGACACCAGAAAATTCTGCAAATTCCACGATGAACATAGGCACGAAACTGACGAATGCAGAGACCTAAACTAGAGATAGAAAGGACGATAGACTCGGGCTAGCTGAGAAAGTATATCGTCCATAAACAAAAGAGTAGCGATAAAGGGGAAAAAGGAAGCCGAGATGACAAACGCAAGGAAAAAGAAGAAAAAAGACCATCCAAAATCCTAGGAACGATACATATGATCAATGGAGGAGGCCACAGCAGCTCAACCATCAGAAAGAGACAGAGGAAAGAAGTGATGAACATCAAAGAAACTAATAAGCGTATATTTTACGTTATTTTTAGGTCATTTATTTACTACTTCTTAGTACTTTATTATGTAAAATATACGCTTATTTAGTTAATTTTACTTGTTTGGTATTTTTTATGAAATATGTAAATAATTGATCATCACTCAAAGAAGATATCAAGATGATTGAATCAAGTTATCCTTGGAAATGAAATAAGTGAACCATGATTCACTCAAGATGTTTATGGAAGGACTTGCTCCCCACTCCACTCTATATGGAAAGAAGAGATCCAAAGCTTGATCATCACTCAAATTCCATAAAGAGAAGAGGGATTCTCAACTTGGGCTCCACTCCTACCAACTCTATAAATAGCTTGCATTTGTGTAGAGAAAACACATCTTTTGAGATCATACATTTTGTAGTTTACATCTTAGTTCATAGACAAAGCCATTAGAGATAGTCTATTTTAGAGTTTTGTTTATCATTTCTACTCTATAGTTTGGGATTATTACACAAAACATGTCGGGATTCTCGAGTTATGGTACAACAATCATTGAGAGATCAATTATTGTTGTGTTCTTGTTAATCATGAAATTTATATATGTCATTATTGAATTTCCTTTAGATATGAGTAGTTAAACCCATTTTCGGGAATTATTAATTGGACTTATGTTTATTTGATCATATTGGGATTTTGAATTGTTGTTAAAATTGTGTGTTGATTAATGCTCTTAATGCTTGAATGTATTTTGGCCAATTCATTCATTGTCCTATGTTTTAATTCTGACTTGAAAAAGCTTAATTAAAATAGATCAGTTAATCAACAACGTATGAGCTAATAACACGAGAGTGAGTTAATGAATACGTGTTCTTGAGGTTTGCTTAATAAATATCATTTAATCACTTGATTAGGTTTATTATAACACGAGAGTGAGTAATTTGCCTATTAATTGGTTATTTGCATGTTTTTATCTATAACGGCTTGAGAGAGAGAGTTATAGATTCATTAGACTAGCATGAACCATAATATGACAACATAATACATAACCCATGAGTTTAATTACATAAATAAAACTAATAATCCCTGATCTTTCATATTATTGTTCAAACCCATTTTTATTAAAAGCTTAAATTTATGCTAAATTATATTTGTTTAATTGCAATTTTATTAAATTAAAATCACTTCAACCAAATTATCCTTTTTGACTATCCAAATTGAGTATCTTAATTGGGTGTATTTAGTTGCTTTCCTTGTGTGTATGATATCCGGATTTCACAGTCTGTATTACGAGTTGACACTGTGCACTTGCAGCATTTTTGTCACGACCCGATTTCCGCTTAGAAACTCGTGTCGAGACCGGCGCTAGGGAATGGGAATGGTTGTTCCGAAACCCGTAGCAAGCCTAGGAAAAACAGTAAAAACTTTTCGCGTTTTGAAAACATAAAAGGTTTCAATTTCTTTTCGCAAGTATTTGAAAACCTTCAATTAAACGTGTAATCAAAACCATGCCATCGCATTTTTGGACTCAGGGTAATACATGTATACTGCACACACCTTGACACAACCCTGCCCAAAAACAATGCCAGCGGTGCAAACCAGTTATCCTGTCAAGTAACTGGTTTAAGCATGCCACTTAATTAATCACAAGGCTTTTATTAAAACCAGGTTTCTTATAAACAACTGGCAAAAGCCCTTTTTATAAAAACATGCCTTTGTCCCAAAATGATACTCACAATAGTTTCATATCAGAGTTTAAACATTTACAATTGAACTACTGTTCGGAGCTAGAACTACTCTGCAGCTCTAGAGTGACCTTTATTTAGTTACAACTTCCAGAAAAAGAATTGGAAGTCTTGTCACGTCAAAATATCATTTACCTGTGAAAAGGGAAATCAACGGGGGTCAAATATGAGTGAATTCACATAGTTACTCAAGCATATTAATAAAAGCAGAAATCGCATGTAAACACACTTTGTGCAGCCAAATAACCGATCCAAATGAAACCCTAAGAGAAACCCCATTTGGTTAACTGTGATTAATGTCACAGTTCGTGCTCTCTTGTTTAACACAGGATGAAATGTGAACTCACATTGTCACAATCATCTTATCTCTGTGTAAGGTTTGCTGGGCCGTAAATTAAATTACTGGCTCCCCAGGATAACCTGTTAGGTCTTGGCCGCTTTGCAAGCATCTGGCCAAAGAACCCAACTAGTATGCAATGCAATGTCTTATTAATACCGGTGATCACACAGTTCTATTGTTGCCCAATAGATAGCACGTTCCAGTGGATCTATATATTGGTTTCAAATCGACTCTATGCAATGCAATTTCAAACACATTTTTAGTTATAAATGTTTTGGCATCAATATTCAAAAGTAAATATGCGAACTCACAAAACCGTTATCCACAAAACAGTTCTCGTTCACCCTCTACTCTCCTGGTCCAGTAGCTTGCTTGCTCGTTGGATCTAGTTAGAAAACAATTGTTAAATACAATTGAAACAAGAATTCTAACTTAAAGAGTAGACTTTCTATTGACATTACTAACATGTAACATATCTATTCTATACTCATATTCGATATCAACTCATAGTCCTCTTAACTATTAACCACTTTGATTAATAGAGGACCCAATTAAAACATCTCTATGTTTTAATTAATCGAACTCCCTTAATTGTCCTAGTTCTTTTAATCCTTTAAACGTCCAGGTTTAAGGTTTAAAGTCCATTTAAATCATCCATAGTTCGACGATTACTTCCGTCGAAAGTTAGGGCAAAAAGCCCCAAAACACTCCCCCCTTCGAGCCATGGCAGCACGATCGTGCAACCCTGTGCACGGTCGTGCTGCCTGGTGCACGTTCGTGCACCTTGGGTGCACGTTCGTGCACCCAGGCTAGTGCACGATCGTGCACTTGGTGCACGGTCGTGCACCATGGCTGGTGCACGTTCGTGCACTATAAGTGCACGTTCGTGCACCAGTCGTGCACAGCCCCGGGAAACTCGATTTCCCGGGCTTTCCGACGTGCTAGAACGCCACTTTTCGATCCTAAACACATATACAAACACCAATCTATCCATTTCCGCTATCGGAACGTAAAATCATTACGTATACGTTCGATTCGATACGGTAACCGTTATATATTCGAATATAATCCATTTTCTATATAACCAAATTCAAAATAACGGTTATAACTTCGATTATTAATGGATTACCGAAGAAATTTGAGTTAGAAACGAGAAATTGGATCGAAACCGTCGAACCTACCGTCGCCGTCGCAATCGCCGAAGCTTTCTGTGCCTAAACCTAAGTTTTAGGTTTTCTGTAGCTAATGAATTCAATTGAATTCATATTGATATATATAGTTTGGCTAAAAGCCAAACTAGTCCCTAGGTATTCACGCGTTACTTTAACCCAAATTCTTAAATATTCGTCCGTAACTAAAACGGACAACGAACTCCAAATTTTATGAAATTTTAACCACGAATTCCATAATTCGTAATTAGAATAAAAACATAATTCTTATTCTCACGGGACTTATATTTTATTTTTAATAAATCATTAAAGATTTATTAGGGCTAAATTAGACCCACTTAATAAAATTTCTATCTCCAAATTCTATAAAATTTTAGGGGTAACTTTCTAAAAATATTTTGTGAATATTGACTCCAAAAATATTCACACGGGACTTATAAATTACCCTATTTTAATTTATAAGCATTTCTTATTTCCCGTTAGTTAAAATATAAATATCCAATTTTTATATTTTAACTTCTATAACTATTTTATATTTCCGGAGATACTATAAATTAAATTTATCCTTAAATTTAATTTACGTTCTCCCGGTCCTATAAATTATTCCTTACGTGGAATAATTTAATCCTTTAATTTTACGGGGTATTACATTCTCCCCACCTTATTAAAATTCGTCCTCGAATTTCAATAAGAACTACGTACCTTGTAAAAACAGGTAAGGATATCGCTGACGCATATCCGCCTCCGTCTCCCACGTACACTCCTCTACAGAATGATTTCTCCACATCACTTTCACCATAGGAATCTCCTTAGTACGAAGTTTCCGTAGTTGAGTATCTACTATCTCAACAGGCTGCTCTTCATAAGAAAGTTCTTCATTAACCTCTACAGTTTGTGGTTGAATCACATGAGAAGGATCTGCGATATATTTTCGCAGCATCGATATGTGAAACACCGGATGAACTTGTGACATATCTGGCGGTAAATCTAATTTATATGCTACCGCTCCGATGCGCTCTATAATCTCATAAGGTCCCACATACCTTGGAGATAACTTGCCCCTCTTTCCAAAACGAATAACACCCTTCATTGGTGATACTTTCAGAAAGACATAGTCACCAACTTGAAATTCTATCTCTTTTCTCTTTGAATCTGCATAACTTTTCTGGCGACTAAAAGCAGTTTCCAATCGTTGCTTAATTAATGGTACCTTCTCTGAGGTAATTTGGATAATCTCTGCTCCTGTCAATTTTCTTTCTCCTACTTCCTCCCAACAGATAGGAGATCGACACTTACGACCGTATAATGCCTCATATGGAGCCATCTCGATACTGGAATGATAGCTGTTGTTGTATGAGAACTCTACTAATGGCAAATACACATCCCAGCTACCTCCAAAATCCAGTACACACAGTCGAAGCATATCTTCCAAAGTCTGAATAGTCCTTTCAGACTGTCCATCAGTTTGCGGATGAAATGCGGTACTAAAATCTAACCGCGTTCCCATCGCTTCTTGCAAACTTCCCCAAAATCTAGAGGTAAATACTGAACCTCTATCTGAAACTATTGACACGGGAATTCCATGTAAACTGACTATCTTGTCAATATATACTTGTGCCAATTTCGCCGCAGTATATGATATCTTAATAGGTATAAAGTGGGCCGACTTCGTCAGACGATCCACTATAACCCATATAGAATCAAAACCTTTCTGCGTCTTAGGCAATCCAACCACAAAGTCCATTGTAATCCTCTCCCACTTCCACTCTGGTATGGGTAGGGGTTGTAAAAATCCATATGGCCTTTGGTGTTCAAGCTTAACTTGCTGACACACTGGACACCTTGCTACAAACTCTGCAATATCTCGCTTCATTCCGTTCCACCAATACATCTCCTTAATATCTCTATACATCTTGGTAGAACCTGGATGAATACTATAAGTTGATCCATGGGTTTCCTCCATGATCTTCTGCCTTAAATTTTCAATATCTGGTACACATAATCTGGTACCATACTTCAGTGTTCCGTTAACAACACTGAAGTCTTGACACTTTCCTTTCTCTACCTCCTCCATGACACGCTTTAGTTGAGGATCTTCACCTTGTAGTTCCCTAATCCTGTCGATTAGAGTTGGTCGCACACTTAATTGGGCTATCAAGCTTCCAAGATAAGAAACTTCAAACCTAATGTTCTGACTGAACATCGTATAGATCTCTTTGATCAATGGCTTTCGCCACTCTGTTGTAACGTGTGCTAAACTTCCTGCAGACTTTCTGCTTAACGCATCAGCTACCACATTAGCTTTACCCGGATGATACTGTATAGTGCAATCATAATCTTTAAGCAACTCTAGCCACCTTCTCTGTCTGAGATTCAATTCACGTTGATCAAAGATATACCTCAAACTTTTATGATCTGTGAATATCTCACACGTTGCACCGTACAAGTAATGTCTCCAGATTTTCAACGCAAAAATTACTGCTGCTAATTCCAGGTCATGAGTAGGATAGTTCACTTCATGCTTTTTCAGTTGGCGTGAAGCGTAAGCTATTACTCGTCCATGTTGCATTAGAACACATCCTAAACCAACTCTTGAAGCATCACAGTAAACAGTGAATCCTTCAATACCTTCAGGTAATGCTAGCACTGGAGCTGTCGTTAGACACTCCTTCAGTTTCTGAAAACTGTTATCGCATTTCTCTGTCCATTCATACTTTGCATTTTTCTGAGTTAACTTCGTCAATGGTGCAGAGATTTTTGAGAAATCTTGCACAAATCTTCTGTAGTATCCTGCTAAACCAAGGAAACTACGAATTTCAGTCACCGAAGTTGGTCGTTTCCATTCCACAACTGCTTCAATCTTCTTTGGATCTACTTTGATTCCATTTTGAGACACAACATGTCCCAAAAATGCCACTTCTTCTAACCAAAATTCACACTTTGAAAACTTGGCGTATAACTGATGCTCCCTCAATGTCTGAAGAACTATGCGCAAATGATGTGCATGCTCCTCCTCCGTACGCGAGTAGATCAAAATATCATCAATGAAAACAATTACAAACTGATCGAAGAAGGGTTTGAATATCCTATTCATCAAATCCATGAAAGCCGCTGGTGCGTTTGTCAATCCAAATGACATAACTAGGAACTCGTAGTGACCATACCGAGTCCTAAAAGCAGTTTTCGAAACATCATCCTCTCGGATCTTTAACTGATGGTATCCTGATCGCAAGTCAATCTTAGAAAAGTACCTTGCTCCTTGCAGTTGATCAAACAAATCATCAATCCTTGGCAATGGGTACTTGTTCTTGATTGTAACTTTGTTCAGCTGTCTGTAATCTATACAGAGCCGAAATGATCCGTCCTTCTTTTTAACAAATAAAACAGGTGCTCCCCATGGTGAAACACTTGGTCTGATAAAACCACAACTAAGTAGTTCCTCTAGTTGATCTTTCAGTTCCTTTAACTCTGCTGGCGCCATTCGATAAGGAGGTATTGATATCGGTTTGGTACCAGGAGTTAACTCAATACAAAACTCTATCTCTCTATCTGGTGGTAATCCCGGTAATTCGTCTGGAAAAACATCTGGATACTCCATTACCACCGGTACATTCTGTACAGTTCCTTGAGCTTTCTCTGTATCCAACACAATAGCCAAGAATGCTTGACATCCTTTTCTCATCATTCGTTGAGCTTTCATAGCTGAGATTATGCTAGCAGTGGATTTTAATTTTTCACTTTGAAGTGAAACCACCTCAATTCCAGGGGTATTGAATGTCACTAACTTCTCGCGACAATCCACACTCGCATAATGTCGAGCTAACCAATCCATACCTAATATAACATCAAATGCTAGTACTTCTAGCAAAATTAGATCGGCAAGCAACTCTCGTCCTTGAACATTCACAGGACAAGACGAATAAACTATGTCCGCATCCATACTTTCACCCATTGGCGTGGCTACTGATAATGGATTTTGCAAGTAAGCGGGTTGCTTTCCCATCTTAATCGCAAAACTCGGTGAAACAAATGAATGTGTTGCACCCGGATCAAATAATACTAAAGCATCCATAGAAGCTATAGTAAAAGTACCTTGCACAACTGCATTAGAGGCTTGAGCCTCTTGTGGATTTAGTGCAAACACCCTGGCTTGACTCCCCTCCGCTTGAGAGTTCTGACCAGTACCTCTTCCCCCACCATTTCTTCCTCCACCTCGATTATTACCAAAACCTCTTCCTCTCTGGCTAGTAAATGTACTACCAGTTTGACCTTGCCCAGATGCCGCCGGAAACATAGGTCTCCGATGCTGCTGAAAAGGTTGAGCAACACTGGCAGCAGACCCTTGTGCTCCTGACATCGGACATTGTCTTGCATAATGGCCTGGTTGGCCACAAACAAAGCACGCTCCTGGAGCAAGGTGACACACTCCATAGTGTCTCCTCCGACAATTCTGGCAATATGGAGTTAAAACTCCAGAACTTCCTGAGCTACGTCCACTTGAACTAGCTCCAGGGGTATTGAAACGCTTATTACTCTTCCCTTTAAAATTTTTACGTCGCGGTCAAGTAAAACCACTTGGATTAAACCACATTTGTGTATTGGCTGTCGCACCAACTTGATCACTCCTTGTCGACACTGGTGCAGTAGAATTTACAATTCTGCCAAACTGTACCAACGAAGTCTCCATTTGACGTGCACTGTCTATCAGCTGGATCAAATCTCGGTTCACATCAGAAACAAGGCTAATAAACTCGGGTCCTAAACCCTTGATAAAACTCGCATTCGCCCTTGCTGGATCAGCCATCAAATCAGGTGCAAATCTTCCCAACCTAGTGAACTCCGTCACATATTCTTGTACTGACCTATTTCCTCTTCTCAAATTCAGCAATTGATCACGATAACTCTCGGTCACAGAAAATGGCAGATAAAATTCTCTGTACCGATTAACAAACTCTGCCCAGGTCATTTGATTCATCGTAGGTTGAATCATACGTCGAAACCAATCTTTTGCTGGTCCTTTCATTGACATTTCAACTAACAAGATTGACTGTCTCTCGTCAGCCTGTAAACGTCTAGCATTACGCTCAACTTCCTCAAGAAAATCCAATGCATCGCCTGAACCATCAAATTCTGTTGGTTTGAGCCGCATATAAGCCAAAACACTGTCTCTATCGACATTTGCACCAACACGCTGTTGTTGTTGCAATAGTTGCTCCCTATGCATAGCCTGATTCTCCACTTGGTTAGCCTGCATAGCTGCAACTCCAGCTAAGAACTGATTAAAGTCGAAGCCTGGCGCGTTAGGTTGTTGTGGTATCCCAGGAGCCTGAACTGGTTCCTGTTCCTCCACAGCTTGACCTCTAGCTCTACCTCTAGGTCTACCACGCCCACGGCCTCTACCTGCTACGTTGGCCGGTTCATGTTGCCCTATATGCACAGACGACTCATCATGAGCCTCTTCAGGTGCATCTCGTATCATCGCAGCTCGACCACGAGTTTGCCTTTGGTCAGCCATCCTAACCAAATCAAACCACACTGCAATCAAATGAAGAACAACAAATACAAATCCAACATGAACACATATAACCATCTCAATGGTCACACCTCACGTGCTCATGCGTATCACAATATATAACTCATATCCAACACATTCTAAATTCACAACCTAAGGAAAAGCTGAATATTTCACAATTAAATGATGACATATCAAGGACATGACTCAAATCCTATTGCTGCAGTAGTTCCTTAGACTCTACTATTCAAGTATCGGCAATGTTACTGTAGACATTCCAGTTCTACAACATTGCTCTGATACCAACTTTGTCACGACCCGATTTCCGCTTAGAAACTCGTGTCGAGACCGGCGCTAGGGAATGGGAATGGTTGTTCCGAAACCCGTAGCAAGCCTAGGAAAAACAGTAAAAACTTTTCGCATTTTGAAAACATAAAAGGTTTCAATTTCTTTTCGCAAGTATTTGAAAACCTTCAATTAAACGTGTAATCAAAACCATGCCATCGCATTTTTGGACTCAGGGTAATACATGTATACTGCACACACCTTGACACAACCCTGCCCAAAAACAATGCCAGCGGTGCAAACCAGTTATCCTGTCAAGTAACTGGTTTAAGCATGCCACTTAATTAATCACAAGGCTTTTATTAAAACCAGGTTTCTTATAAACAACTGGCAAAAGCCCTTTTTATAAAAACATGCCTTTGTCCCAAAATGATACTCACAGTAGTTTCATATCAGAGTTTAAACATTTACAATTGAACTACTGTTCGGAGCTAGAACTACTCTGCAGCTCTAGAGTGACCTTTATTTAGTTACAACTTCCAGAAAAAGAATTGGAAGTCTTGTCACGTCAAAATATCATTTACCTGTGAAAAGGGAAATCAACGGGGGTCAAATATGAGTGAATTCACATAGTTACTCAAGCATATTAATAAAAGCAGAAATCGCATGTAAACACACTTTGTGCAGCCAAATAACCGATCCAAATGAAACCCTAAGAGAAACCCCATTTGGTTAACTGTGATTAATGTCACAGTTCGTGCTCTCTTGTTTAACACAGGATGAAATGTGAACTCACATTGTCACAATCATCTTATCTCTGTGTAAGGTTTGCTGGGCCGTAAATTAAATTACTGGCTCCCCAGGATAACCTGTTAGGTCTTGGCCGCTTTGCAAGCATCTGGCCAAAGAACCCAACTAGTATGCAATGCAATGTCTTATTAATACCGGTGATCACACAGTTCTATTGTTGCCCAATAGATAGCACGTTCCAGTGGATCTATATATTGGTTTCAAATCGACTCTATGCAATGCAATTTCAAACACATTTTTAGTTATAAATGTTTTGGCATCAATATTCAAAAGTAAATATGCGAACTCACAAAACCGTTATCCACAAAACAGTTCTCGTTCACCCTCTACTCTCCTGGTCCAGTAGCTTGCTTGCTCGTTGGATCTAGTTAGAAAACAATTGTTAAATACAATTGAAACAAGAATTCTAACTTAAAGAGTAGACTTTGTATTGACATTACTAACATGTAACATATCTATTCTATACTCATATTCGATATCAACTCATAGTCCTCTTAACTATTAACCACTTTGATTAATAGAGGACCCAATTAAAACATCTCTATGTTTTAATTAATCGAACTCCCTTAATTGTCCTAGTTCTTTTAATCCTTTAAACGTCCAGGTTTAAGGTTTAAAGTCCATTTAAATCATCCATAGTTCGACGATTACTTCCGTCGAAAGTTAGGGCAAAAAGCCCCAAAACACTCCCCCCTTCGAGCCATGGCAGCACGATCGTGCAACCCTGTGCACGGTCGTGCTGCCTGGTGCACGTTCGTGCACCTTGGGTGCACGTTCGTGCACCCAGGCTAGTGCACGATCGTGCACTTGGTGCACGGTCGTGCACCATGGCTGGTGCACGTTCGTGCACTATAAGTGCACGTTCGTGCACCAGTCGTGCACAGCCCCGGGAAACTCGATTTTCCGGGCTTTCCGACGTGCTAGAACGCCACTTTTCGATCCTAAACACATATACAAACACCAATCTATCCATTTCCGCTATCGGAACGTAAAATCATTACGTATACGTTCGATTCGATACGGTAACCGTTATATATTCGAATATAATCCATTTTCTATATAACCAAATTCAAAATAACGGTTATAACTTCGATTATTAATGGATTACCGAAGAAATTTGAGTTAGAAACGAGAAATTGGATCGAAACCGTCGAACCTACCGTCGCCGTCGCAATCGCCGAAGCTTTCTGTGCCTAAACCTAAGTTTTAGGTTTTCTGTAGCTAATGAATTCAATTGAATTCATATTGATATATATAGTTTGGCTAAAAGCCAAACTAGTCCCTAGGTATTCACGCGTTACTTTAACCCAAATTCTTAAATATTCGTCCGTAACTAAAACGGACAACGAACTCCAAATTTTATGAAATTTTAACCACGAATTCCATAATTCGTAATTAGAATAAAAACATAATTCTTATTCTCACGGGACTTATATTTTATTTTTAATAAATCATTAAAGATTTATTAGGGCTAAATTAGACCCACTTAATAAAATTTCTATCTCCAAATTCTATAAAATTTTAGGGGTAACTTTCTAAAAATATTTTGTGAATATTGACTCCAAAAATATTCACACGGGACTTATAAATTACCCTATTTTAATTTATAAGCATTTCTTATTTCCCGTTAGTTAAAATATAAATATCCAATTTTTATATTTTAACTTCTATAACTATTTTATATTTCCGGAGATACTATAAATTAAATTTATCCTTAAATTTAATTTACGTTCTCCCGGTCCTATAAATTATTCCTTACGTGGAATAATTTAATCCTTTAATTTTACGGGGTATTACAATTTTTCTCAACAGAAACCCACATTGCCACTGGTCATATTCGACGTCGAAGACTATGAGCATGTAAAAGCCCCTGTAATATCCTGTATTTTTATAAGCCACATGTAAAGATTTTCTTAGCCGGAAATACGTAAATTAAATTTAAACATAAATTTAATTTATAAGTATTCCTCAAGATATATCGTAATAATGAAAGTTTAAAATTTAAATTGGGAATTTAAATTTTAATAAAGGGAAATGAAAGTAACTAATAGAACAGAGAATACGACTGAGTGTCGCATATAAAAATATATTGATAATTAATATGTAAATATACCACTATAATTGGAGAGTTTATTATTTCGGATAAAATCTCGAAATTAAAAATGTCGAAACTCGGAAGTCTCGACGTGTAATTAACAAATATAAGTTATGATATATATATATATATATATATATATATATATATATATATATATATATATAAAATAAAAAAATACAAATGTGAGGAGGTAGGTGAGTGGCGGCCAAGTAAGGCAAAATGTCCACTTTAATCCCTAAACTTTTACTTCAATTAGTTTTTAATTATTAAATAATTATAAGTCCCGAGCGAATAATTTTGGTATCATTATTCGTGAAATATTTTTAAGAAGCTACCGTCAAATTTTTATGAAATTTGGACGAAGTAATTTTTATCAAGTGGGACTAATTTGGACCGAGTAAATCTTTCTGGATTTATTAAAAATAAAATATAATTCGGATACAAATAAAAATTATATTTTTATTCGTTTTATATTTTATTGGATTTTTGGATAAAATTTTGTGAGATTTGGAATTTGTTTCCGTTTTAGCTGCGGACAAATATTTAAGAATTGGTTTAAAGTGCATGATTGAGCTAGTATCAAATGGTACTTTAACCAATTTGGAATTCAATAAATAGGGGGAGAGGGGTACGCCATTTCGCTCTCTGTAAGATTTATTTTGACGTGCCTGTTAGTTCTATTGGCGTGCCTGCTAGTTAAAAACGGTACGCGCGATTTAGATTTCGTCGATTTCTCGATTCCGACTCTGATTTCTTCGAGGATCTGCATGTATTCAAGGTAATAACCGCTAATTTGAATTCGCTTATCAGTAATTTGAGTTATAATTAAAGTAATATCGTCGACCATATCAAATCGATTGAATTAGAACGATTCGATGTTGCGATTGCGAATTAGGATTGGTTGGATTGTGTTTAAGTGTTTTTACCAAAACTTTTGCGTTGAAGCACATCGGAATAGCCCAGGGTATCGCCCCGTGGTTGTGCGAACGCACAGCTTGTTTGAGGGTTGTGCGATCGTACAGGCCCTGTTGTGCGAAAGCACAACTCAGTTGTGCGAACGCTCAGCGATGCTGATGTTGGGGGCGAAGCATTTTCGCCCTATTTCGAAAAGTGTGTTTGATATTAGTCCAATCAGACTCTTTAAAGTGAACTAGGACGTTTTAAAAGGTTAAAACGTTTATGAAAAATAAAAGATATTCGGTTTATTAAAACAACGTTGTGTTTTATTAAATCCCTACGTTAATCAAAGTGATTAATGCTAAAGGACTATATGTCTATACCGCGAGAGGTGTAATTAATTGAATGAGTAGTTCAATGTTGAGATTTATTATGTGTTTGTTTATAGAGTCGTCTATAAACATTAGTTTATTGAGTCTATCGTTTATACGATAGGACTAGAGTTAGGCATTCAATGTCTAATATTATTTTGACATTTGAATTTTAATTAGATCCGACGAGTAACCTATATAGCGAGACAAACAGCAACTTGTTTGACTAACAAGCTTGCTTCGAGCATACGTTTTTGAAAATGGGGACGACATTTTTGTGAGTTTTACTTTGTGGGTTTTACTTTTGAATATTTACATTTAAACTGTTTTGAATTATAAATCGCAATAGTAAGATCCATTGGAACAAGCTTCCTATTGGTTGTCAATAGAACTATGTGATCACCAGTAGTGTTTCTTGATATGAGCTTGTGTCTGACGTAGAGGTCATTTAAGTCAGTGGGCGTTGGAAGTGCTAGCGACCCTGACTTAATAGTCTGAGACAGAAGTAACGGTTACGGTCACAGGTAACACTGTGATGGCAGTTTCATGGTTACGGTCCAGACACCTGGATTAGACGGCAGTGATTTAGTTCACAGTCTAAGGCTCGAGTCATATAGGTTGAGACCTATACAATAGTCTGCCTTGTAGGATTTCATATAGATCAATTGATTGGTAATATTTTACATATACAAATGTTTTATGTATTTGCAATTTTAATATTCAATTATAAAATTGTAGACTCACTCAGAAATATTTATATTTTTGACCCTCCCGAATGTTTACCTTTCATGTTATGAATTACGAGGTCAGACTTCCATAATAATTTTGGAAGTCAATGTCAACCATATCTCTAGAGCTGCAAGTAGTTGGGTACATGGAAGTATGTCTTTCTATTTACAGCAGTTCAACTTATTTTAATAAACTCTGATTGAACTACTGTATATAATATATGTTTGAAAAGCTTCGTGTTTTTAGCATTTTAGAATTGTATTGGAAACAGAGCGGGTACGTCATATGAGATTGATGTTTGGGCTCTGGCCTCTTGAAATACAATTGGGATTTTATGAACCCGTTTTCAGAAATATATTTTTGTTAAACGAGAAAAGGTTTAAATGGTATTTTCTAAAAATAGATCATACGTGAGATATGGTCTTGATTCGAGAAAAATTTATAAAGGATATTAGGCTTGCTACGGGTTTCAGAGCAACCGCTCTCATTCTCTAGCGCTGGTCTCAGCTCGAGTTTCGGGTGGAAATCGGGTCGTGACAAAGTTGGTATCAGAGCAATGGTTCTCGAACTCGAGAATTTAAAAACATTGCTGATACATGATTTTGAAAAACATGGTAGGTGTCATAGGTACTCATAGGAACTACTGCAGCATATAGGATTCGAGTCATGTCTCCTGCACATATTCTTATGTTTCGTAGGTTCTCAGCCTTCCCTTATGAGATATAGGACTGCGACATATGCGTGCATGTGGTCTAGACGAATCGATATCGATGCTTGAATATCAAGCATGGAATAACATGAAGTTGCTGTCGAAGTCATCCGACAGCAGTACAAGAGACAATTGATGGAAGAAGGGTCTTCTTCGGCTAATGACACCTCGATCCCAAAGCCTTCGGAGTATCTTTTTGATAGGCGCCTCTATCTGTATGCGGAATTCGCTGCTGATAGATCCTGCCCGGTGTCCTCCTTCCCCCGCCGCCTTCCGACCCGCGACAGTATACAATGACAACTTTCGGACACTCATGCCCGATCGTGAGACTGCCTGTTGAACGTCCGATGGCGTCATGGCACCTTGCTCCGACCTGAGCTATGTAACAACGAGTCTCTGCTTGGGAAATTCTTACTCCAGTTGTTCCAAGAGTCTTTGTTAGTTGAACCCCGTCCAGTAGACTCCCTGTTTCGCTCATTTCCTTCATCAGCTGTTTGATCGGGATACTATTACCTAGGTTCCTAAACTTGGAATGGATGGCGGAGCATAGGTGGCAAGCAGTTATATGGATACGGTGCTTTACCCGTGTGGATTCAGAAAAGTGGAGTAGTTGTGGAGTAGTTGTGGAAGAAATCTTACTGGTTACAGAGTTTAGGGTCAGGAAGAAACTTACAAAACTAAATGATATAACTTGTTATGGTTATTTATTTAAATGATTTTAAAAGCATGATTGTACCTAGACATGAGATAAATGTGTATAATTGTCACGACATTGATAGAAATGCATCACTACATCCATAATTAACAGAAAGAATAATAAAGGAATACATGCATCAGTAGAACATGCATCACTCAGTATGTTGTGGCAAGTCTTTGGGGATGAGAGAGCTCATCACCCAAATGCACAATTATGCAGATGTTCTAAAAATGAGTTTTTAAACAAATTGTTTTGAAAAAGCAACTGAAGATGATTGAACCATTTCAAATAAATTTGTTTTTCTTGTAAGTATACCTAGACTATAACTTTGTAACAAAAGTAAATACTCGAGATCAAGTAGTAAGTGATTCTCGAGGATGCAACATAAGCATACAATAGTGGAAGTTGGATAATACAATTGTGACTAGATAGTACACAGCTAGTTATAGTTAAATGAACTACAACATGTATCCGGATAGTAATGAATATCCGAATTACGACAAGTTAGGGATATAAGTATCCTTAAATAAGATTTACAAGGCATTATCCCCCGAGACACTAGGAGTGAGAAAGGAGGAATAGAACCTACTGATCGAGCAGTGATTAAGACGTTGGGAATATGCAATTTCTCACTAGCGATTAGTACAACTTGAGTTTACAATGACTCAAGAAAAGGGGAAGATATACGAGTCAAGGTATATAAAGATAGTGTATTGATGAAGCGAGTTTCAGATGATGCGTGAAAACTGACAGGGTTAGTAAAACCCTGATATCTTTTGATTGAATCATTGGATCAGTTTGATTTTGGAATATGATATTCCTAAGACGGTTACCTAGAGAATAACTGTTGCTATCTTCGAACAGAGAGGTAGACGATGGCTGTTTTTGAAAGTAACGATGGGAAACTTGCGTAAATTTTGGTAGTAAGCCAAAAGTGCAAGTGATGAAGGTATGAAGTATAGAGTTTAATTAACTTAAGATTATCAATGTAGCTCCATATATATGTAATGAAATTGAAACTGTTGGGAAACAGTGGTTTTAAAATGTGAAAATTCCGATAACAAGGCCTTGTGATTATGAAATCTTGGCTGGCTGGTAACGGAATATACATGTAGAGTACATATATTTTGAATGTCGGGCCAGAAATGTGTAAATTATGGCCGACTAAAAGTAGAAAATGTGAAATAAGCATTTTATTCTAATATGAATGTTTTGAAAACGGAGTGAGAAGTTGAAAATCAGTTAATTAAATGTAGAAATAGGTATAGAGCATTGAGAATGACTCTTAGCTGCGAGCAAAGAGGCTATATATATAAGGTTAAGAGATAACATGTAGCGGTAGTCAGATCAAAGATGTAAGGTCTGAGAATGTTATGCATTAGAATGAATGGCAGATTCTGATTAAGACATAGTGTGAGGTAAACAATATGATAAGAGTAGATATATCCAGATAAAAGCTCCGCAATAATGAAAGAAAAAAGGCTATAGACCCGTAAAGGGACGCAGCAGATAGTAAAGGTATGTAAGGAGATAAGGAAGTTATATAGAAAGTAACATCGTACGTAACGAGTTACGATGAAATAAGCGTACGAGTGTAAGGTAAATTGCTTATTAAATGGAAAGAGGATGGACATAGAAAACAAGTACAAAGTTTAAGAGCTTATATTAAAGAATTATATAAGCTATAAATGCAGAATAAGAAGAGAGAACATAAGTTGCGACTTGTACGTATCGATAATGTGAGTAACATAGAAATATTTTATCGATACGTGCAACAATGAGTTTGACTTTACCTAGCTATGATGTAAGTAAAGTCAATCATGTAAGCTCAATTGAGATTGAGATAAAGTACACTAACAGTGAGGTGTCAGTAGTAGACATAATTATAAGAGTGCAAACGAGTATTGCACGAAGAGGAATAAAAAAGTATAATAGAAATGCGTCTCACACGTTTGTAAAACGTGGACACGAAAGAGGTTATGATACAACCTATCGTAAAAGTAGCATAAGTCAAATATAATAAGTGGATTTGCAGAATGTAGTATGAGTACTACTAGTTCTAATGTGGACATGGAGTGAGCGAACACTTCAACTGTTCTTATTATGAGATATATAAGAACAAGGAGTCAAGTTACTTTTGTATTATTTATGAAAGTGGTGTTAATGGACAATGAGTCTGTGTGACTGATAGAGGAAGGAGAAGCACAATGTGTGCGACCAGTGTTATAAATTCTGAGAGAGTGACAGAATTAAGTTAAGATTTCAAATGTAAGTGACAATTTGGAAACACTAGAAATCTTAGATGATATCTAGTTAATCTGAGAAAGATTCAAGTGGTTAACGAGTGGAAGTAACCATTATGGTAAAAGAAAGTAATAATTTCTTGAGTTTCACAGTATCCTGTGAATATTGCTTGCAAGATTTTTCAATAATCTTTGCATCGGCAATGGAATTCAATTAAGAAAGTGCGAAGGTTGATTAGGTAAATCAACGCAAGATAAAATGCGGAGATATGTTATGGTATAACATGATTGAGATATAGAAAATGTTCCTCAATGATTGAGAAAGCACGAGGTAAATTGTTAATGCATGATTAGTAATTGACAATAGTTATAGCTGCATCGAAAGTTCAAAGACACTAATAGTGTAATACGACGTGCAAACTATTTATGATGATAAGAGATATTGTGATAGGAGTCAAGAGACACTACTTGCATGGTACGATGTGTAAGATACGTACGAGTTGGAAGTCAATAAAAGTTGAATCTTTGATATAAGAAGAATTGCATGTAGAGATTATGTAATCTAACTGTAAAATTAACAGTTAGTGGATTGTAAATCAGAGTAGCGCAGTGAAAGTGTGGAGGTTTGCAGAAATTATATGCATACTACACTACTTTGCTAGCGATCATGCAACATATTGTCAGGTATTAGACGTAAGGTCTCAAACCTTAGAAATCTATTGGCTCAACCAAGTATGATACCACTATGAAGTGATTAACCCAGTGAGAGTATAAGTTAGATATACTTAACTAGAGTATGTGCTAGATGTAGAGCAGCAAAGAAAAGTTTGCTATTTCAGTATTGTAAGGGAATACGGAAACATGACGATAGATTGTGTGAACCAAACATGTATAGTCTGAGTGTCGATATAAAGTGTTTTGTCACAATACCACGAAAAGGTGTTATGGTGTCAAAGAAATGTATCGAGGGAACAGTATATAGAAAGAGGTGAAAAAGATGATAATAAAATGTCTAAAGGACTAGTAGTCGAACTGGAATGCTAGTGACTATACAGATTTTGGCAACTATTGCAAGAACTCGAATGGAAATGAAAAGAGGTGCCAAGGGATTTTGTAGTTAAAATACCTAAGTATCAGAAAGTTTTGACTCACTATAAGTGATTATGGACAGTATGAGAAAGATCATACGTTTCGTACTCTCAAGACTTTGGATATAACAACAAGTTGATGAGAGTCTAAACGATAAAGATGAAGTCTAAGGTTAACTAAAACTTATGAGAAGTTTTAGATTAACGATTAGAAAATAGTATCGCTTGTTGCCATAAATAACAAACTACTTAAAGGGGTAAACCCAATAGTATGATAAGGTATTATGAGATCAAACAATTGATCTCCTTTGTTTTAAGAAAAGTGAAAGAAAGAGAGGCTATAAAAGATAGAAATCGTGTAAGTATATATGATTGAACAGTGGTAGGACTTACACTTCGTTGATAGACGAAGAACATTCAGTCAAAGACACTGATTCAAAAAGGAATACGTTAAAGAGTATAACCAGGTTATAACAAAATGTGGAGTGTTAACTCCAAGTCATGATGAATCATGACATGACATATAAGAATATTGCATGAAGATGCAACTGACGAGCTTGCGTCGCGACAAGTATTTCGTGTATCGTACACAAATACTGTAAGGATAGAGCTTAGGATCTACCTCTAGTAGAAATAAGTTTATGCTATATAAGACATAAGGATCGAGGAATGAAAGATGTTAAGGGTTAACAGAGTTATGTGGCTAAAATTTTAAATTTGAGGACAAATTTTTATAAGGAGGGGAGAATGTAATATCCCGTATTTTTATAAGTCACGTGTAAATATTTATTAGCCGGGAATACGTAAATTACATTTAAACGTAAATTTTATTTATAAGTATTCCTCAAAGTATATCGTAATAATGAAAGTTTAAATTTAAATTGAAAATTTAAATTTTAATAAAGAGAAATGAACGGAACTAATAGAACAGATAATACGACTGAGCGTCGTATATAAAAATATATTGATAATTAATATATTAATATACCACTCTAATTGGAGAGTTCATTATTTCGGACAAAACCTCAAAATTAAAATGTCAAAATTCGGAAGTCTCGACGTATGATTAACGAATAATAATAATAATAATAATAATAAAAATGTGAGGTGGTGGGTGAGTGGCAAACAAGTAAGGCAAAATGTCCACTTTAGTCCTTAGACTTTTACTTCAATTAATTTTCAATTATTAAATAATTAATTATTATTAATTAGTCCAAATTATAATAAAATAATTTATAAGTCTCGAACGAATAATTTTGGTATCATTATTCGCGAAATATTTTTAAGAAGCTATCGTCAAATTTTTATGAAATTTGGACGAAGTAATTTTAGTCAAGTGGAACTGATTTGTACAGAGTAAATCTTTCTGAATTTATTAAAAATAAAATATAAGTCGGATGTGAATAAAATTATATTTTTATTCGTTTTATATTTTATTGGATTTTTTGGATAAAGTTTCGTGAAATTTCGAAATTTGTTTCCGTTTTAGCTACGGACGAATATTTAAAAATTGGTTTAAAATGCATGATTGAGCTAGTAAGAAATGGCACTTTAACCAAGTTGGAATTCTATAAATAGGGGGAGAGGGGTACGCCATTTCGCTCTCTGCGATATTTATTTTGACGTGCTTGCTTGTTCTATTGACGTGCCTGCCAGTTAAAAACGGTACGCGCGATTTAAATTTCGTCGATTTTTCAATTCCGACTCCGATTTCTTCGAGGATCTGCATGTATTCAAGATAATAACCGTTAATTTGAATTCGGTTATCAGTAATTTGAATTTGATTGTCAGTAATTTTTGTTATAATTAAAGTTATAACGTCAACCATATCGAATCGATTGAATTCGAATCGATTGAATTCGAATCGATTTGACGTTCTGATTGCGAATTAGCATTGTTTGGATTGTGTTTGAGTGTTTGCAGCGAAAATTTTACGTTGAAGCAAGTCAGAATAACTCGGCATATCTCCCCGTGGCTGTGCGAAACGCACAGCCAAGATGCTAGGGTTGTGCGAACGCACAGCGATGCCGATGTTAAGGGCGGAGCATTTTCGCCCTATTTCGAACAGTGTGTTCGACATTAGTCCAATCAGACTCTGAAAAGTGAACTATGACGTTTTAAAAGGTTAAAGCATTTATCTAAAGTAAAAGATATCCAGTTTATTAAAACAACGTTGTGTTTTAATAAATCTCTACGTTAATCAAAGCGATTAATGTGAAAGGACTATATGTCTATACCGCGAGAGGTGTAATTAATTAAATGAGTAGTTCAATGTTGAGATTGATTATGTGTTTGTTCATAGAGTCATTTATAAACATTAGTTTATTGAGTCTATCGTTTATATGATAGGACTAGAGTTAGAAATTTAATATCTAATATTATCTTGATATTTGAATTTTAATTAGATTCGACGAGTAGTCGATCTAGCAAGCCAAACACCAACGTGTTTGACTGACAAGCTTGCTTGGAGCTTGCGTTTTTGAAAATGGGGACGACAGTTTTGTGAGTGTTACTTTTGAATATTTTATATTTAAACTGTTTTAAATTAAAAATCACAGTAGTATGAAATTAGACAAGAAAGATCCATTGTAACAAGCTTCCTATTGGTTATCAATAGGATTGTGTGATCACCAGTAGTGTTTCTCGATATGACCATGTGTCTGACGTGGAGGTCGGTTAAGTCAGTGGGCGTTGGAAGTGCTAGCGACCCTGACTTAATAGTCTGAGACGGCAGTAACGGTTACTCAGGTAACACTGTGATGGCAGTTTCATGGTTACGGTCCAGATACTCGGATTAGACGACAACGATTCAGTTCACGGTCTAAGGCCAGAGTCATATAAGTTGAGACCTATACAATAGTATACCTTGTAGGGTTTCATCTGGATCAATTGATTAGTAATATTTTACTTATACAAATGTTTTATGTATTTGCGATTTGAATATTCAATTGTAAAATTGTAAACTCACTCAGAAATATTTATATTTCCGACCCTCCCCAATGTTTACCTTTCAGGTTATGAAGTACGAGGTCAGACTTCCATTATACTTCTGGAAGTCAATGTCAACCATACCTCTAGAGCTGCAAGTAGTTAGGTATTGGGAAGTCTGTCTTTCTGTTTACAGCATTTCAACTTATTTTAAGAAACTTTGATTGAACTACTGTATATAATATATGTTTGAAAAGCTGCGTGTTTTCTAAAAGAGTTAATATTATAAAAATTCACCAACTTTACACATTTTCTCATTTTAATCATGCAGTTTAAATTTTCTCATTTTCATGCACGAACTACCATTTTTTCTCAAATTCATACACGGTGCTGAGGTGTCACGGCTCCATTTGTGTAATTTGCTGAGGTGGAGGTCATTTTGCACCAATGAATGAGCGAGACCTTAGTACCGTGCATGAATTTGAGAAAACGTGGTAGTTCGTATATGAAATGAGAAAATTTAAACTGCGTGATTAAAATGAGAAAACGTGTAAAGTTCGTGATTGTTTTTGACAATAACCCATTCTAAAATACTTGACCAGTTGTTTGAGAGATACACTGATTTGATGTTTTTAGCATTTTAGGATTGTATTGGAAACAGAGCGGGTACGTCATATGAGATTCATGTTTGCGCTCTTGTTTCTTGAAATAGAATCGGGGTTTTACGAACCCATTTTCAGAAATATATTTTGTTAAACGAGAAAAGGTTTAAATGGTATTTTCTGAAAACAAATCATACGTGAGATATGGTCTTTATTTGCGAAAAATTTATAAAGGATTTTAGGCTTACTACGGGTTTCGGAGCAACCACTCCCATTTCTTAGCAACGGTCTCGGCTCGAGTTTCGGGTGAAAATCGAGTCGTGACAGCCCCTCACAATGATTCATTGGTGGTAACCACCATAATTGAGAACTAGAATATGGAGCGAATCCTTATAGATGAAGGAAGCACGGTAAATCTCATGACTAATGATGCTTAAAAATACTTAGGGGGAACCGCAGCAAAAATTCGTCGAGTCCCGATCCCATTGTCAGGTCTCGGAGGACCATTTATCAACCCACTCGGCGCTATAACCTTGGAGGTCGTGATAGGCCCAGAGAAAGGAATCAACAAAAACATCATCTCCCTATTTGATATAGTAGATATGGAACTAACATATGACACAATCCTTGGAAGGCCATTCCTCCATGACTCAACTGCAGTCACCAGCACTAGGGCGCTAGTTATGAAGGTGCCAACTAAAAAGGGAGTAGTAACATCGAGAGGAGACCAGAACATCGCCAAAAAATTCTATGACGAATCTATGATCGACCTGCAAGGAGGCAAGAAAGAGAAGGAAGAAGAGTAGAAATACAAATAACCCATCGCAAGTATATATCTTGTGTCGTACCCGATGAAATTATAATTATCTTTATTTTTTGTACGCAAGTTCATTAATATCAATAAAATTCCAGTTTTTCTAGAATAGTGGGCGACACATAATGTCAAAAAGGAATCGGAAACTCAAAAGGCGAAACGCCAAAATCAAACAAAAGGGCGAAACGCCTAAACCAAAAGAGTTTAGAATAACTCTCAAAAGGAAAAACGCCAAACCAAAAGAGTTATAATTAACTCTCAAAAGGCGAAATGTCGGAATCAAATAAAAGAGTTTATAATAGCTCTCAAAAGGCGAAACGCCTAATCCAAAAGAGTTTAGAATAACTCTCAAAAGGCAAAATGCCTAAACCAAAGGAGTTTAAATTAACTCTCAAAAGGTGAAATACCAAAATTAAACAAAAAAAGTTTAGATTAACTCTCAAAGGCGGAACGACAAAAGAGCTCGGATTAGCTCTCGAAAGCAAAATTAAAATTAAAGCTTACGAAGTATCCATAAAAAATAAAAATTGAAGACAAGAGCTTATACTAAAAAAACAACAGCAAAAGAGTTCAGAATAACTCAAACAAGGCAGGATAAATCAAAACCAGGCGAAAAAAGGAACTCCATCAAATTAAGTAGAATACAATATAACACGCCTAAAGGCAAAATAATAAAAAAAGGGAAAATACATCACTACAATTTTCCTACAGCGCAATCTTTCGCCATCTTCTCCGTCAAAGCTTTGGCTATGACTTGTGGATCCATCCCATTTACTCCAAAAAGATCAATGTCCAAGTTCTGCTCTCGAAGCTTGTTCTCAATGGCAAGATGATATTCGCCAATTAAAGAAGAATAGAAAGCCTCCGTATCATGTAGGTGAATATGGAGCTTTTCAACTTCAGTCTTCAACTTATTTCGTTCATCTCCAACATAAGTATTGACGGACATTAGCTCCTCGATCTCCCGAGTCAGATCGACGGTTCTCTTTTCAATAACCAGTAATCGACGGTCATTAAAAGCATGATACCAATTGATATCTCAAATTTATTTTTGAAAATTAGCGACGGATTTAAATCCGTCGCGAAATCCGTCGCAAATATTTTTTATTCCGTCGCAAATATTTTTTAAATCGGTCGCTATTTAATTAGCGACCAGACATTTAGAGACGGACATTTTCCGTCGCTAATCCGTCGCTAAACTCGTTTAGCGACGGAATTTAGCCATTTAGCGACGGAAAAATCCGTCGCTAAATGGCTGTTTTTTAGTAGTGTAAGCTTTAAACTTCAAAAGAAGCAAATCGTGCTCCTCCAAAGAAGCCTTCAAGATCACCGTATCTGACTCGGACTCTGCTAATAACGCAGACAAACGTCCAACTTCCTCCTCGGCACACTGTCGACGATTATTCATGACTAAAACGGCCTGAAGAGCCTACAATAAACGAGAAACCAAAAGGAATTAATCGCTAGGAAGAAACAATAAATCAATAAATATACAATGTCGGAAGACTTACCGAGAAACCATGAAAGCAAGCCATATCGGCTAGCTCATACCCAGGTTTTGAATCAAACCAATTGATATCTTCATGAATCGACAAACTCCTGATATACTTAATCAAAATAGGCGGATTCAGCAAACTAGGAGGCTCGTGTTTCTCGGCCCATTCGGCTAACTTCGGAGCATAATCTGAATCCCCAACGTGGGCTCCTTTTGAAGAAGACCCCTCATCAACATGGCGTCTCTTCCGAGATCAAAGCTCACTAATGATAGGAACCTTGCTCGACGGAGGAATATTCTCAAAATAATCCTGCACGGCGGTTGCATCAAGATCTACAATCTCCGTCGCCTCCAAAGGAGCCACCTGAGCTACAGAGGGAATCACCGTAACAATCTCAGCCTCAGCAAATTTGCCACCAGCAACCTCAATATTAGCAATTTCAACGCCAATGTCAGCTTCATCGGCTATAACAACTATCCCATCGCCTGTCTGCAGAATCGCTCTAGCAGGAACCAAAGCAAATTCGACTTCGCCCATCGGAACATCCAAACCTACTTCGACTTTGCCCATCGAAACATCCAAATCTACTTTGAAACCGGAAAGCATATAATCAGAAGAGGAAGACATCCTACAAAAGGAAAGAAATAAAAAAGATTAGGAATTATACCTTCAGGAATAGTTCCTTTCAAAAGATCTTTCAAGGGCATCCAACAACGCATAACATGATCATTCATCAAAATAGAAAAAAGAGGTTCTTGAAAGATGACATGCAAAGAGAGGTCAAAGGACAAAATAGACTCAGATAGAGTTAAAGGAGAAGGATAGGCACCAACAAATTTTTCTGAAAAATAAAAAGCAAAATGTGAAAAAGCAAAATCGTGACTGACAACGAAAAACCTAGCTCGCCAATCATTATCTAAGAAAGAAAAATAAATAACGGATCTACCTTTCCTACCAAGAGCAAAAACGAAGCATTTGTCACATTTTTTCAACTCTATAAAATGATGAAACACATTTAAAGAAGGAAGGTTCCCCCGAAGCCTACATGCTTCTATATAAGCTAATATAATTTGAATTGTCCCAGGGTAAAATTCTCCTACATCTATTTTCACTTCACTACACAGCTCTATGATAAAAGGATCTAAGGGAAATCGAAGACCTACGGCTCAAAAATAACAGTCTCCTTAGGCGAACCAAGATACCCGAAGGCCCACATCCGGTAGTCAGATTTCCTAACACCATATTCGGAAGGAAAATTTTATCTAATAGAAAGATCCTGAATCTATTCGCTAGAAAGTTTAGACTTAGTAATAGCCATCGAGACCCATTCGACCTTCGCCTTTTTAGAAGCCATCTAAAGGGCGGGAGTTTTAACAAACAAAAGAAAGAAAATTCAAAAAGGGGAAAAAGATCAAAACAGATAAAATTTCCAAAAAACAGGACACGAAGAACCAGGGAATTCAAAATAGAAAAATCGCTGAAAGATCAACGAACAACGATGGAAGTAACCTGGAAATCAAAGATGAGTAATAAAAGAGACAAAAAAATGAGGAAAGGTAGAGAAAAGCAAAGAAACAACACAAAGCAATTAAGTTAAGAAAGTTTGAAGAAAGTTATCAACAAAATGAAGAAGCAGACTTTATATATACGAAAAAGAAGATTATGAAACGACATATAAAAGAAATACGAAACGACATAGCAACATGGGGAAGAACAATTTCAGAACAAGTTGACCACGTGTAAAAAAAAGAGAATAATATTCAAATATTCAAATAAACCCTAAAAGGAAAGATGAACCGATTCGCCGGAAGATGAAACAGGCTACCAGAAGACAAAGCGACTCGCATGAAAAAGACTACTCAAAACTAAACTAAATTACTAAGGCATAAATACCAAGACTTTAGCTCACTTGCGACGGGAGGGGGGGTTGGGCTAATGACATATACCAAATCCTATCATAAGTATAGTGGAGCCGAGTCGCATGAGATTCATCCTTCAAGCTAAAAGTCAGATAATACGGGGAACCGAATCCGTGAGATTCGCCTTGACCGAAGGAGTAATCCGAATAAGGCAGAATCCCTGAAGACTCGGATAAAGCGCGTCGCCTGAAGGGATTTGCCCAAGAATCAGATCTATGAAATATCTCTCCTATTTGGACACAAACTACAACTTAGTAAGATAAGCTTATTCAGGAAGATATTCTTGAATAAGACTTCTACTTGAATAAGAAACCTCTTTCCTATTCAATATCAAAACCTACTAAATAGAAATCACTTTCCTATTCGACGTACATAAGGTATACATTCAACTACATATAAAGAGTTTGAGGTATGCCTAAACGCATAATTACATTCATATACAAAAAACGCTACTCGAGCCAATTCTGACTTTAACATCGGAGAATTAATCGGATAACCACCGTCTAATTAGCTTCTACCCTGTTTTGCAGGTTTTATCATCGGATCAAAAGGCAGACTCATCAGGAATGAATAAAAGTAATGATTTGTATTACCTTTTATATTCAAATAACACATGATTTTCTATAAACATAAGTCTTTTTTCTTACATTAAAGGAATCTTAACAAGATCATAGGAAAGTTGTAAATGGTTGTAGAAATAATAGACTACAATAGTTATGATACATTGAATTATCATTTTTTCAGGGGTACGTTTAATTATCTTTGAAACATACTCATAGAAAGTATAGCTCGGTCACGGTGACTTTTTTATAATTGACGAGAAGTTCAATATTTTTTTTATAACAACATAAATCTTTTTTTTGTAATAAAAAGTATGACTTGATTTTTTTGTAATAAAATAAAATTTAATATTTTTTTTTGCAATACTCCCTCCGTAATATTTGTCATATTTGGTCATTTCATATAGATTAATAAACTAATAAATGTGTTTTGATTGTATATACTTTTATTAAATTGTCTATATTAATTAACACTAGTTTTATATTTGACTAATCCTTCTAATCTTGTTAAATTATTTATTACCAGTGATAAATTTAAAAAAATAGCAATTAATGCTTTTTGAAATTGTAATGTGACAAATATTATGAATTAAAAGAAATTTTCAAATGCAACAAATATTATGGATTGAAAGAAGTAATAGGTAAGTTCAATGACCAGAAAATTTAATGAAGTAATATATAGATTAAAATTCTAAAGTATTTTTAGCACTCAGCTCAACTAGTGTGAATTTTTTTTTAAACACTAGCAGTACGAGATGCCTTGTGATTTTTGGCTAGACCCATTTTAGATGAATTTTCACACTATAATTGAGATGTCATGTAATTACTGTCCATGATATGTAGCATATAATTTCCATTTAAGTTTTAGCTAAATCTATTTTAAAGTCTCTAAATTATATAATTTTAATTTATTAAATTTTTAATTTTTTATTTAATCTTTTTATATTTTTATATTTTAATTTTTTTGGCTCATTGGATTTTTAAGTGGAGATCCACTTAAAGACCACTTAAGGACTCAATAAATTAAAGACTTAAATACACCAAAAATCACCAATTTTCGCGTGTTTTTGGTATTTAATATAATCTTTTAATTTTGAAATATTTAACATGAACTTTCTAATTTTTTGCAATTAAGACCACCTGTGTATTTCTTTTAAAAAAGAGTGTCATTTTATATCCAAAACGGTGCCGTTTTAATTTAAAGACTCTAAAGTGGATTTAGCTTCTTTTTAAATACTAGTTTCGCATTACGTGCTATGCACGTGGCTCGTAACGTAACTTGTCAATGAACATATTAGTAAATTTATTATAATTATATCAATTTTTTATTTATAATTAATATTAAATTAGTTAAGAATTTTTATAAAAATAAATATAATATATTCGGTTATTAAATTTTTTTCCATACTGAATTTATTCTTCTTTTGGTTTTATAATAACCATAATTAAATAATTATATTAATTATATTAATAATATCTTTAAAAATAATAAGATAGAAATTTAAATAATATTATATTGACCAAATACAGTATTTTAATTTTGTAGTTCAATCAAACTAAAAGATATGTATTCTTACTAATTTAGAGACAATTTAGTTATTTTTTACATACTAAAAACTAAATTCGAGATAATTTAGCTACCTATTCTCATTAGGGCTTTAATTACAATAGTGATTAATTAAATAACTAATTAGTTTATGACTATAAAACCTTTATTTATTAGTAAACTGAAAAAGATTATTCAGTAAGTCTGTCCCCATAATAACCATAACTAAATAATTAACTTAATTTTATTAACAATATCTTTAAAAAATAATAAGATAGAAATTTAAATAATAATATATTGACCAAATACAGTATTTTAATTTTGTAGTTTAATCAAATTAAAAGATATGTATTCCTATTAATTTGGAGACAATTTAGTTATTTTGTACATACTAAAAACTAAATTGTAGATAATTTAGCTACCTATTATAATTAGGACTTTAATTATAATAGTGATTAATTAAATAACTAATTAGTTAATGACTATAAAATCTTTATTGAGTAGTAAACTGAAAAGGATTATTCAATAAATTTTTATGTTCCCCCCTCCGCCCCCCACCCATCCGTGCTTTTATATATAGTATAGATATAGATGAAATTCAAGAAAAATTCTTAGGTAGGCTTAATTTAACATATCGTTTATGAATTAAACCTATTGAATTATAATACGTCATTAAAATAGTGGCACTATTATAATATCACCATCAAAAGGTATAAAATAATAATAATTAAAATTACGATAATACCACTATTTTAATAACGTGTTATAATTTAATAGATTTGTTAGTTTTTAATGTCGTGGTAGACTAAATTTACTAATAAAAATTCAAAATTTAATCACATTCACAGCATACACATGTTGAAAAGATTCTCCAATATTCTCATACATTAGATTAAGTTTAGTCCAACCTAAATAATTAATAACGACAAACTTTAGTTTGTTTATTTGGGTACATAAAAACAAAATAACGACTGATTCCTTCAGATGCCAATTTATCATTACCAGTATTTTAGCACGCTGAGTTGATTATTTAAAATATAGGGCTATTTCTTTTTTCATACTAAACTTTTGCAGATTTATCAGTTATAATTAAATATTTAAAATTATTAATATTAGTTTACTTTAAAATATTCAGAATATTTTTTAATCATATTTTTAATTTAACCCTAAATTATTGCATGCAGGATTAATCTAAATAGCTAGAAGCCTAAAAAGAGTTTTGAATATCTTAAAATGGGCTGCTGACGATTTTGAAATTTTTTACTATAACAAAACCCGCAAATATTTAATATTAAAAAAATAGTCCTGTAATATAATATATATTTAATATCAAATAGATCAAACTTGACTCTATAATTTAAAATTTATAAAAAAACAATTAGTAATGAATTCAATATTTAAATGAATACATTTATGAATAAAAAATAAATAAAATACTTAAACTCTAAAATATTATTTGATAATAATTTAATTTAAATTTAAAAAATTGAATTTGAATCCAATTAAAACACTTAATAATAAATATTATTTTAATTTTTTATAGTAATTAAAATAAACTGTTAAAATAACATTATTTCGAAAAGTCAAATAGTTAAAAAATTAAAAAAAAACAAATATATTTTTATAGTTTAAATACTTATAAGTGCTTTAGAAAAAAATATAGTAACTTGATGTCCAATAATTAAAACATAAATATAAAATACTATATAGAAAAGAATTTAACCTGTTAAATAGTCATTTATTAATATAATTTCAAGGACTATATATAATTAATTCCATTAATTTAAGTCTAAACTACTGTTTTTTCATAACTTTTAAAAATTTACCATTTACCCCTATTGTTTTGTTTTATTTCAACTAAAACAAACTACTATTTTTTCCATAAATTTTAAAAAATTACCATTCACCTGATAATGTTTTTGTTTATTTCAACTAAATTCCTATTTTATAAAGGCTTCACTTATATAAAGTATATATGTCATAGGAAAGATAGTAATTTCTAAAACTGAAGAAAAAAACTTTTAGACCTAAATTAATGGAAGTAATAATTAATATTTTTAAATTCAAATACATGTATAAGTCCTAATAGTATTTTTTTACTTTCAAAATAACTAGAGAAAATCACAAAAATACAAGAAAAAAGTCCACCATTTTCATTAATTACAAGCTATTATAAAAACATTTCATCTATACCATTTCTCATAAAAAAATTTCACTAGTACCACCTTGGTGCACCAATACAACAAGTGCATCAGATAGTTATCTGACCCGCGCATGACGCGCGGGTCAGTTCATGAATTGCACCCAATTCAGTAATGAATTGGGTCCAATTCATATTGTATCCAATTCAGCTTCTACTGAATTGGATTACATCCAACTTTTTTTATACTTTAATAAAACAAATAATTTATTTATGCATTTATTTTACATCCAAATTTTTCTTATGTATTTATCTAATATTTAAATTTTAAAATATTAATTTTAATTTGATATTTAAAAATATATATATATATATTTAATCTTAAAATTATAAAATATAAAACATAAAAATATACAAAATGATACAGTTTTAAAAAACATAATTTTATAAATTATTTTTCAGCTACATTATTGATAAATACTGAACTCGAGTCTGATGCATAAATAATTTATTTATCATATGTATAATTATATATTAGAGATGTATATATCATGTGTAAATTATATATCAGTGATGTATTTATAAAGTACATTTTAAAAAATGTATCTATCATGTATAAAAAAAATGTATCTAGCATGTATAAAAAAATGTATCGAATAGTATAAATATAAATGAACCAATCGAATTAGTTAGTTGATTCAATTATATCGATAAAAATTAAAAATAATTAATTAATTCGTTTAATTAAACTCCAATATCACAACATATAATTCATTTCTCGATAAAAAATTTTGAAAAAAATAAATTATTCCACCTATGCATCGTCTATTTATTAAAATTTTCAAATAATAAATTAATATATTTGATATCATATAACTATAATTTATACATGCTATCTATCATGTATTTATTTAAATATATTTAAAAATATATCTATCGTGTATAAATTATGTATCAGCAATGTATCTATTACGTACATTTACAAAATGTATCTATCATGTATAAATTATGTATCATCGATGTATATTAAGTACATTTAAAACATGTAACTATCATGTTTAATTTATTTATTTTATATAAATATCACGTATAAATTATGTATCGACAATGTATCACATATGTATCGGAAATGCATCAAATATATGTCGGAGATGTATCAAATATTTATCGAATATTTTGCGCTTCTACTCGCCTTTTTCCTTCTTTCCACCTAGAGCTTCCGGTCAAACCATAAAAACAAACCAATCAAATATATATAAAACAATAATATTTGGTTCATTTTAATTAGTAATATTACATATATGTTTAAGCTTTTCTAAATATAAAAACGAACCAATCTAATTAGTCAGTTAATTCAATTAATGTATCAAATGTGTATCTATCATGTATATATTGTGTATCAGAGATGTATTAAAAATATATTCGAATTTCAATTAAATGTATCAAAGGTGTATCAAAAATGTATCGGAGATGTAACAAATATATGTCAAAGATGTATCAAATTATGTACCAGAGAAATTAAATATGTACCAAACATGTATCGAAGAAGTATCAAATATGTATTGGAGAAGTGTCAAATATATAAATGAACCGATGGAATTAGTCAATTGATTCAATTAAATTGATAAAAATAAAGATAAAATATGTAGTGGAAATGTATTTGAAATATATCAGAGATGTATCCAATATTTATCAATTATGTATAGTTCGATTATGTATCAAAAATGTATCAAATATATATCGGAGGTGTATCGAATATGTATCAGAAATGTATCAAATATCTATCAAAAACTTGATACTTTCTCGATACAAGATTTTAGAAATCCATAAATAAATGTATAAATTATGTATCAGATATGTATCCATTAAATAAATTTTAAAAATGTACCTATCATGTAGTGGAAATGTATCAAATATGTATAAAAGAGATATATGCAATATATATAAAAATATTTCGACACATCTCAAAAATGTATCAAATAAGTATAAAAAATATATGTAATAAAATGTATAAAAAAATAAGAAAATAAGTTCGAACAATCATATATTTATCAAATATATATATATATATATATATATATATATATATATATATATATATATATCGGAAAAATATTATTATATAATATATGAGAGACGTATGGAGATATAAATAAAAAAAGATTAATATATTTGTATTTTTAAAACTAAAATTAAAATTAATATTTTTAAAATTTAAATGTAATAAGTAAATTTTATGTATTTAATATATAAATATATAATTTATAATAAAAAAACAAAAAATTATATCAGGTGCACCAAAAGGTGCACCTGAAATTTGCTAGGAATGACCCGCGCATCATAGGCGGGTCATTCATTATAGCAGGTGCACCAAATGGTGCACCTTAAAATTGCTGAAATAAATGACAGTGGTGTACGTGTATATGGTGATATAATGAGGGCTTTTTTGGTCTTAACATATGTGATTTGGTGGACATGTGTTGGCTTGGGAGAAAGGTGGTGTTGGTTGAAAATTAATAATGGAAGTTGGTATTTTATGAAAGAAAAATTGTAATAAAGTAAACAAATAAATTAATATTGTATTAGGTGAAATAGTGAGTTATTATTGTGGTTTTCTTGTTATTTTCTCAAATAACTAAAGTTAATAAATTATTGAAATAAACTTATTTAAAAATTTGAATAATTTAGAAAATTTTAGTATTATTTTAAATAAAGTGTAATATATTTTATAAATTAAGTATTAATTTTAAAATTATAATATATTAACATGTGAAGTTACTTAGAAAATATAATAACTTTGAAATCAATTTATCAGGAAAAAGAACAAGCAAAACACTCAATAAAATAAAATATATTTTAATCTTTCAAATAGTAAATGTTTAAATTATAGTAAAATATATAATATTAAAAAAATTATTAACTAGTAAGAAATTTCTGAATTGTAGATACTAGTATTTTATCTTTTCTTCTCTTTAAATAACATTAAATTTTTAATACATTAAGTAATAATATATTATATTATAGATAAGAATTTGTTATTATCTATTTAAAGATAAGTTTGAGCTCCGAGAAAAACGGTCGGGCGATGACAGAGGATCCGTCTCTGAAACCTAACCCGAGCTCTCATGGACTTCGAACTCCAACATCCAATTCAATCAGGAAAGCAACTTCACTCAACGCAGAGAATAACAGATTTGGTGTGGTGGAAAAATCTAGCAATCCAATAATGATTTATTTTTAGAACTTTCCGAAAAATTGGACACTTTGATCTTGAAAAAGTTTTGCTCGATACGGTATGATTGGTAGGGCATTGCTAGCAACAAAAGTCACAAAATGCAATGTCAGCTTTAGGTTTTTACGACTGGAATCAATCTCTACATCGTCTTGGATAATTGATCGACTGAATATGATTTGTATTGGAAAATTCAGACTTAGAGCTTATGTCTCTAAATTTCCGGAGAAGAAAACTGTGGTTAACATTGCAAAACGACCTCTACCTGAACAAGCAAAACCAATTTCTTCCCTAGCTCTCAGAGATGATCGATCTTTCAAGGATGTGACTTCAAGGAATAATACTTCTACTGAAGACTCGATGCACAAGGATAATACACAGGCTCTACGAATTGCTATTCCGCATGGATTACCATCAATTGACGCAAAATGGGTTAATAGATCAATAGTTGCTAGGGTTTTGAATATCAAAACGGTTCTGAGAACTAAGTTATATCTTGCCCAGCAGCAGATTAACGTGGAAAACATAGCCTTTTTAGGAAGCAACTATGTTCTTATCAGGTTTGAGTCTATATCTTTGGCAGAATTTTTTTTACTGCATGAGGGACCAACGATGTTAGGTTTTTTCCAATCATTTTCTTGGGTTGAAGATTTTAATCAATCTTATACTCGTTTGGTTTGGGTTTGTTTAACCGGAATCCCTATCTCACTATGGTCTTCAGAGGTTTTCAGGCAAATTGGAAACTCTATTGGTGAAACGATAATGGTGCATCCGACTATTAGCAAGAGGAATCGCATGGATAGGGGTCTTGTTCTCATCTCAAGCACATGTCATTTCATCAATCATCCGTTGGAGTTATAGTCAGGTGGCAAAACTATTACTATTTTTGCAGTAGAATCTGCTTTGCCTGTGACCTTTGACAGGCTGGATGAAGAAATTCCTTTGAATGCATCGGGTTTTGTCCAGAAATTTAATTCAATAGAGGAGGTTGTCAAGTCTCCGTTGAATTTTATCTCTAATGACAAAGAGATTCAGGGTTTGGAAAAGTCCGTTTCTCCGGTGTTTGATAACAGGAATGTTACATTTAGCTATAAGGAGAAGAATAACTCAACAATGGAAAGAATGAACGTCGAAAGCCATCAGGTTCAATCTTAGTCTACAGCTGCTTATGATAGGTCTTCTTCACAGCGCCTAAAACAGTTGCTTCAAGTTGACAGGTGCAGCAACCCGAAGGTTATTTATCTGGGGGAGAACAGCAACACAGCCGCAACTCAGCAGCAGCAATTTGTGACAGTTAATAATTTTGACCTTAGTTCAGATGGGTTGCAGTCAGTTCAGCAGCAAGTTTTTTTGACTGAAAATAATTTAGATCAGAAGACTAATGAAACGCAAAATACTGGTGCTCATCGAGTAGTGAAAAGGATTGATTACTATAATATCCAGTATTTTTTTTTTACTTTTTTCGTCGAGCTTTTAGTAATTTTTTGGGTCGTTCGTTAATTCGATCGTGGTTCGTTTAGGGTTCAGTTGGTGTTTGGGTTGGTTAGACCCCAAAGCTTATCTATTTTTCCTTCTTTCTTTTCATGGGCCTTTGGGAAGCCCATGCAACGTATTAAATAGGTCTCGCATGAGACCTGCTCTTGAAATTTTGAAATAGCAGCACTCATAAGCATACTACGTGCTGCGACGGTTTCATTTCTACGGTATTTAAACCGTTTTTTACCCTAAATCTTACCTTCATCATTAGCAAACCCTAGCCATCTCTAATCCCTAGCAAAATACTGAAAATCTTACGTCTTTATCCTTTCGTTTTCTACTACAAACCGGTAATTTCTTACTCTCATTCTCAGTTTAGTTTCAAGATCGATACTTCAGTTCCTTGATCTCGTTTTAACACCGAATTGAGATTCGTTTCTTCTCTGATGTAGCTTGCTCCATCCTCAATAATTATAAGCTTTGAAATCACAAATCGGTATGTTATATTCTCCATTATAATCGTCGTACGACTCATCGTTTGAGTTTATAGTTTCATTTTTGGTTTAAAAACGACTCTTCCGTGTTTTGATCCGTTCTCGTTCGATTTAGCACCGAATCGAGATCAGTTGGTTTTGTGCCATAGCTAACTCAGTCCTCTTTGATTCTACGCTTGAAATTAGTTATTCGGTACGTTATTCTCTCTGTACTAAGCATCATCGTTTCACCGTTTTTTTAGTTTGTATTTATTGTTTGTTCGTGTTATTTTCTGTCGTTGATTTCTTGAATCCTAGGGCTATCTATGTTGTTCCTTAGGTGATAAACGGATATGTGTTATTGTTAACAGAATTGTTTGGTTGGCTTGAATCTCCTGAGTTATGTGAATCGATTTTCTTTTCTCGACGTTGGGTTTTGTTGTGGTAGCTACTGTGTTCTCTATTCTTGTTCATTTGTGTTTGAATCCTTCTCATGAGATGATAGTGTTCATGGGGATTGTCTTGTGATTTTAAAGCCTGGTTTTAGTGTGTGACTACAGTTAGTTGGAGTTCGTTTCATGGCTTCTTTTCTCATTAATTTGTTCAGTTTGGTTATTAAGAGTGTACTGTTACGTGCTTCGCATTGTTATTTGGTTTAATGGTTGCTAATGGTGGCTATATTTGTTTGTTGTTCTTTTTCAATAGGTTGGGCTTTTGGTCTCTTAACCAAATGATTTTGGTTTTGTTAAAATACCAATTTGAAACCGGACCTCGATTTCTAAAATATTTATTATTAACATTATTTTAAATCTAAAAATAATATTAGTATCGATTACAATTTAAATTATTTTTTATTATTATATTTTGAAAATAGTAATTTATTTTATAATCTTTTAAATGAATAATTACTTAGGTAATTGTTAATTTAAGATTATTGTCTTGGTGTGCCAATTTGGCTAATTTACGTTTTAACTTTTAAATTATTTTCTTAAATTATTTTGGTTAAATAATTTATTTTAGATATTGGTTACTTGTGTTTAAAGTTATTGAGTTCTGTTTTAATTATGAGTTATTATTTTATTAAAATTGTTGTTTTGAGAATTATAAACTATAGTTTATATTTATATTTCGATAAAATGATTGGGTTGGGTTAGACATTGGTCGTCCTACAGGTGAGAAGAAACTGAGCGACTTGTTGACTCAGTTGACTCACTATGTTGGAATTATTAATTTGAATATAATATTTTTATTTATTTTTATTGGGTTTACCCTTCCAAATTATATTTTAAAGCGAGAACTCAATAAACCTGACTTGTGGTTGACTTTATAATTATTTAAATTTTATGCTTTACTGTGTTTGTTTGTGCCTTGATTTAATGTTTGTGCTAGTCCTATGTGGTGTCTAGTACTCCATAAAGTTAGGATTGATTTTAACTCTAAATTTATATTTTCTTAGACTCGTCAGCTGTTCATGCTCCCGAATCATCCCAAGGTTAGGTGCTTGCGAGGAGTCCGCGTGTTTTAACAAGTAGTGAGTTTATATTATCGTTTACCGCTTTATTAAGTAAAGTGTATTGTTTTGTATATCGTAAATGCATCTTTAAAAGAATTTTTAACTCATTATGAATATGGATTGGAACGGGCTACTCGATGGGCATCATTGAGACTTTGTGCAGTGGTAATATATATATTTGGCGGATTATTATCTAGCCTACTTTGGTTATCGGCGGAGTTATATCTCTGGCCTACTTTTGTTATGACGAGGATGTGTTCCCGTCTATTGAATATTGGTTCAACACTTATCCCATAACGAATATATATATATAGAATGTTTTATTTTAAAGGTTTTTCATTTAATAAATGTAAACGGTAGTATGAACTCATCTCAGTATATCTGACTCCCGTTGTTTAACCATTTTCAGGTTTTCCGTTTGAGTGAGTCGTGGACCTCCACTTTAATTTATTCCTAGGAGGTTTTACTTTTATTTCAAATAAACGAGTCAAACTTATTTTCATTCTTAGAACATAGTAGTATTAGTTAGTCTTTGTTAGTAGACTCATTGTTTATCAGTTAGATGATTTTGATATTCGTTGGCATGTTATTGTGGATATTATTATTATTATTTATGCCTGTTTGGAGTCTCAGATTGAGCCGAGCATTTTCTTAATTTAATTACTTGATGTGAACTGCCCCGAGCAAGTTTTGTGCAGGTTTATCTGTTTGTATGTTTTCCGCGAGGCTAGCTACGGGTTTTGGTACGACCATACCCATACCCTAGCGCCGGTCACGATCTCTGATTTTGGGTCGTGACAATTACTTGAGCATAATTCATTCGTGCTCAACTAGTCAAGTGGATAAGGCGCAAGAGTTAACTGATGGGGATATTGTTAACGTGAACAGGAAAAACATTACTGCTGTAGAGGATAATGTTGCTTCAAGTCTTGAGGATAAAGTGGGAAAAACTTGGCGAATTGGGTTCGATTTAGGCATTTTCAAAGAAGGAACGAGGGCAGTCACTTTACATGAATTGTCCATGAGGTTGTCTGGAAATGCGCAGCACATCTTAACTCGGCTGCCTCAAGGTTTTTTATTTTTTATGTCGTTACCGCTTACTTTTGTTTCATGGAATTGTAGAGGGGATCTTTTAAATGCTATGAAACAAAAATTCATTCGAAACATGATTTCTACTCACAATTTATCTTTTATTTGTTTGGTGGAGTCTAAAAAGGAAATGATTGATGCTTTTCTAGTTAGAAATTTATGGCCTAACATGGATTTTGCTTTTGATTGGGTACCGTCTATTGGGGCCTCGGGAGGTTTACTTCTTCTCTGGAACACTGTTTTATTAGGTAATTATCACGACCCTATTTTTGCCTAGAAACTCGTGTCGAGACCAGCGCTAGGGAATGGGAATGGTTGTTCCGAAACCCGTAGCAAACCTAGGAAAAACAATAAAAACTTTTCGCGTTTTGAAAACATAAAAGATCTCAATCTCTTTTTGCAAGTATTTGAAAACCTTTAGATAAACTTGTAATCAAAACCGTGCGATTGCATTTCTTGACTCAGGGTAGTACGTGTACGCTGCACGTATCCTGACACAACCCTGCCCGAAAACAATGCCAGCGGTGCAAACCAGTTATCACATCAAGTAACCGGTTAAGCATGTTAAGTAATTAATCACAAAACTTTTATCAAAACCAGGTTTTTTTATAAACAACTGGCAAAAGCCCTTTTTATATAAAACATGCTTTTGTCCCAAAATGATACTGACAGTAGTTTCACATAAGAGTTTAAGCATTTACAAACGAACTGCTGTGTGGAGCTAGAACTACTCTGCAGCTCTAGAGTGACCTTTTTTTAATTACAACTTCCGGAGAAAGAACTGGAAGTCTTGTCACATCAAAATATCATTTACCTGTGAAAGGGAAATCAACGGGGGTCAAATATGAGTGAATTCACATAGTTACTCAAGCATATTAATAAAAGTAGAAATCGCATGTAAACACACTTTGTGCATCCAAATAACCGATCCAAATGAAACCCTAAGAGAAACCCAATTTGGTTAACTATGATTAATACCATAGTTCATGCTCACTTGTTTAACACAGGATGAAATGTGAACTCATGTTATCACAGTCATCTTATCTCTGTGTAAATTTTGTTGGACCGTAAATTGAATTACTGGCTCCCCAGAATAACCTGTTAGGTCTAGGCCGCTTTGCAAGCATCTGGCCAAAGAACCCAACTAGTATGCAATGCAATGATTTATTAACAACGGTGATCACACAGTCCTATTGTTGCCCAATAGATAGCACGTTCCAGTGGATCTATATATTGATTTTAAATCGACTCTATGGAATGCAATTTCAAACACATTTTTAGTTATAAATGTTTTGACATCAATATTCAAAAGTAAATATGCGAACTCACAAAACCGTTATTCACAAAACAGTTTTCAATCACCCTCTACTTTCCTTGTCCGATAACTTGCTTGCTCATCGGATCTAGTTAGAAAACAATTGTTAAACACAATTGAAATAAAAATTCTAACTCTAAAGAGTAGACTCTCTACATACAATAATAGACATATAACATATATAGTCTATTCTTATCATCGATACAAACTCATAGTCCTCTAACTATTAATCACTTTGATTGATAGAGGACCTAATTAAAACGTCTCTAAGTTTTTATTAATCGAACTTCCTTAATTGTCCAAGTTCTATTAATCCTTTAAACGTCTAGGTTTAAGGTTTAAAGTCCATTTGAATCATCCACAGTTTGATGATTACTTGCGTCGTAAGTTAGGGCAAAAAGCTCCAAAATACTCCCCCCTTCATGTCATGGCATCACGGTCGTGCAACCCTGTGCACGGTCGTGCTGCCTGGTGCACGGTCGTGCACCCAGGCTAGTGCACGATCGTGCACTTTGGTGCACGGTCGTGCAGCATTGCTGGTGCACGTTCGTGCACTAGTGATGCACAGCCCCGGGAAACGCGATTTCCCGGGCTTTCCGACGTGCTTATACGTCAATTTTCGATCCTAAACACATATACAAACAGCAATCTATCCATTTCCGCTATCGAAACATAAAATCATTACGTATTCGTTTGATTCGATACGGTAACCGTTATATACTTGAATATATTCCATTTTCTATATAACCAAATTCAAAATAACAGTTATAACTTCAATTAATAACGGATTACCGAGGAAATTTGAGTTAGAAACGAGAAATCGGATCGAAAACGGATAACCTACCGTCGCCGTCGCAATCGCCGTTCCTCTGAAACCAAAACCTAATAATTTGGTTTCTATTACCAAATGAAATGTTCATTTAAAATGAACATATATATAGTTTGGTTAAAATCCAAACTAGTCCCTAGGCATTTACGCGTTAGTTTAACCCAAATTTTTAAATATTCGTGCGTAACTAAAACAGACAACGAACTCCAAAATTTATGAAATTTTAACCACGAATTCCATAATTCGTAATTAGAATAAAAACGTTATTTTTACTCTCACAAGACCTATATTTTATTTTTAATAAATCATTAAAGATTTAGTAGGGCTAAATTGGACCCACTTAATAAAATTTCTATCTCCAAATTCTATAAAATTTTAGGAGTAACTTTCTAAAAATATTCTGTGAATATTGACTCGAAAAATATTCACACGGGACTTATAAATTATTCTATTTTAATTTATAAGCATTTCTTAATTCCCGTTAGTTAAAATATAAATAGCCAAATTTTATATTTTAACTTCTATTGCTATTTTATATTTCCGGAGATACTATAAATTAAATTTATCCTTAAATTTAATTTACGTTCTTCCGGTCCTATAAATTATTCCTTACGTGGAATAATTTAATCCTTTAATTTTACGGGGTATTACATTCTCCCCACCTTATTAAAATTCGTCCTCGAATTTCAATAAGAATTACATACCTTGTAGAAACAGGTAAGGATATCGCTGACGCATATCCGCCTCCGTCTCCCATGTACATTCCTCCACAGAATGATTTCTCCACAGCACTTTCACCATAGGAATCTCCTTAGTACGAAGCTTCTGCAGTTGAGTATCTACTATCTCAACAGGTTGCTCCTCGTAAGAAAGTTCCTCGTTAACCTCCACAGCTTGTGGTTGAATAACATGAGAAGGATTTGCGATATACTTTCGCAATATCGATATGTTTAACACCGGATGAACTTGCGACATATCTGGCGGTAGGTCTAACTTATATGCTACCGCTCCGATGCGCTCTATGATCTTGTATGGTCCCACATACCTTGGAGATAACTTGCCTCTCTTTCCAAAACGAACAACACCCTTCATTGGTGATACTTTCAGAAAGACATAGTCACCAAGTTGAAACTCTATTTCTTATCTCTTTGGCATAACTTTTCTGGCGATTAAAAGCAGTTTCCAATCGCTGCTAAATTAATGGTACCTTTTCTGAGGTAATTTGAATAATCTCCTGTCAATTTTCTCTCTCCAACTTCCTCCCAACAGATAGCAGATCGACACTTACGACCGTATAATGCCTCATATGGAGCCATTTCGATACTGGAATGATAGCTGTTGTTGTATGAGAACTCCACCAATGGTAAATACACATCCCAACTACCTCCAAAATCCAGTACGCACAGTCGAAGCATATCTTCTAAAGTCTGAATAGTCCTTTCTGACTGTCCATCAGTTTGCGGATGAAATGCGATACTAAAATCTAGCCGCGTTCCCATCGCTTCTTGCAAACTTCCCCAAAATCTAGAGGTAAACACCGAACTTCTATCTGAAACTATTGACACAGGAACTCCATGTAGACTAACTATCCTGTCAATGTACACTTGTGCCAATTTCGCCGCAGTATACGATATCTTAATAGGTATGAAGTGGGCTGACTTCGTCAGACGATCCACTATAACCCATATAGAATCAAAACTTTTCTGCGTCTTAGGTAGTCCAACCACAAAGTCCATCGTAATACTCTCCCACTTCCACTCTGGAATGGGTAGGGGTTGTAAAAATTCATATGGCCTTTGGTATTCAAGCTTATCTTGCTGACACACCGGACACTTTGCTACAAACTCCGCAATATCTCGCTTCATTCCGTTCCACCAGTACATCTCCTTAATATATCTATACATCTTGGTAGAACCTGAATGAATACTATAAGTTGACCCATGGGTTTCCTCCATGATCTTCTGTCTGAGATTCTCCACATCTGGTACACAAAATCTGGTATCATACTTCAGTGCTCCGTTGACAACACTAAAGTCTTGACACTTTCCTTTCTCTACCTCACCCATCACATGCTTTAGTTGAGGATCCTCACCTTGTCATTCCTTAATCCTGTCAATTAGTGTTGGTTGCACACTTAATTGAGCTATCAAGCTTCCAAGATAAGAAACTTCAAATTTGATGTTCTGACTGAAGATCGTATAGATCTCTTTGATCAATGGCGTTCGCCACTCCATTGTAACGTGTGCTAAACTTCCTGCAGACTTCCTACTTAGCGCGTCAGCAACCACATTGGCTTTACCCGGATGATACTGCATAGTGCAATCATAATCCTTAAGCAACTCTAGCCACCTCCTCTGTCTGAGGTTCAATTCACGTTGATCAAAGATATACCTCAAACTTTTATGATCCGTGAATATCTCGCACGTTGCACCGTACAAGTAATGTCTCCAGATTTTTAATGCAAAAATCACTGCCGCTAACTCCAAGTCGTGGGTAGGATAGTTCACTTCATGCTTTTTCAGTTGGCGAGAAGCATAAACTATCACTCGTCCATGTTGCATCAAAACACATCCTAAACAAACCTTGAAGCATCATAGTAAACAGTGAATCCTTCGATACCTTCTGGTAATGCTAGCACTGGAGTTGTCGTTAGACACTCCTTCAGTTTCTGAAAACTGTTATCACATTTCTCTGTCCACTCGTACTTCGCATTCTTCTGAGTTAACTTCGTCAATGGTGTAGAGATTTTTGAAAAATCTTGCACAAATCTTCTGTAGTATCTTGCTAAACCAAGGAAACTACGAATTTCAGTCACTGAAGTTGGTCGTTTCCATTCCACAACCGCTTCAATCTTCTTTTGATCTACTTTAATTCCACTTTGAGACACAACATGTCCCAAAAATGCCACTTATCCCAACCAAAATTCACACTTTGAAAACTTGGCGTACAATTGATGCTCCCTCAATGTCTGAAGAACTATGCGCAAATGATGTGCATGCTCCTATTCCGTACGTGAGTAAATCAAAATATCATCAATAAAAACGATTACGAACTGATCCAAGAATGGTTTGAATATCCTATTCATCAAATCCATGAAAGCCGCCGGTGCATTCGTCAATCCGAATGACATAAGTAGGAACTCGTAGTGACCATACCGTGTCCTAAAAGCAGTTTTCGAGACATCATCCTCTCGGATCTTCAACTGATGATATCCTGATCGCAAATCAATCTTAGAAAAGTACCTTGCTCCTTGCAGTTGATCAAATAAATCATCAATCCTTGGCAAAGGGTACTTGTTCTTGATTGTAACTTTGTTCAGCTGTCTATAGTCTATACAGAGCCGAAACGTGTTATCTTTCTTCTTCACAAATAAGACAGGTGCTCCCCACGGTGAAACACTTGGTCTGATAAAACCACGATCAAGTAGCTCCTCTAGTTGATCTTTCAATTCCTTTAACTCTGCTGGCGCCATCCGATAAGGAGGTATTGATATCGGTTTGGTACCAGGAGCTAACTCAATACAGAACTCTATCTCCCTGTCTGGTGGTAATCCCGGTAATTTGTCTAGAAAAACATCTGGATACTCCATCACCACTGGTACATTCTGTACAGTCCCTTGAATTTTCTCTGTATCCAACATAATAGCTAAGAATGCTTGACACCCTTTCCTCATCATTCGTTGAGCTTTCATAGCTAAAATTATGCTAGCAGTGGATTTTAATTTTTCACTTTGAATTGAAACCATCTCAATTCCAGGGGTATTGAATGTCACTAACTTCTCGCGACAATCCACACTCACATAGTGTCGAGATAACCAATCCATGCCTAATATAACATCAAATTCTAGTACTTCTAGCAAAACTAGATCGGCAAGCAACTCTCGTCCTTGAACTTTTACAGGACAAGACGAATAAACTATGTCCGTATCCATACTTTCACCCATTGGCGTAGCTACTGATAATGGATTTTGCAAATAAGCGGGTTGCTTTCCCATCTTAATCGCAAAACTCGGTGAAACAAATGAATGTGTCGCACCCGGATCAAATAATACTAAAGCATCCATAGAAGCTATAGTAAAAATACCTTGCACAACTGCATTAGAGGCTTGAGCCTCCTGTGGGTTTAGTGCAAACACTCTGGCTTGACTCCCTTCCGCTTGAGAAGTCTGGCCAGAACCTCTTACTCCACCATTTCTTCCTCCACCACGATTATTACCAAAACCTCTTCCTCTGTGACCAGTAAATGTACTACCAGTCTGACCTTGCCCAGATGCCGCCGGAAACACAGGCCTCCGCTGCTGCTGAAAAGGTTGAGCAACACTGGCAGTAGACCCTTGTGCTCTTGACATCGGACACTGTCTTGCATAATGACCTGGCAGGCCACAGACAAAGCACGCTCCTGGAGCAAGATGACACACTCCATAGTGTCTCCTCCGACAATTCTGGCAGAATGGAGCTAAAACTCCAGAACTTCCTGAGCTACGTCCACTCGAACTAGCTCCAGGGGTATTGAAACGTTTATTATTCTTTCCTTTAAAAAATTTACGTCGTGGTCCAGTAAAACCACTTGGATTAAACCACATTTGTGTATTGGCCATCGCACCAACTTGATCACTCCTTGTCGACATTGGTGCACTAGAATTTACAATCCTGCCAAACTTTTACCAACTAAGTCTCCATCTGACGTGCACTGTCTATCAACTGGATCAAATCTCGGTTCACATCAGAAACAAGGATAATAAACTCGAGTCCTAAACCCTTGATAAAACTCGCATTCACCCTTGCTGGATCAGCCATCAAATCAAGTGTAAATCTTCCCAACCTAGTGAACTCCGTCACATGTTCCTGCACTGACCTATCTCCTCTTCTCAAATTCAGCAATTGATCTCGATAACTCTCGGTCACAGAAAATGGCAGATAAAATTCTCTGTACCGATTAACAAACTCTGCCCAGGTCATCTAATTCATCGAAGGTTAAATTATACGCCGAAACCAATCTTTTGCTGGTCCTTTCATTGACATTTCAACTAATAAGATTGACTGTCTCTCGTCAGCTTGCAGACGTCTAGCATTACGCTCAACTTCCTCAAGGAAATCTAATGCATCGCCTGAACCATAAAATTCTGTTGGTTTGAGCCGCCTGTAAGCCAAAACACTGTCTCTATCGACATTTGCACCAACACGCTGTTGTTGTTGCAATAGTTGCTCCCTATGCATAGCCTGATTCTCCACTTGGTCAGCCTGCATAGCTGCAACTCCGGCTAAGAACTGATTAAAGTCAAATAGCGCATTAGGTTGTTGTGGCATCCCAGGAGCCTGAACTGGTTCTTGTTCCTCCACAGCCTGACCTCTAGCCCTACCTCTAGGTCTACCACACCCACGGCCTCTACCTGCCGCATTATCCGGTTCATGTTGCCCTATATGCACAGACGACTCATCATGAGCCTTTTTAGGTGCATCTCGTATCATCGCAGCTCGACCGCGAGTTTGTCTTTGGTCAGCCATCCTAACCAAACCAAACCACACTGCAATCAAACGAAGAATAAAAAATACGAGTTCAACATGTATGCATATAACTATCTCAATGGTCACACCTCATGTGCTTATGCGTATCACAACATATAACTCATATCAAACACACTCTAAATTCACAACCTAAAGGAAAAGTTGAATATTCCACAATCAAATGATGACATATCAAGGACATGACTCAAATCCTATTGTTGCCGTAGTTCCTTAGACTCTATTACTCGAGTATCGGCAATGTTACTATAGACACTCTAATTCTACAACATTGCTCTGATACCAATTTTTGGTATCAGATAATACTTACTTAGCACGTATCAGCAATAATGTCTTAGACAATACAATCTGAGAACTATTGCTCTGATACCAACTTTTTCACGACCCGATTTCCGCCTAGAAACTCGTGTCGAGACAGGCGCCAGGGAATGGGAATGGATGTTCCGAAACCCCTAGCAAGCCTAGGAAAAACAGTAAAAACTTTTCGCGTTTTGAAAACATAAAAGGTCTCAATCTCTTTTTGCAAGTATTTAAAAACCTTTAGATAAACGTGTAATGAAAACTGTGCGATTGCATTTCTGGACTCAGAGTAGTACGTGTACGCTGCACGTATCCTAACACAACCCTGACAAAAAATAATGCCAGCGGTGCAAACCAGTTATAACATCAAGTAACCGGTTAAGCATGTTAAGTAATTAATCACAAAACTTTTATCAAAACCAGGTTTTTTTATAAACAACTGGCAAAAGCCCTTTTTATATAAAACATGCTTTTGTCCCAAAATGATACTGACAGTAGTTTCACATAAGAGTTTAAGCATTTACAAACGAACTGCTGTGTGGAGCTAGAACTACTCTGCAGCTCTAGAGTGACCTTTTTTTAATTACAACTTCCGGAGAAAGAACTGGAAGTCTTGTCACATCAAAATATCATTTACCTGTGAAAGGGAAATCAACGGGGGTCAAATATGAGTGAATTCACATAGTTACTCAAGCATATTAATAAAAGTAGAAATCGCATGTAAACACACTTTGTGCATCCAAATAACCGATCCAAATGAAACCCTAAGAGAAACCCAATTTGGTTAACTATGATTAATATACCATAGTTCATGCTCACTTGTTTAACACAGGATGAAATGTGAACTCATGTTATCACAGTCATCTTATCTCTGTGTAAATTTTGTTGGACCGTAAATTGAATTACTGGCTCCCCAGAATAACTTGTTGGGTCTAGGCCGCTTTGCAAGCATCTGGCCAAAGAACCCAACTAGTATGCAATGCAATGATTTATTAACACCGGTGATCACACAGTCCTATTATTGCCCAATAGATAGCATGTTCCATTGGATCTATATATTGGTTTTAAATCGACTCTATGCAATGCAATTTCAAACACATTTTTAGTTATAAATGTTTTGACATCAATATTCAAAAGTAAATATGCGAACTCACAAAACCGTTATCCACAAAACAGTTTTCAGTCACCCTCTACTTTCCTGGTCCGATAACTTGCTTGCTCGTCGGATCTAGTTAGAAAACAATTGTTAAACACAATTGAAACAAAAATTCTAACTCTAAAGAGTAGACTTTCTACACACAATAATAGACATATAACATATATAGTCTATTCTTATCATCGATACAAACTCATAGTCCTCTAACTATTAATCACTTTGATTAATAGAGGACCTAATTAAAACGTCTCTAAATTTTTATTAATCGAACTCCCTTAATTGTCCAAGTTCTTTTAATCCTTTAAACGTCTAGGTTTAAGGTTTAAAGTCCATTTGAATCATCCACAGTTTGACGATTACTTGCGTCGTAAGTTAGGGCAAAAAGCCTCAAAATACTCCCCCCTTCAAGTCATGGCAGCACGATCGTGCAACCCCGTGCACGGTCGTGCACCATTGCTGGTGCACGTTCGTGCACCATGGCTGGTGTACAGCCCCTGGGAAACGCAATTTCTCGAGCTTTCCGACGTGCTTATATGTCAATTTTCGATCCTAAACACATATACAAACACCAATCTATCCATTTCCGCTATCGGAACATAAAATCATTACATATTCGTTCGATTCCATACGGTAACTGTTATATTACTTAAAAAATTCACACCTTATAACATTTTTTTGTTTATACCCTGATCTAGGAAAAAATTCATTTGTACCCTTTTTTAATTTTTCAGTTTCGTCTTTACCCTAAAAAGCTAATTTGACCTCTTTTCATTTGGTCTAATATTCAAAATGATCCTTTATATTTAGCTAATATTCTAATTAAACATTTATATTATTAATCATTTATAATGTTTTCATCCTTTAATTAATTTAATTATCAAAAATTTAAATTTTAGGGTAGAGATGAAAACGAAAAATCAAAAAAAGGGTACAAATAAACTTTTCCTAGGTGAGGGTATAAACGAAAAAATGTTATAAGGTGAGGGTTTTTTAAATAATTAGGCCATTTTTTTATTACCAGTAGTATTTTAGCACGCCGAGCTATCAAAATAGATCACATTTGACTCTATAATTTAAATTTTTAAAAGAACAATTAGTGATAAATACAATAATTTGATGTAACCAGTATTTAAATGTATAAATTTATGAATAAAAAAAGTAAATAAAATATACTTAAACTCTAAAGTCTTATTTGGTTAGAATTTAATTGAAATTTTAAATAATTAAATAATTAAATATTTGAATCTAATTGTAACACTCAATAATGAATTTGTTTTTAATTTTTTAATGTAATTAAAATAAAGTATTAGAATAACATAATCTCAAAAAAAAAAGTTAAAAAAGTAAAAAAAAATCACATTTTGTTTATATTTAAATAATTTGAAGTGTCTTAACAATAAATATAGTAACTTGATGTCCAATAATTGAGTAAAGAATCAAAAATTCCCCGAACTTGACACGAAATATTAAATAAGCCCAAATTCGCAAAAGTGGATCAAACATACCCATAATTTGACAAATAGTATCAAAACTCTCTCTAGAAAAGTGGGATATCACTCCCCTAAACTATGCAAAACGGGATTAATGAATCCCTTAACTTTCATCGAAAAACCGTTCTATTTTGACTTTCCGCCAATTTAAATTTTAATAATTTAAAAAAATAAAATAAAATAAAATAAACAATAATAAATAATTTTTTTCCCGTTTCGACGAGGTTTGTCTTCAATGAAAGACGAACAGATCTGTTCTGGTCGTCTTCCATTGAAGACGAACAAAAGTTGTTCATTGTCTGAAGAAGACGAAGAACAGATCTCCGTCTTTATGAAGAAGACGAAGATATCTTCATCTTTGTTCACAAACGAAGATGAACATATCTTTATCTTCGTTCATGAAGACGAAGATGAACAGATCACATACGTGGGATCTGTTCTACGAAGAACAGATCCGAAGCCTGGGATCTGTCTGGTATGTGTTCTTCATTTTGAAGAATGGAAAAATATTCCACCAGAATTTTTATTTTCCAGTAGCGGTGGTCAGTCGGTAGTGGTGGATTGGTGGAATTCGGTGGGTGGTTAATTGTTTTATGTTTTAAAATTTGAAAAATAAAATTAGAAAATTTTAAGTATTAATTTGAATAATTAAAAAAAGATAAAGATTAATTTAGACTTTTTTTTTATGGAGAGTCAGTTTATAAACAAGGGATGAGAGTGAGCAAAAGTGGCCGAGGGGTGGATTTGATCCGATTTTTCCAAGTTGTGGGGTTATTTGATCCGTTTTTACGGACTTGGGTGTATTTAATATTTCGTGTCAAGTTCAGGGAATTTTTTGATTCTTTGCTCTCCAATAATGAAAACATAAATATAAGATATTGTATAATGAAGAATTTAACCTGTTAAATAGTTTTTTTTTATGAATAACCTGTTAAATAGTTATTTATTAATTGATGGGGTTTGTCTTTTCAACGATGATACACTAGCGAAATAAGATAGATTGCTAACCGAAGGGTTGTTGTCGGACGAGCACTCTAATGCTTAAGTCAGTATTGAATTTAAGGAAGTATTGTTGCGTAATATAATCTGCGTGTGTAAGCATACCTCAAGTCCTTTTATAGTGAGTATGGAGGAATACCTTATAAATTAGAATAGGAAATAAATTTCAATTCGGTGTATGAATTCAAATAGAAAAGAGATTCATGTTTAGCAAGAGTCCTATTTAAGAAGGATTCCTAAATAGGATTAGACTTCTAAATAGGAATGTGATTCCTGGTAGGAAAGAATCTCCAGCATTCGTAAGATCTAGATCTTTTTGGGTCTTTTAGAATAGTTGAATCATATTTTTGGCAAAATGCGCTAGATCTGAAATTTGAAGTCTATCAAATTCTAGTGGATTCGGTCATCACGAGTCCTCAGAGACTCGGCTATGACTTGTTTAGGCGAGTCCACGTATTTTCTTTGACGGGCGGACCTGGTGCAACTCGGTTCATTATATCATTATGTATTTCGGTTTCCATCATTAACACCCCTCAAGTGAGCTAATACCTTGATATTTATGCCTTATTTAATTTTAACTCTATTTTGGCGAGTCGTTCTGTTTGCTCGGTGAGATTTCACTAGGGTTTTTCAAACCAAATGGGTCACCCATTTCATTTATGGTTCAAACATATATTACGATTTTGAAATCGATCTATCCTTAAAACTTCAAGTTTTTCAAGTCTCATCTTAACATGACCCCAAAAATTAGATATAATAATAAAACACAAGCACAACATCAGAGAACATTTTAGAAAAACCAATCACAAAGACTTTATTTTTTAAAATTGAGGATTTAGATCCGATTAAAAGAGTTTTTAATTTTTTTAATCCGAATAAAAATTTGTCAAATCAACTAAAAAAAAGAAAAATTTTATTAATAATTTTTTTAAAGAAAACCACTAGTTACAATTAGAAGGCGGTTTTCCGGCCATCTAAACCACCTTTTAATTATAGTTCTTTAACTATCTAAAATGGTGATGATCCTTAAAAAGATAGTTTTAATTGGACAATAATAAAATATCACTAGAAAAAATAGAGACTAAAAGATGGAAAAGGTGGTGTTCTGGCGTAAGACCAAAACCACCTCTTTAAAATTATAGTTTTTAATTTGGAATTTTTTTAGAGAGAATCCTTTATTTATGTTGAATTAGAGGCCATGTGATTTGTTGTCCATGATATGGGGCATATAATTTATTTTTCTTTTTTAATATGAAGTTCAATCACATTTCCAGCACACACATGTTGAAAAGATTCTCCTACATTCACATTCACATTCACATTCACATTCACATTCACATTATGTTATTTATTTATTTTTATCAAAGACACTACACTATGTTTAGTCCAACCTAAATAATGACATAAATTTTAGCCTTTGAGGAAAAGAAAATAATAACATAACAACAAACTTCAGTTGAGACATAAAAAAAAATTAATGACTGGTTCCTTCATATGTCAATTTACTGTTACCAGTATTTTAGCAAGCCGGGGTTATTATATACAATAATATATATATATATATATATATATATATATATATATATATATATATATATATATATATATGTATATATATATATTAAAATAGATTAAATTTGACACTATAATTTAATATTTATAAAAAATATTAGTAATAAATACAATAATGTGATGTAATTAAAATATAAATATATACACATACGAATAAAAAATTAAATAAAATATACTTGAACTCTAAAATCTTATTTGATTAGAATGTTATTTATTTTAAATAACTGAATAGTTGAATCTAATAAAAACACTTAATAATGAATATTATTTTAATTTTTGAAGTAATTAAAATTAAGTATTATAACAATGTAATTTCAAAACACAAATAGTTAAATAAAATAAAAAAATCACATTTAGTTTTATTATTTAAATAATTTGAAGTGTTTTAAAAACAAATATAGTAACTTGATGTCTGATAACTAAAGCATAAATATAAAATCCTATATAAAGAAGAATTTAAACTGTTAAATAGTCATTTATTAATATAATTTGAAGGATTAATTATGATTACCCCGGTTAATTTAAGTCTCGACTACTGTTTTTTCCATAAATTTTGAAAAATTACTATTTACCCTCTAATGTTTTGGTTTATTTCAATTATAACCCTCCTTTATAAAGAATATCAGCTATATAAAATATAAAAATCATAGGAAAAATACTGATTTTTTAGGTTTGAAGAAAAAACATTAGACCTAAAAACTCATGCAAGTAATAGTAATTGACTCTAAATTTAAATACATGTGCAAGTCCTCCAATCAAACTAAGACATTTAAAGTAAATAATATTGTTTATTTTTAAAAAGTAACTAACGTTAACATATTGTTACAATAAAAATATTTAAAATTTCAAGTAATTTAGAAAAATTCAATATTATTTTAAATAAATTGTAATATATTTTATAAATTAAATTTTCATTTTCATTTTAACATTATAATTTATTAGTCTGTGAAGTTATTTAGTGATGTAGAAACTTTGAAGTCGATTTATTAGAAAACAAATATAAACAAAACACTTAATAAAAAAGTATTTAAACTTTTAGATATTGATTAACTAAAATATATCTTTTTGATAATTGATTAATTAAAATATACTTTGAACTTTCAACTAGTAAGTGTTTAAACGTTCCCTCCTTGGATTTTATAAAACAAAATTTGCTCTTAAAGTGGGTATGGAAGCTGTTTTGTAGTGACAGAAATCAGCTAAGATTTTCGGTTAGGTGTAATGGTTCAAATGTTTCCTCTTGGCATGATTTTATTAACCCAAATAACCGGAAGTTATCCTTATTATGGTGTGGTATTAGAACATTTTGGTGATAATTTTTTAAAATACATGTTTCACCATTTTATTTATAATTTTACATTACAAATTTTGACTTTTTTTTTTGACTTTTTTTATTTACAAAAAATATATTTTTTTTAATTTCACAAAATACCTTTTTCGGTTTTTAATTTTGGTTTTCGGTTTTTCGGTTTGGTCGACCGAACTGACCACACCGACCGAACCGACCAACAGTTTTTTTATATAGTTTAAAATTAGTGTATATATAGTGTATATATAGTGTTAATTTTTATTTTTTATAGATTTTTTTCCTGGAATTTTTTATTTTATTTTTTATAGTGTAACAGTAGTGTAGATATAGTGTTTTTATGGTGTTTATATAGTGTAAAATTAGTGTATAAGTAGTGTATAAATAGTGTATAAGTAGTGTATTTATGGCATTTTGTAGTGTTTTTTGTGGTTTATATCATGAAACACTGCAAATACACCATAAACACTGCAAATACACCATAAACACTGTAAATGCACCATAAATATACTAAAAAGGGCATAAATACACTATAAATATACCAAAAATACACTAAAACGTAAAGATATTATAAAATTACTATAAATGCACCATAAATCAATTTTTTCTTAACAAAATCAGTAGCAAAAATGAAGGGAAACGCGAGAAATCCATCGGAAGTAGACGAACGGAAGCACGACCTGAAAGACGAACGGAAAAGACGAACGGAAAAGTAATCGGAGGAGATAAACTGCAAATCAAATGAAAAAGAAAAATAAAAGAAAAAAAAAACTTTGAGAGAGAAGAGAGAGAAAAAAAGGTAGTTATGTAAAAGTTTAACCTAAAATGAGATAAGACTTCTTTATATAATGGGTATTTTGGTAAATAAGTTGGCGAATTAGGTAGCCTTGCATAAGAGGAAAAGATGGACCAAAATGTTGTAAATACTTTGCCAAAAACAGGTATTTGGAAAATAATTCTAAAATTTTGTTGCTTTAAATTTATATTGATATTTGGAATTTATTCCAAATAAATATTAATTATGAAGCTGGAAATGGTCATAACATTCAGTTTTGGAGTAATTTTTGGATGCTGAATCAGCAGCATCCCCTAGCTTTCTCGCACCATCGATCGTCTCTTCAGATTGTCAAGGTATCTGGAAGCTAACTTGTCGAGCTTTGTTAACCATGATACAGACCGCATGTTCGAGTTTAAATGGAGACACGTATTGCGGGATGGTGAAGCTGATGCATTTTCTGAGCTACTGTTGTGTTACCAGAATATTTCAATCCATCCCCTACGCCAAGATCAAACTACCAACCGATCAACGTTCTAACCTCTGTTTTACAGGTTAACCCGTCAAGAGGACCAACTCCATCACTTATTTTGGAATTCGAGATCATAAGTATAGTATAGTATATATATATATATATATATATATAAAACTCTTTATGCTAAATTACATTAAAATATTAATTATACATTATAATTTTTGAGTTCATAACTATTAGACTTTTCAAATTTTATATGTTTTGGATTTTCATGTAACATAAATGATAAATACCAATATTAATTAATAAGATAAATATTATTTAATAAATTAATTTTAAATGAAAAATTGTCACTTAACAATTTATGGTTAATCCATTCGTCGATGAATGCTTATACTTAATTTGGAGTTCAAGATTATAATGTAGTATATATATATATATATATATATATATATATATATATATATATATATATATATATATATTAATTGATTTTTAACGATTGTCAGTGAACTATTAGTCAATTACAAAATAAATGCAAAATTATATGTTTCATAAAAGCCTACTAGCAAAATAAATTTAAATTTTTGCGCTTTTATTGTAATTTTAAGTAAAATTTTTATGTTTTATAACAATGTCCTGATTTTAACATTTCTTGTATTTTTGGTCAATCTTTCACTTTAATACAATACCTATTAGTCTTATTTACCTTTTCTGGTCATTTTTATTTTCAAACTCGTTTTTTTTTCTCAACCACCAATAAATTAGAGAATTTAAAATTAAATTTTAACATTTTTTTAATTTAATATTAGAAATTAAATTTTAAATTCTGGTAAATGAGTTTGCTAATTACAGAATTAATTTATAAATCTTAAAAATAAGAATAATTAAATTGATTAAAAAATGGACTAGAATCACAAAGAAATAATGAGATTTTATTATAAAAAGATTTAAAATATTTAATTTAAATTGCAACAACTCGCAAATATTTAGTATTATTATGCTATTAGGTCTTTCAGACACAATAACAGACCATAAGTAACATAAGTGTATAAGCTTCTATCTCATTTCATTTTAGCTTCTATAAATAAATGGATACATGTTGATTTAAATATAATAAAAATGATACTAATAAAATAGCATTATTGTTATAGTTTACTGACAAAATCTACATGAGTAACTAAAATGCAACTAAAAAAACCGAAAAGAAAACAAAGAATAAATATGTCAAATATAAAGTGAACAATTATTATGCAATAAACATTTATTGTCAATATTTTATTGCAATAATTTGGTAGTTCGTTAGTTTTTTCATTTGATTTTCTTACTTGTCAAACAAGAGACAAGATTAATTTATTGTTGATTTTTCGATGTTTTTTATGAAATTCTTGAGAGAGAGAAAAACTAATCAGATTTGAAATCTAAACGAGTTTTATATATTATTTAGTGTAGTTATTTATCTATGTATTTTTTTTTTGATGAATTTAAAATTTTATAAAAGCCACAAGAAGTGGCAACACGAAACTTTTAGCTATCGCACAAGAAGTGGCACACTTGAGGTGGCACACTAGAGGCTTAGGCTAAAAGAAACATGCCAAAAATCAAACGTTCGGATACAAAATACAAAATGGACTTCTAAAGAAATTCAGACCTGAATAACTGAAACACCTATTACAGCATTGTAAATGAAAGCAGATCTCGTAAAACAACAAAAGATGACAGACTCTTTGGTCGATTACTCATTGCTGAAAACTCTTCTATTTCTGCATTTCCATAACTCCCAAACTACCAGACACCATAAGATTTCCCAAAGCTTCCAGTACGGCCCTCTCGGGATAATGGCCTGCCACTGAAACATGAAATCTTCGAAAGAAAACGGTGTTACCCAAGCTACATCCAACTTCTGCAACATACCACACCAAACATTTCTCGCAAAAACACAATGTATAAATAAATGATCCTGTGACTCTAGCTCATTACAAAGAGAACACATCGTGTTGTCAGTAGGAATAATAAAGCGACGTGCTAAAAATTCCAAAGTGGGTACTCGGTTATGTAACGCAACCCAAATGAAAAATTTGACACGAGGCGGTGCTTGTGAATTCCAAATCCGCGTAAAAGAGGAAGTTTTCACCTGAACAATGGCAGCATACGAGCCATGAATTGCTGCAGTATCTACCCGGTTCATCTGAACAGTAGCAGTGGTTGATCCTTGAAAAATAGTAGCAGCTTCCTCATTCACCAAAACATCAGCAGCATCACTCAATAAAACAGCAGCCGCGTCACCAGCAGCAGTGGTGGAATCATTCAGCACAACAACAGCAGCAGTCTCTCTCCGGAGATCAACAGTAGCGGTGGAATCAATCACAACAGCAACAGCAGACCCTCTCCGGTGATCAGCAGCAGTAGTGGGATCGCGCAAATCAGTAGCAGTGATGTAATACCCCAAAATAATTAATTAGCTAATTGGAAAACGTGTCCAGTCTGGATTCGCCAGGGTGGCGTTATCAGAAAGTTTTCAGATAAAATTTAGATAAATAAGTTTTAATAGGTTGGTTTCAGGAAATTATTTATGAGGAAATTAAGGTTACAGTTGAATTCTAAAGTTAGAATTGGAATTAAATGGAAAAATATCAAGTAAAGCCCAAAATAAAGTACAGGGACCAAAGTGGTAATTTAGCCACTTTGTGTCGAAAACGGAAATTCTAAATTTTGACGGGAAAGTATTAATATCGAGCTTCATATTATTTATTGGATATAAATAATACGTATAAGTTATAATAAAAGAATTTATCGATTTAGTTATGGACTAAATCGTACAAAAGAAAAGTTTAAAGGATAAAGGATAGTAAACAAAAAGGATAAGGATTAAAGTGGCATTTTAGCCATGTTATATAGGAAATGAGGATATGAATCAGGGAGCAGAAGAAGGATCGAGAGAGTGAAGGAAATAACGCCTATTACCGTCGTTTCGCCGTCGTTTCGCCGTTTGACGTCCGATTCGAGCGATTTTCGCGGCGATTTCTTCAGAATCGAATCCTCTATCGATCCTAAGCTTCGTTTCAAGGTAAATCTTCAAGAAATTTGGTTAAAAATCGAATATATATGGCTGTTTTAGTGAGATTGAGTTTTAGGATTGAATTCGACGTTTTTGAAGTTTTTATATCGTTTTAATGAAAACCGAGATGCGGGTTTTGTGTAGTTGAATGTATAGCACGTTGGGATGGATGAAAAGCCCCGGAAAACGAATTTCCGGGGGCTGTTAAGGGTGTGCGTTCGCACACATTGAGTGTGCGTTCGCACACATTGAGTGTGCGTCCGCACACTCCTTAAAATTAGGGTGTGCGTTCGCACACCTATTGTGTGCGTTCGCACACTACCCGAAACTCGTCAGATTCAAAATTTCAACGGTCAGTTTATAGATTTACCTCTTAGGAACGCCTCTGTCAAATTTCATCTTGATCCAACGGTTCAATTGGGAGAGATCGTCATTTTACTAAACAGTGTCAGTGCGCAGGCAGCACCTGCGCATTGTCCTGAAAACTACTTGAAACTTCATCGGAATGAAACTAAACCCTAAAGTTTGAAAGTATCATACGTATAGGAATACGATTAAGAGATATAATAAGTATCTCGACTAAGTATTAGAACACGATCAAAGTTAAAAGACGTATTTAGAATAAGATCGTGATAACCTAAGGTTACAACTTAGGATTTCGGTACTAAGTTTACGTTTATGAATTAAACGTACAGGTAATTTGGATAAGTAATGGACGTACCGACGAGCTGGAATAGCTACAAGATCGGACAATGCATAGAACCTGCGTGATAGATTGGTAGCATTACGGTAGATTGGATAGCAGTCACTGTGAGTACATTTTAATTACTCGTTAATATTCATAAAGTTGCGTATTTTCATATACGGACAACTATATGAATACTTATATGTTTAATAATATGTTTGAAAAAGTACATGTATGTATGTTTTGAAAATGATTACTTTCCGTACTGCATTATTTTAAGAATAACATAAATAGATGAAAAGAACATATATGTTTAAAATACTGGGAAAGGGGTTAAGCAATATACAAGTATCGAACCAAATATGCACGAGAAAAGTATAGTACATTCCTATATGTACTATTATTCATATGTTTACAAAGAAATATAGTACGTTCCCATACGTACTTTTAATTATAACGAATACCATACGTGCGTGTGTTATAGATGTATGATTGTAGATTGCAATGTGCATGTCATGGTCCATAAAGGATCAATATAACATAACGGAAAATATATAATTAAATAATAAACGTAAAACGAGAATTTGTACGATGGTACAACCAAATATAAGAACCGAGATACAAGGTTGATCTCGGTAGAGGTATCCCGAGACCTGTATCTACCTATTCTTGATAATAGTCCTCGGGACTCATATAAAGATAAAATCAAGTATATATATATATCGAGAATCAATATGAAACAAGAGCAATAATTAAGATATGAGATAAGACACATCGGTTGGCGTGGCTATCGATGTCAGATGATTAAAGACACATCGGTTGGCTTGACTATCAATGTCAGATATATAAAACACATCGGTTGGCTTTGCTATCGATGTCAGATATGCGTAACACATCGGTTGGCTTTGCTATCGATGTCAGACAGATGAAACACATCGGTTGGCTTTGCCATCGATGTCAGAAAAATGAAGTTAGAGAAGCTTAATAAGAAAAATAAAGACAATCAAAACTATAACAGTAAACAAAACATGTCAAGCATGTACGCAGTATAAACGTACATGAGACATAAGAACGAGGCAAGGATATCAAGTACGTCTATAACATAAACGCTTAGTTTATGACACGTACATGGCCTCTGATTGTATGAACGAACATACGAAGTATGTTTGGGAGTAAGATCGTGTGAAGTATAATTCAAAAAGAATATTTTCTACATAAAGAGGTTTTTAAATGGTTTCACCCTTTATGCAATATTACTTGTAATTATGTGTATTCACTCAGTTTTATACTGACCCCGTTGTTATTCCAATTTTTACAGGTTGAGTTAGGTACGATGTGGAGATCGAAGCTTCCGAAGTGTTTTTTAATTCTCGGAAGTAGTACGAGTCATGAGACTAGGTTCTCATTCTAGCAAGTCCGCAGTAGTTTAGAATAGTCAGACTCTATTTGTGAAGCGCTTTAACTCTGATATGAATTTCAAACAGGGGTCGTGTATATTTTGATATTATTATGATATACGAGATATAATTTGATTTGCGAAAAATTAATATGTATTTTCAGGCTTGCTACGGGTTTTGGAGCTACCACTCCCATTCCCTAGAGCCGGTCGCGGCTCAATAATTTGGGTCGTGACAAGTGAACACATTAGTGGCAAACGGTCTTTGCAAGGCAACAGCAGCAGACAAATAATGATCAACCTCAGAAAACCGATTCAAGGAGTTAATTAGAACTGCATTACAATCGGGTTGAGGCAGACCCCCATTAGCGTGAAAATCACTGTTAATATGGCAAGTAGCAGCTGCTATATCCAAAAATTTGTAAAACGAAGCTGCCGAAAAAACCGACGAAGGAGTATTCCATTTAATAACATCCACACTTTCATTAACAAAGTGTAACCCATCAAATAGAATCTGAATCCTCTGTAATAACAACAATTCTGACCCTCTTAATCTCCTTCTCCACCTCCAACCAAAGCTTTTAATATCACCTAAACAAGCTTGTTTTTTATTAGATAAATTAAAAAGCTTAGAGACTAACTCTTTTAACCTCCCATCCCCTAACCAATTATCATGCCAAACACTTCCAAGAGTACCATCACCAACTTGTAACTAATATTACCAATAAAAACATTTCACCCAAAAACATCACCACAACATTTCCTCCTAATACCTTTCCAGATACTAGACATTTTATTGCTATCACCAAAAAGTAAAGAGTTCCAATCCGAGATATTAGAGCCACAAGCCACAACATTAAACCAAAGAGTATTATTACAACAAAAACGCAACTTCCAAATCCATATGAATAACAAACTCTGATTTCTAATTTTAAGGCTATAAATACCCAGACCACCCATATCATAATTTTGACAAATACTCTTCCATGAAACTTTGCATAGGGTTCTAGATGAGACATCACCTTTCCAGAGAAAGCGCTTCATATAAGATTCCAGCTTCCTCTGAACCCCATTTGGCATACTGAAAATAGACATAAAATAAACAGGAACACTAAAAAGGACAAATTTAATAAGAATTAACCATCCTGCAGGAGAGAGGAAAGACCCTTTCCATAAAGCCAATTTCGATTTAAATCTATCCACAACATGATCCCAAAAACTAGAGGTTAGCTGACGTCTCACAAGAGGCAGACCGAGATACTTGATTGGTAGAGACTCAATTTTACAACCCACCACACTTGCTGCTGTAGCTAACTCCCCAACATCAGTATTAATTCGTAATTGAACTTTTATGAAAATTAATCTTCAACCCAGACACAACCTCAAAACAACGAATAATTCGAGTCAAGTTCTTCAAATGAGCAATATCATAAGGAATAAAAATGAGAGTATCATCCGAAATTGCAGGAGAGACACTGGATCATACTCGCTCAAAAAAGAGTAACCACGTGTAAACCCCATATTATTAGCCTTGTTAAGAAGACATTTCAGCCCTTCAACAGCTATGATAAAAAGATAAGGAGAGATAGGATCACCTTGTCGCACTCCTCGCTGAAGAGTAATAGGAGCCACAGGACTACCATTAACCAAAATCGACGTGGTGCCCGAAGAAAGACAGTAAAACTTCCAATCCAGCCATAACTGTGGAAAACCCATACAACGCATAACCGTTAAAAGGTACATCCAATCAATGCTATCAAAAGCCTTCTGAATATCAAGTTTCTTAACAAGAAGTTTCTCCTTCCGTCTATTTGCTAAATAAATTAATTCATTAGCAATCATAGAACATTCAAGAATGCTCCTACCTTTCAAGAATGCATGCTGACTTTCCGAAACAAGCGAAGAAAGTAGAGGAGCTAACCGTAAAGACAAAGTCTTTGATAGAAGTTTGTATAACCCATTCACCAAGCTGATAGGGCGGAAGTCCTTGATATTTGACGAGCCAATTACCTTAGGAATTAAAACCATGAAAGAAAATTAATTCCTTTTGGCAATAAACACGTACTATGAAAGGTAGCGAACATATCAAGAATTTCTGCTTTCATAAAAGACCAAGCACGGCAGTAAAAAAAGAAGTTGAACCCGTCTGGACCCGACGCTTTTCTCTCATTCAGAGATGAGATAGCAAACAAAACCTCCTTTTTGTCAAACACCTGAACTAATAATTCGGCCTGCACCGTTGAAAGCTTTCTAAAACCCAAACCGGAGATGCCATACTGCACTCTCTCTTTTCAACTGTAAAGGGAATTAAAAAAATCCCCTAATATGAAACCGCGTCACGTCTGGCTCTGAATAGATGACATCTCCCACCTGAATATTAGAAATATGATTGTTCCTATGATGCTGAGAGGCGATATTATGGAAAAACTTAGAATTCCTGTCACCCGACAAACTCCATTTAAGGCGAGACTTTTGAATCCATAAAGACTCCACTCTTTTTTCTGCCACCCAAAGCTCATTTTTCTTTGCTGCCAAATTGGTAACCTCAACCTCCGTTAACTGTCTATTTTCAGCCTCCAACTCCTTAGCTAAAATATCGCAGTTAAGGTCCTTAATGATTTTGTTTTGATCACCAAAGACATCTGTATTCCACCCCTTAATAAGCAATCGCAACTTCTTCAATCTCTGAGTGAGATTATCTGTGGTGGAGCAAATAGAACTCCAAGAATCCGAGACAAAAATACTGAAATCCTCATGCTCCCACCAAGCATCAACAGAGCGAAAAGGACGCGGGCCCCAGTCAAAACTACTAGCCGACCGAAAACAGATTGACACATGATCAGATTGCCCCCGTGGTAAAGCAATGAGGGAGATATTCGGCCAACATAACCCAGCCGCAGCAGAGACCAGACATCTATCTATTCTTGATTTCAAAGTCGAGTTTTTCCAAGTGAATCGCCTCCCATGAATAGGAAGATCAATCATCTCAGCCGAATTAATGAACTCATTGAGAGCTAACATCGAAGGTGAGTATCCCACACAATTCAGTCTTTCATCTGGACGTAAAATTTCGTTGAAGTCTCCACTAAAAAGAATAATCATAGGAACATCCAATAATAACCGAAGATCCTGCCAAAAAAGCACTCTCTCTGAAGCTATATTGCTAGCATAAATAAGAATATGGCGGAAAGAAGTGTTTTGATAGCAAAAGTCTAAACAAATCCACCTAGAACCTTTAGAAATAGTTACTGAATTAAGAATAGCAGAATTCCAAATCAGAATCAAACCCCCCGACGCACCCACAGAGGGAACCCAAGCATAATCAAATCAAGGTTATGCCATAAATTCCTAATTAAGAAGTCATCAACTTTTTCTTTCTTAGACTCAACCAAACCAATAAACAACAACTTGTTAAAAGAGACCATAGACTTAATGAATTTTTGTTTTTGCAAATTCAAAAGTCCACCTCTACAATTCCATGAAACAAAAATAATTGGCTCCGACATAAATCATAAAAAAACCTCGAAAGGAAAAAAAGACTTATCTCTGCTGAGCTATCGCATCTGCAGCCAAGTTCATAGAAAGTTGTTTGACAGTACCCATCTCCTCTTCTTTATTGAATAAGCCAAGCTGAAAACCAAGCCTCCAAGATTTCATCGCTTCATTTGCTGGTTCCAAATTAGTATTTTCTAGATTTTCCTCTGCAATCCGGTTCATATTAACAATATCACCATCCGACAGCTCCTTCTCGGACTCATGTTGGCTGTTAGAGAAGGAGTGCAGCTCCCCCAATCTATCGGCATGCTTCAATCGCTGATTCTTCCTCGTGTTACTGTTCTCCAAGGCCATGGAGTTGTTCCCCGATAAAGACATTGGACTATAGATGTCCTCCCCAAGAAAGCGTAGTTTATCCAAATCAAGCACTGAAAGTGAAGCTGCTGAAATCGGTTCTGAACAAGAAAAATGCATCTCCGGAAGAGAGCTTGGTACCACCGTGTCTTCTAGAACTGTCGGTAGTGAAACAGTGTTAGACGATACCTGTTTTTTCAAATCATCATCGCTCACCTTGCCCGATTGCTGACTTATAGCTGTCTTTGACGTAGCGGACTTGCTGTTTGCCTCCATACTACTGCTAGAATCATACTCATCCTCTGAAGACATACTATCATCCATGTCCAGCTCTTCAAACACCATTGGCCTCTCTGATTCGACAACAAAAACTGAAATTTTTTCGTCTCGGAACGATACATCCATAGAGTGATTAATGAATCTGCAAGTGCACGAAATAAGGATCAAGCCCGAATCAAAGCGATCTCTAAGCTGAACAAGGGGGTGAACCTTGATAGCCTCGCCTAAAGTATTACCCACATCCATGAAAATTTCAGGCGACCAAAGCAACAATGGTAAGCCTAAAACTGATAACCCAGACCAAACGAGTGAAGGATTGCTTAATATCTTTCGCCCATGAAAACGTTTGAAAAAAGTCACGCAAGGTTAAGGAAATATCATCCATAAATAGTTTAGCATCGTCTTTTGAGAAAAAAGTAATCAAGATAAGATTACTTCCCATCAGATAGATCTGGCTATACTCTATTTTCCTGTTGCACAAGAAAGTTTTTGCGTTCAAAATTAATCGAATATCATTCACCCTCGCCACAATAGATCGATCAATCCATTCCTCATTTTCCAAGACCACAGAATCCTTCCACAAAGTAAGCTTTGTTTCTGCACGAACCACGTCAGCTATGAACCATTGGCAATTGGATTAGACCCATCATGAACTACCCCTGCTGATACCCCTGCTAATACACCCTGAACGTTTGATGTCGCTGCTACAGACTTCATGTCATTGCTGTTTGAAACAACCTGAACAAACGATCGGTTATCTCTGATAGAAGGATTAGTAATCAATCTCGGCTGCTGCTTCATAACCGGTTCCACAATCTTCTTCTGAACAGGTTGTAAACGAGGGTATTTCGAGATATATGCACGTAGATTAAATCTCCCAATTGAAATCATGTTCAGCTGAGAAAGGACCCACGACACCTCCTTTGCAACTGTAAGCCTCAGAAAACCAAAACAACAATTCCTTTTCGTAAGTTTCGATGCCAATGATACGTTGCCAATAACCCCATAGCGTGCGAAAACTTTTTCTAGGTCTTTATGTCTCCACGATCTTGGAAAATTCTCAAAGTAAAAAACAGTATTGCAGTCCAGATGATGCACAGTCTTGAGAGGAGGGTTCCTAACGTCTTGGAGATGGCTGATGATAGGCTGAGAATCATGGGGATTCGTATGAAAAAGGCTAGGGTTAGGGTTTTGGGGGGGGTTGTAGGGGAGAGCCATCGCCGTTCCTTTTACTGATTATTTTTTTATCTATGTATTCTTATTCTTGTGAAAGTGTGCTTAGCAAGAGCATTGTTTATAGAAAGAACGTCGTCATCTTTACTGATAGGAGGTGCGCTTAGTTGTGTCTTAAAACCGTTAAAGAAGGTGTGTTTGGTTATATATTTCACAACTGTCGATTACTACTCTATGAACATATTTGGTTCATGGAATAGGTGTGGAATGAAATACTATTCCGTATGAAATGACTATTCTTTACTTTAATTCATGAAATAGTTATTTTATAAAATTGCTATTCCATAATTTTGTGCAATAAACACTCTTCTCAAAAAATAAAGAATAACTATGTCAATTCATGCTATTCCATTTCATAAAATAAACATGGCCTATATTGAAAACATACGAGTTTAAGAGAAATAATTTGCTTTGCAATATCTTTACCGTGCCAAAGCTCTCAACGATGAACTATGTGTTGCTGGCAAACGTATCCCTACAGTTGAATACAATGCCATCATATATTGCAACGTCGGCATGAAGTTTAATCCAATTATCTCCGGATTGAATTTAATCTTTATCAATTTTAGAGTTGCACAACCAACTTATGTCCCATGAAATATTAATCAAAAGTCATCAGGATCTACCCTTAGCCAAAATTGCCTACAGACATGCTTCATCAAATGTCCATCGACCGCAGCGTCCACCTGATTCAACTTTTTCTCAACCTTACCGACCTGCTGGAAACAACAATTTTTAATTTAATTCATTAATTATGTAGACTATTGATCGTTCAGCTCCTTGTAAGATATGGTTAAATTTTTATGGAATTGTGTTCGGATTTCTGCTCGTCCAGTCTCTTAGGCTTAGAAATTTTCTATTAATTATCATTTAATTTATTAATTAAACTAATTAATTATGTGTTATGTTGAAAATTTGGTTAAATTTTAGTGAATGTGTAGAAATTGTCTAATTGAGTTCTAAAGTTCTAGTTTTCCTAGACCAACTCATTCAATCTATGTAATTTAACAAAGTAACTCATAAACATATAATGTTTTCTAATTAATTCGATTTCTCAGATTTATATCTACAGTTTCTTTGAAGTATTATGGGTTATTTGCAATATTTACGGTCAATCTTACAAATTTTGTCGCTATGTATCAATTTTTTTGAATTTTTCAAGCAGACCGAGAATTCTTCTCACTCCTATATTTCCTGAAAACTATTATTGTACGTTTGAAATCTTAATTCTTTTTCTATTGTCCGAAAAATAAATGTCTACTACAAATATAAAAGATCAATTCTTATTTTCTGATAAAGTGCGAAGCTTTGTGACTTCACAATACTACATTTGTAGTGCCAAAAGATGAAACTTAATTTTTTAAATTCTTATAAATCTATCTAAATCTCTAAAGTTTGCAAATCTATCACAATGTGACAATTTGTATTACAGATCTATTTAATTTTGTTTTTCAATGATTTTCATTGAGTTAATTTTTCACCTGTGTACAATGCTCATTTGTATTTTTTGTTTATTTTTAGCTTCAAACTTAAATCTTTTTAGCTTCAACCACCGAATTATAGAGAATCTGAAATTAGATTTTATTATTCTTTCTAATTTTTATTTTTATTTTTATTTTTAATTAGGGGTTACATTTTTCAATTTAAAAAATGAATTGTACTGATTAAAAAGTTACAGATATTCAACTAAAAGTAAAAAATATTTAAATTGATTGAAAAAAATTGAATTAATTTACAATAAAATTATCAAATTTGAATAGATTTATAAATTTTAAAAATTCTAATAAGGAGTCGAAAGTTTGAGTTTTTTGAACTATTAAACTTATTTCTCAATAGATTTATAACAAATCAGAAAAATTGAATTTTTTGAACTATTAAAACTTAAAAAAAATAATCTACCATTATTTTAATAACATATGACCGACTTAATCCACGAATGACGTGATGAAGTGAGTCTGTGTAATTTTTTTTATTAATTAATGACTCTCATTAGAGTAAATTTGATAAAAATTCACCAAATTGATAACGGGTAAGTTTAACAAAAATAAGATAGGAATAACTCATTTCCAGGTCCCTAAACTATACATGTATTATTCATCTAGTCCTTAAACTATTTTTTTTATCCTTATCTGGTCCTTCAGTTTAGTAAAAAATCATTTTCAAGTCTCCAAACGTAAAAAACGACGTCGTTTCGTATTTTTGAAAATGCAATTATTTATCCTAAATGGCGTTGTTTTTGTTAGTGAAGGACTCAAAAATAATTTTTCACTAAATTGAAGAACCGGATAAGGATAAAAAATAATTTAAGGACCGAATGAATAAAACAAATATAATTAAAAACCTGTAAATTGGGTTATTCCAATAAGATATATAAATACGAGTAAAATGAGGTCCTAGATTCTTGCTCCACATGTTCATTCGTTAATAAAAGGTACCGAAACAGGCATATTTGTGATGAAAATAAAATAAAATATAAATTATTTAGGGTATTGCTATTCGCCGCCCCCTTTTGCTTACCACCGCACAGGCAAAAGACATTTTCTGCCCTTTTAGAAAAATTTGCAAAAAAAAAAAAACCAAGATTCTCTCAACTTATTCGAACACATTCGGAAAAATATGTAAAAAGCCGAGTAAAATGACGGATAACGAGTATAATTCGTCGGGAAACGAGTATCGGCATTCGGAAACAAGTTTTTCCGGCTTTTCTGGGGTAATAATTAAATTTTTTAAATATTTTTTTAAATTTTTTCAAGGGGGACGATTGGATTTCACGTTCCCTCCAGAGGAGGGGACGATTGGATTTCACGTTCCCTCCAGAGGAGAGGACGTGAAATTCCACGTCCTCTCCTCTAGAGGGGACGCCAATTTTGGGCGTCCCTCTTCTAGAGAGGACGCTCGCGTCCTCTCTAGAAGAGGGGACGCCGGCGTTTGGCGTCCCCTCTAGAGGAGGGGACGCCCAACTCTACGTCCCCTCTTCTAGAGGGGACGTGGAGCTGGGCGTCCCCTCCTCTAGAGGGGACGCCCAACGCCGGCGTCCTCTCCTCTGGAGAGGACGCCGGCGTCCCCTTTTCCGGCCGCGACCGAAACGTCGCGGCCGGAAATTAATTAATGCTAAAAAAACGTTGAAATTAACTTTTAATAATTACAGTAATTTTTTATTCCATATTATTACGACTTTTTATTACATATTATTTCGATTTGTCAAACGTAAGTATTTATGTTTTGCAGGTTGATTTAGAAGATTATGGCGGTGATGGAATTGATTACAGCGATTGGTTTAAGCTAGATCATGGGTTTGATAGTGATGTTGAAGCAATTACTTGGGCTAAGAGTACTGCTATAAAGATTGGATTTGAATTAGTCATTTCGTCACATAAGAACGAGGGGAAAAAGAAGCTTCTACGATGTGCTCGGGGTGAGCGTTACAGAGGTTCATTCACAGATTCTGATTCCTTCGTACGGAAAAATACGAAGACAAAAGCGTGTAAGTGCAAATTTAAAATTATTGTCAAATTAGGAAAGACTGCATGGTTTATACTTACAGATCCTGGTATTTCGAGTACACACAACCATGCTCTAGCTGTGTATCCTGAAGGATACCGTCAGGTGGCTGAGCAATCAGACGCAATAGCACTCCAGCTAGAAGCTCGAGGAAGATGAGACTCGATCAACAACCGCTCTCGCTGGGGCCGGAAGCATGGAAAGTACTCATAAATCCATGTCTGCAGCAGTGTCAGACAGCCAGTCAAACCGGAGCAGTCTCCTCTCGATGAGATTCCAAGCTGCCGATAGAGATAAGCTAGTGTAGCTGATCCCCAGGAAACTGTACTCGTATCTGTGACTCCTTCCCGCACCTCCCATATGGTTGCAGGTCTAATCCGATGGCCACTCTTGTCAGTGAATAGAGTGCAACCTAACGTCAACCAGATCCAGGCTATTGCCTCCACCTCTGCAGTACGGTCACGCCTACATAAGCTGATGATCGACTCAATCAGCACACCTCCCTGGGCAAAATGCTTGCTCGTCTTACTCACAAGATCCTCTGGTGAAATACCTAAAATCTGTACGCAGTAAGCCATCAGCTGAGCCTTGTTCGGCTGACCTGAAAACATAATTTCGCAATTTAAATTAATATCACGCAATAGGTACAGTAAATTTCTAGAAAAAATTGGGCAGCACTTCCCCTAAAAATGAGCATCACCCATTTTTCAGGGAAGTCCTGCAAAGAAATTACAATTGGCAAACCAAAACACAATCCACATTAAACAACTAATTTGTCTAAATATTTTATTAAATAACCTAAAACAATTAACTTATTCTAAATAACATTAAATGTAAAAAATATAACAGAATATCGCACCTGAAACCATAGCCCCAGCAACTGGAATCCGAAGAATATGCCACACGTCATGTAATGTGATGGTCATCTCCCCGAATGGCATGTGAAAAGAGTTTGTATCTGGCTGCCATCGCTCCACAAATGCAGAAAGGAGCGGGATATCCAGATGATCAAACATGATAAACGGGAGATGTGATATCTCAGTCCCGTCTATCAGCACCTTAACCTCCTCTGAGGCCGTCTCATACCACTGTCTCAGCTTCTTCAGAGCTCCATGTCTAGTCTGACACTTCAGCACGCCTCTGTCCGCCCCATCCCATAGCCGAGAAGCGACATGCCCGAGAAAACTAGGAATAACAGTGTCATCCTCGGGTCCACCAGGTACTGGACCAGTAACGGTCCACACGTCAACCTCTTCAGGTCGTCTGTTCGACCCTGAAAGTAACAGTAAACATAATTAAATTACATTTAATTTTTTAACAATATTATTAAATTAATTATAATCATTTAATTATATTTACCTGATGACGAGTCGCCAACGAACCGACCACCTGCACCCTTTTTCCGTTTAGAAATGTAAATTTTTTCACTTGGCTCGTCCTCTGGCTCGTCCTCTGGCTCGTCCTCTGAGCTCACAAAATCATCAGACTCTCTAAGATCCTCAACAGAAATGCGGACCTCATCGGGAGAAGTATGCGCTTGTTTCTTCCGTCGAGCCGAGGCAGAAACTTTACGCGTCGTAACGTGACGGGCTCCCGATCCCCCTAATTCTGGGGCCAAAAACGTCTTCCCCATACGCTTTCTGCCCTGCAATTATAATAATTTAAATTATAGAAATAATATATATTAAATTAAATAAATTTGTAAAATTATTTAATTTATTTCAAATAATTATTTATTTTAAATTTATTTTTTTTTTTAAAAAAAATAAATTATATTAAATTACGGAACGGGCGTCCGGCGTCCCCTCCGGAAGAGGGGACGCCGGACGCCCACGTCTCCTCCGGAAGGGGGGACGCCGTTTCCGGCGTCCCCTCTTCCGGAGGGGACGCCGTTCGTCCCCTCCGGAAGGGGGGACGCCGAAAACGGCGTCCTCCCTTCCGGAGGGGACGCCAGCGTCCCCTGTCCCCTCCGGAAGGGGGGACGCCGTTTCCGGCGTCCCCCCTTCCGGAGGGGACGCCGCACGTTCCCTCCGGAAGAGGGAACGTGGGAAATCCACGTTCCCTCTTCCGGAGGGAACGTGGGATTTCACGTCCCCTCCGGAAGAGGGGACGCCGGTTTCCGGCGTCCCCTCCTCCGGAGGGGACGTGAAATCCCGTTTTCTATTTTTTAAATTGTTTTTTTAAAAAAAAAACCGAAATTAATAAAAAAAAATACTTACCGGAGGTTGTCGATTTCTATCTCGTTCCAAATCCGACATTTTCGTAAAATATGAATTTGTGAAAAGTTGAATGAGTTGAGAGGATTTAGTTTTTTTTTTATGAATTGGTTATCTATTGAAAATGTGAAAAGGGTAAAATTGTCCTTCGCCTGTGCGGTGGTAAGCAAAAGGGGGCGGCGAATAGCAATCCAGATTATTTATTATTAATAAAAGGTACTGAAACATACATACATTCCTGTCCCAAATGCTAATCCTGACATTTTGACCTGTTATCTGATGCCACATTACATTATGGATAATGTCGTTCACATTCCTCTTTTTATTTTGACATAATTTATTGCCGGGTCCTGCCCTTTGAGGTTTTTACATTTCAGGTCCTCAAACTAAAATATCTCCTTATTAAATCCCCCAACTTTCACTTCAATCAATCAGCTGTCCTTTTATTAAGACGAGTGTTTATGCCGTTAAATTCTTTTAATTTTGAGTTGTTTACGTGTTTACTTAAAAAAAATGAAAATAATTATTTTTTTACCTCAATACGTAAAAGTTTTAGAAAATACTACATGTTTTTTTTTTCAGATTCATGTTTTTACTCTCGATTTAAAAATAAGTATGATTTTACTCTATTATCATGTAGGTATCATAACATTATCATCTTGTTATGATATTTTTTTTGTATTTTTTTTCATGTATGCATCATATTATCATAATATTATCATAATCATATCATTTTATTTCATAAAACCTTATAATACTATTATCATAACATTGTCTATATATTATCATAAACTATATTCTACTATTATCATTATTGAATCATATTATTATTATAACTTTATCATCCTATTATTATAATCGTATAATATAATGATACTAATATGATAATATTATGATACCAATATAAAAAATTCACCGATATAATAATCAAATATTATTTCTATAAAAAATTGTTTTTCTCTACAGTGTTATGATACCGATATGATGATGCAGTGATACTCATATGACAATTATACTCTCTCTTTTTGCAGAAAATCGTTTTTCTCTGTAGTGTTATGATACCGATATGATAATACAATGATACTCATATGATAATCAGACTCTGTTGTTTTGTAGAAAATCATTTTTTCATCATAAAATTATTTTTTTATGCAAATTTTTAGATCTGGAAGTTAAATAAATAGTAATAATCACCACGAGTTAAGGAAAAAAAGATCCTAAAATCAAATATGAAATAACGGAGAAGTGTTGGAAGAGTGATGAAGGAACGACGAAGAAGAGAATAACAAAAAGAAACAAAAAAAAGAAAAAATGAGAAGAAAACAAGAAACAGTAAAAAAAAAGAAGAAAGACAGTAAAGAGAGCGAGAAAGAAAAAGACAGAGAGAGAGAGAGGTGGTTGAGAGAAAAAAATATGAAAACTAGATATAATTATAATATAAATAAATTTTAGAAAAAAATAAAAAAGATGAAAAAGGTGAGGTGTTTTTTATCTAAAGCATTTTTAAATAATAATATCAAAATTTATATCTTTTAACCATTGTTTTATTAAATATTTAGATTGTTCTTATTGAATATTTAAAATTATTATTATTTAACTTTAAAAAAGGATATAAACAATTAATTTTTTTCATTATATTAAAAAATAAAAATGAATCTAATTTTAAAAAGTAAACATTAACTCAGAGAAATAATATTAATTTTAATATTTTTATTAAATTATTAAAATAATATTCTATTCTGATGATTTTTTTTATAAATAACATAACAACATCGTACTTAAAAGTATAAACAGACGTCGATTTTGATATATATCAACTTCGAACTTAAGTGTGTTATGTGCCTTTACACATTGATTTAGAAGGATCGTTGATATTGTTTTTTCTCATGTTATTCGTATTAATAATGGTCTTATGAATTGTGTTTAAGTTATAACTGTTGGCTTTTAGCGACAGATTTTTCTGTCGCTAAAAGCATGAAATCCGTCAGGAAAACGTTTCCCGACAGATTCAATCCGTCGGCAAAATCCTCGTCGCTAATTTTTTGGCGACGGACCAAAAAATTTGGCGACGGATTTTTCAAAAATTGCCGACGGATTTTAGCGACGGATTTAAATCCGTCGCTAATTGAAAAAAATTAAAAAAATTAAATCGTAAAAATAAATTATTATTATTATTTAATTGGTCAAACACCCGTCGCCTGACGCTTTCCGTTACCCATTCGTTGCCTCTATCACCCACTCGCATTTTTACAAACTTCCCAGTAGGTTTGCCTACATCACCCACTCACAATTTTACAAACTTCCCAGTAGGTCACACATCCTTCCCATTACTCCCACTCATTGCTCTTTAACTTTGAAGTTCTCCCGCGCATAGCTCCACCTGAACCAGTTCAGCTTCTTGTTATATATATATATGTATATTTATATTTAAATGTAACTAAAAAATAACAAATACTTCCTCCCACATTTTAAGATAATCATTTTTTATAATTAATAGTTAGTTTAAATAATTATTAATGAATAAATAAATAACAGTGTTTTTAATATATTTTAATAATTATTATATTATATTTAAATAATATTATATTTAATTAAAAAAAATTATTCTTTCTTTAATAATTATTTTCCTAAATAATTTTTTGATAAAAAATTTAATTTTACGATTTAATTTTTTTTATTTTTTTTAAATTAGCGACGGATTTAAATCCGTCGCTAAAATCCGTCGCTAAACGGATTTAGCGACGGATATAAAATCTGTCGCTAAATCCATCAAAAATAATTGGCGGGAGTGTTCGCGCCAACTTTAGCGACGGATTTTCCGTCGCTAAAGTTGGCGGGAACACTCCCGCCAATTTAAATGACAATTTAGCGACGAATTTCATATCCGTCGCTAAATCCGTCGGTAAAAAACAATTAGCGACGAATTTTGAATCCGTCCGTAAAATCCGTCCGTAAAACACAGTTTTTTAGTAGTGAATTAAAGTCATTAATTTTAAAAAGACGCATGATATGGTCTTCAAAAAATGAGATATGTTTCTTTTTAAATGGGCATATGAAATGTATTAAATATTATTAAATATATCCATCGCATTGTATGGAAAATAAAATTAATAATAATAATAATTACTCTCTCTGTTTTTTTACTTGTCCGTTTAGCAAAATATTTATTTTTCTATAATTACTTGTCCTTTGAAGATTCAAAAATAATTTTAATCATTTTTTTTAAATTTACTTTTTTCTAATAAATGATTATATGATTCAATTTACAAATCATCATCTATTAACTAATCGAGTTATATTAATATCTCTATTTATAATTTAAAACAACAAGAACACTTTTATATATATATATATATATATATATATATATATATATATATATATATATAATTTTGGTTAAATAGAAAAATAAAAAAACGGAAGGAATATACTTTTTACAAGCATGTGAGATTGCAACAACAATAAAAAATACGAAAGATGTTCCCACGATAATAATTTAAAGTTGTTATCAATCCTTTTATTAAAAAGAGCCTATCAAATTCAGTTTAAAATATCCAATTAAATTAACTAATATAATTATATAAAAGGTTATTAGCAAAACAAATCCTAACGTTCCACTTGTTTAGCGTTTTAAGCCTAACGTTTAAAACAATACGAAACAAATTCCAACCTTTCCAATTTTTGCATTTTCTAGCCCAAACCGTTTTCTGGCAATTATTTGCATATGTGGCCGCCATATTATTGGCATATTAAATCTCAAAATTTTAAAATTTTGCAAATAAAATTCCAATTTTTTGTATTTTTGCACTATATAGCCTAACAAAGATGACAAAATGAACAGAATTCGAAATGAGGCTATAAAATGAGAATATTGGAAAGGTTATGATTTGTTTTATAACGTTTTAAACGTTAGGTTTGAATCGCTAAAAAGATAAAACGTTAGAATTTGTTTTGCCGATACCCGTTATATAAAAAGGATACTAACAATCATAATGAAAAAAAGATATCAAACTTGTCACACATTTGTATAAGTCGATAAATAAATTAATTTACCAAGATACTAACTATCAAATAGTACAAGGGTGACAATATTTCCAGAGCAAATTTTGATAGGGACAGAGCAATTTTTAACATTTGGACATCATTACCCTTTTATAATTAGTCAATTATATCCTTTTTTGGTTTAATATTTTTATTCCTGATAACTTGTGAATCACGTGTGCAGTCTTGGATCCGGAATGTCTTCAGGAATGCACTTGAAACTCACAAACAACCGTTAGAAGGGCGTCGGAAGATGATTCCGACAAGCCTCTCTGACGATCAAGTTAGTAACTGTTTAAGTGGAGGAAAGAAAAGAGAAGTGAAAAGGGAGTTATGAGTTGAGAGAAAAAGAGTATTAACCTTTTTACCTACTTTTCCTAAGTATTTTATGCTATGTCTTTGTCTGGGATATGTTGTCTCTTTGTTTGGCCGACAATTTTAATTTTGTTCCTTTTGTTTGTGCATAGAATGTTGGAGATGTCAGAGTACCTTAGGAAATCCTGCTCGATTGTCCGACCAGGTCTTTCTGTGTTATCTGTGCTTACTCGGCTGGCCGAGATGATCTTGTGTGAGCAGGACACTGCTTGTTTGTCTTTATGATATTATCGTCTTTGATTATCTTGTTGGCAGTGTCGGTTTTGAAGGTGAGGATACCTGGTTAAGTTCCTTTTTGAGATTGTTCCATCTATCTTGTTATCAATTCTTAAATTAGTTTGGTCTTTTTGGAAAGTAATTAATAAAATAAATTAACATGTTATTTTTCTTAATTAACATATATAATACAAAAACGATAAGTGATATTGTCATAGTATAAAGTTATATTAAACTCTCAAAAATTGTTTCTACAGGCATAAAAAATATATTTGTGGGTGTTCAATATTTTTATTAATATTTTAAAATGTATTATTATAAATCTATTTGAAAAATAAAAACTAAATATCATAGTTTAATGTTTAAGTAGTAAAATAACCCAATAAGAATTACCATAAGAGGATGTGAGCACTATACCAATGAAAAAAAATGTCAGAGACATTGTAAAAAGTTTATAATATTAACTTACCTGAATGATTTTGCGTTAGAGATTTTTGTATTATTCAAATTTGATTTTCAATTTATCAAAAGAGTTATATTTGAATGAAGAGAAAGAGATTGATATAAAGAAGATTTAGGTATTTATTACTTTCCAAAAAAAAAATCTACGAATAAAAAAATTAAATTAAAAAAAGAAATAATTAACTAATTCTAAAAGAGTAATAAGTCTTATCAGCCGGATATTCTTCGCTAGCACTATGATAAAAAAAAGTAGTTTTTTCAGTGAGAAGCGGATATAGAGTTGTTTGGGAGATGAAATGTAATCCTTCTACTTCAGAGAACTTAGGTAATTTGAAGTGGTGGAAGTTCGTTTGGAGTCTTAGTTTAGCTGCAAAAATAAAAATCTTCCTTTGAAAATGTTATCATGATTGGCTTCCTGTTCGAAGCAATTTAAAAAGGAAAGGTATGCAGATAGAGGTGGAGTGCCCATCATGTGCTAGAGGAGAGGAGACAAGCATACACACTCTCTGGTTATGCAAATATGCACAGCAGGCGTGGAGGATGTGGCCGGAGTCAGGACTTTCTTAACCTAGGGAAAGATTGGAGTATGAGTCTACCGATGTACACAGTTTATTTGAGATTTGATAAATCCTCTTTCCATTTGTTTGGTGTGATGCTTTGGTTGTTATGAAACAATAGAAACTCTATCTTATTTTGCAGGGAGTTTAAAGTGGCTAGTAAGTTGGTGGATTGGGCTTCTGGCTATGTAGAGGAGTTTCAGAGAGCAGCCTCTTCTTACCTGCAGGACATGAGAAAGAATAATAGCCAGATTGCGAAGAATGAAGACATGAGATGAGTACCTCCTTGCATAAACATCTTTAAAGCTAATGTGGATGCCGGTTTTAGCTCTGATAATAAGCAGTTTGGAACAGTAATTGTGATAAGGGATTGAAATGCTGAGGTTCAAGCTGCAGGCATCGGTATTTCCTTGGCAAATGAAGCACATCTTATTCCTTTTGTGTTAAACTCTGACTCAAAAGTAGTAATAGACGCCTTTAAAAACAAACAGTTGCTTCGGAATGAAGTGGGTTTAATTGTGCAGGATAGTATAAGCTTGATTAGTATGAATAGCTGCTCCTGGTATTGTTTCTCATGTAATGGTTGATATATCAGTTTTTCCTTAATGATATTATTAAATTCTCTAAAAAAAAATGTCCAAGTTTTAGAAGCTGTTCTGGCCATATCAAAATTTATTCTAAAAATATCGCCACCCTAGTAGATAATTAAATAAATTCAATTCAAGGCTTAATAATCACTTTCACTCAACTAATTAAGATTTATAATTAAATTTAAATAAACTTTTTTAACTTTAAACTAATTACCAAGATAAAAAAAAAATGTTATAATAAAGGAGCGGTTCATTGAAGACTCATGTAAATTAAAGAGAACATCTTGACGAATAAAAAATTAATTTTGTCGCACATGCACGAAATATAGAAATTAAAATATATCCCAAGTGGTACATGTATGAGAAATGGCTTGTCTATAAATAGAAATGTTTTAGTAGTAGTAGTTATTATCATTCTCTAAATAAAGATGGCAACGCAGATAAACACACAGCAAAAGGATTGTCGTCCTCCACCCCCAAATTTTCCTCCTGCTTTTTGGGGCTATAGCCTGGCTGCATTTTCCTTACCCGGCCCTGTAAGTCTTTAATTAAATCTCTTTCCTTTTTCTTTTTCACATACAAAAATTTCATTACATTAAAATTTCACATTCTTTTTTAAACTCCTATATAGAAGTATAGATGAAGACAAATATTTTTGCATAATAATTTTTAATTATTTGTTAATTTAATTTAAAGGCCTAATGTCTTAAAAAACCCCGACCTTTTAGCCCCTTTTCAATCATACCCTGACGTTGAAAATTTGTCAATTTTACCCTATTTTGCATTTTTGTGTTTCAATTGTACCCTGAAAAATTAAATTAACGTCTTTTGCATTTGGAAATTTGTTTAAAATATTCTCCATGTCTCGCATATATTGATTGTATATTTTTAAAATTTATTTCAATTTAGTTAAATTAATTAAAAATTTAAATTAGTGTTAATTTGATTATGGTTTTTAGTTAGTTTTTAAAAATAAAGGACTTATTTGTATTTTTTTTGAATAAAAAAGAATTTAATTTCATGTTTAGACTTAATTAATTGAATGATTTCATCATTTAAGTAAAAAATTAACAAAAATTAAAATATTGGGGTACAATTGAAAACGGAAAATTCAAAAGTGGGTAAAATTGACAAATTTTCAATGTCGGGGTGGAATTGAAAAAAAAAATTAAAGGTGAAAGGTTTTTGAGTGATTAGGCCTAATTTAAATATAAAATATATTTTTTTATTAAAGATAAGATTATAAGGTAGTAATAAATTTTTGAGCAAAGCATCATTTCTGTTTCTGACCTTGAAATTTAAAGTTAAATAATTCACTTTTAACTATTTTGATAAGTTAAAAATAATATTTTTAATTTTTTATCCAATTAAACACAATACTCTCTATTTTAAGATATATCAAAGATAAAATTAGATTATTTTAGTTTTAGAAATTTTTTTTATGGTGTACAATTTTAAGGGATAGTATGATATGATGCATAACCATATTCTATGCCTCGTGGGTTATTTAATCTTTGACCGTTGTTCCTTTTATTTTTTGAATCAATTGACTGTTGTTTATGGATATATAGTAAACAACAAATTTGTTTATTTAGGTAGAATATTACATTTGGATTCATGCATTACGGTAGTTTTTTAAAATTGGATTTCTCTACTATAATTTATACACATTAAATTTCTGTATTTTTAATTATGTGAATTTTAGATTTTTACATCATAAAACATGTTATTAACATCAAGTCACACCGATAAAGTTGACTGAGAAACTTATTTTAATTAAACTAAAATATGGAGAATTTATTTGAAAATTTAATATAAAATAAAAGATTATTTCTATCACATTAACAACTTATAGAGTATACACATCCTAAGCCGGTAGGTCTTGTTAGTCATGTGTCCTATAACTTTTATAGTAGAGAAACCTTATGCTTATAAAATTGAAAATATAAAAGTTCAATCTTAATAAATAAAATTAAAAAAATATTACTAAAAAATGATGATCATAAAAATGCAAATGTTCATTTTGTCTTTTGTTTATGTCATTACTCATTAGTTAGGCCGGACTAAACCCAACCCATGTGAAAACCCATGTTGCAGCCTTAAGTTTTAATTTCTACTTTATTAAAAAAAAGTTTTGGTTTCTCAAAAGATTCCTTATAAAGCCAACTTACAACTAGAGAACAAATATTGAAAGGGGAAGTATTATAATTGTAAAAAAATAAAATGAAAAAAATCATATTAATAATTTTTGAATTTACTACTTTAGCATTTGAATGTTTTCATCAGTTACTATATTAATTTTTAAAAGTTATCACTGGCTACTAACGAGATCTATTATAAATTTTAAATTTACTAAAAGCATCTCCAATGGAATGCTACTTTTTATGCTAAATTTAGCATGAAAAAGTGGTAAAATGCTATAGATAGCATATCATTTTAAATTGTACTCCAATGCACAAAGTTAAAAAGAAATGTCATAATTATTTATTAAGATAATTATCTCTTAATTTTATTAATTGCTAATTATTTAATAATTTTTTAATTAAATATTTTAAACTAAAATTTATGTAATATTTTTTTTAATTTAATAATGAGCTTTTCAAAATATATAATTAAAAGAATCGATGAATTATATAAAAATAAATTATTTAATTTTTTTTATTATATTAATGTATGGTCTACTATTAAAAAATTAAATCGATGTTGTAAAATTAAATAGAAGCACAAAATTTAAAATGAAAAAAATAAAAAAATAAAAAAAAAGGTTAAAATAATAAATGCATAAATGACCGTGGTAAAATTGTAATTAATAGTAAATTGCTATTGGTTGTTGAATTTTAGCATATGCTATAGACTGTGCTAAATTTAGCACGTGATATAGCATATGCTAAAATTTAGTACAAAGTATAGCACTGCATTGGAGATGCATTTTAAAATTAAATGCTAAATTATAGTATTAGCACTTCATTTTAGCATTGCATTGGAGATAATGCCATTTAGAGAAATATATCATTTACGCGTACAGTTACCAATTTTTTTACTAATATGACGACAAATTTTAAATAAAATAAAACGATTACTTTTATCTTCTTAGTTATAAACAGAGTCTAGGCGATGTTTTTTTATATATATATATATTTGAAACAACATATGTTTTCATATAATTTTTGCACTGGTAATTAAATTAAAAATTTCATGCTGAAAATTAGAAATACTGTAATTGGTCAATCGAAAAACTCATTTATCAATTATGATACAGGATATTGATCCGAAGGAAATCGAAGAGCTAAAAGAAAAAACAAAGGGGATGCTTATGACCTCCACAAAGGATTTACTCCAAAATATTGAGTTCATCAACTTATTATGCCGCCTTGGCCTATCATATCATTTTGAAAGTGAAATTGACGAACAATTATCTCAAATTTTCAGCAACCTTAACCACCATGATTTCTCTGATGATCTCTATACTACGGCACTATTATTTCAAATTTTAAGACAACATGGATATAATGTATCTTCTGGTGAGTTTATTTATACTAATTATTTGTGCTTTTTGATTGTCTAAATATTTATATTTTCATGTTTTGTTTTACAAACTATCGGACTTATTGCATTAATATCAGTGGATGGAAGACTAATATTTTTAGTATTTTACACTTGTTAAATACAAGTATAGCATGTATTTAATTATGTTTTAGGAAAAATTGCAAATATATCTTAATATGACAAATATAACGTGCTTTTAAAACTATACATGATATATTTGACAATCGATATATAGTTGTCAGGTAGATAAATATATTATATATTGTACCTAGTTAAAATGATATTCTAATTAATTTGCCGTGAATCAGATGTCTTCAAAAAATTTAAAGACAGTGATGGAAATTTCAAGAAAATGAAGAGTAAAGATTCAAGAGGCGTTGTGAGTCTGTACGAAGCCACATTTCTATGCATGCATGGAGAAGAAGATATTCTTGAGGAAGCGCGATCTTTCGCAAGGCCATTGCTGGAGTCGCTGGCAACAGAATCAGACCCTCAACTCGCACGATACGTTAAGAATGCCTTGAGAGCGCCTTTCCACAGAGGACTTCCGAGACTAGAGGCTAGGAAATACATATGTTTCTACGAACAACAAGAGACTCATAATGAAACTCTACTCAAGTTCGCAAAGCTAGATTTTAATCGTATCCAGTTGATTCATCGACAAGAGATAGTCTTCCTTTCAAAGTAAAGAAAAATAATTTAATTATTTAAAACGAAAAGGCGAAAAGAATTCTTATGAATCTGATTTTCAGGTGGTGGGAAGACCTTAATAGCGAAAAACAATTTCCTTACGCAAGATGGGACAAAGTCGTAGAAGGATATATGGTAGGAGTTGGGGTACATTTCGAGCCTCAATTTGCTCTCGCTCGCATACTCGTGGCCCAGTTCATACAGCTTGTAGCACTGCTAGATGATACGTACGATGCGTATGGTACGCTTGAAGAACTACAATGCCTTACAAATGCATTTGAGAGGTATGAACCAAAAAGCTCAACTGCAACTTTTATAACATTTTCTACATTTTGCTTTATAATTGTTAAAAGAGAGAGCATCAATCGATTGCCAGGTTCACCATGGATGCTGTTGATGAGATACCTTCAGATCATACCAAGGCTATATATAGGGAATGCGTAAAATTTATTGAGGATATGGAGAAGGATGCTATCGAGGAAGGGAGATCTTATATTATGAATCACATTAAAGAAAAAGTAAGCAGTTTATATATACATACATACATATTTATCATTGAAAATGTGTAGAACTGACTTTTTTAATGGATATTTATGTTAGTTCAAAGAACTGGTGAGAGGATACCAAGTCGAAGCGCAATGGTATCATGGTAGATTTGTGCCGTCATTCGATGAATATATGCAAATTGCATTAACTACGTGCACTTTTGCTGTAATTACGGCAGTTGCCTTCATTGGAATGGACAAAAGTGCAGGAGCTAAAGAATATGAATGGCTAGATACTAATCCCAAAATTGTTCAGGCCTCAAAAGTGCCCGGACGTCTTGCAAATGACATAGTTGCACGTGAGGTATATACGTCTTTTCGTCGCATTTTATTAGTATTAATTGGAACACTTCCATCATATTTTATTCAAGCTATGCTTAATCAATCGTGGGGTTGTTTGATTTGTTTTAAAATGAAGGACGAACTAAAGATGGGACACTGTTTAGCTTGGGATTGCTACATGAAAGAATATGGAGTGTCAAAAGAGGAGGCGATAGAAGAGATGAAGAAGTTGGTGGAAGATGCATGGAAGGATATGAATAAAGAAATCATGAAGCCTAACCATGTAACAATGCCTCTTCTAATGACTAGTGTAAACCTTGGTCGCGTAATGGATATAGTTTACACTGATTGTCAAGAAGGATTCACCTATTCATTAAATTCCGAAGATGTCGTCCGCCAATTGTTCCTTGAACAACTACCGTTCTGAGGGGTTTCTCCCGTATTTCTTTCTCCGGGGCGAGCATTTTTTCTATCATACGCGACTGAATAATTGGTGTAAACCCCACTGATCGAGCTGCTTTTTACCCTCTTTGTTTCTATGGTGTGTGTGTTCCAAATAAAATTGTTGCTTGTAATTGATTTGTTCTTTTGTAATAACTTATATCTATGAAGATCATAAGGGGATCAAATGTGCTTTAACTCCAATGTTTAGAGATACCATTTTTCATTTATTGTATCCTTTTTTTCCTTCTTGATGAATAAAAGTTCTACTTATAAATTCTGTAATTGTTTGATTTAAGAATTTTAGGCTAATGTGATCGTTGTTAATTTAGAAATGAAGTCCATATTTGTGAATTTTCAAGCATTGTTTAAAGAGTAAAAACAAGGGCTGCATTTCTTGTTTCGGTTTTTATAAAAATGTCTAAAATTATTAAAATACGGTTAAATTATCTTTTTTGTGATAATATGTTGCTTGACTATAACATTTATAAAGATACGATTTATATATAAATATTTATAAAATACTAGTTTCGCATTACGTGCTATGTACGTGGCTCGTAACGTAACTCGTCAATGAACATAATGGTAAATTTATTATAATTATATCAATTTTTTATTTAGAATTAATATTAAATTAGTTAAGAGTTTTTATAAAAATAAATATAATATATTCGGTTATTAAATTTTTTTACATACTGAATTTATTCTTCTTTTGGTTTTATAATAACCATAATTAAATAATTAACTTAATTTTATTAATAATATCTTTAAAAATAGTAAGATAGAAATTTAAATAATATTATATTGACCAAATATATTATTTTAATTGTGTAGTTCAGTCAAACTAAAAGATAGGTATTCCTACTAATTTGGAGACAATTTAGTTATTTTTTACATACTAAAACTTAAATTGGAGATAATTTATCTACCTATTCTAATCAGGACTTTAATTACAATAATGATTAATTAAATAACTAATTAGTTAATGACTATAAAACCTTTATTTAGTAGGAAACTGAAAAGGATTATTCAGTAAATTTGTTTGCCCCCCCCCCCCCCCTCCCCATCCGTGCTTTTATATATAGTATAGATGATTTTTTTCAACATATATAAAATACAATATAAAAGACCTAAATATTATTTTGATAAAAGTTTAAGTACGTTCCGGTACCTTTGACCTTTGGTAATTAAAGTGAAATATTTTTAAACTTAAGCATATATTAATGGGTCTCATTAACGTCTTAGTTATATTATTTATTGTTAATTTATTTCATGTCAATATTATTTAAGAGAAAAATACTTTGTCACTTGGCAATTGGAAGCAGGCTTTGTAAAGAAAGTGAAATTAAATCTTTATTGATATTAAAATCCTTGAATTACAAAATGAATTTTGATCTGCTTTTATACTACAAGCAGACAGATAACAAAAAAATAACTGTTAATAGAATATGCTTATTCTGTTAACTGCAACTAACTATTTAACAGAAACTGCTAACTGCTTAGCTAGTAACTAACTCCTGATTTGTAGGGATAAAACTCATGCTGAGCTCATGTGACTGCATGTTCTTCTTGCTGATTTCTGAGTTTACTTCAAGCTGAAGTAATGATCTGCTGATACAGCAAACCACAGATTGCTGAGCTGGAGAAACTGCCTTGGATTGCTGAGCTGGATCTGAGTCTGAAACTGAAGAAGCTGCATTACCCTCCCTTAAGCTTGCAGCATAGATGTTAAGCATGCCAAGCTTAGAGATAGCTAAGTTAAAACCATGAGGAGCCAATGGTTTAGTAAAGCAGTCAGCTAATTGAAGAGCGGATGGAACAGGCAGCAAATGGATGATTATAGCAGCAATCTTTTCTCTAATGAGATGGAAATCTATCTCAATGTGTTTAGTCCTCTCATGATATACTGGATTATAAGCCATCTGTATTGCAGATTGACTGTCACTATAAATCAAAGCTGGCTGAGAATGCAGAACTTTGAAATCAGTCAGCAAATGCAGTAACCATTGTATTTCACAAGTGATGGAAGCTAAAGCTCTATACTCAGCCTATGAGCTTGATCTGGAAACTGTGTTTTGCTTCTTAGAACGCCAGGAAACAAGTGAATCTCCAAGAAAAACACACATACCAGAAATGGATTTTTGTTATCTTTGCAAGTGGCCCAGTTTGAGTCAGTAAATCCTTTCAACTGTAAAGAAGAAGTGGATGGGAAGAATAAGCCTTTCCCTGGAGCAGCTTTAATGTATTTGAGGACTCTATATGCAGCACTGAGATGAGACTGAGTTGGTTTATCCAGAAACTGAGAAAGCTGCTGAACAGCAAATGACAAATCAGGACTGGTATTACATAGGTACAGAATTTTGCCAACAAGCTGTCTGTACAAAGTGTTGTCTGCCAGAGGATCACCATCATCAGCACATAATCTGATAGATTTTAACATTGGAGTAGGGGCAGGCTTAGCTTCAAGATAGCCAAATTCTTTCAGAAGATCAATGGAATATTTTCTTTGATATAAGCTGATCCCAGAAGTGGATCTAGCTACTTCAAATCCCAGAAAATATTTGAGAACCCCCAAGTCTTTAGAGAGACTTTTGGAGTCTGCAGACTTGGTTAGGCTTAGAAGTTTGAAAACCAGGTGGAAATTTCATACACACTTCTTCTTGCAGATCTCCATGGAGAAAAGCATTGTTTATATCCAGCTGAAACAAATGCCATTTATGAACTGAAGCTAAAGCAAGAAGAGTTCTAATGGTTGTCATTTTTGCCACTAGAGAGAAGGTTTCTAAGTAATCAATACCCTCTTGTTGAGTGAAACCTTTTGCCACTAATCTTGCCTTGCACCTTTCTATACTTCCATCTGCCTTGAATTTGAGTTTATAAACCCATTACACCCAATAGAATGCTTATTAGGAGGCAAATCATTAACTTTCCAAGTCTGGTTTGAATGTAAAGCATTAATCTCAGCATGCATTGCTTCTTGCCAGCATACATCCTTTATGGCTTTATTATAGTTAACTGGTTCCTTCATAGTAGTAATTGCAGTGGTAAATGCATGATGAGATGTGGATAGATGATCATATTGTAATATCCCGTATTTTTTTTAAATTATTTATTTTATTTTATTTTTAAAAAAAAAAATTATAATTTTTATATTCCGCCAAACTTAGGTAATTTATAATTATTACTAAATTGTTAAGCATTTATTAAATCTTTAAAAGAAAAAAAAAGGAAAAGAATGCTTTCCATGCATGAAAAGTGAAGTCTCATGCATGCCTTTCTCACATTTGGATCACGTGAATAGGCCATATTCATTTTGTAGGTATAAAAGGCCCATTTGCTTAATTTAAAAAGCCATGCTCCTTGCCTTAACTAAGAAACAGCAGCAAATAAAAATAAAACTTCGTCTCCTCTTATATAGTTACTTCTGCACGTTTCTTGTTTTCCCTTAACCTAATATTTCTTTCACAATAAATCAAACTCAGCCGCCACACTCTCCCTTATCAATACTGAAACCTCATCAATCATTCATCATTCCAATCCGGTAAGTATTCACGCGTTACTCTTTTCATTGTTCGTATTCGATACCGTCTCGCCGTATATAACTTGGATTGTCTCGTGTTACTAGCGTGTTACTGAAGTTATTCGCTTCTCGCATCCTCATTCATCGACTTCATAAACCCCTGCAAATTGGTCGTTTTTGGTACGTAAATCAATCCGTTTTAACCGCCGTCGTTTCATCGTTTTTGTTATTCTACGGCTGCCAACATATGGTTCTGTTTCTCATTATGGATGTTCTTGTCCTTGTACCTTAATTACTTAGAGTAGTTATTGTTCATGTTACTACCTTTGCTGATTAGGATTGATGAGATTATTATATTGATTTGCTAAAGGAACCTTGATTTGTTCTTGGAATTGTGTTACTGTGTTCTGTAACTTTTCTATGGTTGATGATGATGGGTTGGGCGGCAAGACATTGTTTAATTTGTTGAGTTTCTATTAGTCAAAGGATATTGGGCTTTTAACATGTTAATTTCTACTAGGCCTTGTTTATTTATTAGGTTTATGCTTTAGTTAGTGATAGGCTTATTAATTTGATTTCCATTGGTTGAAGGCTTAATGATTTTGGTATTGAATTAAAAATAATCAGAAAATTATAATCTACATTATAATCAATTAATTTATAATTACTTGGGTAATTATATTAAATTTCGAGTAATATGCCAATTTGACTAAATTGCAATTTAGCCCCTAAAAGTTTCTAAAAGCTTATTTAAGTTATGTTTTATCTTTTGGGACTTCTAATTGATTTTTAATTAGTAAATGAAGAATGGGAAAAATTATTGGATTTCATAATTGACTAAAGTACCATTTAGCCCTTTTTGGCTAAAGTACAGTTTAGTCCCTATTTGGCTAAAGTACAATTTAGTCCCTAAACTTTTATGACTTATTTAATTAAGTTTTTGGGGTGTAACTTGGGTTACTTGAATTATAAGATATTAAATTTAATACAGATAATTGTTTTATCAAGTATCTTTAATTTATAAACTCGGGTTTATAAAATTAATAAGTTTTGTTTGGGTTAGACTATGGTCGCCCGACAAGTGGGAAGAAGCTTGGTAGTTTTTAATAACTCGGCTGACTCACTGATACGGATTTTAACTTGGGTTAAATTAATTTGTTTATTAAATTACTAAAATTGTAATTTAATATATAATTAATATGATTGTATTCTATAACTTGAATTATATTTGGAATGCATTTAATATAAGTGTTTATTAAATGTGGTTTGGTTTTGCGTTGTGCTAGTCCTATGTGTTGTCTAGTACTCTTTAGAGTTAGGGTCTGAATTTAATTATGATTTTAATATTTTATTTAGACCCGTCGACTGTTCGTACTTCAGAGGCGAACCAGAGTTAGATTGCTTGTCAGGATCACGTGGATTTAGCAAGCAGTGAGTTTATATCTCTATTTACCTCTTTATTAAGCAACTATTATATTTTGTATATATGTATATGTATAAACAGCTTTCGAACTGTTTTCGGCATTGTGGATTTGATTTGGAACGTGCTACTCGATGGGCATCATCGGGACTGCGTGCGCACCGGTAATGATTATGGTATTGAGGTAGGTTTGAGATACGTCTCACCTTAGTGAGGGCACCGGTGGAAGATACGTCTCCTGGGCTCACTATTTATTAAGTGATAGTCGGGGATCGGTTATTGAGATACGTCTCACCGACACGGCAATGGATTTAGAATTGTGGTTTAGGGTTTCATTGATAATCCATAATGAAAATGTTTTATTAAACGTTTTAAAGGTTTTTAACTTAATAAATGTAAATGGTTATATAAACTCTACTCAGTAAATCTGACCCCGTTGTTTTCCCAAATTTTCCAGGTTTATGATTTGAGCTTTGGTCGATCTCCGTTTCTTCATTCTCGGAGGTTCTTTATTTATTTCAGAAATAAAGTGTCGAACTATTTTAAACTCTTAGACCGCAGTAGTAGTTTCATATTATTCATGACTTAGCCTTACGTTTATATTTTAGACTATTGTTGTTGGATTGGTCCAACTATTACTTATCGCTTGTGGCATGATTACAGTGTTATGGCATTTATATTATATTGCCATGTTGGAGTTTATTTGAGATTAAGCGTGCTTTAAATATATGCTGTTTATCTGTACTGCTAGATTAGGCTGAAGTCTCGGTTGCCCCCGAGCATGTGATTTTCTGCAGGTACTTTGTTTTAAATGTATCTAAGTTGGTTATCCGCAAGGCTAGCTACGGGTTTTGGTACAACCATACCCATACCCTAGCGCCGGTCACGATTCATGAAAATGGGTCGTGACAAACTTGGTATCAGAGCTTTGGTTTCAAACCAAGGCCTTTAAATGTTAAATGTTAATTTGTTTGGCATGTTAAGTGGTTAAATTGCCCTAGGAACTACTGCGGAATTAGGATTCGAGTCTTGTCTTTGAAACGTCATCTTTTGTTTTCAAAAACTTTCTGCCTACTCCTATAGGAATGTCGTGAGTCAGTCGTGTGGATTTAATTGCTTATTGCTTATTATGTGGTTGTTTTCACTTGGGTGAATAAATTTTTTATCATTGTTGATCTCTCGGGAAATCTTATTTGGTGTTTGTTCTATTTCAATCTTGGGTATGAAATTTGCTGTGTTATTTAAAATTGTTCTTGTTTCATTCTTAGGAATGAATACTCGTACTCGTGCTGCGGCTCAGCAAAATGCTGAGGCTGATGACGCGATCTCTATGGAGGTGGATCAGAATGAACCAGAGGTTCATGCTGGTAGAGGACTAGCAGGCAGAGGCCCAGCTGGTCGGGGTCGAGCTGGTCGAGGTCGTGGTGGCCGAGGCCAAGCTGGCAGAGGTAGAGGAAGAGGCGTAGGACGCGGTGCTGCAGGAGGTGCTCAAGCGCCAGGTGTGGCACAACCTGAGTTGGGCGACTTCGACTTCAACACGTTTTTGGCTGGAGTCGCGGCGTTACAACTCAACCAGGTTCAGCTGCAAGCGGGACAGGTCGCTTTGCAGGATCAATATGCAGTTTTGGGTCAGATTGCCCAGCAACAGCAACCACAGGCTAGTGGTGCAGCAGTTGGTGGTGTCGGAACCACTGACAGAGATTTGGTTTTGGCTTACATGAGGCTGAAGCCAACGGAGTTTGACGGTTCCGGAGACGCGCTGGATTTTCTCGAGGAGGTTGAGCAGAATGCTCGGCGACTACAGGCTACGGAGCGTCAGACCGTCGTTCTTGTAGAGATGTCTATGAAGGGTTCAGCTGGGAACTGGTTTCGTAGTTCTGTTCATGCTGACATGGCTACCATCTCTTGGGCTCAGTTTGTGGCGAGATTCAGAGCTTTTTTCTTGCCGTTTTCAGTGACAGAGGGTCACAGAGACAGATTGCTTTCACTTACTAGGGATGATAGGTCAGTATCCGAGTACACGACAGAGTTCGTGAGGTTGGGTCGGTTCGCGCCGGACTTGCAGACAGATCAGGAGAGGGTGAACAACAGATACGTGAAAGGATTAGGGCGCGATTTTGTGAGTTTGCTGACTGAGACACGCAGGGATTTTACGGACGTAGTAGACAGTGCTCGGCGTATGGAGAGCTCGTTACTGCAGTTTGGGGATATTTCTGGTCCTTCTCAGACCAAGAAGTCTTCTGGCCCTGGACAGCAGAGTGGTGGTGGTAGCTACCAATCGGCACCTTCTCAGTACAAGAACAAGAAGAGGGGTGTCAAGAAGAGTTATCAGCCGTACACCTACAGTTCAGGCAACAGCGGTAGCAGCCGCAGTTTTGGGCGCGGTAACAGCGGAGGTGCTAGTTTTCCTTTCTGTCAGAACTGCAGACGTCGACATCCAGGCGAGTGTCGCTTAGCACCAGGGGGTTGTTTTACTTGTGGCCAGCCGGGTCACTTTGCCAGAGAGTGTCAGGCATCTGGACAGCAGATGTCGGCAGCTAGTGTCGCTCAACCATCCTATCAGAGTCAGAGACCAGTGTTCTCTGCACCAGCAGGGTTTTCTCAACCTGCTGCTTCTTTTGGTGGCCAGCGGGGCCGAGGTTCTGGAGGGCGTGGTTTTGGAGGCCGTGGCAACGGCGGTAGAGGTTCTAGCAGCTATGGTACCGGGCAGAGCTCTCAGCAGCAGAGTCAAGGTCAGGCCAGAGTTTTTGCCTTGACTCCTCAGGATGCTCATGCATCTAACGCAGTGGTGCAAGGTACTCTTCAGATCTCTTTCGTAGATGCACTTGTTTTATTTGATGCGGGTGCAACCCATTCTTTTGTGTCTACGTGTTTTGCTGCTAAGTTGGGTGTAACACCAACAAGTCTGAGTGAACCTTTATCTGTTTCTACTCCCTTGTCTGACTGTGTGGTGGTGGATGTTGTGTATCCATCGTGTTCCGTGGTTATCCATGGAAGAGACTTGCGTGCTGACTTAGTTGTTTTGGATGTTCTTTCATTTGACGTGATTTTGGGGATGGATTGGCTGGCACGCCATTATGCTTCGATCGACTGTCGAGGGAAGTCGGTTGAGTTTCGGATTCCAGGTGATCTACCCTTTTCTTTTCAAGGGGAAAAGGCGGAGACACCGAAGAATCTGATTTCTGCGATCAAGGCAAAGCGGATGATGAGTAAGGGCTGTCAAGCTTTCTTAGCGGTGGTTAGAGACATGGATGCTGAGGTGGACAGTATGAACACTGTCCCTATAGTGAATGAGTTCACTGATGTTTTTCCAGAGGAGTTGCCTGGATTACCACCTGATCGGGATATCGAGTTTTGCATTGACGTTGTTCCTGGAACTGGTCCTATTTCGATACCGCCGTATCGGATGGCTCCTGCTGAGCTGAAGGAGTTAAAGGAGCAGTTACAAGAACTTCTGGACAGTGGCTTCATCAGACCGAGTACTTCTCCATGGGGTGCTCCAGTTCTGTTTGTTAAGAAGAAGGATGGTTCCTTTCGACTTTGTATCGACTACAGACAGTTGAACAAGGCTACCATCAAGAACAGATATCCTCTTCCTCGCATCGACGATTTGTTTGATCAGTTGCAAGGTGCGAAGTGCTTTTCCAAGATTGACTTGAGATCCGGGTATCATCAACTTCGGATTCGGGATGTCGATGTGCCTAAGACTGCTTTCAGAACGCGTTATGGGCATTTCGAGTTTCTGGTCATGTCGTTTGGGTTGACTAACGCACCAGCAGCGTTTATGGACATGATGAATCGGGTTTTCAAGCCGTTTTTGGATCAGTTTGTTATCGTCTTCATTGATGACATCCTGATTTATTCTCGGAGTGAGGAGGAGCATGCTTATCACTTGAGGACTATACTACAGACCTGGCGAGAGCATCAGTTGTATGCTAAGTTCTCAAAGTGCGAGTTTTGGCTGGAACAAGTTACCTTCTTAGGACACGTGGTGTCGAAGGATGGGATCAAGGTTGATCCGAAGAAGATTGAGGCGGTTATGGATTGGCAGAGGCCGAGGTCAGTTACCGAGATCAGGAGTTTTCTTGGGTTAGCTGGCTACTACCGTCGGTTCGTGCAGGATTTTTCTCGAATATCTGCACCTTTGACTAAGCTGACACAGAAGGGTGTTAAGTTTGAGTGGACCGACAAGTGTGAGGCAAGTTTCGAGAAGCTGAAGGAGATTCTGACTACAGCTCCTGTTTTGGCGTTGCCTTCTGGCATTGAGGGTTTTACTGTGTACTGCGATGCTTCTCGGATTGGCTTAGGTTGCGTGTTGATGCAACATGGACAGGTGATCGCCTATGCTTCTCGTCAGCTGAAGAAGCATGAGGTGAATTACCCTACACATGACCTGGAGTTAGCTGCTGTAGTTTTTGCTCTGAAGATCTGGAGGCACTACTTGTACGGTGCGACTTGCGAGATCTTCACTGATCACAAGAGTCTGAAGTACATCTTTGATCAGCGAGAGTTGAATCTGAGACAGAGGAGGTGGCTAGAGTTGCTGAAAGACTACGACTGTACTATTCAGTATCATCCTGGTAAGGCTAATGTGGTGGCCGATGCATTGAGTCGCAAGTCTTCGGGCAGCTTAGCCCATATTTCTGAGGTTGGACGTAGACCCATGGTTCGAGAGTGGCATGGTTTGATAGCTTCGGGCTACGGTTTTCAGGTTTCTCAGAACGGGAGTTTGTTGGCACATCTGCAAGTGCAGCCGGTTTTGATTGATAGGATTAAAGCTTTACAAGCTGAGGATCCACAATTGAAACGAATTTTGGACGAGATCCATCTGGATGGGAATTCCGAGTTTGTTTTTGTTGACGGAGTTCTCAGGTTTGGTTCTAGACTGTGCGTTCCGGATTCAGATGGTTTGAGAGACCAGATTCTGGAGGAAGCGCATAGATCAGCTTACAGTGTTCATCCGGGATCTACCAAGATGTACCATGACCTCAAGGGTACGTATTGGTGGAGCGGAATGAAGAAGGATGTTGCAGAGTACGTTTCCAAGTGTCTGACTTGCCAGCAGGTGAAGCTGGAACATCAGAGACCTTTTGGCTATCTACAACCACTACCTATTCCAGAGTGGAAGTGGGAGCGGATTGCCATGGACTTTGTTGTTGGTTTACCACGTACTCGACAGGGGTACGATTCCATCTGGGTGATAGTTGACCGTATGACTAAGTCAGCTCATTTCCTTCCGATTAAGGTTTCGTATCCTGCTTCGAAGTTGGCTCAGTTGTACATCGACAGGATTGTCAGTTTGCATGGTGTACCGGTTTCGATTGTTTCTGACAGAGGTTCTGTTTTCACTTCGAGGTTCTGGAAAGCGTTACAAGAGTCCTTGGGTTCTCGGTTGGATTTCAGTACAGCCTTTCATCCTCAGACTGACGGTCAGTCTGAGAGGACTATTCAGACATTGGAGGATATGCTCAGGATGTGCATTCTTGATTTTCAGGGTAGCTGGGATACTCATTTGCCGTTGATTGAGTTTTCCTACAACAACAGTTATCATGCGAGCATTGAGATGGCACCTTATGAGGCTCTGTACGGACGCAAGTGTCGATCTCCTATCTGCTGGGAAGAGGTCGGCGAGCGGAAGTTGTCTGGTGCTGAGATTATTCAGATTACCTCAGAGAAGGTACCGTTGATAAAACGGAGATTGGAGACAGCTTTTAGTCGGCATAAGAGTTATGCTGATCCGAAGAGAAAAGACATCGAGTTTCAGGTGGGAGACTTTGTGTTTCTTCGGGTTTCGCCTATGAAAGGCGTGGTTCGTTTTGGTGTCAAAGGAAAGTTGGCACCGAGGTACGTTGGTCCTTATGAGATTTCAGAGAGGATTGGAGCTGTGGCATATCGTCTGGTTCTGCCACCAGACATGTCGTTAGTACATCCTGTGTTTCACATTTCTATGTTGAGGAAGTGTATTTCCGATCCTTCGCATGTGATTGTGCCTCAGAGTGTTGAGATTGACCAGGAGCTGTCCTATGAGGAGCAGCCAGTTGAGATTGTTGATACGCAAGTGCGTAAATTGCGGAACAAGGAGATTCCGATGGTCAAGGTTCTTTGGCGCAATCATTCTGTAGAGGAGTGTACTTGGGAGACCGAGTTGGATATGCGGAATCGCTATCCTTTTCTTTTTCCGTGAGGTACGATATCTGAATTCTGCGATTTTTATGATTTTTACTTGTGTTACGTGTTGTTCTGGTGTGATTTGCTTATCGTGTTAAATTCGAGGACGAATTTTTAATAAGTTAGGGAGAATGTAATATCCCGTATTTTTTTTAAATTATTTATTTTATTTTATTTTTAAAAAGAAAAATTATAATTTTTATATTCCGCCAAACTTAGGTAATTTATAATTATTACTAAATTGTTAAGCATTTATTAAATCTTTAAAAGAAAAAAAAAGGAAAAGAATGCTTTCCATGCATGAAAAGTGAAGTCTCATGCATGCCTTTCTCACATTTGGATCACGTGAATAGGCCATATTCATTTTGTAGGTATAAAAGGCCCATTTGCTTAATTTAAAAAGCCATGCTCCTTGCCTTAACTAAGAAACAGCAGCAAATAAAAATAAAACTTCGTCTCCTCTTATATAGTTACTTCTGCACGTTTCTTGTTTTCCCTTAACCTAATATTTCTTTCACAATAAATCAAACTCAGCCGCCACACTCTCCCTTATCAATACTGAAACCTCATCAATCATTCATCATTCCAATCCGGTAAGTATTCACGCGTTACTCTTTTCATTGTTCGTATTCGATACCGTCTCGCCGTATATAACTTGGATTGTCTCGTGTTACTAGCGTGTTACTGAAGTTATTCGCTTCTCGCATCCTCATTCATCGACTTCATAAACCCCTGCAAATTGGTCGTTTTTGGTACGTAAATCAATCCGTTTTAACCGCCGTCGTTTCATCGTTTTTGTTATTCTACGGCTGCCAACATATGGTTCTGTTTCTCATTATGGATGTTCTTGTCCTTGTACCTTAATTACTTAGAGTAGTTATTGTTCATGTTACTACCTTTGCTGATTAGGATTGATGAGATTATTATATTGATTTGCTAAAGGAACCTTGATTTGTTCTTGGAATTGTGTTACTGTGTTCTGTAACTTTTCTATGGTTGATGATGATGGGTTGGGCGGCAAGACATTGTTTAATTTGTTGAGTTTCTATTAGTCAAAGGATATTGGGCTTTTAACATGTTAATTTCTACTAGGCCTTGTTTATTTATTAGGTTTATGCTTTAGTTAGTGATAGGCTTATTAATTTGATTTCCATTGGTTGAAGGCTTAATGATTTTGGTATTGAATTAAAAATAATCAGAAAATTATAATCTACATTATAATCAATTAATTTATAATTACTTGGGTAATTATATTAAATTTCGAGTAATATGCCAATTTGACTAAATTGCAATTTAGCCCCTAAAAGTTTCTAAAAGCTTATTTAAGTTATGTTTTATCTTTTGGGACTTCTAATTGATTTTTAATTAGTAAATGAAGAATGGGAAAAATTATTGGATTTCATAATTGACTAAAGTACCATTTAGCCCTTTTTGGCTAAAGTACAGTTTAGTCCCTATTTGGCTAAAGTACAATTTAGTCCCTAAACTTTTATGACTTATTTAATTAAGTTTTTGGGGTGTAACTTGGGTTACTTGAATTATAAGATATTAAATTTAATACAGATAATTGTTTTATCAAGTATCTTTAATTTATAAACTCGGGTTTATAAAATTAATAAGTTTTGTTTGGGTTAGACTATGGTCGCCCGACAAGTGGGAAGAAGCTTGGTAGTTTTTAATAACTCGGCTGACTCACTGATACGGATTTTAACTTGGGTTAAATTAATTTGTTTATTAAATTACTAAAATTGTAATTTAATATATAATTAATATGATTGTATTCTATAACTTGAATTATATTTGGAATGCATTTAATATAAGTGTTTATTAAATGTGGTTTGGTTTTGCGTTGTGCTAGTCCTATGTGTTGTCTAGTACTCTTTAGAGTTAGGGTCTGAATTTAATTATGATTTTAATATTTTATTTAGACCCGTCGACTGTTCGTACTTCAGAGGCGAACCAGAGTTAGATTGCTTGTCAGGATCACGTGGATTTAGCAAGCAGTGAGTTTATATCTCTATTTACCTCTTTATTAAGCAACTATTATATTTTGTATATATGTATATGTATAAACAGCTTTCGAACTGTTTTCGGCATTGTGGATTTGATTTGGAACGTGCTACTCGATGGGCATCATCGGGACTGCGTGCGCACCGGTAATGATTATGGTATTGAGGTAGGTTTGAGATACGTCTCACCTTAGTGAGGGCACCGGTGGAAGATACGTCTCCTGGGCTCACTATTTATTAAGTGATAGTCGGGGATCGGTTATTGAGATACGTCTCACCGACACGGCAATGGATTTAGAATTGTGGTTTAGGGTTTCATTGATAATCCATAATGAAAATGTTTTATTAAACGTTTTAAAGGTTTTTAACTTAATAAATGTAAATGGTTATATAAACTCTACTCAGTAAATCTGACCCCGTTGTTTTCCCAAATTTTCCAGGTTTATGATTTGAGCTTTGGTCGATCTCCGTTTCTTCATTCTCGGAGGTTCTTTATTTATTTCAGAAATAAAGTGTCGAACTATTTTAAACTCTTAGACCGCAGTAGTAGTTTCATATTATTCATGACTTAGCCTTACGTTTATATTTTAGACTATTGTTGTTGGATTGGTCCAACTATTACTTATCGCTTGTGGCATGATTACAGTGTTATGGCATTTATATTATATTGCCATGTTGGAGTTTATTTGAGATTAAGCGTGCTTTAAATATATGCTGTTTATCTGTACTGCTAGATTAGGCTGAAGTCTCGGTTGCCCCCGAGCATGTGATTTTCTGCAGGTACTTTGTTTTAAATGTATCTAAGTTGGTTATCCGCAAGGCTAGCTACGGGTTTTGGTACAACCATACCCATACCCTAGCGCCGGTCACGATTCATGAAAATGGGTCGTGACACATATGATATGACAGAACTGAGAGTGTGAGGTGTGGTGGTATTTAGAGTATAATCCTTGAGATGAGATGGTAATTTTCTGACTCTGGTAGATCTTCTAAGCAAAGGAAAGTTTGCTTCTTGAAATACTGAGTCAGAAGATTGTATAGTAGGAGAAGAATTATGGACAGAAGGAGGAGAAGAAGTCCAAGGATTATTCATTGAAGGTGTTGGTGTAGCAGGAACTATTGAAGGGTGTATTGGAGATACGAAAGGATTGAGAAAATTGAGAGAAGAATCTTGAGATAGTGTAGTAGAATTGTGAGTTGTATCATTTGTAAGTTGAGCAAAAGGAAAATCATTTTCATAGAACTGAACATCCCTAAATATAAAGATTTGTTGAGTAACCAAATTCAGAAAGTTTGTATCCTTTAACCCCTGTTTGAAAGCCTAAGAATGCAGATTTAACGGCTCTAGGATCAAATTTAGATTTATGAGATAGAGTGTTTGTTGCAAAGGCAAGGCATCCAAACACTCTGAGATGAGCATAAGAAGAATTTTTCTTGTACAGAAGAAAGAAAGGAGTATTATTTGACAAGATTGGAGTTGCAGTTCTATTAATGAGATAGACAAAATGTAGAATGCATTCTGGCCATAAATGAATAGGAATGGAAGATTGGAAAAATAATGCTCTAGCAATATTTAAGATATGTTGGTGCTTCCTCTCAACAACACTGTTTTGTTGAGGGGTATGAACACATGATTTTTGGTGTAAAATTCCTTGAGTTTGAAAGAAATGTGGCATATCAAATTCAAGACCATTGTCTGATCTTATAGTTTTAATTGAAGTCTGAAACTGAGTTTTGGCAAAAGCACAGAAGTTAATTATGTGTCCTCTTGCTTCAGATTTTGCTTTTAGCATAAAAATCCATGTATATCTACTGCAATTATCCACAATAGTTAAGGAATATCTAAAACCTTTTAAAAAGATGCTTTGACATGGACCCCATAATTCCATATGCACAAGATCAAAGCATGCTGTGGAAACAGATTCACTAATAGGAAAAGGTAAGCGTTTTTGCTTAGAAAGATGACAAGCATCACAGACATCACAAGAAGTACATTAAATCACTGGATCAATCTGTTGCAAGAGTTTTAATCTAGAGCTAGAAAGGTGACCTAGTCTCAAATGCCACAATTTTGAAGACACGGATTTAGTTTTTGACACAGCATTACAAGAAGGAAATTTGCACAATTCTAAATGATACAATCCATTTTTCTTTCTAGCTATCCCAATCATCCTCCATTTGAGTAGTTCCTGAATGTAACAAATGTTTGAATGAAACAGAAAGAAAATTTGAGGTTGGTCAGTGAGTTTGCTGACAGATATGAGATTAAAACTGAATAAAGGCACATATAAGACATCATGCAAAGTGAAGGAATCAGTGAGATTAATGGTGCCAATATGAGTCACAGAAACTTGTTGACCATTTGGCAAATTTACTTTGACTCCAGTTACAGTTTTGTAACTGGAAAACACGTCAATAGAGCAAGTGATATGGTCAGTAGCACCAGTATCAATTATCCAGTCATGAGTCAAAGATTTTACAGATTGCAGACAAGTATGCAGAAGCTTACCTGTATGGTAGTCAGGTTTGAAGCTTGCAGATAAACTGTTGACATGAGAAGTTGATGAGCTTCCATTATCTCCAGGTTGAATCATAGCCATAATCTTGGCATATCGTTCAACTGTGAAAGGGAAAGATATCTGATTCTGCATAATCTTGTTAGTATCTCCTCCATAAACTGCAGAGGGATTAGAATAGTTCTGATTTTTTCCATAACCAGAATTGTATGTCATCTGATTGTAAGAGTTATTTTCTTGGCTAACAAAGTTACTTTGTTTGTTCCTGAATTGAAACCCAGGAGGATAACCATGCTTTTTATAGCATGAATCAATAGTGTGGTTGGTTAGTCCACAGTGAGAACATTACTGCTGCTTCTTTTGATTATAATAACCAAATTTCTTGTATTGACTTGGTCCACCTCCAAGTATTCCTTTGCCCTTAACCATGAGAGCATTAGCATCCACATTTGTCCTTCCATCATTTGTACTATAGCAGTCAAAATCTCCTGCAGAATTGCCCTTGGCAAGAAAAGCATCGGATTCTGTATTCCTAGAATGTCCAAGCTGTCTTTCAAACTGAATTACCAGAGAGAAAACTTTGTTCATTGAAGGCAAAGGTTCCATCATAGTAACTTGTGATCTGATCTGAGTAAAGGCATCATTTAAGCCTTTCAAAAACTTGATAACATGATCATTTTCTTGATACTTTCTCATTTTCTCTGTAATACCACAAGTGCATTGAGGCAAACAGGAACAATTAGGTATAGGTCTCATGTTGGTTAATTCATCCCACAAGGTTTTTAACAAAGTGAAATACTCTGTAACACTTAAATTGTTTTGCTTCAAAGCATAAATTTCTTCATAGAGATCACAAATTCTTGTTACATCTCCCTGTGAATATCTTTCCTTAAGCTCATTCCAAATATCTAGTGCATTGTCAAGACAAGAAAAACTTTGAGCAATGGTTGGTGAGACAGACCTGGTTAACCATGAGACTACCATTGTATTGCAGCGCTCCCAAGCTTCATACATCGGATCCATGGGATTTGGAACAGGTATCGCTCCATTAACAAACATGTATTTGTTCTTTGAGAGTAAGGCATTTTTCATAGATCTAAACCAAATATAATAATTGCTTCCAATCAGTGGATTAACAACTAAAATCAAGAAGGATTTTCTCCAGGATGAAGAAAATATGGACTAGAGAGAGTCTCCTCTGGTCTCTGCTCGCGAGTAACAAAATTCTCTATTAATGAGCGATTTGAAGCTTTTAGCCAAGAAGATCAGAGATGAAGAAGATGAAGGATTTCAAGCGGAAGAATAGAGACTTAGCTCAGATACCATGTAATGAAAGTGAAATTGAATCTTTATTGATATTAAAATCCTTGAATTACAAAATGAATTCTGATATGCTTTTATACTACAAGAAAATAGATAACAGAAAAATAAATGTTAACAGAATATGCTTATTCTGTTAACTGCAACTAACTATTTAGCGGAAACTGCTAACTGCTCAGCTAGTAACTAACTCCTGATTTGTAGGGATAAAACTCATGCTGAGCTCATGTGACTGCATGCTCTTCTTGCTGATTTCTGAGTTTACTTCAAGCTGAAGTAATGATCTGCTGACACAGCAAACCACAGATTGCTGAGCTGGAGAAACTGCCTTGGATTGCTGAGCTGGATCTGAGTCTGAAACTGAACAAGCTGCATTAGGCTTAGATGGTGAATATAGAAGACTGCAAAATGATATTTAGACAAAAACAAACAAACAAACATAAGTGTATCTTTAAGGTTTATAATAAATATTAAGGCCTGGTTTAGCCACCAAACCCCCTCCTCCCCCTACCCCACCTACCTTTTAGCTTCTTTTTAACTGCACCCTGACATTACAATTTTGTCATCTGCACTCTAATTCGCAATTTTGGATTTCAATTACATCCTAAAAATCAAATTGGACTCTTTTTCACTCGGGAAAAATTCATAAAAACCTTATAACGTACTCATTTGAACTTTTTTCCACACAAAAAGTTAAAAATGGATGACTTATTTTAACTTTTTCCAAATGGAGAAGAGATTAATTTAGTACTTGAGGGTGGAATTGAAAACAAAAGGTGCGAATTAGGGTGAAGCTGACAAAATTGCAAAATCAGGGTGCATTTGAAAAGAGGCTAAAAGGTGGGGGTTTTTTGTGATTAAGCCTTAAAGCCCCGTCTCCATTGATGAATCTTAAAATGAATGAATGATCACTTTACCTTCTCAACTTGTCACAAAATATTAAAAAAAGTTCAAACTAGCAAAGCAATATCACTTTTATCCTGAACTTGTCAAAAATGATACAAAACCATCTCTCCCCACTCTCACTGAAAAGAGTGAGATACGCTCTCCAATTTTAATGGTGGCTTATATTTTTTAAGGTGGTTTTTGATGAAAAAAGGTTTAAAATGGTTCTAATTTTTTTAAACATTGTATGTTAATACCTAATAATTAAAAAAATTAATCCCTTTAATTTAAAACTTTATATAACAAATTAACCCTTGAATTTCATAAATACAACAAATTAACCGCCAAATTTCATATATACAACAAATGAACCCCAAAAATTTTATATTTTTAATAAAAAAATAAAATATTTTTAATTTTTTTAAAAAACTGAATAGACCTGAGAGAACAGATTCAGATCTGAAGAACAAACGTGGGTCTGTTCTTGAGAGAACATAATAGATCTCCGGCGAGGAGGAGCTTCTCCTCGCCGGAAATTGGGAAAAAATATTTTTTTTGAAAAAGGTTTAAAAGGGTCCCTAGATTAGTTAGGGTTAAATTATTATTAATTAATATTTAATATAATTTATTAGAGTAAATTATATTTAATTAGAAACTCACTCTCCAATTAAGGTGTCACGTCAACATAGGAGTGTTTTTATACCGGTTTTGACAAGTTCGGGATAAAAGTGATCCGGTTTCGCTAATTTGAACGTTTTTAATACTTTGTACCAAGTTGAGGGGGTAAAGTGATCCTTTATTCATTTTAAAATTCATAAATTTAGAATCTAAAATTTATGAAATGTTAACTAAATTGAAGGATATTGAAGGATTTATAGGGATAATTTATAATTAAAAAAAAATCATAACAATCCAGCATGTATAAAAATAATTATGGATTTAAACTTTTTTATCTTTTCGGTGGAAAATCAAATGAAGGATATTTAAGGATGTTGAATTTTAGCAATTCATAAATTTTCATCAAATTTTTACCATAGCAAATGATGGATTTTGTTTAAATTCACAAATTGTTGTAAAATCCATGAATTTTAATGTTCTGAATTCAAATTTTTAAGAGAAATTCTTTAGATTAAAAAAATGATCCTAATTATATTTATTTTAAAGGTTGTAATGGATGCTTTCAACGATAAAATTAAAGCTGATAATTCTAGCAGTCGTGCGATTAAAATTAGTAGGATTAATTATATTAAAAAATCACGATTTTTACATGTAATTTTATTTTAATCACGAATTTTAAAAGTTGTCATTTATATACACGGCCTTTCAATTTGTTTTAAATCTATCATCAAAGTAAAATTCGGTTAAACTTTTATGACTAAAAATTCATGAGAAAAATTGACAAATGCCATACATGAGTTAAAATATTGTAAATTTTATTAGAGGAAAAAAGAAAGTTGACAAATACAGTTTCTAATTTTGCTTTTGTGTATAACATTTCAATTATAAGAAATACGGTAAACAGAAAATAAGAAAAGGAGTTGTTACTAAAATTAAAATCTCCTACAAAATCTCAAATTACCATAATCCGAAAATATTTGGAAGAATCTTTAAGAATCATTGATTATAATAAACAATGTATTTAATATTTGATTTCCATGTATAACGGCAATTACCTGATTCTTTAAAACATAACATCGGTTTGGAAAACAAAATTCAACGAATTGAGAAAAAAATATAAACTCAGCAAAGAAGACAATCATCAACACATCATTTGAAAAAAGTTAGTCTTTTCTGAAAAATTAAAAAAGCTTTTTGTCTACGATCGGCTTATATTATGTGTCGTAATTGGTGAGTTTCATGTGAACAAATGATTTGAGACATGGGTTATTGGGTTATTCGAAAAATTTGTTGAAACATGGGTTATTCGAAAAATTTGTGATTCGAAACAACATAAATAACCACTGATAAATTGAAAATTTATTTTATAATTGGTGAGTTGCATGCTTATATGATTAACATTAAAAAAAAATTGTTCAAGCAATTTTGTGCATAATTGTTTTTTAAATGATGCAATAGAAATCATGAAATAAACTGCGTCTGTAAGTTTTTAATACTCAGTAACAAAAATTATAATTTTTTTATGTAAGATAGTAGAAGTGGGCTATTAGTTAACTAAAGGTTAATCAATATTAAGATTAATAAAATTTCTATAAATTGTTAATGCAGGAATGACCACATTGAAGGTTTTTGTTTACCATGACGGATTCCGAGATGAAGATCTTAACTAATTAAATTATAAGATCAAAGGTATTTTAGTTAAAGACGATGTGGATTTTGAGAATCTGAAAGCAGTAATTTATGGTGTACTGAAGGTAAATTATGGAGAAACTGAAATAAACATCAAATATCAGTTGGAACCAAATCAGCAAGCTGTGGATATAGATGATACTGAAAGCCTTCAATTATGTATTGAACTTAAAAGAGATGATGCAAGAATTACACGTTTTCCATTGTGCATCACAACTAGAAAGTCTGATATTCACAACTTCAATGAAATTAATAATGAAACTATTGACAGTATGAATGAAGACACAAATGAGATTTCATATTCCATTCATATCAATGGATATTGCTACAATGGATATTCCAGTCATACATTAATGGATCTTGCAAAATGAAGATTATTTGGCAAAATTAACAATGTATGAACAATCAAATTTATTTTAATGGTTTAAATTGATTTTTGTAATGTTACAATTTTTTAATTATTTTCATTGAAATGTTTAATCCCTTTCCATGTTATATATTAATTTATTACTTTCGAAGGTTTCTTTATGTGTTAAAAAAAGTACACTATCATCAGTTAACCAATAGTCTAGTATTAGTTAATTGTTATGACATTAATTTTATTTTAATCACTTAAGATATTTTGCAAAATCAAACCTACCAATTAAATGGATTAAAATTATGCAGGTAACATGATGTTAACTAATAGAACACTAGTAGTTAAACTAACAGTATAGTTTTTGTACATCTATATTAAGTCACATATTTATTTAAATAACCCAAAAATGTAACATTAAAAAATAGACCAGTTGCAAACCACAATAAACTATATATTTGACAAAAACATGTGTTTTCATAACAAAATAAAGTAAAATAAATTATCATGAAATTGGTTACACATTTACAACTATTTTCATTTAAAAAAAACAAAATATAAAGTTTTCAATCTGTCAAACACACTAATCTTTATGCATTGCCTTCATCTTTGGTCTACCCTTCAAGTTTGGTTTCTTTCTAACCTCCTCATCGTTGACAATGTTTCTAGTATATTTGTCTTTTCCATATTAAAAAAACAAGAACGAAATTCGTTCACGGTGGCTCTCAATGGGGACTTCTGCTGGAGTTGGAAGATTCTAAATAAAATGCTTAGCGAAAGCCAAAACGAACGCTCCGCAATCACTAAAGATAAAAGGAAAAATGGTTAATAATTATATATAAAAGACTAATAAATAATTATGCATTTTAAAAATCAGCAATGGACAACGGAAAATGGGGCATGCATCGCTTTATGTCGATAAGCAGGGGATGAAATATCAATGTCTGTCCGAGCATCGTACAAATTCAAAAGAGTAAAAATTTTGGGAAGAACTAAGGCATATTTTGCTCCAGCTTTATCTGAGCATTTAACCATTAATAAACACATTTATACTCTCAGTTCACCTGTAGTTAACCATTAATAAACTACGAATAAGTAAATATGTTATTACTGTCATGACAATCTTTTGGCATTAACATTAGAATAAAAAGTTAACTTATAGTTAACCATCAGACAACTACATATTAACCTTAATCAGGTAACAAACAAATAGCATACATACATAACACAAAACTAACATAATAGATCCATAAATAAACCACATCAACCAAATGACCAATAAACTAAATATAGTTATACAACCCTAACTATATTATTCAATCACTGAAAAAACTAATAAAATCAATTAAGGTATAAAAAGAATGCATAAACAGTACAAGCAAGTTAACTATTAGTTAATCATCAGACAACTACATAGTAACACTTAAACATGTAACAAACAAATAGCATACATAAAAAAAATCAAAACAAACATAATAGGTACATAATTGAAAACATAAACCAAATAACCAAGAGACAAAATATAGTTATACAGCCCTAAACTATATTATTCAATCACAGAAAACAACTAACAAAAATCAATTAAAGATAAAAAAATTAAAAACAACTTACCTTAACAGCCATAGGAGGAGGAGGAGCAAGTAGTTTCTTCTTTTACTTATCAGTGACTGTGAGTACCTCGAAATTACTATCACTTTCTTTTTAATTAATAAGAACTCTACGGTTCTTACTCGAAGTTGGAACATCACTAAAATCAACCTTCCGTTTGCTAGATATCCTTTTCTATTTTGCCATTGACTTGTCGTTGATGGGGATTTTTTTCATATCCGATATATTTGTGGAAGACCTAGTTTTCGTCATTCCAATTTTGTGTCAACCTAAAATCAAAGTGAAGTGGGAAAGATTCGGTAAAAAGGATTGAGGAGTTATTTTCGGCGAGATTCTCTGGAAAATCTATTTGAAATGGCAACATGCAAACTGAATGAGGGAGGTTTCCATTTATGTTGACAGTGTTTTTCTAATTTGAAAAACATCCTTTTGTAAATCAAAAATATAAAATTCAAATTATAAAGATGAAAACCGTAAAAGTCAATTTGAACTTTTGCTCCCGTAATTCACATTAAAATGCCCAAAGCTCATACCTGTGCTAATTTTCTCAAAATTCATATCCTATAATATAACCAAAATATAATAAAATTTAGTGTGAATTTATAATTTGGGTCTTTAATCAATAGTTTATTGAAGAACTTAATCAACAAAAATTAAGTATTTATGTAATAAACCCAAATTAATATTATTACAGGAAGTGAAACTAATCTAATTCCGTTTATCTCAAATGTTTTAATGAATGTCTTCAACAATTTTTTTACTTTGTAATAATATCAGTTTGATAACACATTACTACTTTAACTTAATTGAGATGTATACATGTTGTTTTATAATATGTTAGGATATAATTATTTTAGTTTGTGTCTTCCGATAATCAAATTCTATGTATTAACTATCAGCTTTTGAATTAATATAATTTTTTATTTAAAATTGTATACATTATATGTCATAGTAAATTGTGAAAAATAAAATAATGGTATTTTATTTAAGGTTTAATGTCATAAAAATTCACCAACTTTACACGGTTTCTCAATTTAATCACGCCTTTTAAAACTTGTCATAGAAATACACCAACTTTCATTTTTTTCGAATCCACAAACGGTGTTGACATGTCATTCATTCATTAGTAAAAAATCACCTCTACCTCAGCAAATTATACCAATGAATGAGTGTCACTTTATCACCGTGCATGGATTTGGAAAAAAATGAAAGTTGGTGTATCTTTATGAAAGGCGTGATTAAATTGACAAAACGTATAAAGTTGATAAATTTTTATGGTATTATCCTTTGTTTAATTATATTTTTTATAAATAAATATAAATTTTTAATAGTTATTATAGATATAAATATAAAATTATAATAGCCATAATGCAAGCAAACCCTGGAATTGCTAATAAAGGTTACCTTATAAATTAAAGGGTAGAACGAAGAGAAAATTAGCCCATATACTGTTTTGGGCTAAAATATTATAGTTTATACGGTGACCAAATTCATTTCAACTTTTTACGGGTACAAACTTTTTTTTTTGATTTAACAAGATAAGTTTCACACAAACAAGTTTTTAAAATTGACAAATACGGTGCCGTTAATGCAGCAACATCCACGAGCAATCTGTTACTTTCCTTTTGCTTAAGATTTTCTCTAGATTTTCGGAACTGTTTAGCACATTTTCTAATTAACCAAATATTACCAAAAACATTTTGAATGTAGGTTGAATCAGTTTTGTAATGGCGAATACTAGGGCTGCCACCTCCAAATCGCCTACCGTTAAATCTCAATCAAAGAAAAATCCGCCTATGAAGTCGAAAGTTGTTGCAACCAAAAGGAAGGTTGATTTCAAAGATATTCCTTCAACCAGCAAGCAACGTAGGCTTCAGAATGATGAAGAAGAGAGTGACAGTGATTTTGAGACTATCAGTGATAACAAAAACAAAAAGGACAACAAAATTGCTCTTCCTTCTCGCTATATTAGGGTTAGTGTTTGTACCAATTAACTTTGTGATTTCTTTAATTGATGGTGTTTATTATTTATTTTTTTCAATTAATTGTTTTATTGTTGTTTAATGAGTTGGTATTTGAGTGTTTTGTGAGTCTGTATTTAACTATATAGGAACTAAGGGTTAACTAATAATTATATACTAATCTTTTTTTAATTTCATTTTAATGTGTATGAATTATCTTTTTTGTGGGTATGTAACTATATGGGAACTAAGGGTTAACTAATAATGATTACTAATCTGTTTTTGTTCTCAATTTAATGTGTATGAAGTATGTTTTTTGTGTTCTGATAACTATATTGGAACTAAGGGTTAACTTATAATGATGTATTAATCTTTTTTATTCTCAATCTAGTGTGTATGAAGTATGTTTTTTGTGTTCTGTTGCTTTTTGTTAAATCTGAGTAAGTTTTAAATAACTTATGTATAACTATATGGTCACTGATGGTTAACTATTAGTTAACTAGACTACATTATGTTACAGTTTATTAATAAGTTAATATCATTAATGGTTTGTCAATTGTTTTATTTGTAGGATGGGGACTACTTTATCAAGCCTAATGAACATTTTTCAGTCAAGGTTCAGCATTTTGAAGGGGTAAATGTTATATCAAATATTAAGAAAATTTTGTCACCTCAAAATTTGGAAAAGTTTTCAACAAGTTGTTTTGGGTTTTTTCTTAAAATGAACGACTATATATTGCAACCTCAATTGGTCCACAGTTTACTTTTGAGAGAAATAAAACAACCAAACTATTATGAACTGTGGATTAATGTGTCGGGCAAATTGCTCAAATTCTCTCTTGATGAATTTGCAGTAGTTACTGGTCTTAATTGTACCGAAAACGTCGATATGAAATTGTACAAGAAATCTGATTTTGATTTTAAACTCAACTGTTTTGGAAATATTACAAAGGTTTCAAAAAGAAATATAGAGGACAGTTTCTTATTGAAGCGTTGGTCCTCTGAAGAAGAGTCTTTCAAATTGGCGGTTTTGTATTTTGTCGAACTATTTTTGTATAATAACCAGGCAGACGCAATTGTTCGTGAGGAACATATCAACATTGTGGGTAACGGGGAATATGAAAATTTTGCTTGGGGCAAAGATGTTTTTCACTGTACGATTGAGTTTTTAAAAAGCAAATTGAGTTCAGTAAAAAGATGTGATTTTCTTAAGAAAAATAAGAATGTTGGTGTACCTCCCAACACTTGTCGGTACGATGGTTTTCCTCTTGCTTTTCAATGCTGGTTTTTGAATGCTGCCCCGCGTCAAATGGAACCTTGGCTGAATGTTCTGAAAGTCACATCCCTCGTATTTTAAAATGGAAGATCACAGAATTGAGGTAACGCAAGTATTTAGATCGACATTTTTTTTCACAATCTGCTGAAAAGGTATTTGTTATTGTTCCATTTTCAAAGCATAGGTCTTATAATTATATTGTATTACTTTTACTTAATTTTTTTATGCTTATAAGTTAGCATAACTTACTTATTACTTATATATTAGTTATCTATTACTTAATCACATAATATACATAATTAGTTTGCTGGTAGTTAACTATTAGACATTAGCTAGTTAACCAATTTATATTTTTTTTATGTTGCATTGATCAAGACATATGCTTACAATAAACTTGACTTACTTTTGTTTAATTCAGTTGAAACTGTCCAACCTACACCCAACTGCTGAGGAGAGATCAGTACTTAATTTGGGTGGCATGTTCCTGAAAAAGAAGCGGAAAGCGACAATCGAGGAAACAATGCATGGAGGCAATGTTGATGCTAGTTTGCATGCAAAAATTAAAAAGCTTGACATGGATCAAACCAGTATGTATACTGAATTTACATTGTTCAAGAGTTTTGTCGAGAATAAGTTCTCAGAAGTTGTTGGTCTTCTTGGGGATTTGAAGAGCCTAGTTTCGAATAGTGTTCATAACGAACATGTCAAGGTAAACCTTTAACAGGATTGTACTTTTTAGATTCCAATTGTTTTTTTTAACTGGTTGTGTTTGTAGGAGGACGATTCTGAAGACGACGAGCAAACCCCAGATGCATCTGACGATGAGACAACTTCAAATAGTTCCGAAAAAGAAGAAGATTCCCGGCTTGAAGGTCATGACATTGTGGCAAATGTCAATGAAACAATTGACTCAACTGACCAAAATGATCAAGGAAAGGCAACTGACCAAGGAACTGAACATGAAACAGCCCTTCATGAAGAATCAAAAGTGAGTGAGCAAGGAACTAACCATGACCACCAAGGAATTGAACATGCTGGTCAAGAAAAAGAGACTGAGCAAGGAACTAACCATGAACACCAAGCAAAAGAGAGTGAAACAGCCCTGCATGAAGACCAAGGAACTGAGCAACCTGGCCATGAACAAGTTGCTGAAAAGGTTTAATATCTTTTAATTTTTTGTATATTTTCATTCAAGTTTGGTGTTTTCACTAAAAGGTTGATTTTTTTTTTCTATAAGGTTGTTGCATTCGATGAACTTCAATGTCCAAGTCTCTTTGGCGACATTGATCCAAGTGCGTTACACAAAGCAGCAGACATAGTTGAGAGGGAGTTTGAAATATTCAAATGCAACGGAGGTATGGCCGTAATTTTACATGTTTTTTTAATATTATCAGTTGCATATTGCTATATTTTTCTTAATCAAATTAAATGTATTATTTTATCTTTTTAAGGTGGCATCCACTGATCCAAGTGTTTAACATAAAGCATAGTTAATTATTAGTTATCTATTAGTTAACTGTTTAAATATTAGTGAACTACAAGTTAACCATTAATTAATGGTTTTGTTTTCACTATTTCTCAGGATCCACCTATTGATTGTACTCCGGTAGCTGTTTATGTTCCACGCAGGAAGGTCAAAGGTTTGAATCCTCTTGATGATAATCTTGGTAGCATCAGACATTCACCTCAGATGGATGCGTGGCTTGCTTGGATTGACATTGGATTTAAGTAAGCTATGTGATTCAAGTGTTTTTAAATTAAAAAACTACTATTTGTAAAAATATTGAATTGTTTGACTTTTTTGTTTGTTGTTTATAGGAGAAATAACTACGCACCTGCTGACAACATATTGGACCATGGTTTAAATCTAGGAGTTCTCACCATTTACGTAAAGCTGTGGTGGCATTCACTCGTTTATCGTGGCGTATTCTTGGACGACACTGTAAGTCCTTATGTCATTGTTAGTTATAATAAAATATAATACATGTTCACAGTTAACTACTAGTTAACTAATAATACACTTATAATTATTTTGTTACATAACAGTTATCTTGTATTGATATAAGTTAAGGATTTAATAGTATAATTGTTCATTATATAACTTAACAGTTAACTAATGGTTAACTTCCAACTCTTTTTTTTAATTTTGTATATTAACTTTTAACTTTTTTTTAATGCAGCATATCGACGTCGGCATGTATTTTATTCGCAAGAAGGCTAAGTAAATCCACACAATGGATTGCGAATAACCACCACAGACTGTCTATTTGATGACAGAATACAGGGGTTGTTTATGCTTTATACGAAAAACAAGGGCGATACATCAACGGTCGTCGATCTAAACATTGTTGCTGATTACGTCCAAGGTTATGGCATTCTATGCAACACTCCATGGAAAGATGTGGATGAGGTGCTGTTTCCAATGCATTTAACCAACAAAAAAACATTGGGTTTTGGGTCGTCTTGTGTTTAAAGACAGGTGTGTCTACGTTTACAATTCGTTGGACACTGCTACGTCCAAGAAAGAATCAGAAAAAGCTGCGAAGAAATATTCAGTCGTGCTTCCCAGGATTTTCGCTCTTTTGGATATTTACAATCTTCGGACAGACATAGACCTACAATCACCTGCCTATCGAAATAAATTGCCGGATTCCCCTTTTTCCATTTCATATGTCACTGATCTACCAATTCAGAAGAAAAGGTGATTTTTTTTATATTGAATTACATATCTTTTATTCCTATTTATTTACTTGTTTTCCTTTTTCATTAGCGATTGCGGAGCATTTGTTTTGGCTTTCGCTGAACATTTGATCAAAAGTCAACCAATTCCATCAGAATTTTTGATTGAGAGCCATCGGATTGCGTATCTGTTTTTTTAAGTATGCAACCATGAAGCATGATAACAACATTGACAGTGATGAGGAGGTGGAACCCAAACCAAAGATGAAGGGCGTTATCAGAATTTAACTCTGTTGTACACATTGGAATTGTTTTGTTTTTTTTTTTAGATTTACAACATTAATATGTGTTTAACTGTTTTTATCCGACCTTGTTTTTTGCAAACATTCGTTATTCAATCATATATTGTATTTTGTTATATATTATCTGTTTTATTTAAATTATGTCGTACATTTTTTTAAATTGTTGTTTATTACAAGTTATCTTATATGTCACTATTAGTTAACTAAGACTTTTTATGTTTGAAGAATATTTATACAAAATTAATAAATATCTATTAAAAACCATACTAGTTAACTAATAGTTAACTACACACAGTTAAGGAATTAACAATAAATTTTAAAACCATACTAGTTAACTAATAGGTAATTGCTCATAGTTAAGGGATAACTAAAAAAATTTAAAATTAACATTGTAAGAGTTTAATTTTTTTTACTAAAAATGATAACAATTTTGAAATATAAATAAATCACTTAAAATCATCTAAAATAACATTATTCTTCTTAAATTAGAAATATGACAAAATTAACTTCACTTTGGAAGATTACGGCATGTTTTTTTGTTATGCCCCCGGTTTCCACATCTGCTACATGTATTTTTTTCCTTTCTCTCATGACATGGCTTCAATCTTTGTTTCTTCGGTCGTCCTGCTGGAATTTTTCCTATTGGCGGAAGAACGTCGGTATATTCCATGTCTTCTGCGTCATCCCAATCGCTTTGGCTAGGCATCGAAAAAACAATAGCCTCATATATTTTCACTAAATTTTCTTTTTTGAAAAATTCTGCACAATATTGATAGGGATCCATGTGGTATTTGCAAAACACTGCAACTGCATGTGCACAAGGTAGCTCATCTTTTTGGAATCTACAACAACTGCATGTCCTCTCAATGAGATCTACTATTGAAGTCTTTGTGCCATCTTCCACACTGTATATACATGTTACTGATGGAATAACTTGTATCATTTTAATTACATTTTTAGTTAACTAGAAAATTACTAAAAGTATTCTACAAGTTAAATGTATAAATATATTTGAAATAACATCTGATGTTACCTTCATTCTTCTAGCTAGTGAATAGTTTTCCCTAAGTGCTTCTTCTGCTTTATTTGTCAGTTTTGTCATAGTATAAGAAGCTATGTTTCTATTTTTGTAGCTCCACTCTTGAACTAATATCCTCAAATATTCCAGAAGTGTTGCAACTGGTAATTCCCTTGCTGATTTGATTGCTGCATTAAAAGACTTAGCAATATTCGATGTCATTGTTCAGTACCTGATAAAACTCCCATGATTAGTATTTAAAAACTAAATTAATGGTTAACTGTAAGTAATCTTATAGTGAATTATAGGTTAACAATAAACATCTTATTATTTATTTAGCAAAACAAAATATCGTAATCAATTTTTGTACCTGTTTTTAGTTGAATATGCTCTTGCCCATTTTTCTAACCCAACACCAACAAGGTATGGTCGTATTGCTACGTTGATGCTATCTAGTTCTGCCATAAAGTAATCAAAACTTTTTTTCGTGTACGACTTCGCAGCCCCAAAAAAACAGTCCTTCAAACTCTTTGGATTTTTAGGATTAACTTTAAATTGTTTTTTGACGTTACACAAGAGATGATACGCGCAAATACCATGACTAGCAAGAGGAAATACTGAATTTGCAGCCTTTTTAATGCTATCATGTCTATCAGATACAATACATAACTTCTCCTTTTCTCTAAAAGCTCCTTTTATTTTCTAAAAAAAGTAATGCCAAGACTCATCATTTTCAGAATCGACCACATAAAATGCAAGTGGAAATATCTTACCCCCACCGTCTTGTGTAGATGCAGTTAGTAGTGTTCCTCCATAGTTTGATTTTAAAAAAGTTCCATTCACTACAATAACCGGTCTGCAAAAATTCCAGCCCTTTATGGATGCATCCAAAGTCATAAAAACATATTTAAATTTATTCCCTTCTGCTGTTTGTAGATCTACAACTGATCCTGGGTTTGTTTTCACAAACATATTCAAAAAATTAGGCAAAACTGAATATGAATCTCTTGGTTTACCTCTAATTAACTCAAGTGCTTTTCCTCTGGATCTCCAAGCCTTGTTGTAATTCAAAACAACTACAAAATCTCTTTGCATATCGGAAATAATGTCTGCCGGTGTGTACACGGTCTTTATATTCAAGAATTTTGATTTTATCAAGTCCCCAATTACTGAATATGTCGCTTGCCGTTGTTCTTCCATTCTGAATTTCGGGGGACATGTGTGAATATCGTCCATTCTTCTTATAATAAACATGCTTGTCTTTCCGTCTTTCGAAGCCCTTAAATTCCAGTTGCATTGATCATAAAGGCAATGAATCACGTATTCGAGCTTGCACGATTTACTTACAGCAAACTGAATTTTTTTTTCAATTGCGTAAAAACACAAACATGATTTCATTGTCTTTTTATCCTTGAATATCTGCCCTTTAAAGGCTTCTTTGACACTTTGTGACGATACAATTTCATTCTCCCCGTCCTCGATTGTCTGTCGTTCTGCTTCGTCATGTTCCGTCTGCTTGAATATCATTTCAGCATATGTAACAATATCCATTGCTGTAGGACTGGGATATGACGCCTCATGTATGTCTTCATTCGTATCTTCAACTGTTTCAGTGTCCATTTCAATGACATTCTGAATCTCATACCCTATAGTTGTGATGCACAGTGGAAAACGTGTAATTCTAGCATCCTCTCTTTTAATCTCAATATAAAATTGAAGGCTTTCATTATCATCAATGTCCACAGCTTGCTGATTTGGTTCCAACTGATACTTGATGTGTATTTCAGTTTCCCCAAATTTAACCTTAAGTATACTGAAAATCAATGCTTTTAGAGTTTCAAATTCCGCATCGTCTTTAACTAAAATACCCTTGATCTTATAATTTGAGTAGTTTAGATTTTCATCCCATACTCCATCATAGTATACAAGAACCTTCAATGTTGTCATTCCTGCAGTTTTTGAAAAAAATAAATTATGTCATCAGTTACTTAAGTTAACCTTTAGTTTACGATTAGTACACTAATAGTTCACTTGGAAAAAAATTGTCATTAATATCATCGTTAATATGCATCATTCAGGTTAACAATTGCTGCAAGTTCATTAACATTTTTTTCTTCATTATACATGTAATTCACTACTTATAACTCAAATGAATTATTATATCGTTGGTTTTGAATCACTAATGTTTTCGAATCATCACTGATTCGAATCATTAGTAATCACCTAATTCACCATCTATAATAGATAATTGAACAAAGGATCACTTTACCCCCCGAACTTGGCACAAAGTATCAAAAACGTCCAAATTAGCAAAACGGGATCACTTTTACCCTGAACTTGTCAAATTTAGTACAAAAAACCCCCTCCCCACTCTCACCTTAGAGAGTGTACCTCACTCTCCGGTTTTAATAGTGGTTTTGGTTTTCTAAGGTGGTTTTTGATTGAAAAAAATTTAAAATGGTCCTAATTGTTTTTAAATATTTTATATTAATACCTAATAATTAAAAAAAAAACATTTTCATCCTTTCAATTTCAAACTTAATATTACAAATTAATCCTTCAACATTTACTTATATACCAAATTAATCACTAAAAATTATATTAACTCCATACCTAAATTATATTAACTAAAAACATAAAGGACCTTTTTGTATATTTTGTAAAAAAAATTATTTTTTTTAAATTTTGATGACCAGCTGCCGGAAATTGTTTTCCGGCAGCTGCTCATCACGAACTGAGTTCGTCTCTGTGGTGGAGACGAACTTAGTTCGTCAGAGTTCGTCTCTCTGACGAACCCAGATCTGGGTTCGTCAGAGAGACGAACTGGGTTCGTCTCTCAGATGAGAGACGAAGCAGATTCGTCTCTCAGATGAGAGACGAACGCTTCGTCTCTCAGATGAGAGACGAAGCAGATTCGTCTCTCAGATCTGAGAGACGAATCCGTTTCGTCCGGCCGCTGGTTTCCGATGGTGATAATGGGTTTGGGCGGTGGATTATAAATTTTGGGTGGTGGTCGGTGAAGATGGAGGTGGAGGAAGAGGGATGGTGGTGGTGGTGGTGGTGGAGGAAGAAGAAGAAGAAGGGTATAAAATTAATTAGGGTTTAAACTTAATTAGAATTAATTATTTTTAGTTTGGAGTCTCACTCTCCAATTAAGGTGCCACATCAGCATAGGGGTGTTTTTGAACCGGTTTTGTCAAGTTCAGGGTAAAAGTGATCCGGTTTTGCTAATTTTGACGTTTTTGATACTTTGTGCCAAGTTCGGGGGGTAAAGTGATCCTTTGTTCATAGATAATTTCAGCATAATATATATGAAATTTTTTGTTTTAATTCAAGAAACCACTTACCCGTTTGAAAGGCTGATTTTATGAAGGTCTTCTTCTGCTTGAAATTTATTTTTTGTCAAGTTTTCGACTTTTTGATTTTCTTCTTTTGCTTGAATCTCCGTTTTATGTGGTCTTTTATTAGCAATTAAGGATTTTAATAGATTTATTTGTATCATATCAGGATCTTTTCCATAACTGTTGCTATAATTAAGCATTACAAAAGATTCACCATCTTTCCTTTCTCACATATCCACCGTATTTGTTATATTAACTAATCTATTTGTGTAATTTATAAAGTAATAATTAATGTTGTCAATTTTTTTTTTGTCAACCGTAAATTTCATAATAAGTTTGCCTATGTTGGGTACTTATTAATTTTTCTCTAGAACGAACCCAGCTCTAATGTGACCCTTCTACGTTTATGGGTTTTAAGGGCTTTAACCCATTTATCACCCATTAACAAATAACACTATTAGCAAAACAGCCATTACCGATGGATTTTTCCGTCACTACATATTTAGTCGTAAAATTTTATAGTGATAGAATTAAAAAATTTGCTACCGATATTAATGACGGATTTTAGCGACAAGTTTAAATATGTCACTAAATTTTTAAGATAAAAAATAAATTAATTTTTTAAATTAAAATCGTAAAATAAAATTTTATTTAATCGGTAGCCCAACGTCACCCACCCGCGATAGATCACACACTGTTACCCACTTGCAAATTTTGCAAATTTTTCAATACGTTACACATCCTTCAATTACTGCCATCAAAAAATTCTTTAACACTGTAGTTTCCCCGCGGGTTACACCATTTTAACCAACTCAGACTCTTTTTATATATTTACACCTGCAATTTACTCCCTCATTATAAAATAATTATTTTTAAATAAATAATGAATAATAAAATTATTTTAATTAAAAACAACAAATTTTTACTTTTATACTTTATTGCCGCATTCTAATATAATAATTTTTGGCTTAATTACCGAAAAAAGCCAAACTTTTACGTCTTATGTCAATTATAGCCAAACCTTTCAAAATCACCAGATTTAGCCAAATTTGATATATTCTGTTTTTTTTTCCAGCCATTTTTGAATCAAACCGGATTTATTGCCTACATGTCATCCATATCACTTCAAACTTCGCAAATTAGCTGATATGGAAACATCCCAAAAAATGCCAAACTTTTGCGTCTTGTGTCAATTATAGTCAAACCTTTCAAAATCACCAGATTTAGCCAATTTTGCTATATTTTGTTTCTTTTTTTAGCTATTTCTGAATCGAACCGGATTTATTGTCTCCATGTCATCCACCTCACTTTCAACTCAGCAAATTAGCTGTCATGACAACATCCCAAACCACTAACCCATTAATATTAATTAATTTATTTCATTTAATAACTAATTGATATATAATTAATTTTTTACTAAATAAATTAAATAAATAAAAAATCATAAAATTAGACATCCCTACTTGCCGCCACCGAGACTTGCCGCCTGCAGGACCCGCTCCACCGAGACCAACCGTCGAAGGAAGATCTACTGCTCCTCCTCCGAGAAGGGGTAGATCTGCTCCTTCTCAGGCAAGAAGGAGCAGGTCTGCTATGCTCCTTCTCAAGCAAGATGGAGTAGAGCAGATCTGCTCTTCCTTCGGCGGTCGGTCTCGATGGAGGCGGGTTTCGAGATAATTAAGGTTTATATTAATATAATAGAGTTTTAAATTAATTTTAATAAATTTATTATTTAAATTTAGTTTTAATTATATTTTATATAAATTTTTATTTAATTAAAAAATATTAATTATTTTTTAAATATAAAAAATATTAAATTTTGCGTTGGTTGTTTGAATTTTATGATTTTTTATTTATTTAATTTATTTAGTAAAAAATTAATTATATATCCATTAGTTATTAGATGAAATAAATTAATATTAATTTTATTAATATATATGAGTTTTACTAATTAATTAATTATTATATGATTTAGTTGGATTGATTTTGTTTGGTTAAATATTTTGTTTGGTTAAGTTGGGTTAGTGGTTTGCGATGTTTTCATGTCAGCTAATTTATTGAGTTGGAAATGACATACATGATTTGGAGGCAACAAATACAGTTCGATTCAAAAATGGGTAAAAAAACATAATATAGCAAAATTGGCTAAATATAATAATTTTAAAAGATTTGGCTATAACTGACACAAGGCGTAAAGATTTGACATTTTTTTGGATGTTGCCATGTCAGCTATAGTTTACTGAGTTGGAAGTGATATGAATGACATGTAGGCAATAGATCCGATTCGATTCAAAAATGGCTCAAAAATGGCTTAATAAATAATATTTTTTAAAAATAAATAATAATATTTGAATAAATAATTTTTTTGAATAAATAATGTTTTTAATAAATAAGTTTTTAATAAAAATAATACTACGGATTGTGAAATCTGTTGCTAAAGTAAGTATTTAGCGACAGAATGAAATAATTTGTTGCTAAATGTGTTATTTGTATCCGTCGCTAAAAGTGTAAAAAAAATTGGGGCGAAATTTTACCTCATCTATTTATTGAGCATATTCAGTAGGTAAATGTACTTGTTGTCGAAGAAAACAAGAGCCCTTCTATGTTTCAATAATGGCTTTGTCATTTAAAGAAAGTGACAGAATTCCAATAGAGTTACCTTCCTATGATAACAAATGAAGCAACATATGCCAAAGCCACCGGGTGTGGCACGTGATGGACCATCAGCTCCACCATCCTCGATCTACTTCATACCTTTCAACTTCTAAAGCTCCAATTTTTGGGTTACTGATTGCTGTCTAATCAAATTCTGGCTTGTTAAATTACGGTTGGTTCGGTTTTTGGCTAGGTAATCAATGTATGGGTAAGATGGTAATTATATGTGTATATATATATATGGTTTGGTTTGAAATTTAAGAGAAAATAATTTTAAATTCTATTCGACTCTAAAGTTAAAAGAAACTAATTTGCTTTGTATTAAAATCGAACTGAATAAAATATATTTTTAAAATAATTTATAATTGACTCGGTTTGATTTAGGTCTAATATTATAAAAAGCCAAACTTTTTTATGTTGCAGCCTTTCAAAAATTAACAGAAAATTTAATCTATTTAGTATGTTTAGTTTTTAAATAGTGTCATTTATCCGATTTAATGACCTATTCATTCAATAATAAAAAATTTAAAAATTATATTTTTAATTCCAACGAAATCTAACATTGTTATTTGAAAAATACTTATTAAAATTAGAACATAGTCGACGAAATGATCATCAATTAAAAAAACTTAAAAAAATAATTTTAAAATAAATAAATTATTTGCTAAAATTGAAATGTTATTTATCAAAATTTGACTAGTAATCATTTTTATAAGTCTCAATTAGAATTAATCTAATTAGCAAAAAGTTGACTTTTTTCGGATAATTAGGTTTTTAATTTAAAAAAATAAAATATTTTTTTAATAAAATTAAAAAGATTCTGACTAAAAAGACTAGAGTAAATTAGACAGTACACCACACAACAGTAAAAAAATATCACTTATACTATTTGATTAGTCAGTGTTAAAGAATATTTAATCAATTTGCAGAGTTACTTTGTCGATTGCAAAAGTATGGTTTGAATCTACCCTTCTGTTTTCCTTTCCATCATCTTGGCCATTTTTTTTTCTGTATGGACCTATTCTGCTACAACCCCATTCTTCCGTTTTTTATTTCGACTCGACATTAAAACACTTAAAGGTTTTAAGTTTTAGTAATTTGATTATGTCGGTGCCGCTGCTAGTGCATCATCTTTCCTTACAATACAAGCTGAAGTAATCAGATATGAAGATGAGTTTATCGAACCAATTTTTTAAAAAAAAAGGTTGTGGAGGCTGAGAGTGTCCCGAAATATGTGGATTTGCTGGAGTTCATGGGTTTGTGGTGGGTTTGCCGGCAGCGGTGGGTCCGAGAAAATCTGTGTTGGATCGCTCTATAATTTGTTCGCGAATTGCTCGTTTTTTTTAGAGGGTGATATATTAAGAAGAGGAGAGAAATGGGCAGTTGATGATTTTGGGAGTCAGTGAGCAGGGTAAGTGGGTCTGTTAACAAAGTTTGAAAGGGAAGCCATTAATGAAGAAAAAAAACCAAAAGACAAAGGCTCTTCTATTCTGTTTGATTTTTTGATTAAAATATCTATATACTAGGCAATTTGGCTCTCTTAGATTCACCTGTTAAATTAATGGTATAGTTTATTATGAATATTGTATGTATTTAAAATTTTATAAAACTGTTAGTACACTAAACATAAATAAATTAAACCGTCAGTAAACTATTAGTGAACCGTTAGTAAATTAATAGTAAAAATTTATTAGTAAATTAATCAATAATTTATTATTATTTTTATTTTTCATTTCCAAAAAAATTAAAAGACAAACATATTTTTAAACACAAACTGAACAATATTTTTAAAAATATTTACCTAGTATATAGGTATTTTTTTTAAAACTCCCATAGACTAATTTGATTTGATTTTAATCAAATACAGACTATTTATATAAAAAAGGGTTAATTACATATAAAATCTCCACCTTTACACGAAATTGCAAAAATAACACGACCTTTAAAACGTGACAATTCAGGGCACCACCTTTCATTTCTTTTCAAAAATAACACGGGCACATTTTTAGTGGCATTTTTGCTGACGTGGCGTGACACGTGGCACTCTCATCGGGTGTCCAAGTCAGTAAAATTTTATTAAAAAACGTGCCCATGTTATTTTTGAAAAGAAATGAAAGGTGATGCCCTGAATTGACACGTTTTAAAGATCGTGTTATTTTTAAAAATTCGTGTAAAGATGGTGATTTTATATATAATCAATCCTAAAAAAAAATCATAAGGAGTGGGAGAGGAAGAGTGGCCACAATCTTTCCACCTTGTTTATATCTACTTGAAATTGGTCATGGTCCTGGGATACAGGCAGCCCCCATTTTTATTTATTTTGTCTGCTTTCATAAATCAATTTGTTGATTTAAACATGTTTTACGAATAAGAAAATGTTTTCAAATTTACAAATCCATTCAAATGAATAGACCTTTTTCTTTTATATCATTCGGAATAAGAGAGTGTTTTTAAAAGAAACTGAACCCTTAATCTCTAATAAAAAAAACCGTACGGTTAAAGGTGAACACGGTTTATTTCGGTGTGCAAATTTCCAGAATCTAACCATCTTTATAAATTCAAATATAAATTCCACTAGTTCGGTTTGCAGTTATTTCGTCTTCTTTTATTTGATTTATTCATAATCATAATGTGTCTCCTCTCGATAAAAAAAATCGCTGAAGCGAAATTTCAATTTGGTACCAAATTAAAAAATATAAATTTTAAATTACTATCATTAAAATTATGTTTATAATTAATTATTTTACTAAACGTAATAATTTTTGATGATGATTAACATGAATTTGTAATAAAAGTGCTAATTGATGGAACATCGTACAACCAATTTGTCCCACATCTAAAAAAAATAAGGTGACCACATAAAAAAGTTTATAAAAAGTAAACAATTTTATTCCTTTACTTTTAACACACATTTATTACCCTCAACTAATACTATATTGATTTAAGCATCAGAGTGAATTCGAGGTCTAGAGTCCAAAATTTAACTTTGTCGCGTCCCTTGTTTGTCTGTACTAGCACAACCACAAATACTCAAGAAGCCCAATAGAATCACACCCCATAGTATCTTCAGATTCATCATTTGCGCTATCTGAGAGAACCTCTATTTTTTATAAAAATTTAACAATTGGATCCCAGGATGATGGAAATCAAAAAAACCCATCAAATCCCACAACCAAAGAAAAAGACCTGCTCAATCAGGACGTCCGGGAGAAACCTAGCAACAGTCCCTTTACTCCAGTAGCCCCATTATAAATGGGACAGTCATACCTATTCACTTCCAAGGGTTTGGAACACCCGAACCTAGCCAAGGTTTAAAATATATACACAAATGACCGGATACATATATAGTCGGCGTGTATAAAATATTTTTTTTTCGTAACCCAAAAACAGACAGCCAAACACATATGTAAACTACTGCTAATAACTATACAATGTCCTATATGTAGCCACTGAAATGGTATATACAAAAGCAATAGTTTCATATCAGAGTATATGTTGACAAGTCTACATGCAACTGCCTTAAACTACTGCAGCATTCTAAGAGTACAAAATAATATGTACATGTTAAAAAGGTAGAGGTTCCTTGAAACAAGAGTACGAAAGCTCGATCATCCCAAAACTAGACACCTAAAAATATTAACAACAGCGAGATTGAAAATATAAATATTTATGAGTTCCAGATAAAGCATGTTGTCGCATAAACACATAACACTTATGGTCTTTCTCGTTTAATAATCGTATGTATAATTCTCACTAATTTGAGAGAACATTCAAACTTCTAATTAGAAGTTACTTTAGATATTAACAATATCTAAAGAAAACACTTTATACTTGTGAGCGGAGCGGGGTACGGGGGCCGTTCGCCTAAGGCTGATGGCTAACTTCTCGATCTGGAAATTATTTGAAAAATGTAGTCGCCACCTAGTTCAACTACGAAATGCCTTTTAACCGACTAGATAGCCTTACTCGCCTCTAGTAAGACTATCGTGCATCGGACAAAAGACTAGGGTTCGTGTACCTCCCCGAGACTCTTGTGCTTGTCTTATCTATTACCGAACTTTATTTACTGGATATATTCGTTTTATTCTCATCTCAACAGTATATGCAGTTCACAGGATATGAAATCTATAAATAAATAAGTATGAAAGCGGTAAACACGTTTGACGCGCATATGACTCAATCTGTATTAGCATTTGAGCCAAGTAGCAGGTACTCCTAAGCATACATCTAACCTTAGAGGTTTTTAGCAAGTAGCATAAGTCTGGATGGTCTGGGTTGATTACATGCACAAAGCCTAAACCGGATGTATAAGTGTGATTGATTGATTTTATTAGGTGAGTCTTGAAAAACCTATACAACCGTTTACTACATTTTCGTATTAGTCCTACGATGTTTAGGTAATGGGCTGGAATTACATTAATGAGTCAATTTTAAGGTGATTAGTCCTTTAACCGGTTATTATTTCATTTGGAATGTTTTTAGAAAGCGATAAACATTGCAGGCATGCTCATGAACAGTTTGAATACATATAAGATTAGGAATACTTTAAAACCTCGTTGACTTTGAGTGTCTGGCACTCGCGCGGGTTTTGACCATCGATCTGGTCAGATCTGGCTATCGGTCAAAACACAAAATTTGACCGGCTCATCGATACAAAACCACTGAATCAAACTGGAATTGATTTAGAGTCCAGCTGAACCCAGAAATTGGTACGAAAGTTGCTGGTCAAATCGAATCTGGTTCGATGGGCCCGGTTGACTGGGCAGATTACAATAGCGGGCTTCGGGGCTCTAAAAATATCGGGTTAAGCCCATTTGCTATTACAAACAGATCCTACAACTAAAACAATATTTCTAAAATCAAACTGAGCCTCATTCGGAGTCTGGATGAGACCGAAAACACGTATGGAAGTTTGGATCGAAGTCTGGAAGATTTGGGAAACGAATCTGGGAGGCTGGGGAACGAAGAACACTGCGCCATTGCGCAGGCAGCAGACAACAGTAATTTCCAGCATTCGTTGTTTACTGTTTTTAGCTTGTTTCAGCTCGTTGTTGAATCCGTTTTTCATGCAAAAAGAGGTCGAATTAAACATATAAGTAGTATTTACATCATCACTACTATCAAATCGTAGTAGTTATTGAATTAAACATATTATGTCAAATAGGCTTGTGATTAACCTAAACATGCGTTCTAAGCAATTATAGTGTCTGGGTTTCTGGATTTAAACATACAAAACATATTAATCTATCTATTAACATGCTTTTTCATCGATTTTCATGGCAATTTCATAAAAACACATGATTTGACAATTATGGTAAATATAGTGAAAATAACCTAATCATGCATCTTAGCTCACAAATATTCAGCAAATATGAACAGAATACATAAAAAGCAATACAGAGAATATAGAGGGTCCTTAGATACCGGTCTGAGTTCTTGGCTCGTTAGCTGGCGAAGTGGATGCGGAATCCAGCTTCGAGTCTGTCCATCTCGCGTTCTTGGAGAATCAAACTGATTTTAGGTGTTTCAGGACTGGTATTGATGATATTTGTGTGTGTATTGTGCTAGGGGGTTCGGCCTATACTATGTTTTTTTGTGTTTCTGGTCCGACCATTTACTCAGCTGACTAACAGCAGTATTTATAGGGGAATGGTATGACCTACGGTTTCCTAGAATCTTCTAGAATATTCTAGGGTGAAAGTGTGTGAAGTGCTAGGTCTTAAGGAATTAGGATTAGCTAGAAACACTAGTAAATTAATTAAATTCGAATTTAGACTTGCTAGCTAGGTAAAAGAGAGTTAAAAGTGCATTTTGGTGCCCGAAAGTGTTCAAAAAAGATTCCTTTGGGCCTTATAGGCTTGGTCATGGTCAATTTCAGTCCGTCGAACTTGCAAATTGGCCCATAAACTTCTAAAATATTGCAACTAGTCCAATTACAAGACTTAGATTACAATTTCTTTGGATTTTTATGGGCTATTTACGTCTAATTACGTTTTAATCCTCCAAGTTCACAATTGTGCACAAACTACTCCTGCTTTCATTCCAGCAAACAAATCGAAAGCTCGTCTCTCGGATGGATTTCTCTGGAAATCATCATTGGACGCTTCAGTTCCTTATCACTTTTTACCTTTTCGAGAAATAGGTGTCTACAATACTATAAACCTATATGCTTAACAACAATTAATAGTAATATACTAGTCACTTTGTAAAACCGATAATCAACTTTTTTAAACATTCACTTTACATCTTCAAAAGTCTGTTTAAAACCTCTTATAAAACATTTACTTTTAGGTTTAAAACATTTGTTTAAAACCTCTACTTTTACTTTAAAAACATCCATTTAAATATTTCTGGATTAACGAAAATGCGTCAACTAAATAGGAAAAAGCCCTCGGAAAATCCCCCTCCCCTTCGACGACTGACCTGTTGTGCATACCACAGCAGTGGCTGCTCGTTCGTGCAGCCATGGTATAGCCTGGAGAACCTCAATTCCCAGGCCTTCCAAAGTTCTCAGGACGTTCGGAACGCTGCAAAACTTGAAATTCATACCCTACTATACATATAAGCAATTAAAACGCAATTCAGACGAATAATTTGATCGATCGGTTCAATAACCGCTAATAATCAAAATATATGGAAATAAACATAGTATACGGGTTTAATACCTTGATTAATTGAGGATTAGTATAAGAAACAGAGTTAGAATCGATAAACGATCAAGTTCGGATCAAACCCTAGGTTTCGTGCCTCTAGGAGCTTAAGCAGCTTAAATTCCTTTTTAAATTTTTTCAAATGACTCTTTCTTATATAGTATCGGTGAAATGGAAACTTAGTCCTTCGTGACTAACGCGTCATTTTAACCAAATTTCTTAAACATCCGTCTGTAACTAAAACGGAAACGAATTTCAAACTTTATGAAATTTTACCCAAAAAATCCATAAAATATCAAACGGATAAAAATATAATTTTTATGCGCACATGACTTATATTTAATTTTGGGTTAATTTCTAAAAAGATCATGAACTTTACACAATTTTATTTTTATCATGACCTTTAAAAGTTGTCATTTAAAGGCACAAACTTTCATTTTATTTCAAATCTATCACCAAAGTAAAATTCGGTGTATTTTATTTGACTAAAAATTCCTAATCCTAGATACTCTAACTGAAAGATAATAAGATTTGGGCTTAATTGCTTAAAAAAACCCCACCTTGCATTTTTTTTCGTTTATACCCTGACCTTGTAAAAACACCATTTGTACCCAATTTTGAGTTTTTATGTTTCATCTCTACCCAAAAGCATTAAATTGTACTTTTTTCATTTAAAAAAGAGTTTAAAACAATCCTTCATTTTTAACTTATATACTAATTAGATATTAATGTTATTAATAGTACAAAAATATCATCTTCTCCAAAATATTAAAAATAATAATAATTTTTTTTAATTTTTTTAAAAAATATTTCCGACAAAAAAATTAAAAATAATAATATTTTTTTTAATTTTTTATTTATTTTATAAAATTAAAAATATTAATTAATTATTTGGATGTATTTGATTATTTTTTAAGTTTAAGGATTTATTTGTATATTTTAAAATAGAAAAAAGTATGTTTAAACTCTTTTCCAAATGAAAAGAATACAATTTAATGCTTTTGGGTAGGGATGAAACATAAAAACCCAAAATTGGGTACAAATGGTGTTTTTATAAGGTCAGGGTATAAACGAATAAAAAGTGTAAGGTGGGGGTTTTTTAAGGAATTAAGCCTAAGATTTGATGTTGATTAATAACTTGGGTCTTTCATTAGTGGTTTAGTGAAAAATTTAGTTAATAAAAGTACACTGAAATGATGAATTTGAAGCAATATGAAAGTTCGTGCCTTTAAATGACAACTTTTAAAGGTCATGATTAAAATGAAATTTCGTGAAAAGTTCGTGATTTTTTTAAGAATTAACCCTTTAATATTTAATAAATCATTTACGATTTATCGAGTCTAAATTAGTCCCACTTGATAAAAAATTTACATCCGAACTTTATCAAATTTTAACGATATCCTTTTTAAATTATATCGCAAATATTGAAACCGGAAAATTTGCTCAGGACTTATAATATATTTTATTTCTAATTTATAAGTTACATTTAACCACGCTAACTCTTTATATAATAAAATTAAAATTTTAAACTCCCAATACCATAATATATTTTTAGGGACACTTATGAATTAAATTTTCATTACGTCCTTCCAGTCTTAAAGTTATGACTTGTGTCATAAGTAATGACTTAAAATTTTACGGAGTGTTACAAAAGAAGCTCGAGTTGAGGTAAATCCTCCTAGACTAATCAAGAAAGAACCAACCGAGAGCGTACATACGATTCAAATTGGAAGAAAACGTTGAACGATAACATAACCCGGCAAGTACGAGCCGAGTTCGACAAACAAAAAGGAAACAAGGGAGACCCAGCAAGAGTAAGAGTGGTAGGACTCGGAAATCTGCTTGCCCGAGCCATCGTTGAAGAACAATTCCCAGATAAGTTCAAGTATCCTAATCTAGATAAATATAATGGGAAAACGGATCCAATGACTCACTTAAACTGTTTTCAGGTTGCAATGGGGGTGCAGAATATATCGAATGCGGCTGTTTGGATGCTCTTCCCTAATAGCGGCTCAAAAATAGTACCAGCTCCTGAGAGAAGTGTCCATCAACAGTTTCTCGGAGTTAGCCCTAGCATTCAAAACTCACTTTACTCCGAGCATCCAGATAAGGAAAAAATCCGGCGACTTAAAACAATGTTTCTAGAAGACAAAAGAGAGTCTGAAGGTTTTTGTGGCCTGCTTTAACGATGAGGTCATCATGGTAGAGAATCTGATTGATGATATAATAATAGATTCTATGAAAGACAATACGACCATGACCGAGTTTAGAGACAATTTAATAACTGATCCAGTGGAGGATTACACGCAATTGATGGCTAGAGCTTGAAACTATATAAATCTAGATGAAGAAAGACATCGAAAGATATTGGCAATGCAGTAACTAAATATGTGAAACCTTCGATGCAACCTCCCATAGGAAAGACCTACGACAGACACCGGCTGTTAAACAAAAGCTCTGGCAACCGGGGCGCTAGACCTAGCTATGCACATGGAAAGCTGAATTATAGTAAGAGACATAGTTGCATAGATAGAGCAGGAGTAGAGCAACCTTTGGTACCTCTCAATACCCCGAGAGAGGAGATCTTAATGTGGAAAGAATCATAATGAGCCTATTATACCCCTCATAATTGCTACAAGAAGGAGACCGGTCGAGATATTGTGGGTTCCATAGAGGTCATGGCCACAACACAAAAGAGTGTGGTCATATGAGAAAAGAAATTAATAAGTTGATATACCAGGGAAGATTGAAGAACTTTGTAGCCCAATCGTCACACTTTCAGCCAGAAAGTCCAAAAGGGGGCACAACTCGGAGAGACCTAGTGGAAGTAGAGAAGATCGGTACCCAGCCAAAAGAACAACGATCTCAAGGATTATAAATACCATTTCAGGAGGAACACTAGACTCCGATTTTGGGAGTGGCTAGAAAAGGAAACAGAAATTAGTCATGTCAATTTTAGAATGTGCGCCCCTTCCAAGTATCACCTTTACTGCCAATGACGGGAAAGGAATCGAGTCCCCTCACCAGGATGCGCTCATGGTGTTCGTGTTGGGTTTTCTAGGTTCTTAACGCAGCGGAATTTCAAAACTTTTATCTAAAACCCAAACCAAGATCCATGTAATTCGAATAAATAGATTAACAACAGAATTAATACTTACTTGTATTTCGAATTCAACAGCAATATAGGAAGGAAGGAGGTGGTTCACTTTGGTGATACCTGGCCTTGGATCAGAAACGCCTCCAAAAGAATGCGTTCTTTACGAGTATCCACACGAACAGACCTTAGCCAAAACTAGTGCTTGTGTGCTAGCACTATTGCTTCACAAGCAATTTCGAATTTTAGTGATTTAGTGAATAATGAATTTCGTTATTCTTAAAACAATTGCTTAATGTGTATTTATAGTGATATAACAACACTAGGGTTTAAGACACATTCGAATTTCAATCTCATTGCAATTCTTATAAGTTTATGTTTATCAAAAACTCCTTTTTGATAATCATCCATATATATTATATTTATTATCTTCAAAAAATAATAAATTAAGGAAAACACTTATCCTTAATTTCGAATTAATATATATTTATTATTATATATATATTACGAATTATATATATAATAATTAATCACTTAATCGCATTGGGCTTGTACAACCCATAACTGTTTTGGGCCTGTTCTTAGTGTGCGACCCTGTAGGTTCATATAACGTTGGCAGTAGGCCCGAAATCCCTATTTCAGCCCACAAGTCATAAGTGGCCTCTAGCAAGACATTATGACTACCCAAGTTATACGAATATCGACAATCCGATTTAACCATTTACAATAATATTTTAATCCCTTTGTCACTCGATATCCAGATTGAATATAAGGCATAGTCATGTCATCCTTATAATATTCAATCATTAGTTTCTTGACTCTAAGTAGACTGAAAATGATAACTCTTTATCAATTCATTTAGCATGGCCATGCATTTCCTTCACTCTATCTTCTTCAAGGGGCCCATAGATATCTTACTCAAATAAATGAAGGACAAATTCCTTCTCAGTCACTCACATTTCTCACATAGTTACTTTCATATCCAATGACAATCTATTCCATTATCCTGTTAAAGATAATATAAGACCGTATCAAAATATGAAATAGCTATGTAGAAATCCATGATGATTTCAAGGTCAAAGGATTATACTAATAGAACTGTAATGAGAATTACTTATGACAGTGATATATGTAGTATTCTCATAGTGGGTCATCCAGTGCCTTATTTCTCAAATAGCACTTATGATTTGACTTAATATCTCATATACATGACTAGTAAAACATAATCATCAGTCAACATCATACTAGTCTCAATGTTCTATTAAGACTAGGGATAGATGGTATATAATTCTTTTATAAAACCTAAGGATTCTACTATCAAGTCACATACTTGATGACCTTAGAAAGAATTAACCATTCAAGTATTTTAATCATTAATATAAAATAATAAAAACTGCCAATCAATAAATAACAAAATGATAAAGTCAAAATATGGTCAAACATGATTGACCTAGTGCATATCACTAACAGTTCGAACTTAGCAAGACTAAATGGGTGAAAAGGTTACTTGTGGACGACGGTAGCTCAGTAAATCTGTTAAGTGTTCTTAGCTCTGGGAGGAACTAGGTCCGATCTGAAAGCAGTGAGCACAGTATTTCTATGACTGGGTGGTATATGTCGATTACACCGAAAGGAATAGTTGAGTTGGAGTTGGAGTTGGAGCTCGGCAAAGAAATACCTCAAGAGGATTACACATAGAAGATCTTGGAGTAGCCAATGAGGAAGGTAAAAATGCTTTTTATGATACTCGACATGCCTTTAGCGTATAATGTGATATTAGGCAGGCTGATGTTGTACAGTGCATGAGCTATAACCTGCATCCGATACCTGATGATGAAGATACCCATAGCAAAGGGTGTGATTACCATCTAGGGCAATCGAAATCTGGCCAAAAAATGTTATCGGGCTGCCATGGGAACATCGGGACAGATTTCTAACGTAGCATTTGTAACGACGAGGCCCCAAGAAAAAGCAAAAGAACACCGAGGAAATAAAGTGAATTCGGGAAATGTTCAAGAACCCAGGGAAAGGAAGCAGATGTGGTATTGTCAGTACTCTATGGTTTTTTTCATTCACTGTCGAGCCTAAACCTATTGTAAAGGTCGGCCGTGAATTTTTCCCCACATTAAATACAAAGAGATTTTGAAAAGAAAAGTTGGTTATTTTTTGCATAGAGAGAAAGATAAATCAGGGCTATAAGTTAGGATAAAACGATATAAATCAGGGCTATAAGTCAGGATAAAACGAGATAAATCAGGGCTATAAGAAAGGATAAAACAAGATAAGTCAGGGATGTAAATCAGGATAACTAGGGTTATAGGACAAAATCACCAAGGCAGCCAACCCCGTTAAACAAGAGTAATAATCCACGATTTTTAACAGTAAGACACCGAGATAAACAGCTATACAAGCCAGGTTTAACCAAAAACCAGATAACAACGTAAGTAGAGTAAAAGACGTTACAAAATAGGTGTAGTTTAGTGACTGTTTTATAAGAAAAATTTATTTACTAATTTTTCTGTAATTTGATAAAAATTTAGTGATCTACAGAATTTAATATCCAATAAATATTGTTTATTTTATCGCACAAATAGTAACATTAAATTGTCAAAAAAGAATTGAATTTTGCAGAAAGTCAGGAACAATCTTTATCATATTTTCAATTCAATTGAGCTCTTTCGGGCTATTTTCTTGCCATAAAATTCGAGCCAAACATAATTTCCCAAAATTTAATACTACAATTAACAAACGAGAAATTCTTAGGTACTCAGTTCACCACGTCATCCGCGGAGTAAACCGATCACATTATGACACGTCATTAAAATAATAGCACTATCGTAATATTAATATTCAAACGTGTAAAAAATAATAAACAAAATTACGATACTGCCACTATTTTAATGACGTGTCATAATGTGATAGGTTAGTCTACAAATAACGTGGTAGATTGAGTTTACCTAAAAATCTCTCCAAACAGCGTAAATAAGTGACTATATGAGACATCCACTTTTTCTTTTCTTTTCCTCTCCTCTCTGTCAAATAGAAACCCTAGCCGTCAAGCGTTTTTTCTTTTGTTTTTTGCTTCGGCTACCGTCAATGGTTTATTTTTGCCGTTGGCGGTAGCCATTTTATTTTTTTGCTTTAGAATAAAATAAATGACCGACTCCTTTTCATCTTTTTCATCTTGGTTGGTAAATCTATCGATGAAGCGCATCAATTTCAATATATATACAAATAAAAATCAGAGATGGATCAAGACTTTTCAAGATTGAAGATGAAATCGTTATAGGTTATATTAGTTTTTTTTATAACTATTTTACAGCGATTGTCTTTCTTTTTTGAAAGTTTTGTTGTTCTTTCTATATGAAAGATTTGTTGTTTTTTATGAAGAGTTTGTGAGTGTTCCGTTAGACAGAAAAGGATTGGATCTTATTGTGTTAGAGCAGTTATGTAATTTTGATTTTATTCTGTAAGGCGATCTGCGAATCAAGGTTTATATCTTGTTCCATGTCAGGTCATTAGAAACGGTTATATTATTTCTGAATTCTTACACCTGCACTGCTCTTTATTATTAATGGAAGATTTCGATTGTCAAAAAAAAAAAAAGTGACTATATGAGACTAGAGCCATATTCCCACATCAAACCCGAGTCTCTTCTTTCAAAAACGTTACTATAAAGTTGAGCCTTAATTAGCAAGACTAATCATGTTTAGTGTGTGCATATTAAGAGGACAAGGAGGTCCCTTAAATAGATCGTCCACAGTGGATTTCACGTGATTTTATTTTGGGTACGCAGCTCAGCTTATCCCAAAAGTGTGCTGCCCTACATTCATGTCGGCTCTTCTCCCTTCATTGATTAATGCAAGGTTTTTTTGATTTAACCGTCCAAAAATCTCCATTTTTTGACTTTTTATTCGGTTGATGGTCAAACTATTAAAATCATTAATTTTATTTTATTTTTGATCTTTTAATTTTAATTATTTTTGTTTTTATTTTGTAATGGAAAAACTTTTAGCGGGGCCTGGTATTCTTTAAAAATGTGTCCGGACCTCCCACTTAATTAATATGAGCTTTTAACAACTCATCGGAATGTTTCCAATAAATATGAAATGTGGGAATCGTACACAACAAAAAATTATTGTCTTACATATTTTTTTTCTGATTAGATATTTTAACATTAAAATTTTCAAACGTAAAGTAATATGATGATAAATTTGAATTTGTTTTACACTCATAATTGAAAATGAAAATTGATAAATAAGTTAAAATTTAAAAATTAAAAATTTGAGTTATAGATAAAACAGTCTAAAAAGTAGAGTATACACTATTTTATATCTTATTTTTAACTTTACATTATTTTTAAATATATGTACAGGTCATATCTTTTTTTTAAACCAAAAACATCTTCTTTTTTTAATTTCTAAACTATGTTTTTTTACATATTACAAATTTATGCTCTTTATCATAGATTTTTTTTTCTGGTTTTTGTTTATCTTGTTTTTTTAGTGTAATTATGGTGTTTTGATAATTTATCTATGATATATTTTTAGTGTAACTATAGTGTTTTTATATCATATTTATGATGTATATATAGTGTTTTTATAGTGTCTTTTATAGTATATACCATAAAAACACTGCAAATACACCATAAACACTGTAAATACACTAGAAAACATGGATACACCAGAAATAGACTGTAACGTAAATACACCACGAACACACTACAAATACACCATAAATTTATTTTTTACAAACTCAGTAGCATTAAAATAAAAGAATAAATACATTAACAAGAGAAAACAAAATAATTATATATACAATAAAAGAATTTTATAAATAAAAAAATAATAGATATACAATAATCTCATTATAAAAATATAAATTATCACATAAAATCTAAAAATTACAAAAAAATCTAAAAACGATATCGAGGAATCCATCGACAAAAACGCGGTGATAAGAAAATAAATAAAAGAATCGTGGCAATAAGAAATCCACTGGAAAAAAAAACGCAATAACAAAAAAACCATGACGAGAAATCCACCGAAAGATGTGCGACGACGAGGTAAAAAAACGATTTGCGGCAGAAATAGACGAACGGAAGAGAAAGTTGAGAGAAGTACAGAGAGGGAGAGGAAGAAGAGTAGAGAGAGAGATAAGTGCGGCTGTGTAAAAATCATGATAAAAAATAAGTGAAGTCTTATATTTATAGTATGGTATTTTTGTAAATATGTTTGTAATTAGGATAGCGAGGAAAATTATGAAAAGTTGGGTGAAAAAGGTTTAAATAAATTTTAAAATCGGGTATTTTAAAAATAATCCCTTTTTTTGCTTACATATAAAAAAATATTGAATTTATTTTATTTTTTATATTCCAAATTATAGAGACCTATCTTTCGGACAAGTAAAAAATGATAAGTGACTGAAGCGTCCAATGATCTTTCAAAGAAATATGTCTGGATGACGAACTTTTGATTTGTTTGCTAGAATCCAAGCAGGTGTAATTTGTGCACATCTGCAAATTTGAAAAATTAAAACGCAATTAGTCGTAAATAGCCCATAAAAATCTAAAGAGATTGTAGTTTAAGTCCAGAAATTGAACTAATTGCAATGTCTTAGAAATTGATGGCCCAATTTACAAGTTTTATGGGATATAATTGACCATACTCAAACCTTTAGGCCCTAGGAGTATATTTTAACACTTTCAGGTATCAAAATCAACTTTTAGACATCTTTTGCTTGGCCATTAAGTTTTAATACGAGATTTCATTAATTAAAAGAAGATTAAAGCTAATCCTAATATCTAATGACTTATCTTTTAGCAATTTAAACCCTAGAAGACTCTAAACTAACCCTAGGTCACACATTCCCTTATAGATACTATTATTAGCTCATTGAGTCAGAGGTTGAACCAGAAACACATACACCCTAGCATAGAAATTCGATCTCATCCCCTAGAAAACCCTTAATTTGGCCGAACACTATAGCACACACCACACATAAATCTAGACCAGAAAACACCTAAATACGATTTGATTCTCCAAGAATGCAAGCCCTGCACAGATTCGAAGCTGGATTCCGCATCCACTTCGCCAGCAAACGAGCCAAGAACTCAGATCGGTACCTTTGAGGACTCTAACCTTCTTTACATTACTTTTTGCTATGTTTATTTAGAATTGTTAGATTTCATGTTTTAAGGCTGCATGTTTACGCTATTTTACTGTAAATTGCTTAAATAATGTTTTTTGCCATAGCTGCTGGTTTTAATAATATTGCCATGATTGGCATAAAAATTGACTAGGAAGCATGTTAATAGTTGAATTAATATGTTTTTCATATTTAAATCCAGATTCCCAGACATTGGAATTGCTTAGAATGCATAAGTAGGTTAATTACAAGCCTATTTGACATAATATGTTTAATTCAATAGCTGTTGCAATTTGATAGTTGTAATGATGTAAATACTCCTTACATGTCGTATTTCGTATGTTTGATTCTTTTTTATGCCTTTCCGACCTCGCATGAAAGACGGACTCAAAAACGAGCTAAAAACGCTAAAACGAATGCATTTACATCCGATTTTATGACATTTTGCTTGAAACCTCAAAGGTTAGATGTATGTCTAGGAGTACTTGTTACTTGCCTCAAATGCCAGTACAGATCGAGTCATATGCGCGTCAAACGTCTTTACTACTTTCATACATGTTTATTTACAGCATTTATGTCCTGTGAACTGCATATACTGTTGAGATGAGATAAATACGAATATGTCCAGTAAATAAAGCCGGTAACAGATAGTCAAGTACAAGAGTCTCGGGGAGGTCCACGAACCCTTTAGTGCGATGCACGATAATTTTACCGGAGGCGAGTAAAAATTATTTAGTCGGTTAAAAGGTATTTTCTAGTTGAATTAGGTGGCGACTCCATTTTCAAACCATTTTCACATCGAGAAGTCAGCCATAAGCATTGGGCGAGCGGCCCCCGAATTTCATTCCGCTCACACAAATTTTTAAAATTATTAATTTTTCCCGATATTTAATTTTCGATTCAATTATAATTATTTTTTGAATTGGAATTTTTTTCAATTTAAAAAATGTTCAAATATATTCATTATATTTGACAACAAAATAAGCCCTTAATATATTTACATGTAGTGAAAATGAGATTGTGTCAAATATGAAGGACATATTTGAATATTTTTAAGTGAAAAAACTCAAACAAATATATGGATACAATTAAAAAAATTGACGGTTTAAAATTTAAAATATATCTAAAAAATCGAAAAGGTAAAATATTTTTAAACTAAGCCTTTTTTTCCTGATTCGTCACCTTTTTAAGCATTCCAAAATTTCCAAAATCATCTGCACCAAAAGTAAAACTAGGGTTAGTATTATTTATTGAGTGGTGCTATGTAACTCACCACTTTTGTTCCTTTTTATTGTACCACCTGACGTGACAATAAAAAAGTGATATAATTTAAAAGATAAAAATAAAAAATACACTTTTAGATAGGAAATAAACAAATTAAAATTTATCACGTAAAGAGAAATATTGAAAGTGGTATAAAATGGTGGGTTAAATAGCATTTTTTTTATTTATTTATATTATCTATCTTTACATTCTATAGGTGTCTTTTAACAATGTCTTTTTTCCCCCTTAAAATCTCATAATATATAAATTCCAGATCATTGTTATACAATAAAGCTAAATCAACAGAAAATTAAATTACAATGTCTAGAGAAAATCATTAATTGATGTGTTGTTTTATTGAGGTGTCTGGGAACATGTTGAATTCGATACTCTTGAAGCTTGGATAAAAGATGCCAAATATTCTGACAGATACCCCAAATCGAACTTACTAAAATAATATTAGAATTTATTGACTGAGTTACCTGAAGAGCATCACCTTCAAGAATTAATCTCCTCCAACCTTTAGAAAGTGTCCAATTTAAACCTTCTGTTAAAGCTAAAAATTCTAAGATTCATGGATCCCAAATATGGCGATAAAAAGCATCAAATATGTCAACAATTATACCTGTACTGTCTGTGGCCACCACAGCAATTACACCAAAATTCAGTTTGATCATACCTATGTCAAAATTTGTTGATGGCATAAGATTAACAGGAGAAGCTGATTGCTGAAGAAGTACAGTTCGTAGAGGCTAACAGTCTTTTAACAATGTCATTGGACTATTAATTTGCTAATTATACGATGCATTCCTACTTAATTATTATTTTCAGTTTAGCGGTCCAAACTAATTTAATCTTTTTTAGTACAATTTAAAAAAATTAATAATAATTTTAATTTTATTTTATTAATCGTTTGATTTGAGCAATGTATTTTTAGAATTTCAATGATGAATTAAGAATATTTATATATATACATATTTTTTAAGTTTCATTTTATTTTTTATTGTCTTACATATATGAAATCTAAAAATTAATTTTTTATATATTAGGTTACATGTAAATTAAATTATTTTCAAAAATTAATTAATAATTACTTTCAAAATTTAAAATCTAACTAATTTTTTTTTTAAAAAAAGTCACATATGGGGAGAAAAAGTCAAAATTTTTGAATTTTGAGTGTCTCTTAATATTATTTTTAGTTAAAATTGCCATGGGGCATAGCAATTTTTTTCCTCTATCATTGCCATTAAACATATGAACTAAGGGACCCAGAAATCAAACAGTACTGCTTGAAGCTGTTCCCTCATCTCTAAATTCATCTCGAGGCATTTTTTTCGCCTCCTACTTCTCCACTATAAGCTTCCCAACAAATGAATAATATTAATTTAATAAGACAATCATCATATGTAATTATTGCCATATAATTAGTATTACTATTTTTAGATGAACATAAAGCATGAAATGGAAAAATTTCCTCCTTTTTGATTAGGAAAATGTATATTTAAATCCATGTACTATTATATATTTTTAAATTGAGTTATGATCCACTATATTTTACATATATTGAGTTCTTACAATTTTAATTTTATAGACACTAGGTCTCTCTGTCACTAAAAGTGTTAACAGTGTAAGACAGATAATAAAATACGATTTGAGAACTTTCAACAAAAATAAAAATAAAAATATAGTCTTGAAGATCAGCTTTGTTGTTAATAGTTTCTTATAGGCTTGTTTTGTTTTTACTTGCTTTGTTATTGCTTGCTTGTTCTCTGTAAAGGCAATGTGTTGCCTATGGCTTAGGCCTGTTATTTCTAGCTTGTAAAACTCGTTTTTCCTGATCTATTGCAGTTCTCCTTTTTTGGTGATCTTACCAAAAAAAAATATAACAACCCAATTTAAAAAATATAGCGTAAAACAATGAATAACATAATTCTTAGTCGCACTAACGGCGCGTAGAGTACATAGGTGAGCGAAGCGGGTTTCGGGGCGCTCGCCCATGTTGAAGTGGGAAATTCCATATTGATTGTGTGTGTGAATAGACATGTGTTTAAATATTAGTTGATCACCTCCACTTGATACCAATTGGTTTTACGATTAAGAATGGATGCAAGAATATGTTCAAATTCAGAACGAAGTTCCATCAAAAAGTGACGTGTTTGCTGTTGTTGTCTAAGTTGCACAACTGTTTCAAGAGCTTCTTTGGGAATGATATTGTTAAACATATCCATATCATTCCAAAGTTTAGTCATAGCCAAATAAAATACTTGAATATTAAGAGAGTTTTGGGATAGAATACTTATCTCCTGTTCTATTTGATAAATTCGAGCCTCGCTACTTTGTTTGTAGATTTTCTGTAAATAATCCCACATCTCTTTGGCTGTCGTCAAAGGACTGAGATTTGCAGCAATAGAATTCTCCACAGACTCCATGATCCATGTTTTGATTTTTGCATTATTGATGACCCATTTGGAAATGGGCGATTCTTCTGTTGGTTTAGATTTGATGCCATCGATATAACCCCAAAGATCCTGTCCTTCCAGAAAATTCTTCATGTAAGATGACCGCAAAGAGTAATTTTTTCCATCAAATTTGATGGCCAGACGACTATGTGACTCCATCAAGAAGGTATTGAATAAAAAAAAGGAATTTCTACAAAGAATAAGAAAATGGGGATGAAACCCAGCTGCTGATTTTAGAGATGATGGATCAGACTTGATGTTGCTCTGATACCATGTTAACAAAGAATAATATAGTAAAGACACAAGATGAGAATGATTTTCTGATGTATATTCTTGGGCAACAGCCCTGTATTTATATTTTACAAAGTCAATACTAAGCAATCATTATTGCATAATATATCAGAGCAGCTAATATATACAAAAATATAGCAATTAATTATGATGGTAAATCCGTGCTGATCTCTTTAATCTGGCAATTCCTTTAACTTCGGTCCATCTTAAAACCAATTGGTATCAGAGCCTTGTCCATTCACACAATTTGAATTTGGCCCGGCCCACGTGAGTTGTGTGTGAGGGGGGATTGGTTATTTGGCCCGGACACGCTACGCGTGAGGGGGAGTGTTGAAGTGGGAAATCCCACATTGATTGTGTGTGTGAATGTACATGTGTTTAAATATTAGTGGGTCACTTCCACTTGATACCAATTGGTTTTAAGATGGAATTTAACAGCTCAGACTTATATTTGACCTCGGTCTGATTGGTCTTGAATGGAGTCGCCACCTAGCTCAGCTAGGACATACCTTTTTTACCGACTAGATAACCTCATACGTTTATGTATGGGATTATCGTTCATCGAACCAAAAGATCGGGTTCGTGGATACCACCAAAACTCTAGTACTTGGCGTATTGATTTTATCGATTTAAAAGACAATTCTGGAATTAGTCGTCTCACAAACAAAGCAGTCCAAAGGATATAGTGATGGAAAGTAAATAACTCGAAGTGATAAATGTTGGAAAATAGAAGGCTGGAAAATAAACATACTTGACTCGCATATGACGTGATCTGGACTGGCATGTGGACAAGTATCAGGTATTACTATGCAAGCATCTATTCTACGGGTTTTTGCATATATAGTAGATAGAAGTGGGTTTTATTCCATTGTCCATGAATAAAGCCTAAACCAGATGTATAAGTGATATTAATTGTTTTTTTGAATTCCTATACAACCACTAATTACATTTTTATGACAGTACTAAAATCTTTATGTGATTTGTTAGTTTTGAACTAAGTTAACGTGATTATCTTGATTGAACATGTTAATAATGAATCTGAACATGCATGGTAAACAATAAGTAATATAAACATTCCCATTTATATATGATATATATACAAAATTAGAAATACTTTTAAACCTTTTTTCTAGACTGTATGGCAGTTGCATGTCATTTTTCTGTCAATACAGCCGGATTCACGATCTGGTCAAAACACAGAAGTTGTTCTTCCGATCATACGAATCCACTGGTTCAAACCGGAGTCGTTTTCGGGTCCGAACAACGCGAGAAACGGGTCTATAAATTGATGGTCCGACGATTTGGGCCTCGAAGCCCATGATGACATGGCGGGTCCATTATTATTGACGTGGCAAGAGGCTGCTAATTGGGATGAATCCGGGAAGTTATAGAAAATAATCCTACAACTAATTACAAGTATGTGGGCTCAAACAAGGGTTTATTGGAAATGTCTGAAGTTTATTTGAACTGTTGCAGACAGGATTTCTATCTTTTGAAAATAAAATTGTCCTATTTTTGGAGTCTTACATGTAGGGTTAGACCGCTTTTATGCTGCTTTCTGTGTTGCATTCTGTAAAAATTGGATTTTCTGGTTTCTTTATACCACTATCTATTTGGAGTCGGTTCTGTCTTCTTGGGATAACTATTTGTTCTATTGAATGGTTGTCGAGAGATCTGAGGATCTGATCTAGAGATCTAATAAGATGTCCGGTGTTTGGAGATCTGATAATTTGTCTGGTTTTTAGTGATCTGATATACGATGTCTGTGATCTAAAATATTCATGGTATTTGCTTGGATATCCCCATCCTATTCCAGTTGTGATCATATTTGTAATCAAAGTCCTCTAAATCAGTATCAGAGTTGCATCAACACCAATCTCTTGTGGTTCAAGTCCAATCTCATCAAACATTTTCAAGACATCATGCACATCTACCACCACTTCACCTTCACCTAAACTTAATGCCATTATTTGAACATCATCATCATTCTTTAAAGGTATTAATTGCACCTTAACTCTATCAAAATCATGGTAGCACATATATTTTTTTGCCTGAAACCCTAGTCCCTAGACTGCTACTCTTACTAATAATATTAGACATTGAATAAGTTGGCGCTAAATAATATTCAATACATCCTATTATAGAGTGATCATAACCTAATTCGGGACCCATTATAATTTTATGAATGTGGATGGTGAAGTATACAGAATCAGGTGCTACAAGGAGAAGTTTAAATTAGGGTTTGAAGAAGAAACTAGGTACAAAAAGGAAATTAGATAGAAGAACAAAATACCATAAAGAGAGCATATGGATAAGAAATTACTATAAACTGGAGGTGCATATCCATGGAGTCGAATACAATATTGCTTGTCCATGTCTTCAACGAAGCTAGCCGACTAAAATTAGGGTTCTGATCAAAGAAAAGAAAAATTAGGGGTTTTAGTCGAAGTAAAGAAAAATTAGGGTTTTAGTTCTATCAACATTGAGATGAAAAAAGAAGAAGAAGAGGTTGAAAGTTAAGGTTCATTTTGATTCAATGGAGAAGAGGAAGAAAAGTAATCCTGTTTTGTTTACCCCTTCTCCCATTTACTGTTCCAGTGAATTTTTTCGACCTCGGTGATGTGGCGATAGGTGGCAGGCTGGGATGTGGAGGAGAGAAGATTTATCCCCCAGTTCAGACGAGTCATGTAGGAAAAACACAGATAATTGGTGCATTTTGACTCGAGTACCCTCCCGGTGAAATAACTCGAAAAAATGATGACCCTTTTTTAAACGATTTGGAACTCAATACCCATTCTATAATTTTGCGATAACTCATTGACCTGAGGAGTTTTATATCTTATAATTGACAGAATCAGAAAGTGAAAGGAGGAGGTAAAAAGAAGAAAAATTGCCGGTGACTAGAGAAGCGGTACATTATGTAATCGAAGGGACGGTCGGCCGCCCATGTCTCCAATTTGTTCTATCCTTATATATATTTTAGGATCAAAGTGAAGACCCGGCCCTAATTACAAGCTATAGACAACAATGTAAAGAAGTGAGTAATAATCAATTTATAGGTTGGTATAGAGGAGGGTAATGTCTAGACTAGCATTTTCATTCAAAGACAGCAGCGAGACAATGATATTGACACTTACAAGACTATATTTGTTCACGTAGAATTACTACAAAAACTAGGTCATAATCAATGGCAACTTGTGTCCAACTATGTGGGTACCAAATTCCTAATTCATTTTTCTATATAATACATCACATTTTCAGAGGCTAAACAATTCAAGAATCTCAATACTCAGATAAACAAATTAAAACCTAAACACCAAGGATTTCTTGTTTCATAAGTAAAGCAAAAAAAATGGCAAAAGTTGCATGCAAGCATCTTCTTCTTGTAGTCTTATTCATCCTTTGCTTTATGTCAATTGGTGCAAGAGGTAATTATTTACTAGTTCTCTCTCTATAAATTTACTTAGTTTTTTTTTTTTAGTTTTTTAAGTTTCAAGATTAATTAATTGATGATGAAATACTAAATTATTCTTTAATTAATTCTTTTATTGCCTTTATCATTGCAGCAAGGATTTTAAGAGTAGCTAATAACGGCAATGAAGTAGGGAATTTACATCAAGATCTCTCTTCATCCAGTGTAGAAAATAAGATAACTGTGCCGGAACCGGAGCCGGCAGCCGATGCGGAAGAATTAGTAGGGATGGACTACACAGCTCCAAGAAAGAAACCTCCAATTCATAACTAAAATGGAAAATTTTGTTGAGTTTAGTCTCTTTTTTTTCAATTTCATATATGAAGATTTTGAGCTTTTTTATAGCCATAGTTAGGAGGAGAAACAAAATTAAATTTATTTTTACAATACATGATTTTATAGTATTAAACATGATAATTTAGTTAATGTAAATTTTAAAGAAGATGAATATATTGCCATTAGGCTCTTGCTAACTAGAAGAATTACTCTTTTGTTTCTTTTCTATGTAGCTTATGGCATGTCAAGGCTTTAAAAGAACTGAGTTTAGCATATGCTAGCTATGCAACTTTTTAGGGTTGTAATTACAATTACAATTGATCTTGGTGTATGTATTGAGTGTTCATTAATAAGTATTTGTTTATCATTAAGTAATTGGAACCTATGAAGCACCGACACTTCTCCGGAGTGCCGTATTTAGGGGGACACTTCGGGGACACGGCGGGGATACGCACCCGACACGCCACGTGGCGTGTCCCCGTACCTTTGACTGGTCAAAGAGGGGGACACTTTGGGGACACTTCGGGGACACTTCGGGGGGACACTTCTAGTGGTATTTAGTTAATTTTAAGTCTTTTTTTAGTATGGGTTTTTTAATAAGAAATTTAACTAAATGGGCCCAAACCCAAATACAATTAGATAGTAAGTGAAACTAAACCCTATTTTTAATTTAAAAAAAGACACAGTAGCCCCTATATCTAAACAGAAGCAGTAACCTGCTTTCAAAGAAGAAAAACAGCCCCTGATGTAAAAAAAAAAAAGCAGCAGTAACCTACTTTTAATTACTCAACTAATTTACATAATAATTATGCATCTTATAACATAAGATTCATTGTTTTTGTATCTTGAAAGCTTATATATGATTAAATATATATTTTTAAAAAATAAAAAATTGCCGTGTCCCCGCCGTACCCGTATCCTATTTTTTTCTAAAATGCCGTTCCCCGTACCCGTACCAGTGTCCGTACCCGTACCCGTACCCGTATCGGTGCTTCATAGATTGGAACAGTTACTATACACTTAATATTTATAAATTCTACAACTCAGTCCTTCATGATGTTTTGGTTTCAATAACTGGAATCATTAAAAGAGAATTTCAGTTGTCTAATAATATCTAAAAGAATGGAAAACAACAAATTTTTAAAATTAAAGTGAAAACGGTAATTTCAATCTAATATCAGGGGGGTAATAGCAATTTTTTCTAAGATTTATCTCTTGCATGTCTGTATTTAGATTGATGTGAAAACCTTTATCTTGCCAAAATTTTCTTTATCAAGTTTATATATAATTAAGAATCATCATTAAGTCACTTTCTTAATAAAAGTACAATTTAATGATCGAAGTCCTTAGATAAAACATTTCCTTGATGTAGCTATATAGAGATGAATGAATCTCCTAAACAAATGTCACTTTCTACTAAAATTAATGCATGTAGTCATATTAGAACTTACATTAACTCTACTTTTTTCCTTTTTGGTGGCTGAATCTTCAATTTCTATTAGAATGAAAAGTTACTTATTTCAATTCTGACCGAATTTTGTTTGTATGACAGTCAAAAAGAGTATATTGACAGTCTCGTTACAGCCATATCATATTCACATCAAATTAATATTATAGTCCCATCATATTTATATTGTAATTACGTCGACATCCTTTATCGACTGCTAGATACACAAAATTTTCACATCGACGTCCTTTATTGACTGCCATATAAGCAAAATCATGTCTGAATTAAGAGAGTGGCTTCCTATTGTAAGAGATTTTGAAATTTAATTACTAAAAAAACATTATTCACTTCAATGATTCAGTACCCTTCATGTTACATAAACATTATTTGCTTGCAAGTTTTGGGTGCTCAAAACTATTTAAAATGTTTGATATAAACTTGATGACAAACAAAGGATGACAAGAGTGATTTCCCTTTTTGTTTTTGAGTGGAAAATGATAACAATTTGGTGAGAAACAATAGGGTCACAGTGTTGGAGAAAAGTTGGTTGTTAATTAATTAGTAGGTCCATGCAATGAGAAGCAAGATTGCCAATCCAACATTATGTAAATTGTATTGTCTGTGACATTGATGTTATTGACTTTATAACTGAGTTCAAAACCAGCCGAGCTGCTTTTTTTTTTAACTGAGATATGGCTAGCGGGATTAGATATTACTGTTAGATGTTAGGATTATAAGTTAATTTCGCCGAAACAACAGACTGCACCAAAGTCGGGGTCAAACCCGAGATCTCAGGAATGTAAAGTTAAAGCATAATAATTTGCATTTGTAGTTAGCATTCACTAGCTAAGATCAAGATACAAGAACTTTCAATTGTTTGTTCTGCTCTTCCTCTTATCCTTCAAGAAATGACAAAAACAAACCATTACAAGACACCAACTGTTCAGAAAATGAGGATTTAAAAGAATTTTCGTTTGTCAAATAGGTACTTTCACTATACAACATATCTCCCTAGCTGAATTTTAGCCATAGAAGAATTCTAATACTCACTATTCCTATCATTTAGTTACGTGTTGAACAAAAAAAAGTTGCTGGTTCGAAATGCATGTCATCGTCCACACGTACCTTTACGGTGGCATACTGGCATTTCAGCCAACAGAGCCACCAATATGATCAGCTTCCAAATCAACAGGTGTAGATTATCTTAGTCTCCTATAATTCTCTCATAAAAAAGTAAGCTAGCCTCTGCAGCTAGAACATCCTCCTCTGAGACACGGTGTACATCGGAGTCTGATATACAGAACCAGGGGCGGGGAGAAAGATTGAGATTTTCACCAGTATGCTCCTCCGGTGATGGAGATATCACACTTCTGTAAACAGTGTAATGCCCTCCTCCAGTTTGTCCAAAGTGCTCCACCGCAGAAACAAGACGATAGAGCAAAGGTTCGGAAGCGACTAGCGTGCCAGATACGGAGACCTGCCAAAACGTAAAGACACAAACACATGATATAAATAAAAACAAGTGCAATTAGAACCATCATTGAATAAGGCAATTATTTCAATCATCGAACTTTAGTTTCATACATGCATCTACTGCTATAATAGTCTTAGCATATGATAACTGACATCAAAAGTTTCAGTGATAACTTTTGTTTTTCAAGAGATGACAAGGATTTAAGTATCAGGACAGAGAACATGAGCTATTACTCAAAGACTATATTGCATGAGAACTAGTTGAGTCGTACGCTTCAGCATTTTGTTTACATTTATGGAAATACTTTTCAGTCCAAAACTTTATATTTGTAACATATTCCTATATCAGATGTTGTTTCGCCGTTTTTCCTAGCATCATTTTTGTTTCATGCAACATGGCTCAAAAAGAATGTGCCGAAATTTTTTATGGAAAACTTTCAAAACTCTGCATAGCAATTCTATTATTTTGTCCAAGACAGGAAAAACTTAATATGTAACTTCCTGACTTTCATATTAGGAGAACAGTTTACAGTTATGGAAAATAAATGCTATAGTAAGTAGAATCTGCAACTAAGAATGTGGATCACAGTTGGGGAAAAAAAATTGTGGATTCAAACATGGGTATACTATTTTGTCACCCATTGATCACAGCTGAGTACATATTACTGATGAACGGTCTATGGTTCTATGCTATTTGAACTAAATTAAATTGGTGCAATCCGAGTAGGCCACAAATTATTTAGTTCGAGTAGGCAAATAAACTAAAAGCTTATATGCATCACTCAATAAACAGTCATTCAAAGTTTAAACGTGAGATAGTGGTCGTTTTATCAACCAATTCAGTAAAGGTCAGAGATGAGGTGCTAACAGTTAACTTTTACTGCTAGTCGATCAACCTAGTGCTCGAATTTAATTTAATTACTACAAATCTAGATTTGATCAGAGATACAGTTTCATTTTACTCATGCCAAATTCCCATCAATCCCATGAACAAGTGAAAATGAAATCTTATGTGGCTTCAACATGCAAAGGATTTCTTTTCTTCCACATTAGGATTTGGCGATGCTTGAGTATCTAAATTATAGCCAGAATAAAAACCAAGTGACTATAAAAGATGAAATTACAACTTATATACCAGCACTAAACTTCGGTGGCAAATTAAGCATCTAATTATGCAATTTCCGTAATCTTTAAAGCTAATTACTTTACGTCAAACATAATAACTACATTTTCTCCTCAGCTCACAACTCACAAGTAAAACCTTTAGACATCAACCCACAACTGCACAAGGCACTTGCCACAAGAGCTAGTTTTTGGGTAGAGGCGGACCGAAAAAAGGGCAGGCATAGATGTGGCATCCAGTCTTGATGCGAGCCATGTGTAAAGCCAAACTAAAAATTGACTTTTTTCGAACAAGTTACTAAAGAAGACTTCATGAGCTTCTCATCAGAGGCAATAGTTTCAAAATTCCAACAAAAAATTTTGACCATTAATTTGTTATGGTGGTCAAGAAGTTAATTTGATGGGATACCCTGATGCAGGCAACTGAACTGCGACGCCCAAATGCATGTTCAAACACTCACAAATAGATAGAGAGATAATAGAAAGTGAGAGCGAGATCATGACATTTGAAAGCACAAATGAATAAAACTAAATCATTTTTCAGCCTACCTCATCATTATCTTCCAATCCCAGACCATCAAAACAGCCTTTAGGTTGAGGCAAACTGGATTCTCCCGCAAAGGCTTCTATCTGGTCATTGCACCATGACTCTGGAGCTGGTAAGATTTTTGAGTAAGCACTTTGCCCATAAATGCAATTTAGCACTCTTGAGTCGGGTTGAACATTTAAATACTTCAAATGAGGCCTTGGTTTTTGACATTGCAGCTTTTCCATTGTGAATGGAAGCATGTTCAGAATCAACGGAAAGCTGACGTGGCCCTACAATTATTAATATAAGATTGATAAGCAAAGATATACCATGTGAATAACTATGTCCATGGTACAAAAAAATAAGAAGATGCCAAGCCACAGTAACTTAAATACCTGAAGCTTGACTAGTTCTCCAAACTGATTGATTGAAGCACGTTGCAAATGAATACATAAAATCTGCATGAACATGATATAACTGATGAGTTTCTCCAAATGCACATGAAGATCTAGCACATTATGAGATTCTCTGGAACAAATACAGAAATGAGAACTTGCTTGCAGAGGAATAAGAAAACAATGGGCAAAGCACCCAAGTTAAAGTGCATGTAGTACTTATTTTTTCCAAGGTCCTTACATATAAATCCAGGACACACACCGGTTCGTAATATCTAATAGCTCCCAAAATCATAGCACAGCATGTTTTCCCAAGAAACAACCATCCCCAGGCCCAGACCCATCCAAAAACATTTGAAAGTAGAAAATCTAATCTAGTTTTTTTTTTCTCCACTAGTTACGAACATGAATTTCATATTGTTTGAAACCTTAGTTTGATATTACCTGAGGCCAAAAAACATAACATGGTCAAACAAGCACAAGGGAATAGGTGCTCCAAATGCTAAACCAGCCAGTGAAACTTATACAGGAATCCTAGATTACTTTACGTTTTTGTTTCTCTTTTTTTTTTCCCTAAAAATATGTATTTCTTGAAAACAAATACTAAAATCAAAAGCTAAGAGTTTGTACCTTTGGACAACGAGATATACTTAGCTGCTTTAGGGTGCGAGAAAAGTTACTTGACCATGGCAAACTTTCAAGATGAGAAAGAGTGTGGCAGGTACAGTAGTCTTGCATGCTACATGTCCTAAGTTTTTCAATTTCTGTCTAAAACATGCAGTCAGAAGAATCACACAAGTATGAGAGAACTGATAAAGCTACATTCATATAGATACATAAATATATATATATATATATATATATATATATATATATATATATATATATATATATATACACACGCTCGGCTATTTCAAGAAAAAGGTCAAATGAAATATAGAACCAGTCCAAGCCTAGCATAAAATGAGAAAGTGTTGGTTACAAAAGGAAAGGGAGACCAAGCAAAAGCACATGATAGGGTACACTCTTTTTTCATACACTACATGTGCCGATGGAATACTGTCCCAACAGTTCAAAATAACCAAGATTGTGTAATAGGATAATCACCTCTATTGCTCCTTTCAGAGACAAATACTTCAATGCAGCAATGTGCCAACAACGGCTACAATTGTAGTTCTCAACTAGTTCAGCGACAGTGAACTGCTTCAAGCAATTCTCCAAAGTGCATCCAGCCATCTAGTATGATGTTTATAATGATAAGTCAGACAAGGATATAAGCTTTGTTATTATGAAACTAGCTAAAACAGAAATTCAATCAAAAGATTGAAACCTTTATTTAACATACAATATTATCAACACTTTCAAGGGGAGGTGAAAGAGCCAAGCTGTGGAAAAATTGAAAATTCAATGAAATCTGCAAAAAAAAAAGTTGTAATTAAACACAAAATGAAGCAATAACTTATGGATAATATCAAAACAACAGCTGCAAACTGTAGACACGAGAATTTAAACTTCTTGTGAAAAGATTCCAATTCCATAAACATTCAAATAAAATACAAATCATCAAAGACTCACAAAACTTCAACAGTAGCACACTGTTAGCATGTATGAATTAAAGAAGGCAATAGGAAATAACTGATGATTGCAAGTTACATATAGAACGTTTTGTGTGAGGACAGCAAAAACCTGAGATGAACAACTTTGACATGTTAGGATGCTACCGATAATCCCATCAAACGGTCCAAGGAAGTGTCGCTGCCACCTTTCTTGTTCATTTAGGAACTCCCTCCTCTTTGGATTAAGAATCCTACAATTAGAAGAAGCAAAAGCATCTGCTAGAGAACTCTTATTTGAAGAATAAGAATCTGAAAATTCTTTTCTTAAAGATGATAAGAGATGAAGAAATGCTTCTTCAGCATCCTAATCACACAGCAATCACAAATCAGCCACTGGAACATAATTTGTTTGTTTAAAGAATATAAAGATGCAACTAGACCTGCTGACTCGTTAAATTGAAATTTTGAATATACTCTGTCATCGCAAGCATCACATTTCGGGGATTTAGCACAACTTTCTCTTCGCCAAATGCAGATAGTTCTGCAAATGAAGTTTACACATGAGATGACAAAGATAATTTCAAGTATTGTCACAACAATTTCATTTTTAATTTTCTAAAATTCAACGGTAATTCAACCTCAAAGTAAAATCTAGTATTTTTAAGAGCCATTTAATGAACTTATTGAAGAATAATTCCAAGAGCAATTCTAGTGAACTCATAACCGGGGAAAAAACAAAGTCTCACTTCCAACATGAAAATATAGGTAACTTTTATATTGGAAAATCTAAAATAAAATGCTCTCCAACAACACTTTCTGTATACATGAGTGCTTCAATCAGCTACAACTCGATCCCATTATGAACTTTAAAAGATAAGTGAAATAATAACGGAATTCGAGGAGCGAAATTCTCCAAAATCCTTAAATTGTTAGAATGACATCACATAAAGGCATGCAGAGATGGGTTTAGTTTAAATTTCTCAGCAAAGAGAATGTGTATTTTTATATTAAATCCATAAATGAGGTAACAACTTATTTGAAGAAGAGTTGAATTGACCCCTTATTATAAGTACTTCAAAACATTAGTAAGGTAAAGTTTGGTCGAAATTCATATAGTTATTTACGACTTAAAATTGATTAAATTAACTATATTTATCAATTTCACATTCCTAAACAAGATATAAACTGTACATCACCTTCTAATAAAGAAGCCAAAGCAATTGTAAGCTGCAAATTTTCACTCCACTCCTCCGTGTCCGATGAGTCACATTCTCCTATTACCTTCTGAAGAGAAGGCTGGAAATATGAACAACTAGCTAAAGCCTGTTAACAAGAAGAAAATAAGATCATTAATCTGTCTAATGGACAATCTAAACATAAGTTCTACTCGACTATCTACCAAACTATTTCGCACGGAAATTTGTTGATTCGTACATTTCGACACTTCATTTCCGGAAACAGAAATACTAATGAAACTCCGAAACTTATTCCCATAAAAAATATATCATTTTCCGTTTTCAGCATTTGTCCTTTCAGTTTTCGGTTTCCGTGCAATATAGCCATCAGATAGAACCAAAAGTTATTAACTTTTTCATTTCCAATACAGCAATACCTTATTCCAAAATTACACCCAATTTATAAAGTGCAAAGAGATAATACAAGTTCCAACAACAATAAAAAGTAAACACAAAATCTTAAACCTTTTGACTGCATTTCTAAAACCAAGTTCATTGTTACGAACGAGTTATAGCTCAAATGGTATAAACATCATCAAAGTCGTGTCAGGGGGATTCTATTCCTCCCAATTGTTCTAAAAAAGTTGGAGTTTCATTTCTGCTATCAAATTATCCCATCAACCAAACAGAATCCTGTCCATGAATACAAATAAAACAAAAAGTACCCATCAAGCAAAAAAAGAAAATACCTGTAAAATGACATTCAAAAAGCAATTATTGCCAAGATTTTGCAAGCCAGGGACTAAATAGAGTTTCTGGGGAAGTGTTTGTCGACCGGAAAACGAAGGTAGCAGTGTAGTTAACTTGTTAAAGTTGCGATCTTTAATCAGAGCAAAAACCAAAGCAGCAACGCCAACAAAACCGCCGGCAACCGATATGTGAAGCCCAGAAGAAGAAGAAGCATACTTCAAATTGCTTATTAACGAGTTGGTTACTGAGTTTTTCATTTTAATACAAAGGCAAACAAAGAATTCAGAGTTGGAGTTGGCAATTGCAACTCTGTGTAAGACTAGGCGGAAGAGAAAACTCTCGGCGATGTTTATTTATAGGTATAGAAAAAGGCTTGAATATGCCCCTAATATTTGCTGTCATAATCATGTTGGTCCTTTAAATGTTGGGGGATCATGATACTCCCTCCGTCCGTCCCAATAGAGTTGTCCACTTTACTTTTATCACACAGTTTAAGAAAAGCAATTATTACTTATGGATTTTATAAAATTTTCCTTACTTTTCTTGTCATACCCCTATTTAGTATAGGATCCACTTGGAATTTACTTTCGATTTACTGATTAGTGGATTTTAAATAGGGCTAATATAGAAAAATTAAGTGTAAAAATTAGTTATTTTGAAAGTGGACAAAAGTTTTGGGACAAAAATATTTCTCAAAATGGACAACTCTATTGGGACGGAAAAAGTATTACTAGAAGGCCTAAACACTCAAAAGCCCTCCACCTTTAAACTTTTTCAATTGCACTCCGACGTTGGAAAACTCTTTCAAAACCCTCTCACCTTTAAATTACATTCCAATTGCACCCTTACGTAGGAAAATCCTCCACCTTTAGATTTTTTTTCAATTGTACCCTAAATTGAAAATTTTTATGGTTTTAGTTTTAAAAAGTTATTGGATATAATTTTAGGGAAAATGATTTTTTATATTATTAATAATATTAGTGTTTAATTATAATATAGATTAAAAATAAAAGATTATTTTAAATTTTTTTCATGTAAAAAGAGGTCAATTTAATACTTTGAGTATAATTGAAAAGAAATCTAAAGGTGGGGGGTTTTTGAAAAAACTTTTCTACATCAGGATGCAACTGGAAAAAAAAATTAAAGATGGAGACTTTTAAATGATTAAATCTTACTATAAAAATTTAGGCATGTTAACTATAAAGTCTCGAATCTAGCCACTCCATGGGATAGAGAATTACAACAAAAAGAATGATCTCTAAAAGCTTTCCCAAGCTCTCCTAACAAACCTTAAAAATAGCCAATTTGAATATATTTCAACTTTTTGTAGCCATTTTTATATCAAATCCCTTTTTTTTGAATTACAACAAAAAGAATGATCTCTAAAAGCTTTCCCAAGCTCTCCTAACAAACCTTAAAAATAGCCAATTTGAATATATTTCAACTTTTTGTAGCCATTTTTATATCAAATCCCTTTTTTTTCACTATTTCATCCACGTCACTTCCAACTTATCGAATGATTGATATGGCAACGCCATCACACCAAACAAACCGCATAATAAACCAACTTAGATCAAACTAATGTTTAAATCCAATAAACTATAACTAATCCTAATTAACCTTATTTTGTCATATTTATCCCTAATGAACCCTATATCAATATAATTTAATCTCTTCGTCTTCCCTATTTCTGCCGCTGCCTCCGCTATTGACTCCCTTATATATAGAGAATCAAATATAACTAACATAAAATTCATAGGTTTAATATGTTATTTAATATTATCAAAAATATCAATTTATTCTAAATAATCAATTATAGATCTCTTTAACATCATTTTTTTCAGATCTGACAAAAAAAAATACTATAAGGAAAGGCAAGTTGACATCTCAACTTTGTGAATCATATTTGGTGTCTGATTATCTAGTATTCATTAAATCAATGAATTTTTGAAACTATAATATGGTATTATGTTGTTAATCCACAAATTTATAGGTTTATCTTTACTTTCACCATGTCACTATTTTTATAAATTAATACAAAAAGGAGTACTTTAAATTCAGGTCCTAGTAACATAAATTTACTTTAAAGTTATTGTTACTATATATATCTCCATTTTTAGCGTGTTTTTCTAAGCACGGTCTATAAAACGTCTTACCTTGCATCCTAACATTTTCATATTGTTAATTCTATAGCCCGGTTTGCGTTTTATGCGTTATTTCCCAATAAAATGATGACATTTTTGCCCGGGTGAATGACCAAAATGATGTCGTGTAAGACGCTTAGACTCTATATACCACAAAATGAAAGGTTAATATATAGGTGTCACGTTTTCTAGATTGTGTTTAAATCGAAATAAAATCGTGATAGGTGAGAATATATATATAGTAACAATAACCCTTTACTTTATTCAAAAGGTCAATAATATTTAGCTTCAAAAAATAAGATCAAAACTATTTACCTTAAATAAGAGATCAATAATATTAATAATTTGATCCAATTAACTAAAAGAGTATACATTTAATAGCTTGTTGAATTATCTTCAGATTCAAAAGAAATATTAATATTAGCTAATCAGATATATAAATATGAAACTAAACATGAAAATTTGGAAAAACATTATGTTTTAGCAGTCCTGTGAAGTGCAACTAAGGATGCATAAAAACCATCTGGAATGTTGATCAGTTCCTCATGACTTCCTTTCTCTACAATAAATCCATTGTTAAGCACTGCAATAACATCTGCATTCCTGATTGTCGATAATCGATGAGCTACAACAACTGTACTTCTATTCACTATGACTCTGTCCAATGCATCCTGAACCACTCTTTCGGACTCCACATCTAACGCGCTTGTTGCCTCGTCTAACAGTAATATCTTTGGACTCTTCACTATGGCTCGTGCTATGGCTACCCTTTGCTTCTGTCCCCCCGACAGTTGAATTCCTCGCTCCCCTACCATTGTTTCGTAACCCTGCATATTGTAAAATGATAAACTTGCTTCTGAATTGATCACTACTGCATGTGAATGTGTTCTGTCTGATATTTAGTTACCTGTTTTAAGCTACTAATAAATTTGTGGGCATTGGCCAACTCTGCTGCAGCCATAATTTCTGCCTCGCTCACATTTCTTTCCACTCCGTATGCAATGTTGGCGCGGATTGTGTTATTGAACAATACGGGCTCTTGGCTAACCAGTCCCATTTGCTGTCTAAACCATTTCAGCTCGAGATTCTGGATTTTAACTCCGTCAAGAGTTATATGCCCTGAATCTGGATCATAGAATCTTTGCAGCAATGCAATCACAGTAGATTTACCACTACCACTTTCTCCAACTAAGGCAACAGTCTGAAAAAATAAATAAAAATGACAACAGAAAAAAATTCTCTAGTTTCTTATTAATTTGCAGTTTTTCTTGTCAAATGGTTACCTTGCCAGAATGAACTGCCAAGTTGAGGTCCTGGAAAATTTGAATATCTGGCCTTGATGGATATTTAAAGCTTATATGATGAAACTCAATATTTCCTCTAACATTTTGTAATGTTGTTCCTGACTCGTCATTAGGATTAATCATCGATTTCTGGTGTATTATTCCAAATACAGAAGCAGCAGCAGCTTTTACTTTAGCAGTATCAACACCGAAGGAACTTGATTGAGAAACTCATGTTGCTGCCATAGTCAATGCAAAGAAAACCTGCAATGTTCCAAAGGCTTAGGTTATAATTATCTTTCAAACATAGGCAAAATAATTGACTCTTAACTCTTAATTCTAAAATGGAAAGATAATACTCACCAGAAAAATATCCGTAAACGTTATGTGGTTGCCTTCGATTAGTCGAGCGCCAACGTAGAAACTAGTTGCATAGAGACAATAGAGAAAGAAGGAGGACACTCCAAATCCTGCACCACTTATCAATCCTATCCTTAGTCCTGCTTTTTTAGGACCTTTGCACTTCTCTCTATATAGTTGCATCACTTTCTCCTCAGCACAAAATGAAGCAACTGTTCTTATACTTCTAACCGCATCATTAGCAACATGGCTTGCTTCCTCGTACATTTTCTGCAAAATCAATATTTGTTCAGATTTATTTCAAAATGACAAAATTATGAAAGATCTATTTATAGTTCATACATTTGCATCTACACTCAACCCTTTCAAGGATTTTATTTGTAGGAAATTATTGACGCATGTCAGAGGGATCATAGCCAGGATAATGAATGCTAGTTGCCAACTTGCAGTAAAAGCAATGACCGTTGCTATTACTACTGTTGCAATGTTTTGAACCAATTCAGCTAGAGCATCTCCGACTAAAGCTCGAACTGCTGCTGCATCTGCTGAGAGCCTAGCACCAATTGTACCACTTGAATGCTCAGGATCATCAAACCAGCCCATTTCCATATAAACCACCCTCTCAAAACAAATAGATCGTATCCGCTGGACTAACTTTGATCCAGCTATAGAAAATTGGTATGATCTCAATGGATGCACTGCAAATTTTATTATGCCAAGGGTCATAAACATTAGTGCCCAAAACTTTGAGTCTTCTCTCATTTCATGAGGTGGCTTGAAAAATGTTTTGATGGCTTTCGAAATTAGTACACCATAAATCGGCAGTATTGTACCATTAATACTTGCAGCAATAGTACCAACTATAAGAACTGGAAGCTCTGGTTTGTTCAGACATGCAAGCCTGTAGATTGAGACTTCTGGATTTGGCTCTTTCAATGGAATTGCATTTAGATCTCTTTCCAAGTCATGATCATTGTGTCCTGAAGGTAAATCAAAGGATCTTTTTGATGATCCCCTACTTAAGGAACGTCGTGATAACTTTCTTGGACTAGATTGTCTAAATGATTCAATACAATTTTCTGATTCACTGAGTTCACTTGTTGCTTGTTTTATTTCGTTGTTTACTTCTTGCAAGTGTATGAGCTGTGAGTATGCGCCATTTGGATCTTCAAGTAGTCCTAGATGAGTGCCTGGTAAGTTGAATAATAAGTCAATACTGTCCTATTTTGTCAAGTAATTAAATTAAAATTCAGAAGTATTAAAATTAATCAAAAGAGTTACCTTTTTCAACAATCTTTCCTTGATGAATGACGACAATGGTATCTGCATTTCTCACAGTGGTCAAACGATGAGCAACAATAACAGTAGTCCGGTGGATCAAGCGCATGTTGCACTACCCGTTCAGATTCTGCATCAAGCGCACTTGTAGCTTCATCCAACAGTAAAATTCTTGGGTTCTTCAAGATTGCTCGAGCAATTGCAATTCTCTGCTTTTGTCCACCAGAAAGTTGAGTTCCGTGCTCACCAACCAGGGCGTCAAGGCCCTAGATAGATTAATGCAAAAACAACAAATGAGCTACACCAAGTTAGCAGGAAACATCATTTTGATTCATAAAATAGAACCTGAGGTAAATTTTGAATGAATTTGGCAGCATTGGCAAGTTCTGCGGCAGCCCTGATCTCTTCAAGAGTTGCACCATCCTTCCCATATGCAATATTATCCTTGATACTACATGTAAACAGAACTGGTTCCTGGCTGACTAGACCAATTTTCTCTCGAATCCATTTAAGTTGAAACTCTTTAAGGTTAATGCCATCTATATAAACTCCACCAGATTTAGGATCATAAAATCTCTCTATCAGACTGATTATTGTTGATTTTCCGCTTCCACTTTGCCCAACCAAAGCTGCAGTTGAGCCACTTGGGATAAAAAGAGAGAATCCACTCAATATCTGCTCATCAGCTCTGGCTGGATAGCTAAAGTATACATCCCTCAACTCTATATTTCCATGGATGTCGTCTAATACTCTGCCATTGGTATCATATGCATCTATCTCCGACTTTCTGTTAATAGTCTCAAACATTTTATAAGCTGCAGCTTTACCGGCAGCAAATGCACTCATACAAGGAGAGGCTCTTTCCAAGGACCTGCATCATTTACAAATGCAACAACAAAAAGGAACATCAATACCAATTAGGCGTCGTTTTCAGGCCTGTAATTGCATTTTATCTTTTCATAAATTGGTCAAATATGATGGCATTGAGATTAGAACACAAGAAAGAAACTTACACTGAGCCTGTCAATACAGCAAATATGACACTAATGACTTGTCCTCCACTGTATCCTTTTTCCAAAATCATCTTTGCACCAAACCACACAGCCATGCCAAAGGTACTGAAAACAACTAGTCTAACTGCTCCAATGCCTATTCCACCAGCAACCCCTTCGCGTACACTTGATATATATGCAGTTTTAAGATGCTTGTTGTACTCATTAATTGCTCCTTTCTCTCCGCTAAATGATGCAACCTGCAATATTCTGCTTATAAATTAAGTTATGTTAAACTTTTGAAATTTCAGAATCAGAAACATACAGTTCTGATTGATCCAATAGTTTGCTCTACTACAATTGCTGCTTCTGCATAAGAATTTTGTGCGCGAGCTGCCATTTTCGATATCAAAAATGAAGAAACTGCTCCGAATAGTACAATTACAGGAATAACGGGTAAGATGGCAAGGGTAAGCATCCACCCTTTGCTCAATGCTATTATAAACCCCCCCAAAAATGATGCTATTGACTCCAGAAATTTTCCAACCTGCAGAAACCAAGCAGAGCTAAATGGACAAAGAAATAGAATGAATCTCGGAACTTGGAAGAGAATTACCTTTTCACCCATTGCATCTTGTATAAGAACAGTATCGCCAGACATTCTACCAATAACCTCTCCGGTATTTGTTTGAGTATCGAAGAATGCAATATCTTGTCTCAGTGTAGTTTTCAGATAATAACCCCTTATCCTCGTTGCTTGTCTTTCTCCTGTTACCATCCAGCAGCTCACCTCTGCCAAATGCCAATTAACAACAAGCATAACATATCATTAAACTATACATTGGAAACACATATAGAACCAACGCAATTTATAGCATATCTTACGAAGAAATGCTGCTGCTGCAACTCCAATTGCTAAGTAGACAAATTGCAGAGAGACCTATACATAAAATATAACACATGTATATATATATGAATTCCAAGAAACAAAAGCACAATGAAGTCTATAAGTTTATCTATTACCTTGGATATTATATGAACTATGTTTTGATTAGATTGGTTATTGCCAAAAGAATCAATCATTCGTCCTAAAAGCAAAGACATAAGAGGCTGAGAAAATCCATTTCCAAAGGCGCCTATAGTTCCGGCAATCATCAGCAAAATGTCAATGGAATCAGCAAAACAAAAAAGCTTAAAATATGGAATCGTTTTAGCTTTTTCTTTGCTTCCATTTGAGCTATAAATATCCCCATGGACCTCATTATCGCGATTCTCTTCCGTCATCGTATCAATTCCAAGACTTCACCTCAAAAGATTAAGTGAAAACTGCTTTTTCAGTTGCAGAATTTATCCCAACTTAATATCAAAATACTTGCAGCACAAGTAAATCTCGCTAGTTAATCAACAGAGGTAAAACTGCTTCTTGCATGACCACTAGGTCACTAGCTCAATGGTTGGAAACTACATTGAGCAAGAACCATATTAGACCATTAAACCATATCAGAACCAAGTATATTCTAATTCTGTTAAAATGGTTAACCTTAAGGAATTTCCCATTGCTTGTAAATTTAAAATTCAGTATATAAAATGGAAACAAATTAAAATTTTCTTATAGTTCAGTGACTATGAAAATTTAATATCTGCTGAGGAACACTTCACGTGCACTAGGAGAGCACCTAAAAATCACTGACCATCTTAAGGAAATCAAAAGATGCAACAAAAGAGTAACTATTAAGAAGAAATGAATTTTCACTTACCAAATCAAAGAATCATAAGTTTTAAACTAGTTGAGCTAGCTTGAGGTCCAGGTTATTGGATTTTTGACGTATAATGATTGATGTTGACCAGTGAAGGTTTCTTAGAATTCTGAAATACTTGCTCATATATATAAGAGAAGATCACTACAAGTCCCTCATATATATCATAATTCACACTTTCGTCTCTCCTGTTTGAAAATCAAACAATATGTTCCCTTATTTTTATTTCTGTCAACGATTTAATCTTTCCGTCTATAATTGATGTTAGTCAACCGAGTCAAACGACTAAATTTAAAAAAAAAATCAAAAAAACGATACGGTCCCCAATTTTTGTTTTTGTCAACTATTTGTCCCTCATGTTTGAAAACAAATTCATCCTTAAGTCCATTAACTCAGTTGACTAACAATAAAAACGGAGGGAGGGACTAAACTTTTGAGGAAAACAAAAATGAGAGACCATATCGTTTAATTTCTAAATAGAAGGGACTAAAATATAAATTACTACATATATGAGGGTTTCAGAGTAATTTTCACGTCTAAAATACACATGAACATGGCTATCTACAGCTATGAGCTTTATTAAGTTGCTCTATTTCTATGTCAAAATTGACCAGAATAGTAGCTGCTAAATATATTTTAATATTTTTAAAAGTTTGACTATTCTGGAAACCTTGCTATCCCTAATTTATTAGTCAAGCTTGGCAACCCCTACCACACATGAACATGGCTAGTCAATGACTATGTATCATGATTTGTTTTTTTAAAAGCTGCGATTTGCATATTTTTTATTAAAAAAATTGAAAATCGGTTTCGAGTCCTACATACATTATTTTTTTTCATTTTTTATGACTCATTTGAGAATTTTATTTAAAATAATTCAAGTTCTTACTACTTTAACCAAGATGGAATTGTACGATTTGAACGCAAAATTTTATTTTAAAAGAAAATTATAATATAAGATGAATTCCAATTTGCGTATATTTTTTTGTCCGCAAAAGCAATCTTTTGTTCAAACATAAATTTCTATATTAAAATGACTCATTAACATGTCCTATTGTTTTCAGGTTTCAGTCACTCTTTATAATCTACTAATAATAAACTATAGCGTGGAAGTTATATCTATATAATATAATGTTATCCATTGACTAATGATTAAAGACTATCAACGTCAATTTTGTAAAATTATCAATGAACTGTGTCTAGATTTTTATCTATCAATATCCATAATCAAATTCACAAATATAAAATATCTTTAGTTGTTTTATTCTTGTTTATAATAAATTAGTCCATAAATAAAAAATATCATACAATTCTAAAAGATTATCTGCCTAATTTTATGAATTTTTTAATGCTATTAATATATACTAACATTTTACAAAAACGATTCTCTAAATATGTGCTAAGTTATAACAAAAATAACTTAAGATATTAGACTGTTCATTTTTTGACAAAATGTTGAACCTTTGACAGCATTTCTGAAATTAAAGTTGATAGTTAATAAACGAAAGAAATAAATTATTTTGTGCCCCCTTAACTAGTCAAATTATGAGTATTTTTGTCCAAAATTATGAACTTGTTTTTAATTGATATTTGATGCCAAATTGAAAAGATAAAATGAACCTTTATTGATCCTCAAATTTTGACACTCGATTAAAGAGTGAAATTTAGACGTTCTGCATGATGTGGATTGCAATATCCAAGCCTATTTCTATAAATTAACGCAAAATAAAGTACTTTAAATTCAGGTCTTAATCATATGAGGGAAGGACAACATCCACTTTCTTTAAAAACTTATTTAAAAATAATAACTCAAATCGTATAAATGTTGGGACGTAAAGTGTTAAAGTCGTGGGTTCAATTCTTTCCACAAAGGCTTCTTTCTCCTCAATTATCAAAAAAGAAATATTTGAAAAATACTGTGAAATTTTAAAACTTACACTTCATCTATACTAATTAAATACTTTTACTTCTTTTTTTAATTTTTATTTATAAAAATACTATATTTAGAAAAACATCAAAAAAACACTTCCGAAGTCTATTCGCATAAACTTGGCCGGAAATTTTTCTGACCGATAGCGGCCAACAGCGATTACAACAGTCAACAGCGCTGTCAACGCGTCGTATTAAGTGTTTTTTGGTGTTTCTTTTTTATTTATTAACCGTTATGTATGAGTGTTTACAATGTGCCTTTTAAGTGTTTTCGTGGTGTTTAATTTTTAGTTTACTGAATGCCAACTAAAAAATACTAAGATATTTTACACGAATAAACCATAAGTAAACCTGGTTTAATTTCGGTTTACTTTGAATTTGTTTCCTATATTTTTTTATTTAGTATTTTTATAAATATTTTTTTCTAATATCCGGGAAATTAACTTTCCTTGCCAGTATGCCAGTATTTTTGTTAATATTTTTGGATAGTTTTGAAAAAAAAGTCCCTAAATAATATAATTTAATTAAGGGTTAATTCCTAAAAAAATCACGAACTTTACACGAAGTTTCATTTTAATCATGACCTTTAAAAATTGTCATTTAAAGGCACGAACTTTCGTTTTGTTTCAAATCTATCATTTCAGTGTATTTTTGTTGACTAAATTCTTCAATAAACCATTAATGAAATATCGAAATTATAAATCGACATTAAATCTTATTATCTTTTAGTTAGAGTATATAGGATTAGAAATTTTTGATTCGATAAAATACATCGGATTTTACTTTGGCGATATATTTGAAACAAAATGAAAGTTCGTGCTTTTAAATGACGACTTTTAAAGTTCATGATTAAAATGAAACTTCGTGTAAAATTCGTGATTTTTTTAGGAATTAACCCTTTAATTAACTAACAATTTGTTGCAATTAATATCATCAGATTAAGAAGAAAAAATAATATGAGCAATTTGAAAAGAAAAAACATTATGTTTTAGCAGTCATGTGAAGAGCAACTAAGGATGCATAAAAACCATCTGGAATGTTGATCAGTTCCTCATGACTTCCTTTCTCTACAATAAATCCATTGTTAAGCACTGCAATAACATCTGCATTCCTGATGGTGGATAATCGATGAGCTACAACAACTGTACTCCTATTCACTATGACTCTGTCCAATGCATCCTGAACCACTCTTTCGGACTCCACATCTAACGCGCTTGTTGCCTCGTCTAACAGTAATATCTTCGGACTCTTCACTATGGCTCGAGCTATGGCTACCCTTTGCTTCTGTCCCCCCGACAGTTGAATTCCTCGCTCCCCTACCATTGTTTCGTAACCCTGCACATCGTAAAATGATAAACTCGCCTTTGAATCAGCTATTAATTTAAATGTGTTGTTCTGTGTGAGATTTTATTACCTGTTTTAAGCTGCTAATGAATTTGTGGGCGTTGGCCAACTCTGCTGCAGCAATAATTTCTGCCTCGCTCGCATTTCCTTCCTTTCCGTATGCAATGTTGGCGCGGATTGTGTCGCTGAACAGTACAGGCTCTTGGCTAACCAGTCCCATCTGCTGTCTAAACCATTTCAGCTGAAGCACCTGGATTTTGACTCCGTCGAGAGTGATATGACCTGAATCTGGATCATAGAATCTTTGAAGCAATGAAATAACTGTCGATTTACCGCTCCCACTTTCTCCAACTAAGGCAACAGTCTGAAAGAAATTGAAATGGTAACCTTGCCAGAATGAATAGTAAAAGACAATGCTCTAATTCCTTATTGATTTGCAATTTTTCCTTTATTGTCAAATGGTTACCTTGCCAGAATGAATAGCCAGGCTGAGATCCTGGAAAATTTGAAAATCTGGCCTGGATGGATATTTAAAGCTTATACGATGAAACTCAATATCTCCTTTAACATTCTGTAATGTTGTTCCTGACTCGTCGTTAGGATTAATCATCGATTTCTGGTGTATTATTCCGAATACAGAAGCAGCCGCAGCTTTTACTTTAGCAGTATCAGCGCCCAAGGAACTTGATTGAGAAACTCCATTTGCTGCCATAGTCAATGCGAAGAAAACCTGCAAGGTGCAAAATGCTTAGATTTATAATTATCCTTGAAAAATGTTCTACTTGTAGCTTAAAAAATCTGACAGCTGATACTAAATATTTATTTATCCTATATTTCAACTTTGTATAAAAAAAATAATTTGCATCCAAGTTTATTATATGGCAGAGCATTTTACTTGGGTTGATGTGGCAATCGTGGGCAGTAAATTCTAAGAATATGCTGCTACGTAAGTCGCCCATGTCAACATAATTTAAAGAAATACTTTTCCTGGTCACAATATCAGATCGAAAAGGAACTGGTGCCATCGAATGAAATAAAAATTAAATTTTTAGTACTACTTTAATAAAAAAAACATAGGCCAAAGAATTGACTCTTTATCCTAAAAAATTAATTTACTCACAAGAAAAATGTCTGCAAATGTTGTAAGGTTTTCCTTGACTAGTCGAGCGCCAACGTAGAAACTAGCTGCGTAGAAACAATAGACACAGAAGGAGGACACTCCAAATCCTGCACCACTTATCAATCCTATCCTTAGTCCTGTTCTCTTAGGACCTTCACATTTCTTTCCATAAAGTTGCATCACTTTCTCCTCAGCACAAAAAGAAGCGACTGTTCTTATACTTCTAACCGCATCATTAGCAACATGGCTTGCTTCCTCGTACACTTTCTGCAAATCATTAGTTCAAATTTATAACAGCATTGCGAAAATTAGATGATCTATTTACAATTCATACATTTGCATCTGCGCTGAACCCTTTCAATAATTTTATTTGTAGGATATTATTGACGCATATTAGAGGGATCATAGCCAGGATAATGAATGATAGCTGCCAACTTGCAGTAAAAGCAATGACCATTGCTATTACTACTGATGCAATGTTTTGAACCAATTCAGCTAAAGCATCTCCGACTAAAGCTCGAACAGCTGCTGCATCTGCTGAGAGCTTCGCGCCAATTGTACCACTTGAATGCTCAGGATCATCAAACCAGCCAATTTCCATATAAACCACCCTTTCAAAACAAATAGATCGAATCCTCTGGACTAGCTTTGATCCAGCTATAGAAAATAGATATGAACTCAATGGATGCACCACCAATTTTACTAAACCGAGGGTCATAAACATTAGTGCCCATAACTTTGCATCCTCTCTCATTTCATGAGGTGGCTTGAAAAATGTTTTGATTGCCTTGGAAATCAGTACACCATATATCGGTAGTACTGTACCATTAATACTTGCAGCAATAGTACCGATTATAAGAACTGGAAGCTCTGGTTTGTTAAGACAGGCAAGGCTGTAGATTGAGACTTCTGGATTTCGCTCTTCCAAAGGAAATGTATTTTGATCTCCTTCCAAGTCATGATCATTGTGTCCTGAAGGTAATTCCAAGGAAAATGATAGTGATTCATGAATGATACTTCTTTTTGATGATCCCCTACTTAAGGAACGTCGTGATAACCTTCTTTGACTTGATTGTCTAAATGATTTAAGACAATTTTCTGATTCACTGAGTTCACCTGTTGCTTGTTTTGTTTCATTGTTTACTTCTTGTAAGCGTATAAGCTGGGAGTATGCGCCGTTTTGAGCTTCAAGTAGTTCTAGATGAGTGCCTGATAAGTTGAAGAATAGGTCAGTACCCTATTAATCAGAAGACTCAAAACCCATTACATAAATAGGTGCATAATATCTTAAGTTGAGGATGTACATATAGTAGCTATGTTGCACAAAAACTTCTAGAATCATACACTTTGACATTTTATTTCTATTTCCAGAAATACTTATAAAACTGCCAAAGTCTTCAACTCTATGTAGCTTGTAATTATACAGACAGCTCTCTTTATATTCGCCCACACACAGACACAAAGTTATATATTCTTGAACATGCCAAGTCGCCAGAAATTTCTACAGTATTTTGTCACCTTCATAAAAGTGGATTTTATACATTAGCTCATTTTACTTCATATTATGTAACAAGGAAATTTGGATTCTGGAGCAAAGTTTTCTGAACTAAGTTGTAAAACTAAAGCTGTACCTCAATGATCATGCAATTTATAGAGCATAGTAACAGTTAGAAGTATTCTTAAGAAACTACTTCTATAGGAGACTCTATATCTTTCCACTTTGTAACTTAAAAAACATCTCAATAGCAAAATATATGATCTGTGCTAGCAAATTTTGTAAAGTTTGTATGCGCGCTTGATATTAATTGTTTTTTAATTGGGTTGAAGGTTTTATGACCAAGGGGTATCGTGTCATATATAAATGGTAAAAGCCTACTGGATGGTTGTATCAGCTGAGGCGTGTAAAAACGGCTAGAGTAATTATAGAATATTATCCACACTACAAAATGCCTGTGCTATTATGTTTCTTTATTTTCCACTTTGATTTCGTTTCACTTTTTCTGCTTTGGTGCTACATAGAAGAATGGCTAAGATTGTGAGAGCTACCTTTTTCAACAATCTTTCCTTGATGAATGACAACAATGGTATCAGCATTTCTCACAGTGGTCAAACGATGAGCAACGATAACAGTAGTCCGGTGGTTCATGATCCTGTCTAGTGCATGTTGCACTACCCGTTCAGATTCTGCATCAAGAGCACTTGTAGCTTCATCCAAAAGTAAAATTCTCGGGTTCTTCAAGATTGCTCGTGCAATTGCAATTCTCTGCTTTTGTCCACCAGAAAGTTGAGTCCCATGCTCACCAACCATGGTATCAAGTCCCTGGATGAAAAGTGCAAAATTAATGATACTGACAAGAAACATCATTTTGCTTCATGAGATAGCAGGTAAGCAATAATAAACCTGAGGTAAATTTTGAATGAATTTTGCAGCATTGGCAAGTTCAGCTGCAGCCCTGATCTCTTCAAGAGTTGCACCATCCTTGCCATATGCAATATTATCTTTGACACTACATGTAAACAGAACAGGTTCCTGGCTGACGAGACCTATTTTCTCTCTAATCCATTTAAGTTGAAATTCTTTGAGGTTAACGCCATCTATATAAACTCCACCAGATTGTGGATCATAAAATCTCTCTATCAGACTGATTATCGTTGATTTTCCGCTTCCACTCTGCCCAACCAAAGCTGCGGTAGAGCCACTCGGGATAAAAAGAGAGAATCCACTCAATATCTCTTCATCAGGTCTGGCTGGATAGCTAAAATATACATTCCTCAACTCAATGTTTCCATGGATATCATCCAATACTCTGCCATTCATATCATATGCATCTATCTCGGACTTTCTGTTGAGAGTCTCAAACATTTTATAAGCTGCAGCTTTACCAGCAGCAAATGCACTCATACAAGGAGAGGCTCTTCCCAAGGACCTGCATGATTTACAAATGGAACAACAAAATACAATATTCATAAGGCAAAATAAATTTATCAAGCAACGTCTATATTAAATTTGTCATACGTATTTATTACTCTCATATGATTGCATTCAGATCAGAACACAATGAAAGAAACTTACATTGAGCCTGTCAATACAGCCATGATGACACTAATAACTTGTCCTCCACTGTATCCTTTTTCCAGAATCATCTTTGCACCAAACCACATAGCCATGCCAAACGTACTGAGAATAACTAGTCTAACTGCACCGATGCCTATTCCACCAGCAACCCCTTCGCGTACACCTGATTTATATGCAGTTTTAAGATGCCTATTGTACTCACTAATTGCTCCTTTCTCTCCACTAAATGATGCAACCTGCAATATTCTGCCTATTAATTAACTTAAGTTAAATTTTTGAACATATAAAGAAACATAAACATACAGTTCTGATTGATCCAATAGTTTGCTCTACTATAGTTGCTGCTTCTGCATAAGAATTTTGTGCGCGAGCTGCCATTTTCGATATCAACAACGAAGACAATGCTCCGAATAGTACAATTACAGGAATAGCAGGTAGCATGGCAAGGGCAAGCAACCACCCTTTGCTAAATGCTATTATAAAACCCCCAAAAAATGCTGCAATTGACTGCAGAAATTTTCCAACCTGCAGAAACCAAGCAGAGCTTAATCGACACGACAAAGAAATAGAACAAACTCCAAGTTGAAATGCATTAATCTCGGAAGAGGTTTAGGTAGTGCAGAAATTACCTTCTCACCCATTGCATCTTGTATAAGAATAGTATCGCCAGACATTCTGCCAACAATCTCTCCTGTACTTGTTTCGATATCAAAGAACGCGATATCTTGTCTGAGTATAGTTTTCAAATAACAACCCCTTATCCTCCTTGCTTGTCTTTCTCCTGTTACCATCCAGCAGCTCACCTCTGCCAAACAACAGCCATAACATTTCTTTAAGCTATAAATTTGAAATACATACAGAAACCAACACGATTTGAAGCATATATCGTACGAAGAAATGATGCTACTGCAGCTCCAATTGCTAAGTAGACAAATTGCAGAGAGACCTATACATATAATATAGTATTAGTTCCAAGAAACAAAAGCACAATTTAAAATCTGAAATGTATAAATTGATGTGTTACCTTGGAAATTACATCAACTATGTTTTGATTAGATTGGTTAGTTCCAAAAGAATCGACCATTCGTCCTAAAAGCAAAGACATAAGAGGCAGAGAAAATCCATTTCCACAGGCACCAATAGTTCCAGCAATCATCAGCAACATGTCAATGGAATCAGCAAACGAAAACAGCTTATAATATGAAACTGTCTTAGCTTTTTCTTTGCTTCCATTTGAGCTATAAATGTCCCCGCAGACCTTGCCATCCCGATTCTCTTCCGTCATCGTATGAATTCCAAGATTTCAACTCAAAAGCTTAACTGAAAATTTATATTCTGCAGTTGCAGAATTCATCACAATTTTAAGCATTAAACAATGTCAGACATACTTGCAGCACAAGTAAACCTCGCTAGGTCATGAGGGCAGGCCTTAGCACATCAAAAGATGAATCAAAAGAGTAATTATTAAGAAGAAATGAAATTTTCTTATAAATCTGAAATGCTTATTTATATATATATATATAATATATATACATAATTTATCAAAGTACCATCAACAGCTATGAGCTATATACAGATGTACATGATTAGTTAAAGAATATCTGTTATGATTTTTTTATAGAAACTACGGTTTGCAAGTCCTTTTTTAATGATTTTTTCAATTTTATGACTCATTCCAAAGTCTTTTTAAAATAAATCAAGTTTCTTACTACTTTAACCAAGATGAATTGCACGACTTCAAGTGTCAACGCAAAAGTTTATTTAAGGAAACAAAAAAATATAAGATGGATTCCTATTTGCATATTAAAATTATCTTTTGTTCAATCATAAATTTCTAAATTAAAATTTGTTAATCAATGCTATATGTTGTTTTCAGGTTTCAGTCACTCTTTATAATCTACTAATAAACTATAGCGTGGAAGTTATATTTACATGATATAATTTTGTTCATTGACTAATGATTAAAGACTGTAAAAATCAATTTTGTAAAATTATCATTGAACTGTGAAGATTATTGTTCAACAAAAAATATATGAAAAATTCGAGTGGCCGTGAATCGTGATCATCTCCAAAGATGCTGCTACCATCAAGTCATGACCAAATCTACAGAACCATTTTTTTTTATTAACAAAATGATTTTATGTATCAGTATCCATGATCAAATTGATGATAAATAAAATATATGTAGTCGCTTGAATTATATTTATAATAAATTAGTCCATAATTAAACAAATGTTATGAAAATTTAAATGTTATTAATACATATTTAACTTTCAGTTTTGGCAATATCGGATAACAATTCAAATACTACAAGAAATACTAGAATTAGCACCAATATGTTTTGCTACTAAAAGGGATAAAATTGTTGTTGATAACTTATTGCAGCAAAAATAAAAATTATGGCATGTTACTGCTAATAAAACGTTATCTTAAATTATTAGTAATAAAAACTAAATTGTTGTTGAAAACATAACAATAACAACATTAGAAATTGTGGCCGAAAATATAATCATGGAAACAACAAAAATTGTTGCTGATGTATGGATCTGTTCTTCAACCCAGATAAAAAAAGACAGCCGAAAAACATTCTGGCTGTGGCGGCGGTGGTGGTGGTGGCCGAAGAACGGTGGGGTGGTGGGTGGTGGTTAGGGTGAAGGGGTTTGGTTGGATATCATTAGGTTAGGTATGATTGGGGGTGTTTTAGGGTATTTTGGGTGTTTTAGTTTTTTAGAATATTTTGATGACGTGGCAGCTGACGTGGTGCAACCAAATATTTTTCTCAGAATGTCAGTAGACTAACAAAAACGGCGTCAGGGGTATTTTCGTCATCGGGGGTTTAGCGAACGTCACCACAAAAATCAAGGGATTTAGTTTTTAAACATCAGAGGGTTTGTTGTAAGATACCCCAAAAGTCAAGGACCGTTGCGGATTATTAGCCCATGTAATTATACTTATATATTCAAGATCTAATACTAAAGAAAATAATCTAATACTAAAGAAAATAATCTAATACTAATGAATTTATTAATGTAGTTCAAATTTTGATTTTTGATATAAAAATAGTGTATTTTAATTTAGATAAATTTTTAATTTATTTAATTTTTAAAACCGGCCGCAACCGTGAACTGGAACCGGCCGGTTCTGAACCGGCGGTTTCGGGCTTCTTAGACTGTTCCGGGCCGGTTCATATTTTTATTGAACCGCCGGGTTCAATCAAAATTATATGTTTCATTTCTACTTCTGAAAACGCTTGTTATTTTTCGGTACCTTCGGTATGGCTGTGTGGTTTGGTGCAAAGGTGATTCTGGTAAAAGGATGCAGTGGAGGATAAGTTATTAGTGTCATATTTGCTATATTGACAGGCTCAATGTAAGCTTCTTTTCATTGTTTTCTCATCTGAATGTAGTCTTATGCTTGCTAATTAAGTGCTTATTATGACAGGAAAAATGAATGTATTGATTAACATCCTTTTCAAATTCTAGTGAGCATTAGAGATTAATTTATTTAATCTATACTCTTATACCTCTTATTAAAAATATTAATATAATAGATTAAATTAAAACGATTTAAATTGATTATTTTTTGAGCAAATTACTCTCGAGCTCTCATATATATTATAATTTACAATTTCGGCTTCTTTCTTTGAAAATCGATTGATATAGTCGTCCACTTTTATTTCCATTAATATTTAATAGTTTTTTTTTTTTTTTTTTTACCAATGGGAGTTGATCCAAGTGGTAAGCGGCTTGGTATCGCTTAAGCAAGGTCTCGGGTTCGAGTCCTTGTGAATGCAGAAAATTCCCACTGGAAGACTCACCCACCATGCCAGGTGCGCGACACGGGTCGGATCCGGATTAGTCAGGGCGAAGCCTTGGAAACCGGATGGGCTTACCAAAAAAAAAAAAAAAATTTTAATAGTTTTTCCCTTTATTTTTTTCGTGTTAGTCAACTAAATTGAATAATTTAACTAAAAACAATTCAATGTAACCCTTAAATTTATTTATTACACAAGTATTTTTTGAGTTAATTGAACGAATTTTATCGTGAATTACAATGTAAACTCTAAAACTCGACAACGTTGGATACCAACTTTTATTTTTCGACAAATCAAAACCCCATTTGTTTTCAATTTCACACCGGATCTTGTTGAACTAATAAAATTTAGGCCAAATGTTGTAAAAAGACCAAACCTTTCATAAAAGTTTCACAAAAGTCCCGACCTTTCAATTTTGTCGATTTTGGCTAAAAACAAATTATTTGGTTTCAGTTGTGGCCAACTCTCAATTTAATTTCAATTTGCCTATGTGGCGCCTATGTGACGCCCATGTGGCATGCCAAATATTGAAAGATTTGGCTTTTGTGAAACCAAATAATCCATTTTTGGCCAAAATTGACAAAATTGAAAGATCAGGACTTTTGTGAAATCAAATAATCAGTTTTTGGCCAAAAGTGACAAAATTAAAAGGTCAGGACTTTTGTGAAACTTTTGTGAAAGGTTTGGCCTTTTTATTACATTTGGTCTATTTTTAAAAGAGATTCTGACATTTTAATTGTTAATTTTACGAATTGAACTACATTATTCAATCCTCAATTTAAATTTATTTTAGGCACATAAATCTTCACTTCTAAACTAAAATACAAAATTAATTTTAGCAAATAATCATTGATGCGCAAAATATTTTTCTTTAAAAAAAAGTTGAAAATTAAAATATAATTATTTTAATTCATAAAATTAATATACCGGAATCTTAAAATAATTTATTAGAAATATATTTTATAAAATGATCGTAATTAAAATATAACATAAATATTTTTTTGTTATAATATTAAAATGTATAATTAAAAATTTAAAAAATTTATAATAATTGGGGAGAGACACTCTCTCCCCAATCATTGGACTAATTAGGGAGAGAGTCTCTCCCCAATCACTTGTCTAAAGCAGCCTACAATGGTGAATTGCGGGTTGCTTTAGATAATTAAGCCAGCTGAATAATTGTTTAATCAGCTGGATTAAACCAGCTCGCAATGGCTTATTGCGGGCTGGTGGATTCTCAGACACAAAAATATAATTTTTATGTTATATGGTACAAAAATAGAAATAGTGATTTGACGGAGACATTTTTTTATCAAAAATCCTATAATAATTGTGTCATGTTATATTTACAACAAGTTAGTATATATCGCAATAGGAAATTTTTTTAATTATTTTTTAATTATTAAAATTTTCATATGATTAATATACAATGTGTACGAATGTCATGATGTAAATAATTGAGCAAATTACTATGACACTCCTCACATTTGATATAATTTACAGTTTAGTCTCTCTTATTTGAAAATTGAACTATATAACCCCTCACTATTGTTTTTGTCAACGATTTACTCCTTCCCGTCCATTTTGGATGTTAGTCAACGAAGTAAACGAAACTATATGGTTCCCCACTTTTATTTTTTTGAACGATTTCACCCCTCACTTTTGTTTTGTCAACGATTTCGTCCCTCAGTTTTGATAATTAATTTACCCATAAGTCCTTTGACTTCGTTGACTAACACTAAAAATGGATGGAGAGACTAAAATGTTGACGAAAAAAAAAGTAAGGGGCCATATAGTTTAGTTTTCAAATAAAAGGAATTAAAGTGTGAATTATATCAAATATGAAGGGCTTCACAGTAATTTGCTCTAAATAATTTTGCGTAATTTACTCGCACAAAGTGGAAATCTATTTTATAGATAGTTTAAAATAGGCCAAATGTTATAAAAAGGTCAAACCTTTCACAAAAGTTCTGACTTTTCAATTTTGTCAATTTTGGCCAAAAATTGATTATTTGGTTTCATAAAAGTCCCGACCTTTCAATTTTGTCAATTTTAGCCAAAAATGGATTATTTGGTTTCACAAAAGTCCTGAACTTTCAATATTTGGCATGCCATAGGCGTCACATAGGCGCCACATACGCAAATTAAAATCAAATTGAGAGTTGGCCACAACTGAAACCAAATAATTTGTTTTTGGCCAAAATCGACAAAATTGAAAGGTCAGGACTTTTGTAAAAATTTTATAAAAGATTTGCCCTTTTTACAATATTTGGCCTTAAATTTATCTTTGCCTGATTTGGAATGCGGTGAAGATGGAATATCATAATAAGAAAAATGTTTTTCATTTCACAAGAAACGACGCTGTTTCATCTTTAAGAACCCTTAAATATCAGTTTTTTGCCCGTTGCATTTGAACCGCCAAAAGAAAAACCCAATTATTTTCGCCATCTGGTTTTCCTTCTAAACCCTAGAAAAGAGAGCAAGTGGAGTTAGTTAGTGAGGGATACAGATTTGAGTTTGTTAATCAATAGGTAGTGAAGAACAGTAAGGAAATAATGGCCTCAATTTCCATGTAATGCTCCCAATAAGGTTTCCATTTGCTCCATACAAATATCAAATTCAGGCCTTGGGGTTTTGAAATTTGATATTTAATGGTTACAGGTTTGTTGTTTGGTTGTTTTGGTGTGTTCTCTTCACTTACTGATAGTGGCGGTGGATAAAATACAAAGGCCAGAGTAAGTTGCAGGTGGATGTGGAGATCAGTTAAGACCTAGGTAGCACGGACACGGATACGGGAAACGGGACACTTGGACACGGCGAAACAGTATAATTTTCCTATATAAAAAAATGAAGTTTCGTGTCCGAAACGTCAAGTGTCCGAAACGTTTCCGAAACGGAAAACGTTGATTGAATGAAGTGTCCGTGCTACCTAGGGTAAGACCCGCCAGCCAGATGAGCTTGGAGGAGATGGTGGAGTCATGTGGTGGTGGAGCTGGAGGCGATGGAGATGGATGTAATCCACATGGCATTGATAATAATCGGAGCATAACACAATTCCCTTGGCCAGGTCAGTTGAGTATTATTGGTTTCTAGTTGTTAACTTTCCGGTTGCAATGATTTTATGACTTAGATAACTAAAAACAAATAAAATTAAACCTAGCATTCGTTTTGTAAGTGAAAGTTACTGATAGTGCACTTTGGTTGACTACATATGGAGTTTCTACAAGTTATACATCTTTAAGATCTAGTGGCTCCATATAAAATGATTTTTAAACAACAAGTATTGCTTAAAAAAACATTTGATTCAGTTTGTCTATAAAAAATTATAACAGTAGTCTTTGACTAGCCATGTGCTTTCATATGAATCTGTTGCCGTCACATTGAGAAATTATATTTTTAAACAGGTATTTCAGATTTATATGAAACCTATCAACATCATTACGCGTCTAACATCCAAGAGCATGTACCTCAAGCTCAACTAGTCTAAAATGTTATGATTCTTTAATTCGGTAAGTGAAATTTAACTTCTTAATAACTCTATTCCATTTATTTTTGTTTTTCTTGCTTTACCATTTGCTGAGAGTCTAATTATTTTTTGTTATATGATAGTTATTATATGTTCCTTTCTGCTTAAAGACAACTGCATTAAGTCATTGACTTTAAAGAAGATATTTTGATTGTTATGTTTTTCATATTTTTATTTCCTAGTTAAGCTTTGGAGTTGAAATACCGGAATTGGCACAATGACGGGAGAGAATAGCAATGACAAGGTCTGTGAGGCTAGCTCAAATGGAAGCAAAGAAAATGAGAAAACGGTTCCATATTATAAGCTCTTTTCTTTTGCTGATTCCATCGATATGTTGCTGATGACTGCCGGTACTATTGGTGCTTTTGGAAACGGAATTTCTTTGCCTCTTTTGCCGTTGCTTTTAGGACGAATGGTCGATTCCTTTGGAAGTAACCAATCCAATAAAAACATAGTTCATATTATTTCTAAGGTAAGAGATACATTTATATATCTCAGATTTTAAGTTGTGCTTTTGTCTTGGATTTGTTTAGGTAATGGACATGTAATGATTTTAATATATATACCTATAGGTATCTTTGCAATTTGTCTACTTAGCAATCGGAGCTGCAGCAGCATCATTTCTTCGTAAGTTCTTTTTTTTTTTTGGGAAAATTTTTGTAAGTTCATTTCATATGCTTTAAATGAGTATTAATTTTTGAGCTCTAATTTTTTTATCTAATTACAATTTGATTACTAAAACCTCAATTTTTTTTAGTGATTAAACTTAAATGTTCGTTTTAGAATGAAAATTCAATCAATTTTGTTGTCACTTCAATATTTTTCGTGTCAGCGATCAATGTTACATAATAAGAGTTTACTAAAAAAAATTATTTCATCTAATGACAAATATATATAAGCTCTAATAAGTTACCAAATCAGTAACATTTGATCGCTGATGTGGCAAAGATTGAAGTTTTAGACGACTATATTAGCGAAATCAATTGAAAATTTCAATCAATTTTGTTGACACTTCAAATTTAAAGAAATGTTATGGCTGTTGTTTGCCAGAGGTGACTTGCTGGATGGTTACAGGAGAAAGACAAGCAACAAGGATAAGAGGTTATTATTTGAAAACTATACTCAGACAAGATATTGCTTTCTTTGATACCGAAATGAGTACCGGAGAGATCATTGGCAGAATGTCTGGCGATACTGTTCTTATACAAGATGCAATGGGTGAGAAGGTGATTTCTGAAGTGCTGATCCTCTTCCAAGTTCGAGAGATTGATGCATTTCATTAAATTTATTCCATTTCTTTGTTGATTCGATTTAGTTCTGCTTGCTTTCTGTAGGTTGGAAAATTTCTGCAGTTAATGGCTGCATTTTTTGGGGGTTTTATTATAGCATTTAGCAAAGGGTGGATGCTTGCCCTTGCCTTGTCACCTGCTATTCCTATAATCGTATTATTTGGTGCAATTTCTTCCATTTGCATATCGAAAATGGCAGCCCGTGGACAAAATTCGTATGCAGAAGCAGCAACTGTAGTAGAGCAAACAATTGGCTCAATCAGAACTGTATGTTACATTGCCAGAGGAAAAGGATGCCTGTAGAATATGTGCTTTAATAAAGAAGATTTAGGTCTCGTTATTACTTCATTTATAGGTAATTTTCATGTTGATCCAGGTTGCATCATTTACCGGAGAAAAACGAGCCATTAATGATTACAACATGCATCTTCAAACTGCATATAAATCAGGTGTGCGAGAAGGCGTTGTAGCTGGAATAGGCTTCGGTGCAGTTGTTCTAGTTATTGTCAGTACCTTTGGCATGGCTGTATGGTTTGGTGCTAAGATGATCTTAGAAAAAGGATATACCGGAGGACAAGTGGTTAGTGTGGTACTTGTGGTGTTGACAAGCTCAATGTAAGTTTCTTCCATTATATTTTGATGTCTTTCGTTCCATTTCTCAAATCCCTAAAAATTTAAAGTCTAGTTTCTGTAATGGACCAAATCCTTAAAATACCGACAATGAGCTCCTATCACAGCTGGAGCTACTGAATCCGCTACTGTGTTTTTGGTACCAACAATTAAGAATTGTTTTTTTCCTACTTGCTACATCAAAAACTAAATCACAAGCTTCTACTGAAAAAACAAGATGTTACGAATTTTTTTATTTGGTTTCATCTTGGTATGTTGGCTCCAACTCAGGCTCAAAAATCACTCGGCTACAAATTAAGGAACACCCAATTGGTACTAAAGTTCTTTTCTCTTCTTGCATTTGTAAATCTGCAGGTCCTTAGGAAGAGCCTCTCCTTCTCTGAGGGCATTTGCTGCCGGTCAAGCAGCAGCTTATAAAATGTTTGAGACTATTAACAGGAAGTCAGAGATAGATGCATATGATACAAATGGAAGAGTATTGGATGATATCCATGGAAATATAGAGTTGAGGGAAGTATATTTTAGATATCCAGCCAGAGCTGATGAGGAGATATTGAGTGGATTCTCTCTTTTTATCCCAAGTGGCTCAACTGCGGCTTTGGTTGGGCAGAGTGGAAGCGGAAAATCAACGATAATAAGTCTGATAGAGAGATTTTATGATCCACAATCTGGTGGAGTTTTTATAGATGGCATTAACCTCAAAGAATTTCAACTTAAATGGATTAGAGAGAAAATTGGTTTAGTCAGCCAGGAACCTGCTCTTTTTACATGTAGTGTCAAGGATAATATTGCATATGGGAAGGATGGTGCAACTCTTGAAGAGATCAGAGCTGCAGTTGAACTGGCCAATGCTGCAAAGTTTATCGAAAAACTTCCTCAGGTTTAATACCGAAGCTTGTTTTATGAATCAAAATGATGTTTTCTACTAAAATTGCTACCGGGGAGTTGATTTTCCAAAAAATGATGTTTTCTTTTAGATCATCAGAGTTGTTGATTTTGCTTTTTTTTTTCATCCAGGGCCTTGACACCATGGTTGGTGAGCATGGAACACAATTTTCTGGTGGACAAAAGCAAAGAATTGCAATTGCAAGAGCAATCTTGAAGAACCCTACAATTTTACTTTTGGATGAAGCTACAAGTGCACTTGATGCAGAATCTGAGCGGATAGTGCAACATGCACTAGACAGGGTCATGAATGATCGGACCACTGTAATTGTTGCCCATCGTTTGACGACTGTAAGAAATGTTGATACCATTATTGTCATTCATCAAGGAAAGATTGTTGAAAAAGGTAACTCTTACAATCAGAGCTATTACACTATGTAGTATCGAATCAGAACGGGAAATAGAGAAATTATATTTTTCATAGAATGGATTATTATTATTGAGTTTTGGAGTTTCACAAGCATTTCTAGAAATACAATTAATATGTCTAAACATAGGATTTGAAAAGTTTCCGTAAATCATAGTCACATATAAAATCTCAACTCGGGATATTGCGCACGTATTTACAAAATGGTCTTTGAATCTTCTGAGGAATCGAAAAACTTCTAAATTTGGATTTCATTATGTGACCATATCAGGTATGACACTCACCTATTCTTCGACTTCTCAGGCACTCATCAGGAACTACTTGAAGATCCTGAGGGGGAATACTCAAAGCTTATACGCTTACAAGAAGTAAACAATGAAACAAAACAAGCAATAGGTGAACTCAATAAATCAGAAATTTCAATTGAATCAATTAGACAATCATCAAGTCAAAGAAGGTTACTGCAATGTTCCTCAAGTAGCTATCATGAATCCCTATCATTTTCCTGCGATTTTCCTTCAGAACACTGTGGTCATGACTTGGAAAAGGATCTAAATGCATTTCCATTGAAAGAACAAATTCCAGAAGTCTCAATCTACAGCCTTGCCTATCTTAACAAACCAGAGCTTCCAATTCTTATAGTTGGTACTATTACTGCAAGTATTAATGGTACAATACTGACAATTTATGGTGTACTAATTTCTAAAGCAATCAAAACATTTTTCAAGCCGCCTCATGAACTGAGAGAGGACTCAAAGTTCTGGGCACTAATGTTTATGACCCTTGGTTTGATAAAATTGGCGGTGCATCCATTGAGATCATACCTATTTTCTATTGCTGGATCGAAGTTAGTCCAGCGGATTCGATCTATTTGTTTTGAGAGGGTAGTTTATATGGAAATTGGCTGGTTTGACGATCAAGAGCATTCAAGCGGTGCAATTGGTGCTAGGCTCTCAGCAGATGCAGCTGCAGTTCAAGTTTTAGTGGGTGATGCTCTAGCTGAATTGGTTCAAAACATTGCAACAATAGTAATAGCAATGATCTTTGCTTTTACTGCAAATTGGCAACTAGCATTCGTTATCCTGGCTATGATCCCAATGATGTGCGTCAATACTTTCCTGCAAGTGAAATCCTTGAAAGGGTTTAGTGCAGATGCAAATGTATGAACTATAATTAGATCTTTCTAAATTTGATCATTTTGAAATAAATCTGAACTGATGGTTTGCAGAAGATTTACGAGGAAGCAAGCCAAGTTGCTAATGATGCGGTCAGAAGTATCAGAACAATTGCTTCTTTTTGTGCTGAGGAGAAAGTGATACAACTATATGGAGAGAAGTGCGAAGGTCCTAAAAGAACAGGACTAAGGATAGGACTGATCAGTGGTGTGGGATTTGGAGTGTCCTCCTTCTTTCTCTTTGTTTTCTATGCAATTAGTTTCTACGTCGGAGCTCTACTAATTGAGGGCAACCACACAACATTTGCAGATGTTTTTCAGGTGAGTAAATCAAATATTTGGCCTATTTTAATTTGATACCAAAACTTAAATATCAAACGTTACCAACAATTTAATGTTTAGTTCAGACAATGGTAGCTCTGTCATATGGCAACCGGGTGAGGTATACTCTTAAATATATTGTCACATCGGTTGCTAGGAATGTGCAAAAACTGAACCAAATTGAATTACTAAATCGAACCAATAAATATGATTTGGTTCGGTTTAATATCATATAGTAAATATTACTCCCTCCGTCCCAATAGAATTGTCCACTTTAACTTTATCACACAGTTTAAGAAAAGCAATCATTGTTTATAGTTTTTGTAAAATTTTCCTTACTTTTCTTATCATACCCCTATTTAATGTAGGGTTCACTTGCAATTTACTTTTATTAGTGGACTTTAAATAGGGGTAATATAGAAAAATTAAGTGTAGTGTTAGTTACTTTTTGAAAGTGGACAAGAGTTTTGGGACAAAAAAAATTCTCAAAGTGGACAACTCTATTGGGACGGAGGGAGTAGTTTTTTTGGGTTTTGTTCGCTTTTTGAAGTAAAAACATTCCAGTTAAGTTACAATCAGAACTGAATAATAAACTCGAACCTAAAATAGTAACCACTCCTACTAGTTTGTTTCGGTTTGATTTGAAACTTTTTAATGTCTTTTAAATTCGTTTCGGTTTGATTAAAAAAATTAATTTGGTTTTGTTGGGTTCAAACCGAATGCACACCTCTATTTTAACAATTTACTCTTAAAATGTGCTGCCACTCGATTGCCATATGAATCTGAAAAATTTGAAATACTAATACAAATTAAAATGTAAAATAGAAGTTCTTTTACCAAATTAAAATGTAGAATACAAACTTGGTACTATTAATTGAAATTTTTAAGTTACAACTAGAGCATTCTTTCAAAGATATGTATAAAGACATCTAAACATTTTGCAAATTGTAGGTTTTCTTTGCATTAACTATGGCAGCAACAGGAATTTCCCACTCAAGTTCCATTGGTGTTGATACAGCCAAAGTTAATGCTGCTGTTGCTTCTGTATTTAGAATAATACACCAAAAATCGATGATTAATCCTAGCGATGAGTCGGGAACAATATTACAAAATGTTAGAGGAGATATTGAGCTTCATTGTATAAGCTTTAAATATCCATCCAGGCCAGATATTCAAATTTTCCAGGACCTCAGCCTGGCTATTCATTCCGGCAAGGTAACCATTTGACAAAAAGAAAAAAATTGCAAATCAATAAGGAATTAGATCTTTTTTCTACTGTTTTTTTCGATTTTCTTCAGACTGTTGCCTTAGTTGGAGAAAGTGGGAGCGGTAAATCGACAGTGATTGCATTGCTGCAAAGATTCTATGATCCAGATTCAGGTCATATCACTCTCGACGGAGTCAAAATCCAGATGCTTCAGCTGAAATGGTTTAGACAGCAGATGGGACTGGTTAGCCAAGAGCCTGTCCTGTTCAACGACACAATCCGCGCCAACATTGCATACGGAAAGGAAGGAAATGTGAGCGAGGCAGAAATTATTGCTGCAGCAGAGTTGGCCAATGCCCACAAATTCATTAGTAGCTTACAACAGGTAATAAAATCACACAAAGAACACATCTAAATATAATTGTCAATTCAAATGCAAGTTTTTCATTTAGCTATATGCAGGGTTATGAAACAATGGTAGGGGAGCGAGGAATTCAACTGTCTGGAGGACAGAAGCAAAGGGTAGCCATAGCTCGAGCCATAGTGAAGTGTCCGAAGATATTACTGCTAGATGAGGCAACGAGTGCATTAGATGTCGAGTCTGAAAGAGTGGTTCAAGATGCATTGGACAGAATCGTTGTGAATAGGACTACAGTTGTCGTCGCTCATCGATTATCGACAATCAAGAATGCAGATGTTATTGCAGTGCTTAGCAATGGATTTATAGTAGAGAAAGGAAGTCACGAGGAACTAATCAACAACAGAGATGGTTTCTATGCATCCTTAGTTGCTCTTCACATGACTGCTAAAACATAACCTTACAATTAGTACAGAAAATAATGTCGGGGAGAGCGAATTTGAAGGAGGGAAATTGTAATCGATAAATTTCTCATAATTTTTTTGTCTTTTTTCAAAGAAATTTGAGTCTCAAATTCATTCCGACCATGACCGCACAGACCCGCTTGTGAGTGGCTCCGCCATTGCTTACAATGTGCCGTGAGCTACACAACAGAAAACATCTCATTTCCTTATGTTCATCATTAAAATGATATGCTCAAACCTAAATAGATAGATATGGTTGTGTAGACATTCAAAGTCGAATTTTTCAAAAATACTGATGGATCTCAATATTCACTAATTGATTCAAATATTTGATTTTCATTTTGTATTGGACAATAAAATTCGGAGGAATTTATAATAAAAGTATGAGCAAATTATTCTGAAGCCCTTTCACATGTCATAATTTACCGTTTAGTTCATCATGTTTGAAAATCAAACGATATGATTCTTCATTTTTATTTTCGTTGATATATTAGTCAGTTCGTTCATTTTTGGTGTTAGTCAAATGAGTCAAACGATTTAGGGGTAGATTAATTTATAAATATGAGGGATGAAATCGTTGACAGAAATCAAAGTGGAGGTCACATTGTTTTTTTTTTGTTTTTTTTAATTAGTTTTTTTGACTCGGTTGACTAACACCAAAAATGGAGTGAATGACTAAATCATTAACGAAAACAAAAGTGAGGGATCATATCGTTTGATTTCCAGACAAAATAGACGAAAGTGTAAATTATGATATATGTGAGGAATCTCATAGTAATTTACTCAAAAAGTATTATGTTTCTAAGAGTAAGCGCAATTTTTTTTTTCTTTTTTTACTTCTAACATGTTTTTTTTAGAAAATTTCATACAATACACTATTTTGTATTTTATTTATGATTTTATATTGCTTTCAAAAGTATTTACAAGTTGTATCTTTCTTATTTATCAAAAATACTTTAATTTTAAAAATAAATTTTTTCATTTTTTACTGATTTATGCTCTGTGTTTTTTTTTATCGTTTTTTACTAGTGTATCTATTGTGGTTTTTTTAGTGTACATAGATGTTTTTATAGTGTATCATTAGGGTATCTTTTGTGTTTTTATAGTGTATACTATATAAATATTGCAAATACACCAGAAAAATATAGATACATCAGAAAAACACCAGAAATACACTATTAATACACCAAAAATACATTATAACATAAATACACCATTAAATACACCATAAATCATTCGTTGTTTACAAAATCAGTAGCATCAATATAAAAAAAGAAACCTATGAACAAAAATAAAATACAAAGATTATATGAACAATAGAAGAATTTTCTAAATAAAAGAATAATAGATCGGCAATGATTTATTTACAAAATATTTCAATCATCACAAAAAATCTAAAAACGATGACGAGAAATTCATAGCACGAACAGAATAGACGAATGGAAAAGCGCGAACGGAAGAGATCGAAGAGACAGGTGAAAAAACGACTGAAATAGGCGAGAAACCCACTGAAAATAGACAAACGGAAGCGTGAACGGAAAAACAAACGGAAGAGACGAACGGTAAAACGACAGGAAGAGACGACCGGGAAAATAAACGGAAAAAAAGAAGAAAAAAAAAGAGAAAAAACGAGAGAAGAGAGTGTGACTATATAAAATTTTAACCTAAAATAAGATAAAACTAGTATATATAGTAGGATATTTTTGTAAATATGTTTGTTACTAATATAGAGTGGAAAATTATGGAAAGATGATGTAAAAAATAGTAAATACTTTTTAAAATAGTATATTTGATAAATAATCTATCCACGATTTTTCTCAAAATTTCTCAGAATTGATTCTTTTTTATGACATATTTCATTTTTTCTTCACAATAAATTCAATTAACTTTCTTTTACAAATTTATTCTCTCTTTTTTTTATATATTTTCTTCATCAATATTTTCTTCTTCATTATCCATATTTCATTATTTATACCTGAAACATAATAAATTTATTAAAATTTATTTTGAAAGATTTCAAAACCATTTTAGTCATTGTTTTGAACGAAGCTTCTTTAAAAAAAAATTAAAAACTGTTCGGAATTGTATCAGAAATTGTTTTAGCAGCTGTTGTAGACACCTATTTTTTAAACAGGTAATAAGTGATAAGGGACTGAAGCGTCTAATGATGATTTTTAGAAAAATCTGTTCGGGTGACGAGCTATAGATTTGCTTGCTGGAATCCAAGCAGGTGTAATGAGTGTGTAGCTGCAAACAGAAAGGATTAAAACGCAATTGGCCATAAATAGTCCATAAAAATCTGAAGAGATTGTAATCTAAGTCCAGAAATTGGACTAATTACAATGTTTTAGAAGTTTATGGACAATTTACAAGTTTTACGGACTAAAATTGACCATGCCTAAACTCATAGGGTCCCAAGAGCTTTTTTTAATACTTTCGGACGCCAAAATAGACTTTTAGCAGCATTTTGCTTAACGATTAAAAAGAATTCCGAATTTAATATTTAAAAAAAAAAGTTTTCTTAACTCTACTTTAAAATCTAAAGCTTTCAACTTCCATTAAAACTGCAACTGGATAAAACTAGATAAACCCTAATTTGCCTCTATAAAAAGGAACTTAAGTCAGCCTGAATGAAGGTGGCACACAAACCCTAGAAAATACCAGCAAAATTCGATCCCCTCCCCTAGATACTAACTTGGCCGAATATTCTATACACCACACACACAAAATCACTCCAAAATTCCAATCATAAACACTAAAGCACGTGTTATTCTCTAAGAACGCGGCACAAGCACAAGATTAAAAGCTGAATTCCGCATCCATTTTGTTAGCAAACGAATCAAGGACTCAAACCGGTAATTCTGAGAACCCTCTATTACATCCCTTTGATTTTCTGCATAATTGATTTTATTGTCATAATTGATTTTAATGTCTTTGCGATGAACCCGAAATAGAAAACATGTTTTAGGTCTGCCCTAATATTTATATTCGATTAAATTTAAAAATAGTGATTTTCTGCACTTAGAAAGCATGTTAGAATTAGGGTTTTTGACAATTTTATGCCCCCTTAAAAATTTATTTCTAGATTTATGTCTATTTTAAAATATTTGATAGATTTGTGGCTGGGCCCACACAACCCGCTATCTCATATAGTGGGCTGGTCCCTCCTCCCCAATGATCGGGGATCTGCCCCCAATCATTGGGGCAGGGCAATAATTGCCCGATTAGTTTTTAAAAAAAAAACTATTATATGTAATAAATTATAATTCAGGGTAGCTATTTTCGGACTAGTTTCGGACACTTTCGAGCATTACTTTTAAAAAAAAATTATAAACAAATATTGTAGGTGACTTTTCAAATTTTGGAAATATCATTTGTAATTAGTGTTTGGACCAGTCTAAGTAACAGTTTTAATTGGTCAAAAAAACTTGATTTAAATATGAAAGTTAAGAAGTTAAGTTTGACGTAAATTTTGGAGATCTTAGAGATGTCGAATAAAGTTCGAGTTTAAATGAAAGTCGTAGACGGTGTTGCGGACTATGAAAATATTGTTTTGAGTTAGAGCTATTTTAATTAAGTGATTTTAATAGTTAAAGTTGTCTAAAAATATAAATTTGGATTAATTGATTAATTTAATACGGATTAACCTCTAGTAGTCCTTGTAAAATATCACTCCGAAAAATAACGTTTAGCTCCATAAAATATCCGTCTACCTCCACAAAATAAACTCCATCAATCTTCAACCAAGTCCGAAAAAACAATTTCGTCGGTTCACCTCTGAATCACTAAAATCCACTAATATTTTTTTTACGATAAAATCCACAACCTATTCTTTTTTTTTATCTATCTTTGTATTTTACCTATTCTAAAATATGTCTTTCTTTTTAAATAGTGAGTGATGAGCTTCAGCACTCACCACATATATATACTAAAAGCAGCCTGCTATATGAGATAGCGGGCTGCTTTTAGTCAAATGATTCCCTGCTATTGTAGGGAATCTTTTGACTTACCAGCTGGTCAGACAGACTGACCAGCTGGTCGGTCAAACGATTCTCTACTGTTGCAGTATATGAGATTGCTCAGACCAGCCCGCTATCTCATATAGCGGGCTGGTCTGCAGCCCGTTATCTCATATAGCGGGCTGGTCTGCAACCGCTATCTCATATAATGGGCTGCATGGACCCAAAAACAAATTCGGAAATATTTTTGAAAAAGGCACAAATTCGGAATTTTTTTAAGGGGTGCACAAAAATGTCAAAAACCTTTAGAATTAACTGTCTTTTTTTGTGTTCGTGGCGTGCTTTTTTCCCATTAAAACCGCCTTAGAAAGCATGATTTAGGATGTTTATTGCTTGTTTAATCATCTTAGATTGATTCTCAGATTATATTTGCTATTTTCATATGCGTTAGATGTCTGTTTGAGCATATTTGCATGAAAAACTGTCGAGAAAATGACCAAAAAACGAATTGATGACCTGCTGCCCAGAACCGCCGCCGCCAGTCGGCGACGTCATTCCCACCGTCACCGAGTTCTTCAGTCCCTGCTTCCCAGATTCCACATTTTGATCCTAGATTTTTAACTTAGATTTCCGGGCTCATTTGAACTCGAAATTAAGCCCAGTTCAAACCCAGAAGCACTGTTTTCAATATATTTTATTTATTTGCATTGTAATGGGCCAGCCCGATGTAAAAAGGACCTCAAAGTCCATCAATGTGCCATAAAGTATAAACCGGGTTCACGAGCCCGAGGCCAGTAAAACCCAGCAACGTCCAGGCCAAGTTCCGGGAGAACCAGAACTCAGAGTGTATCGCGGTTTGAACCAATAGAACCAGATCAATGAGACAGACAACTTTTGTATTCTGACCGAGAACCGGTTCTAGCCAGACCGATGATCAAAACCCGCGCGAGTGCCAGGCACTGAAAGTCAACAAGATTAAAAAGTATTTTGCAACCTTGAATGTATGCCAACTGGCCGTGAGCAATGCCTATAATGTTTACCGCTTTCCAAAAGCATATCAATTAACTGATTAAAGAACTAATCACATAAATTAGTTAAATGCAATTACAACCCATCATCTAGACATCGTAGGACTATCATGAAAAGAGTAGTAACGGTAGTATTGGCTTTTCAAGATCACCAGTTTAGGCTTTGTGCATGTAAAATATTCAGACCATCCATACTTTGCTACTTGTTAAAAACCTCTAAGGTTAAATGTATGCTTATGAGTATCTGCTACTTCATGCGCATGTCTAGTTCAGATCAAGTCATATATGAGTCTATCTGTTTAAAACGCTTTCAGACTTGTTTATTTCCATCTTTTATATCATATGAATGTCATTCAAATGTTGAGATGAGATAATGCAAATATTTCTGGTAAATAAAAATGGTAACCGATAAGTCAAGCATACGAGTCTCGTCTTCTCAAACAGATCTGAGAAGACGAGGTTGTCTTCTCAGATCTGTCTGAGAAGCCGAAATTCTCAGGCCGTCTAAGAAGGTACATTGCTCCTCGAACCTCCAGAATTTTTTTTGAGCAGTGGGGGTTGAGGCATATATACGGGGGAAAATGAGCGATGAATGGGTGGTAGATATTCAAGGTGGTTTTCGGCGAATGTGTGGTGGTGGGTTAGTAGATATCGGTTTGAGGTTTGATTAGATGATTTGAGGTTCAATTAGGTAGTTTTAGATTTGATTTTTTAAAACTTGACCGAATTAGATTTTTTTAAAAAAAATTACACATGATTAGAGGTGTTTGGTCATTTTTTTTGGCCAAAAGGACATTCGTAATTTTGAAATGAAAATTCAGGGGATTTTGTGACCGAAAAGTGAACTCAAGGACATTCATAATGGGAGGCCCTAAAGTCGAAAACGGTGGCCAATTAAAAGTCGTGTAATTCAATGATTCGTGAAATGGCTGAAATGTCTATATATCTTATTAGAAATCATTCATTATATTTTAGGCTTAATCACCAAAAAAACCTTCACCTTTTAGCCCCTTTTCAAATGCACCCTGACGTTGTAATTTTATCAGTTGCACCCTAATTCGCACCTTTGGTTTTCAATTCCACCCTCAAATGCTAGATTGATCTCTTCTCTATTTGAAAAAAATTAAAATAAGTCATCCATTTTTAACTTTTTGTGTAGAAAAGAGTTCAAACAAATACTTTATAGGCTTAATTACTTAAAAAAAACCCCACCTTATAATATTTTTTCGTTTATACCCTGACCTAGGAAAAAATTCATTTGCACCCTTTTTTTGATTTTTCGTTTTCAACTGTACCCCAAAGTATTAAATTGAACTTTTTTCATTTAGAAAAACATATAAAATAGTCCTTCATTTTTTAACCTATATTCTAATTAGATTTTAATGTTATTAATAATACAAAAATACATTCTTCTTTGAAAAATTAACCTTATAATGATAATTTATTTTATATTAATTATCAATAACTTTTTCAAATTAAAAAACGTAAAAATAAATGCCTTTTACTTAAAAAAAACAATTTACGTTAATTTTTTTTAATTTTTTTTTCCCGGATCTCAGGCGAGGAGGAGGAGGAAATCCTCCTCCTCGCCTGAGAAGAGGAGCTGATGCTCCTCTTCTCAGGGAGGAGCAGCAGCTCCTCGCCTGACTTTCAGGTGAGGAGCTGCTGCTCCTCACCTGAGGAGCAACAGCTCCGAGGAGCTGCTGCTCCTCCCTGAGAAGAGGAGCAGCAGCTCCTCTTTTCAGGCGAGGAGGAGGACCTCCTCCTCCTCGCCTGAAATCCGAAAAATTTTAAAAAAAAATATTTTTAAAAAATATTTTTATCGGATTTTTTAGTGGATCCATAAATCAAAAGAGTAAAATAGTGTGTCGGAAGTTTTTTAAATAAAAAATTTTAAAATTATTAATTTTTAGGATTTATTTGAATATTTTTAAAGTTTAAGGATTTTTTTAAATTTTTTCAAATAGAAAAAAGTATAATATAATCCTTCTATTTAATAGTGTTTAATAGTTGCATCCTTTAATTAATTAAATTGTCAAAAAAATAAATTTTGGGGTACAGTTGAAAACGAAAAATCAAAAAAAGGGTACAAATGAATTTTTTCTTACGTCAGGGTATAAACGAAAAAATATTGCAAATGAATTTTTTCTTACGTCAGGGTATAAACGAAAAAATATTGCAAGGTGGGGGTTTTTTAAATAATTAGGCCTACTTTATAAGGGTTTTTATGAATTTTTCCCGAGTGAAAAAGAGTCTAATTTAATTTTGAGGGTGGAATTGAAATTCAAAAGTGCAAATTAGAGTGCAAACTGACAAAATTACAACGTCAGAATGCAACTGAAAAGAGGCTAAAAGGTGGATTTTTTTTATGATTAAACCTATATTTTATTAACCTTGGTTGACAAATTCTTTGTAAAAATATAAATTTATAAAATTAATAACATATTTATTTCATCAAAAAAATTGTCATATTAGATTTACAGTTTTTTAATATAATAACAATTCTTACTTTTTCAAAAATGTCCGATCACATTTGACAAAAATTTGGACTACAAATGTCTATTTTTAGTTAATTTTTATTTTTAAATTGAGAAGAATGAAATATAAATACAATTACCTAAATTTTTCAATTTTAATATTACATTTTTGCAATTTAACTGTTTGGTTATGCATCTCTAAACTATATTTATAAAATTATTTTAAAATAATATTCATGGTTCTAATAATATTGTAACAAACTATTAAAACCTAATTTCCATCTAAACCGTACTAAAAATAAAATTTCCAAGCAAAACCAATTTATGGTACAGTTCCAAAAATTTCATTTAAAAAATCCCCAACATTTAATACGATTGGGAAGATTTATCAATCCCCAAACTCCATCAAAGTGTGCACATCCCTAAATCTAACAATATTTTGTCAAAAAAATTCTAACTCTTTCGATAAAATATACGAAATTGCAGATTTTAATTTTAAACAAAGAATCATCAATTCACCATTCAACTTGACACAAATTATCAAAGAAATCTTTTTCAACAAAAATGGTCAAAAACTCAATTAATAATAAATTGAATAATATCTTACACAATTGCGCTTCCTGCTGATCAAGGAAGATACGCTACCAGCTTAGCAAGAAATCTGAAAGAAAAAAAAAACTTCCGTAACGGATAATTCAGATTTCTTGCTAAGCGAGAAGCGAATCTTCAAATTCAGTACTCTTTGCTAAGATTCATAAGACTTGCATTGCATACTTAAATCAAATAAAAATAAATTAATTTTTGATCTAATAATATAATGAGATTAGTCTCAGACATCCAAGGAAGGAAAAAGCAGCATAAACTCTCAAGCCCGGCGAGGCGAAAGCTCTTAGGCGGCCACTGCGAATGTTTTGAGAAACAAGCCTTTGGATTATCATCATCAACATTTTCAAACAAAATAATTAAAAACCCTAATCTTGAAATCAATTAAAGATAAAAATCAACAAAATTAAAGCATAATTATTCCACCTATTAATGATCAGCAAGAAACTAAAATAAATAAATTTGCTGACAAAGTGATGGATGGATTTGAGTTAAATATGAGGGGCTTCTTCATCCCTAAAGCACTCTGAAATTGTGCCATAGGAGTTGAGGTTTAGTCCCCATTTCTATAATCAAATGTAATCTAATCAGGAAAATTAATAGTTGCAGAGCAAAACAAATTAGAAACAGTGATGAATAAAAGAGAGGTTTCAAAAATGGCGACTGAAGAGTAAAAAAGAGGGGGGGCGGCATATATAGGAACGGATTAGGGTTTTGAAAGAATACCTAGATTTTGTGTAATCGACGGTTGTGATTTAGTTGGTGGAAGTGGAACAATCTATCTCTTGTTTTCTACTATTACGTTAAGCTTAAACCTCTGTTTTAAAAACTGAACCGGTGAAGCTATCGACAATTAAACCGGTTCAACTAAATTTTTTTAAAAAAATAAAATAAAATTAGCGGTAAATTTGTCTGTTGGTGCTAAAATTAGCGATAAATTTGATAGCAATTCAACTGGTTCGTTTGGTTTGTCCAGTTCAATTCGGTCTAAACCGGTTTAACCGATTTTTTAGTTTTTTGTATTATTTTTTTAAACATCATAAATTTCATATTTTATTGTTTAATAATTCATATTTTTTCTGATTGTATATAATGCTTTAATACTCCTTTCATTCTTGATGGAGTCTGCTTTCTGATTCGGTGAAATTAATCTGAAAAACAGGATAGAGGCTAACCGGACGGTGCTTGTCCGGTTAACTCTCCGATGCTAAAGTCAGTGTTGAGTTTTGAGCAGCGTTTTTAGTATATCAATTTAATTGTGTGTTTAGGCAATTTCTTATAGACTTGGAATAGAAAAGTGAATCCTATTTAGTAGGGTTTGACTCTGATTAGGAGTACGATTCCTTATTCAGATAAAAATCCTATTTGGAAATATCTTCCTAAATAGTCTCGTCTTCCTAAGTTATAGTTTATATTTTTAAGTTGAAGTTTGTATTCAAATAGAAAGGATCTTCGAAAATCCTTGTAATTTTGGTAGTGTGGCCGAATCCTTAGGTCGACGCGCTTTGTACGAGTCCTCAAGAGATTCGGTATTATCCTTGTGGATTGAGGTTATATTCCAGTCGAGGCGGATTTTATAGATTCGACCGCCGGTTTCGCCTGGCTAATCCCTTTGGGCGGGAGTCCGATATCGTTTAAGGATGGATCTTGTACGACTCGGCTCCATAGTACTTATAATAGGATTCGATATCCAACACTTATGAATTATTATAAATTATTAAATATCTTACAAATTAATTATTTTTATTATTGACGATGTTTGGTCATCAGTGTCTAAAGAGGCGGCGTGTGGCCGCTACATTCTCAATTTTAGATTTGTTACAAAATAATTTTAAAGATAATTATTTTAATTTAAAATAATTATAATTACAAATTCAATAAAATTTTATTTAATAAATTATTAAAAGATGTATGATAATGTAATGTATGTTTTTTATTTAAAATTGGATTAATTTTACATAAAATATTGTTATATTAGATTTATATATTAATTATTTTATAATTGTGAGCGGAGTGGGGTTCAGAGCCGCTCGCCCATGCTTATGGCTGACTTCGGATCTAGCAAGGTTTGAAAATGGAATCGGCACCTAATTCAACTAAGAAATACCTTTTATACTGATTGGATAATCTTTCTCGCCTATGGGTAAGATTATCGTACGCCAGACAAAAGACCCATTTCATAAAAATTAGATATAAATATCTAAGCAAATAGGTATTGATGGATTCCGGCATCTCGACGGCATTAATCCTGCAAAACAGTGTAGATGGCTAATCGGACGGTTTGTCCGATTAGCTCTCCGATGCTTAAGTCAGTTTAGGCTTAAGGGAGAATATTTGTATTTATTATTAGTTGTGTGTTTAGGCATACCTCAAGCTCCTTTTATAGTAGTCGAATGTATACCTTGCAGAGTTGTAGTAGGAAAGTGATTCCTATTTAGTAGGGTTTGACCCTGATTAGGAGTGTCCTTCCTTATTCAGACAGGAGTTCTATTTAGGAAGATATTCCTAAACAGTCTCGTCTTCCTAAGTTGGAGGCTATCTTCCTAAGTTGGAATTTGTATCCAAATGGGACAGATACTCCGAATATGCGTAGATCTTGGAGATCTTATCCGAATCCCGGGGTCGACGTGCTTCGTCCGAGTCCTCAGGGATTCGGTCTTTATGATGAATGATGCATTCCAGTCAAGGCGGATCCGGTGGATTCGGTCCTTTGGGCGGGAGTCTGGTGTCGTCTGAGAATAGTTCTCCTGCGACTCGGCTCCATTATAAGTAGAATAGGATTCGGTATCCATCATTAGCCCCCCCGCAAGTGAGCTGAAGTCATGGTATTTTATGCCTTGGAGTATTTCAGCTCTATTTGAGGCGAGTCGTTTTGTATTTCGGTGTTTCTTTTTGCTTCTCGAGCAAGATTCCAGTTTTTCTACTTTTTCGCCATGTGTCGTTCATCTATTCGTTATTTTTTGAAGGTAGGACATGTGTCCATTCATTCTATCTTCCTTTGTCTTTAAACTGTTGTATTTGTTTCATTTTTCATCTCTTACTTTTGGTTGTTCGAAAGTAGCTTTGCCTCATCTTCAATCTTTAATTTTCGTGTTTGATTTCTTCTTTTGGCGAGACTCTTGGCGAATCTCGTTGATTTATTTTGATGCCTTATCTCCGGGTATTCCTTTGTTCATGTTTTGATTGTTTTTATGTTCTTTAAATTTCTTCAATTGTCTTATAATTTCCAATCAATTTTGTGATTCGATCTATCGGCCTTTTGAATTTTATTTGTTTATCCTTTTCCTCTTTGTTGAGATCCTTCTCGGCGATTCTTTATGGCGAAGCTCATTCTCTTGGTGAGACTTATTGTCTTCTTTTTAATATTTTTATAGGCAAAATTCATGTGGCGACTCCTCATCATTTGGCGAAGCTTTTATACTATATGAATCTTCATTAATGGGCGAAGCCCTTGTAGTGGGTGAAGCCCTTGTACTGGGCGAACCCTTATCTTTGGGTGTTCCCTCAGTTTGGGAGAACCTTCTTTTGTGCGCGAAACCTTTTCTTTTTATTTCAGGGTTTTGAACCTTTTTTGTTTAGTACTCGTCCGATTCTTTTTCGTTTTTCCTATGTATTCTTCTTTACTGCTGCATTACTCCTTATTTTCCATTTGTTTTGCTATGTTTGATCTTCGTTGATTGTGATTTTAAGTCGTTTATTCCTCTTTATTCTTGATGTTCATTCTTTTTTTCTTGGTTTTCGGATTTCAACATTTCTGTATTCTTTGTGCTTGTCTTTATCTTCATTACTCGAAGTCTTTTATTCCAGCTGGTGTTTACTCTTTTAATGAGTAATTGTTTCTTCGAGGTAACTCTTCTTGTTTGCAATTATTTTTCATTTTGTTCCTTTTGTTTTCTTCATTGGACAGATATGAGTCCTTCAAGCTCCTCCGCAAATACACTGATCTCATAGGGTATTTATGCCCGTTTTGAGATCAGGTCATTCAATCTATTTCGTCGATTTTCCTTGATTTTAATTCTTTTCGGGTGGACTGCATTCCTTATTAAGATTTGTTCCTCTGATTTGGGCGAGTTGTTTATGATTCGTTGATTTGGGCATGTAGCCTCATTTCTTTTGATTTGAGGGAGTCTCCTTATTTTGGCACTTGGCCTTGTTTTTACCTGAATAATTTAAGACTCGGTATTCTGTTTTGAGATCTTTCGCATTCCTTTTGATTGGCATTTTGACTTTCTTTCGCATTCCTCTTGATTGGCATTTTGCCTTTCTTTCGCATTCCTTTTGATTGGCATTTTGCCTTTCTTTCGCATTCCTCTATTTCTTGGCATTTTCGTCTTTCGCTTTATTTTGCTTTATTTAGTTGATTCGCCTTTCGCTTTATTTTGCTTCGAGTTGATTTTGATCTTTGATATTTCGCTTTTAGAGTTAATCTAAACTCTGTTTTTGGCGTTTTTCTTTTATTTTTAGAGTAAATCTAAACTCTGGTTTTTGGGCGTTTTGCCTTTATTTTAGAGTAAATCTATACTCTAGTTTTTTTGGGCGTTTCGCCTTTATTTTAGAGTAAATCTATACTCTGGTTTTTCGGCGTTTCGCCTTTATTTATTCTGATTCCTGTTTGCTTTGCTGCGTTGTAGGAATTAAAGATAGTTCGCACCATTGGGTATGACAAACGTCTATACTTGACAATGGGCGATTCGCACCGTCGGGTATGACAAAAGATCTATACTTAGCGACGGGCGATTGACACCATCGGGTATGACCAAAAGTCTATACTTGATGATAGGCCTTTTGACTTCTATCTTATTCATCCTTCTTTCCCTCTTGGGGTTTTCTTCAAGGTTCAGACGAATTTATCTTCTTTGTCCCTCTTGGGGTTTTCCTTTGGATGAGTCTTCTTTGGATGACTCATTTTTGTCGAGCTTTATTTTCTTTTTTGTTGTTTTCTTGGTTTACTCTTTTTGACCGAACCTTATTAAGACGAGTCTCTTCTTGTTTAAGCTTTGGCTTATTCTTTTTTGGCGGAGCCTTCTTTGTTTATTCATTCGTTTTTCCCGAGGTCTTTTCCTTCATTTTTACATCGCTTGGTTCTTCATGATCTCAAGTGGTGTTCTCTTTATTGATTTCTTTCTCCATTATTGTTATGGGTAAAATTCATTTGATTTCTTGTTTCTTCTCTTCTTTCGGCCTTTATATTTATTTTTTCTTTTCTTGCCACCGATTTCTATTATGCTTTCTATATTCTTTTACTCCTTGTAGGAGTTCTGTTGCCACCAACTCTCGCTTTATTTCCTTTTTCTGGATTTTTCTTTATTTTTGTAATTATTAGATCTGAGTTATTTGCTTCCGCTAATTGTTTGTCTTTTTTTTTCTTTTCTTGATCGTATTCTTCGTGGAATTTGTATCTCTTCCTTCAAGCTCCCCCACAAATACACCGATCTTAATGGGTATTTATGCCCGTTTTTCAGATCATGTCTCCGTCTTTCGCCTCTTGGGCCGTTTTCGTTCTTCCTTTTATTGCGTTGATAGGGGTGAGCACTTCAGTTTCACGTCGTCCAGGTCGAGTTCTTCAGTTTTGATGTTCTTTATTGTCTTGACTATATTTTCTTCCATAACTTCTTCCGCTGTATATGTGGTTTTGCCCGATGTGCAAATTCAGAGGATTTGCCTTTGTCTTCCTAATTTTTCTTTTTGGATCGACTCTGTGGGCTCTTTTTACTTTTGCTCTTTCCTTTCTTTTGCTTTTCTTGGAGTATTTTCCCTTCATTTCTCTCTTCTTAAATTTGGTCTGCTCATGGCTTCGTTTTAGTTTTCACCGTTTCTGATGGTATCTCTATGATCTTTTGGTATTGTCTTTGTTTTCCTCATTCCTTCCGTTTTTCTCGTTTGCTTCGTTGTTTCTAGGGGTATTACGCCCTTCTTTTTTATTTTTTCAGTGGTGTTTCCTCTTTTGATATCTTGTTTTTAGGGTATTACACCCTTCTTCTTTATTTTTCCAGTGGTTTTTCCTCTATTGATTTCTTCTTCGCTATTTTTTCTTCTAGGTCGCCATTCGTTGCGTATGTGATTTTGCTTTGGGATGGGGATTCAGAGGACTCTCCTTCTTCTTTCTGATATTTTTCTTTTGCTTCGGACTGGAACTTCTTCCTCATCTACATGCTTGTGTCGCTTTTAATTTTGATTTTTGCCTCTAGGGCGAGTTCTTCCATCGCCTTCTGAGATATTTTGTCTTTTGGTCCTTGGGTCATTTCTGCAGTTTTTATTTTTGCTTCTAGGACGATTTCTTCCTTTGACTTCTAGGACATCTTAACCTTCGGTTCTTAGACCATTTCTTCAATTTTTTGTTTTCGTCTCTGATTTCTCTCAGGCTTCGCCTCTCGGGCTACTTCGCTCTTTGCCTCTCGGGCGTTGTTCGCCTAGTTTTCGAGATTTGTTCCTTTTATTCTTTTTGGTGTTCTTTTTGATTTTTCCTTTTTGGCCTATCCTTATTTGGCCGAGTCTCTTCTTAATTAAGCCATATTTGGCTTTTCATATATATATATATATATATATATATATATATATATATATATATATAGCCAGAAAAATATCTTGGCATATAATATATTTATTGAATTTTAAATCAAAGGCATAATATATTTGAAGTCATATAAAAGTGTGAGTTAAACTAAAATAAACTAAGTTTATTATATAGTTTTCTTTGATTTTGAAACCAAAATCAATAACCAAATTTTAATATATAGCATGCGAAATTTCACGATATATGAAAAAGTTCATCATGCATTATTCCAACGAAAAAAAAAAGCATTGAACTTAATTTAATATAATATAAAGTATATGAAAACTTATCGTGATTTAACTCCCGTTGATAATAAGATAATATCTCCAATTCGTCAATTTTGATGTAATTTTGGTGATGCCAAAAAATCCTTTGTCGTGATGCAGTGTTGGACTTTTTTCTAAACTTTCTAGAAAAATTGCTTCTCCGTGATGGTATTTCGAGCGAGATATAACTGTCTCAAGCAAAACACCGTTTCACCCATTAATCTGACGTGCTTCAAAAGTTTAAAGTGGCCATTCCAATTCTTTAATCATGGAACTTCATTGCCTTTTTAATTTGGCAATTACCGTGGGACTTGCGTGCTACACTTAATTACTTGCCTTTTACTTTGGATTTGGCCATGTGACCTGCCTGCTTCATATTCATCAAATCCTTTTGTTCTCCTGCTTCCTATATCTTGGCCACCAATTTGATTCTTTTAACCTGTGTGCTTCCTCTTTTTTTTCTTTCTTTTAATCTGGTTAATTTTTTCAGCCAACCAGTTATATTTAATCAACGATAATGCTCAGTATTTTTCACCTCTTCTGATTTAGCAGATCCATTAAATCTGTTTATTTTCTTTTAGAATTAATCTCGTCAGATGCTATCCTTCAATGAAAATTTATTTGAGTTCGAGAAAAGCTCCTTTGATTTTAAAGTTGTTGAGCTTTTCCCACAGACGGCGCCAATTGATGGATTCCGGCATCTTGACGGCATTAATCCTGCAAAACAGTGTAGATGGCTAATCGGACGGTTTGTCCGATTAGCTCTCCGATGCTTAAGTCAGTTTAGGCTTAAAAGAAAGTATTTGTATTTATTATTAGTTGTGTGTTTAGGCATACCTCAAGCTCCTTTTATAGTAGTCGAATGTATACCTTGCAGAGTTGTAGTAGGAAAGTGATTCCTATTTAGTAGGGTTTGACCCTGATTAGGAGTGTCCTTCCTTATTCAGACAGGAGTTCTATTTAGGAAGATATTCCTAAACAGTCTCGTCTTCCTAAGTTGGAGGCTATCTTCCTAAGTTGGAATTTGTATCCAAATGGGACAGATACTCCGAATATGCGTAGATCTTGGAGATCTTATCCGAATCCCGGGGTCGACGTGCTTCGTCCGAGTCCTCAGGGATTCGGTCTTTATGATGAATGATGCATTCCAGTCAAGGCGGATCCGGTGGATTCGGTCCTTTGGGCGGGAGTCTGGTGTCGTCTGAGAATAGTTCTCCTGCGACTCGGCTCCATTATAAGTAGAATAGGATTCGGTATCCATCAGGTATTAAGGGAGGGATTAATGATGGACTCTCATTAATCCCACATCGCTAAAAGAAGACAGAGTCCGCTTAAGAGCCTATAAATACAAAGCCCCAGGCCACTCCTAAGGGTACGTAGTACTGCTTACTAGTCAATATATTTTATATATCCCCATTACAAACTTTAGCATCAAAGTAGACCCGGGCCTGAGCCAAAGATCCATCTTCTAATACAGGAACGTTGCGGGTATACGGAGCTGACTCATAAACGTTCTTGGATCCATCAGTTACATTAGTGAAAAATTCAGGAAAGTGACAAAATCACATTTGATGAGATGAAATGGAACATGCATTTTTCGCTAGAACATGCGCTGTCTGATTTGCAGATCGTCTCACGAAATAAAATAAAACATTACATACCTGCTTTGTTAAACTCAAACAATCCTCAATTAGAAAGTCATAATCAACTAGATTCAGATTTCTAATTTCTAAAATCACCTCCATGGTATCTGATTTGATAATGACTTTGTTATACCCTTTAGCTAACTTAAAACTTCACGAATACCAATTAACTAGGCAATTCTCGACAAGTAGTTACCTTGAATCTTCAAATGCCTCGTCTGAACCAGAGCACCTTGCCAGTCCCGTACTACAATTCCAATAGTTATCTCCTCTTGCCTTGAAAATATGGTTGCGTTGACGTTGGCTTTAAGTAAACCTTGCGAGAGAGAAATCCATCATATTTGTCCGTCTTTCGTCAACAAACCTGCTCTCTTGATTTGACCAGAAGACGCTCGAGACACATTCCAGGCAGCAAGGTGTGAACAAACACTTGACGGAATTGCAGCCAAAAACCCCACTATCTTCTTCCAAATTGAGTTATTTCTATTCTACCATTGATACCGATAGGTATAGGTTACCAAAGACATGTCCTTATCGTACAATCCCCTCAACTAGCAAGTAACCTAGTCAACAAAACTCCAATTTCATGCAAATTCTGGCACTGCATGTAACAACCTTCCAACACTCAACAACCACCGGGCACGAGTAAAAAAGAAGGTCAACTCTATCAACTTTGGCTTCACAAACTAAGCATTACTCATTAATGAAGACTCTCATTTTTGCCAAAGCATTTGAAGTTGGAAGATAGCCGGAACAGGAACGCCAAATAAAATTATGGATATATAGCAACATTGATAACTTCCAAATTTGGTTACATAATACACTAGGTTACACCTCCAGCTCACCACAAACAGCTATGCAACAACTCTTTACAGAAAAATCACCCTTCGGTTCAAAGATCCACCGCTAGCCATCCTCAATATTTCGGTTTCTTAAAGGATACTAAAAATATTATCCGCATCAATATTCGAAAACACCTTTCTCACCAATCCTATATCCCATACATTGTCCTCCACCTCAAATAGATTATTCACAATAGCATGAACTAAACTCTCCGGCCTAGGGGTATTATTAGCCAGGGACAACTCCAAACTAGTGCATGTCCGAAACTATTTGTCAATTTGTGGAGAAAGAGAGCAAAATTGTAGTTTCTGCATAGTTGAGATATGATTGATGTAAGTTTGCCAATAAAAATATAAAATCCAGTGCAACAGCAGAGCATTTCAGAGAATCTATGTCACAAACACAATTCTACCTCAATTCCTCTTTATTTATCAACACACTGGGCCTCGAAATCCAAAAAAAGAAATAAAAAATTTATATTTCACTTGAATAAAACCTTGAATTCTCTGCATATAAAATAAATAAATAAAGAAAGTTCCCACAACCTCATCATTTCCTTACAGCTCACTCACCCATTTGAAGTTGAACCCAAGAACCGCCTCTCTGTTACTTTTTCTTTTTCTTTCTCTAAAGCAATGATCTTCAACTTCTCCTGCTGCTTCAAGTTTGTAATATTCTACTCTCTTTTACTTTCCCATCTTCTTCTTCTTCAAACTCTTTACTAATCAATGGCTAAGCTTGTCTATCAAGCGTGGAAGGCTCGCAATGTAAGTTCATTTCTCAGTCATTTTATGGTCATGGGTTCTGTTTTTGTTTGATGAAATTGCTGGTTTGTGTTCTGAGATTGGTGGGTTGTTTTTCTTGTTGGTTTTTGTAGCTTAAATTCTTCAGCTTTTAGTTGTTTCATGGTTTATCTTTAACTTTGACTCACCTTAGATATGATGCTGCATATAATTTATTAGCAATGACAATAAAAGGAAAATGATAATTAAAGGAAATTCTTTATTACATCTCCCTATCTTAAATTAAGAATTTAAATTTAAGTTTGACACTAATTCTTTCTTGATGGAAGTTTTGTCAAAGAGGGCCATTTATAGGTTACCTTATGCTGAGCTTTTTGAATGACTAAAACCAAAAAAATGGTCACCATCTAGGTAGCGCGGACACGAGGAACCGAACACTTTTCGTGTCGAAACGTCAAGTTTCCGAAATGTTTACACGGGACATGTTAGATTGAATGAAGTGTCTGTGCTGCGTAGGTCACCATGAATTGGTTATTGGTTGTTCATCTTATGAGTATAAATACTTTATTGTGGTTGTACAGTTTTATGGGAAGGAATAATTTCATTTGGGGAAATGGGTAGGGGTGTTTAGTATCCTGTTGTTTTAATATTTTCAATTGATCTTGTCGAGTTCTTCTCTATAAAAGATAGCAATTTGTCAATTGTGTTCATTGTTTGGTATGTTGTCTCTAAATATTCTTGTTTTTATGTAATTCATCATGCAGATATTCCTCTTTAATGGCAGGCTTATTTTTGGCCCAGATGCTAAGTCTCTAGTTGTTACCGTATTGCTTATAGTGGTTCCGGTTGTTGTCTTCTGTACAAATGTCACGAAGAACCTCCTCCATGGATTGTCAGCATATAATGCAGGCTATATAATTCTGACAGTAGTAATTCTATTCACAATCTTGGTTAGTCCTGCTGATCCTGCTTCTGTAGTCCTGTGTTGTTTTTACATAATGCTGGAATGTTTTTTTTAAAAACGGAGGAATAGGTTCTTGAGAGGTCGCATGCTGGCATTGTCATTTGTGGATGTAGAATAACTGGATATTGATTTGCTATGTTCTACGGTGACGAAAATACTGAAACAGAAAACAGTGAAATGGAAAATAACGAATGTGGCACTTTTTCAAGAATAAGTTATGGAAACAAAACGTAGGATTTGACGAGTTTTTGTGCGACACAAGTGATATGAGAAATGCAGTTAATATAGCTTAATCGATATATAGACAGAACTTTATATTAGGTTGCTTGATATTTCACCTGTGTTCCTAACATCTTGTAAAAGTCATGGATCTGTAATCCAGCATTTATGTTTTCTGTATTCATTTTCTTTTTTGTTGCCAACCTAATTTTCTATCCTGTAATTTCCTACAAAATCTTGTCCATTTGTAACCATTTGTTTTCAGTACAGGTACTGGTGTTTCTTTTTCTTACTTCAGCACGAGACCCAGGCATCGTTCCTCGGAATTTGCACCCTCCAGAGGAAGACATCTACGAATCTTCAGCAGCTTCACTTGAAGGTGGGAGACAAACACCAACTCCACGGTTGCCCCGAACAAAAGATGTCCTTGTCAACGGGAAGCTTGTGAAAGTGAAATACTGTGAGACATGCATGTTATACCGCCCACCCCGATGTTCCCATTGCTCTGTATGTGATAACTGTGTGGAGCGGTTTGATCACCATTGTCCTTGGGTTGGCCAGTGCATTGGACTAGTAAGTAGTTTTGTAGATTTGATTTTTCACATTTTTAGATAAAATTGAGTACCTGTATAAGGATCAAGAAAAATCAGTTTACTATTTCTAGTCTAACGAGATAATTTTTCAATTTCAAAACTTTTAATGCCCGTACCCGGAATTCTTCGTCCTGCTCTGTATGCCTCTTTGAAAGCTCTAGTCCAACTGACTGCTATGTATTCTTATATTAATGCAGCGCAACTACCGTTACTTCTTTCTATTTGTTTCTTCATCCGCTCTGCTATGCATCTTTGTCTTTGCAATGTCAGCTGTGAACATAAAACTTCTTATGGACGATTACGGAACTGTCTGGAAGGCAATGAAAGAGTCTCCTGTATCTGTGATACTAATGGGATATTGTTTCTTTTTCCTGTGGTTCGTTGGCGGTCTCACCTGCTTCCATCTCTATCTTATAAGCAGAAACCAGGTCAGGACTACTCTCATGTCATATTGCCAACCTCTTCAACCATTTTCTTATCTATTTTCAGATTAATTAGTAATTTAGTTCCAATAGTACAATGAAAATATAAGTATTGATGTTTTCATTAAACATAATGCTATTTTTGTGAAGTGTTATGTGTTGGTGAAAGACATTAGGTTTTTCATTCCTTGTAGTTCCTATCATTAGTTTTTTTTGTTTTTCAGACCACGTATGAAAATTTTCGTTATGGTGCACGCAATGGGCCGAATGTCTACGACAGGGGATGTCTACTTAATTTCATTGAGGTATTCTGCACCGGGATGAAGCCTTCAAGAAACGATTTTCGTGCGCATGTACAAGCACTGGCGCCAATGCCATCCATGCGTGTGGCCCGAGAAGTAAACATAGAAGATTCAGATGGATTCCGTCGAGTAAAAGTAGAAGATAATATGGACATGGAAAATGACCTTTCAAAGATATCTGAGCGCCGGAATGTTGAAGCAACTGACAGCATTAGATTCTGATGGGGTCATCAGGAACTGAATTTTCTGTGTTATGGAACTCGAGGGTGCATTGGAAAGAAGATATCATGACTGGTCACAGCAGAGGAGACGTGAGATTTCTGCAAGAGCTGGTATGAAATTACCAAGAATCACCGAGTTCTTTGCGAAATAGTAGAGTTCATTTGATAGAAAAAGTTATACTGCTTAAAAGGAAGAACTTGATCATCATGTTGTTTATAGTAATTGATATCTTTAACAGATGTATACTATGAGGAGCTTAATTGAAGTTCCCATTTAGATATAACCGAGGGATTTGCTCCTTGGTGTCCCTGACGGTTCATGTTAAAGAGTCATTGAATTCATATCTTTGGTTATTGAAGTTGATTCATTTTAAGAGTGGCGCCATGCTATAAAATTAATCTTATGTTGTCATATATAATATAGCACCGCATCAACTCTAAATCGGTTGAAGGTGCATTTGGCAAAAGTCGACATAGTATGTGACACTGTTTTATATTAGAGTGTATTTGGTAAAATAACTAAAATTGCTGATAGATATGAATATCTTGCGAAAATTAAATCGATTCTCATTCTCACATTATTATAAATAATATATATGAAAAGTAATCGTATTTGTATTTCTATTCTCATTTTTACGGTCATTTCTAACCTTCAACCAAAACAAATCCTACATATGATTATTTTGATCTTTGATCATTAATTCGAAACTCAATACTTCCTGTCCCTGTGTATCAAACTTCATGCAGACATGGAGAAACAATACACTACCTCCCAGATGTTATCTTTTGTATCCACTCACTGCTCCACACTAAACTCATTCTTCTGCTTCACCAGATTTCACCTTCCATCATACACTATGAACAGCAACAATGTTTCTGTCAAACACCTCATACATCACTCGTCATGGAGCTTATGCAAATTTCGTTCTTCGCATATTTCTCCTGCTGTAAGGTTCCATTTTCTCCTCATTTCTCTACTGTCCGCTCTGTTGGTCTCTTTCTATGTTCAAGATGAGTGTGGATTTCTGGTCTCCTTCTATTGTTAGATCGTTATGGACAGCACATAATTTGTAGGCTGGTGGAGAGAAAAAGGCCGTCTCGGATAGGATTTGTGGGATCTTGGAGTCTAAGATCCAGCAGAAAACTCAACTGTCAATGAGAATCCGAAACTTCACTCGTTTCTTAACACTACCCATTCTGTCATACCCAATGCCTATCTTGCTGTGCATCAACTTCAAGGCCAACTCTGCATTGCCAGCTTTCCTTAATGCATTAATCAGAACAGTGCGAACATGTCCCGGTATATCTCTGCCCCTATCAACAATCCCATCAGCCAACTTGCATGCCTCCTTTATACGGCCAGCTTTACATAGTACATTGACCATATCGTCAAAGGCCGTCTCAGGAATAACACCCATAGGCGCCATCTCGTCCAAAATTTTACAAGCTCTGGCTACCTTGCCAGATAGACAAAGTCCGGTTGACATAGCCCTGAAAGCAGCTGCAGTCGGTGTGATCCCCTTATCAATCATTGCATCCCACAGCGTTAACGCCTCTTCGTTTCTGTGTTCTCTAAACAATCCGCTTATGAGTATTGTATATGTATAAACTGTCTGATCACAGCCATCCACCTCCATTCTCTTATATAGTGCTAATGCTTCATCAGTCTTACCACCCTTGGTGAGGGCGTGAATAAGGGCATTGTAACAATATGAATCCGGCGGGCATCCTTTCTTTACCATCTCGTCAAAAACTTTCTCAGCTTCATCCACTCTCCCACACTTGCCCAACCCGTCAATAAGACTGGAATAAAACATCGCATTGACGGCCACCCCATTACCATTGCAAAACTCCATATACTCCAGAGCCTCATCGAATCTCCCACTCTTACACAAGCCATGAACAATGACCCCATAAGTAACTTCATCCGGTTCAAACCCCTCCCTTTTCATCCTCTCAAAAAGCAACATCGCCTCTCCCATATTACCACATTTTGCATTCGCGTCAATCAGCGACGTATATATCGCAACATTTGCTTTGCAGCCCTCCGAAATCATATTCTCAAAGACAGTATATCCTTCCACACGTTTCCCGTCTTTACAAAGCCCTCCGATCACTAAACTATACACATGAGGTGGAATTTCAAGACCCTTCTCATCCATTTCATTATAAAGACCTAAACACGAACTGAATTCTCCGTTCGCATAACAAGCCTGAATCAAAGTCATATAAGTAATCTTATCAGGCGCAACATTTCTCAACTCCATAGCTTTAAATTTCTCAAAAGCTTTTTGCGTCTTCCCGACTTCACTATACCCTTTAATCATTATATTATACGAAACAACGTCCGGTCCTATCACGCCATTCTCCATAACCTCAAAAACTCTCTCAGCAGATTCAAAAAACTTAGAACAAACCAAACCATTAAGCAGAAAGTTAAAACTAAACAAACTCGGCTCAATCCCGTTCTCTTTCATCTTCCTCCACACCCATAAAACCTCCTCAACCATCCCCAAATTACCAAAGCTTTTAATCAAAGAATTAGACAAATAAACATTCATCAAAAACCCCATTTCTTTAAACTCATTGAACACCAACTTAACACTATCAACACCACCATTATTAGCCAAAACATCAACCAAAGAAACATAACATTCAAGATTATGAGAGTATTTCTTTTGCTTACCAGCCCAAGAAAAGAACCTCAGTGCAACATCAGGGTTCTTTTGAACCTCGTTTGACCTCAAAACAAACGAAACAAAAGTGGTGGACAACTTGATCAAGAACTTGTCACAAAAAGAAGTTAAATTTGACTCCATATTTGAAGATCCGTCTAAAAGATTAAGGATTTGAGTGAGCCATGGAGAGGGGTGGAGGTTTTGATGGGCTGTTGAGGGTATGTCGGAGAGGTCTATGAATGGGTCTATCCATTCGGGAGGTGGGAGAGACGTGGAAGTGAAAAGCCATCTCAAAGATGGGTTCTTTGAGAGTGGTTTAAATTTGTTGAGTGATGTGATGAGAAGTGGTTTGGAGAAGTGAAGTGTTGCCGATGAAGCAAGCAGAGTGGGAGGGTTTTGCAACACTCTTCTCATTTTCTTTGTCTCTCTGAAATCAGATCATCAAATGCAACCTAGCTATTTGTTTTATATGACTGTTAAATTAACAATCAGTGTATGGTTTGGTTATATGTATGTATTATAGTGGCTTGATAGATGAAGAAACATATAAAGGGAGAAATTTTTGTGTGAACCAAGTTCGCCACGTAGGATTATGAACTATCTACTTATCGAGAGACACGTGTCAATAATAAATGTGATGACCAATTATAACTGGATAGTTCATAATCCTACATGACGAACTTGGTTCAAACAAGAATTTCTCTATACGAGGAGGAAGGTCATGCTTCTAGTTCTAGGTCCTGCCTTAAGATTTTGGTAATATTTTTTCGGGGAAGTATTAACATTTTTTAACCCTATAGTTATATATCCTAGCGCGTTAAATATTTATATTTTTTTTAATTTTTTTATACTCCGCATTAGGGGTGAGCATAGGTCGGTTCGATTTGTTTGGAAGTTTTTTAGTTTTTTCGGTTTGAACGGTTTTCAATTTGGAAATATTCCAATTTAAACCGTTCTTTATTTAACGAAACACCAAAATTTTTTAACCGAGAAACTTCGGTCAGTGCGGTTCAGTCTCCATAATTTTTATCGGTTTGAGTTTTTCGAAGCTCATAAAAAAAGATAAAATAAAGCTTATAATTTTTAATACAAAAATAAAATAAAATTCTTAATTCTTAATCAAAAATTAAATTCAAATTCATAAATTCAAATTACAAATAATTTATAACATAATAAAACAAAAATCTTTATTAACAATTACAAATATTAGGGTCTCTGAGTTAAAAAGTATATATATGTGTGTGTGTGTGTGTGTTTTTTCTACTTAAATGATATAGTTTTAGTATTTTCGGTTGATTCGGTATTTCAGTCGGTTCGATTTATGAAAGTTATAAACCAAATCAAATACCAAACTCCGTACTTTCTCATATTTAACACTGATTCAAACCATCTTGACCGAGAAACCGCACCAAACAATAAATTTCGATTCAATTCGGTCCGATTTTTCAGTTTGGTTCGGTTCTAACTCACCCTATACTATACATATTTTAGTCATTTTTTCTTTTTTCTTCTTCTTCAGTTTATTTGAAAAAAAATTAATAAATCAGCAAATTAATTCAAAATTTTCAGCTTGTAACAATTTAACAAACTGATTTTTCTAATCTATTTATCATTACTTTTTGAAAATTTATTGTCAATTTTAAATTTAATTTTCGATTTGCTCGAATTTTTAACTCGTAATTAAATTGCTTCAAATTTTACTTGAATTCAAATCCAACGATCATAAATTTTTCTAAAAAGAAAAAAACGGTAAACTATTAATTAATTTATCCTAATTAAAATCTATTTAAAAGGTTCCAAACAGTTTTAAAAGGTTTCTAAAACACAGTTTTATTATCGTTTTTAAATAAGTTTGTACAATGGTTTTAAACACTTTACAAACTTCTCAAACAGTTTCAAACTAAACAGCTTCAAACAGTTTACAAAAGTTTTAAACAGTTTACAAAGCTTTCAAACAGTTTATAAAGATTTTAAACAGTTTCCAAACACACAATTTGCAATATTTATCTAAAAACAGTTTCAAATATTTTATAAACGTTTCAAATAGTTTATAAAAGTTTCAAACAGTTTTTAAAAAAAAAACAATTTCAAACAGTTTACAACAATTTCAAAATAGTTTACAAAAGATTCAAATAGTTTATAAAAATTTCAAACAGTTTCGAAAAATAGTTGCAAATATTTTATAAAACAATTATTAGCTATAACAACAGTTTCAAACAGTTTTCAACAACATAATTTGTAACTTTATTGAAAAACAATTTCAAACAGTTTACAAAAGGTTTAAACCGATTACAAGGGCTTCAAACAGTTTTCAACAACATAATTTGCAACTTTATCTAAAACCAATTTCAAACAGTTTACAAAAGGTTTCAAACCGATTACAAGGGTTTCAAACTGTTTATAATTTTTTGAACAATTTATACATCTTTTAAACAATTTTCTAAAAATAGTTTACATTTGTTCTGAAAACAGTTGCAAACAGTTTACAAAAGTTTCAAATAGTTTAAAACAGCTACTAAAAATAGTTTTAAACATTCTATAAAAAATTAAGGCTTAATTGCACGAAAATTCACAAACTTTAGCGTCTTTTGCATATTTAACATGAATTTTCAATTTTGGCAATTTCGGACATAAACTTTCACATTTTTGCAATTAAAACACCGGTTTAATTTTCGATTGCAAAATGCTTATGTGGACATCAGAGCATTGCCACGTGGGAACAGTTACTAACGGTATTATAAAAATATAACATCGAATTTCAAATCAATTAATAATACGAAAATACATATGAACAAGTACTTGATCTGTTCGAAACTAAAGTCCTGAAACATGACATGACTCACGAACAAGTCAATCCAAATGGTCCGACTCGGGAGTGTTCACACTCAACTACATCAGTCGCGACCAATCTCTTAGTCCCAAAGTGTGAGTCCAACCCACTAGATACGGGGCTTAGGTTAAATTTTAATCGAGTTTTCGCTCGTATCGCATCAGACACACTAGACTAACTCAATACTGTTGATCACACAACCAATTGACACCCAATAGGTAGCTAGTTTCTTCGGAGCGTATACTAAAATCTCAGTTCAAAACAATCATTCAAATCATCAAGTCATATAAATGCGATGTATAAAATCATAATATTCATAATATAGAAAATAACTTTTATAATAATACACAAAAGTAAAATGCAACTCACAGAAACCGCTATCCCAAAACCGCACTATCGTCAAGCAATCACGTAGGTTCCATGTGTCATTCAATCTAGTAGTTATTCCAGCTCGTCGGCCTGGTAGCTCGTCGGTACGTCCGTTACTTATCCAAATTACCTGTACGTTTTATTCATAAACACAAGCTTAGTACTAAAATCCTAAGTTATCATCTTAGGTTAGCACGATCTAATTTTCAATACGTCTTTTAACTTTGATCGTGTTCTAATACTTAGTCGAGATACTTGTTATATCTCTTGTTAATAGATTTCCAATCATAGGTTCCTTATATCTCGAAGCCCTAATGGAACACGTCAAGTTCGATATTCAATATTCTTGTTTTCGGGGTCCGTGTTTCCTTTTTAACATCTGACACTCTTAGAATCGGAAAAATAGGTCTTAATGGGACGAGAACGCCCAAACAGGTAGGTCCGTGGGTTGTACGAGCGCACGAGAGGGTGTGTGCGATCGCACACCATGTGTGCGTTCGCACACACAGTGCTTTCGCTCGATCCGGAATCCGCTTTCGGCCGATTCCGACGTGCTCGAACTCAATTCTGACATGCTCCTATCTCATTTTAACACACTCAACTCCAAATTCATCAAAACGATAATGGAAACGTGATTACGATTACTTCAATTCGTCTAAAAATGAAACAGCCCTATGACTTCAATTTCAGCAACTAAAACGGAAATATTACTTTGATTTGAAGCTTGAATAAGATAGAGGATTGAATTCCGAACAAATTGATATAAAGAACGCGTGATTTGGATGAGAAATGGCGAAACTGCGGCCAATCGAAATCGATCGTCAAATTTCTCCTTCACTGCTACTTTTGTTTCCATTCTCTCGATCATTCTTAACTCACATATATACTTTGGCCAAAAGATCATTTTAATCCCTCATTTCTTTAACTTAAACCATTTCTCTTTTAAACTTATCCTTTAAACCAAATAGTTAATTACTCATTTTAACTAAATTACTTACGTATTATTTATATCCAAATAAATAATACTAACCCAAGATTATTATTTTCCGTCTATAATCTTCTACTCCCTCCGTCCCAAAACAATAGTCTATTTTCTCCTTTTCACACAGTTTAAGAAACACAATTAATGCTCTAACTTTTCACAAATTTATCTTCATTTTTCCTATCATACCATTATTAAATGCTATGACTATAGGCTAACAGTAATAAATGATGCACTTTAAATAAGGATAATATGGACAATAAACACTCTAAATTGTGATTTACAAGGAAAGTGGACTATTGTTTTGGGACAAAAAAATAAGAAAAGTGGACTATTGTTTTGGGACGGAGGGAGTAATTTCTATTCTTGAGATTTAACTGGCTAATTTACATTTTGGTCCTTGAACTTTTCAAAATTGCTCTTTAGTCCAAAACACTTCCGCATCCGAATTTTAAACAGTCTCCGATTGACTCGAGACTTTTACCACTATTACTATAAAATATTTTTGCGGACCTTGGCGAAATAATATCCATCACGGGATTTATATTTTATTTTATATTAATTTTCTAACCTTATCCTCAAATCCCGCTAATACGCTTAATAAAAATTTAGTCTAAATCCCCAATAAATTAAATTTAATTTATCGGGATTTACGACACGTGGCGCAACTTAATTTATTTTAAATATTTAGGGTATTACATAGACATATTCGTTTTATATCTCATCTTAACAGTATATGCAATTCACGGGATATGAAAGCTATAAATAATCAGTGATGAAAGCAGTAAACACGTTTGACGCGCATATGACTCGATTTGGACTTACATTTGAGGCAAGTAGCAGGTACTCCTAAACATACATTTAGTCTAAAAAGTTTCTAGCAAATAGCATAAGTCTTGCTGGTCTGGATTGATTACATGCACAAAGTCTAAACCGGATGTGTAAACGTGATTTGATTGATTTTACTAGGTGAGTCTTGAAAAACCTATACAACCGTTTACTATGTTTTCGTGGTAATCCTACGATGTCTAAGTGATGGGCTGGAATTGCATTATTTGGATAATTTATGTGATTAGTCCTTTAACCGGTTAATTGACATGCTTTTGGAAGCGATAAACAATGCAGACATGGTCAGGGGCAGTTTGATATACATATAAGGTTAGGAATACTTTTCAACCTCGTTGACTTTGAGTGTCTTGCACTCGCGCGGGTTTTGACCTTCTGTCTGATTGGAACGGGCTCTCGATCAGACCACAAGAGTTGTGTGTCTCTTCGATTCGGTTCTACTGGTTTGATCCGGGGTCAATTTCGAATTGGGGTTAGCCCGAAATCGTCTCTAGAAGTTGCTATTTTGCTGGGTCTTGTGCTCGTGGGCCTGGTATATACATTATGTTACATTTTAGGACTTCTGAGTCTTATTTACATCGGGCTTATCCCGTTACAATGCAAACACATAAAGTACACGAAAAACAATAAATCTAGATCTAAACAGAATCTAATTCCGAGCTCAAACGAGCCCGAAAACCTAATTTGAAAATCTGGGAGTCGTCTGGAAGATCCGGGAGTCAATCTGGAAACTGGATTCATCAAGAACACGACGCCAAGAGAAGTTGGCGGTGCCGACAGGTTGGAGTGGCGGCGACGCTAGTTGTAGTTGGCGGCAGCGCCAACAGCGATGGCAGCAGGTCCGGGGATTCGCCTTCTGGTCAGTTCTCACTTGTTTCAGCGGTCTGAGTCCTTGGCTCGTTTGCCAATGAAGTGGATGTTGGATCCGGCTTCGAATCTGGTGCTTGCGCTGCGTTCTTGGAGAATTAACATGTACTAGGGTGTTTCAGGGCTGGATTTTTGTGTGTGTGTTGTGATTTTCGAGTTTGCTACACCAAGATGGTGGCCTAATTTTCTGTCTGTCTATCTGTTTAGGGTCTGTGTGCCACCGTTTGCTAGGCTGATTAAGGGTTCTATTTATAGTGGTTAGGGGTGACCTAGGGTTAGTTAGAGGTTAAGTTGATTTTAAATTCTCTTAGTTAGAGTTTTAGATATACAACAATAGTCAAATAGTGTTAAGTGATCGATTATTAGGATTAGATTTAGATTAATTACCTTAGGTTTTTACTTTTTAAATTCGTATTAAATAATTAATTAAGTGATAAATATGTCTAAAAGTATTATTTGGTGCCCGAAACTATTAAAAACGAGTCTTGAAACCCTATGGATTTGAGTGTGGTCAATTTCAGTTCATAAAACTTGCAAATTTTGGACATAAACTACTAAAATATGGCAATTAGGCCAATTTCTAGACTTAAATTATATTTTTTTTGGATTTTTATGAGCTATTTACGCGTAATTACGTTTTAATCCTCCAAGTTTGCAACTGTGCACAAATTACGCCTGCTTAGATTCCAGCAAGTAAATCGATAACTCGTCATCCGGATGGTAAATCACCATTAGACGCTTCAGTTTCTTATCACTTTTTACTTGTCCGAAAAATAGGTGTCTCCAATAATACATTCAATGCTAAAAACAACATTACCACATCCCATTATAACAGTTTAAACATTCAAAATTAAGAATTAAATTGAATTTTATTTTTAAAAAAAATACAATATTAATTCTTATTTATACATATGAAAAATGTAAATTAAATGGTTAAATTAGGCTTTATTTTTATCTAATTAAGTTTTGATGACTTAATTGATTAACTCTAAAACAGAAAGGAAAAATTTAAATGTTAACGGAAACAAATATGAAAAACGGTATCGTTTGATTCAAACAAAGAAAACGAAAGTGTAAATTATAATACATACGTGAACCTAAAAGTAATTTGTTAAACAATCGTATTTTAGCCAGAGTTCATTGGATCAACCCGACCCGAACCATATCATAGGTTTCTTGTTAGTGTAGGTTTCGTCTTCTTTATAACAAAACAAAAAGACGACTCTCTCAGAATTTAAGTAAAAAAATCAATTTCTCTCATCATTCTCTAGCGATTTCTGGGATTTTCAGAATGGTATTTAACATTATCACTTTTTATAAGTTAGATCTATTCAATTACGTTCATATATCTTAATGATTGATTTCACTTTGTTTTGAATGAAATGGAAAATCAGACGAATTTAGAGTCCGCAATCGATCAGTTACAGAATGTAGAGAAGCAGATGAGGCTCGCCGGTGACGTTGCCGGAACCAAAAAATCCGTCACCGAGATTCTTCAACTCTGTTTCGAAGCTAAAGACTGGAAGCTACTTAATGACCAAATTCTCCTTCTCTCCAAGAAACGCGGTCAACTCAAGCAGGTAATTCTATTGTTTTTAGTGTTTGAATGTGATGATTTAGTTCTGGTTATGAATTAGATTGTTTTTGATGATTTTTCTTTGTTACAATTAGGGTTAGGGTTAGGGTTAGGGTTAGATTTGTTAATCTTTTTTCTCTTTAACATACAGGCTGTAACTGCAATGGTCCAGCAAGCAATGCAGTACATTGACCAGACACCGGATCTCGAAACTCGTATTGAACTTATTAAGACACTTAACAATGTCTCTGCTGGAAAGGTGACTTCTTATTGAAGAATTTAGAAGCTTTTTGATTTCAGTTTTTGTGTCTATTTGAATTTCATCGCACATTATGTTTAATGATTTTACGTTACGCCATAGATTTATGTTGAAATTGAGAGAGCGCGGTTGATCAAAACACTAGCCAAGATTAAGGAAAGCCAGGGGCTTATAGCTGAAGCTGCTGATCTCATGCAAGAAGTTGCAGTAAGTTTTGGCATTTCTTTTGCAATTAATCTGATTCCGCTTTCTGTTTCTATACTAGGGAAAAAAGAGTTCAATGCCTATTGAGTTAGCTTCTCCTGTATTTTTTTTGTCTTTTTACGAGCTCTTTGGTATTTTTATATGCAGGTGGAAACTTTTGGTGCTATGGCTAAAACAGAGAAAATTGCCTTCATTCTTGAACAAGTATGTGCTTCTTCTTTCTCCCCTATATTATTATTTAGTACTTAACCATAGTATTTTTCAACGGTATAAGCTTTTTGTTAGTCTAAGGTCTAAATTCTGTCATTCCATGTAAAAGTGATAAAAGCTAAACCTGACTATGATCCTTTACAAGGTCATACGCTGTTAGGGTATAAATATAGTAGTTATTCTTTTAGCAATATTGTTTATTCTTCTAACATATTTGAGGTGCGGTTATGTTGTTAATTCCATGTCAATTTATGTGTGATTTTTTGCAGGTGCGTCTATGCCTGGACCGCCAGGATTATGTCCGTGCCCAAATTTTGTCAAGGAAGATTAGTCCAAGGGTATTTGAGGTTGATCCTTCCAAGGAAAAGAAGAAACCCAAGGAAGGTGATAATCTTGTTGAAGAGGCCCCTGCTGATATACCATCACTGCCAGAGTTAAAGCGGATCTACTATGAATTGATGATACGGTATATGATTTTATTTGTTTCCGGCCGCTCTTGCCTCATCGTCTTGTAAATGATCGTATTGCATAGATTTTTAATATTTAACATCATGAAGATGCTCAATTAGGTTGCAACATTCCTTGGTCATAGCTTTATCCTTGGATGTTGACTTATTCCTCTTAATTGTGGGTCTATTTACTACCATCTCGTTATAGCGATCTAATTTCATACTGCTGATATTGTTTTTCCAATTCGTGTAAACAATATTCATTGTTGTTTTGGGTGAACATCTGGGGGTACTGTTTACTCCTTTGTGGTTCATGTTCAGCCTGCTTTTGTTTACCAAAAATATGATTCAGCATTTGACTTGGAATTGCTTTGACTTTGAGTGAACATTGGGGAATAGTGTGTTATACTTCTTAGTGGTTCATGTTTGGCCTGTTTTTATTCATAAAAAATATGATCCGGCATTTAGTTTGGGTTTTTATTGCTTTGAGTACATTCAGGGATACTGTGTTTCACTTCTCAATGCTTTGTTTTATCATAAATATGATTTGGTGTTCGGCTTGGACTTGTTAGCTTATTGTTGGTTATAGGATGATATACTCGAGATATATTAGAGAAACCATAAATACTTTGATATACAGGTTATTTTTCAGGAAATTTTGTTACTACTTGTTTGAATCAAAGAACACTTACTCCAAACACTTGTGTTTAGCTCCTTTGACATTCATATTGTATCTTGAGTGGAGACAAAGATGCAATTCTTGACATAATTAGCTTGCATATATGCAGTCGCAGCTTACACCTAATATTGCTAGATCTAAATTACTAGGTTAGAAATGGAGTCTCAAGTCGCATTAACTGTTAGAGGTGTTATGAATGTCAGAAAGCAACAGACCGTATCATGTATAAATTAATTTCTCTGATTTACAAAGTCAATGTTTGCATAAATGTACCAATTCGCCACAGTTTGTTATCTCAAGTGTATGCCAAAAGTCTAGTGTTTATACATCACTTATTGCTGTTGAATAGCCACATGCATCCCAGTACTAATTTTGAAAATTCTGGGACTTGTCTTTTGGTTTCAATTTGGAATTTGATCCTTCATAGCTTTCTGTTTTATACAATTTTTATCATTTGTAGCATTGATACTGTGTCTTTAATAGTTTTCATGTTATTTTACCGTCATGGGATTTATGAAGCTTACAATGAGTTAATGTTCATCCATTTAGGTATTACTCCCATGATAATGAATACCTTGAAATATGTCGTTGCTACAAGGCAATATACGAGATCCCTTCTGTTAAGCAAAACCCAAAACAATGGATTCCGGTAAATGCTTCTTCTCAACTTGTGTTCTGGAAAGGTTTTATGGCTTTGAATGCAGTGCTCTGAAATCTATTTTTGTACTTCTGTAGGTTTTGAGGAAAATCTGTTGGTTTCTAGTCCTGGCACCACATGATCCAATGCAGTCAAGCCTTTTGAATTCTACATTGGAAGATAAAAATCTCTCTGAAATTCCAAAGTTTAAGTATGTATGCGTTACTGTCTTCATTACGATTTTGTAAAGTCTAGTTGCAAAGTATTTATTGATTTATATCTTCATTCAATGTTATGTTATAGGTTGCTTTTAAAACAATTGGTAACCATGGAGGTCATCCAATGGACTTCTCTTTGGAATACATTTAAGGATGACTTTGAAAATGAGAAGAACTTGCTTGGAGGCTCTTTGGGTGACAAAGCAGCTGAAGATTTGAAGCAAAGAATAATTGAACATGTAATTTCTTGTGATACGAAATGCTGAACTTTTCTCTACTTTGGTAAATTCCTTTGATTCACTGTTATTTACTTGTAACATGATTGCTGCGTTTCAGAACATCCTTGTTGTTTCGAAGTACTACTCAAGGATTACTGTGAAGAGAATTGCAGAGCTGTTGTGTCTCAGTGTTCAGGTTTGTTTATCCCGATACTTGTTATTTTTGTATTTCGTTTTAGTCAAAATATTTAGTTGTATTGTGTGTGTACATGTAGGCTCATGTGTGCTTCTCTTTTTACTTTCATTCTGTATGGTAATTATACTGTTCAATTTTAAAAAATAAATTTGCAAGGCTCTCTTCCGTAGAGTGATATTTGATTATAGTGGATAGAAGTACTGTTATTGCCATTTGAGTTGTATTGTTCACATTTCACATTTGAATATGACTGGGTTTCCTTTTTAGACTAAGTTAGGAAATCCGGTACGTCTTCAAACAAAAATTGGAGAAATTCCCATTGAATATTTTCCCAGATCTCTTGTTATAAGGCTATGACTGATGGGCATAAGCTATTGTGGGTAACTGATTAGATTTTCTTTTATTTGTGGGTAATTCTAATGGGGTTTTTAATAGAAAACGAGTATCTAATTTTTGTTATTTATCGAAACGGCCCAAAATAGCTTTCTTAAAGTTCCTGTGCTTCATATCTCATAACCATTTGGGCAATTTTTATCTGTCGTCTTCAGTATTGAAGTATTGATGATATCTTACTTCCAATATAGGCATTTACACAATTTCTTGCAAATTCATGTTTGTGATGTTTGGTACTATACTAGTAATGTTATTGTGCTGCCAATTTGTAAGCCTTTGGTTCTATATGCTCCTGTGGGAAGATACAATCTACGCTTTACAGTCTTTTTACCTTTTGTGTTTTCACCAACTGGATATGCAGCCCTAGATCAGCTTAAAGATCCATCTATTCAATTTCTCAATATGGGAATAGAATTCATTTGCATTGAAAATTCTAGACATCAGGTTAGGTAGTTTTTAGTTACTTGCTTAATTTACAGAACTTTTACAACTGTTCTCTTTGTGGATTGGGTTTTGGTTAGAAGGGAAAGAAGGTGCATCACTCTTTTTTGGATTTTACTGCGAGTTTAATAGCACATAAAGTGTATAGTTCTCATTAGTCAGTAGCGAGATAATCTCTTAGTTAATAGGTTCAAATTTTGGAACGAAGTTAAAGAAAAAGAGCATCTGATATTTTTCTCTATCTAGATTTATTCAATGTTCCTTACCTTTATACTATAGTCCTATATAGATTCAAAATATTGTGTTCCATTTAATATAGGAAGCTGAGAAGCACCTCTCAGATATGGTTGTATCCAGAGCTCTGGTGGCAAAGATTGACAGGCCAATGGGGATAGTCTGTTTCCAAGTAGCCAAGGATAGCAATGCCATTCTCAACTCGTGGGCGGTGAACTTGGAGAAGTTACTTGATCTTGTGGAGAAGAGTTGCCACCAAATACACAAAGAAACCATGGTACACAAAGCTGCTCTGAAGGTCTGAAAGGAATGATTGCATCCAGGTACATTTTCTCCTCCATCTCCACCTCTCTTTGTTTCTCTTGAAATTACATTTTGTTGAATCACTGATAATATCAAGACTCTAATTTACAGGTTTGCCAATTTGAGCTTTTTCCGTGATCATGAAATTCTGTGCTGGTTAAGGTTAACCAGGCATGCGTTTGACCAGAAGTTATTATAGCTTTTGCTTTAGTAGAAATAGTGAACTCGATATGCTTCTTAGGACTGAAAGTAAAGATTGTTGTATACTTCTGGCATATAACTCACACCACTGGCTAATGGCAGGAAAACTAAGGGCTTTGTGTTATAGCAGTGGAAATATTGGATCTTCTTAGCAACTTTAAATTTTTCTTTCTTTTTATGCAGCCCTTTACCATTTGTGCTCAGGCTGAGCTATACTTCAATCATCTTTAAATGTTATTGGTTTTCTTGAGGTTCACATTCGCGGCTCGTTTTGCGCAATCTTTTGTGTTGAGCCTTTTGTATTCGGCAGTTAAAGTTCCGGTTGAGTTGATTTTTGTTGCTGCTAGGAGCTAATTAGATGGTTGAAATGAAAAGCTTTGGGGCTGCTGTTAACTGTTGGATTTATGAACACCTCTAACAGCAATGGTTAATAGTTAAAATTTAATAGAATAATTTTATTTACATAGATGTTCACTTGGGAATCTTAAACACTTAACTCTAGTCTCCACTTAGAAATCTTAATCAGAAATTAATTGTTTTACAAATACCAGTAATGTTCCAGGCAATAAAAACCTTACAGTAAAGTTAGGATATTACATCTCCCTTCAATATCAACATGATTCGATCCTAAACCCACAAATACTTTCAAAATTACAATGCCAATGGCTATGGAATCTAAATATCCCAAACAAAATCAAAGTGTTTACATGGTGGTCTATAGTTGAAGGATTACCTACGGCGGAGGCATTAAATTTTAGAATCCAATGTAACCTCTGCTGCCCTCACTGTGGCTCTAAAGAAGATCAGTGAGTGTATACCAGGAAGCATAATGGCAAAAGAAGAAGTAGTCTTAAAACCACAAATGTCCTAGGTCAACTCAATAAGGGAGTGTCTACAACAACCTCTTGATGAAAGTGAAGTAAATTTGGATCAATTGCAACAGGGAGGGTCCTATGATGCAGTTATGCAATGGAATCTATGGAAGCATTGGGCTAAAGTAATTTTTAAAGGCGACGTCATCCAAGTATCTCAATCATTCAAATCGGAAGTCTGTATCAAGGCTTCCTGCTGGGTAGTCTGTATCAAGGCTTCCTGCTGAGTGTCCTATGATGCAGGTACCAATAAGGAGCATAAATTTGGATCAATTGCACGAATTGCACAAAATGGACAAGGAATTATTCTAGGTTCCGAAAAGTTATGCAATGGAATCTATGGAAGCATTGGGCTAAAGTAATTTATAAAGGTGACGTCATCCAAGTATCTCAAGTCTGTATTAAGGCTTCCTGCTAGATATTTGTCAAGATATTTGGCAATTAAAATCGCTCTTTCATAATTACGAAGTCCAATATATTAACCGTTCTAGAAACAGAGTAGTTCACGATTTGGCACAAAAGAATAAAGCTTATTTTCTAAATTTTCTTCAAATTGTACCAAATTTGTAATATTTAAATTTGTCTCTAAAAGGTGGGAAAAATCAATCAAATGCCGCAATTTCATGATCCCTTACAAAATACTAAAATGCCACTGACTCCTCATTTATCTTAGTTATAATTAAGTGTATTTGGATATAATATCATATGAATCTAACTAACTACAAACTATACTCACAATCAAATAATAAAAAGAATCCCCATTACAGCAAAAAATTAATGGCAATAACATGAAAATTGCCATAAAATTACATCCTACTTCAAAATTGACAGTACTAATGTAGGCAAAAGAATATATGAAAGCAAAATCGCGTGCATCAATGGGAGGCAGACTTATGATGGCCGTAATCCGACCATGCTGGTCCCGAGACATCTCCACCACCATCACCGCCACCGCTCTCACCGGTGGAAGTAGTCATGAAGCCACCGGATGTTGGAGATGAAAAAAGCAAAGGATCCAATGAAGAAAAAGTAGAAGCAGCAAAATGAGAAGATCCTGAAGATGAATGAACCATCTGGTCGTATAAACTCCATGGCTGCCTTTGAATATTATAACCACCAACACCTAAAACCAACTCATCAGGATTATGGCTCATAAAATCTCTTTCAGGATTCTGCATACGGCCACGAACAGTTTGATGAGAGTGAGTCATCGTCTGAGTAGTATCCGGAACAGAGAAAAGAGCATCCGAAGAATCAGAAACGGCCAACTGTTGTGAAGTCATAGGATTGGAAGTAGAAGTAGAAGTAACCGGCCTGAGCCTGACATTTTCAGGGAAATTGAGTTTCGCTTTGCTGCCTCTAAATCTAAGGGCAGCTTCATCATAAGCCCTTGCTGCTGCTTCAGCTGTGTCGAAAGTGCCTAACCAAACTCGAGCTGCCTTGACAGGATCCCTTATTTCAGCTGCCCATTTCCCCCACGGTCTCTGCCTTACTCCTCTGTATTTTCTTTTCGGTTCTTCTCTGTAGTTGGTCTCGTTATGCTCGTATATTGGAGTATACGTTGGCTGTGTTGTTGGTATGCTTATGCTAGTTGTTACCATCTTTGAACTCTCTGCAGCTGCTCGAGAAAACAATAATTATAAAACAAAGTTAGATCATTAAAATAATAGTTAGATGAAAAGTACAAGTATAGTTATTAACTATATAAAGCTTGTAATAACATAAAGATGATGTACCTATATCAATTTCAATTTAATTTATAAGAATATTTGAACCGTATTAAACTAAATTAAGCGGTTCGATGGATCATTTTGGTTTGGTTTGGTTTGGTTTGTTATAAAAGAGAACTATTGTATTGAAAAAAAGAGGGTATTATTGAATTGAAATAAAGAGGAAGAAAAAAAAGATAATTACCATTTGAAAGATCATGAAGAAATGGATGTTTATAAAGGTTAGTAAAATCTTCATCAAAATCACGATCATCATCTTCTCGAGCTCGTTTAGCTCCAACGCTCGAAGAAGAACTCGAACAATTATTCGAAAATGTCACGAAATCAGAAGGCACATCCCCGGTAACTACATGAGTTAAAGCAGTAACCATAGCAGACATCTCTTTTTCCCTACTCAAACCGAAAATATTCATCAATGGCTCATTATAAGTCCATTCTCCATCACCAACTTCTCTCTTTTCAGCGCCTTTATCGCTTCGATTCGCCACCTTTTAAAAGCCCGCCTTCGTATACCCAATAACTAAACAGCCAAGAAAATGCAGTAAAAATGAAATTATTATACGTTTCAAGAATCAAGAATGGTGTAAAAGAAGTGTTATATAGGCAGTAAAGTACGCCGCCTTAAACCCAAGAATTGCAGCTTAAGAAAGAAAGGCGGTTATACTTGCTCAATAAGAAGCAAAATTTTGTTTATTATTTATATTTATGGATGAGATTTTTGTTTGAACTGTTTGTTGTTGTTATAGGTTTGCAGCAAGTTGACGGGAAAAGATTAAAAAATAATGTTTAAATATAAGTGTCAAAGTTAAACGTTGAAGTCAAATTTGATTTTGGGTAATGGTTGGTTTCTAGAATGTGAACGGATTTATACACTAGGCTGTGCCTATCCCTCCGTCTTTTGATTTTGGCTTAATTCACCAAAAGGTCCTTATATTTTTTTGATATTTTATATATTTGATATTTTTTTAAAATGTCGTTTAATAGGTCCTTATACTATTTGTTTTTTTTTTGTTATAGGTCCTTTTATTGACGGAAGTTGGAAGTGTATGAAATTGTTGAATAATTAATCATTTCAATGTCAGAAATGACAAAAACTTCCTAATACTTTTAAATTTATATTTATTTAGTTTTTTTAAAAAATATTATTCAATTGGCCTATGTATTTATAGATATTCATTTATCTGATCCCTCCAAAAATTTGATGATATGTCCTATTTTGCAAATATGTCAGAGTTGACTGAACATTTAAATTCGGTCTCGCACGTGTTTCATAGCGGTATTATATACATTTATTTGTTAAAAGATAATCTTAATATTTAAATTAAATTAAAAATAGAAACTAAATAAAAATTATTTTTTTAAAAGAGACTAAATAAAAAGTTTTGAAAGTACATAGGCCTAAAGATAAATTTGACCTTCTATCTGTCTATCTAATAGATGATGATGAAAAATAAAGGAAGCAACACAGAGGTTTCTTACTTGCACTTCAAGTCGGTGTTGAACATGTCGGCCCACTCTAAATCTCACTCTACCTTTAATTGAAGTTGTCAATTATGGAAAACAAATTCATTTTTGGTATTTTAGCACAAAAAAATAATAAGTAAAATAATTATGAAAAAAACAAGTTTTCAATTAAACTAATGAAAAATAATATAAGCAAATAATAAATTAAATTATATTCGGTTTAATATTATAGTTAGTTTTTAATTTTTTAATTCGGTTCGATTTTAGATGTAATTTTTTTAAAAAGATAAATTTTAGTACAAACTGAATGACCAAAAAAGAATCGACCTAAGTGACTATTTTGTTTAGTCTGAAAATTATAATCTTCAAAATTTTAGCTCGATTCAGTTTTAAAAAGAAGCAGGGTTTGATAATGATATTGAGTTTCGGCTTAGTAGAGTGAGTTCTCGTCACAAAAAAAAAACAAATTTTTTAATTCGTTTTGAACCAAATGCAATACTCCTATTGTGAACCGCTAGATTATTATATAGAATATAAACAGACATTTTAAAACGAAAGACTATCAATAAAATATAAAATTATAATAATATAAAATTATAATAATACAGCTTTGATTTTTAAAAAGAATTTAAAAAACAAAAATATAAATATAAATATAAATTTTTATATAATAAAAATAAATTATATATTAGAAGAGTTTTATCTTTTTTATGGGTTCATTGAACAAGATTCAAAATTAGATGCCTTAAAACGAAATATTTATTGGAAGTTCTGTTATTTTGCGGTACTACTAAGTTGATTTCACGCGTAAGGATTAGGATGGGAATTACTATTATGTTCATGTCGACTGATGTGTGAATGTTCAAGTATAAGCACATCTAAATTGCCCTTTTCAATTAATTTATTAATTTGTGGTGTAATATACCACGTGACAAAATTTGTTATACATCTTAATTTTGCAAATTCAAGCTTTGGCCAGGATTTGATTATCTATTTCAAATACATTTTAGACAATTAATGTTAAATTGGAATTATATTGAAATTAGAATAAAAATGAAATTTACTTTCTTTGTTTTTTTGAATAAAAAATTCTTTTAATTAAAAGCTGATTAATCAGCCAGTACATAGAATTTGATAATCGAAGGGACAATGCCCCAACCAATTAGATAATAGATTTTTTATGATTAGAACAACATTTATGCATCTCAATTAAACTAAAGTAGTCGTGTGCTATCAAACTGATAAAATTACAAAGTAAAAAGTCGTCGTTGAAGGCATCTATTACAACCTTTAAAATAAAGGGAACTAGATTAGCTTTATTTGCCATAATAATACAAACTTTAGTCGCACGACTGCTACATACTCAGATGGGTCTGTTTTCCGTGAAGAACAGACCATTTTTTCTTCACCTTCGTGAAGAACATGTCAGGGTGTTCTCCGTGAAGAACAAGGCCGAAAATGTTTTGGCAATAGAAGCGTCGGTGGGTAGGGGGCGATGGCTGGAAAACGGTAGCGGCAGGGGTGGCGGTTAAGGGTTGAATGGTTTGGTTTTATTGGGTGGGTGAGTGGTTTAGGTTTAGTGTGATTGGATTTGATTGGCTTTGACATTTTTTTTAGTTAATTAATAATTTTTAGGAGTATTTTAATCATTTTTTGGATAAAAGGAGTTTAGCAAACGCCGACATTAAACTTACGGATTTTAGTGTTCATTTTTTAAATTTAGGAGGTTCAATGATAGAAGACGCTAAAGTGAAGCGTCATTGATAGATTATTAGCCAGACAATACTCTTTATTTTTAAATCAATTAAGGATGACATTTTTAGGTCAATCAATGATAAAATTGAGTCATTTCGGTTCCTAAACTAGTTCATATTATATGATTTTGTGTTTAAGTGACCTAAAAATAAAAATCATAGATTGATCAAATGTTTAAAAGTTATTTTGACCTCAATTATAAATTTATAGACCAAATTTTTATTATGTGTGTAAAGTAGATGAGTTAGACCATTTCTAACTTAAGTGGGGTCGCGGGTTTAAACTGCATTCATATATGTAGTCGTTAAAATTTGGCTTAATAGATCATTTGACCCCTAAACTATACCATTTTATTCTCTGCGACCTCTAAACTAATTTCGTATTCTTCTGGACCTCTTAACTCTTTTTTTTGTTCTATTTAACCCCTCATCCGGAATGTGCACACCACACGCGATGACGTGGATAAAACTGATGACATGGCTTTGCTGACATGGGGTTAAATAGAATAAAAAAAATAGTTAAAAGGTTCAATGGAACATTAAAATAGTTTAAAGGTCATAGGAAATAAAAGGATAAGATTTAGGGATTAAAAAATATATTAAGCCTAAATATTTTTGTAATTTAAAATAAAAAGTGATGTACTTTACATATTATTTGAAAAAAAAATCATTTAAGGCTTTAAAAATCATAAAATTTAGCGTGTTTTCCAATTTTAACACGAATTTTAAAGATTCAAAATTGATTTGAAAAGTTTGAAATTGCAAAAAATTAAAAACTGGTGTATTAAAAAATTTAAAACTGGAAATTCGTGAAACACACTAAAAATTAATTTTTTTAAAAAATGTAGTCTTTTTTTAATATTATCACAGTATAGTAAATTTATAATATTTTATAATATCGCTAAAAACAGACAAACTTCATTTATCATTATTGAAATGTAAACAAATATTTACATGTACAAGAAGTTATATTATGTAATTACTTGACTAAATTTCAATATTTTTTTATTTTTCTAGAAGATTAAATGGATAAAAATTAAATAATTGTATTTTCGAGAAGGTTAAATGGGTAAAAATTAAAAGTTTGAAGGTGCAATAGAAAAATAAAATAAGTTTAGGGGTCAAATAGAACAAAATAGTGTAGTTCGGGGGTTCAATAGAACAATTTATGCATTTTAATTATCCTTCACGCGCTTCAAAGCGTTTGAAAACACGTGCTTTTGCCACGTTGGATGAAAAAGGTCAGATCGGCAAAAAAGTTGTAGTTGACGGGTTAAATAGAACAAAAAGTAAAGTTAAGAGGTCCAATAGAATATCAAATTAGTTTAAGAGTCTCTAAGAATAAAAGTGTATAGTTTAAGGGTCAAATGATGCATTAAGCCTTAAAATTTAGGATTAGAATTGGCTTAATACATCATTTGACCCCTAAACTATACCATTTTATTCTCTGCGACCTCTAAACTAATTTCGTATTCTTTTGAACCTCTTAACTCTTTTTTTTTGTTCTATTTAACCCCTCATTCGGAATGTGCACACCACGTGCGATGACGTGGATAAAATTGCTGACATGGCTTTGCTGACATGGGGTTAAATAGAATAAAAAAAGTAGTTAAGAGGTCCAATGGAACACTAAAATAGTTTAGAGGTCATAGGAAATAAAAAGGTAAGGTTAGAGGTCAAAAAATATATTAAGTCTAAATATTTTTTTTAATTTAAAATAAAAAATGATGTACTTTACATATTATTTGAAAAAATCATTTAAGGCTTTAAAAGTCATGAAATTTAGCGTGTTTTCCAATTTTAACACAAATTTTAAAAATTCAGAATTGATTTGAAAAGTTTGAAATTGCAAAAAATTAAAAGCTGGTGTATTAAAATTTTTATAATTGGAAATTCGTGAAATACACTAAAAATTATAATTTTTAAAAAAAATCAGTCTTTTTTTTAATATTATCACAGTATAGTAAATTTATATATTTTATAATATCGTTAAACAGACAAAACTTCTTTTATCATTATTGAAATGTAAACAAATATTTACATGTATAAGAAGTTATATTATGTAATTATTTGACTAAATTTCAATATTTTTTTATTTTTCTAGAAGATTAAATGGATAAAAGTTAAATAATTGTATTTTTGAGAAGGTATATGGGTAAAAATTAAAAGTTTGAAGGTGCAATAGGAAAATAAAATAAGTTCACGGGTCAAATAGAACAAAATAGTGTAGTTCGGGGGTTAAATAGAACAAGTTATGCATTTTAATTATCCTTCACGCGCTTCAACGCGTTTGAAAACACGCGTTTTTGCCACGTTGGATGAAAAAGGTCAGATCGGCAAAAAAATTACAATTGACGGGTTAAATAGAACAAAAAATAAAGTTAAAAGGTCCAATAGAATATCAAATTAGTTTAAGAGTCTCAGAGAATAAAAGTGTATAGTTTAGGGGTCAAATGATGTATTAAGCCATTAGAATTTTGTCTTTCGAAAAAAAACCCTTGTCGGTTCAAATTAGGATTAGTTTGGATGTGAAAAGTTTTAAGGTGTCGTATACCGTGTAAAAAAAATTGATGTTGAATTGAAATTAAATTAAAAATATTATGGATAAAAATGAAATTTATTTTGCTTCCAATAAGATATATTTGACTATATTCAGACATTGACATTCTTTAAACCAATATTTTGAAAACTGGACGTACTGACTGGGCGGACTGGATTAACCGAGAACCGGCTGTGAGTGCGGTCCGGTTATATATAAAAATCCAAGAGTCAAAAACCGGTCAAAATCCGAGTTTTGACTGATAAAATCCGTTTATTCATCAAAACCGGCGAAATCCAATTTTTAAAGATTTACTTGCAAATGTATTATTTTTGTCATATAAATATGTGGTTCCCCTTTATATCTCATTCTTTCTTTTTTTAAGAATTTTATATCTAATTTTTAGAAAAATTCTTAGGTAGACTCGGTTTACCACGTCATTTGTAGACCAAACCTATCACATTATGACACATCATTAAAATGATGGCAATCTTGTAATATTACTATTCAAAGGTATAAATAAGTAAAAAACGAATTTACAAAATTGCCATCATTTTAGTGACGTATCATAATGTGATAGGTTAGTCTACGGATGACGTAGTAGACCGAGTCTACGTGAGAATTTCTCCTCATTCTTAACTCTCACATTCTCTCTTTTTCTCATTTATATATGTGGTCTTCCGATACATAATTTCTCTCTTATAAAATTGACACAACACTACTATTTAATAATTAATTCTATTTAAATATATCTTCACTTTTGATCAATTATAATTATATTTCATATATTTAGCAATTAAGTTTACTTAAATATCTCATATATCTTTTATTTATAATATTTTATTACATATATTTATTTAATAATTAATAATTACTTAAATACAATATTTTTTCTTTGACATTGATAACTATCTCATTTATTTTTAAAAATGATCATTTATAATTATTATTTATAAATAAAATTTAAATAATATACTAATTTAAATAATTTATCATATTTTTAATTCAAATAATTTATATTTATTAGAATTAAAAAATTCGCTCTTACCCGGTTGAACCATAAACTCCGACAAAACCAATTTTTGTTTCGGTTTTAAATTTAATAAATAATTCAAAATCAAATGGTAAGAGTTGAATGTAGTTGAAATGATGGGAGTTGAACCGAAGACGTATTTGGTCCATCAAATTCGTAGCGCGATTAGGATAGGATTGGCTCCTTCTCTTTTTAGTGCTGACTTCATTGTATGCGTACAATTGCCAAGTGGATGTTTTTTATTTGTACACTCATCATTTTACTCTTCCCAACGGTCAACACGTCAATGACAGATCAAATTATCCGAAGAGTGTTTATCCCATAAAACCAGTTTATCAGGTCATTTTTGCAACAAACCAATATATATTTATTAAAAAAAAAATTAGACTTAAATGTCAAAAATTATCAAATTTCGCGTGTTTTTAATATTTAATATAATCTTTTAATTTTGGCAAAAAAATACATGAACTTTTAAAAAATTTGCAATTAAGAGCACGTGTGTGTTTCCTTTGGAAAATAGTACAATTTTACATTCAAAACGGCGCCGTTTTAATCTAAAATGGTGTCGTTTTAGATCCAAAATGGTGCCGTTGTCTTTAATTGCAAAATTTTAAAAGTTCGTGTATTTATTTGCCAAAACTAAAAAATTATATTAAATATCAAAAATACGCGAAAGCTAGTGATTTTTAGTGCATTTAAACCTATTTTTTATTATTATTTCCACAAAACTAATACATTATTAATTTATTGCACCAATGACATAGCGCAACAATTGTGTTGTATAATTTTCTTCATCTGAGATTAGACTAGGCCAAAGCTAAAATAAACTTTTAAATTATTTAAAAGAATACATAAGCAAATTTAGTATTGTTTTAACTATTTAATCCATAAAGATTTTTAAGACTGAATGTCTTAAAACAACCAACCTTTTAACTTATTTTTGATCTTATTCTGACGTTAAAAACTGGTCAATTTTATCATATTTTGCACTTTCTTGTTTCAATTGTACGCTTAATCATTAATTAACCTTTTTTTATTTGAAAAAAGTTCAAAAAAAATTCCATTGAGCATTAAATTGATCTTTTTGAAGAATTTTTTTCAAATAAAAAAAGGTCAATTTAATGCTTAATGGTACAATTAAACGAGAAAATGTGAAATAAGGTAAAATTGACCGGTTTTCAACGTCAGGGTCGGATTGATAAGGGGTTAAAAGGTCGCGTGTTTTTAAGACATTTGGCCTATTTTTAAATAGTGTAAAAAATATTTGTTTTGAAAAGAACATTTAAACTCGTCTACTATTATATTTTTAGTTATTTCTATAAGATTTAAATGTTGGAATTTATTTGCATGATTTAAAAAATATTAAAAGTTTAATGGTCTAAAAAAATTAAAAAGACTCATATATTTTTTTTAAATTTGAGAGACATTGAAAGTGATACAAAATGTTGGATTAAATAGCATTTTCTCTAGTCAAATCCTTTTTTTAAGGAAAAAGGGTCATTGATGTCCTTAAGGTTTGTCTACAGGATCAAGTGAGCCCCTAACGTCCGGAAAGGTTCAAATATACCCTTAACATCTTAAAAAATGAACAACCGGACCCTGATTTTGATTTATAAGTGAGACGTTGGGGGTATGGTTGTCAAAATCGGGGGGGTTCAATTTTTAAAACATTAGGGGCATATTTGAACTTTTTCAAACGTTTAGGGCTTACGTGATTTTCGAATCAAAAGTTAGGGGCATAAATGACCCTTTCCCTTTTTAAAAAGATATACGAAAGGTGTTCATTAATACTCGTTAGTTTTTATCTTTTAATGTGGCTAATATAATCCATTTAGACACCTGCATATATGCCGCATAGGTCAATTTTAATCTCAAACTAAAATTAAAATAAAATTACAACAAAATTGAATATTATGATCTTGATTATAAAAATCAAAGATTCTGTAATTAATGATGAAGGAAATAATAAAATGTTAAAACTTAAAAGTCTAGGTCAAAAATTTGTAACCCATGTTTTTGACCTTCAAGGCATTTACTAATGTTATTGATTAGTTTGGAGTCTAAGTCTTTTGATAACTAAATTTTAGAATTACTTTAAAAAGAATGTCAACTTTTAATTTTATTTGTTTAAGGTCCCCAAACTTCAATTTTATTCTATAAAAAAATGGATCTTATTTTACTTATGTGACCACTTAATATAATACTATTTGCGACGTTAACAAATATTATCAAATTATATATTTTATTCAAAAAAGAACTAGTTTACATGGAGTATAATCAAATTATTGACACGAAAAACACTATTGGATTATTCATTTAAATTTATACATCATTAAAATCAAATTTGAAATATCTTTTTGAAAGTAAAATTAAAATTTAACGACCTTAAATAAAATAAAATTGAAGTTCGATATTCTTTTTAAAATAATTTAATTTTTTTAATTTCTAATGTATTTGACATGATTATTTTGATCCATTATGTACATTATATAATATTATGATACAAATACTAATATTAATTCATAATTTTAATTAATACATATTTTAATACTTAAAAATTAAAATTTCTAACATAAAAACATATTTTATTAAAAAGTGATATTTTTTAATAGTTACTGGCATCAAGTATGTTATTAAATTCTGTATTAAAAAATCAGGTTAATATTTAATGATCATTACTCAATTTTAAGTAATTTTAGCAAATGTGAGTCATTATATTTTAAATTTGATCAAATGCATATTATTAAGGCTTATTCATCTAAAAATACCTTAATTTTTTGATTTTTTTATCTCGTTTATGGCTCTATTGTTTAATCAATTTTAGCCTTATTTTTAATTTTCAGTTTCAATTGTAACCATTTGTTCAAATTAAAATGAAAAAAAAATATTTTATCCTAATTTGTATTTGGACTATAAAAATTTCAAACATAAAACAATATAAATGGTATATTTGAATATATTTTTTCACTCTAATTTGAACAAATGACTAACTAAAACTGAAAATTGAAAAATTTGTTAAAATTGAGCGTTTTGAAAGGTGATGTCACAAACGAAAAAAGTCAAAAAAATTGGATACTTTTATGGTTAAGACTATTATTAATATAAATTTCTTTGAAAATATGAACTCAATATCTCTCATGAAAAAGAAGTTTCTTAAGATCCATTATGAAACTAAATGTCAACCTAGGTGAAGATAGCAACTTGCGATGGTACCAAACTAGAAGAAGAAGAATCAAATTGTCAAAACCTAAGCCACTTCTGAGAAGAACAAAGCTTAATCAATCATTCTAGAAAATGCAACTATATCAGTAAACAGCCACTTAAAAACGGATAATATTGACCGCAAATCATTATTCCATTTATTTTAAAGTACTACCATGAAAAGTATTATATCTAAGAAAGTTTAAAAAAAACATTCTGTTTTAGAAAAATAATTTTAAAATATTTAGAAAGTTCAAGTTATCTAGATTTTATTAGAAAAGTCACTTTTCTAGTTAAAAGAAAGTAAAACTCTCAACTTTTTAGAAAATAAAAAATAAAACTTGAATCAAATAAAACAAATAAGGTTAATGTTATAAAATTCACTAACTTTACACGTTTTCTCATTTTAATCACGCCGTTTGAAAATCGTCATTTTCATACACGAACTATCAAATTTTTTCAAATCCATACACCATTCAAAATCCGGTGAAAATTGTTAAGTTGGCAACCGGATAAATAGTAAGGAGGGAGTAATATTTAAAAATAGTTAAATATTAATTTATGAATGGGACAAAATTTAAGGACCATTTTAAACTATTTACCGTTTTTTTTTTAGAAATAGTGTGTTTTACTATAAGGGGTGAGAATAGGGGACATTTTGATCCGGTTAGGCAATAGTTATGAGTTGAATAGATCTGGTTTTGCGAACTTGGGCTACTTTAATATTTCGTGTCAAGTTGAGGGGGTGTATTCCCCCCCCCCCCCCCAACTTGGCACGAAATATCAAATAAGCCATTCTCGCCGCTTTTGGTACAAACAGATTCGAAACTAGCGTTTTTAGCTCAAATTAACCCTCGCTTATCCATTCCTCAGTTGCACCTCGGTGAGTGTATGACACTCTCCATTTTTAAAACGGAAAAATATTTAAAAAGAAGCTTAACATTTAATTTAATATTCAAAATGACTATAATCATTTACAAAATTCAATTTTATCCTTATTATTTTCAAAAACATAAAATTTTATTTTATTTTAATTAAAATTTTATTTTATTTTAATTAAAATTTTATTTTATTTTAATTAAAATTTTATTTTATTTTAATTAAAATTTTATTTTATTTTAATTAAAATTTTATTTTATTTTAATTAAAATTTTATTTTATTTTAATTAAAATTTTATTTATTTTAATTAAAATGTTAAGAACTATTACCCTTTTTATCCTCTCCGAAGAGGGAAGAAACTCGTCGGAACCCAGTGGGTTCCGACGGGTCTTCTCTGTCTTAGAACATATGAAATCGTGGGAACCCAAATGGGTTCCAAAGGTTTCATCTATTCTCAGGCAGAGAACAGATGAAACGTTTGGAACCAGTTGGATTCCGAAGGTTCATCTTTTCACCGGGGACGTAAAATAAGTGGGCGGGACGATGCGAGGAAGACAGGAAGTGGCGTGCGGCATGGATGTGAGGAAGATGATAGTGGCGGTGGCAGAATTGTGAGGAAGATGATTAATATTAGGTAATTTAATTAGGCTTAGATATAATTTAATTAGGATTTAACTGTGTTTTGTTAGTTTAATTAGGGTAAACTGGGGTATTGTTAATGATATAATTATGGTTTTGATTAATTAGAATATAATTAGAAATTAAATTAGAATAACTAAGTTAATTAAATGAAATTAAGAAACTCACTCTCCGAGGAGCCGTTTGGATACGAAAACACAAATTTTGTGTCTGTTTGTACTAAAAGCGACGAAAATGACTCATTTGATTTTGCATGCCAAGTTGAGGGGGCAGTTTGATTCTGTGTTCCTTTTTTTGTTTGATTCAACTATGAACATATTAAATTATTTATTGAATAAAATATTATAATAAAATGGAGTATATTTTTATTATTTTATCAACTATATTTAATAAATAAATCCTTAAAATTTAGTAATTTTTTGTTAACAGTTTACAAAATTTATTATGGAGTACTATTCAACCAATAAATATTAAAATCATCAATATTAAAAAAAAGTGGGATCCATAAGTGATGAGCTATAATAGGAAAAATTCTTATGTAGACTCAGTCTACCACATCATCCGTAGACTAATCTATCACATTATGACGTCATTAAAATGATGGCAATTTTGTAAATTCGTTTTTTACTTATTTACACCTTTGAATAGTAATATTACAAGATTGCCATCATTTTAATGATGTGTCATAATGTGATAAATTTGGTCTACGGATGACGTGGTATACCAAGTCTACCTAAGAATTTCTCCTATAATAGAATTAAAATATATAATGTTCATATAATAACATTGTATAAAGTTGTCAAATTACTCCTTAATAAGGAGTAATTTGACAACTTTATCTTTAATTAACATTAAATGACAAGTTTTTTAATCTTTACAAGACACCAAAAATAACCATTTTTTTATCTCTATGGTATGAAACGAGTAATAATTTTCCAAAGAGCTATAACCTCTTTGAATACCAAGTGGTTATAAAACTTATACTGCATAACCATAATTCTGGAAATAAGCAAATTCTATAACAGTAGCTGGAATTCAAATTACATATACAAACTGGAGAATGCAACTACCTAATTTCAAGAAAAGACTAAACCTATACAATAGCTAATATTTATATATAATTATTAGTTTTACTTTTTATAACTGGTATACTAAAATTCTCTAAGAACACCTAATTTCACCAAATTTCTTGTGTAATAAAACATCAAGAAATAACATTAGAACCAAATGACATGTTTTCTCAAATGCTCTAACTTCCACAAGCCATGCATTCTTCAGGGTTAGTAAGAGAACAAACCATCTGCGCCATTTTGGTCTCATCGTCAACAACAGCGTTATCCTTCTGCTCCTTGTCCTGCATTACCAATTAAATAAATTCTTTCAATAAATTAAAGACGGATATGCATTAAAGCAAAAGACAATGTGATTGATAATTACTTTAAGAAGAAGATCAGTATCAACAGTGAACTTGATGGCATCAGCTGCAGCACGTGACCGCAGATAATACATTCCCGTTTTTAGACCCTTTTCATTTGCACACGGTAAAAAATAATTAGTTTGACAATATACATTTAAGCAATAAATATAGGTTAAACGACCTAAGCCATGGTAAGGCAGGATAAGCTGCAATTAAACTCTACATATCATAGTTGTATACATGTAGAATATATTATTTCAATAGTTACCTTAGACCAAGCATAAAAGTGCAATGAAGTTAGTTTGCCAAAATTTGGTTGTTCCATGTGTATATTAAGGCTTTGACTCTGATCTATATAGCATCCACGATCAACTGCCATATCGACCAGCGTCTTTTGCTTGATCTCCCAAACAGTCCTAAAAGCCAGAAAACTTTTCTTAGCTTGAGGAAGAATCACAAGACAAGTGAAAAAAGATGTGACAGAGAATAAAGAAAGGCAAAATAAACAAATATCCCTACTTGTAAATAAGCTTTAAATCATCAGGAATTTCAGGAATGTTCTGAACAGATCCATTCTCATTAATTATTTTATTCTTGAGAGTCGGAGTCCAAACACCCATCTCAGTTAAGTCATTAAGAAGATGTTTGTTCACAACAACAAATTCACCACTGCAAAAATAAAAAAATTAGGACATTGAAGAAAACTGAAATTAGAAGAGGTTAAATAGAATAAAATGATATAGCACAAACCTCAAAACCCTGCGACTATAGATGTTAGATGTATATGGCTCAAAGCATTCATTGTTTCCAAGAATCTGACTGGTTGAAGCAGTTGGCATTGGTGCCACGAGGAGAGAATTTCTAACTCCATTCTTAGAAATCAATTCTCTAAGAGCATCCCAGTTCCACCGACCAGATGGAGTTACACCCCACATGTCGGGCTGCAGAATTCCCTGGATATTCAAATGGACACATCCAGAAGTTAGCAAAAGCCTGTGAGATTATCAGAAAAAAGTTTTCAAGTCACATTTGACAAGAACTAACATTTCCCATTATGCCAAACAATTCTCTTAATACACAGTGTGATCCAAGAGAAAACATTGTAGTCAAGAACAAATTTTATTGAACATAACAGACATTCTAGCAAAACAGGGTTGTTGGACAAACATGTATTACTTCATTAGTTCATTATTTAGAAAATGGAAGATTAAACTCAGCTAAAGTACATTGCTTAGAGTTTGAAGAAACTTCTCTTACCTTGCTTACAGGACTACCAGCATACGTTTCATAAGGGCCGTCTCTGCCAGCTAACTCACAAGATGCTTTCAGAGCATGGTAATAAATAGTTTCAAATATCTCCTTATTCAGTTGTTGAGCCTGAAATTGATTTCCTCAAAACTGTCAAGTCACAGCTTATCCAAGCTAAGATTCAAACAAATTATCTATCAAAGTAAATTTACCTCTGGTGAATCAAACGCCATTCCAAGTAAGATGAAGGCATCTGCAAGACCCTGAACCCCAATGCCAATGGGCCTATGTCGAAAGTTTGACCTTTTTGCATTTTCAACCGGATAATAATTAACATCAATGATTTTGTTAAGATTGCATGTAACCACTTCTGTAACCTGTTCCAAAAGGAAAAACATAAGTTATAATCAAGCTTATCAGGGGAAAACTGATTTCTAAGTTGTACAAGCCACATAATATGCCAGATAATATGTTTAACTAACAAGTGAATAACAAACCTCTGCTAGTTTTTCAAAGTCAAAATATCTATTCTTGGAACCTCTGCTTCCAACAAGCTTGGTCGGGTGAGACTCCACTGGAACCCCCTGAAACAAACAAATGAAGATCAATCAAACCACAATCAAACAATTAAACAAGAGACCATTTATGTGAATCAGTTCCGGTAGCACCCACCCTTTCTCTAACAAACAGAGGCAAGGCAATTGATGCCAGATTGCACACAGCTGTCTCAGTTGGACTTGTATACTCGATAATCTCAGTACACAAATTAGAAGATTTAATAGTACCAAGATTCTGCTGATTGCTTTTCCTATTGCAAGAATCCTAGAAAGAATAAAGATAGTATAAACAAACTGCAAGAACACGCTCATATAAGGATTAAATGGAACACATTTATAGTCACCTTAAACAGCATATAAGGAGTCCCAGTTTCAATCTGGGATGTTAGAATTTCAAACCATAGATTCTGTGCTTTGACAACCTTCTTTGCCTTGCCCTGGGTATCATACATAAGCCATCAATAACCAAAATCAAACAGGAAAGGAAGGAGATAAATGCATTTGCACTCGACAAGACCTGAAATCTAAAATTACCTGCTTCTCATATTGGGTGTACAATTTCTCAAACTCTTCGCCCCAACAATCCGCCAAACCCGGTGCCTCATTAGGACAAAATAATGACCAATCACCGTTACTTTGAACTCTTTCCATAAAAAGATCAGGTACCCAAAGGGCAAAGAATAAATCCCGAGCTCGGTTCTCCTCCTAAAAGAGGAAAATTACACTCTTGATGTTAATGATTTACAATTTGAACCATAGAAAAAGCTGAGTTTGCATTGGAGAAAAAAAAAAAGAGAGTTTCCATGAAGAATTTTACAATTCAATGTACCTTCCCATGGTTCTTCCTAAGATCCATAAACTCCATTATGTCTGCATGCCATGGTTCCAAGTACACAGCAAAAGCACCTAGAGCAATTGAAGCAATGATTTAAAAGAGATTCACGAGTGTCACAATTTATGTCATGTGTGATACAAAAGATAGCTCAATTGACACACCTTTCCTCTTGCCTCCACCTTGATCAACATAGCGAGCAGTATCATTGAACACCCGTAACATTGGAACAATACCATTAGACATGCCATTTGTTCCACGAATGTAGCTACCAGTAGCACGAATATTGTGAATAGACACACCAATTCCTCCAGCAGATTTGCTGATGACAGCACATTCCTTTAGAGTATCATAAATACCTTCAATGCTATCATCCTTCATGCACACCAAAAAGCAGCTGCTCAACTGCCAAAGTAGACCAATAAATTAGTATGAAGATATTTACAGTACAATATACAATGAAAAAACAAATTCACAAATTTTCAAAACAGGAATCTACTAGAGATAAAACATACTTGGGGCCTTGGCGTCCCAGCATTAAACAGGGTAGGAGAAGCATGTGTGAACCATCGTTGAGACATCAAATGGTAGGTTTTGATAACTGAATCAATATCATCTTTGTGAATTCCAACAGCAACCCTCATCAACATGTGTTGAGGTCTTTCAACAACCACCCCTTGGACTTTTAAGAGGTATGACCTTTCCAAGGTCTTGAAACCAAAGTAATCATATTCAAAGTCCCGGTCGTAAATGATCTCACTGTCCAGACGAGCAGCACTCTGAATCAAATCACGAAAATTGTTATCACAGTGATCAAATGCTCTCTACAAATTCGTTTAAAAAAAAAAACTTTTTCAAAAATACCTTCATTATGATATCATAAACATCATCAGCAATCAAAGGAGCCTTCAGCCCAGATCTTTCATTAAAATGATTGTACATGATTTTGATCCTACAATAGCAATCAACAACAATCAGACAAAATGTTTTGCACAACAATTTCATTGCTTAATCATAAACATCAAATGAACTTACGTCTCTGAAAATGATTTTTTCGTTTTCTTGTGCAGATTCGAGACAACAATTCTTGCAGCCAACTGCAAAGAAAAACAATAGTGATGAGACAATAATTGTTGCAAGCAAACATGTAAAACGAGACCAAATTCAACAAAAATCAACATAGAATCAAAAAAATTATCAACAATTCCACCACTTAAGACTAACTCAAATACACAATAAAGCCCACACGGATTTAATCTATTGGTCTAAGACTCAAACATCTTGGCACCATGGTCACAAGTTCAAACCCCAGCTACATCCTTTCTAATAGGAGGGGTCAAGCCTAGGCTGCTAGGCATTATAGCACAGAATTGTAAGATATGTGGCTTGCAGGCAATCCACATACCAATGTTCGACAGTGATCCCAGCATCGGCTCAGGGAGTGAGTCCTCGTCGCCAAAATAATAAATTAATAATAAACTATCCTAGCAAATAACAAGAACAATTATTAAGGACGAAAATGAAATTGCAACGAAACCCACAACGAAAACAAATCATATTTCCAACCCACAGTCAAAATAACACATCAAATTATATATCAACAAGTAAAAGCAACAAAACAATAGAGCGCTCAAAAGACAAAAATAAAAATAAAAAAAATGAAAGAAAAGACAAACTTACAGATGCATAATCAGGATGATTAGTAGTCATAGCAGCAGCGGTTTCCGCCGCCAATTCATCGAGTTGGCTAGTGGTAACACCCTTATAAACACCAGCACAAACTTTCTGCGACACCAAAACGGGGTCACAGTGATCAATGCTCAACCCATAACTCAGTTTCTTCAATCTCGCCGTTATCTTATCGAAATGAACAGTCTCTTGTCTCCCATCTCTCTTCACCACATACATTTTTTCTGTGAGGACTTTTGACAAACAGGTTTAGGGTTGGGTTTGAGGCGCGTAGAAGAAATGGAAAAGATGTGGAGTTATTTAAAGAGGAGGGAAAATTAGGTTAGGGTTAGGTTTGGGGATTTGAAATTCCCTCTAAGACGGAATTTGGGGGATTTTGAAAATCCGCGCCAAAATGGAGAAAAGGGGAAAATAAAGGAGCGGGTTTTTTGAATGTCGATTATGGAAAGTAGGGTGACGGGGTTATTTTTGTGAGAGATGATGATATGTTTGGAATTTAAAGAGGTATATAGCCCTTGTTTTGGCGGGGTTTGCAATTTTAAGGGGTGTGCAGAAACAAACTCGTGAGTCATTTTTTTATACCTAAAAAAATTAAAAATATTTACAAAATTTAACTCATTACTGAAAGTTTGCAAACGTACTTAATAAATTTAAATATTTATTTTTTTACTCCACGGTTTCAAACAGTTGTAAATAGTTTCAAAAAACACAATTTGAAATCATATTACCAAACTTTTCGCAATTTCAAATAGAGTTTCAAACGGTTTCAAAAAAAAAAGAACAGTTTGAAACTGTTTTATAAACCGTTTCAGAAACAGTTTATAATAGGGTTTCAAACGGTTTATTAAAAAATAATTTGTAACCGTTTTCAAAAACAGTTTCAAATAGAGTTCCAAACGGTCTCTAAAAAATAGTTTCAAATACAGTTTCAAACAGTTTACAGAGTATTTTTACAAATTTTCAGAGTAAAAAAATAATTTTTCGGAAAAAGGGTAAAAAAATAAATTTTCAAAAACGGGATATTTTTACAAATATTCTTAAAAAACAGAGTATTTTCTGCAATTTTCCTTCTTTCAATATGTAAAAAATAAGCAATGTTATATAACTTTCTTTTTTAACCCAACTTCATTAACCCACCTGACGTAACAACAAACTAGTGGATGTATTAAAAGTTGTTTTTGATATATACACTTTTGAAGAGTAATTGGACGAATTAAATGCTGTCGCGTAAGAATGAACAATAAAAATGGTATAGAAAGGTCGTTTAAATAGCATCTTCCATAAAAAAAATAGGGCTTTATTGAAAATTACTCTTTCTTAAAAAAATTGATATATCCGTGTTTGACTTTTTTTAATCAATAACAACACTTTTTAACTAAAAACATTTGCATTAATACGAAAATTGTGAAATTCTTTGCATTCAACATGTATTCTAACGCGCATTCGCTCAATATTTTACAATTAAGATAAGACTTGCATATATTCAAGCCATCTTCACCAATTTATTTTTTTATTTTAATTTTTATCTCACAACTATTCCTTTATCTTTCTCTCTCATAACCATCTTTCTATTCTTCTTTTTTCATAATCTCCACCCATCCTTTTTTCAAATTTACAAATAATTTTGATTTTGATTTTAATTACTCGCATAGTGAATTTGTTCGCCTTAGGTTCCTCGACTTTATAGTCCTATGCAGGGGCGGAACTACGTTCAGGCTCGGGTAGGCTCGAGCCATGGCTGCCTTTGAAATTTTAGAGATTTAAGGTGTGACCGATAATAGTCGGCCTGGAGTTTCATCACTTCAGCCATGGCTACCGGCTGAACAGAGTCTTTCTTTGAAGAAGATGAAGCCGAAAATAATTTGGGTTTTTAGTTTAAAAGGGCAGATTTGGCCCTTATCTTTTTACTTAAAGTTTTTTGGTTCCTAACTATTAGTACTGTTAGAAGCAAATCAAACGGCTATAATAAAAAAGTTCAAAATTAAAGTTGCACGTTGTCAGACCTAATCCTCATCTACACTCCAAAATGATTGAACTGGACTAATATACCCCTACTATTTGTTTTTTTACCAAAGATAATCTTTCATTAATCTGAAAAAATCGACTCTGCGAGTCTTACGTCCAGCCACACAATCTGTGCTAGAGAATTAGACAAAAAAAAATCTCAAAGGGCTTTTTTGGCAACGGAATGTGCCGCCCAATTACAGCTCTTATAAACAAAGGAAAACGAGCACGTCACAAAGGACTGGATTAATCTACTACAATCTTGAATAACAACATCGCAATTTAAGTCCAACGATGTGCCCAAATTTAAAGCATCAATAACGCTTTTAGCATCTCCTTCCACCTGAATATTACTAAGCCGAAGTCTTCTTGCAAGCCACAAGGCTTCTCTGAGAGATAAAGCCTCCATTAGCATCGGGGAGGATATGTGGGAAAATCTTCTCGCCGCTGAATCGATGACTTTACCCTGATGGTTTCTTGCCACTGCTGCCCCGACCCCTGTTCTAGAGCTCAGATGTAATGCTCCATTAAAGTAAATTTTGATTGCATCTCTATTTGGAGGTCGCCAAAGCTGGTTCCGATCGAGAAGAGTGCTGGCAGCTGCTGAAATGCTTTGCCGAGGGGGATTTCTGTTGACCACTGCATTTTCAAACTCCACTTGCAAATCGGCAGCCCTTTTTAACACCCCCAGGGGGTCCATATCCTTCGCTCTAAAAATAAACTAATTTCTCGCGAGCCAAATCGCCTAGAGGATCCAAATCGCTTTACTCTCCATTTTTCTCCCATCTCTGAGAGTGGCCTGAACTTGGCGTAGCCTGCACCAGAATTTTCCCATGGATAAAGCAGAGCTACCCACCTCTCTCAATTCCAAACCTGCACCCATCCAAACTGCTTCGACAAAAGGATAGTGCAGTAGCATATGCATTACTGTCTCATCTCCATTACAGCGAGGACACAAAGCCGATACCCCATTCAAACGAGCATGAATATTACCATTAGCAGGTAGCCCATTATTTAAAACTTTCCATAAGAAGATTCTAACCTTTGGCGAGGTTGAAATGGACCAAATATCTTTCCATGTAGATTTATCAACTGACATGTCTGTCATCTCTTCAGTCGCCCCGGGGAAGAAAGCTCCACAGCCAAATGATAAGCTGTTCTCACTGAGAAGATCCCATTTTTACTGTGTTGCCATATCATCCTATCCTTGGCCTCTGTACTGCTAATTGGAAGAGCTTGAATAGCTAAATCATCAGCAGGAGAAAAGGTTGCATTGATCAAATCTGCATTCCACTGGAAAGTACTCTGATTTATAAGGTCTTTCACTTTGCTAAGGTGATCTGGAACAGTGGTTTCAGGGTCGATAGTGAAAGGATAAGAAGTAGGAAGCCATAGATGTTGACGAATGGAAATGTCTGCTTCGGACTGAACTTGCCACATGACTCCTTTAAGCAGAAGTTCCTTCCCCTTCATAATGCTTTTCCACGCCCAAAAAGCATTTGAATGACTGCCCGCATCCATGAAAGAGCCAAACGGATAATACTTGCCCTGGAACACCCTTGATATAAGCGAGTTCGGTTGAGAGAGAAACCTCCAACCCTGTTTAGCGAGCAAAGCTAGATTAAAAAATTCTAGATCTTTGAAGCCGATACCTCCGCGCTCCTTTGCTTTACACATTTTCTTCCAGGAGACCCAATGTATTCGTCGTTCCCCATTTTTCTGATCCCACCAAAAATTAGAGATAATTTTGTTGATCTCCTTACATAATTTCTTTGGTAAGAGGAAGCAGGACATAGAAAATACAGGGACAACAGTTGCCACGCTCTTGATCAAAACCTCTCTTCCCTCCAGGGATAGGAGACTTTCCTACCATTTTGCAGTCTTTTGACGGACTCTTTCAACTATTTCTCCAAACGTTGCTGATTTGGATTTATTCACCACCTCCGGCAACCCCAAATACTTATCTTGGCCTCCCATGTGAGTCACTTGAAGGACCCTGCTCATATTAGCTCGGATTTCTGCTGGGGTGTTTCTACTGAAGAAGATGGAAAATTTGTTGAGATTAACAACCTGTCCTGAGGCTTTGCGATAGACTTCCAGAATGCGGTTAACTGTATTTGCTTGGCACAGGTTCGCTTGAAAAAATAAAAGTGAGTCATCGGCGAATAGCAAATGAGACACTGCTGGGCTTCGTCGAGAAATCTTGACACCTGAGATAAGATGGTTCGTCTCCACTTGGTTCAACATGCTTGAAAAGCTCTCTGCACACAACAAAAAAAGAAAGGGTGAAAGGGGATCCCCCTAACGAAGGCCCCGAGTTGTCATAATCAGCCTATGAGAGACGCCTTTGAAGTTCAGCGAGTATGTAACCGAAGTAATGCAAGCCATAATCCAGCGGATCCAGATGTGGTTGAACCCCAATCTCCTAATCACCCGTTTGACGAATACCCATTCAATCTGCTCATACGCCTTGCTCATATCCAGTTTCAAAGCAAGCTCAAATCCAGTTTCAAAGCAAGCTATTTGCTGACTAACATATTTTATATATTTCTTCAAAACAAATCTGTTTAAGTGACAAACTATAAAACAATTGTACATATAGCTTTTATTTTAAACTTATTTTATGTTCATACAATTTCATTAATTTTTTATTCGCATTGTTTTATAAATTTAACTTTTTTTAAATTAGTTTAAAAAAAAGATAATTTAAAGTTTTAATTTAGTAATTTTGTTTTGAAATAAAAAAAAAAGATTTTTATAAAATCTATGTAAAATACTCTCCCTATTTCTATTTATTCGTCACTTTTAGCTAAACTGCTAATACTAAAAAAATGTAATTTTCATCTTAAATTATAAACATAAAAACTAATATAACTCTATTTATTAACTCTATTACTAAAAAAGGTTAATTTTAAAAATTAAATTATTAATCTAACCAGTGAGATTTTTAGTTTTAAAAGTTAAATTATCATTTAATGAAGTGATTTAATAAAAAAGTTAAATTTGTAATTTTACTATTATGATCTTAATTCTACTACAAAATTTCATAAGCCTACTATTATTTATACTAGTTGAATTTTAAAATTAAAATATACTTGAATGGAACTAATTATGTGGAAATAATTTCCAGTTTAATACTTTTTATAAATAAGCTATCTCAAATATAATTATTGATTCTCGATCAAATTTCTATGAATTTTTCGTTTATTTTTATTATTTTTTTTAAAAAAATTAGATTGTGAATAAATTTATTATTATAATACTAAAAAAATGCCAACTCTATTTAGCCTCTGAAAAAAAAAATGCCAACTCTAATAAGATAATTCAGGCAAATTTTAAAACAATCAAATTAATTACGTGTTCTTTAGTCCGAGCTGGAAAAAATTCCTGGTTCCGCCACTGCATATGGATTTATCAAATTTACTTGTTGGTTTGCTTATATTAAGAGAATATTTTCTTTAAAGAAAGTAAAGGAACTCAAAAATATCAAGAACAAAATTTTGACTTCCGGATTCTCTCCAATTTCAAGTAAAAATATTTGTGTTTCGTTTACCACAAAGGTAAATTAATTCAAGTATTTATTATAAGGATATTGGCAAAACAAATCCTAACGTTTCACTTTTTCGCGATTTAAACCCAACGTTTAAAATTTTACTAAATAAATCATAATCTTTCCAATTTTTACATTTTGTAACTCAAGCCCATTATTTGCTGAAATTTGAACCTAGACTACAATTTACTAAAATTGAAAAGTTTAGGATTTGTTTCATAAAATTTTAAACGTTGGGCTTAAATCGATAAAAAGGTGAAACGTTAAGATTTGTTTCACCAATATCCCTTTATTATATATAAAAAAGTATACGAAAAGCATACTCTAAAATAGATCTAATATATTTTTCGATTAAAATACACATATTTTATATAAAAAATATTTATAAAATATAATAATACAGTTCTAGTATAGTCTTATATATATATATATATATATATATATATATATATATATATATTATAATATATGTTATATATATATATATATATATTATAATATATGTTATATGTATACTTTTTATATGCTTTGTTTATACTTATCGAATGAAATGCGTAAGCGTTTTGTATAATTTTTGAATGATATGCGTATATTTTTTGTATACTATGTTCATACTTTTTGAATAAAAATGAGGAAATTACATCCTTTACATCATTTTTCAAATTATTTGTAAATATACTCTCCTAAGTTTACCAATTACAAGCGTGCTCCTTTTTAAAGTTTTGTTTCCAGATTTACGTGTTTTTATTTCTTCTTTGCCAAGCACTAACCTAATCTGTCTATAACTAATAACTATTCTATTCTTTTCTGTTTGACTTTGTCTTTATAACATTTATAAAATTCACAAAAATCCACCATCTGGTCATCCATACCTTTCATTGCACATTTTTTAATTGAATATTTCACCATTCTCTTAAATATTTCCTACTAGACAATACCATAATTTTAGATGGTGGAAATTTATGTATTTAATTTTAGACATTTATTTTTAAAATAAAAAATTTGATATCATCTTATGAAGACATTTGTTATTTGTTATCAGACACTTGTCTTTTAACATAAATATTGTTATTTTTATTGTTTAATTGTATTATTTAATTTTCTTAAAATGAATTGTATGCATAAGAGCATATATATTTTTATCTTTCATAAATAATTGTTTTCTATAAATATTTTATAATTTATCATTTATAAATAGACATTTTTCATTTAAAATATTTTATTCTTTTTAGTTAGTTTTAAAAAAAAACATTATCTATGTTATTTTATAAAGATTTTTTGTGCCATATCAATGATATTAATAAAAATTATAATTTATTATATAGTTCAAAAGCAACAAGTTATATAATGTAATTTTCCCTAATTTTTTAAAAAATTAAATTAAATTTAATTGCATTATAGTTTTGATTGCTCGATGGTTGATTTTAACTAATGAGTTGTTGAAAAGAAACTATTAAACAACTAAAATTCTATAATAAGCTACTTAGAAACTAAAAGTAAATAAATACAAATTAAAGTATATAATATTTTTAATTATTATAATAGTTGAATAATAATAATATCATATCATTGCATGAATTTGTAATGACATTACAAAAAACTACTCAACATATAATTTTAATATCATTTATTATAAAAATATAGCGTCATTTCTATATATTTTTATTATTATATTCATAAGTTCTACATATACTGTATAAAGTTGTTTTCATCTACATAAATTTAACTTTTTAGAAATTATCTTTGATTTTTTTTATATTATTCAAATAAAAAATATATCAATATCATATGTTATAACATAAAATAAAATTAGAAGATAGACTACATTATTTTTGAAAAAGAAAAATAATATTTGTTAAAAGATTGTATTTATATTCAAACATTGTAAAAATTAACTCACCGACTAAAAACCAATCAAAATAAAAGCAAAATACAACTAGCATGAAGATCAATTAAAGAGCAACAAACGAGCTACCAATAAGCTACCAATAATTAACCATTTAACTGCCAATAATCAACCAAAGAGCAACAGTAACAAGCTATCAAAAATAACTAAATAAAATTGATGAGCAATTAAAATCAACCAACAATCAACAAATATTCAATAAAAAAATATTTTTCAAGTATTGTAATACAAGATACTATAGAAATGTTATTTCCTAAAATGTGTAATCTCTAGTTTCTAAGTGTTTTTATTTTATGTATCCGAAAAGTTAAAATTTAAAAAATATTTAACCAAAAAGTCAAATATATATTCAGAGCACTAAATTAAGTTTAAATCGTCTATTTAGGTATTTTACCGAACATGTTATATACATTATAAGAAATTAATCTAGATGCATAATAAATAAAAATCTACAATGATATTATTTTATTTACTATAATTTTAATATAATCAATATTGAAGTTTACAATGTTATATTGGTGAATCTTCATTGAGCATATATTGCTTTATTGATATTTTCTAGTAGTAATGGTTCATATCAACGAGGTATAACTCAAGTTATATAAACGTTGGACAACTTTTTGTTAAAATTATGGGTTCAATTTTTTTTAACAAACGCTCTCACTCTCCAATTATTAAAAAAGAAAAAAAATAGTTATGATTCATAAAATTTACTATATTATTTTTAAAATAAGTAAAATTTATTAAATCTATTTTAAATTCTATTAGAATTAAAAATATTAAATTAAATTTTGAAATGTGCAATTTTTTTTAAATTATACTAAGATATTTTAAATATTTAAAAGAAAATTAATAATATACATACAAAAATATTCTAATAAAATTGATATTTATTTTTATTTTTTTAATAATTATGAAGAAAGAGTACTTGGATAAGGAATTAAAGACACAACTTTAATATAATGATGTTTTAGTTAAATTAATATAACTTACAAAGTATTTTTGTTTTTTAATAATTATTTAAGAATTTTAATATATAAAAAACAGTCAAATACGTTAAAAGATAAGTCAACTAATTTATTAGTATCATGTAAACAAGATCATTATCTTCTATAAAATAATTTATTAGTTTATATATTATAGTATGGTGGCGCTTGAGCTAAAATTAGAGGCTTCCTATAATAAATGGACTAACTTTGTTCATATGTAATATAATCACAATGTATGTACAATTGCAAAGATGAGAATTAAAAAAGCGTAAAAATGCTAACTTTTCACTTGAGGAGTATAAATGAAAAGCAGTGGAGTAAAACGAGTGTATATATAGATAACCCAATAAAAATGCGTACACTTTTTGTATATATGTTCATACTTTTCGAATGAAATGCGTATACTTTTTGTATAATTTTCAAATTAAATGCGTATATCTTTTATATAATTTTCAAATAAAATGCGTATATTTTTATATACTTTTTAAATGAAATGCATATATTTTTTGTATAATTTTTAAATGAAATACATATTTTTAATATATATTTTGAATAAAATGTTTATACTTTTTGTATACTCTTTGTATAATTTATTTATAAAATATAATACTACACTTCTAGTATAACTTTATACTCCCTCCGTCCCAATAGAGTTGTCCACTTTATCTTTATCACACAGTTTAAGAAAAGCAATAATTATTTATAGTTTTTGTAAAATTTTCCTTATTTTTCTTGTCATACCCATATTTAATGTAGGGTCCACTTACAATTTATTTTTATTAGTGGACTTTAAATAGGGGTAATATAGGAAAATTAAGTGTGAAGTTAGTTACTTTTTGAAAGTGGATAAGAGTTTTGGGACAAAAAAAATTCTCAAAGTGGACAACTCTATTGGGACGGAGGGAGTATTTAGTATAACATATGTTTACTTTTTGTATATTTTATAATACTTTGAAACTGAGAATAAAATATGTTTATATAATTTATTTATATATTATATAAGTTTTAATGTGACCTTGTGTATATATTTTTTGTATATTTTTTGTATACTTTGTATATATCGAAATCACATACAAATAAATAAACAATTTTGTCATAAAAATCCAGTATTTAAATGAACAAATTACTTAGAGGCCCCTGAAGTATTACATATTTAACAGTTTGGTACCCCTTGTTTCAAAAGGTCTACTTAATGGTCCCTCAGTTTTAATTCTGTGAACTGAAAGATTATTCTGTTAATTTAAGGGACCAAATCGTTTAACGGATTGAAAGTTGGGTACTAAATCGTTTAAAAGTGAGGGAGCAAATCGTTTAAAAGTGAGGGACCAAATCGTTTACAAAATTAAAGGTGGGGTACCAAATCGTTTGAAAATAAGTGTCGAAATTAACGGGATCTGATAGTCAACGAAATTAAAACTGAGGGACCATTAAGTAGATTTTTAAAACAAGGGGTACCAAACTGATAAGTATGATATACCTCAGGGACCTTACTGTAATTTACTGTATTTAAATTTAAGTCTTGTTCACCCAATAATTGAAGAGGGTTCAGATTCAGCCCCTTTATCGACCAAGACAAGAATAAAAAAAATGAAAAAGTGATTGGGGCTCTCTCAATCCAACGTTTATATTTAGATGAAATCAAAGGAAGCTGACAGAAAAAAATATTCTTCTGCCTTCTCTGTTTGTTGACGAGATTATAGAGTTTCATTACCGAAAATACATGAAGCAGTGATGATGAAGACGACGATGGCGCCGAAGACAGCGCCAGAGATGCTCCCTGAAATTGAATTGATAATGATAATTTATTATCGGAAAAAGATGATGTTGGTGGTGGTCTCGACTATAACAGTATTGATGTTGATTAAGAAAATATTGTTGTTGTTGTAGTGTTGTTGGTGGTTCCAATAAAAAGAGCTACCACATATTTTTCGGATTATTTTCTCAAAACTAGTGGGCTCTCTAATTTTCTAAATTAAAAAAATGGTGGTCCCAATAGAAAAAGCTACCAAGTGTTGGATGTAATTATTTTCAGCTTTCAAGTGTTACATCTAATTTCTTCAAAAATTAAGGGTAATATATTTATAAACTATTTTTTTTATGATTGAGGAGGGAGAGCGCTTGTGGAAGGAATTGAACTCACGACTTTGGTAGTTTTCTGCCCAAAACTTATATCATTTGAGCTACAACTCGTTGGTTATTTATAAACTAAATTAATTAGTAACTAATATAGCCAGTGGCAGGCCTGCACACGCAATTTTGAGGGGACCAACTTGTGATTAGATCAATACTATTTGAAAAAACCCATAAAAATTATAAAAATACCCATCAAGTTCAAAATTTACATTAATGATAAAATAAAAAGAAAATGTATTTTTTATCCAACCAATAAATAAAAGACACACGACACGCTTAAAATAAAAAAAAAAGTCAAAATCGTGTTAAGATGGACCATTTTTTCCCTATCTTTGTGTACATTTCTTTTGCTCCTTTAGCACTCGGCTAATATGATAAATTTGTTTCAGTTGTTTATCCTCTTTTTTAAATAGGATAATGCATATATTTTCCCTTCTTGCACAGATGTACAATTATAGAATTTTCTCAGGGATCGGTCTGCTGAGGAGGGGTGCGGATGTCAAGAATTTCTTAAACTCTTCAAACGCTTCTTGAAATTCGTTATCCCATTTAAAATAATGAGAACCCTTAAAATTCACAAATATCTTCTTGCCGAGCAAGACATGAATCTTCCGAGGGCTAGTGATTCGCCCATTGAGTTTTTAAATATCATTGATGTTTCTTGGGGGTTGCATGTCCATTATCGCCTTGATCCGAGTTCGTCTCGATTCCTCTTTGAGATATAATAAACCCCATGAGTTTTCATCCTTCAACTCTGAATACACTTATCCGGATTAAGCTTCATCTCATACTTGTTCAAGATTTTGGACATTTTTTTATGTCTCTTGCATGGTATTATCACGCCATCCACATACTCCTGCGTTCTTCTTTCGATCTCATCTTTGAACATGAAATTTATAAATCGTTAGTAGGTAGCTCATGCGTTCTTCAGGTCAAAGGACATTGCCTTATAGCAATATTTCCCCCTTCGATGATAAATGAAGTTTTTTCTTAATCTTCTTGCTTCATCGAAATCTAATGGTAGCCTTACACAGCATTTTTTAGGCTATATAGGTTGTACTCTGCTATTGAGTCCACTAATTATTCTATATCTAGCAACGAGTAGTTGTTTTGGTGCAACTTTTGTTCAAGTTTGTATAATCAACATACATTATATTCTTATCATCCCAGATGAATCTTGCCTTTAGTAGCTTGTCGACCTCGTCGACAATTATCTTCTGCTTCTCTGCTGAGAATTTCTTCTTTTCTTGTTTTACATTTATTGCTTCTTCATCCATATTAACTTCTTGAGTTATGACGTGAGGGCAATCTCAATAATCTTTGAAACCTTTTAGGCGAATGATCCCACATTCGCTTGTAGGACCGCCATGATTTTTTTCTTTAATCCTTGGGGCTAGATTTGCCACTATGTTGACTTTTATTTTTTCATTGTTCAGCTCTAGTTGCAGCATCTGGCCTTTAGGTTCACATTTTCTTTCTATGTCATGATTCAAAAATTATTTATAGGCATCACCTAATGGAATTCTTTTACCGATTGATCATAACACTTTTTGGCTATTTTTTATCTTCTATAAATGTGATGACTCCCTTTTCCGTCAAGATCTTCATGGATAAAGCCCTTATGCTTGTTATTGCTATGGAATCATGAAGAAAAGATCTCCCTAATATTGCATTGTACGATAGGTTCATGTTCAATATTTTGAATAGTGCAGCAATCTTATTGTTTATTCCTTTCTATTCTCCAACCATAGCCATCAAGGCCACTATTCCTATAAGATTGATGGGTGCCTCCGAGTCCTAAAAGTGGGTTGGGGATCCTTCAGAGCTTTGTTGCAGTTCCTCTGAGGCCCTTGTTTAGTCAGCAAATTTACCGTGCTTCCTTCATCTATTATAATTCTCTCTACATTCCATTTCTCTATCGTTGTTGTCACCACTAAGACACCATTATGTGGTGCTTGATATGCTTGAAATCCTTCATGCTGAAGGTTACCGCCGACATGGGCGATTCCTTAATGTTTAGTAATTCATTGCTTCACTTATTCTTGATGAAGGAGCTGCTTGATCCTCCGCCATTGATCATAGTATTGTTCACATAATTTTGTTGGGCCTCTCGTCATTTTTTTCTCTTTGGGATTTTAATCCCTATGCATTTTCTCTCCTCGGTGGTCATTGCTTTCGCCTTTTCTCGAGATAAACTCTTGTGTTTACCAGATTCAGTCATTTTTTTCAAACTCCATTTTGAAATCTCGACATTCTTCTGTATCATGTCTATGTTCATCGTGGAATCTACAAAATATGTTTTTATCCCTCTGGGGGGCCTTCATATTCGGTGGCCAGTTTACCTCCCTAACATTCTCCTTTATCCATATTAGGACTTTTTGTTCTATTTTGTGTTGACGGGTGTATAATTTCTCTAATTCCTTCTACTATCATATTTATCGTCATATTTGATATAGGGAGTGAAACTCTGGGTGTCTTCTTGCTAATGGCTCTTCTCTTGTTTTGATTCCTTGGCCTTGCCTCTTTGCCTTGGATGCCCTCCGCCCCTTATTTAACTCGGAGTACTTTTAGGCAATCCCCATCAAATTTGAGAAAAAGGTGGATTTATTTATCAACAGTTTATCCACCAACTTTGTTGAATCTCATGCTTTCCCTGAGAGCCTCAGTGACCATGTTAACATTGAGATTGTCGATTTTCATGGAGTTTTTCTTAAATCTCTCCATGTACCTTCAGAGGGTATCTCCCTTCTCCTGTTTGCATGTTCTAAGGATACTCGTTGTATTCTTGGCAGGTACGTTAGTTAAATACATGCTCAAAAACTCATTATAAAGTGAAATATAATATTTAATAGACTAAGGTTTTAACCGGTTGAACTATCTTTATACGGTGCCCATAAGCGTTGTTGGGAAAACTCGACACATGATAACATCAGTCATATTGAGTAATCCTATTGTTACGTTGAATCTCGAGGCGTGGTCCCTAGGATCCCCTTCGCCATCGAAGGTCGTCAGGGTTGGTAACTTCGTGTTGACATGAATTGTCTCCTCAATTATTTCAGCTAATAGGGGTGAACCCTTCAACTTTAAATTGTATAGATATAATTCTTATATCTTTATATTTTTAGAGGCTTTACAATCCTTTTCTTCTAAATCTTCCTCAACCACATAGGTGGTTTTTACTTCTAGAGTAGACTCGGAGGACTATCCCTCATCTCCCTCTTTATTTTTAGCCTTTTTCTATCTAAGTGACCTGGTTTGGTGCGACTTTTGTGGCACTTTCTCCGCCTGTTTACTTCTGGCGAGATTCCCTTCCTCATCTGGTTGTTCATCGTGCTTATTTTGAGTTTTTTTAGCTGGGCTAGGTCCCTCATTCCCTGTGTCAGTTTGTTCTTCATTGTTATGGGAAGTGTTGCCTTGTGATAGGAGCAAAATACGGCTATGTATTTGAGTTGTTTTCGTGCGTTTTTATTGTATTTTATCGTGCTTTTTGAGGTGTTTGTGTGCCTTATTGCATGTGTGATATTTTCAGGAACAATGGAGCATTGCAGAGTGTTTTTGGACTAAATAGGGAAGAATCGACGAATCGGAGAAAACGCGAAGTCTTGAAGTAAAGAGACGCGGAAAGCAGATTTGAAAATCTAACTCCGCTGCACTATTTGACGATTTTGGATTAGTTAGAGACTTCTAACGAGTTTGTGTTCATCATAAGAAATAAAGTAGATATCCTAAGCTTTACAAGGATTTAAGAACCAACTCATTTGGAGGTTTATACACCGAGTTATGAAGTTTAAAAGTTAGTGGTTGTGCAGCAGAAAATTAACTCATGTCACGATCGTGACCCTAAAGCTGGGGGGAAGGTCACGATCTAAACCAAGCAAGATCCCAAGAAGGGAGGTCACGATTGTGACTCTTACTTATGCTAATGGTCATGATCTAAACTATAGGAAAATCAACACTCAAAATTCAACTTTCAAAGATTCAAAACTTTAGCCCACTTCCACTTTTGGTCAAACCCAACTTGTACTAGGATGTCTTCTTACCTCTTTTGTATTGCCTATATATGACAATTTATCAATTTTTAGGGTATGCAACTGTAATACCCCAAAATAATTAATTAGCTAACTGGACCACGTGTCCAATTTTGATTCGCCAGAGTGGCAATATTAGAAGAATTTCTGAAAAGATAAAGTAAATAAGTTTCAAGTAGGTCGGTTTTGGGAAATTAGTTATGCGGAAATCAAGGTTATATTTCAATTCTAAAGTTAAAATTGGAATTAAAAGGAAAAATGTCAAGCAAAACCCAAAATGAAGTTCAGGGACTAAAGTGGTAATTTAGCCACTACGTCTCAAAAATGGAAATTTATAAGTTTTGACGGGAAAATATTAATATTGGGATTCATATTGTTTATCGGATATAGATAATACGTATAAGTTATGATTAAAGAGTTAATTGATTTAGTTATGGACTAAATCGAACAAAAGAAAAGTTTAAAGGTTAATTTGTAACAAATAAAGAAAATAAGGATTGAAGGGATGATTTAACCAAATATATATAAGGAATTGATTATGAATGATGAATTAGAGAAGGATCCAGAAGCTAACATTTCATTTCGATCGATAACTTCGTTTCTTCGCCGTTTCGCCGTTCGGCGTCCGTTTCGGACGATTCTCGCGGCAATCTCTTCGGAACTGGAAGCTCTATCAATCCTAAGCTTCAAATTAAGGTAAATATCTCGAAATTTGGTGTTAAACTCGAAGAATAGGGGCTGTTTTGTATAGAAAGTTACGTTCGAATCGTACGGTTAGGAATCGAGTTGTTTTTGACGTTTTTGAGTTGTAAAATGATAAGATAAGTGTTTAAATGAATTGGGTATGAAGTGGTATGAGTTTTGGAAGTTTTGGAGCCCCGGAAATGGTCCAGAGGCGCCGGAAAAACGTCGCACACGTCGGTGCACGACGTGCTGCACTTTAGCACGCCGTGCAGGTGCACGACGTGCACCAAGGGGTGCACGGCGTGCACCATGAAGGGCACGACGTGCCCTTCACAAAAATTGAAGGGCACGACGTGCCAAGGTGACACGACGTGCCCTAACTCGACCCGGATCTCCGTGGGACTTCCGGGAGCGAAAAAGGACCTCCGATAGCTTGATTTGAGTGTGAAACTCAGTCAAATGTTTTGAAATAGATATAAAACATTATATAAATGAACATTAACATAATAAATAGTCAAGATAAGTACATCGGTTAAGTAAGAATCCGATTAAGAAGTTATCAAAATTGAGAGAAACGAAAGGGGTGATAACTTAAATCTATAACCTAGGGTTTTAGGTTTATAAGGTTCACGTTTATGTATTAAACGTGTATTTGATCTATATATGTATCAGACGTGTCAGCAAATGGTGGGGTCAGCCGACGTGTTCTAACACGGGCATATTATCATATTGACTTCGTTATTGATTAGATAGCGGTCACTGTGAGTTGCACTTTACTTTCGTGTATTATATATTAATGTTATTTTACATAGATATATATACTGTTTATACGCATCGCATTATATATAATTGATTGAAATGTTATATGTTTACCTAATTTCTACATACGAGAACTAGTATGCGATCCGAAGAAACTAGCTACCTATTGGGTGTCAATAGGCTGTGTGATAACCAGTATCGAGTCAGTCTAGTATGTTTGCATTTGAGAAATGACTTGACACAGCTGGGAGCTGATGATGATTATAAAATTTACGTGGCTGGGCCACCAGCGAGTTAGACTCGCGATTGATATTTACGATTGGGTTTTTGATACGAGTGAGTACTCGGCTACGGTGTAGTCTGGAGTCCCCGTATCTAGTGGCTGGGCCACCAACGAGTTAGACTCGCGATTGATATTTACGATTGGGTTGAAGGATAATGATTATTCGAGAAATGTGTCGCATGCTAGGATATTAGTTTCGTACGGATCGAATACATGTTTATATGTTTTATATTATTGTTTCTTGAAATGCGATGCTATGTTTTTATGATAATACCGTTAGTAAATGCACACTCACTCAGTATTTCCCCAAATACTGACCCCTGACCTTTGATGTCTTTCAGGTGCTTAGTTTGTGGACCTAGCTAGAGGCCAATTTTTGAAGTCCAGAAGTCAGCTGTATATGTTAGTTTCTGACTTTTGTGAACGCTGCAGTAGTGGTCCTTCGTCGATAGTATAGTAGTCTAGACAACAGTTCATTTTGATTGTATATATTAACTGCTGTTATTGTTTTATATGCATTTTGATAGGCTACGTGTTTAGTATATGATCCACGACCCCAGATGTCGGTGAGATGTTTGAAACACTAATTGATGTATATAGTACCGCGAGGCCAGTTCGTACAGGGTACGGTAACTAGAGCCCGCGAGGTTTTGAAACAGTTAGTGTAAATGTATGATTATATGTTATATATGTATATTTGCTTCCGTTGGTTGATATTGTTTATTTTATATTATATTTGCGAAAAATTAATTGTGATTTTAGGCTTGCTACGGGTTCCGGAGCTACCACTCCCATTCCCTAGCGCCGGTTACGGCTCAATATTTTGGGTCGTAACAGCAACTTTTATTACAACAATTATTCCCTAGTTTTAGAGTTTTGGGGGGTTGTGTGTAGCCACCAACCTTCATCTTCTTCATAATTTCCAGATTTTATATTTTTCACCATTGTTGGTGGCTTGGAGCTTTTATTGTAGAACACGTTTTATTAATTATAGCAAGTGTTTACTTTGGATCTTGTTCTTCTAAGTAAGTGTTTCTTTATTATGATTAATGTTAAGTATGAGTAGCTAAACCCCATAGTTTAGGGATTGTTAATGAATGCCATAATTTGTTGATTAGGGTTTGTTGTGATTTTAAGACTTAATGTTTAGATCAACTTGATCTATTAATCTATGTTTATAGTCCAATTAATTGAACGAGAGTTAATTAGTTAGACGAACATAGTTAATCACAAACCTAGGACTTAATCACGCGGGAGCGGTTTATGAATTAGGTGGTTGTTGTTTGTGTTCTAATTGTGTTTGATTGGTATATGCGAAATCTAGTTACACGAGAGCGATTTATATTTTATCATATCAATCAAATTGCGATTCTTTCAACTTTAGACTCGAGAGAGCGGAGTTGATGCTTTTGGATAGCTTTACCCGAACTAATATCATAATCGACCCTGATTACCTAAGATTCATGTTGGCATAAGTTAGCAACCTCTAAGCGTCTTTAATTCTTGGTTTAGACCGTCTTGTTAAATTACTTGTTTGTTAAGTTGATCGTTTAGTTTAGCAATTGGTTAATTAACAATTGATTGGTTACTTGTTTAATTGGTGCTCCGTTGGTTTTTTAATCATATTTGAATGCTTGTGTGCTAAACAAATTGCGTTTCAAAATCGATTTTCATTCTCGTCAAGTCTCTCATCCTTATGGGTTCGACAACCCGGACTTATAGTCCACTTTATCGTATACTTGCGGTAAATAACCAACACCTTGGCTTCCTGGATTTCATCCTTTATCTTCTGTAGAAGTCTCTAGGTTCAGCGTATAGCGACTAAGAGGGGGAGTCACATATTCATCTTGTTGGACATTAATATTATCTACATGAGTTTTAGTTGCATTATTTGCTTCATCCACCACTTTATCTAAGTTAGCTTGGAATTGCTCCAGCAATTTCATTATAGCTTGATGATAGATTTATAAAAAAAAACTACGGCTGGAGTTGGTCCTCTAGCTCCATCCAATGGTGAAAATGCAATGGGGTTGTCACCCTTACCGGTTCAACACGATATTAAGGAATGGACCCGCTGCCGGTGTAGTCCTTGTGATGCCTGAGGTGCTCCACCGGCAGGTAGCACAAGTGGTGGAGTAATTTCCAAATTTTTTTATTTTCGATTGCTTGTTCTTTGGGTTAGTCCAGTCAGAAGCCATCCTTCAATAAGAATTTATTTGGTTCACAAAAAACAATTTTGATTCAAAGTTTTATATGCTTTCCCACAGATGACACCAATTGATGAAGTTGGTACTCTTTACGGGTTAACCTGCAAAAATAGAGGTTAGAACGCTGATCGAACAATGATTGTCCAATGAGCACTCTGATGCTTAAATCAGTCTCTGACCATATTTATAACTTAAAAGCTTGCAGAGTAATTGTAATAATATATGTTGTTAGGCATACCTCATGCTCTTTATGAGTGATAGGAGTAGAATACTCCTATGTTTTAGAGTCTGTTTTGCATCATTTTAATTTGTTTGTGTATTGCAAATATGATTTTTGTATGTCTTATTACTTGTTTGGATATCTCAGGAACATTGAACCATTTCATAGCTTATTTGGCCTAAAAGCGTGAAGATTCGATGAAGAAACGATGCAGCAAAGTCTTAAAGCAAAGGAGCGAAGAAAAAGCTAAATTTTACTCATGTCACGATCGTGACTGTCCTTTTTAATGAGATTCATGATCGAGACATGAAGGTCTTTTTAGGCAGGATTTTAAAGCATGGCTTGAGAATGGAGACACCTTCTGATCGATCGAGACACGTGCCAATCAAGGCATGTCTCGATCGAGACCAAGGTTGTTCGGGCTTCTTTGATTTCAAACGGAAAAAGACAAGACTCAAGGCTCATTTATGCTTTTGGCTAAACAAGACTTGTACTAGGATGTTTCTATTTTCCTCTTTTGTAAGGCCTATAAAAGGTACTTTATCCCATTTTAGGGTTTAATACATTATTATTCACTTTCACTTTTTGCATCATAGAATAATTATTGTTTTTTGGATATTCTTTTAGTTGTTCTTAACAATATTAGCATAGTTCATAGTTGTTAGGACTAGAGTAGTAGAAATTTTCCATTTGGATATTATTCCACCATTATTGGTGTTCATCAAGTTTTATATTGAATATTACTCAAGATTTATCTTTTAATGCAAATTTCTCTTTTGGATTTAATTCTTCTAAGTAAGTATTCCTCATTTATGCTTTCCTTTAATATTTTGTTGATTTTTAGTATGATATTTAGTGTTGTTGGCTAAACCCCCATGATTAGGGGTTGATATGAGATTGTAGATGTTGTATTGAATTGGTTTTGTAGTTTGTAACTTATTACATGTTCTAATCATAGTACCTAATGCTTGCTTAGGTTTAGCTACCCTAAGTATGAAATTAATTTAATTGATGCATTGAGAAATGGTTGATTGAATGAATTTGTATGATTAAAAGCCTAGACTTTGGTGCCGTGAGAGCGGGTTAGGGTTTCGGTAGCCGCAAGTTAATTGATTAATCGTATATCGCCTAATTTATTGTACCTAGGGTCACGAGAGGGAGTAAGGCTACGTTTGGTTATTCGATTGTCGGTTTTGTTGTCAGAAGCCTCATTCAACTTTGAGAAATGAAGAAATGGAGAATGCAAGTGTCAACCATGCCACTATGGTGGAAGTAAATGATGACGAAGCACAACAAAAATTGGAGTGCTATCAAGCCAGAATGTTAAGAGCCTTTAACAAGAAGGCACATCCGCTTTCTTTTCAACTTCGAGATTTTGTTCTTGCAATATGAAGACCCATAATCATCTCACGCCAAATAGGAATCAAGTTCCTTTCAAATTGGGATGGCCCTTATGTTGTTCAAGAAGTTTATTCCAATGGTGCTTACAAGATTGTTGATCAAGATGGATTGCGTGTTAGACCAATCAACGGAAAGTTATTGAAGAAGTATTATGCTTGAAGCTCGGCGACGCTCCTGGCCCGCATGAGCTAAAACTATGCACGGATCTCCCCTAAAAAAAGAAAATCTTGAACTACGTTTGACTTGATCTTTCGCAAGAAAGTACGTAGGCAGCCTGAATCACACCAACTTCAGTCATAACAAAAAATAATCAATCAAAAAAAAAATTCTAAAGTCTTAAACTATGTTTGACTTGATCTTTCGCAAGAAAGTACGAAGGCAGCTTGAATCATATCAAGTTCAGTTCACAATAACAAAAAAAAAGTTCATTCAAATAAAGAAAAAAAATATGTTCAAAATGCTCCAATATATTAGAAGACATGTGCATTGATAAGATAAATATAAAAGAGAGAATAGGAAGAAGAAAATATAAATCTTATTAAATGATCAAAGGAGTCTTATTACATAAACATAAGACAGAAAAAAAAAATGTATCAAATAACAAAAAAACAAAGAATAAGATCTAAGGTGACCATTGAAAATGGTTGAAATCATCAAAGTTTGCTTCTAATAAGCTTTCAAGCTCTTGTAGCTTAGCTTCATCATTTGGATCATGAACTAAAGCAACCTCAACATGGGAAATCTCATCACGGGTCTTCAAAGCATTTCCTTGATTATCTTGAATCTTCTTCTCGACCACCTCTAAAGACGACTCGAGCTTTTTCAGTTCCTCTTTAGCTTCATCAATTCAGGTTTGCAAAGTGGAACGATCATTGGCAGCTTCATTCTCGACTACTATAAAAACATCCAGTTTTCCTTGAAGCCTCTCAAGTTCTTTATCTCGAGCAATCACTGACATGCTAGAATGAAGTTCAGATTTCTTCTTGTTTACTTCTCTAATATTTTGAAGAAGACTATTGAGGCGTTCTTTTAGGATCGATGTGTCAAGACTCTCATACTTCTTCATCATATCAAGAAATGTAGATATAGCTTCAGCCATCGAAGGAATCTCTGATAAAGGCGTAGCAATGAGTCTTTCTTGTAGCGCTTTCCAAGATAAAGCAGCTACTTGGCGTTCAAGGAAAAGAAACATGTCAGCAACACATAGTTGAGTCTTCTCAAAAGCGTTACTGTCACGATCCAATTTCATGGATCGAGACCGGCGCTAGGGTATGGGTATGGTCGTACCAAAACCCGTAGCAAGCCTCGCGGATAACCTTATATACAAATAAACCTGCAAGAAAACCACTGCTCAGGAGCAACCGAGACTTCAACCTAAGTCTAACAGTTTATAAAACAGTTCTAATATCATAACTTGATAATAATCCGAAACTGTGAATCATGCCTCAAATATAATAATCCAATGTAACATGCCAAAGTATAATAATATAAAAGTCGTACCACTACGACAAACCAAAGTATAATAATCGAACACTATACTAGTTCTACTGCGGTCTAAGAGTTTAAAACAACAGACTAGTTTTATTGACATAAAAACCTCCAAGAATCAAGAATCGGAGTGGACCAGCTTACAAATCATAAACCTGGAAAATTTGGGAAAACAACGGGGTCTAATATACTGAGATGAGTTCGCAATACTATTTACATTTATTAAGTTTAAAACCCTTAAATCAAAACCTTTTATACTAATATAATAATATGATTATGGAAAACAATATTGAAATGATCCCTGCGTAAGTATGACATAACATACTGATAAACCCAGAGTGGACGGGAACATATCCTCGTCATATACCAGCGTAAGCAAGACTTTAGTCTGCCGATCCCAGAGTACTTATCGGTGTACACAGTCTCGATACAAGCCTATCGAGCAGCTCGTTTCAATCCAGATCCATAATTCGTAAAAACAGTTCAAAAGCATTTATAATATTAAAATATAATGCGGTACTTAATAAAGCGGTAAATAGCACTACAAACTCACTGCTTGCTTATCCACGTGAAATCTTGGCAAACAGCTAACCCTGCGTAGACTTCGAAGCACGAGCAGTCGACGGGTCTAAAACAATGTATAAGTTAAAATCCATACAACCCCTAACTCTAAGAATACTAGACACCACATAGGACTAGCATCTTGAACACAACCAAAGTACAACCCAAATAAGGTAAACATCTATGTACCAAACAAACCAAAGAATTCATATCATTCACTTTAAACAATCTAGGAAAGTTAGCTTAGATGAGTTCGTATCCATAAAAACAAAACCGAAGTCCTTTTCATAACTTAAATAGTTCTTTTAAACCAAAGAGTTTCCCAGAGTAGTGTGTTAGCCTTAACTGCAGTATAGCTCAACACAACATGTCGGGCGACACAAGTCTAACCCGACCCAACCATAAGCCAAAGTGAAAACCAGAGTTTAAAACCAATCCTTAAATAAAACCAAAGTCATTCGAAAATAAGAACTCAATCCATAGCTTAACAATGCCAACCTTAAAAGCAATAAATCATATAACTTGCCAACACTTGGCAAGTTTCACCAAAGGTATACATCACTTAAAAATTCCACCTTAAATTCAATTAATAGGATTTAAACACCTTTTAAAGATTTAAACTCAAATCTAAAATATTAACTTAGATAGCCATATCACCTTTGTAAAATTCACCATAACTTATATACCATAACAACCACTGATTTTTAAAATGACCCAAGATAAACTATCATTTTATAAATGTCCAAAATAGTTTATAACATGTATTTCCAGCCATTAACAATTTGATCAAAATCAAAATTAATCCAAAGCACTCAAATAATCAAATTTAGCAATTTTGCCGAAAATTGCCTAAACTAGCCAAACGATTCAAAACCAACAATCGATGAACCAAAATATGTTACTACTGATTTAAAAACATCAAAACATCATATAAAAAATATTAGATCAGTAGATATAGCATTTGAAAACCATTTTGCAATCGTAGCGTTTAACTTTCGTAGAATTGTCAATTTCGCAAATCGCAGAGATTTTACAACACAACCCAATTTCAATTCTCATTTACAAATAAAAACTTTTTATATCAGTAGCTATTGATATAAGAACACTTAATAATCAATCAATTTGGATTCAACCATTTAAATAATTCATTAAACGAATCCAATTCGCACAAGTCTAGAAATCGCCTATTCATTGTTTAATTACACCAATTCGTTATTGAATCATGCCAAACACTTTCCAAAACTTATAACATCAGATCATATATGTATAACCCATCATTTAATCATATAAGATCAGTAGCTTAAATATAGCATATCAATAACAACGATTCAATCCATCAAAATCCTATATTATGCATTTCTAGGCAAAATCACACAACAACAAATCCATAAATCAATTAGGAGTAAAAACATTACCTAATAATGATGAACAAGATTATAATTAATGTATTAACCCAAGGTTCAAAGGGCTGGACCGAAATCAATTAGATCCGCAAGCCACCAGCGAAGAACACAACGTAGAAATCGCGTAGATCTTGCGAGTATGATGAAAAATCAAGTTCTTAGCGTAATGAATCGCATCCGGGCTTGTTAGAACAAAGGAAATGTGTATTTTATATGAAGATATTCGTTTTAGGGTTTGTGGAAAAGAAAAGGGGGATGCTCACATGAAAATATGGGTCTACTTATAGACTTATGCGGGCTTTACATGGGCTTTGATAAAAACCACGATTTAATTATCATTTTGAGAGTTAGAAGCATCCAAACGACGTGAAAATTGTACTCATGCTAGAAAATACTCTTATGAACAACATATCCAAAAATGGGCCTGATCCAACATTTCAATAGGGAGATATCAACGTTTTACTAAAACAGGGCAGTTCTGGAAAACATGTGAATACTGTTTTGATAAATACCCGAAAATAAATTGAATCAACATCAAACACATACGAGATCATGGGATACATATAAGACACTCAAAAAGACACTACCAAGGTATCACAAGTGTTACTTCTAACATATAACCATTCAAAATCAAGTTCGAAACATAACAAGAAAAATGTTGATCTGCAAAATAATAATGAATGCAAGAAAACAACCAATTTGTAACGATAACCAAACTGACAAATTAAGTTTGAAAACACGGGGTATTACAGTTACGAGTATACTTTGGTGCGACCTCCTTTTGTAGTTCCAAATCATTCGCCTCTAAAGGAGTAGTGTTATCAACTAGAATCGCATGTGAGGGTTGTATGAAGTCTTTGTGATGACCATCTTCTAATGCTCTAGCCACCAACTTGAAAGATTCAGAGCTGAGTGATGTGTCTTCTATGTCTCCATATTCTTCACAATTGCTTTCAAAGTTTAGATCATGGAGATCGAGCTTCAAAATAGAAAAAGGAGAAGTGATGAGTAAAATGGTAAATAAAAAAAAAGTTTATAAAGACAAAGTTAAATTATAAACATTACCAATTTATCGCATTGAGGAAATGAACCCCTTGGGACGCTACCAAAATCCTTAGGATCCCCAGGAATCCACAACTTGGTCTTCTTTTGCCTATTCCAATAGCAGTCAGAATCCTCTTGATCAGTTCCTTCAAAAATCCAGACGGTCTTGATCCATGTCTTTGATGCCATCCTCAAATGTATGAGCATAATCATTATTCTTTGAAGGAGTCCTCTTTTCTGTTTGACTTCCAGAAGAAACTTCATAAGCCTTTGCTTGTATTGTGCGCTTCTTTGTTGCTCCTATCGGTGCACAAGTAGACACAACATCAACAATTTCATTGGTGGCGGCTTCATAAATCTTCTCTCTCGCATTCTTGATTTTCAATTTGATGACTAACCTTGATTCTTTTACTGGTGTCTTTAGCCATTTTCTAGACCACCAATCAAAGTAATCTTTGGTAACAAAAGTTTTCCCATCATTTGGAATTATAGGAAGCTTTATTCTTGCTAGAGTCAACGATCTAGTGCAGGATTGCCAAAGACGAACTATTTGATCCAAATTCAAGCCTTCCAAGTGTTGTTTGAGATCACCAGGAATGTCTTGGCAAAATCCAAATTGTCTGCTGAATCGATGAGGACTGTATGGTTCAGATATGTAGACATGATCAAGGCGTGTAACCAAATAACTTGATCTAAGACTAGCAAGGTACTCCCAATAACCAAGGGACAAATCTTCATCATCAGTTAATGTCATTCTTTTTGTTGAAAGATTGAAAGAAGGAATAATGAGCTGCGACAGATTTCTAAATAGAGCAAGGGCAGCCGAATCTTCAAAAGTACGCGCCATTCTCTCACCAGTATAAGCTTCAAAAGCCCTTGATCCGCAAATATTGAAGGAAAGCATCAAATGATTTAATTTCTACACGTGTAGAAATTACCCCATAGAGATTGTACTCGCTTTTTGATTAAATTCAATAAAATTGACATTTGTGCATATTTCTTGTTTTCTAATTTCAGGACAAGAAATGCGTGTTAACAATATATTTGCGGGAAATGACCAACAATAAGCAGTGCGGTGAGGATATACCAGTAATGTCTGTATGAGAATAAATTTCCTACTCCATTGTAATTAGGTGTCCAAGTTGAAGTAGGATTCTTGAATAGGTCTTCTAAAAGGTTCAAGTATTTTAAACAAATATAGAATCTTTTAGATTGACAGTGTCGTATTCAGATAAGAAATCCGTGTTTGGATAAAATCTTTATTATACAGATTGATCAGAGTGTTGAGATCCTTGACGGGCCTTATGGGACTCGATCATTGCTTGACGGATCCCTTGAAACTCGGGAGATTATTATTTATGAGTGATTAGGTTTCCATCATGATATATACAGTGGTCAGAGTAATTTATTCTTATAAAAATGACACTTTTAAAAGTTAAAAATTTATAAATTGGAGTGTTAGAGAGGTTAAACTGAAAATATCAGATAAATAAAACGGTATAAAGTTATAAGTCCGTCAAGAGTGTTTATCCCATGCAACCATTGCACAACGTTATTTTTACATCAAGTCAATAAACTTTTGCTATATAAATTTTTTTAATTTTTTTTTATCATTCAATTTTCCACATAACTGCTTAATTGATTTGTTGTACGGATAACATAGCGTAACAGTTGTGTTATATAATTATCCGTGAGAGAATGCATTAAGCCATATCATTTAAAAGAGTGGGTGGTTCTTAGCTGAAAATAGTAGCAATAGCACATGGAATTTGCTTAGAGTTGCAAAAGAAGTAATATCATTTTCGTAGCATTTTCTTCGCTTGGTTAATAAATAATGTGTAGCTAAATATCCACCAATAATCCATCGCCCACACTGTACTGAGTCTGTACTTCCATTTCCCTCTTGACTCGCTGTAAACCAAATCAGAAAGAAAAAGAAGTCGTCTCTCTTATACTTACTGTAACTAACTAACTAACCAACCGCCTCACTAATAAATATAAATCAATGGCGGAAGAGAAGGATGAATCAACTTCAATTCCACTCAGCCGTCCCGAAAATGTCGCCGGAGATCCCGAGGATCCTGCTAAATCTCCTCTTTCCTCCTCCTCTTCCTCCTCCAATTCCTCCACGCGCGAGGTTCGCTTTCTACTCTCCACCTTTCGTCATTTCTCTTTCAGAAATATGTTTTTATTCGCATTCAATAGATCTGTGTATTTCTTGTTTTAAAATTTCTTTGACTGTTCGCTATGTTATTTATTTGTAAGAAGAGTGTCGAATTTGTGGTTTCAAATTAGGGTTTCAGATTATTAAGCCTTATTTTGTGCCAGTACGGAAGAGATGGATTACTATAAATAGAAATGTATGGATCAATCTGATGGCTCCAATTGTTAATAATTCCTGACAATTTCACGTTCAATCTAAAGAATTACAAGTGTTTCTTATAAACTGTAAAGAGAGAGATGGAAGAAGCTTAGATGCAAGATATTTTATTGGATTGTTTCTTTATCCGGCGTGCTATTCAAATGTCCGTCTTCTACGCGGCATTGGACTTAATTTTAAGTTCTATACCAAATTCTTGAAGTCACATAGGCTCTCTTCAAAGAGACATGTAATCCTGAATTGGCCCTGTTTGGGACATCGTTGTGTGCGTAACCCAAATAAAATGATGTTTTATGATTTCATTTTGAAGTTTTTTTAAAAGTGTCAGTAAAGAGCTTGAGCGGAGCGGAAAAAGATCTACTAATGATTTGGAACGTCTAATCGATGCTCCAAATATCTGAGTTTACCTTTAAGGTTCATGACTAATCCATTGCTACTCTAAGCATTGATATCTGTTGATAATCTAGTTAAGATATGAATGAAAGATTGAAGGCAGTTTAATTCTTGTACTTGAAAACTCTATTCCGGTTAATTCCGCTGGTCATAGGCATTTACTTACACTAAAAGTTGCAAGAGATGCATCGGGAAGCTAATGGCTATTAAAGTTCTATTTAACAAATCATTGTAAAGCATCTAAACCGGTACCTTCACAAAAACTTAAGTTCAAGAAAACAATGTCAAATATAGGACTCTTATATTTGAAATTTTGACAGAGATTAAAACTATAGTTGAAGGTTCACCTAACATTTTAAACTCATGGATTGCTTTGTTTATTTGACATAGTACGAGTGCCTCTTTTATTGAAAGCTCTACTGTTTTTAATCCTTGACAACTCTTATTTGGTTAATTAAATATTTGAGCATAAAATGTGGTGGATTTGTACTTGTTCATACTTCAAGCTCAATAGACATTTGCATGCGGGGTGTCTTAGAGATTGGTAATTGGAGTCTCACCTAACAGGTTAAGATTTTGGATTGATCGGTTGTTTTTGAAAAAATGAATTACGTCATCTTTATGGCAAATACAGTAGTGCCTCTAACCAAAACTCTCTTCACATGCATATGGATATTTACATTTCCCCAAATGTTGAAACTAGATTGAAACAGCTAAGTAGCTTGCGTGCACAAATTGAAATACAGTGGCTTTTATCTTACTAATGGTCAATATAAATTTCTGGTCAAGTCTGCAAGGTTTACATAAAAGATGCTTGTGGGTAATTCTTATATAACATTCCTGTTTATGTTCATATTGTGCAGGCTTGCTGTTTCTTTCTCCAAAGTTGGGTGTCCAAGAAGTTTATGACTGGCTGGTGAGAACTGTAACTATTAGTTGTAAAGTTTTAACCATCTTGATCTTTGAAGCCTAACACTCTGTTGGATGTGAAACTGCAGTGTTGTACTTTTCCCTATTGCTGTGACATTCTTTATTACATGGTGGCTTATTCAGTTCTTTGATGGTTTCTTTAGTCCAATTTATGAACGACTTGGCATTGACGTATTCGGTAAGTTATGTTTATCCAAATATTACAGTATTATATTATACGGCAATCTCTACTACATGACTTTGCTCCAATTTCAAAAGTAGCCAATGTTTGTCCCAGATCGCAGAACCTTACTTTCAGTCTCAGCTTGTTTTTGAATTTATCAAATAAGATAAATGGATGTTATTGGAATTTTACATCGATCAACCTCCTGATGCTCATTGCCTTAGCCTCCTGTTCAGGGAAAAAAGGATGTAGTGTAAAGATTTTAAATTAATTGCACCCATTTACTTGCTATTTTGTTTGAATTCACAAAGAAAAGTAAATTTTGTTAATATATTATTACTTTACATTCCATTCTCTAATCTGACTTTCATTAGCTTAACTTTCCATTACCTTTAAAACTCCCATGCGTAGAGAAGAAAATAGAGGAACTGATTGATAAAGTACAAATTAGTAGTAAGAAGATTCATATGTTTTCAGCTGCTTCATTTATCACAATTGGAATTTAAAATCATTGCTATGATATAAGCAAGATGTTCACTTTTTTTTTCCAGCTCTTGGGACATTTGCCACAAGTTCTCCAAATGATCTTATTGTTTGTTTTGACAGTTACTAAGTATTACTGCAGCCTTCTATAAAAGAAAAATCCCTATGTTTGCCAACAATATTATTGTTTTCTCTAAAATTTTCCCTGGCAGAGTCTGTTATCATTGCCCCTTATACTAAATTTTCACTCAGACACGTCTGATTTTGGACAATTAAAATTGGTATTGTCACTATTGGGAAATCTAGAAATTATGCATACATACAACAATTTTTGTTCATGTAGTGCATAAGAGACTACATATATTGCATTTATGTGGCCTGTATACTGCAGAATATGAAATATCAAAGCATAACTTGTTTTCTTGTTGGTTTCTTTAGAGTTTCGCTTTCTATGAAGTATGAATCAACTAGCATAGTTGAAAATTTGTCAGTTGGTTTCATGTAATGCATTAAATTTTATCCATAGGTGAAACCATTAACTCATCACAACTGAAAACACTGCCTTTAAGATATAGTATAGATTACATAATCTTCATTTATGGGATTTACCCTTGCTATAAAAATAAAACAGAAATAGATGATCCTGGATATGATTGACATGGAGAAATATTATTCTGTATGGTTAGATATTATATATTAGATCTGGAATAATTATCATTTAATGGCGTTGTAAGTTTGTTGTGTAAAAATATAGCTTTCTCCTTCACAGTTTTTTATTTGGAAATATATGGGTTCTAGTTAATGATTTTTACATGATAAATATGTAGTATTCGGCCTCTAAAAAAAGTTTGTCTATCATGCAGGACTTGGATTTGTGACATCTCTGGTATTTGTGTTCTTTGTTGGCGTTTTTGTTTCCTCATGGATTGGCTCCTCAGTTTTCTGGCTAGGGGAATGGTTCATTAAGCGAATGCCGTTTGTCAAACATCTATATTCAGCTTCCAAACAAATTAGTGCTGCAATTTCTCCAGGTATTAGACATTTCCTTACCCGTCAGAGATATAAATTAGAGAGTTATTTTCTCTAGGAAGTGGTCCTGTTTTATATTCCATTGGTACTACTAATGGCCAGTGGATTTAACGTACTTTCTTTTCCAAGCTTACAAAATCTCTCTTACCCTGTTTTTGTTTTATTGTCTTTTCTATTCACGCTCTTGGTTCTCCAGTAAATTTTCTATACTCTATTGTGCAATTAGATTTGCCTTCCAAAGACATTTTGAAGTGATGTTATATTGATTGATTCATTTGGTGAATTTTTAAATTCTTGTGAAATCTGTGATTTTAGTATAGGATTCGAATGAAGAGTTTGGTGGATCTTTTTTGAGGTTTAAATTATTGTTTTCCACAAGTCTAGTTTTAGTTTTCCTCTTTAAGATTAATTCTCCATCATTACAACAGGTCCATATGAAAAAATTATCATTAAACTTACTTTAGAATTTGCGGAAGTGGTATACATTGGTATTTATATTTATTTCCTGGCCACAGATCAGAATACCACAGCCTTCAAAGAGGTTGCAATTATTCGTCATCCTCGTGTTGGGGAATATGCATTTGGTTTTATAACATCAACTGTCATCCTTCAGGTACTTGTGGCTTTATGATGTCTGTTCTCTTGCAAGAATTTTTGCCTTACATGTGTGAATCATGTCTTATCCATTATCTGTTTTGAATATGATGTTTGGCTTTAGCTGATACTTTTAAACACTATGTGCCACAGCTGCTCTATAACATTATGTTCTAATAATTTTTTCCAAAAAGAAAAATCATATCTAGGTAGATGCCATTTTCGTTTCCTTCTATGGAAAAACAGAATTAAAGAGGTAGTAGATATCAACTAAGGCTGACTAAATCAAGTCTAAAGGAAATTTAAATATAGAGTTAACTATGGTTGTCAACTCTGACCCGACTATAAAACTGGTGATGTAAGAGGGTTAAGAGTTAAAGATTGAACCGGAGTTGAATTGTATATACAAATAATGTTTAAATTATTTTTTTAAAAGAAAAATATATTATTTAGCATAAACAGTGCTTAACTAATCCGTAGGAAGTTTTTTTCTAGCTTGAAGGTTAAATATTGTCACATTGGTAAAAAATGTAACCGGTCTTTCTTTGTTCACTTGTATCAGATCATCAATATGATTTTTATGATAACATCAACACAATCTCCCCTACTATTGACATCTGTGTAACATCAAGCAAGTCATCTCTGTCAGTTACATCTCTTAGAAAATTATATACATCTACAAAACAGATTTTGTGGTCTAAGAGTATCTGGCCAGTTTAACGAATTTAAAAATGATTTATCAGAAAGGATTTTGGGGTCATCTAACCTGGATCAAAGGCCGACTCTCAGGTTGTCCTGTTGAACATCAATGGCCGACTCTCACTATTGTTGTTTCTTATACCCTATTTTTCTTCTTTGATTAATAGAAGACGAAATGAAGGTTCTCTTTTTTTCGAAGACCTTTCTTGCATTCTTAGCATGTAGCTTGAATGCTGTCCCTTGTTGAGTGGGAACATCTAACATTAATAGAATGTCTGGAAGGGATGGAAATGTGGGAAAGAGGAATGAAGGAGAAGTGTGAAAATGAAGGGTGGCAAAAGAATAATTAGGGAGAAAATCTAGAATTTTCTTTTATTTCTCTCAAATTTTTTCATCCAAGATGAAAGTGGAACCTATGAGTCCTCTCATTGATTGTTTTTTTCCTTTCAAAAACTGAAGTGTAAAATGTAATTTATAGTTAGTAAAGAAATAATTGTTGAAATCTCCCTTTCCCCATGGGGAAAAAATGGAAAAGAAAAACTTATCTTAATAAAACTAATGCAATAAATTTTTGGAGAAGGTTTCTCTTCCTCTGGCATTCTATTTATTGATATTGATGTTTTTTTTATATGCGAGCTTGATACCATTGTGATATTATGAGATTTAAATTTACTTGATGCATGCATTCACAAATTCTCTCAGGATGTTCAGCGTATTTATAATTTAATCATTTTTTTTTAATTTTTGTAATGTCATGTGTGCACTTTTTATCTTTTGCAATGTAATGCGCGATATTAGAAATCGGTGCACTGAAGCTGATGTGGCAAGTTGGAGCTGAACATTTTTGATGTCTATGTGGAATTCACGTCAGCTAACAGATAATTGAGTTCTATTTGTAAAAAAAAATGCACGACTTTTAGCAATTTTATTCCGTCATTTCAATTTTTTTATAATTCTATGCATTGCTTTCAATTTTTTAATATGATGCACATAATTATAATTTAATGAATAGAAGTTGAGAAGTTAAAATTGTTAAAGTTGTAGAAATAAAAAAGATTCAACTAAATTGTACATGTTGCTATAGCTCAGATGTTTCTTAGGTAGGAACCCTTACATTTCTTGGCGCGTGATAACTTCTATCTTATTGGATGGTGACTAATGTTTCTCGCTTGTTATATTGTTTACGTTAATTAGAATGATTTTGGTATATAGATTACAATAAATTCATTGAGAGTTTTTTTTTTCTCTTTGTTGAACTAGGTTCTTATCTCATTTTTTCTTTGGTTGGTTTCTGGTCATTTACTGCAGAAAGAGAATGAAGATGAAGAGTTGTGTAGTGTTTTTGTCCCAACGAACCATCTTTACATTGGTGATATTTTCCTTCTGAACTCCAAGGACATCATAAGACCAAATCTTTCAATCCGAGAAGGCATAGGTATGTTTGTTTTGTTATTGTCATTTCCCACTTTCTAGTAGAATGCAGTTTGCATTTCGAGCGAGCAACCATTCTTTTGTTTCCTACTTCTTTGTGCTTTTGGCAAAATGTTCATAGATTAGTCTCTGCATATTATTTTGATGATATAATTTCTAGAGCAAAAGGTCACATTTAGGCATCTCTAATTGAATTAATTAAATGAGTTCTTAATCAAAAGGTCACATTTAGGCATCTCTAATTGAATTAATTAAATGAGTTCTTAACATATTAAATTTAAGTAAATTTAGAAGCATTCAGTGCTGGATTACTTGTGTGGTATAAGTTAGGACGAGTGCTGATAGGTAGTTATTTAGGAGCCAAAAACTATTTAAGTCGGTTAATGAAGCTAAAATCTATTGCTAAGTGCAAGGATGTCTTTTTTTTTTTTTTTACATTTTGTTAAGCAAAAATTGCTTTGGTAATGCATCCGACTGACTGACTCATAAACTAGACACAAGATACAGGGCAACTTGACGGTGTATAGATGAGCTCTGTAAATTTGTTTAAATTTCAAACTTGGTCCAGTTTATGAACACAGAGGTTAAGCTTGGAATGAGCTTGGCCTTGTTGTTCAAGCTGGGTCAACAACAAGCCATGCTCAAGTTCATCTCAACTATTGAATCAGCCTCAAAATGGCTAAACGCTTTAGCTTACTGACAATTTTGGTTTTCTTCAAATAAAACATACTGAGTGATGTCGTGATTAGTTATTATTTTGTTTACGAGTCTTACTTGAAAGTCAATGCCCCGTCCTAGTAATCAATATTTTGGCGCATGAGCGCTATGCTGATCTTGCAGCATTCTATGAATCCAAATCGAATGATCAGACCAATATATTTGGTTGGTTTAGTTTTAAATAACACAAAATCTGATTTCTGGTTTGATTTGATTTTTTAAAAAAAAAGTCAGTTCACTTTTGGTACAAATTAAACCGAAAAACCAACAGAATCGAGTTTCTCGACTTGGTTTGAAATATTTAAAATTCTTATAAAATTGGTATGGTTCAATTTTAATAAATCAAAATTTTAATTCGATCAAATGTGAATCGAATGCACACCCTTTAGCACTAGTGAAGCTCAAATTAAATGTGAATCGAATGCACTCTCTTTAGCACTAATGAAGCTCAAATTAAATGTGAATGGAATGCACACCCTTTAGTACTAGTGAAGCTTTACCTTGTTTAGTTTTAAAATTGTAACACAGTAGAACATCTAATTGTTAGTTGGTTGTGATCACATGGAATGCTGGTAATATTGCAGAGATTATTGTGTCCGGAGGGATGACAATGCCACAAGTAATAACGCCTCTGGAGCGGGTTGCTCGACAAAACGAAAGAATTCCTTTGAACAGGATTGTATAATGGCATAGAATAAGTAACTCCTTGGTTTCTCGACAGTCCCACCGGTAATATGGAAGTGAAACATTGGACACGAGCCTCACAGATTGATCGATAGGCTGTATAGCAGAGAGGCTGATAAAACATGAAAGCTTTACAACTCACCTGGAATTATTATTGTATACGTAGGTAGTTGGAGCATGAAGTATCAAGTTGTATGTGGGTAAACAGACATTTGTTGTACCTCTTGAATCTCGATTATTGTATGATGTACATTCTCACCCTCATCAAAGTTCTTATTCATGAATGCTTCTGGTAGTTTTCTAAACTCTATTATTAACAGGTGTATCAATCTTATCAAATTTTGTTCCGTCTTCTCTTGTTTACTTTTTCGTAGCCTCTAGTTTTTACGAAATCAACATGTTTTAGTTTTAGTCTTTAAAGTAGGGTTGTGCACGAGTTTTGGATATTCCCGAATCTAAACTGGAAATCATATTGAAAGTATCCTGAATTGAAAAAGATCCATTGATCTTTTACTTTATCCGATCCGGACCGAAGCGGAAATTTAATTTCTGCGGTTCTTAATCTTAAATAGATCTTAATACTGATATTTGGACTTAACTGAACAACCAAAATTATAATTGAATTATAAAAATGAAAGAACTAAAATGTTAATGAAAATAAAACAACTAGAATTATATTTAATTATATATATAAAAAATATTAATGAAAACAAAATTGAGATATCATATCGTTTGTTAAGGGGGATGAAAATGTGATTTGCGGTATATGTGAGGGACTTGTAAATAATTTGCTCTATATTTATATTAAAAATTTTAATTTTTTTGTGCAATTTAAACTCTTGGAATTGAGATTACATAATTTTTATATGATTTTATCTGGCGCCACGTAAAATCGACTTATAAATATTACTTTTGCGCACACAAACATACAATTATTTTGTTTTTGTTCTATTTTGTTAATTTCACACCATTAGATGAAAGTGATAATAATTAATCTAATGATATTAAATAGATCAAGTAAGATTTGTTTTGTAAAAAACAAAATAACTGTAGAAGCACCTTATAGATATAATTACTAACATTCCATGTGTAAAAATAGACCAAGTAAGATTTGTTTTGTATAATCACATAAGACCATTTTAATTGAAAATATTCTAACGGATGATTTGTTTTTTCACAAAACTATAATTCAAATATATTCTTTTTACGAATTAAAATTAAAGTTTCTGATAAAGTAGAAGAAAATTCAAATATTGTAAATATTCATAGTTAAAAAGTCGGATGTTTTTAAATGGCCTCTTTAGTTAAAATATTTTAAAAAATATAACATTAAAGTTTGTTTTTAAAAAATACAATTTGTATTTTTTTTTGCAAAAATGATTTTTGTTATTTTCATTTTTTTAATCTCAAAAATACTATTTCGGTTAACCGACGGTATACTAACAGATTACGAACATTATACTAGAAAATAATTTATATTTTATATGCACAATTTAAGTTTACTATAAAATTATTAACGATATACTAAAAATTACTTAACTATAAGTTTATCAGCGGTTTACTCACAGTTCACTAACGGTATTCTAAAAATAAAATTATTAATTTTTAAAAAAAATATAGTTTGTTTAAAATAAACAATTCAAGTTTACCAAATAGTTTACCACCGATTTATTAACCATATATTTAAAATATAAATTATTACACATTTAGGCTATTAATCACCCATGACCCCTGATTTTTGAGGGTACGGGCACAAAACCCCATGATGTTTAAAAACGGACACAAAACCCCACGATTTTTGTGGCGGCGCTTACAGAACCCTGTGAGGATAAAGATACCCCTGACGCAGTCATCTGAGGAACAGATTCAGAGTTTTTTGATGACCGAAAAATTTTCCGGTCATCTTCAAATCGGAGAAGATGACCGAAATTTTTTCCGGCGGTGGTTGGATGGTTGGTGGGGTGGTGGTTGTTGGGTTAATCTAATGATTTAGATTAGATTGGGTTGATTTTTTTTTTTGTCTTTTTCTAAATGAAATTAGGAGTATTTTGGGTGTTTGGAATTTTTAAGGTATTTTGCTGACGTGGCGCCGTCGGTTTTTAAAAAAAATATCAGTTGATCAGAAAAGACAGCGTCAGAATTATTTCCGTCATATTTAGGGGGTATTGTGAGCGCCGCCATAAAAATCAGGGTGTTTTGTGCCCGTTTTTAAATATCAGAGAGTTTTGTGCCCGTACCCTCAAAAGTCAGGAGACATGAGTGATTATTAGCCCACATTTACCAATGGTCAACCTAATATCTACTAAAAACAAGGTTATTAGTGTACCATTAGTACAACATTTGTTAACTAGCAACAAAATAAAATTCAGCAACAGTTTACTAACAAGTTTATTAATGATATATTCAAAAAGAATTATTACAAATAAATCAACGGTTTACCCAATGTTAACCATTGGTTAAACAACACCCAAAATATTATAAATATCAAAAGATATTTTGTAAACATTTCTTCAAATACATAGAGTGTAGGCTGTGCAGCACTAAAAAATCGAACTACCAACGTCACCACAGTCGTTCACAAGCAAAAAATAAGAAATGGATTAACCAACACCCAGAATATTGATTCGATTTGGCTCAATGGCAAAAAAAACCCAAATCTTTACGACTTGTTGTAATTTTATCCAAATTTTTTTAATAGTTGCAATAGTATCCAAATTGCATTAATTTGTTGGAATAATAGCCAAATTGCACTTTTTATGTGAATTGTTTTTGAGATTTTTTTGCATTTTTTGGGACTTTTACTATGTTATTATACATCAAAAAATAATAATAGCCAAATATCTTAATTGAAAACAATAAGTTTAGCCATCAATTTGTCTATTATTGCAAAAAAAAAATACAATTTGTATATTATTGCAACAAATAAATGCAATTTGGATATTATTGCAAAAATTAAAAGGTTTGGATAAAATTGCAACAAGTCGTAATTTTTTTTACCACTAAGCCATTCGATTTTAGATATGAAAAAACGGCATCAGCATCGTTATAATTATATCTATTTCCATTAATACCCTCGCCATTTTTAGCAATTCTACCCCAACTCTCGTCATCTTCAGCAATTCTATCCCAACTCCTCCTTTTCAAAACGTACAGTCGATCTCCTCCTCAACAACAACCTCCCATAACAGCCTTGTCCCACCAACCCTCCGACAACAATAGGCAACAACAATCGCTGATTTTGAAAAAAGAAAGAAAAGAGGAAGCCGACATTGGAACTGGTATGTCAAACGACGGTTGAGAACAACAAATCGCCGGTCTTGAGGTCTTAAGGAAAGGAACGTGAAGAAAATAAAATAAAATTGAATGTGATTTTAAAAATTTAGGGTTTGTTGATTTGTGAGTTGAGAAAATAAGCAAAGATATGTTAGGTTTGGACTAAATAGATAAGGCCACATATTTATGTAAGAGAATTTTTCAAAAATACCCATACTATGTATAAATATTTTGAAAAATACAGTTTGACCAGTTGGGGTTGATTTTTACGGTTTGACTTTTAAAAGTTGCGAAATTACACTTTTTGAGTTGAAAAATACGGTTTTTTATTTTTAAAAACCAGAAAATTTACTATCGGGTTACTAACAGTTTACCAACGGTTTACAAAACAAAAAGTTGACTAACGGCTTACTAACAGTTTACTAACGGTTTTTATTTATAAAAATACGGTAAATCTCCTATCATTTTACTAACAAAAAGTTTACTATCAATTTACTAACTGTTTACTAATAGTTTACTTAAAAATTAAATTTACTATTAATTTCTTTTTAACCGTATAGTTAATTCATTAATCGTTTAATATCAGTTTACTAAAAAATAAGTTAACTTACCATACGTTTACTAATAGTTTATTAGTTTTACAAAAAATTATAGCTAATTTATTAAATATAAAGTATAGTTATATTTTTTAACCGTTTACTAACAGTTTACTATCGTTTTACTATCAATTTATTTATTTATAAATAAACCATGCCCTTAATTTAAACCCACAAAACAAAGTATTCATAATAAACCATGCCCTTAATTTAACAATGAATTTAAAAGAGACAAATTGCCTAGTATATGAATATTTTAATCAAAAACTAAACAGAAGAGAAGATATTTTATCTCTGGTTCTATTTTCTCATTAATGGCTTCGCTAAAATAAATTTGTAAAACTTTTAGTAAACTACTAATATACCGTTAGTGAACTGCATACCCACTTACATTGCTCACTGACTCCCAAAATTATCAACTACCCATTTTAATCAAAAATTCAGCACTGAATTCATCAGATCCACCGTTGTCACCAAACCACCGCAACCCATCAATTCCAATAAATCCACAAAATCTGGAAAATCCTCAGCCGCCACAACCATCGATTAACAACCCATAATCGACGATTGTTCCATTTTCATAAGATTGAGCTGTTGTTGTAGATTTAGACACTTAAATCGACAATCCATCACCGCCGCCAACTCATCGCCGTTGTAGTCGCAAAATCAGAGGGAAAGACTGCTGCGCGAAGAAGACGAAGATCGGAAGAAAGAAAAAAAATCCATTGCCATTGTCAAATCCACCGTAAAATCAAAAAGGAAAAAGTGTAAAACTCAAACACGTTGAACTTCGACCGTATTTCTCAAGCCGGAGATGCTGAACTGTAAAACTGAGATTATTTTGGGTTTCAACAGTATATGGTCTAATTTCCTCTTTATGTAAAAGGAAAAGTTTAAAAATGAAAAAAGAAAAGTATAATTTGTATATATCTAAAATGAAACCTACCTCTGTAATGTTGAGATTAAATGAGCCATTTGTAGTATTTTATCTAATTAATTCTTTTTGAATTTACAATTTAGATCCAATCCATCTATTTTTAATAATTAGTGATAATATTAAAATTATTGTATTATATATACTCCTTTTATCCTATTCTATTGGAGAAAATGTTACATTCTGAATGTTTTATTTTATTTGACAATTTTTATTTAAAAAATATTTTTCATACCAATGTTTTTAACCCTCTTCAATGTATTTAAAAAGCTGTGATGCATTTGATATAATACAAGGATATACAAATAAAGTTACTAAACTTTCACAAACAATAGACAATAAAGTTGTTTTTGGATAATTGGAAAGAGGAGCGTTTATGGAAAAAACGGAACGTACTATCTAGTAGAATACTGCCTTACGCTTATATCAAAGCTATAGCTTATAGTTTTTTTTTCTTCTAACAAATGGGTTTGTGAATTAATTATATGAAAGTTAATGGAATTAGAATTAAAACAGATTCTTTTTATGACTATCAAACATAAAAAGATATGTTTTTCTATTAATACATAGTACTTCTCATAATAACATGAAATCAATATGAATAACATTAAACTTTTTTTAGAATAAAATAATATTTTAATTTGTCTCATATCTTAAATTAATAAAATTAATAATTAAATCTTATTTTTCTAATTAAACAATAAAACACCAATTTTAATCTATTTCTTTGCCTAATTGTAAATATTTTATGCCTTTTCCTTAACTTAAAAAAATAAATCAAAGGAAGATTTTGAAGATAGAGTTAGGCGGTATAGAAGGCAAGAAGACCGTAAACTGCACATCAAAACCAAGCACTTGGTTCTCCTTTTTCCTCTCTAACCAACTTAACAGCAAACCAAACCAAACCAAACCAAACCAAACTCAACTCAATACAATAATATTTTTCTTACTCTTACAACAAAAAAACAACTCTTCATTTTGAAACTGCAAAAAAGGCACTGCTCAGGGTGGCTGCAGAGGTAGAGTAGTGGTCAAGGTAACTGATTATTATATATGTTTTTGTTTTGTAGTATGGAACCATGAAATAATAGTTTTGTAAATTTGAATGAATTTGAGGTGCAGATGGATAGGTATCAGAGGGTGGAGAAACCAAAGTCAGATACTACACCTATTAATGAAAATGAGATTAGAATTACTACTCAAGGCAGGATGCGTAATTACATTACTTATGCCACTACTCTCCTCCAGGTATACACTTCGTCCAATCAACGTGTCTAGTTTCGGAAACGTTTCAGACACTTAGTGTCTTGGACACGAAACCTCATTTTTTAGATAGGAAACATTAAAATAACACCGTTTCTCCGTGTCCCGTGTTTCCATGTTCGTGTCTGTGCAACTAGTGTATTTTTGGTGACAACATATACCATGACACTAATTTCTCAAGCAAGAAATTACAATGAAAAACTGAAAGTGTACTAAACTTACAAGCATGTTTTGTTTTGAACTAATCCTTAATAATAATGTTTACGGTGTCTGTCACTTTTGTTTCCTTAATTTGGGTGGGATTGGTGCAGGAAAAGGGGTCTGATGAAATAGTTCTTAAAGCAATGGGCAGAGCTATAAATAAGACAGTGATGATTGCTGAGCTAATTAAGGTCGGAGTTGGATCAATGCTGTTGTCATGGCATGTTTATTTCATGCAACGGTTGCGCCATGTCATATTTACGACAAGCCATCTAGCATTTGCGATAGGGAACAAATGGCGTGACACAACCGTTGTGTTGTATGATTTTCCTGTTGTTCTGTCTATCTTATTTGACCCTTTACTCATCAGTTTTTTTTCATGTCATTGCCAATTTTAGAGAAGAATTGTTGGTCTGCATCAGACTACTGCTATTGGATCAACTGATATAACTGACCTATGGGAGCCACTAGAAGAAGGCCTTCTTCCGTATGTAACTTCTGACTCTTATGCTACTCGGTTTATGCAATGCGGACTTTTAGTGCGTAAACACTGCAACAATTCTTTGTTTTTGTGTTCTTGCAGCTTGGAAACTACTCGTCATGTTTCGATGATCACCATCACCTTTTCTAAGAAGGAGCTTGATACATCCTCCACCGGGTGATTTTCAATTTCCTGTGTTAATGTAATGTTATTGTGGTACATGGTGCTTAGATATTGGTGATTGACTTCATTTTAATGGCTGCGTTGGTATGCTAGTTGTCGATTGTTGGTCGATACCTTGGCGCTACCCTTTTGATTATGCTTGAAATGTGCCTTAAAACTTCAATTTATTCATAGTTTCTTATATTTGATGTTGCAACATAGGTATCAACCCCCTCTTCCAGCTGACCAAGTGAAGCCATTGAATGAAACCGAATATGAAGGAGGTACTGCGACAACATTTCTATGTATCTTGCTGCAACTTTAAAGAGAACCTATTTTTGATTCTGTTCTTTCTTCTAATACAGAAGGCTCACCTCGGATGCGAGGCAGGGGATATGGTGGTTGGGGAAGAGGAAGGGGTAGAGGTAGAGGTATAGCTTACTTTTTTTTATGCCTTCTTTTTATAAATGTTGTCATAGTTGTTCACAGTAATATTATGTATTTTTTAGGGAATTACTACGGAGCAGGAGAGTATAACGGTGATGGTTGGGATGGCGGGCGTGGTTACGGTGGAAGAGGTCGAGGCCGTGGAAGAGACCGTTTCTTTCGAGGCCGAGACCGAGGCAGAGGGCGTGGCTTTAGTGGGCAATCAAGTGGGTACTATGCTTATGGTGAATTTGAGGCTCTACCTGTCTCTGCTCGAGGTGAGTATTGAAAGTACTATTTTTCGCACTCCTGAGCTAAAGTCAGTTTGTGTTCAGGGCATGTTAATTGCAGTTGTCACAATGTGATAACTTGATCAATGAAACTTTTGTAGCATTGTTTATTGTCAAGGTGCCTCTCTTTCCTTTTTTCGCCCCCATGTCGCCACGCGGGAGGGGCATGGGGACGGTAAAAAACTGTAAAATGTGATAAGACAACTTTCTATCTTGAATGTAGGAGGATTTGCAGGGCGTGGCCGAGGCAGGGGAAGATGGCGTGGCGGAGGTCGTACATTCAGGGCAGAATACGGGCCTGCCCAAGCATCGGCCGCTTGAGAAGCATTAGTGATGAAAGCAAGTGTAGTTAGAGATGGATGCCTGCTCTTCTTTGCTCTGCTAGTGTCTGAATTTTGAGAGTTGTCATAAGTTTGAAGCTGTCTAGTGCTGGCAGTTTTGTGTTAATGTAGGATGAGTAGTGGTAGTAATGGTGAAGAGGTTGTACATTTTTATTTTCTTGCTACATAGAAATTGATAGAGCAGTACATTCGTTTATTCTTAATAATAAAAGCATCCTAGTTTTAGTTATTGCAGGCTATTCTGTTTTAACTTTTAACCGTCTTTCTCTTATGATAGTTTGGAGTTGTTTAGAAATCCGGATTGTATTTTTCTTGGATGATTCTCTTTGTTTTTGCCTCGCTCTTTAGCCTTTTCCGCTCTTGAGTGTTGGCTTGCCTTTTCTTGACTTTAATTTATTTTCCGTTATTTCATTTATAATTACTACATTCAGAAATCAAACAAATCTCAATAATCGAACCGAATTGTTCGGTTCGGTTTGATTTATTTAATTATTGTATAAAAAAATTGATTTTTCTGTTTGGTTCATATTTGAAAGTTAGAATTTTTGACTTTAGTTTTAGTACAAATCTAACTGAACTGAAACTACCCAAACCAATTACATTATTTGAAGTATTTAAAAAAATTCGGTTCAGTTGAATTTTATGAAAAATCAAAATTTTAGTTTTGTTTGGCTCAAACTGAATGCACACTTTTCATAGAAGTCCATATGATTCGATAAAAGAGAGTTGGTAGATTCTATCTTGTACTTAGATAAATCTTTGATTTTATTTAGAATTGCAAACTGTCGATTCAATTAACAATCGACTGATTAAATCAAGATCATATTAATTAAATTATCTTATTTCTTTAACTTAATTGATCAAATTATTAGTATCAACTAAAATTGATTAGACCAAATTAATCGATAACAATAATCTCAAAAAAGAGCCTAACCGAGCATATATACCACCAAAACCGACATCGTCTAACAGGAGTAAGGAATTACCTCGGCTAAACCGACCAGGTTCATGCAAGATAAAAACCGCTCAGCCAACCGAGCAGGATCCTTCGGAACACCATCCCGGCCAAACTGAGTAGAACCACCACTGATTACAAGGACAATAATCTGACAGAAGAAACTCTGTATAGACAAAAAAAATTACATCAGACTTGTCGGCCCAAACAAAGAGAAACAAAGATATAGAATAAAAGACTAGGAAAAAATAGGTAAAAAAGATAATACTCTTTTCTCTCTAAATCTTAACTACTTTCTCTTCTTATTCTTTCTCTCACTAAAAACACTTGTAGTTCTTAGGTACCCTTCTGAAGATCCCAGATCGGATATGTACCCCCAAATCACAAGTTATCATTAATTTAAATTATAAAAATGCAAAATCGAAAATTTGGTTAGATTGATAAAAATATAAAAATTTATTATTAAAAAATAAAAAATGTAAATTATCTACTCCCCCTGTCCTAATAGAGTTGTCCACTTTGAGAAATTTTTTTGACACGAAACTCTTGTCCACTTTCAAAAAATAGCTAGTTTTTACATTCATTTTTCTTATATTACCCCTATTTAAAATCCACTAATGAATAAATTGAAAGTAAACTACAAATGGACCCTATATTAAATAAGGATATGATCATATGACAAGAAAAGTAAAAAAAATTCACAAATTCTATAAATAATAATCTACAAATTCTACAAATTCACAAATTTTATTGGAACGGGGGAGTAGTTAATTTGGTTAATTAAATTTTTAAAACTCTTAAGTGTAAGCAAACTAAATTTGTAAATTGACCGAAATAGATTAATCAAACTAAAAAAAAACCTTAAGTCACTTAAAATATTTTATAAAAAAAACTCTACTAACACATAATATTCAAAACTAAACAAAAATAATTTGGTTCAAAGAGGAAGAAAATCAATCTAAATTTTTATATCAACTATTCAATTCGGAAGAAATTCTTATCTAAAATTGGTTCATAAATTTTCCATGCACCTATTCATAATCCAATGAGATGTTAGAAAATCTAACACAATTTTATTTCTTTTTTTTATTTTTTTAATAGGTTCATGAATTTTTCATGAATCCGATATAGATAAGAATTTCCCTCAATTCGATTAGATGTTCAGCTACATTGTGTGAATTTTATATACTGTATAGATTATTTCTTTTATTGCTGGCAATTTTTGATTTGTAGATTGGGCAGAGATTCAAACGTTTTAAAACTTTAAAGACAGTTTAGTGACCGCAAATAGCGTCTGTAGCTCAGTGGATAGAGCGTCTGTTTCCTAAGCAGAAAGTCGTAGGTTCGACCCCTACCTGACGCGAATACTTTTCACTCATTGTTTTGCCCGCTATTTACAGTTTTGTACACTCATTATTTGACTTGGATTTTTTTTTTGATATAATCAAAATTCCAAATTTTGCACTTTATAAATTATCGGTTTGGTATGTTGTTTTTGGGTTAATATTTTCAAAAACTACGCACCTTTCAATATTTTTCAATAACATTTTCACTTTGTAAAAATCTCAATAGTACTCTATTTTTTATTTTTATATTTTAATAGCACTCTAAATTTAAAAAAAAAATAGATGATTTTATTATTATAAAGATTAAATTTTATAAAATAACTAAATGAAAGGATTATTTTATACTTTTTTTAGTTGAACAAATACAAACAAATCCCTTAATTTAAAATACATCCAAACAAGTCCTCTTCTCCACTAATTTGAATAAAAATTAAAAACAAATCGATGGATCATTAACGTTTGCCTACATGTCTCAAAGGTGCCAAAAAGCTAAATATTATTAATTGAAATTGATAATTCCGTTGCAACTCTATCTAATTTTTTTCTATTCAATTTAGTTATATCAATTTTCAGTTGAATTTATATATTAACATCGTAATTAGCAGAGTTTATTTTTCAGAATTCTAAAATTTAAGTCATCATCTAAAAAAATTAAAAACAACATCAAAATATAATTTTAAATTCTCTAATTTTTGGTGGTTGAAAAAAAAAAGAAACAAATTTAGAGCTAAAAATATCATAAAAGCCAAATTAGCCAAATATGTAGTTTATTGAGGTAAAAGATTGACACAATTAAATTGATTGAAAAATAAATAGATAGGATCACAATAAAGCAGTCAAATTATGATAAATTTACAATTCCGTTAGGTTTTGGGTTTCAATTTCTCGCATAAGCATTTCCCTTTCCCAATTATATAAAGAAAACAATCTCAAATTTGAGTGCAAAAAGTCAAAAAGATTTGATTTTTTGACATCATTAAATTGCTGATTGGGATGTCATGTAATTGTATAAAATCGTCAATTTACATTAAAATTCCAGCGTGACATTATCACATAGGAAAAATTAAATCGATTTTGAATAATTAAATAAAATTATAGCAAAAAACCAAATTAAAATAGAATTACAAAAAATTAAAAATTCGGTTTAAAATGTAAAAACACGTAAAATTTAAATTTGTGTCATGATTAAGCGAAAAGCTGGCTGACTTTTAAGATTAATAAGCAAATATATATGAAGAAGATGTTCTCAATTCAATACATGCAAATTAGCAAGCACATCAAATGTAGTGTTGAACAAGCAAACAAGTAAATATGTTTAATTCAGTCAAATATATAACCCTAGTTTATTCTATGAAGCAACCAAGAGAAAAACGTGGTAGTTAAGGTAAGCTCTCCTCTTTATATACTTAATGACCATAGAAATTTTTACATATTTTTTTTTGGTACATGGTTCATGAGGTTTCCTGAACGGGTCTCAGCTATGAGACGGCACCTTTAAGCTTTCCATATTCAGACTAATTCTCACTCGAGCCGTGTAGGTTCCTTGCGGGAGGCAAACTCTAGCCCTAAATTTTAAACGGCTGCATACATGAGTATGGTTCGAACCCGCGACCTCATTTAAATTAGAAGAGCGCCTTACCAACTCATCTACGCCTTGGAGTTATAATACATATTCTTTAATAATGTAAGAACTCAAATAACTAGCTATATATACACATAACTTTGCTTCGAAATAAACTAGATGTACGTTCTTTTTGTCAAATCTGTTGGACCAGTTTATTGTACCAACAAAATCTAGACATACGTGGTTAAGTAGAAAAAGGTAATCTTTCAATATTAAAACAATTAAACTGAAATTAAATGGCTAATTATTTTATCGCATGCATTTGATCTTCCTTCACATCAAATACTATCGCATAAATAATTTAATGTTTTTAGAGATTTGATTATTGTTAACCTCATTAAATCATACATTGCTAAAAGAAAATCCTTTGAGAATCGGATGTATAGGCAACATATTTCCTAAAAACATTATCGTTCTATCGTTTCCTTCAATTATACTCTGAAATTTCTTTCATTTCCAAATGAATTTAAACAAATTTTGAAGTAATGTAAACATAAAATTTATTTGCAATCACATTTCACAAAATATTACAGAATTGATTTATCACTAAACAGACTCCTAATAGAGTTTGTTTATATATTTATGTATTTCATGTAAATTGTTTAACAAGTTTCTCAACATGATAATTTATTATTAATCCTTGAAGCAGCCTAAGATTAGGATTATTATCAAATTAGCAGAAGGTATTAGAATTTCATAGGGCATGAAGAACAATGGTGAGAGTTATATAGTAAAATCTAAAAACTGCATACTCCAAAACAGCATGAATTTGGAACTGCTGCAAACTAATTCAATCAAAAACTTCCTAATCTTCAAATATTAGATGGTAATATCTAAATTTGAAGAAAAACAAATGGAACTCATTACCATTAATCATCCAATAAGCAAAGAAAAAGAAAAAAAATATCTCCAATTCTCAGTTAATTTTCCTAGCAAAACAAAACTTATTAAATATTTACAATAGATTAATTAACTAAATACTTGCTAGCTCTAACATCATCATTAACCTCTCTCCATTAGGGTTTCCTGCTCCTGACCATTTTAATATTATTAATATCATTATAATAATGCTGCTTCCCATTATATCTAACCTTGATTATTGGCTTCGTGGTTCTGTAAATACTCTGAATAGACCTATATTTTTTCCTTCTTGGCCCTTCTTCTTCTTCTTCTTCTTCTTCTTCTTTACCGAAAATCTCTTCGATCTTCTTCGAAGTTATCTCGTCTTGGCTGCTCCGATCCAACTCGTTATCATCATCGATATTCTTCTTCTTAATCCCGTTGTTACTATCCTCGTCGCTTAGCTGCATCAGCTGTTGCGCGGCTACCATTTCCGAGTCCGTTACAATATTCTTGATTCTGTTAGTTAATTCTAATTCCATGCTCGACGACCATCAAGAAAATAAAGATTTTAGTTTCTTAATGGGTTTTTTTATGGAGTTGGCGTAGAGCGCGTTAAGAGGGTTGTTTGTTGTTGTAGGTTTTGTATTTTGCATTGAGAGAGATATGAAATTGCAAGGTTGGTGCTAAGAAGATGTCTCGAACATGTCTATGTCTATATATATACGTTTTTTTTTTCTATTTTAATGCGGTAATATTGAATATCCTGCACCGTTTGATTTACTTTATTGACTTTTTGTGCATCATCGGACGGCTTTAGCTTCTTGTACCCTTTGTTACTTTTAGGGTTGTAAATTGCTTAACAAGTTATTTTTTTGCTTATATAGAAAGGTAATGTTTAGTCTGTTGACACAAGAATTAATTTATTTTTTTATTTTCAAGGGGCAGGTGACTTGGCAAAGGTGGCCATGGACCGGATTCAACCGTTAACCAGTCTGGTCAAATTTTGAACTAAAAGAAAACTAGAATCGTGAACCGAAACTGAAACTTGAATCAGGAATGTAAACCGATCGAAATTGGAACCATGAATCAGGCAGTTCAAGTGTTCCTTATTGTGATTTTAAACTAGAACCGTTGGTTTGTGAACCGTAATCACCCTTATAAATTGGTAAAATGCTCTCTTTATTTAAGTGAGATCGCGAGTTCAGATAGTATACATGTATGTATTAGTTTAAAATTTGGCTTATTGGCGAAAAAGGCCAAAATATTACGATTTGTTGCAATTTAAATCAAACCTTTTAATTTTTATAATAATATCTAAATCGCATTTTTTTTTGTTGCAATAAAATTCGAATTTTAATTTTTGTTGTTGCAAGTTGGCCACCGATTAGGCCATTATTACAACAAAAACATGCAATTTGGCTATTACTATAAAAATTAAAGAATTTGGTTCAAATTGCAATAAGTTATAAAGGTGGTTTTTTCACCATTAAACCTTAAAATTTTGAGGTAGAATCTGAATATTTCCACATTTAATTATACTGATGTATAGTTAAAATCCGTCGAGGACTTTCCATATATATTCTTTATAGAAAATATTGATTTTTATAAAATTTTGATCATCTCAGGTGATATAACCATCAGGGACCCGCTAATAAATTACTGTATTTGAACCATTAGATGAGTATATGATCTTGATTTGATTAATTTTTTTTTCTCATGCTAATTTGGGAATAGAATGGGTCTAGGTGAAAATGTCAAATTTAAGAAGAATTCTTTTTAATAGTAAATATTGTGCATTTAGCCTGTGGATTAAGGTCAAGACAAGTATAAAAAAACAAAGAACGTTGACTTGCTTAAATCAAGAGAGTTGAAAATCCTTTACATTCTCAATAAGTCTTGCTATGATTAGGACTTTCAAATCAATTATCTAAGTTCGACCATATTTTAGGAATTGCAAAATGCATATGTATGTAAGGGGAATTTTTTAGTTTCACATTTTATTTATGAATACCACTAATTAAATATTTAAAAAACTTATATTTTCTATTATTTTTTAATTTATTTTTTAAAATTTGATTAGTTTAATTCTATAAATAAAATTTCAAGTCAATTTAAGTGATAACTTCTATATATTTTGGTACAAATTACAAACTGCCAAACCAAACCGTATATCAATACATATTAGAATTTTTCCGAACGTTGAAAACTTGCTTGATCCTCTAACCAAACCTTAGAGGCATAAATAACTCTTTTCCCTTAATTAATAGATGTGCATGACCCTAATCTTTTTCAACCTCCATTAATCTTTATTAGTGAAAATAATAAAACTTTGCAAAATTATGATACTCTACCAAAATTAATTATCAAAAGTATACAATCAATGGGGAAAAAATGAATTATATTTTTAAAAATTATATAGTAGAGCAACGATGAAACTTTACAAATAGAATGGAGTGAATAGTTTATTTACATTTTTAGCCTTTGAAAAAAATAGTTTATTTATATAAAACAACTCAAAAATAAAACAAAATGCAATGTGATGGAACTATTAACCCTAATTCAGAAAGAAATAAAGACTATCATAAAAGCATTCAGCCTGAAAGAAGCAGTAAAAAGCTATAAAAGTTAGCAGGAAAAGTAGATAAAAATTGCAACTCCAACTCAAATAAAGGTACATATCATAAAGATGTCCAAAGTTCAGATTGGAAAAATAACAAAGAACAAATGGACGTGAAGTAGTTTAAGACACTTATATGAATCCCCCACATTAACAGGGGAATAATTTATGATGATTCAATGCTCTCTTACAAATACATAAACCTCACATCAAGAAACAAAAAAAACCCTACAACCCCCCAGCAATTTAATAAAAGAATTAATATAAAACAAAACCCTGTAAAACCGCAACGGAAAATTATAATAATAACAATGACCATTAAATGTGTCCTTCCCAACCCACAGTATCTACACCACCAAGCTACAGCTTTCTTCTCAAAAATTTTATCTTGCCAATGACATTATCTCATAACATTTGCACAATGCGTGCGCGTGCCACCGTCGGTTTTACGACTTCCCGACTGCAACTCCACAACACCATTTTCGTACATTTTTCCACCGAAAGCCTACTTATAGGCTTTTATTTAGGTATGTATCTTAGTCACAGTTTAGCCCACATATTTCCAACACAGGGCCATCTCTCGATACGAATGGGTTTATTCGAACCCATATAAGAGTTAAGATGGAAGCCAGTAGAATTGACCATACCAGAATAATGGTGGGCATGCGATCTTGCTTCCCAAGAAGCCCCTTGAGGAATGGATAGAGGTGGACGATGACCCAGAAGGCGAAAAATAGCCTACCGAACAAAGGACCCCAAGAATCATATCCGTTGTTGATAGCATCGGAGACTCCAACCACAACTCCAATAATGTTCATGATCAACAGAGTTGTGGGTGGTATTAACAATGATGTCCACTTGAATATGTAAAGCTCTGAAAAGTCTCCATCATCAGCTGCTTTTGAAGTGACAGTGAAGTTTGTGCTGACACCAGCCAATACCTTGAGCAAACCTTGGACGAGAGCAAAAAGATGCGACGAAGCACCTCCAATCACCCAAAACTGCTCATTTCTCCACCAGTCATCTATCGCTACGCCGCCCCACTGCATCTCGAGGATACCAGTAGCAGCAATAGATATGAAGAGTGCCATGAATATAATGCTGGCATAGTTACTAATCTGTACAGCATAAAGAACTCCAATTAGCACAATGCAGAGACAAGACTTGGTGTGATTAGATCATATGAATAGAAGTGTCAATTATATCTTCTGAACAAAATTTAAGCTGAAATTCACAAATGCAACAAACAACCAATATCGGACCAAAAAATCACAAGAAACGTATTCTCCTCATGTAATGCACATTCAGTACTTTTATCGGACAATAAAATTGTTTTATCAAAAAGAACAAAAATTAACAAGAAGTTGGATGTTACCTCAGGGACAATGAACTTTCCAGTGAGCAGGCAGATTGCTGGCAGGGTACAGTATACAATCAAGGGCAGCGATGTCCAAGGGTATACAACTGAGTTTACGTAGGAAAATCGTTCAAGCAATTTCAATCCACCACCGTAGCCATACCAAATAGGGCAATGTCTACTGAAGAAAATTTCAACAGACCCAAGAGCCCATCGGAGCACCTGATGTAGACGATCAGACAGGTTAATAGGAGCTGATCCCTTGAATGCAGGCCGCTTAGGTATGCAGTACACAGACCTCCATCCATGACAGTGCATCTTGAATCCTGTCAGAATATCCTCAGTCACTGAGCCATATATCCAACCAACCTGATCCATCAAAACAATTTATCAACATTTACGCAATAAAAGCACAACTTGCTTGACAAAGTTTATGAACTTGATGAATTATGAACTCGTTGAATTCACTCACCTCTTTTCCCCACTCTGTTTTATCTTCATACCCACAGCTGATTACTTGGATGGCTTCTCTCAACAGTGATGCAGGACTGGCATTATTAGAAACCCCACCATTCTGCAATAGGGTGGAAGCCACAAACACAGGAGACTGTCCAAACTTCTTTTCCAATTTCAGTTGAGCATTTTCTGAAGATTTTTCAGTTAATTCTGCAAATATTTATTACCATTATAATTTCTGAAGGATAAACTCGTAACCAGATCTAGAGCAAGAAGAATCAATACCTTCAATTCCTTCCTCAATATTTTCAAGAGCATGTATCTGCTTTGAAGCCTCCCTGTTCTTTGACTTCTTCTTCTCCTTCTTGGTTTTTGATTTCTTGTTCTTTCTTGATCCACACCACAGACAGCACCATTTTGGCCAACAGTTGCAGGTCTTGCCAGGAGCCTTCTTCTTAGCAGGTGCATCAAAACCATAAAGTGCTTGCCTTCGAAAAACACAACCAGTTCCAACATAAATTGGCCCTTGCAAACCATCCAATCCTTTCATGTTGATCTGTTTTGAATTAAAAATTAGTTTGTTTACCCCACATAATGCTCCAAATGAAAATTTCAAAAAGGAAGAAAGGATAATAAAGCTGAAATGTACATACATCGAAGAATACAACATTTCGATTTGAGTATCGATCATGACGATCAATACCGTCAAATCTTTGAGGAAACTGCACATAGCAAACTTTCTTCCCCGATGTTGGATCCATCATGAAACACATTGCCTCTCTTAAAGCCTTGCAATTATTAATATAGTGATCACAGTCAACATTCAAAATGTATGGAGCATTAGATAGAACAGCAGAGACCCGAATCTGCAAATGATGATGAGAAAGAATGCATTAGTTCCCAGCAGCATGTTATTGTAAGTGTACATTTTAGAAACCAGGTACAAGGCACCATAGCTATAAAACTCTCGAGCCTTACCAGAGCATTCATGGCTCCAGCCTTTTTATGGTGTTCAAAACCTGGTCTCTTCTCACGAGAAACATAAACCAAACGGGGCAACTCATTTCCTTCTATGTCACGAACACCGGTATGACCAAGGAAGACCTGTAAAGCAAGATCACATCATTCATTATTAATTTATTTTTAAATCAAAGATCGCATCATTAATTTGTACTCACTAGATATCAACAGATTCTACTCAGTCTAACTCTTTGTTACTCTTTCAGTTAGACAATTTAGACTACCAAAATGACATGTTATCTCCCCACCCGGGAATGGATCCAGTTATCGCAAGAACCGCAGGGTTGATAAAATGATATCAGACAGATTTTGATTACAAAAGGGCAAGGCATGTGAAGACATGCAACATTTCAATGATTCAGATGTAGAAACTAGTGCATTATAGATTATCAAGAGAGAAATCCATGCAACATGGGCTCACCTGAATCATGCCAGGGTGATCTCGGACATTGTTTCCAGGCCATGGAGTTCCATCCTGCATTGTCCAACCATCTTCTGGAACTTTCTGTGCAGTGGACACTAATCCATTTATCCGAATTTTGAATTCTTCATATTCTCTCTGCACAGTAAAAAATACCATGTAAGAAATTTAAAAAGAAGATTGAAGAAGAGACATTAAAGCGGTCATAATTCAAAACACTGATTAGGATGTCAATTCAAAATTTTATCCTTGTCCAGCAAAGAGAGGTAATACTATGAACATGAAAAGCAAGCAACTAACCTTCATAGCACGCCTTTCTCTGACAAATGCTGGGTGGACTTTATTTTTTAAATAGTCCATCTTCTGACAAAAATACCATTCAGGGGCCCGGGGCTCAATGTTAAATTTTTTACAGAAAGGAACCCATTTCCTAGCAAATTCTGATGTCTCTGATAGTGCTTCAAATGTAAGCATTGCAGCACCATCATCAGAAACATAGCATGCGACCTTTTCCACCGGATAATCAGCCGCAAGAATTGAAAGAACAGTGTTAGCAGTGATCAGCGGGGGTTCTTTCATTGGATCAACTGTACTCACAAAAACATCAACACTAGCCAACCCAGATGGTTTTCCTTCTTTCTCATACCTGAAATAGTGACATGAGGATAAGGCATTAGGCTGCTAAATTTAAATAAATCATGGAGAACATGGGTTAATATACCAGGGAAGAGAACAAGAGAAAGACTGGACATGATAGCAAATGAGGTGTCTCCACTTACCTCAGTGACAACCGATCAAGGTATGTTTCTCTTGTTATAGGGTACCATTTTGGAAACTGATCAAGAATCCAAGATACTGCAAACCATATTTCGCATATTACTGAAGTCAACCACAGACCGTAGGCATCATTGACTGGGTGGCGAATTCTATAGTGAAAGAACAAGCCAAGAATAACAAGACGGAGGACGATTATCAATCTGTATGGACTTATCTTGCTCGATGATATGGGTAACTTCCTTGAGAGTGGCTGCCTACCCTCATCCATCCTGACAATTGAATAAGAAAGATTGTGAGTCCAAAAGATAAGGACACTAATTTAATAAGTAAATAGAAGAAGACACTATTATTTGTTAGAAATTCTTCATGAAATTCAAATACCAATCTTCACCAAAGAAATTATAAAAACGGTGAGTGCAACCTAGATTTAAAGTCATCAGCAATAAATAGCATTCGAACATATTCAATAGAAGCATCTTAAGTCTAAAACATAAACCCCTAAATAGACATACATGCATCTTTTTATCACAATGCAAGAGAAATGAGGTACGCAACTATCTAAAAGTACTTTTGACAATTTGCACTTGACATTCAATACATTAGACACTAAAATGATTTTATGATAACTTGATGGACCCGGTATGTTTGTAGTCGGCAAAAACAAAATGCCTAATTCCAGCTCCTGATACCAAAATTACCTCCGAGATGGTTTAACATTCTCAATGTCATCTTAAAGGAAGCACAGCACTGCAAGATCACTTAAACTTCCAAGTTTTGACTTATTAAATTGACAGTATGCTTTAATGTTTTAAAGAACATCCCACCAAGTCATAGCATGTTTCGCTGTGTCGCCATACTGACCTAAAGTTCATTAACCAAGATGCTGAGTAAATCAGTTTGTCATCAAAGCATTTCGCAACATATTATTTTCCCTGAGAACTAACCAAGGTTCTACAACCAATCATAGGATGCATATGTTTTAAGTTTCAAAATACTTCTTTACATCAGGCCCGCCGCGCATTACATCAAGAAAATAACTGAAAACCGCATATGTTTGGTGTGCAAAATCCAGCCAACAGCTGAATACCTCATGAAGGGTATAATAGACTAATACGCGTGTGGCATCCATCTAGGCTGAATGTTACATACTCAATGTAGACGAGACTCCTTTAGTAGAAGTTTTTAATCAATAATTAAATCTTTTACAGCTTTCTTCATCTTCTTAAACTGTGTTTTAAAAGTTCCTTAACCATGGCCATTGACTTAATAACTGAAAATGAAACCAGTAACTGAAGAGTGCATACAAGCGAGGAAGAAAATACAATCTTTGAACTGCCACTTACATAGGCAAATCAGGGTCATCCAAACCATCCCCATCAAAGCTGTCACCGTCATTTCCTCCCTCATGCTTGACCACCTGGAGTTTGTCACTCTGCCTTTTCTTCCACTCCTCCATTCTGTCCTTCCAGGCCACACTTCCATATCCATATACAGCTATGTCTTTCTTAGGAACCATAGGTCTTGGTTGCACTATATATCAAAAGCATCAGAGTTATATTTCCAATTAGTTGGTAAATCAAGAAAAAGAAAAGAACGATAAAAAAGCAGACAGCAAATAAACTCACAGGGTACAGATGGATCAGAATATGGCATTGGGTGAACTCTATTTCCGTGACCCATGAATGGCGGTATAATAAGAGCATGTCGATCAGAAGAAATTTCAGTATCCTGAAACATAAGAATAAGAATCGCAGGTACTCATCAGACCACTAGTGTGCAGAACATCTCACGTGAAAAATTGCAGGAACAGTTTTAGTTACCTCCTCGCCGTAGGTCAAGAGAGGAATTTTAGAGCTAAGGGGAGAAGAATCAAGTTCGGATTGAGTTGGAATCCCAGATAAGTTGGAGTGAGAAGCACGACCAGTATTAAGGCGTGCAGAGAGCATTGCTTCAGCAACTTGTTCCGGGCCCAAACCATCAAGGTTCCCATAATCAAACTCATGCTCCAAATCATCAATATCGTCTTCTTCCTCATCACCTTCAACCCTAGGACTACCTGTCATTCATATATTTAGTTAAAGTCACAGGAGAAGTTGATAAAAAAACAATACACCAAAATTGTTAAAATCTAACCTTTGATGCGCTTGAATCTGGTTTTGCACTGAGGACAGGCTTGATTTCCCTCTTTTCTCTCGTACTCATAGCAATGCCTGCAAACAGGGAAAGCACATTCGTTGCAGGCAACAAATGGCTCTCCATCCACTGTAAGCTCAATCTCATCTCCACAGATCTGACAAACTTGCCCGCTCAATTCTTGCACAGACTTTATCTGTTAGCAAAAGCCAAAAAAATAGGTACTATCAGCATCAGAACATCAAAAATACGAAAAATGACTTGATAAAAAAAGGAAATAGAGATAAATAAGAGTATAATTAGTTGATTAATAAATCACCAAAAGCAACAGACAGGGAAGTTATCAAGTGACAAAATCGGATTCCTTGAACTAATGACTACCCTAACATCTCTTATTAGAAATCATTTATAGGCCAATTTACCAATGTTATTTTGCAATCCCAGAAACCCATCATTTGTTTGCTTTAGTTAGCCTCTTACTCTTAGTCAGATACTATGATCAAAACTAAAATTAAGATCTCTTATCCTACACATCCACCAAACTTTTCTATACGCATACTCCAAAATCACGAGTTATTCAAAGACATTGTTTTTATGAACAAATCAACATAAAAAGAAGCGATCCAGAAAGCACAAAGCTGCAACAACTCTTATAAACTGGTGTACTCAAAAACGTTTAACAGCTATAAAAATCTACATTTTCAATGGTATCATAAAATTCAGCAAATTTGATCACAATTATACTTTAATTGGAGATTCACCATACATTATACCGAATTCTTACGTCAAAATCAAAACCCACATCTTTACTTCCCAAATCTTACTTAATCACAATTTATTTATGTAAGGCGGCGAATATCAAACATCTAAGTATCAGTAGTCTACTCAAGAGAAGTATAGCAAATTAAAACTCGAAAGAGTGAATCTTTAATTTGCATTGAATCACCCAAATCTTAATTAAACAGAAACAAGGAAAGAAATCCTTCAAAATACACCTCTACCGCACCCAAATCTTAGAGAAAAAACACCTAAATCCTAGCAAGAAAATCCAGTAAATCAGAGGGGAACAGTAGCAAAAGTAGGGTAAGAAAGAAATCCAGATCAGAAATCAATAGAAAGAAAGAAAATGCAGAAGGATTACTCTAGCACTCTCGTCGGCATTAATGAGGACAAACTCATTTCTATTATGAGAGCCAGCAACGAGTCGGCCTCCAGTGTTCATAGCTGCAGCTGGGTGGCTGATTCACCTCCCAAAAACAAAATCAAACACAAACCCAGTTCAACAAATGAGCCTATCTCAACTGGGTCACTCAGCTTATGCTCAACAGACTCCGCTCTTGCATCTGTAACCCTCAGAACCAGATATACTGTTGAAGAACAAACAAAAATCAGAATTATTTGCTTGGCTTGGGGTTGCTTTGAAATCACTAAACCAGAGGCAGAAGTCCCTCTGTATCCTGGCTGGTCTCAATGGTAATGGAGAAGGTAGAGAATAATAATGGTAGACCGGACAGATGGGTTTGGTTTTTAGAGAGAGAGAAGACAGTAATGTGGAGGCGTAAGAGAGAAGAAGAAGAAGACAGATAGATTTAGATATTGAAAAACCAAAAATATTTACCCACTTAAATTGCTTATGTAATTCAGTGTTAATTAACAAATGGCGGTGGGGTCCAGACAGTGATGGTGGTGGCGGAGTTGGTCGCCGGAGTTAGGTGGCGGAGATTAATTATTTGAGTGAAACTGGTGGTTTTGTTGAGAAGAAATTCACGGTTTTGGTGTGTGGGAGTAAAAAAAGTAAGGAGTGAGAAAGAAAACAAAAACGCGTAGTAGTGTGTGTAAAAGACACAATCTAGCCCAGATCCTTATTCTAAGCTGTATTTTCTCTCTCTTCTTCTTAAGGGTATTTTTGTAATTTAGCCTTTAAATAATGCAAATTATTAAGTTGTCTTTTCATTTCATATTATATATCTGTCAAATTTTAATACAGTCTTAAATTCTCTGAATTGTTAGCTAATTTCATAATTTCCTCATGAATTTAATGGACTGACATATCCTTCAATATTATAAATTTATCTTTGAATTTAAAAAAAAATATTAAATATATATAAGAAATAATATATCTGTTGTATAAAAATCAGAATGAATACTCTTATTGTGTTGTTAAATATTAAATATAAAAATAAGAAATAAGTAATATTTACTGTTATACTATTATTATATGTATAGCAAAATAATTATTTGTATTGTGGAAAAATATCAATCCATATAAAAAAAAAGTCCATCAGAAAACTAAATTTTAAAAATTAATCTATTAATTTTTATATCTGATTTAACTAAATTATTTAGAGCATTTTAAAATAATAAAAAAAAAGAGTGAGTGAGAGGGAGGTTAGCTGGTGAAGCACTTTCTGAACTGTTCGATGGTGACGTCAAACGTTCGGGTCAAATATGGGATCCGAATCCAATAACTTTTGGGTTTTTACTGTCCTTGCCTAAATTATTTTCCCTCCCCCATTTTGTCGGTGGTGTTGTTTTCTTTTTTTCTTTTCAATTAAAATACTAATTAATCAAAAAAAAGAATACTACTGTACTATAATAAAACAAGTTGCATTTGTGTCGGCTGATTCATATTTAATTGGATCTAATTACCAACTAAATTTGTAACTTTCGTATTTAATTAAATTATACTATAGTCTCAATTATTTGATTTTCAATCAAAAAATTTTGATAGAAAAATTATAATATGATATCCATTTGCCACTAAATGTGTCGATTAAATTCATTGTATATTACTAAAATTAAATAAAATGTACAGATTGATTACTAAATTATTGAGAGTAAGCAATTTATTACTCTATCCCTTCCAAATTAAAAAAAATTAAGGCAAATAGAAATATTAAATTAACTAATTTATAGAAAGTATCATTAAAATTTTGTAAATAAACCTTTATATAATTAAAAGTTTAATCGCCTAAAAAGCAAATGTCTATGTATTATTTTAATTTTATGTGAAGCTTTTAAAATTGTCAATTATATCTTGACTATAATGGAAAATCCGGTGTAAAAACTATTTAAAATCAATGGTTTTAAAAAAATTAGCTAGAATTGGAAGAATATATAAATGTTTGAGTAATTTAATCTTATTTAATTTTTTATTTGATGAAATAATCTTATTCAAATAATGTGTCTTTAAATGACCTTTTTATATATTATACTAAAATTAAATATCAATAATTTGAAAGAACATAAATTGAATAACATATGTTAGTTTGTTAGGAAGAACGTAATTACTTTATAATTGACATAACAAAGTTTTAAATTTAATAAAATTTAATCTTTTATTGTGTTTTTTTAAATTTTATAGACGTTTAGAATTTAGAAGACTATTAGATCAATTGTGTTTATATTTATGATAAATAAAATTGACGTAAATCTTAAATTGCTATATATTAAGCCCTTGTATTTAGTGTCTTAAAAACCGGACTGGACCGGCCGGTCGAACCGGGATCCGGCCAGTGCTTCGGTTTAGATAATAAAAAAATCCAAAATCTAGTTGAACCGGTCTTGATCAGATTGAACCGGATGAACCGTGAACTGGTTGTTAAACCGGTTGGACCTTTGTCAAACTGGATGAAGAGCGAGGGAAAAAGCTTATCGCCAAAAACCTAAATCCGTCACTAATTTTAATTTTTTATTTTAAAAACTTTTGTTGAACCGGTTGAACCAGAAAACGGTGGTTTCACCGGTTCAGCCAACCAGTTTGATTTTAAAAATACTGCTTTTGTTATTTGAAAATAAAAATTTATTAATATATTTTATTGACATGCCATAATACGTGGGTCCTAAAATATATAGCAACGGCTTTAATTATAATATTTTGATGAGTTTGACGGGCATATTTTACTGAAAGATGGTTGATGGACGCAAATGTCGTCGCTAAAAATCAATCAAAATAATTGGTGGGACTGTGATGCTAATTATTTAGCGACAGGTTTACTTATGAATAGATCATCGAGAAATATATGTTACTAAAAGTCGGCAAGAATGTCTGGCAACATGAAGGTGTTATAATGTGGTGATGAATTCCATATGTTTTCTAGTCAAACAATTTCATAATCATCTGGTCAAAATTGTTGTACTGCATATTCAGCGTATAAAAGTCCATTACGGTTAGAGATTGTTGTGGGAAGAGACATATAGTTCATAGTATTGGCTCTTATGCCATCATCTTACGCTATGACACCTCTCGATCATCGTCTTCGCCACAAACGGATCCCGATGTTGATATACAACGTAGGCTTACAGAGTTTAAGGTTCCATCGTCTGCTTCAGCATCAGATATAACATATTGCAGAGTATGCTTAAAATCATGATATATCGTTTCTTTTAATACCTACTTCAACATCACATTCTCCAACAATGACTTTTTATCCACTAATAGTTCAAGAGATCCACCATCTTTATATGGTATTGAGAATACCACATGTATAGGTTATGATGTTTAATTAATGCTAGTTATATGGGTGTTTTAACGATACAAAATATTTTATAGAATATGTTAAATTATTGATGGAAATCCATTTTCTACATACAATAACGATAAGCCGGGTCTCAAGAGGATCCGCTCACATAAGCCTAACGTAGGACTCACCACGCTAAAGAGAATCTCAACACCAATGAACCATATCGGGAAAGCTAAATTTTATGGGATTTGTCGGCCTAAGAATGAATTTTATACGGATTCGTCCAAAGAGATATCAACAGTAGGAGGCGACGTTGTTAAGGCCTGTGGAGAGTTTTTCGAAATGGGGGTGCTGAAAGATAGGTTAAACGATACATCGATTGTCTTAATTCCGAAGAATAAATCGCCGGAGTCGATGAATGATCTGAGACCGATCTTGCTTTGTAATGTGGTATACAAAGTTATCTCCAAAGTTATGGCTAATTGAATGAAAAATCTTATGCCACTTATAATCTCAGAGAACCAGAGCGCGATTGTTCACAATAGGCTTATTACGGATAATTTCCTAATTGCCTACGAAATTGGCCATTTTCTTAAGCGTAAGCGTCGAGGGAAGAACATAATGGCAGCGTTAAAAATCGACACGAGCAAGGCATATGATAGTGTGAGATGGAGTTTTATTAGCCACATGATGTTGGCTTTGGGGTTCAGTGGTTGGTGGATGGAGCAGATTATTCAATGTATTACCACGGTTATGTACACTAGTATAGGAGATTGTATTGACATGACTCTGATACTTCCTAAAAAGGGGTTGCTCCAAGGAGATCCTTTATCCCCCTATCTTTTTATTATATGTCCGGAGAGGCTTAGCTTGATGTTGGGCGAGGCGGAGCGGGTTTATTCTTCGCTGACGATTATTATTATTCTTTCGAGCATGCACAAAGGAGATGGGAGTAGTTAAGGAGATCCTCAATCGATATGAGAGTTTGTCGGTGCAACGAATTAATGTTCAAAAATCAAATATTCTCTTTAGTAGCAACATTGGTTTAGAGGATAAGGGGACTATCTGTAATGTTATAGGAGTGGCAGAAGAAAATAGCCAGAGCAGCTACCTCGGTCTGCCTTCATTGGTAGGCAAAAATAAACATCAGATCTTTGGGTATATAAAGGATCGGATGTGGAGTAAGGTGCATGGGTGGAATTCTAAATTCCTATCTCGCGGAGGGAAGGGAATACTTATAAAGTCAATCGCACAAGCAATGCCAAATTAGGTAATGAATGTTTTCTAGATATCAAGAAAAAAAGAAAGGCATCAACTGGGCGAGATGGGAGAAGTTGTGTATCGCGAAAAAAATTGGCGGATTGGGTTTTAAGAAAGTAAGGGTGTCACGACCCAGAATATTGAGCCGAGACCGGCGCTAGGGAATGGGAGTGGTAGCTCCGAAACCCGTAGCGAGCCTAAAACCACTAATAATTTTTTGCAATTAAAAACATAATATCTTATATAAAATATTTTCAGGAAACTCTTTTAGACAATATATTTATAATTATTAAAATATCATATTAGAGATTACAATATAAAATACCGTTTAAAGTCAAAGTTTCTATCTAATACTAACACCTACAGACTACTGCAGCTCTAGAAACTCATGCTTGTATAAGTCCAATGACTTTTGGCACAATGGAGATGGTTTGTCTGATCCGACTCCGACTACCTGCAAACATCAAAGTGAGGGGTCAGTATTTGGGAAAATACTGAGTGAGTTTGCAAGTTACTAATGGTATTATCAAAATATAACATCATATGCTTAATACGTATGTATATTCATGATATAAGCAAATAACAAATATTCTTAATTTCAAAGTGTGAGTCCAACTCACTAGATCCGGGGCTCAGGTTACACCGTAACCGAGTGCTCACTCGTATCGAATCTCAAAGTGTGAGTCCAACTCACTGGTGGGTCCAACCCACTAGATACGGGGCTCAGGTTAAAACGTAACCGAGTTCACTCTCGTATCGCATTCGTATCATATCATGCAGAAATACATTAAACCTTAATCACAAAGTCAGACACTCTAGACTGGCTCAATACTGGTGATCACACAGCCTATTAACACCCAATAGGTAGTTAGTTTCTTCGCATCGCATACTAGATTCATGCATTCAAAGCAATGAATAAAACATCATTTATACAAGCGGATCAATCAAACATAGTAATATCTTATACGAGTAAGTTATATAGATACGATGTATTTAATAATAATATTCATAATATAAGAAATTAGCTTTTATAAATAATACGCTAAAGTAAATGCAACTCACAGAAACCGCTATTCCTTATATCCGAACTTAAGCTCCAGGAGACTGGTCCGTCAATCCTCGTCGAACTTCTTGGTTCGTCATACTCATAGCTCGATAGTCCGTCACATCTATCATAGGATTCTATCGTTAAAACATACACTTAAAGAATCCTATTTTTAAAAACTGCACTACATACCTAACACGACAAAAGCACGAAACATAACCGTCGTGCTCTAAACGTATCTTTCTCTATAGATCTCTATTCATATCTTGATTACTCATCATGCTAATGTTAATTGTTATAATGTCTTATTAATATTCATTTTAAGACATTAGTGAGAGTTTTACACCCGTATCATGTCATCGGAAGCCAATTTTCCCTCCCGAAAGTCCCCCTGAGGTCACGGTCGAAGTAGGGCATGTCGTGCCAGCTTGGCACATCGTGCCCTTCACTGGTGCACGTCGTGCACCCCTGTGGCGCACGTCGCGCACCAGCACGACGTGCTGAAGTGCAGCACGTCGTGCACCAATCGGGCGTGACGTTTTCCGGCGTCTCCGGACCATTTCCGGAGCTCCAAAACTCCCCAAACTCACACCAATACATACCCACTTCATTTAAACACTTATCTTATCATTTTACAACTCAAAAACGTCAAAAAGAAATTGATTCCTAACAGTACGATTCGAACGTAACTTTTTATACAAAACAGCCCCTTAATCTTCATTTTTTCGTGGTAAAAACATGTATCTCACCTTGTTTTGATGCTTGGGAGATATAGAGGCTTGGATTCCGAAGAGATCGACGCAAAAATCGTCCGAAACGGACGTCGAACGGAGAAACCGTGAAGAAACGAAGTTGAACGATGAAATGTATAGGGTTTTCTGGATTCTTCCTCTTCTTTAATCTGATTCTTTCTTTCATAATTCTCTTCTTATAGCTTGACTAAAGGTTAGTTTTGATCCTTCCTTTCTTTCTTCGTTACAATTTATCTTTTGAAGTTTTCTTTTATTCAATTTAATCCCTCAAACTAATTAACAATTTAATCATAGCGTATACGTATTATTTATATCCAATAAACAATACGAATTCCAATATAAATATTTTCCCGTCCATAATCTTTTAATTAATATTCTCGAGATTTAATTGGCTAATTTGCACTTTGGTCCTTGAACTATTCAAAAGTTGCAATTTAGCCCAAACGCATCCGCGTCCAAATTTTAAAAGGCCTCCGATTGACCCGAAACTTTTACCACATATACTATAAAACATTTCACGAACCTTGGCGAAATAATTTCCCTTTTTGTGACTCAACTGGTTAGATTAGCACTTTAGTCCCTAAACTCTAGTTTGAGACTTTTCTTGACATTTTTTCTTTTAATTTAAATTCCAACTTTAGAATTGGAATATGATATTAAATTCTGCATAATTACTTTAATTTCTTGGAAATTATTTCCAATATCGCCACCCTAGCGAATCAGAAGTGGACACTTGGTCCAATTAGATACTTAAACATTTTGGGGTATTACAAAGGGAGTTTAATGTGAAAATGCTCGGTAGACAAGCTTGGCAGATGGTTAGTGTGGAAAACAATTTGATGGTGCGGTTGTTTAAAGCCAATACTTTCCTAACACTTCTTTTCTCGAAGCAAATCTAGGCAATAATCCTAGTTACGTGTGGTGTAGGATCTTTGAAGTCCAAGCGGGATTGAAGTTGGGAGCTAGAATCTGTATCGAGAACCGTAAGGATACTGAGGTTTAGAGCTCACCATGGTTGCTAGAGTCTGAGAGTGGTTTAATTAAAATAATTCAGCAGCCAAATCTCTTGAACGTGACAGTGAATCAATTATTAGTAATGAACGGGTCGGGATGATAATCTGATTCAGGATGTTTTTGATGAGGAAGACGCAATTCAAATACTGAATGTTCCGGTGAGTAATAGAGATACAGTGGATAGATGGTGGTGGAGGTTTGAGCCTACAGGAAATTTTTCAGTTAAAAGCTTTTATAAAGCTTCTACAGGTATTATTAATTCTCCTCCGAATGCTGCTTTGAATTTAATTTGGAGAATAAAGGCTCCTTTGCACATAAGGAGCTTTATTTGGCGCTTGTATTCAGGCTATCTTCCTACTATCGATGCACTTGTTGGGCGTCGTGTTTTTGTTAATGACGTTTGAATGGTGTGTTCGGCGGGAAAAGAAACGGCGCTTCATCTCTTCTGCCTGTTCTAAAGCGACTGACTACTGGCGTTTGGTAAAATTGATGGGAGGTAATTTGCGCTTCGATTCAGTTTAGTCCTGGTGTGATGACTGGTTGGGGAAGCTTGAAGAGGAGAAAAGTCTGTCGTAGCATATACGTGCTGGAACCTGTGGTTGTGTAGGAGTGGTGCGGTTTGGAATAATAAAATAGAGGAAGCTTCCTCAATTGTTACTGCTGTTTTTCATCAGTATGCTGCATGGTTGGCAGCAAATTCCTCCATGGATCAGGTGCGAGATAAGGAGGTGAAGAGAGCTGATGGTAAAACTAAATGGGCTGTTCCTGAAAGTGGGTGGTGGAAGGTTAATTCTGATGTTGCAGTCTTTAGGAAGGTCGAGTATTGGGGTGGGAGTGGTGGTTTGTGGCTGGTTTGGCAACATCGTTAAAGCCCAACTGGGATCTTTCTCTCCAAAATTGTCCGGGATTATGGGAATTAGGGAGGCTTTGAGTTGGTTGAAGGGAAGCAACAATATTATTGTGGAATCAGATGCGATGGATGTGGTGTTAGAAATTAGAACTCCGGGTTCCATAAATATTGAGTTGCTCATTGAGGATTGTCAGGATTTAGCGAAGCAGTTAGTTAATACTGAGGCAATCTGCGAATCAGCCGGCACATGTTCTTGCGGAATACGCCAGTTCCATTTCAAGTCATTAGGAGTGATCATGTCATTTTCATGAATTTCTCACTACTGTAAGTGCTTCTGATTTGATTTAATATAATCATGTTTCCTTTCAAAAAATAAAATAAAATAAAGGCTTAATTTAATAATAGATATTTCACCCGTCCTATGCTAGTAAATGTATTTATATTTATATTTATTTTAAAAATATAAATAACTTTCCTTTTTATATCTGTCACTATTTATTGATTCTACTTTATTTTATATTTATACAAAATGAATATTAAATATTCTGATATAATCATTTAATATTAAGAATTAGTGGATTAAAAATTCATTTTAATTTTATTTTTTTACAATTACAAATAAAGTTTCAAACTTTTTAATTTAAATCATATTATTAATGCTCGCAGTGAGTCTAACCGATTTTTATCAATTAATTTTATAGCAACTGTTCAATCACAGACGACCTTCATATTGTGAAAAAACGATGTTAATGTGGCATACATTAATGGATAAAAAAATTCAAATATTTTTGAATCTTTTACAAATCAAGCTTTAAAATATTTATGATTTTTTTTGGTTGATAAATTTCATGTACCTATAGTGTTTTAAACGCCTGAAAATTGTGTGGAATAAGGTATACACTATTAATCAATTGATGGAAATGTCTAAAATTACTACGAATGTTTAAAATTATACTAAAATTGTAAAAAATTTAATTAAAATTATAAAAAAAATCAAAAGATTTTAAGTAAGCCTACTATTTTTTTGGTGACGAGGACTCACTCTACTGAGTCGAAACTCAATAATATTGTCAAACCCCGGGATGTGGACCGCCCGCAAGCCCACATACCTGGTAATTTCGGGTTATATGGCCAGCAATGCAACCTCAACCACTCCATATTAAGAAAGGGCGTAGCCGCGGTTCGAATCTACGACTTTGGCGCCCAGATGGCTGAAACTTAGACCATTAGACCAAATATGTGCAGACAAGTAGGCCTAGTATTAATCAAACATATTATAATAAAAATAAATAATTTTAAATACAAAACTTATATTTTGATATAAATTTATATAATTATAAAAATATATTTTTATATTTAAATTTAGAAAACTCTGGTAGGGCAATCCTCTTGTTCTTATCACCATAAAATTAGGGCACTCTCTCTAACCAAAGAAATTATGTACTACTATAAATTAGTTATGGTTGGATCCACTAAATATATATAGAGTCAAGACAACTCATGAATGCAATTATTGGATGTTGTATACAAAATAGAAAGACAACATTGAAATTGATGGTTTATTATATGACATTAAATGATTTCCTTTTTCTTTTTATTTATTGACAAGGCAATATAAGGCATTGTTTACTAGATATCTACTACTCATGGGTTAGTTGGCAAAAGAATTAAAATTAATATTTTTGTCAACCTATAGTTTTTATAAGCCTTACAAATTTGATCTAATATATATGAAATAAAAATAGAAAGACAACCATATATATAAATTTGGCTAGCTAGCTACTTGGCTGGCTGGCTACCACATCATGTGGCTTTCACCATTATTATAATCTCCTCCATGTTCTTTGTCTTTCATGCCACATATGCAGGAAAGTGTCGGTGGAATTTATTTATTATTTAAATACTCTTAAATATACATATTAGTATTAAATAAAATTACCATTTTTGTTTACCGGCGAGATTAGAGTCGGCTAAGGTCGGACCGGTTTGGTTCAAAATTATTTTAATTAAAATTAAACCGGTTGAAAAATAATATAGAAATTAGCAATTGAATAAAATTAAAAGCTTATTATTTTTGATTTATCAGCCAATTTAGTTTAAACCGAAAAACTACAAAAAATAAATAAATGTTCAATTATCCATTCGATTGATTTACTTTTAGGTTTTCGGAGCTAAAATTAAAACTGAATCAATAAAAAAAATGAAAATCTAACCGATCTAATTCATTATTGAATCGAACCGGCCAAAAGTCTCAATTTGATCGGTTAAAAATAGTGTTCTATTTTTCTTTTATGATAGAAAGCTTGAGGTATACACTAGTGGAAGATTAGGATTTTGGTTATAATTTGGTTATGATAATATTTCAATAATCACTCAACACTTGTAAAACTTTTTAGAGCTTTCTCTAACCATATTATAAAGATTAAGAAAAAAGTAAAATTTGCATGTAATGATTGGTCATATAATCATCATTAAAAGTCTCTCTCTAATTAACATAAACATAATTACCCATTAACCAAATTGTTAAACCCAACACACGTGTTTTTATTCTATAGGCATTCTTTTTGGTACCTTCGTTTCTTCAAGAAACTACTTACTACTACTAACTTTTCTACAACGTGAAATTGAAGATAAAATAAATAATTAAGTCCCACTACTATCCATGTGAAAATCCATTCATAGTATTCTTCTTTTTCCTTCTATTCTTAGTAGTTTCTTATTTCAATTTCTATCATATATTCTTGGTTAGTTTGTATGTGTATAATATAATTGTGTTACATAAAATGTTATTTCTTCGTTGAAATTGGTAAAATAAATTAACCGATGGCTAATTAAAGAGTAAATTATTCTAAAATAATTCACATTTTAATCCATCTTGTTTGAAAATCAAACGATATAATTTCTCATTTTATTTACGTCAACATTTTAGTTTATTCATTCATTTTTGGTGTTAGTCGGCTGAGTTAAAAAAATCAGGGATAAATTAATTTTTAAATATGAGGGAAGAAATTATTGACAGAAATAAAAGTGGGAGACCACATTGCTTTCCTGAATTTTTTTAATTTAATCTTTTAACTCGGTTGGCTAACATTAAAAATGGATGGAAGGACTAAATCATTAGCCGAAAAAAAGTGAGGGCCTATATTGTTTGATTTTCCAAAATGAAAGACGAAAATGTTAATTATGACATATGCAGGGGGCCTCATAGTAATTTGCTCTCAATTTAATTATAATTCAATTTATAAAAATTTATTAAATAAAATTGGAATACCTATTTTATTCTTCATTAATTTCAATCAGTAATATTACATCTTTTTAATCATTAAAAATTTAATACTATTTTTTTTAATTTATTCTTAATTTTAAGAAACAACTAATAATTTTTAAATGTACACTTAACAATGTTGAAAATATCTAAATAATTAAATAAAAAACTAATTTGATTATTATTTCTTAATCATTGCATAAAAGAAAAGAAACTTTATTGATCTTTATAGGACATACGGGCTATGTAAATTCAAATTCTACTGCTGCGAGAATGTTTTTAACATAAATGATGTGAAAGTTTTATAACAATGAATTGCTTATTTCATTTCGCAATAGGCTGGTTTGATTTTTTTTTTTTATATATTAGATTAATAGTATGAAAGTTGAATGCTTGCTCTCATAGTATATGTGATTATAAATGGCTGAATACATAGTTTGACCCCTGAACTTGTACCCATTTGCCCTTCTAACCTCCAAACTTAACGTCTCACCTATCGAACCCCTGAACTTGTTAAATAATCCGATTTGACCCCCGAACTTGATAAATACATAAACATTTAACCCCTCCGTATACAATTTCTTGTAGAACGTTTCAAGTGACAGGTGGACACGAAGGGTTCAATACTTACATATTTATCAAGTTTAGGGGTTAAATCGGATTATTTAACAACTTCAGAGGTTCGATAGGTGAGACGTTAAATTTAGGGGTTAGATGGGTAAAAGGGTACAAGTTCAGGGATCAAACTATGTATTAAGCCGATTATAAATTGGCAGTTCAGTAGTTGTTTTTCATAATAACATTTCTGTAATTATTGATTCAAGATTAAATATTTCACTTATCAAATTATAGTGCCAATATTTTATTTAAGAAATAATTTTACATGGATTAACTTCTATATACAAAATAGATGATTATTTGGTTAGTGGTCATATTAAGATATATGACCAGAATATCTTAAAAGGTGTTTGGTTCACGGTTGAAAATAAAAATATAAATGACAATAGAAATAAGAAGAAATGATTAATGAGGATAAGATTAAAAAAATTGTTTGTTTACGTTATTTGATTCAATAAATTAATATAGGAAAGAGAATGAGGAGTGTGTAAAATTGACCTAAATTTGGTTCGGTTTAATATTTAAAAAGATTGAATTTTCAGTTTAGTTCGGTTTTGAACAATTATTAGTTAAATTATCGTAAACCAGCTGAACCAAAAATCCGATAGAACCAATGAGTTTTCTTCGGCATGGAAAATTTAAATAGTTAAATTTTGATTCTGTTCGTTACTGAACAAAATAGAAAATTCTGGTTCTCTTCGATTCAATTATGAAAAATAAAAAAATTAATCTAATTTGGTTCCATTTAGTTATAAAAAAATAGAAAATTTTAATTTGATTGTGTTCAATTTGATATAAAAATACATTTTTGGGTTGGTTGGTTTTGGATATAATTTTCCAATTAATTTCTAATGTAAACCGTCCTGAAATAATCGAATTAAACCAAAATCCGCACCGAAATTTGATTTCGTTTGATACTATAAAAACTAAATTTTCAGTTTTGTTTGGTTTAGTTTTGGATATAAATTCTTTTTATTAAGTTCTAAAATACCGAACCAAAATACTAGACCAAACAAATACGTCCGATTTAATTTGGAAATTTTACATCCTTAAAATTTTGATTTGGGTCGATTTTGATTAAAAAAACATTTCGGCCCGGCTCGCTTTGATATATTTAAAAATTAATTTTTTTTGTTTAGTTCGGTTTTAAATGTCAATTTGTTTAGTTAAGTTCCTATATAAACCGAACCAAAATCATCAAAATGAACCAAAAATTGAGCAGAATGACTAGTTCTATTCGATTGGAAAAATTGTTTCTTAAAATTTTGGTTAAATTTTGATTTCTTTTATTCAGTTAGGTTTAATTTGAACCGAAAGTAAACTTCTAAAAGTATAATTTTTTTTCTTCTACTAATACAACATTGAATAAATTATATTTATGTATTATTTATTTATTAAAATATTTAATTAAAATTTAATTTGAATTTTATAGGGATAAAAAGTTCATCTCCATGAATGAAAAAAGGAATGAGCGATTCCCATTGATGTAGTGAAGTAGCCAAAAAGTTTAATTAGAAGAGACGAATTATAAGAAACAAATTTAATTGACGATTTTTTCATGTTGATCATTGATGAAATTTAAAATCAATTTTTTAATTTTTTTTGTCTCCATAGAGCGAGCATACGGGCCCGCTCGTATGTGACTCTGCCATTGCGTTGGGGGATAATCATATTATTATTTTTTAGTATATTATGATAAAATAAACATAAAAAATGAGAATCATCCATTCCTACCTTTTTAATCAAATGCTTGGTCAAAAAAAAAAATCAATCAAACACTCTTTAAATTTTATCTATAGCAAAGGCATCTAAAGCTTTTGAAACTTTGTATAAAAAGATAAAGAAATAAATTATATTATAAAAAGAGTAAAAAAATAAATTATATTTTAGAAATTATTAGTCTAGTATTTATTGAATTATTTTTCATAATAATGTTATTGTGACTGTTTAATATACGAGTTTTGCAAATATTTTGCTTTATAAATACTCTACCTTTAAAAAAAACACATTTCTACAAACCCCATAGTTGTCTTTTGTATATTTATGTTTAGGTAAGAGATTGAAAAAATAAAAATGATTTTATTGTATCCAATAGAACCACACCATATGGTGAAATTAATAAGATAAATAAATTAAAAAAAGGCTTAATACATTTTTTGACCCCTAAACTATACCATTTTATTCTCTTCAACCTCTAAACTAATTTGGTATTCCATTAAACCTCTTAACTATTTTTTTTATTCTATTTAACCCCTCATTTGAAACGTGCACACAACGCGCGCTGACGTGGATAAAATTGCTGACATGGCTTTGCTGACATGGCGTTAATAGAACAAAAAAATAGTTAAGGGGTTCAATGGAATATGAAATTAGTTTAGAGGTCAAAAGGAATAAAAGAATAAAGTTTAGGGGTCAAAAAATACATTAAACATAAATATATTTCTTATATTTAAAATAAAAACTGATATATTTTGTATATTATTTGAAAATCATTTAAGGCTTAATTATTTTAGTCATAATATTTAGTATGTTTGCAATTTTAACTAAAATTTAAAAAAATTAGCCTTGGTTTGAAAAGTTTAAAATTGCAAAAAATTAAAAGTTGGTATCTTAAATTTTTTAAATTGGAAATTTGTGTTAAATTTGTAAAACACATTAAAAATAGTAATTTTTTAAACAATTGAACCTTCATTTAATATCATCAAAGTATAGTAAATATATGTATTTTATAATATCGTTAAAAATGGAGAAACTCTTTTTATTATTATTGAAATGTAAACAAATGTTTACACGTATAAGATGTTATATCATATAATTATTTGACTATTTTTTATTTAATATCATCAAATATTTTTCATTTTTTTACTTTTTATTTATTTATATTGGCATCAATAATTTATAAAAATATTATTAAAATTTAAAATAAATTTATTATTTTAAAAATTATATGTCATTGAATATAAATTAATTTATATGCATCTAAGCATTCATGCTAGACATAATGTGATTGAAAATTAAATAATTATATTTTCGAGGAGATTAAATGGGTTAAAATTAAAAGTTTAAATGTGCAATAGAAAAATAAAATAGTTTAGGGGTCAAATAGAACAAAATTATATAGTTCAGAGGTTAAATAGAACAATTAATGCATTTTTATTATCATTCACGCGCTTCAAGCGTTTGAAAACACGCGTTTTTGCCACGTTGGACAAAAAAGGGTCAAATCGACAAAAAAATTGAGGTTGAGGGATTAAATAGAACAAAAAAAATAGTTAAAAGGTCCAATGGAATATGAAATTAGTTTAGATGTCGCAGAGAATAAAGTGGTATAGTTTAGGGGTTAAAAGATGTATTAAGCCTTAAAAAAAACATATAAGTTGGTTAAAAGGCATAATTGTATAGCATCACCAAGGAGAGGACACAATCATGGGGTTATTACCCCATCATATCTCAAATCAAAACATGCCACGTGGTAAAGGACATGTGATGGTAGGTCCATCTTTGAAACACCGTGTTGGACCTACATACAAACTCCATAATCAAATAGTATTAAAAAACAAAGTAAATTAAAAAATTATAATTAAAAATAATTATTTTTTATTACTATTAGTGACACGTTCATAGAAAAATTGAACTCACAACTTTAACAGAATGCCATACGACACTTGTATCATTTAAGCTATAACTAATTAGTATGATTAACCTAATTTTATTTTTTAAGCGTTAAAACTTTCCATCTAAAAAACGTTATGTAAATTTTTATTTTTTTAAAAAAATATTAAAATGTTGATTTTTATTTTTTCTGACTGGGTTTGAATACTTTTTTGTATTTCTGACTTAATTCTAAGAAATAAAAGAGAAATGGGACCCAATAGGAAGAGAAGACAGCTAGCGACTACGAAGGCTTTGGTGGAAAGTGAACTGTGAACCACACACAGAATCGAAGTGTCGGTAGCAATTTAGATTCACAATCACAATGTACTGTTCAATTTCTTTTTTGGTAGAGTAATTTTTGTTGTTTCTTGAGTTGTGTAAGATCTTCTGAAGAATCCGAATATTAATGTTCATGTTTAACTCTTTGTCTTATTATTTCCCAAGGTCAAAACTATTAGAGGTTTAGTTATAAATTAGGGCCAATTCTGTTTTTCTTTTTTACATAATTATGTTGTAGGTTTACTAATTAAATCTCAATTCAAATTGTATAGTTTAATATCATTGTGATCTTATGTTTTTCTGTTATAGGTCCGAATGAATAAAACTGAAAAATAGTGGGAAGTTAAAGATAAATAAAAATAACTTCAAATGTATAGAGCAATCATGACAAATAAGGACATGTTCTGAACAAATATCTAATCTTGATTTTTTTAACAAATAATATATAATATTAATTTTATTCTAATTAAATGTACAAAACCTAAAATCAAATATATATGAGTGAGAGTATGTATAAAATATGACGCAAAAAGGACTATATCTAGAAACATATTAATCAAATTTCACTAAATTTGAAAGAAGCGTCTGTAAATTAATTCAGAGGAACAACACTATGGATGAACGCAATTATCGTTGCATTTATGATGTGGTGAATGATGGAGTGAACATGCAAAAGCAAAAATAAAATCCACCGCCTCCAGCTCAACGGTTCTTGATTGAGTACTTTCTACCAAACGTGAACAACACGAGTTACGGATTATCCGCACCTTCAGTTCATGCGAATAACTTTAAGATTAAGACGAGTACCATCACTCTTTTGAAGAGTCAAAGCAAATATCACGGTCTACATAGCGAAGGTCCAAATATCCACATCGCCAAATGTTTGGAGATCTGTAACACCTTTAAGATCAATGATGTGTCAAATGACCAAATTAACCTTCGCCTTGAGGGATAAGGCATTACAATGGCGAATGAAGAAAGTTGGCTCAGACATTCCTTATCAAGTACTGGCCAAACCGCAAAGATGATCAGGAATATCATTATTTTTCAGCAATATGATGGGGATTCACTTTATGAAACTTGAGAGAGGTTCAATGAAATATAGAGAATTCGCCTCGTCATAACTTATCGAGGGAGATTCTTATGCAGACTTTCTACTATGTCTCCACTATACCCACTAGGGGTACCATTGACGGAGCTTTAGGGGACCTCTGATAAGGAAAACTGTTAAAGAAGAATTTGAGCTGTTGGATGAGTTGGTTTTGAACAACTTTCTTGCCCAATAGAGCGAGTTAGAGCTGCAAATAGACTACCTCGGTAAGTAGATGGCAGCTGCAAAGGTTAGTTCAATGGAGACACTTCAGACAAATAGCGAGATATCTTGGTCATTTCAGCCATACAAGAAAGAACTGCCCTGCACTTGGCCAAATTGTAAAAAAAAAATTGAACTTTATCAGAGGCAAGACAATGACCCGTTCTTCAACATAAATAATACTGGATGAAGAAATCACCCAAACTTCTCATGGAAGAAAAATGGGTAGAATGCAAATTCTAATGCTAGTTCTAATTTTTAGCATGGGAATCGACATAGCAGAATCAAGGTAACTTCAACAACTATTACAACAAGCCACATCTACCACCTAATTTTCTGGATCAGTTTGCTATCTTGTTCATTGATGACATTTTGATTTACTCTCCGAGTGAGGAAGAGCATGCTTACCATTTGAGGACTGTGCTACAAACGTTGCGAGAGCACCAATTGTATGCCAAGTTCTCCAAGTGTGAGTTTTAGTTGCATCAGGTTACCTTTTTAGAACAAATTGTGTCGAAAGATGGGATCAAGGTTGATCCAAAAAAGATTGAGGCTGATATGGATTGGCAGAGGCCAAGGCCAGTTACCGAGTTTTTGGGTTAGCTGACTACTATAGTCGTTTCGTGTATGATTTTTCCTGAATATCTGCACCATTAACACACATAAGAGTGTTAATTTCAAGTGGACTGACAAGTGTGAGTCAAGTTTTTGGAAGTTTAAAGAGATTTTGACTACAGCTCCTGTTTTGGCTTTTCCATCTGGCATCGAGGGGTTCACTATGTACTGTGATGCTTCTCATATTGGTTTAGGTTGCATGTTGATGCAACATAGTGAGGTGATTGCCTATGCTTCTCGTCAATTGAAGAAGCACGAGATGAGTGTAATACCCCAAAAGATTTAATTATATAATTGGACCATGTGTCCAGATTTAAGACGCTGGAGTGGCGATATCGGAAGGATTTCCGAGAAATTAAAGTAAATATAAATCCAAGTAGGTCGGTTTCGAGAAGTTAACGATGAAGTATTTAATATTATTTCCTAACTGGAAAGTTGAAATTTGAATTAAAAGGAAAAATATCAAGAAAGGCCCCAAACAAAGTTTAGGGACTAAAGTGATAATTTAGCCACTACATCTCAAAAATGGAAATTTTAGGTTTTGACGGGAAAATATTAATGTCGGGATTCGTATTATTTATTGGATATAAATAATACGTATAAGTTGTGATTAAAGTGTTAATTGATTTAGCTAGGGATTAAATCGTACAAAAAAAAGTTTAAAGAATAAGTTGTAACAAAAAAAGAAAGGAAGGATCAAATTAGAACTTTTGCCAAATCATATAAGGAATGAAATATGAATCAAAGGAAGAGATAAAAGCATCCAGAAGAGTGAGATAAAAACATCGATCGATTACGTTTCGCCGCCGTTTCTCTCTTCGACGTCCGATTCGAGCGATTTTCGCGGCGATCTCTTCGAAATTGAAAGCTCTATCATCTCCGGGCATCAAATTGAGGTAAGAGGTCAAGAATTATGGTTGAAATTCGAGTGTAGTGGGATGTTTTAATGAAATAGCGTGCTAATATTGAATTTGACATTTTTGGATCGTTTTTAACGTTTTAGTGAAAATGGAGTTACGGGTTTTGAGCGTAGGTGTGTGTAGCACGTCGGGATGGTAGCGAAATCCCGGAAATCGACTTCCGGGGGGCTGTGCACATGGTGCACGAACGTGCACCTGGGTTGCACGATCGCGCACCACTGAAATGCACTTCCGTGCACCCCGACTCGCCCCCATGTGTGTTTGAGCCGTATTCGACCTAGGTATTTGATGTTTTTGGGTGTTTGATTCTGAAAGATGAATTTCGGACTTCGAGAATCTTAAGTCTCGAGATTAGCTCGACGTTTTACACGATTAATGATAATAAAAATGTCGATTAAGATCTACGATTCTTGAATACGAGGATTAGTATTCATTAAGTCGTAAATACGACTAAAAGATATCTAATATGAGAATAGCATCAAGAATGAAACTAAACCCTAGAATTTGGAAGTATTACACGTGTAACATCACGAGATTAATATCTAACTATTAAACGTTAATTAATATGTATCAGATGTACGAGCGAGCAGTGAGGGCACTAGATGTGGACTAGTACGAGCATACCATCATATCGACTTCATTATAGAGTGGATAGCGGTCACTGTGAGTTGCATTTTACTTTCGTGTATTACATATTAAAGTTATTTAATACTATATTTTAAATATACATGTATTGTTTATACGCATCGCATTATATATGATTTGATTAAATGTTATATATTTCTATCAAGTTATATACGAGGAACTAGTATGCGATCCGAAGAAACTAGCTACTTATTGGGTGTCAATAGGCTGTGTGATCACCAGCAACGAGTCAGTCTAGTGTGTTTGCATAAGAAATGATTTGATATATACATGTATGATATGATATGATATGAATATGAATTTCGAAGTTGGACAATGAATTCGATACGAGTGAGCACGCGGCTACGGTGTAGCCCGGAGTCCCTGTATCTAGTGAGCTGGACTCACACTTTGGTATTAAGAGATAGGTCGCGATCAACGAGGTAGAGTGTGAACACTGCCATGTCGGACCATTTGGATCAGTATGATTTGAATATTCGTAAGTTGTGTCGCATGCTAGGATATTAGTTTCGAGAGGATCAAATACCTGTTTATATATATTACTTTTATATTATTGTTCTCTTGAAATGCGATGCTATGTTTTTATATTAATACCGTTAGTAAAAATGCAAACTCACTCAGTATTTTTCCAAATACTGACCCCTCACTTTTGATGTCTTTCAGGTGCTTAGCGTCTGGGCCTAGTTAGAAGCCAATTTTGGAATCCAGAAGTCAGTTGTGTATGTATAGTTCTCTGACTTCTATGAGTGCTGCAGTAGTAGTCCAGTGTCGACAGAGTCGTAGCCTAGACAGCAGTACATTTTGATTGTACATATTACTTATTGTCTTGTTTATATCTTTTTGGGTAGGCTATGTACGATATATGTTATTCACGGCACCAGATGCCGATGATATGTTTTGATACACTAACTGTTGTATATAGTACCACGAGGCCAGTTCGTACAGGGTACGGTAACTAGAGCCCACGAGGTTTCCAAACAGTTATTGTAAATATTTGATTATATGTTATATAAATATATTTGCTTATGTTGTGGTATTTGTTATTATTTGCGAAAAATTGATAGTGGTTTTAGGCCTACGGGTTCCGGAGCTACCACTCCCATTCCCTAGCTCCGATCTCGGCTCAATAATTTGGGTCGTGACAATGACGCTACTCATGATCTTGAGTTAGCAATTATGGTTTTTGCTCTAAAGATTTGGAGGCACTACTTGTATGGTGCAACTTGTAAGGTTTTCACTGATCACAAGAGTCTGAAGTATATCTTTGATCAGCGTGAGTTGCATCTAAGGCAGAGGAGATGGTTGGAGTTACTGAAGGACTACGATTATACCATTCAGTACCATCCGGGTAAGGCTAATGTGGTAGCCGACGCTTTGACTCGTCAATTTTTGGGCAGTTTGGCTCATATTTCCGAGACTTTGGGTTTTCATTTTCATATTTCTCAAGGTGGCAGTTTGTTAGCACATTTGCAAGTGCAATCGGTTTTGATTGATAGGATTAAAGCTTTACAAGCTAAGGATCCACAATTGACGCGGATTATGGACGAAGTTCTTTACGATGGAAATTTCGGCTTTGTGATTGTGGATGGAGTTCTCCAGGTACGGTTCTCGACTGTGCATTTCAAATTCGAATGGTTTGAGAGACTAGATTCTAGAGGAAGCGCATAAGTCAGCTTATAGTGTTCATCTGGGTTCCACTAAGATGTATCATGATCTCAAGGGTACGAGCGGAATGGAAAAGGATGTTGCGGAGTTTGTGTCTAAGTGTTTGACTTGCCAGCAGGTAAAGACGGAATATCAAAGACCGTTTGACTATTTGCAACCACTACTTATTCCAGATTGGAAGTGGGAGCGAATTGCTATAGACTTTATGGCTGGTTTACCACTAAGGGTGTGCATAAGTCAGTTCGGTTCAATTTGGTTGAAATATGGAAAAACCAAACAGAATCGAAATTATTGTTGAGAAAACCGAACCAAATCAAAATTCATAAAGAACCGAACCAAAATATTTCGGTTCGATTCGGTTTAAAATTTTGGTTTTTACTTGTTGAAATTCACAAACTCAGACCTGTAAATATTCATAAATCAGGTAATTCAAACTTGTTAATATTAATTCAAATCTACCAATAAAACATGCTTTTATTATAATTAAATACATAAACCTTCAAATTCAAAATACCAAATCCATAATTAACAATACAAAATCACAAATATAATGAAGTTCAATGCAAAACTATAAATTCATCAATTTCAAATGCAGAAATAAAGTATCTTCAGAAGCCTGTCCACATACATTTTTTCCAGATCTTCAAAACAGCATATCCAGAAGCTGAAATCCAAAAATAGCAATGTAATTGAAACATCTGAATCCTGAGAGGAAAAAAAAGGAAAATCTGGGACTGTTAAGTTTGTTCTAGCAATGGAAATAATAACAAGTGATATAAAATTGCATTAGGTTCACTTCAACAAATTGATTTTAAATTTAAATATATGCACCTAATTGCCTAAATAATATGTTGAAGACATATTAATATAAAAAACCTGGACAAAAAGTGGTTTAAAAAAAGGACCCAAAATTGAGCAAATTTAAGGTTTAAAATTTTGGTTTCAACAGATCTTGATATGATATGGACATTACATATCCAAAAATGGAGCAAATTCTTAACATAATTTTAAACAAACCCTTTGAGCACACTGCACACATACATCAGAAAAATCAAAAAACCCATAAATCAATATTAAAGTTAAACCCTAAATCTAAAATTAAATAGGTAAAAAATGACCATAACAGTCGAGTCTGACAGGTTGTAACTATTGAGAGAAGTGAAATCTACTAAATGAGAAATGAAATCAATCTAAAAATCAGAAAACCCAAAAATAAAAGCTAATGAGATAATGAAATCACACCTTAAATCGATCATATGTGACTTGTGGGAACTGAGAAGAAGCATGCGAGTGAGAGATGGAAAGAATTGAGAATGAATCTAGCAGGCTAAGGTGGCCGGCGTGAGTGGCTCAGTGCGAGTGAAAGATGGAAATAATTTAGGGTTTCTTTCTTTATAAGAGAGGCGGTTGTTATTTGAGAAAAGTGAGAAAATAACTTAAATGAGTGAAATGAAATTTAGGGTTGTTGGATGTTGATTGCTGAGCCAGTACTAAGTAAATTAATACAAACGACGCTGTTTTATTATTTCAGAAACTCGGTTAAATCAGACGGTTTTTTACCCAAACCGAATAATTTGAAAATTTTATTTATGTAAACCAAACCGAACCAACAAACCGAATTGAATTTCCAAAATCGGTTCGGTTTGGAAATTCGGTTTCGGTCGATTTTTGCACACCCTTATTTACCACGTACCCGGCAAGGATGTGATTCGATTTGATTGATTGTTGATCGTATAATCAAGTCGACTCACTTCTTTTCCGATGAAGGTTACACATTCATCTTCGAGATTGGCACAATTGTACATTGATCGGATTTTTAGTCTTCATGGTGATCAAGTGTCAATTATTTTGGATAGAGGTATAGTTTTCACCTTTAGGTTCTAGAAGTCCTAACAGGGATCTTTGGGTTCAAGTGTAATACCCCAAATATTTTAAAATTATTAAGGAGTGTCACGTGTCGTAAATTCCGATAAATTAAGTTAAGATGGATTTAATTTAATGATATCGGAAATTTAAAATAATTTTATTGAGCGGATTGGCAGAATTTAAGGAAAAGACTTAAAAAATTAATATAAAATAAAATATAAATCCAGTGATGGAAATTATTTCGCCAAAGTCCGCGAAATATTTTATAATATCTATGGTAAAAGTTTCAAGTCAATTTTAAAATTTGAACGCGTATGCGTTTTAAACTAAATTGTAACTTTTTAAAAGTTCAAGGACCAAAACATAAATTAGTCAATTAAGCCTCGAAAATGGCAATTAAAAGATTATTGATGGAAAATAATATTTTTGGAATCGTATTATTTATTTGCGGTTTAAGTTAAAGTAAATAATTAATCGTTAAGTTAAAATAGAAAGTTTAAAAGAGAATTGGTTTAAGTTAAAAAAAATGAAGGATTAAAAAATTACATTAGCCAAATGTATAAGATAAAGGAATGATCCAGAAGCCTTAACCTTCATTAGTTTCTCATTTTCATTATATCGACGATAATTTACGGTTTATCGCTCGATCTCTATTTTTCGTCCGTTTTCGACGTTCTATTGCTCGAACCGATCGTATTTCAGTGGCGAATCACGGTAAGCATGACGTTTTATCGTTTAAATGGTCGAATTTCACGATATATTCGAGTTGAAGTTTTAGGCCACAGAATGGTTTCATTGTTTAGGATCAATTTATAGCGTTTTGAGTTTAGATTTTGAGTTATTGATGCATTTGAACGCGTTAGGAGCGTTTTTAAGTTGGGAGCTCGTCAGAAATGGCCCGGGGAGTGAACCCGGGGCTGCACGTCGGCAGCCAACAGGGTGCACGAACGTCCAGCAAGTGCTGCACGATCGTGCAACACAACAACTGCACGATCGTGCAGCGTACTGCACGAACGTGCAGTACCCTGCTGCACAAACGTGCAGTTCTTTGCCAAGGGGAATTTTTGATGTGGGCTTTTCAGGGCCCTGACGCGACGCAGAAACTTGATTTCAGACAATTTTGAGTAGCGTAATCAATCGTGATTCAATTGAATTTTAAAAACGTAAAAATTGGAGCGTATAACATGGGAAGTAGAATTAGATATACGGAATTAAACGTTTAAGTTTAAGGTTTAAGTCGTTAATATAAAGTTATATAGAGTTAGTATTGAAGATAGAGCAAGTCGAGTTAGACGCGATTAGAACTCGACGACTTACGTGTATTGTTATATCTCAAATCTAGAATGTCTCTAGAGTTAAGACTCTTACTCGAGTTGTGTTTGATTCCTAGATCCGGCGAGACAACCAGCTACCGGACGGGAAGCTCGTGAAGCTTAACGAGCTTTGTTTAACGTGATGTTTTTGGATATAAGCGGTCACTGTGAGTTTATATGATTTAATTTTAAAGTATTTACACAAGCAAGTATTTTATATTGCTTTACATTTGAATTGAATGCTTTCAATGCAATGTTTTGACATGAAATACATATATGATTGGTTTGAAACCAATATTGATCCGAAGGAACATGCTACCTATTGGGCGACAATAAGACTGCGTGATCACCAGTTTTGATCTGATACAACTGTAAACTTGATTATGAATATCGATTTCGAAGTTGGAAATATGAATGCGATACGAGAGAGAACTCGATTAAAGTAACCTGAGCCCCGTATCTAGTGGGTTGGACCCACACTTTGGGATTAAGAGGCTGGTCGCGACCGACGTGGTTGAGTGTGAACACTCCCGGGTCGGACCATTTGGATCAATTTGATTTGATTATATATGATTGATATGTTCGAGGATTAGAGTTTCAATCGGATCTTGTACTTGGCTGCACGTGATTGGAACGCTATTGCATTGCTTTATGTTTTATATGAATACTAATTAGTAAATATATAAACTCACTAAGTATATTCCCATATATTGACCCCTCACAGTCTTTCCTTTCAGGTAAAAGCATTTTGAAGAACGGACTTCCTTTTCTTACTCCGAAAGTCTATAATAGTCGATATATATGTCAAAGGACGTTTTTTTTCATAGAGCTGCAGTAGTCCGTATGTAACTCATGATTTGAATTCGAACGGTATAAGTAATATATATTAATTATTTATAAAGATTATATTTTAACCGTTTGATTTCTTTAACCAATTACCATGAATAGAATTGGTCACGATTATGACTAGAAACAGGGCAGTGCTGAATATAAGATATCGCTCGGTAAGACCCTAGTTTCTAAGAATCATTTGTAATGGTTTTCGGAAAGCAATTAAGATATTTTGATATTTGTAATGATTACGTTTAAAAAGGTTTTCTGAAAACATTTTATATAGAATAATATATTTAATTCGCAAAAAATTCATAGTGTACCTCTTTTCCTATTCCCTAGTGCCTGTCTCGACTCAATAATTTGGGTCGTGACATCAAGGTTGGATTTCAGTACCTCTTTTCATCCACAGAGTGATGGTCAGTCTAAGAGGACGATTCAGACTTTGGAGGATATGCTCAGGATGTGCGTATTGGATTTTCAGTGTAGCTAGGATACTCATTTGCCTTTGATTGAGTTTTTGTATAACAACGGTTACCATGCTAGTATCTAGATGGCACCTTACGAGGCTTTGTATGGGCGTAAGTGTCGATATCCTATTTGTTGGGAAGAGGTCGGCGAGCGTAAACTTTCTGAAGCGGAAATCATCCGGATTACCTCTGAGAAGGTACCTTTGATCAAGCATATGTTAGAGACTGTTTTTAGTCGGCACAAGAGTTATGTTGATCTTAAGCGGAAGGATTTTGAGTTTCAGGTTGGCGAATATGTGTTTCTTCGGGTTTCTCCTATGAAAAGTGTTGTTTGTTTTAGTGTTAAAGGAAAATTAGCACCAGGATACTTTGGACCGTATGAGATTTTAGAGCGTGTTGTAGTGGTGGCTTATCGTTTGGCTTTGCCACCAGATATGTCATTGGTTCATCAAGTGTTTCATGTGTCTATGTTGCGGAAGTGCATGCCTCTCACGTGATTGTACCATAGAGTGTTGAGATTGACCAAGATTTATCATATGAGGAACAACCTGTTGAGGTTGTCGATACGCAAGTGCGTAAGTTGCGAAACAAGGAAATTCCGATGGTCAAGGTTCTATGGAGAAATCATTCTGTTGAGGAGTGCACTTGGAAGACAGAGTTTGATATGCGAAATCGTTATCTTTTCCTCTTTATTTGAGGTACATTGAGTTTAACGTCGTCTTGTGTTTGTGCGTGCTTATGTGTTGTTTTGTGCTTGGAATGCTTTGTGTTAAAATCGAGGACGATTTTGTTTTTAAGTTGGGGAGAATTTAATACCTAATGTTTTTCTAGTGAACTGTCTGGTATGTTACCTGTAATATTTGGTGGTTTGGTTCCCCAAATCTTGATTTGGTATTCTTAGACTTTGTTTTGATGTTTGATCGTGTTTTAGATTGTTTGGAGCAACTTTGGGCTTAGGCCCAAAAATTGAATTTTTTGGAGCAGTGTCTCTGTCACGGGCGTGATAGAGCATGTCATAGGCGTAACATGTCTGTCACGGGCGTGATAGAGCATGTCACGGGCGTGACAGAGCATATCACGGGCGTGACAGAGCATGTCACGGGCACGAGAGGTCTGTCACGGGCGCGACAGAACACTGCTGAGTCCGCCGTTTTCTATTTAACCCCCTTTATTTTAACCTAAAAACCTTTTCTTTCATTCTTAAAACCCTAGAACGACTGAGACCTTTATCAAACTCCATTTTCCACTCATCCTTGTCATATTTGGATCCTTGGTAAGTATTTTGATCATTGTTCGTGTGTTTAAATCATTGATTTACCATTTCTTTCAATATAGATATTATAGCCATTTGTATATCAATTGTAGGCTGATTTTGATTGATTAATTTCTGGGTTTTGGATTTCTCTCGCTTCCATAAGGTATGTGATTCCATTTCCTTTGTATTTTGCATGGATATTGCTAGGTTGTTGTAATGGATCTATAGCTTGGGTGTGGTGGTTTATATTTTCTGATTTGCTATGTTTTAAAATCTGGAAATGAAAGTTAGGATTTGGTTTTAGCTTATTTGTTGATAGTTGTACCTTGAGTGATGCGTATCGATGGTTATTTATTAGTGCATTTCGATTTATATGCAATGTCATATTATTTTTTCTATTTTTAAAATGTTTAAGTGGCGGGAAATACTAGACATAAGGATATTTTGATAACTTAGAATTGATACTTTGGGTGTTCATTTGTTTGGTGGGTTAATTGTTGGTTTTTGGGTTGGTTTTGCTTGTGTTTGGTTAAATGGATTGTATGTCTAAGTGCGTTAGTAGCTGCCTATACGTGTTATAGGACTGTTTTTGGTGATTTAAATATGTTGGCATTGTTTTAGATTAAATGGTAATCGATTGGTGGAATGGTGTAGAAGTTATGCCAGGTTTTGTTATGGTTTTATTGTTTAATTAAATTGTATTTTCATATCTGAGCTTAAGTGTTTAAAAGTAATTAAAATCATATTTGATTTACTTTAAGGTGGTTTGATCATGTTGTATATACTTTGGGTGAAATTGCCAAATGGTTACAATTTGTTTGACATGTTATTACTAGTGGATTATTGTTGTTTTTGCCAAGCTTTATTTGAGTTTCCATTTTCAAAATACTTTTGCTTTAATTTAAGGATTTCAGATTTAAGTTTTGGATTATACTTTGGCATATGTTTGGATTGGATTAGACTTGTGTCGCCCGACATGTTGTGTTGAGCTTATAGTATGGTTTATGGCTAACATACTACTTTAGGAATTTTAATTGGTTCTAAATGATTTATCTAAATTATGTAAGAATTCTGGATTTTGGTTTTAAAGTGAGAACTCATCTAAGCTTAACTTCTTTATTGGTTAGGATTGGTGTACGTATATCTTGGATTGCTCATTGGTTGTGGTTGAGATGCTGGTCCTATGTGGTGTCTAGTATTATTAGAGTTAGGGGTTGTATGGATTTTAATTTGTGCCTTGTTTTCAGACCCGTCGTCTGCTCGTGATTCAGAGTTCGCGCAGGGTTAGTTTGCTTGCCAGGATTTACACGTGGTTTCGCAAGCAGTGAGTTTATATCGCTATTTATCGTTTTATTAAGTAAAACGTGTATTTTGATATATAAATGTTTACGAGCTGGTTTTTGAATCGTGATTAAAACGAGCTACTCGATAGGCATTATCGAGTGGGCACTGGTAAGTACTCTGGGATCGGGAAACAAATGTCTTGCTTACACTGGGATTTGACGAGGATTTGTTCTCGTCCACTCTGGGATACGGTTTGATATGTCACACTTACGCTGGGATCATTTCAATAATGTTTTCATAATATTATATATATATTAGTATAAAAGAGATTTGAGGTTTTACAGGTTTTCACTTAATAAATATAATTAGTTGTATGAACTCATCTCATTATATTTGACCCCGTTGTTTTCCCCACTTTCCAGGTTTATGATTTGAGAGTTTTGGTAGATCTCCGACTTCTTTGATTCTTCGGAGGTTCTTTTGTTTTTAGTAAAACTAGTCAAAATGTTTTATACTCTTAGACCGCAATAGAACTAGTTTACCTTTCATAGTTTATTTATTCTTTGGTTTGTCGGGTTGGTCCGACTGTTTATTTATGTTGTTGGCATGTTATACTTCAAATTCTATTATTTATATAAGGCATGTTGTTGGAGTCTCGAGTTTGAGCCGAGCATTTGGTTATTTAATTGTTTACATAAACTACTAGCTTAGGTTGGAGTCTCTGTTTCCCCCGAGCATTGGTTTTTAACAGGTTTATTTATATTGTGTTGCTGTCCGCGAGGCTAGCTACGAGTTTCGGTACAACCATACCCATACCTTAGCGTGTGTCACAGTATTTGAATTTGGGTCGTGACAATATACCATATGATAGCCCTGTCAGAATACAATGCCAGCAGTGTAAACCAGATCACTTGTCAGGTAACCGGTTAAAAATATTTGTACAAACACATAGCTTTAAACACAAATCCAGTTTCTTTATAAACAGCTAGCAAAAGCCCTTTTTGTACAAACATGCAATATTTTCAAAGTTGCTGATACTAACAATAGTTTCATATCTGAGCGAAGCGTATAAACAAAATGAACTACTATGGGATAGATCGAACTACTTTGCAGCTCTAGAGTGACCTTATTTAGATACAACTTCCAAAGATAGAACATGAAGCCTTGCAAAATCAAAATTCTATTTACCTGTAAAAGGGAAATATCAACAAGGGTCAATCTTGAGTGAGTTCACATAATTACTTAGGATTATTAATAAAATAGAATTCGTGTGTAAAACATACATTATGCAGCCAGACAACCGATCCAGAGGAAACCCTAACATCAAACCCTAATGGGTAAAACTATAGTATGAACCACAATATATCACACCATAGTTTGATACATCAATTTAGACCGTAAACTGAATCACTGCCGTCTCAAATTTTGTACTGGGTATCTCGGACGCAAACATGTTACTACCGCCTCAAGACTACCCATTAAGTCAGGGTCACCAATATTTATGTTGCCCAATAACTTAATATAATCATCCTTATCTTTATAGATAATCACATGCTTAGTCTATAATATCGGTACCGGTTATCACACAGCCCTATTGCCGCTCAATAGGTAGCATGTTTCAATAGATCTATATTAGTTTCAAATCGACTCAATGTAATGCGATTTAAATACAATTTGAGTTATAAACATTTTGGCATCAATATTCATAAGTAAAATGCAAACTCACAGAACCACTATCTCCAAAACATGATTTGAATGTCCACTGCTCTGCTTGTCCGGTAGCTCGCTGGCCTATCGGATCTAGTTAGAATTCAATTGTTAAAACACAATTCAAATAAGAATTTTAACTCTAAAGAGTAGATTCTACTGGCATTACTAGATGTATAATGTATATAGTCTATCCTTATTTTCGGTATCAACTTATAGTCCTCTCATTATTAATCACTTAGATTAATATAGGACCTAATTAAAATATTTCTATATTTTAATAAACCGAATGTCCTTAAATTCTAAGTCCTTTCTAGTCTTTATAGCGTCCCAGTTCTACTTTTTGAAGTCCATTAGATCAAAATTGAATGTACCAATTTGGAAGCAAAACGATCAGACACCGGCGCAACGGTGTCGCTGTGCGTCCGCATAGATGAGATGTGCGTTTGCACAACAAGAACGCACATCCACGGGGCACTCCCCCCAAGCTTCTCGACATGCTTAAATACCTATTTTTAATTCCGATCACTAATTCACACACCATACAACTCAATTCCGCAATCGGAACGTAAAATCGATTCGTATTCTATCGATTCGATACGATAACCGTTATAACTTCGAGTATTATCCAATTTCTATAAAACCGAATTCAAAATAACAGTTATTATCTCGATTACTATCGAATTCGCGAAGATATTCGAGTTAGAAACGAGAATCGGATTGAAAAACTCTAAACCCTAGCTCGTGCGTCTCTGGAGCCAAAATGAGAGCAACTGAAACCAAATTAGGTTTGAGGAAATTAGACTCAGCACTTGATTATCAAAAATAATTCCAAAAATACTTGAGCATCTTTTTTTTTTCTGTCAACACTTGATCCCACCTTTTTATTTCATCTAGCACTTGATTCCACCTTTTTATTTCATCCAGCACTTGATTTCACCTTTTTATTTCATCCAACACTTAACCCAACCTTTTTATTTTGTCCAACATTTAACTTCATTTTTTTATTCATCCAACATTTAACTCCATTTTTTTAAGACTTAGAATTTAGATTTTAGAATTTTAAGGGTTTAGGGTTTATGATTTTAGGGTTAGGGTTTATGATTTTAGGGTTAGGGTTTAGCATGATTTAGAGTTTAGGGTTTAAGATTTAGGATATAGGGTTTAGCATGATTTAGGGTTTAGGGTTTAGCATAATTTAGGGTTTAGGGTTTACGATTTAGAATTTAGGGTTTAGGGTTTAGCATGTTTTAGGGTTTAAAGTTTGGAATTTAGGGTTTAGGGTTTAGCATGATTTAGGGTTTAGGGTTTAGTATGATTTAGGGTTTAGAAATATAAGATTTTAAGTGTTAGGTTTAATGTTTTTATTAAATCAAGTGCTAGGTGCAATTTATTTTCTTTTGTAAGTATTGTCCGCAAATAAAAACGAACATAAGTATTTTTGAGATTATTTTAACAAAATCAAGTATTTTTCAACTTTTCCCATTAGGTTTCTGTATTCATTTCCTTTTGAAATGGGCTAAAAGTCAAACTTGCTTCTAGTGGTTTATGCGTTAATTTAATGCAAATTCCTAAATATTTGTTTGTAACTAAAACGGAAAACGAACTCCAAATTTTATGAAATTTTATACAAAAATTCCATAAATTATAAACAGGACCTATATTTTATTTTTAATAAATTATTTAAAATATATTGGGTCTAAACTAGTCTCACTCAATAAAATTTCTATGTCCAAATCTTATAATTTTTTTTGTAATTATTCACTTGGGATTTATAAATTATTTTATTTTAATTTATAAGCGTCTCTTAATTCCCGTTAGTTAAATTTAAAATTTTAACTTCTATATCTATTTTATATTTTCAAAGACACTATAAATTAAATTTATCTTTAAATTTAATTTACATTCTTCCGTTCCTATTAATTACTCCTTATACGGAATAATTTAGTTTTTTTTTAAATTTACGGGGTGTTACAGTTAAATAGGAATTATATAGGTTTTAGGTTTATGTTTAGCCTTGCGTATAGATAGTTTTATGAATTTTTAATTAATATCAAAATTTTATTTTTGTAGTGCTGAAAAGTGGCAATACATCAGTTTGGTTCTTGAAAGTTTCAAAAAGACTTTTAAGACTATACAATTTTAATTTTCAGATACAATCTCTTAAAAATCATGCAACTAATCAAATTGAGCTATAAACTTTTAAAGTTTGGTAATAGTTCAATTTCTATCATCATAGAATCCGTTAACATTCTAAATACATTTCTATGGTAGAAAAATGTGTCAATATAGTTTTATGTATTAAAAAATTTACACATTTAATGATATATTATTAGCTCTCTGTTTATTTTTTGATGAAATGTTGGAGAAGTTGCAATTAAATATTTTGCTGTATAGTGCGAAATAATGTATGAGAAATGAATGTACTAGTCAGTGTATCAGAGCAGACGATCTCAAATTACCATATTGAGAAGTAGGCGATCTGGCGATGCCTCTGACTCAACTCTCATTTATTAATTTCTATGTTTAATTATCAAGTCAATTATTTCCAAGTAAGAAACAAACGGACATTTGTGGTTTTCTTTCTACTTGCCAAAATTAAATATGCACAAATCAGCCCCAACTTTTTCATTCAACATCACAATTTAGTCCTTAAATCAGCCCATTTACACACTTCTCAACTTTCTCGTTTTTGTTAGTGATTATAGGTCGGAATTTAACCATATTTAACTATTTTATCGATAACTCTAATTTTTATTTTATTTTTGAATTTAATTTTAATTATACCAATTCATTCTATGAGTTAGATTTGTACAGATCCGAATACGTAATTGTCAAGTTTATGTAATGATTTAAAATAAAATTTATCCAATAAATACAAGCCGAATTTAAAATGAAATTTAAATTTAAAATTAAATATTCGATTCTACTTAAAACAGAAATGGCCGGACATAGGTCACCTTTGAGTTCAACCTACACTATAGTATCCATTTATATTGTAATAGTCCTTGCTATCATAATATTACAAAAAAAGATCACCAATTTGTATAAACTATCTAACAAAGTTAAAACAAATGAATTGGTAACAAAGAAAAAAAAATCATCAATTTGTATTTTTAAAAAGCTAGAAATGTGGCTGCTGGGATTCGAGCCCAGGTCTCCACGGCCACAACGTGGAATTCTTACCACTAAACTACAGCCACTTACATGCTCATTTTTCTACTTTTATTATATAGATATACTATGTATTGAATATGAAAGCCGTATTAAACAAATAAAATTTAGTTGGTTAAATTTAAATTTGTATCTATATTATCAGTTATTGTTAGATATATCATAAAATATTAATCAGTAATGTTTTGGAGACTATTTGTCAAATACACTGTTTTAGAAAGTATTTACCACTTTATACACTATCTTTCCATAATTTTCCTCTTTATACTAATAAGAAACATATTTATAAAAATACTAGTATATATAATTTTTTTATTCCATTTTAAGTTAAAAATTTACATAGCCGCACTCTCTCTTCTCTTTACATCTCTTCCTCTCAAAATTCTCTTTTTTTTCCGTTTGCTTTCTCGTTCGTCTCTTCCGGTCGTTTTTCCGTTCGTCTCTCCCGTTCGCTCTCCCGTTCGCGCTTTCATTCGTCTATTTCCAGTGGATTTCTCGTCTCTTTTTTGTTTGTTTTTCCATTCGTCTCTTCCGTTCGCGCTTTTCCGTTCGTCTCTTCAATTCGCGATATGGATTACTCGACATCGTTTTTAGACTTTTTGTTATTTCATAGGGTTTTTATGATGATTTAAATATTTTTTGAATAATTTATTATAGATCTATTATTTTTTTATTATAAATTTTTTCTATTACTCATATAATTACTTTGTCTTTTTTATTCATAGATTTGTTCTTTTTATTTTAATGTTATTGATTCTGTAAAAATAAATTGATTTATGTTGTATTTGAAGTGTTTTTATGATGTATTTACTTTATAATATATTTATGGCGTATTTATGATGTTTTCTAGTGTATCTATGTTTTTCTGTTGTATTTGCAGTGTTTATGGTGTATTTGCAGTGTTTTTAAGGTATACACTATAAATACACTAAAAAACACTATAGTTACTATATATACACCATAATTAAACTATAAAAACACTATAACTACACTAAAAAAACACTATAAATACATTATAAAAACACCATAGTTGCACTAAAAATACGATAAAAAACACCAAAAAAATATCCAAAAAAAAAATCAATAAAAAAGGCATAAATCAGTATAAAGGTGAAAAAGGTATTTTAGAAATTTAAAAAAGGCATTGCTGGTAAAAAAAATACGATCTGTATATATGTTTGAAAACGATGTAAAATTAAAAATAACATACAAAAAAGTGTACACTAAAAAATTTTCTTAATGTTTTTATGAGCGTATTTTTTTATCAAAAAAGTTGACTAGTCTAATTTTTTTTATATTGATATAAAAGAACTAATACATATTCTATTAAAAAAAATGAAATAATCCATTTGGCCATGAGATTTTTTCAAAATTATCCCGAAAACAAAAAACTAATTTACAAAAATACTGGCAAAAAGAAATTAGTTTTTTGAAGTACTGAAAAAGCATTATTTACATTAGTATTAATTATTTTTTTTATCAAAAAGGATAATTTATTGATAGTCCACAACAGTTAGATTTGTGAGATATTCATGAAAGTGACATAACCACTCCTGATGACCTGACAAGAAACGGGCATTTTGCGCTAAAATATGCGCAGTCTGATTCACAGATCGCCTCATGAAAATAAAAATAACATTACATAACTGCTTTTCAAGAATCAAACAATCGTCACTCAAAACCTCCGACTCAACCAAGCTTGGACTTCGAATCTCCAAAATCACCTCCATAGCATCCGACTCTATAACGATATTATTGAAACCCTTAAGCCAACTTAGCGCTTCTCGAATGCCTAACGATTCGACAATTCTTGGTGAATAATTCCCTTGGCGCTTAATCTGTTTTGCCCGAATAATACTGCCCTTCCAGTCTCACACTACTATACCGATGCCCACACCACCATGACTCGAGAAAACCGTTGCGTCAACATTTACCTTAAGCCAGCCTTCCTTTGGAGGAATCCACCATGCCCTTCCATCGTCCTTCAGCAAACTCGCCATCCTTAACTGTCCATTTTAAATGTGAGAAACTTTCCAAGCTGCTAATTGAGCACATGAAGAGCAGTCTTTACTCAACACTTTTCCAAGCTGCTAATTGTCCATTTATATCGTCCTTCGGCAAACCCTAACAGTCATTACTCAACAACAGACTCGCTTTAATAACCAATATGAGGTTCGTAGCTGTATCACCCTTTCCCCTCAAAAAGCAAAAGGCACATCACTGGGAATTCTAAACGCAGTCGACTTCTCTTTACAGTTGATACTAGCATAATGGTGAGCTAACCAATCTATCCCCAAAATCACATCAAAGGACATAACCTCAAGCAAATCAAATCAGCAGTCAACTCTCTAACCTGAATAACCATGGAACATGATGGGAAGACAACATCCACTTCAACATTATCAGACATGGGTGTAGATACAAACAAGAGGAGTTGCATATAAGACGGTGCCATACCCAATTTCTCAGCAAAACAAGGAGACACAAGGGAATTTGTTGCACCCGGATCAAACAGCACCATGACTTCAACAAAGGATATTGGGGTAATACCTTGCACCACGATAACAAAAGATATTCGGGAAGTAGGTGTCCTTAAAAACCATGGCCCCGCTGGCCTCTAAAAGAAGTTGTAGATTGAGCAAATCCTGCTGAAAAATGTATGTCTCTACTACTGAAACGATGTTGAATAACACTTGTAGACGACATCTACTTCCCGAAGAAAGGACACTCTCTAGAAATCATTTTGGAATTTTAAATTCCTTTCATATGCTAACAGGCTCCGGCTTATCAATTATGTGCTTATGAGTCTCCATTCCCATTGGTGCCAAATTTTTATTCTCTCAAAAGTTGTTATCCAAGAAATTGAGAACATCTGTAGGTCTTTTCTCTAGAAAGGCAATTCTAATGGCAGGAAATATGGTGGAATCTCTTGGAAAATTATTTGTTGCCAAAGGAAGGGAGGTGGTCTGGGTATTAAGAAGGTTGACCTGTGGAACAAAGTTGTTGTCCTGAAGTAGGTTTGGTTTCTGCTTACTAATAAGTGCTCCTTATGAGCCTTTTGGGTTATTCAAAATAAACTGAAGAAGCTTAGTTACTCGGGCATTATAAAGCCTTACAAGGCCTCTTGGAGCTGGAGACATTTGGTGAATGTTAAAAATTCAGCAAAAGAGCTCTTTAAGTATAAAGTTGGAAATGGCAGAAACACTCTTTTCTGGTTTGCTTCTTGGATGAATGTGAAGTCTATTTTAGAGGTGTTTTCAGGAGTGGATATTATTGATGATGATATCCCTAAAAATGCAAAAGTTTCTAATTTGTTTAGAAATGGAATCTAATTAATGTCTTCTAGATGCTATGGATGAGTCTCCCTTACAAGGTTGGGATTTTTTACACATTAATTTTACTATCAACTTTGTTGAGGATGATAAATTTTTATTCAAACCAGATGAGCACAAGAATTTTTCTATCAAAGATGCTTGGAATAATCTAGTTCCTGCTATTCATCATGTGTCTTGGTCCAGTCTCATTTGAAAATCTCCTACAATTCCTAGGTATAACTTTGGTGCTTGGATGACAACTCACAATGGTCTAAATACTAGAAATAAGTTATTTAGATGGTGTTCTATGGATAATCCTAACTGTTTTTTTTTTGAAAAATGTATTGATTCAAAAATCTCTTCGCTGATTGTGTATTCTCCTGTGATATTTGGAAGAGAGTTCTTACTACCTGCAGAGTTAACATGCCTCCTATAATTTGATGCAGAGAGATCATTTGGTTTTCCAGGAAGTGTGGTGCCAGGAATGCAAGTAATAGTGTGTGGCGAATTGCTTTTTATTTGTCTGCCTATTTTATTTGGCAGGAGAGGAATAGAGTCATATTTTTTTAGTATTAGGCCTAGAGCAGATGATGTCTTTAAAAAAAATTAGATTTTCTGTTACTAGCAAATTTCAGCATCGGCTAGATGGAGCAGATATTGATTGATGGTTGTAATTAGTTGCAGGGTTTGTGCCTATTTAAGAGGTTTTTTTTGTCTTTATAACAATCGCTTTTGGTTTATTGACAAAAAAATTTATTACAGACAAAATTCTGTAGATGATATATGCATTTGACAAATAAATAAGGGATCTTGTGTGTATTTAAAGTAGATATATATTGGATCTATAATGTATATAAAGTGTACCTATAGTGATTTGTACACCAAAAATCCTATAAAACATACATCACAATCCATTAAAAATACAACAAAAATATTACAAATCTCATAACGATTGCTTCTTTCAACTTTAGATATCTTAGTCTTCAAACCACCATCACGAAAAAATTTCTTTGCTTTTCCTAGTTACATTCACCATGTTGTATGAGGCAAAAAACTGCTGTCTTAAGATACTTTTACTTCCTTTTGAAGATTTTTCCTAGCTTCCTTTGAAATTTTTTGAACGAAGCAACACAAATTCGAGTAAAAGAAGAATACGAAAATTTAAAATAAAAGAAAATAGTTAGATAAAATCGCGAAAATGAAGAACAAAAATTAAAAAAAAAACTATTGGAGAATTTGTAGTTAGCGATTCCTTGTTAAAACAGTGTGGAATGCATATATGTTTGTAAGAACGGTAAATCCTAAAAACATAAGCCAGCAGGAAGTGTAAATTAGAAAAAACTAATAGTAATAAGTTATACAGAAAGGTGAATGATATACTTTTTCAATTTTTTTAATAAAGCACTTAACTAAGGTTAACAATTAGGACGTGTAGTAATTAGTTATTTTAAATGAATATACTATGAAAAATTAGAGAACTTAATTTAAACGTGTAAAATAATTTTCTACCAGATCTGATTTTGAAAATTATTTGTGCCACAATTCTAGTGATAATATGTATGATTTAAATGACAATTACTTTCTCAATTTACAAGCAATGGTCAATTAACACATGTTTTAAATTTTAAGGTCAATTTATTCCTAAACTTACCTTTGTATTTATCAATTTATCCCACTTTTCCACCCGATCTGGCGCGTATTGCTCACCTCTGATAATATTTTATGATCCTAAAATGGGACAAAGTGATAGAATACATAAATTTATGACTATTTTGACTATAAAGGTTTTTTTACGAATGACTACAAAATTAATGTATATGTTAATTGATCATCACTTGCAAGTTTAGGAGACAATTTTCACGTAAATCTAATATCTATATTGATAAGAAAAATAAATCAAACCTTAGAGAGGTAATAATAATTAACTCAAATGATTTAAATTTTGGATCAATCTAATTGAATGTGATTTTTTTTAAATTAACCAGTCTTAATACTGTTAATTTATGTAGTCATGGTACTGTTTTTCAAACTTACATAGTTGGTGTGGCAATTATCCTAAAAATATTGATCATTTGCTCTGTAATTGTTGTTTCTCTTAGAATATCTGGTCTAGGATCCCTGCACTTCTGAAATTCAGAAGGAATCCTTTCTCCTAGAATAGAAAAGTGAGTTTTTTTTTATTAAAAGAGCTGCTAGGAAATTCTTGTCTGCTAAGATTAGAAAGATTTGGTTTTCTGTTGTTGTTTATTTCATTTAAAAAGTAAGAAGTGACGTTATTTTCAATCTGATTTCTATCCCTGCTGATCAAGTTTTCAAGAATATGGCTATGGCTGTTGAGATGAGAATTAGTGGTTTCAAGAGATTATTGCTTAACTTTGGCTGTTGTCTTTGTTTTCTTCTTTTTTTGTTTTGCTACTTGCTTGAAGATCTTCGTATTGTTCTTTTAGATTAATTTTTAGCTAGTTAGGATCTTGGCCTTTGGGCTTGTTTGGCTTTAACCTTGTTGTTGGGTGTTTTTTCTTTATAGCAAGGGAACAGATTCATCCATTCCCTTATGATTTTGGGGTGAGGACCAAGTGAGTTCTTAACATCTAGTTAGGTTCAATTGTGCCCTAAACATTTAAAATTTTGAACAAGCAGACCCCCCAGTTTAACATTGTCCCTAATTCTGTTATTTCAATTCTATGTGGCTATTTTTTACTTTTGTCTTAATGACATGACTTTTAATTAAGGAAAAAAATCATTCATGCCCCTATGGTTTTGTGATTTTAATGTATTAATAGAAAAAGTTTTTTTTTTTAAATCAGCTAGATATCTCCCTCTCTGTATCTCTTAATAAAACATATTTTCTCTATTATAAAATATTAATTTCTACCTCATAAATTGATTATAACAATTTTGATTCAGTTTCAATTTAATGTTGACAAGTTCTCTTAGCTCATGCAATTATAGCAATTTATTTCAACTCTAGATATAAAATAATTGGTATAAATTTAAGGGTTAATTGCAAATGCATACACGGACTTTACCATAATTTGCAATTACAACATAAAATTTGAAATTTTTCAATGTCAGTAACAAATTTTTATTTTTTTGAGAAATTGGTACATCGACCAATCACGCAACGACACATGGCGGTATATTACAATGTCCACGTTAGTGTTTTTCGTGTTTGGTGTATCGATTTGCCAAAAGTGTAAAGTTGGTTACTAACATTGTCAAGTTTCAGAGTTTATGTTGTAATTGCAAATTAGGGTAAAAGTCGTGTATATATTTGCAATTAACCCTAAAACTAATTTGTATAATTTTTATTTTCTCTTTTTCTCTCTAAAAATGTGATTTGAAAAAAATCAATAAAATCAGTTTTCATATTTTTTTTATATAGTTTGTTTTATTTGGAATTAATTATAAATGATTAATTCAATTTATAATCTAAAATTTGCAGAAAAAATAATTTTATACAGGCTAAGAGTGTTTTAATTATAAAAATATGGTTTCTCATACCACTATCATAATAGTATCATTAATATTATCATAATATTTTTTCATAAGTGTTTATATAATTCATTTTCTTAATTGTTTAAGTTTCTTAACAAAAAGATTTAATAACAAAACAAGAGTCTCTATAAAATATAGAATATTTTTAGTACAGAAGATATAGGAAGATGACTCTTATAAAAGTCATGTCATTAATGGCAACGGTATGTAGGATTGAAGTAATGAAGTTAGAGACGGTGTCAAATTGGAGGATTTGCTTTTTCATTAATGGCACAGTTGAACCTTTTCGGACATTAAGGTCTCACTTGATCCTGGCCCAAACAATAAACCCATGTATGGCCATTTTTCCTTAATTAAAAGCCATGTTCAGAGACAATGTCAAACTAGGGGGCTTATTTGTTCAAAATTTCAAATGTTGGGGGGCACAATTGAACCTTTATGAACGATGAGGGATCATTTGTCACGGCCCAGATCCGTGAGTCGAGACTGACGCTAGGGAATGTGAGTGGTAGCTCCGAAACCTATAGCAAACCTAAAATCACTACAAACGTTTCGCTTTCAAACATCAAACACATCACAAAACATGCATACATAACGGAACTCATTAATTAAAACATAACTTATATAAATGTCATAACCGTAACCTAATCTCGTTTAGAATTCATTAATTAATTTCATTTAGAATTCATTATGCATTGCATATCATGTCTAATTATTATAGAAGAGAAATTTAAATAAGGATATATGCATTTTAGATGTCAAAAGTAAATTGAAAACAAAAATTACGATTAGTTTAATTGAATCAGTATTAATTGAATGAAAGAAAAGACTCAAGGATTAAAAGATATGTTTAATATATCATTAAGGGCTTAAAAGGACATTTGTATGAAGCCTATCCATCTATATATAAATGTCAAATTTACCCTTAAGAATGACATGTGTGTCCAACCTAGGATAATTACTTATGTTTATTTTAGTAAATTACTAATTGACGTGTATATATTATTATGGAGAGAATTCAAACGAAATTCATCTCATTAAAACCCAAAACAAACCCTAAAAATACATATTCTCTGAGTTCTCAAGGTCTAGGAAGATATTCAAGATCAATTGGTAAGTAATTCCATCTAAATAGTTTGTGTATTTGAAGTTTACCTAGTGATAACGAATTCTGTTTTTGAATTCTGTATATGCAGTTTAGTGCGAGATTCATATCTCGAGTAATATAATTCCAAATTGTGTTCTGTTTTCTGATATAGACACTTTAGTGTGTCTCCTAAAACTTTTATTCTTTGAGGTTAATCTGGTTCGGTCTTATTAATGCCTTAATTTACCATGACATTTTATTGCTTCAGCTGTGAAGACAGTCTGAGCACACCTCACTAAAACTAGTATAACTCATTGTTTAGATATTGAAATGATGAAATTCCTTTTGATTATGATTCTAGACTCACAGGGCTACAATTATGCGAAAGGGTTTGATCCACTTGATTATATATTGAGTTTTATAGCATGTTTAGTACAAGACATATGTTCTGCCTTAGTAGGCAGAATTGATACTTTATTCCTTTTCATGCATTTTCATATAGAATTGATCCAAAGGGTTGTGTAATGGGTGTATAGTATATTTGGAAAGTACAATAGGGAGTATATATAAACTTAATACTTGACTATAGTCTATATTTATATGGTTTAGGTGCGGATAAGGGAAAGAAAAGTGCCGGTGCGAATTAGGCAAAACGGTGAACCCGTGGTGTGTGTTTTGGAAGCGATTTTGGTGAGTAGATATACTAGCCCTTGCTACTGAAATATATATGCTATTTTGATATTCAAAATTTCAAGGTTTATTGTGTTTTAAATGGTTATATATGGTTGTTTTGGAATGCACGAAAGGTGTTCGATGAAATGCCTTGTTTAAATATTTCAAATACTACCTTTGGCAAATGTTGTATAAAATGAAAGAAGTTTTGAATTGAATCTATATAATTGTTTGATTTTAGTAAAGCTTTGATGCTTTTGATATAATGAGTATTTGTTTATGAATGTGTAATACCTTTGGCAATTCAATAGTCGTTTGATTTGGTTAAGTTTTGAATGAGAATTTGAAATGGTTTTACTATTGAATTGTATTGCGTTTTGATGCAATGATTTGAGATTTCTTTTTATATGATATGCTTACTCTGTAATGGTACATATTTGAGTGGTGCTGAGTTGTGATATGCACCTGGTTATGTGCTGAGTTAGTTATATGCACATGTGAGATATTGTGAGTGTCTATGCGCATTTGACACAGGCCACTTGATTGATGGTCAGTGAAGGGAGAAGGGCTGAGTCGTGCTAATGATGGAGAAGGGTTAGCCATCAAGTGTTCCTAGATATGTTGGTTAGACTGTAGATCAGTGTTGTGTTCCTGATTACAGGTCTATGGTTTATATTATTGTTACAGGGTAATATATCAATCTTATAATTGATGATTGATACGAACTACATTTCATATTTAAAGTGAAATTGTTTTGATATTGTTTATATTTGTAAATGTGTTCGTGATGAATTTTACAAGTATTTTGTGTTGTATTGAACTGTTTTCTAGTATTCGTCCTTATATGATATACTTACTTTAAGTATATAAATGTTTTATGCTTGTTATGTCTATTCACTGAGGTTTCGCTTATTTTAGTTGTTTTAAAACCTTTTCAGTTAGCAAGGCAATCTACAGTACAGTTGACAAGAGAGGGAGTTGGGCTTAGAGTTTGGGCTTGAGACATAGAGGTTGGCCACATCTCCGAGTTTTGAGATGTCTCGATGTTTTTGTTTAGAATAAACTTATTTGTACTTAAATATATATTTTGAATCATATGTATAAAAGTTTGTGATAATACTTAATTTTCATATAGTGGTTTAAATAAAATGTTGTATAAAAGTTTTTCATATATTTGTGCTTAATTATTTATAGAACCCGTTTTAAAATGTTTATTTGAAGATAAATATATTTTAATTAACCGTCAATCTCGTGCTAAGTAAGGCGAGGTATGACAATAAAAATCTTGTTCAAACATAGCATCATATCAAAGTCAAAACATATAAGACTGCTTAATACAGACTAGGTCTACTACTGACTACTGTCGCTCTAGATAGGATCAAAAGCTCTCCATAGATACTTTAAACTGAGACTGTCGAAACAAAGAATGGAAGCTCGACCACTTCGAATCAATGTAAACCTGAAAAAGAAACACTGTGAGGGGTTCAGTCAAAACTGAGTGAGTTCGCATTTACAAAAGTTATTATAAATATAAATCGCTATACAGAAAACATACATTAAAACAAACCAAATATCTGATCCGATCGAAACCCTAATCCTAAATCGTATCACAACTACTTATACTATATCTAATTCATATCGTATTCTATTTGTATCATATCAAATCAAATTAATCCATGTAGTACAGTGCCGATATAATTCCACCGAGTGATATAACTTTAGTACCTTAAAAATATGGGGTATTACACCATTTGATCCTTACCATAAACCATATGAAATGGATGACCCTTTTTCCTTTTAGCAATAAAGTTGCTTGCTTTGGTTGATTGAACAAAAAAAATTACAATATTAAAAGAGTACATGAGATCATTTTGTTCTCAATTTTATTTTTGAGGAAATTCATTTCTTCTCAACTATTAAGAAAACGAAGTCATAGTGATATTATGTTTATTAAAATTTTAGGTAGTAATATTATGTTTAAATATAAAAAATTTAAGAAGTGATATTATGTTTAAATATGGAACTCTTAGGAATAAAGGACCAATTCACCCCCTGAATTTGACATAAAATATTAAAATAACCCAAATTCGCAAAACCAGATCAATTCAATCCACAATTATGCCAAAACGGATCAAATACACTCTTTCCCACTCTCACCCAATATTTGAAACACTGTCCATTATAAAATAAAAAAAAGTTTTAAATGGTCCTCAATATTCATTTCATCTTTCAAAGTATCATTTAAATATTTTTAAAAATCAATTTAACTTACATAATTCAAAAAGTTTGTTTATCATATAATAATTTATTTAAAAATCTAAGGACTTTTTTTTACTCTTTTACATTTTTAATTCCTAATTATGGACAAAGGATCAATTCACCCCCTGAACTTGGCACAAAATATCAAAAAACTCATTCTTGCTAGTATTGGTACAAATCAACCCGTAAGTTGGTCATTTAACATCAAATCAGCCCCTATGATACAAAAATTTCCTAAAATGAGAGTGGAATTGCTAAATCCAAAAACTAATACTAATTAATTAAAATTCAATTCTAATTAAATATAATTAAAACTTTAATTAAACCTATAATTAAACCTTATTATTCTAACTAAATACCTAAACCTAATCAACCGAAATTCGCCGTCGCCATGAAACTTGCGTCGGAAATTGCTCCTTAGCCGTCAGAAACAGTTCCTCGGCTGTCGGAAACAACTCCTCAAATGAGGAGCAGCAAATGTGCTCCTCAGGAGCAGATCTGTTCCTCCACGGATATGTTCCTCAAGACCAGATTCTGCCCGTTGTTGGAGGAACTGCTACTCCTCGTTGGGAACAACAGCTCCTCCAACGAGGAGCTGTTGCTCATCAGGCGAGGAGCAAGACGAGGAGTCGTTGCTTCTCGCCTGAAAGGAGCAGATCCGCTCTAAGCAAATTTGCTGCTCCTCAAGCGAGAAGTTGCCTGAGGAGGTGGACGGTGGATGGAGGTAGACGGCGGAGGGTGGAGACGGATGATGGTGGGTGGCGGCGGACGGTGGTTAAGAAGAAGAAAAAGAGAATTGGAAAAAGAAGAAGGGGAGGGGAAGAAGAAGAAAAAAAGACCTTTAATTTTTTTATTAAAAATAAATAATAACTTTTAAAATTATAAATATATAATTGAAAATTAAAATTATTAAGAACCATAAAAAATAAATAAAATATCAAGGGTATTTTAAACTTTTTTTACGGAGAGTGTGATTCACTTGTTGAGGTGAGAGTGGGGAGGGGCCTTTTTGATGCTAAATGACATAATTACGGGTTGATTTGTACCAAAACCAGCGAAAATGACTTTTTTGATATTTTGTGCCAAGTTGAGGGGTGAATTGATCCTTGTTCTCCTAATTATATATTTTTCTTCTTCATTTTCGATTCTTTTTCATCTTAAAATATTCTTCAATCCATCTTCTTCTTTCCATGCCAATGCCGATGCCGATCTCCAGCCGTACTTTCTTCTCTAATAGCTGCTACTGTGTGACTGTGTCTGGTGAGAGCGGCGGCTATTGCTACTGTGTTTGTAGATAGCTGGCGGCTACTACTGTTGTGTCTAGTGAAAACGGCAGTTGTTGCTACTGTTTTTGGAGATGGCTTGCAGCTGCTGGTGTTGTGTCTGGTGAGAACAGCGGTTGTTGATGTTGCGTCTGGAGATGGCTAATAATAATTGTAATTCCGGTTGAAACAATCTAATTTGTTAAGTCACTTTCTATTTGTTTAGTGTTTTAATTTGTAATTCCGGTGTAAACAAATTTATTGATGCTATTGATGGCCGGCGGCGACGGATGTTGAGGAGGGATAGTTTTATTTTGTAGGTTAATTAGGGTGGTTAGGATTAATTTTGGACGATTATAATTAATTCAAATTAATTGAGGTTGAGATCAATTAAATCATAGTTTAATTAGGATTAAGTATGATTAATTAGGTCAAATTAGCAATGCCACTCTCGTTTTGTTTCAGAAGGGGGTGTTTGAACGATTTTCGTAATTGTTGGTCTTTTTTATTCTATTTTCGTAATTGTTGGTCAAGTTGAGGGGGTGAATTGATCTTTTGTTCAAACTCTTAGATATAGAAGTTTCATTGCCACTCAATTGAAAATAAACAATATAAACTAAAATAAATAGCATTCTGTTTTTGTTTTTCTTTAAAGGGTTAATTATATATAAAATCACCACCTTTACACAAAATTGTAAAAATAACACGACCTTTAAAACGTGGCAATTCAGGACACCACCTTTCATTTGTTTTCAAAAACAACATGGGCATATTTTAGTGGTGTTTTTGCTGACGTGGCATGACACGTGGCATTCCATTGGATTGTCTAAATCAGCAAAATTTTATCTAAAAATGTGCCCATGTTGTTTTTGAAAAGAAATGAAAGGTGATGTCCTGAATTGACACGTTTTAAAGATCGTGTTATTTTTGAGAATTCGTGTAAAGATAGTGATTTTATATGTAATTAACTCTTCTTTAAATAGAGGCATGCCAATATAGAAAAATAACCGAGTGTGTAAAATCTAACAATTCATGGATTTAATGAATATAGTAAGCATTTAAGACTAACAATTACTTTGTCTTTACTTAAAATTGTTCTTGGTTCACATTTAGTGATCATATCAGAATTATGAAATATATATTAAAATGTGATGAGTAGTAGGTGGGTATCTTTAAATGTTAAATTATTTGATCAATGCCACTTTTTATTTAGAGCATATTACAAAATTTATTCGCTTTTTTTTTTCTCATAAGAAACATACTAATTTGGATGTAGAAAGATGTTCAGTAGGGCCAGTAATTACATAAGTAAACTTAATGTTGTTCATTATTATTCGTAAGGACAGTCATAATTTAAACTTAGTATCATTGGGCTAATGGGAACATTTAATTAAGGGTTTTTTACACAAATCCCTCAAAAGTGCTATAGTGTTTCACTTTTCCCTCACCATTTTGATTTTGGCAAAAATCTCCCAAAAAAAAAAAAGTTTTCAAGAATCCCTCATAACCCAAAATTTAAAAAAAAAAGACAATATTGTCCTCACTATTTGGCAACATCTCATTGGTCTATATTTTAGTCAATAAAATGTTGACACGTGGCAAATATGGGTTTGGTTAGACCAACCACAACCGACAACCGGCCAAATTCCGGCCCGACCGCCCGGTCAGCGGCGGTCAACGCCCGGTCAGCGGCGGTCAACGCACGGTCAGCGGCGGTCAACTCCCGGTCAGCGGCGGTCAACTGTAGTGGTGAGATTTTAAAAGAATTAATAAAATATAATTTTGCTCTTAGTGGGATTCGAACCCATGACCTCTCACTCTTTGTCCATGTGCCTAACCACAAAGGCAAGACATGCTTGTTGTCTTTATTTACTCTTTAATATTAATACATGTACTCTTTAATAATGTATAAAAAAGCATATAAACTAAATATAACCTACTAAAATGGTTGATTATAAATGATATATATTACAAAACACTAATAAAGTATTACTCTTGTCAAAATTTAAATTAAATTACTCTAATTAAATTAATAGTAGTGTAAGTTAAATATTAACTTAAAGTAAACGAAGTTAAATAGATTTTATATATTAATGTATTACAAACACAGTTAATTTAATATCAACTCGACAAAAACTCAAAATAGATTATATAAGTTAATTGAGTTGATATTAAGTTAATTTTTAAAATTATAATAATTTATTAAAAATTTTATCTTGCATTGACATGTAATTTACAATGAGTTGACATTGAGTTTACATTAGGTTGACATTGAGTCAGCGTTGAGTTACTAAGTTTATATTGAGTTGATATTAATTTACATTTCAAAATTAAAATAATTTTCTAAAAGATTACTTCAGATTGACAATAGGTTTACATTGAGTTAATATTATAATTATATTAAGTTGACATTAGGATTATATTGAATTGACGTTAGGTTTATATTGAGTTGTCATTAAGTAGACATTGAGTCGACCTTCAGTTGATATTAAGTTAATTTTTAAAAATATAATATTTTATTAAAAAAAATTACTTTGGATTGACATGTAGTTTATATCAAATTTACATTGAGTTGACATTTATTGAACATTGGGTTTACATTGAGTTGACATTTAGTGAACATTAGGTTCACATTGAGTTGACATTGATTCAACGTTGAGTTATTAAGTTTATATTGAGTTGACATTGAGTGAACATTAGGTTCACATTGAGTTGACATTGAGTGAACATTAGGTTCACATTGAGTTGAAATTGATTCAACGTTGAGTTATTAAGTTTACATTAAGTTGATATTATAATTATATTGAATTGACATTAGGATTATATTGAATTGACGTTAGGTTTACATAGAGTCGTCATTAAGTAGACATTGAGTCGACCTTCAGTTGATATTAAGTTAATTTTTAAAATTATAATATTTTACTAAAAAAATTACTTTGAATTGACACGTAGTTTATATCAAGTTTACATTGAGTTGACATTGAGTAGACATTAGGTTCACATTCAGTCAACATTGATTTATTAAGTTTACATTGAGTTAATATTAGTTTACATTTTAAAATTAAAACAATTTACTAAAAAATTACTTCATATTGATATTAAATTTACATTGAGTTGACATTAGGTTTATATGGAATTGACATTAGGTTTATATTGAGTTGACATTAGCTTTACATTGAGTTGACATTAGGTTTACATTGAGATGACATTAGGTTTACATTGCGTTGACATTGAGTCGACGTTAAGTTAATGTTAAATTTACATTGCGCTGATATTAAGTTGACATTAAATTTATATTGAGTTCAAATTAAGTTTATATTGAGTTCACATTAAGTTGATATTGAGTTGATATTCAGTTCACTTATTTTAAATTTACTTTTTGTTCATTTTAATAAAACCTTAGATAGTTTAATTCAAATTACTAATAATTTATCTCATTTCATAAATTATTTTTAGTAGTATAAATAATGAAGTTGACATTGAGTTGATATTGAGTTTACGCACACCACGACGGGTACCACTACCACGTATCCGACCATGACCACTTCGGTCCGACCACCGAACCACCATATTTATTAATTTTAACAAACAAAATATATTTTTCAATTTTAACAAGTGAAAAATCTTACTAGTTTTACACATGTATGAATAAAAAGTGAAATATAAATATTTTTATTTTTTTATTATGTAATTTTTTAATAAATAAATTAAATTAGACTAATTTAATATTATATTTATAGTAAATTTAATTTAATTAGATATTTATATTTTATTTAATTTGTATTGTAGAACTAATTTCATTTTAATAAATTAATTTAAATTTATAATCAGTTATATATATATCATATAGAGCAAACATTGACAACAATAAGGCCTTGCCTTGATGGCAAAGCACAAAGTCTTTCATTCAAGAGGGCAAGGGTTCAAATCCCCTTATCTACAAAATGGTGTTTTATTTAATTTTTAATTATCTAACCAACATTGGTTCAACCATTAAAAATGGTTAGACCACAAACCATTGTTGGTCCGACCAGCAATGGTCCGACCTGATGTCAACCGGCCGTTGACCGGCGTTGACCTCCGTTGACCGGACGTTGACCGGACGTTGACTTCCGTTGACCGGAAATGGTCCGGTCAATAATATTCCGACCAATGGTTTGATTTATTAAAAATGGGGAAATTATTGAGTGTAACAAAAACACAATAGGTAAAATACACCATAGGGATAAAATAGGAAGAGTAATTATAAAAAGGTAGGCATGGAAAGTTTTTTTAAAATTTGAGAGATTTTTGCAAAAAATGAAATCATGGGTCACTAACATAAACTTTTCAATTTTTGAGGGATTCCATGACATTTTCTCTTTAATTAATAAATAAATTCAGATTCTGGTAGCCCTAATATGGGGTAATTTCACTTATGGCCCCCAACATTTTTCTTTCTTTATTGTCAACCTTTTTCTTTAATTATAGTAAAAAAGATCCACCAATTATAATTTTAGAACACAGAAATGCCTAATATTTGATTTATCAGTACACCGAGTATATTTTTTTTTTTAAAAAAAGACATGTCACGCCACTTGAACTTAAAGTTTTTATTTTCATATCAATGAATCGAGTTGGATGCCTTGACTCGAAAAAAGCTCAACTCAACTTGATACGTAGTCCAAATAAACCGAACTGGATCGAACTCCAATTTATCTTCATTTAGATGTTAAACGAGCCGATCTCGGACTCTATCTATATCTTGTTCATTTAAGCGCTAAATTATATGAACTCGAGTTCGACTCGATAGCACCTATACAAACAAACACAAGGTGAGTCCGAGCTCAGTTCATGTCTTGTTCATTTAAGTATCACTGCTCGTTTAGCACATAAACGACGAGTTGAGACCGAGCCAAACATAAACATTAAAAATATAAATGAAATTGTTGCAAGCAAGCAGTAAAAAACTAAATGCTAACATCAGCATCTGAATCATTCTCATAATTATGAGCATTTTGTAAAGAGTAAAGACAATAACCACACAGCCTAAAGATTGAACTCGTGTACACGCAACAAAGACAAACAAAAATGACTTGCTATATAAGAGTCATGACTTTGCATATTGTTTCCTACTGTCTTCTGCCTTCTCAAGTTTTCAAAACAAGGTTTATGAAAACTACCATGTGACAGTTGTAGACGGTGGCGGATCCAGAATTTTTTTCAGCCCAGGTTTAACTTCTAGTTTACTTTTGACCTCCCGGCTGCCCGGGCTTAGCCTCCCTCTAACCCTGAGATCACAACAAATCCTACCTCTATTTTTTTAAAATTTCCAACGTCAGCCTAGACTGAAGCTTGCCCTAACCTTAGGGTAGTTCCGTCCCTGTTGTAGTGTATTAACACTGTCAGCAAAATCGAGTTCTCTAAATTAAATAGTGCAATTTACATGTAATCATAGTACATAATTATGATAAATTTACTAATAAAGAAGCTTCAACCTGAGAAATAAATTTTTCTCATCACTAAGAACAGATACCACAGTATTTTTTGTCTCTACAAGTGTTGGCTTAGAGTAAACTTACCCCAAGGTTTGTTTGGAACTGCAAGGCTGACATGAAGAAGGCTTTGTTTGCTTTTGTTGTTAAGTCTTCCATACCCGAATGGTGCCATCAACTGAGGCCGTTATCATACAGTTGTCCTTTGGGTGGTAACTCACACTTGTAACCTGCCAAAACGACCAGCAAAGATGACACACATAATCAAGACTCAAGTATAACATTAACCTCCTGTAGAATAATTATCCGAAAAGCAAGTGGGTGATGCAAAGCAAGCTTTAAAATATTATAATGGAACATAATAAAGCTAATACAAAAAGTTCTATAAGATGGTAGCAAGAATCCTGTCAACACTCAAAGATATGAGCTAGAAAAGAAGACATGGAATTTAAAAGGCAAAAATGATGAGTGATGATAGCATTATAATGCAGACGATCGACTTCAAATTCATTGACATACAAAACCAAAATTTGTTGCTTTTAGATTGCATCTCACGCTTCTCAGCTATTGGAAACATTTTGCTCATGCACCCAGCCAAACACACAATAAGTAAATTTCTTTTTATCAAACCAAAATAAAGAGCATAGGGACGTCTTCCAGCAGAGTGATGATCTTGGTTGCAATGTGCAACATATGACCAATAGCGGGTAATACAAGGCAAGCATTGAAGGAAGATTGACATGATAAAGCTAAAGACAGGATGTTCTATAAGAGAAACAACCAAGATTTCACCATAACTCAAGATCTAAGCTAGAATTGAGGATACAGAATATGGAAGCAAACATGACGACAACATAATTATAAGGCAGACAATTTTTTTTTTTTTTGACATAGATAGGGTTCCGACTACTAGAGTCTCGCTTTTTTAGATATTAGTTACAGAGTCAGGGTTTGAACCCACGACCTCCGATCCGAATGTACTTGGAGAAGCCATAACCATCTAGGCTAGGCCCACATTGGCAAGGCAGACAATTGACATCAAACAAATTAGCATATAAACCTAAAATTGTGGCTTTTGGATTCCATCTCAACTGTTGAATTTTACTTTATGCACATGGACCTACATACACACAATATTAAACCAGTTCGAAAAAACTAAAGTGTTTATAAGAACTTCAACCACCCACTCTAGGTGTCATCATTTCAATGTCCATCAAATGTATCAGTATATGCATGCTAGCCAACTCAGTTAACATCATTGAAAATGACAGCTCATAGAGCATTTAATCAAATCATTTATTTTTGAAAAGTCAAAACCTTCATACCTTTTTATCGATAAAACCAAACGTACTAGGATACGAAAGGACAAATATGAAGGGTCATGAGACAAAATAAAAGTTCAAGAATCAGAAACTCTTCATTCTCATTACATTCGGAATCAGAAATTCAACAGAGAAAGTTAGTAATGGATAAGAAATGTCATGAATAGACAATTAAAAATCTGCAACATAAACAGCTTATTCAGTAATTGTCAGAATTCTCGATAGTCTTAACACCAACTTGTCGAACTAGAACAATATAAATAAAGAACTTAACAGCTACAACAACTCAAAGGGCATGCCTAGTCTTGAATGACATGAACTCAAATGTACTGAGAAAAGAAGTGAGAACTTATATTCCAAGGGTTACCAGCAACTTAACACGTGATCGTGACGCACTTAAAACAAACACATAATAACCGAGCAACAAAAATGTATTTACCACGGAAGAATGAGCACGGAAACTAGACACCACAGTGGCATCCACAAGATCCCAGAAGTAAACATAGCCATCCTCAGATCCACCAGCCACATAAGCATCCGTGTTGGTAAGGCAGCAATCCAATTTGTACGACTGAAGCAGAACCACCCAAAGTAGATAAATAAAATGAACTTTGAACTTATAGTATTGACTTAAATCTCTGACACCCCAGCTTTCAAATTAAATAAAAAGTAAAAGGCATCGAACCAACTATCAAAGTCAAATGAAGCATCAACAAGCTAACCTTACAAGTGTGGCCTTTGTATTCTTGCAACAGTTCACTAGTTGACCTGCCACGCATAAATGGTTACGATCCATACAAACAAAACCAGAAACAATCTGGATTCAAAGTAGAGAATCATTCAAACCAAAAAGGAATGTACCTGTCCAAAAGGCGCAAAGTAGAATCTAGGCAACTTGCTAATAAGCAATTGCCGTCATTCGACATAGAAATACAATTGACAGGCTGTCCTAAGTCATCAACTATTTCTCTACATGAAAATTCAACAAAACATAAACCATCAAAAGATACCAGTTGTCCAAATCTTAAGCATGAAGAATAACAATAGCATTTGCAAATCTGCTACACATACCTACCAATACGAATATCAAATGTTCTAACCGTCCCATCAACACTTCCACCAATAATTTCAGTTTTCGTCAAACAAACAGACATAACACTATCTTGAAATGCATCAATTACCTAATGAATACCAAATTCAATTAATATCAATAAATCAAAGATTAGCTAGTGAAAATGCAAAAAAACAATAATAAAAGAAAAGAAAACCTGAATAGGCTCAGTACTATGAGACCTACAGTCCCAAGTACGTAAAGACTGGTCATACCCGGCTGATACTACAACGGAGGAATACTCATTAAACTTAACAGCATTCACCTATCCATTCAAAAATAACAATAGAAAGAATTAATAAATAAATAAATAGGATATATGTAATTTTTAGAGTTATTATCATAAAATATCCCTACCCTCACATTTTTTTCGATTTAAACACATTCTGCCAAACATGGCACCACACATTCCAACCTTTCCAAACTTTTCATCCTACAGCCCAAAGCCATTTTAGGCATTTCTTTCTGCAAAAACGATATCGTTTTGGCCATGTTGAATCATAAAAACGGCAACATGTAAGTATAAATGCCACGAAATGAAACATCGGGCACTTTTATGCTTAAAAATTGAAAGATTGGGATGTATCGTCCCAAATTTGGTAAAATGTGCTTAAATCAAAGGAAAAAAAAGCGGAAGGTGGGATATCGTATGACAATCCTAATTTTTATGTATTACTACATAATAAATAAAACAGAAGCATATACCAAAATAAATAAAAATATGAAATACCTCGCTATCATGGCCACGAAATTTTCGAATAACACGACCAGTTGCTACATCCCAGTAAAAAACTTGCCGATCACCACCGCAAGATACTAACTTTGAGTTGTCCCTAGCAATGATGATAATAATCAGTAGTGGGAAAAATTGTACTAAAAGTTTGTAAAATGTATAAAATTGACAAAATATAAATTTTATGCATTGCCCAGCATAAGCTCTTAGGTCGGCCTGATAATAATAATAATAATAATTAACGAAAATTGTTAAAATGAATTTGATTAGAGAGAGGGGGATGAGAGATTACGAAGTGACGTGGACATCACGGACTTCACGGCCGTGAGATTTGTAGGTTTTGATGTGGAGGCCACGGTGAGGGTTCCAGAGGCGGATGGTGCGGTCTTTGCCGCAGCTGAGACAATAATTACCGTCGGCGTTGAATCGTGCGGCTAAAACTGCTCCTTCGTGGCCTTTTAAGGTGTTTGATTCATTGCGTGGCAAATCGGAGACGCTCATCTTCGACTGGTGACTTGTTCACTACAGTTTTTTCAGGCGGGAATGTTTTGTTAATTTAGCAATTTTGATTGGCGATGAGAAGGGAACTGGTTGATTTGATGCAAATGCTATCGCAATTAAAGTATCATACGGTATCGTTTAGAGAATAGCTAAGCTTACAACTTTAGGGGGAAATTATCGGCTTAAGTGACAATTTACTCTCTCAATTTCCAAACAATTGTCAATTAGCACAGATTTTAATTTTACAGTCAATTTAGTTTTAAATTTGTTTTCTTTAACAGTTTAGGTTATTTTTATACATGATTTGGCGTGTGTTTTTCACTTTCGATAATAATTATTATGATAAAATGAGACAAATTGATGAAAAGAAAACTAAATTTATGAATAAACTGACTATAAAATTAAAATATGTGGTAATTGATTATCGCTTGTAAGTTGAGGCGGAAAATTTCCGCTTAAGTCGAAAATTGATACTCATAAAGTCTTGCCTATTATAATTTTCTGTTGAATCATCAAAAAATATCTCACTTTTTTTTGATTTTTTTTTTGTATATGATCTAAACTTTTAAAAGCGTCAATTTTAATTCATTTTTTATTTTTAATTTCATATTTAATAACTTAATTAAATTAGAGTGAAAAAAATGCTCAAATATACTTTTGAAGCTGGAAATTTTAATAGTAAAAAGTCAAATTGAAAAAACTTAAGACTTTTATTAACCAATTAACATAATTTAATTGAAAAAAAAAATATTCACAAAAAATATTTTAAAAGAACTTTATTTTCTCAATAAAATATTAAATTAATAGAAATAGTAATATATAAAATTATAAATCTATAAATACTAAACGGTTTACATGCATTTGCTAGTTATAAATTATAATTTATAATATTTGAACTAATTCACCTATTCAAAAAAATAATTTAATTTTTTTATATATAATTTGAATTTTTATAGTTTTCTTATTTGTTAGAAAAAAAATAATAGAATGGAATTAATTTTTTTATTAGACTATACTAAAAGATTTATTCTATAAATTTCTTTTGTCTAATTATTAGCGAGAGTTACGTTTTAAATAGTTATATGGTTAAAAATCATAAAACCGTAAAATCAGAACGTTTTAAATAGTTAACTGGTTTAATGGTTAACCATTTTAAATTTTAGGTTTAGGCTTTTAATTTTGAAAACCATACTATTATGAACCAGTTTACAATACCTTCATGAACCGGTTAACCGGTCCATGTCCACCCCTATATATATTGATAAATTTAAAAAGAAATACTATATTCTAAAAAAGAAAATATAGTTTAACAAAATAAAAAAAACATCATCCATTGCTAATAAAATAAAATAAAATAAAAATTATAGCTTTTAGCAATTTAAATATATTTTTCAAATTATAACATAAAAAGTATAATTATTTTTTGTATTTTATAGTCTTATGATGTCGTTTTATTCATTGAAAACGCTAAAATCAGCATCATTAATAAAGGAAAGATGCTTTTATGGTACCAATACCGAAAAATAAAAAGTTAAATTTTACAGTGCCAAAATTTAAAAAATTGTTGTTAAGCCACTACAAATGTAAAAGGTAATTTTTTTTGCAGATACCCCACATATTTATCAGTATATTTGTTGTCTGTTAACTTATTAGACAGTTCGTGAAATATAAAATTTAATTTCTATCCAATTTTTTTTTTTAAAAATAAAATTTATAATTATTTTTAATAATTTTCTATGAAATACTAATTTAAAAAAAAGTCAAAAGATATTAAAAAAATATTCAAATGTTTATTAAGATATCAGAACGTATTTACCTATATAAAATTGTATTTACCTATGTTAAAAAAAAGTAATTGTAATTATTTAAAATTAATAAAAAGCTAAGACGCTATGAAAAAATCCTTTTGATTTGAACTATATAAAACTTCATAAATATAAAAAGTGTAGAAGCTATTTGATCGAGAATCATATAAGTGGTGCTCTCTCTAGGTAGAGTGAGTGAGAAACACCATTTTTTTTAAAAGAAAAGACAGTTTCAATCCTCACATTTGGTGGGCGGGAGGCGCTGATCTCTTGTCTTTGGTTGGAAGTCATTATCTCTCCGTTTGTTATGTCTATGTATATATTTCGTGTTTTTTTCTTTCAATAAATTGCTCTGTTGTGAAGCTTGCAGTGTGGTTTTATAGTCTTTTTGCAGTTTATGTATGTACATAGTTAAGTATGAGTTTGTCGAGTGTTTTACGAATTCAATTAAGATCTTATTGTTCTAGGCGATCACCTATTTCGATTCTTGATTAATCATGTTTTATGAAGTTTTTTTTCAGTTTGTTTTGTCACGGATTTACGTTGGTTTCCACAACTTTTACAACGTTTTAAGTTTCCAGCTACAACTTTCTTCAACCTTGTATTAAATTCCAGCGCAGTTATTTTAATTCACTTTTTTAAAGGGTTGTAAGACAGATTTGCAATCAAGTCACTTATAATTATAGCATAGGCCCTTGTGCGAAAGTTTTGTGTGATTTAGCTTTTGCCACTTCTTGTGGCCTTTTATAATACCATTATTCATAAAAAAAAGGCCTAATGTCTTAAAACAACCCGACCTTTTAGCCTCTTTTCAATCATACCCTGACATTAAAAATTTGTCAATTTTACCCTATTTTGCATTTATGTGTTTCAATTGTACCCTGAAAAATTAAATTAACGTCTTTTGCGTTTGGAAATTTGTTTAAAACATTCTCCATGTCTCGCATATATTAATTGTATAGTTTTAAAATTTATTTAAATTTAGTTAAATTAATTAAGAATTTAAATTAGTGTTAATTTGATTATGGTTTTTAGTTAGTTTTTAAAAATAAAGGATTTATTTGTACTTTTTTGAATAAAAAAGAATTTAATTTCATGTTTAGACTTAATTAATTGAATGATTTCATCATTTAAGTAAAAAAATTAACAAAAATTAAAATATTGGGGTACAATTGAAAACGAAAAATTCAAAAGTGGTTAAAATTGACAAATTTTCAACGTCGATGTGGAATTGAAAAAAAGTTTAAAGGTGAGGGGTTTTTGAGTGATTAGGCCAAAAAAAAATTTATAGCATAGGCAATTTATTTTTGTCAGATTTATAAATTTATCCTGTATCTTACAATGTAACTGATTTTGTTCTTGAATTAATACAGTGATATCCATAACTGTCTTGTTAATGAAAATGTGAATTTTCTATTTTTAATGTATATAAAGATAATTTTTTGAATTTCATAACTTTACATTATCCATTTATAACATTGATTAAAAATAAACATTATATAGGTAGAGTATGCAATTGTACAATAATGTACTCAAACTCAAAATTATTTTTCAATTTAGACAACTAGATATAATTATGAATGTGTAAAGAATTTTATGAACTTCAATGCATTGAATTGTAGTGATCCGTTTGTGCTTTAATGTACACACTACTTAAGAACAAATCATTTCCTTCAATTAATTTTATTCTGTTACAAAATCCTTCATCTTCTTACTTATGAACATTTTATATGATTATATATAACAATAACCCCAATTAATACAGTTTTAATTATAATTAAATTTGATCAGTTACATGTCAAGAAACCCATGATTATCACTTCTTAATTATTCCTATGCATTTCTCCTATAAAAAAACCCTCAAGCATCTGATAATTCTTACCATTTTTAATCATTTCTCACAATTCTTACATAGCAAATGGCTTGCAAAGTTGTGTTTCTCCTTTTATGCCTTACTTTTGTGATTGCAAGTACATCTGCAATTAGGGACATTCCCATCAAAATTACCAGCGGCAGTGGAAACTTGGTAGATTGCTGGAATGCGGTAATGGAGATAAAATCATGCTCGAACGAAATCATTTTATTTTTCGTGAATGGACCGACAAATAATATTAACATTGGAGCTGAGTGTTGCCGTGCCATTGGTATCATCACTCGCAACTGCTGGCCTGCTATGCTTACTTCTCTAGGTTTCACCGCGGAGGAAACCGACATTCTAAGAGGCTATTGTGATAATAGTGATTCCGATTCTGCTGCTGCTCCTCCGCTCGCTGCTACGTCGCCAACGCCAAGCAATTAGCCCTATAACCAACTCCATGGGTTAATGAATGTAGATGAATAAGGTGGACATGTTTTAAATGTGTCTTGTGGTTTAGTTTCCCATGCTTTTATTGTGTTTCTGTTTCTTTGGTAGTATGTAATTCCAGTTGGTCTTCTTGGAAAATATAAATTGAGAATATTGTTCTAATTGGAGATCCAATTATAAAAATATGTGGAAAACACAAGCCATGGGAAATTGAAAATTCAAATAATAAATTTTCAAAATTTATAGTATTTTTTTTATTAATGTCCTTTAGATAATTATACTTAATAATGTAATAGTGCATAACATAAATCATGTGTCATATGACTGAATTCTAAGTTAGAAAGCTTTTTAGTTCTGAAATCAATTAGAATCTAACTATCAAGAGAGATAATTTGCTATTATCAGTGTTTCATCGTAATTAATGTTGAGTGCTACAACGAAAAATTATTTATCGAAAAAATAGAATTTAAAACATTTCGTTACTAAATTTTTCCACTAAAAAGCAGTATATACATTATGGATTATTTTATCATAACAATAAACTAGAGAACTAAAAAATATAGTACTTTTATTAACATGATCATTCTTTTCTTTTATTATGATAAAATAGTCTAAATTATACTAAGAGAGAAAAAGCATATGGATACAAGTTTGATAGATCTATGTGAATGGAAATGAAAACATCAAACTCTGTTAGAGTGTGTTTGGTTAATATTGTAAACACATTCATCAAAATAAATAAATATTGTAAACAGTAATTAAAACAAAAATAAGTTTAGTTTTTTTTGAGAATATCATGAATGTAATGAGAATAGAAATGAGATTGAAAGATAATAAAATAACAATAATCATTTCTAGGAGTTCAAGTCATGCTATTTTGCGGTCAACGCATAGCGCTACAATAAAAATAGTTTTTAGAGAGAGAAAATCTCACTATTTAGTTTAAAAATTTAGTTACTGAAATATTCTCCATTAACAATAAATCAAAGTTTTGATATAAAAAGTTCCAAAGGATGGATCAATTCACCTTTTGAACTCGGCATAAAATATTAAAAATATCATTTTCGAGGCTTTTAGTACAATTCAATCAAAAACTTAGCTAAAGCAGATCAATTCAACCTGTAATTTTATTGGAAATCAGAGAACAAAAGAACTTGAATTATATTGAAACTTGTAAATTACAAACTTAAGAAGTAAAACAATAAACCTAACACTATTTATAGACAACATAATCAATAACCGCTTCCTAATCTAGCAATACAAAATGAATAACTGCCTCCTATTCCAGCTGTATATGAGCTGGATTAATAAGCCATGATCCGGTGTTGGAGTGGTCAGCAGAAGCATGTGAAGCAGCGTGTATGAGTAGCAGCAAACCATCAAGAACATCATGAATATACTCTAATAAATTTAGTAAAACTAAATTAATCTCACCCTTCCGAAGGAGAGTGGATTACCTAATTAAAAAAATTAATCTTAATTAATTTTAAATAATTTTAATTAACATTGATTAAAATCTTAAATTTATCACTAATTCACCCTTTTCGTTTTCCCTTACACAGCCGCTGCCACCGTAACGCCGCCATCTACCGCCCAAAAATCAAAAACTGACTGTTTGCTCCGAGGAGCAGATATACTCTTCCAAAATGAGGAGTCACTGCTCCTTGTTGGAGGAGCTACATATCTGCTCCTCCAAAATGAGGAGCTGTAGATCTCCTCCTAAAGAGCATAACTGCTGCTCCTCCGAAGAGCAGCAACTTCTTGTTTGCGAGGAGCGGAGCTCCTCGTTTTGAACCACTATCGGGGGTTTACCGGAGAAAAGGAAAAAAAAGGTTAAAAAAAGTCTCTCAATTGTTATTTAATAAATAAATTGATTTTTGAAGTTTTAAAATATAAGAGGCAAAATTGAAATTTAAAGCCCAAATGACTAAAACAGACCAAATTTTTTATGAAAATTTCACAAAAATCAAAACCTTTCAATTTTATCTAATTTGTCCTGAAATGCATGATTTCGTTTCAATTATGTCCAACTACACAATTTTGCTTATGTGGCGCTGATGTATGGTATTGCCACATAAGCGCCACATAAGCGCCACATAAGCAAAATTACATAGTTGGATATTATTGAAACGAAATCATACGTTTCAGGATAAATTGGATAAAGTTGAATGATTTGGACTTTTGTGAAACTTTCAGAAAAGGTTTGGCCTTTTTTGATCATTTGGTCAAATTTAAAAGTCATTAAGAGTAAAATCAGAAAATGGGAAAAAAAACTTTAAATTTTTTACATTTCAAAACCGGAGAGTGTGTATCACTCTCTGGAGGAAGTGCGATGTGATGTTTTTACAAAATCCGGGAATTCGTTTGTACCAAAAACTTTAAAAATGAATTATTTGATATTTTATGTCAAGTTCAAGAGTGAATTGATCCTTTGTTAAAAAAAAGTTCATTTTCATTTTTCGTATTGCAAAATTAGTTGATAATCCAAACCCTTATGAGTGCCTAATTAACCAAACTAAAAAAAATAGTATAACAAACATCAAATTAGTTTTTATTAATTCATTTTATCTATTTTCTTCAAATAAGTACAATCAAATTGAAATTTGGCACACACTCGATTACATTCTAATGAGGACACCTAGGTTTAACATGATGATGTTTCTGATGATAATGGTCCATAGGAGTAGTAGTTTTATTAAAAATCCTGATTCCCTTCCAACGAGACTCCATATAATAAGTTTCATTTTTCTGCGCATACACACCAAATTTGAAGAAATGAAACTCTCCACCACGCCCTACTCCTTCATATAACTTAACCCCATCAATATAGACCATAGTTTTGGAACCATCCATGTCATGAATTACGTTTACTTTGAACCATCGGTCGTAAATCTGCGGAAGAATCACCGGATCGGTGTAGTACTTTAGGGTTCCATCGTAGACTCGGAGCATTAGGGTGGTTGTGATTGTGGCGTTAGGGCTAGCCCCGAACACTTGGAAGATACATACAGCTGATGTGCCTGATGGTACGTATGCGTATCCTTCGAATTGCCATATACCAGACGTGTAATTATATCCCTGGTAATTAAACAACCAAACAAAGAATTTATTATTAACTTACATGATCCGTAAAATCGGTGTGAGATCGAAATTAAGTGTACATCTAGCTCGACACGTTGGGAAAATAAGCCATATTAGTTTTAAAAAAAAAACTAGCTAAATAAACAAAAACTTAGAAATATAGAGGCCATTTGTCAAATTTGACGTGAAACTTATTAGCCACTTAATAGCGACTGACCTACTCGCTCATAATTTTCGTCCATAAAGGATCCATTAGATAAAAAATAAATAGTAAAGGGACAATTACATAGAAAAAATCAAATACTCTGGGATGCTCAAAATAGCCATTTTATCTATTTTTGTAGGACGAAAGGAGTAAAAAAAAAAGGAAAAAGGGTCATATATACCCTTAACGTTTGACTCGAGGATCAAGTGAGCCCTTAACGTCCGAAAAGGTTCAAATATGCCTCTAACGTCTTAAAAATTTGACAAGCAGGCCCTCCGATTTTGACAATTAGGCCCCAACGTCTCATTTATAAATCAAAATAGAGGTCTGGTTGTTCACTTTTTAAGACGTTAGAAGCATAATTGAACCTTTCCGGACGTTAGGGGCTCACTTGATCCTGTAAACAAACCTTAGGGACATAAATGACCTTTTTCCCTAAAAAAAAAGCACTTGGATTAAGCCTAGATTGAATTGTACTATTTGGGATCAAATTTGTTCGGGTCGATATGAATTCTAGTTAAAATTTAAATTCCCCCGTAAAAAAAGGTCACGCAATGCAGTCTCGAATTCAAATCGGAAATTCTTGTGTGAACATACTCCGATATCCGAAAATAATAAATGAAAAGGAGTTTAAAAACGGAATAAGTAAAGAGAAGAGATGAATTACATTAATGATGACTTCTGATCGAGGCCTGGTAGGACTGCTTTTGGCCAAAGGCTTATCGGTAGAGTAAACCCAAAGCCTGTGTGTTCCATTTTCAAAGCTGTATCGGTCGCTTACTTTAAGATCATAAGGCTTCTGAATATAGTAATACGATGTGTTAAATGGCAGCTCTACAAAACCTTCAGTTGGATCCACAGCACAAGTATGGAGTACAAAAAAAGCTAATACATTTACTAAACAAGTGATAAGATAATGAGTAATTATAGCCATTTTTTTGGTTGCCCTTTTAAGCTGTGAAATGAAGAATATTGCAAGTGTAGTGTAGTGTTTAGTTGCGTGCTACTTATATAAGTTTGAAGGGTATACTTAATTTGCTCAAATGTGTGCTTCTTTTTGAAGAAAAGAAAAATATTTCCTGTTAAGCTTAATATTATACGGGTGTCAAAATAGGTCATGAAACGATAATACGATTTGCCTACCACGTAAGTTTGACGAATTCGGTTTGAAACTTAACGGGTTCGTGTCGAAAACGTGTCAACCCGTTTATACACGAAATAAATGGGTTGTATCACGGGTTGACACATGAATCCATCTAGTCCATCTAACCCGTTTACAATATAATATTTAAACTAGTATAAAAATAAAATAGTTATAATTATATAAAATAAAATAAAAAATAAAATAAAATTATCAAATTTTGAGTATTAATTGATAAATTTGAGGGTAAAAATATATTTATATGGTTTAAATATTCCTAAATGTTAAGTGAATTGTATTAGTTGTGTTGTATTAGTCGTGTAATTGTGTTAATCGTGTTACCCGTTTATCTTAACACGATTAGTTTAATGAGTCGTGTTCGTGTTAACCCTAATCGAGTTAACAGAGTGGATTGAAATGACACGACACAAACAGGATCTGCCAACTCATTTTGACACCAGAAATATTATGACTATGCAAATTAAATTCAAAAACTAGCAAATGATTATTTTGGTCTCTGAATTTGTGCGTCAGATTCAAGTAACTCATACTTAACCATTTTAATCAATTAAAGATAATATAAAATATTTTTAATTTAATAATTAGAAAGGGAAGAGTGATCGTGTGAAGATTTAAACTCACGACTTTGGCAGTTTACTGTTTAGCAGCTTATACTCTTTGAGTTACGGCTCATTGATTAAAAAATATTATTTTTAATTGATTTAGAATATATAGAATTTTTTAATAAATTAAATGGTTAAATATGGACTAATTGATTTTAATGTATAAATTTAAAGACCCCAGCAACCTTTTTATCTAAAAAAACATGCCATTTTTTGTGGTCCACAAAATGCATGTACTTTCCTTGTGGTCCACAAAATCGTAGTCTTTTTTGTTTTTAGCATTATTGTAATGGGCAACCCTTAGGTTGGAGATGAGTAAAGAGAAAGAAATTAAACATCAAAATTAGAGGGTGGATAATGATAAATAGGCATGCAATATTAATTAGAGGCTTAGATTTAAAGTAAGAGCACAAAAGGGTGTTAAAATAACTAAAAAAATTAAGTGTAAGTTTTTGTTAATTATTAAAAAAATAAAAATAAAAAAGGTATAGTGGTGGGTAGTCACCGCCTCACTTCCATTACTGGAAATCTAGAACCATAGTGGGGTGGCTGACTCTCAAGTGATCTCCACTACAACAAAAATTCCAGAAAAACATTGAAAGATAAAATAATATTGAAGACAAAAAAGTTGGGTTCTAATAGTTTATGCAATGGTACATATCTTTGTCAATTTAACAATTGATGAGATTTCATAGAATCACAGAAACAGCTCATCTCTTATATATTATAATTTATAATATTCTCAATGAGGTTATAAAATTACTTTTTATTATTGAATTAATTTTCATTTTTTACATAAAATTAAATTGTATTTGATATAATACATTATGAAAATTCGGTAAGTTGTGATAAAAAAAATTAAAAAACAAATATATCACCATATAATATATATTATTAGTTATATAATATTTAATTATTATGAAAGAAATAATAATTGTTTAAAATACAAAAAAATATTAATTTTAATCTAATTTTAAAAATTATAGTAATTATCACGATAATATATTAACTCATATTTTAATTTGAGTAATTAATTGTTGTGACTCACAATACTAAGAAGATTAGAATAAGGATATGGAGAAAAAAAAAACAAAGAAAACAAATGCATAATTAATTGTAAAAAAAATCAAATTATTCAATTTTTTTATTTTGCAATTCTAATTTAATTAATTTAATTTTCATTTAAATTTATATAAAAACTTCATAATTAGTAAAGTTTAATTTTTAAATTTTTAAATTTAATTTCTAATAAAAAATTAGATATAAGATTAAAATATAATTCTAAATTTCCTGATTTTATGATTAAGTAAAAATCTTGAAGATAAAAATAATTTATATTGTATTAAGATAAAAGACAAAATTAAATTTCTTAAAATAAAAAAATAAAACTGTTAGGAAATTGTCAAATTCAAATAATATTATAAAAATTATAAAATTTAATATAAATTGTAAATTTAATTTTTTTAATTTTTTGTTTACAATTAGAAAATATATAATAAGGAACATAATATTTAGGAGAAAAATAAGAAATGGGGTCCCTCAAGTTCATTTGAACTTGAGGGGGTCCTGTTCACGATTTACGCCGTTCATTACAAATTGAACGGTGTAGATTAAAAAAATATTTTTAATTAAATTAATCTATACCGTTTATTACAAATTGAACGGTGTAGATAAAAAAATATTTTTTAATTAAATTACTCTACACAGTTAATTTTACAATAAACGGTGTAAATCGTGAACATGAGTTTCTCAAATTCAAATGAACTTAAAAGAATTCCAATCCGAAAAACAATGCCATATATAATACCGTAGGGATAACTATGAGGTGGTGAAGCACATTAGGTATCTCAAGCATGCAAATGGGGTGATGTGTTGTTACTTGTTAGCACGCTAAAGTTCACCTTTCAGCATGTGAAGATCATAAACTAGAACCTCCGAATCCTTCGAATTGCCATACATTTGTTTTTAATTTTTGTGCTATTACGGGGATGGGAATCGATATTGAAACACAAAAGTCACCATTTATTGTCAAAATGTCTCAAAGGTTATCGAGTTTGAGACTGTTTATTAATAACATTCCCACGTTGTAAAACCGCCAATTTTATTCTATTTTTTAATTTTAATTTTATTCTGAAATATTAAATTAATCTTTTTTAATTATATTATTTTTCTTCATAAATTCAAAAATAATAATAATAATTTAAATTATTATATATAAATAATGTATTAAATTTTTATATTTACTTAGAAGCTTCCGACTCCCCACCGTTTTTTTTTGAACCTGTCAAGAATCTGGCTCGTCTTTCATGAGAAAGACGGGAAGACATGATGCTCGTCTTCCATGGATCCCTGATGAGTTTTGGCTCGTCTTCCATGGAGGAAGACGAACTCGTCTTCTTAATGAGTTCTGGCTTGTCTTCCATGGAGGAAGATAGGTTTGTCTTTCTCCTGCAATACGATCTGGTTCGTCTAACTTGGAGGGAGGAAGACAGACTAGATCTGATTCGACCATTTCTGGTCTGTCTTCCTCCATGGAAAACGAACCAGATGGCGAGTCTGAGGTGTTGGCGGATCAGAGGAGGGTGGCAATAAAGTCGGAGGTGATAAATGTCGGTTTTTATTTATTTAATTTTTAATAAAATTAGTTAATTATATATCTAATCAATTTCTCGCTTAAAATTTATTTAAATTCTTTTAGTGATAAAGGCATTATTTGAAATTTTTTTCAAATAAAAAATGTAATATGCTCGAAATTTTTCAAAATTTTTCATCTTTAAAGCAATAAAATTGTTCGAAATTTTTAATTAGAGCACAGTTGAAAGTCAAAAATGCGAAATAGAATAAAAATGATAATTTTACAACATTGTAATGTTATTGAAGTTTTTTTAAAGATCAAGAATTTTTAAGACATTTTACACGATTTATATACAACAATAGTATTACAAAATCGGAATTTTTATAACTTCCATCATCTTTTAAAGAGGAATTTGTATAAAAGACTCCTATTTTTAACTTATTTGTTCTAAATACCTCAATTTGAAAAATTTACTTTTTTACTCTATTTTTCTATTATTTTTAGTTGTACCTCAATTAGTAAAATAATTTATTTGTATTTTTACTTTCATACTTTTAAACACATGCATATCTCATTTTTCCTTTTTTTTCTCTCTTCCTTTTCTCTTTTCTCTTTCCTCTTTCTCCTTTTTTTCGTTTTTTTTCTCTCTCCTTTTTCTCTTTCTTCCTTCTCATTTTTCCTTTTTTCTCTCTTCTGTTTCTTCTTCTTCTCTCTATCTCTTCTTCTTTCTTCTTCTTCTTCTTTTCTCTGCAACTTCTTTCTTCTTCGTTTTTTTTTGAATCTGCTTTTTTTATTTTCCACATTATACAAATTAACTTTAAGACAAAGAAATTTGAATAAAAAAAGAGTTGAAGAGATAATATGATGGTGATAGATGAGAAAATTCTTCTTCTTCTTCTCTTTTTTTTCTTCTTCTTCTACTTTTTTCTTTCTATGTTGTTTTAAATTATTGTAGCATCGTTTTTTGGAATTTTTTACAACTTTTTTTTTGAAAAAATCGTAATGTTCTTCATTAATGATATTTTGATCTGGTTTTCAAATGTTTTAAATTAATTTTAGAAATCGTTTGAAACTGTTTTCTCGAAACTGTTTTATTCTGTTCGAAACCTTTGTAAACGGTTTGAAACTGTTTTATACTGTTTGAAACTGTTATTTTTTAAACTGTTTGACAGTATTTTTTAGAAACTGTTTTTAGACTGCTTGAAATCTTTGGAAACGGTTTGCAATTGTTTTATACTGTTTGAAACCTTTGTAAACGGTTTGAAACTGTTATTTTTTATGTAAACGGTTTGAAACTGTTTGATACTATTTGAAACTGTTATTTTTTATGTAAACGGTTTGAAACTGTTTGATACTATTTGAAACTGTTATTTTATAAACTATTGGAAAATATTTTTTAGAATCTGTTTTAGACAGTTTGAAACTTTTGTAAACGGTTTGAAACTGTTCGAAACTGTTTTTTGAAACTGGTTGAAACTGTTATTTTTTAGACTGTTTAAAAGCGTTTTTTAGAAACTGTTTTAGACTGTTTGAAACCTTTGTAAACGGTTTGAAACGGTAATTGAAACTGTATTTGAAACCGTAATTGAATATAAGCGAATGAAACAGTTTGCAACTGTTATATAATTTTTATTACGTTTTAAACTATTTAAACATCTCGAAAATCTTTGAAACCTAATTAAACATACTAAAACTGTAAAATAATTCGATTGAACAATTCTATATCCTTTTTTTCACTGAATCCGCAGTTTTTGTTGATCGTAATGTATGAATTTGAATAATGAAGCATTAATTCGAAAATATATGACAGAATATTGAAGAAGAAATAGTGAAATTTGAGATCTGAAAAAGAATAGAAAAGATGAGATGAAAATTTTGAGGAGAAAGAAGAAATTTGTTATGATAAAAACTGGTGGAGTAATTATTAGGTATAAAAACAAATAGGATAGGGTATAAAAATAAATGGCTTATACGGGTACGTATGTAAGTCAAGTCCAAACTTTATGGTAGGTAATTGCTAATACTTTTCTTATTTAGGTAATTCTCTAATTCTCTCTTTTTTAAATGGGGCTAATAATCACCCATCAACCCTAACCTTTACCCTAAAGTTCACTAAATCCCCTGATTTTGTAAAACGGTCACTAAACCCCCTAATTTTTATTGCGGCGCCATTCACGGCCCTTCCGTCTCCAAAAAATGAAAATCACTAACGGCACAACGATTTAATCGTTTTTCAGCCTTTTCCTCGCCACATGTCCCCGCATGGCGCTGTCTCTTTTAGTCTATGTCAGGCAGTGGCGGAACCACAGGAGGGTCGGCCGACCCTCCTCCTCGCCGGAGAAAGATGATGGACCGGTGCTAATCCGCAAGATTTTGTCTTCGTTTCAAGTTTCGACCCTTCTCTCTCACTCTCAGTCTCTGGCCGCCGCAGCAGCATGGAAGGCGTAACAGCATGGAGGAGATCTGTTGCAGGCCACATCTCCGGTCCGACCATCTTTCACGAGTTGCAGCGCTGCAACTCGTGAATTTTTTTGATGAATTTAAAGTGCCGAACGACATGTCGTTCGGCCCTTTTTCATTCTATCTGTTTTTAAACCGAACGACAAGTCATTCGGCTTAAAGCCAAACTACTTGTCGTTTCAAATGTTGCTTGAAACAGAATAGCCTAATTTCTGTTTCAAACGGAAAAACTAAATTAGGTTAATTTTTCTTTTCCCTTTCTTTTTTTATTTTCTAAAATTCAAACCCTAAAATTGAAATCCCATTCACTCAATTAATCACTTTATACTAATTCTTAAAACCATCATTATATTTGCTCAATCATCAAAAATATTATAATTTTTTTATTATTTTGGCTTAATTTTTTCATTTTTATAATAATTAATTTTTTCATTTTATCACCTAACAATGATGTTAAATTATATTTTTTTAGGTCATATATAATATATATTGAATTAGAATGTTTACTATTACTGATGTTTTATCACCTAAAAATGATCTTAGTGTTTATTAATTTTTTGTATTTTTATTATTATCAACTTAATATTTAGCACTTTAATTTAAAAAAAAAATTATTTATTGTACTTTTATATTTTTATGTGAAATCTCGACCCCCTAGAAAAATTTTCTGGTTCCGCCACTGATGTCAGGAGATGTCTGTTGACATTGAAAACTTGAAATAAAAAAAATTAATTAACTTTTCTTTGTCTCTTTATTTTCTCTGTTTTCCCCTCTTCTCATTTTTCATTCTCTCTTCTAAAAAAATGACATCCTTAACACTAGCTATACATCAGAACTGCGTCAATAAAACTTATGTTCATGAACAAAATTAAACTCAGCCAATCTCAATTATTAATTTTCAAGCTGCAAAATCTGAAGATTTTCACTCATGGGTTATCATCTTGATCATTTTCTAACTCAAATCACAACTCTTTAAAGCTAATAATCAAAAGCTCCATTAATCTAACCTAACAAAGGATCATTAAAATTGTATCAAATTCCTCATCTTTTTCTTAATCTCTCTAACTAGCTAACTTCAATTTCTCTCAATTTAATCCTAATAAAATTATATTTTTTCTTATGTTCTTAAAAGATTTGAGCTTGTAAAAAGATTATAAGAGGTGAAAAAGGCTTTATGGGTGATTTTGCTTCAATTTTTTTAAGGGCCTAATCACTCAAAAACCCCTCATCTTTAAACTTTTTTTCAATTCCACCCCGACGTTGAAAATTTGTCAATTTTACCCACTTTTAAATTTTCCGTTTTCAATTGTACCCCAACATTTTAATTTTTGTTAATTTTTTTACTTAAATGATGAAATCATTCAATTAATTAAGTCTAAACATGAAATTAAATTCTTTTTTATTCAAAAAAGTACAAATAAGTCTTTTATTTTTAAAAACTAACTAAAAACCATAATCAAATTAACACTAATTTAAATTCTTAGTTAATTTAACTAAATTTAAATAAATTTTAAAAATATACAATCAATATATGCGAGACATGGAGAATGTTTTAAACAAATTTCCAAACGCAAAAGACGTTAATTTAATTTTTAAGGGTACAATTGAAACACAAAAATGCAAAATAGGGTAAAATTGACAAATTTTTAATATCAGGATATGATTGAAAAGGGGCTAAAAGGTCGGGGTTTTTTTTAAAACATTTGGCCTTTTTTTAAGGAAGAACCCTAAAAAATGCCTTGATTTTCACCAATGGTGAAAACAATCTGGTAACAACAACAAAGTTTCACTCATTTTTCGAATCAAAAAAAAAAACCATAAAAACTTATCAGTTCTCAATCTTCCCCAAATTCTAAAATCAAATTCACAAACTAATTTTCTCTTATTTTGCTAATTGAATTCAGTATCCATACCACCAAATTGTTTTAATCTGTAAAACAAATTTATCAACCAAAACAATCATATAATTTAATTGACGCCATTAATTAAATTTATTGATGCAGCTCTGATGTATAGTTATTTTTAGCAAAAAAATGTATAAAAAATTGATTTCACTTGATCTCATTTAAATATATCTTCACTTTTTGCGATCGACGCTCGTAAAATATTTCCCTCTAATATTTCAGGATGGGCGTTTACCGATCCTGAAATAAGGGTAATTTTGTCTAAATAATGAAACAGATTGACAAAAAACTTCAAAATGAAACTTTTCAAATAGCAGCTGTTGGAGGTTCAAAAAACTCCAAAAAGCTTTGAAAAAAATCTCACCAAACATTTTGGTGGAGCTTTTTGAAAAGTAAAAGTCAAAAGCTCTACTGAAAAGCTGAACCAAACACCCCCTTAGTGTTTTACATAGACTGACACCTCTTTGCAATATCTTTACGGCGAAGGATATATGTGATAATATTTAGCGTTTTAAACAAACTTTTCAAATTATAATGTTCTGTCACATTCCTCCCTCAGCGAATCAAGAAGCACACAATTGAGCTCAACACACTAAACAATCTCTGCAACGCCCTTAATTTTTGATCCCTAGATTTTGTTGTTGTTATTATTTATCTATCTATATTAAAAATATATAAATTATCGGATAATCTAACCTAAAAATGAAGAGTTTTAGAGTTAGTTGCTCAAAAAAGTACAAATTGCGTTAAATGGCCCGTATCACAAGTTCAGATTGCGTTGACCCTTTGTTCTTATGATAATTGAAAATCATTATTGTCTTTTTTACCAGTGCTAAAATCAACAAAATATCAACTGAAAATCAACACAATATCAACACTATAACATTACACTAATTTAACATTATTATTTGTGTTTTTTTCATGCTAACATAATATTATCCAATTTCAGTATAATTTTTATTTTTTAGTTTAATTCACGGACAATATTATCTTATTTTCTAATGTTAAAATGAGCCAATTATCATCTTATATCAACATAATATTAACACAAAAGCAACACGGTAACGTACAATAATTCAATAGTCAATATTATCAACAAATCATGTTGTATAATAAAAAAGTGAAGAAACATAACCAAACATAGTAAAAATGTAAAAATAACAGAATTTCGTTTTATAAAATCACAAAATTATTTTACGTAACATGAAAAGTAATATTATATTCTTTAAAGATAATCTTTATACATGTTTAATGATGAAAAATTACCGTTATATAAAAACTGTAAACAAAAAAGGCAAATTATAGATTTGAAAACGAAGAAAAAGAAAAAGGAAAGAAATAGGAACGATGAACTTCAGATCTGAAATCAACATAGAAAAACGACGAAAGTAACAACGAACAGAGATAATGACTTCGACGGTAGCAACAAACAGAGAAAATGACTTCGACGGCGAGACGAAGGCGGAACGGTAGGAAAAACATATCTAATTTTGGAGAATGGGGAGAGAGAAAATCAAATGAAATTATGAGGGTTTGATTTTTATGTGAGTATTTATATAGACTGTATACATGTAAAACTCAGTCCCGTGTACCATAGTTTAGCTATTAGAAAATTCGTACCATATTTTTGTAAATCGAGTTGAAATCTTGGTTATTTTTTAAAAAAGTTCTTGGATATAATTCATAAGCGCGGAAATGCTGATATTTTTTTAGTGAATAAGCCTAAAATAAATGTTTAAAATTTAAATTTAAATTCCCCTTCCGTTCTATTTTGATAGGCCAAATATCTGCTTTATGATTCCCAAAATGAAGATAAATATTTCATTTTAGTTTGGTTAGTTTAGTTGAAATATCAGTTTTATTTTTCATTAATTTCAACCACTAACTAGCTTATAATCATCATTAATTATCATCTAATCAAATGCAAAAATTAATTAATAAATTCAATTTTTTGAAATATATCTATAATTTTAAAAAGCAATAGGTGTTTTTGAAAATATGTAACTAAAAATATCTTTATAACTAAATTGAAAGTAATAGGTGTTTTTAACTTTTTTTTTAATTTGTGTACAATTAAATTTGGCCTATTAATGAAATCGTTCGCTTAATTACTCGGAGTAAACTAAGAATTGACTCGAAGCATAACGGTCGGATTTCAGAGCCATAAAGCATCCCCGCGTACATTTACCGCCAAAATTAGATCAAGTAGAAGTTCCCATTTCTCTTCGTTTCGGCTTGAATAAATGAACTCCAATGTTTGATCACAAAATGAAATGAAGTTCTTTAATTTCAATATTATTTATCAAATTCCAGCCTTATTCTTTCTAAGATCATTAGCTTTTATTAATTATATTACGTTCAATTGGTAAATTTGAGCCTAATTTGACATCGGACTATTGCAAGTTGGACTTGGGTTAATAAAATGTTGTCCTAGTTACATTCTGTGGACTCGAAAATGTGGATTCCGTTCAAACCGAACTAAATCGAATGTAGTTATTTCAACTGGTTTTTCGATTCAATTCCGTTTTGTATAGAAAGTGAAAAGAAATTAGTTTACTTCTAAACCAAACCGAACGGAGAAACCAATTCTTTTATAATTATAAACCGAACTGAATTTGTGGGTTTGGTTTGCTAGTTTAGTTTATGCACATCTTTACTCTGACTTCAAAATCATAGTTAATAGTTGAAGTGTAACGTCTAAAGAGCAGACTTAAACAAACGGCAGAGTTAGCCAAAAGTCTGTAGAATTACATAAAAAGAAAGTGTAGAGTTTGAATCAGTTACGAACTATAACTATAAGAAACTTATTAGCTTCTCTTAAGCTATGCAAATGCCTATTCCTCTGCCTCACAAAATCTGTATAAATAGACTCAGCTTCTAAGCATTTCCACCCATCATTTTTTCATCTGATAAACACCAAAAGACATACTAATGGCTTTCAAGATTGTTCTGTTTCTCATTTTAAGTCTCACATCGGCTGTGATTGCTAATGGGGATGGTCTGGTCGAATCAAATGGAAGTCTAGTTGAGTGCTGGAATGCGTTGGTAGAGATCAAATCGTGTTCTAATGAGATTGTTCTGTTTTTCTTGAATGGTCACACTGATATTGGGACAGACTGTTGTCGTTCTATTGCGATCATCACTCGTAATTGCTGGCCTGCGATGCTTACTTCCATTGGGTTCACTGCTGAACAAGGATATATACTGCGAGGCTATTGTGATAATTCAGCTTCTCCTTCCACTTCAGATGCTCCTGCTGCTGCTCCTTCGCCCGTTGTTGCTGCCTCCCCAATGCAACATTGTTAGCAATTTCTAGGTGTTCTCTTGTTTTCAATGTTGTTTACTTTTTAAATGAGTGTTTTATCCTTTCAGAGTTTTTCAGTTTCCACTATCAGAAATCTTTCTGGAATGAGAAACTGTGTTTTTCAGTTTCCACTAATATAATATCCCATGACCCCTGGTTTGCTTACTTTAAGGCCTATATTGCATGGAAACCCGTCAAGTCCTTCCGTTTCCGTTTATGAAAATCTTCTGAAATATGTTTCGCAATTTTCCGTTTCAGCAATTTCCGCGTGCAAATCTCTATTATTATGTTGCTTAACTGTAACATGATTGATCATTACATATGATCAGCTAAATAAGATCCCTTCCAAATTAAATCATCATAAGGCAGTAACTAATGGCTTGAAAACTTGTAAAGTAGAATTTAAAAGAATAAGGCAGTAACTAAGATGTATATCCATGCCTAACAAAGCTTTGATTCAGCTATCCTTTCAGCAATTTCAGTCAATTAGTTTTACTTATACTAACTGACATCATTAGTACAGTTGCAAGCAACAAAACGAAATCAACTTGAAGAATGTCATTATCAAATCTTCTGTTCAATGTTGTTGAGGCAAACAATCAACAATTATCAGTAAAACTGGAATGAATTATACACTATTCAAGAAACATACACACACAGAATGAATTTGATTATTCAATATCCAAGAAAATCAACTTTACACTTCCATCATCAACAACATTCTAAAAAAACACTTCCAAAATCACTCCAAATGCAAGATATGAAATGTTCTACTGAATTAACCTCTACTTTTTACACTTTTCTATGCATCTATTCTTGAAATAAGCTTCAACATTTGCACTAAAAGAAAACACCTTTCACTGTCCATGCATTTTCTCAACAGCCAAACAGAGCCTAAAACCTAAAATGAATCTTTCTTGACTTTACCTAACCATCAAATTTTCACATCATCCAAACAGAAACTTACACATGCCGGCGACGATGGAACTTACTAGACCTACTATGCCGAATCCTCCCCTTGTGATTTCCAATATTCCCAGCTCTCTTCTTTTTCAACATCTCTGAAGGACCACTGGCCGGCGAAATTTTCCCAACCAATCCACCTGGGGACATAACCGGAGGATGACCGCCAAGAACGGCATGACCACCGCGACGGGAATGACCGCCAAGAACAACATGACCACCACGACGGGAATGACCACCAAGAAGGGGATGACCTCCACGACGAGAATGACCACCAAGAAGGGCATGGTCAGCAAGAGGGGGATGACCGGCGAGAGAAGGGTGACCGGCAAGAGGGGGATTACCGGCAAGAGGGTGGTGACCGGCAAGAGGAGGATGGCCGGCAAGAATTGGATGACCGGCAAGAGGGGGATGACCGGCAAGAATTGGACGACCGGCAAGAGGGGCATGGCTATCAAGAGTGGGATGACCGGCAAGCGGGGCACGGTTATCAAGAGGTGGACAGCTATCAAGAGAGGGCTGACCGGCAATAGGAGAATCACCAGCAAGAGGTGGATAACCATCAAGAGGGGGCTGACCGGCAATAGGAGAATCACCAGCAAGAGGTGGATAACCATCAAGAGGGGGCTGACCGGCAAGAGGAGGATAACCGGCGAGAGGGGAATCACCGGCAAGAGCGGCATAATCATCAAGAGAGGGTTGACCGGCAAGAGGAGAATCACCGGCAAGAGGTGGATAGCCATCAAGAGGGGGCTGACCGGCAAGAGGGGGTTGATCACCGCGCAATTGATGAACACGCGGCTCTTCATCATCACCGTCAGGAATAGAAACAAGAATCCCTTCTAAGCCATGCACAGCAATAGAAGGCCCAAGAAAAAGATCCGGAACAGAAACCCTAACCCCGTCCACCAAAACAGACTCCAAAAACGTCCCGTTTTCAACCGCAAGAGACTGCTCAATCGAAAACCGGTGCGGCGGAATCAGACTGTCAAGAAACGGAGGCCCTGACCTCAGTTCAGAAGTAGTGAACCGGTGAGGCGACACGTGGCGGAGTAACGACAGAACGTAGTTGGAAGCGGTTGAAGAAAGATCGAGAGAAAAGAGGTGAGGATCCGGCGGCGAGAAGAGGGTGAAAGTGTAGTTCTGTGAGAGCAGAAGTGGCCGGAGATCGGAGGTGGTTATTGCGTTTGGAAAGAGCGTGTAGCCTCTTGATCGGAGCGTGAATAATGCTGCGTCCAGTTCTTGATTTGTGACGGCGGCCGTTACTGCGGTGGTTGTTAGGAGGAGAGAGAGTGTGATCAAGATGAGACTAATCAGAGCCATTTTTTGTGCTGTGTGATTCTGTTGGTTTTGGCGGGAACGGTTTTTCTGAAATAATGATGGGAGTTTATCAAGTGTGAGGGGATTTATATAGAGTTAAAAGAATGTAGTTTTAACCGTCGGATTGTGAGAAAAGTGTTGATTGATCATGGGGCGCTTGGATCTGGGGGATTTGGAGAAATAATTTTCCAAACCGAGATAAACCATTTGTTTTGGTGATTTTTCTGGTTTGGTTTGATTTATATTAAAACTTAATTGAAATAATTATGTGCAAAACAAAACAAAAAAATTGATCGTAAATCGTGTTTTCCTGCTAATTTAAAAAAAAAACGATTTGTGCCTTTGAGTGTGTAAGCGTGTCAGAAGGTTATATCTCAGATTAAAAATTAAAAATTAATCAAGCGATTGTGAATGATTTTCAAAAGATGTAAAAAATCTAATGAGAAACTTTAAAATTAAAAAAAAAACCTTTACAATTAAAAATCTAGAATTGGTGACGTAAATGAAATTGATATTAAAACTAATATTTTAATCACCAAAAAAATGTCAAACCTATACGTTTTGTGTCAATTATAGCGAAAACTTTAAAAATCACCAGATTTAGCCAAACGTTATATGTTCTGTTTCTTTTTTAACCATTTTTGAATCGAACCGGTTTTTCTGACATCGTGTCATCCACGTCACCGCCAACTAAGCAATTGGCTGACATGTCAGCCGAAATATTTAAATAAGGTTTAGCTATAACTGACAAAAAAAAATAGGTTTGGTATTTTTTGGGCGAATAAACCTAATTATAAATTCAAGCCAATTTTAAAATTCACTAATTAGTAAATTAATTATATCATTTATGAAATTTATATATATATATATATATATATATATATATATATATAAAATAATTAATATTTCCTATTTAATACTAATTAAAATTAATTTTAATTTTTTTATTAAACCTAATTAAATCTAATAAATTTATATTATAATATATTTTAATGAATATGTAATTAAAAAAATGAATTAATGTATTACTTAGGAATTAATGTTGAATTAAATTTGGTGAAAGGGTTTAATTTTTATGATGATTTTGAACTTGATTTATTATTTTTAATGTTGTTGAGATCTTGTTATGACTGGGTTTAGATAATAAATAAAATAGTTATGTGTAAATTAAGGTAAGTTTTTGGCTATGCCGAATAAAATGGCATATGCATTTATGCTTATAAACATCATGATATATATTGATTAGACCACAATGAGCTTCACTTTTTAAAGAAAACAAATGACAAAATATTTATACTCGTCCTTTAAATAAGCAGTCTATTCAGTGATTATTTTTATGTTTATGTGTGTATAGTTGAATTATGAACATTGTCGTATGTTTGTTGTGTATATACTCTCAGATTGTTCGTTGGAAGACGAACAATTGAGTCTCAAATGGCGGCGGTGTCAAAGAACCGACGACTGAAATTTAAAATAAATAAATTTTAAGATGAATATGACATTTTTTTGTTTTTAATAGAATTTAAATTAATTATATATCCATCAAATATGTAAAAAAAAAAATTATTAGAATTATTTAAATTTAGTAAACAAAATTAATTAATTTTTGTTAGTGTTAAATAAAAATATTATTTTTTGAATATATATGAATTTTATTATAATATAATTAATCATTTAATTATTTAATTTTAAAATTAGTTTTATTCACCAAAAAATACCAAATCTATGCATTTTGTGTCAGTTATAGCCAAACCTTATTTAAATATTTCAGCTGTCATGCCAGTCAATTGCTTAGTTGGCGGTGATGTGGACGACACGGTGTCAGAAAAACCGGTTCGATTCAAAAATGGCTAAAAAAGAAACAGAACATATAAGATTTGGCTAAATCTGGTGACTTTTAAAGATTTGGCTATAATTGACACAAAACGTATAAGTTTGATATTTTTTGGTGATTAAGCCTATTTTAAAACTAAAAGCATAAAAGTATAGTACAAGTGATTTAATAAAATTAAAGTTTTTGACATGAAAATTTTATGAGAGTGTTTGAGTTTTTTGTTGAATTTGTTGGGAGGTTGTAATCTTGCCTTCTTTTGCATTTTATAGCGTCTCTTTAAAATTGTCAGATGCCCACATCTTTTCAGGTGACTATTTTTATTAACCATTCACTTCTTTTTAACTGTCCACGTTCTCCAATTCCTCACTCTCTCCACTTGCATAAAAACTGCCACTTTGATAAACTGCTAGCACATGCTAAAATGTGAGATCCTGGGCTTCTAAGATTCTGGATTTTTGGCAAACTGATTATGGGCTTCTGGCCAATTAATTATGGACTTCTGGCCAATTGATTTTGGACTCTCAGAATTATTATGAACTCTTGGTCTTCTAGAGATCTTGACCTTCTAGAGATCCTAAACTTCTAGCAACTTGGAGATCCTTAACTTCTAGTCAATTAAACTTCTGACAAAATATCTTTAGATTCTGGTCAATTAAACACAGTTTAATGACCAATTTAATTATAGGTTTACTCTTTTGAGGATGAACTTGGACTTTATAGACCTTCTGAAGAATTATCTATGAGTTTCTGGCTAAATCTCTGAAATTATTTCTGAGGTTCTAGCTAAACCTCTGAAATTACTTTTGAGCTTTTGGCTAAACCTTTGAAGAATTATTTCTGGCCTTTGGCTAAATATCTGAAGATTTATTTATGGCTAGTTAATCACGGTCTAATGGCTTTTTTGAGAAGAATGTGGGCTTATGAGCCTTGGCCGATATTTTTTAATTTTGGTATAAATAACACCCCCTGTATATGGATGTTTTAGAAGTAAAGCCATTTATATATAATTTTCTTAACCAAAGTTAAATCCAACTCACAAATCTTTTTGTGTTGTTTTATAAGTTGCATGCGCTTCAACTAGAAATTTCAAATGCTCTAACTGCTTTAGCAATTCCACTCGCTCTCCAGGCACTTCTCTAGACGCTTCAGGTGCTCTATCATTTTCAGACCTCTAGTAGTTCCAGATGCTTTAGTAGTTCCAAGCGCTCTAGCAGCCGCTTAAGCAGTTTCAGACGCTCCAGAATTTTCAAGCGCTTTAGTTGCCGCTCTAGCTGTTCCAGACGCTTTAGCAGTTTCAAATGCTTTAAGAGTTTCAGGCGCTCTAGCAATTTCAGATGCTTTAAGAGTTTCAAGCGCTCTAGCAGTTCCAAACGCTTTAGGAGTTTCAAGCGCTCTAGCAGTTCCAAACGCTTTAGGAGTTTCAAGCGCTCTAGCAGCCGCTCTAGCAATTCTGTTCTGGCGAACCCCAGAGTTGTGGCGCCGCCGCAATTCTGTTCTGGCGCCACTGCTAGTCCATCTGGCACCGTGATTCATATTTCCTCAGCTCTTCCAGATCTTCGATTTTGATCCCGAACTCTGATTTTGTGTTTTTAGGCTCCTCCGAAATCAGAAGTGGCTATGTAATTAGTTATATTGTTTTATATGTGTGGTTCACGTGTTTATGCAAAATTGACACATAAATGATTTAGGTGTCATGTTGCATATTGAACACATATGCAAATGAGTGTCATATGCATGATTTAGGTGTTGAAAGAGTTTATGCAAAATTGACACATAAATTGCTGGGTAAAAATTATTCATACTTGCACATTCACAGAAATTCTAAGCATCTGCTAAGAAGAAACTCTTAAGTATAAGTGTTATGTTCTAAGGTTTGAAGCTTGAATTCATACTAATGCAAGTGTTGCATTTGTTGGCGGATTCAATCATTGCAAATTAATAAACATTATATTCATCATAATTTCAAGATATTGAAGTGTTCAATATATTTTTCTTCTAAGAAGTTAGAACTAAAGAGTTAAAGATTGGTTGATTGAATTCTACAAGTGTTGTAGAGATTTAATCAAAGATGAAGATCTTTAAGAAATCACAAGTTTAAGTTCAAAGTGTATGTCTTGAGAACTATATATGCAAGTTTTCCAAACCGAGTGGAACAATCCGTATTTGGTTCAATACTCAGAGGATCATAACCGCTCAATTCAAACAGGAAGAATTCGATCAAAGTCTTGTTCGTGTGTACAAGTAAGAGGGGTTGTATTTTGGACGTTTGAAGAATTTCTTAGGGTCTGTATAAGAGGTAGACACATTAACTATTCTTTTATATATTTTGAACATGTTGACACTTGTTTCATATTTGGGTGTTGATGTGATCAATGGTTTTAAACGATTTTCAATTTTAAATTGAAATGCACATTTTTAACCTCGAGTCCACCACACCCCTTTCCGTAAAAATATCAAACATGATTCCACCGCGCGGGCTCCTACAATCTCAACCTCATAATTGCCTCCTTAAACAGTCATGATTTCTTACATTACAACACTAATTTGTTCAACTAAAAGTATTTTTTGGAAATAAAGACTTCAACTTAATATCAGATTCTTTGCTCGAAAATCTCTCAAAGATGGTTTCGCATCATATTGTAATCTTCATGTGAGAATTCCAAGAAGTTTAAATCTCAGTCCTTGCTTGAAGAGTTCAGAATCTGTGTTCCCTATGCTCTTCTACTGCTCGTCAATTGATCTTTGATCTGCTGCTAACTTATCATCCACCTTAGGAAATTATGGTCTTTTCTAAAAAGTAACCTCTCAGATTGTGCTAACATCGAAGATACTTTTACGAAGGCTGTTTAGATTTTAGGGGCTCTTTGGTTAGCTAGAAATCCTTCAATTTTTAAAGACACTAATTGTATTCCTCGATCATTCTTGAATGTAGTAGAAAAGCTTCATATTAATTTTTCTAACTCTTGTGACCAACGTTCAGCTGTAGGTAAGCCTGGTACAAATGCGATAATTATATTGATTAATTTTCAACGGACTCCACCTCTTGTAGATGCCTATGAAATTAATTTTGACTAAGCTTATCATTTAAGTCAAAGACGAGAGCCATAGCACGTGTGGCCATAAATCATTTGGATAAGGTAATTTATTCTATTTCACAACAATTTGACCATGTGTCCTCATATTTGCTAGCTGAAGTTTTAGCTTTAAAAGAGACGATTTTTCTAGTGTCTAGGCTTAAACTTATAGAAGCATAGTTTTTAGTATATGCAAAAGAAATTACATAAAATAAATAGATGGTTCTATAGTGGACATTAACCATGAAATTATTATACAGGACAACCATGTATTATGTAGGAATATTTTGTTACATTATTTTGATTTTGTTTGAAGAACATGAAATTGAGTGGCTTATTATGTGGTAAAAGAAGCCTTTCAAAATTATGTTTTTGTTGTCATTGTCTAACTCGAATGGTATGATTAGAATCGAGTCTCTTCGAGTTGTGTCATCAATGAAATATTATTGTCAATTGAAAAAAGAAGCATCACTTTGAAGTGTAACAACTTGTTGTTGACCTTTCATTCATAGCCAAACATTGATATATACAGTGTTCAACATTGATCCCTATATATTTCATTGATCCATCTAGATATTTTTTAGTTAAACTTAATGTTGCCTGATAGATATAGGTATCACCATTATTTACTGGAGGAAATTACACTATTTACCTTCTTTTAAAATTTATTTATAAAAATATTATAAAATTTTAAAAATCATACTTCATACTTGACCACTTAATTTTTATTTATAAAAATACGGTTTTTAAAAACATCAGAAACACAAAAGAGACATAAAAAATACATTTCATGAGTCCAGTAGTCGGTTGTCGAAAATGGCCGGAAAATTTATGGTTGGCAGCAGTCAACAACGGTCAACTGATGGTCAATAGGTTGTCAACACGTGGTACATTCACTGTTGACCAAGGGACTATTGATTTTGTTAACTGTATTATATGGGTGTTATTTATGTGCATTTTTAGCGTTTTCTTGGAGTTGTTTTTGGTGTTTTTTTTGGTGTTTTTTTAATTTTATTAACTGTTATATATTAATTTTTTAAAAATATTTATTAGAAGTAAATTAAGTGTATTTTGGGTTTTTTGGTATTTTGTTCTTTTGTTTGTATTTTCACTGTTTTTGGGTTGTAATTTCAGCATACTAATACCAAAAAATAAATCAGAAGTAAACTAAAAGTAAACCTAAAATAAACCTATTTAATTTTGGTTTACTTAAGGTTTTTTCTATATTTTTAAATCTAGTATTTTATAAATATTTTTTTTTGGAATAGTTTTGAAAGAATCCCCACTTAATGAGCAAGTGAAAATAGTAAAATTTAATGATTATAATGAACCTTTTTAGTTGTTTAATTTTTAACAATTATAACACGTCATCAAAATGCAAAATATTTTTTTAATTATATTATATCTATTAAATAATATTTTTACGGCCACTTTAATTTATACATCTTTTATTAATATTTTAAAGGATTAAAATAAGTTATAATATACATTCAGTAGTTTAAACTTTAAAATTAATTGATACTTGTTTGCGTGGAAAATTTCCAGACACGCGAATCTTTGAATTTATAATGGGTTTTGTATGGAAGTATGCTTTAGACCGAAATTTAGTCAGAAAAGTGTGTTGTTTGGTTAAAGACGCTTAACTACGTGATCTAGTAGTAATAATCTGGGAGCTATGAACTCAGACGAGATTAATACTGAAAACTACTTCTAAATTAACCAACCGCGGAGGTTGGGGATAGAAAAGCACACGGCTTTTAAGTTGTATTTGTTTGATTGATTTGAGTTGTAGTTAATACAAACCTAAAGCTATCTATTTATAGGGGACAAACCCTAAAATAGAAAACCTAATCTAGTGAGATACAATCTCTTATTTGGATAATACTAAACTAAATAATTAAGATAATGACTAAAATAAGATAATGACTAAAAAAGATAACTATTAAGCTAAGATAGTAACAAAAGGATAGTTGATGGCTTTTGGGCTCAATAAACCTGAATTAGCCAATATGAGCTCTTTTTGGGCCAGTGCAAACAATACTTAAAAGTTAAATAAGTAAATAGGTAAAATTAATAGAAAATTACACAGTATACTAGGATAGACAATTTTATTCTCACATATACAGTGAATATTTTCAATTTGCAAAAATATTTAGAGATCTTTTTTTTCTCATTTATATATTTTCCCTTTTGACAAATATACATTTTATTAAAACCCTATTATGTTATAATCAAACACTAACATTCATCTTCTACAAACAAAAATGAAAAACGGTTGCTGCCTATCTCTCCTTCTTTCTTCATATACGTCATAGCTACCGCAACCACCACAACAACTTAACGACAGTTGCCTCTTTTTTTTGTCCCGTCTCTTTAATCGGAGGAACTCGCAAAACCAGTCTTGGAGTAGGTAGAAGATTCGGCAGCGGCTAACAAGAGATCCGGCGACCCCCAACCTTTTTAAGATCCGGCGACCCGCAACCTTCTTTAGATCCGGCGACCCGCATATCCTTCTTTTGATCTGGCGACCCGCATTTAGCAACAGACTTGGCGGCTGGTGTGGAGGTCGCGATGGTGGAAGCCGCGGTGGTAGGTTTGGGTTTCGCGATGAAGGTCGTCCTTTTTTCCAGTGTCGTCGCTCCTCACAAGTGGAAACGCCACTGTTCTTCCCGTGACCTTCATCCACCACCATCAGCAGGGACATCACTGCATGCTTGGTGTTTGAAGAAATATTTATGTGTATGTGTATTTTTTTGAATGTTGGTTAACCAATGGTTATTTTTGGATAAATCATTGGCTGTTCTGTAAATGCAATTGTTTTTATTTGTATATCTGTAATGGTTTGGGTGTTGGTAACCAATGGTTAATGTTGGGTAAATTTTTGGTTAACTTGTAATATAATTTTATTTTAAATATATGGTTAATAAATCGTTGGTAAACTTGAATTGTGTATTTTATTATTCGATTAAAAATTAATATTTTTGTTTTCAGAATACTGCTAGTGAAGTGAGAGTAAACCGCTGATAAATTTATAGTTAATTAATTTTTAATACATCGTTAATAATTTATTAGTAAACTTAAATTGTGCATTTAAACATAAATTATTTTCTAATCTACCATTAATAACCTATTAATATACCTCTGGTTAACAAATCATATTTTTTAGATTTAAAAAAATATTTTTGAGAATGACAAAAATTGTTTTTGCAAAAAAAAGTAGAAATTCTATTTTTAAAAAACAAACTTTGACTGTATTTTTAGAATATTTTATCCTTCTATGGACATTTATTTAAAGAGGCCTAAAATTAATACTTTGCATAATTTTTAGGCTTAATTGCACCAAAAATCACAAACTTTCGCGTGTTTTTGTTATTTAACATAATCTTTTCTTCTTGGCATATGCAACATTATCTTTCATTTTTTGGCATATTTGTCCATGATTGCGTTTTTTTTTGAAAACTTGTGTCGGTTTGGATGCAAAACGACGCCGTTTTACATCCAAAAACGACGCCGTTTTTCATCCAAAATGGTGTCGTGGACAAATATGCCAAAAAATGAAAGTTAATGTTAAATATGCCAAGAGAAAAATATTATGTTATCAAAAACGCGCGAAAGTTTGTGATTTTTAATGCAATTTAGCCTAATTTTTACTCCCTCCGTCCCAAATTGATTGGCACTATTTTAAGTTTTTTGTCTCAAATTATAGGCACTAGATATTTTCTTTATTAAGTAATTTTCTCATATACCCTCATTAATTATAGGAATATTTGGAAAGACAACAAAACTTACAAAAAGACAAAAATTACCATTATATTAAATTAGGATAAACATGGTATTTTTTATTCAGTCATTTTATTTTGAGAATTGAAATTTCTTAATACACGTGTTTGTCTTAAGCTGCCTATCAATTTGAAACGGAGAGAGTATTATAATTATAGTTAACACACATATTTATTTTTATTCAACAGTTAGAAAATAACACAATTTTATGTTCTATACTCAAATTATCTAATTACTCCCTTCATCCCAATAGAGTTGTCCATTTTATCTTTATCACATAGTTTAAGAAAAGCAATTATTATTTATGGGTTTTATAAATTTTTCCTTACTTTTCTTGTCATACCCCTATTAATTATAGGGTTCACTTTTAATTTACTCATTCGTGAATTTTAAATAGGGATAATATAGGAAAATTAACTATAAAAGTTAGTTATTTTTTGAAAGTGGACAAGAGTTTTGGGACAAAAAATTTTCTGCAAATGGACAACTCTATTGGAACGAAGGGAGTAATATATGGGTACTTCATTTTTTATTTTATCAAACAACACCTTCTACTCCATAATTAATTAAAGAGAAAAAAACAAAAATATTCAAAAATAGATCAAATATTACTCAAATAGCCCAAACCCAAAATCTTTACATTCATAACCAAATCAGCTAAAAGTTTACATTTACTAGCCAACCACTAAATAATATACACATGTCACACTTAAAGTGAAAAAAAAAAGTCAAAAAAAACGTGTTAACAGCTGTAAAAACGTGTGACAACGTGACAGTAACGCGTCTGACACGCGTGTCAGAAAAGCGTGCCAGTCACGCATCAACGCGTGTCAGCGTGTCAGAATTATTTAAACAGGTATCACTTATGTATCGTTTATGTATCATTAATATATCAAAAAATATTTGCCACTCAATTTCAGTTTTTATGATTTTATTTGGTTAATTAATCAACCAATTTCACTAATTAAGCAATTGTACTAAAATTTTTATTATTGGATGAATCTGTTTCAAGTCTTCAAGAACCCAGAAACATGAATTAGTTAAGGATGTAATTTTGTCATAATGAGTTTTTTAAATAGGGATATTCGAATTACTTTTGTTCTTTGAAAATAATGTATCGACGATGTATTTATAATGTATCAGTCTCTTCAAAATTTATTCGTTGAATATAATTATAATGAGTTGTAGACTGTCTAGAAGTTATAATAAATGATATATCTATAATATATTAGCGATGTATCAATGTTGTATATATAATGTATCGTTGATGTATCTAATATATATATATAATCCTACTTAATTTTTTGTTAGAGATAGCTAAAAATTTATGGCAGATCAAGCAATATGTTGTTAATAAGCATATGATTTTAAAATTTATAATCTATGGTGTATCTATACAATTTATTTCGTTAAAATAATCCAAAAAATAAAAATATGGATCTACGATATATCAGCAGTGTATCTATAATGTATCGGCAATTTATCTATAATGTATCACTTATGTATCTTATATATATCATTAATGTATCAAAACATATATGTAACTCAATTTCAATTCTTATAGTTTTATTTGGTTAATTAATCAACCAATTTCACTAATTAGGCAATTATACTACATTTTTTATTATTGGATGAATTTGTTTCAGGCCTCTAAGAACCTAGAAACTTGAATTAGTTAAGGATGTGTTTTTATAATAATGGGGTCTTTAAATAGGGATATTTGAATTACTTTTGTTTATAGAAATAATGCATTGACGATGTATCTAAAATGTATCATTTTTTTCAAAATTTATTCGTTGAAAATAATTATTCTGAATTGGAGGCTGATTCTAAAAAATATAATAAATGATGTATTTATGATGTATCAACGATGTACCAATGTTGTATGTATAATGTATCGTTTCTGTATCTAATATGTATACATAATAACATGTAAATAAAAACTGAACCAACTTAAGTTTTAGTTAGAAACAAATCAAACAATATGTTGTTAATAAGAGCATATGATTTTAAAAATTATAATCTACGGTGTATTTACAATATTATTTCGTTAAAATAATCGAAAAATATAAAAATTTGTATCTACGATGTATCAGTTGTGTATCTATGATGTATTGACGATTTATCTACAATATAACAGTAGTATATACGATGTATCATTGATGTATCCAATATGTATATACATAATAAACTGAACAAATAACTATATAATGCCTTCATTAAATTTATCATCAGTTGAAATTAATCTTACACATGTGAGTTTATATCAAAAATGTAAATATTTCTATTTTTCTAATTTACATAACAAATTAAATCTCACAAATAATTCGAATACATCTCAAAAAACAAATCATGTACATTTTAAAAACATTTCATACATGTCTAAAAAACAGCACATGTACTAGCTCAGCTACGTTCTTCAAAATAAAGGAAATAGACTAAACTTCTTGCAAAAAATATTGATCAACTCATCAAACTGCAAAACAAAAGAGAAAAATCAGTAAACAAAAACATATTAGTAAATATCACATAATACATACAACGATATAAAATAATACATTTTAGATACATCTGAAAAACAGATAACATACATCTCAAAAACAGTAAAGATACGCCTCAAAAAATTAAAAAAATTATAACATTCTATATCTCAGAATTTCAAAATAAAACGACGTATTTTAAACTTCTTATAATCAAATGACAATTTTTTTGCATCGAAATAGTTCAACAACTTTTTTCTTACACCTCTAAAACATAAAAGCGGTCCATTTGGCTCCATTAATTAAAACAATAGGCATTAATTTGTTAGAACAAACAAATTATTAAAAATTTTAAAAAAAGATTTACAAAAGGGTAAGGTGAGTTGGTAGAGAAGACAAAATTGTGTTAAAATAAAGAACAAAATAGCACTTGGTGCTTCATCTACATATGATCTATTTTAAAAATTAAGAGCTATACATTTTGTACTCTGCAATCTCTTAATTTCAATTACTACCCATTATCTCTACATGCATGTTCAAATAGAAAAAGCCACCATCTTCCTTTCTAGTAGACTTCTGAGACGGCGTGCTAAATAGACCAACCACATCCTTTTTTGATTATTCAAATTACACAAATATCTTCATAATTAAAAGAAACGACAATAAAAAAATTGCAATTTTATAGAAATAGAACTAGTGAACTATAAATGAGATCTGAATACAAAATCAAACACAATCGGACAAATCAAAACAGTTTTTAGATGAGGCACCCATAAATGACCAATTTTTGCATCCTGCAGTATGTTAGATTCCATCAATTCTTTCAAGACGGCAGCGTTGACGACATCAACAGATCAACACCATCAGCAACCTGACTCAAGATCTTGGTTTTTTCAACCCATTAATTTATAGTTATTAATAAATCAAGAATTTTTAAAAATAGACGGAGAGAACATCAACAACCGGAAGAAAGGAGAACCGCAGCAGTCGGTGAGAAAGAAAGAAAATAAAACAGAAATAAAAAGTAAAAGATGAAGAAGAAGATAACTATTTAAGCATGTAATGTTTTAGCTGTTTGAAATCAAACTAACTGTACACGTGTATGGTGATAAAGATTGGTTAGAAAAAGTAATAATTTCAAATAGTGAGTCAGCAAGAGTTAATATGAATTGGCTAGTAAATGTAATAAATTAAGGAAGTGGCTATTTGAGTAAAAAACTGCTGTGAAGTTAATATATCTGTGATTTTCTCTTAATTAAAGGCTTATGCCTTAAAAAAACTCCTGACCTTTTATCCCTTTTTCAATCCTATACTGACGCTGAAAATTTGTCAATTTTACTATATTTTATATTTTTTCATTTCAATTGTACCCTAAAGCATAAAATTGTCTTTTAATTATTTGACAAAAGTTCAAAAAAATTATTCAAAAATGGTTAATTTAATATAAAAAGTTAATCTAATGTAAAAAGGGTCAATTTAGAGATTTTTTACCAAATAAAAAAAGGTCAATTTTGTGTGATCTTCAATTAATTTTAGGGATATGCGCATGTTAATTTTAGGTTGATTTTAGGTTGACATCGAGTTGATTTTGCGTTGATTTTAATTAATATAGCTTAAATAATTGTACATCAATAAAATTCAACATTGATTTTATAATAAAGTTTGTACGTAGAACATAATATAAGGAGCAAAAAAACCAACCAAATTTCAAAAATGCCGAAATAAATTTAGCAAAATCAACATATGTATTCTAATAAATCAACACTCTAGAAAATGAAAGTTATAAAAAAATGGCTGAATACCAATATCATATGTTTATGTAGGAAATTCCAGAACGTTTATCGAGAAAAAAACACAAAGAGATCAATCATTTAAACAAATATGTGCACTCCACATTCCATCTTGCTACTTTTCAAGTAAACATCTATTCCGCAAACTTACAGGAGACATTTATTTCACAGACAATATTATCTTGTTTGTCAATGTTAAAATAAAAAAACATTAGTTGATATCAACATAAAATCAACATAAAATCAACAACACTGTAACATTACAATAATTCAGCAATCAATCATCATCTACAAATCGTTCTGCAGAATAAAAAAAACGCAGAAATACAACAAAATATAAAATGCAGAGTTAACAGAATTTTATTACATAAAATTACAAAATTATTCTACATAACATGAAATAAGTATTAGATTCTTTAAAGATACTCTTTATACATGTTTAATGGTGAATAAACAGTAAAAGATAAACAAATTACGGATCTGAAAATGAAAACAAAAGAACAAAAAATTTCAGATCTAAAATCAAAAAGAGAAAAGAAAGATGACGTGGCGAGACTAAGGTGGAACGACGGAGGCGAAACGACGGAGATGGAACAGCAAAAACGGAACGGCGGAGGCGGAACGGCGGAAGCGAAGGAATAAGAACGTGGAGAAATTCTGTTGGACTCGTGGAGAAGAAGGAGCCGCCAAAATTCAAGAGAAAAAGAAAAAAAATAGTAGAAAAGTAAGAATTTAAAGAAATTAAGTTACAATTTTAATTTTGGATGGTATGAAATGTAAAGTTTGGCTTTGCACTGTATAAAAGTAAACTTGGGCCAATTTTCAGTATATTGGGTAAAAAGCCCATTTTTCTTTGCATTTTGTGAGGGGCTTTTTTCATAAACAACCAAAATTTTAAAGTTTACTACTTTTATACGGATACAACTTTTCAATATTAAAACTACAGTACACGCTAGAAATATTTTCTTTTATACGGTCCAAATATATACCCCTCATCTCAAACCAACCTTCATAATTACAATAATTTTCCCTCTCATCATCATCATTTTCTCTCATCTCTCTCAACTCATATTTCTCTAATCTCTCTTAAATCACATAGCCTCCTCCGACTCTTTCAGATTCGCCGCCCTCATCCATCTATCTTAACGCCGCCGTTCAACATCACTTCAAGTTTCGTCAATATTGTTTCTCTTTTCGCCGTTGTTGGAGCTGAAGATCCGCATAGGGTTTTGGCTTGTAAAATGGCTTCTTGTTGTTCTTGGGTTGCTTCTTGTTGTCGTGTTTCTATTTTGATTTCAAATCTGAAATTCACCGTTCTTATTCTTCCTTCTTTCTTAGATCTACAAGTTTTTTTTTTATTTACTGTTTTATATAACAGTATTTTTTTATCATTAAACATGTATAAAGATTATCTTTTCATGTTTAAAAAATAATTTGTAATATTATGGAATAAAAATTTGTTATTTCTGCATTTTTCTTGCATTTGTTTGTATTTATGCGTTTTTCTTATTCTGCAGCACGATTTGTTGATGATGATTAATTGTTAAATTATTGTAATGTTGCAGTGCTGTTGATATTATGTTGATATTATGTTGATAATCAGTTGGTGTTTGTTTGATTTCAACATTGGCAAATAAGATAATATTGTCAGTGAAATAAACTAAAAAAATAAAAATTTAGCTGAGATTGGATAATGATATGTTAACATTTGGGTAAAAGACAAATAATAATTTTGAATGATTATAATGTTGAAGTGTTGATATTATGTTAATTTTTGGTTGATATTTTGTTGATTTTGTGTTGATATCTGGTTGATTTTAACATTGGCAAACAAAATAATATTACATATGAAATAAACTAAAAAATGAAAATTAAATTAAAATAGAAAAAACGATACCTTAATTTTTGATTAATTGCTAAATTATTGTAATGTTGATTTTTTTTGTTAAAGTTAAAATTAACTAAATATCAACATAATATCAACACGAGATCAACATTGTAACATTATTCATAATAAGTATTTTTCATTAATGCTAAAATCAACAAAATATCAACCGAAAATCAACACAATATCAACACTGTAACATTACAATAATTCAATATGTTTATTTGTCTTATTTTCCAATGCTAACATATCATTATCTAGTCTCACTTAAATTTTTATTATTTCAGTTTATTTCACGGACATCATTATTTTATTCGTCAATGTTAAAATCAATAAAATATCAACATAAAATCAACATAAAATCAACAACACTGAAACATTACAATAATTCATCAACTAACCATCATTAATAAATCGTGTTGCAGAATAAAAAAGGGCTTTTTACACAAACAACCTATTTTGTCAAAGTTTTAACTTTTATACGGGTGCAGGTTTGGGTTTTCTAAACTACCATGTGCGGACTGCATTATAACTTTTATACGGACTCCATATATTAAACCCTAACAGCATACAAATCATAATTTCAATTATTTTCTCTCTCCTCATCATTCAATTCTCTCTTCCTCTCAGTTCATCTTCCTCTCTTTTTTTTACCGTTCGCCGTCTTCCGCTTAGTCGTCCTCTATTCCTCCGCTCCTCCGTCATCGTTCTCATCATCGTCTCCGTTGTCATCTTCGTCAACGTCATCATCTCCTCTGCTCATCGCCGTCATCTATTTGATTTCAGATCTATAATTTATTCATTGTTTTTTTTTCAGATCTACAATTTTTTTACTGTTTTTTCACCATTAAACATGTATAGAGATTATATTTTAAGAATATAATACTAATTTCATGTTATGTAATGTAAATTTATGGTTATATGGAATAAATTTTTGTTATTTCTGTATTTTTTTGTGTTTGGTTGTATTTCTGTGTTTTTTTATTCTGCAGTTCGATTTATTGATGATGGTTGATTGCTGAAATATTGTAATATTACAGTGTTGTTGATTTTATGTTGATTTTGTGTTGATAATCAGTTGGTATTTCCTTAATTTTAACATTGAAAAAATTTATTCTAAAAAATACATTAGCAAATTAGATAATTTTGTGCGTGAAATAAACTAAAAAAAAACAAAATTTAAATGAGATTAGATAAGAATATGTTAGCATTATCATGTTGACAAGTTGTTGATTTCTTGTTGATATTTTATCGATTGTTACAATTTTTCAAAAAATTATGTTTTATTTTATTCCTTATGTTGATTCGTTGTTGATTTATTGTTCACATTATGTTGATATATATTTCAACTTTTTTTGATTTTCAATTTTATGTTGACATGTTGTTGATATACTGTTGATAACATGTTGATTTTTCAATCATTGAAAGAAAAATAAAGTTAGTCTTAAATTGATGTATTAATGAACTATTGATATGTTTTTGATAATATGTTGATTGTTTTTGACTTAAATCAATCAATGTTCTCATTTTACAAACATCTTGACTAAATTAGCATTAATTGTTGATTCGTTGTTGATTTATTGTTGACATTATGTTGATAAGTATTTTAACTTTTTTTGATTTTCAATTTTATGTTGACATATTGTTGATATACTGTTGATAACATGTTGATTTTTCAATTATTAAAAGAAAAGTAAAGTTAGTCTTAAATTGCTGTATTGATGAGCTGTTGACATGTTTTTTGATAATATGGTGATTGTTTTTGGCTTAAATCAATCGATGCTCTCATTTTACAAACATCTTGACTAAATTAGCATTAATTGTTGATATCATGTTGACATTATGTTGATAACTTGTTAATATGATAGTAGTAATTCTACTAAAGAACAATAAAGGTACAAAAAGTTTAAAATAAATGAATCAGATAAAGATGTTAGCAGAGTAAATAATCAAAACAATATGAAAAAACAACAACAATAATTCAAATAAAAAAATAAAATTATTCTTACATAGAAAAATAAAAATATATTAAATATACACCAACACAACAGTTCACAAATTAAAGAAATCTATTTCAAAATATTTTTTTTCCCTCAATTCTCTTTGCAGCTGCACAGTTTTTTCAAAATCACTTGTATAATTGTTTTGCGTTCCACCTCTCATACCTAACTAAATTTTGACAAAAACGGCTATGATACAGTTTCATTTCATCCAACGAAAGTTTATTTCACAGACAATATTATCTTATTTGTCAATGTTAAAATAAAAAGAATTAGTAGATATCAACATAATATCAACATAAAGTCAACATAAAATCAACAACACCGTAACATTACAATAATTCAGTAATCAATCATCATCAACAAATTGTTCTGCAGAATAAAAAAACGCAAAAATACAACAAAACACAAAAAAATGCAGAAATAACAGAATTTTATTATATAAAATCACAAAATTATTCTATATAACGTGAAATAAGTATTAGATTCTTTAAATATACTCCTTTATACATGTTTAATGGTGAATCAACAGTAAAAGATAAACAAATTACAGATCTGAAAATAAAAAAAAGAACAAAAAATTTCAGATCTAAAATTAAAAAGATAAAAGAAAGATGGCGCGGCGAGACAAAGGCGGAACGATGGAGGCGAAACGGCGGAGGCGCAACAGCGAAGGCGGAACGGCGGAAGCGAAGGAGTAGAAATCGTGAATTTTTTTCACAACTCAAAAAAATTTACTGTTATATAAATAAGAACGATTGAGATAATGATGAAATAGAGATGAAAATGAGAGAAGTAAGAGGAGTCGTGCAGTAATGGAGATAACGCACAGCAAAATCGTGGAGAAGAGAAGCGAAAATGGCGGAGAAGAATGAAGAAACCGCCAATTGAGAAGGAAAATAAAAAAACGGTAAAAAAGAAAAAAATCCAAAAAAAAGGTTAGATTTCATAAAATAGATGGTGTGAAAAGTAAAGATATGGATTGAGCCGTATAAAAGTAAAGTCTGGCCCAAATCCTGTATTTTATATAAAAAGCCCAATAAAAAACGCAGAAATGCAACCAAACACAGTAAAACTACAGAAATAACAGATTTTCATTCCATAAAATCATAAAATCATTTTATGTACATGAAAATTAGTATTACATTCTTTAAAGATAATCTTTACACATGTTTAATGGTAAAAAATCACTGTTATTTAAAAACAATTAACAAAAAATTCTAGATCTGAAAATGAAAAAGAAGAAGAAGAACGATGAATCATTTTGCCTCGAAATCTGATCATATGCCTTTAAAAAACTTCTAAAGTCGTTAAAAATTTCCGATATCTATTCTTCATTCCGACAAAAACTCCGATTCAGATCTGGAAAAGAAAACACGGAAACAAAAGAATGGCGGCGGCACAGCGAGGATGAAGGCGGCAGCGAAGCGCCGCTGAAACTTGCTGAAGAATGGCGACCATGAAAAAAAGTAAAGAGCAGGGGATGGAAGAATATGGAGAAAATAACTGTTAATTTGAGAGCCAAAATGAAAAATCGTATAAAAGAAATAATTATAAGATGTTAGGTTATATTTATAAAATAAGATGGTGGAGAAAGTAAAAAAATGAGATGAACTGTATAAAAGTAAAGAGTCCTTCAAATACTGTATTTGGCATAAAAAGCCCTTTTGTGAGACGTAATTGTAACTGGGTGGCTCATTTAGTGGCCAAAGAAGCCCTTCGAGATAGTTATTTTTATAATGACCCTAGCACAATTGATGTGGTTAGAGTCGAGACTCTTATAGTCGTTTTTCCGATTAATGAATTATATCATTTTGTCAAAAAAAAAAAATTGAAATGAAAAAAATACGAAATAGGGTAAAATTGATTGATTTGCAACGTCAAGATAGGATTGAAAAAGGGATGAAAGGTCATGTTTTTTTAAGACATTAGGCCTTAATGAAATATATAGACTCTTATTACTGAACCGAATAGTTGCTGGACTCTAATTAGTTTAGCAAATATTCCATACTCTCAAGTTAATAAGGTTAAGCTATAAATTTATTTTTTCTTAGAAAATTAACTACTTTAACTGACACGATAAATTTGTTAGTAATATATTTTTGGAAGATTAATTTGTAATGATTAGTTAAAATTAGCAAATAAAGGTTAGAGATTTTTCAGCCATTGTACTTCAATCAAATTGATTGCTTTAAGCGAACATCCCAATTATATCTACTCATAATTTTTTTAGGAAAAAGATCACTAGTAAATGGTTATTTCCAACTAATTAAATTACTAGCAATCACATAGTTTTTAGTTTAACAACATCAAAACTCACAGAATGTTAGGTAAAATTTACCGAATTTAACACATATTATTAACTACTAACAATCAATGACAGAATAAATATTAACTAAAAACAAATTCTAACTCCTTATGACAATATAATTAACAAGAATCTAGCAACTCCACATTCCTTCATTTTTTTTCTTCCTATAAGAAAAATTATTTAATACATATCAATTTTCATCATCGTTGTTATCATCATCGCCGTTATCATCATTATTCTATTCCGTCTTGAAAAAGACGGACATCAACATCACGGTATGACTATATCAAAAGGCGAGAGTTTGAAAGGTATATTTTGCATCGTCCTTCTTCTATCATGGCCATCTTCATCGTCGGCTAGTTATGATTCGGTAAAAAGATTCGTAAACTACTTATTTCCATTAATAGAAGTGGAAATGGTGAACAATGGAAAACATGATGTGCTATTTATGTGTGATACCAAAAACTATGATAAAGGGCTTCACAAATTGAAACCAGGAGAGAAATTTTCATATCAATTATTTGATATAATGTTTCCTCTATCTTGGTGTTATATGCAACTCAATGAAACTTACCATGGGGTATTTTGGGCATATCAAGTGAGATTGCAATGCTTGCAATGCAATTGGACAATTAAAGATGATAATTTGTATCTTATTAAACCTATTGGACAACCCCCAGAATTGCATCAATTATTTGTAGAAGGAGAGTATTTTTAAATTAATGCTTTTATAAATATTGTAGATATTGTATTAATATGTTGTTTTGTAGAAAATAATTTTTTTACTTTGTTAGTTGTCTTTGAATATGGTTTGAATGCAAGGCTTTCATGGTTAGAGTGATTGATTCTAGTACTCAATAAAGTTTATTTGATAGGAAAGTCTTTGTTTTGTTCTTAAAATGTAATTATACTTTAATAGTTATTGAATATCTGTGATAATCTCCGAATCATTTGTTACTGTATATCTATGTTAACCTCTAAAGCATTTATTGTTGTAAAAAAATTTCCAAATGAATTTTTTTGGCTGAGTCGCAAACTAAATCGCTCTTTTAAAGGCGTTTTGCGGCTTGGACGCCGTGCAAGACTGTTTATCAACCACGCCGCTTCAAAAATAAAAGATTGCATATCACTTTTTTGTTATGTTCTGCATTGAACAGTATCAATCTACTAACACCTAAAAATAGTTGCTCAAAATTACTGGGAAAGTAGAAAAACATTGTAGAGACATGAATTTTAGGATTTTGTGCAAGTATATACTATATTGTTTTGACTCTTTAAATTAATTTATTCATTCCACTGCTTTTATATTTCCAACTATCATAATAATATCGCGTGTTTTTATTATTTGATTACGGTACTCATTTTTTTCTCAAGGCTAAAACTACATAATTTCTGTCAGAACTACAATAATACAAGAATTATAAATATATAAATTGTTTATATTAAATTTTTATTTTTTAATAACTATTAAATCTTTGACAAATTTATATAATTTTTATTGAAATAAATAAAAAATATTTATTTAATATAATTTAAGTTCTATAATTATATATTTTTTGTAAATTAATAATTTATATATATATATATATATACACTAATAAATTTAATATATTATTCAATATTATAAAATAATTTTAAAGTTTAGTAATTCAAATATAATATGTATATAAAATTAAATTAAAAATAGAATAGTATATACATATAATTTTGATTCTTCGGTTGCGTATAGTTCAGTACGGTTATCTACCTAAGATCTAGAATCGTACCAATAACATTTTTCGGTTCTGAATATTTTCGGTTCGTTCAGTTCGATTTTAGAGATATCCAGGATCTGTGTTCATCCTTAGTGTCATTGATCTAGATAAATTTCTCTTTTCAGACCTGATAATCTTAATAATAAGAATTACACTCGCTTTTTTGAAATTTTTATATCAAAATTAGCACGCAACAATCATTACACGGTGTTTACTGCATAAATATTCAAACCTAATATAAGTAAATCATCTATATATAAACATATAATAGTGCAAATTTTATTTTCATATATATATATATATATATATATATATACTTTTATTCACTTTTAAACCATTGTAGATAACTATTTTCATGCTATTACTTAGCTGCCTGCTTAAGAACCTACATATATTTATCTAACTTAAGTGGTGTTTGATAAAACTGAAAATTAAGTGCTGAATTTTAAGTGCTGAAAATAATAATTGCTGATTTTTTTAAATACTGAATTAAATAAGTCTGTTTGATAACTGCAAGTCTGCAATTACTGAATATTATTTAAATTTTTATTATATTTACATATTAAACCTTTAAAGATTAACTATTTTAGAAATAAATTACTAAATATAAATTATATATTATTTAAATTTTTAAAATATAAATAAATAGTATATAAAATATATTATGAATATTACATATATCATAAATAAAAATCATAAATGTTAGTTGCATATGTAGATAATTAGTCCTTAAAGATTATAATGATGTTCCCCTTTAACTTGAAAATTAACCTTTAAAATATATTACTAGTTTTTAAAACTTTAAAAAATCGTTTAAATCTGATAATTAATGTTGTGTGTTACAAACAGAAGTTCAAATAATATTAAAAAGCGGAAATAATAAATAAATGACATAGACTATAAAAATAAAAATAAAGATAGAAAATAAAATATTTATAATAAAAAATATAGTAGCTTGCAATTTTAAGTGTTAATTTAAATATAATACACTTATTGTGATATTAAGAAAAATAAAAAAAAATTATGTGAAATAAAATATTTTTATTCGTGAGTAATAATTGGAAATAATAAGAATATAAAGTTTTTTCAATGATCAGACTAATATTTAATAACTTAATGTTTTCAGCAAAAAAAATAAGTCAAAATTTCTGACTTATTATTTTAAGTGGTTTTTGACTTCACTGAATAAGTTGAGTTAAACCTTTTTGAGTTATCAAACCAACTTAAAACAATTAAGTGCTTAATACATTAATTTAAGTAATAAATTGGGTTATCAAACACGGGTCGTTGGGTCGTCATTATAATAAACAGTCAAAATAATAAGTAAATCATAAAAATTAATAAATCTCGATAAATGAATAAACATAAAAATCTATTCTCAAATTCCTTCATGTTAGTCTATTATTTTTCATAAATCACATAGAATATGAAAGATGCTAAATCTTTTATTATAAAATCCAGAATTCAAAATAACAGAGTATAGTAACCAATGCATCACAACTTCATTCTTAGCATAAGTGTGTCATAAGTTCATAGCTGAGACTTAGACAAGGAGTTTGCAACATCAATCACAAATCGGTACTTGACATCGGACTTAGCAAGCCTATCCATGGCCACGTTAATTTCATCCATTCCGATAACTTCGACATCCGCAGTTATATTATGCTTTGCACAAAAGTCGAGCATCTCTTGAGTCTCTTTTATCCCTCCTATGTCACTCCCTCCAACAAGCTTCCGCCCTGAAAGAATTATCCACAAGACAAAATGAGAAACAACATAATAAAACCTTCGAAATACGTTATCTCGCCCTTTTAGTTTCTTACATTCTGCAATTAATAATAATGCAACTTACCCAGAACTAGAGGAAAAATAGGCAACTCTAGGGGCTTATCAGGCAAGCCGAGAGTGATCAATTTTCCATTTGGCTTCAGCAGGCTAAGGAGAGGTGCCAAGGCATGAACTGCAGACACTGTGTCAATGATGTAATCCATGGTACCAATAGCTGCCTGCAAGTTGGCAACATAAATTATCCTTCTATGATCTTATATTATTATGCAGTTGACTTCTAGATATAGAATTTATAAGCATAAAAGATGGCCAAACATGCATCTATCTAAAAAGCGTAAACTGCAAGATGAGGCTTAACAATGTATGCAATAGTGATATTCATTTGACAGTGTCATCTTTGTAAAGAAACCCTTCAACATCTAAATCTTATATGGATCTGATTTAATATATGAGGCAAGCGCGCTTAAACTGTATAAACATCAAATGATTTCGCTTCATCTATACGCCTAATTTCAACTAATCAGGTACACTATGGACTATATGTGCAAAGTATACCGTCAAATACAATGCAGTCCATAACGAGTCTATTAACCACCAATCTGAACTCTACGTGATTTGAATTGGTGAGTCTAAATTATCATTTTAGTATATACTTTATTATTATTATTATTTTCTGTTTCAAGTTTTATACAATTCAGAAGCTAGAATATCACATACCTTCATTTTTCCAGGGTCATTGCTAACAAGGAATGCATCAGCACCAAGATTATTGATTGCTTCATTCTCCTTCTTTGGTGAGGAACTAATGACAGTAACCTTCAACCCAAAGGCTTTAGCAATCTTCACAGCGACATGGCCAAGTCCGCCAAGGCCTGCTATTCCCAAATGCTTGCCAGCCTCGGTTATTCCATAATATTTCATTGGGCTATATACAGTAATCCCAGCACATAAGAGTGGAGCACCAGCATCCAAGGGCATGCTATCAGGAAATCTAATGACGAAGTGCTGGTCAACAACAATCATATTAGAATAACCTCCATAATTTTTCGTTCCATCAGCGGCAAGGGAGTTGTAGGTAAACATTATTTTAGGGCAGTAATTTTCCAAGTCCTGCTTGCAATACTCGCATGACTTGCAAGAGCCCACCATAACGCCAACACCAACCCGATCTCCCACTTTAAACTTCTCCACATTGCTCCCCGCTTTTGTCACAGTACCAACAATTTCATGTCTGGAGAATAGCAGCTATATGTATCATAATGCATATTTTTACTAGACAACAAATACAAGAAAGTTTACATTAAAATTCTATATATGGTGAACAAAATTTGGCAGGTTTTATGCCCACTTTTTCATGTAAAATTCAAATAGTAGTGTTGCTTTAAAATTTTGAGTTGCAAAATTAGCATGTATCTGCAATTACATGCAAAATAGTACCATCATATAGATCAAATCAAAGACAAAGAATGCGGTTATTAATACATAATCAAAGACAAAGAATTTGGCATTAAAAGTATCAAAATAGTAGCAACACAATGTTCTATTTTTTAGATCGAACATGGCGTATCTCAAATCTCCTCTAGAAAGGGAAGAACCTCTATTATATCTTGCAGTAGACACACTTAAATTAAAAACATTGCAGTGCAAGAATTCAACTTAACACATATCATGAAATTCAGCAATTTGTGAATTTCCGTGTTACCACCGCCTAGATGAACTAAAATTCTAGCAGATAACAGTTTTACTTTGAATTGAAAACATAGCTAGCCTATGAACATAAAGTCATCAATCATAGAATTCACATATTTTGGTGATTTCAATAATATTATTGATAAAACATAAATAACAAATTAAAGCATAACTGAATTGAGATAAAAGAATGGTACCCCGGAACTAAAGGGTAATGAGAAAAACCCCATTCATTCCTACAAGCATGCAAGTCAGAGTGGCACACCCCACAGTAAAGCACATTTATAGTCACATCTTCACCACTGTTCTCCCTGCAAATTAACAAAATGTACCATCAAAAGCCTTCACATTTGAATGATAAAAACAAAATTCTAAATCTAAAACTATTCACCATTTAAATTTTGATGTACAATTAGTGGCATAAGAAACATTTGTAATGTAAGAGGTGACACAATTGAAGTAGTAAAAGCCAATTTCCAAAGTGCAGCTAGTGGTCCACAATAATAACACTAAGCTGACCAAATTGAGTAACTCATAAAACCATTTTGAAATAAAACAAAATTCATGTAATTTTTTTTAGTTTTCAGATCTGACTTGTTGATGATACAAACATAAAATAATTGTATTCCATTCAACGTATGCAAATAACATAATTAATTATTGATTCTTAAATAAGAAACCAAACACAAAAAACAAAACATTATTCTATATAAGACCCACTGATCAATAATATAAACCTGCGAGAGAAATGAAAAGGCGAGAGGGTTCCGGAACTATCCCTGGCTGCCCAACCAAATGCCTTCTGTGGATGCTCTTCTTCTGCTGTTTTCGCCATTGATGATCTCTGTGTGTGGTTAGATTAGTGGTGGGTTCGTTGCATAAATAGCACAGCACAGCTACCACTTATAACACCCATATTTTCCATCATTTGTTTCCATAACATACAGTTATTATCGCCTTTATTATGGGTTGTTGTTGCTCTTCTAGTACACTGAAGACCAGTATCTTTTGATTTCTTTTTTCGATAACGTATTCACATTGTAATTTTGTCTGTGATTTGTATTTTTTATTTTTAATAGTACCTATGTATCTAATTGTATTCTTTTTATTTGGATAAGATCTAAACTAAATTTTTCATATTTAATATATATTTTAAATAATATTTAACATTACAGATATCTTAAATAAATAATTTTCTTCATAAATTTAAAAAGTTAATAATAAAAAAAATTGTTTAATAAAAATTAACTAAAAACACCTTTGACTCCGTCGGCGCATCCCCAAGACTCGTCGACACCTCACTCGGACCCGTCGCCAAGTTCGTCTTCCACGTAGAAGACGAGTTTCTCAGCTTGTATTCTATGGGAGGACAGGCTGCTTGATAGTCTTCTATGGGAAGATGGGTTGCTTGGTTCTCGAGAAGAGCTGCAGGTAAAAGTTTTCTGGCAAGAATCAGAAGAATTGTATTTACCAGTATGATTTACTATATCTGGAAGGGGAGGAATAGATGCATTTTTGAGAAGGAGGCTGTGAATATCCCATTGATGCTGAGCTGGATAAGAAGAGATATGCTGTTGAAGATGTATAGCAAAAGGAATAGCACACAGAAGTATATGCTGGTCTATAAGAACTGGCAAAAGTTTTGTTAATTTTATGTACAGATAGTAAAAGATGAGTTTATAACTTGTATAGGTTATATATAGGTGAGCAGTTGGGTTTTTTTTGCTGTTGTGCAAGTAGTGCAGCTTTGTATTGTTGAACTCTGGCGTTTGGGCCCTAATAATTCCAATTGATATTTACCAAAAAAAAAAAAGATGGGTTGCTTGAGCTTGTCCTCCATGGGAGGAGGATGAGGTGGAGGACGAGCTGCAACAAGTCGTGGTGGCAGGTGTAGATATTTATTTAGGTAAAAAGTGATAAGGGACTGAAGCGTTCAATAATGATTTTTAGAGAAATTTGTCTGGATGACGAGTTATGGATTTGTTTGCTAAAATTCATACAGGCATAATCTGTGCATAGCTGTAAATTTTGAGGATTAAAACGTAATTAAACATAAAGAGCCTATAAAAATATAAAGATATTGTAGTCTAAATCCAGAAATTGAACTAATTGCAATGTCTTAAAAATTTATAGGCCAATTTGGAAGTTTAACGGATCGAAATTGACCATGGCCAACCTATAAAATTTTGGGCTTTTTATACAAAATACTGTTTTTTTTACAACATTTACTCTTATACCACCCTTTCTTATGAGAATGATATATCAATTTGGGATGGAGGGAGTAATAATTTTTTTATTAAATTTAAATTTATTATCAATAATTTTTTATAATCAAAACCATAAAAAACACCCTTTCCGAAAAATTAAAAACGTTTGCGGCTCACCGGAGCAGCTCCTTCTCTAGTAGGCCGCGGTGAGCCTCTCAATCCGATAGTTAGTGGGGTTGGTCGAAACCTTTTTTTTTAATTATTAGGACTTATTTAAATATTTTTAAAGTTGAATAATTTGTTTGTATTTTTTTAAATAAAAAAATATATAATATAGCCTTTATATTTATTTGTTTTTAATAGTTTCATCATTAAATTTATAAAATTATCAATTTTTTAAATCTGAGGTAGAAGTGAAACATGAAAATGCAAAAAAAAAAAAAGGCTCAAACAGTTATTTTTCTACTTTAGGATATAAACAAAAAAAGATTACAATATGGGTGGTTTTTAAGTAATTAATTTTTAAAATATTATTGAACTTTTCGATATAAATATTACGAGAGTAGGTTCATTTTTTCTATAGTGATACAAATTTTAATATTTAAAAAGCTACATTCATTTAATAACTCGTCAAAATAATAAAATTTATATATAGCTTATATTCTCTCAATAAGATTCACAACAAAAATTCATAATCTATAATACTAGTATAATTTATGGAATATGTATTTTCATTTGGTAATGAAAAAATAAGGAAATATTCAACAACTAAAGTTAGCGAAGAACAATAGTTTTTGTTGTCCGTAAACAAGAGAGAAAATTCAGCTCTCGTCTCTCCTCCCGGGCCTACGACAATCATATTTTATGGTTCGGTAAACTACAGTGAACCTTCATTTTCCCATTTGCATATACCTCCGTCTTCAACATTCTTAGCCCACCCAGTAGCCAACCATGGCTGCTTCTTCTTCATCTTCAATGAACTCTTGGAAATACGACATTTTCTTGAGTTTCAGAGGCAAAGACACCCGATTCAACTTCACCACTCATCTATACCATGCTTTAAGCAGCAAAGGAATAAACTGTTTCATAGATGGAAAGATTGAGAGAGGCCAAGAAATTTCACCAGCAATAGTTGATGCTATTAAACAGTCAAGGATTTATGTTATTGTTTTTTCCCAAGATTATGCATCGTCTTCTTATTGTTTAGATGAGCTTTTAATGATGCTGTCTTGTTGTAAGGAGTGTAAAGATCATGTCTTGATTCCCATCTTTTATAAAGTTAGCCCAGAAGATGTGGAGAAGCAGAGCGGTGGATTTGGTGAGGGGTTTAGTAGAGTTGAAGTTGAGGTTCATGGGGATTTGGAGAGAGTGTTGAAATGGAAGGAGGCTCTTGCTAAAGCTGCTAACTTGGCTGGGTGGCCCTTGGATAATAATGGGTAATCTTTTTCTTTTTTAGTCTTGACTTTAGTTATTGTGTTTTTTAGTTAGCTTTTTGTGTTAATTGTTCCTTTTTATGGTTGAGAATTTAGCAGATGTGTTCTGTTAATGGTTGAATTTCCTTTATCTATTAAAGTGGTATTTTTTTTAGTAGGTTAAAGAGTTTAATTGGTCTCTTTTTTCTTATTAGTTGTTACCATTTCATGATCCAAATACTTGTAAAGAGTTTATTGTTCATCTTGCCTTGTTATCATTTCATGAAATAGAAAAAATAAAAATGGCTGTGAATGATTAAAGGCCGAAAATGGCGACTGAAAACTTAGTCTTTGAAGCTCTGAAATGGGTTACATTTCATCTTCCTAACAAATACAAACCTTTTAACAACCCTGCAGTAGGTGCATAGGAAGTCGACTAGAATAATTAGTACCTAGGATTGATGGAACTTTAATATCATTACCACCTATCTCTAAATCATATTCTTCTGTGATATGAAGCAATGCTAATGTTGTGCTTTTCAATTGTTTTAATGATTTGTTATAAAAAGAATTTTTGGACTGTGCTATTGTGTGTTCTGTGCTTACTATTTCCTTTGAATGAGTGTGGTAAAGTAGTTTTCAGTGCATATTTGTTCAATTTCTTAGGTGGTCTAAAGTTTTGATTCAAGTTTTCGATAACTGTTTTGGCAGAGATGAAATGTTACTTATTCGTGATTGAAATGTAAATTTTAAAGCCTTTATACTTCTCTCTCTTGGCCTTTCTCATGTAAGGTCTCTTGCTTTTTATATGGCAGGGATGAATATAAATTTATTCACAGCATAGTTGAAATTGTCTCAGCTAAATTGAACCGCAGACTATTGCATGTTGCTGAAAACCCTGTTGGTTTAGATTTACATGTAAAAGAGGTGATTTCTATGTTAAACCCTGGTTCAAAAGATGTTAGAATGGTAGGAATATGCGGAACTGGTGGAATTGGCAAGACTACTATTGCCAAAGCTATTTACAACAAAATTTCTTATCAATTTGAAGGAAGTTGTTTCCTTGAAAATGTTAGAAAATCACCCGAGGAATGCTTTGTTCAACTACAAGAGTCTCTTCTTTTTGAGGTATTAGGTGATAAGAACGTCTTTATCGGAAACTTCTCTAGGGGGATTAATTGCATAAGGGATAGGTTATGTAGTAAAAAGGTCCTTATTGTGATTGATGATGTGGATCATGTGGACCAATTGAGAAAGTTAGCTACAGTGAATCAGCTTGGTGCAGGAAGCAAAGTCATTATTACAACTAGAGATGAGCGTTTGCTTGTTCAACATGGAGTGAGAGGTTGCTATAAGATCAGTGACTTGCCTCCCGATGATGCTCTTATGCTTTTTAGTTGGAATGCATTTAAGAATCCCCAGCCTCCAGATGATTACGTGGAGCTCTCAAGATGGATAGTAAATTATGCGAACGGACTTCCCTTAGCTCTAGTTGTGCTGGGCTCTTTTTTGTATAAAAGAACGGTACCTCAATGGAAAAGTGAAATAGCTAAACTGAAACAAAAGCCTAACAAAGAAATATATGAAATGCTCAAAATAAGTTATGATGGCTTGGATGATAAGGAGAAGGCCATTTTCCTTGATATTGCTTGTTTCTTTAAAGGGATGGACAAAGATGTTGTGATGAAAATTCTAGATGCCTGTGGTTTTGAACCAGTTATTGGAGTACAAGTTCTCATTGAGAAGTCCTTAATAAGTATAGAAAACAATACGATCCAGATGCATGCTCTATTGCAATCAATGGGCCGTGAAGTTGTTTGCCAGCAGTCTCCTAAACCTCATAAGCGCACAAGATTGTGGTTTCATGAGGATGTTCTTTCTGTACTGACAGGAAATAAAGTAAGGTCCACAAATGTAAAACATTTTTCTTTTTATATGTCAAAGATTTTTTTAAAATGAACTACTTTAAATGCTACTACCTCTATTTGTTTGCTTGTTTGCAACTAACGTCTTCATAATTTGACTAATTTATGATCAAGTGCATGGTTTACCTTTTTTTTTTGGGTTCTTAGGGATCATATGATATTGAAGGCATTTTGCTAGATCTACCTAAATCTGAAGAGTTACGTTTGAGTGCTGATGCCTTCGTAAAGATGAGAAGTCTACGAATACTATTAATCCGCAATGCAACTATAACTGGGGGCCCTTTCGATCTCCCTAATGAGTTAAGGTGGATTGAATGGCCTGCTTGTCCTTTGACATCAATGCCATCTGGATTTTGTGCAAGAAAACTCATTGGACTTAACATGCATCGAAGCTACATTAGGCGATTTGGGGAGGGATTCAAGGTTATATACATGTTTTCCGTTTGTTTCTGTTACTTACATAACAATATTTTTAGAAAATATTTACATATTTTTTATTTCTGTTATCTTCTTTGTTTTACAGAATTACAAAATGTTGAAATTTATGGACTTGAGAGATTGTGAATTTCTAATGGAAACACCTGACTTTTCAGCAACCCCTAATCTTGAGAGGTTTAATGTTGGAGGTTGCTCAAATTTAGCTGAGGTTCATCAATCTATTGGGAATCTCCCTAAACTCGAATTTTTGAGCTTCGAATTCTGCTTTAACCTCGGAAATCTTCCAAGTACGTTCAGACTGAAATCCCTCCGAACGCTGCTTCTTACTGGCTGCAAAAAACTTGAGGCATTCCCTGAAATTGTGGAAGAGATGGAATGGCTGGATAAACTTTGTCTAACTGAGACTGCAATAAAAAATCTTCCTTCATCAATTGCAAATCTCACCGGCCTTAAAGTGTTAACTCTGACATACTGCAGACACCTCACGAATCTTCCACATAGCATTTACAAGTTGCAGCATCTGAAGCATCTGCTGCTTGAAGGTTGCTCAAAACTTAATGAGTTTCCCACGAATCTTAATTCCTCACTGGGATTTCCTACGTTAAGATGCATGGATCTAAGAAACTGCAATCTGCTGGAAGTCAATTTCCTAAATAAGAGCAATTGTTTTGCCATGGTGAAGGATTTGGACCTGTCAGGAAATGATTTTGTTAGTTTTCCTTCCAGCTTTCACCTGTTTAACAACTTGAGGAGCCTCAAATTATCCAAGTGTAAGAATGTCCGAGAAATTCCAGAACTTCCACCATATATCAAGAGAATAGAAGCAAGAGACTGCGAATCACTGGAAAGATTTCCACAACTAGCAAAGGTCTTTAGTTGTAATAAAGAGGAAAGCCGCTACAGACTTCATGATATTGACTTATCCAACTGCCATAAACTTGCCGTAAATGAAGGGAAATTTCTAGAGAAAGCAATGCTTTCTAAGGTCAGTTTTTGTTTTCACTTATTAGGCATCTATATATCACTGGTTTTCTTTCCCCCAAAATTTGCTTTGTTTGCATGTGTCGATTCTGTTACGTTATTGGTAAGTCAGCAAAAAAGTTAAGAATATGGTTTTGCATGTCTTCCTTAAATTTGATATTGATCTCAAGCTGTTTCTGCTTCCCTTATCCTACAAAGATTGTCCATTATTCCTTTTCGGATGTTCCAAAATGATTATATCTTTCTATTTATAACATAACTCTAAAATTAGTTTTCCAAATTACTCATTAATTTTCCATTTTAAATGAAAGCACTTTCTGTAAAAATATTTACTATAAATCCCTAGGATAAATTAGGAAATATGTAAAATGTACGAGTTTTCATATCTTTTATTTTTATTTATTAGAATGTAAAAAAAAAGTGGATCTTTTTGGGATAGAATGAGTATTTATATTTTAGCATGCTGTTGTGCTTATTTTTGTGTCCATTTTATATACATTTGGCCAGTCAGTAATCACTAGACCAAATACCCTTGTCAGTGTTTATTTTTCCCCATTTGGGTGGTTGTATTATTTGCTAGTCCTGTCCATTAATTTGGCTATATCCATGTAACAGAGATTTCGACAGGACCTTCGAATTGAAATTTTTCTTCCTGGAAGTGAGATCCCAGAGTGGTTCAGCCATCGCAGTGAAGCACATTCATTTTCTTTCCAAGTACCTTCACGTCATTGTGAGAAAATCAAAGCATTAGTTCTCTGTGCTATTATAAGTCTAAAAGATGGAGATACAGCGAATATATCTCGTCAAGTTTTCATCAATGGGCAAAATGTGATTATGTTTTCAAGAGAGTTCTTTTCATTGAAGTTTGATCATGTCTGGTTGTACTATCTTCCACGTCGCTATATTAAGGGCTTGCATCTGAAGCAGAATGGTTCCGTTCACTTTGAGGTATCGTTTAAAGTCCTCGGGCCAACTGGGGCCTCAACCCTAAAAAGTTGTGGTGTTTATGTGGTTGGCAAGCGAGATGAGGTAGTGGTTGATCCAAGTATTACTAAATCCTTAAGCTGTCCAATAGGATCCGCGTCATTGGATCTGAAGAGAAGCACCGATAATAACTTGGAACATAATGTACATTCCCCAATAATAAAGAAAAGAGCAACTGAAGAGTCTAAAATGGTTAGCAATAATGGTGACCATCACCTTGAGCCTCCTATGCCAACCAACACCGATGCACTACAGAGGAAACAGTGGCTTTCATTATCTTTGCAACCAATGGATAACATGATTGGCAATCAGATTTTCTCAAAGAACTTGGATGATGGGCTTGTGCCGGAAAAAAACATTGATAAGCCAGTAAATAACTTCCAATTCCATCACCAGCTGGACTCGCAATTCAATGGATTCCCTTAAAGAATTAGAATGAGCAAGGAGCAAGCCAAGGTAGTTAACTATGTTGCTTGGAAACTTATCGTGTTCTACATTCCGATATTTCGTTTCCGTTTCCCAAACGCTTAACTTTATATTATAACATATTCATATAAAAAATATCATTTTGCCGTTTTCTGTTTCAGGGTTTTTGGTCTCATCTTTTCCATTTCAATGCACATAAGTAGTGCATGACATTGGTTCTCTGTTGCCGCTCAAATGGGCGTGAAAGAAGTGGAAAATTAGCAGGAAACACATCCAGTTGTTTCCAGCAGTTCATCACCTGACACCTGATGTTGAACAACATTTCTGCCTCCAATTTTCTTTGCAGTTAATTGAGCCAATTGCTCTCAAGGACGAATTATGACTGCATATCAAATTTTGTTTCAATCAATGTCATCACTTCTTGGGGGCTGGATGCTTTAGGCCCTTCAAATTTTTGAAATTCTTAAAATTGCATCCTCAGAGGACTCTAATGTTCAGCTCCTACAACACGAAGTACCAACATTTTCCCATCGTACAGGTATAAAACTTGCTACCCATTTTTATTCTGCATCAGTGATGCTTTAAATGCTACTGTACTGTTGGATTATTGTGTGGTAATGATCATCTGGCAAAAACATGAAGAATTTTAATTTCTTTATGCATAATTTATAATCTTCAGCAATTTTTTTGATTTCCTGGAAAATAAATTAGTATTGTTCTTTCCATTATAAATGTTCTGAGAAATGCCTCGTAGAAACTCCTGAATTACAATGGTTATTAAGCCATGGAGTCTTGTGGCTTCTTATTGCTCTATCAAACATTAGCATGAGCTAAAGCTATGCCTGTTGAAGCACATGTGTACAAAAACATTTCTTGTTTAGAATAAAAGAAGTCTAAACAAGAAATAATAGCAAATTTAATGATGCTTTCTAGTGATCTTCTGGTATTTGGAAATTCCGACTCATCTAGAGTGGAGCTGGTATTTGGAAATTCCGACTCACAAGGAGAGTAAAACTCTTCCATTTGAAACATAACTTAAGGGGCAAGCCTACTCTTAACTACTTGGATCAATATGTGTGTATACTATTAATATTAATGAATCATAAAATAGCTTTTGGGTTCTTGATGTTGAAAAAATGTTTGCCATGTTTGAAAACTTTATAGGACAGCAACCTTTTCTTATGTTCTGTCATCTTAATTTCTGAAATGGCATGGTTGAATGAATTGATATTAAAGGTCATGAGAAGCGAAATGAAACCTTGTGAATTTCGAGAGTTAAAAGTATGTTGAATTTCAAGAGTCCGTAGATGAACTCACGGCATTGATTCAAATTCATCTATTGAAATTGTTTTTCTTGTATTTGAATTGTTTTTGCCTGTTGATGTTGATTTCTTCTTGTTGTTTTGTTAATTTTTTTTGCTTTTCAAAATTGCATATGTAAGTATTTGGTTCATGAAATAGCCATAGCAAATTTTAAAATAGCTTCTCAGAAAATTCACGTAAAGATTTCTTGTTGGTTTTGCATTATTCTGTCTGATTATTTTAGCATTCTGTGAATTATTAAACATGAAAAAGGAAAAATCATATTAATGGTGTTTGAATTTGATTGGTTATGTCCATTAATTTTGTATGAACCAGGTCTAGATAAAGAATTTCCATGATTAAGTTTGATGTGATTATAACATGTGGCATGTTTTTAATGGGTGATTCATAATCTCATGTAATGGACTAGGTTCACCTAAGAATTTCCCTTGCTCTGTCATGTCATCGGCATCGGTATCTTTTTGGAATAAATTAACCATTTTTGAAAGGGAGACATGCTTTATATAGATTTGTCAACTAAGATAAACAAAATTAAAAAATAACACAAGTAAAAAAATTTGGGATCTTATTAATATGAAATGCTAAAAATAAAATACAACAATAAGGACCTACAGTCTCATTTATTTGCTGTCAAAAAAAAATCATATTATATTCCGAAACAGAAATGAATATCTTAATTTGAGCAAGACAAATATAATCTTAAAAGAAACGAACCAGACTGATTTTCAGTTTCTAATCGAACCGCTCTGTCCAGTGAAACAAAGGTTGAAAGTAGTTTAGCTAGCTAATCTGTTTTATGATTTGAGGAATGCATCTGACCATCATCACCAGAGACAGTAGGCAATTTCCCACAATCATAAACCACAACCTTACTGAGCTTACTAAATATAAAACCATAAAAAATAAAATCTCTGAGAAACTTCATGAGCCAATTAGAGCCGCCTTGTTGAACCCAACCGGACAGAAACGAACCAGTAATCAACCCACCAACTCGCCATCTTCTTTCTTTAACGTATCCATAAATGGCTCCCTCCATTTCCTCCGGAACCACAACTCCATTTTTAATGAAGGAGTTGCCGATGTGTCTGCCGAGTACAACTGCGTCTTCTAAGGCGGAGCAGCCGCCTTGGGCTATATCAGGCGTCATTGGGTGCATTGCATCACCAGCTACTGTCACATTTCCTTTGCATGTATTTCCGAATATCACGTTTAACGGATTCCTCAGCATCAACGGCGCCCATGTTAGCTCGGAAAGATCCGCTCGTCGAACCACGTCTAGGTATAGTGAGGGGAAGTTTTTTGCATACTTTTCGATGATTTCTTTTTGTATTATTTCGGGGTCTCTAGGCATTTCATTTCCTGAAATATCAAAAAAACAACAATAATCAGGCTAATAGTCAAAAAATACAATCAAAACTTTTAATATTTTGGTCATTATTAAATACCTTGAGGAGGGATCAATAAGAACCAATAAAGCTCTTTGTCATTGAGAGGTACGAAACCAGCCCTTTTGCCAACGTCGACAAATTGATGAACTTCTTGCTTAAATCCATGCCCTTCTGGGTACACGGATAATCCTCGCACAGCATATCTCCCTGAATGGATTGTTTCTGAAAGTCCGAGCCATTTCGCAACCATCGAATGCACTCCATCACACCCGATCAAAACCTACAATAGCATTGCCATACAAAATATTTGAGTTGCATTAAACTTTTTTCATATATGATAGTCAGTTACAACATATATTGAAAATATATATAGGATGCTGATTTTTTCTATTAATGTTAAATGGATAAAATAATGTAAAATGAATAAAAATAATTACTTTGTAGTCATCATATGATAGTATGATACCATGCAAGGCGTTATGTCAAACGATGATTGATATAGCGATCGATGCGATAAATATATTTCAAAGATATATTTTGCGAGTGGATGACTAATTGATGAGATACTCTTGTTTGAAATAAAATATAATTATAACCGTTTTGATATGACGAAGTTTCAGTATCGAAATGAAACGTAAAAATGTTTACCAAGTCAAATTTTAAATTCTTAAAATATAACATTTATATGATATACCTTTGATTTGATAGTGGTTCCATCTTCTAAATGTAACACAGGAATTGAGATGCGTCCATGTTCTTGCAATTCAATAGAAGTAATCTTGGTAGAAAATCGGATCGAATGAGGTGGCAATTCTTCTGCTAGAGTATTCAGTAAAGTTTTGCGATGAATAGCTCTTGGTCTATGCAAAATTAAATGATTAAGTTATAATAATAATTCATATGAATATTTTATTTAATATAAAAAGTTAATTAATCCAAATAAATTATTGAAAGAAAACAATATAGGTTTGAATGAAGGGTTAACTCGGTCCCTGAACTTATGGTTTAAATTATTTTGATCAATTAAAGACAATACTTTCAATTGTTGGATCAGTTAAGGACAATACTCTCTGTTCTAGTCAATTAAGGATAAAATTGGATCATTTCGGTCCCTAAATTTATTTTATAGTCCTTAATTAACTCAAAAGTAGAAAAAGTTGTCCTTAATTGATATGAGTTATTTAATTTCGAGTTGTAAATTGAAGGACCAGACTGATCCGCTTTGCTCGTAAAGTTTTAAGGGGTCGAATCTAAGAAGCTTACCCACTATTTTCGCCAAATTTGATGTCTTGAACAGCTCCGGTAGCAACATTAGTTACACAACCCCTAATCATCATGAACATGCAAAACATTATAAAAATAAATAAAAAAACGTTTTCACATTGAATCGTTGCTAATTCTTTTATCAAGATAAGTGAAAGTGATACTTAAAATAAAGGTTTAGTAGTTCAAAATATCCAAACGTTTTCACATTCTTACATATTTAATCAAAAGAATTAAATACCATTAATTTATAGCTCTAAATCATAATATTTTTCACAATTATATGTTAATTTTTTAACATTTAAAATGATGAATTAAAAGTTGAATTTCATAAGCGGATTTCTCCTTTACGGTAATAAAAAAGAAATATGCATTTTTAAAAAATTTAATTTGTTTTTGTATCTACATACATAATTTTTAAGGATTAATTTTCAATGCATAATATCACTTGTTAATTAAATAACTTTAAAAAAGGTAAACTATGTACTACTTTTATAAATAAAAAATTAAGCAAATAATAAAATACCTTAAAAGAGCAGGATAAAGGGAAGTGAGCTTATGAGAAACACCAAGAGCATCAAGGGCGATCCAAGCATTAGGAAAGAGTGATAAAGCAGTACCAGTAGTTCGTAGTCCCTCCGATTTTTCTAATACCAAAGCTCTGATACCAACTTTTTTCAGCGCTACAGCCGTCGCCACTCCGGCTATTCCGGCCCCAACTATCACCACATCTTCCATAATTTCCATGTCTCTCTTTTTCTTTATGTTTCAGTTTTTTAAATGTGTGTTTGATCTACTATGTATTGCCAATGTTTTTCGTATGATCTTTTTATAGTGATGAGTTTTTTGTTTTTTTAGTTTGAAGATCGTCATTTTTGACCACAAAGAATATGATCCTTGGGTGGCAAGTAATTACCGGCGGCTTGCACAAGTTCAAAACGAAGAACACTAGCTCCCAATTATTTGGACAGCAACAGCTTACACAGGAATCTTGGAAGCTAGGTATATATATGACCCACTTGACTGAGTCAAATACATTTGATTCGTTATTTTGACTTTTCAAATTAAATACTCTCTCCGTCCCACTTTAGAAGTCCCATTTGACTTTACACACAGATTAAGAAAACATTAATTATTCTTGTCTTTTCATGTTTTTTCATGTTTTGCCCCTATTAATGATAGTGGAATTTTCCATAGAACTCTTTTAAGATGACTAAAATAAGGGTAAAATAGGGTATTCAATGGAAAAGTACTCTAAAAATAATAATGGGACTTTTTAAATGGGACATCCCAAAATAGAATATGAGACTTCTTAAACGGGACGGAGGGAGTACTTTTCAGCCAGAAGGTCTTAAAATTACTAAACATTTGGGTTTAGGTCGATTTTAATTAACTTTTTAAAATCATATAACTTATTATTTTTCAGAGGTTTGTGTGTGTCAAGTATATAATAAGTTTTGAAAATTACAAGATCTTTTAATCAACATGGCAGAAATTTCAAAGTTGACATGAAAACTCACAAAACGGATTAAATGGAATGATTTTGAAATATTTAGTTATAATTAACCTCGGAAGCAAAGATTTTATATTTTCAAGAATTCAGCCTATTAATTATTGATAATTTTAGTTATATATAAAGTTGGCAGCAATCTGAGTTTAATTTTATTATTTAATTTGTTCTAGTTATATATGTGAATTATCCTTGTGCTCATATGGTTAATTTTATTACTTAAAATTAAAGTTTAATTAGCTTGATTTCACCGGATTTGTGAATGCTGTATGGATTTGAGAATTGGTACTTCGTGTGTGAAAATGACGATTTTCAAACGGCGTGCTTAAAATGAGAAAACGTGTAAGATTGGTGAATTTTTATAACATTAACTCTATTTTAAAACACCTATTAAATTAATTTCAGCTTATTAGTTTTATTTTAAAATAAAAATTAGTTTACTAACGGTTTAGTAACGGTCTACAATCAATTTACTTAAAATTCTATTTTTTATTTTTAAATTATAAATATTAAAATAAATTATTTCTTAATTCCCTATCAGTTTACTAGCGGCATTATAAAAAATATGCTAAATTAGTTTAATTTTATTAATTTTATTTTAAAATAAAAATAAGAATTTACTATTGGTTTACTTAACAAAATAAATTGAGCACATAACTAGTATAAAATTCTCTCTAAGACTTTTCATCAAACACTATGTGTGCAACTTCTTTTTAACTCTTCCATCGAACCCATTATTTTTATACACTACCCATTTCATAAAATAAAGTTTCAGCAATCAAATTAAAATCCTAAATGACATGATTTTTTTTTTTGGATAAATGATAGGTGTATTAGCACATCCACTAAAGAGATGGATGGCAAAAAAGTCAAGAACAAAAACTAGGAATTATTACAGAAAAAATCTATAGTACGAAAAACATCATTCCCATTAAATGGAAATTGATGATTCCTAGCTCGAAAGTAATACACGGCCTTGCAAATCGACAAAAACACCAAGCTCTGAATATTATCTACTTCGTTCTTGAACACTCTTTTATTTTTAGCCTTCCACAGATGCCACACGCAAAAAAACCAGATGAGTTTCCAAAGAGTACGATACCGACCATTAGCCAGAGAAGACCAAATAATAAAAAAGTTCTCTATAGAGTAGGGAGCCGCCCATGAAATATTGCATTTAAGCAAAATAATCGACCAAAAAATCCAAGCAAAATCGCAATGAAGGACAATATGGATACTCGTTTCTGTCATGTTGCACAAAGCGCACAAATTCTAATCCTCCCGAAGAATTCCTCGTCGCATTAAAACGTCGTTAGATGAAATACGGTCACGAGCAAGAAGCCAAATAAAGAATTGAATTCTCGGTGGTACTGTTTCTTTCCAAATATTGCAAGCCAAGTGAGGAACTCCACGTTGCAAACCTGCTGAGACTGAAGAGAGCTTGTTCACCATTGCTGCAGCAGTGAACTGTTTCCCCAAATGCCAAGAAAAAGAATCGTTTGCCTGCTGGATGATCTGAACCTAATGCAGCAGAATGAGCATAGAAGAAAGCCGGTCTTGTTCTCCAACTCGCAAACTACGTTTCCAGCTGAAGCTATGAAAAATCTGCTGTTGATTATTGAAGAACGAGCAAACTAAACCTTCCCGGTTCCTGCAAAGATGGAACAGGTCTGGAAATAAAGAACACAGCGGCTCCGAAATCCATCGGTCTCTCCAAAATCTTGTTTTGTTTCCGTTACCCACTGAAACAACAACAGAACGAGTAAAGGTCTCCCAAACATTCTGATCCTTAACACAAACTCTATATATTCCTTTCCAAATGTGGGAAAGATGATTGATATTTGCTGTTTCAAGATCATACCAAGAAGAGAATGAAGAACTGTGAGTAACCACTGCAAATCAAAGAGAATTGTTGTCGCCGATCATTAATTTCCAGAGCCATTTCATAAGCAAACTAATATTTTTAGACCAAAGAGGAGTTATGTTCAGGCCCCCTGAATCAAATGGAAAACAAACATCATTCCATGCTACCTTACTGAATCCTTGACGGTCCAAATTTCCGCTCCAAAGAAATCTGCGCATAATACACTCAAGAGAGGAAATCACTGCTTGAGGCATACGTATAGAACAAAGATAATACACCGGTAAATTGCAAAGAACTGACTTGATAAGCGTTAGTTGACCTGCAGGCGACAACATATTACCTCGCCACGATGATAACTGGGAAGTAAAGTTAGAAACAACCGGATCCCATAATCTAACACCCACTGATCTGTCTGAAAGAGGAAGACCTAGATAAGTAATAGGGAGCGATTCCACTTTGCAGTTAAGGATTTCAGACGCTTGTGCAATAGAGGTTGAATCAATATTAATTCCAATAATTGAAGATTTTTGGTAATTAATTTTGAGTCCTGAAATCAGCTCAAAGCACCTCAAAATACGAAGCATATTCGCAATCATTGGCAAATCATTCTGAACAAAAAGCAGTGTGTCATCCGCAAACTGCAGGATAGAAACAGGTTCAGACAAGCCATCCACACAAACCCCTGATAGCAACCCGACTTCCGAAGCTTTGGAAAAAATTGCTTTCAAATTTTCTACTGCCAAAACAAACAGCATAGGAGATATCGGATCCCCTTGACGCACACCTTTCTTCATGTAAAAATTATCTGTTGGTGAACCGTTAAGAACAACCGATAATTGAGCAGAATTAAAAATAGATGAAATCCAGCTAATCCATTTAGAATCAAAATTCATCCTGTGAAGTGTATTCAGGATGAAATTCCATGAAACGGAGTCAAAAGCTTTCCTGAAATCCAACTTGATAAGGAAGACTTGTTCCCTGCGATGCTTAACTAGATGAATAATCTCAGAAGCTATCATATGGCAATCGTGTATGCTCCTCCCCTTAATGAACCCGAATTGATTTTCTGAGATGACAAAAGGAAGCACCGGAGATAATCTGTTCGCAATAACCTTAGAAATTAGTTTAATAACCCCGTTTATTAAACTAATTGGTCTGAAATCTTTAATGTCCATAGCTCCCTGAAACTTAGGAATTAAAACTAAAAAAGCAGTATTCAAACCCACATGAAAAGTAGCTGATCGATGAAATTCATTAAACAAATTGATGAAATCTTGTTTAAATATTTTCCACCCTTTCTTATAAAAGAAATAGTTGAAACCGTCCGGTCCCGGTGCTTTATTGCTATCACAACTCAATAACGTAGCAAAAACCTCCTCTTCTGAAAACGGAATCGACAGATTTGCTGCCTGCACATCTGAAAGCATCTGAATAGGAAGAGCCGCTGTGGAGAAATTTATTACTGGATCTTGGGCAAATAAACTCTTGTAGAAAGAATGGATTTTTTGCTTCATCAACTCGGGGCAGGAATAGATACATCCATCAATAGAAACACTCGAAATATTGTTGGTTTTCGAATGAATCGAATTAACCGTATGAAAATATTTCGTGTTCCTGTCACCATTCATATTCCAATTAAGCCGGGGTTTCTGTTGCCAGAGAGATTCGATATGCTTAGAAAGGTTATCAAACTCAGATTTAAGAGCTGCCAAAGTTGACAGGTCGGGCTCCTCCAAATTCTGAAAATCAGATTTTGCGTCAAGAGCAGCAATGTCAGAGTTAACATTTGCGAGTCTGAAGTTAAGATCCCCGAAGACTTCTCTATTCCAGGTTTTAATAGCAGATCTGAGTTCCCGAAGCTTGATGACGAGGTTTGCAGCAGGCAGCCTAAGAGAAATGGAGGACCAAGTTGAAGCGACAAACAAGCTGAAATCTGAATGGCTCCACCAAGCATTTATCGATTTAAAAGGTTTTGCTCCCCAATTTTTAGGCAATTATGAGTTAAACAGAATCGGGATGTGGTCAGAAAAAGATTTGGGAAGCGCCTTCAATGAACAATTTGGCCAAGAAACAAAAACCGACGGAGAAACAAAGCATCTGTCTATCTTAGATCTCGAGATACTATTTTGCCACGTGAAAAATCTACCCTGAAGAGTAGACTCAACAAGATTAGAATCTGAAATAAAACTCGAGAAAGCCATCATAGAGGACGAGTAACTTTCACATTTTAATCGCTCCGAAGGATCAAGAATATCGTTAAAGTCTCCCACCAAGATACACAAATAATCCGTAGAAAGTTCAGGAAGAATATCAAGCCATAAAGCCGCACGTTCACGTGCACAGTTACTAGCATAAATAAGAATATATCTAATGCTAATGCCATGCCAAATAAAGTCTAAGCTAATTCATCTATTAGCTTTAAAAATTCTCGTTGGAGAAATTAAATTCCGATTCCAAATACAAATAATACCTCCCGAAGCACCCAACGAAGGATCAAAGCTATAGTCAAAATCAAGATTCGGCCAAAGTAAGCGAACACCAAAATCATCAAAACCTTATTTTTTAGTTTCAATCAATCCTAAAAGAGAGAGCTTTTGAGAAACAACCATAGAGCGAATAAACCGAGACTTGCGAGAAAACGATAAACCACCTCGACAATTCCAAGAAACAAAATTCAAATTTTGCGACATAAGAAAAAATAATAACCTGGAAGTAAAGAAAAACAAGTCAAAGTCTTGTTTCCAAATCCTGTGCAATTCCTAGAGAAAGAAGTTCAATAATTCCTGCTTCATTAATTTCTGAAAATAATCCCAACTTGAGCCCAGCTGCCCAGGTAAGTTTAGCTTCCTCCTCAGTCTTTGTCTTTGCATAAATATTATCAGAACGCCTCTTGATTAAATCGTCCGGGAATGAGCTTTCTAAACTGCCTCTAAGCTGAGATAAAGAGGTTAAATTTCATGCAGCATTAATCCTCTTATTCTTCCTTCTATGTGTAATGAACCCCAAGAACTCCTTAGGAGTAGAAATTCCTGGTGATATCTGGTTGTCCGACTCGTAAATAACCAAAGAATCAATAGAATTATTAGCTGCAGTGTTTGGAATTGGACTTGCAGTAGCAACTAGACCTGGAGTTATAGAAAGCTTGTCCGACTTGTTATTATTGTCCGAAATAAAAGCAGGAGAAGAATGGCTTGTAAATCCATGAGTTTCCACAGAAAGGTTGGAAGGTATAACGAGGTCCTGTTCAGAATGAGAGCTTTTACTTCCCTGAGATTCATCCGAAGAATCTGAAACTGTATCCTCATAAATATCCTCATCCAGCATAATAGGCATATCTGATTCTGATATATGAATAGAGAATTCATTCCCATCTATCAAAACAGCGACTGATTCATTAATAAATTCCCGAGTCGTTGATATCAAAACGGAACCCGAGTCAAATCTTTCCTTGGAGAGAACAAGAGGATGAACAGTAATAGCTTGGCCAAATCTGCTGCCAATTTGCATGAAAAAATTCGCTTCCCATGCACAAACCGGTATGCCTAGTATATTCAACCAAATAAATCTTCCTGAGCTGACACTTGAAGAATCACAGCTTTTAAAAGAGACAAAGAAATCCAAAAGCGAGGGAAAAGTGATAGTTTCAAAAACTGATTTGGCAACAGACGTCTCAAATTTTATCAGCAATTCCGATCCTCCAAGGAATGAAACTGATTCAAAGTTGACACCTTTCTACTTCAGGTATGTCGCAACATTCAAGATCAATTTAATATCTCTGACTCGCACAATGATTGAAGTCAAAAGATCCGAATATGAATTTTGAGAAGGAGAATAACGCATCATCGGTGTCTTCTGAATTACCTGTGCATATAATTCCAGTCATCTGGAAAGTTTTCAAAGTAAAAAACCGGCAGGGGTAGGGGAGCATCCTGGTGTTGATCAGCAGCTGGAAAGGTGGCCGGAGTGTGGTGGGTTTTGGTGGTGGTTTGGTTAGGTTTAGGGTTAGGGTTGGAGAGGGGATGTGACATCGTTTTTGTTTTTTTTCTTAAATTCACTATTTTAAATGACATGAAATTAAAAATAAAACACAGTGGTAGCAACTCGTGGTCGAAAATTAGGGAAGATTACATAATCTTTTAGGAGTAGATCCGTTGATTTCAAGTCAAGCACAACTAAATTAAACCCAACATCGTAATCCATTGCCAATTCAACAGAAATTTCGCATCATAGCCGGAGAGATCTCAGCGGACCCGATTCCATATGAATCGATCGAACAGGACCTCTACTCTTTTTGGAAGCACAAATCGTATTTTTCAAAATTTTGAATAGTAAAAAAATCAAAAGAAAATGTAAAGAAGAAAGGAAGAAAAAAAGTGAGATATTTTTGCAAAAAAACCGGCGTGTCCATACAAGTGAGAATAAGTAGCAATTCTACTGTGCCAGATGTAATTTCTCTCTTAAAATATTATACATTTACATTTGAGGTCAGTTTTAATTATTTTTTTTTAAAATTATCTAATTTGACTTGTTTTGGAGGTTGGTGTGTCCATTATAGCCAGTTTCGAAAATAACCAGATTTTTCAATCAACGTGGCAGAAAGACTTAAATTTCAAAACTCATATGAAAACTCGCAAAACATACTATATCGAATGATTTTAAAATGTTTAGTTATAATTAACCTCGAAAGCAGAAATTTTATATGATCCCTATTAATTATTGTTCATTTTAGTTATAAATAAAGTTGGCAGCAATTTGAATTTAATTCTACTATTTAATTTTCTCCTGTTATATATGTGAATTATCTTTATGCTCATATGGTCAATTTTATTACTTAAAATTAAAGTTTAATTAGCTTGGTATTGATGAAGTCTACTTTTAGTATGAGTTAACCTGCAAAATAAAAATTGAAACGTTGATTGGACGTTGGTTGTTCAATGAGCACTCCGATGGTAAAGTCACTCTAAATTTTACAAATGATTTAAAAACTTGTAAACTAATTGTAATAATGTGTTATTAGACATATACCTCATGCTCCTTTTATAGTAGTAGAGTGAGGGCAATACATAGTAGTGTTTAAAGTAGAATTAGGATTTTTGTATACGAATATTATATCGTAGTTGATATAATTAGAGTACAATCCTTCATTTATGTTTTAGATGGTTCGAGATCCTTTTAGATGTCGCTATAACTTTTTATATTCCTATAGAGTTGTGTTCAAACAATAAGTTTGTGTTCAGATAAAACAAGATTTGATCCGGATGATGATGATTATTCGGAGTGTGTTCTGGCCGAACCCTAAAAAGATTGGTCTTGATGGATGAATCCTAAGAGATTCACAAAAGATGAGTGAATCCTATGGGTGAATCCCGAGAGATTCACCTAAGATGGATGAACCCTATAGGTGACAAATTCAATTGTTTGTCTAATCTTAAATTGATCTTCCATGTTTAATAAGGTTCAGACGTATAGGTCCGGTATGTGACCCATAGGTTGGTTTCCATTCATTATTTTAAGGATTAATCACTAAGATTTCCTAAGGTTAAAAGTATATCTAATCTTGAATGTATATCAATTGCACCTGAGTATGTTCGCTTTGTTCATACGCTTTTCAAAGTATGTCAAAGTGTTTGTCTTTCATGGGAGGAAGACGAGACAGAGCGTTCGTTTTCCTAATGGAAGACGAACAAGATCTGAAGTAGATCTTGTTCGTCTTTCTCGAGACGAATCAAGTTCAGTTTTGAGGAAGATGGACGATTTTAATAAATTTTATTTTAAAAAAAATTAAAAATTAATTATATTTACAAAAATATTTATTTTGATTTAATTTAATTATTTAATTATAATTTATTAAATTTCTAATATTAAATTTTTTAATTTAGATTTATAGTATAGGGACTCAATTGGTAAACAACTATAGTGTAAGGACCCAATTGGCAAAAATTCTGTAGTATAAACACCACCAGTTTCAGAGACAATTGTGTGTATCTCACTCTCCAACGGATTAAGATAGAGGGACTTACATCTAAGACTTTTGAAAATGCAAAACATATTTTTAACATTTATCAGTGCAACGTAGAGATTCAAGTTGAAAATTGCACTGATTCAAGTTGAAAAAAAAAAAATGATAGTGTAGGGATCAATTTATGGGTTTGACCATATTTTTATATTTGTTGCATTACTATATTTAATTTTTTTTTTGCTATGACTATTTAAATTGCATAGATATGAATGATAGAAATGATAGACTTGATTGCCAAATCAGGTAATTCTTGTATTATTTTAGTTAATTTCTCTATTTTACTATTGGCTTAATTTTTTAGTTATTTTTCTGTAATAATTCTGCTGGCTAATCTCTTAACAAAATGAATGTATACTCTATAGAATCTTAAACTAATTCTTTGAACATAGTGAAATTCAATTTAATCAAACAAGTATAAACTAAATCCAAACTTAATAAAAACACACATCTTAAACAGACAATCATCATATATATTCCTCATAAAAACAATTGAACTTGAGAAAATTTAGTCTATTTTATGAGAGAAAAATTGCTGCAAATCACTAGAAACAGACACATTAGGCAACGTCCCACAATCATAATCAGCAGCACCAAACACCTTACGAAAAAGCAAACCATAAAATATATAATCCCTCAAGAATTTCATCCACCAATTAGACCCACTTATTTGAATCCAACCCGAAAAATACGACCCGGTAATCAACCCTGCACATCTCCACCTTCTTTCTCCAACATATCCATCGATGACCCGACTCATTTCCTTCTCAATAATAACTCTTCCATTTCGCATAAAAGAAGTGCCGATGTGTCTGCCTAAAACAACCGCATCCTCCAGTGCCGAGCAGCCGCCTTGTCCGAGATCGGGTGTCATCGGGTGCATTGCGTCGCCGGCTACGGTCACATTTCCTTTGTTTAAGTTGCCCATTATTACATTCAACGGGTTTCTTAGCAGTAACGGCGCCCATGTTAATGTCGAAAGATCGGCATTTCGGACCACGTCTAAGTATGTTGAGGGGAAGTTTTGTGCGTACTTCTCAATGAGTTGCTGTTGTATTTCTTTTGGGTTCTTTGGCATGTCCTTTGCTGAAATCAAATTTTTTAAGATTTAACTAATTTGTTTCATTCGATTTCGGTTGAAATTACTGATTCAGCCTATAAGACTAGGAAATAAAAAATTTAGTTAATTTGGTTTTCATTAACTCGGTGATTCTTAATGGATACCGAATCCTACCACTCTAGGATCCCATTCGCCTACTTCAAATAGGACACACTGAATCCTAAAAATGTTATGAATTAGTTATTTATTTAACATTCAAGCATCAACAAATCGAATCGCATAATAAAAAGAACTTGTGTACTAAGTCGGTCTATTAGATCAAAAAAATAAATTAATTTTGTCAATTTAATTTTGGTTAAATCAATCTGTTTTCTTTTTATAACTGATCATAAACGGTAGGAATTACTTTGAGTGGAAGTTAAAAACCAGTAAATCTCTTTGTCATTTAGAGGGATGAACCCAGCCCTTTTGCCAACATCCACAAATTGCCTCACTTCTTGTTGATTAAATCCATGACCTTGTGGAAAAAAAGACAACCCTCGGACAGCTGATCTTCCTGAATCAAACGGTGCCGACAGTCCAAGCCATTTTGCCACAACAGAGTTCACCCCATCACACCCTATCAAAACCTGCAATAACATATTGTCTGTATATAAAAATGAAATACAAAAGAGAAACATTATAATTTAAGATCTAAATATGACATTTTATTAGAAATACCTTAGTTTTAATAATACTTCCATCTTCCAAATGCAGAACAGGAATCGAAGTACCGCCTTGTTCCGCCGTTTCAATACTAGAGATCTTGCAAGAAAACAGAATTGAATCCGCCGCCAATTCGTTGGCCAGCGCATCTAGTAGAGCTCTCCGATGCACCGCTCTCGGTCCTAATACTTTGCCGCTGTTTAAAGTTCAAAATTCTTAGTAGGTTCATCGGAATCTTATCCAGAACATGTTAAACAAAGTTCGAAGTTTACCTATTATCTGTAGAAAAAGAGTTTTCTTGCACAACTCCGGTAGAAACATTGGTTATGTAACCCCTAGAGAAAAGTTTGATTAATTTATAAAAATATGATGATTAAAATATTACATAAATGGTTTGTTTGTTAATTATACCTTAATACTGGAGAATATAGAGGAGTAAGTTTATGCGAAACACCGAGAGCATCGAGAGCAAGCCAAGCATTAGGAAACAGGCTTAAGGCAGCCCCGGTGGCGCGGAGGCTATCGGATCTTTCTAAAAGCAAAGGTCGAATACCAACTCTGTTCAGTGCAACTGCAGTCGCCAAGCCTGCTATTCCTGCTCCGACTATAACCACATCTTCTACTCTTGCCATCTCTATCTCTTGAGTGACCCAGAGAGTTTAATATCCCGCCATCTATAAATGGAACTTAGAAATTTATAATGTATGCCACCCAGCGATGAAAGAACCGGAAATCGGTCCAGCTGACCCGAAACTTTTATAATCTGATCCAACCGAATTTAACCTTTTATAGTGACATTTGAGGTAAGGAAAGATTTTGTTTGTAGTGAAATCTCGTGAATAGATTTGTTTGAGGAGACGCCATTCTTGACAACTAAAGAAAACAAGCCTTGTTTGTGTACCAAGTATCCGATGTTCGATGCAATATAGAAGAGCATTAGAACGTTCGGACAGGAACATGTGCGGCGGCTTTTATTTATTTTGGTCAACTTCTATAAGATAATGAATACACTTTTTTTTAGTACTAGTTTTTTTTGCCACGTGCTACGCACGTTAACGGTATCTATATGACCCGTTATTTAATATTATAATTGTATATTTTTTTAATAATATATTATTATTTAAATTTTATTAGACTTGTGTTTTTTTATTTATTTTTGTTTAATTATTTTATAAAATTCTAATTTCTTTTATTGGAAATGTTAAAAAGTTAGAATTGAGCAATAGATTTAATTTTTGATATTATTGTTATTAAAAAATGATAATATGATTGAAGAAAAGTTATATTATTTTTCATAATAAATAACTAATAAATATAAAAAAATATCAAAGCTTTAACCCCACAATTATAATATGATTATTTAATATTAATGAAACTCGTCATATTCTTTTAAGATTAGGAATTTAACACATAATGAAACTCGTTGCATAATTTCTTTTAGGATTAGGAATTTAAATGGTAGCTACTGCAATAATTATTTTTAATATGTTTTCTTACGGATTAGGAATGTTATCTTTCTATTTGTTACGCACAAATACTCTTATATGTCACAATTAGGAATATCAACTTGGATAAAATATGTATAGGGTATTTTTGTCCGTGAATGGAAGTGTTCCCCCCGCGAATACACTTTTATATTTGTTATAGATAATCAATTGATCTAAATAGATTTAATAATTTAAACATAAAAATTATTTAGTATATATATTTCTATTTATTGAAATTAATATAGTAAAATATTGCATGTTTATAAAAATAGATCAACATCAAAATATTGAAATTTATTAATTTTAAATTTTAATAAAATGTAAATTTATTTATCCAATTATTTATATATTATAATTTTTTTCATTTAAGTATATGTTATTTTTGTTAATTTAAAGTATCCATATAAATAACAATTTTAATCTATCAGATATTCACAATCGACCATCCCGTTATTTTTGTTTATTTGAAATGCATTGTTTTTTTCCCAAAAAAAGTTACTTAGTTAATCGTTATTGTTATTATTGTTATTGTTGTTATTATTATTACATAATTTTCCGAATGATATTCCCCCTTCGTTTTCTCTTATTGTATAAATTATTATTTTATTCAAAAATTATCGAATCTCAATTCCGAATATTGTCCGATTACATATTTTCTATACATTCTAATCTCTTTTTATACCTCCAAAAGATATACACATGAAATTCCAATGTCACGATGGTGCGGAGTATCACATAAATACACCTCCATTTGTTCAAAAAAAAAATGCAATTTTATTCCAAAACGCTATTCACCTTCTTCCCCACTTCGATTCTAAGCCTAGATGTCTGGTTTTTTAGACCCAAAACTCACAAACTCTCTTATCTATAATTTGCTTCCCGTAATTTCAAGAATTTGGATTTTGTAACATGGATTAAGTTTTGAGAGATTTTTCCTTGAATAATTTCAAGAATTTGTAAAAGGATTCTCATTTTTCATTCTCAAGTGTTTGATTGCAGTTTCAAATCATCATTAAGGTATGTCTTACCCATATTTTAATGGATTTAGCGTTGCATGTTAATTTTTATTAAGCCCATCCGGTTTCCAAGGCTTCGCCCTGACTAATCCGGATCCGACCCACGTCGCGCACCTGGCATGGTGGGTGAGTCTTCCAGTGGGAATTTTCTGCATTCACAAGGACTCGAACCCGAGACCTTGCTTAAGCGATACCAAGCCGCTTACCACTTGGACTAACTCCCATTGGTAGCGTTGCATGTTAATTTTAACCCTGGTTTTTGGTTGATTTGAGCATGAACTGTGTTGAAAGCTTTTTTACCATGCCTTGATCGTTGTTGATGGTGATTGTAATGTTAAAAACATGACATGCATGTTGAATTTCATTATGATTTAAGGGCTAAATCTAACATGCATACCAAGTTTATAATTTGCTAAATGATATTTTGAGTTTGTATGGCATAATTAATGGTTTAGTTTGGAGATTAATATGTTAACTACGTCGATACCCGCGCGTTGCGCGGTTGAATGAATTTATTTTTTAATCTATGGTATTTAGTATTTCATAATTTTTTGTCGACCATGTAATCACTACAACAAAAAATATCTACAGGGGCAGTATTTTTGCTTCGTAGGGGCGGTTATAACCGCCCCTACAAGGGGTAACTGCGTTCTCAAAACCGCCCCTAAACCGCCGTTTTTCCGGGCGCCACTACGTCATAGGGGCGGTTTTAGCACCTGCCGGGGAAAGTATTTTTTTGTGACGAAATTATAGGGCGGTTATAACCGCCCCTACATCGAAGGAAATAAAAAAATGTTGGGGCGGTTTAAACCGCCCCTACTTCCTAGAATTTTGAAAAAATATATTAGGGCAGCTTCACACCGCCCCAACAGAACTTACACTTTCCTACTAATATTAAGCTAAAGCATCTGGGAACTCCATTAAGCCAAAGAACCACATATTTATATGTAAAAGATCATTTTCAATTACAGGTAAACATCAAAGTACATTTAGGTTCAATGTTGATGAATATCCTTGTAATGATCTCGATTCCACAACGAAAGCAAACACAACTCAAATTTGAACAATTGGTTTAAAGCTGCTTTTGAATACTTGATTCTCTTTTTAGTTGATCGTCTCTCTAGTCCATATCCAACATGTTATCTGCGCATATACAGTTAAAGTTAATTATAGAAGCTGAGTTTTCACACATTCTTAAAAAAACAGAACACAATAAGTCAAAAAGAACAAACCTGCCCAAGAAGATGCCCAAATTACAGCACCAACAATGGGAATGTAAAATGCATACTACAAATCAAAAAAGAAACAAAATTTGTGGTAGCTTCAGAATTTGGTTAGGTTAAAGATAATAGCCATAATGTATATAAGGCGAAAGTGATGCTGAACGAAATGAAGCAAGTTTAACAGTATTACCTTTATCAAAATAGGTTTTAGGAAGCGAATAGTCACAAGTTTCAATGTCAACAGTCTGACTTTGCTGTTTAAGATAAAAGAAAAACTAATTAGCGCCTCTTAAGAAACAAAAGAAGCAAACATCCTAAATACAGCAGTTCAAGAAAAAAAAACAAATTGCTAAATACAATAGTTCAAGAAAAGAACATAGAAACAGGATCTTACTCGTGAACTATCATCATTTAGCGATTGCTTCAGTTGTCCCTTCAAGGTTTCCAACTGTAGATATGTCAAAAAAAGCTCATAGGGCAATCAATATTCTTCAGATTTTTTAAAGATGAGATGACTAAAATAGAAGGCATCAAATCACTTTTGCACAAAGAAAGATGAAGACAACACGCCAGAACTTTGTTTTAGCAAGAGAATAGTTAGGCTATTGCACTTCAAACTTAAGCACATTATGCAACTCAATTTTGTACATGAATAAAAATTGAATTGTATAATACCTTGTGGAGATGGAAGGATATTTCTCCAACTTTAATGATGACATCACTTGCTAGCCCGGTTGAGCAAAGCTTACACAATAAGTTTTTGTTGATCTAAGACTAAAATTAACAAATAACAATCTAAAACCAGGAACAATTATGAATTCGAGCAAAATAACATAGAAACAAGAATAAATTAGAGAAGAATGAACTAACCCTAGAACATCAATACCAAGTCTCAAGCTATAGTTGTAGAGGCATAAAGTTGTGCATTAGATTATACTCCCTCCATCCCATTTAGTAATAATTAATCCACAATGGATGAATAAAAATAGTAATCACATTTTTTATATTCAAATTCAAATTGAACAAAACATCAACGCCATACTGAAATTGGAATACACATTACAAAAGCATTTGAAATTTATTAGATCACTTAGTTCAGCGACAACATACCAAAAACAGCAGCCTGTAGAAATAGCAACAGCTGAACAGAAACAGGGATTGCAGGAAGCAGCAGTTGCTAGAAACTGCAGCAGACTAGAAAAATAGACCAGAAATAGCTCCGTAAGTAGCCCACCAAAGACTCCTAGAACTAAAATTCAGGACCTGCACAAGAAGTCAATTATAAATGTTATAGCTCAAACCAAAATGACCCAGTTCAGTTAAATTTATGTCCTGCTTTGTGATAGAGGCAACTTCATTCCATCCCAATGTGAAACCGTAATATAAAAAGAGATGAAGCATAAATAACTTGAAAAACAACAAGAACAATAGTCCATTTTTGTTCTTTTTCAGTATTAGCATTTGCACACCTGAAACTAATAGTCTAATATCAGTAAGAAAATAAAACGCAACTAAATTGCATTGGCTATATTCAACCAAGACATAACTTTGTGTAACTTGCTTAAAGTAACAGACCTTGTGTGCAACACAAAAACCATTGTAGCTTCTCACATCAATTCCTTTCCAATAAAAGATTCTCCAACCATAGCACAAGGCATGTAATCAACAAGAAAGTTAATATGTATTAGTAAACATCAACGACCATGATCTAACTCATGCAACTATGGTGTTCATTGATCATTGCATGTAAATTCAATGGACAAATTGATATTTAAGTGGAGTGATTAAGATATAGTTTCTGTTTGGATTATAGCACATGTGGTCACAAATTCACTATCATTTTATTGATGCATTTTTTTTCCATGAAGACACAAGTGATTAAGATATAGATAGAGCTCCGCATTCACTTCAAACAAAAGCTGATTATCTGTAATGTTCAGCAAGAGTTACCTAACTACAACTTTTTTCTAGTTAGACAAGCAAATATTGCAAAATGCACAAAAAAACTTCTACGTATCTGTTTAGTTTGTGGTTGCAACGGAATCTGAAAAAAAAACAGAAGCATTACAAAATCAAAGAGCTTATTATGTACACAATGAAACAAATAAAATTAAATGATAAAACCTAAAAATGTATATAAAGCATCAAAGACAATTAATTACCTGAAAGAGCAACAATCTATGGTTGAGTAGCGATCTATTGAGAAGAAATTGAAACATAAACCATTAAACCCTAAAAATTAATCTGAAAGAAGAACTCATGAGAAATAAAGTGAAATCAGAAACCTAAATGAGCAGATTCGCTAAAGCTGAGAAGTGAACAAATTAGATTCACTGCTAATGAAATCGAGAGAAGTAATATATGTCAATCAAATTCGCCACTGGAGAGCAAAGAGATCCTCTGAGAATTAGGCAATCATCATGTTTGAGAGGATGAAGAGAAGAAGCTGAGAGGCGGGAGATAAGAAAAAATTAAAAGAAGAAATTTTGATTCGTTAAATTAGATTTTTATTTTAAAAATTACACAACAATAGGGGCATTTATGATTTCCGCCCCCATAAAAGGATTTAGTTTCTAAATGACAAATTATAGGGGCTGCTTATATAACCGCACCTACTACACCGCCCCCATAGCTCTGTTTTGTTGTAGTGAATATGAGTATTAATCAAATATGGCAACATGCAATTACCAATAACTGAACATCAGCCAAATTCCCATATTAACATATAATGTACAAATTCAATAATATAAATTATTTCAAGAATTGAAAAGAAAGAACAACAAATATTGGGTATATATTAGATCATATTATCAAAACTAATACACTAAAAGGTTAGTTCAACTACATAAAATATAACATCCATTCATAAATTTTGCAGAACTTAAATTACTAATTTTTGTTGTTGTTATGCAATATGAATACTTTATATTAATCTATTTAAATTTTGCAATATGATATTACGATTTTTTTATATTATCAATATTCCTAGTTCATGGAATATAAAAGAATGTAATTAGTAATTCAAATTTAAATTCTTTTGCAAATTATGAAGATTGAGTGTCTTAGGAGAAAGCTAATATGTATGCAAATTGCTTATTTCTGCAAATAACACCATTATCTTGACTGCTATAGATAAAAGCAAAAAATAAAATCATATATTTTTCTTACCGAGATAGAAGCAAAAAATAACATCTTACCGAGAATACAAATCATATATTTTTCTTCGAACATACTATTGTGTGCAAAATAGACTAAGAAGAACAATAAAATTGAATGTCACTGATTTTATGTAAATTTGTTGTTTGATGAAATGAAAAATTTATTATTTTTTGAATGAATATAGCAGATACATATATATATATATGGTGTTGATGAGTTATAGGCAAGAATGGTAAAGAAGTTCAAAGAATTTTGGGAAAAGGAAAAGTTATGGGCAATAAAAGATTTTAATTGTGTGTTTAAGAGAATTTAAATGAAAAGTTTGAATTTTTTAGGAATGAAAAGTTATGAACAATGAACAATCATTACTGTGTGTTTAAGAGAGTTTAATGAGTAAGACTGAAAAGTTATAGACAATGAATAATCATTATTGTGTGTTTAAGAGGGTTTAAATGAATAAAAATTCAAATGGTTAGAAATAATTATCCACATGGCTGATGTAGAAGAGTCCACTTGGCTAAATCACTACTAAAAAACAGCCATTTAGCGACGGATTTTTCCGTCGCTAAATGGCTAAATTCCGTCGCTAAACGAGTTTAGCGACGTTGTCCGTCTTTTGCAGCGACCGAAAACTTTTTTTTTGCGACGAATTTAAAAAAAATTGCGACGGATTTTGCGACGGATTTAAATCGTCGCAAATTTTTAAAAATAAAAAAAATTATTTTTTAATTAAAATCGTAAAATGAAATATTATTTAAACGGTCAACCACCGTCACACACCCACTGGCTATACAACACACACCCGCACTGACCCGCAAATATCGCAAATTTTCCAACTTCCCAGTAGGTCACCCATCCTTCACATTACTCCCATCCACTCCTCTTTAACTTTGTAGTTCCCCCGCGCGTGACTCTAACTTATCCAGCTCAGATTCTTGTTTTATATCTATGTATATTATATTTAAATATAACAAAAAGATACTCCCGCAATTTACTCCCATATCATATAAAATAATTATTTTTTCATACTAATTATTTTTAAATAAAATAAATTATTTTTTAATAATTATTTTAAATATAAACAATAAGTTATTAATATTACACTTTACTCCCACATTCTAATATAATAATTTTGTTATAAATAATTATTTTATTAATAAATAATTATAATAAATAATTACAATAAATAAATTTTTAATAAATAATTACAATAAATAATTTTTTAATAAATTGTTTTATAATTAATATTGTTTTTATTAATAAATATATTTTTTAATTATAATTTTATTAATAAATATATTTTTTAATAAATATATTTTTTAATTATAATTTTTTTAATAAAAATAATACTTTTAGCGACGGATTTAGTAATCCGTCGCTAAAAGTTAGCATTTAGCGACGGATATGGTATTCCATCGCTATATGTATTACTTTTAGCGACGGATTACAAAATCCGTCGCTAAAATCTTAAAACAAATTGGCGGGATTCATCCCGCCACTTTTAGCGACGGAATTTCCGTCGCTAAAAGTGGCGGGATTCATCCCACCAATTTTCTTTAAGATTTAGCGACGGATTTTGAATCCGTCGCTAAATCCGTCGCAAATTTTGATTTTAGCGACGGATTTCAAATCTGTCGCTAAAATCCGTCGCAAATCGACTGTTTTCTAGTAGTGAATATTATCGAATGTTTATTTGGAGCTCAGGATTATATTATAGTATAGATTATTGGTTTTGGTGATTTGGCATGTTTGAGTAATTCGGAGGCATCATATGGATATATGAGGATGATTCTATTTGATTTAATGATTGATTGGAATTTTGGTTAATTTTTGCATGCAATCAAATTTATGGGTGAAATTGTAAAGTTTGGGGTAATTTTGATAATTATTTTATTATATATTGATTATATGCTATGTTTGGGCTAATTGTATGTGATTTTATATTTTTTTTTTTAGAATAATGAAAATTTCATTAATAGAGAAATAAAAATACAACTTGATCAAATATTGAATATATCAATACATTCAAGAGGTACAATAATAGAACATCAGTAAAGTAACAAAAAATCATATCTAATTTCTTCAATCGCATTGACGGAGCTCTTTGAATGTGCAACTCGGCGATCCGTCCGCTCCACTCGAAGGTTATTTTAAACCACAAATCGACTCTTTGGTCTTTGAATGAGTCCGATTGAGAGAATATTAGAAATAAGATTTCTACTGATAGTACTTCAGATCTACATTCCGTAGATAATTCCATCAAGGAAATAGCAAAACCCATAAAGGGTAAAAGCCAAAACTCCACTAAGGAAGACAAAACATCCATAAAGGAAGAAAGAAAAAACCAACAGATCTCAGATCTGTGATTATTGACGTAAAATAAACTAAATACGAGATTTAAAGAGAAAACGAAAAGGTAGGGAGGTGATTTTGAACCAAACAATGGCCAAAATCACCTCCCTCTTGTTGCGGCTAGGGTTTCTGAAAAGAAAGAGAGTTTAGAGAGATGAGAGAGAGTCCGAAAATATGTGATTTTATATTTGGGTTGTTTGTTTGTGAATTTGTGGTGGAAATAAGTTTATGGTTGATTTTGTAACATTTGATAAGTTTGAGGACTATTTGATATATTTTACAAATCTATAAATTTTGGATAAGGGGTTGTTTTGATTTTAAATTTGGTGCAAATTATTATTTGTTTGGTTTTGAATTATCCTCAAGTTTGATGTTATGCTCAAGGTTAGTTTGGCGGTTTTTACGAAAACATGTGAAAATGTAAATATACACACATACACACACATATATATATATTACCATATAAATTGGAGTTTTTAAATATATTTTATTGTTGAATATTATGAATACAACACGCACAATATACAGTGGAACACTAACAAACTTTGAAGTACACTTCACTATAGATATGCAATAATAACCATCAACTACGAATTGGCACGTGCACAATTAACAACAGGTGCATCTCCATTTTATTTGTTACAAACAATTCATTTACTGATAGAAATGAGGTTCGAGTCGAGGATTAATGAGAACATCAAGAGGCGTTTCTCTAAGGTTTGTTAGTCCAAGACTTTCAGTCATATCAATCGGCTCACTCGTCGGCAATGAAAAATCAAACATGTGAAGCAACGTAGCTAGTGTCAATTGTAAAACCTGAAGTGCAAAAGAAATTCCAGGACACATTCTTCTGCCACTACCAAATGGTATTAGCTCAAAATGTTGACCTCTCACATCACAATCTTTATGGCTTGTAAGGAATCTTTCGGGTTGAAATTCAGAAGGATTCGGCCATGTGTTTGGATCGCGATGAATCTTCGAAAAAATCGTAATCAGTCTTGTACCTCGTGGGATATGGTAACCAGCTACCGTACAATCCTCCATGGATTCGTGTGGTAGAGAAAGTGGTGCGGCGGGGTATAAACGCATCGTTTCTTTTACTATTGCATTGAGATAAACTAAATTGTTAATATCCGATTCTCGTACCTGTCTTTCACTACAGCAGCAACAGTTGCGTAATGTGGCTTTCACTGACCGAGATATCGTCTTGGCTTATATGCGCCTTAAGCCAACTAAGTTCGACAGTACAGGCGATGCTCTCGATTTCCTCGAAGAAGTAGAACGTAATGCTCGACGCCTGCAAGCTAATGAGAGACAGACCATCATTATGGTGGAAATGTCATTGAAAGGACCCGCAAAAGATTGGTTTCAGCAGCATATTCAGCCAACCATGGAGACTATGACCTGGGCTGAATTCGCGAACCATTTTAGGGAGTACTTTTTACCTTATGCGGTGACGGAGAGTTATCGTAGTCAGTGGTTGACCCTGAGTAGAGGCAATCGGTCTGTGCAGGAGTATGTGACGGAGTTTACTAGAGTGAGTAGGTTTGCACCAGACCTGACTACAGACCCAGTCAGAGTGAACTCGAGGTTTGTAGAGGGTCTAGGAGCGGAATTTGTAAGTCTGACGTCTGATATCGGAAGAACCCTAGTGCAACTGATTGATAGTGCTAGGCAAATGGAAGCTTCTCTGATCCGTTTTGGAAGAATTCCTGACCCTTCCAATGTTGCACCTGTGAGAGATAATACGTTTCGTAGCGTACAGAGTGCGCCTACTCAGTCATATGTTGGGAATTATTCTCGATATACACAACGTCAGCGAGAACGCAAAAGACCTCGACGTGGAACTCGAGTTAGTACCTCAGGCACCGGATTTAGTGCCAGATCGATGAGTGACATGGGAGGCGGAGTTCCTTTATGTCTGAACTGTAATAGGAGGCACTATGGCGCGTGTTACACTGCTAATGGAGCATGTTTTAACTGTGGTCAACGAGGCCACTTTGCTAGAGATTGTCCAAGGCAGATGCCCCAAGGTTCGATGACTACTGTAGTACAGCCTTCCTATCAGCAGCAGAGAACTGCGCAGCAGATAGCGTCAGGATATGATCAAACAGGAAGTACCTTTACTGGCCAGAGAGGCCGTGGTTATGCGAATCGAGGAGGCAGAAATGGCGGAGGTCGTGGTACTGGCCAGACTTCGCAGGCTGGCGGGAGTCAATCTAGGGTCTTTGCACTGAATCCTCAGGAGGCTCAGGCTTCCAATGCGGTGGTGCAAGGTACCTTTTCTATCGCTTCTCAAGACGCCTTAGTTTTATTTGATCCAGGCGCTACGCATTCGTTTGTTTCGCCTAGTTTCGCTAGTAAGTTAGGAGTGCAACCAGCGTATTTTAGGAATCCCTTATCCGTAGCTACTCCAGTTGGAGAAAGTGTGGAAGTTAGTATCGTTTACCCGTCTTGTCCTGTGAAAGTTCAAGGACGAGATTTGTTAGTTGACTTGATTTTACTTGAGGTTTTAGCTTTTGACGTCATACTAGGAATGGATTGGCTAGCTCAACACTACGCTAATGTGGATTGTCGGAAGAAGACGGTGACGTTTAACACGCCTGGAATTGAAGCGGTTTCAATTCAGGGTGATAAGATGGAATCTTCTACGAGTATTATTTCAGCTATTAAAGCTTGTAGTATGTTGAAGAAGGGATGTCAAGGATTCTTAGCGGTAGTACGAGACGTGGAGAAGAAAAGTGTAAATTTAAGTGATGTGCCAGTTGTGTCGGAATATCCAGACATTTTTCCAGAAGAATTACCTGGATTACCCCCAGATCGCGAGATTGAGTTTTGTATCGAATTGGCTTCTGGCACGAAGCCAATATCGATACCTCCTTATCGAATGGCGCCAGCAGAGCTCAAAGAACTTAAGGATCAATTAGAAGAATTGTTTGATCGTGGTTTTATTAGACCGAGTGTATCCCCGTGGGGTGCACCAGTGTTGTTCGTGAAAAAGAAAGATGGATCGCTTCGACTATGTATCGATTATCGTCAGCTGAACAAGGTGACAATTAAGAATAAATATCCGTTACCTAGGATCGACGATTTGTTCGACCAGTTACAAGGAGCGAAGTTTTTCTCCAAGATTGATCTAAGATCAGGCTATCATCAATTGAAGATTCGTAACGATGACATACAAAAGACTGCTTTCCGAACTCGATATGGACATTATGAGTTCCTCGTTATGTCATTCGGATTGACGAACGCCCCAGCAGCCTTCATGGATTTGATGAATAGGATATTCAAACCGTACTTGGATCAGTTCGTGATCGTGTTCATTGACGATATTTTGATCTATTCACGTTCAGAAGAAGAGCACGCTCAACATTTGCGAATAATACTGCAGACGCTAAGAGAGCATCAGCTTTACGCCAAATTCTCTAAATGTGAATTTTGGCTAACGGAAGTGGCTTTCTTAGGTCATGTGGTTTCACAAAGCGGCATTAAGGTTGACCCAAAGAAGATCGAAGCTGTGATAGAATGGAAACGGCCTGAATCAGTTACGGAAGTTAGAAGTTTCCTTGGTTTGGCAGGATATTACAGACGATTCGTACAGGACTTTTCGAAGATCGCTGTACCTTTGACAAAGTTAACTCAAAAGAACGCGAAGTTCAACTGGACGGACCAGTGTGAACTCAGTTTTCTGAAACTGAAAGAGTGTCTGACGACAGCACCAGTCTTAGCGTTACCAGAAGGAACGGAAGGATTCACAGTTTACTGTGACGCGTCAAGAGTTGGACTAGGATGTGTTCTTATGCAACACGGTAGAGTAATAGCGTACGCATCGCGACAACTTAAGAAACACGAGGCGAATTATCCGACGCATGATCTAGAACTAGCAGCGGTGATTTTTGCGTTAAAGATCTGGAGACATTATTTATACGGCGCTACGTGCGAGATCTTTACAGATCATAAGAGTCTCAAGTACATTTTTGACCAACGAGAGTTAAACCTCAGACAGCGGAGATGGATGGAGCTACTGAAAGACTACGATTGTACGATACAATACCATCCAGGCAAGGCCAACGTAGTGGCAGATGCCTTAAGCAGGAAGTCGGCAGGAAGTCTCGCGCACGTTACAACAACATGGAGGAGGCCATTAATTAACGAGATTCATACGATGTTTAGCCAAGGGGTTAAGTTTGAGATTTCATCTCTCGGAAACCTAATGGCTCAGTTAACGATACGATCGACGTTGATCGATCAGATCAAAGAGTTGCAAGCGGATGACCCTCAATTGAAGCATCTAATTGAGGAAGTACAACAAGGAAAGAGTCAAGATTTCAGTATCGTCAGCGGAATCTTGAAATACGGCAATCGAATGTGCGTTCCAGATGTGGAAAACTTAAGACAGAAGATCATGGAGGAGACTCATGGAACGCTCTATAGCGTTCATCCTGGTTCCACGAAGATGTATCACGATATCAAATCAATGTATTGGTGGAGCGGAATGAAGAAAGACATCGCAGAGTTCGTGGCGAAATGCCCGACTTGTCAGCAAGTCAAATTGGAGCATCAGCGACCTTACGGATTTCTTCAGCCGTTACCCATCCCGGAATGGAAGTGGGAGCAAATCACGATGGATTTCGTAATCGGATTGCCCAAGACGCAGAAAGGTTTTGATTCTATTTGGGTAATCGTGGATCGTTTGACGAAGTCAGCGCACTTCATTCCTATCAAGACGACGTATTCTGCAGCAAAGTTAGCAGAGATATACATCGATAAAATCGTGAGCCTACACGGAGTTTCCGTGTCAATCGTTTCAGATAGAGGTTCCGTATTTACCTCTCATTTCTGGAAAAGCTTACAAGACGCGTTAGGAACACGATTGAATTTTAGCACTGCGTTTCACCCTCAGACAGATGGACAGTCTGAGCGAACGATTCAAACGTTAGAAGATATGCTTCGACTTTGCGTATTAGACTTCGGAGGTAGTTGGGATACGTACCTACCTCTAGTCGAGTTTGCCTACAACAACAGCTATCATTCAAGCATCGAGATGGCTCCTTACGAAGCATTGTACGGGCGAAAGTGTCGATCTCCTATTTGTTGGGACGAAGTCGGTGAGCGAAAGCTCACTGGAGCAGAGATTATTCAGATTACGTCAGAAAAAGTTCCGTTGATAAAGCAGCGTTTAAATACTGCTTCTAGTCGACAGAAGAGTTACGCGGACCCCAAGAGGAAGGATATCGAATTTCAGATCGGAGATTACGTGTTTCTCAAAGTATCACCGATGAAGGGAGTTATTCGTTTCGGAAAGAAGGGTAAATTGGCTCCGAGATATGTCGGACCATATCAGATCGTGGAGCGTATAGGCTCAGTTGCCTATAAGCTAGACTTGCCACAGGAGATGTCGCAAGTTCATCCGGTCTTCCATATTTCCATGCTTCGGAAGTATGTACCAGATCCTTCTCGAATAATTCAACCACAAGTGGTGGACGTGAGCGAGGAACTAACTTACGAAGAACGGCCAGTGAAGATTGTCGACACGCAGATACGACAATTACGAACGAAGAAGATTCCAATGGTGAAAGTTCTTTGGAGAAGTCAATCCGTAGAAGAGTGCACGTGGGAGACGGAAGAGGATATGAGACAGAAGTATCCATATCTATTCACTCAAGGTACGTGGCTAAATTTTTAAATTCGAGGACGAATTTATTTTAAGGGGGGGTGAATGTAATACCCCAAAATATTTTAAGGTAATTAAGTCGTGCCACGTGTCGAGATTTTCGATAAATTAAATTAAGGAGAATTTAATTTAATTATATCGGAAATTCAAGAATAAATTTAATGAGTCAATTAGCGGGATTAAAGGAGTTATTATGAAAAGTTGGATGTGGAAGCATTTTGGGGCTAAATTGTAAATTTTGAAAAGTTTAGGGGCTAAAGTGCAAATTAGCCAATTAAGCCCGAAAATAGAAATTCGAGGATTTTCGATGGAAATATGTATTTTTGAGTTAGTATTATTTATTCGGAGATAAATAATACGTATTTGAATTAATAGAAAGATTAATTAAATAGGTTTTGGATTAAATTGAAACTTTTGAAAAGTTTCAAGGATCAAAGAGCAAATTAGCCAGAATATATATATAAGAAATGAGAGGGAGAAGGATCCAGATACTTTCATTTTCTTTCTCAGTTCATTTCTTTCTCTCTCGCTCATTTCATTCGGTTCCGACGCTCGATTCCGTTTCTCGTCCATTTTCGACGTTTAATAGCTCGAATTGATCGTACTCTCGAGGCGAATCACGGTAAGCTTGACGTTTTACCGTTTCGTTGATCATATTTTAAGTTATATCGATTCAAAGTTTTAGGCCACGAAACGATTCTATCGTTTTATCGAGTATAGGATTGATATATAGCGTTTTGAGCTTAGAATACGCGTTTTGGTTGAGTTTGGAGCGTTTTTGCGTATATAGCAGGTCGGGAACCTCGGAAATCGATTCCGGGGATCGTGCACGACAGTACACGATAGTGTACTGTGGTACACGAACGTGTACCATCAATGGTACACGAACGTGTACTAAAGTACACGAACGTGTACCATCATATGGTACACGAACGTGTACCAAGGTACACGAACGTGTACCAAGGTACACGAACGTGTACCTCCCTGCACGAGCGTGCACCCTTCGATTCTCGCACCCTGAGTCTTCGTGCCACGATTGAATTAATGGAATTCACGTATTGAATCAGAAATCGAATAGTAGTTAACCTAATGAGGTTATAAGAAGATTGAATTGGAAGTAATTTGCGATCCGTAAACGAGTTTGATATCGTTTAATGGGATATGCGTGAGAAGCACGACGATTAGTAAGAGTTCAATGTGTCGAGTCTTGAATCTAGAGTCAATCTTAGAATAGGATTCTGATGTGAGTCAAATGTTTTGAAATTGTTTTAGATCCAGCGAAGCAAGAAGGAGCTGGACCAGGAGCTCGGGAAGCTTGACGTTTCTAAAGCCCCGACGTATTTTTGGATAAGCGTTTTCAGTGAGTTTATACGATTTACTTTTAAAGTATTAAATTAAGCAATTATTTTATATTGCTTTATATTTGAATTGCATGATTTACATATTAAATCTTTAAGTGAGTTGCACATATGCTTGATTTGAAACCAGTATTGATCCGATGGAACGTGCTACCTATTGAGCGGCAATAGGACTGTGTGATCACCAGTTTTGATTTGATACAGCTGTGAATATGATTAAGTACATGAATTCTGAAGGTAGATGTATGATTGTGATACGAGAGTGAACTCGGTTACAGTGTAACCTGAGCCCCGTATCTAGTGGGTTAGACCCACCACTGGGATTAAGAGAAGTGTCGCGACTGACGTGGTAGAGTGTGAATACTCCCGGGTCGGACTATTGGATAAGTCTTCCTCTGAATATATACGGTTAACATATTTAAGGATTAGGGTTTCAATCGGATCTTGTACTTGGCTGCATATGATTGATTACGACTTTATGTTTTATTTGAATACTTATTAGTAAATGTATGAACTCACTCAGTATATCCCAATATACTGACCCCTCACAGATTTCCTTTCAGGATAAAGACGCTTTGAAGCAACAGACTTCTATCCTACTTCCAGAAGTCTGTATTTTTGAGTATGTAAAGAAACAGTACTTTACTCTTAGAGCTGCAGTAGATAAGTATTTTGTGAGTCAGCTGTAATATATAGTTTTCTGTAAATATTACCTTAACGTTTTAAAGTTTTAAACGTTTTACGCCTGCTGCGTTATTTATATTGTGACTGCCAGAGGATATTAGTGCCTGGCATGTGTGCTTCTGCATGACACGTGTTTGTGTATGTCGTGCATGACGGTTATATTTGCGAAAAATTATTTTACGTTTTTAGGCTTGCTACGGGTTTTGGAGCAACCACTCCCATTCCCTAGCGCCGGTCTCGGCTCTGAGTTTGGGTCGTGACACAACCCTGACTTAACAGTCTGAGACGGCTGAACGGTTATGGTCACATGTAACACTGTGATGGCAGTTTCACGGTTACGGTCCAGACACCCGGCTTAGACTGCAGTGATTCAGTTCACGGTCTAAGGCCCATATTGTGTAGGTTGAGACCCATACAATAGTGTACCTTGTAGGGTTTCAACTGGATCCAGTAATTGGTAATATTTTATATATACAAATGTTTTATATATATGCAATTTGAATATTCAACTGTAAATTTATAGACTCACTCAGACCCTAATATTCACCTTTCAGGTTATCAAGAACGAGGTTGGACTTCTATGATAATTCTGGAAGTCAATGTCAATAATACATTTACAGCTGCAAGTAGTTGGGTACTTGGAAGTTTGTCTGTCTGTTTACAGTAGTTCAACTTATTTTGATAAACTTTGATTGAACTACTATAAATAATATATGTTTGAAAAGGTGCGTGTTTTCTAAAATGCTATGACCAGTTGTATGAGAGCTACACTTGTTTTATGTTTTTAGCATTTTAGGATTGTATTGGAAACAAAGCAAGTACGTCATAAGAGATTGACGTTTGCGCTCTGGGTTCTTGAAATTCAATTGGGGTCTTAAGACCCAGTTTTCATATATTGCTGCCATTGTATGCAGACAAGGTAATATGTTTTGTGTAATATCAATTGTGCCCTGATGTCTTGAGATACAACTACAGATTATGAACGCGTTTTCAGAAAAGGTTTTAAAATGATTCTGCAACGAGGTTGCAAACCTTTTTATGTTGTAAATGCAAAAAAAATTATAAAGATTTTTAGGCTTACTATGGGTTTTGGAGCAAACACTCTCATTTCCTAGCGTTGGTCGCGACACGAGTTTTGGGTGCAAATCGAGCCGTGACATATATTTATCCAGTACATTTAATTTTATTATTATACAAACTCTTTTCCCGTTATTACTCTGTATAATTCTAAATTTTTGAAATTCCATTATCAGTATCACTAATTCATATGAACAAGTAAATTGTTAGGATTGTTGTAATAATCCTGAATATGATACGATAATTGGATCGTACCACGAGTCCGAAATTATGAAATTTAGGCCAAATAGGTTGGGAAAGAGGACTCGAGTAGGTCGACATTTTAATTTTATTAAGAAAATTTCAATAATTATATTCCATAAGAGAAATGGAATTGAGTTAAGAAGGTATATAAGAGAAAGTGGATAAAAGTACAATTTAGCCTAAAATTAAAAAATAAGCTTTTAATTCCCGGAAAATAGAAATTAAATAGATTATTAACGGGAATTAGTATTGATTAGAATAATATCGATAAAATGGTTATCGATAGTTATTATAATGAAATTTGAACGAAAAAGTGAAAAAGAAGTGCAAGTTAGCTCAAAAATTGGAATTTGAGCGTTTTTGGCTAAAATTGCCAAAATAAATCATTAGAAATGGAATTATGAGATATTAGGGTGATATTATTTAGTTTGACAAGGAATACTATATAATTTGTCGAGATGTAAAAATCAGGTATTTAATCGATGAAATCTGACAAGTTTTAAGTTAGGAATCGAAGCAGTTTGAGTCGATTTCTTTAAGGACTAAAGATGGCTTTTTGCCATAATTATATATAGCAAGAGAAGTAAATTTAAATCATCAAAACCTCATTTCTTCAGCTAAAAATAGAACAGCCCGTATGTCTCCTTCAATCCCAAATCACAAAAACTTCAAAACTCCATATCTTCTTCGTTTTTCAACGGAATTGAGCGATTCTTACAATCACAAAACGAGGAGGAGGAGCTCTACTGATCTAACTCTATAATTTGAGGTAAAAATCACATCTTGGAGTTAGGGTTGCTGTTGTAACTTTCGGATTTTATTGAAAATGATGGTGTTGATGATTCTAAGCTTAGAACTAGTATTTTTGGGATGTAATTGATGAGTATGCGATGTTTATGATTGAAAATTGGCTTGGGTTAAGTGAATTGTTAGAATCAATTGCTGATTTTGGGTATGGACATTATAGGATTTTTGGCAATTGAATGAAGTTTAAGATAATTGATAATTATATGAGTGAGTAAGCATGTGTGGCTGTGAATTGAAGGGATAAATTGAATAAATTTTGATATTGGAATTTGATGAAGTACTCGGCCACTATGCTAGGTGCATAATGTTTGATTCAAATGATGAATATAAAGCTTGGATTTGAATTGTTATAGCTGAAATTAAGTCGTGTAGGAATGTTGAATTATGGTTGCGAAATGGAGGAAGTATTCGGCTATTTAGTGTAATTCATGTCCAAGTGAGTTTGATGATGTTAAAATTATGAATTGTAAGGGATTATGAATGTATATTGGGGCTGGAATATGTAGGTATAAAAGCATAATTTCTATAAGTCTGTAAACCTCGACGCGTAATAGTTTCAATTCTAATCTACGCGAACTAGTTTGACGATATTTCGATAAAATGTTAAATGTTTTTAAGTAAAGTATAAGTCATAAATAATGATGACTTTAAGAGATAAAATGCGAATAAAAGTTAAGTAGTATGTCGGGGTTGGACTAAGTCAACCTAAGTCTATAACTTATGATTGCTATGTGTGATGTACATTTATAGAATTAAACGTATTTGGTTATGTTTGTGACAGACGTGTCGACAAGATTTACGATTGACGACATTGACTAAGTGGAATGCGGTTGACGTCATAGTTGTTGAATCGAGAATCGAAATTCTAATTTTGGAATGGAGAATGGAGAATTGAATCGAATCGTAAGATTCAATTTAAATTGATAATATTAATTATTAATAAAATAGAGAAACTATAAAATAAATATTATAAATCTATTAATATTTCAATATAAAGTATATATACTAATGAGTATAAAATTATGAACGTTTTACCTTCATTATTTGAAGGACTCTTTTTATCTCAGGTTTAGAATATGTGTTTTTGTCAAAATTTGTTTAACAGGTCAAAAAGTCAAAGACTTGTCACATCAGTCAGACTCTATCCACACTACCTTCCACTCTTTTTAATTTGTGTTTCTTTTTTAACTTTTTCTATTCTTTTTTGTACTTTCATCTTCAACATCTTCATCTTCAAGCTTTTCTATCTCTATAATTTTTCTTCTTTTTTTGTGTTTTTTTTTAATTCTACCTCTAAACCTCGTCTCATCTGCTTGCTTCTATACCGAGTCTCTTGTGAATAAAGCTTACATATTCATAACAAGATTTTTTTTACATTTTTTTCAAGGTTTATAAGAATCGTTTGAATCGACCGAGTCAATCCGAGTCTGACAATTTAGGTCTGATTCGAACAATTCGGGACCGATTCTATGCATATTTCGATTCCCCTAGTAGATTCAACTCGTTTTGCTATTGATTTGACGCCGACTCGTATAGTCTAACAACAGTGGTCGACGTATAAATATTGAATGAATGGAATAGCAAGTTGGGAGTATATTTTACTTACTTGCATTATCGTATCAAAAATTATGTTATAATATATGAATAGTACTTGAACGCATCTCAAATGTGTATGGTTTGGATTGTTGGATTGAATTGGTTTGGATCGTATTATTCTGATTTGTATTGTTGGCTTAAAATTGAATTGGATTGGTTTGCATTTGTTTGCCTGGTATCGATTTGGATTAGATTGTTTGGATAGAATTAATTTTATTGGCTTGAATGATTTGACTTGTATTGGCTTGTATTGTATTGTTTACATTGTTTTGTATATGCAAATTGTGAATGTGCATGCGGTTTGAAATAGAGATGTGATCATAGAGTCGAGTCATGTATATAGACGACAAAAATGGAACAAACCCAACTAACTGAGATGAAAGAATTTGTATCTGGTTGAATGATCCCAGACTTTTTGTACGTACGTGTTAAGTCAGGAAGCAACAGTGATTTGTTCACTGCCTTGATACCTGAACTTAACGGGTAAACTTGAGGCGACAGTGATTTGTTCACTGCATGTGATTATAAGTTTTAAAGATGTTTTGTATGCCTTCTATGTTTCTGAAAAATGATTTTTACTTGCTTATAAGTGATTGTCAATAGTATTAATGTTATAGACTAATTAAGATTTTATTGACTTAAAAAGTATTTTCTATAAATACTTTCAAGGTATTTGAAAAGACCGTAGATGGTGAATTTAATTGAGAAGAATATTAAAAATAATCTTAAAAGAGTATATTTTACATAAAGTGGTTTTAAAGTGTTTTTACCCTTTATGTAATATTTATTAATAATATTGTGAACTCATTCAGTTTTATACTGACCTCGTTGTCCATCCAATTTTACAGGAAAGTAAATGATGATCCGATGAAAACTTCTAAAGTTTTATTTCTTCAGGAGTCATTTTATTCAAGACTTGAAAAGAAGATTTTTATTCTAGAAATGCGCAGTAGACTAGTGTTTTAATATTTATGTATTAAGTATTTTAACTCTGATGTTTATTTAAAATGGGATTATAATATTATAAAACAGTTTTATGAATGAATGTTTGATTTGAAAGAAAAAAATTTACAATGTTTTCAGGCTTGCTACGGGTTACGGAGCTACCACTCCAATTTTCTAGCGCCGGTCTCGACTCTAAATTCCGGGTCGTGACACTGAGAACAGGATGGCGGCGATGTTTTCCGGCAGAAGAGACGTTTTCCGGCGACGGTTTCAGTTGGATTAGGTGTAAGTAATTAGTTATCATAATTAAATTTAATTAGTGTTAGTTGTGTTTAATTAATGTTGATTGTATTTAATTAGTTATAATTTTTAAATTTAGCAATCTCAATCTCTTTTTAGGGTGTTTTTGTGTCAGAGGGGCTAATTAAAGCTAAAAACGCAAATTGCGGGTTGATTTGTAACAAAAGCAGTGAGAATGATTTATTTGATATTTTGTGTCAAATTGAGGGGGTGAATTGATCCTTTGTTCCTTTTATAATGACTAGTTTCGCATTACGTGCTATGCACGTAGCTCGTAACGTAACTCCTCAATAAATATATTAGTAAATTTATTATAATTATATCAATTTTTTATTTATAATTAATAATAAATTAGTTAAGAAGTTTTAAATATTATTTAATTTTTTTATTTTTCTATCAAATTTTATTCGCACTATATAATATATAGAAAAATAATCATCGTCATTCATATATTGTAAATTAAAAACTATATCTAATATAATATAGTTTTAATTTAAATAAAATAAATTTATGAAAAAATTAATATAATTATTGAGATATAAATAATTTATATACTTATATAACTGAGAATATTGAAATAGCATTCTCACGAATTCCCAATTTAAATTTAAATAAAGCACTTATTTAATTTTTAAAAGTTATTATTAATTAATATTTTTTATTAGTTTTCCGACTTGAATAAAATACTTATATCAAATAAGCACTTTTATAAATTTTAAATTTAAATGGAATCCTTATTTTAGTTTTTTCTAAAATTATTATTATAACTAGTTTTCATTAGTTATTCAAATAGAATGAAGTATTTATATTATATTTTATAAATTATAAAATACTAAATTATGGTTATTATGTTTATAAATTTATTATAAAAATATAATTATTAATTTAGTTCCGTGCAAATGCACATGCTTATAACTAGTTTTTATAAATAGAGATTTTTATATAAAATACTGTTTTTTCTACAACATTTACTTATACTACTCTTTCTAAATCTTTATATTTCATACCAATTTTTTTCCTTTCTATACTATTTTTTTTAATTTTACTTTCTATTCTAATTTTTATTTTTTAACATTTTTTTAATTTTTTTTTATTTTTTTCACCATTATATTTAGGGTTAATTATATATAAAATCATTACTTTTGCGCCAAGTTTCAAAAATAACATAAACTTTGAAACGTGTCAATTATAAACACCACCTTTCATTTTTTTCAAAAACAGCATCGGCGATTTTTAGTGGCATTTTTGCTGACGTGACATGACACGTGGCAGACCCATCGGCTGTCCAAGCCAGCAAAAATTTCACCAAAAATTGTGTCCATGATGAAATTGAAAAAAAAAATGAAAGGTGGTTTCTATAATTGACACGTTTTGAAGGTAATGTTATTTTTGAAACTTGGTGCAAAGGTCATGATTTTATATGCAATTAACCCTTACATTTATGCACTTAATATTTATCATATATTTACTTTTTTTGGGATTCTGATTTTTTCGTTTATTCTAACTTCAACACAATATCAATAACATTTAAAAAACTGAGTATTTTTTAATTTGTAAATCTTTTTTAAACAAATTTTTACTTTCTATTTTTTATGTTTATTTTTTGCTCATAATTAATCATCATTTATTATTTATTATATATTTAATTTTAATTTTTTTTCATATATCAACATAAAACCAACACAAAATCAACCAAATATTAATAACATATAAACTAACTAATTTACATTTTTAACTAATTTTATATTTTTAACATTGTTTCAATTTTATTTTAACTTTTTAATTTTATTTCACATATAATATGGTGGTCTCGTTAATGATAAAATCAATCAAATATCAACATAAAATCAATTGATTATCAACACAACATTAACATAAAATCAACAACACTGTAATATTATAATAATTCAGCGATCAACCATCATCAATAAATCATGCTGCAGAATAAAACACAGTAGAAATGCAGAAATAACAGAATTTATTCCATAAAATCATAAATGTAACGTTAAAAGTAGTGTTATTATTCTTTAAAAATAATATTTATACATGTTTCATGATAAAAAGATATTGTTATATAAAAATAATAACAAAAAAAGAAATTTGTAGATCTGAAAACGAAGAAAAAGAAGAAGAAAATGAACGAGGAATCTCAGATCCGAAATTAAAATAGAAAAACGACGACAATGGCAACAACGATAACAAACGAAGAAAATGACTTCAATAGAGAAAACCATGGTGAAGGTGAAAGAACGGTAGCAACGGTATAATAGTGAAGCGGAACGATGGCTGTAATAGAGCAATAGTGAAGACAAAATGACAATATTAGATTCAGATCTGAAGGTGAAAAAAAACGGGACAGCGGGGGTGGAATAACAAAGGCGACAACATAACGATGAAATAGCAGTGTTTATCATTTGTAGATCCGGAGATGGAAAAGGATGAAAACAGGAAGCAAATGAGAAAGACAAAACTAAAGAAGAAGGAAAACATACTGTATAAATGATATATCGACAAGCGTGTACCGAATTTAGTAAATGAAAAGTTGGGTCTGTATACAAGTAAACCAAGAAAGAATTTTGGTTGTTACTAAAAAAAGCTCTTATCAAAATTTCAGTCTTTTATAATAGCGTTTATGTTAAAAAAAATTCAAACTTTACACGTGTTTTCATTTTAATCACGCAGTTTAAATTTTTTTCATTTTAATGCACGAACTATCATTTTTTTCTCAGATTTATGCACGGTACTGAGGTGACATTCATTCGTTGGTGGAAAATGACCTCCACCTGTTGTGAGATTAGCCGCAGCGGAATAGCAGAAAAAAAATTAGGAAATCAAGCTTATGGCAAAATATAGAATCGAACTAAAAACAAACACAAGATTTACGTGGTTCGTCAATGACAACTCCACGGGCAAAGGAACGAGTTTTATTCACTAAAAGATGAAGAATACAAAAGAACGGTAGAGATTTTTCTAATGCCCAAACCCAATAATAAACCCAAATAATGCTTTGGTCGTACTAATCTGCCTCACACTCTTAAATTAGACAAGCCATGAGCTTGTCTATTTATAGTGTTCTAAATAGGTCAAAGGAATAAGGAGTTCAAATCCAAAAAGGATTTAGACTTCCTTTTCCTACACAAACCTAATAATGACATAATCAACATCCAACACATATTAGGATAAATTAAAGTCATAAACTAATTAGAATTCTAGGAATAATCCTAACACCACCTCAGAAAATTACATCAATGGAGCCGTGATATCTCATCACTGTGCATATTTGAAAAAAAAATAATAGTTTGTTCATGAAAATGAAAAAATTTAAATTATATGATTAAAATAAAAAAAACATCTAAAATTTATAAATTTTATGACATTAAATTTTATAATATAGGTGTAAATTTCTCTAATTATTAGTCTAAAAAACAAGCCCAGGAATGAACAAAGTAGAAGAAAAGCATAGAGAAAACGAAACGTCATGGCATTGGTAATTGCTTCATTGTAAAAATCCAACTCTCTTGTGGTACATGTGCGACAAAAATCCCCACTACCTCTCTCAAATTGCAGCAATCGTTCAGTGCAGCCCACCTTTTCACCTTCTCTGCATCATCAAACACCTTTGCAATATTAATTAACTCTCATTATCATTAATTATACGGTACAACCGTTGTGTCGTGTCATTCGTGTAACAACCGTGTCATTCGTGTAACAAATCAATTGTACGTTAATCATGAAAAAATTGGATAATAATGCAAAAAATTAAAAAAAAAATTATCGCAAATACTCGTTGTTTGATATAAAAATGACGGGCACAACGATTGTTTGAGTTAAGCACTCACACATTATTTATTAAAAAAAACACCACTAGTCTCTCTGTCCTTCCCCTAACCCATAACAAACAAAACCCTGGTTCTTTTTTAGACAGTAACACATAGGTCAGCATACCCTAAACAAAACAAACCAATCCCTCTAAAATATTAACCAAAACAGAATTTTTTTTTTCTTTTCTTTTTACCCATAGAATATACCATTCATTCTGTCATAAAAATTCATATCTCAAACCCAAATAGGAAAAAAACTTTATTAATTGTTTTTCTATTCATTACTTTCAACAACAACAAACCCAATTCATAGTGTATGATCTCTCTGATTAATTTGGTTTGGTGTTTGTGTAGTAATTGATTCAGATCTAAATTGGGTTTTTGGAAATTTCAATTGGGTTGGAAGCATAAAAAAGATAAGCATAAGCATATATTTTTGGTACCCATTTTGTCAGATTCTCAAATTCTGTTCTCATTGATTACTTTTTTGTACGGATTTTCCAAATTGGTTTTTGAAATTTGTAAGCTTTATTCCCATTTAAGCTCATCTTGTTGTGTTGAATTTTGAGATAGAATGGATGTGGATGATTTTCGATCTATTTTAGATAGTTCAGGGGTTGATGTTTGGACTTTTATAAACACTGCAATTTCTGTTGCATCTCTGGATTTTGGTGATGAATTGAAGCACAGGAGAGATAAGATTGTTGAGATGTTGTATGCATCGTCTGGTAGCTGTAGGAACTGTGATTTTGAAGTGGGGAGGATTGATCATGGTGGTCTGATTAAAGATGTAAAAGGTGGTGGTGGTGGTGGAAGTGGAAGTGGGGGGTCGCCGTTAGCGACTCCGCTGAGGTCTAATCATGGTGATGAGGATGATGTTGATGTTGTTAATGATGATGATGAGGAGGAGGATGATATGGATCCATATGCTGGATTGTTTGATGATGAACAGAAGAAGATTTTTGAGATCAAACAAAATCTTGAAGATCCTGACCAGGTTGTTGATTCATTTGGTTGATTGTCAATTGTTTTTGGATTATTTGGTAATTGTGTTTGACTTTCTGATGGTGATTTTGATGTTTCAGCCTGATGATTATGTGGTTGATTTGCTTCAAAATTTAGCTGATATGGATATAACCTTCAAGGCACTTAAGGTAAATTTAGTTGTGTATTTGTGTTTTTAGATTAAATTTTAAGTTTACTTAATGTTGTAATGAGTTCTTAAAATTTTGGATTTCATAGGAGACTGATATTGGAAGACATGTGAATCAATTGCGAAAACATCCGTCCAACGATGTTCGGAGATTAGTGAAGCAACTCGTCAGGTTCGGATGAACTTAAACAAATTATTTAGTTTGGAGTATAATTGATGAAATTGCTGTTTTTTCTTTGTTTCTTTATGTTGGACTTGTTGATTATTTTGCTATCAGGAAATGGAAAGACATTGTAGACGAATGGGTGAAGTTAAATCCGCAAAGAGAGCATGCATCCTCCGGTCTTATGGGTAACCTTTTTATGTTTCAATACTTTCTCCGTTTTCGTACACGACAAAAAAAACAATCTTAATTAAGTGAAATGGAGATTTACTTAAATTAGATGAAGCTAAGAATGGTAAATTAATGATGATGTTTTCTGCAGCTGATGGGGACTCCCCACAGCCGAAACTTTCGCAGAATGGTCATCACCAGGTGAAGGAAATTCTTTATTGCTAGTTGCTTTGTATGAGAAAGTTGTTGAAAGGCTCTGGGTTTCTTTTTGATTTCTTTCTGATATTCTATCCTTTTTTAGGTTCCTGATTTTGCATACTCTCCAAATCCTCACAGTAAGTACAGAATCAGATTCTAAGTTCGGTTTAATATTTATTTCATCCGTTTTATGGGATTAATAATTATTACATTCTCGGCTTATGCTTTTGTGTTGGAATTTTCCTTTTCTTTCCCACTGTTACCATAGATGGGAGCTCTGGGTCCGACAAGTATAATTCTGAACCAGAAAGAAAGCCAAAACCAGTTCCTCGAAAAGAAACTCCATCGCGACCTCTCCAACGATCAACCCCTGTATCTTCACCTGCTTTGCATAATGTACAGGTATAATGTGCATCAATTGAGAATTTGTTTTATTTAGATACTGAGAAATGAGGCTTTGATTTACAGTTTTCGAGCTGGTGCAAGTATAAAATGACAGAAATTGAGATTTTGGCACCTGTTTGCTAGTTATATAGGATTGATATTTGTTGTTTTGCAGAGACAGAGAGAGCCACAGAGACCAAGTAAATTTGATTCCGATAAGCTAGATTCTGCTAGGAAGAGGCTTCAAGCGAGTTATAAAGAAGCCGAAAATGGTTAGATTCTATCCGTTTATTTCTTTTGTTTCAACTTGGTGAAGTTAAAAAATTTAAGCATGTTCTGATTGGGATTTCAATGGTGTGCTATGCTTTGGTTTCTGAAGCCAAGAAGCAAAGAACAATTCAAGTGATGGACATTCATGATATACCAAAACCAAAGAACAAGAATACCTTCTTTGCCAAGAACAAAGGTGGCGGTTCGCAGGGGAGGCACTGGTGATTTGAGCCAATGCCGATACGAAACGGATTACGAAGGACACAGGAAAAACCAAAGTCCTATTTATCCCATTTATATTGTCTTTTTAATGGAGGAAAACATTTTGCCCTAATTTTCCTTGTGATTAAAGAAACAAAAACCTTTAACAAGCTCTTCGGAAAATTAGGGTTTTGAGGTTATCATTTATAGGAAGATGTGAATATTGGCAACTTTTATTTCCTCTACATTTAGATAATTAGATGATAATTAGATGATTGATTAGTCTAAATGGAAACAAATTCAGGGACTTGGATGACATAAGGTATGCAAAGTCTGACTCTGGTGGATAAGTTAGTGTATATCTTTATTTGGATAAAATCTTAAAAAGTATAAGTGGGTTGGTGTATATTAATTCAGATAATGTTTCAAGTTGGGAAAAGACTACAAAATGGCCCTAATATTTATGCCGTGTTCCATTTTAGACACTAATATCTTTTTGGCTCAGTTGTGACCCTAAATGAGACACTATATAAACATTAAGGTCATATTTTAGCCTTTTCCCTTTCAAGTTTGAGTTTACCCTTTTAAAATTTCTTAGTTGAAAAGGAGGGGACAAAGAAAAAATTATAAATTATCTAGTCATATGGAGATTAAAAACTGCTTTTACAATTTGTTTGAATTAATTATTTTACTTTTTAACTTTTACAGATTTATCTTTTATATGTATTGTGAAAAACCAAATATTTACCTTTTTTTTTTGAGAATACCCACTATTTTTAGTTACCACCAAAAAAGTTGATAAAGTTTAATACTCCCTCCTTTTCAAATTGATAGGCATTATTTTATTTTTTTGTCTTATTGCTTTAATACTTAAATGACATATATCCTCATTAATTAGAAAAAAATGCTATTTAACCCACCATTTGGTACCTCCTTCATTGTCCCTCCTTACGTGACAGCATTTAATTCGTTCAATTTTTCTCCAAAAGTATATATCTCAAAAAACAACTTTTAATACATCCACTAATTTGTTGCCACGCCAGATGGGTTGTGGGTTAAAAATGAAGCTTATATAGCATTACTCTAATTAGAATATGTTACATTAAAAAGAGAGCAAAACTCACTAAGAAATAAAGTCAATACTGTATTAAATAAGGGCAAGTGGGATATATTTTTAAAAATTACTTATTGTGTATAAGTTTACTAAATTTTTTAATATTTATGTTTATTCTAAATTGTTCATCAATTTGTAACCGAGGGAATATATTTTTTGGAAATACCAAATCCCCTTAGCCAGTTGACGTTGAGGCAATTTAATGTTTCAAGGATTTTGGGTATGTCCAACTTTGTAATGGGCAGTTAAGAGATGGAGTATGATAGGAGGAAAAATGGTGGAAATTGGTTTGCAGCAATACATTATTTTTGACAATATTTTTTATGAATTCTGACTTCTTGAGACCAAAACAATAAAAGGTCAAATAATTCGTCGGAAGATTCTCACTCATTGAGCATTGTATGTCCCGCCTCCTTTGCTACGCTTAATATTTCTTCGACTTTAAACTGGTAGTATTTGACTTGTACTTATAGTTGTTATTCTAAAACTCTTTGTAATTATTTAGTTGGCTTAATTTTTTAAAAAACCCCCACCTTGCATTTTTTTTCGTTTATACCCTGATCTTGTAAAAACACTATTTGTACCCAATTTTGAGTTTTTATGTTTCATCTCTACCCAAAAGCATTAAATTGTACTCTTTTCATTTGAAAAAAAGTTTAAAACAATCCTTCATTTTTAACTTATATACGAATTAGATATTAATGTTATTAATAGTACAAAAATACCATCTTTTTCAAAAAATTAAAAATAATAATAATTTTTTTTAGTTTTTTTAAAAAATATTTCGAATTTTTTTTAATTTTTTCAACTTTTTTAAAAATATTTCCGACAAAAAAATTAAAAATAATAATAATTTTTTTAATTTTTTATTATTTTATCAAATTAAAAAAATCAATTAATTATTTGGATGTATCTGATTATTTTTTAAGTTTAAGGATTTATTTATATATTTTAAAATAGAAAAAAATATGTTTTAAACTCTTTTCCAAATGAAAAAAGTACAATTTAATGCTTTTGGGTAGAGATGAAACATAAAAACCCAAAATTGGGTACAAATGGTGTTTTTACAAGGTCAGGGTATAAACGAAGAAAAAGTGTAAGGTGGGGTTTTTTTAAAAAATTAAGCCTATTTAGTTTAATAATTTTATTAATTTATATTGTTACTCGACTTATTGTGTCCTTGTAATTTTATATTTTTTTATTATTCACTAAAAGTTTATTAGATTTTTTTTTCTTTGTTTGAAGGCCTAATTACTTAAAAACACCCCACGTTGTAATTTTTTTTCGTTTATACCCCGACCTAGGAAAATTTTCAATTGTACCCTATTTTGGATTTTTCGTTTTCAACTCTACCCCAACTAAAGGTACAATTAATAATTTAAATATTTTAAGGATAAAAACGTTAATAACAATTAAATAGAAGGATTTTACCATATTTTTTCTTATTTGGAAAAATACAAATAAGTCCTTCAACTTTCAAAAAGTGTAAACAAGTCCACATAATTAATTATTTTTAAAAATTTATTAAAAAATTAAATTATTAAAAAAACTTTTCGATCTACCATCATACTTCTCCGATCCGTCACTAAATTAAAACAAAAAAATTAATTTTGTTTTATTTTTGTACACTTTCGCCGGAGCCGCCGTCCCCCATCCGGAAAAGAAGGAGCAGCAGCTCCTCCTTCATGTTCCTCCATGGAAGGAGGAACACTATTCCTCCATGGAAGGAGGAACACGCGGCGGCGGCGGACGACGTTTTTTTTAGGGATTTTTAATTTTTTATAATTAGTTGATTTTTTTTAAAGAGATAGTGTTTTTGTAAATTTAATAATATTTATGTTTAATTAGAATATAGGTTAAAGATGAAGGACTATTTTAACTTTTTTTTTAGATGAAAAAATATTAACTTAGTGCTTCAGGGTAGAGATGAAAACGAAAAATCCAAAATAGGGTACAATTGAAAATTTTCCTAGAACAGGGTATAAACGAAAAAAAATTACAAGGTGGGGTGTTTTTAAGTAATTAAGCCTTGTTTAAATTCAAATCCATTCTCATTAGAAAATATCGGAAATGGCTTAATTTTACTTACTGTACATGATTTTTGAGCTTTTTATCAGTGATGTTTCTAAAGTTCAATTTCGGCCTATAAACCCCCGAGTTTCGATTTAGAAGACAGTAACGTCCTTTAGTCTATTTTTTTTCTCACAACATTAACAGATGCAGATGTGGTGCCTAAAAAATTAAAAAAAAAATACACCCCACATCATCTAACACGCCATCAAAATACTCTAAATATTTCTAAAATCCAGAAAACTCTTAAGAAAACCCTAAAACTGATTACATAACTCCACCACCCCTAACGCCAGTTGCCGACGCTTGCACCTGACCGCCTCCCTCCTCCACTCCAGCCTCTACTGAGGCCGAACAAATCCGTTCTGATAATGAAGGTGGAGGAGAGCGGCAGCGGTGGAAGTGGGGGAAGGCGGCGGGAGCAGGGGACGACGGCAGCGACATATTTACACGTATATTTAAAGGTTTTCAAATACTTACGAAAAGAGATTGAAATCTTTTATATTTTCAAAACGCGAAAAGTTTTTATTATTTTTTCTAGGCTTACTACGGGTTTCGGAACAACCATTCTTATTTTCTAGCGCCGGTCTCGACACGAGTTTCAGGATGGAAATCGAGTCGTGAAAGTATTTGCCTTCCTAATTATGCTCATTTGAATATCGATGATGGTCTTTCGGCTGCCGACAGGAGCAATGATGCTGATATTAAAGACCACCTTTGTTCTTTGGTCCCTTGTGCATCATGGCAGATTTTTGAGAAAACTAAGATCTCCAATAAAGAAGATAACCCCTTTGCTGAGCCTAATTTTTTTATAGATGGAAATTCTTCAATTATTTGTTGGATTCAAGGTTTTCTTGAAATACTATAATATGAAAAATTAATATTCCTATGAGGGTCAATTTTCTCATGTGGAAATTATGGTTTAGTGAAATTTCGAGCGATGATAGAATCTATAGTATTGGCATTCAGCTAGCTTCGATGTGTTGTACTTGCTGCTGCTGCTGAAATAGTCCAACACCATTTCTTTGAAAGTAGGGTTAATTACATAAATATCACTAGCTTTGCATGTAATTTTATTTTAATCGTGCCTTTTAAAAGGTGGTATTTAAAGGTATGACCTTTTTTTTCTTTTCAAATTCATCATTTTAATGTATTTTTGTTGACTAAGTTTTTCAATAAACCATTAATTAAAGACTCAAATTATAAATCGACATCAAATCTTAATCTTTCGGCTAGAGTATGTAGGATTATGAATTTTTAGTCATAAAAAATACACCGAATTATACTTTGATGATAGATTTGAAACAAATAAATGCCACTTTTTAAAATTCGTGATTAAAATTCCACCGTTTAAAAGTCGTGATTTTTTATATAATTAACCCTTAAAAAGAAGCTTGCTGCAACAATCTGCGCAATGTGCAGAATTGTCTTTGGCATTTGTGGGAATCAACTGACCGTTGTTCATCTACTTTACTTCTATTTGATAGGTTCAAATGTAATCAGTTTCATTTTGTTAAAATACAGACGATGTGCTCAATTCGTTGGAAAATTCGAAAAGCCAGGTGCAAATGGAGTTTTTAAAGGGAAAAAAAGGCTTATGTTCAATATGTGTTTGTTGCTGGCAGTAAATTTCTACTGAGTCCTCAAATTGGGAAGAAGTTTAGCGTTCACATAAAATCTGCTGATTATCAAGCTATGATTTTTTGTAATTTGCAGCCGGCAATGGTGGTCGTCAGGCTTGATTGTTTTATAGTTTGGATACTTTTTCTCATTTGTTACACAAATCTTCTTCTATTAAATTTGATTGGAAAATAATTGTTGATGCCATAAATGGGCAATGTTCGGTCTCCCTGGATTGTTGATCGTTTAAAGTCTTACATTATTGGTGTGATGGGTACTACAAGGCTTCATTATGTTTTAGAGAGCGGAATATGTCGGCGGATGCACTATTGAAATTGGTCATCATCTCAACAATGTTAGAATTTTTTCGATTAATGAATTATCTAAAAGTGTATCGTCAATTATTTTTCAGGATAGATTTGGTTTTAAATTTTGTAGGGTTTAGATGCTTTTTGTTTCTATTAATTTTCATTCTGATTATTCATATTGTATTATGTAATCACGGTTTCCCTTCTCCACAAGTAAGAATTTTTAATAGAATGAATAAAGGGTCAACGCATTCTCTATATTGTGACACGGAGTCATCTAATTCAATTTATACTTTTTAACTCACTAACCCTAAAACTCTTCATTTTTATGTCAAATAATCCCATAATTGTATTTTTAAAATGCGTAAAATAGAAATCAAAGTTGAGGGATGAAACTAATTAATTAGATACTTCTCTAATTATTGCGATATAATTATCTTAAATCTATTTTTCAAATAAAAATATAAATTATGGGGTTATTTGACCCAAAAATGAAGAGTTTTGGGGTTAGTTGCTCAAAAAAGTATAAATCGAATTAGATGACTCCGTGTTACAAGTTCAGGGGGGCACGTTGACCTTTTGTTCTTAATAAAATATCGTCCACGTTTATAAAAATGTTTACTGTTTTTTTTTTAATTCAAATAGCTTTTTTGTTTAAATGATAAATTTAAATTAATATTTTTATTTTTAATTTAAAGAATAATTTTAATCAATTTGACCATTTATTATAAATTCAGAGAGATTTCTTTAGATCATTTCGATCAATTTTCCCTTTCTAAACGTTTAATTTTTTTTTCAAAGGCTAAAACTTTTATTGATAAAATGAAAATTATATAAAGGAATAGTTCCTCAACAAATTGAAAGAACTGATCTAGAATAATGATGAGAGCTGTTTGATACAGTCATCGAATAAGATTTTTTCAAACATCAAAAAGTTACACAGATACATAAATATTGAAATTATGATCTTAAAACCGCTTTAATCTTCAAACTTCAAAATATTTAAGTCGCATCTTCAATAGAGATCTAGAAGTTATCTTCAGATCGCTAGATCCGCTGAAAATTCATGTTTGCCGATCTATGTTTTCAAAAAAAATTCTAAAAAAGTAAATTTTTAGCTCACAACACCTTCCATTATAAAAAACATTCAACAAAAACTATAACAAGTCCTACTAAAATTCTAGATTTAGAAAGATATATAGATATAAAAAGACATAAATATAAAGAAAATTATAAAAATATTAAAATTTGGGAGGAGAGAAGATGATTTTCCGATTAAAATCGGAAATCACCTTCTCCCACCCTCAATAAGATTAAAATGAGAGAGAGTTTTTAGAGAGAAGGGAGAGTTTTTTTAGAGAGAGCAAACATACACCTTTCTAAATATTAGACATCATGGTTTATTTTGTTAGGAAACAATTTACGGTCGATCCTCTGATAATTAATACACATGGTGGATCAAAAATTTATTAATTATTAGAATTATTCATTTATTAAATTTATATAAAAAAAATTATAAAAACATATTTTAAAGCATTTACATTATAGACCTAATATTAATATTATCTATACTATATATAAAAGCACGGATGGGGGGGGGACAGGCAAATTTACTGAATAATCCTTTTCAGTTTACTACTAAATAAAGGTTTTATAGTCATTACCCAATTAGTTATTTAATTAATCACTATTATAATTAAAGTCCTAATTAGAATAGGTAGCTAAATTATCTCCAATTTAGTTTTTAGTATGTAAAAATAACTAAATTGTTTCCAAATTAATAGACATACCTATTTTTTAGTTTGATTGAACTATAAAATAAAAATACTGTATTTGGTCAATATAATATTATTTAAATTTCTATCTTATTATTTTTAAAGATATTATTAATAAAATTAAGTTAATTATTTAATTATGATTATTATAAAACTAAAAGAAGAATAAATTCAGTATGGAAAAAATATCATATTTACTTTTACAAAAAGTCTTAACTAATTTAATATTAATTATAAATAAAAAATTGATATAATTATAATAAATTTACTAATATGTTTATTGATGGATTGCGTTACGAGCCACGTGCATAGCACGTAATGCGAAACTAGTCTTATAAAAAAACTAACTAAATACACTTTACAATCACTCAATTTTAAAAAAATAATTTTATATTCAATTTAAAAAATATCAGTTGATATCAAACCAAAAAATAATTAGTAAGAAGTTGTATTCATAAAGTAAAATAATTTTTAATAATTTTTTTATTAGAGATACTTTACTTACTTTAATTTGTTTATCTAATAACTTCTTTTAAAATTTCTCAAAAAAATAAGAAAGTCATAATTTGATGGTATTTTAACTTCCAATTTATGAATTAAGGTTAGTATTACCTCAAATAAATCATCAATTGTTATATTTTTTTTAAATATTCATGTAAAATATATTTTAAATTTTATTAATCATTAAATAATAGAATTATTAATTATCCGACGTGGAACGAAGTTGGTTTTCTCATTTTTCTATTAATTATTAAAATTATTAATTTATAGAATATTAACTATTAGAGGGTTGACTGTATAAGGTTAAATTACCATAGTTCTTAAATTTTGGGGTTATTTTTATAACGATTAATTATACATAAAATTACTATTTTTGCACGAAATCTAAAACATAACACAATTTTTGAAGCGTGTTTATTTAAAGTATCACCTTTTATTTCTTTTCGAAAACAATATGGGCACATTTTCAGATAAAATTTTGCTGATTTGGACACTCGATGTACCTGTCATGTGTCATGCCACGTCAGTAAAAACGTCACTAAAAGTTGTCGTTATTACTTTAAAAAAGAAAGAAAGAAATATGATGTCATCACTTGACACGTTATTAAAAACTTGTTATTTTTGAGATTTCGTATATAAGTGATTTTTTATTAACCTTTTATATAATTATCCCATGACAGAATTTAGGCAAATCAGCATTTGCACCCTATACTGTATAGGGTTTTACAAGGGTTTTAGCAAGCTTCCCATTTGCTTCACATGAAAAACACAAAATTTGCATCTTCAAATTCTCTTTCAAAAACTCCAAAATCCATTTCTTCAAACAATGACCTTACAACCCATCTCTTCAAAAACCCAAATTTATCTCTCACCTTCACCAAAATCTCCCTTTTACTCCATTTTCATCTCTCAATTCTGCACTTCATCAGCACCTCCATATCCTCACCAACCTCAATCCCACCGCTTCCACTCGTCGCGGCGGCACCATCATCTCGAAGAGGAGCTGAGAAATGTGAAGGTTTCTGTTTGGTGGGATTTTGAGAACTGTAATTTGCCTGCTGGTGCTAATGTTTATAAAGTTGCTCATGGGATCACTGCTGCTGTTAGGGCTAATGGGATCAAAGGGCCTGTTCAGATTACCGCTTTCGGGGACGTTTTGCAGCTTTCCAGGGCTAATCAAGAGGCCCTTTCCTCCACTGGGATTAATCTCGCCCATGTTCCTCGTGGTTTGTTTTCTTTGTTTTAATTACTTTGTTTTGAATTCTGCATAATTTGGAGGTGGTTATGTGGAATTATGTTTGGCGTATTTGGAATTAAGTATAATAGTTTCAATTGAATTTATTTAAGTTGAATCTAGTATTTGGAAGATTGATAGAAGTCAATTTTTTCAACTTTTAGATAAAAATAAGAATATCAACGAGGGTTATTAGCATATTAGATCCCAACGCTTCAGTTATACAATTTAATCATATTCTTTAAAACGTTGCTTTGCACATCCTATCCTTTCAATTTTTGGCATTGCGTAGCACATTTCCGTTTTTCAACGTCGTTATGTACACATTTTGTAGCTTTATATGTGGTGAAAAACGACTATAGGCTACATAATGTAAAAGTGCGAAAGGCTGAGATGTGCAACGTTTTAAAGAATGAAATTATATTGCTAGTAAAGTGTAACGTTGAGATTTAATAGGCAAAGAACTCTATTAACAATACACAGGGACGAAATTGTATTTTGTTTTGATAATTATCCACTTTCAGTATTCTATGCTAAATTCCAAATATTTATAGTTACATTTTTCTAGAATGCACAATCTAATGCAAATTGGAAATTTTTTGGTGGATTCATTCATATATCTGTTATTGAGTTGTTTTCCATAGATATTGCTTTCGAGAGAAATCTATATTCCGCGCATATTAAGGTAGTTGCACAACTGACATTTCTTCCTATTGTTATCTTTCTCCAGCACTGCTAAATGTTTGTTCGGAGGATGTAACCATGAGAAAAACAATATTTTTGATGTTTTACTAGATGTATCTCTAGATCTTTAAAAAGACTCAATTGCATATTGTCCATATTATCTCAAATTTGCGAGGTTTTCACCAATGCAGGAGGAAAAAACAGTGCTGATAGGTCTCTTCTTGTAGACCTTATGTATTGGGTTTCTCAAAACCCACCACCTGCCCATCTTTTTCTAATTTCTGGCGACAGGGACTTTGCTAGTGTATTGCACCGACTAAGAATGAGCAATTACAATGTATTGCTTGCAAGTAAAGATACTGCTCATGGTGTATTATGTAGTGCTGCAAGTATCATGTGGCGTTGGAATTCTTTGGTCAGAGGGGAAAACCTAACTGGAAAGGTTTTCAATCAACCACCCGACGGTCCTTATGGTTCATGGTATGGTCATTATAAGGTCCCTCTTGAGGACCCCTTTGCTGAGCAATCCTCATCCGTACAACTACAAGGTGATGAGTTGACTGATGCTTGTTCAGAGATAAAGCTTCGTCCGATTCCAGATGCAGTTATGAAGCAGATATCTAATATGCTTCGTTTATACCCTAATGGAATCCCAGTGACTCAACTTCGTACTGAGTTGGCAAAAAGTAATGTAGGAATTGATAAAGACTTTTATGGATATAAGAAGTTCAGTCGTTTTCTCTTGTCCATGCCAGATATTTTGAAGCTTCATGCTACCAGTGATGGTCAGCATCTCGTGCATGGTATTATTCCAAAAGCTAAAGCATTTGAGCCATCCAGAGATACTGAAATTAGTGATGGAAACCGATGCTCTACTAAATTTGTAAAGCCCAAGGTTGAGGGTGTGCCCGTCACTGCCTCAGTGGATCAAAAATCATTAATTCATTCTTCTCCTGAACTAAGTACGGAAGCACCTACCAAAAAACTCCAAGTTTCCCCTCCTATTGAGAAGGCTGTCAAAATGGATGTTCAGCCGCCTCCAAAAGAAATGGCAGAACCCCATTCTATTGGTCAAAACAATGTAGAAGTGATCAATCTGCAGGTAGCTAGGGAAACTAGGCCTCCTACTAGGCCTCCTACAGAAGAGGAATCTAAAGTAGGTTTCTTAAAAAACATCTGGAGATGGTTTGGTGGTGTTAATGACAGTTCTAAAGGCTATGACACTCAAGATACATATCATATTAATCAGAATGAGTCTGGGAAGAAAAATAAGTGCACCGTCGGAAAACTTGGTGGTTCTAACGATTGTCTTGAGAAGAAAGAAGTTGGGAAATTTGCGAAGGCACCAAACCAGGAAAATGATGCAATAGTTGCCGCATCAAGTCCTTCATCTAACAGTGAATCAACTTTGGTGAAAGAAACTACTAAAGGTTCTGAACCATATAGTACAATAACTGAGAAGAGTCCTAGCTTTATTAACTTGATTAAGAAAATAATTTGGGGAAATGATGTGAACTCTAATTCATTGGCTGAACAGCCTAGTGGAAAACCCAGGCATGTAAACAGTTATTCAGGAGTGCATGAAATGTTTTCTGATGATTCTTTTTGGGGAGAGATGGAATCCTTTCTTGGTTCACAAGGGGGATCACTTCTTGTGTCGAAATCAAGGACCAGGTTCATGACTTGACTTGCTTAATTTTGTTATTTTATGCAGTTCTTTTTTTGGATTCCTTAACCAGAAAAAGAAATTTTGTTTTAGCAATTATATCCTCTCTTGCCTGTTCTATTCGGTTTAAGCTTTTAAAAGGGTGCAACAATATTAACATTTATCCGATAATGTAAAGCAATCAACATTAAGATCTAGCAAACTTGATTACTCTGAGCTTTGAGCTTGTCATATGCTTAGAAGTATATCAAAAATATTTTTCTTCTGATTTTTTGGAATGCTATCTCTATGTGCAACTTTCAAACCCTTCGTTCAACTGAAAACATTCAAATTTTTAAGGCTTAAAAACTTGCAAGCATTTTACTTGAAATGCCTCTCAAGTTTCTTCTAGATCCAACTTTTTCTTTCCTTAATATTGAAAAATATCAAGAAGTGTAGATTATGCCCTTGAATATAGAGAATTTTTATGAGATCCCTATAATCATACAGCTTTTATGAGCCGCAAGTTCTAACTAACAAGTTTTATCCAAGTATCACTTTTTAATAGTTATTCATCCTAGTTTAAATATGTCAACAAAATTAATTTAAGGATTCACTTACTGTAAGGTGAGGGCTTGTGGCATGAAATGTGGTTCAGTTATCTTTTTTTTTTCCTTTTCTATTGTTGTATATTCTAGTTGCCTGTGTTGACGTCATGCAACCGATCATAGGGCTTATTTGTTTTTAGCAGTTAATGTGCCTAACAGAATTGTGTACACATGAAAGAAAGCAGACAAAGTAACAAGTAACAAGTATGAAATATGCATGTTGAAGAGCTTTAATTGAAAATCTGAAGTTTGATAGCCTTGTAGGCTCGTAGTCGTAACAAATGCTGATGTTTGATTGTAAGTTAAACTTTGATGCTAGTTAGAATTTTATTATAGATTTTAGGAGTGACATCGAAAATGTAATATCACTCTCAAAGAGGAAACTACTTATGAAATGGTGCAAGCAAGTTTGTGATTTGATAGTAATTTCCTTAACCGTGGGACTATGATCTGGTGAAGAAGTACATGAAACAGAGGGAAGATTTTTAAGTTTTAATAGACTTAGATTTCATGACTCACCACATGCTGTAGAAACATCAGATGATGTTATCCCAGAATAAGTTTATCAGTTTCATATACTATCATTTGATTTTCTGAAGTTAAATAGGCTAGTTTGTGTTTGAAACTGGAAAATATAACACGGTGGTTGTAATGTAAAGAGAAAAATAAAATATCGCTGCATACGCTAATGCCCCTTTATCTTGTGATGTCAGAGAACAGATGGCTAGGAACCTGCAAAAGGAAGGACCTACAGCTCTCAGATCTCTTAATAAAAGGGATCTGCTTCAGTTGGTTGGTATGTTGATAACTGAGAAGAAATGGGTGGAAGAGAATATCTCTGAAGCTTCACCTTTCAAGCTTATACAGGCATTTGGAAAGGACACCTCCTTGGGCATTTCTAGTGCTTCGAATGGATTGAGATCAATTTTTATGAGCATACAGTCACAATCAGCCTCGACAAAACCATCAAAACATCGAGGAGATGGAAGAACGGGAAGCGTTTCAAATATATCTCATGCTGGAGTTTCTCAACCAGCGAGCTCTAAGAAATCTCCAGAAAAATCTATAGTAGAGACGAAAGCACACTGTCAAAAGCTTGTGAATGAGATTATAAAGGAATTTCCCCAAGGATATAATTGTGGCTCCTTTAAAAAGCAGTTCCTTGAGAAATACGGATATCATCTTGACGTTCAAAAGCTCGGTTATCGAAACTTGGGATCCTTACTACAGACAATACCTGGGGTGAAAATTGAGTCCACTCACATCATTCCTTCCAGTGATGTCCGTAGTGTACAAGATTGTAATGTCAGTTGTTCATCTGCTGCTTTAGGTGGTGATTTATCAGATTATCCAAAGGATGACGAGTCGGACTCTTCATGGGATGAACTAGGTCCTGTTGATAATTCAGGCTCAAGAAGTAAAGAACTGGAAGAAACATGCTCACGACCTCGTTATGAGCCTCCCCTCTCCGATGATGACATGTCTGATTCAGAAGGAGAGGCCTCAGCTCTAAGTCGATCAGAAGGGCAAGCAAAATGTCAAGAGAAATCCGAGGACAGCTCATTGCTTCAAATTCTTGATCAATGGTACAGCAGCAAGGATGGTATTAACAGCAAAGGAAAATCAGAAAACGCAGAATACTTGGTTAATTGTTCCGAAAACGGTTTGCGGCCATCCGATTCATATGGGATGGGAATTAAATCCGGAAGTTCAGGAAATTATGGGTCAAAGCCAAAAGCTCAAAAGAGCTATTCTTTTGTTGCAGTTTCCGATGGCAATGATGAAAATAATTCAGACAAGCTTTTCGATGGCATAGTAAGCAGCTTGAGGAAATCAGGTAAAGGAAAATGTGCCTCATAAGCTGAATCAATTGTTTGAAGTGCAGTAACTTTAGACATTAACAATCAGTTTGGTTATATTTGAAGGCTATTTTGTTACCCTTCAAATATACAAGTTATTGGCTATAATGTTACGGTTAGAATAGAAATTCATTACAATTACTTTAGCTACATTAATGAGAAAACAATAGTACTACTAAATACCCTCCAAGTTTTCAAAAATACGAAGCTCGCAGCATTTTAACACTGATAGTTTATAGTCAGTATGATTCCACTCACAAGTTGCCACGTTGCGCGCATACATAATCGATATGGAGCGAATCAAATGAGCTACTACAACACGTGAGTTTTTGAATTCAATTTCAAAAGAGCTCAATTTGAATCTAGAAGAACAAAAAATTAAAATCAAGTATTAAGCAAAATTCAATATCCGCCATTAAAAATCACAGATGATTCAAGCATTGAGTTTTACAAGGAAATTAAGAAAAGAGAGACAAACTTTACCATATCCCCTCTTTGTATAGTTGTGCATACTAATACACTACAAATAAAAGCACGTCAATAGTCTCAAGAAGCATTAAGTATTTCATATTCAAACTACACTAACATCCTGTCATTAAAGAAAATAGACACATATACCTCTCCGATCTAAAAAATAAGAAAGTGTACTAACTTTCTTATAAAGGATATTGTTGAAACCTAACAACTTGAAGAAAAAAAAAGAGAAAAGTGCACCAAGAGTAACTGGACCATTACAAGAAATATAATTGAGAGTTAGTCAATCTCTAAAAAACAAAGCAATTCTGCAAACATGCTTGAGATTTCATGCAATAGATCATTACTATTAGTACAAGATTGTAAAATTATGTCAAAAACAGCTTCTACTAAAATGTATTAATGATACATGTGGTTGGTATTAAAAGCTTCAGGTAGCGGAGATATAAAACTGTTCATCATTTGAAACCTAAACATGAAACACACATGTCCTATAGATACAAGATTTGATATTCAGAAACAAGCTTCATCATCACACATTACAGAATCCATCAAACAAAAGTACCTTAATGTCAAATCAAAAACCACACCAATAAATATCAAAACTGAGTTGAAAATGATTAATGGAGTCAAGATCAACTATGTAATGGCTTAGAGATTAAAAAGAAAAGAATTTTGAAATGCTACGAGAAAAACCATTAGAATCCTACAAATCCTACCAAGGTTTTTATATATGCTTGCAACGACAAATCCATAATCATCCATAGACATTGAGGTAAGAGACGACCATTCCTTTTTCTATATTTTTATAACATTAAAAGCTTCAATTAAAGGGTGGCAGCACAACAGCCCTCTTATACTTGTTGATGGAATATTTTTAAAAGCAGAATTTGGTGACACTATCTAAATACCCCATTCAATGAAAGTGTAGTTTTTCGTTGTGTTAAGTTTACGGAATACATGTCATAAATTTGTTTTTTTATTACTTATTTTAAATGGTGGTTTAGTTTTTAGTAGTTCAAACTTAAAAGTTCATATTATGCTCTTTGTGATATAATTTTTATTATTTGTAATTTTGTTTTCATTAGTAAATTCTAACTTGGAAAAAAAAAGTAATAAGAACCTTATACCATTCATAAAAAACATACTTGTACCAGTTAATATCTAACTTGACACATTTATTCCAAGTAAAGTTTTTTAATGCCATCTAATATTTTGCTAAATATTTGATTTTTTTTAATTTCTTTTATTATCCAGTCACTGTTTTAATATTAAAAAAACTATTTCTTCCTCCTCTTTTTTTGTATAATGAGTGTTTATAGCATTCATTGGTTGTGTTATACTGTTATATTTACAATAAACCAATAAACATTTGCGATATAATTTTTTTTAATTATTACTTAATTAATTTTATTATTAATCCTTTCACATCTAACACATCATTGGTTTATCGTGTGAATGATATGATACAATAGTTACGTACAATAATTTTTTTTTCTACAACTTTTTTTTTCTCTCACCACATTTTCTTTTTCCTTATTACCCCTCCTATGTCATTTTCTTGCTTATTTTGGCAATAATTTTTCCAGCAATAACTATAAGATTATGATTATTACTATTTTTATTTAACTGATATAGTTAAGAATTAAGATATTAATTTTTTAATCAAAATAATAAAATAATAATTTTAAATTTTAAAGATTCTTTATTATTTATTTTAGTTGAAAAATGGTTAATTCCAAAACATTGTGAGGGTGTCATTCTGGCACATTATAAACTAAAATCAATTAAACAAATGTTATATAAACAAAAAACAAACTGTACACATATAAAATCCGTATCTTAAGATCTAAAAATTAATATTGTACAAATTAAAATAAATGGTATGAATTAAGATTGCAATTTAATTGTAAAAAATATGATGAAAATGAAAATTATAGCATCTGACAATTTTAAATGAAAAACAAATCAAAGTAACTTTTTTTTATATATATAAATATAGTACTGTGTTGGTTTCTGATATAGTATTTTTTTTTTATGAATTTCTGATATAGTTAGTATTTATAAACCCTTTTAAGATGTGTTTCATATTTTTGAAATATTCGGAATAAATGTTATTTGTTTTGGATTTTTAAATTTATCCCTTTTTAATAAATGACTCTATTACTCAATTTATAAAATAATTAACTAATATAGTTATATTAGTATTTATTTTAATAATTCAGACAAAAAGTCCACTTTCTTAATATTTATAGTTTTACCTAAAAGAATAAGTAAATAAAAATAGTAAAAAAAGAATAAGTAAATAAAAATAGTAAAAACAAGAATAAGTAAATAAAACAAAAAAATTAATATCGATAATGCTATTATCAGAGTAACATTTGATAATGACAGAGTAAAATATTTTATTTTAACAAATCACTCTCTTTTATTGGTAATATAAAAATAAACTAATTTTTCTTATCAAAATAAAAAGGGGTATTGACGAAACAAATCTCAAAGTTTCACTTTTTAACAATTTAAGTCTAACGTTTACGAAACAAATCCTAACCTTTTTAATTTTTGCAAATTGTAACCCAAGTTCTAAATCCAGCCATTTTGTCATTTTTTTAGCTATAAGTTACAGAAATACGAAAAGTTAGAATTATATTTCTAAAATTTTAAAACGTTGGGAATCAATCAATGATATGGTTGTCACATAAGCAAATAATGGCCGAAAAACGGCTTAAACTAATTTGCAAGAAACGGAAAAGTTACAATTTTTGTTTCATAAAATTTTGAACGTTAAACTTAAATCGCAAAAAAAAAGTAAAATGTTACTTCAAATAAAAAATATTGCTTTGATCTTGTCAATTATCATTTTAAAAATAACAACTCCCAAGTAATTACGTTTATTATCATGTGTCACAACCCTATAATGGTTCATAATTTAGTCGGCGAACAAGATTCACATACGTATTCCTCATTAATTCCTGACACAGATCTCACATGCATGTCGCGTCCTTATCTTCATTTTTACATGCAAATGAAATTTCAGCCAATTGACCACTCAATCATTAACTCAATCTTAAAATTTAAAAACTATTGCTAAATTTTAAGCATTGAAAACGATATCAAGATCCTTTTGTGATTCATGCACTTGGGTAGCTATCGAGTTATCAACATCTTACCTTGCTTTAACAATTCTCGCAAAGTTGTTAAATGATTTTCAATTGATTTTGATGACAACTATTCTCTGGGGATACTATTTTTAGTGTTTTTTTTTATGTGGACAAAAATGAATTTATCATGTTTTTTCTTTTTGCAAAAATCTTCAATTGTTGAATTTCTTTATTAGTTACCACGATTGCTCTTTTAGCTTTTCAGAAAGTTTTTTTTTTGATGAATAATATATATATTAGGCCACGAGAAGTGGCAAAAAGACTTTTTCTCAAAAGCTTTCGCACAATAAGTGGCACTCTTGGTGGCGCACTAGAGGCTACAACTCAGAAAAAGGCCAAAGAAACAAAATCAAGCATCCGAAAACAAAATACAAAAAGGATTTCTAAATAAATCCAAACCAGAGTAACTAAACTCCCTATTACAACACTTGTAAATAAAAGCTGCCTTAGAAAAACAGTTAAGAATCACCGCTTCTTTGCTTGATTCTTTATGTTAAAAAACTCTGTTATTCCTGCATTTCCATATCTTCCAAAGAACTAGAAAAGAAAAAACTTGTCAAATTTTCCAATACAATCCTTTAGGAACGATATTCATCCATTGCACCATAAAATCACCAAAGGAAATTAGAAAGTTCTTGGAGTATTTATCTTCATAGCTTTTGGAAAAGTTTTTGGAGAACTTATGTTCAAATGAGCTTTTTTTAAGTCATTTGATACCCAGTTATCATGTATTTTGAATGACGGTTAATTTGAATTTGATTTGGATATTATGATTATCAATGTTTTTAAAACTGGACTAGAGAACGAACTAAATTCACCAAGGGTTCATGATTATCGAACATGTTAGATCAGATCTTTTATTACAGTAAATATAAATTATTTAAAATAAAAATAATTAAATTTATAACACGAGTAATTATTTTTAAAATTTTATTATGTAAAATATAAGTATAAATGTTCAAAGTTTAAAAGTATATAGAATAATTACTATTAATGAGAAAAATATAATTTTTTCATTTTAATAATAATAATTAATAAATTAAAATTATACAATCAAAGTTTATAAATTAAAAATAGAGGTAATATCATAAAAATTCACAAACCTTACACATTTTTTCAATTTAATCACGTTTTTTTAGCTTTTCATAAAAATACACCAACTTTCTTTTTTTTTCCCAAATTCATACACGGTGCTAAGATGACACTCATTCATTAGTGCAATTTGTTGAGGTATAAGTCATTTTTAAGCAATAAATCAGTGACACATCAACACTGTGTATGAACTTGGAAAAAAATGAAAGTTGATGTATTTTTATGAGAAGTTTTAAATAACGTAATTAAATTGAGAAAACGTGTAAAGTTTGTGAATTTTTATGACATTAACCCTAAAAAAATATGATGGTACATTTAAATAAATATAATTTTTTTAAAAATTATTAAATATAATTATTAATTTGTGAAGTGTAATTGTAATTGATCAATATTTAAGTGTGTAAGCAGAGCAAGGTTAGAGGACCGCCCGTCCAGTCTTATGACTGACTTCGGATCTGGTTAGGTTTTGAAAAATGGAGCCACCACATAACTAAGTGATGGAAACACATTTTATCAAGACTTTAATAATTGGACGAGTCCTGTAAGGGTTCGGCCAACGAAATCTACCTCAGGACTCGCTCAAACGTAACTGACGATACGTATCAGCATGGCCAAACCCTAAGAGATTCACCCGCCTAATAACACGCTTATACGGACTTTCGCCCAAACAAGATACTGACCGAATTCTCAAGAAGTCGTGATCAAAAGATCGAACTTTAGAGATATAATCTTATTAAGAGATCAAATACAAAGTCAACTACAATAGTATAATAATCACAAAGAGAATATATAAACAAACATGTTTTAGATATATCAAAAATAGTCTTCTTAACATGAGTGAATACTAAAACAGGAAGATGTTCCTATTTAGGAGTCTTCCTTAAATAGAAAATGATAGAAGATTATGCTAAGAAATAAGAATTCCTTTCCTGCTTTGATCCTACTTTCTAATGGAATCACTTTTCTTGTAGTACTTTATCAAGTCAGATCTCAGTACTATTAAAAATTTGAGGTATGCATATATATAAAGATTCAATACTACTACTCCTACTTCAAGCATAAACTGACTTAAGCATCAGAGAGTTAATTGGACAACCACCATCCAGTTAACCATCTAGCTTGTTTTGCAAGTCACTGCCGTTGAGTGGAATCAGCAGTCCATCAATTGGCGCCGTCTGTGGAAATTTTTTAAACAAACTTCATTGAATGAGTTTTCTACGAACCATAATAATTTTTTGAGAAGACACGATTACTGACGGAGTTGATAGGAGAAATAACCAAGCGCTAGGACCTAAGAACAAATAGCTTATGGATCCTAAAGAAACAAACATAATCACACCATCTCCGACACTCCTGACCGGAGGAAATGGTTCAATTCTTACCAACGATACTTCTGGTAACATTCCCGAAAGTACCTCAGCGAATTCCTCAGGGAGCACACCGCTAGGTATTGGTGGCCCTTTAGGCTCGACTCATGGGTATCAAACCCAGTCAATCTGAAGAACAGTCCCAATTACTTTTCCAACGCTGGATGGAAATATAGAAACTAGTCAGGCGGGAGTCTTCCCAGAAATTGACGATCAAATGATGGCAAAAATGCTAGAACAATTCCAGAAAAATTTGGACAAGATTGCGGAAGAAGAGAGACAAGCAACAAAAACGTATATCGAAAGCATCAACTTTCAACAACCGGAATTCGTGCCCCCTCCTCAGAATGGATGAGGACATAATTCGGGAGCCGAATAAGGGAATAATCGAATAAATACTGAAGGAAGGGCGAATACTGCCAGAAGAAACAAAGAGAAAAACGCACAAGGAGATGGGAAAAACCCAAAAAATCATGTGAATCAGGCGAACACTGCCCGACAAAATAAGGGAAGAGACGGTCCGAGAGCCGAAGTACAGGAAGGCGAGAACATAGATGACCTAAGAGGCAAAGAGGATAACCAAAGGCGAAACGAGCAAAGGGATAAAGAAGAGGTTCCAATTAAAAGTAGAAGAACAAAGAAAGTACTCCATAAGTCCCATTCAAAGAAAACACAAAGAAGAAGATGAGGGAGAAGCCTCCGAATCCCTACTTAGAAGTAAAGTGGCCTGTGTAGCAGATGAAGACCTGGAAGAAAAAATAGCGAGGATGTAGGAGAGGATAAAATCCGAAGAGTTAGACATGGATGACCTAAAATTAAAGGGCTCACCTTTTTCTATAGAAGTCATGGAGGAAACGATTCCTCACAATATGAAATGGCCAACCTTGTCGGTCTTTAACGGAATAGATTCACAGTCGAATTTAATCAATCAAACACTGTTGCATATCGATCCGTAGCTGGATTTCACGTCCGGATCACCAGAAAACGGGCAAAGGACTCATAACGATACTTCTGAGGACTCAGTACATCCTTTCATCACTTTTTATCTCAGATAATTTAAAACTGCTAGTTTGATATATTAGAACGCATGCTAGGTTGTTTTACTGTGAAATTGCCTAAAACTGTGTTCTTGACATAAATAGCCATAACTGTTCTTTTTAATGATATTGCCATGTTTTCCATTACAAGAAGGATGATCGCTTAAGAAACGAAAACAATAAAAAATAGTAATTTATTGTACAAAAAATTTAGTAAATGGTTTGTAAATTGAAAAAGTACGATGGTGGATCGGAAGTAATTTCTGATTTATTTAGTCTTTTACTAAAATTTTCAAAAATAATTAATTATTAAAATTTATTTGAATATTATTAAAGCTGAAAAAGTTGTTTGTATTTTTACAAATTAGAAAAATATAATATAACCCTTTTATTTAATTGTTTAAAATTTTCATCTTTATATTAATTAAATCGTCAATTTTACCTTTTTTTAGAGTAGACGTGAAACATAAAAACCCAAAATATGACACAAATGAATATTTCCCTAAGTTGGAATATAAATACAAAAAAATATTTAAATTTAGCAGTTTTTAAAAAATTAGGCCTTTTTTAAATATGGGTAAAGTACAATAATTCTTCTAAAAACGTTTTAAAATAAGAAATTAAGAAATATGCACAATATAATAGTGGGGGATGGAGGAAATTCTCTCTGAACCGCAACAGGCTTCACTGCTAAAGGAAGATGGTCGCGAACCTTTAGAGGAAGATCGATCGACGAAAAGTTTAGGGAAGAGCTAGGCCAGAATTATGTCCCGGCATGTGCCATGTCTTTCAAAGACAAAGTTTTACAATAGGAAAGAGAAAGGGTGGAGTCGATTTCAGGAAGCCTGGGCGAGTTGATAATCTTAGATGAGGATGTTACGAAGACTATGGCTGAAGGATTACAAGGGATAAACTTCTCCAGAAGAGTTCAGGAGGAACTATCCAAACCATGGCGGCGTACAGTGGTTGTGAAACTTTTGGGCAGACCTATTGGCTTCAGGAATTTCTGTAATAGACTTGAAAATATGTGGAATTTTACGCAGGGGTTTGATGTGATTGATGTGGAGAATGATTTCTTCTTAGTAAAATTAAAAAGTGACTGTGATGTTGAAGCAGTTTTAACTTGGGGTCCTTGGGTAATGCTCGGACACTACCTTTCCGTTCAATCTTGGAAGGAGGATTTCAATTGTTCGATGGGGTGTGTTCAATCTATTCAGGCATGGATTAGATTACCTGGTATGCCCATTCATTACTACAACAAGAAGGTGCTAAGGTTCATTGGCCAGATGGTCGGAAAGGTGGTGAAGATCGATTATTGTACGGAGATAGCAGAGAGGGGGAAGTTTGCTAGAATTGCTGTTGAGGTTGATTTAACAAAACCTCTCGTCGCTCAATTCCTGATTGATGTCAGAGTTCAAAAGGTGGAGTATGAATGCATGCCAAGGATTTGTTTCAATTGTGGAAAATTCGGGCATGTTAAAGATAATTGCCCAGAGATTGTTCGCATTGATCCCAAAGTGGTGGAAGCCTATGCCCGAGCTAGGGACGAGAAAGCCAGAATGGTGGTGACCGGAGATACATCAATGGCCGGGACGGGGGTGGACGGAGAAACCGCAGAGGTTAACGTTCAAATGGAGAAAGAAAAAATTTCAAAATACGGTCCTTGGATGATAGTTGGTAGGAGAGGTAAAACCATTCCCACGCAGAATAGGGGTAGAGGCAATCAAGGCCATGGTTTGAAAAAGGATACGAATTTTACGGGATCTAGATTCCATATTTTGGAAGATAATGATAGAGGAAATACGGTTGAAGTTGGTAAGAACCCTGATATTAGGGAATCTGTTAAAGGCAATGATCAAGAGAATGCTAACCCTAATATTCCGAGGGAGAGAGTGAGCAAACATGCAAAGAAAGACTATAGTGCCCCCGACAACTCTAAAGCCCATGAAACTCATGCTAGACAAGATATCTGGCCCAAGAACAATTCTAAAACTGATGCAAACCGATTTATCGTTACCAAAAACAACAACCTCCTTTAACCCGAATCAGCATTCTGCAGTTATTGTTACGTATAAGCAACCGAGTTTACCTAGCTCTTCCTCTGGGCCCGTTGAAAGTGTTGGCAAATAATCGCAAGTGTACGATATCGCTCAAGTAATATAACTTGGAAGACCAAGTATCGATCCCACAGAGACAATGGACTTAATCACTAATTTCAAATATTCTTTAATCGGCTAGCTAGAAAAATCAATAGGGTTTTGTAATTTAATTAAACTAATATAAACTGAAAACAAATAATAAAATAGGGTTTAAAACAATAAGATTAAAAAGTTCAAGGATTGATAATCCCAAATAAATAAGTAAAATTATGGAATAGGATTTCTTAGTGATTTTATCGTGAATCGAGCTATTCTAAAGCACCGAATCCCGCCCTCTCAAGCCTCAAAGATCCGAATAAAATTACAACCTAATTAACTAGCCAATTATTAACTCGTTCTCACGATATTAAAACTGAATTAAATAATCAAATTATAATTATGAAGCAAACTCAATGACTACCTAAATTCCAACCCGCTCTCACGGCGTTTTTCTTTAAGTTCTTAATTATGTATGTCTATTTAATTAACAATCTCTCAATTAGTTAATTAAACACAAAATCATGAACTAAGTAGCTAATTTAATCCAAGCAATAAGATTAATAATTAAGACACAAATTAATACTAATCCATCCAATCCAAATAATTACCAATTTATAAGTTCATGTCAACCCTCGAACAATTGTTTTAGTTACTCATATTAAAACTGAAACAAAACAAGAAGGATGATGAAGAAGAAAGCATAATTAAACAATAAATACCGGAGTTGTCAATTTCGGAAAGAATCGTCTTGATTAAGCTTGAAATCTTCAACAATCGTCTTGCAGAAACTAATTATAAACTACTTATAAACTGCTGAAAAACAGAAAACTAAAACGCTAATCTAAGAGAAAATAATTAAAACTAATGTATTCTAAATTATTCTACATTATTCTACATGTTAAATTGAGGCTAATACAAGGTCTTTATATAGTAGGAGGAGTTCCGGAGTCTTCTAATTCGTATTACAAATCAATTTGTAATAGGAGTTGTAATTGTAATTTGAGGAAGAATTTCAGTCCAAATCAAATCCTGAAGCATGCGTGTTTTACTCTTGTCTCGTTCGGGAAGCCATAGTTTCGTTCGTGACATGCCCAATTTTCTTCTTTCCCGAACGGGAAACCATAGTTCCGTTCGAGACACAGCCAATTTTCACATGGTCTCGAACGGGAACGTAGGTTACGTTCGAAAAACTTGTAACCGAGAGCAAAGCTCTCGTTCGGGACACTCTTTCCCGTTCGAGACACAATTTCAGCTGCGAAACTACTAACTTCAAAACTTCATAACCCGATGTAGAAAACTCCAAATGAGTCGGTTCTTGAACCGCTGGAAAGCTTAGGATGTCTACTTTATTTCTTATGGAGAACATAAAGTCATTTGAAGTCATTATCTGCTCCAAAATTGCCAATGAATGCGCCGGGGTCAGATTTTCATGTGTGCAAATGTGCTTTCTTCATTCCCAAGCTTCACGACCTCGATCTAATCCACGATTTATACTCTTTATTGCTCAAAATGCTCCATAATCACTAAATAATCCTTGAAACACTAACACACACCATGAAGCATAAAAATACTAAATAATGTATGCATAATACGATAAAAGTGATTAAATACGCTTAGAAACGACTCGGAATATAGGAGTAATTTTACTCCTATCAAACATCCTCACACTTACCCTTTGCTTGTCCTCAAGCAAGAAATAAATCTTACTCTACAAAACATGTTAGAAAACTTAGCACAATCTTGAAAATATATCAATAATAGAAATCCCCGGAACCTATGAACAATAAAAAACAAACTTCTAAAACCGACAACTAAATATAGATGCAATCAAATAACAATAATAATTTATGACATAATTTCAATATAACAAAGGTTACTAACTCATTAGTACAAGGTCAAATTGAATCACACTTCAAGCGTCACTATCATTTGCGGGACATGGAAAATAATCAATTTCTCACTTAGGCAAATCATAGCACAATTTAGTAAAAACTAAGCTAATGACATCAATATTTCAACAAGTAGGGTATATAACAAAGAAAGCTCACAATTGAAAACATGAATATTCACCATAAGCTTGCTCATAGTCCCGGACTCCGCTACTTGATTCGGTAATCAACAAAAATCATATGGTCTTTTATTGGGTTGTAATGTGGCTAAGGTAAAGGGTAGGTCAAAAGGTTAAACAAAGGCTAATTATCAACTTAATACACTATTTATTACTACTATTAACTTCTAGGTTGATCTAACTCCGGTTTTGCGTTTATGTGAACCTATAACTTTCTTTTCTTTTTGAATTACGCTCTACTCATTGCTTTTTGCAATCTCAGAATTTTTCTTCTTTTTGAAGCTTTTGCTTGCAAATTTCTATCTCTTTTTATTTCTTTTCTTTCAATCTTTTTCAAGGCGCAAACTTAATCTTTTTAAGCACAATATAGTTCACTTTCTCTTTTCACTAATCTTGAGTTATTAATCACCTATATTCATCATAGTCATAACAAATAATATATCAAGTCGATAAGGTAAACAAAAGAGGTAAAACATAGAACGGTAAAGGGTAAAATATGGTAAACACAATAAAAAGGCTTAAGGCTCAAATTGGTGTAATCTAAGGGATAAAGGGTAGTCTATTTAAGTGGTCTAAAAGAAAGGTTATACCTAATTGCCATAATCATCTAATTGTTGAAAACTCAATCGTGTAACTTTAAACGGACACCAAGCAAGTTCTAGGAATAAAACATGAAATCAACACTCACAACAAGGAAATTAAGCTCAAAACTCTCAAAAGTGTGTAGTGTTATACCATAAACTCAATTCCTACTTAAGTTATGCTACTCATGCCAAAAGTTTAAAAACGACTATAAAAATAAACAATCAACATGTCATGAATCCGCATCAAGTTAATCAATTATGTTTCAACAATTTGAACAAGTCTAAATTTTGAATTCACCCTTATTTCATCGGATTATGTCAACAAATTATTAAGTCATTAAGCAAGCATCGCTTATCAATTGTCGAATTAAGAAGTCGCGTTCATACATTCATTGATTCGGGGAAATTTAAGATTGACAAATTTAAAAGATAACACCAAATCAACTAACACTTTTTTTCATACTTGAAAGACAAAGATTTAAAGCGATACAAGGCATTGAAATAAACTACAAATATCCTAAAACACCCTAATACAATCTACTAAAACACAAAAACACAAACAAAAAAAACAACATAATAAAAAAAACACAAACTAAACCTAAGAAAATATAAATAAACAAACAATAATAAATAAATAAAAATCCTAACTAAACGATATGTTTTTCCTCCATCCTCACACTATTTCATGCAATGTCCTCAGTGTAATGAAATAACAAAAATTGAAAAACATGAGTGTAAGATGAAAGAAAAATAATACCTCTTGGGATTGCCTCCCAAGTGCGCTTTAGTTAGAGTCTAAAGCTTGACTCTTCGCGTAAGGTTGCTAAAAATACAACCTAACATGAGGAAGCCGTCTTGGTAGCATCTTCTTCCTCTTTTTCCTTGTTGGCTCCTTCAAATAAAACTCGGATGATATAGAGTATGCTTGTACTCTATAGTAGGGAACATGAGGAGTATGAAGCATATTCATATATTTAGTATTATTTCCATCATACTCGGAATCAAACCCTTCTAAGAATGGATCTTTAAAATCAAAGGTTTTATTAAATTCCTTGTAGAGTACCGTAATACCAAATTGCTCTCCACTTTCATTATTTAAGCTCATGGATGTTGTAATTGGGTGGAAAATCGGAGTTTCAAGTTCACCATCCTCACACTGTTCTTTTTCGGCATCTACATGTACCTTGGTTGGATGATGTCCAACTAAGGCATTGACATATGGAGTTTCAGCTATCTCATCCTCACTATTAATCGGCACATCGTCAACTTGAACTACCTTCGTAACATGCGGATTGTCAAGTGATTTTCCGCTTAGAAGCTCAATCGCTTTTACTTGCTCTTTTAGATTTGATTCCGTTGTAGATGGTAGACCACCTTGATCTCTATTTTGAATCAAAATAGCCAACTGAGAAATTTGCGTCTCAAGACGATGGTTGACGGCGGCTTGATTTTGGAAAGCGGTTCTCATCTCCTCAATGAATTCGTCAATCTTGCTTTCTTCATCCACATTCCAATTTTGCTGAAAATCCGGTGATTGTTGTGGTTCATTGTCAAAGTTGGAATTGAAATCCCATTTGTTTTGATGTGGGTGATAACTTGAATTAAAGTTCAAATTTTCATTGAAGTTCTCCCAAGTATCGTTCCAACCATAAGTTTCACTAGCTTGCCATTGATCACCCATATAGTTGGCATGTCCATTCCAATCTGGATAGAGTGCATGACACTCAGCTCGATTATGACCAAAATCCCCACAAATTTCACAGTTATATTGAAAATTTTGGTATTGCATATAATTTTGATTCCATGCCATTACTCTTTCCAAAATAGGTACACCAAAAACAAATTTAGGATAAACCAACAAATATCAAATTTCCTGCACACCCAAAAACAAGAACACCCCACGTAAAATCCAATAAACACAAAAAAATAAAAATAAAAAACAGAAATTAAAACTAATTTCAATGAAGAATATAATACTCTTAATTTATTAAATACGCAATTGTCCCCGGCAACGGCGCCAAAAACTTGTTGGCAAATAATCGCAAGTGTACGATATCGCTCAAGTAATATAACTTGGAAGACCAAGTATCGATCCCACAGAGACAATGGACTTAATCACTAATTTCAAATATTCTTTAATCGGCTAGCTAGAAAAATCAATAGGGTTTTGTAATTTAATTAAACTAATATAAACTGAAAACAAATAATAAAATAGGGTTTAAAACAATAAGATTAAAAAGTTCAAGGATTGATAATCCCAAATAAATAAGTAAAATTATGGAATAGGATTTCTTAGTGATTTTATCGTGAATCGAGCTATTCTAAAGCACCGAATCCCGCCCTCTCAAGCCTCAAAGATCCGAATAAAATTACAACCTAATTAACTAGCCAATTATTAACTCGCTCTCACGATATTAAAACTGAATTAAATAATCAAATTATAATTATGAAGCAAACTCAATGACTACCTAAATTCCAACCCGCTCTCACGGCGTTTTTCTTTAAGTTCTTAATTATCTATGTCTATTTAATTAACAATCTCTCAATTAGTTAATTAAACACAAAATCATGAACTAAGTAGCTAATTTAATCCAAGCAATAAGATTAATAATTAAGACACAAATTAATACTAATCCATCCAATCCAAATAATTACCAATTTATAAGTTCATGTCAACCCTCGAACAATTGTTTTAGTTACTCATATTAAAACTGAAACAAAACAAGAAGGATGATGAAGAAGAAAGCATAATTAAACAATAAATACCGGAGTTGTCAATTTCGGAAAGAATCGTCTTGATTAAGCTTGAAATCTTCAACAATCGTCTTGCAGAAACTAATTATAAACTACTTATAAACTGCTGAGAAACAGAAAACTAAAACGCTAATCTAAGAGAAAATAATTAAAACTAATGTATTCTAAATTATTCTACATTATTCTACATGTTAAATTGAGGCTAATACAAGGTCTTTATATAGTAGGAGGAGTTCCGGAGTCTTCTAATTCGTATTACAAATCAATTTGTAATAGGAGTTGTAATTGTAATTTGAGGAAGAATTTCAGTCCAAATCAAATGCTGAAGCATGCGTGTTTTACTCTTGTCTCGTTCGGGAAGCCATAGTTCCGTTCGTGACATGCCCAATTTTCTTCTTTCCCGAACGGGAAACCATAGTTCCGTTCGAGACACAGCCAATTTTCACATGGTCTCGAACGGGAACGTAGGTTACGTTCGAAAAACTTGTAACCGAGAGCAAAGCTCTCGTTCGGGACACTCTTTCCCGTTCGAGACACAATTTCAGCTGCGAAACTACTAACTTCAAAACTTCATAACCCGATGTAGAAAACTCCAAATGAGTCGGTTCTTGAACCGCTGGAAAGCTTAGGATGTCTACTTTATTTCTTATGAAGAACATAAAGTCATTTGAAGTCATTATCTGCTCCAAAATTGCCAATGAATGCTCCGGGGTCAGATTTTCATGTGTGCAAATGTGCTTTCTTCATTCCCAAGCTTCACGACCTCGATCTAATCCACGATTTATACTCTTTATTGCTCAAAATGCTCCATAATCACTAAATAATCCTTGAAACACTAACACACACCATGAAGCATAAAAATACTAAATAATGTATGCATAATACGATAAAAGTGATTAAATACGCTTAGAAACGACTCGGAATATAGGAGTAATTTTACTCCTATCAGAAAGCAGCTCAGATATTGAAGTGCAGGACATGGAACTAATTGATAATGACCCTGAGCCTCCTGACATCCTAACTTCCTTGGAGAATAGAAAGGAGAATATTTTACGTCCGATTAACGTGTTGAATCAAAACAGTAATCTGGATGAGGACATGTGGGAGGATACCGTCCAACTGGGAGATAAAAATGTGAATGTTGGAGAGTCCAACAGAATGATCGTGGAGGTTAATAACTCAGCTTAATGAGTTTTTGCTTGATTAGTGTGTGTTCTTTTCATATATTGTTTAATGATAGACAATCATAAAATAATGGTGTGGAATGTTCAAGGAGCTGGATCAAAGTCTTTTTGGAGAGTTTTTAGGAACTACTGCAAGAAATACCAACTGGATATAGTGGGTATTGTTGAACCAGGGATTAGTGGTTGCAATGCTGATGATTTTGTTAAATTTAGCGGTTTTCCTAACTCTCACAGGGTGGAAGCCTCAGGGTTTTTTGGAGGTATATGGATTCTTTGGAAGGATGGGTTATCGATTGTGATCTTAGAGAATAATAAGCACTTTATTCACATGCGAGTGTTTAGAGGTTCGAATGAGTTTGCCCTCACGATAGTGTATGCGAGTCCGAACCCTAGCCTGAGGAAGTATGTGTGGGAAGATTTGTCTACCCTTGCTAGGTCTATGAACGAGCCGTGGGTGATAGGGGGAGACTTCAATGCTGCTTTATTTGACAATGAGAAGAAAGGGGGTGCAATTGGAGTTCCTGGAAGCTGTAAGTTTTTTAAAAGCTGGTTTGACAATTTTAATCTTGTGGATATGGGCTTTATTGGCTCAAAATTCACTTGGAGAAGAGGAAATGTGGTTAAGAGATTAGATCGCTTTCTGTGCAACGGGTTGTGGGAGAATAAGTTTGCTAATTTTTATGTGAAACATCTTCCACGGGTTCAATCGGACCACAACCCGATTTTGCTCCAATTTAGTAGACATAAAACTGCTTGTTCTAACCCTAAGCCGTTCAGATTTCTTGCAGCATGGGTAGGAAATTTACAGTTCCAGGAGATTGTCAAAAGCAATTGGGAATCTACAGTCCCTTTTGTTCAGTGTGTGCATCGCTTCTCTGATGAAGTCAAGCACTGGAATTATCATGGTTTTGGTAACATCTTCAAGCGGAAAAATGAGTTGTTAGCCCGTATTGGTGGAATTCAAAGAACGCGAGACATTTTCTTCTCTTAAAATCTTTGGGAGCTAGAGAAAGATTTACAAAAAGAGCTTGATGAAACACTCCTGCAAGAGGATCTCTTATGGTTGCAAAAGTCGAGAAGCGATTGGGTTACAGATGGAGATAGAAATACCCACTTTTTTCATCAAAAAGTGAATCAAAGAAGAAGAGCGAACAGGATCATTGCCCTGAACGATGAGCATGGAAACGTGATTGACAGCCAAGAAGAGCTTGGGAAAATGGCTAACATGTATTACACTAAGCTTTTTTCCAAGAATTCTGATATGGAAACCTGTTTGACGGCTGATTTGAGGTTCCCGGTTGTTGAGCAATCAGTGTTGGAGGGGTTGGCCGCTAGTGTTTCGGAGGATGATATTAGGAATGCCCTTTGGGACATGAAACCTTTAAAAGCCCCGGGCATAGACGGCATTCATGCACTTTTCTATCAGAGCCAGTGGAGTATAGTCAAGCATAAATTGGTGAGTTTCATCAAGAGTATTTTTAATGGCAGCCCGGTGCCGGAAGAGGTTAACAATACTCTTATTACATTAATTCCGAAATGTGATAATCCAGATTCTTTGAAGCTTTTTCGTCCCATTAGTCTGTGCAATGTGTCCTACAAGATTATTACCAAAGTGATCACTAATCGCCTCAAGTCTTTAATGCCGTGTATCATTGGGCCGGAACAAACTAGTTTCGTGGCGGGTCGTCATATAACCGACAATATCATTTTAGCTCAAGAAGCTATTCACACAATGAGAAAGAAAAAAGGGGCTAAAGGCTTTATGGCAATCAAAATCGATTTAGAAAAAGCCTATGACAAGATCTCTTGGAGCTTCTTACAGGAGACTCTTGAATTAGTGGGGATTCCGGGTAACCTTATTAATGTGATAATGCAATGCATTACGGGTTCTAGTCTGAGCATCTTATGGAATGGAGCCCCTCTTCAAGCTTTTAAGCCAACATGTGGATTAAGACAAGGGGATCCGCTTTCCCCTTATCTTTTTGTTCTTTGTGTAGAGAGACTTGCCCATATTATATCTCAGGAGATTAATCGGAAACGTTGGCAGCCGCTGAAAATGGGAAGAAACAGCCCTCTTCTGTCTCATTTGTTCTTTGCGGATGACATTCTGCTCTTCAGTGAAGCTTCCATTGAGCAGGCAGTTGTGGTTAAAAAAGTGTTACATGATTTTTGTAACGCTTCGGGACAGCGTATAAGCTTAGCAAAAACCAAAGTTTTCTTTTCGCCAAATGTTCCAAACAATGTAAGTAATCTGGTGGCTAATAAATTGGAGTTTCAGAAAACTTTAGAGTTAGGGAAATACCTGGGGTTGGAGTTACAACATGGTAGAGTTGGTAAGCTGCACTTCCGGAGCCTCATGAACCGGATTAGCCTGAGATTTTCGCAATGGAAGGCTACATCTATGTCCATGGCAGGTCGCTCATGTCTCGTTAAAGCAGTGATTGGCTCGATGCCAACATATACAATGCAAACGATGGCTGTTCCGCTTGGCTTATGCGATAAGATAGAGAGTATTAGTAGACAGTTCCTGTGGGGATCAACAGAAGGTGAAAGGAAGATTAACTTAGTCAACTGGGAGTCGGTTTGTCAACCGAAAGAAAATGGTGGTTTGGGTCACAAGAAAGTCAGAACTATGAATACAGCTTTACTTATGAAAGTGGGTTGGAACATTATTTATAATCATGAGAAGCTGTGGGTGAAAATTTTGAGAGGCAAGTATAATTTTTGTATGAATGACTTCAGTTCTTTGCAAAGATGGAAGGGTGCTTCCCATCTTTGGCAAGCTCTTCATAAGATTTGGGATAAAATCCTTCTAGGGGTTCGGTGGGCTTTATGTGATGGTAGACGAATCCGTTTTTGGCTCGACCCTTGGCTTGGCGACAACATTATTCTTGAGCAAATGGCTGTTGATCAGATTCAGGAAGTTGAGAAGCAATGTACAGTTAGCTTCTATGTGAAAGATAATGGAGATTGGGATTGGGACAAATTCTCGCACCTTCTTCCTTTTGAGCTTCTGAGTTTGATTGCTAATATGATCCCCCCAAATGATAATTGTGGGAGTGATTTCGTTTATTGGGGATTATCACCATCAGGTTATTTTACGACCAAGTCTGCGTATGAGTTGATCGAAAGCCCGAATTGGTCCTCCTCTGATTCGTGCTGGAATTTGGTCTGGAAATGGAACGGCCCCGAGCGTGTTAAGCAGTTCATATGGTTAGTAGTGCATGGGAAACTTCTCACTAATGTCGAGAGAAGACGGAGGCACTTAACTAACGATGTTAGTTGTCAGCGTTGTGGAGAAGCGGATGAAGATGAGAGTCATGTGCTGCGAGATTGCTGGGTAACAAAGACCCTCTGGTTTAAGTTCATTAAACCAGAAGATAGAGGTAATTTTTTTGCTGGTTCATTCCCAGATAGGCTTATGGGTAATTTAGCCGGTAATGTTGGGTCTACTTCTAAAGATGATTGGAAACTGTTGTTTGGGGATATCATTTGGCATATTTGGCGTTGGAGAAATCAAGTGATTTTTGGCTCTAAAGAAGTTTTAGGTTGGCAAGTGTGGAATGACATAACTGCTATGATGAAATATAACAAGCTGGCCAAGGATTGCAAGGCGATGAGTAGATCGAACTCAGTGCAGAGAGTGGATCAGATGATAGGGTGGACTTGTCCGCCTCCTACTTGGACTAAAATCAACAAAGATGGTGCCTTTGATCAGGAAACTGGAATGGCCAAAGCTGGAGGTATTGTGCGCAATGATATGGGGCAGTGGATAGGGAGTTTCGCTTTGACCATAGGGAAGGACTCGGTCATTGGGCCAGAGTTTAAAGGAGCTTATTACGGGCTGTTGTTGGGATGGAAGCTTGGTGTTCGACGAGTCATTCTCGAGATTGATAACAAGACGGTTGTTGAGAAAATCAATAGTTCTGCAATTGCAGCTCAATATTCTAATCTTCTTTTTGCTATTAGGGAGCTGATTAATCGAGATTGGGAAGTTCATGTGATGCATGTTTAAGAGAAGCTAACAATGCAGCGGATCATTTGGCCTCGATGGGCGGTGGAAGCACGGTGGGGATTATTTATCATGATTCTGTTCCGAGGAGTCTGGCTGCTTGGATTGAGCATGATCTTAGTGGTGTTTCTTATAACAGAAGCATTGTCGCTTAAGTGTTTTGAGGCTTGTGCCTCTCCTCTTGTATAAAAAAAAAAAAAATTAAGAAGGCTAATGCATTAGTAGTTTGAAAAACACGAGCACTGGCTGTAGGTGGTCCTCACACTAAAGTAGGTTAGTATTATTTATCTTTGGCCTCACACGTCCCAATAGAAAGAGGCTTGAGTACATTTTCTTTATTACCAATACTATTATATAAACATATCATGTTCCTATATTTTCAGTCTTCATTTCTTCTTCTTCCATAGTTTCTTGCTAAATTATTAAAAAAAAGTTTCTAAATTCTAGCTATTTATTTTTAAAATGAATGAAAAGAAAGCTTATTTAGCAGTGTTTTTAGTTCAGTCAATTTATGCCGGTATGTTCTTGATCTCCAAGGCTGCTTTTAATGGTGGATTGAACAATTTTGTGTTCGTTTTCTATAGACAAGCAACTGCTACAATTTTCTTGGGGCCTGTCGCTCTGTTCTTGGAACGGTACTAACCTCCGTTTAAATGCGTTATTTTTTTCTTGCTTGATTCGTCATCGTCATCCATTGTTCGATCGATAATGATTATCATCAATCTTCATTTGCAGGAAAAATATTCCTCCTATGTCATTTGTTACATTTTGCAAGCTTTTCCTGCTCTCTTTATTTGGGTATGTATATGCAATTCAATTTTCAAATTTTTCCAAGCAATATATCCATGTCTATGATCAAATTAATAAAAATATGTTTAAAATATTATTTCGACATTATTGTTAGCTAATTTTACGAATTTTGACAATTATGTCTAAAGAAGCTATTAAAAATATAAAGAGTTTCAATTATTAACAATAAAATATAGTTTTGTGATTTATATTTTTTACAAAAAAATATTTCATATTTAATTCATACATTTTAAATTTTCTTCGATAATAACATGCTATGTTTTTATAAATTAGATAGATAATTTGTTTAATTATTATGAATTTTCTTCAATAATAAACTATTTTATCATTAAAATAAACTGAGGGACTATAATATATTTACTTTTTCTTGATCAATTTCATCCTTCATCACTTTAATTTACCTTTTAAATATAATTGTAAGCATTAGTAAAATTGACATACTAAATTGTTAAAAAAAATTGAAAAATATTTTAGTCAAGTTTCTCATAATTTATAATTTTAACAATTTTTGTAAAAATATTATAGATTATAAAATTTTGGCCTAATTTTAAAATATGTATTCGAGATTGATTATTTTTAAGGTTAATGAACTTTAATTTGATAACCAAAAATATCGTTCTGGAACCGGAATACTAATGTGACAGCAACATAAACCTTTTCTTATGAGGAGGTGTCTGATTCCACGTACGTTTTAATTGGTAAATTTTTTTAGATATGCTAACCGGTAATCAGCAAATTAAAGTTTAATATTCTTAAAACAATATCATTTTTTTTAATTAGGTCAAATTTCAATAACCATTATGTTTTCAAGCCAATATGTGATCAATGTTATATTAAACTTTTTGAATCCCAGGTGTTCCATTTTCATTTCTGGAAATACTTATAGCTTAATTTTATAAAATTATTGTTCATTTATTAAATTTTTTTTGATGTTTTCGTGCTATACATAGCGGGATGACATGTGTTGTGATTGTACAGGGTTACTTTAAGTTTGGATATCTATGGCATAGGACTTGTGTACACAACTGCAACTCTGGCTGCTGCAACTACTAACTGTCTTCCCGTCATTACTTTTTTCTTGGCCCTTTTGCTCAGGTAACCTTTTGACTATGTTTTCTCATTATTTGTATTGATATTTGCGCAGGTAGCACGCACACTTTATTCAATTAACATATCTTCGGAAACATTTCGGATACTTGATGTTTTGAACGCGAAACTTCATTTTTTACATAAAAAGTCTTGAAATAATATTATTTTCGCCGTTTCCTCCGTATCCGTGTCCGTGTTATTTTTGTTATTTTTCTTTATTTTCTTGGCCCTTCTGCTCAGAATATATAAAGATATTTTTGATTAGTATATCAAAAAGAACATGAATTTGAAAACATGATTTGATCAATCAGATGGATCGCTTTTTAGATGGCCAAGTAGGCAGACAAATATAAATTACATAAGTTCTTTTAGTTGCTTCATGCAAAGAGAGGGCTAGAAATAAATGTTATTATTAGTGGAATTGTTAAAAAAAGGGATTATTCTATGACGATGCTTTTATTTGTCTACCTTTTTTTTGGGACGAATTTTTATTTCTCTACTTTATTACTTTAATGAAGATATATTTAATTTATTAAAGCATATCAATAAAGTGGGTTAACATTTCCATTATAAGTGTATAGAGGAATCTGAAAATGTATTATTCAAAGAAAGTTTTCTGGTTATTTTTAGGAACTCATCTACATAATTATTACATATAAGAAACTACAAAGTTTTATTGAAATATTGAGTTTTATACTATAAATAATATTCTGCCACTCTTATTTTAAAGAACTATTTTAATAAATTAACCAATTTTATTTTAATAAAATTGTAGATCAAATCTTGTAATATCTAATTTTTCAAAGAAGTTACTACCATCTTAAATAGAATTTATCAAATAATCATTAATAATAATAAATAAAAATTAGACTAAAAATCACTATATTTTTTGTAATATGTAAAATATAGTAATTTTTCTAAAATAATTTTTTTGAAATACGTAAAATATTGCATATATTGATACAAGATGGAGGTGTTGAAATCAGTTATTGTTTAATTTTTTTATTATTAATTTTTCCATATGACTACACATCATTAGTTTGTTGAACGAATAATATGGCATAACAGTTCCGTGCAATAATTTTTCTAATTACATGTACATTGATACAGGATGGAAGTGTTGAAATTGAGGACATCTGCAGGTAAAGCAAAGGTAATAGGGATAGTTGCATGCATAGGAGGTGTTGCAACACTTGCATTTGTGAAGGGTCCTCATTTCAAACAACTGTGTCACTATCACATTTTTGGAATCCATAATACCTATCAACCACATGTTTCATCTGGCCTTACTTGGGTTAAGGGCTGCTTTCTCATGCTCATGTCCAATACTTTTTGGGGTTTGTGGCTTGTCTTGCAGGTAAATTTTCTAACATCTTCTCACTTTTACATCAACATTTTCATGCTCATATGTTTTACTTATAATAAAAGTTCATTTTGTCCTCGAATTTTACACAAATATCGATTACTATTAAGTTTATGTCTTTGAAAAAATAAACGACGAGCTTAACCATTTAGCTTGTTTTACCCTTTTATGTATAAATTGTCCAGTTAAATTATTCTATATCAGTTCCAATTTATATACAATGCACCGATCAGTTTTTGATAACTCTTACGATGGAATAAAAAGAACCAAAATTTCAAATTTCTTATGTTTTTTAAAACCATCCATTTGGGCTTATGTTGATTTTTTATACCAAGTTCAGGGAATAAATTAACCTTTGTTGGTTTAACTTATATGCCAAATTATATCAAAAACTCCAAAATTTTGTGCATTTTTTGTGATAGCGCTAATCTTTTGACAATTTTTATAATTTTATTTTTGTCAATCACCAAAGCACCAATTATATTATAATGAAAGAAAATAGTACAATCTAACAAAACAGAGAAATTCAAGCAGCTAATTAACTATCTACAATTAAATGATTATCCAAATTAATCTTACACCCCACTATACATAATTTTATCAAAAAGAAACTCAGTACAGATATTTTGATTGAAAGTCTTCTTTTTTTTACCCTACCAAATATGATAGAACATTAACCTCCCGACTATTGAAGTCTAAAGCAACCAAAATTTTATTCCGAAAATCCCAAAAATAAAGACAATCAAAGAACAAATGATTAACCTTTTCATACGCATTATTACAGAGACTACATAATAAGCAGGATGAATTATGATATATATAGAGGAGTTTAGAATAATTTTTCTAAAATATATTACGAGATTAAGCATAATTAATGTTACAATTAAATTAAATTAAAAATGTGAAAAAGTTAGTTTATGGGTTGGTTGAGACAGGTAGGAGTTTTGAAGAGCTACCCATCAAAGCTTCTATTTACGACATTTCAGTGCTGTCTAAGTTCAATTCAATCATTTGTCATCGCCATTGCTTTAGTAAGACATCCTCATGAATGGATGCTTGGTTGGAACGTTAAGCTTCTCGCTGTACTTTATTGTGTAAGTTCTCTTTTTTTTTTTTTAGTTCAATTTGAGTTCATAATTCAATGACCTAGTAAACATTTTTAATATTTTTGGATAGGGATGAAAATATAAAACCCAAAATTGCGTACAGATGGTTTTTTTAAAAGGTCAGAGTATAAAAGAAAAAAAAGTTCAAGATGGTGTTTTTTTTTACATAATTAGGTCTTTGATTAATGGATTACTTGCTGATATATTGTGACAGGGAATTTTGGTGACGGGTGTTACATTCTACATACAATCTTGGATTGTAGAGAAAAAAGGGCCGGTCTTCTTGGCCATGTCCACGCCTTTAAATTTAGTCTTAACAATCTTCTGTTCTGCAGTTCTCCTCTGCGAGACCATTACTCTCGGAAGGTATACTAAATTCATTTTATTCTCATGTCTTTTCCATTTTAAATTCTATGATTGATAACTAAATTCCACAATATTTATGAAATTGATATCTAAATTTAATTTAGATCCTTCTCATACTATATATATATATCTTCATTTTTATTTTAGGTGAAAGTATTTAAATATATTTCGACCATATTAAACCAACGTGACTATTGGTGTTAAATGAATTTTTTTTTTTGTTAATGAAGTCTAATTTGTTGTATTTGCAGTCTTTTGGGCGGGCTGCTGTTGGTTGTAGGTCTCTACTGTGTTTTATGGGGAAAAAGAAAAGAAGAAAAAATAAATGAGAAAATTTGCATGACAAATCAAGTTGACAAAGAATTCTCAGAGTTGAAACAAGTCACTCATTTAGATGTTAAGGACCAATTGCCCGTGTAACATGCTGAGGATTACATATATCATTGTTATTCATGATAGGAAAATAAATCTTTTATGTCATGAGAAAAAAATCACCTCATAAATCTAACTATATATAAATTTTGCATTTATCAAATCTAATCAAAAAGAAGTTATAGTATAAAGGATTCCATATATTGTAAAGTAAAAATTATGAAATTCATTCTAAAAATAAATCAGGCGAATAACTCTATAATCTATATCTATATATATTTTTTTACGTAAAATTTGGAGTCGAGGAATCAGGAAACGCACCCAAACATCTCAACTAGGTTGACACCCTCTTAGCGTAAACATCATTTTCCTCGAAACCAACAATAATATTAATAGAAAAAGGAGTTCGAGTACAAGAAAAATAAAGAACAAAAGACCGAAAGTTTTAGCAAAACTAAGGGATTACATAATCAGAAAATTCTGGAAAAAGAAAATCTCCTAGGACTCAACTCAGATAAAAGCCACTATCCAGGAAATCAATAAACTATGAATGAAGCCTATGTAAATATGAGAAGAATCATTCTGCTTCACTTGATTCTAGTTGCCAAAGTGCAAATCTCCACTTCACACAACCAATCAAAACCATCCAATATACCTTGCCACAGTAAATTGCAACTGCCAAAGGAATTGTCATTAAAAAAAATCAGAGCTATACCATTGATTGCAGGCAACAACATCTTGAGAAGCACATCCCAACTCTTTAGAAGAAACAGCTTTGAGAAACCAAAACTCATCCTCAAACAGAAATCAACTAATTCTAAACCTTTCTTTGCCAGCCAAATCATCATAGATTGAACTAGAGCAGAGGTCTGGAGCTTGATACCACCACATCATTCCTTGGATAGAAACTCCATGACGAGCCAGGGTATCCGCAACTATATTGCCTTCTCTATAAATATGAGAAACGACAAACCGAATATTGCTAATGTAATTAAGGCAAGCAATCCATTTCAGTCTCAATTTCCACGGAATTTGCCAATCTCTTCTCTTGAATAAGTTCACGACATAAATTGAATCACATTCTAGCCAAAGGTGGTCAAAACCCATATCTTGCGCTTTTAAAACGACAAAAATTGCAGTTTCGATGTCCGCCCAAAACGTGAAGACAAAGCCAAGATTAAGAGAGAAACAACCATTACAGAATCCCCTCGCATTTCTAAAAATGCCTCCACCGCCTGCAGGTCCCGGAGTTCCCAAAGCTGAACCGTCTGTATTAACTTTGATCCACCCTAAAGGAGGGGGACGCCAAATAACTGAAGTTACCTTTAAAGGTTTAGGAGAAACATTCCTGATTCGAAGATTAGATAAAATTTGTAGTTCTGAAATGGAATTATTACTTGGGCGATGGGTGAAAGAATCACATTCTTTTAAGGCACAAGACAGTCTACGAATCAGATCATGAATATTCGGTTGATGATCTTCAAAAGTTATCAAATTTCTATGATTCCAAAGTAACCAAACTGAAGTTACCACTGCTACATTCCAAATATCAAAAACTTGATGGCTGAAATTCTCATTGGAGGCCTCCAAAATTAGATTTTTCAAAGAATCATCAGTGTTAATCCTCCGGCCAAAAATCAAACCAACCGTAATCCATAGGTTTTGAACGAAAGGACATCTGACAAAAATGTGCTCAATATCTTCTACCGCGACATTACAAAAATTGCATCTTGAGGCCATATTAAAACCTTTTTTTTGTAAAGAGCAATCAGTGGGTAAATACCCAAGAAAGGCTCTCCAACAAGTCATCGATCTCGACGGAGGAAGATAAGCTTTCCAAATGAACTTGGACCAAGGAACCGGATTTCTCGTGCCAATGATCACGGAGTAATTCAGATTAACTTTGAAATTACCTTCTAGAGAATAAACCCATAAACAAGTATCTGAAGTATCATTACAAGGAATGATAAGACTGATTTCATTTGCAATGTCTAAAGGAATTTCATTAGGCAGGTGCCATGAACCATCAAAGAAATCTTTGGCGAGATCCGTCTTTTTAGACTGAATTGCAAATGGTAAATTCATCCGATTAGCAACTGAAGGGACAATCCATTCATCAGTCCAAAGATTAAGCTTTGAATTTTCTCCAATGATCCACCTACAATCAGCTTTAATTGAAGCATAAACCTCTTTGATTGAGCTCCAAACCGAGGAACCGATGGGGTGCTGCTTAGGAACACTAGAAACTGTTAAAAATCGAGTTTTTAAGACATTTAAAGGGAATACATCATAACTAATCATATCCCAAGCAATCTTAGAAAGTATAGCTTTATTCATAGCATGAAGGTTTTTCAAACCTAATCCTCCATCTTTATTAGCACGGCAACAGATTTTCCAGGGCACCGAAACAAGCTTAGATTTCTCAATGGAACCGGTCCACACAAAATTACGCATACATTTCTCTATATGGCTAATGAGACTTTTTGGCCATTTATAGATCGAGAAAGAGTGAAGAAGCGAGCTCATAATCACCGAGTTAACAAGAGTAACTCTCTCCGTCATAGATAACGCACTTCCTTTCCAACCAGAGAATTTAGAGGTAATTCTATCTGCAATTTTTTGTAAATAACATTTTCTAGGAGCGCCAATAATAATGGAATTCCGAGATAGTCGAAAGGAAGATTTCCTTGTTTAATATTCAAAAGTGAAGTAAGATTTCTTGCTCTATGATCAGTGACCGATTTTCCAAAAAATGCGGAAGATTTATCCTAACTCACCCATTGACCCGAAATAGAGTCATACATCTCAAAAGTTGCTTTAATTGCTTTAGCATTTTTTATCGAAGCTTTGCAGAAAAGCAATAAATCATCAGCATAAAACAAGTGAGAAATAAAGGAAGTACCTCTAGAATAACTCATGAGCTTGAGATCCCCATTTGAACATAATAGGAAATTAAGCGAGATAAAAGATCCTCAGCAATGCAAAATAACAAAGGAGAGAGCGGGTCTCCTTGCCGAACACCACGAGAGCAAGAGAAATAGCCTTTAGTTGTACCATTAATCATAATAGAGATCCTTGCAGAAGAAAATATCTCCAAAATCCAGTCTCTGAAATGCAGGCTAAAGCCAAAGGCATCCAGAACTTCAAGAATGAAACCCCACTCCATAGTATCAAAGGCTTTTTTGATGTCTATTTTCATTGCCATATTACCACCAAAACAACTCTTGTTTAAAACATTGATTCCCTCAGAAGCAGCTGCAATGCAATGAGAAATGGATCTATTTTTTAACAAAACCAAATTGATTTTCTGATAAAATCCTTTCAGCAATGTTAGCCGGACGATTAGCCACAATTTTAGTAATCACTTTGAAGCCGAAATTGCTCAAAACAATAGAACGAAATTGCTCAATCATAATGGCCTCCTTAATCTTCGGGATGAGCACCATTATACTTGAGCAAAGATCCGAGGAGAGCTTGCCGAATTTGAAGAAATGAATCACCAGATTGCATAAATCTTTACCGACAATATCCCAACAATTCTTAAAAAAAGCACCAGAGAAACCATCAGGACCGGGAGCACTAGAACCATCCATATCAAAAACAATTGCTCTGATGCCCTCATTAGAAGGACATTTAACCAGCTCAACATTTTCCTTCTCTATAACCATGTTGGGGATAATGGTTTTCACAATATCCAAATTAGGATAACTTAGAGGAGCAGCTTTAAATAAATTGTCGTAATAAGTGGTAATGTGTTTTCCAATTTTCTCTGTATCATTAGTAAGAACCCCGTCAACAAACATAGAATGGATTTCCGCTTTAGTCTTTCGAATATTACAAGAACGATGAAAGAATTCAGAATTTCGATCCCCTCCTTGAGCCAAGAAATCCTGCTTTTGTCTTTCAAATAAATTTCTTTTTGTCTAAGAACCATGTCAAAAGCAGCATGGGCATCCATTTCTTGATTAAGCAATAAATCAGAGAAACCTGAACTGGAAATGTCATTTTGAATAGACAATAATTTATTTTCTGCAGCTTTAATGTTGGAGTCCAGATGGCCAAAAACATTTTTATTCCACTGCCTCAAATTCAATCTCAAATTCTTGAGTTTTTTCGAGAAGGAAATGAAAGGAGAAGTTTCATGAAAACTTCCCCAGTTTGTGCGAATGAAGTCCATAAAATCTGGGTGACTAAGCCACACTGACTGAAATCTGAATCTAGTAAAACCACTAGCAGAATTATAAGCTTGAAATAAGATGGGATTATGATCCGAATTATGTATAGGAAGCGCACAAGAATTAATGAACTGCCAATTACAAACAATTTCTTTCGAAACCAAGGCTCCATCCAAGAGGCATTCCACGCGATGACATCCCCTACGACCATTGCTCCACGTATATAAAGCACCTTGAAAAGTGACACTCTGAAGATCAAAACTATCAATAAAATTTCTAAAGTCTTCCATAGAACGATCCAAAGGAGGCCGACCAGACTTCTCTGAAATGTTTTTGATAGTGTTGAAATCACCAATAATAACCCAACCTCCAAAAAAGTTGTTACGAATAAGAGATAGGTCAGCCCAAAGCTCCCTTCTTTTACGATAACAATTACTCCCATAAACACAAGAGATATGTTGAATACTATTATTGACCCTAACATCAAAAGAAATATGTTGCAGGCTAATAACGATATTGAAAGGAGTGAGAGAAGAATCGGCAACTAGAATCCACATAGAAGGAAGATTTCTAGAAATCACAGCAATAAGACGTAACCTTAGAGAATTCCAAAAAGAGCTAGGGACATCTCTAAAGGGAATCATCGGTTCAGCAAGACAAACCACATCAGGTTAAAAACGCCTGCAATAATTAAATAATGTACCTCTTGTTTTAGGGTTCGCAAACCCACGACAGTTCCAATAGAGGAACTTCATAAATTCAGTTTGTTAGGTGTCCGAATTGCTCTTTTGGAAAGAGCAATCTGATTCTCATTCTGATGTATCTTTGAATTCTTTTTCTTCTTAATCACCGGAATCTAGTTCTGATCTTCAGCGTTGAGAGTGTCTTCTTTTTCGGAAATATCAGCCCATGATTCTCTAGGTATTGTTAAAATTGGCAAAGAATCTCCAACTACTTGATTAACTGAAATCGTTGATTCTGGCCTATCAGGATGTATATAAGCAAGAAGAAAATCAATATGGACTGAAGGGGGCTCTTTGATATTTGAATATGTATCTAATATAACAACAGCAAGATCGTCAATTTCATTATCTAAATCTGTTTGTGAATTTGTATCATTGTTCTTTGCTTCAACACAGGCCTGGTTATCTACTTTGAAAGCAGATTTTTCAAGTTCTGATTTCTCCACAACTTGCTTAGGTGCCCATTGTTTAGTAACCTCTGGAGCTTTCTTCTTTTTTACTGCTTCAGTTTTACGTAGATCCTCAGTATTCTGAAAGTTCCTGTGTCTGTAGTTTGCAATCACATGGCCAATGATTTTGCAAGAACTACAGAAACTTGGGAGGTGCTAATAAACAACATCAATGAAAAAACTCTTCCCTATCCTTTCAATGAGTAATAGATTTGGAAGTTCAGAAGCTACATCAACATCAATTAGAACTCTTGCAAAATGTCCTAAATCTCCATTAGCAGTAGCCTCATCAAAGAGGAATGCCTATTCCTCTAGCAGTATCCGCCAATATTTGCACATCCCAATAATCCCATGGCAGCCTATAAAATCTAACCCAAACTTGAGCATTAGAAGATTTTCTACTCCATTGGATTAAAATCAGGGACCCACGGTTGAAGTCTGATAGTTCCAGGTTTAATAGCCATTGATCCCATACCCTAAACCTTAATTTTATCCTCAAAGGAAGAGAGGATTATATAATAAAAACCCTTTCCTATAGATATTAATCTCCAATTCTTAACAATGTTCCATGATTCAGTCAATCTCTTTTTTAAATTTGCAACCTTCCAAGGGGTATCTCCTTTGTTCAATATCACTCTACCAATCAAGGCAAATTCACACTCTCTAATTTGTTTCTCATATCTGTCTTGATTAACTTTGATTGCAATGAAGCCTCCTTTATTCTCCGGTAAGGCTGTAGGAATAAGAGATTCTTTCTTCCCATTGATTATATCAGCAAAAGATGGTTTTGCCATTGATGGTGTTATATTAGTCTGATCTCTGTTAACAATAGGTTTTTTAGTAACTGAAGCAAACATAGTAGCATGGCTGACATAGGACATGATTAAAGACAAGACCGGCAGCCGTAGACCGCCGGAAAAAGAAGACGTGAGAAGCAAGGATTATGAAAACCCTAGCCGTCAAAAAGTGAGGAACACTTTCATTCATGGACAAAAATACCTTCTTCATTACTAATAGACTTTCCTTATTAGAAATCTTTTCAAATTCTAATCAACCTCTAACACTTTCATGGAAATAAAAATTATCTACATATCTTATTAACTTTTCTAATCCTAATCAAACATATAATATTGCAATTTATGAATAACATCGAATTTTTTTATACGTATTAATAGTTTGTTTATATTATTAATTTATTTTTCTACATTTAAATTATTTCAAATATTAATTACAACAAATTTAAAATAGATAAAATCATGATGTGAAAATTTCAAATATAAAAATTGTAAAATCACGCTCAACAATTTCAAATATAAATAATAAATTATTAGGTATTAAATTTTAAATATTTATATCTTAATATATATATATATATATATATATATATATATATATATATATATATATATTAAATTTTAAATATTTATATCTTAATATATATATATATATATATATATATATGATTTATCATATAAAATTTATATTTATTATTATTATTATTATTATAAATAATATATTAACAGATCATATTACAAATACAATATTAATTAACCATTCATATCACACCTAAAATATAAGTAGATAAATTAAGCGTATAATCTTAAATAAATAATATCAAATAGGTTCATGAACATACCTATTAAATTTTGGAGGATGCAGAAAATAGATTTTAAAAATCTTGTGCAACTAATACATTTTATATTTTAATGTCTTTGTATGGTCAGATGTATTAGTTTATGTTGGAACAGTTTATGAAATGAAACGAAATTACCGAACACTATTTCTGGCTGGGTCGCGGACTAGGTCGTTCTCTTTAAGACGTTTCGGGGCTCTGCCTCTGATGGTGCAAGCAGTCGTACCTACCACGCTGTCCCCAGGATAAAACAGCCACAATCCGAAGAACACTGTACTGTATTCAGCGGTCTATTATACTCTTTTATTTTTATTGCTCAAGAACTGGTTTTGTCATTTTTTCAAATTGAAAAGCTGTTTATCTCTTATATTTTCAGTGAGGAAGACATAGTGTATATATCTGATTTTGGAAAAACAAAACAGTAATAAAAAGTAAAGGAAATAAATCAAAATGTTTTCCAAAATTAAATCAGAGTCAAAAGTTAGGAGAAAATCGACGGATTGTGTTTTATTCAAAAAATAAAATATTACAAAAATATTTCAGAAATAAAAAATTTATTAAGCGCCCGACCCGACCGACGGCGCGCATTTGTGATAAATCGGGTAAGATGTAACTCCTAATGCGTCAACAAAACTGGGTACTGTTTGGGGCCTAAATCCAAGTGTGAGAGATCATCTTTATAAGTTCAAGTAAGTGAGCTATTCTAAGCAATGTGGGATTTCCACAATACTCTCTATGCTCTCATTTTGTACTTTTCTTTTTAAATTCAATTTTTGTATCAATAGTTTATTTATAATATTAATTTAATGTTTATTTTTTTTAAATTTTTTAAATTTTATATTTAAATAGTATCAAATATAAATTATAATAAATGTCAAACAACTATCTCAAATATAAAATCATGATATATATATATATATATATATATATATATATATATATATATATATATATATATATATATATAATTCCAAATTACTTTCAACAATCTCAAAAGAAATTCATGATAAATGATAAAATTATAAATCACGTGCAGCGCACGTGCAGAGTAAACTAGTAGTATAAAAAAGTTTAATCCATTGTTATAATTAGGGTTGTACGTAAATCCATGTATTTATGTTTGACCTTCGAAGGTTCCTCCCCGAATTAAATGCTTTCTTTGGTTAGTTGTTCATAACGTTGCAGAGGTTTCTCTTCATTTTCTGGCAAAGCGATCTATCGTCACTGTGGATAACTTTTTTGTTCTCTTTGTGGTGTGGTAGAAACTCAAGATCATATCTTTATTCACTGTGTCTTTACTATAAAAATTCAGTGTGATTAGGGGTGAGCATCGGTCTGTTCGGTTCGGTTCGATTCCGAATCGACCAAAAACAAAGGTGCCAAAATTGTCTATATTGTAAACCGAACTGTGTTAATATTCACCAAAAACTAAAATTGTTTTGACCAAAATTGTCGGTCGGTTCGGTTCGTTTTCGAATTTTTAATTCGGTTTTGGCTTTTTGAATAAGCCATCACTTTTTATCCGAAATTAAGTACAAGCCTTGAAATTAATTTAAAAAAAAATAAATACTTATACAATTATACTCCATTTTTATCAAAAAGAAAATGAGATGAAGAACATTTTTTTTGTTGGAGATGATGAAAATTGCAATCAAAATATAATCACGAGAAATAAATTACAACTTTGAATATAGAAATATTTACAGCAAATAATACTAACAAAAGAAAATCAAAAAGTACAAATGAGTACAACAAAAATCAATACGTCTGATTTAAATTAAATAACAATACATTGGAGGATCTCCGACAACTTGATCTTGTTTAGTAATATAGATCTGTCAAATACAAAAACAAAAAATGAATTAAGAACAAGGTAATATCATTAATCAATAATTAATTAAACAAAGAAAAATAAAACACAAATAAATTTAATCTCATACAGTTTATACTATAATATTATAATAAACAAATTAAAAAAGATTAAACGTTTACTTTTTTTAGAGTTTCAAGCAAACCTCCATTTTTAAAGAATTTTAACATATATGACTGTCTTCTATCAAATTACAGTGCTCGTTTGTTAAGAAAATTGTGTGACTAAGTGTTATATTGAAAGATAATAGTTTAAGAGAATGATAAAATCAATTAGAAAATAGGCTTTCAATTTTGATGAAAACGGGAAGATTGGGAAGAGAGAGGAAAGTCGGCATTATTACGACAACGCCGCTGCCAGTACGGATCGCCAGCGCCGCTTTTAGCACGGACCGACGGTGCTGCCAAAGTACAATGATGGCGCCGCCAGTGCACAATGTCACTGCTGGCAGTGTGAGTGGCGTCAGCCCTCTGCCTCTGACCTCCTTGTTAGTATGTCAACTTGTAATACAGACTGCGACGTCCGGATATCGTACCCACAGAAAAAGCTTCTAAAGACAACCAGTCAGGAAACTCAATTTGAATAGCCAAAAAGATAATTTGAATGTTGTTATTAAACTAAATAAACTGAAATAACAATTATGGCTAAAATTAACTAAAGCTGTAACATAAATAAGGTTTTAACAATAATGGGAAGAACAAGGATTATTAACTTTCATTATGCTGTTTAATCAGATTGGAATATGGATTTAGTTGTTCTACTAAGGTTCAGGCTAATCGTAAGCACCTAAAATTCTCTCTCGAGCAATTGCAGGCAAAAACAGATAACAAACTAGTAACAGGCTAATTACTCACTCTCGCACAATGATTAACCTAAATTACTAATCGATTAATGTTTATGAAGTAAACCATAAGAACACGTACTCGTCAATTCAGTCTCGCGCAATTAACTCCTATGTTCTTAATCACGTTGGTCTATTCCAGTTTTACTCTCTCGAGCAAAAATCAAAACACAGAACAATGAATAAATTGGCCAAATAAATTCAAGCGTTAAGAACAATAATTAAAACATAGTAATAACAACAAACCACAAATCCAATTCGTTTAAACAGACATAAATCCCATTAATAATCCCTAATGAAGGGTTTAGCTACACATATTCAAAGAGAATTCAACAATAATGTAATAAGAATTCATGCCTGAATAAGAAACAATAATAATTTATCTTTTAATAGTTATCGCACCTTAATCGACAATAATCCCAAAACAATGATGAAGAAAATCCAGAATACAAGCTGAAACGATGGACGGTAATCAAAAGATAAACTAAACTAATGTAAAACTAATGTCTAATGTGGCGAACTAAGCGAACCCTTCCTTCAATGTCTTAAGGCGGTATTTATATGTCTTTTGGCTCAGAGAATGACTTTAGGTCGAGTTTAAGTGAAAACCCAGAAGTGCCCTTGAATTTGATAACAGGTCGCAGGAACCCTCAAGTGCACGTTCGTGCACTTTGGGGCACGTTCGTGCACATTTTGTTGATTCTGGGGGTGCACGTTCGTGCTCCATAGGTACACGTTCGTGCACTCCAACACTTAGCCAATTTTTCACTTTTTTCTTCAGTTTCGCCTTCAATTTCCCTTCGGCCAAAGTACACGTTCGTGCACTTTAGGTTACACGTTCGTGCACTTTTTCTACTGCACAACTGTCAACTTCAAAAGGTCATAACTCGGTGTAGTAACGTCGGAATGATCCGATTCTTGATTCTATGGAAAGTTTAGGATGTCTAATTTATTTCTTGTGAAGAACAAAAAGTCGATTGAAGTCTCTAAATATTCCAAAATCTTCAATCAATAAAGAGGGATCAATTTCACAAGTAGAAACTTGTGCTCTCGGCGCCTATTTTCATCGAATCTTCGCACAACTTTCCTCAAACCTTCAATTACGATCACAATGGCTTACAAATGGCTTGAATATCATGAAAAACTCTCACATTATGCCTGAAATGCTCATACACAAAAATGAGTACAAAGAAGCTCAAAACCAACATCAAATGCACATATATGACCTATAAAACACATAGAATATAGGAGTATTTCTACTCCTATCAAATATCCTCACACTTACCTTTTGCTTTTCCTCAAGCGAATACCGAATAATGCCCAAATGCCAATCAGACAACCATGTCAAAATATAAGAAATTAAAGCACTTTCACCCCCCTTAAGTAATGAATCAATCAAATTATGCTTTGGAGAAGAACAACATAAAGAGAAAAACAACAAATAACGATGTCCAATGCTCACACATGAAATAATAACACCGAGAATACTCAAATGTACTCACTCTTGCATAACTCAAAAATCAATTCAATCTCTAGGGCGGTCTAAACAATCTCAAAACAATAATGAACAACAAACTCTGGGCGGAAAAACAACATGTATAGCAACTAAGAAGTATGCGTCTCACAAGGTACTCTTTTACACAAGTGTTCAAGGGTAATCAATAAAACTCTCATGCTAAAACATGCAATTCTACCATACGTTTGCCAATAGTCCACAATTCCACTACTAATTAAATCAAATAAAAAGAATCAAAATGGACTTTTCATGGGTTGTAACGGGAACTGGGTTAAGGTGTGATACATATAAACAAATATGGGTAATGTGACTTGACAAACTAATCAAATATCAAAAGAAACTAACACTTAAATTCTTAGGCTCGTAAAAACTTTCAATCTCTTTTTCTTTATTTCATGCCTTAAGTTCTTCGCTTTTTTCGGATTTTTCATCTTTTAAGCTCAAATTTCTTTTTTTTTGTTCGTTTTTTTTCTTGCTCTCACTTTCTTTTTCTTAACTTCACGAGGCATACTAATCATATAGCACAAGAGATAATCAACTATCCACACGAGCTTTGGATGTTTACCATCCTCACACTAGTTCTTTTAATATTTATTCAATTTGACAAGTCAATGGGTAGAAAGAGATAAATGAGAAAAGGAAAATGTGTAAACATATGTGTCACAAAAAATAAGGCTAAGGCTCAACTTGGATTATCTAGGGGAAATTGGGTAGGCTATTTAAAGTGGTCTAAAGAAATGGGTAAACTTAGGTGCCATTTGTCATTTTTCAATCTATTCAACCAATCATGCAATTTTACTATGGACACATGGCAAATTCTAGAGAATTAACATGCATTGACCCACACCACAACAAATGAGACATAAAAAATAATATGCTCGATACGGCTCAAAATCCTCTCACAAATCGGGTTAATACTCTATGATTTGCTACGCATCATGCTTAAAAGCTCAGAGATTCAGTTGTTCAACAATGTTCTTGCCAAGTTCATATGCCCTAAAAATGACTTTCAACATAAATTATGCATTTGTAAAGTACACATTTTCACCTCACCTCAGTCCTATTAAATCATGTCGGCTAAAAGACACAGTTATTTGATTGTCATTCTAAACATGTTGTTCAATCACAAAAACACAACTTAACTAACTCATTAAATAGGGGGGGACATAAACACTAAAATTGCAAAATTCTGACATTGGCAAGAAATACGGCATAGGCATGATATAGAGGACAAACCAAACAAGCAAGGCATGAACATGCTAAGCAAAAGACATACAAAAACATCTATAAAGAGGTTCGCCACAAATCATCCTACATACCAAACATGAACAAAAAACGAAAACCAAAAACAAAAACTAAGCTAAAAACATAAAACATAATGTTTTCCCCACCCTCACACTAGTTCATGCATTGCCCCCAATGCAATGAAATAGAAAAAATAAAGCATAACTGAAACATAAAAGTGTAAAGGGTGAAAGGAAAGATACCCTTGGGATTGCCTCCCAAGCACGCTTTAGTTAGAGTCCAAAGCTAGACTCTTCGCGTAAGGTTGTTAATAATACAACCTAACATGAGGAAGCCGTCTTGGTAGCATCTTCTCCCTCCTTTCCTTTGTTGGCTCCTTCAAATATAGATCAGATAATACAGAATAATCATTGTCCCTGTAATAAAGAACATGAGGAGTGTTAAGCATATTCATATGTTTGATATTATTTCGGTCATACTCGGAATCAAACCCTTCTAAGAATGGATCCTTGTAATCAAAGGTTTTTTCGATTTCCTCATAGAGTACTGTAATACCAAATTCCTCCACACTTTCCTCATTGAAGCTCATGGAAAAAGTAAGTGGGTCAGGAATTGAAGCTTCAAGATTACTACCCTCACACTGTCCTTTCTCACCCTCTGCAGACACCTTTGTGGAATGACATTCCACTAATGCCTTGTCGCATTCCAACTCCAACTCCATGTCCATGTCTTGTTCTTTTGGAGTAACTTCCATTGTTATTAGTAACCCATTTTGGTTTTCAACTTGTAAAGCACTAGCAAATTGAGTACATTGTACCTCAAGATTGTAAATAGATTCGGACTGAATCTTGGACATCTTTTGGAACTCAGCATCACTCTTTTTCATAATATCAAGTAGCATATCCATTTTGTGAGAAAGTGACTCTTCTAGAGCTCTCTGATGTTGTTCAGTCTCATATGAATACTACAGTTCATCGCCAAAATTGAAATTAGAGTTACATTGGTCTTGATATGTATGGAAGTTCCCCCAATTATTGTTCCAACAAAACTTTTGATGGTTGTCCCACCCCAAATTGTACGTGTTGTAATAGGGATCATTAGCTTGACATTGACTACCCACAAAGTTGACATGTTCATTTGAAGCTGGATAAAGTATTGGACATTCGGCCTCAGTGTGATAGAAATTCCCACAAACAACGCAGTTATGATTCCAAGCCATTACACTTCTTTAAAAACAGTACACCATGGAAAAGGTACCTGAAGATAAATCGACAAATACCCACGGCGTAAAACAAGAAAATAAAAAAACTAAATCAAGCCGAGCTATCCCAACTTAGTTGTTAAAGATACGCTTTCCCCGGCAACGGCGCCAAAAACTTGTTGGTGAAAATACGCAAGCGTACGTATGCCAACTTGTAATACAGACTGCGAAGTCCGGATATCGTACCCACAGAGAAAGCTTCTAAAGACAACCAGTTAGGAAACTCAATTTGAATAGCCAAAAAGATAATTTGAATGTTGTTATTAAACTAAATAAACTGAAATAACAATTATGGCTAAAATTAACTAAAGCTGTAACAAAAATATGGTTTTAACAATAATGGGAAGAACAAGGATTATTAACTTTCATTATGCTGTTTAATCAGATTGGAATATGGATTTAGTTGTTCTACTAAGGTTCAGGCTAATCGTAAGCACCTAAAATTCTCTCTCGAGCAATTGCAGGCAAAAACAGATAACAAACTAGTAACAGGCTAATTACTCACTCTCGCACAATGATTAACCTAAATTACTAATCGATTAATGTTTATGAAGTAAACCATAAGAACACGTACTCGTCAATTCAGTCTCGCGCAATTAACTCCTACGTTCTTAATCATGTTGGTCTATTCCAGTTTTACTCTCTCGAGCTAAAATCAAAACACAGAACAATGAATAAATTGGCCAAATAAATTCAAGCGTTAAGAACAATAATTAAAACATAGTAATAACAACAACCGACAAATTCAATTCGTTTAAATAGACATAAATCCCATTAATAATCCCTAATGAAGGGTTTAGCTACACATATTCAAAGAGAATTCAAAAATAATGTAATAAGAATTCATGGCTGAATAAGAAACAATAATAATTTATCTTTTAATAGTTATCGTACCTTAATCGACAATAATCCCAAAACAATGATGAAGAAAATCCAGAATACAAGCTGAAACGATGAACGGTAATCAAAAGATAAACTAAACTAATGTAAAACTAATGTCTAATGTGGCGAACTAAGCGAACCCTTTCTTCAATCTCTTAAGGCGGTATTTATATGTCTTTTGGCTCAGAGAACGACTTTAGGTCGAGTTTAAGTGAAAACCCAGAAGTGCCCTTGAGTTTGATGGTGTTTGGCAATGTTTCGGGGCATTTTTGTCCAAAACAGGTCGCAGGAACCCTCAAGTGCACGTTCGTGCATATTTTGTTGATTCTGGGGGTGCACGTTCGTGCTCCATAGGTACACGTTCGTGCACTCCAAGACTTAGCCAATTTTTCACTTTTTTCTTCAGTTTCGCCTTCAATTTCCCTTCGGCCAAAGTACACGTTCGTGCACTTTAGGTTACACGTTCGTGCACTTTTTCTGCTGCACAACTGTCAACTTCAAAAGGTCATAACTCGGTGTAGAAACGTCGGAATGATCCGATTCTTGATTCTATGGAAAGCTTTGGATGTCTACATTATTTCTTATGAAGAACAAAAAGTCGATTGAAGTCTCTAAATATTCCAAAATATTCAATCAATGAAGAGGGATCAATTTCACAAGTAGAAACTTGTGCTCTCGGCGCCTATTTTCATCGAATCTTCACACAACTTTCCTCAAACCTTCAATTACAATCACAATGGCTTACAAATGGCTTGAATATCATGAAAAACTCCCACATTATGCCTGAAATGCTCATACACAAAAATGAGTACAAAGAAGCTCAAAACCAACATCAAATGCACATATATGACCTATAAAACACATAGAATATAGGAGTATTTCTACTCCTATCACTCCTCCACACCCGGTTCCAAATTCGATCCAACCCTTTTTTTGTGTTTCTAGACTCGTTTGAGCTCAGAATAATGCACAGTTTGAACCCAAATGTATTGTTTTATTTGTAATGGGCATGTCCCTGTCTATTTCTAGCCTCAAAGCCCAATTTATAATTTGTCCAGCTAACCAAGCCCAGAAGCCAATATCCTGTGCGACCAGCAACTTTCAGACCCGATTTTTATTCCATCCAAACTCGGAATCAACCCCGGTTAAAACTGGAGGACTTATATCAACAAGGCGGACAACTCCCGGGTTTCGCCTGAGAGCCAGTTCCGACCACATTGACGATGAAAACGCATCGAGTGTCAGACATTCCGGTCTACAAGGTTAAAAGTATTTCTAATCTTATATGTATATCAACTGCCCATGTGCATGCTTGCAATGTTTAAACGCTTTCTAAAAGCATGATCCAATCCAGTATTAAGTATTAAAAGGTCAAAGGACTAATCACGTTAATTAGATAAATCAATCAAAACCAGCAAATCACTTAGAAATCTTATGACTGACATGAAAAAGTAGTTAAAGGTTGTATAGACATTCAAGATGACTAATAATAAAATCAATTCAAATCTAGAAACTGAGTTTTAGGCTTTGTGCATGTAATCAATCAAGACCAGCCAACTCTTTGTTATTTGTTAGAAACCTTTTAAGGCTAGGTGAATGCTTAGGAGTATTTGCTATTTACTAGAATCGAGCCATATGAGCGTCCTAAATTTGGTCCCTTTACGCTTCCATCTATGTTTAAATTCTTGCAATTTATATTGTGAACTGCATGAATGTTGAGATGAGATAAAACGAATACATCTAGCAAAAGTCTGATAAGTCAAGTATAAGAGTTTCGGTAGAATCCACGAACCCAGTCTTTTGATCCGACGTACGATCATCTCACTCATAAGCGAGTGAGGTTATCGAGTCGGTATAAAAAGAATTCCTATCTAAGATAGGTGGCGACTCCATATTTTCTCAAATATATCCTGTCCAAAATAGAGTTCTGCTATAAGTATGTACGAGCGGTCTCCAAATCTCATTGCGGTCACAATCATATAATTATTTTCTGGATAAAAAAAGTGAGTTTTGAACCAGCAATCAAAAAATCAAATTTGCCCTGTTTTAAAAATTAAGTGCATTTTTCAGTTCAATCCCATTTATATCCGATTAAACTATTAGAGTTTTACATAAAATTAGATTAGAAAACTCATCGGTTCTCGGTTAACCTGGTCCAAACGCCAATCCATCTTTAAAATCATTGGCTATTATGATAACAATCTTGTAATAATAAATGGTTATAAAATTACCATCATTTTAATGACATGTCATTATGTAATAAGCGTAATCCACGAATGACGTGGTAGACTGAATTTACCTGAAAATTTCTCACTTAACGCTATCTAATAATTTTTCAAGTAATTGTACAAATAATATCTTCTTTGAAATGTTGACTTTAAAGTCAACAACAGCTTCCACTTTTGTGCAGCTTCCATACAGAAAAGCCAAAAATGGCGGATGCACTTGTTTCCGCAATATTACAGCAACTAGCCCAGATCATCGATAGGGAGCTACGCCAAGAAGTGAAACTAGTAGTGGGTGTGGACACAGAAATCCAAAATCTGTCGAGTCTTTTTAAGGCAATCCAAGCTGTTCTTGAAGATGCAGAGAGAAGACAAATGAAGGAGATAGCCATCAAGAATTGGCTCATCAAGCTCAAAGATTTAGCCTATCAAATGGACGATGTGCTGGATGAGTGGAGCACTGCAATTCTCAAGTCTCAAATACATGCAACTCAACCTTCCAAGAAAAAGATGGTATGTTCTTTGTTTCCCTCCCCGGCGTTTTGTTTTAGTCTTAATCAAGTCGTTTTACGCCACGATATTGCTGTTAAGATCAAACAAATTCGTGAGAGAATTGATGCAGTTTCTAAAGAGACGGTGTTCTATAATTTTAGGCAGGATAAAGAACAGAGAGTTGGGGATATGGTAGAACCTGGTAGGCTTAGTACCTCTTTTATTGATGTAGCTAGAGTTTGTGGTAGAGATGAAGATAAGAAAATTGTAGTTAGCAAATTGTTATCTGAAAGTGATCAAGGACCGGGAATCCGAATCCATGTCGTTTCGATTGTCGGGATGGGAGGAATTGGGAAGACTACTCTAGCACAATTAGCTTACAATGATGATGATGTTAAGGTTCATTTTAAGAAGAGAATTTGGGTTTCTGTCTCGGAAACTTTCGATCAAATAAGGATTGCGAAAGCTGTTCTTGAATCGCTTACCGGGTTTACTCCGAATTTAGCTGAATTGCAGTCGCTGTTACAGAACATTTCTAAATTGATTAGGAAAAAGAAGTTCCTTCTTGTGCTTGATGATGTGTGGACTCAAGATGATAAGGAGTGGGAACCGCTTAAATTGTCTCTCAAATGTGGTGCCCCTGGAAGTAGAATTTTGGTGACAACTCGGAAGGGAACTGTAGCCAAGAAGATGGAATCCAACTACCTGCTTAACTTGGGAAAACTCTCTGTAGATGAATGTTGGGCGTTGTTTAGTCAGGTGGCGTTTAACGGGAGGAGTAGGGATGAGTGCGACGAGTTGACCGAAATGGGTAAGAAAATTGCAAACAAATGCAAGGGCTTGCCTTTTGCAGCAAAAACTCTGGGAGATCTTATGCAGTTGAAAAGAAGTAAAGAAGAATGGAAAAATGTTTTAGCGAGTGAATTATGGGAGCTAGAGGAGATAGAACGCGGTTTATTTCCTCCTTTGCTCTTGAGCTACTACGATTTACCTGCTACAGTACGGAGATGTTTCTTATATTGTTCTATATTCCCTAAAGGCTACAAGATGGAGAAGGATGCATTGGTTAATTTGTGGATGGCTCATGGTTATCTAGGCGGAGATGAGATGGAGTTACATGGCAAAGGTTATTTTGAGAACTTGGTAATGCATTCTTTCTTCGAAGATGTCAAAGAAATCGAAAAAGTTACAGAATTTAAGATGAGAAAGTTTCTCACAAGATTTAAAATGAACGATGTTATTCATGATTGTGTACAATTTCTAACAAATAATGAATGTTTTATATATGAAAAAGCTCGTCATTTAACAGTGACGGTTCCAGTAGATTCCCCATTTCCAATATTTGTTTGTAAAGTGAAAAATCTGCGCAGTCTCTCAGTTAAGATGAAGAATGCTTCAACTTTTGCAGTATCACCAGATTTCTTCCAGCACTTGACTTGTCTAAGATCATTGGATTTGAGCGAATCTTCAATTAAAGAAATTCCAAGCGATGTTGGGAAACAAATACATTTGAGGTACCTCGATTTGTCTCACAATGCTTCTTTGGAGGAGTTGCCTGAAAGAGTATGTAATTTAATCAACTTGCAATGCTTGAATCTCACTTCATGTAGTGCTTTGAGACGATTACCACAAGGAATGGAAAAACTTTCCAGACTTAGACATCTGCAAATGATTGGCTCAGCATTAACTTTCATGCCAAAAGGAATGCAAAGATTAAGCTCCCTTCAAACGTTATCTTATTTCATTATGCGTAGTGGCGAGGAAGTAATGGAAGCTGCAAATCTTGGAGAACTGAAAAGGCTAAACCAGCTACAGGGGAATCTGTTAATAAGGCATCTCAGAAATGTAGCAGATGTAAGGGAAGCTCTGAATGTAGAACTCAAGAATAAGAAAAATTTAAGTGGCTTGTTTTTGGACTTGACTCGGGATGAGATAGGGCTGCAAGTGAACGATGATGATCTATTTGAAGCATTACAGGCACCTTAAGAGTTGAAATATTTACGCATAGTTTTGTTTATAGGAACCTCATTCTCCAGTTGGATAGTCACATTGATGAACCTTAAGGAGCTTGAAATTATGGACAGCAAATGTGAGCTTTTGCCTCCTTTGGGTAGATTGTCCGCTCTTGCAAAACTAACAATGAATATTAGAAGTGTGAGAAGTTTGGATGTTGGATTTCTAGGAATAGCTACAAGCAACAGCAACCCGATAAATAATCACGAGGGAGGAGCATCTTCAACTACAACATTTGCGAAGTTGAAAGAACTAATTTTATTCATGGTGCAGTTTCATGGTACAATTTGAAGTGTTCTACATTCCAAAATCTGGGTACTTCTTGTCCTTCCATCATTTCCAGACGATATGCTCCTCTGTCGGTTGTCTTGATCACCCGATATGGTCCTTCCCAGTTGCTTTCTAGCTTTCCTACGCCCACGTTCCCTTTTCCTATTTCCGCGTCTCTTAGCACCAGATCTACTACCTTGAAGTCTCTTGCTTGTACTCTTTTGTTGTAGTATCTGGCTGCTTGACTTCGATAAGCTTCCGCCTGGACGTTTGCCGCATGTCTCCTTCCTTCAAGTTGGCCCTTGGGTCGTCTCAGTTCTTCTTCATTTGTTTCTTCGTTTTAGAGAGTTGTTCTTATGGCCGGGATTCCAATTTCCACTAGGATGACCACTTCTACCCCGTATGTTAGGCGGAATGGTGTTTCTCCCGTTCCTTTTCTTGGTGTCGTTATATACGCCCAGACTATGCTGTTTAGCTCCTTCTCCCAATTGCCTTTTGCTTCGTCTAATCTCTTCTTCAGACCTTTACAGAGTGTTCTGTTTGTGACCTCTGTCATTCTATTAGTTTGACGGTGTGCCACCGATGTGAACTTCAGGTCTATTCCTAGGTTCTCGCAGAAACCCCTAAAGGTGGCGCTGTCGAATTGCTTCCTGTTGTCTGTTACAAAAGTCTTGGGTATGCCGAACCGGCACACCACTTCTCTCCAAAAAAATTCCTCCGCTTTGGCCGCGGTTATCATGAAATTGCTTCTACTTCTACCCATTTAGTAGAGTGATCGATCACCACAAAGATATACTTCTTCTAATTCTTTTTCGGTGGGAATGGCCCGAGGATGTCTATCCCCCACTTAGTTTCCTGGGCCGAAATGTGCGACCTGTGTCCATGCTTTTGGCATTTATCGCACTTCTTGACCAGCTCCTTTGAGTGTGCCTCCATGGTCGGCCAATAATATCCTTGCAAGGATGCTTTTCTCACCAGGGTTGTTGGCCCCTCGTGTGCCCCGCATATTCCGTCGTGTAGTTCGCTCAAGATGTACTGCCCTTTCCTCCATGATACGCATCTGCACCATGGGTGACTTACAACCGTTCGATATAGTTGGTAGATTGTGTATCGGGTGGTCGTTCTTCTTATCTTTTCTGCCTCTCCTCTGTCCTCGGGGGTCTTTCCCTCCTCTAAGTATCTCCAGATAGGCTCCATCCATTCATCTATCTCTTGTATGGGGTAACTTGCTAGTGTGTCGATGGTTGGCGATGATATTTCCTCTTTGAATTCCATCTGTTGAAATTTATCGCTTTTCTCCGAGGCTACTTTTGCTATTACGTCCGCTTCTACGTTTTCTTCCCTTCCTATCTTTTTTAGCCATTGTCCTCCCCGCTTCTCAATTTCTTTTCGGAGTTATTTTTCTCTTTTGTGGTACTTTTTTAGGTTTTCTTTCTTTGTGGAAAACGTTCCGTCTATTTGTCCGACAAGCTATTGCGAGTCGCAGTGGATCTTCAAGCTCTCGGTTTTTACTTCGACTGCTAGTGCTAGCCCTGCTACCAGTGCTTCATATTCTGCCACGTTATTCGTTGCTTTGAAGCTTAAATGGACTCCTTATTCGATTTGCACTTTATGTGGGCCTTTGAGGATGACTCCCGCTACTGCCCCCTTTTCATTCTTTGCTTCGTCGACGTAGAGTTCCCACTGTTCTTTTACCTCCGGTTCTACTACGGAACATACGGTTAACTCCGCTACAAAGTCGGCTAATGCTTGAGCTTTCATTGCTTGTCTGGGTTCATAATTGATGACATGTTCTCCTAGTTGTATTGGCCATTTGATCATTCTTCCCGAGAGTTCCGGTTTCTGGAGCGCTTGTATTAGAGGTTGATCAGTCCGCACGACTACCGGTTGTGCTTGGAAGTTTGGCCTCAAATTCTTTGTCGTTGTCGTCAATGCTAGCGCCATCTTTTCAATTTCCGGGTACCTATGCTCTGCATCTTTTAACGTCCGACTGACATAATACACTAGTAGCTGTTGGTCTGCCTCCTCTCTTACCAAAACTGTTGTGGTTGCGTCTCTGCATATTGAAATGTACAGATAAAGGTTTTTGCATCTCTGGGTCGGCTTAGCAGTGGTGGTTTCTTTAGGAACTTTTTTAGGTCATCAAAGGCTTGGTCTCACTCTTCTCCCCATTTGAACGTCTTCGTTTTCAGCATGTTGTAGAACAGAAGGCATCTCTTTGCCGATGACGAGATAAACCGTCCTAGTGTCATTACTCTTCCATTAAGGATCTGCACCTCCCGTTACTCTTCCATTAAGGATCTGCACCTCTGGGTTCGCTTCCACTCGCCTTTGCGACACCATATATCCACGAAATTTCCATCCTTCCACTCTAAACATGCATTTTTCTAGATTCATCTTCATGTTGAATTTGTCGAGCACTTCCATCATCGTCCGTAGATCCTTCGGGTGGTCTTTTTCGCTTTTACTTTTCACAATCACATCATCGACGTACACCGCCATTGTCTTGCCGATCTGATCTTTAAACATGTGTTTCATCCGTCGCTGACATGTTGCCCCTGCATTTTTCAGTCCAAACGTCACCATCGTGTAACAGTAAGTTCCCTCGTTGGTGACAAAGCTTGTCTTTATTTGATCATCTTCTTTCATCAGAATTTGGTTATGGCCCTGCGCCATATCCGCCAGGCTGTACAGCACATATCTTGCGGTTGAGTCGACCAGTTGATCGATGTCGGGTAGGAGAAAGCAGTCCTTCGGGCAGACTTTGTTTAAGTCTGTGAAATTGACGAACATAAGGTGTCGTCTGTTTGCCTTCTTTAGGACCATGTTGCTCAGCCAATCTGGATATTGAACCTCCTTGATAAATCCCACCCCAAGCAGTTTTTCTACCTCTTCTATTATTATCTTATATCGCTCTTCAGAATGCCTTCGCTTCTTCTGTCGTATTGGCTTCATGGTTGTGTTGACGTTCATCTCGTGGCATGCTACCTCTAGATCTACTCCTTTGACCTTTGAGGCCTTCGTGTCGAATGTTCCTTGAAATTTGTGGAGCACGTTCTGAATCTCCGTTTTTGTCGATTTTCTCATACCGGTGCCCCATTTTTACGCTTTTCCTGGCATGAATTTCCCAAGGTTTCGTCTCACCGACCGATTCGGCTGTTGATTCCTCGCACGGTATTTCTAATATCTCGTCAATATGGAGCAGCTCGGCCATGGCTAAGAAGTGGCAGGTTTCCCCTTCTTCTAGACTTCCTTTAACCGTTATCGTTCCTCCTTCGGCGGGAATCATTATTCTCATGTTCCTCGTGTCAATGACTGCTCCTGACTCGTAGAGGAACGGCCGTCCCAATATAAGGTCATATGGGAGGTTCCTGTTTATGATCTGGAAAGGGAAGTAATCGTCCTCTCTTGTGCTCCCAAATCAATGAAACTCACCCGAATCTCCACTACTCCCATCGTCTGGAGTCTTCCGCCTCCTACTCCTTGTACGTCTCAAGATTTCCATTTACCCGGATCTGCTTCCACCCGTCGTCCGATAGGCCTTCGCTGTGATGACATTAGCACATGGTCCTGGATCTACTAATATTCTCCGGACCTCGCGCCCTCCTACTCTGTCTGTCACCACGGTTGGTCCTTACGGTTCGTCCAGTAAGAGATCCGGAACTACACTACATTTGACTACCGGCGAGGCAGTTCTTTTCCGCTTGTATCCTCTCATCGGGTCTTCGTCATTCGCGGCTCTCTTTCTCTTGGTAGTCGGGTTTCTTTCGGATGTGTCCATCTTAGCTTGGCTACAAGTATGGTTGTGGGTTTGCGTGGTGCTTGCCGCTCCCCGCTTCTATCACTAGAATTTGTTTTTGAGAACAGGTTCCTACAGACGGCGCCAAATGATAGATGTGGGGATATTACAAATAGAGTTTAGTACATAATCAGACTCTGGTAATACATTCGGTTTGATAATATATATGTTGGTGAGATGTCAAGGTGTCCGATCCTTGTAAGAGTTTAGGATCGATCTATTTATAGGCGAGCGTGTATCCCTTACTTTTCCAAGTCGATGTGGGTTTTCGTGAACCATGTGTTTTATAAACTTCAGTACCTAACTAGATTTAATAGATTTTAATTAAAAGGAATTAGTTACATTACCCCTTTCTTTAAGTAAGAGATAATGTGAAGATGTTGATCTTTAAGAACATCAAAAGCCAGTTCATTGATGCCGTTGTACAATGCTAGACAACATATTTTCATATACTTAGGAAGCTCATCAACTGCATCCATGTCCCATCTGAAATAATAGTGATTGAAACAATAATTAATTAGCAGGTAACCCGGTGCATTCTACAATGATATTAGATGACGGTCCGAAGGGTAGTCTTTTCTTTCTAAAATATATATAAAAAAATAAATATTTAATTGTAAAATCTACTAGTTTATAATTAGACAAGCTATATTAGCAATTCAAATCTCAAGTAATTTATTGAGGCATGAAATAATAGCGTGTGTATATATATAATAATGCGAAAAATGTATTAATCTAAGAATACAGAATGGAAACTTGTACATTTATATTTTTGAATTAATTTTAATTTGACATACAGTAGACACCATAATTTTAAAATAATTAAAAATTATGACTTGATAAAGATTGTTGCTTTGGATCCTTTATTAATGTTAAGTTTAAATAAAAATTAGAAACGGTGGTGCTTTGCCTTCTCTCTGGGCGAGAGCAAAAATTTCGCGAGCGGTAGTTCGGATTTTTCATTTCGAGCGTTGGAGACTATGATATTTGGCTTTTAGCCGGAAATCATCGTCTCTTATCTCGTTTATGTTTGTGTTGTTTTCTCAATAAATTGCTCCGTTTTTTGCAGATTTGTGTATTTTTGTTCGTTTTCTGTTTTTTTGTGTAGATCCTTGCCTCGTTCAAGACTTTTTTTGTTAGGTTTTCTAGGTTTATAACGCCGCGGAATTTCAAAATTTTTGTTAAAAATCCAAAACAAGATCCATGTAATTCGAATAGACAGACTTATTGCATAATTAAAACTTACTCGAATGTCGAATTCAAACAAAAATGTAGGAAGGAAGGAGGTGGTTCACTTTGGTGATACCTTACCTCGGATTAGAAACGCCTCCAAAAAAATGAGTTCTTTACAAGTATCCACACGAATAGACCTTTGTCAAAACGAGTGTTTCTGTGCTAGCACTATTGCTTCACAAAACAATTACGAATTTAGTGATTATGTCTTGTGTTTATTTCTAAAAACACACAGATTTAAAACCCTAGCCTTAAGAGTGTATTTACAGGAAAATAACACATAGAGGGTTTATTCAAAAAACGTGTTTTCCAATCAAATTTAAACACTAAGTTTTTTATGACTCTTTTGAGTTTATATTTATCAAAGACTCCTTTTTAATAATTACACACACACACACACACACACACACACACACACACACACACACACACACACACACACACACACACACACACACACACACACATATATATATATATATATATATATATATATATATATATATATATATTAATTATTAATATTACCTAAAACGATTCAGAGATTTTTACCTACCTTTTTTCAGTGACAGAGGGTCACAGGGACATATTGCTAGTTTTGAAAAGGGGAGATAGGTCGGTACACGAGTATACGACTGAGTTTGTGAGACTGAGTCGCTTTGCCCTGGATCTGCAGACTGAACAGCAGAGGGTGAACGACAAGTACGTGAAAGCTTTAGGCGCTGAGTTTGTGAGTCTTCTGACTGAGACGCGCAAGGATTTTATTGTTGTGGTGGATAGTGCTCGTCGGATGGAGAGTACTTTACTGCATTTTGGCAAGATGCCTGAAGCCAAGAAGGCAGGCGGTGTTGTTCAGAGTAGTGGGCAGCAGAGTAGTAGCAGCAGCTATCAGTCCAAGCCTTCCCAGTACAAGAGTAAGAAAGGGGGTGATCGGAGAGGATATCAGCCGTATTCCCACAGTTCTAGTTACAGTGGTGGTAGCCGTAGTTTTGGGCGTGGTAGCAGAGTAGCTTCCAGTGTTCCTTTTTGTCAGAACTGCAAGCGCATGCACTTTGGAGTTTGTACGGTAGCACTAGGTAGTTGCTATGCTTGTGGCCAACCGGGCCATTTTGCAAGAGAGTGTCCGGCATCTGGGCAGCAGGTGTCGTCGGCTAGTGTTGCTCAGCCGTCTTTTCAGCAGCAGAGGACTGCTTTTACTCCTTCGGCAGGATATTCTCAACCTGCCGCTTCGTTTGGTGGCCAGTGGGGGTGTAGTTCAGGAGGATGTGCTTTTGGTGGCCGTGGTAACGGTGGTAGAGGTTCGGGTAGTTTCAGTTCTGCTCAAGCACCGCAACAGGGACAGGGTCATGCTAGAGTGTTTGCTTTGACTCCTCAGGATGCTCGTGCATTAAACGCCATGGTGTAAGGTACAATCCCGATTTCTTTAGTAGATGTAGTGGTTTTATTTGATGCGGGTGCAACTCACTCTTTTGTTTCTTCGAGTTTTGCTGCTAAGTTGAGTGTGTCACCATCTAGGTTGCTAGAGCCCTTATCTGTATCTATATCTTTGTTTGATTTTGTTGTGGTGGATGTGGTCTATCCGTCTTGTCATGTGATTATTCATGATAGGGATCTTAGAGCCGATTTGATTGTACTTGACATGTTATCTTTTGATGTTATCTTGGGGATGGATTGGCTTTCACGCCATTTTGCTTCTATCGACTGTCGAGGGAAGTCGGTTGTGTTTGGGATTCTTTGTGATGTACCTTTTTCTCTCCAAGGGGAGAAGGCGGAGACACCTACGAATCTCATTTCGGCGATCAAGGTCAAGTGCATGATGGGCAAGGGTTGCCAGGATTTCTTAGCGGTGGTTTGTGACTTAGAGGCTGGCAGTGGTGACGTGCATAGTGTTTCGATAGTGAATGAGTTCACAGATGTGTTTCCAGAGGAGTTGCCTGGATTACCACCTGATCGTGACATTGAGTTCTGTATCGATTTTGCTCCTGGAACAACTCCTATTTCGATACCTCCGTATTAGATGGCTCCTGCAGAGCTGAAAGAGTTGAAAGAACAGTTACAAGAATTGCTGGATAGTGGTTTTATCAGACCGAGTACTTCTCCATGGGGTGCTCCTGTTTTGTTTGTCAAGAAGAAGGATGGTTCTTTTCGGTTTTGTATTGACTACAAGCAGCTGAACAAGGTTACTATCAAGAACAAATATCCTCTTACTCACATTGATGATTTGTTTGACCAGTTGCAAGGTACTAAGTGTTTTTCTAAAATTGACTTGAGATCCGGGTATCATCAACTTCGGATCTGAGACGTCGATGTGCCTAAGACTGCTTTCAGAATGCGTTATGGGCATTTCAAATTTTTGGTCCTGTCATTTGGGTTGACTAACGCACCAGCAGCATTTATGGATATGATGAATCGGGTTTTCAAGCCATTTCTGGATCAGTTCGTTATCGTGTTCATTGATGACATACTTATTTACTCTCGAAATTAAGAGGAGCATGCTTTTCACTTAAGGACGATACTCTCGAAGTGTGAATTCTGGTTGGATCAAGTTTTTTTATTAGGACACGTGGTGTCGAAAGATGGGATCAAGGTTGATCCAAAAAAGATTGAGGCGGTTATGGATTGGCAGAGGCCGAGGTCAGTTACCGAGATCATAAGTTTTCTTGGGTTAGCTGGCTATTATCGTCGGTTCGTGCAAGATTTCTCTAGAATATCTGCACCGTTGACTAAATTGACACAGAAGGGTGCTAAGGTTGAGTGGACTGACAAGTGTGAGGCGAGCTTTGAGAAGCTCAAAGAGATTTTAACTACATCTCCTGTGTTGGCTTTGCCATCTGGCATTGAGGAGTTCATTGTGTATTCTGATGCTTCTCGTATCGGTTTGGGTTGTGTGTTGATGCAGCATGGTAAGGTGATTGCCTATGCTTCTCGCCAGCTGAAGAAGCATGAGGTGAATTATCCTACCCATGATCTAGAATGAGCAGCTGTGGTTTTTGCTCTTAAGATTTGGAGGCACTTTTTGTACGATGCGACTTGCGAGATCTTTACTGATTATAAGAGTCTGAAGTACATTTTTTATCATCGTGAGTTGAATCTGAGGCAGCAGAGATGGTTGGAGTTACTGAAGGACTACGATTGCTCTATTCAGTACCATCCGGGTAAGGCTAATGTGGTAGCCGATGCGCTGAGTCGCAAATATTCGGGCAGTTTGGCCCACATTTATGAGGTTGGGCGGAGACCCATGGTTCGTGAGTGGTATAGTTTGTTAGCTTCGGGATACGGATTTCAGGTTTTGCAGAGAGGCTTTTTGTTGGCACAGTTGCAAGTGCAACCGATTTTGATTAATATGATCAAAGCTTTACAAGTTGAGGATCCACAATTTAAACGGATTATTGATGAGATTCACTTGGATGGGATTCTGAGTTTGTTCTGACAGATGGAGTTCTAAGGTACGGCTCTCGACTGTGTGTTCCGGATTCGGATGGTTTGAGAGACCAGATTCTGGAGGAAGCGCACATGTCAGCTTACAATGTTCATCCGGGTTCTACCAAGATGTATCATGATCTCAAGGGTACGTACTGGTGGAGCGGAATGAAAAAGGATGTTGCAGAGTTTGTGTCTAAGTGTTTGACTTGCGAGCAAGTAAAGTTGGAACATCAAAGACCGTTTGGATATCTACAGCCGCTACCTATTCCTGAGTGGAAATGGGAGCGTATCGTTATGGATTTGGTGATTGGTTTACCACGTACCCGACAGGGGTATGATTCGATTTGGGTGATTGTTGACCGTTTGACCAAGTCAGCTCACTTCTTACCGTTCAAGGTTACTTATCAAGCTTCGAAGTTGGCACAGTTGTACATCAATCAGATTGTTAGTCTCCATGGTGTACCAGTGTCGATAGTTTCGGACAGAGGTTCAATTTTCACCTCTCAGTTTTGGAAGGCCATGCAGGAATCTTTGGGTTCGAGACTGGATTTCAGTACTGCATTTCATCCTCAGACTGTCGGTCAGTCTGAGAGGACCATTCAGACTTTGGAGGACATGCCCAGGATGTGTGTTCTAGATTTTCAGGGTAGCTGGGATACTCATTTTCCTTTGATTGAGTTTTCCTACAACAACAGTTATCACGCTAGTATCGAGATGGCATCTTATGAGGCTTTGTATGGGCGCAAGTGTCGATCTCCTATCTCTTGGGAAGAGGTTGGCGAGCGTAAACTAGCTGGAGCTGAGATCATCCAGATTACCTATGAGAAGGTACCTTTGATCAAGCGTAGGCTTGAGATTGCTTTTAGTCGGCATAAGAGTTATGCTGATCTTAAGCGGAAGGATTTTGAGTTTCAGGTTGGCGACTATGTATTTCTTCAGGTTTCGCCTATGAAAGGCGTGAAGGAGATGTTAGCACCGATGTTTGTTGGTCCGTATGAGATCATAGAGAGAGTTGGATCAATTGCTTATCGTTTGGCGTTGCCGCCAGACATGTCTTTGGTGCATCCAGTGTTCCATATTTCGATGTTGCGGAAGTGCGTTTCTGATCCTTCTCAAGTGATTGTACCATAGAGTGTTGATATTGACCAAGAGCTGTCTTATGAGGAGCAGCCTATTGAGATTGTCGACACGCAGGTTCGCAAGTTGCGGAACAAGGAGATTCTGATGGTCAAGGTTCTGTGGCGAAATCACTCTGTAGAAGAGTGCACTTGGGAGACGGAGCCCGACATGAGGAACCGTTATCCTTTCCTCTTTCCTTGAGGTACATTGGATTTGTTGATTTCTTTTATGTTATGTTAGTACTTTGGGATATGTGTTTATTTTATGTGCTACTTTGGTATTTGATACTTTGGGCATTGCACTATGTGCATTACTTTGGTGTGTTTATGTGAGTTGTTTCTTAGTTTCGTTGTTGTAAAATCGAGGACGATTTTGTTTTTAAATTGGGGAGAATGTAACACCCCGTATTTTACTGACTTGTTCCGTTAAGCCTAAACGGTACCTTGGATTCGTTTGAGTGGTTCGACCACTTAGATTCGCATTTCGAAGGTTCCAAATCTTTTAATATGTGTTTTAAGATGTATTAGGAGTAGTCTCGGAGTTTGGAACGTTTTCGATTTCAATTTCAAAATCTCAATATTTCATCGGAGGCACTAGCATTTCTTGGGCGTGATGGGAGGAGTGTCGCGGGCGCGACATGTTTCACGGGCGCGATATGGCTGTAGCGGGCGTGATGCGTACACTGTTCAGTTCGCTGATTTTCTATAAATACCACCTTATTTCGACCTAATCAGATTTCGCACTTTCTCTAAAACCTAAAACGGCATTAGCACTTCTTTTGATCATTCTCTATAATTCCTAGGCCTATTTTAATCAATTGTAAGTATTTCTAATTTTATCCTTAAGGTTTAATCATGGTTTTATCATTCGTAGGGGTTGTAGATTCATTAGCTATCGTTCTAATTGTTGTACGCTGATTCGAATCCATTTATACTGCTGGGTTTTCTTATTTGGTTCTTTCTATATCTATTCCAAGAGGTTAGTGGCTCTAAACCCTTATTATCATTTCTAGAGATTTCTAGTTGATGTGTTAATTCAATACTTGGGTGGCTTGATTGTATTTTCTGTGTTCCTATGATTTATAAATTCTGGAAATCTTGATTTGATGTTATATAAGTCTCTTTAATTTTATTGTACCTTTGGTGGTTTGAATTGGATGCTACCATTGATAGATTTATCAAATGGCTAAAGATTTTAGGTTATAAAACTGTTTTGATTGTTGTTTAAAAATCTGGAAATGTTTAAGATTAATATTAGTTTGTTAGATGCTTAACAATAATTTGGGTGGTTTGGATAGATTGTTTAAATAATTTAATGAATCAATTGGATTAAACCTTTGAGATAAAATTTTGTTTTGAAGTCAATCTAAAATCTGGAAATCCTTTTAAAAAGATCAAAAGGTTGTTTGTTAATGATTTACACATGGGATAAATCGAGGTAATTATCTAAGGATTAAACGTGTGTTGAATATGGTTTTAATTGGATTAAATCGCTGTTTTAAAGAACATATTTATATGGTTGGAAATTTGTAACATAAGTATGGGATTTATAAAGTAAAATGGTGTACTTTGGATGCTTTTTGGTTATTAACTTAAATTGCCAAGTGTTGTTATTTTGCCTTAGCTATGTAGCATACTTAGGGTGGTTTTGATCTTATTACTTAGGGCTGGAAACTTTGTTATAAAATGGTTTAAGCATATTAAAGGATGTTAGTTTATTTTAGGTAGTAGTTTGATTTTGATCAATCTAGATAAGGCATGTAAGGTTTGTATGGTTTGCTTTGTATTGGTTAAACTATGTCAGTTTCAAGTTGATACTTGAAAGATGTTTGAATCTTATTGATTCTATTTAAGGTGAGATATTAAGTGTACCTTGGTTGTTACTTGTCAAGTGTTGACAAGTTTATTTGGATTATTGTTTTTGATATTGTTTCGTGGCATTACTAAGTTAGGGTATGAGTTTTTATTTAAAATAACTTTAGTTTCATTTAAGGTTTGATTTAAGACTTTGGTTTTTTTAACTTTGGTTCATGGATTGGTCGGGTTAGACGTGGTCTCCCTACATGTTGTGTTGAGCTATATTGCAATAAGGCTAACACACTACTTTGGGGATTATAATTGTTTTGAAAAGACTATTTAAGTATTTAAGACTTCGGTTTCGTTTTCAAAGATAAGAACTCACCTAAGCTTAATTTGTCTAACTTTGTTATGCGATTGGAATGGATTACATTGGATACACATTAGTTGTACTTTGATTACCTTGGTTGATTATTTGGTTGTGTTTTGAAATTCTAGTCCTATTTGGAGTCTAGTATTCTTAGAGTTAGGGGTTGTTCGGATTTTAACTTGTATAATGTTTTAGACCCGTCGACTGCTCGTGCTTCGGAGTCTACGCAGGGTTAGATGTTTGCCAAGATTCACGTGGATAAGCAAGCTGTGAGTTTATAGTGTTATTTACCGCTTTATTAAGTACCGCAAGTTATTTTAATATATCAAATGTTTATGAAATGTTTTATAGATTATGGATCTGGATTGAAACGAGCTACTCGATAGGCTTGTATCGAGACTGCGTGCACCGGTAAGTACTTTGGGATTGGCTGACCAATGTCTGGCCTACTTCGGGAATCGATGAGGATTTGTTCCCATCTACTTTGGATAATACTTTGGGTTAAATACTTTAGGATTTCAATTCAATGTTGTTTTCCATAATCAAATATATATTAGTATAAAAGGATTTGTTTTAAGGGTTTTTAACTTAATAAATGTAAATAGCATTATGAACTCATCTCAGTATATCTGACCCAATTTTTCCAGGCTTGTGATTTTGAGAGCGTTGGTCATCTCCGATCTTTTGATTCCTCGGAGGTCTTTTTATGATGTTAGACTACTCAACTGTTTTACCTCTTAGACCGCAGTAGAACTAGTTGTCTCTATTACTATTATACTTTGGTTTGTCGTAGTGGTACGACTTTTATATTATCGTACCCTAGTATGTTACATTGGATTTTTTATATTGAGGCATGTTCCATAAGTTTCGAATTGCTATCAAGTAATTATATTAGAACTGTTGTATAAACTGCTAAACTTAGGTTGGAGTCTCGGTTGACCCCGAGCAGTGGTTTTCTTGCAGGGTTATTTGTATATAAGGTTATCCGCGAGGCTTGCTACAGGTTTCGGTACGACCATACCCATACCCTAGCGCCGGTCGCAATCCATGAAATTGGGTCGTGACAGAACCTAGGAATTTGGTACCCAGAAATGTGGACCCTAGGTTACTTGGCTACTCATATGCCGACTATACGGGTTGTCTATTAAACCATAAAGTACCTCACGGACTTGCCAATTTTTGGATCATATATAGTTTGATCTCATAAAGTAGCAAAAAACAAGTATTCGTGGCTTTGTCAACCGCGGAAGCCAAATATGTAGCGGTCGGATGTTGTTGTGCTCAAATCTTATGTATTAAGCAACAACTTGTAGATTATGGTCTTGGACTTAGTCACTTTCCCATCAAATGTCACAACACTAGTGCAATCAACCTATCCAAGAACCCTATTCAACACTCAATAAGTAAACACATAAATATCCGTCATCATTTTATTCGTGATCATGTGCAAAAAGGAGACGTTGTAGTTGAATTCATCGATATAACTAACCAATTTGCGGATATTTTTACCAAGCCTCTCAATGAAGATCGCATGAATTTTATCATTAGAGAGCTTGGTCTGCTTGATGGGAGCACATTATCTTGATTTCATGTTGATGTGTTTAATTGAATATTGTGTGTTTATTTTGATTCATGTTCGATGAAATGCTCAATTGAGTAATTTGATTGAACCAATATATAATAATGTATATCATATTTATTGATATTTATATATTTTGGTGTCTTTTGAAAATTAATGTTTCCTTACTTGTTGAAATTCAAGGTTTGGCTATGCATAAAACTCATTTTTTTTCATTTGTGTTATTTCAGCAATGCCGCGGGTGTGACGCTACATGTCACGGGAGCGACATTTATGCAGAAATTCAATATTTTTGATCTAACACAGTCGCGGGCGTGATACTCTTGTCACGGGTGCGACTTTCGTCTAATCAGCCTCCAACGGTTATATTTTGAAAGTCTTGGGCGTGACCTGAATGTCACAGGCACGACTGTTGCGTTTTTTTAAAAAATGTAGCCGTTTTCCACTTGGCAAGGCTCTCTTTTAATTTTTTTACCTTTTTTTGGCATTTTTTGGTTTTCGCTAGGCTATAAATACCCCCTTTGAGTTGCCAAACCTTCTCACAACCTTTTCTACTATTTGTCTCATTTTTTTATTTTAAAAAAAATTGCTTCTAGTTCATATATTCTTTACATTCTCATCCATACACATTCATCTACATCTTCACCCTTCACCTATGGCTTCCAAGAAACAAAAGAAGCAAACCTCAAGAGGAGGTTCATCTCGTCCCGCTCAAGCCTCATCGAATGATTGGCCCGGTTTGGATGTGGAAGAAATTACCACACGAGTTACGGCTTATCAAGGAAGGGACTTTGAGCCCAACCGTTTTCCAAATTTTCACAATATGGAGCATGATAATGTGGCGGATCAAATTTTGGGTTTGGTTAATGCTTTCTGGTAGCACAAGTTCCTTTTCGAGAATTATGAAGAGTCCTTTGATCCTATCACCATGCAATTTCTTTCCACCTTGAATGTGATCACCCGCCAAGGTGGAGAATTTGATTTTTTCGGGGTCACGTTCAAGATACATGGACAAGTTTACAAGTTAACAAGGGCGGAGTTCAACGATGCATTTGAGTTTGAAGATGGTCACAATTCCGATACTATGAGAGTTCAATTTGATTCTTAAGAGTTTTGGCGCTCCATAAGCACCGAAACCTCTCATGTGCAAAAGAACTCTTCCGCTAAGAGCATCAAGTCTTTACCGCTTTTTATTCTTCATCGCATCATTACCTACTCGATGAATGTGAGATATGAGGGAAATGAAAAGGTCTCCTTGACTTGAGTATTCTTAATTGTGTTACTAATGCTATCAAGATTTCTTGGGTAAGATTTTTTATGGAATACTTGAAGGATCTTTAGTGTCTTATTGCATAAAATAGAGAGCTTTATAATCATTTTTACCCTTTTGTAGTTTTTAATATAAACTGTGAATACTTAGCAATAATTGAATAAACAGAGCTTAAATGAAGTGAAAGCCAATCCGGATTGATTATATCAAGTTCAAGAAGAAGAATAATGGAGAATCAAGTCTAAGTACAAGCAATGTAGCCGTTAAATCAGTCTCTGAAAGATTAGATCGAAAAGCTGAAAATTCGGACATAGTTCCGTATTCTGAACATATCTGGAGCTACGAATATCCAAATCATATGATTCAACATGTCATGCAAAGATAAGGATAGATCTACAACTTTCACGACTAAACTAAGTCCAAATTCGGACTCTAACTTGCTCATATTCGGCCTCCAAGACAGCACCTGTACGAACAGAGAATCGTATCTGCCAGAGTCAATGGATTTGGGTGAAACAGCCTCTGAACCGGCCCGAAATCGGCCCACGACTTCAGGCCAGTCGAGGGCCCGTTCAGACCTCTGTAAATCTTATTTATTGACAAAAAATAAAGCTAGGCCGGTCCTCGACCGGTGCCAAGCTGGTGTAGGTATGAAATACTAAGAATTTGGCCATTTTGGAGGTTTCGGAAGTCTTGGTGAGCACTCATGGATTTTCCATATTGATATATCCTTGGATCATACTCAAGATGTGATATTCCTCTGCTTACACACAAAGAAATAACCTTTGTCAAACACTCCATCTCATAATGGAAATGAAATATGCAAGCGTTACTTCAATCAAGCTACACAAGGCATGAAATGGACCAAGCTTGGATCCCACTCAAGATTAGCTAAAGAAAGAAGATCCCCTATGGCTTGACTACCACTCCTCTTATACCTATAAATAGGACACATTTGTGTAGAGAAAGGGGACTCTGACTTTCACTCACACATACAATTGTGTAGACAATTTCTCTCAACCATTATTCTCTTTTTACTTCTTTTCTTATATGTTCTTGAGGTGTAACAATTTCATTGTCATTTTCAATATGACAATGGATTGTTAGACCTTTAAACTAGGATTAGGGATGTAGCCTAGTTAAAGGGGAATTCTTGATTATTTATTATTACATCTCATTAATGTTTTAAACAAGTTTTTTCTTTAATTCTCTTGTGATAATCATGAATATTAAGATTGATCACCTTAATGTTTTTATCCTAGAATTCATGTGAAAGACTTAGCGGTGAAGCATGTATTTTGATCTAGAGATTAAACACAATTTACTTAAGAATAGAAACATGTCTAAGGAATTGTGATGCCACTAATTGTTTTGCTTAATGGGTTTAATTAATTAACATGGTAATTGAGAAATATTCAGAATTAATTAAACACGAGTTTATGTCTCGAGAGAGAATAAACAAATTCTAGAAATAATTGTCATGAAAAAGCTTTTGAGATGTATTATTAAATATGATAGAATTTCCCCTCAATTATGGTGAACCCCGAAATCATAGTTGCTTTATATCTTGATAATTTATTAAAAATATTCTTTTACTTTTCATTATTTAATTAGTTATTTTCAAAACCAAATCAACTTAACAGAACGGTTACTTTACAAAAGTTAAATTAAATAACATTTTAAAGAGTTTGTTCCTTGTGGATTCGACCTCGGAATACTCCGAGTATTACTTCCTACATCTAATTTTGTGCACTTGCAGAAATACCTCGATCAAGTTTTTGGCGCCGTTGCCGGGGACGACGATTTTAAATTGTTATTTCTTTAATTTTTGTATTTTATTGCAAAAAAAAAAATCAAGCGTGAATTTTCTGGTAGTATATGCAACAGAGGCGTTCTAAGAACACCGACGATATCTAATTATTACCTTTGAACTGAGAAATAGAACGCTCTTGTAGAAAAAATCGATAATAAGGAAAAAAAGAAACCATGGCGGATCAAGTTATAAATGCGCCTGCCACACATCGACTGAGAGATATTCAAAGGCCAGTCGTGGTAAACAACCCTTCATGCATCCGGATCACGGATGAAGCTCAGAACTATGAGCTTAATACCATTCATCTCAACATATTACCACAATTTAATGGAACAATACTTGATGTTCCATTGGCTTTTATTAAAGAAATTTATAGTGTGGTAGAAATGTTTCCATTGAACAGGTTGACAGGAGGTGAATTAAAGAAAAGATGTTTTTCTTATTGCATGAAGATGAGTGCGAGGACATGGCTTTTGAACTTGCCTGAAGGGTCTTTCAATACGTGGCCAGATGTATATGATGCCTTCATCACGAATTATTATTCTCCACAGAAGACTCTTGACTTTCGCGGCAAAATAATAATTTCACTCAATTGGATGGTGAACCATTCCATGAGGCATGGGAGCGCTTCAAGATGCTTCTTGATCAATGTCCACATCATTTCTTTGATGAATTATTACTAACACAAATGTTCTTTGAAGGATTAACCATAAGTGGGCAAACATTGGTGGAAACGGCATTCGGAGGAAGTTATGGAAAAAAGACGGCGACCGAGATAAATAAAATTTATGAAAATGTCGCTCTAAATTCTCAACAAAGAGCGATTAAAGGGCGAAGGGTAGCCGTCCATGCAGTATCTTCACATCATGATATTGTGTCGGAAGTCGCAGAACTAACTAAGCAAGTGAAGATGTTGTTTAGTCAGAATCAGCAGTTGAAGGAGAGTTATGCAGTCTGCGGGATTCAAGGGCATGGTGAAAATTCTTGTAGGTATGCCAATAGAGTCCAATCAGAAGAAACCAATTTCATTGGTTATAATTAAAACAGATCGCCAAGGAGCAATCCGTACTCGAACACTTACAGTCCAGGGTGGCAAAATAATTCGAATATTATATGGAGAGATCCGAACAACGTTAAGCTGCAAGGACCATCTGAATTTCATCAAAACAGACCAGCACCTCCACCTCCACTACAAAAGAAGAAAACTTCTCTCGAAGAGATGATGGTTCAGTTTATGGCAAACAAAAATGGACATAACAATAAAATGGAGCAAAGGATTAGCCAGATTGAATAATCATTTCAATCTTCCATTTATAATGTGGAGCTTCAAGTGGGGAAATTGGCAAATAAGGTTGCTGAAAGAGAAAAGGGACAATTCCCTAGCCACACTGAGAAATCCAAAGGGGAGAGCTATGGCAATCTCTTTAACATGTGAGAACAAAGTGGATGAAGCATCAAAAGAAAAAAAGGCGGAAGAATCGGTTGTTTTAAATGAGAGAGCGAAAAACAAGGTGGTAGAAGAGAGCACTATAAAGAAACCTCCACCGACAATCAAGACATATGTGCCTCTAATTCCATATCCCCTCAGCGGCAGATGAAGAGGATAAACGAGTTGAATTTTCAAAAGCTTCTCAACATCTTCAAGAAAATTCAAATCAACATTCCTTTTACCGAGGCCTTGGCACAAATACCATCATATGTAAAGTTCTTGAAGGAGATCATTTCCCACAAGAACAAATTGGAGGAGTACGCAACAGTGGCCTTGACTGAGGAGTGCAGTGCAAGATTGCAAAGGAAATTACCTCCAAATCCCATGTGTTATTGGTCATATTGATGTTGCAAATTGCTTATGTGATTTAGGTGCAAGCATTAACTTAATGCCGCTATCCCTTGTAAGAAAACTGGGCATAACCGAGATGAAACCTACTACGGTTTCATTACAACTTGCGGACAGATCCATCAAACAACATCTTGGAATAGTAGAAGATTTGCTCGTAAAAGTTGGTAAAATATTTTTACCAGCTGATTTTTTAGTGCTTGATATGAATGATGAAGTGGATTTGTCTATTATTTTAGGAAGACCTTTCTTGACCACAGGAGGAGTATTGATTGATGTTAAAAGTGGTATGCTAACCTTTAAGGTGGGAGAAGAAAAAGAAGAATTTAACATTAGTACACACGTAAAGAAATCTGAAATTTTGGATTCTTGCTATAAAGTTGACATAATTGATGAAATTATGAATGAAACTCCTATAGAAGAATCAATCAAAGAACAACTTGAAGCATGTCTAACTCTGAATTTAGAAGAAAAAAATGAGGTAGGAGAAATCAATAATTTGGTTCCTAATCGAGAAGGTAATAAATTTTAAAAAACCAAAAACAAAAATAAATTCAAAGAATTTTGCAAGGAAAACCCAAAGATTAAGCCTTTAAGAAAAGTCTCGCCTAACGAAACACTAAAACCGCCTCTTACTTATTGAAAACGTGTGGTTTCAAGAGCTAAAAATATTCGTTCTGTGGTCAAGTCTGCTAACCTGAATTCTGCAGCGAAAGAAAAATTGTTAGAAATTGACAAAAATCAAAGGAACGCGTTTCTAGTCAATAATCAAAGGGAAAAATATTAATGCAAAAGTGACCAACTAGAAGACGTAAGTGTCTTGACCTTCGAGAAATGAAGGTGAGATGCGTCGAGTCACGACGTTAATCAAAACGCTTGTTAGGAGGCAACCTAAAATCACTAAGATAAGTTGTCTATTTAATTTTATTTTAATTTAGTTTTAGAACTTTATATCTATCAAAACAAAACAAAAATCCAAAAAAGAAATTGCATGTTTGAGGCCCTCAACCGGTCTTGACCCCGCCCTCGACTCTGGGCTGGTCGAGGACCGGTGTAGCTGCAAAAAGCAAACAGAGCCTGAGCCGGTGCTGACCCGGTCTTCGACTCTGAGTCGGCCCAGCGCCGGTGTATCTTTCTACGTGATGAAAATTCGACTCAAAACCAACTGCTCAAAAATTGACATTGTTGTGGAAGAAGAGATCGGCTAGTAGTTCCTTTGGTGGAATTCGCTGTCGTGTAAAAAGGAAAGATTTTTATTCTCCTTTCTTTTAGTTTTTCTCTTTCTTTTACATTGAGAACAATGTGTTGCTTAAAGTGTGGGGTGGGTAGTAGTCGAACAAAAAACAAATATTGTTTTGAATAAATTATTCATTTTGAAGAAAAATTATTTAATAAAGTAAATTTGTAATCTGTATCTATTTGATTCAATTGTAAATTTGACCTTTTTATTAGATAGTTGACTTGTAATTTTTAATAAAGGGCAATTAAAAGAAAAACTTCTTAAACACGGTTTTACTTAATTATCTTGTAAGGTACCAAATTTTTAGTAAAGCCACATATAACTTGTTGAATCATTCACTTAACCAAATTGGAGAGATTTTAGGCCTAAAAGCATATTTTTCACTCTTCAATTATTCTTGAGTGATCTAATTGTAAAGACTGTTTTTGAGAACTTACTCTAACATACAACTTGAGACTTGTTGATAAATTATAGCATAGAGATGATATGGGCAATTAGAATTAACCAAAATTTTCCTTTCTTTCAACCCTCCAAAAAAAATCACCATTAGATAAACCAACTTTGAGCCTAAATTTTTTTTGTTATACACACCAATTAACTCATTTCCGTTTTTAATATCATTCTTTGACTACCCTTTTAAAGTTAAAATGACTGTTTATTAAAAGTTATTTTCACCATTAATCTTTGCTGTTGAAAAATAAAATGACCAATTTAATAAAAATTCCGAAAAAATAAGAATATAAAAGAAGAAATGAAAAAAAAAACTGTTGATGAGAAAGAACGAAAAATAAAATTCGAAGCAATAAATTTAAAGCAAAACTATTTGCTTTGAAAATACATTTCGGAATAATATGAGCATTTTAATATAGCATAAATCATGAAAATGGTGAAACTAAAAAGAAAAAAAATAAACAGTCAATTTTTAACTTTAATTAATTAAATCTTTTCTAGCCTTTTTATCCTACCATGAATAAAAGTCTCATTGATTTGTGTTTTAATTTATCAAAATAGTGAATTTTTGTATTTTAGGAAGCTTGTGGTAAAACTTATTTACAATTCAGTTGAGTGAAATTTATACCCTAAACACTTGTATGCTTAAGAGAGACATCTTGTGAGTGTAATGATTCAATTTGTTGTATGTGGTTAAACTAAAACTTTTGTACATTTTTGATAATTAATTTTGACTTGTGTTGTAATTAGCAAAAAATTTAATTGTCATTGAAAAGTTTTGCAAGTCAATTATTTAATTTAAAGGGAAGATTGAAAATTGATGATTAGTGTATAGAGTAATTGTTATTTACTTTTTGAATTGATTTTGCTTGAGGAAAAGCAATTATTCAAGTGTGGGGTAGTTAGATAAGCCTCTATTTTACGTCAATTTCATGTCATTTGTATAATGTATTTTAGTTTCTTATTGCGTAAAATAGAGAGCTTTATAATCATTTTTACCCTTTTGTAGTTTTTAATAGGGTTAAATGCAAATTAATACACCAACTTTGACCTAATTTGCAATTACAACATAAACTTTGAAACTTGGCAATGTTAGTAACCAACTTTACACTTTTGGCAAATCGATACATCAAACTCAAAAAACACTAACGTGGACATTGTTATAAACCGCCATTTGTCGTTTTATGATTGGTCGGTGTACCAATTTACCAAGAAATGAAAGTTGATTACCGACATTGCCAAGTTTAAAAGTTTATGTTGTAATTCCAAATTAGGTCAATGTTGATGTATGAATTTGCATTTAACCCTTTTTAATATAAACTCTGAATACTTAGCATTTTGAATAAACAAAGATTTAATGAAGTGAAAGCGAAGCCGGATTGATTCTATCAAGATCAAGAAGAAGAATAATGGAGAATCAAGTCTAAGTACTAGCAATGTAGCCGCTAAATTAGTCTCTGAAAGTTTAGATCGAAAAGCTAAAAATTCGGACATAGTTCTGTATTCTGATCATATCTGGAGCTAGGAATATCCAAATTATATGATTCAACTTATCATGCAAAGATAAGAGATAGATCTACAACTTTCATGAAAAAATAAGTTCAAATTCGGACTCTAAACGGCTGATAATCGGCCTCCAAGATGGAACCTGTACAAACAAAGAATCGAATCAGATGGATTTGGGTGAAACAGCGCCTGAACCGGCCCGGAACCGGCCCACGACTTCAGGCCGGCCCAGGGCCAGTTCAGACCTCTGGAAATCTTAATTTTTGCCGAAAAATAAAACGAGGACGGTCCTCGACCAGTGCCAAGCTGGCGTAGGTACGGAATACGAAGAATTTGGCCGTTTTGGAGGTTTCAGAAGTCTTGGTGAGCACTCATGGATCTTCCATATTTATATACCCTTGGATCATACTCAGGATGTGATTTTCCTTGGCTTACACACAAAGAAACAAGCTTTGTCAAACACTCCATCTCATTATGGAAATGAAATATGCAAGCTTTACCTTCAATCAAGCTACACAAGGCAAGAAATGGACCAAGGTTGGATACCACTCAAGATTAGCTAAGGAAAGAAGATCTCCTATGACTTGACTACCACTCCTCTTATGCCTATTAATAGGAAACATTTGTGTAGAGAAAGGGGACTCTGATACTCACACATACAATTGTGTAGAAAATTTCTCTCAACCATTATTCCATTTTCACTTCTTTTCTTATATGTTCTTGAGGTGTAACAATTTCATTGTCATTTTAAATATAACAATGGATTTCCAGACCTTTAAACTAGGATTGGGGATGTAGCCTAGTTAGAGGGGATTCCACAAGGGACGAACTCTAAATTATTTATAATTACATCTCATTTATGTTTTAAACAAGGTTTTTCTTTAATTCTCTTGTGATGATCATGAATATTAAGATTCATCACCTTAATGTTTTTATCCTAGAATTCATGTGAAGGACTTAGCGGTGAAGCATGAATTTTGATCTAGAGATTAAACACAATTTACTTAAGAATAGAGATATGTCTAAGGAATTGTGATGGCGCTAATTGTTTTGCTGAATGAGTTTAATTAATTAACAAGGTAATTGAGAAATATCCAGAATTAATTAAACACAAGTTTATTTCTCGAGAGAGAATAAACATATTCTAGAAATAATTGTCATGAAAAAGCTTTTGAGATGTATTATTAATTATGATAGAATTTCCCCTCAACTATGGTGAACCCCGAAATCCTAGTTGCTTTTAATCTTGATAATTTATTAAAAATATTCTTTTACTTTTCATTATTTAATTAGTTGTTTTCAAAATCAAATCAACTTAGCAGAACAGTTACTTTACTAAAGTTAAATTAAATAACATTTTAAAGAGTTCGTCCCTTGTGGATTCGACCTCGGAATACTCCGAGTATTACTTGCTACAGTTATTCTTTGCACTTGCAGAATTATCCCGATTACTCGTTTATCTTGGTGATGGTGAAGCAAGCGGGTGCTTGGACTCCGCTCCTCCGAGATTTTTAAGAGAAAGTTTTTGCTTGGAATGCGGCTCCTCTTCATTTGGCTTACTTCACCGAAAAGGTTGGTGCGATTCGAATAACTCCCAACCATCTTCATTATATGTTTGGTGAAAACTTGAGGCGTGTTGAAGTCCAATCTTTGGCTAGGAAAAGGCTTCGAAGAGTTGATGTAATAACCCAAAAATTCTAAAATAAGAAAATCGTGCCACGAGTCCTAAAGTTTTGTAATTTGGACCAAGTAGGTCGGAAATGAAAACCGACATGAGAATTTTTAAAACTATGTTGGGAAATAATAATAACTCAAAACAGAAATTATTAATATTAATAATAATTAAGGACTTGTCGGAAAAAGGATTTCCGAAATCATTTTGATAATTAAGTACGTCGGTTTAGTAAGTGAGTTAAAATGGATTTTTAACTTACTAAAAGAGATAAGGAGGCATAAGTGAGAGGCTTATTATGACTTTTATCTAACCTATATCATTAAGATAGAAAACAAAAGAAATAAGAAAGAAGAGAAAAGAAGCAAAACCCCTTACCTTCTGCATCTCCACGCTAAACTCACCCTTCATCACCATAGCCTAAGATTTTCTTCACCAAACATCATCTTTTTGGAGGAAAAATCATCACAAGGCAAAGGTAATGGACTTACCTCTATTAATTTAAAGTTTTCTTGATGAGCTATGGAGTTTTGATGATTGAAAGAAGTTAGGCTGTTGTGTTGATTTCATGATTTTGGATTGCCATGGATTACATGAAGTTTGTGTTGAGTTCTAGTGTGGTTTGGATGAATAATTGGGTATGAAATGCTAAGATGTGTGATAAGCCGCTATTTTACGTCATTTTCATGTCATTTGTATAATGTATTTTAGTTCCTTATTGCGTAAAATAGAGAGCTTTATAATCATTTTTACCATTTTGTAGTTTTAAGTATAAATTGTGAATACTTAGTACTTTTGGAGTATAATTGAATAAACAGAGTTTAAATGAAATGAAAGTCAAGCCGGATTGATTCTATCAAGTCCAAAAAGAAGAATAATGGAGAATCAAGTATAAGTACAAGCAATGTAGTTGCTAAATCAGTCTATGAATGTTTAGATTGAAAAGCTGAAAATTCGGACATAGTTTTGTATTCTAATTATATATGGAGCTATAAATATCCAAATCATATGATTCAACCTGTCATGAAAAGATAAGAGATAGATCTACAACTTTTATACAAAACTGAAGTCCAAATTCAGACTCTAACCGGCTCAAACGCGGCCTCCAAGACGGAACACTTGCGAACCAAGAATGGAATCGGCCCAAGTGTACGGATTTGGGTGAAACAGCTCCTAAACCGGCCCGGAACCGGTCCACGAGTTCAGGCCGGCCCTAGGCACTTTCAGACCTCTAGAAATCTCACTTTTTGCCGAAAAAAGAAGCTAGGCCGGTCCTCGACCGCTGCCAAACCGACATATGTACGGAATACGAAGAATTCGACCGTTTTGGAAGGTTTTGGAAGTCTTGGTGAGAACTCATGGATCTTCCATATTGATCTACCTTTGGATCACACTCAAGATGTTATTTTCCTTGGCTTACACACAAAGAAATGAGCTTGACTTCAATCATTCTCATTATGAAAATGAGATATGCAACCTTGACTTCAAGCTCAATATGGAAAGGAAAGAGAGACTTGATCACCACTCAAACTCTCTATGAAAAGTAGAGATATCGCACTTGATCATCACTCAAGATTAGATATGGAAATAAGATCTCCTATGGCATGACTACCACTCCTCTTATGCCTATAAATAGGACACATTTGTGTAGAGAAAAATGGACTCATATTCACTCCCATATTCGCTCACACATACAATTGTGTGGACAATTATTCTCTTTTCACTTCTTTTCTTACATGTCCTTGAGGTGTAACAATTTCATTGTTATTTTCAATATAACAATGGATTACTAAACCTTAAACTAGGATTAGGGATGTAGCCTAGTTAGAGGGGAATTCTTGATTATTTATTATTACATCTCATTAAAGTTTTAAACAATGTTTTTCTTTAATCTTCTTGCGATAATCATGAATATTAAGATTGACCACCTTAATATTTTTATCCTAGAATTCATGTGAAGTACTTAACCGTGAAGCATGAATTCGGATTTAGAGATTAAACATAATTTACTTAGAATAGGAATATGTCTAAGGAATTGTGATGGCGTTAATTATTTTGCTTAATGGGTTTAATTAATTAACATGGTTATCAGAAAATATGTAGAATTAATTAAACACACATTTGTATCTTGGAAGAGAACAAATATATTTTAGAAATAATTGTCATGAAAAAGCTTTTGAGATGTATTATTAATTATGATAGAATTTCCCCTCAACTATGGTGAACCCTGAAATCATAGTTGCTTTAAATCTTGATATTTTACCAAAATTATTAGTTTACTTTTCTTTATTTAATTATTTGTTTTCAAAAACAAATCAACTTAACAGAACGGTTACTTTACAAAAGTTAAATTAAATAATATTTTAAAGAGTTCGTCCCTTGTGGATTCGACCTCGGAATACTACGAGTATTACTTGCTACAATTGATTCTATGCACTTGCAGAATTAGCCGATCAATGTGGTTCGGCCATAGACTAGAGTTTTGATTAAGCTTGATTGCTATGGCTTAGACATTAGTTTGATGATGCTAGAGCTGAATATGAATGGATTAGAGTTAAGTTTGATTGAATGAAAGTTTGACGTTTTGTTGGAAATATTGCGCTGCAGAACAAGGATATTTCGAGGGCAATATCACGAGCTATGCAGCTCTGAATTAAGTTCCTTTTGTTTTTACAGAAACTTAAGGGTGTTGGCTAAGAATGTCTAGGTATTAGTTTATGCAGATTTGGACTCTATGTTTTCCAAACAGAGCAGAACATTTTGTCGAGCGTAACAGTTCTGCAATTGTGGACAGCCCAAGTAATTAACTTACGGGAGAGTTTCTGATACCTTCAGGTGCTAGATGTAGTCTGCGACCTAAACGAAAGTCGAAGATGACATTCTGAAATTTAAGAATGTCGGTTTTGTTTAGAGGTCGCACTATTTTACAGCTAACAACCGTAAGCGATTACGAGATCGATTATACGACAAAATAAAATGTGTTTCAAAAGATAGTTTGAAACTTAAACATAGACTTGGTTATCTGATTAATGAGTCAAATAAAAGTATGAACTTAGGTTTAAGGTAATAAACCTAATAAATATAAAAATAGATATAAATCATATACCAACACGTATGTAAGAACGTATCGGGGTTAGACGCGATGATATGAAGAATTTTGGTGTATAGGTGCATTCTCGAGTCTACGTGCTTATTGAGTTAGATATTAACTTGATATCTATTTTATACTTTTGCTAGGTACGACAAGTCAGCCTACTAGCAGATAAGGAGCTCAGGGAGCTTACGCTATCAAATATCGAAAATTTTGGAAATAGCAAGCAGTGAGTTTTGTTATTTGGAATGTTTACATTTGCAGTATTTGCATGAATTGCTTAAGCATTGTTTAGTGTCAAAATGTATTGTATAAAGTGCATACATCATGGTTTTTAAACCAGTATAGAACCGATGAAACAAACTACCTATTGGGTGTTAATAGGCTTTGTGATCACCAGCGTCATTACGGTTTAGACGTTTATAGTTGTTCAAATAGATTGGAATGTATATGAAAAATGTTTTGTCTGAGCCGTTTGTTTGCATGATTCGTTTGAGCCAGCTTTTTGTATAATTTGTTTGTATGAAGGAGGATATAAATATGATAGACCGTAGGTTGAGCTCGATGGATTTATCTCGGGGCCTGGGCCTAGGTCTAGTGGGTGAACTCGATGAATTATCTCGAGGCCCACAACTTGTGATCAAGAGACGGTACGTTGGGAGTTGTACCACCTGGATGATAGGATTTGAGGTAAGTAAACGTATAGAAAGCACATCCTACGATTAAGACTAGGGTTTGATATGGAATGCTTATACATGGATGCATATGATTGAATGTCTTAAATGAATACTCTTACGTAAACTAACGAATTCACTAAGTTTCGACTGACCTCCCAACAGTGTTTGGTGCAGGTGTCTAGTTTTGGCAAGCCAGACTTCTATTCTTGTTCCAGAAGTCTGAAGTATGTACTGGATCAGTAGTGTTGTAGTAGGGTCAAGTCCTAGTCTGTATGGATGCTTGTAAAACGGTTTTCATATATGCAAACTCTGATATGTATGTTTGTTTGAATTCCGCTTTTAAAATAGTTTGCTTTGTTTTGGAACGGGCTGTGCTAAGATGTAAAATATCGCACGGTAAGACCCAGGTTCCTTTGAAACGATTTCATGTTTTGAAATAGACGTTTGTATACGTCAAGTTGTGTAAGCTTTTACGAAAACGTTTTATGTATGAAAAGCGTTTATATGATTGGATTTGCATATGATTGTATGAGTTCCTTTCTCGCATTGTGTTTGTGAGAAATTCATATGTGTTTTTAAGGATTGCTACGGGTTTTGGAACTACCATTCCCATTCCCTAGCGTGGGTCGCGACTCGTAATTTTTGGTCGTGACAAAGTTGGTAGACCAATGTTTAGATTCATAGCCATTGCTCGTATATGATTGATGGTTGTTTGAACCTAGATTTGACGTTGTCACTAGGTTAAGCTAGAAATCACTGCACCTATAGGACTTGAGTCAGGTCATTGATAAGTTCTCATTGTTTTGCAAACTCTTAACTCTCCTCGATAGGATGCAAGTCTGCTATGTGTATATGATCGTTTATGTGTGAGTATTGTTTGTTCTTTTCAGAATACGTGTATACGATGAAGACACGCATTTCATTATAAATAGGATATGCATATGTAAGATACATTTGAAGAATTGATTTGTAAGAATGGACTCTCACCATGAGTTGTTATGGTTTTAGCTTGTCTGGTCAAGATAAAGCTTAACCACATATGGTGGTAATTATAGGTGAAGTACCTCGAGTTATTCTAGGATATTTTCTTGAAAGTTCAAGAAATATTCCTGATACCCGATAAGGGTAGTCATTAATGTGAATCACTTGGAGATTCAATGAATGGTATAAGGACGGAGGAAAGTTTTGATCGACTTAAGGGATGCTTAAACTCGTTGGTAGAGGCTTCTTTTCAGTAGAAGCCTATGCCATGGAATCTCTTTGAACGACCGAAAAGATATCCAATATAATGAAGGAAAGAAGTGCAGAGACCAGTTGGGAAATCTTGAACCAAGTACGCGGTTCAACCCTGAGGCAGCAACCAAGGGTAGCCCCAGGCGAGTCAGAGGTCGTCTATCAAGAATAGTGATCCGAGAACAGGGCGAATCTAGTCGAGCGTCTCCAGGTAAGATGTATATGTTTTATGCTAATACATTGTTTACGGTAGCTATGGTTTGACCGATAAGGAAAACCATTATAGTATAGACGCCTCATATGAACGATATATTGCTATAATATAGAGGATGCACTAGGAAAACTGAGAACCTAGATGCATAACATAAGGTATCCTCTAGGAAGAAATCAAAACCTAGAGAACATACATTGAACACACATTAAAAGAGTTCTACATACTCTACAAAATGTCCAATATGCCCAAATATTCTAACCTATGCCCTTAACATAGCTTATTATTTTTAGTATATGATAAGAAGATAAAGAACAATAATAAAGAAAGGTTAAAAGTCACAGAGGTTCCGGTCTGAGTTAACTTATGGTATTTACAAAAAAAATAAAGATTTGAAATTTCTTTTGAAAGTATAATTGTGCGCATATCTCGCATCTAGTATGCCATAGGGAACATGAAATGCATGATTTAAAGTACATTACAGAATCATCACATATGTATAAGCATATTGATTTCAAACCATGCCTTATACAATTGCTGATACGAGCAATAAACGGAATTTGAAATAGCAACTCTTTAGTGATGAGTGGTGTCATCACTTTTATGCGCAATTATACGAAAATTTTGAAATTGTATTTGATTGGAAAGAAACGTATTTGAAATACCTGGGCAAAGAAAAAGAAAGATTGTTTTGAAATGTAAGAAAACCATATGGAAATTCCTGTGACATCAATAATGAAATCGTAACAAAGATAAATAATAAATGAAAGTAGTGTATAGAGATAGATTGATAGTAAACATAGGGTCGTACCTTATAGGTAGAACCTATGAAGGTAACGATCATATAAGGCAAGTAAGACACCTTAAGAGTAAGAGGTGCAGTGATGATCAAAGACACCGGTAGTGGTATATGATCAAAAACATTGATACCAAGGTGTATGATCGATGCAGATAGCCATCACGATGATGAAATCTCGTGATATATGAATAAGTAAGTCCTAGGAAGGACATAAGTTAAGATTGATAACACTTAGAAGAAACGAGCGAATAAACAGTCAATAAGGCTAGTAAACCTGAGAAACATCAAAGGATGAAATGAGATAGAAAGAAGAGACTCAACAAAGGAGTTGAGTTACAACACAAGGATGTTGTCGGAATGATTAAGGTAAGGAGTAGAGCTTGAAGAAACCCATAGGCGGGCATTAAAGTATAAGAAAGTGTAGGAATCAAATGGCATTAAAGGATACTTATAAGCGGTAAAGTACTTCGAACGTTATGCCTATAGTAAGGCACTTAAGTACAAGAAAGTATACGAAATAAAAAGTGGATGAAGGATACAAGGAGATCGACTAGGATATTTGATATAGAGGTCTAAATGACCTAAGTATAAGGGGTAGTACTCGACAAAGGTAGTCGAGGAAAGAAAGTAAAGATGTTACTTGGAAGTAATAGGAAGATAATAAGGACCGATTTATATGTAGTCATAGACACATGAAGCCCAAGAGGGAAAGAGTTGGCACGAGTATAAGGCCAACCTACTGATGGATGAGATGTCAATAAAAGTGTGGTACATAGATGTACACATAACCAAGCACGTCGGCAAGTTCGAAAAGAACAACTCTCAACCTTATGTTAAGGATAAGGTTGGAGATATTGGGACAAGAAGTAAGGTATGGTCAGAAAACGTAGTAGGACTAGGAGTGAACAAAGAGATGTTCAAAGATAATAAGAAAGTAAGGGTTTAAGTTGGTATCCGTAGATAACGAATAAAGACCAAAGAGTATCAAAGCTAAGAAATAGAAGAATATAAGCCTATAAAGCCAAGAAGTTAGTAGCCGACGCGATAACAATAATTATCTCACCAATCGTCACACCGCCGATACGAGAATCATATATGGAACAGCTATGCGTGAACCAAGACGGTTCACCAAGAGTTTAGCTAGGATAAGACTAACAAGTATCAACGCACAAGTAATAGTGATATAAAGGAGCGTAGGATAAGACTAACAATCTTTAAAGATGTTAGCAATGATTGTAAGGTGAATCAAGGGATGGATAGCAAAGACAATTATCCAAGACACAAGCAATGAAAGATAAGAGAAATGCCTAAAGAAGGCATAGTCCCAGTTGGACACAAGAAGGACAAGTATTCCCATGGAATGACGGTCTGTACCAGATGGTGAACGGTATGAGTAGGAGTTGAAAGTCGGAATTAGATTTTTTTCCTATGAATCAATTACCGGTGATAGAAGTTGAAACTTGTATAAGATAACTATAGACGATCGAAGTAAATATGCATGAAGGATATGCATATTAGTTGATTAAGTAAGTGGAAAAGGTTTGAATTCGAGGACGAATTCATTATAAGGTGGGGTGAATGTAATAACCCAAAAATTCTAAAATAAGAAAATCGTGCCACGAGTCCTAAAGTTTCGTAATTTGGACCAAGTAGGTCGGAAATGGACACCGAGATGAGAATTTTAAAAAATATGTTGGGAAATAATAATAGTTCAAAATGGGAATTATTATTATTAATAATAATTAAGGACTTAAGATATGTTGGGAAATAATAATGTATGTTTATTTGGATTCTGCTTTTAAAACCATTTGCTTTGTTTTGGAACGGGTTGTGCTAGGATGTAAGATATCACATGGTAAGACCCAAGTTCCAATGAAACATTTTCATGTTTTGAAATAGACGTTTGTATACGTCAAGTTGCGTAAACTTTTACTAAAATGTTTTATGTATGAAAAGTGTTTGTATGATTGGATATGCATATGAAATTATGAGCTTCTTTCTCACATTCTGTTTGCGAGAAATTCATATGTGTTTTTAAGGCTTGCTACGGGTTTTGGAACTACCATTCCCATTCTAGCGCTGGTCGCTGCTCGTAATTTTAGGTCGTGAAAGTTGATCCCGCGGGTCCGGCTCAACTTGAAGAAGAGGTTCAAGCGGCTACGGATCAAAAACAAGAGCAAATTCCTCCTCCTCTTCCGGCTTTTGATCCTCAATATGCTCCTCCTCCCGGGTTAAGCACGGATCAAATGTTATGCCTTATTTATGGGAGAATGAATCTTGTAAAGACTAATGTGGACAACCGCTTCACATCACTTGAAACTAGGTTTGGTCGGATGGAAACCGATCTCGGTTATTTGAGAAATCGAGTTGACTCTCGATGGGGCGCACCTTCTCCACCTTCAGTTCATGGTGGTGATGAAGAAGAACTTGTGGATGATACCGAAAGTGAAGACTTTTGATGACTACCCTTGCATTTCATTTATTTGCATTTTATTTTACGTCTTTCAATGAAAATCTTTTGCATTGTTTTTTAGCCAAAAATGCCTTGTGTTTCAACTTGTTGTGAAATACAAGTGTTGTGTTATTATTTGCCTTGTAGTGTTGTGTTTTTATTTCCCTTGTATTATCTTTATGTGCAATTAATCAATATTTCATTTTTTGTGCCTTTATATATATGCCTTGATATATTTGCCTTTGATATGCACTAATCCTTTTAGTTTTTGACAAAGGGGGATAAGTATTGCCTTTAATACTTTCACTTCTCTTAAAATTGCAAAATTTTCCCAAATACCTAAATTTTTAAAATTTTAATGCTTTATGTCTTTAATGTTAATTTATATCTCTAGTGCAAAAAGTAAGGGGGAGTCAAAGTCTAGTTGAACTCCCACAAACTGAGCAATTTATTTAAATTGATTATCAAAATCAAAAAGGGGGAGATTGTTGGACCAAGTCCTTTTGATATCTTTAATTTTGACTTTGACAATCAATTTAAGGGTTTCAATATTGTTTATTAGTATGTAGGAACCTATTAAAACCATCATGCAGTGATTCAGAGGTTTATAGCGACAATTGAGAATTTTAATTATTGACTTTCCAGGAGAAATGTCGCGCCCGCGACATTCTTGAGTCACGGGCGCGACATTTGAATAACGGGCTTGACTTAATAAAGTCACGGGCGCGACAAGGAAGAATCTTATAGACTTATCAAAGGGAAATTGTCTCGGTCGCGACCTGAACCTGTCACGGGCGCGACGCTTGTTACCATTGGTATTGCAACGATTTTTTTTCAAATCCCTCACTGGCTGCATGACACTTGGCAAAGGATGATTGGAGAACGATGGAACCGTTATATCACGGGCGCGACATTGATGTCACGGGCGCGATTATTCACTTTTCAGCAAAATGAAGTCTTCACTTGGAAGACTTAAAGAAGAGTTGTTGGGGTTATAAATACCCTACAACCACAACAGTTATGTGGTTAGACCCTCCAACATTAACAACAACTACAAGAATTCAATTATACTCTCCGTCTCTTATTAAATTGTGCATCATTAATTGATTGCTTTTCTTTGTTGTTGATAATCAATTTTAATTTACCATTAGTGTTTGTAGGTTTGTGATTAGCCTTAAAAAATCACTTTGTGAGTTTGTGTTGAGCTCTAGAAATTTGTTGTAATAGTTAGGAGTTAAGCTTAAAACACACATCAGTGAATTTATTACAAATCCAATCTTTAATTGAGTAGTGGAGTAAAATCGGTTTGTGATTCGAATCACTCTAAATTGCTTGTGTTCTTTCTTGTATCTCTCAAACTCCAAACCAAACACTAATCAATTTTTAATTTCTAAAAATAACCTTATGCACCTCCCTCTAATGTAGTATTTGAGATTTCAATAACATTAATATTTAAGAGTAAAGTACAACTCACAGATCGTTCTTCCTATATACGTTGATACGAAATTTTTAAAGTTCATATTCTGTCTTCTCCGAATGCTACAAATTCTTAAACTCCGATCCCCAAAATTTCAAAAACTTTAACCAAAGATTTCCGAGATAAGGATATTGACGAGAACGGCGAGAAAATTGGTCAAAGCATGACGAACCGAACGAGTCGTTTTTGATAGAATTTTGCATATGATATATATTTCGGTAAAATTTAAAATAATAAAAATGGTAAAGTCAAAGAGCACGTCGATAGCTTCAATTTGACATAAAGCACGTTGATTTTTCATGTCGGTATTGAGAAATATCGACGAAATAAGAAAACGTGTTTTAGATTTTTTTGATTTCTATTTATAGGCATGTCTCTTGCCAGGTGTCACCGTGCATGTGCGCCACGTGTCGCCGTGGATGTGCTCCATGTGTCTCAGTGCAAGTGCGCCATGTGTTGTTGTGCACGCGTGACACTTATCTACTCATATGCACGCCACATGTCCCCTAATTGCTATTTTCTTTATTCTTAATTTTTTACGTCCAAACTTCCGTATTTTGCCGTTTTAATTTCGTGGATTTTTCCGAAACTTTTAACTCTCCATTTAAAGATACATATTGATATATTAATTTAACCTATATTTCACCAAATGCTATTCTGCACGTGTATTTTACCCAATATGAATATTTATCCATTTATACATAATTATAACCCCAAACTTAATTATATCTCATTCTTAAATCATAATTTATTTATATTATTAACATATTCAATTTATTTTTATATCAAACACGACACATATTTCATCGGACATTAAACGATACATGTATCACACGTCAGATTCTTATGTCATAATAGTGAGGGATGTTACAGGCCTGGCCTATCGAGGATGCGTTTGAGCATCTCCACATCAATCACAAATAGATATGGCAAAATGGTGTTCCCCTGCCGAACTCCTCTCCTCAGATCAATCGGATCAACCAAGATACCATTTACCAACAAAGCTGTAATAGCAGAGGAAAGACAAACAAACATCCATTCTATTTATTTATCTAGAAAGTTCATACATCTCATGACCTCAAGTGAATACCCTTAATGAAAATCAAGTTTTAAAACGAGAAGTTTATCTTTCCTCCTGTTTACCAAATGAATTAATTCATTGGCAATCATAAAACACTCCAAGATTCTTCTACCTTTCAAAAAGGCATGTTGATTATCGGAGACTACTATATTGATTGACGACGCTAACTTCAGAGAAAGGGTCTTAGATAACAGCTTAAAAAATCATTAACTAGACTAATGGGTCTGTAGTCTTTGATATTTGTTGACCCTGCCACCTTTGTAACCAGAACCATAAAAGAAGTGTTTATACTTTTCGGTAAGGTTTTTTTATCTTCTGGTAGGTTCCCACTTTCCATGTAAATTATGATGTGCTCCATCCATTGATCTAGTGGATTGATCAGGAATGTTACTTTGGGGTTTTGGATGCTACTGAAATGTTGGACCGATGATGGTATGCCCGGTATTGTTTCTTTGGCTGCTCCTGCTTTGGCCAACATATCTGCTTCCTTGTTCTCTTCTCTAGGTATTTACTCTAGTTCCCGTTTTCCACCTTCCTCGGAAATATTTGCGAGCAGTTCCTTGACTCGGTCAACATATCTTTTCATTTCCGGATTGCTAACTTCGAAAAATCTGAGGACTCAGTTAACCACTAGTTGAGTATCGCTCTGAATTTTGATGCGCTCTGCCTTCAGTATTGTTTCCATTCTCAACCCTGCTATCAAAGCCTCGTATTATGTCGAGTTTTTGGTGCTTGAAAAATTTAGATTGACCGAGTGTTGCATTTTGATTGTATGCGGCCCTTTCAATATCATGCATGCCCCTGATCCGGTCATGTTTGATGCTCCATCTACTTGCAACACCCAACTGATCATACTCTCGTCTACTTCGGCAAGTTGATCATGTGTTGTTGTTTCAACCACAAAGTCTGCCAGGATATGAGCTTTCATTGTTGTTCTCGGTGCGTATCTGATGTCATATGATCCTATCATGACAGACCAATTGATTAGTCTTCCTGATGTTTCTGGTCTTCCTAGGGCTTTTTTTTCAGTGGTTGGTTTGTTCGAACTATCACCGTGTGAGCCTGAAGTACCTCTTAAGCTTTTCTACCGTTAACAGCAGTGCAAATGCAAATTTCTCGATTTTGCTATATCTGAGCTCGGGCCCCTTTAACACTTTGCTTGTGTAGTACACCGGTTTCTGGTCTCCTTCTTCTTCTTTTACGAGCACTGATACTATTGTCTCATTGGTGACACTCAGATACAAGTGTAGTATTCTCCTGCTTCGGGACTTGTGAACAAACAAACATCGAAACTAGTCGAGGTCTTCACGGAAGTTATAGGTGGGAATATGGAGTATACAAATGTAGAATTTGTTTCGGGTTTCGACTACTATACATGCTCTGTTTTGGAGCATGAAACAACAGCTGTAGAGGGCTGTTTTCCAACCTAAAAATAACAGTTTTGAGGAACCAACTTCAGGATAAATTCTCACCTTAGGACTATAATTTCAGTCTAGAACCTAAATAAAAGTTGTAGACGGGATTACGGACTATAAGGGTGTCAAGTTTGTTTGGTACTCGGGTTATTTTACGAGAACGTTTTAATAACCCGAAGTCGGCTAATTAGCCCGTTTTGGGAAAACTAGTTTTAATTAACGAAATGCAAACCCGTTAATTATTTGACTTACGAATTGACGTTTCGAGTTAGGATTAATGGTAAATCATGGAAAAGTGATATAAAAAATTAGTTATTGAACCAGCTCGATAACTAATTTATTTTAGCTGATTGGATAGGTAATAAATAACATTTGGACTAATGTTATTTAATAAACGGAATTATTAGTAAAAAGTAATCATTTAATTTCGGGATAGATACGATGTGGTAGAATTTAATTGTTATGTGATTTATAATCAATATGCCTTTAGATTAGAATACGTTCTAATCGACAATAGTTATCGTATTTGCATAGACCCGGCGAGGCAACTATCGACGGAACATGGAACTCGAGGAGCGTGAGATCGCTTTGTTTAATTTGGATGTTCGGGATTAGCAAGTAGTGAGTTTATATTTATATTGTCGTTTATTAATAATTTCATCGTTTTTATAAAATACTTTTATGAACTTCTTAATGCATTAAATGTTTTGAAACCTAATATAGATTCGATGGAACAAGCTAACTATTAGGCATCAATAGAACTGTGTGTACACCAGTTATGACAAACTCAATAAACATAAGCTATGAATGATAGTATATTATACATACATAATGTACAACCAATAATGAATAATTTATAAAGCCATAAAGAATCCCTCTTTAAGATCGATTGATGCTAGTTTAACTCGGTGGAACCATCTCGGCACTGCATCAGGAAATGATGAATGCTAGTTGAACTCAGTGGAACCATCTCGGGACTGCATTAATCGAGATACGAGGTTAACTCGGTAGAACCATCTCGGGACCTGTATCTCCCAGTTAACTCGGTCGAACCATCCCGGGACTTGGGACCAATAAGTAAGCTTTGAATGAACAAGTAAGAGATACGAACATAATAAGAAACATAATGAGTACGAAACATAATGATTATAGGGTTTCATCTAGTTCAGTATTTGGATGCCTATAAAGGTACTTGTTTTTAATTAATTTCTTCAGTATTATATGAACTCACACAGCGTTAGCTAACCCCCGCAGTGTTTTGTTTCAGGGAAAAGTATTTTGAAGTATTGGACTTCAATTCTTGTTAGTATATGGGTCGGGTGATACGCTTAATTTATATAGTACCTTTTCTAAATATAATATGTGTATTTTATATTATTTTAAGGATATTATGCTCGGAAAGGTGTTATTTTGTAGGCGGTATATGCAAGAAATCCATGAAACAAGAATCAAAGGAAATTGCAAAGAAACGAAGAAAATATATTGAATTGGTGCTTGTTTATTAACCGGTTGTTTTATCCTTTTTCAAGACCTCAAATTAGAAAATATTCTTCATATGAATTGTAGTAGACATCCTAACCTTTCCAAAACATCAAGAATTACATCATTCGGAGTTGTCTAACTCAGGTTATGAAGTTTTGAAGATTGGAAAAACTGCATGTTGCATTAGTTTACTTACAGATTTGACCCTTCTGCCTTAATTTGATATTTCGGAACCCTTAGAGATCTCTGATGAATTTCTATAATCCATATAAAATAAACTAGACATCTCAAGCTTTCCAATGAATCAAGAACCAAGTCATTTGGATGTGTGTGCAAGGAGTTATGGATTTTCGAGGTTGCTGGTCGCGCAAAAGATATTGGCGCGCGGCACAAATGAGGAACTCGTCGGGATTGCTCTCTGGAATGAATGTTGGGCGAATTTTAGGGAAGTGCCGAGCGGCAAAATGGGGGAACTCGCCGCGGACACCTGAGAATGTAAAATTGACCGAAAAACTCATCCGGAACGCGCTAAACTCATCGGGGATCAATCATAGTTCGACTTGGACTTGTTTTACAACATAATAGGTGGAACCTTCTACTTCTAAAAGGTTGAGAGCATTAAAGATCAAAGTTCAATTTGAATTAGGAGTGTTTCTCAACACTTGATCTTAATCCTAAAAGGAGATTGACTTAGGGCAAAACTCAAAGTTTCAAGACCTCTATAAATAGAGCTCAACTCAAGACTATTCAATCATTCAATTCATTATGTAAATACATCATTCTATTCTTTGTTTATTAATTTAGTTTAGTTTAGTTTTAATTTTTAGAATAGTTGTTCTTTAGCTTAGCTTGTAAAATCATCCAAGCACAATTTGGATTTCAAGATTTCATTGAAGAAGATTATTTTCAAGCCAAATCAAGTTTGATTTCTTCTCCATTCTATTTAATTATGCAATTCTTATTTGTTTACTTGTTTCCTTTTACTATGTCTAGCTAATTTAATTAATCTAGAGTATTGTAAGTAGTATGGGTGTATGATTTAAATCCTAAAAACTAATTTACATATCTTTATTTATTCTTGCAATTCTTATTATTGGGATTAATGCTTGTAATAACTTGATCACCAATTACATGATTGAAAATCGATTTGTGAGTAAGCGTCATTAAAGCAAGTTGGTTGGAAAAGGTAATAAGAACGTAGTTATAAAACATGAGTCCGTCCACTATGTTTGCGTTGCGTGGCGTGTGAGGATAACTTTTCTTAATGCTTTGTTTATTATTGTTGGATTATTTTCTATTGTCCTCTAAGCCGTGACAGTAAGGACGATTCAGGGTAATCGGGTTATAAACAACAGGTTAACATCGTCTACGAAATAGGGGGTTAACGAGGTTAGATCTATCTGCCATTGTAAAGAATGATTAAAATTAGGATTGATTGAATTAGAATTGTAAGGCATCAAGAACCCATATGAAAGCAATATTTTAGGTTGGTTGTTATTATTGTTTGTTTTTATTATTTGTTATTTTCTATTTTTCTTAGTTTAATTTAAAATACAAAAACACTTCATCTTTAATTGCTCAAATAATAGTTTAGCTAACTATTTTGGTACTACTACTAAAATGCTGCTTTTTAGCGACGGATTTTTCCGTCGCTAAAAAGCAGAATTCCGTCGGGAAATGGTTTCCCGACGGATTTGCCGACGGGCTGAGTCCGTCGGCAATTGTGGCGTCGCTAATTGAATTAGCGACGCCATAAAAACGTCCGTCGCTAAATGGCGCATGGCCGTCGCCAAACGCGTCGCCAAACGACGCGTTTGGCGACGAGCCATGATGTATTTGGCGACGGATATAGTCCGTCGCCAAATGGTGAAGGACAAAATCCGTCGCCACAACTGTCGCCAATTGGCGACAGATTTGGCGACGGATTATGTCCGTCGCCATTTGGCGACGGACTATATCCGTCGGGAAATGGTTTATTCAACCAACGTTTTCACGTTTAGCGACGGATATAATCCGTCGCTAAACGTTATTATTCCGTCGCCAAAATGACAAATTCCGGGCTAAATTTTTTTTTCCTGGATTTTTAATTAAATACAAATCCTGTTTAAATACACAAATTGCAGAAAAGACAAACAACACATAAAATACAAAAGCATCTAATATATATATATATATGTATATAACGTACGATACATGAAAATCGTATACAAAAAACGTCCCTACACTACAGTACTACAAATCTGTGACGTCGTCATCTGGGACAACGTCGTCAGTAGCCGGTGGAGGCGGTGGAGCCGGTGGAGGCGGTGGTGGAGGAGTGGGTAGCACATCTCCCGGGGCTCGCTGCTGCATCTGCTGCATCGCCGCTGCAACCGCAATCTGGACCTGATCACGGATCGTATCCGCAAACTGAGCGATGAGATCAGTACGGAACCTCGCATCGGCGGCTGGCGACATGGTCTGAGAGGAGCTTCCGGCTCGTCTACTAGAAGTACCTTGCTGCGAGGCTACGTACTCAGAACCAAATGAGCCTAATCCGTAGATACGCCGCTTCCTCACCCCCTCAACAGCAAGATAAACTTCGTCCGGATCCACTGGGGTAGATGTTGTACTCCCCTCGGTTGTCTGTGTAGCGCCCAGCATCTCCTGCTCAAAACGCTCCTACAAAAACAATTTAAAACAATTATTTTCATATGAATTACGTGTTTCAAACAACTTAAACATTAATTTTAATAAAAATTCGGCAGCATTTCGTTTATAAAATGAACATCACCCATTTTTCAGGGAAATCCTGCAAACTTCAAATCGTACAAAATAACATATATCAACAACCAAACCACTTAATTGAAAGGAACAACAAAGATACCTAATTCAAATAAAATAAATTACGTGTTTGAACAATTGAGCTATTATATTCAAACTATTTAACTACTTAAACTATTTGAATACTACTTTCAACAATAAAATTTTAAAAAAATACTTACAGCCGCAATCCTCGCGCGCTCATCCACGAATCGGGTCGGGTCAGCCTTCAGAGTGTGCATCCTCTTATGCACCTCAGCATGTGTCGGCTCGCGCCCCAGCTCCCTAGCCTGCCAAACAAATTTAGTAATTATAAGTTCATTTAACAAAAAAATATAACATAAAATACTATAATAATTAAAATAAAAGATAAATACCAAAACAGCCTTATGCTTCAAAGCAGACATCGACCCTCCAGTATGTCGAACCGGTCCAGTGCCAGCTCCGGCCGGCTCGCTCATCCGATTGGCCCGCGCCTGGGACGATTTCTTCTTCGCCTCATCAGAGTCCCAAACTCTCTCCCAGGCCCGCCATCCACTAATTGGGATTTGGCGACGGATTTTGAATCCGTCGCCGAAATCCGTCGGCAACGGATTTTGAATCCGTCGCCAAAATCCGTCGGCAACGTACATTTAGCGACGGATTTTGGATCCGTCGCCAAAATCCGTCGCTAAAAAGGACTTTTCCAGTAGTGTACTAGATTCATTCTTTGTGGGTTCGACACTCTACTTACTCTTTATTACTTAATCACGATATTGTATACTTGCAATTTTGTGCATCATCGAGTCGTCCATGACGGATTGACGCGAACCTAATTACCCAATATGAGTTTGCATGGGAGAGTGTTGTAACTTTTTAATGAAAGGTTGCAACTCCATAAAAGGTGGTAACCTATTGGAAAGTTACACCTATTCATGTCACCCGATTGATGTTTATATATATGTATTCTATTACACATCAAACTAATTAATTGATTCATAATCAAACACTCCCAAAATATATATCAACTAGGCCGATGCCCGCGCGTTGCGTGGGTTTGATAATAAAAACTAAAACAAATATCTTTTTATATTATCTTATTTAATACATGAAAAATTTAAAAAGTAAAAAAGTTAAATAATTTTTTTTCATGACATGATTATATATATAGTTGTAAAGTTAAGAACACACATATAATATGATTCATGCATATCACCACCAAGCAAATAAAGAAAAATAATATCATTCGAACATGATTTCTAACTATAGACTAATAATTTGCGTGCCTTTTTTTTCTTACAATAAAAACATATCAATTGAGTAGAAACCAACTATAAGTAATTTTATTTTTTGTGAAATATAAATATATTTTGCATTTTTGAATATATCAAAAATACATACCTTGCTTTTATTGTCTAAGTGCATACATGTATATAAAATAAGAAATTATGTATATTAAATTTTGTTGATGTTTCTCATTTATATATAGAAGAATAGTCTTTTTGTATTTCATAACTTACAAATATGATAAATATAAAATACTTTTAAGATTTCATAATAAATGATTTTAAAAACTTATAATTAATTGAATTTATGACTAATTAGAAATAATAATTGATTTCATAATTTATAACATTAATGATGTATGCAAAACTCTTTATATTTATAACTTTTTAAACATTAATAAAATATTTTAAACATTAGAAATATTCGAATATACAATATACTAAATATTAGAAATAAATTAGACTCTTTACATTTTAATTTTATAATTATATAAATTTAAAATTACTTTTTTAAAATATATTTTATGTCATAATTAATAAAAGTAAATAATAAAACAAAACTCTTCAAATTCTATAATACTAACTTATATTATACTCTTTGAATTTTATAACTATAAATTTCTTGTATTTTTAAGAAAAAGATAATTAAATTATATAAATAAGAATTAAAACAAATTTGAATATAATTGTACACATGTATGAAATATAGGAAGACACTTGGACAAATTGTGTGCAAGCTCATTTGGAGTTCAAGATTTTAATATTATAATAATAATAATAATATATATAGATATAGATAGATAGATTAAAGAGTACATAAGGTGGTGGATAGAAAGTATTTTTCCTAGTAAAAATACTTAAGGTTTAGTGACATAAATGATTCTATAACGATTCTATATTATTTCCGCATATTCCAACATTGGTATCAGAGCCTATAATGTTTATTTCCATGCATTGATTGATTGAAATTCATGATATTTGAAAAATGATTTTTTTTGTTAAATGTATCATTATTTGTTATACATTGTGTGAATTTTGAATATCTAAATTATGTGTTTTATGATGTATAACTCATATATTTTTAAAAGTATGTTGTTCAAGCTTTAAAACGGTATAAAGGACACGAAATTTGGATTAGTATAGTAAAAGTTATGATTATTCAAAGTTGGGTAGTTGAAAATTTGATTCTGGAAATTTTAAATTTTTTGTGTTTTTCCAGAAATATTGACGTAATTTTTCGACCATTTTTATGAATGATAATTTTTTAAAACTTACGTATATGAAAACTACGTAAAGTCCTATTTAAAATGACATAAAAATCATCTAAGACGGACTTATACTGTGAAAGTTATGATTTTTCAAACATGCCTTCATGAAATGTAAAATCTGGAAATTTTCAGATTAAGGTTCTTGTTGTGGAAGATGAAGTGTGTTATACACTCTTTTTAATTGAATTTGAAATTCAAACTCCTATCAAATGATGTCGGAATTTAAATCCGATTGCAACATTGAACTCAGAATAGTCATAAGCAGGGGGTAGAAAAAATCTTGGAGCCAGAAACAGACGCGTAGGCGGCGCGTGTAACCCATGGTTCGTTGCACTGACTGCATAAACAGCCCCCACGTGCATGGGAGGCGCGTGGGGGCGCGTGCGTACGACCCGGGGCTGAAATTTTTCACGATAAGCGCTGAAAAATTTAAAAATAATTTCTGAATTTTTCATATATTAATTCCTCGGCCCATGGTCTGTATTTATTATTGAATATAAGTTAAAAATTCAAAATTAATTATTTTTAACAGAAATTAAAAATAGAAAAATATTTAATTTATTTAAAAAAAAATTAAATAATGTTGAGTTTCAGTGGGAGAAAAATATTTTTCTACCTATGTGTTTTGAAATATTTATGATCATTTAATTGATTAAATGCAAAAAAATTTGGAATTTTCAATTGGAAAAATTATAAAAATTGTATATAAGTGATGGAAAATTATTTAATTATTTAATTTTAATTTTCTAAACTTAATTTATACCCCTATAGTAATAAATCTTTATTTTTGGTGAATATTCTTGAGTTATGGTGTATATAAATTTTAAATTGGAATTTGAAATTTATTTTAATAAAAGTCTATTTTTCTCAGATCTCTCATGATAAATATGTCTCGTTTGAGGAGATTTGCGAGACTCGGAAAGTATAACAGAGATCATCGTAACAAATGGGTTCCTGGCATGAGCAGAATTCAAAGAACTCCTATAGCTTTGAGGTCTCAAACGGGAAAAGATAGATTGCAATTATTGAAAATTAATCTCGCAAACTATAAGATGGAACCGAAAAGCGACATTATTGATCATATTGTAACTGTTAATGGAATGTTTCAAACCATAACTCATAGTGGATAAGTTTTAAGTAACAGGTAAAGATATAAAGGCTTACGTAAGACACTTTCAGAGTATTTCCAACAAAAATTTGATAGTTTTTTGTCTGAAGAATTTAACGAAGATTTGAATCATCTTCGTAAAAATTCAAAAGGCATGTTAAATGGAAAGACCGATAATTATGAAAGATTAGTCTATCTATTTTTAGATGATTATACTTGGAAGAATTTGAACAAGTCTTCGACTTTGCCTGTTAGCTCCACTTTAAGGACTTCTAGAAATCCAGTCTCTAGATATCCTTGGTTAAAAAATATGAGTTATACTATTTTGGAAATGAAAAAGGTTGAAGAATCGATTCCTAGAACAGTTAAATATGGATAGTATAATGTATTTTATTTTGGGTTGTTGTTTTATTATGTTTGTTGAAATATTTGTGAATTATTTGTAGTATTATTCCAATAAATATTTTATGAAATGGCATTTTTTGATTGATAGAATTTGTTGTTCTCGTCTAAGAATAAAATGGCGCAAAATTTAAATTAAGTAAAAGAAAATTTAATGTTGCAATTATGAATTTGATTGGGAACATAGTGAACTTTTGGTTCTAGTTCATATGAATATTTTTTCAATAACTTAGTTTTAATTTGCGACTAGATTAATATGATGATGTGTGTGATTGCATAATAAATTAATTTCTGCATTAAATATGTCTCTTTGCAGTTATTATTGAATTGAAATGGCTTCAAAAAACATCATAGCTGAGCTCAATAAGGGTGAAAAACTTAATGGTGACAAATATTACATATGGAATATGAAAATGCATTATGTACTTGAGGAGCAAGAAGCTCTCGATGCTGTTAATAATGCAATGGATGAACCAATGGCCGATGAGGTTAATGTCAACGATGCGCAATTTAAGCGCGACATGGCTTCATACACTATTTGGAAGAAAAAGGATTCAACTGCAAGAGGAATCCGTACAAGTTCCATGAATGATGATTTGGTGTATGAGTGTCAGCAGTATTCTACTTCTAATGCCATGTGAGAAGTTTGGAGGAACTACTGTCTTCAAACTAAGACAGTTGACTATCAAATTCGACACTTATAAAAAAATCCCAAACAAGCAAATGAAACAACATTTGAGGACATGTCGAATATGATAATGGAGCTGAAATCAGTTGGACATAACCTCACTAATGAACAACAAGTCTAAGCGGTCATTCGATCTTTGCCTAATAATTGGGAGCATATGAAAGTGAATATAACTCACAATGAAAATATTAACACTTTTGGTGACATTGCGCGCCATTTGGAACTTGAGGATGAGCGCCTTGAGGCTGCTAAGCCTAATATTCAAGCATATGTTGCGGAATCTAGTTTCAAACAAGGTGGTAATAAGCGCAAGTGGTCTAAATGGAGTTGGAAAAATAAAGGCAAAATGGATGTAGCTGGATTGGGACCAAAAGGTGGAAACAAGCACCAAAAGCACAAAAGAGGAAAGCGCGGTGGCAAAAAGGATAAGACTAAGTCGACCTGTTACAATGTGGCAAAATGGGTCACTATGCTCGTGAGTGCACTGAGCCTAAAAAGGTAATGTCTTATCTTACTTCTTTAAAAAGAAGTTTTGTTTCTAAAACTGTTTTGCTAACCGAATCTCATCCTATGTGGACTACAGACTCAGGAGCAACTGACCACGTATCTAGAGACAGAAATGAATTTGTGGAGTTACGTTGAATTCCGAGTGGCTCTAAATGGATATATGTTGGCAACAACGCAAGAGTTAAAGTCAAAGGAATTGGTACATGCAAATTGATTTTGCAAGAAGGATAAATTCTTTATCTACATGATGTCCTTTATGCTCCTGAAACACTACTAAAATGTTGGCTTTTAGCGACGGATTTTTCCGTCGCTAAAAGCATGAAATCCGTCGGGAAAATATTTCCCGACGGATTGAATCCGTAGGGAAAACATTTCCCGACGGATTGAATCCGTCGGCAAAATCCTCGTCGCTAATTTTTTGGCGACTGACCAAAAAATTTGGCGACGGATTTTTCAGAAATTAGTGACGGATTTAAATCTGTCGCTATTTACCGACGGATTTTAGCGACAGATTTAAATCCGTCGCTAATTGAAAAAAAATAAAAAAATTTAAATCGTAAAATTAAATTATTATTATTTAAAATTAAAAAAAATAAAAACGGATTTAGCGATGAATATTAAATCCGTCGCTAAATCCATCAAAAATAATTGGCGGGAACACTCCCGCCAATTTAAATGACAATTTAGCGACAGATTTCATATCCGTCGGTAAAAAAAATTGGGTTAATTGCAAATGCATACACGAACTTTACCTTAATATGCAATTACAACATAAACTTTGAAACTTGGCAATGTCAGTAACCAACTTTCATTTTTTGGCAAATTGGTACACCGACCAATCACGCAACGACACATGGCGGTATATTACAATGTCCACGTTAGTGTTTTTCGTGTTTGGTGTATCGATTTGCCAAAAGTGTAAAGTTGGTTACTAACATTGCCAAGTTTTAAAGTTTATGTTGTAATTGCAAATTAGGGTAAAGTTCGTGTATAAATTTGCAATTAACCCAAAAAAATTTAGCGACGGATTTTGAATCCGTCGCTAAAATCCGTCGGTAAAACACAGTTTTTTAGTAGTGAAATCCGACAAAATCTGGTCTCCGTTATTGGTTTGTTAAAATTAGGATTTGCTTTATATTTTCAAGATGATTATGTTAAGATTTCTAGTGGTAATTTGTATTATGGTTGTGGATTTATTGTGGATGGTTTTATGGTGTTAAACACCAAATGTTATTCTAATATTAGTGATGTTGGTTTTTCATTATTTTCTGAATCTAGCAATCATGATATGGATGCTTGTTTATGGCATGCTAGATTAGGACATATTGCGCAAGATAGAATGAATATATTGGCACGTGATGGTCTTTTAGGATCAAGCACAAAATTCATTTTTCCCATTTGTGAGTTTTGCTTATAAGAAAAAACAACTAGAAAACCTTTTGGAAAGGGTAAACGAGCTGAATTTCCTTTGCAACTTATACATTCAGACATTTACGGACTAATGAATGTTAGAGCAAGACATGGTGCTTCATATTTCATTACCTTTATAGATGACTTCACTCGATATGGTCATGTCTATTTGAGCACCCATAAATCTGAAGCATTAGATTGTTTTAAAAAGTATTTAAATGAGGTCGAGAATCAATTAAATAAAACGGTGAAAGCCTTAAGGACTGATCGAGGTCGAGAGTATATATCAGACCAATTTAAAGAATTGTTTGAAGAAAAAAGTATAATGAGGCAATTAACTACTCCTAGAACTCCGCAACAAAATGGTGTTGCCGAGCGTAGGAATAGAACTTTGCTTGAAATGGTTAGGTCTATGATGGCTCAAGCTAATCTCCCAATTTATTTTTGAGGTGATGCATTATTGACAACAGCCTATGTACTTAACCGAGTACCTTCAAAATGAGTATCCTCAACACCTTATGAGTTATGGGCTAAAATAAAACCCAATTTGAGTGAGTTGCGTCCTTGGGGATCTGCAGAATACATTCTTGATTCTTCCCACAAATTTGATAAATTAGGACTAAGAGGGAAGAAATGTATCTTTATTCGATACTTAGAAAACTCATTAATGGTGAGGATAATAATGGAAGAAAAACTTAAATTGAGTCCAGAGATGTCACTTTCATAGAAAGATAATTTTTCTACAAAGGAAAATGTGGATAGAGATTATCATCTTTATGCGATTCAAGAAGAAGGAGAAGTTGATTTAAATCAACAAATAGTTGAACCTCAAAGTGAGGTACCTAATCCTATTTTTGATAGTGGGAGAACACAAGGGTTGCTTTACCCATCTCAATTGAGTGGGAGAGTTGAGGAATCCGAACCAATTTCAATCGGTGAATATGATAGTTCTCACTTACGAATGAATATACGTCAGAAAACTCTGAAAAGGCGTTTTGCTATAGAAAATGAAGCCTATATCGTTACTCCTACTGATGATAATGAACCCAAAACAATAAAAGAGGCACTTGAGTGTCCTGCGAAGGAACAATGAAAAGTTGCATTGGAAGAAGAAATGAAATCTATGAAAGTAAATCAAGTTTTGAACTTGGTTGACTTACCGCATTGATGCTTAAAATAAAGCGTAAAGCGGATGGTTCCATTGATAGATATAAAGATCGCTTAGTAGCAAAAGGTTATACTCAACAAGAGCGAATAGAATATGAGGAAACTTTTTCACCTGTAGTCAGATTTTCCTTAATTCGCCTTATTTTGACAGTTGTGGCAAATTTAGATTTAGAATTGCATCAAATGGATGTTAAAACAGTTCCTTAATGGAGAACTAGATGAAGAAATCCACATGGAGCAGCCTATAGGTTTCGTTGTTAAAGGTCAATAGCGCAAAGTATGCAAGCTGTAAAGATCAATTTATGTCATGAAACATTCATCGAGACAGTGGTACCTTAAATTTTACAAGGCTATTTTAACCTGTAATTTTAAAATGATTGAAGAAGATCACTGTGTTTATATCAAAAGATCTGAAGAAAAATTTTCAATTCTATCTCTTTATGTTGATGATATTTTGATTGTTGGAAATGACAAAGAGTATTTCATAACCATTAAGAAATGGTTATCCACAAACTTTGACATGAAATATATGGGCGAGGCAGACTACATATTGGGAGTTAAAATAAAAGGAGATCGCTCTAAGAAACTTTTGGCTCTGTCACAAGAGGATAATATCCAAAAGGTTTTGGAGCGCTTCAATATGAGTACTTGCAAGCCAGTGGATACTCCAGTATCAAAATATGATGCTTTACGTATAACAATGTGTCCTAACAATCCGCAAGAACAAAAAGAGATGTCCACTATACCATATGCTGGTGTTGTAGGAAGTCTAATGTATGCTATGATGTGCACTCGTCCAGACATATGTTTTGCTGTTGGGCTAGTCGGCCGGTATTTATCCAATCCCGGACGTGAGCATTAGAATGCGGTGAAAAGGATATCCAGATATCTAAATGGCACCAAGAATTACTGTTTATGTTATCAAGGATCTGAAATGCGTCTCATTGGATACTCAGACGCTGATTGGGGAGAAGATCTTGATCAAGGTAAATCAACTTCTGGTTTTGTTTTCTTACTTAATAAAGGCGCCATCTCTTGGTGTAGTAAGAAATAAACGAGCATAGCTTTATCAACTATGGAAGCTGAATTCATAGCATGTTCTACAGCACTGCAAGAAGCTTTTTGGTTAAGAATATTTTTTGGAAATTTAGGTTATTAAAAATTAGAATGAAGGTTCTATTACAATTCATTGTGATAATCAAGCAGAAATTGCTTACACCAAAGATCAAAAATTCCATAGTAGAACCAAACACATTGATACCAAGGATAACTACGTTAGAGACATAATCGCTAAAAGAGAAGTGGTAGTATAATACATTTTTATGCATCAAATGGTAGCTAATCCCCTTACTAAACCAATCCCAAGAGATGTATTCCTTGCACATGTTAAATCTCTTGGATTAATTAGAATTTAGATAACTGTATTTATCTATGAATATTTCGTTGAGCTTGTATTGTTCTTGTAAGACGTTTGCAAAAATGAGTATTATGTTTTTGTCATTAATTTTCTTTTATATCATACATATCACATATATTATTTGTTAAAAGCTCAACAATGACGTCACACAGAGTTTAGATCGGCTCACTCACACGATCGGTCGCCTCTAGCGCTAGAAGAGCGAGTGGAGATGAAATATGATGTTAGGTTTATCGCCTCAAGAAAATGAGATGAGGTTATATACTATATTTATAACCGTTTTTGATTGCCCGAATCCAAGTGATCTGTGATAGCCGGATGCGAGTTCTCATTATTACCTGCTAAGAGTAAGAGTTTTGAGAACTCAAGTTAGGCGTTAAGAAATAACTGAACTAAGATCTGTACAGTATTTTATTTGACATCGAAGATATAAAGAATACTGTAGCACATGATTTATACCATGTGTGCTAGGACGACCAAGAAGATAGTGGGAGAATGATTCCCTTCTTCTTCACTGTGTGAGACCATATAAGGATGAATATATTCCTTATGATTGTACCCTTATACGTTTTACTACTATTTACGTTTTATTCATGGTGTTTGCTATCTTAGCTTCCTACCTATGGTTATGGATGATTTGACCTATTGAACATGTCTAGAAAAGCAACTATGTATAAAATTGTAAATTTAGAGTGACAAAGGAAGATTTGATTCAATGCATTCATTGGCGCCAATCTTGTCGTATTTTTAAAGAAATGTGACTTGATAATGAATACACAAATATATATGTTTATTTTAACATACTCCATGAGGGATTAGAGTTTATCATTTCAAAAAGGATAAATCTAGTGTAGGCGAGAATTGTTATAATTTATTTTTAAGGGTAGAAGCTGTTATGTTATTCCTAACAGATGCATAGCCATAAGCTCCCAAGTGCAGGTATACTCGCTAGGTCGCACGATCTGTGTACTAGTATGAAATTGTGATTATATTTTTTTTATAGAAAATCTTGCAATGAGGTCTAAACCGTCATGTGCAAGTGGGAGATATTGATATATGGGTCGGGTCGCCCATGACAGATTGACCCGAACCCAATTACCCAATATGGGTTTGCATGGGAGAGTGTTGCGACTTTTAATGAAAGGTTGCAACTCCATGAAAGGTGGTAACTTATTGGATAGCTACACCTATTCATGGAACCCAATTGATGTTTATATTTATATGTATTCTATTACATAGCAAACTAATTAATTGATTCATAATCAAACACCCCCAAAATATATATCAATTAAAGAGTAAATAAGGTGGTGGATAACAAGTATTTTTCCTAGTAAAAATACTTAAGGCTTAGTGACATAAATCATTCAAACTTGTGCAATCAACAAGAGGTATGTCTAGAACGATTCTATATTATTTCCGCACATTCCAACAATTCTTGTTTCGAAAGTCGGCAATGGTGTTAAAGTATAAACATAAGTATGTTTTACTTCATAGCGCTGCAGTAGTCAGTAGATGTCAATATAAGAATAATGTTTTGTATCGAACAGTATTTTGCTGTTAACTCTGATATGATAAATGTATGTTCACAGCTTATATAAAGCACTCTTTTTATCCGTTTGATTTCTTTGCCAATTATACATGAGTGGAATTGGTTATTGTTTTATGTATTGTACGATTTGAAACAGGGCAATACTTGAATGAGATATCGCATTATAAGACCCTATTTTCTAAAATTTTTTTGCATCGGTTTCAGGAAGAGATTTGATATTTTCAAACCTATGATCGTATTGCTTAAAGAGTTTTTCTGAAAACATTTTACATATGAATATATGTTTGATTTGTGAAAATGTTTTACTCGTTTTTAGGCATGCTACGGGTTTCAGAGCTACCCCTCCCATTCCCTATCGCTTTTCTAGTCCCTCGATTTTGGGTCGTGACACTTACTGTTTTCATCTATGTTTAAATTCTGGTAATTTATACTGTGAACTGCATGAATGTCGAGATGAGATAAAACGAATACATCCAGCAAAAACAAACGTAACTGTTAAGCCAAGTATAAGAGTTTCAGTTGAATGTCCACGAACCTGGTCTTTTGGTCGGCGTACGATAATCTTACCTATAAGCGAGTGATGTTATTCAGTCAGTATAAAAGCATTCCTAACTTAGCTAGGTGGCGACTCCATATTTTCTCAAAGCCCAGTCCGGAATAGAGTCCTGTCATATGTCTGGGCGAGCGGCCCCCGAACCCCGCTCCGCTCACAATAATATCAATCAAGGAAGAAAAAAATATACAAAACAAAAATACCAAATGTAATTTTAAAGGGTTCATTTTAATCGCGTCTTTTAATAGGTATCATATTAATTCAGCACTTTTCATTTCTTTTGCAAATCTATCACCGATGTGAAACTCCAGTGTCTTCCTCCTCCCAAATAAATTGCATAAATTGCATAATCCGATAAATATCCTAATTAAAACAAAACGCCTTTCTCTTTCTCTTTTCTGGTTTGTTCCGTTAGTCGAGTCAATAAAAATACATTGGATTTTCACATCGGTGATAAACTTGCAAAAAAATGAAAGGTGGTAAATTTATATCGCACTTTTCAAAGGTCGTGATTAAATGATAAAACGTGTAAATGTGATGATTTTATATGAAATTAACTCTAATTTTAATTGAGATATATATTTTAGTCATTGAGGACTTTCTTTTATATATTTATTAAGTTACAAAAAATTAATATTAAAGCTATTGAAAAAAATGACCAAAGTTAATTAATAGGATTGGAATTCCCTCAAGTTCATTTTGAATTTGAGGGAGCCATATTCACGATCTACACCATTCATTTGAACTTGAACGATGTAAATCAAAACAATACAATTTTAATTAAATTAATCTAACATGAACCTCTCAAGTTTATTTGAGGGAATCCCAATACTAATTAATATAGTGATCCTCCGTTGTCAAATTAAAATTTAAAACAATACAAAAAGAAAAAAATATAAAGAAAAGAAACAGACTGCTAGGGTTTAACTTATTTTCCAAATTAATATATATGTAGATACTGATGTTTAAAATAATTTAATGGAAGAGTAAGGAATCCGGTTGACTTTTTAGGGGTGATCTTATTCAAAGTCCCCAAAAAGATATGGCCATGAATATTCTAATTTACAATTAGTTTCAGATCAACGAGTAATTGTATTTTATTGTTGTTCATTATAATATTTGTTGTTCTATTATTTGATTATAAATTTCTTTTTGATGAGGAGTAGTTAAGAATATCTTTTATTATATATTCATATTAGTTGTTGCATATCAATTCCCACATGCAATTATATTGAAGTAACAATTATTGTCAAGATTCATACTCCCTTCAAATCATAATATTTGTCGCATTTGCCTTTGGCACAAGAATTTAAAAAATAATTAATATATCTTAATTTGTAAACACTTTTACTAAATTATTCCTACATTGAAAATTGTTTATATTTATGACTACCATTTTTATTTATTTATTGTATTTTTTCAATAAATTAATGGGGGTAAACATGAAAAAATAGCAATTAATGCTCTGTTAATATTATAACATGACAAATATTATGTACCAAAAAATTTCTCAAATGCGACAAATATTATAGACCGGAGTGAGTATATAATAAAAAATTAATGAGAGTTGAGAGTTTCAAAATAAAATAATTACATATTTGAAAGGTCATTTAATGCAATAGGCAAACAAATTGAAACAAAAAAAATATTTTTATTTAGATGATATATAATTTATTAATGTACTAATAAAGTGCAATTTTTTAATGTGTTATGGAAATAAGTTTTAATAAATAAAAAATTAGAGTGTATTTGTGATATATATAAAAATAATAATTAAAGATTCAATTAATAATTACTTCACTTATTATTAATTTTATTTTACTATTTATCCTTCATCTAATTAACTAGTAAAAAATTAATTGCCAATGTGGGCTTATCTTGAATGGCTAAGGCATCTCTAAGTGCATCAAGAGGTTGTGGGTTCGAACCACGTCTCGTTAACTAACAAACTAACAACTGATACTCTAAATAGTCGATTACCATCTTAGACAAAAAAAAGTAAAAAAAAATTTAAACCATAAAACCCTTTAAAATTAGACATACCAATATATAAAAATATCAATAGAGGGAGGAAGAGAAAAATTTCATGATGTAAAATCTTTTTAAGTTTATTTTTTCTATTTATTTTAATAATTTTATAAATATATAATAATTTATAAATAATACAAATTTATGTTTTTAAAAATTACTATTATTTATATTAATTTAATCAATTATTTATAAATTATAAAAAATAACAGAATATCACGGACTCCCAGCTCATTAAAATAATTTATTTATTATGAGAAAGAGCGTGCATGTGTGTACACACATACATTTGTGTGTGTTGGCAAATGAATTATGTTTCGACAACTAACTCGTTTTCTAAATATATTATAATCTTTGAATTTGCATGTCTTGTCCACCATTTTTGTAATATTTTTTAATTATATTCACAACTCATTCAGAAGCAGCATAACACAATATTATGCATTCATGTGTACAAAGCCTATCCTACTTGACATATATAAAATCATATAACATCATCTGAAACTAGTCCTGAATATATTTGTGTAGATAACAAAAAAACATAAACTAAACGGCCTAATGCCATTAAAAAAAAAACCGACCTTATAGTCCCTTTTCGATCCTACTTTAACGTTAAAAATTTGTCAATTTTACTTTATTTCGCATTTTTGTGTTTCACTTGTATCCTGAGATATTAAATTGACGTTTTTTTCATTTGAAAAAAATTCAGAAACCGTTCTCCATGTATAACATATATTAATTGTACATTTTTAAAATTTATTTAGATTTAGTTAAATTAATTAAAAATTTAAATTAGTTTGAATTTGATTATGATTTTTAGTTAGTTTTTAAAAATAAAAGACTTATTTGTACTTTTTTTGAATGGAAATAAATTTAATTTTATCTTTAAATATAGTTAATTGAATGATTTCATCATTTAAGTTAAAAAAATTAACAAAAACTAAAAATTTGGTACAATTGAAACGATAAAGTGTAAAATAGGGTAAAATTGACAAGTTTTCAACGTTAAGATAGGATCGAAAAAGGGTTAAACGGTCGGGGTTTTTTTTAAGTTATTAGGTCTAAAATAAACTATAAATTTTAAAGTTATGACATATTTAGCCAACATCTATAATTATGGATATATAAATTCATCTGTCCCATATATTATTTTAGTTAATAATTATTTTAATTGAACCTTTTCAAGTAATTTAGTGTTTGTTTCAAATGTTTCAAAATTAAATAATAATTTTCACTCTCAACAATTATTTTAAATGTTTGGTAAACTATTATAAAGAGCATTTATTAATCTTTTAAATCTCAAATAGTTTTTAGAGTTCTTTCCTGACGGATGATAGATTATCTAATTTTATATGATAATATTTTTTATTAACAGTTCTAATTAGTATTTAAAAATGGGGGGTCCATGAAGATGTCTATTTCACTCAACCTTATGGCTACGTGGTCGTTTTACTGAAAATGGAATCGCCATCTTGCAGGGTTCGGCATGTCTTTTCTACTAATTAAACATATCAATCGTTTATGTATTTATAAGATATCGTACATCAGTTCAAAAACATTCGAGTTCGTAGTCACAATTAACTACTTATAAAATTTATTAATTTTATTGATTTACCGGTAATACACCAAGTAGGCTGTCACAACCCAATTTCGTGGATTGTGACCGGCGCTAGGGTATGGGTATGGTCGTACCAAAACCCGTAGCAAGCCTTGCGGAAAAACAATAAACAATATAAATAATTTAAATATCTGAAAGGTTCAACAGCATGCCTTATATATAAATAAATAATATTCCAGAGTGAACATGGCAAATATAAATAGTCGCTCAATCGACAATCCCAAAGTACAATAATAAGTAATGTATAAACTAGTTCTACTGCGGTCTAAGAGTTCGAAAAATAGAAACTAGTTTAATAACATAAAAACCTCCGAGGAATCAAAAGAATCGGAGTGGACCAGCTCTCAAATCATAAACCTGGAAAATTTGGGAAAACAACGGGGTCAGATATACTGAGATGAGTTTGCAATACTATTTACATTTATTAAGTTTAAAACCCTTAAATCAAAACAGTTTATACTAATATAGTATGATTATGGAAAACAGTATTGAAATGATCCCAGCGTAAGTATGTCATAGCATACCGATAAACCCAGAGTAGACGGGAACCAATCCTCGACATATAAATATACCAGCGTAAGCAAGACTTTAGTCTGCCGTTTCCCAGAGTACTTACCGGTGCACACAGTCTCGATACAAGCCTATCGAGTAGCTCGTTTCAATCCAGATCCATAATCGTTTAAAACAACTCGAAAACATTTATAATACTAATATAAATTGCGGTACTTAATAAAGCGGTAAATAGCACTACAAACTCACTGCTTGCTTATCCACGTGATCTTGGCAAACAGCTAACCCTCCGTAGACTCCGAAGCACGAGCAGTCGACGGGTCTAAAATAATAAATAGGTTAATATCTGAACGACCCCTAACTCTAAGATTACTAGACACCACGTAGGACTAGCACAATTAAATAACCAGATAAATCACAGAGAAACACAATTCTCAAATAAATTATAATGCCGTAAATAAATCAAGCCTATTGAGCTCATATATACCATATAATCCGGAAGGGTAAAGTCAAATAATAATAAATAGAAATATTATATCCAATTTACTAATTCCAACGTAGCGAGTCAACTGAGTTAACACGGAGCTCAGTTTCTTCTCACATGTCGGGCAACCAATGTATAACCCGATCCAACCATTTTATATAAAAAAAATATAATCCACAGATTATAATATCGAAAATAATAATTTTAATAAAATGATAATTCATAATTGAAACGAAATTCAATAGCTTTATACTCAAGTAATCAATATTTAAAATAAATTTCTTAACCCAAATGATTTAAAAAAATAATTTAAAAGATAAAATGTAAATTAGTCAAATTGGCACACGAAGCCAATAATTTAAAATTAACATTACACAAGTAACTATTCATTTAAAAGATTACAAATTGTCGTTTTCAAAATATAATAATTTAAAAAATTTAAATTATAATCGATACTAATATTATTTTTAGATTTAAAATAATATTAGCAATTGACCAATAACAGTTGAATTAATAATCGAACGCATGACAAAAATTAAAATCAACCACCCAAGTTTTATAGAACAATTATTATGAACAAGAATGCAAATGCTGCCAACCACCAATTCATTAAGCAAGGTTCAAAATTATTATATGAAACCCACTAACAGTGACATTAACCAATAATAATCCAACCAACGTGAAATCTAAACCAACAATTGAATTATCAAACAATTGAATAATCAAAGTGCTAATTTCAAGGTACCAAATCAGCCCTAGGTCATACATTTACAACCGCATAAACTTGTCCAAAACAACGAGGAATCATGGCATGACATGCAATTCAATATAATACTTAAATTTAATCAACGATTCCAAACACCCAAAATATAACCAATAGTATACATGCTAATCCCACCCTCAAACATATATTGAATTATGATTAAATAATAAATTGGATTAAAATATAGTAAATTAAACTTAAAATACTTGTTTATACTATTTATAAATTCTAGGTTTTAAAACGTTAAACAGAAGAAACATTATTACTTTCCTCTAAATTAAATGACTAACCCAAATAAAATGAAACAAAAATTATTATCGGTATTTGTGCTAAAATGATAAATTGCAGTATAAACTTTTAGGTGAAAAGTGTTGAAATTTTAGGGACTAAAACTTCAATTTATACAAAAACAAATTGTAATGGATTCAACAATTTTCTTTTGTTTCTGTAAATCTTCATTTGCCATACCCATAAATAACAACCATTCGTATTCTACATGAATAAGACAAAAATTGGCAAATGAATACAGTAGATTAAAACAGCAAACTTTATAAGGATTATACAAAATTCAATTACATTGCTTAATATATATATTTAAATCACTATAATAATATAACGAAAAATGTGGTGAAGATAATACCTTTAAAAAGCTTCATTCTTGTCCCTTTTTCAAATTATAATTTTAGCTAATAATAACTTTGTGTTTTCCATATTTTGACGGCTACATTCATTCTTTTATGTTGTTTTTTTTATTCTTTTGTTTTCTTCGAAGAAAGCACTAGCCTTCTTTAAATACATCTCATTAAAATTAGGGTTTTGTTTAGAAAAAATAAAATGACAACCTTATCCCTTATCTTTTATTATTATTATTAAACTTTATTTTATCTTATTTATATTATTATTATAATTTTACTTTTTATTATTATTATTATTATTATTATTTTCGGGATTACACAACAAATGCTGAATTTTTTATAAGGCCCACAAATGACGACAGACCAAAACCAGAATTTATTCAACAAGTCAAATAAGACAACTGAAGCACAAAAACAACAAACCTAACGGCGGAACGTATATAAAAAAAACAAAAAAAAATACGGGATATTACATTCTCCCTAACTTAAAAACAAAATCGTCCTCGATTTTAACACAAAACCTAACAAGCACAAACCAACAAAATAGAGCGCATATAACAACCAAAATAAACACACAAGCAATAATTCCAACGTATCACAAGGATAGCAAAATATAGCATTTTTGCATAACAAGCTTTGTCTCCATAGTGTACTCCTCAACCGAGTGATCAACCCAACTGAAACCAAATGTATACCTTGAAATTCCAACTGATAAAGATCATGCATAATTAACAACTCAACACCAAGTATCCCGTATCAAAAACATTTAAATAAACCTGTTATAGCAAACGAACTACCTACTCTAATATATCAACTAGATATGACTCTCCACAAGACGAACAATCTTAACGAATCAAGAATCACGATATTACAGATCTACACTCTAAGAATACACCAATTTAACTCATGATAACAAAAGTTCCAAATTGTTAAACAACAAAATCATCCTGAAAGACTCTTACAATCCTTCAAAAGTATAAGGCCCGCAACTACACGGTAACTAAACATTGACCATATTCCACATATATTACACAGCCTAATATCACGTCGCATGCACAAAAGGTTCAACAACCGACCAAAACGATATCCAAATATTTCACAATAAAAAAAATTTCAATTAACAGAATCGACCATCCAACCCTTACTGGCGAAACTTATTAACCGCGATTCCCGTTCCTTGAATCAGCTAACTCATATATCCTAACCAAACTCAAATTCTCACAATCATTCCAACAATTTACTATAACCTCGTAAACAATAAGAGATCACTTAGATCAAATTCACCACTAACCGAGTCATTGGTTATGCTCAAGTCAAACTTACAGAAAAACAAAATTTTCAAAACACAAAACATTATGTTAATATTTTCCACTTCTCTTTTAAAGACGTTAACATCTTATACCTCTCTTTATATCAAAAAAAATGCTTTCACTGTTGGAAAACCTCAAGTTTTGTAAACACGTTAAAATTTTCAAAATATTCGTATTTTGAATTCGCAGTTACACCTTACTTTTAAATAAGTTTACAAATCTATAAAATCGATCAGTTGACAAAATTATTATTTTTTTAATTCAAACTTGATAAAATTTTATCCATTTGTCAAAATGGAAAAATAGTTGTAAGCAAAATCTCTTTGTTCACACAATATTTTTATACGAGTATACCAAATATTTAAACAAAATCAAATATGTAGAAACAAACTTCTTTGAAAATCACAGTGTATACACACACGTAGAGTTTAACCAAATCTCTTAATCCAAAAACCCTCAAATCATAAATCGGAAGTTAACACGTAAGCCTCTCAATCACCTCAAAATCCTATCACACTATTGCAACAAAAACTCGAATGCAACCTTATATCTAACACAAATTCCTACGAATCACAATTATTCAAATAACATAAAACTGATCATAGCAACACAATCATCCTTAATTCACCACAATCATCACAGAGTATTTGTCCAGCTACCTTTCGGTAAAAACATTAAAACCATTTGAAATCCATTAACTTTATAAATAAATCTATCAAAGTGTGACTCGCGAGTTCGTTTCAAAATATTTTTCTCAAATACACTTTATCGATAAAAATCCATTTTACATAATTGTGCGCCAGGGTGATGACATCTCTCATCCCCAAAGAGTTGCATCCAACTCTAATCATTTCTATGCACGTGATGCATGTCCTATTATGCATGGACCAATTATTTATTTTCTTTTTATTTAGTGAATATACTCAATGCTCAATGCAATTCCCTATCCGTGACATACAAAAATGCATGTTCATGATATGTCTGGGCACAATTACGTGATAAAAACATTTTAAATACTTTAACAAATTTTCATCTGAAATCAATTCCTCGATAAAATATTTGCTAGACATTACCCTCTATGAGATGTGCACTCGATAGCCTCAAAATATTTCTCAAACTCTATACTTGCAACCCACCAAATCATATAATACTATCATAACAATTCAAACTGTGTACTTCATAAAATTCCCCTATGCGAATATAATATCCAAATTAACCTCAACCAAACTGAAATTATACTTAAAGAGAAACGACATATAACATTTGTATCTACAAAACTCACCTTCAATTACGGAATTGCGCCGTCCAACACGACGAACGCACTAGTGTATTGATACACCAATTTATCTCCTCGGGCCAGAATTTCCAATATTCTTATCTAGGATAATCAGAAACCGCCAACTGTTCCCGATAGTCACTTTCCTCATCTTCTTCGATATCACTTCCCAAATGCCCTCGATCCATAAATCGATATATTAAACCAGACATTAGCCAAACAAAAATAAAATAATACACAGGGGCTAAACAAAGGTTCGACTTAAAATTCAATACCAATCATCAAGGTTAAGCCAAATCAACGCCTGATAGCAACAACATCTTGTGCTATCCGCACAACGAGGAAAACAAGATAAAGCAACTAACATAGCAAAACTTAACAAATATACGAAGCATACTAACACGGAACTACACCAACAAGTTATGGTTTCCAGTTAACCATAAATAAACCAAGCATGCCTTAACCCGCATTCAACCCAATCATCTTGCCATATAACAGTTCATAAACATGATAGGCAACTAACATGCTATTAAAAAAACGAGCATGTAACATCCAATTTGATCATTAAATATCTACCGACATGGCCAACCATATAACCTAATGATATCTCAAATATCAAAATAAAATATGCCACAGCATACTCAGAATTGTTATAATAAATCAACATTTGGTAATGGCATCAATCAAAAGGTAAGCTTTGAGAACTCTTTTCAAACATAAATCAATTCCGCAATAGTTTTCAAGTTCTAATCGAGCTCCACAGTTTTAAAATCATTTTTTTTTTTCTGAAAAATTTCTATATATAAAACAATGATTATATTTCCCAAAACATCTGAATCTGTAAAATCACCGAGTTAGCAAATCAATTTCCAAACTCAACTCCCAATTTGAGTGACCAAGTCACACCTAAAATAACCTTATAAAACGTATTCAAATTTTATAAATTCAGAAAAACATTTAAATAAAATCTCAATTTTGTTTTAAAAATAGGAGCTCACTTAACCCAAGCATCAAACATCAATTCAAAAACAAAAGTGTGAAAAATGTAAACAACAACAACCATTTTGTATACAACTAAACCAGTCAACCATAAAGTACCAAACATATGACCATCGATGCTCAACGTCGACATACCACTCGGTAAAATAACAACAATATTAAATCCTCAAAATGGTGAATCATCTCATAAATATTATTATTTGAAAATAATCATTTGTCAACACCAAGTCAAACGTAAGATTCTGAAATATGTGAAATTCATTTTACTTGCAAAGTATCCAAAAATCATTTTTTTATTATAACCATACTTCTCTTCCGATTCTCGTGTCAAAACACAAATCAAATTAAAAAAAAAATCAATAAAACCATCAAACCAGCGTGTGTTCAAACAACATAAAGGCACAAAACATGCTTAATGTTTTAACATGAAAATCCTTTAAAAGAAACATAAGGTCAACGCCTAACATATCCTCATATGTGCCAACATATAAAACAACCAACAAACACGGCCAAAGCCAAACTGTACTCACCAAGAGGTGAAAGCAATCCAATTATTACCAAAATCATCCAACGCACAAAATCAACAAATAATCACCCAAGGTAAATATTATATAAGGCACAATAGCCAATAAAACATCACTCGAGGTAAACACCATACACAACAGCCAACAGAACATCACCTGAAGTAAACACCATAAGGCAAAACAGCCAACAAAACATAACCTAAAGTATAATATAATCATACCAAAATAAAAATCAGTAAAACATAAGACCGACGCACAACGTTCCTATAGGTGAAGGTAGAAAGTTTTTAAAATGAAACGATGACGTTCAAGAGACAAGACACGAATCCTAATTCCGCAGTAGTTCCTAAGACTCAACATCAACTTATCATGCACAAAAAAAAATATTAAACACATAACATGCAAAAAGGCCTTGGTTTGAAACCAAAGCTCTGATACCAACTTTGTCACAACCCAATTTCGTGGATTGTGACCGGCGCTAGGGTATGGGTATGGTCGTACCAAAACCCGTAGCAAGCCTTGCGGAAAAACAATAAACAATATAAATAATTTAAATATCTGAAAGGTTCAACAGCATGCCTTATATATAAATAAATAATATTCCAGAGTGAACATGGCAAATATAAATAGTCGCTCAATCGACAATCCCAAAGTACAATAATAAGTAATGTATAAACTAGTTCTACTGCGGTCTAAGAGTTCGAAAAATAGAAACTAGTTTAATAACATAAAAACCTCCGAGGAATCAAAAGAATCGGAGTGGACCAGCTCTCAAATCATAAACCTGGAAAATTTGGGAAAACAACGGGGTCAGATATACTGAGATGAGTTTGCAATACTATTTACATTTATTAAGTTTAAAACCCTTAAATCAAAACAGTTTATACTAATATAGTATGATTATGGAAAACAGTATTGAAATGATCCCAGCGTAAGTATGTCATAGCATACCGATAAACCCAGAGTAGACGGGAACCAATCCTCGACATATAAATATACCAGCGTAAGCAAGACTTTAGTCTGCCGTTTCCCAGAGTACTTACCGGTGCACACAGTCTCGATACAAGCCTATCGAGTAGCTCGTTTCAATCCAGATCCATAATCGTTTAAAACAACTCGAAAACATTTATAATACTAATATAAATTGCGGTACTTAATAAAGCGGTAAATAGCACTACAAACTCACTGCTTGCTTATCCACGTGATCTTGGCAAACAGCTAACCCTCCGTAGACTCCGAAGCACGAGCAGTCGACGGGTCTAAAATAATAAATAGGTTAATATCTGAACGACCCCTAACTCTAAGATTACTAGACACCACGTAGGACTAGCACAATTAAATAACCAGATAAATCACAGAGAAACACAATTCTCAAATAAATTATAATGCCGTAAATAAATCAAGCCTATTGAGCTCATATATACCATATAATCCGGAAGGGTAAAGTCAAATAATAATAAATAGAAATATTATATCCAATTTACTAATTCCAACGTAGCGAGTCAACTGAGTTAACACGGAGCTCAGTTTCTTCTCACATGTCGGGCAACCAATGTATAACCCGATCCAACCATTTTATATAAAAAAATATAATCCACAGATTATAATAACGAAAATAATAATTTTAATAAAATGATAATTCATAATTGAAACGAAATTCAATAGCTTTATACTCAAGTAATCAATATTTAAAATAAATTTCTTAACCCAAATGATTTAAAAAAATAATTTAAAAGATAAAATGTAAATTAGTCAAATTGGCACACGAAGCCAATAATTTAAAATTAACATTACACAAGTAACTATTCATTTAAAAGATTACAAATTGTCGTTTTCAAAATATAATAATTTAAAAAATTTAAATTATAATCGATACTAATATTATTTTTAGATTTAAAATAATATTAGCAATTGACCAATAACAGTTGAATTAATAATCGAACGCATGACAAAAATTAAAATCAACCACCCAAGTTTTATAGAACAATTATTATGAACAAGAATGCAAATGCTGCCAACCACCAATTCATTAAGCAAGGTTCAAAATTATTATATGAAACCCACTAACAGTGACATTAACCAATAATAATCCAACCAACGTGAAATCTAAACCAACAATTGAATTATCAAACAATTGAATAATCAAAGTGCTAATTTCAAGGTACCAAATCAGCCCTAGGTCATACATTTACAACCGCATAAACTTGTCCAAAACAACGAGGAATCATGGCATGACATGCAATTCAATATAATACTTAAATTTAATCAACGATTCCAAACACCCAAAATATAACCAATAGTATACATGCTAATCCCACCCTCAAACATATATTGAATTATGATTAAATAATAAATTGGATTAAAATATAGTAAATTAAACTTAAAATACTTGTTTATACTATTTATAAATTCTAGGTTTTAAAACGTTAAACAGAAGAAACATTATTACTTTCCTCTAAATTAAATGACTAACCCAAATAAAATGAAACAAAAATTATTATCGGTATTTGTGCTAAAATGATAAATTGCAGTATAAACTTTTAGGTGAAAAGTGTTGAAATTTTAGGGACTAAAACTTCAATTTATACAAAAACAAATTGTAATGGATTCAACAATTTTCTTTTGTTTCTGTAAATCTTCATTTGCCATACCCATAAATAACAACCATTCGTATTCTACATGAATAAGACAAAAATTGGCAAATGAATACAGTAGATTAAAACAGCAAACTTTATAAGGATTATACAAAATTCAATTACATTGCTTAATATATATATTTAAATCACTATAATAATATAACGAAAAATGTGGTGAAGATAATACCTTTAAAAAGCTTCATTCTTGTCCCTTTTTCAAATTATAGTTTTAGCTAATAATAACTTTGTGTTTTCCATATTTTGACGGCTACATTCATTCTTTTATGTTGTTTTTTTTATTCTTTTGTTTTCTTCGAAGAAAGCACTAGCCTTCTTTAAATACATCTCATTAAAATTAGGGTTTTGTTTAGAAAAAATAAAATGACAACCTTATCCCTTATCTTTTATTATTATTAGTAAACTTTATTTTATCTTATTTATATTATTATTATAATTTTACTTTTTATTATTATTATTATTATTATTATTTTCGGGATTACACAACAAATGCTGAATTTTTTATAAGGCCCACAAATGACGACAGACCAAAACCAGAATTTATTCAACAAGTCAAATAAGACAACTGAAGCACAAAAACAACAAACCTAACGGCGGAACGTATATAAAAAAAACAAAAAAAAATACGGGATATTACATTCTCCCTAACTTAAAAACAAAATCGTCCTCGATTTTAACACAAAACCTAACAAGCACAAACCAACAAAATAGAGCGCATATAACAACCAAAATAAACACACAAGCAATAATTCCAACGTATCACAAGGATAGCAAAATATAGCATTTTTGCATAACAAGCTTTGTCTCCATAGTGTACTCCTCAACCGAGTGATCAACCCAACTGAAACCAAATGTATACCTTGAAATTCCAACTGATAAAGATCATGCATAATTAACAACTCAACACCAAGTATCCCGTATCAAAAACATTTAAATAAACCTGTTATAGCAAACGAACTACCTACTCTAATATATCAACTAGATATGACTCTCCACAAGACGAACAATCTTAACGAATCAAGAATCACGATATTACAGATCTACACTCTAAGAATACACCAATTTAACTCATGATAACAAAAGTTCCAAATTGTTAAACAACAAAATCATCCTGAAAGACTCTTACAATCCTTCAAAAGTATAAGGCCCGCAACTACACGGTAACTAAACATTGACCATATTCCACATATATTACACAGCCTAATATCACGTCGCATGCACAAAAGGTTCAACAACCGACCAAAACGATATCCAAATATTTCACAATAAAAAAAATTTCAATTAACAGAATCGACCATCCAACCCTTACTGGCGAAACTTATTAACCGCGATTCCCGTTCCTTGAATCAGCTAACTCATATATCCTAACCAAACTCAAATTCTCACAATCATTCCAACAATTTACTATAACCTCGTAAACAATAAGAGATCACTTAGATCAAATTCACCACTAACCGAGTCATTGGTTATGCTCAAGTCAAACTTACAGAAAAACAAAATTTTCAAAACACAAAACATTATGTTAATATTTTCCACTTCTCTTTTAAAGACGTTAACATCTTATACCTCTCTTTATATCAAAAAAAATGCTTTCACTGTTGGAAAACCTCAAGTTTTGTAAACACGTTAAAATTTTCAAAATATTCGTATTTTGAATTCGCAGTTACACCTTACTTTTAAATAAGTTTACAAATCTATAAAATCGATCAGTTGACAAAATTATTATTTTTTTAATTCAAACTTGATAAAATTTTATCCATTTGTCAAAATGGAAAAATAGTTGTAAGCAAAATCTCTTTGTTCACACAATATTTTTATACGAGTATACCAAATATTTAAACAAAATCAAATATGTAGAAACAAACTTCTTTGAAAATCACAGTGTATACACACACGTAGAGTTTAACCAAATCTCTTAATCCAAAAACCCTCAAATCATAAATCGGAAGTTAACACGTAAGCCTCTCAATCACCTCAAAATCCTATCACACTATTGCAACAAAAACTCGAATGCAACCTTATATCTAACACAAATTCCTACGAATCACAATTATTCAAATAACATAAAACTGATCATAGCAACACAATCATCCTTAATTCACCACAATCATCACAGAGTATTTGTCCAGCTACCTTTCGGTAAAAACATTAAAACCATTTGAAATCCATTAACTTTATAAATAAATCTATCAAAGTGTGACTCGCGAGTTCGTTTCAAAATATTTTTCTCAAATACACTTTATCGATAAAAATCCATTTTACATAATTGTGCGCCAGGGTGATGACATCTCTCATCCCCAAAGAGTTGCATCCAACTCTAATCATTTCTATGCACGTGATGCATGTCCTATTATGCATGGACCAATTATTTATTTTCTTTTTATTTAGTGAATATACTCAATGCTCAATGCAATTCCCTATCCGTGACATACAAAAATGCATGTTCATGATATGTCTGGGCACAATTACGTGATAAAAACATTTTAAATACTTTAACAAATTTTCATCTGAAATCAATTCCTCGATAAAATATTTGCTAGACATTACCCTCTATGAGATGTGCACTCGATAGCCTCAAAATATTTCTCAAACTCTATACTTGCAACCCACCAAATCATATAATACTATCATAACAATTCAAACTGTGTACTTCATAAAATTCCCCTATGCGAATATAATATCCAAATTAACCTCAACCAAACTGAAATTATACTTAAAGAGAAACGACATATAACATTTGTATCTACAAAACTCACCTTCAATTACGGAATTGCGCCGTCCAACACGACGAACGCACTAGTGTATTGATACACCAATTTATCTCCTCGGGCCAGAATTTCCAATATTCTTATCTAGGATAATCAGAAACCGCCAACTGTTCCCGATAGTCACTTTCCTCATCTTCTTCGATATCACTTCCCAAATGCCCTCGATCCATAAATCGATATATTAAACCAGACATTAGCCAAACAAAAATAAAATAATACACAGGGGCTAAACAAAGGTTCGACTTAAAATTCAATACCAATCATCAAGGTTAAGCCAAATCAACGCCTGATAGCAACAACATCTTGTGCTATCCGCACAACGAGGAAAACAAGATAAAGCAACTAACATAGCAAAACTTAACAAATATACGAAGCATACTAACACGGAACTACACCAACAAGTTATGGTTTCCAGTTAACCATAAATAAACCAAGCATGCCTTAACCCGCATTCAACCCAATCATCTTGCCATATAACAGTTCATAAACATGATAGGCAACTAACATGCTATTAAAAAAACGAGCATGTAACATCCAATTTGATCATTAAATATCTACCGACATGGCCAACCATATAACCTAATGATATCTCAAATATCAAAATAAAATATGCCACAGCATACTCAGAATTGTTATAATAAATCAACATTTGGTAATGGCATCAATCAAAAGGTAAGCTTTGAGAACTCTTTTCAAACATAAATCAATTCCGCAATAGTTTTCAAGTTCTAATCGAGCTCCACAGTTTTAAAATCATTTTTTTTTTCTGAAAAATTTCTATATATAAAACAATGATTATATTTCCCAAAACATCTGAATCTGTAAAATCACCGAGTTAGCAAATCAATTTCCAAACTCAACTCCCAATTTGAGTGACCAAGTCACACCTAAAATAACCTTATAAAACGTATTCAAATTTTATAAATTCAGAAAAACATTTAAATAAAATCTCAATTTTGTTTTAAAAATAGGAGCTCACTTAACCCAAGCATCAAACATCAATTCAAAAACAAAAGTGTGAAAAATGTAAACAACAACAACCATTTTGTATACAACTAAACCAGTCAACCATAAAGTACCAAACATATGACCATCGATGCTCAACGTCGACATACCACTCGGTAAAATAACAACAATATTAAATCCTCAAAATGGTGAATCATCTCATAAATATTATTATTTGAAAATAATCATTTGTCAACACCAAGTCAAACGTAAGATTCTGAAATATGTGAAATTCATTTTACTTGCAAAGTATCCAAAAATCATTTTTTTATTATAACCATACTTCTCTTCCGATTCTCGTGTCAAAACACAAATCAAATTAAAAAAAAAATCAATAAAACCATCAAACCAGCGTGTGTTCAAACAACATAAAGGCACAAAACATGCTTAATGTTTTAACATGAAAATCCTTTAAAAGAAACATAAGGTCAACGCCTAACATATCCTCATATGTGCCAACATATAAAACAACCAACAAACACGGCCAAAGCCAAACTGTACTCACCAAGAGGTGAAAGCAATCCAATTATTACCAAAATCATCCAACGCACAAAATCAACAAATAATCACCCAAGGTAAATATTATATAAGGCACAATAGCCAATAAAACATCACTCGAGGTAAACACCATACACAACAGCCAACAGAACATCACCTGAAGTAAACACCATAAGGCAAAACAGCCAACAAAACATAACCTAAAGTATAATATAATCATACCAAAATAAAAATCAGTAAAACATAAGACCGACGCACAACGTTCCTATAGGTGAAGGTAGAAAGTTTTTAAAATGAAACGATGACGTTCAAGAGACAAGACACGAATCCTAATTCCGCAGTAGTTCCTAAGACTCAACATCAACTTATCATGCACAAAAAAAAAATATTAAACACATAACATGCAAAAAGGCCTTGGTTTGAAACCAAAGCTCTGATACCAACTTTGTCACAACCCAATTTCGTGGATTGTGACCGGCGCTAGGGTATGGGTATGGTCGTACCAAAACCCGTAGCAAGCCTTGCGGAAAAACAATAAACAATATAAATAATTTAAATATCTGAAAGGTTCAACAGCATGCCTTATATATAAATAAATAATATTCCAGAGTGAACATGGCAAATATAAATAGTCGCTCAATCGACAATCCCAAAGTACAATAATAAGTAATGTATAAACTAGTTCTACTGCGGTCTAAGAGTTCGAAAAATAGAAACTAGTTTAATAACATAAAAACCTCCGAGGAATCAAAAGAATCGGAGTGGACCAGCTCTCAAATCATAAACCTGGAAAATTTGGGAAAACAACGGGGTCAGATATACTGAGATGAGTTTGCAATACTATTTACATTTATTAAGTTTAAAACCCTTAAATCAAAACAGTTTATACTAATATAGTATGATTATGGAAAACAGTATTGAAATGATCCCAGCGTAAGTATGTCATAGCATACCGATAAACCCAGAGTAGACGGGAACCAATCCTCGACATATAAATATACCAGCGTAAGCAAGACTTTAGTCTGCCGTTTCCCAGAGTACTTACCGGTGCACACAGTCTCGATACAAGCCTATCGAGTAGCTCGTTTCAATCCAGATCCATAATCGTTTAAAACAACTCGAAAACATTTATAATACTAATATAAATTGCGGTACTTAATAAAGCGGTAAATAGCACTACAAACTCACTGCTTGCTTATCCACGTGATCTTGGCAAACAGCTAACCCTCCGTAGACTCCGAAGCACGAGCAGTCGACGGGTCTAAAATAATAAATAGGTTAATATCTGAACGACCCCTAACTCTAAGATTACTAGACACCACGTAGGACTAGCACAATTAAATAACCAGATAAATCACAGAGAAACACAATTCTCAAATAAATTATAATGCCGTAAATAAATCAAGCCTATTGAGCTCATATATACCATATAATCCGGAAGGGTAAAGTCAAATAATAATAAATAGAAATATTATATCCAATTTACTAATTCCAACGTAGCGAGTCAACTGAGTTAACACGGAGCTCAGTTTCTTCTCACATGTCGGGCAACCAATGTATAACCCGATCCAACCATTTTATATAAAAAAAATATAATCCACAGATTATAATATCGAAAATAATAATTTTAATAAAATGATAATTCATAATTGAAACGAAATTCAATAGCTTTATACTCAAGTAATCAATATTTAAAATAAATTTCTTAACCCAAATGATTTAAAAAAATAATTTAAAAGATAAAATGTAAATTAGTCAAATTGGCACACGAAGCCAATAATTTAAAATTAACATTACACAAGTAACTATTCATTTAAAAGATTACAAATTGTCGTTTTCAAAATATAATAATTTAAAAAATTTAAATTATAATCGATACTAATATTATTTTTAGATTTAAAATAATATTAGCAATTGACCAATAACAGTTGAATTAATAATCGAACGCATGACAAAAATTAAAATCAACCACCCAAGTTTTATAGAACAATTATTATGAACAAGAATGCAAATGCTGCCAACCACCAATTCATTAAGCAAGGTTCAAAATTATTATATGAAACCCACTAACAGTGACATTAACCAATAATAATCCAACCAACGTGAAATCTAAACCAACAATTGAATTATCAAACAATTGAATAATCAAAGTGCTAATTTCAAGGTACCAAATCAGCCCTAGGTCATACATTTACAACCGCATAAACTTGTCCAAAACAACGAGGAATCATGGCATGACATGCAATTCAATATAATACTTAAATTTAATCAACGATTCCAAACACCCAAAATATAACCAATAGTATACATGCTAATCCCACCCTCAAACATATATTGAATTATGATTAAATAATAAATTGGATTAAAATATAGTAAATTAAACTTAAAATACTTGTTTATACTATTTATAAATTCTAGGTTTTAAAACGTTAAACAGAAGAAACATTATTACTTTCCTCTAAATTAAATGACTAACCCAAATAAAATGAAACAAAAATTATTATCGGTATTTGTGCTAAAATGATAAATTGCAGTATAAACTTTTAGGTGAAAAGTGTTGAAATTTTAGGGACTAAAACTTCAATTTATACAAAAACAAATTGTAATGGATTCAACAATTTTCTTTTGTTTCTGTAAATCTTCATTTGCCATACCCATAAATAACAACCATTCGTATTCTACATGAATAAGACAAAAATTGGCAAATGAATACAGTAGATTAAAACAGCAAACTTTATAAGGATTATACAAAATTCAATTACATTGCTTAATATATATATTTAAATCACTATAATAATATAACGAAAAATGTGGTGAAGATAATACCTTTAAAAAGCTTCATTCTTGTCCCTTTTTCAAATTATAATTTTAGCTAATAATAACTTTGTGTTTTCCATATTTTGACGGCTACATTCATTCTTTTATGTTGTTTTTTTTGTTCTTTTGTTTTCTTCGAAGAAAGCACTAGCCTTCTTTAAATACATCTCATTAAAATTAGGGTCAATTGATAAGAATTTGGACCAAAATAAATTGGACTTACCGAAAAAAAAAAATTAAGTGAAAAATTATTATTCAGAAGATTGGATTTGAGAGGAATTAAAATTAAATAAATAATTGGATATAAGTAAATAAATAATGCGGAGTCCATTATTTATCGCTAAATAAATATCGTCAAGGTTCCGTTTGATTTTAAAAGGAATTGGAATTAAATTGAAGTAATTAGAAGTTGAGGAGTGTAGTTGTAAGAAATGCCAAAGTTGAGCATGATTGTGGACATTTTCCCTACCCAAAGCAATAAGAAAATCACATATGGAAACCCACCTCCTCATTTGTATAGCATATCCACAATCAGATATGAAATTTATCAAACCAAACCTCTATTCCTTTAGAATTGCCGAAGCCTTCAATTCCTCTCCTTCACTATGAACAAAACCTACGGCAACCATCAAAGTTCCACCGTCCGGCCACCGTTTGTTATGATTTTAGCTTGATTGTATAGCTAACATCTGATGGATTAAGGTAAGCTCTTAACCTTTCAATTTGATTAAGGTTTGATTGATATTTTTAGAGTTTAAGTGGAGTTAATTTGTTGCTATATAGTTGTTGGAATTCAGTGTTAAAATTGCAGTTTTGTATTGATTTTGGGTGAGGTTTGCGGGCTGTTGTGGCTAGAGGTTTTAGGGAATTGGTTAAGGGTAAAGGCTAGCACGTCGGGGTGAGAATAGGGAGTCGGAACGGCAGCCAGTTGCTGCTGTAAAAAAGCAGCAAATTGTTGCTGCAAGTTGCAGCAACATCGCTGCAAAACTGCTGCAACTCGCAGCACTTACGGCAGCGATAAAGGGGGCTGTTTAAACGGTCCCCGACCAGCTAGGATAGGTTTTTTCGAACGTACATCGAGTCTTGAGGATAACGTAATTATATTGATGTTGAAATCATAGTTTAAAAGGGATTAAAACTGAGTTTATAAAATAGAGAAAGTGCAGCTCCAAAACAGTTTGTGACATCGACTTTTGACCAAATTTCAAATAACTTGGAGCGATGATTTTTGAGAAGGCTTGAGTAGTATATCATAAGGGATATACGGAGAATGAAACGTGATATTTGGATTAGGATTTGAATATTTAAATAGGGTTGAATTGATTGAAATAGATAGGGTGTTGAAAGTTATATAATCTGGAAAAAAATATAATCAAGTCATGAGGGCTACTTCACCTGTAAAAACGAATCTCGAACAATAATAATCTTACCCCGAAAGTGAATGGGATTTATATATGGCATTACATAGATGAGTTTTATAAAAAATAATAGTACGGTTGTTAAGATAAATAAAAAGTTATCGAGGTTCAAAGTTGAGTGAAAAATCTGAAAGTGATTTTCAAATTTATGCCTAATGAGAGGCTGTCTTTGAGGCAAGATTTGAAGATGATAGACATGTCGGATTAAGTTTGAGTCTTAATGAAAAACATAGGTGATGTTATAGAGAATAAGAATATCAATTTTTTTTTGGGTTTCGACGATGATACGGGCTCTGTTTCTGACCCTGAAACAGTAGCAAAATGTGGGGCTGTTATGAAGCCAAAAATAATAATTAAAGACCCAACTTTAGAAAATTATTGTGAACAAACCGTAAGTCGAAACTAGTCGAAGTCTTCACGGAAGTTGTAGATATGATTGTGAAGTATAAGAATGTCAAATTTTTTTTGAAGCGGAACAGATTTTCGGGTGATGTTTCGTGGCCCAAACAGCAGCCCTTAGAGGTGTTTTAGCTGTTTTGAATTTAATAGCTCAAAGTTGGTCGAAAAACATGAAATAAATTAGACGTTTTCAGAAGCTAACTTTCAGCAATATTTTGGAGACCTTAGAGATGTCGAATAAAGTCCTGGTTTAAATGAAAATTGTAAGTGGGAATGCGAACTATAGAAATGTAAAATTTATTTGGTAAATGGGCGATTTCAAATAAACATTTTTGATACCTGAAGTGGGCTAGAAAAGCCATTTTTGAACAAGTTAAAGTTAACTTAAAATGTTTAGTTATTTGAAGTGAATTGTTTTTGTTAATTAAATATGATTTTGAATAATACCAAAGATAATAAAAAAGGACGTTTTAAGATTATATCAAAAATAATTCGATACGAGAACGACGAGTTACGTTTATATATTAAACGTTAAACTCTAATCAATGTAATTAATTATAAAATAGAAATTTTTATTAAATGTTCTAACTATAGAATTATACGTTAGATACGACGGAATATCGACATACGAGCTTGGAGAATCAAGGGAGCTTGATAAGAATCGACGTTATCTTATTTATGTTGGATTGGATAGCGGTCACTGTGAGTTTAAAGTTTACTTTTGAGTATTGTTTATTGAACTATCTGCTTTATCTTTGTTATATTATATGCTTTTTCTGTCGCGTTATCCTTATGGTTATATGTTTATTAATTTGATTTGTGATGAACTTTGTTCTAACAATCCGAAGAAACGTGCTACCTATTGGGCGTCAATAGGACTGCGTGATCACCAGTACTGAGGTTAGATAATCCTGTGTCCTAGAGATTCGTATGAACTACTAAATCAGATGGCGACGGTGGCTTAGTTCCCGGCCAAAACTTAAAGGGAAGCTGTGGCGACGGTGGCATTGTTCCCGGCCCAGAGACCCAACGCAGATTTGTGGCGACGGTGGCTTTGTTCCCGGTCCAGATGCTGCTATAATTTCGCAGATTTCTGGCGACGGTGGCTTTGTTCTCGGTTCAGATGCTGCTATAATTTCGCAGATTTGTGGCAACGGTGGCTTTGTTTCCGGTCCAGATGCTGCTATAATTAAACTCATTAGGTTCTGTAGTTGGTATTTTAAGAATCTTTGGACTAGGGTTTCAGTCGGATCGTATGATGATGTGTTGTTGATGTTTGATTTATGAATTATTATTCGAGTATTTAAAAATATGTTAGATGCTTACATGATTTTTATTATAATACCATCTGTAAACGTAAACTCACTCAGTATTTCCCAAAATACTGACTCCCTCACTCTGATGTTTTTCAGGTAGTCAGAGTCGGATTAGACAAACCATCTTCATTGTGCCAGAAGTCGTCGGACTTGCACAAGTATGCGTTTCTGAAGCTGCAGTAGTCAGTAGGTGTCAGTTTAGGATTAGTAAATTGATTTCAAATAGTTGTTTTGAATGTAAACTCTAATATAATATTTCAATATTTATCGGTATATTACTTAAAAGAGTTTTTCCAAAAATGTTTCATATATTATATTATACTTTTAAATGTGAAAAATTATTAGTGGTTTTAGGCTTGCTACGGGTTTCGGAGCTACCACTCCCATTGCCTAGCGCCGGTCTCGGCTTAATAACTTGGGTCGTGACAATCCAACAAACTCTTAAAAGCAATTTTTAGATTCAAATCACTAATAGGATTTTATGAGAGTATAAAGAGATCACCTCAATCATTCATCTTACAAAGGCTCTATAAAATCCTCAAATAGTGTGTTTAGAAAAAGTCATACCTTTTTTCTTTGTAGTTTAAAGTAGCATATTGATCTCCATCATAAAAAATCTCCTTAAGAATTTTAATACCCAAGTCTTTCTTCAATTGATGACTTTCGGCACTTCCAAATTTGGTGACTTCTCTATCTCCAAATAATCTTCTTTATGTCAAGTAATTTCGCCTTGCAAAATCCTCCAAATAATACTTTGTCATAATAATCATAATCCAAAATTAATCTGAAAACCAAATTGGCTTTGATACCAATTGTTGTAACATTGATACCGATTCTTGAATCTTTGGTACCAATTGTCGTGACCGGTTCGTGACCGGATTGGTATGCGCAGCGGAATCGAAACCATTCGGTAGGTATTTAATTATGGATTTGATCAACAAATAACAATATAGCAGAATAATAAATAACACAAGAGATTTACGTGGTTCTGCATTAAAGCGTACATCCACGGGCAAAAGAATCGAGTCATCCACTAATCAGCAAAAAGAGTACAAAATTTGTGGAGAATCACCAAATAGAGAACATCTTTAGTAAATATGCCCTTAGAAGAAAAACCCACAAAGTGTTTCTCTTTCTACAAGAAGTACCCAAAAGGGTTAGAATTAACTTTTATTCCTCACACCAGTGTTTTAAAAACCGGACCGGACCGGTCGGTTCAACCGCGAACCGGCCAACTGTCCGGTCCAATTAACATTTAAAACCGGAAATCCGGTTAAACCGTATTAAACCGGTCAAAACCAGAAGAACCGGTCAGAACCGGAGATTCGAGAAACCGGATTTATTTCAAAAGATTAAAAGTACAAGTATAGAAATGAATAGAACATAGAACTGCTACAAACTTTACTCTTCCTTCACTTTTTATTTTGTTTTTTCAGTCCAAATTATTTCTTCTTTTTGAATTTGAAAACTAAAGTTTCCAGAAACAGCTCACATGGAATTGAAGTGACGGGCAAGCCAACTGCTGGTTTGTAGAGAAGACGAAAGTCACGAAACTAAAATCATTACATCTAACATATCCTTCACAAATAATACTAAAGATCTCTAAATTTTGATTAAAAATCAAAAGATAACAATTACAAACAATATAAAAACATAAACTTTTATTTAATAAAACAGATCTAACAAAAAAAGCCCCAATCAACCCAAGTCAGCAATATCAGCAATGACAAGTTAGTTTAATCAAAACCCTGAATCAGTTTATTGACAAAAAAATCAATTTCAGTTTTATCTATGAACTAATAAAAGTTATCAAACTTCTGTTTTTGCTTACACAATAGACTTATTTTAAGACAAAGAGAAGCAGAAATATGCTTTTGTTAGGTTAAAAATGAAAGAAAGAAGCAAAAGTTGAAAGAGGGTAGGATTGAAAAGAAAGAGTAATGCCCAATTTATTGGCTCAATGTGCAGAGCTGGTGCCGTGTCCCTAAACTAGGGTTTTCACTTTATAATTAATTCAAACGGTTCAACTGGCGATTCAACCGGTTGAACCGGTTGAACCGTGAACCGGTGACTATACCGGTTCAGTCACCGGTTCGGTTTTTAAAACACTGCCTCACACCACACACACCCCCTTTTTCCCCTTATTCACATTAATTTCTACATTGTGTGTTCGGTTTTTGGTGTACTCTAAAAGGTGAACTAGGTAGTGTATTTATAGGGAGTAAATAATCTATATGACATTAGGAGTATTAATCTTAAGGGTTAATTCCTAAAAAAATCACGAACTTTACACGAAGTTTCATTTTAATCATGAACTTTAAAAGTTGTCATTTAAAGGCACGAACTTTCATTTTGTTTCAAATCTATCGCCAAAGTAAAATTCGGTGTATTTTATCGAACCAAAAATTCCTAATCCTATATACTATAACTAAAAGATAATAAGATTTAACGTTGATTTATAATTTGGGTCTTTTATTAATGGTTTATTGAAGAATTTAGTCAATAAAAATACACTGAAATGATAGATTTGAAACAAAATGAAAGTTCGTGTCTTTAAATGACAACTTTTAAAGGTCATGATTAAAATGAAACTTCGTGTAAAGTTGGTGATTTTTTTAGGAATTAACCCTAATCTTAATTGGATTTATACTTCCTAATTAGCCAATGATAACAAAGTTATCCTTCTTCCAAACACTTCATTAATAGAGTCCTAATGCAAATAGAAATTAGAATTATAGGCATATTCCAACAGTCCTCTAGGTAGAAAAATATTTCTAACGGCTAGGGATCGGGTTAAATATGAGGGTTATTTTCTTGTGAAAATTTGGTATTTATTCCTCTTTCAAGTATAACATAAAGACTCGAGGCCACTTAGTCCTATAAGGACATATGGTTATATATAGCTTAGAAATCTTATTTCCTTGCTCGCGTTTTACCTTTCACTCTTTCTTTCCTTACTTTCTCTCTCAATTTTAGAAGCTCTCTTTGATTTTTATTAATTTCTATAATATGCCTCGACGGTGGCCTTATTGAGAGCAATGTATGGATTATGACCGATATTCCAGAAAATATTGCAATGGATATGGGGAGTCCAATACCCCATTTATTTCACCTACAGCGTCAAATTTACTCTGATTCATGTCTGAGGTAAGTTAACAAAAATAGTTTTTTAGATAAATATTTTAAAGGCTTAAATACTCGAAATACCCCTCAAAAAGGCGTGACAATAGGTTTGGGAAGTCAAAAACATGTAGTCTGGATAGGACAGCCAAAGTTGAAGGCTGCGGCAACTTGGCAAACAATTAATTTTTTCACGCGTGGTGTTTATTTTTCTTTTTCTCTATATCGTAATTAATGAACATGGTGTCCTTGCAATTTCAGGACCAAGTTTTGTGCATCCGACAACTTTTTCAATCGGGTGTGTATTGAGATGAATGGCTTCGACCAATTTATTTGGAGTCTATTTCCGAGTCTAAGATGTTTGATACGCTATTATTGCATGCGTTGAGGAAGCAGTGGATGGACAATACACATACTTCCAATTTTTTAGTAGGGAGAAGACTATTATCCCATCTGACTTTAATTTGATCATAGGGCTAGAATTTTGTGGGCATCTGGGGCCTTTCGATAACGTTATCTTTTCGTATCATAATCGTGCTCGGTATATCTTTGAGATGTTGGGTGTAGTTCTCGAGGAAAATTGTCGTTTCCTCAGCACGACGATATGTATCACTATTATTACTTCTTCCTCTAGGGTCCGATTATGATTTTGATCGGGTTGCTTGAGCCTTCTTTGACTATCTGTTGAGGACCACCCTATTCTGCAACTCAGGGAGTACCTTGCCCCTAATTATCTTACAGGTACCGGAGCATTTAGACGAGGTTCATACTTATTATTGGGGCTATGATGCACTTTGTTATCTGTATACCATTATTAATAGAGTCATCTGAAGAGAGTCTTGTCTAATGGTATAAGGTCTTGGATAGCGTGTTTCAGAGTGATACATGTATTAGTATGATGTCCCAATGTTTGGTGAAATTTGCATTAAGTGTTAGGGTTGTAATTTGACATTTGGGATTAGAGGGTTTTTAGGTGGTCTAGGTTGTATGAGATCTTCCTACAGCAGCCTATCCAAAACCTTAGTGAATAGTAATGAGGAATTCTGAAAACTCTTTGCCTCTTGGTCCCTGTCTCTAGACAAAATTCACATTAGCACTTTTGCCCCCAAATTAATAGGTTAACCAAACAGTCCTATCGGCGTGCTTTGCTTCTTCTCAAATTATAATTCTTCTACTCATATTCTAGGCATCAAATAGATCATCAAATATCTTAATATTCATGTCTTAGAGACGCTCAACCCAATATGGGAATATTTTCTTGACTACAATCCTAACATGATCCTTCTTAGAGGGTTTCAATAAGGTGGCGTTATTCACCTATATAGCTCTTCTGGTTTCTGCTTGGTCAATTCCAAGTCAAGCCGAGACATCTCTAATTTAGAGTCATATTATATAGCTTAGAGCCATAATTGTATTGGTTAATTCATGGTACCAGCCGGTTACATTCCCTTCTAAAAACAAGACCCTAACATATTTGTAATACCCCAAAATATTTTAAGATAATTCGTCGTGCCACGTGTCGAGATTTCCGATAAACTAAATTAAGGAGAATTTAATTTAATTATATCGGGAATTTGGAATAATTTTATTAAGTTAATTAGCGGGATTTGAGGATTTAACTTTGGAAATTAATATAAAATAAATTATAAATCCCGTGACGGAATTTATTTCGCCAAAGTCCGCGAAATAATTTATAGTATTTATGGTAAAAGTTTCGAGTCAATCGGAGACTGTTTAAAATTTGGACGCGGATAGGTTTTGGACTAAATTAAAACTTTTAAAAAGTTTCAAGGATCAAAGTGCAAATTAACCGTTATATATATAACATTTCCTTCATGATGAAGGATCTAGAGTCAGGAACTTCATTTCTTCATCTCATTTCTTTCTCTCGCCGTTTCCGTTTTTTCGTTGCGCGGTTTCCGTTTTTTCGTCCGTTTCCGACGTTTAATAACTCAAAACGATCGTATTTCGACGGGTAATCACGGTAAGCTTGACGTTTTATCGTTTAAACGGATATATTTTGAGTTATATCGATTCAAAGTTTTAGGCCACGAAACGAATATATATCGTTTAAATCGATATTAGAATTGAATTATAGTGTTTTGGAGTTAGATTATGTGTTTGGAGTGTGTTTGGGCGTTTTTGAATCGAAAACACGTCGGAAAAGTCCCAAAATTGATTTTCGGGACGAAGTGTGCGGCACGCCCGCATAGCGGGACGTTCGCCCGCATATGCGGGGCGTGCGCCCGCATAGGCGGGGCGTGCGTCCGGAGCCCGCTCCTCGGGGCGTGCGTCCGTCGCCCGCACAATAATTTTTACCGATCAACCTAGTTTTGAGAAAAATTCGTGTACACGCATATCGAGACTTGAGATTAATTAATACTTGATTAATTATCGAATAGTTTGGGATATTAACCTAACGAGGTTAAACGAGAATTGATTTAGAAGTGACATTTTATCCATAAACGGGTTTGATACCGTTTATCGGGATATACGTGAGAAGCACGACGGTTAATGAGAGTTCAGTGTGTCGAGTATCGAGTCTAGAGTCAATCTTAGAATAGGATTTTAATACAAGTCAAATATTTTAAAATTTGTTTTAGATCCAGCGAGGCAAAAAGCAACTGGACCAGTGGTTCGTGAAGCTTGACGTTCTAAAGCCCCGACGTATTTTTGGATAAGCGTTTTCTGTGAGTTTATACGATTTTCTTTTAAAGTATTTATTTAAGCAAATATTTTATATTGCTTTATGTTTGTTTTGCATAATTACGATGCGAATTCTTTTTATGAATTGCATATGCTTGATTTGAAGCCAATATTGATCCGATGGAACGTGCTACCTATTGGGCGAAAATTGTTGGGTTTTATTGGTTCATAACGCAGCGGAATTTCAAAAATTTATCTAAAAACCCAAACCAAGATCCATGTAATTCGAATTAAACAGAACAATTACTTACTTGTATGTCGAATTCAACAGCAATGTAGGAAGGAAGGAGGTGGTTCACTTTGGTGATACCTGGCCTCGGATCAGAAACGCCTCCAAAAGAACGCGTCCTCTACGAGTATCCACACGAACAGACCTTAGCCAAAACTAGTGCTTGTGTGCTAGCACTATTGCTTCACAAGCAATTTCGAATTTTAGTGATTTTGTGAATAATGAATTTCGTGATTCTCAAACCAACTGCTTAATGAGTATTTATAGTGATAAATAACACTAGGGTTTGAGACAAATTCGAATTTCAATCTCATTGCAATTCTACAAGTTTATGTTTATCAAAAACTCCTTTTTGATAATTATCCATATATATTAATTACTATATTTATTATCTTCCAAAAAATAATAAATTAAGGAAAACACTTATCCTTAAATTTCGAATTAATATATATATTTATTAATATATATATATATATTACGAATTATATATATATATAATTAATCACTTAATCACATTGGGCTTGTACAACCCATAACTGTTTTGGGCCTGTTCTTAGTGTGCGACCCTGTAGGTTCATATAACGTTGGCAGTAGGCTCGAAATCCCTATTTCAGCCCACAAGTCATAAGTGGCCTCTAGCAAGACATTATGACTACCCAAGTTATATGAATATCGATAATCCGATTTAACCATTTACAATAATATTTTAATCCCTTTGTCTCTCGATATCCAGATTGAATATAAGGCATAGTTATGTCATCCTTATAACATTCAATCATTAGTTTCTTGACTCTAAGTAGACTGAAAATGATAACTTCTTATCAATTAGCATGGCCATGCATTTACTTCAGTCTATCTTCTTCAAGGGGCCCATAGATATCTTACTCAAATAAATGAGGGACAAATTCCTTCTCAGTCACTCACATTTCCCACATAGTTACTTTCATATCCAATGACAATCTATTCCATTATCCTGTTAAAGATAATGTAAGACTGTATCAAAATATGAAATAGCTATGTAGAAATCCATGATGATTTCAAGGTCAAAGGATTATACTAATAGAACTGTAATGAGAATTACTTATGACAGTGATCTATGTAGTATTCTCACAGTGGGTCATCCAGTGCCTTATTTCTCAAATAGCACCTATGATTTGACTTAATATCTCATATACATGATTAGTAAAACATAATCATCAGTCAACATCATACTAGTCTCAATGTTCTATTAAGACTAGGGATAGATGGTATATAATTCTTTTATTAAACCTAAGGGTTCTACTATCAAGTCACATACTCGATGACCTTAGAAAGAATTAACCATTCAAGTATTTTAATCATTAATATAAAATGATAAAAACTGCCAATCAATAAATAATAAAATGATAAAGTCAAAACATGGTCAAACATGATTGACCTAGTGCATATCACTAACAAAAATAGGACTGCGTGATCTCCAGTTTTGATGTGACTCAGCTGGGAGCTGATGATGATTATGAAATTTACGATTGGGTATATGATTTTGATACGAGTGAGCACTCGGTTACGGTGTAATCTGGAGTCCCCGTATCAAGTGGCTGGGCCACCAGCGAGTTGGACTCGCAAGTTGATATTAACGATTGGGTTGCTTGATTGATATTTAGTATGTTTGAGGATTAAGGTTTCAGTCGGATCTTGTACTTGGCTGCATACGGTTGAATATCGTTTCATGTTTTTATTGAATACTTATTAGTAAATGTATGAACTCACTCAGTATATCCCAATATACTGACCCCTCACAGATTTTCTTTCAGGATAAAGACGCTTTGAAGCATCGGACTTCTATCTTACTTCCAGAAGTCTGTATTTTTGAGTATGTAAAGAAACAGTACTTTACTCTTAGAGCTGCAGTAGATAAGTATTTTGCAAGTCAGCTTGTAATGTATAGTTTTCTGTAAATATAACTTTAATGTTTTAAAGTTTTTAAATGTTTTACGCTTGCTGCGTTATTTATATTGTGATTGCCAGAGGATATGTATGTCTGGCATGTGTTTCAGCATGACACGTATTTATGTATGCCATGCATGACGTTTATATTCGCGAAAAATTATTTTACGTTTTTAGGCTTGCTACGGGTTTCGGAGCAACCACTCCCATTTCCTAGCGCCGGTCTCGGCCCTGAGATTGGGTCGTGACAATATTGGCCTGAATTTGCTCCACCTTCATGGCCAAATCTTGGATAGGATCGAGATGTGCCGTCCTGAGATTCTTCAAGAAGCATTCAGTTTCTTCCTTCTTGAGGTTCTCGCTCCCTATTTTTTCCTTGCGCTGCTCCTCTATAGGGCATTGATGAACCAACTTTGAGTACCACTTTGTTGTTTAAACACTTCAATTTTGAGTCTATCACACTTTTCTCTATGTTGCTTCCCAACTTCATCTTTTTTTCTTCATCTCCTTAGTATAAGTATTGACAGGAGAAAAATTTGCTCTCTTGGCAATAAAGATCGGATCATTCTCTTGACTACAAACCGCCTCGGCTCGGGGTTTCATATGCTTAATGAACCACCTCTTCATTTCATCATTATAACCTTTTAAAATTCATTCCTTAGTTAATCCATGCCGACCTTAGCTAATGTCTACATCTCTTCGGTTGACCCAAACATACTTGATGAATTCTTTGATCTATAACTTCTGCTAGCGGAGGATCTGCTCAATTGTTTGATGATATGTCAGACTATTTGTTGTGCTGTTTGCAGAGTCTTATGAGACTTTATAGGAATCATAATTATGGTCAACTTTCCGCTTTGTCTTTCCCAAAGATGTCACGACCCGATTTCGCGGGCCGACACCAATACTAGGGAATGAGAGGGGTAGCTTCGAAACCCATAACAAGCCTAAACCGTTAAATTTTTTTCCTTTAATACACATTGTTTACACAAACTTTTCCTGAAACACATATTTTATTTATTAAAACATTAGTGTTTTAAAAGGAAAAATATAATTATTACATTATTATTAGTACATCAGAAGTTACCTGTGCTGGATCGTCCTTCTATCCCCTTCACAAATCTTCTTTCTAATGGTAAGGACGTTCTTTCATTACTGCATCTGCCTCTCTCGCTTCTCTTACAGCTATTTTGTATGCTTGTGTTTCTACTGGTGTCCTTACCTTGGTGGTTATGCTAAAATTTTCTTATCATATCACAGATTTACAATTATTAAGAGTTTGATCCAAATTTGCTTATATTGACTTCATTGATGCCTTAGGAGAGAATTGTAAATTCTACATAAGTAAACTCATATAAAAATATGGGTTGGCATGTTTATACCCAAATTCTAATTTCAAAGAGTAGCTCATGTTTATCGAGGTGTAATTTATAAAGATCTTCTATTGACATGATCATTTTTTTGTTGATTCTTTAGATTTGGACATGATCTATGAAGTGGAGCTATTGGATTTTCAAACTATGACATGATTTTCACCAACGGTTTTCTAATCCCATGTGCGGCAAGATGAAAAGGAGGACAAGGCGGTTCTGACCTTGGCGGAAATGCGCTCAATTTTGATTGACAACTCCACTACTTAAGTACTATGGTGGTGGGAAGGAAGTTAAATTAATAAATTTTTTGTTTATTTAATTTTTTAATAATATTTTAAAAAACAATTAATTATTAGAACTTATTTAAATATTTTTAAAGTTAAATGACTTGTTTGTAATTTTTCAAATAGAAACAAATATGATATATAACCCTTCTATTTAGTTGTTTTTAATTTTTCCATCCTTAAATTAAATAAATCGTCAACTGTACCCTTGTTTGGGGTAGAGTTGAAACGTGAAAATACAAAAAGGGGTGCAAACGGTTTTTTCTAGGTCGGGGTATGAACAAAAAACTCAACATGAGTGGTTTTTAAATAATTGAGCCATAAAAAATTAAGAGTTTAACAATTTATAAAAAATTGGATTTATTTTACTATTAGATCTAATTTAATGTAAGAGTATGGAATTCTATTGATTTAGGGTGATCTTATAAAAACTCCTAAAAAGGATATTGCAATTAATATTCTATATTTAATTAGGTTTAGATCAACTACTATTTGTATTTATTGTTGTTTTTTTATTTATTGTTGTATGGTTTAGTTATAAATTTCTTATTGATAGATTGTAGTTAAGAATATCTTATATTATATATTCATATTAGTCTTACATATCACAAGAAAATTGACACTAGGGATATCGAAACTATAAGAATGTATTATTGGTGATCAAATTTTCATTTTTTTATTACTAAATGTTAATTTCTTTTTAGTTTGACTACCAAACTTCAACTTTTTTAAAATTTAGTTACTGATGGATCAGAAAAGACGGATGAGGATATGTTTGGGGATGTGCAGGTATGAATGATGTGCAGATATGGATCAGGTTACTTGTGAAAGATAGATTCAAAGAGAAGCGATGGGAGAACTTGGGCTTTGGGCTCCGAGTTCGCTCCGATACTTAAGTTAGTGGGGTATGTGTAACATCCCGTAATTTTAAGGGATTAAATCATTTCACGTGTCTAATATTTTATTAGATGGGAATATATAAATTAAATTTAAAGATAAATTTAATTTACAAGTGTCCCTAAAAATATATTGTGGTCATAGGATTTCAAATTTAAATTTTAAAAATTTAATTTTGGATATTTATATAGTTAACGGGAATAAAATAAACTTATGAATTGGGTGCAGAATAATTCGTATGTTCCGAACGAATATTTTTGGTGCCAATATTCGCAAAATAATTTAAAAAGGTTATCATGAAAATTTGATAAAATTTAAAAGTAGAAATAATATAGACCTAATAAATCGAAAATGATTTATTAAAAATAAAATATAAGTCGGATGCGAATAAAAATTATATTTTTATTCGTTTTATATTTTATTAGATTTTTGAGTAAATTTTCAAAAAATTCGGAAGTCGTTTCCATTTGAGCTACGGACGACTAACTAATAAATTGATTTAAAGTGCATGATTGAGCTAGTACTAAAGAGTACATTAACCATATCATATATATATATATATATATATATATATATATATATATATATATATATATATATATATATATATATATATATATATATATATATATTTTAAATCAAATGAGATGAGCAGTAGAAGCTCATTTTCTCATCTCATAAGCTCAAGAAAGAGTTACTTGCTCTCTGAAGCATTCGAAACCATGGGTTTCGATTCGGATCGACCGTTTCTCGATTCTAACTTCGTTTCACCAAAGATTACTCGAGTAATCGAGCTGTCAAGCAGTCAGACCAGGACTCTAGGGAGTCTGTCACACATACAACAGGGCAAGTAGTGAACTTAACCGTAATGTGAGTTTACGTGTTTACTTTTGAATATCAGTATTCAACTGTTTTAAATCCACAATCGCAGTAGTATAAACGTAGCCAAGAGAGATCTATCGGAACGAGTTACCTATATGGCAGCAATAGGGCTAGGGCTGCGTGATCACCGGCACTAATTCTAGAATTACTTTTGTCGTGGGTGTAGAGATAATATGTCGTGTTAAGTCATTGAGAAAGTGGATGCCCTGACTTAACGGGTAAATCCTGAGACGACAGTAATATAGTTACGGTCATGGGTAAAACCGTGATGGAAGTTTCATGATTACGGTCCAGGTACTTGAGATACAGAATTAGACGGCAGTGATTCAGTTCACGGTCATTATTCTATGGTCTATAAGCTCGTGATGTGAGTATGTCTGTTAGGACATTTGTGGACTAGGGTTTCATATGAATCGAAAATTTGGTAATATTTTATAATATAACTAATTTATATACATTATGCGATTTTTGTATTTAATTGTAAACATGTTTACTCACTCATAAATATTGGTATTTCTGACCCCTTTGTTACTTCCGATTTTCAGGTGATTAGCTTTAGGGTCAGTCGAGCATCCACATACCTTCAGGGAAGCTCTTCTTTTTTATGTTGTACATATGGTTTTGTACTCTTAGTATTCTGCAATAGTATAAGTTTGATATGCCAGCAGTCGTGTCACTAGTCCACTGTTTATATACTCTGATAGGATCTAGTGCATGTGTATATACCTTTTTGGTGGCTGCGAAGTGGCATTGTGTATATAGTTACCGAGTCGGCGTCGTGTTTTTGAAACGCTAAAACAATATGTTTTATATACGCCGGCTTTGTGTAATCGGTCCGCTGTGTATATTTTATATGTTTAATACCACAGTTTTGAAATGCAATTGTGTTTGCATTATTTTGTTAAACATATTAATTGTTGAAAGGAGTAGCATGTGGTTTGGAACAGGGCTGCCTATGTGTTAAGGCAAGCGAGATATAAGTCCCTGGTTTCCAGTGTTTACCACGCCAGGTTTTCAGAAGGAAGCGAGGGTTGAGATAACGTAGTTACCTAACCAGTACTTCTAAAAAAGTATTTTGCTTATATGTATATTTCAGAAAAATGTTTACGTTAAACGAGAAAGGTTTTAACGGTAATTTCCGAAAACGGATCGTACGCGAGGTACGTTCCAGTAATAATATTTGCGAAAAATTTCTAAAGGTTCTAGGCTTGCTACGTGTTTCAGAACAACCGTTTCTATTCCCTAGCGCCGCTCGTGTCTTGGTTTAGGGTGGAAATCGGGTTGTGACAAAGGTGGTATCATAGCAACGTTAGTAGTACTCGAATGTTCGAAGTACTGTTCCTGATACTGTTAAGTGAGTTGTGTTAGGAATTGTGAGGATTCCTAGTAGACTATTGCACAACATAGGATTTGAGTCATGTCTTGATCAGTTTTCAGTTGTTGAAAACATTCATCTATAAATAGCAAACCGTATACATGTGTTGTATATGTTGATATTTTGATCAGGAACATATGAGATGTTCTTGTGTTTGAAACACGTTGCTAATGAGGGAACATGTGAGATGTTCCTGTGTTCAAGACATGCTATCAAAAGTAGAAGTAATCCCCCCCCCCCTCCATAAGATATATCTGGTACAGATATGGAGGAACCTAAGACCAGCTGCACCTGAATAATAAGCTTAACTGGTAACAGCAGAAGCATATTTTGGAGTTGTTGGTGTTCACCAATCATAAGCCTTCTAGACCACTAAAAATTGTTAATACTCTAATACTGCTCGCTATAAATATACGAAACAGAAGGTTCTATATTTCTGCAAATGGAAAAAAGACCTTAGCATAGATCTTAAAGCCGGTAATCATTTAATTAATTATCCTTCCAAAATTAAATAAAAGTATCATATCCTAACTTCGTTGAGATTAAATGAGAAAAACAACTCCAAATATCTTCATTTTTAACACAAGATGATAAAATGCCTTTCCAACGATGAGCAAAATTAAAACCATTGACAAAATTCAAGATCAAACCAAAAAAAATCAAGGTGCTATTTTAAATAATGGCATACCAAAGAGACTTGGTATTCACTATCAAAAACTTCCACACCCATTTTAATAATACTCGGATTCTTCAGGCGTAAATAGATTATATTCAGACCTCCATAAATATATGGAATGAAAACGTCACACCAAGCAACCTATCTAAAACCTCGAATATCCAAAGACCAATTCCATAACAAATTAAGAGATTATAAAAGAACACATGTAGTATACATGAATACTGCCGGGAATAGATTTTATGAAAGTTAACCTGCCTGCCGGAGAAAGAAGATTACTTCCCGAATACGAAAACTAAGAAGAGAAAATTGAGACAACCTGATCCCACATTTTTGCATTTATTGTCCTTGAAGTTAAGGGAAGCCCAAGATATGTAATGGAGAATTTCTCAATTTTGCAATGAAGAATATCAACTGCTTAGATAACGAACTGATGTCAACATTAATACCATTAATAGAAGTCTTTTGATAATCAATATGAAGCCCAAAAACCTGCTCAAAGCATCTCAGAAAATGCAACAAATTCAAATTATTCTTAAATCATTAGGAATAAATAATAAAGTGTCATCCCCAAACTGCATGATAGAATTCGAGTCCTAAAAATACAAAAGTCTGTATATTTTTTTAAAAGTTTTCGATGATCAGACCAAAGCTTGCAAACATAATTTACATAAAATGTTCAATGTTTACAAAACATTAAACATCGCCTACAAACGACGTAAGGAAACTAGGGTCTTACTGCGTGGTCTCACATACCACCTAACCCTGCCATATACACATAAAAAACAAATAGTTTTGTAGAAGCGTATTCAAAACTTTTACATGTCAGAGTTTTACAACAATTGCTTTTATATGTTGATGTTGTTTGTCACTAGGTCAACACTAGGAACTACTGCAGTTATAGGATTTGAGTCATATCATCGACTTGTCTTTGTTGTTTCATTACAACTCTAAGCTGACATACGTGTGGTCGATATGACATGGTTAATGCGTTTTCCTATGGTTTGCTTTGAGGTTAGAAGGTAAGCTAAGCATTTTCTTGTTGTTTTGGTTAGATGGCTGACCAAAGATACCTTAGAACCCGTGCTGCTGTGGCACAAGAAGTGGCACAAGAGGTGGCACCAGGGGTAGAACAACAACTACCAGAGGTAGCCGGGGAGGTTCAGGATGAATATTTTGTCCATGGAGGACAACAGTAACCAGTTGATGTAGTTGGAAGAGGTAGAAGTCGTGGAAGAGGCAATGGTAGAAGCAGAGGTCGAGCTGCCAATAAACCAAACCTATAGATACATGCACTAGGAATACCACAACCGGAAAATCATGATGATTTTCATATGGATCAATATTTAACTGGGATTGCAACTATGCAAACAGTTCATGCGGAGAACCAAGCTATGCAACGAGAGCAGTTGCTTCAGCAATAACAACACGTAATTGGGAATATCGATCGAGATATTGTCATGTGCTACATACGTCTTAAGCCAACCAAGTTTGAAGGTACTGGAGATGCCTTAGACTTTCTAGAAGAAATGGAGTGTAACGCTAGAAGTCTTCAAGCCAAAGAAAGACAGTCCTTAATATTGGTAGAGATCTCAATGAAAGGACAAGCAAAGAATTGGTTTCAGCGTGTAATTCAACCAACCATGGAATAGATGACATGGGTTGAATTCGTCAATCGCTTTAGGGAGTTCTATCTTCCCTACTTAGTAACTGAGATGCAACGTGAGCGATTGTTGAACTTAGCCAAGGGTGATAGATTGGTGTAGGATTATGTTACGGATTTCACTCGATTAAGTCGGTTTGCACCAGATCTTATGGTAGACCCGGTAAAAGTAAACACAAGGTTTGTAAAGGGTTTCAGACCCGAGTTTGTGAGCCTGATGTCAAGTGTGAACAGGGATTTAGTTCAGATTATCGATAGTTATCGGCAGATGGAAACTTCCCTGATTCAATTTGGACGACTTCCAGATCCTTCTGGTCAGATACCAACCAGAATTGAGCAAGCCCAGACAGTGCAAAGTGCACCAGTGTAGTCTTTTGTTAGGAATTTTCCTAGACCTCAACATATTCGAGATCATAAGAAGAGTCGACATGCTTTTCGACTAGTAAATTTTGGAGCACGAGTTGGTGCTAGGACGACAAGTGGTGTGGGAGCTGAAGTACCTATTTGGTAGTCATGTAACAAGAGGCATTATGGAATATTCTATCATGCTACATGAGCGTGCTTTAGTTGTGGTCAACATGGTCATTTTTCTAGAGAGTGCCTAAGGCAAGTACCTCAAGGATCAACAACTACTATTTTTCAACCCTTCTATAATTAACAGAGACCTGCATCATCTGGTTACGGTCAGGCTGCAAGTACCCTGTCTGGTCAGAGAGGCCGAGATTATGGAAACCGAGGAGGAAGGAATGGTGGAGGACGCGGAGCTGGTCAGACTTCACAAGCTAGTGGAAGTATGGCCAGAGTCTTTGCACTAAATCCTCAGGAGGCTCAGGCTTCCAATGCGGTTGTGCAAGGTACATTCCTTATCGCTTCTCAAGATGCCTTACTTTTGTTTGATCCGGGTGCAACACATTTGTTTGTTTCACCCAGTTTCGCGGTTAAGTTGGGAAAACAACATGCAAATTTACAACGTCCTATGTCAGTAGCTACTCCGATAGGCGAAAGCATAAAAGTTAGCATAGTTTATTCATCTTGTCTTGTGAGTGTTCAAGGATAAGAGTTGTTTGCTAACTTGATTCTGTTAGAAGTTTTGGCTTTTAATGTGATACTAAGGATGGATTGGCTAGCTCAGCATTATGCTAATGTAGATTGTCGTACTAAGATAGTAATGTTTAGTCCGCCTTTAATTGAACCTATTTTAATCCATGGTGAGAAGTTGGAATCACCAATATGTATAGTTTCAGCTATTAAAGCCTACCAGTTGTTAAGGAAAAGGTGTCAAGGATTTTTGCCATAGTAAATGATGTAGAAAAGAAGAGTGGTTCGGTACAGGATGTACCCATAAAATTGAAATATCCCGATGTTTTTCCAGAAGAATTGCCTGGAATACCTCCGGATCGAGAGATAGAGTTTTTTTATCGAGTTAGCTACTGATACCAAACCAATATCTATACCACCTTATAGGATGGCACCATCAGAGTTAAAAGAACTTAAGGATCAACTAGAAGAGTTGCTTAATCAAGAATTACATCATTCGGAGTTGTCTAGCTCAGGTTATGAAGTTTTGAAGATTGGAAAAACTGCATGTTGCATTAGTTTACTTACAGATTTGACCCTTCTGCCTTAATTTGATATTTCGGAACCCTTAGAGATCTCTGATTAATTTCTGTAATCCATATAAAATAAACTAGACATCTCAAGCTTTCCAATGAATCAAGAACCAAGTCATTTGGATGTGTGTGCAAGGAGTTATGGATTTCCGAGGTTGCTGGTCGCGCAAAAGATATTGGCGCGCGGCACAAATGAGGAACTCGTCGGGATTGCTCTCTGGAATGAATGTTGGGCGAATTTTAGGGAAGTGCCGAGCGGAAAAATGGGGGAACTCGCCACGGACACCTGAGAATGTAAAATTGACCGAAAAACTCATCCGAAACGCGCTAAACTCATCGGGGATCAATCCTAGTTCGACTTGGACTTGTTTTACAACATAATAGGTGGAACCTTCTACTTCTAGAAGGTTGAGAGCATTAAAGATCAAAGTCCAATTTGAATTAGGAGTGTTTCTCAACTCTTGATCTTAATCCTAAAAGGACCTAAAAGGAGATTGACTTAGAGCAAAACTCAAAGTTTCAAGACCTCTATAAATAGAGCTCAACTCAAGACTATTCAATCATTCAATTCATTATGTAAATACATCATTCTATTCTTTGTTTATTAATTTAGTTTAGTTTAGTTTTAATTTTTAGAATAGTTGTTCTTTAGCTTAGCTTGTAAAATCATCCAAGCACAATTTGGATTTCAAGATTTCATTGAAGAAGATTATTTTCAAGCCAAATCAAGTTTGATTTCTTCTCCATTCTCTTTAATTATGCAATTCTTATTTGTTTACTTGTTTCCTTTTACTATGTCTAGCTAATTTAATTAATCTAGAGTATTGTAAGTAGTATGGGTGTATGATTTAAATCCTAAAAACTAATTTACATATCTTTCTTGCAATTCTTATTATTAGGATTAATGCTTGTAATAACTTGATCACCAATTACATGATTGAAAATCGATTTGTGAGTAAACGTCATTAAAGCAAGTTGGTTGGAAAAGGTAATAAGAACGTAGTTATAAAACATGAGTCCGTCCACTATGTTTGCGTTGGGTGGCATGTGAGGATAACTTTTCTTAATGCTTTGTATATGATTGTTGCATTATTTTCTATTGTCCTCTAAGCCGTGACAGTAAGGACGATTCAGGGTAATCGAGTTATAAACAACAGGTTAACATCGTCTACGAAATAGGGGGTTAACGAGGTTAGATCTATCCGCCATTGTAAAGAATGATTAAAATTATGATTGATATGAATTAGAATTGTAAGGCATCAAGAACCCATATGAAAGCAATATTCTAGGTTTTCCTTCTATCATCGTATTTCCTTATTTTATTTTCAGTTTTAGTTTAATTATTTAAAAATCAAATCAATCAAATTCGTTAGTTCAAATAATAATTAGTTAACTATTTTGGTACTAAATACAATTCCTTGTGGGTTCGACTTTTACTTATCATTATATTACTTAATCACGATATTGTATACTTGCAATTTTGTGCATCAAGTTTTTGGCGCCGTTGCCGGGGAATTGTTATTTATATCAATACAACTTAATTAATTATTGCTTTGAACACCTTTTATTTTCTTTTTTTATTTATGTTGTTTATAAGTTTTCATCATGAATTTTGGTGAATAAACTTATCCATATGAGAGCTTTAATGCACAATACTCTAATATGATGGATTATAATATGCAATATAATCAATTTCAAGTTTGTGAATGGTGTCAAGGAAATCATGATTGGACATATTGTCCATATTATTCACCAACACTACCTTCACCTGATTATTCTTATTGTGTTAATGATTCTTTTAACTCGTTTTCTAGTTTTGATGATACTAATATTCAGGTTGTGGTTGATGATCAAAAGGATAAATCAATATATGGGCAAGCTTTAGAGTGGGCTCGTAACAACAATATTGAACATCTTAGTCATCCGTGCTTAGAAGAAGACGATCCGGCTACTTGGAATTCAAGAAGCAATGAGCACATAACTTTAATCAGAAAACATGTGTTTGCACAACTTTCAAAAGATGATGATTGCTTATCGATCGAGGATGAGATCGAGTCTAACCTATCATCTCTTTCTTGTGATTCTAACTCATGTTTTGTAGGTGAAATTGAAATTGAAGGAAAAACACAACCACTCCATAGTGAACATATTGAACAATTTAAAAAATATATGGAGGAATCGTGTTATTTGGAAGTTCATCCTATATCTTTAAGTGAGAGTAGGAAAGATTTAGAGGATAAACAACCAACTATAAATGTTGCATATGAGGATGATTCGTCTTATAAAGAGAATGTGAAAGAGAGCATATTTTCTGAGAACCCACAAGAAGAACCTTATATTCTTAAATTTGTTATTGATCCAAAGGTGATTCAAGTGGAATATGCTCTCTCTTACCAAGTTAAAAGAGGACCGACAAGAGAAAAGAGGGAAAAGATGTTGCCAAGAACACTCCCTCACGTTCGAATGTATTCTTAATGAATATATGCGAAGAGTCTAGCTACAGACTCTAACTAAAGCGCTACTTGGGAGGCACCCCAAGACATATCCTTTATTTTTTTTTCTTTTTAGATTTTCCCTTCACATTATTATCATGGAATTTTTTATGTCTATTTTATAGGTAATTAAAGTTGGAAAGCAATGACGACTAATGTAACAAAGAAGATCAAAGTCATCAAATTTAGAAGTTACATCAACTAGGGTGCACACTAGGTAAGTAATCTTGTTTTCTCTTATTTGATTTCTTATATTTATACATTGAGTACAATGTGATATTTAAGTGTGGGGGTATTAATTTATTGTACATTATGAATTTTTTTTTTCTATTTTTTTTTCTGTTTTATTAGAATATTTAATTTTGAAAAAATTTTAATTTTTGAACTTAGTTTTTGATTGTCCAAAAATAGGATAATTCATTAATTGATCAAATGGAACTTGAGAAGCATGTTTAGATATTCCCGTGTCAAGTTGAAATTATGATATCTTTAAGTTTGTTGAAAGTATTTGATTGAAATCATGAGCTTGGTTTTGTTTTAATAATTTTTATTAACTTTTGAGCATAACATTTAAGCACAAATTTCTCTATTATTTGTGATTTAAAGATAGCCAAAATTTCAATCTCTTATCAAAGTTAATTTTGCTTAATTTTAATTAAGTTTTTTTAGATTTTTGAAGGACTAATCACATGATGCTTTTTACAAAATACACTTAAGAATGTGAGATTTTTGAGCCTAAAGTATCAATAGTTTTTCTTGAGTGTGCTACTTGGTATTTATTTGCTAGAACTTGCAATTTTACATCGATTTGCGGCCAAATGAAATAGGTGATGACATGAGTGTGATTTGGATATTTAGAAAACCCTTTCTTTTCCCACTTAAAAAGACTACCAATTTCCCATTAGGATTAACCAAATTTGAGCCTAGCCTTTTCTTGTTATTATACACATGTTTACACCTTTTATCCTTCTTTTATTTTCCTCTTTTGATAACCCAATGAGTTAAAATTTTGAGCAAGAAAATTGAAAGAAAAAGACATATGTTTCACTAAGCATAGTTGATAAGAAATTCAAAGATGAGCAACAAGAGAAAAGAATCAAAGAGAATTGAGAAAAAAAAGAAGCTCTTAAAAAGAAAAAAATATATAGAGCAAAGAAAAAGAAAAAAAAATTGGTTTGAAAAGCAAATATAGCAATTGAATTCTTGTTTTGAGTTTCATGAGTAAATTAGTGATTGTTATTGTCTTGAGATTGATAAAGAGAAATTTGTTTGAATTTTAACTCATTTAACCTCATTTAAGCCTTAAATCCTACCTTGCACCTTAGCCCCATTACAACCAAAATTAAAGACCCATTGATTCATGTTGTCATTTATTTTCAAGTGGTAGAAGTTTGTTTGAATTGCAAGCCTATGGTTCAATTTATATCATGATAGCGAGGAGTGAATTTCTACCCTAAACACTTGTGTGATTTGAGAGATACCTTGTGAGAAAAAAGTTTGGTTTAAAGTTTGAATGTGGTTGAGAATTTGAAGTTCTTTAATGTGTTCATACATCTAAGTAATGCTTGATAACGATTGAATTGTGATATTTTGTGTTGATTTTAACTCATTAGTAACTTTGTGTTTTGTGAACTTTTTGTTAGCTTGAGTTAATGCATGATTATTAATTTAGTTCAACGTCATTCGAATTCATGATATGTTTCCAAGTGATCATTAGTTTATTGAGTTCGGTTTTACTTAGGGTAGTTATTTATGTTGGATGGTGAGAATTGTTTTGATGTGATTATTTTACTTGAGGACAAGTAAAAGCTAAGTGTGGGGGTATTTGATACGCTTAATTTGTATAGTACCTTTTCTAAGTATAATATGTGTATTTTATATTATTTTGAGGATATTATGCTTGGAAAGGTGTTATTTGGTAGGCGGTTTATGCAAGAAATCCATGAGACAATAACTAAAGGAAATTGCAAAGAAACGAAGAAAATATATCGAATTGGTGCTTGTTTATTAACCGGTTGTTTTATCCTTCTTTAAGACCTCAAATGAGAAAGTGTTCTTCATATGAATTGTAGTAGACATCCTAACCTTTCCAATACATCAAGAATTACATTATTCGGAGTTGTCTAGCTCAGGTTATGAAGTTTTGAAGATTGGAAAAACTGCATGTTGCATTAGTTTACTTACAGATTTGAACCGTCTGCCTCAATTTGATATTTCGGAGTCCTTAGAGATCTCTGATGAATTTCTGTAATTCATATAAAATAAACTAGACATCTCAAGCTTTCCAATGAATCAAGAACCAAGTCATTTGGATGTGTGTGCAAGGAGTTATGGATTTCCGAAGTTGCTGGTCGCGCAAAAGATATTGGCGCGCGGCACAAATGAGGAACTCGCCGGGATTGCTCTCTGGAATGAATGTTGGGCGAATTTTAGGGAAGTGCCGAGCGGCAAAATGGGGGAACTCGCCACGGACATCTGAGAATGTAAAATTGACCGAAAAACTCATCCGAAACGCGCTAAACTCATCGGGGATCAATCCTAGTTCTACTTGGACTTGTTTTACAACATAATAGGTGGAACCTTCTACTTCTAGAAGGTTGAGAGCATTAAAGATCAAAGTCCAATTTGAATTAGGAGTGTTTCACAACACTTGATCTTAATCCTAAAAGGAGATTGACTTAGGGCAAAACTCAAAGTTTCAAGACCTCTATAAATAGAGCTCAACTCAAGACTATTCAATCATTCAATTCATTATGTAAATACATCATTCTATTCTTTGTTTATTAATTTAGTTTAGTTTAGTTTTAATTTTTAGAATAGTTGTTCTTTAGCTTAACTTGTAAAATCATCCAAGCACAATTTGGATTTCAAGATTTCATTGAAGAAGATTATTTTCAAGTCAAATCAAGTTTGATTTCTTCTCCATTCTCCTTAATTATGCAATTCTTATTTGTTTACTTGTTTCCTTTTACTATGTCTAGCTAGTTTAATTAATCTAGAGTATTGTAAGTAGTATGGGTGTATTATTTAAATCCTAAAAACTAATTTACATATGTTTCTTTATTCTGCAATTCTTATTATTGGGATTAATGCTTGTAATAACTTGATCACCAATTACATGATTGAAAATTGATTTGTGAGTAAACGTCATTAAAGCAAGTTGGTTGTAAAAGGTAATAAGAACGTAGTTATAAAACATGAATCCGTCCACTATGTTTGCGTTGCGTGGCATGTGAGGATAACTTTTCTTAATGCTTTATTTATGATTGTTGGATTATTTTCTATTGTCCTCTAAGCCGTGACAGTAAGGATGATTCGGGGTAATCGGGTTATAAACAATAGGTTCACATCGTCTACGAAATAGGGGGTTAACGAGGTTAGATCTATCTGCCATTTTAAAGAATGATTAAAATTAGGATTGATATGAATTAGAATTGTAAGTCATCAAGAACCCATATGAAAGCAATATTCTAGGTTGTTTGTTATTATTGTTTGTTTTTATTATTTGTTATTTTCTGTTTTTCTTAGTTTAATTTAAAATATAAAAACACCTCATCTTTAATTGCTCAAATAATAGTTTAGCTAACTATTTTGGTACTAGATTCATTCCTCGTGGGTTCGACACTCTACTTACTCTTTATTACTTAATCACGATATTGTACGCTTGCAATTTTGTGCATCATCGGGTCGTCCATGACGGATTGACGCGAACCTAATTACCTAATATGATTTTGCATGGGAGAGTGTTGTAACTTTTTAATGAAAGGTTGCAACTCCATAAAAGGTGGTAACCTATTGGAAAGTTACACCTATTCATGGCACCCAATTGATGTTTATATATATGTATTCTATTACACATCAAACTAATTAATTGATTCATAATCAAACACTCCCAAAATATATATCAACTAAGCCGATGCCCGCGCGTTGCACGGGTTTGATAATAAAAACTAAAACAAATATCTTTTTATATTATCTTATTTAATACATGAAAAATTTAAAAAGTAAAAAAGTTAAATAATTTTTTTTCATGGAATGATTATATATAGTTGTAATACCAAGCAAATAAAGGAAAATAATATCATTCGAACATGATTTCTAACTATAGACTAATAATTTGCGTGCCTTTTTTTCTTACAATAAAAACATATCAATTGAGCAGATTCCAACTATAAGTAATTTTATTTTTTGTGAAATATAAATATATTTTGCATTTTTTAATATATCAAAAATACATATCTTGCTTTTAGTGTCTAAGTGCATACATGTATATAAGATAAGAAATTATGTATATTAAATTTTGTTGATGTTTCTCATTTATATATAGAAGAATAGTCTTTTTGTATTTCATAACTTACAAATATGATAAATATAAAATACTTTTAAGATTTCATAATAAATGATTTTAAAAACTTATAATTAATTGAATTTATGACTAATTAGAAATAATAATTGATTTCATAATTTATAACATTAATGATGTATGCAAAACTCTTTATATTTATAACTTTTTAAACATTAATAAAATATTTTAAACATTAGAAATATTCGAATATACAATATACTAAATATTAGAAATAAATTAGACTCTTTACATTTTAATTTTATAATTATATAAATTTAAAATTACTTTTTTAAAATATATTTTATGTCATAATTAATAAAAGTAAATAATAAAACAAAACTCTTCAAATTCTATAACTTATATTATACTCTTTGATTTTATAGCTATAAATTTTTTGTGTTTTTAAGAAAAAGATAATTAAATTATATAAATAAGAATTAAAACAAATTTGAATATAATTGTACACATGTATGAAATATAGGAAGACACTTGGAAAAATTGTGTGCAAGCTCATTTGGAGTTAAAGATTATAATATTATAATAATAATAATATATATAGATATAGATAGATAAATTAAAGAGTACATAAGGTGGTGGATAGCAAATATTTTTCCTATTAAAATTACTTAAGGTTTAGTGACATAAATGATTCTATAACGATTTTATATTATTTCCGCATATTCCAACATTGGTATCAGAGCCTATAATGTTTATTTCCATGCATTGATTGATTGAAATTCATGATATTTGAAAAATGATTTTTTTTGTTAAATGTATCATTATTTGTTATACATTGTGTGAATTTTGAATATCTAAATTCTGTGTTTTATGATGTATAACTCATATATTTTTAAAAGTATGTTGTTCAAGCTTTAAAAAGGTATAAAGAACACGAAATTTGGATTACTATAGTAAAATTTATGATTATTCAAAGTTGGGTAGTTGAAAATTTAATTCTGGAAATTTTAAATTTTTTGTGTTTTTCCAGAAATATTGACGTAATTTTTCGACCATTTTTATGAATGATAATTTTTTAAAACTTACGTATATGAAAACTACGTAAAGTCATCTTTAAAATGACATAAAGATCATCTAAAACGGACTTATACTGTGAAAGTTATGAATTTTCAAACATGCCTTCATGAATTGTAAAATATGGAAATTTTCAGATTAGGGTTCTTGTTGTGGAAGATGAAGTGTATTATACATTTTTTTCAATTGAATTTGAAATTCCAACTCCTATCAAATGATGTCGGAATTTAAATCCGATTGCATCATTGAACTCAGAATAGTCATAAGCAGGGGGTAGAAAAAATCTTGGAGCCAGAAACAGACGCTTAGGCGGCACGTGTAACCCATGGTTCGTTGCACTGACTGCATAAACAGCCCCCACGTGCATGGGAGGCGCGTGGGGGCGCGTGCGTACGACTCCGGGGCTGAAATTTTTCACGATAACCGCTGGAAAAATTTTAAAATTAATTTCTGAATTTTTCATATATTAATTCCTCGGCCCATGGTTTGTATTTATTATTGAATATAAGTTAAAAATTCAAAATAAATCATTTTTAACAGAAATTAAATATAGAAAAATATTTAATTTGTTTAAAAAAAATTAAATAATGTTGAGTTTCAGTGGGAGAAAAATATTTTTCTACCTATGTGTTTTGAATTATTTATGATCATTTAATTGATTAAATGCAAAAAAATTTGGAATTTTCAATTGGAAAAATTATAAAAATTGTATATAAGTGTTGGAAAATTATTTAATTATTTAATTTTAATTTTCTAAACTTAATTTATACCCCTATAGTAATAAATCTTTATTTTTGGTGAATATTCTTGAATTATGGTGTATATAAATTTTAAATTGGAATTTGAAATTTATTTTAATAAAAGTCTATTTTTCTCAGATCTCTCATGATAAATATGTCTCGTTTGAGGAGATTTGCGAGACTCGGAAAGTATAACAGAGATCATCGTAACAAATGGGTTCCTGGCATGAGCAGAATTCAAAGAACTCTTATAGCTTTGAGGTCTCAAACGGGAAAAGATATATTGCAATTATTGAAACTTAATCTCGCAAACTATAAGATGGAACCAAAAAGCGACATTATTGATCATATTATAACTGTTAATGGAATGTTTCAGACCATAACTCATAGTGGAGAAGTTTTAAGTAACAGGTAAAGATATAAAGGCTTACGTAAGACACTTTCAGAGTATTTCCAACAAAAACTTGATAGTTTTTTGTTCTGAAGAATTTAACGAAGATTTGAATCATCTTCGTAAAAATTCAAAAGGCATGTTAAATGGAAAGACCGATAATTATGAAAGATTAGTCTATCTATTTTTAGATGATTATACTTGGAAGAATTTGAACAAGTCTTCGACTTTGCCTGTTAGCTCCACTTTAAGGACTTCTAGAAATCCAGTCTCTAGATATCCTTGGTTAAAAAATATGAGTTATACTATTTTGGAAATGAAAAAGGTTGAAGAATCGATTCCTAGAACAGTTAAATATGGATAGTATAATGTATTTTATTTTGGGTTGTTGTTTTATTATGTTTGTTGAAATATTTGTGAATTATTTGTAGTATTATTCCAATAAATATTTTATGAAATGGCATTTTTTGATTGATAGAATTTGTTGTTCTCATCTAAGAATAAAATGGCGCAAAATTTAAATTAAGTAAAAGAAAATTTAATGTTTGAATTATGAATTTGATTGGGAACATAGTGAACTTTTGGTTCTAGTTCATATGAATATTTTTTCAATAACTTAGTTTTAATTTGCGACTAGATTAATATGATGATGTGTGTGATTGCATAATAAATTAATTTCTGCATTAAATATGTCTCTTTGCAGTTATTATTGAATTGAAATGGCTTCAAAAAACATCATAGCTGAGCTCAATAAGGGTGAAAAACTTAATGGTGACAAATATTACATATGGAATATGAAAATGCATTATGTACTTGAGGAGCAAGAAGCTCTCGATGCTGTTAATAATGCAATGGATGAACCAATGGCCGATGAGGTTAATGTCAACGATGCGCAATTTAAGCGCGACATGGCTTCATACACTATTTGAAAGAAAAAGGATTCAACTGCAAGAGGAATCCGTACAAGTTCCATGAATGATGATTTGGTGTATGAGTGTCAGCAGTATTCTACTTCTAATGCCATGTGAGAAGTTTGGAGGAACTACTGTCTTCAAACTAAGACAGTTGACTATCAAATTCGACACTTATAAAAAAATCCCAAACAAGCAAATGAAACAACATTTGAGGACATGTCGAATATGATAATGGAGCTGAAATCAGTTGGACATAACCTCACTAATGAACAACAAGTCTAAGCGGTCATTCGATCTTTGCCTAATAATTGGGAGCATATGAAAGTGAATATAACTCACAATGAAAATATTAACACTTTTGGTGACATTGCGCGCCATTTGGAACTTGAGGATGAGCGCCTTGAGGCTGCTAAGCCTAATATTCAAGCATATGTTGCGGAATCTAGTTTCAAACAAGGTGGTAATAAGCGCAAGTGGTCTAAATGGAGTTGGAAAAATAAAGGCAAAATGGATGTAGCTGGATTGGGACCAAAAGGTGGAAACAAGCACCAAAAGCACAAAAGAGGAAAGCGCGGTGGCAAAAAGGATAAGACTAAGTCGACCTGTTACAATGTGGCAAAATGGGTCACTATGCTCGTGAGTGCACTGAGCCTAAAAAGGTAATGTCTTATCTTACTTCTTTAAAAAGAAGTTTTGTTTCTAAAACTGTTTTGCTAACCGAATCTCATCCTATGTGGACTACAGACTCAGGAGCAACTGACCACGTATCTAGAGACAGAAATGAATTTGTGGAGTTACGTTGAATTCCGAGTGGCTCTAAATGAATATATGTTGGCAACAACGCAAGAGTTAAAGTCAAAGGAATTGGTACATGCAAATTGATTTTGCAAGAAGGATGAATTCTTTATCTACATGATGTCCTTTATGCTCCTGAAACACTACTAAAATGTTGGCTTTTAGCGACGGATTTTTCCGTCGCTAAAAGCATGAAATCCGTCGGGAAAATATTTCCCGACGGATTGAATCCGTAGGGAAAACATTTCCCGACGGATTGAATCCGTCGGCAAAATCCTCGTCGCTAATTTTTTGGCGACTGACCAAAAAATTTGGCGACGGATTTTTCAGAAATTAGTGACGGATTTAAATCCGTCGCTATTTACCGACGGATTTTAGCGACGGATTTAAATCCGTCGCTAATTGAAAAAAAATAAAAAAATTTAAATCGTAAAATTAAATTATTATTATTTAATCAGTCACACACCCGTCACCCTCTGTCACCCACCCGTCGCCCAACGCCCTCCGTTACTCATCCGTTGCCTCCATCACCCATTCACAATTTTTACAAACTTCCCAGTAGGTCACCCATCCTCCCCATTGCTCCCACTCATTGCTCTTTAACTTTAAAGTTCTCCCGCGCGTAGCTCCACCTGAACCAGCTCAACTTCTTATTATATATATATGTATATTTATATTTAAATGTAACTAAAAAATAACAAATACTTCCTCTCACATTTTAAGATAATTATTTTTTATAATTAATAGTTATTTTAAATAATTATTAATAAATAAATAAATAACAATGTTTTTAATATATTTTATAAATATTTATGTTATATTTAAATAATATTATATTTAATTAAAAAATAATATTTATTTTTTCTTAATAATTATTTTCCTAAATAAAGTTTTGATAAAAAATTTGTTTTTACGATTTAAATTTTTTTTTTTTAAATTAGCGACGGATTTAAATCCGTCGCTAAAATCCGTCGGTAATTAGCGACGGATTTAAATCCGTCGCTAAAACGGATTTAGCGACGAATATTAAATCCGTCGCTAAATCCATCAAAAATAATTGGCGGGAACACTCCCGCCAATTTAAATGACAATTTAGCGACAGATTTCATATCCGTCGGTAAAAAAAATTTAGCGACGGATTTTGAATCCGTCGCTAAAATCCGTCGGTAAAACACAGTTTTTTAGTAGTGAAATCCGACAAAATCTGGTCTCCGTTATTGGTTTGTTAAAATTAGGATTTGCTTTATATTTTCAAGATGATTATGTTAAGATTTCTAGTGGTAATTTGTATTATGGTTGTGGATTTATTGTGGATGGTTTTATGGTGTTAAACACCAAATGTTATTCTAATATTAGTGATGTTGGTTTTTCATTATTTTCTGAATCTAGCAATCATGATATGGATGCTTGTTTATGGCATGCTAGATTAGGACATATTGCGCAAGATAGAATGAATATATTGGCACGTGATGGTCTTTTAGGATCAAGCACAAAATTCATTTTTCCCATTTGTGAGTTTTGCTTATAAGAAAAAACAACTAGAAAACCTTTTGGAAAGGGTAAACGAGCTGAATTTCCTTTGGAACTTATACATTCAGACATTTACGGACTAATGAATGTTAGAGCAAGACATGGTGCTTCATATTTCATTACCTTTATAGATGACTTCACTCGATATGGTCATGTCTATTTGAGCTCCCATAAATCTGAAGCATTAGATTGTTTTAAAAAGTATTTAAATGAGGTCGAGAATCAATTAAATAAAACGGTGAAAGCCTTAAGGACTGATCGAGGCCGAGAGTATATATCAGGCCAATTTAAAGAATTGTGTGAAGAAAAAAGTATAATGAGGCAATTAACTACTCCTAGAACTCCGCAACAAAATGGTGTTGCCGAGCGTAGGAATAGAACTTTGCTTGAAATGGTTAGATCTATGATGGCTCAAGCTAATCTCCCAATTTATTTTTGAGGTGATGCATTATTGACAACAGCCTATGTACTTAACCGAGTACCTTCAAAATGAGTATCCTCAACACCTTATGAGTTATGGGCTAAAATAAAACCCAATTTGAGTGAGTTGCGTCCTTGGGGATCTGCAGAATACATTCTTGATTCTTCCCACAAATTTGGTAAATTAGGACTAAGAGGGAAGAAATGTATCTTTATTCGATACTTAGAAAACTCATTAATGGTGAGGATAATAATGGAAGAAAAACTTAAATTGAGTCCAGAGATGTCACTTTCATAGAAAGATAATTTTTCTACAAAGGAAAATGTGGATAGAGATTATCATCTTTATGAGATTCAAGAAGAAGGAGAAGTTGATTTAAATCAACAAATAGTTGAACCTCAAAGTGAGGTACCTAATCCTATTTTTGATAGTGGGAGAACACAAGGGTTGCTTCACCCATCTCAATTGAGTGGGAGAGTTGAGGAATCCGAACCAATTTCAATCGGTGAATATGATAGTTCTCACTTACGAATGAATATACGTCAGAAAACTCTGAAAAGGCGTTTTGCTATAGAAAATGAAGCCTATATCATTACTCCTACTGATGATAATGAACCCAAAACAATAAAAGAGGCACTTGAGTGTCCTGCGAAGGAACAATGAAAAGTTGCATTGGAAGAAGAAATGAAATCTATGAAAGTAAATCAAGTTTTGAACTTGGTTGACTTACCGCATGGAAGCAAAGCCATTGGAAACAAATGGATTCTTAAAATAAAGCGTAAATCGGATGGTTCCATTGATAGATATAAAGCTCGCTTAGTAGCAAAAGATTATACTCAACAAGAGGGAATAGACTATGAGGAAACTTTTTCACCTGTAGTCAGATTTTCCTCAATTCGCCTTATTTTGACAGTTGTGGCAAATTTAGATTTAGAATTGCATCAAATGGATGTTAAAACAGCTTTCCTTAATGGAGAACTAGATGAAGAAATTCACATGGAGCAGCCTATGGGTTTCGTTGTTAAATGTCAATAGCGCAAAGTATGCAAGCTGTAAAGATCAATTTATAGCCTGAAACAGTCATCGAGACAGTGGTACCTTAAATTTTACAAGGCTATTTTAACCTGTAATTTTAAGATGATTGAAGAATATCACTGTGTTTACATCAAAAGATCTGAAGAAACATTTTCAATTCTATCTCTTTATGTTGATGATATTTTGATTGTTGGAAATGACAAAGAGTATGTCATAACCATTAAGAAATGGTTATCCACAAACTTTGACATGAAAAATATGGGTAAGGCAGACTACATATTGGGAGTTAAAATAAAAGGAGATCGCTCTAAGAAACTTTTGGCTCTGTCACAAGAGGATTATATCCAAAAGGTTTTGGAGCGCTTCAATATGAGTACTTGCAAGCCAGTGGATACTCCAGTATCAAAATATGATGCTTTACGTATAACAATGTGTCGTAACAATCCACAAGAACAAAAAGAGATGTCCACTGTACCATATGCTAGTGTTGTAGGAAGTCTAATATATGCTATGATGTGCACTCGTCCAGACATATGTTTTGCTGTTGGGCTAGTTGGCCGGTATTTATCCAATCCCGGACATGAGCATTAGAATGCGGTGAAAAGGATATCCAGATATCTAAATGGCACCAAGAATTACTGTTTATGTTATCAAGGATCTGAAATGCGTCTCATTGGATACTCAGACGCTGATTGGGGAGGAGATCTTGATCAAGGTAAATCAATTTCTGGTTTTGTTTTCTTACTTAATAAAGGCGCCATCTCTTGGTGTAGTAAGAAATAAACGAGCATAGCTTTATCAACTATGGAAGCTGAATTCATAGCTTGTTCTACAGCTCTGCAAGAAGCTTTTTGATTAAGACTATTTTTTGGAAATTTGGGTTATTAAAATTTAGATGAAGGTGCTATTACACTTCATTGTGATAATCAAGCAGAAATTGCTTACACCAAAGGTCAAAAATTCCATAGTAGAACCAAACACATTGATACCAAGGATAACTACGTTAGAGACATAATCGCTAAAAGAGAAGTGGTAGTACAATATATTTTTATGCATCAAATGGTAGCTAATCCCCTTACTAAACCAATCCCAAGAGATGTATTCCTTGCACATGTTAAATCTCTTGGATTAATTAGAATTTAGATAACTGTATTTATCTATGAATATTTCGTTGAGCTTGTATTGTACTTTTAAGACGTTTGCAAAAATGAGTATTATGTTTTTGTCATTAATTTTCTTTTATATCATACATATCACATATATTATTTGTTAAAAGCTCAACAATGATGTCACACAGAGTTTAGATCGGCTCACTCACACGATCAGTCGCCTCTAGCGCTAGAAGAGCGAGTGGAGATGAAATATGATGTTAGGTTTATCGCCTCAAGAAAATGAGATGAGGTTATATACTATATTTATAACCGTTTTTGATTGCCCGAATCCAAGTGATCTGTGATAGCCGGATGCGAGTTCTCATTATTCCCTGCTAAGAGTAAGAGTTTTGAGAACTCAAGTTAGGCGTTAAGAAATAACTGAACTAACATGCGTAAGTATTTTATTTGACATCGAAGATATAAAGAATACTGTAGCACATGATTCATACCATGTGTGCTTGGACGACCAAGAAGGTAGTGGGAGAATGATTCCCTTCTTCTTCACTGTGTGAGACCATATAAGGATGAATATATTCCTTATGATTGTACCCTTATACGTTTTACTACTATTTACGTTTTATTCGTGGTGTTTGCTATTTTAGCTTCCTACCTATGGTTATTGATGATTCGACCTATTGAACATGTCTAGAAAAGCAACTATGTATAAAATTGTAAATTTAGAGTGACAAAGGAAGATTTGATTCAATGCATTCATTAGCACCAATCTTGTCGTATTTTTGAAGAAATGTGACTTGATAATGAATACACAAGTATATATGTTTATTTTAACATACTCCGTGAGGGATTAGAGTTTATCATTTCAAAAAGGATAAATCTAGTGTAGTGCGAGAATTGTTATAATTTATTTTTAAGGGTAGAAGTTGTTATGTTATTCCTAACAGATGCATAGCCATAAGCTCCCAAGTGCAGGTATACTCGCTAGGTCGCACGATCTGTGCACTAGTATGAAATTGTGATTATATTTTTTTTATAGAAAATCTTGCAATGAGGTCTAAACCGTCATGTGCAAGTGGGAGATATTGGTATATGGGTCGGGTCGCCCATGACAGATTGACCCGAACCCAATTACCCAATATGGGTTTGCATGGGAGAGTGTTGCGACTTTTAATGAAAGGTTGCAACTCCATGAAAGGTGGTAACTTATTGGAAAGCTACACCTATTCATGGAACCCAATTGATGTTTATATTTATATGTATTCTATTACATAGCAAACTAATTAATTGATTCATAATCAAACACCCCTAAAATATATATCAATTAAAGAGTAAACAAGGTGGTGGATAACAAGTATTTTTCCTAGTAAAAATACTTAAGGCTTAGTGACATAAATCATTCAAACTTGTGGAATCAACAAGAGGTATGTCTAGAACGATTCTATATTATTTCCGCACATTCCAACAATTCTTGTTTCAAAAGTCGGCAATGGTGCTAAAGTATAAACATAAGTATGTTTTACTTCATAGCGCTGCAGTAGTCAGTAGATGTCAATATAAGAATAATGTTTTGTATCAAACGGTATTTTGCTGTTAACTCTAATATGATAAATGTATGTTCACAGCTTATATAAAACACTCTTTTTATCCGTTTGATTTCTTTGCCAATTATACATGAGTGGAATTGGTTATTGTTTTATGTATTGTACGATTTGAAACAGGGCAATACTTGAATGAGATATCGCATTATAAGACCCTATTTTCTAAGATTTTTTTGCATCGGTTTCAGGAAGAGATTTGATATTTTCAAACATATGATCGTATTGCTTAAAGAGTTTTTCTGAAAACATTTTACATATGAATATATGTTTGATTTGTGAAAATGTTTTACTCGTTTTTAGGCATGCTACGGGTTTCAGAGCTACCCCTCCCATTCCCTATCGCTTTTCTAGTCCCTCGATTTTGGGTCGTGACACTTACTGTTTTCATCTATGTTTAAATTCTGGTAATTTATACTGTGAACTACATGAATGTCGAGATGAGATAAAACGAATACATCCAGCAAAAACAAACGTAATTGATAAGCCAAATATAAGAGTTTCAGTCGAATGTCCACGAACCTGGTCTTTTGGTCCGGCGTACGATAATCTCACCTATAAGCGAGTGATGTTATTCAGTCAGTATAAAAGGCATTCCTAACTTAGTTAGGTGACGACTCCATATTTTCTCAAAGCCCAGTCCGGAATAGAGTCCTGTCATATGTCTGGACGAGCGGCCCCCGAACCCCGCTCCGCTCACAATAATATCAATCAAGGAAGAAAAAAATATACAAAACAAAAAAACCAAATGTAATTTTAAAGGGTTCATTTTAATCGCGTCTTTTAAGAGGTATCATATTAATTCAGCACTTTTCATTTCTTTTACAAATCTATCAGCGATGTGAAACTCCGGTGTCTTCCTCCTCCCAAATAAATTGCATAAATTGCATAATCTGATTAATATTCTAATTAAAATAAAACACCTTTCTCTTTCTCTTTTCTGGTTTGTTCCGTTTGTCGAGTCAATAAAAATACATCAGATTTTCACATCGGTGATAAACTTGCAAAAAAATGAAAGGTGGTAAATTTATATCGCACTTTTCAAAGGTCGTGATTAAATGAAAAAACGTGTAAATGTGATGATTTTATATGAAATTAACTCTAATTTTAATTGAGATATATATTTTAGCCATTGAGGACTTTCTTTTCTATATTTATGAAGTTACAAAAAATTAATATTAAAGCTATTGAAAAAAATGACCAAAGTTAATTAATAGGATTGGAATTCCCTCAAGTTCATTTTGAACTTGAGGGGGCCATATTCACGATCTACACCGTTCATTTGAACTTGAACGATGTAAATCAAAACAATACAATTTTAATTAAATTAATCTAACATGACCCTCTCAAGTTTATTTGAGGGAATTCCAATACCAATTAATATAGTGATCCTCCGTTGTCAAATTAAAATTTAAAACAATACAAAAAGAAAAAAATATAAAGAAAAGAAACAGACTGCTAGGGTTTGAAGAGTTACTATAAACAAATGATTATTAATCACAACTTATTTTTCAAATTAATATATATGTAGATACTGATGTTTAAAATAATTTAATGGAAGAGTATGGAATCCGGTTGACTTTTTAGGGGTGATCTTATTCAAAGTCCCCAAAAAGATATGGCCATGAATATTCTAATTTACAATTAGTTTCAGATCAACGAGTAATTGTATTTTATTGTTGTTCATTATAATATTTGTTGTTCTATTATTTGATTATAAATTTCTTTTTGATGAGGAGTAGTTAAGAATATCTTTTATTATATATTCATATTAGTTGTTGCATATCAATTCCCACATGCAATTATATTGAAGTAACAATTATTGTCAAGATTCATACTCCCTCCAAACCATAATATTTGTCGCATTTGCCTTTGGCACAAAAACTTAAAAAACAATTAATATATCTTAATTTGTAAACACTTTTACTAAATTATCCCTACATTGAAAATTGTTTATATTTATGACTACCATTTTTATTTATTTATTGTATTCTTTCAATAAATTAATGGGGGGTAAACATGAAAAAATAGCAATTAATGCTCTGTTAATATTATAACATGACAAATATTATGGACCAAAAAAATTTCTCAAATGCGACAAATATTATAGACCGGAGTGAGTATATAATAAAAAATTAATGAGAGTTGAGAGTTTCAAAATAAAATAATTACATATTTGAAAGGTCATTTAATGCAATAGGCAAACAAATTGAAACAAAAAAAATATTTTTATTTAGATGATATATAATTTATTAATGTACTAATAAAGTGCAATTTTTTAATGTGTTATGGAAATAATTTTTAATAAATAAAAAATTAGAGTGTATTTGTGATATATATAAAAATAATAATTAAAGATTCAATTAATAATTACTTCACTTATTATTAATTTTATTTTACTATTTACCCTTCATCTAATTAACTAGTAAAAAATTAATTGCCAATGTGGGCTTAGCTTGAATGGTTAAGGCATCTCTAAATGCATCAAGAGATTGTGGGTTCGAACCACGTCTCGGTAACTAACAAACTAACAACTGAGACTCTTAAGAGTCGATTACCATCTTAGACAAAAAAAAAGTAAAAAATTAATTTAAACCATAAAACCCTTTAAAATTATACATACCAATATATAAAAATATCAATAGAGGGAGGAAGAGAAAAACTTCATGTTGTAAAATCTTTTTAAGTTTATTTTTTCTGTTTATTTTAATAATTTTATAAGTATATAATAATTTATAAATGATACAAATTTATGTTTTTAAAAATTACTATTATTTATATTAATTTAATCAATTATATATAATGAATTATTTATAAATAATAAAAAATAATAGAATATCACGGACTCCCAGCTCATTAAAATAATTTATTTATTATGAAAAAGAGCGTGCATGTGTGTACACACATACATTTGTGTGTGTTGACAAATGAATTATGTTTCGACAACTAACTCGTTTTCTAAATATATTATGATCTTTGAATTTGCATGTCTTGTGCATTTTTATGATATTTTTTAATTATATTCACAACTCATTCAGAAGCAGCATAACACAATATTATGCATTCATGTGTACAAATCCTATCCTACTTGACATATATAAAATCATATAACATCATCTGAAACTAGTCCTGAATATATTTGTGTAGATAACAAAAAAACATAAACTAAACGGCCTAATGCCATTAAAAAAAAAACCCGACCTTATAGTCCCTTTTCGATCCTACTTTGACGTTAAAAATTTGTCAATTTTACTCTATTTCGCATTTTTGTGTTTCACTTGTATCCTGAGATATTAAATTGACGTTTTTTTTATTTGAAAAAAATTCAGAAACCGTTCTCCATGTATAGCATATATTAATTGTACATTTTAAAAAATTTATTTAGATTTAGTTAAATTAATTAAAAAATTTAAATTAGTTTGAATTTAATTATGGTTTTTAGTTAGTTTTTAAAAATAAAAGACTTATTTGTACTTTTTTTGAATGGAAATAAATTTAATTTTATCTTTAAATATAGTTAATTGAATGATTTCATCATTTAAGTTAAAAAAATTAACAAAAACTAAAAATTTGGTACAATTGAAACGATAAAATGCAAAATAGGGTAAAATTGACAAGTTTTCAACGTCAAGGTAGGATCGAAAAAGGGTTAAAAGGTCGGGGTTTTTTTAAGATATTAGGTCTAAAGTAAACTATAAATTTTAAAGTTATGACATATTTAGCCAACAATCTATAATTATGGATATATAAATTCATCTGTCCCATATATTATTTTAGTTAATAATCATTTTAATTGAACCTTTTCAAGTAATTTAGTGTTTGTTTCAAATGTTTCAAAATTAAATAATAATTTTCACTCTCAACAATTATTTTAAATGTTTGGTAAACTATTATAAAAAGCATTTATTAATCTTTTAAATCTCAAATAGTTTTTAGAGTTCTTTTCTGATGGATGATAGATTATCTAATTTTATATGATAATATTTTTTATTAACAGTTCTAATTAGTATTTAAAAATGGGGGGTCCATGAAGATGTCTATTTCACTCAACCTTATGGCTATGTGGTAGTTTTACTGAAAATGGAATCGCCATCTTGCAGGGTTCAGCATGTCTTTTCTACTAATTAAACATATCACTCGTTTATGTATTTATAAGATATCGTACATCAGTCCAAAAACATTCGAGTTCGTAGACACAATTAACTACTTATAAAATTTATTAGTTTTATTGATTTACCGGTAATACACCAAGTAGGCAAAATCATGCTGTACATGCCATAACAATATCATCTCAATAGAACAAATATAGAATAAATACTAGAAAATAAATAGCTAGAAATAAATGTAAACATGCATTACATTATGACTGTCATATGACTTAATATACACTGACATAAAAAGAAGGAAACAAATACTCCTAGACAAATGTTAACTCTGGAGTTTTTAACACAAACCATGTAAATTTTGACTTTATTAAAATTTCCATGCACAAATACCTAAACCGGATGTAAAAGTAAGGTTGATTTATTAAATATTGTCTTTAATGCCTATACATTAAAATTTCCTCCTCCAAACAATGTCTTAAATTATGTTCGGATCATCTGATGATGTTCTGTCCAAGATAATATCATTTTTGCGCTTATCTATATTCTAATTTCTTGGTGTTGTTCGCCACTATGGAGGTTTAAGTTGCATTCTCGTAATTTTCGAATACCTTGGTGATGTTCACCAATAGGCACTTAAATTTTGGTCTTCAGGGAGAGAGAAAATATTCTCAATGAAATGTGGTCCTTATAGGGCTATTGAATCTAAATAAAAATTGTCCTTGTTGTAACATTGATACCGATTCTTGAATTTTTGGTACCAATTGTCGTGACCGGATTGGTATGCGCAGCGGAATCGAAACCATTCTGTAGGTATTTAATTATGGATTTGATCAACAAATAACAATATAGCAAAATAATAAATAATACAAGAGATTTACGTGATTCTGCATTGAAGCGTACATCCACGGGCGAAAGAGTCGAGCCATCCACTAATCATCAAAAAGAGTACAAAATTTGTGGAGAATCACCAAATAGAGAACATCTCTAGTAAATATGCCCTTAGAAGAAAAACCCATAAAGTGTTTCTCTCTCTACAAAAAGTACCCAAAAGAGTTAGAATTAACTTTTATTCCCCACACCACACACACCCTCTTTTTCCCCTTATTCACATCAATGTCTACATTGTGTGTTCAGTTTTTGGTGTACTCTAAAAGGTGAACTAGGTAGTGTATTTATAGGGAGTAAATAATCTATATGGAATTACGATGTATTAATCCTAATTGGATTTATACTTCCTAATTAGCCAATGATAACAAAGTTATCCCTCTTCCAAACACTTCATTAATAGAGTCCTAATACAAATAGGAATTAGAATTCTAGGCATATTCCAACAATCTCCACCTTGACTTGAATTCTCCAATAAAATGTGATTACTGTTGTGCTCCACCTTCTCCATTTAAGTCCAAACTGAACTTATTCCAAAAGAGGTTTTTTGAGGAGGACCATACAAGCTTCAAGAACGTCTTGAACTTGCTGAAACCAAAATGACTTGAAGATTTACTATCTTCGGATGTATCAATCAAAATTTCATGAAGATTCGAATTTTGTTGGTCTTAAAACTGATACCAGAAACAAACGTCATTAGTAGCCTATAACGATTAAATAAAAAAAAAAGGTTGAAGTCGTAGCATATCCCTTAATCTTCATAAGTCGACCAACCCAATGAGCATACATCACAAGTGCAGCATCCAATCTCACTTCATCGCCAAATAACCCATAAAACTCGTAGTTTTATATATTGAGATACCAGACATGTGCACATAGAAATCATGTTGAACAAACATTATTGTTCTAACTGCCTCATTATGCATCTTGCCCTTGACTGAACCAATATCCCAAAATTCTGCATGTATTGACCGTTACTCATAACTACACTCCACTATCAACTCAGTTGTAGACGGAAAGCCAATCGAAATTGGCACAAATGTGATATAAACAACCTGAATCTGCATAAATTTCGGATAAAAAAACAATTATGCTGCAATTTTAAGCATAGACTGGTTCTCTAACCTGATTCGCCTGTAACTGCTAGCATTCAGTCCTCATCTAATTATCTCCAAACAAATTGACTTATGAGTGATCCAATAGTGACGATGTTCAAATTACAAACGTTGTAATCCATCTTGTGTCTAAGATTGCTACTTATTCAAAACAAAATCTCTTTTTGCAATGTCATGATTTTATCAAAATCTGACTATGCCCAAACGAACTCTTAAAAGCAATTTTTAGATTCAAATCACTAATAGAATTTTATGAGAGTATAAAGAGATTACCTCAATCATTCATCTTACAAAGACTCTAAAATCCTCAAATAGTATGTTTAGAAAAACTCATACCTTTTTTCTTTGTAGTTTAAAGTAGCATATTTATCTCCATCATAAAAAATTCTCCTTAAGAATTTTAATACCCAAGTCTTTCTTCAATTGATGACTTTCGGCACTTCCAAATTTGGTGGCTTCTCTATCTCCAAATAATCTTCTTTATGTCAAGTAATTTCGCCTTGCAAAATCCTCCAAATAATACTTTGTCATAATAATCATAATCCAAAATTAATCTGAAAACCAAATTGGCTTTGATACCAATTGTTGTAACATTGATACCGATTCTTGAATCTTTGGTACCAATTGTCGTGACCGGTTCGTGACCGGATTGGTATGCACAGCGGAATCGAAACCATTCGGTAGGTATTTAATTATGGATTTGATCAACAAATAACAATATAGCAAAATAATAAATAACACAAGAGATTTACGTGGTTCAGCATTAAAGCGTACATCCACGGGCGAAAGAATTGAGCCATACACTAATCATCAAAAAGAGTACAAAATTTGTGGAGAATCACTAAATAGAGAACATTTTTAGTAAATATGCCCTAGAAGAAAAACCCACAAAGTGTTTCTCTCTCTACAAGAAGTACCCAAAAGGGTTAGAATTAACTTTTATTCCTCACACCACACACACCCCCTTTTTCCCCTTATTCACATTAATGTCTACATTGTTTGTTCGGTTTTTGGTGTACTTTAAAAGGTGAACTAGGTAGTGTATTTATAGGGACTAAATAATCTATATGGCATTAGGAGTATTAATCCTAATTGGATTTATACTTCCTAATTAGCCAATGATAACAAAGTTATCCTTCTTCCAAACACTTCATTAATAGAGTCCTAATGCAAATAGGAATTAGAATTATAGGCATATTCCAACAGTCCTCTAGGTAGAAAAATATTTGTAACGGCTAGGGATCGGGTTAAATATGAGGGTTATTTTCTTGTGAAAAATTTGGTATTTATTCCTCTTTCAAGTGTAACATAAAGACTCGAGGCCACTTAGTCCTATAAGGACATATGGTTATATATAGCTTAGAAATCTTATTTCCTTGCTCGCGTTTTACCTTTCACTCTTTCTTTCCTTACTTTCTCTCTCAATTTTAGAAGCTCTCTTTGATTTTTATTAATTTCTATAATATGCCTCGACGGTGGCCTTATGGAGAGCCATGTATGGATTATGATCGATATTCTTTGCCGGAGAATATTGCAATGGATATGGGGAGTCCAATACCCCATTTATTTCACTTACAGCGTCAAATTTACTCTGATTCATGTCTGAGGTAAGTTAACAAAAATAGGTTTTTAGATAAATATTTTAAAGGCTTAAATACTCAAAATACCCCCTCAAAAGGGCGTGACAATAGGTTTGGGAAGTCAAAAACATGTAGTCTGGATAGGACAACCAAAGTTGAAGGCTGCGGCAACTTGGAAAACAATTAAGTTTTTCACGCGGGGTGTTTATTTTGCTTTTTCTCTATACCGTAATTAATGAACATGGTGTCCTTGCAATTTCAGGACCAAGTTTTGTGCATCCGACAACTTTTTCAATCGGGGGTGTATTGAGATGAATGGCTTCGACCAATTTATTTGGAGTCTATTTCCGAGTCTAAGATGTTTGATACGCTATTATTGCATGCGTTGATGAAGCAGTGGATGGACAATACACATACTTCCAATATTTTAGTAGGGAGAAGACTATTAACCCATCAGACTTTAATTTGATCATACGGCTAGAATTTTGTGGGCGTCTAGGGCCTTTCGATAACGTTATCTTTTCGTATCCTAATCGTGTTCGGTATATCTTTGAGATGTTGGGTGTAGTTCTCGAGGCAAATTGTCGTTTCCTCAGCACGACGATATGTATCACTATTATTAATTCTTCCTCTAGGGTCCGATTATGATTTTGATCGGGTTGCTTGAGCCTTCTTTGACTATCTGTTGAGGACCACCCTATTCTACAACTCAGGGAGTACCTTGCCCCTAATTATCTTACAGGTACCTGAGCATTTAGACGAGGTTCATACTTATTATTGGGGCTATGATGCACTTTATTATCTGTATACCATTATTAATAGAGTCATCTGAAGAGAGTCATGTCTAATGGTATAAGGTCTTGGATAGTGTGTTTCAGAGTGATACATGTATTAGTATGATGTCCCAATGTTTGGTGAAATTTGCATTAAGTGTTAGGGTTGTAATTTGACATTTGGGATTAGAGGGTTTTTAGGTGGTCTAGGTTGTATGAGATCTTCCTACAACAGCCTATCCAAAACCTTAGTGAATAGTAATGAGGAATTCTGAAAACTCTTTGCCTCTTGGTCCCTGTCTCTAGACAAAATTCACATTAGCACTTTTGCCCCCAAATTAATAGGTTAACCAAACAAACCTATCGGCGTGCTTTGCTTCTTCTCAAATTATAATTCTTCTACTCATATTCTAGGCATCATATAGATCATCAAATGTCTTAATATTCATGTCTTAGAGACGCTCAACCCAATATGGGAATATTTTCTTGACTACAATCCTAACATGATCCTTCTTAGAGGGTTTCTCCTTCAATAAGGTGGCCTTATTCACCTATATAGCTCTTCTGGTTTCTGCTTGGTCAATTCCAAGTCAAGCCGAGACATCTCTAATTTAGAGTCATATTATATAGCTTAGAGCCATAATTGTATTGGTTAATTCATGGTACCAGCCGGTTACATTCCCTTCTAAAAACAAGACCCTAACATATTGGCCTGAATTTGCTACACCTTCATGGCCAAATCTTGGATAGGATCGAGATGTGTCGTCCTGAGATTCTTCAAGAAGCATTCAGTTTCTTCCTTCTTGAGGTTCTCGCTCCCTATTTTTTCCTTGCGCTGCTCCTCTATAGGGCATTGATGAACCAACTTTGAGTACCACTTTGTTGTTTAAACACTTCAATTTTGAGTCTATCACACTCTTCTCTATGCTGCTTCCCAACTTCATCTTTTTTTCTTCATCTCCTTAGTATAAGTATTGACAGGAGAAAAATTTGCTCTCTTGGCAATAAAGATCGGATCATTCTCTTGATTACAAATCGCCTCGGCTCGGGGTTTCATATGCTTAATGAACCACCTCTTCATTTCATCATTATATCCTTTTAAAATTCATTCCTTAGTTAATCCATGCCGACCTTAGCTAATGTCTACATCTCTTCGGTTGACCCAAACATACTTGATGAATGCTTTGATCTATAACTTCTGCTAGCGGAGGATCTGCTTAATTGTTTGATGATATGTCAGGCTATTTGTTGTGCTGTTTGCAGAGTCTTATGAGACTTTATAGGAATCATAATTATGGTCAACTTTCCACTTTGTCTTTCCCAAAGATGTCACGACCCGATTTCGCGGGCCGACACCAACACTAATTACCACCAAAACAATTACCACAAATCACAAAATCAATTCTATGTAATTTGGATAATCAAAACCTTAATGTGTTTAAGAAATCAAAACCCTAAACACCCATTAATGGTAGTATATGCATGAAACTTTTCATGGCGAATCAAAAGCGTTATAACCGCTCTGATACCAACTATAAGCAAAATACTTTAACCTAAATCAAATAATTGCAAGATCTATAATGCAATTTAATTCAGCCATATTTACATAACTTGATCCATTCTTTCAAACCTTAGTGAATAGATCGAAAATAATCTTTGTTGCGGAAACCTTCTTCTTCGATCAATAGACGAATTTCTCGCATTTCTTCCTTTAACATTTCTTGCTTTCTTGATGATTAGAAAACTGCTGTAATTTTGTATTGTGCGTTATTTTCTTTTCACTTTAAGGTGACTCTATATATGGGAGAGGTGAAAGGATTGAAACCCTAATTCTAACCCTCAAGTCCAACAACCATCACATTGGGCCCGTACTGTTAGAATTAATCATTAGTCACATGAGCCATAAATTGGATTAATTAAATAAATAGAACCGATGTTGCCATAACCTAGACGAGTCAGACCCCGTTCCTATCACAATAATATTTAATCAATAAAATATTATATAAAATTATCATATAAAATAAACAAATATATAAGATCATTAAGTTCAATGCATATACTACTTTATTTGCTCCTCTGTCCATTTCTGCATTTAATAAATGAAATCTGTCATACTAATTATAACTTAAATTTATTTTTTATCCAGAAGTATCTTCACTGAAATTTAAAAATATTAGTATTACATAGGCAATCCTTGGAAATATTTGATGCCACTTACAAGTAGACATGATCTTCCGAGTCCAGTCATCTTTGAATATAATATTTGCCACCAAAACTTTTTTTTAAGCAATGTTCATGCTGTATTTTTTATAATAGAGATAAGTAATATTAAAATTTGGCGTTTCAAGATTTCTTACCGTTTATTCTTTAAAAAAAATTATTAAAATTTGGGATACTTATTTTGACCTATAAGAGTGGACCATAGTTATTAGTTGTTTTTTTTTTTTTGAAAGGACCATAATTATTAGTTCATATAGTTCCCTAAAACAAATTATTTTTTTTACAATTTTTATGTTATCTAACTATTTTTCTCTTCCATTAAATTATGATATGTCCAATAATTTATTGTTAATAGTAGAGTGTTCTTTAGTCTCTCAACTTATTTTTAATATAAATTAATTTGTATATGATTTCAATATTTTCTAAAATAAAAAAAAATTAGATAAATGAAAAATTATTAAAACTAGTATAATATCTCTAAAAATAATTAACATTTTATGTTTTTAAGTATAAAATTTATAAAAAAAAAAAAACTCTAACAATAGTAAAAAAAATCAACATCAACAAACGTGAATAACATATATCGAATGTGCGTTTCTTGTGCCAATAGTAATATTTATTACTATTATAATTTTGTGTTGATAACTGATGCAGTTTGGACTGTTAATCACCGATTGAACCTGTAAAATAGAGTAGAAGGCTAATCGGTCGGTGGTTGTCTGATTAACGCTCTAATACTTAAGTCAGTTTAAGCTCAAACAACGTGTCTTTTCTAATCGAGTTAGTTAGTTTGTAGACATACTTCATGTCCATATATAGTGCATGATGAACACCTTGTATGAATTTGATTACGAATCTGATTCCTGTTGGTAAGACTTTGAATAGGAAAGTAATTGTTATTCAACTAGAACCCTATTTAGGAGTGTTTTCCTAAATAGATTTATCTTTCCATATAAGAGTTTATTCCCGTTAAAGAAGGTAATCCCGAATATATAGTCTTCTCGATATTATTTCAATTTTGTGTGATTACGTCTGTGGCAACGCGCTTTGGATTTGATCTCAGATTTTGAAGAATCTTTAGGGGTTCGGCGTAGCTGGGGATTAGGGCGAATCCTCTCTTTGGTTTTTGGGCATGGCGAGATCTTTTGGACTCGGATGTTGCCATCGTTGGACTTTCACCTTGGGCGAGTCCTTGGATTCACTCGAGTGAGTGGATCCTGTACGATTCTGTGTTATTATAGTAATACTGGAACTCGGTTTCCATCATTAGCCCCTCCGTAAATGAGATAAAGTCTTTGTATTTATGCCTTGTTTGTTTTAGCCTCTTTTGGGCGAGTCATTCTGCCTTTTTGCCTAGTCGTTTCGCTTGCCATTTGAATCTTTTTGAATTTCTTTATTTTAACTTTTACTTGTTTGTCATTTTCTTCAGATTTAGCCAAGTGTCGTTTTATTTGACATATGGCGTTCATTTATTGTATTTGTTTTAGGGTTTTGACCCTTCGATTTCTCAACCGTAGTTATTGCTGTTTTTTTGAGATTCGTGAATTTCTATATATTCTCTATCTTCATCTTCTTCCTTATCTTCTTTCTCGATTTTTCTATCTTTTTGAGTGCTTGAGTTTTAGCAGTTAGCAGTTTCTTTTCCTTTGATCATCTTATTTTAAGATTCATCGATTTAGAGTTACTCCATATCTCTCCTTCGACCCCGCGTATCTTATTTCCAAGTATTTTGAGTTTTGATGATTTATTTTTCTCTGATTTCTCACATTACTGTTAATTCCATTTCTGTGTTCTTCGTGTTCTTCAATGTTTCATCAAGTTTTTATTCCTTTTGATCTTTTCATCTTCAAATTTCAATCTTCCTCTATTTCCCCTCTTTTGAAATTTTGAAACTTTTAAAATGTCTGATGAAACTGAAAAGGCTCGGTGTGCTCTGGATGATGTGGAACATACTCGCGGTGCCCTTTCTGATCAGATAATTAAACTGGCTTTTGATTATGGAATTCTAGAGGACTTCGAGGTTGTAAAACCTGGTTCTATGTTTAGGGCGAATCATATTCCAAAGTCGCCCAAAAATCTTGTATTTTTTGAAGAACATCTCCTTACGGGATTGAGGTTTTCTCTTGAGCCCTTCTTGAGGGAAATTGGCCTTAATTTATGTATTCCGCTCGGGCATCTTCATCTCAATGTTGTTTGGGTCATTATATCTTTCCTCGTGTCTTGTAGGTCTCGAGACCGCGAGTCCGTTCTTTGAGTCTTTTCAATTAATTTTATTCTTTCTCTCGTCGGATGAACGAGGAGTTTATTTACGCCGTCGGTAGGCAGGGTTGCTCTTTTTTTACCCTTCCCAGTTCCTTACATAACTGGACTTTAAATATTTTTTAGTACAGCATGATTCCTTTTCAACTCTGCCTCGGGGTTATTCTGATGGGAATGTTTCCCTTGCAGAATTCCACAAACTTACTAAGGATGAGGCTGACTTCCCCGACTCTTTATTATTGATTTGTAAGGTTGACAAGTCGAAGTACTCCCTTCTAATAGATAACTATTTAGAACGCCGTGTTTCGCCTTTGGCAAATCATTCTATTGGTGTTGGAGGTATTTTTCTAACTTCGTTTATTCATTTCATTTACTTGTAGGATGTCTACTTCTCTCGATGACCTTCTTGCTGATTTTTCAGTGGACATGTCCGTCAACATGGGCGAAGTGAGCAGCAGCCTTCTGATTCCTGCTGCAAATCCTTCGACTTTCACTCCTCTTCCTGACTCAGGAGATTATTTGGTGGATGGTGTTGAAGCTGCTCTGGCTTCAAATCTTCCATAAGAGGTATTAGAAATTGTTGATGGGCCGACGGCCACTATATTGAAGCGTTAGGCTTCAGGAAAACCATCTAATACTCCTGCCGCCGATAAATACAATAAAGGGAAGAAAACCTCTAAAGAGTCTTCTTCTTCTCCCTTTGGAAATGTGCCGAACTTGGTTCAGTGGGCGGAGAAATAGGTCCCTCCGAGGATTTCTAATTACGATGTTGTGCATGCTTTCATGGAGAATATCACTATTCGGGAGGACATCAAATCCATAGATTGTAAACATGGCGAGGATTTGGGCAATGTGGCCTGTTTGAGTGGCTTTTGGGTTAGTTAGTTTTTCCATTTTTTTTCCTTGTTTTCTTTGTTATTTCTAACTTTATTTTTCTTGTTTTCAGACGGTCCAGGCGATCATTGCGCTGGAGAAACATCGTCAAATTGCCGTTGAAGAATTGAAGAAGTTGAAGGAGGATATTGCTCCTTGGGAGACCGAGAAGTCGAGTCTCTAAAATTCATAACATGAGCACGAGGCTCTTAATTTACAGCTTTGGTCTACTAACTCCTCTCAGGAAAAGGAGATTGTTAAGTAGGAGGCTCGAGTCAAGACTCTTTTGGATGAGATCGAGTCTTTGAAGGCCTCTTCATCCTCGCTTGCTTTGGAGAAGGATTCACTGAAGTCGTAGGTTGAGAAACTTCTATGCCGACTTATTGATATGGGGCCTTTTTATTCTCGGTTGATGTTCGAGTATCGTTCAAAACTTGGGGCGAAACTTTGCAAGCCGAACCCCGATGTCGACCTTTCTAGTATCAAGCAGCTCGACCCAGCTTCATTGGCCAAGGACGTGAAGGAAAATCTTGATAAGAAGAAGGTCGGCGCTCTCGGGAAGAGCAATTGATTTTCCCGTTTTTTTCTTCTTTTTTGTTATTTGGCCAATTTAGGCTCTTGTAATATTTAATTTTATCGAAGAAAATTCTTTTCGAATTCCTTTTCTTTTTTTCCTTTTGAGAGCTAATCTAGGAATATGTGTTTATTTTCTGAGTTACTTTAAACTCGTATGTGTGCATTTTAGTATCACTTTGGAGTTATTCTAAACTATTTATGTTTTAGGCCACTCTGGGCTTTTTTTTCTCGAGTCGGTGTGAATTTGTGTTTTCATAGTTAATTTAAGCTTTTCGTTTTCTCAAAGTTAATCTAAACTCTGATCAAATGAGGTTAATTAAACCTTTGTTTTCTTATTTTTGGGACCATATCATGTCTTATTTTTGTTTCTTAGGGCTTAGGCGAGTTCTGTGTTTTTGGGACTTAAGCGAGTCCTTTTGTTTTTGGGGCTCATGCGAGCCTTTTGCTTTCGAGACTATGGCGAGTCCTTTAGATTTTGGGACTCAGGCGAATCCTTTTATTTTTGAGACATACGAATCATTTTATTTTTGAGACTCTGGCGAGTCATTTTGTTCTTGGCTTTGTTAAGCTTATGAGTTTATTGAGCAACTTTATTGACAAAATGTGCACAGGGTACAAGAATTTATTTTGATGTCTACTGATAATATTTCCTTAGATGCTTGATGTTCTAGTATATGGGGACGAGAGATCCGCCTGGTGTCTTTAGCTTATAGGCTCCTTTTCCAGTAGTTTCTTCAATCAAATAAGGCCCTTCCCAGCTTGGTTAAAACTTTTTTACTGCAACATTTCCTCTTCCAATTTTGGCATTTCTTAGAACTAGGTTGCCTACTTGGAATTCTCTTGGGTTTATTCTTTTGTTGTAATAGCGTGCAACTTGTTTCTTGTAGGCTTCGGCCCTTACTCCATCTTGGTTTCTTCTTTCCTCTAACAAGTCGAGGCAGAGTCGTATTTTGGCTTCGCTTGTTGACTCTTCTAAGTAGCTTACCCTCAGAGTAGGCATTGTGGTTTTTACTGGTATCACCGCCCCGGTACTATAGGCAAGTTTGAAGGGGGTTTACGCGGTTCCTTTCCTTGGTGTAGTTTTATAAGCCCATAGGAAACTATAGAGTTCATCTACCCAATTCTCTTTTGATTCATCTAGTCTTCGCCTAATTCCTTGTACTAAGGTTCGGTTGGTGACTTATGTCATTCCATTAGTTTGGGAGTGCACCACCGATGTAAATTTTAAATTGATCATTAGATCTACGCAAAAAATTTTTGAATCTTTAACAGTCGAATTGCTTGCCATTATCTGTGACTAGCATGTGTAGTATGCCGAACCAACATAGGACCTCGTATTTGAAGAATTCCTCTATTTTTGCTGCCGTTATTGTTGACAATGCCTCAACTTCGACCCACTTCGTGAAGTGGTCGATTTCTACAATGAGGAACGTTTTATGATTTTTTTCGGTTAGGAAAGGTCCTATTATGTCCATCCCCCACATGGAGAACGCCTAGGGCTTTCTAAAGAACCTTGCAGTATGGCTAGTCTATGACTGACATTGTCGTGTCTCTAACACTTGTCGTATTTGTTTACCAAAGCTTTGGCTCTTCTTTAATTGTAGGCCAATAATAGCCTTGTAGCATCTTTTTTCTAGCAATCATACTAGCTCCTTCATGAGCTCTGCAAATTCTTTCATGGATTTCTTTTAGGATTAGCCGTCCATTTTCGGTCGACACACATTTTTCTCATGGATGGGTCAGTGAGGTTCGATAAAGAATCTTATCGTAGTATTAGTAATTGGACGATTCCCGAGTGATCCGGACGGCTTCGGAGTTGTCTTGGGGTAGTTCCTCATTTTCCAAGTATTTGATGTTTGGAGTCATCCAATTTTCCGTTTCGTCAATCGCCATTTCTTCTGCTTCCTCTATGCTTGGATTTTCCAAGGTTTCTTTCAGCTGTATTTTATTGAAAAGATCTCATGATTCCAAGGGGAACTTAGCTATGAAGTCGGCCTCGGTATTTTCTTCTCGTGGTATTTGGCAAATTTCCCACTGTTCTCCTTGATCTTCTAGCTTTATGAGCATCTTTTTCACTTTCGTCAGATATTTGTTCATTCATGTTTCTTTGGCTTGATACTCGCCTTTCACTTGGTTCACAACTAGTTGTGAGTCGTTATTGATTTTAAGGACTTCTGTTTTCACCTCTAATGCTAGGTCGAGTCCTGCAATTAAAGCTTCGTATTCGGCGACATTATTGCTCGCCTCAAATTTAATATTTACTCTGCATTCGGTTTTTATTTTTCTAGGGCCTTTCAGGATGACTCTTGCTCCAGCTCCTTTTTCATTGGAGGCTTCATCCACATACAATTACCAGAGGAGTGTGGGTTGGTTTCCTCTTGTTCGCCTGGGGTAATTTTGGCTACAAAGTCTGCTAGTGCTTGTGCCTTGAGCGTTTGGCGGGGTTCGTAGCTGATATCATGTTCGCTCAGTTGGACCGAAAAATGGACGATTCGTCTTGAGGTTTCAGGTCTTTGTAGCGCCTTTCTCAACAGTTGATTTGTTTTCACGACCAAAGTGTGGCTTTTGACGTAGAATATTTTCTTTTTTGCCGTAGTTACGACAGCTAGCGCCATTTTTTCTATCTCGAGATACCTCATTTTGGTCCCTTTCAGCACACGGCTTATGTAGTACATTGGTTTGAGTTCTCCTTCTTTTTTTCTTACCAATACTGTTCCGATCGTTTCTTTTCTTGCACAGATGTACAAATACAGAGTTTTTCCTGGAAATGGCCGACTTAGGAATGGTGGGGAGGTAAACAACTTTTCCAACTCCTCGAACGCTTCTTGGCATTCTTCATTCCAGTTGAACTTTTGGGAGCCTTTGAGGGCTTTGAAAAATGGACAGAAATCTTCTGAGGGCAGTGATTCGCCCGTTGTGTTTTTGGATTTTGTTTATGTTTTTTTGTGGCTTCATATCCATTATTTCTCTTATCTTTTCAGGGTTCGCCTCAATTCCTCTTTGGAATTTCATGAATCCTAGGAATTTTCCTTCTTTCACTCCAAATGCGCATTTAGCTGGGTTTAATTTCATTCCGAACTTATTCAGAATCTTGAACGTTTCCTCCAGGTCTTTGGCCCGGTTCTCGGCCTTTTTGCTTTTTATAATCAGGTCATCTACGTGCACTTGGACTCTTTTTCCAATTTTTCTTTGAACATAAAGTTCATTAGTCATTGATATGTCGCCCCTGTACTTTTCAATTCAAAAGACATTGCTATATAGCAATATGTTCCCTCCATTAGTGATGAACGATGTTTTTTCCTAATCTTCCTGTTTCATTTGTATTTTATGGTAACCTTGGGCCGCACCGGCTAGACTATACATGGAATGTCGAGCTGTTGAATTGACTAGCTGATCGCTGTCAGGTAGCGGATAACTGTCTTTCGGACAAGGTTTATTCAAGTCGGTGTAGTCCACATCCATCCTGTTTTTTCTGTTAGCTTTCTTTATGATTACTGTATTGGCTACCCATTCGGGGTAGTGGACTTCTTTAATGATCCAGCCTTTTTTAGTTTTTCCACCTCTTCAACGATTATCCTTTGCTTTTTCTCTCATGGGGTTTGCCCCTTCAACCACGCTTAGCTCGTGGGTTATGATGTATGGGTCTATGCCCACAATTTCGAAAGCTTTGGAGGCGAATGTACCTATGTTTTTTTAGGATCGCTATTAACTCCTATTCGTATTCACGGTTTATACCCATTCCCAGATTCACCTTCTTATCCCCATCTAATTCCAGCTTTTGCATTTCTCCTTTGGGGACGCTCTCCTTTTCCTCTATGTCGTGGTTCAAGATTTTTTTGATTGGCATTGTTTTGAAACATTCTTGCATGGACTTATCATAACATTTTCTAGTCGTTGTTTGGCTTCCTTTTATTGTGATGATTCCCGTTTTGGTTGGTATCTTCATTATGAGTGCTCTAATGCTCGTAATCGCCGTCGAATCATGGAGGAAGGGTCTTCCTAGAATGGCGTTGTACGGCAGGTCAATATCTACTATGCTGAATAGTGTTGGTAGCTTTTCATCTCTTCTTTGTTTTCCCAACTTCACATCGATAATTATGGTGCCCATTGGTTTGATGGGAGATCCGCCAAATCCAGTTAGTGGGGTGGCGTTTCTTTTCAATTCTGTTACTATCTGTTCGAGGCCTTCATAGGCTTTTTTTTATCATTAAGTTTATTGTGTTTCCTTTATCAATCCGGATTCTTTCAGCATTCCAATTCTCGATGATGATCGCAGAAACTAGAGCATCATTGTGTGCTTCGTTAATTGATCCAAAATATTTTACGTCGAAAGCTATCGCTGGGAATTTTCCAAAATCTTGCAATTTTACTTCTTCTATGGTGGGCAATTGTGTGTGATTGTTTTTGCGTGTTTTGATAATCCCTTTTCCACTTTGTTGTTGTTCTATATAGGTTTGTTTGTGTTGGCCGGTTGTTTATTATTGAGGTTCAATGTATCGGAATTCATTCTTCAATAGTATTTATTTGAGTCCAGAAAAGCTCCTTATAGTTTGAAGGTTGCAAGCTTTTCCCAGAGACGGCGCCAATTGATGTAGTCTAGACCCTTAATCAACGGTTGAACCTGCAAAACAGAGTAGATATCTAATCGGATGGTGGTTGTCCGACTAACGCTTCCATTCTTAAGTCAGTCTTGGCTCAAGCACTGTGTCTTTTCTTATTTATTTAGTTAATTTGTAGGCATACCTCATGTTCTTAAATAGTGCATGATGAATACCTTGTATGTATTTGATTAGAAATATGATCCCTGTTTAGTAAGACTTTGAATAGGAAAGTGATTCCTTATTCAACTAGATTCCCATTTAGGAGTGTTTTCCTAAATAGATTGATCTTCCCAGATATGAGTTTATTCCCGTTAAGGTTGGTAATCCCGAATGTATAGTCTTCTCGATATTATTCCAATTTCGTGTGATCAGGTCTCTAGCGACGCGCTTTGAACTTGATTTCAAATCTTTTCAAATACTGAGGGGTTCAGCGTAGCTGCGGATTCGGGCGAATCCTCTCTTTGATCTTTTTGCGTGGCGAGGTCTCTAGAACTCGGATGTCGCTATCGCTGGGCTTTCGCCTTGGATGAGTCCTTGGATTCACTCGAGTGAGTGGATCATGTACGATTATGTTTGATTATATTTATATTGAAACTCGGTTTCCGTCAATAACAAAAAAAACAAATGTGATTACTTTATTATATTTTAATTATTTGATAGCACTAACTAAGTGGTAGTCATGCGTCATCTATATTGCATGTACATGGCTATCATGAACCAGTATTGATGGCAATAATAAATTTTTAAATTCTTTTATATTTTAAATTTAATTTTAATAATCCCCAATGTGTAGATGAGTTGGTAAGGCGCTCTCCTAGCATAAGTGAGGTCGCGGGTTCGAAACATACTCATGTATGCAGCCGTTTAGAATTTGGGGCCAGAGTTTGCCTCCCGTAAGGGACCTACACGGCTCGAGTGGGGATTAGTCTTAATGTGGAAGGTTTAAAGGTGTCGTCTCATAGTTGAGATCCGTTTAGAAAAGCTCATGCACCCTGTACCAAAAAAATAATTAATTTTAATAAAACAATGTAAATTTTAGTAAATTTGATAGTGGTAATTTCCCAGAATACATGTTTCGGTAATTTAATTACAACTTTTCCGTAAGGGTTTTGACTTCTGTTTTCTGACTTTTTTCCCTAATTTTGTTTACCTTTTTTTGTTTTTTATTTACCAAAATAATCGTCCTTAACTTTTCTGTTTATTTCTTTTTTTTTGCCGTTCTTCTCTGACGTTTTCTCTCTGTTTTTCGATCACCGATTACTTGTTCTTCTTTTGTTTTTTGTTTTCGATTCTTATCAACATTTTTCTACATGAAAAGACATACACGATCTTCGATCAACAGAATGCAGTCTGTTATTGATGCTGAAGTTATTGAAGAAAGCGATTCTGAACTTTTTGAGAATGACGATGTTGTTCTTAAAGTTAAAAGAATCAAAAATCGCGACATGCAACACAATGCTGATGATGATTCTAAGGTTTGTTTAAATACACTATGGTTTATTTGTAAGTGTTTCTAATATTTTTGTAAAATCTTTTTTGTTTCTTGGATTTGGAAAACTTAGTTTTCGAGCGGTCAATATTTTTGCTCAAAAAATCATCATTCTATGCTGCATAATTGTATCCGATGTGAAGACTATATTAAATGATGCGCAACTGTTCAAGTTTCGTAAAACCTGTCTTGGAGTTCTTTTGGATATTCCAGTGTTAATGCTACACCAGAGCGTGGTCCATTCTTTGTTGTTGAGGCAGCGTTGTCATCTTGTATCTAACGAATAGTGGATTGATGTCAAGAATCATAGAGTGAAGTTTTCAATAGAAGAATTTACTGTAGTGACAGGGTTAAACCGTGTGGGTGAATTAAACAGTACGAAAAAGTATAATTTGGATGATAATGCTTTTGTTCAAAATGTCTTTCTTGGTATTCGCAAGATATTGAAGCAACATGTTGAAGATTCTTTCTACGCGAAAAGGTGGTCTGATGATGATCAAGATGTGAAGGTTGCTTTTCTTTACCTCTTGGAGAATCTGTTGTTGTCCAATTTTTCTAATAGTCTTGTGAGAAATCATCATTTATTCTTGATGAATTCTAGTGACTTCAATACTTATCCTTGGGGAAAGCTGGTTTTTGAAGTAACTATCAGATCGTTGAAGAAGGTGTAAAGTTTTAGTCGATCTGAAATGAAAAAGTCAAAGGATAACTACAAGCTTAACGGTTTTCCGTTGGCTTTCCAAGTTTAGTTTTATGAGTGTTGCTTAATGGGTGAAATTCCGCTTACTACTTTTTTTGGAAAGAACGTACCACGTCTTTTAAGTTGGTCTTTATCTAGATTTCCTTCTGGCACAAAGGCGGATTTAAATATTTTTACTAACCCAAATGTATGTAATATGACTTGTTTTTTATTTTGAGATTTCGTCAATAGTGTTTTTATTTGTGATTGTATGTTGTATTTGTTTAATATAATCTATTTGTATTGTGTTTCTTTTTAATTTTTTATATTTGTAAGTGTATATATTATGTTTATGTTTTTGTTTTTATGTTATATTACTGTATTTTTAGTGTATATATTGTTATTTTATACTTTTTTATTATGTTATTTTAGTGTATTTCTAGTGTATATATTGTTATTTTATACTTCTTTATTATGATATATTAGTGTATTCTTGGTGTATTTATTGTTATAGTAATTTTGTTCTTTATTTTAGGTCAAATTTGCGAATATTGTGGCAACTTATGAAGAAGTCTATTTAATCTACACAAAATTTTTGATGCACATCATCACAGATCAGAAGTTGATATGTTGGACACTAGTGTTGCAGAAAATTCAGGCAATAATACTAAAATTCTGAATTTAAAAAATTATGTTAATGCTATTGAAATTCAAATGTCAAGTATTAATGCTGAACAATCTAGTTTGAGGAATGATTTTGTTGAGTTTTCAAGAAGTTTTTCCAATACTCTTGACGATTTGATGAAGAAGCTGAATTGTGTTATTGAAAAGAAAAATGTTGTTAAAGATGATAAGAGTACTGAAGGTGATTCTGATCGTGAATTGAATGAGAGTAATGGTAAACAATTTGATGATGATGATGCAAATAAAGAAAAATCTAATGTTCTTTTTCCAGATGGTGTTCCAGCTGCAGAAGATTGTTATCATTCTAAACTTGATGATATGAATTTTTCTTCTAAAAATTGTCATTCTGTGCAAGATGATGAAGTTGTAGTTGAAAATCAAAATCAAAATCATAGTGATCATGTTAAGTCTGTTCGTGTCTAGAAGGATCACTTTGTTGGTGACGATTGTAACTTTACTTTTCAAAAGGTATCTAATTTGGAAGATGTTTTAGAATCTGGTAATATTGGTCAGAATGATTGTGTGGACAATTCTTTTGTAGACAATTGGATTATTCAATCTGATTCTTTTGCTGAACAACCGCGTTCTTGTGATGGTGATGTTAATGTTGTTCTGCTGGACGAGAATAACGATAATGTATCCAAGGATCTTCAATGTAATAAAGAACAGTCTAATGCTCCTTTGTATGAAGAAGTTGTTATTGAAGATGGTCATTCTTTTGAAAATGATGAAGTTCCATTAGTAAATAAGAATGAAGATCATCCTTCTAATATTATCGTAGAAAAGAGCGCTGATGTTGGAGAGATTTCTGAAATATGTTCTTTTTCTGATAATGAAGATGAGGATAGTGCTGTAGAAGGTGATGTTGTGCCATTTAATGATGTTTTTAAACGACGTCAGTCTTTTAATGTTGATGGTAATGTTGATGTGCCAAATCCGAATGATGAAGTTCAAGGCAGAGTTTCTGTTTAAAATCTGCTTTGGATAAATCAAAAACTAATGAGTTGGATTGTACAGTAAAGAGTTTGGGGAAGTATACTGAAGTTTTTGATCTTGAAAATGTTGAAAAGGTATTTATATTTTTTTAAAATCATATTTATTTGCATATGTTTAGTGTATATATAGTGTTTTGTGGTGTATTTATTATTTTTATATAGTTATTTTTTATGTTTCGTTTTGATTTTATTGTATTTATGTTGTTTTTATTGTATTATATAGTTTATTTATGTTGTTTTTTTGTCTTTGTAAAAGATTATTGAAGCCCTTGTAACTGGAGATACAACTCTATTAGCATTAGCAATGCTAGACCTCCATGGTAAGGAAGTTTGTGAAAAATCAGTAGCATCAAAGGTCATGTGATATGTAGCTCCGAAGTCAAGAATCCATGCATTGCTTTGGTCATCCTTAGGTGAATTAAAGAGAGCAATACCTGGATCAGTAGTAGTTAATGTTTTAAGAGAGATTTATGTTGTAGGAATGAAAGAAAGATGTGGTACGCTTTCAGCAATTACTACCTTGCCCATTGTTCCATCAGCCTCTACATGAGTCGCATCTCGCTTTTTCTTGGCTTGAAACTCAGTCCACCAATCGGGATATTCATGTAGTTTGAAACAAGTTTCACGCATGTATTTCACGTTACCATAATGAGAACATTTAGTTTCATTCACAGAAGTTCTAGCTTTAGATGATGTACCAAATCTTCCACTACTTGGTGAGGTCGATTTTGTGAATCCAAGTTTTAGTCCTTTTGAGACCAAAACTGCTCCTAGAGCATCATGGATACCATCTTTGTTCATGATTGTCTGACAAACAGCCTCTCGACGGACATGGGCATAAGCTTGTCCAACTGTAGGGAATGGTCGCATTTGGAATACGCACTTCGAATGTTATCAAGTCGGTCATCAAGTCCATCCAGAAAAGCATACACCCTATCCTCTTGAAGTAACATATTGTAACAGTGTATATCAGCCACACATTTCATAGGATTAGGACGGCTAAATTCTATTTCACGCCAAATACCTTGAAGGTCATTGTAGTATTTTTCCAGTGAGCTGTTATTTTGTTTCAGTCGAGTCACTTATCATCGAAGAGCATATATTTGTGACGTATCACTGCCGTCAAAGTAGTTAGTATCAATGGCATCCCAAACTGATTTTGCCGTTGGAAACCGAATGAAGTTACCATTCAGTGAAGGAACCATTGAATTGATCAACCATCCCTTTACGATGGCATTATCAGTGCGCCATTTGCGAATGGAAGGATCTGTCTGTGGTGGCTGAGGAAAATCACCATTAATATATCCCAGTTTGTCTTTGCCAGAGGTATACATCTCGACAACCTGGATTAAAGAGCATAATTGATATCATCTAATTTAATACCAATTGGTACAGTGGAAGGTTCAATAGTTGGGACTGCCATTTGTGTGGTTAAATCGGTAATGAAGGAGCCGGTTTGAGAGTCGCCAGAATTACTCATATCATTTGTAGATTCCATGCATAAACACAAGAAAAGAAAAAGAAATTTCAGAGATAGTAGAGAGCAAATGGATCGATATGCTCTGATACCATGTTAACTTTAGAGAATTCAACCTTTTTTTGTATATTAGTTTTGTACAGATTTGTTGGTATATATATGCCACAAAAACAAATCAACCTATTTATGACGATACAATATTCAAGTCAAGAACAAAGTTTAACCCTTATTAAGGGATTTACACATCTAGATTAACTAATTTGGAAATCTAAATCTACTGCTATAATTTCTCTAATAACAGATCAAGTTAACAGGTGCTTAGTAATGGATTCTAAGTGCTTAAGGTCATATATAAGATCTGGATTGTTTTGGTATCAAAAGCATGGTTGCGATGGGTTATAGGTCTCGTTGCGTGATACGTCACGATACGAGTTTACGCAAACTAGTTTGACAATTCTACAGAACAGCCATATTGCGAGGGCAATATCTCAAGTTATGTAGCTCCAAATCAAGTTCTGTTTGTTGGTACAAAAACTTGAAGATGTTGCCGGTAATTGTTTAGGTTTGTAGTTTTCCTGAATCTGCTTCTAAGATGCTCGTATTAAGAAAAATATTTTACTGCTCAAAGCAGTTCTGCAGTTTTAGGGCAGCCCAAGGTATAAACTTCGGGGCTTGTTTATGACACCTTCGAGTGAAAATCTCAGTCCGAGACCTAGACGAAAGTCGTAGACGATGTTCCAAAATTTAGGAATGTGAATAATCTTTAGGGGTCAGACTATTTTAGATAAGCGTTTTGATAACCGAAGTAAGCTACAAAAACAACTTTTAAATGAAATATGTCATTAACTCGCGATATTATCGTAATTATGCAGACCCGACGAGTAAACCCGACGAGGCGAATGCCGACGAGGCTCAGAATTTATAGATCGAGATAGCGGTTTACTTGGCTTAAAGTATATGGATAGAAAGTGACGAGTACGCTTTAAATTACTCGTTACCTCGAATACTAGCAGATTCTCAATGAAAATTGAGTTAGAACGAGAAATCAGATTGAAATCCTTACCCCTAGATTTTGCATATTACTAGCAGATTCTTATTTATTTTAGCTAAAAACCAAACTAATACCTAGTGACTTACGCGTAACTTTAACTCAAATACTTAATTATTCGTCCGTAATTAATACAGAAACGAATTCCAAACTTCATGAAATTTTATCCGCAAATTCTATTAAATATAAAAAAATAAAAACATAATTTATATTCGCTTGGGACTCATATTTTATTTTTTAATAAATCTTTAAAGATTTATTGGGTCTAAATTATTTTATTTTAATTTATAAAGATATCTTAATTCCCGAGTAAATCCATTTATTAAAATTTAAATTTTAAACTCCTAAAACTACAATCTAAATTTATGCTTAAATTTAATTTATGTATCCACGGTCCTATAAAGTCACACTATGTGGCTTAATTAATGACCTCAACTTTTCGGGGTGTTACAATTCTACTAAGGTTATGGGTTCAATTCCTCCCAAAAAAAAACTTCTTTTTTCAATGATAAAAAGGGAACAAATGATATAATAGCTATTTTATTTTGTAATTTTAAATTAAAATATGAAAAGTAATTTGTAATATATACTCTTTCCATCCAAAATTGATTGACAGTTTTGAACAAATACGAATATTAAGAGATTTAGGTTATCTAGTTAAAATGAGTTAATGTATGAGAAAATAGTTGAAACTTTTGTCTTTTTATGATTTTTGTTGTCTTTTCAAAATATTCCGTATAATTAATGAGAGTATTTGAGAATTACTTATTAAAGTAAATATCTAATGCCAATAATTTGGACAATTTTCATAATAAGGAGATAGTCCTAACTAGATAAGAATCCCTTTTCTATTTGAAGATAGTCCTAAACGGAGACAATACACTAAATAAGAATACTTTTTCTATTTGAATTCAATTTTTTAAAGGAATCACTTTCCTTTTAAGACTCTATCAAGTCTTCTCTTATCACTATATAAGAGACCAAGGTAATTTTCATATAACTACATTGAACACATAATTTTCCATTAAGATCTAAATTGGCTTAATTATCAGAGAGCTAATCAGACAAACACCATCCGATCAGCTATCTATCTTATTTTGCATATTTCAGACCGTCAAAGAGCTCACAATCCATCATTTACTAGTAAATTAGAATTATAATAATTTTATAACTAATTACTAATAATATTTTGATAAAACTGAAATATTTATATATCATTAAATATATTAGAACAGTTGCATAAAATCTGCAACGAGATGGAAAAAGTGGTATATCGATATCTATATATGTATATATATATATATATATATATATATATATATATATATATATATATATATATATATATATATATATATATATATATATATATATATATATATATATATATATATATATATATATATGCAGTCGGATTTAGGGTTATCGATAATATTATTTATCGTGAGGGAAAAAAACTTTGCATAATGAAAAGATAAGTATATGGTCCCTATTTTTTTTTTTTGACATAATGGTCCCTATCTTAATGTCTACGTTTTACTAGAGATGCATTATATGATAATGATGAGATCACGTATTAATTATAAGCATATGGGTAATTATACAACGTATTAATTATAAGCATATGGGTAATTATTAGTATATCTATAGTCGTGTATTATTTTAATGTTCTTTATTATAGAATTAATATATGCACATGTGAATGAAAATCTGTTTCACCCATTTCTAGCATATTTATTTTCCATACTTCATTAATTGATTCTTTTCCCTTAACTGTATTTGTAGAGTTATTTTATTTAAATTTTGGATCGAGTGAAAGTATTAATTGATTTCTCTTATTATTTCAGATTTTCAGGCAATGACACATACAGGGGCGGAACCACGTTCAGGCTCGGGTAGGCTCGAGCCCAGGCTGCCGTCGGAATTTCAAAGGTCCGAGGTGTGAGCGATGACGGTCGGCATGGAGTTACAGCAGTTCAGCCATGGCTGCTGGCTGAACAGAGCCTGCCTTAGAAGAAGATGGAGAAGGAAGACGAAAAGAATTTTGTTTTTTAGTTAAAAAGGGCAAATTTGGCCCTTCTCTTTCTACTTAAAGTGTATTTGGTCCCTAGCTATTAGTACTATCAGGAGCAGATCAAACGGTTACGATTAAAAGTTTCAAAATAAAGCTGCATGTTGTCAGACCTCACTTTTTACACTCCAAAATGATTGAACTGATTAATATACCCCTTACTATTATTGATACTAATTGAATTTTAAATTAAAATATAAACTAATTATGTAGAAACAATTTCCAGTTTAATTATATATAGATAAACTATCTTATATTCCTAGAATTTTAGCAGTGTTTTTTATGAATTCAAATTTTCAAACCCAGTATCCAAATACCCGGCCAACAATTCTCAAATTTAATTATTAATTCTTTATGAATTTTTTATCTATTTTTTTTTAAAAAAATCTAAATTATGAATACATTTATTATAATAATACTAAAAAATGTCAACTCTAATAAGATAACTCGAGCAAATTTTAACGCAATCAAATTAATTAGGTGTCGTTTAGCCCGGGCTAAAAACATTTTCTGGTTCCGTCACTGGACACATATATTGTAGGATAGTGTTTCATATGATTACTAATGTAGTGGAGTTTCCATCATAAAAAATAAATTACAAATTAGTGTTTAAATTTGTAAATTGTCAGTATAAAATGTATATATGTAAAGGCATGCGGGAAGGACAATAACGACATATAGTTAAATAATTAATTTTAGAAATATATATATATATATATATATATATATATATATATATATATAATAGCAAAAATTAAAAATTAAATGTAAAAAGTAATGATATATAATAGAAATTATAAATTAAAGGCAGAATTTATTCTCATATCTGTGTATTTTGCACTTTTTATTTAATTCGTGTCTACTATATATTTAATTTTTTTTAGTTCGTCACGTGCTATGTAATATTTGTTATTTATTTAATTTTTTTAAAAAATTATTTTTTATTTACTTAATTCATTTTAAAAAAATTATTATAAAATTTGATTGTAGAGAGATGAAATAAATAATTTTTTTTATAAAGGTTAAATAAATAAAAAATAAAAGATACAAATACTTGAAGATGGATTTTGTCTAAAGCAAAATATGAAATTCTAATCTTTGAACTTTTGAATGGTTCGGAAATTGATTAGCTTGATGCAAAAAATGGGTGGATAAAGACCTAATAGTGGTTTAGTATCAATCAATAAGTATAATTTTAGCAAAAGATATAAAAAAATCTTCCAAATTTTTTTGCATAAAAAAACCCTTGTAGTTTTTAAATTGAATAAAAAGGCATTCCGTCCATGACTTTTACTAACTGCCGTTAACATGGCAGTAGAAAAAGATTCAAAAATATCTTCAATGTTTTAAAACAATTACCAATTTTATATTTATAATTTTTTTTTATTATTTCACCTTCAAAAAAGGTTCAAAAATACTTTTAATTTTTAAAATATTTATCAATTTTATATTTATAAATTTGTTTGTATTATTTCACCCTTTTCTTCCTAATTAACTCTAATTAATTTATTTTTTGTTAAAATCAATTTAAAATGAATCACCCTAACCCGACACTCCCAGAATAAATGAGCGCCGACACACTCGATTAACTTTTTTTCTTTTTCAATTAAATAAATTAAAGAAATTAAAAAAACATAATAAAAAAAAGTAACGACCTCCGGTTTATTTTTTTATTTATTTTAATCAAAAAGGAAAAATAATTAATCGGGTTTGCCGGCAGTCGTTTGTTCCGGAAGTGTCGGGTTACAGTGGTTCAATTTTTAATTGATTCTAACAAAAAACATTAATTAGAGTTAATTAGAAAGAAGAGAGTAAAATGATACAAAAAAAAAAAATATAAAATTGGTAAATATTTTAAAAATTAAAGGTATTTTTTAATCTTTTTTAGGGTGAAATAAAAAAAAATTATAAATATAAAATTGGTAAGTATTTTAAAAATTAAGGATATTTTTGAATTTTTTTCCACTGCCACGTCACCAAGTTAACGGTCGTTAGTTAAATTCATGGACGGATTGGGGTTTTTTTTCTATAAAAAAATGGGATGGCCTACTTGTGCCAAAAAACGTTTAGGGGCTGAATTGTCTTTTGGGAAAATTTGGAAGATCTTTTTGTACCTTTTACCTATAATTTTTTATACGAAAAATATTGATCTTTTTTTATCATTAAGATATGTACTAATTATTTCCAAAAACAAAATGTACTAGTCAAAATTAGGATCAGTTAAACCCCGGAAAGAAGTCTTATGTTGATACACGCAAATAAAATAAAATTTTATTAATTATATTTCTGAACAAGATTAAGGGTGAATTTTTAACTCTTTTGCAGTTTAGATTCGTAGGCTACCGCAAAACCACGTGAAAACTTAAGAATTGAAGCACAATAACCGCAAATCATCAAAACTCACCCCATTGAAAAGAGCACAAATCTCTAAGATAGCAATAGTTTTTAATTCATTTTTGAACCTTCTAAAAGATACTACTTATTAAAAGATTTAGCATTTAGGATGACAAACAATTTTCCGTTGCACTATTATTTTCTTTTTTTGGTAGTTACCATGAGGTGTCCTGAACGGGTGACAACTATGAAACGGCAAGTTAAAAGTTGTAAATAACATTAGAGGAATTTTGCTTGCTTTGTATTCTCAATATGTGTTGATTATATACACTTAAGACTGCCTTAATCATAGGAATCTCCAATAATACTATAGCTACCAAATCTCCTAATATAAACAACTACCTTAATTTACATTATTAACTAAGGAAAGAAAATAATCATATGAGATATAGAAGAAGCTCTAAATCTCAGCTAATCACAAAATATTATAGTCAATATCTCGAAACCCCCTCTCAAGTTGGATCGTGGAGATCACAAACACCTAACTTACTAAGTAAGGTTGTAAACTGTTGAGCACCCAAGGCCTGAGTAAGTATATCAGCTAGCTGCGCGGAAATATGGACGTACATGGGCTGAATAAGTCCGGATTGAATTACATCACGGACCAAGTGACAATCAACTTCAATGTGTTTTGTGCGTTCATGAAAGACGGGGTTGCGGGCGATGGGCGATGTGCAAAGCTGATTGACTGTCACAAAAGAGTTTCGTAGGAGTTGGATGAAATACCCCCAGAGAAGACAGGAGACCTCGTAACCATTTCAACTCACAAATAGTGCTCGCCATGGAATGAAATTCAGCGTCGGCTGAAGAGCGAGAGACAGTGGCTTGCTTCTTAGTCTTCCATGAAATAGGAGAGCCCACCTAAGAGAACAAAATATGATATCAAGGAACGACGAGTAAGGGGACAGCTTGCTCAATCAGAGTCACAATAAGCTTGCAAACATAAATTAGAGTTGGCCCGCAACAAAATTCCTTGTCCTGGTTGTCATTTTAGATATTGAACAACACGTACAGCAGCTTGCCAGTGAGCATTCTTAGAATTTTGCATGAATTGAGCAAGTACGTGTATGCAATAAGAGAGTTATGGCCGAATGATTGCCAAGTAAATAAGACAACAAACGAGTTGTATCTTCAACTAAAACAAGACGATGATTCTGCTCAATAGGAGTACTAGCAGGGCGAGCACCAAGAAGGCCAGTCTCGGAGAGTATGTCAATGGTGTATTTCCGTTGAGATAGGAAAATGCCAGAATTATTACGAGCTACTTTAAGACCCAAAAAATACTTTAAACGTCCAAGGTCCTTCATATGAAAGAAATGACTCAAGTTGTCTTTGAAGCGACTAATAGCACCTGAATTGTTACCTCCAATCACGAGATCATCGACACATGTTGAATTATATCGAATTTATAAAATAAAAGAAAAGTGCATTTAAGAAATGAGGAGTATTAAGAGCAATTATGAATGCCCACATTGCTTAGGAAAACTATTTCACTTGAATTTATATAGATGGACTTTCTCATATGGGTTTGGGCCCAAGAGGTACCTAGTTTTGTGGATTAGGAGTTAAATCCTTATCGATTTACCACACACGCACGCGCGCCCTGTCTGTCCGGTCGGCCGGCCTTTCCTGGTCTTGGTTGGGTGGTTCGGTTCGAGCACTTTATTTTTTGCTTGCTTACAAAACTGTTTCATCCTACTTAATTTGTAACAGTTTTTGTTTTTGAATTTAAACACATCCCCTGATCTTCTCCTCTTGTCTAAAACGTTCTTAACTAATTTAAAATTGTAAAACATTTTTACATTTAAGTCTGTACGTTTTTTATCATTAAGTTGAGTCTAACAACTATCTATTTTTTCCTATAAATACTGCTAGCATTTTCATTTGCAAAAAACACACGAAATCAGAGCAATACAAAGTAGAAAAGTGTTATCAAAACTATTGGTCACAGTGCAGTGCCAATAGTATTTAAGCTGTTTGATCCTAGGGGCGGCACAGTTTTTTGTCAGCTTTGCACCGCCGAGCTGTGCCGTGAAACGTCTAAAAGAGAGCGACCTAGTCCGCGACTCAGCCTTGTCGAATTTCCAGCAACTGTTTCAACAACATAGGATAGCACACGTAAGTCCACACTAGAACTAGAATAAGAGAAAAGAGAGTGTCATAATATGATTGAACAGATTCCTTCAAGGCTGCAGAGAGCTTGGAAAACCAACAACGTGGTGCTTGTCGTAATCCGTAAAGGGACTTTTTCAACTTGCAAACTTTTCCGGGCAGATTTCTACGTATTCCTATGGGTATTTTCATGTACACCTCCTCGCGAAGCTCGCCATGTAAAAACGCATTGTGGACATCCATCTGATAGAGTTCCCACTACCAAACTGCAGCAACAACCAAAAATACTCGCACAGTGACCATTTTAATTGTGGGTGCAAAATTCTCATTATAGTTGACCCCCTCGACCTGTCGGTTGCCCAAATCACCAAGCGAGCTTTGTAGCATTCCACAAAACCATCAGCTTTGTACTTGATTCTATGCACCCATATGTTACCAATTACCTTCTTTCCAACAGGAGCATCAATAAGATCCCATGTCCCATTCTCATCGAAAGCTTCGATTTCCTTTTTTATGGTTGTACGCCATTGTGGCAACTTGGTAGCTTCAGCAAAATGTGCAGGTTCAACGTTTGCATCTACTGTAGCTAAGAAATAGCGATGCGACACAGAGAAGTTAGTGCAATTAACAAAATGTGTAAGAGGATAAGTAGTACCTGAAGAAGCATAATTGGGAGATAACTAGTGGAGGGGTTAGTATGAGCAACATGAGTTTTTTGTGTACCCAGTTCATATTCATCTGCATTATATATCGAGGACTGTATTTTAAGGCGAAGCCCTTCCAAACTTTTTTGTTGGAGAATCATTCATTATAGTCCTGTTATTGTTACCGGAGTCATGAGGTGGCGTGTTAGGGACTATAGCTGGTTAATCGTTGGAACAAGTATTTATAACGACTTGTGCCGAGACAAAAAATTTCTTTTTCGTCATCACTTGCCACATGACTCGTGATATCAAGGAAAAACTTTGGGTTAAATTTCTCCTGATCTACATAAACAGATTCACTAGAAAATGGAAAAGTTGCTTCAACAAAAATGACATCTCGTGACACAAAATTCACCCTTTTGTTGAGATCATACAATAGCCACCCTTTCTTTCCAAATGGGTATCCCAAGAAAACACATCGTCTACTCCGACTAGCAAACTTTCCATTATCCTGGCGAGAGTAGTGAGCATAATACAAAGAGCCAATAATCCGAATGTGTTTGTAAGAAGGCAATTTTCCGAAAAGAATTTCAAAAGTCGTTTTACCATGCAACAATATAGAAGTTGTGCGATTAATTAAGTAACCAGCTGCCAACACACATTCACCCCAAAATTTCACCGGCAGGCAAGCCTGAAACATCAATCCTCGTGCAACATTTAAAATATGCCGATGTTTACGTTCAACTCTACCATTATGTTGAGACGTGCGTACACATGTAGTTTGGTGTAAAATGCCATGCTCAACAAAATATTCCTTTAAACAAGTGAATTCAGTTCCATTATCGCTACGTATCATTTTGGCACGTTTTTCAAACTGGCGTTCAATATGAGCAAAATATTTTTCATGAGACGACATAAATCACTCTTTTAGTTAACCAAGTAAACCCACACAGCACGAGAATAATCATCAACTATAGTCAAAAAATAATTTTCTCCACACGAAGCTTGTGTTTTATAGCTTCCCCAAAGATCACAATGAATTAACTCAAAAGGTTCTTCAACATTATTTTCACTAAGCGAAAATTTATCTCTAGTTTGTTGAGCCCGACAAAAAATTTCACAAGAAATCTTATTACCACTAGTGCAACTAACAAAAGGCAATAAATAAACTACATTACTTGATGGGTGTCCCAACCTTTGATGCCAAAGTTCATGTTTGTCAATCTCCCTAGCACTGCAAGCCTGCACCTCTTCTGATCTCTTCGAGTAGTAAAGCCCCTCATATTGTTTATCCACACCAATCAGCGGCTCTGATACTCTGTCATGTATCACACAAATTTCGTCAACAAATAGCACTATCATTTTCTTGTATTTAAGCAATTGGGAAACTGACAATAAATTGCACTTAAAATTTGAAACATATAACACATTATTTAGCACTAATCCAGCTCCAATATTCACATCTCCTTCTTTTATGGCCATGGTATGCGCTCCATTAGGCAGTCCTACAGGACTTGCCTCAATATTACGCACATTATGAAGTAAAGAAAGATTGCCCGTTATATGTCGACTTGCTCCACTATCAACAAGTCAAACTTCATTCTTTGACTTACCAGTTATACGATCATTAGGCTTAATTTGGGACTGCACATAGTTCTTAAAGTGATGCCACTGCTCGCTAGACAAACCAAGAACATTTGCTCTCTCGGCATCTGTCGTGCTTGGATTATTGTTTTTGCCGATTTGTACGGTATTGGCTCGATTTACTGTCACGCCTCGCCCTCGACTTCCAGTAGTAGAGCTTGAGGTTGAGGTTGATTGCTTTTTCCTTTTAGATTCCTCGAGCGCTCTTCCCACCACTCCAGATAGCCTATAATTGAAAACATGACTCTGCCTCATGATTCTTCTTTTTGCAGTGACTACAAACCATTATCCCCGTGTCTTTTACGTTCCCCCCTTAACTACGAGTGCCTGCACTAGTACGCACAGCAAAGCTCATGAGCTCGGGGTTGTCTTCACGCACGTTCCCCCGAACGCGTTCCTCCCTTATCACCATTGAGTGGGCCTTGTTCATGTTGGGCAGGGGCTCTGAGTTGAGAATTGTAGATTCCATATTCTCATATTTAGGAGTCTCCAGACCAATCATAAATTGATGTACACGTTCGTCTTCGTGACGTTGAATCAGTTTGGTACTGATATTGCACCTACAACCTATGCAAGCACATACATGTAATTTATCAAAAGCGTTAAGTTAATCCCAAAGCTTCTTCATGCGACCATAATAGGTAGCCACATTTTCATTCTTTTGTTGCTTGCAATTGGCAAGATCATATTTAATTTTCTGTATCGTCGGTGCATTTCCCACCGAGAAACGCTCTTGCAAATCATCCCACAACACCTTCGCTTCATCCACATACGTGTGGATCTAAGATTCAGTTATAAGGTGTTAAAAATCCAGGACACCACAATCGAGTTCATAGTTTACCAAAGATCCAACTCATCGCTCTCGGTTAGACGTTGAATGGAGCCATCAACGAAACCAGTTTTTGTCTTCGCTCGCAGTGAGCCTTTGAATACACGAGCCCACTCCTCATAGTTCTCTCCTTTTAGATGAACATGGGTGAGAATTTGTCTAGGACTATCACTTGATGACAAGTGATAAGGTGATCTCTTCTCGCTGCCATAACTTGAGTCTTGGCTTGACTGCTTCCTATCGTTGGTCATAGTGTTTTGCTGCTTCTACAAACAAAGCTCTGATACCAAGTTAGCGATTGTAAACTACATTTGAGGAATCTTTCTTACTTTGTATTCTCAATATGTGTTGATTATATACACTCAAGAGTTCCTTAATCATAAGAATCTCCAATAATACTATAGCTACCAAATCTCCTAATAACAACAACTACCTTAATTTATATTATTAACTAAGGATATAAAATAATTATATGAGATATAGAAGATGCTCCAAATTTCAGCTAATCACAAAATATTATAGTCAATATCTCAAAACGACACCTTTAAACTTTCTATATTCAGACTAATCCGACTCGAGCCGGGTAGGTCTCTTGCGGGAGGCAAAATTCTAGCCCCGAGTTTTAAAGGGGTTCATACATGAGTACTATTCGAATTCACGATCTCGCTTAAACCAGAAGAGCGCCTTATCAACTCACTTGCGCCTTATATTTAGAGAGCCTTAACGTTGTACTATTATTTTCTATATATGCTAAATTCTGTATCAAATTTATCACAAAATTTAGTATATATATTAGATTTTAATATATATCTGTATTAATTATAAATTTTCTTTAGAGAGTCATACCGTTGCACTATTATTTTCTATATATGCTAAATTTTGTATCAAATTTATCACAATATTTAGTATATATTAGATTTTAATATATGTCTATATTTTTTATAAATTTTCTATAAACAATTATAATTATATTAAAACATTATTTATCATAATAATTTTTAGTGTTCAACTATTATTTTTCTTATTTTTTTCTATTACTTCTTGCTAGGTTTTGTGATATGCTTTAAACACAACAAATTGAGTCCATAGACTAGCCAAAACCATCTATAGCTTTGAATGTTTATATAATTGAACAATTGATGAATTAATTCCAAGAACTTATAAATGAGCTATAATTCAAATAATACAAGCGTTGGATAACAATCTGCTAGGTCATGATTCAATTCCTCCATAAGTGCTTCCCCTCTCCAATTATCAAAAATAAATAATTTTCAAGAATTTATTTATAAGCAGAATTTTTTTATTTTATTTTAAAAATATGTTGAATATTTATATTCATTGTATTTAAAATAAAATCAGTTATAAGATTATAAATTTAACATTTTATAATGAAGCGAAATTTAATAATATATGTTATGCTTAACATTTTGCTATTATTTGTGCTAAAAATAGCATAAAAAACACAACATATAATTGAGATGCTCTAATTGAACAATTGATGAATTAATTTCAAAATCATTTTTATAAAAAAAGTAATTGCAGACAGTTGTTTATAAGGAAAAAAATTATTTTTTTATTTGAAAAATATGATGAACATATACATTTATTGTATTTAAAAGAGGCAATGTCATAAAAATTCACTAACTTTACACGTTTTCTCACTATAATCATGTTCTTTAAAACTTCTCCTAAAAATACATTAACTTTCATTTTTTTCCCAAATTCATACACGGTGCTGACGTGCCACTCATTTATTTGTTTAAAATGACTTACACCTCAGCAAATTGCACCAATGAATGAGTGCCACGTCAGCACCGTCAATAAATTTGGGAAAAAATGAAAGTTGGTGTATTTTTATGAGAAGTTTTAAAGAACATGATTAAATTGAGAAAACGTGTGAAGTTGGTGAATTTTTATGACATTACCCCTATTTAAAATGAAATTTGTTAATATATACTATCAATTTAGCTTTTAATTTAACATTTTGTAATGGAGCGAAACTCAATAGAATATGTTATACTATGCATTTTGTTATTTTTTATTACTAAAAATAGCATAAAATACAATATGTAATGGAGATGTTCTTAATACTCAATTAAAACATCTCCTCCTCTCTATTTTTTTTAAAGAATTAAACCAAAAATTTTAGTTTTTTTTAGATTTGTTAATATTTATCGATATTTTACGGATCTATTTTTGAATAAAGAGTTAATCATAATAAAATAACAAACATTTGCTAGTTCTGTCAGTTACAATAAAATCTTTCAAAATCGGCTAGTTTAACCCATTTTGGGATATTTGAAACCTTTTTTTACCATTCGTGAACGAAATTTGAAAATTTGTCATTTGTAAATGGAAAAACTAGCTGATTTTGATTGATTTGGCTAGAATAAGGTTCAAATATCAAATATCATTCAAAATCGGCTAGTGTAGCCCATTCAAAAATGACAAATGTTATGGTTTGATTTATGAATGGCGAGAAAAGGTTTTCAAATAACCCAAAATAGGTTAAACTAGCTGATTTTAAAAGGTTTGTTATAATTGACAAAATCCGCAAACATTTGATATTTATTGGATTCAACCCTTGAATAAAATACTTTAATCATTGAATTTTATTAATATATCATACTATATTTAATTATAGTATATATTACTATAATTATATAAATATTGTAAATTTATTTTTAATATATTTTAATTTGCTATTTCTTTTAAATACTAGCCATTTATTTTATTTTATTTATATAGCAATATATAACTATATCAACCACATATAAATAATTAATTATCAAATTTTATAGTAAATTTAACTGATTTGATAATTTTAATTATAAGTAATCATTTATATTAAGTTAAATGTCAAATTTACCATGATTTAAAATATTTAAATTTAATTTTATGTAATTAATTTTTTGAACCGTCAAACCGGAAGTGTAAATCAGAACTGGCCGGTTATAAACGGGCATAGAACCGCCCAATAAACGGTTCAGAGCCGGTCCAAGTATTCCTTGAACCGCTGGGTTTTGGTCATTCTTGTATTCATTTACTTCTTCCGGGTCGTTTTAGATGTTTTTGAACTTTTCTTTGTGATTGGCTATTGTGGGAAATTTGGAAAAGTCTAAGCAAGCGGGTTTTCATTGGAAAGCAAACAATTATTGAAAACTTGGTTTTTTTTTTGGTAAATGATAGGCAATATAACTGCTCAATTTAATATATTTTTATTTGGATTTCTTCCAATCCTCATGAGTGAATATTGTTCTGACATTGTTTTCTTTTTTGATCAGAATCGTACCTTAAATGTGCATAATCTCTTCAAGCAGTGGAGATCCACTTTTTGTGGTTTCAACATACATACATATTCATAAGAAAAAGTAATTTTATATAATTCAATATTTGATAATATTAAATATGTGTCTCAACGATTGTAAGTTCAGTGCTTACATTAAGAAGTTTAAAAAACTGATTTAATGATGTGCATTGAGATAAAGAAAATTCTTCCATAAAATATATTAAAGAAAATTCACTTATTATTTCAATTTTTAATTTTTATTGTTTCATATTTTTTATTCCTTTATAATATTTTTTAAAAAGTGTATTTTAGAATAGTACAATTGGATCACTAAGGCATATCCTAGATGGTTAAGGCACCTCCAAATGCATTGGGAGATTGTAAGTTCAAATCTTACTTGCGTAACTAACAATTGAGACTCCAATAATCGATTACAGTTTTTGACAAAAAAAGTATAAAACGACACTAGTATGTAAAAAAAAATATAAAAGAATAAACATTAAAAATAAATAAATAAATTTTAACTAACTAAAACATGTATTGTTTAATTGGCCTAATTATTCAGAAACCTCCGATGTTTGAGCCTTTTTCAATTGCAACCGGACGTTGTAAAATGACCAATTGTACCAAGTGAAAAGATGACGATTTGATGCTTTAAGGTACAATTAAAAGTCGAACATACGAAATAGGGTTCAATTGGCCGTTTTACAACGGTGGGGTGCAATTGAAAACAAGTTAAAAGGTCGGAGGTTTCTGAGTAATTAAGCCTTTTTAATTCATAAAAGGCTATATTTTCTTTTTGATAATTGGGGGGTGGAGCGTTTGTAGGAGTGATTGAACCCAAGACCTTGACATAATGATGTTCAGTGATCAGACCATTTGAGTTAGCTCATTCATAGAAAAAAAACAATATTTTTAATTTTTTTATAAACGGCTTATCATTTTAGGACAGAGGGAGCATAATATATCAAAATATGCATAAAATAACAAATATGTTTGCATGAGATATATTAGATAAAAATAGTATTATTAAATGTGTTTGCATTAGATGTAGAGAAGCTTCATGTATAGCTACTAGTTGGTCTATATATTTTTTTATTGAAGTGAACAGCTACACTCTTGGCTATATAAATGGAGTATTGGCATGGGAAATAAGCACCAATACTTGAAAGAAAAGAGCATTATGGCAACTAAAAGCTCATTTTTATTAGGAATTGTAGTCCTGCTCATTTTTAGTTGGCAGGATTCAACCAACTCTCAAAATACTCCTGAGCATCTTTATGCATTTGATAGTAGTTATTTTCCAGATGGTTTTCTTTGGGGATCAGCTTCTGCTGCTTATCAGGTATAGATTTTTGTACTAGTATACATTAATTTTATATATGTTATGCATGAAAAATGCACAAAACATTAATGTTATATTATACATTATTCAGGCTGAAGGTGCTGCTGAAAAAAGAGGAGTAAACATATGGGACACATTCACCCATGACTATCCCGGTTTTCATTTTGGCTCTCATCTTTACTCATATAAATTTTACAATCCAAGTACTTATAATTAGGGTTGTGCAAGAACCGGAGCAGACCGAAAAACCGAACCGAACCGATCCAAAATTTGTCGTTTGCTTCGGTTATTCGGTGGAAACTGTTTGGTTCGGTTCCTATTTAGAGGAAGTTTGGTATTCGGTTTTCGGTTCGATTTGGATATTTTGAAAACCGAAAACCGAAAAACATAACAAATCGAATTAAAATATAAAAAAAATGATCTTTTTAAAAATAATAAATTTATAGTTATATTTATATTTTTTTGATCTTTATTTTTTAGTTATTGGTGATATATAAGTTAATAATATTAATAGAATATATATATATAGAAATTTATTAAACCCTAATTATATAATATATGAATTAATTTTAATATAAAAAATAAAAAAGTGAATAAATTCGGTTTTAATCGAATCAAACCGTGCCGAACCGAAAAATTCGGTTTGGTACGGTTCAATGTTTTTGCTCCTGACTAAAAGTTCGATTAGGTTCGCTTTGAAATTTTTTCAAAATTCGGTTGGTGTTATTAAATGTTGCAGAAAGGATAGATGACGGAAGCAATGGAGATATCGCGACTGAATTTTATTATTTATATGAAGTAAGAAGCTATCCATTTATATAATTAATATCGTAAATTGTTTACATAATTATGAATATTGAATTCATATTAATTTTGCAGAATGATACCAAAAGAATGAATAAACAATTGGGTATGAATGCTTTCAGATTCTCCATTTCATGGGCAAGAGTAATACCTAGTAAGAAACTGGCCATTTATATTGCTTACATAATAATTATGAACATATAGTTGATATTAATCTTCACGAATATCTATATTTATGGGTCATCTTTTATAAAACGCAGGTGGGAATATAAGTGCAGGAGTAAGCGAGGAAGGCATTGACTTTTATAACAGAGTTATCAATGAGACTATTAAAAATGGTAGAAAATATTATTTATTTATTTCAGTCCCAACTGATGTAAACAAAAATGTATAATTTAAATAAAAATTAAAATCTCGTGATATGTAGGAATGGTTCCTTTTGTCACCATATTTCATTGGGATGTTCCTCAAGAACTTGAAGACAATTATGGTGGCTTTAGAAGCTATAACATAGTGTAAGTCGTGCATTCAAAACAATACTTGTAGCTCAAGTTACATAATTTGGTTATTTTAACATCCAGCTAATTTTCTAACTTTTCAATAGGTCCGATTACAAAGATTTTGCCGAGCTTTGCTTTCAAAGATTTGGAGACAGAGTGAAACATTGGATCACTTTTAATGAACCACATATTTTCACTTCACAAGGCTATGATTTGGGTATTTTGGCTCCAGGCCGATGTTCAGAATGGGTGAATAAGGCATGCGCTGAAGGAGATTCAGGAACTGAACCTTACATAGTGGCTCATCATTTGCTCCTTGCTCATGCGGCAGCTGTTGCATTATATAAGGAACAAGTTAGTAAATGTTATATATAATTATGGTTTATAAATCATTATTGTTGAAAATACGTCAATTGTTATCCGAAACTTAAAAATTTATTATCTTCTTCTTATGATCGTAGGGTTTTGATGGCGAGATTGGTATAACACTAGATATAACATGGGCATACCCTTACTCCAACAGCACGGATGATATTCGATCCGTCTATCGATACGTTGATTTCGTATTTGGTTGGTTAGTATATATTTTTTGCCAAAAAACTCTGAAAATATTATACTTGATCAACAAACTAACCTTTACCATAAAGATCTAGTCTTACAACGTCAAAATTGTATCATATTCACAGGTTTATGAGCCCCGTAACCTACGGTCATTATCCAAGAATAATGCGAGAGTTAGTTGGAGATCGGTTGCCAGTTTTCAATAAAACTGAATCTAAATCTCTCAAAGGATCCTATGATTTTGTTGGTATAAACTATTATACTTCAAATTATGCATCTGCCAATCTCATTCCTGATCCTGATCCAACTCATGTTAGATATACAACAGATATGCAAGTTAATTTGACGAGTAAGTTTCTTTATTAATACACGTTGTCCATATAATTTATCTTTTTTTAATCAACGTTATAATATATCTTCAAATAGTAGTGATATACCCATGTTTTTGTTTCCAGTATATGATACAACTGGACAATACATTGGAATGCAGGTTAGTGTTTACTTTTTTTTCCGTCTTTGCATTAATACCCAATATGTTATTATGCGTTGCAATATTTCATTTTTTTTTTTTGATAATTTGGGGAGGGGGAAGCGTTTGTGGGAGGAATCGAACCCACGAACTAGCAGTTTGCTACTTAGCGCTTATAACATTTGAGTTATAACTCATTGGTTGCAATATCTCATTTAGTTAATGTTATATATATAATCAATTTAATATTTTCGTACTAATTATATATATGATGCGTAATTTAGTCATTTTTTAGAATGATTTTCTGAATTATTTAAATAATGTATTTTTCGGAAAGGGATTATTATAAACACAATAACATTTTGGTTAAAGAGCATCTATCCAATTTTTTTTACATAGATATCTTTATCTAATATTTGAAAAGTAAATTCACAGGCTTCTCCATCCTGGTTGTATGTTGTTCCGGAAGGAATTGAAAGTGTTATGAAGTATGTCAAAAATGAATACAAGAATCCAATCATTTACATAACTGAGAATGGTAAGTGAATTTTTTGAATGAACTTTTTAACTAATTTATCTAATTCTGTTGGTCTAAAATATTAAAAATGTAAAAATATTTAGGAGTTGGCGATGCAATAGATCTTTCTCCAACGGACGCCCTTAAAGATATGTGGAGAATATCATATCATAATCAGCATTTGTGGAAACTTCTTAGAGCTATTTGGTGAGTCCAAAGATTATAGAAAATTTTATGTTTTGGTGTAATATATCGAAAAAATAAGATTTGTTTTATGATTAATTGAAACTTTATATTCGTTTGGCAGCGATCACGGTGTTAGAGTAAAAGGATATTTCGCCTGGGCATTCATCGATAATTTCGAGTGGTCAAATGGTTATACCGTAAGGATGGGCTTGTACGCTATAGACACCAGCAAGAAGCTCATGCGAACTCCAAAACTCTCTGTTAATTGGTTTAAAGAATTCTTGAAGGATAAAGATTCTACTGGAGGTCCCAAATGCACTATTCCAGAAGTCGTCCAATCTTCTGTAGAAGCTGATGAAGAGCTTTAGATATAAATATATGCTTTGTTTTCTAATAAAGAGAGATTCCATAGTCTTTCAAATTGTTTTCTATTAAATAAGCTTGAAGTCCCTGCAAAATAGTCTAATTCCTATGATGGGGACAAATGTTATTCAAATTTATAAATTTTATGTTGCAATTTTCTTTTCTCATGTTATAATAATAATATAAAAATGTACTTGTTTTTCTTTCTGTTTTTAATTAATTGATTTTATCTTTCCTTTTCTGTTTTTTTACCAAATAAAACAATCTTGATAGCAATCAACAGTACTGGAGGTAAAATAAATTAAATAATTATATTGAATCATTTCTTATCCTAATCATACACATCTAGTTGTAAATCTATCATTCAAAGTCAAATAATTAATTGATTTCACATGCACAATATCCTACTTATTAGATCTAGGACAATTAATTGTTCTCGAAATTTACTATCTAGAATGGATTAAATGCACATATATATGTACTTACATACTAATCAATTTTATTATGGGTAGGGATTTTTGCACTCCACTATTTATAATTGCACTCCAACTTTAATTATAAATGACTTTTTTTCCTCTATTAGAAATTATTTATCTTTTTCACACTATTTTTTATAATTAACTACTCTAGCTAGTTTTAGTGCAATTTATATTGTTTAAAATTCCTTATTTCATTATTATTTTCAACAAGAAATTCATAATTAAAAAAATAGCAAAATCATACTTTAATATGAAAAAACAAAACTTAAACAATTAAAAATTAATTTTGTATCGAGTTATCCAAAACTTTTTCATCATTTAGGTATTTTATAAATATTTGTGGTTAATATATTATTTTACATTTTTGAAATTGTTTTAAAATTTATAATATATTTAAAATTATTTATAGATATATTTGTATAATCTTCTAATGTACAAATAAATTTGTATAATTATTTAATATATATTTATATTTTTTATATTTTTTAATTTGAAGTTTACTTTCATATTTTAAACAATATTTTTTATATTTTTTAATAAGGGTAGGGATTTTTGCACTCCACTATTTATAATTGCACTCCAACTTTAATTATAAATGACTTTCTTGTCCTTTATTAGAAATTATTTATCTTTTTCACACTGTTTTTCATAATTAACTACTCTAGCTAGTTTTAGTGCAATTTATATTGTTTAAAATTCCTTATTTCATTATTATTTTCAGCAAGAAATTCATAATTAAAAAAATAGCAAAATCATACTTTAATATGAAAAAACAAAACTTAAACAATTAAAAATTAATTTTGTATCGAGTTATCCAAAACTTTTTCATCATTTAGGTATTTTATAAATATTTGTGGTTAATATATTATTTTATATTTTTGAAATTGTTTTAAAATTTATAATATATTTAAAATTATTTATAGATATATTTGTATAATCTTCTAATGTACAAATAAATTTGTATAATTATTTAATATATATTTATATTTTTTATATTTTTTAATTTGAAGTTTACTTTCATATTTTAAACAATATTTTTTATATTTTTTAATAAGGGTAGGGATTTTTGCACTCCACTATTTATAATTGCACTCCAACTTTAATTATAAATGACTTTCTTGTCCTTTATTAGAAATTATTTATCTTTTTCACACTATTTTTCATAATTAACTACTCTAGCTAGTTTTAGTGCAATTTATATTGTTTAAAATTCCTTATTTCATTATTATTTTCAGCAAGAAATTCATAATTAAAAAAATAGCAAAATCATACTTTAATATGAAAAAACAAAACTTAAACAATTAAAAATTAATTTTGTATCGAGTTATCCAAAACTTTCTCATCATTTAGGTATTTTATAAATATTTGTGGTTAATATATTATTTTACATTTTTGAAATTGTTTTAAAATTTATAATATATTTAAAATTATTTATAGATATATTTGTATAATCTTCTAATGTACAAATAAATTTGTATAATTATTTAATATATATTTATATTTTTTATATTTTTTAATTTGAAGTTTACTTTCATATTTTAAACAATGTTGATGCAAAATTTTTAATTTTGTAATAATTTTTTATTTTAATCATTTAAAAAAATAAATTAAATTGTCTAATGTATAATGAGATAGATTATAAACTTAATATTTTAAATTGCTGAAGTCAACAAAAAAATCATATACATTTAAGCGTTTTTGTATTTAAAAATTTATGACCCTATTACGAATTCTACTAAATTTAAATATATAGGTGATATGTTTTTTTTTTTGATGAATAAAAGCTTTATTAGAAAGCCACAAGGAGTGGCAAAACCACCCTATTCAGAGCTTACGCCACTTAAGGCTACGACTCTGAAAGGGAAGCAAGCAAGCTACAAAAAAATAGAATCCGGATTTCTAAACTAATCTAATCCGGAATAAACAAAAGACGGATGTTTACATTTATAATAAAAAGCAGCGCTAGTAAAACTCCTGAAAATCACATCCAATGTTGTCGATTCCTTATGCTGAAAAACTCGCAAATTGCGGCATTTCCAAATCTCCCAAACGAAAATAATCCAGATGGTCGTCCAAAACTTTGAAATATCTCGCTTAGAAACAATTCCATTCCATTGTAAGAAGAAATCCTCAAAAGAAGAAGGCATTACCCAAGAAATACCCATCATATGGAGAAGTTCATACCATACTTTTCTAGCAAAAATGCAATGCAAGAAAATATGGTTTTGAGTCTCAACTTCCCCACAAATACCACACCCTGTGTCGCTATCCAAAACAATTTTACGAGAAGCAAGGAAAGAAAGAGTAGGAGTGCAATAATGTAACGTCGTCCACATAAAAAATTGCACTCTCGGAGGTGCTTCACAACCCCAAATTCTCTTGAAAGTAGCCGATGAAGCTTTAATTCCTGTTGCAGAGCCGCTCGCTGCTGTTGAATCTCGATCTGAAGCCGCAACCCGAAGCTGCTGTCCTGAAATTATGCTGAAGTCTGCTGCATTTTCTGCTGCCGAAATCTGCTGCATATTCTACCTAGAATTTCCCAACTGCTGCCCAGAAATGAAACTCGTAACTGCTGCCGAATTTTGCCCAGAAATGCTTCTCTCCATTGCTGCTGAAACCTGCTGAAACTGATGAATATCATCATTAATCCGAGCTGCTACCAAAACCTGGATTTGCTGCTGCCGAACAGAATTTCCAGTGCCCGCTGATCTTAAAATTCTTGCCATACTTGCAGCAGAGAAACCGCTACAATTACCATTCCAAATTAATTCATCTTCACCCAAATTACCCATATTACATTTCTGCAAAAATAACAAGTGAAGCTCCAAGAACTGATCTCGTTCTCCTAACCGAAGTCTTCTTCGCCATCTCCAATCTGCCGACAAAACTGAGCTAACCATAGCTTGTTTACTGTTTGATAGATGATATAAACGAGGAAAAATAGCCGCTGCCGAACCATTCCCAGTCCAGTTATCATGCCAGAGAGAAGTCGAAACACCATTCCCAATTTTAAAACTCATGTTCATAGTAAAAAGCTGCCAAACATTTTCATCAAGACAACAAAAACGCCTAATACCTTTCCAAATGAACGAGAGCTGCTGAGTATCTCCGTTAAGAAGCGAACTCCAACTAGTTAACGACGAACACGATGAAACCACACTAAACCATAAAGATTCACGTTTGGCTGTACGCAATTTCCATAACCATTTAAAGAGTAATCTTTGGTTTCGGATTCTTAGATTACAAACACCCAAACCGCCATCATCAAAATCTTTGCAAATAATGTCCCACGAAATTCTACAAAAAAACTCTATTTGTAGAACTCTCACCCTTCCACAGGAATTTACGCATATAAGTCTCTATTTGTTTTTGGACACAAACAGGCATCCCAATAATCGACATGAAATAGATAGGAAGACTATAAAAAACTGACTTCAAAAGCACTAACCTCCCTGCATGAGATAGCAAGTTACCTTTCCAGAGGGCCAATGTTGACTTGAATCGCTGAATGACGTGATCCCAAGTCGCAACTGGAATTCTACGAACCGCTAGAGGCAAATCCAAGTATTTAATAGGGAATTTTTCAAGACGACAACCCACTAAATCCGAAGCTAAGTTCAGCTCTGTATCCGAAACATTAATTCCAAGCAAAGAGCTTTTATGAAAGTTAATTTTCAAACCTGAAATTAATTCGAAGCAGCGCAAGATACGAGTCAAAGTACGCAGCTGCTCTAAATCATAAGGGAGAAATAAGACCGTATCATCTGCAAATTGAAGAACAGATATAGGATCGTGATCTTCTGAAAAAACAAACCCATTAATAAGACCCATCTCCTTCGCTTTCTGCAAAATACTTTTCAACCCTTCTGCCGCTAAAACAAACAAGTAAGGAGATATCGGGTCTCCTTGCCTGACACCTCTTTCAAGAACGAACGGCTCAATAGGACTTCCATTCACAAGCACTGAAGTGAACGCAGAAGATAAGCAGTTAGACATCCAAGCAATCCACTTGTCAGGAAAAGACATGGATTTCATAACACCCAACAGATAATTCCAATCTAGAGAATCGAAAGCTTTATGAAAATCAAGCTTTAGAACAAGAAGTTTCTCTTTTCTTTTCTTCGCAAAATGGATTAACTCATTAGCAATCATTGAGCAATCCATGATACTCCTACCCTTAATAAAAGCATGTTGATGATCCGAGATAACATAGGAAAGAAGAGGAGATAATCTCGCAGAGAGGCACTTTGATAGCAGCTTATAAATTCCATTTACTAAGCTGATGGGGCGGTAATCTCGAATGTTTGAGGAACCAATAACTTTTGGTATAAGAACCATAAAGGAAGAGTTCAATCCCGCAGGCAACAAGTTCGAACTATGAAAAGAGTTAAAAAAAACTCTAGAATATCTCTCTTAATGAATTGCCAAGCACGCTTGTAAAAAAGGTAATTAAACCCATCAGGCCCCGGCGCCTTAGAATCATTACAAGAATTCAGCGCCATAAAAATCTCAGCCTCTTGAAATGGACGAACTAAGCTTGCAGCTTGATCAGAAGATAAACACTTAAAATCAAAGCCCGAGTAATCCACTGAAAGCTCATGATTCTTAGAGTATAAAGCTGAATAGAATCGTCTAATCTGAAGCCGAATATCATCAGGTTCAGTATAGGTAACATCATCAACAGTAACAGCCAAAATTTGATTGTTTCGGTAGTGCATTGAAGCTGTAGTGTGATAAAATTTCGAGTTCCTATCCCCTTTAATCGACCAATTCAGCCTAGACTTCTGAAACCATAAATTTTCTATACGCTTTTCAACAACCCAAAGCTGAGATTTAATAGCAGCTAACCTCTCTATTTCAACGTCTTGGAGATTTCAGCGCTGCCTCGTGGTTTATCTGACCATGTAACTCACTTGTCTACATTCACGTATGTTTTTCTTAAAAAAATATTAAAAATATTAAGTTTTATGATATAAAGCAATAAAATATATTACATAGTGTTACATAAAAAATTAAAAAAATGAGTATCTTTTATTTTTTTTTGGTTAATAATTGGATAAATAAAATCAAAAAGAATAATTTGGATAATTATAAAGTGAATGTAGACAAGTGAGTTAAGGGCAATAAGGCCATATTTAAATTAAAAAGGTAAATATGGGGTGCAATTATCAATTAAAAACAATGTTATAAAATCCGGACCAAACTGATAGGTTTAACCGGTTTGACCGGAAATTGGAGGCTAGTCCGGTCCGAATATACCCTAAAACCCGGATTTCTGATTTAGCCGTTTTAAACCGAAAAACCGTTAATGACCAAAAAACCGATTAAACCTCTAAACCTGAATTCTCTTCATATTTAGTTAATGGCATAACAGGGTTTATTTTGTTTTGGCAGACAAATGATATAAGAAAGTGTTTGGCTTCAAAACTTGAGGATTGTGGATATAGAAATTATTCAATAATATATAGAGCAAATTAATATAAAACCCATCACATTTGACATGATTAACATTTTATTCACTCTTATTTGAAAATTAAATTAAATGGCCCCTCACTTTTACTTCCGTCAACATTTTAATCCCTCCATCAAAATTTAGTTTGTCAAAGTTGGTATCAGAGTGATGTTTTAGTTTCCTAGGCCATTGCCTCACTATAAAAAATTCTCTTTGTTGTGACAAAAAAACGTTTGACAAACTAAATTTTGTCAACATAAACTAGTTAATTGTGACAAAAAAATATTTTGTCAAAATTAGAGTAAATTTAAATGATATTATGATAAATTAATATTTTGTCAAATATTTTTATCATTATAAAAAGTATTTTTGTTTTTGTGACAACGTATTTTGCAAAAAATGTTTTGTCATTGTATATTAAAAATATAGTTATGATGATAAAATAAATTTTATTATAATATTTAAAATTATTGTGGAAAAAATATTTTATCACAATTAGAGAAAAAGTAAATGAGATTATGATAAATTAATATTTTGTCAAATATTTTTATCATTATTAAAAGTAATTATGTTTTTTATGCTAAAATATTTTGTCAAAAAAATATTTTATCACTGTATATTAAAATTATAGTTATGATGATGAAATAAATTTTATCATAATATTTAAAAATGTTGTGACAAGTTTTTTTGTCTCAATTAGAGTAAAATTAAATGATATTATGATAAATTCATATTTTATCAAATATTTTTGTCACTATAAAAAGTATATGTTTTTTGTGAAAAAGTATTTTGTCAAAAAAAATGTTTTGTCACTGTATATTAAAAATATAGTTATGATGATGAAATAAATTTTATCATAATATTTAAAAAAGTTGTGACAAGTTTTCTTTTGCAGCAATTAAGTAAAATTAAATGAAATTATGATAAATTAATATTTTGTCATAATATCACTAATAAAAGTAATTATGTTCTGCGTAATAAAGTTTTTTGAAAAAAAAATATTTGTTTCACTGTATATTAAAATTATAGTATGATAACAAAATAAATTTTATCATAATATTTAAAAAGGTTGTGACAAACTTTCTTTTACAGCAATTAAGTGATAACAAAATAATATTTAAAAAGGTTGTGACAAACATTCTTTTGCAGCAATTAAGTGATAACAAAATAACATTTAAAAAGATTGTGACAAACTTTCTTTTGCAGCAATTTTATCATAATATTTAAAAAGGTTGTGACAAATATTTTTTTCACTGTATATTAAAATTATAGTATGGTAACAAAATAAATTTTATCATAATATTTAAAAAGGTTGTGACAAAATTTTATCATGTATTTTTTTTTTTACTTTAGGAAAATGACTAAAAATTGATTAATGAAGAATCAAGCCTTAGCTCGAGTTTGTGCTTCAGCAGAGATGCATAAACTCGAGAAAAGAATTTATATAAATTTCTAGAGTTATATTTTTGTATCAAGCTAAATTTTTTTGTTTAGATTTTAGACCACTATTAATCTTAATTTCTATACTTTTATTGTATTGAAATGAATCATGGTCTCGCCCATTAATCACCTGAAGTTTCATAGTTCATGCATTTCAATGTTTATCACTTTTAATCTTAATTTTTTCTGGCGCACGTTAGCTTTCTGTGAAACCACTAACATACGCCTTTAGCCCCTATGGCTACTAAACAATCTACTTCTCGCCTGGATCTGTCACCGTCGAAGGAGTATTCTATTCTAGATGGAGATGCTGGGGTTAAATCAGTGAGTGATGCTAAGGTTACTGATGAACTAGCTATGGCTGTGACGAGCTGTGAAGTTGGAAATCAAGGAAAAAGCAGTGGTTCAGATACTGCGGAAGTTGAGGTAGTTCCGGCAAATGCGATTGATAATCAAGAGAAAACAAAAACTATTACTTCTTGGAGTAATTTGTTTGAATCAAATCGATTTAAAAGTGAAGGTTGCAAGTTATCATATGTACCTCCATCGGTGGATAATGGAGAATCTGTTGTAAACGTTCATTCCGATGATGTTAGTTTTGAGGTGGATCGATGGAAAAATGCTATCGTGGGCACGGTTGTTGGTCTAAGTCCTAATTTCTTTAAGATCCAGAATTTTGCAAATAATAGATTGAAGAAGGTGGGCCTATTACCAGTGCATCAATTGAATGACAACTTCTTCTTATTCAACTTTCAATCAGATGAAGGGAAACTCATAGCCCTTTGTGAGAATCCACTAACATTTGATAGGAAGCCATTTTTGGTGCAAGCCTGGAAACCTAGAATGGTGCTTGATGAGTCTATGTTTCAGAAACTCCCTGTTTGGATCCAGTTCCCTAATTTGCCTTTCGAGTTCTGGTCATCTGGTATGTTAAGTAAGATTGCTAGTGTTATTGGGAGGCGTTTATCTACTGATAAGTGTACGCTAAACAGATCCAAACTTAGCTATGCCTGTATTCTTGTGGATATTGAAATCAATCGTGTGCTTCCTAAGACTATCAGGCTGATTGATGAAACATGGTTTGTTTTTTAACAGAAAGTTGTATATGAATGGTTACCTACTTTATATAATACTTGCAAAAAGTTTGGGCACACAGCTGCTCTATGCAGCATGAAAATGAAGGAAGTTAAGATTTGGAAGAAAAAAAGTTACGGATAAGGAGGAGGTCCAGAAGGTTGATCAAGCTTCTGTTGAAATTATTCCAGAGATTTTGAGCACAAATCAGAATGAATCATGGACATAAATTGTTGCTAAGGAAGAAAAATGATTTAAAAGGAAGGCCAAAGCAGTCAAGGTAATTCTATTGTGAAAATGATTCAAAAGGAAGACCAGAGCAGTCAAGATAATCTTGTTGTCGTTGCTAGCAAGGTTAGAAAAACTGACTTGAAAAGCAAAGGTGTTATTGGTGATGGAAGGAAAACTGGTGAACCCCCTCAAAGGGGTGATAGGAGTATTTTACTCCTATAATTAGGGTCGTTTATACTCATTTTTTTATCACGTTTAGTAGTAATTACATACATTATTTGGTGTTTTATATGCTTGATAGTGTTTGTTAGTGTTTCAGTGAAAATTAGGTGATTATCGAGTATTTGGAGCTAAATCGGCAAAGGATTAAGCGTTGGAGTTAAAGCGTAGCTTGCGGACGAAGAAATTGAATTCCAAGAAAAGAAAAGCATGAGTCTCGAACGAGACATGCCTGTCTCGAACGAGACTCAAGGAAAAAAGAAAGGGTTCGAACAAACCAAAGAAGGGAGAAACGAGACTTTGCTCTCGGAAACTCAGTGATTCGAACGGGCAAAGGAGGTACGATCGAACCAAGGCAATTTTGGCTATATCTCAAACGAGACACCCTTGTCTCGAACGAGACATATGTGAAAAATGCCTAATCAGACTTGGATTTGGACTTAACTTCCTTATTCGACTCCAACCTAAAATCTTAATACAAATTCGATTTGTAAAACGAATTAGAAGACTCCAGGGCTTCCTCCACTATATAAAGACCTTGTAATATCCTAGATTAACACATTAGATTACATTAGTTATATTTTAGTTTTCATTAAAATAGCGTTTTAGCTTCTTTTTCCAGCAGTTTATAAGCAGTTTATAATTAGTTTCTGAAAAGAACGATTGTGAAGATTTCAAGTTTAATCAAGACGATTCTTCCGAAATTGACAACTCTGGTATTTATTGTTTTAATTATGTTATTTCTTCATCTTCTTCTTTGTTTAATTTAAGTTTAAGCATGAGTAACTAAACCCCTTGTTCGGGGATTGATATGAACACTTAGATTAGTTTTCGAATTGGATTAGGATTTCTTAAGTGAGTAAATCATGTTTTAATTACTACAACTAATGCTTGAATTGAATTGATCACTTAGTTCATGATTTTGTGTTTAATTAACTAATTGAGAGATTGTTAATTGAATAGACATAGGTAATTAAGAACTTAGAGGAAAACACCGTGAGAGCGGGTTGGAATTTAAGTAGTCGTTGAGGTTGCTTCATAATTATAATTTGATTATTTAATTCAGTTTTAATATTGTGAGAGCGAGTTAATAATTGATTAGTTAATTAGGTTGTGATTTTATTTGAATCTTTGAGATTTGAGAGAGCGGGATTCGGTGCACTAGAATAGCTCGATTCACGATAAAATCACTGATAAGTCTTAATCCATTCTTTTATTAGTTTATTTGGATTTATCAATCTTTGAGCAATTTATCATTATTGTTTAAACATTAATCTATTTACTTGTTTTCAGTTTATACTAGTCTAAATATTTGAGTTAATTTACTTTAGATTTAATTTAAGTTACAAAATTCGATTGATTCTTCTAGCTAGCCAATTAAAGAGTAACTTAAATTAGTTGTTTAATCCATTGCTTCTGTGGGATCGATACTTGGTCTTCCAAGATATATTACTTGAGCGATATCGTATACTTGCGATTAATTGCAACCAAGAGGATGATAAGCACTTGGAACATTAGGGGTTTAAATGACCCCATAAAACAATCAGAGGCTAAATCTCTGATTTTTAAATACAGGTTGTGTGCAATGGGTCTTTTGGAAACTAGAGTTCGTCCTTGCAATTTTAGTAGAGTGTGGAGCAATTTTAATCTGACTAATTAGTCTATTCTGACCAATAATCAGTATAGTGATTTCGGTAGAATTTGGATTATTTTTAATCCGGCTATCATTCAAATTTCAGTTTTGTTCATATCTTCTCAGTTGATACATTGTGAGGTTAGCTGGGAAAATAATCACTTTATCAGGACTGTGGTTTATGGTGCTAATGATGGAAATGAGAGGGTCTTGCTTTTGAATGATCTTTGGAGAATGGGGCAGAATTTGGCCAAACCGTGGATTATCATGGGTGATTTCAATGCTATCCTTAATAGTCAGGAGAAATTAGGAGGAGTAGATAACTTTGAGAGTAGTAGTGAAGACTTTCTTAACTGCATTACAGATTGTAATGTCTCTGAATTAAAGAAAAGGGGTTGCGTTTATACTTGGACCAACAATCAAGATGGGGAAGCTCGTATATGGAGAAAGCTGGACAGAGTGCTTGTTAATCCTAAATGGTTAGATTCTTATGGCTGTTCTGAATGTAGTGCTATAGGGGCTGGAGTTTCTGATCATTCTCCCCTAATAGTCACCATTAGTAAAACTGTGAATGAGGGGGTCAAATCTTTTAAATTCTTTAATATGTGGCTGGATGATGAAAGATTTTTGGATACTTTGAATGAAGTCTGGAACTCTCAGATTCATGGGTGTGCTATGTATCGTGTTGTGCAAAATATTAAAGCTCTGAAAATTAAGCTAAAAGCTCTGAATATTTCAAAATTTTCAGATATCTCTGGGAAGGTAAAGGAGTGTAAAGTCTTACTTGAGATAACTCAGGAAAACCTTAAAAACGATCCTATGAATAAAGATCTTCTTAATGAGGAGAGGGCAATCGCAATTCATTACATGAAGTTATTGCTTACTGAGGAGAAGTTTTACAAGCAAAAATCCAAAGTTAGATGGATTAAGTTGGGGGATAACAATAATTAGTTTTCTCATAATACGGTGAAAGTGAGAAGAAGTTATAACAGAATTACTAGAATTAATAATGCTGATGGTAAAATCTTGTTGAATCAAGCAGATATTTGTAACGCCATGGTGGAGTTTTATCAGAAGCTTTTGGGAGGGCCTGCCCATAATAGATCTCATGCTAGTACAAATATTTTCAGAGTTGGAAAGGTGTTGTCTGATAATGATGCTGTCAAGCTTGAGTGCCCTGTTAGTAGAGAAGAAGTCAAAACTGCTATGTTTTCTATTTCCGGAGATAAAGCTCCAGGCCCTGACGGATACTCTAGTTATTTTAATCAAAAGAATTGGAATATTGTGGGTGCTGACATTGTTCATGAAATTCAAAAGTTCTTTGAAAATGGTAAACTTCTTACTTATCCCTAAATTTCCTTCCCCTATCAGTCTTAACGATTATCGTCCTATTGCTTGCTGTAATGTTTTGTTGAAATGTATCACCAAAATCATCACTACTAGATTAAATGCTTGTATTGGTCAGTTAGTAAACCCTTCTCAGTGTGCCTTCATCCCTGGTAGGAGGATTATACATAATGTGCTATTAGCTCATGAACTTGTTCATGATTATCACTTAAGTAAGGATCCAGTAGTTGTGCTATGAAAATAGACCTTAGGAAGGCGTATGATTCCATTGAGTGGGACTTTATTGAAGAGGTTCTTTTGGATCTGATGTTTTCTAGGAAGTTCATATCTTTTATTATGACTTGTGTTAGGTCTCTTTCCTATTCTATCGCCATTAATGGCTCTCTTCATGGTTATTTCAAAGGTGGCAGGGGGCTTAGACAGGGTGACCTTTTGTCTCCTATCCTTTTTGTGTTAGTTATGGAGTATCTTTCTAGATATCTTCTGTATATTGGCAGGAGGGATAACTTTGCTTTCCATAAAGGCTGCAAGAATCTAAAAATTAATCATCTTAGTTTTGATGATGACCTTTTCTTGTTCTGTCATGGTGATGCTAAATCTGTGCAAAATATGAAGGAAGCTTTGAATCATTTTCAAAATGTCTCTGGTTTGGTAGTTAACAATGATAAGAGTCATATCTTTTTCTGCAATGTTTCTAGTAGTGTTAAAAGTGAGATTCTCAATATAATGGGTTATAATGAAGGAAGTCTTCTTGTCAAATACCTTGGCATGCCTTTAATCTCTAAAAGGCTTACTAAAGCAGACAATCAAGTTCTTATTAAGAGAATCACTAGCAGAAATTTTACCTGGAATACTGAGTTTTTATCATATGCTGGGAGGTTGCAGCTCATAAACTCAGTCATGTTGAGTCTACACTCTTATTGGTGCCAGATTTTCATTCTTTCGAAAGCTATTACTATGGAAATAGAGAAGATTTGTAGATTGTTCCTCTGGAGGGGTAATTCTAATAGCAAGAAGCCTAACAGTGTGAACTGGAAGAAGGTTTGCAGTCACAAGAAGGAAGAGGGGTTGGGTATTAAGCAAGTTGATTTGTGGAACAGAGCTGCCATCCTTAAGAAACTCTAGTTTCTGTTAACAGATAAAGTTTCCTTGTGGCCTTTGTGGATTATTGAGAATAAGCTGAAGAAGTTGAGTTATTGGGGTATTACCAAGCCCTACAAAGCTTCTTGGAGCTGGAATAACTTATTTAAACTTAGAGATTTAGCAAAAAGGTTGTTTGAATGCATTGTTGGTAATGGAAAGGAGACATACTTTTGGTATGATCCATGGGTTAATGGAAAGTCTATTACTGAGTTATTTCCGGGCATTGTGATTGCTGATGCTGATATCCTTAACGATAGCAAGGTTGCTGATGTGTATAGAAATGGGAAGTGGTGCTTGCCTGATGCTATTGATGAGAATACTTTGGGGGCTTTGGAATATATCAGTAATACTTTTAAGCCTTGCAGTGATGTCGGAGATAAAGTCATTTTCAAACCTGCCAAAGAGAAGGGGTTTACTATCAGAGCATGTTGGAATGCTATGCAACCTGTTGAGAACTCTGTTCACTGGTATAGCCTGGTCTGGAAGCCTCCAATAATTCCTAGACACAGCTTTACTAGTTGGATGGCCATTCACAAAGGGCGTTCTACCAAAGGTAAGCTTCACAGTTGGGGTATTGTTGGTAATCTTGATTGTGTCATGTGCAATGTGAAAAGAGAAAGTGTGCAACATCTGTTTTTTGATTGTAAACTGAGTTGATTTGGAGGAAAGTTTTGAGTTCCTGCAGAATTTATAGGCAACCTCTTCGCTGGGGCAGGGAGGTCAGTTGGTTCACAAGGAATTGTGGAGGAAGAGGGATTAAGTGCAAGATTAGAAAGATTGCTTTTTGTGCCACTGTTAGAAACATTTGGCAGGAGAGAAATGGCTTCATTTTTAAGGGCATTCAAATTGATCAAAGCAGAGTTTATAATAGAATCAAGTTTGCTGTTTTAGCCAAATTTCAGAATAGAAGAGTAGATAACCCAGAATTCTGGATGTAATTGTTCTGGTTCTTGAGATACAGTTGTGAATCCTGGTTTATTCATTAATATAGCTTTTGGTTTATTGATCAAAAAAAGAAAAAACAACTGACAGTCAGTTCACAATTTAAAAATACAACAAATTTATACACATGAGTTGCAAAATTTTACTTCTCTTTTTGTTTTTTTATGTACATTATTTTCTTTTTGATAATTGAGGGAAGGGGAGCGCTTGTGGGAGAAATAGAGACCACAATCTAGCAATTTATTGTCCAGTGTTTATACCGTTCAAGTGTACAACTGCAAAAATAGAACTTTTCCACTAATATAATGTTTCAGTGGCAAAAATATTTTTTGCCACTAATGTCGAAACCCATAGCGGCAATATAATTTTGCCATAGAATATGGTTTTTATGTGGCATTTATGGACACTAACTTAAATAGCAATAGTGGCAATAAAGTAGAGTTTTGGAACAGATTATAAGGTGGAAGCAAAAGATCATTGTTATGCTCCACCGTTTCACCAGCAAATTCTTGTATTATAAGTCTTTTCCTTTGTACTCTGCCAAATTGTCCATAACATCTTGCGGCTATGTTCAATCTCGCTGAGGGCTCCCTTTTAGAAAAAATTAGGAAAAATACTCTATTTTCTAAAATAATAGTAAATTATACCTCAACAAGAAAAAGATAAAAAAAATACCTCACATTTTTTATACTTTTATTTTTTTACTCTAAAGTTCTTTTTTATTATAAGAATACTTATTTCTGATTATTTTTTACTCTAAGCATTTTAATTTTACTCCAACACGTGTATCCTCTTTCTCTCTCAGATTTTCTTCTCTCTCTCTCTCTCTCTCTCTCTCTCTCTCCCTCTCTCTCTTCTTCTTCTTCTTCTTCTTTCTTTTTCTTCTTCGTTTTCTCTTTTTTTTATCACGCCGCCGCTGTTCCTTCAACGATCTGTTATTACTCCGCCTTCTCTTCGTCTTCACTCCGTCGTCGATTCGCCGTTCTTCCGCATTTTAGCAATTTTTTTCTTAACTCGTGGTGATTATTACGATTTATTTTAACTCTCAGATCTAAAAAAATTATTCTTGAATTTTTTCAGTTTAAGAAATGAAAATCTGCATTAAAAATGATTTTATGATAAAAAAACAATTTTCTGTAGAAAACAGCGTCTGATTATCATATCGTTATCACTATGACATTATCATATCATTATCATAACACTGCAGCGAAAAACGATTTTTTATCAAGAAAAGTGCTTGATTATCAGTTCGATATCATTAACGTTAGCATATATGTATCATTAACATTATCATATCAATATCTTAATATTATACGGTTATGATAATAATATGATAAGGTTATGATAATAGTATGATAAAGTTATGATGTAGTTATGATAAAGTACGTAATGATAATGTTATGATAATATTTTTTTGATACTGTTATGATAAATTATATTGTGATAATGTTCTGATAATAATATGATAAGATTATGATAAAAAGTTACGATATAATTATGATAAAGTACGTCATGATAATATTATGATAATATTATGATATAGTTATGATAATAGTATGATATAGTTATGATAAAAGATAAATAACGTTATGATAACAGTATGATAAATTTGATGATAATAATATGATACCGTTTGATAATAATACGATAAGGTATAATAAAATGTTATGATATAGTTATGATAAAGTACGTTAAGATAATGTTATGATAATATACTATTATGATAAAGTAGGTCATGATAATGTTATGATAATACTGTTATCATAAAGTACGTCATGATAATGCTATGATAATATACTGTTATGATAAAATATGTCATGATAACGTTATGATAACAGTATGATAATCAAACATTATTTTTCATAGAATTTTTTTATTTTCTGCAGTGTTATTGATAACGACATGATAATATAGTGATAATGATATGATAATCAGACACTGTTTAAAATAGTTTTTTGCAGAAATTTATTTTTTCAGATGAAAATCGCTTTTTTCTACAGATTTTTAGATCTGAAAACTGAAAAATTATAAAATCGATATATTTTAGGTCTGTAAGTTAAAATAAACCATAAAAATTACAGAATCGATAATTTAAATCTCAAATAATAGTGGAACGACAGTAATACGACGGCGGAGTGATGGTAGAGACGATGGCGGAGGCGATGACTGAGCGATGGCGGAGGCGATGGCAGAGATGATGTCGGAAAATAATGAAGAAGGAGAGAACAAAAATGGAGAAAAAAAAAATACAGAGAGAGAGAGAGAGAGCAGGCTGTTAGTTATGTGAGAGTAAAATTCTGAATATTTTAATACGGAGAGTACAAAAATAATTAGACAAAAATGCTGAGGTATTTTTAATATCTTTTCTACACTGAGGTAGTATTTCCTATTATTTTCTTATTTTAGGTAAACACCTAATAAGCCCTCCCTTTTATAACGTTATTGTTGCTATAAGGCCTTGTCATAATAAGATGAAACTAGGCTTAATACATCATTTGACCCCTAAACTATACACTTTTATTCTCTAAGACTCTTAAACTAATTTGATATTCTATTGGATCTCTTAACTTTATTTTTTGTTCTATTTAACCCGTCAACTGCAACTTTTTTACTGATCTGACCTTTTTCCTCCAACGTGACAAAAGCGCGTGTTTTCAAACGCTTTGAAGCGCGTGAAGGATAATTAAAATGCATAAATTGTTCTATTGAACCCCCGAACTATACTATTTTGTTCTATTTGACCCCTGAACTTATTTTATTTTTCTATTGCATCTTCAAACTCTTAATTTTTACCCATTTAACCTTCTCGAAAATACAATTATTTAATTCTTATCCATTTAATCTTCTAGAAAAATAAAAAAATATTGAAATTTAGTCAAATAATTACATAATATAATTTTTGTACATGTAAATATTTGTTTACATTTCAATAATGATAAATAAAGTTTGTCTGTTTTTAACGATATTATCAAATATATAAATTTACTATACTGTGATTATATTAAAAAAAGACTAAATTTTTTTAAAAAATTATACATTTTAGTGTGTTTCACGAATTTCCAGTTTTAAAAATTTTAATACACCAGCTTTTAATTTTTTGCTATTTCAAACTTTTCAAATCAATTCTGAATTTTTAAAATTTGTGTTAAAATTGAAAAACACGCTAAATTTCATGATTTTTAAAGTCTTAAATGATTTTTTCAAATAATATGTAAAGTACATCACTTTTTATTTTAAATTAAAAAAAATATTTAGGCTTAATATATTTTTAATATATTTTTTGACCCTAAACCTTACCTTTTTATTCCCTATGTCCTCTAAACTATCTTAGTGTTCCATTGGACCTCTTAACTATTTTTTTATTCTATTTAACCCCATGTCAGCAAAATCATGTCAGCAATTTTATCCACGTCATCGCGCGTGGTGTGCACATTCTGAATGAGGGGTTAAATAGAACAAAAAAAATAGTTAAGTGGTCCAAAATAACACGAAATTAGTTTAGAGGTCGCAGAGAATAAAATGGTATATTTTAGGGGTCAAATGATGTATTAAGCCATGAAACTATCGCAAGACTTTTGACCCATCATGCATGGTATTTAAAAGGCTAAACTCATTTTAAGGTCCTTAAACTTTCATTTTTTGGTTCATCAAGTTCTTTAACTTTTATTTGACTTTTTTAAATCCTTAAACTTTCATTTTTTGGTTCATCAGGTCACTCAACTTCTATTTGACTCTTTCAAGCCTTTTTTGGTTCATTAGGTCCTTAAACGAAGATCTATTTAAGGACCCAATTAACCAAAAAATAAACAATTAGGGACTTGAGAAAGGCAAATAAAAGTTGAAGTGATGAACCAAAAAATGAAAATTTAAGGACCCGAAGAAGTCAAATAGAAGTTAAGAGACCTAATGAACCAAAAATATATAGTTTAGGGACCTCAAAATAGGTTTAGCCTATTTAAAATGTAATTTGTAACTTCTAATGTGCATTTGTTAGAGCATCTCTAATGGTTCTCTTTATTTAAAAGAGCATCTTTAAATAAAGAACATCTTTAATAATAAGAGCAAAAAAACTTAATTATGTTTAATGGACTCTCTAAAATTATCTATCTATTGTATAATTACCAGTCGTAAGCCCGCGCAAATGCGCGGTATCAAATTACTATTGAATTTGAATAATAATGCCATTAGAAAAAAATATCAGCAAAAAAGTACTTCACTTAATTTTTTTTTATTTCCTTCCAATGTATTTTATACCTATACATATATAATGTCAGCATAATTTTTATCCTCACAAATTTGCCTACTCTTACTTCTTGTAATGAACTGTATATCAAATATCATGATTATTAAATTCATTAAATTTACTTGTGTGATCTGTTTTCTCTTTTATAATTCTTAATTAAAATTTATGTTTCTTTTCTATTATAAGATATATAATCGATAACTGCATAAGGAAATGTTGTGTATTAATTTTTCATTTATAAAACTATTTTAGATTACAAAATTTTCTTATTATTTCTCTAAAACAAATGCATTTATATTGTATCATAATGTAGCTATTATTTTTAAGGACCTTTAATCGTAATGTTTCATATTCTCTCATTTTAATGGAATTACAAAAATAAATTTAATTAATATATCTTAAATTAAATTTCTTTATCATATTTTTATTTAATTAGTTCTAATGATTGATCATTTATAAAAAAAAGTCATGCAAACGGATAATTATATAGTTGTAAAGTATTGAACTAATATTATTGGGTTAATTGTAAAGTAAACCACGTTTTATAGCGTGATTTATAGTTATAACGCGAATTTTAAAACTTTACAATGTCAGTTACAATTTTTTTTTTTGCAAATTGGAACACTAATCAATCATGTCAGAGCAAAAATGTTGACACGACTGTATATTTTAATGTTCATATTAGTATTTTTTTTAACTATGTATTTTGATTTATCAAAAAATAGATGTTGGTGTTAAGTCTCTAAATTCATGTTGTGATTGCAAATCACGTTATAGTTCGTGATATATTTTGCAATTAATCTTATATTATTAAGTAATGTTAGTAAAATGAATACATACTTTCAAGTTCAATAATTTCTTTTATATAAGAAAATTTATATAGATAGCTTATAGAAAGTAGGAACTACAAACATGTATTGTTTCCACACTGCTTCTGATTATATTTATTTATGATAAAATTGTAAAATATATTTTTCATTTTATGATTTTGAATTTCAAACGACTTAACTAATTATACTTATGCTCCATCAAAGAAAATTTGATAAAAATGAAATACATATTTTAAATTAATAATGCATTCACATATCAATTCATGACTCTAATATTTTCATCCGTTGGTTAATCTCGATCATACAAAAAGTTAGAAATATGTTTATTTTAACTACATCCAAATAGTATGATACATCAATAAAAATATATTGTAATTTAAATTGCTTTTAAACTGGGTTTTATCATGCTAAAATAAATTTATGTAGAAAATAAAAATTTAATTACTTATTTAATAAAATCATTTGACATTAAACTTTTACTTTTTTCTTATCATGATAATAATTTAAATTTTAATTGAACTATATTGTACATAACCAAACCCATTCAAATGTTTTTTTTAACGTTTTTTTACATAAGTAAATTTTAGGGAAGATTAGAATAATACTCTATTTTCTAAAATAATTTGATTTCCTACCTCAATAAGGAAAACATAGAGAAAATACCTCATAATTTTAATGCTTTTATTTTTTTACTCTAAAGAATGTTTATATTGTAATTATACCTACTTTTTATTAATTTTTTATTTTAAATATCTTATATGACAGTTGTCATATTTTTACATTTCTCTCTCTCTTTTTCTTTCTCTCTCCTCTCTCTTCTTCTTCTTCTTCTTCTTCTTCTTCTTCTTCTTCTTCTTCTCCTGTATTTCCTTTTTTTCGTCACTTTTCTTCTTCTTCTTCTTTATTTCTTCTCCATTTTTCTTTCTTCGTCGTAACTTCATCGCTTCGCCGCCGTTTCTTCATTGCTCCACCGTCACTGTATTATTCAATCATATTTTATTTTTTCTTTAATTCATGGTGATTATTGCGATTTTTTAACATTCAGATATAATTAAATTGCTCTTGATTTTTTTTTTCAAAATTAGATCTAAAAATCTGCATGAAAAAACGATATTATGATGAAAAAACGATTTTCTGCACAAAAAACGATTTTCTGCAAAAAAAACCAACATCTGATTATCATATGATTATCATAACACTGCAGAAAAAAAGATTTTTTATAAAAAAAGCAGTCTCTGATTATCATATGAGTATCACTGTATTATCATGTTGTTATCATAACACTGAACTAAGAATGATTTTCTACAAAAAAAAAATTGATTATCATGTTATTATCATTGTATTATCATCTCGTTATCATAATATAATCATATGATACCGAGATGATAATGTATTATTGTACCTAAATGATAATGTTATGACAACGACATAATAATAAAATTATGATAACAGTATGATAATATGATAGTTATATGAAAAAAATTACATAAAAATTATGATAACGAAATGATAATGTGAAGAAAATAGTATGATAATGAAGTATAATAAGGTCATATTATCATACTATTATCTTCACCTTATCATCTTATTATCATAATTTTTTTGTAATTGTTTTTTTCATATATGTATCATATTATCATACTATTATCTTCACATTATCATCTCGTTATCATAATTTTTTGTAATTTTTTTCGTACAGGTATCAGATTATCATACTATTATCTTTACATTATCATTTCATTATCATAATTTTTCTGTATTTTTTTTACATATATGTATCATATTATCATACTATTATCATAGCTTTATTCTTTTATTATCATCTGGTTATCATACCGGTGTCATGAATCTTTTTGTTATTCTATTTTCACGTACGTTATTATCTAGTTATCATAACCTTATCATAATTCATTATCATCTAATTATCATACTCCAGTGTTATGATAACGACATTGATAATCAAACACTATTTTATCATACATTATCATAGATGTTATCATATATGTACCATAAATATTATCATCTCGTTATCATATGATAAAACATTATCATATGACACTATTTCTGTAATTTTTTTCCATGTAAGTATCATATGATAATGTTATGATAACGATATATGATAATATTATGATAACAATATGATAATCAAACTGTAGAATTTTTTTCCTGCAATGTTATGATAATTACATGATAATATATTAATACTCATATGATAATCAGAGGATGTTTTTCCATATAAAAATTATCTTTTCTGCAGTGCTATGATAATGTGATGATAATGCAGTGATACTCATATGATAATCAGATGCTGTTTTGTTTGCAGAAAATCGTTTTTTGTGCAGAAAATCGTTTTTTTCATGATAAAATCCTTTTCATGCAGATTTTTAGATCTAAAATTGAAAAAATCAAAGAGTAATTTATTTAAATCTGAAAGTTAACATAAATCGTATTAATCACCACGAATTAAGAAAAAAATTCTAAAAGCAATTATGAAACGAACAGAGTGCGACAGTAGAACGATGGCAGAGCGGCGACGGATTGACGGCGGAGCGGCGAAGAAAAGAGAATAAAAATGGAAAAGAAAAGAAGAAGAAAAGAAGAAGAAAAAGGAAAAAAAATGGTGGGAAAAAACAAACAGAGAAGGAGAAGAAAAAGAATGAAAGAGAGAAAAAAGAAAAAAGTGACAGTTGTCACTTAGAGTAAAGAAAAATAGTTAGAGTAAAATAATAATAAAATTTAGGCATAATTATAATATAAACATGTGTTAGAGTAAAAAAATAAAAACAATAAAAAGGTGAGATATTTTCTTTATCTTTTCCTCATTGAGATAGGAAATTAAATTATTTCTAAAAATGGAGTATTTATTCTAATTTTCTCTAAATTTTAATTGAACTACACTATATGTACATAACCAAACCCATTCAAATGTTTTTTTTAACGTTTTTTTACAAAAGTAAATTTGATATTACGATTCTTTTATATAATTAATTAAAATCAATATTTTTAATTCTTTTCAAAGATATTTGATTTATTATAGTCAAATTTTGTAAAAACAATAACAGAGCAAGATCATTGTCAAACACTTTTTATGTAATTGCTTATGAAACTAATCCGCTAATTACTTGTTTATTTTCACATATATATTCAAATGTTGTTCTTTTTCCTTTTTTTCCTTTTATCTTTTGCAATTTAAAACGGAACCCAAACCTTTGCTTTGTAACTTTTTTTTTTTACAGTTTACACTTTAACTTTATTAAAGTTACATTGATAGAGTTCAGGCTCTATCCAAACACAATTTATTTATATAAATTAATATAAATATAAAATTTATTAAAATAAAATAAAATAAAGTAGTTTAATTAAATTGGGAACTCACCAGAATGCACTATTTGGTGAGAATCAATGAGAGCTCTCCGTTGGTCCTCTCAATTTTTTTATTTTATTTTTCTTTCATTTTTAATCAAGTATCAATAGAGAATAGTAATTTCTGAAAAATAATAGCCAGAACATGAAATAAAAAATTTGAGATGAACAATTCTTTTTTCGCAGATTAAGGAATTTCACTGATTACTTCTATTTTATGTCTTCTCTTCGGCCATTTGTTTTGGAACTCTTCCATAGGTCTACGTTTTCCATATTGATCAAAGCAAGGGAAACAAGATCATAATTTAACACACAAAGGCAACAATCAAATGCCTAGTATAAAAACACAGATTGTGGCACTGACATTGTATTAGGAAGACGGTGAAAAAATACTAGAAAAATATGTGAGCTTTTCTTTCTCCGGATATTTAGGAAGTAGTGGAGAATGTGTTATTCTAATATACAGAGTTGATTTGGCTCTCTAGATGTGGAGAGCCAAACAAACTCTTTATTTTTATTTTTAGATTTAAAGAGTCCATTGAAATACTATTTTTTAACTATATTCTTTAAAATAAAGAGTTTTAGATGAATATAGAGTCTATTGTGGATGCTCTTATATTAAAAAGAGAAATAACATCTAATTTTAAATTTCATATTTGAAATAGCTCAACTCTTGTATAGACAATAAGAAAAAACTACCAATGAACCAAACAAGTAAGCAGCAGGACAGCCAGCACATTAAAGCATCTTGTGTTGCACTGAAACTTGTCAGATCTTATATTTCAGATACGAAAGTACTTCATGGTGAGAACATAGAGCACATTTCAATAAGGACTTCATAATATATATACAATAGAATGACACTATCTTCAATCAAATAGTATTTTCAATATCCTTTTGTTTTGCTCATTGCATTAATTCAAGAGAAAGACTAATCTCAACAGTGGCGGATCCAGAAATGTTATATCGTGGGGTCCATATTTATTGTTAATTTAAATTTTAAAAATATATAAGTTTTTAATTAAAAAATTTTAATAAAATATTTTTTTATTTTTATCTTCAACGACTTTATTATTAATTTTTTTATAATAATATTTTCAATATAAATTTTAATTTCAATCGTTTTATCTATCGGAAAAATTCAAGGCAACTCTTTTTAATTTTGTTTAAGTTAGATTTTATATTATCAACAAACTTGCCTTCTTAAATAAGAATTTGTTCCTCTCAAACTAAGTAATTGAAAACCAAAAAATTATTAGACTCAAATGCGGATAAATTTTATTTTATTCATCATATATCTACGTGATTCATTAAACACTATATAAAAGTTGAATTATTATCTATAAAATAAATAACAGAATAAATATATATATGAAATTTAATAACATTTCACAAATAAATGTAATTATATGCTCCTTAATGAAAAAATTAATTTCATTGTTTATAATTTAAATTGTAATTTGATATTTTCAGCTTAATTTAAACTTTGCAATACACTGGATATCCATTTTGATGTAACATTATATTATCAGTAAACATACAGAAAATGACAAGCTTTAAAAAGTTTTACCATTATTTTTGTATTTCTCTTGTAGACTTGTACCATGCATATGTATATGAAATTATTTGTTTCCTCAAAAAGGGTGGGGTCCATGGACCCCATCCTCCATTACATGCATCCGCCACTGAATCTCAAGGATTAAGGAAGCATAAGAGACAAATGCTCTAACATTTGCTTCCATAAATATACTGAGAGAATACAAAAGCTCCACGATATAGTCTGCACTCATAACCAATTCCTAAAGCTAAAAGCATGCATGCACGAACTCAACTTACGAAATTGAAATAGCTGTTAGTGAAAAATAATGTATGAGAACATTCTTTTTTTTTTTGATAATTGGGGAAGGGAAAGCGCTTGTCGGAGGAATTGAACCCACGATCTTGGCATTTGCTGCCCAACGCTTATACCATTTGAGCTACAGCTCGTTGGTGTATGAGAACATTCTTGAAACTAGAAGATACCAAAGCTTAAAACCAAGAACAGTAAACTTCTCTCTTTGATGCTTTTGCTTATTTTTTGTCATTTGGTACAAAATAACAACATTTTAAAGAATTAAATCACCAATTCCACTATAAATTGTAACCAGGATAATCAGCACCAAGCAAACAAAACAGGATCTCTTACATTTCTACCCAATTCTTCTGTAAAAAAATGTCACCAAAATAGAATTACTAAAAAAAACAAAAGTCGCTCTATGCCATTCCTATTTTCTAATTCTAGTTTAGGAATATGGTGGTCTCATCATTTATGGAATTAGTTGTATAATCAGAGAAAATTGAGAGATTAGGATCCATTCTTCATAAATCTAGCAACTAAAAAGAAGTCTTGCGCTCTGCGGCAAGTGATTGTTTGTCTTGCGCTCTGCGGCAAGTTTTTCGTCTTGTCTTCTGACAAGTAATTTTGTTCTATTGGTTGCTTCACTGTGGATGTCATTTTCTGTCCATTATTCTTCTCTTTGCCCAATCAAATTTTCATGCTTTGCATGTATCTATAAAGCCCTAACTTTCTATTCTTTCTATTTTTTTCTATTTCTCTTTTCTTATTTCTTCTTGGCTTGTTCTAATATCTCTGTGAATGCAGTCTCCAGGCTGTTAGTGGTGGAGGAGGTTGAGGGTGGTCTTGTAGAAGACGAGGATGACGTGGAGGCCTTGATTGGAAAGATTGTTGAGAATCTGGTGATTGGTAAGACTAACCAAAATTTAAAATTCAAATTCTGAGAGTGATCAGCGGAGATTTTAGGCTTGATTGCAAAAGATAATTAAGAAAATTACATGGAATCCCTCAAATATTGAAAAGTTTATGTTAGTGACCCATGTTTTAACGTTTTGCAGAAATCTCTCAAAATTTAAAACATCTTTTCATGCCTACCTTTTTATATTCTACATTCCTAATTTAACCCTATTGTACACATAGACTATTGTGTATTTGTCACACTGAATCATTACACCCCCCTTCTTCTTCTCCATTTCTCTGAAACATTTATTTCTATTATCTACTGTCGAATCTCCGGTGATGCTCCCTTCCCTTCATCGCCGCTTTCAACTGTTGTTGCCGATTGTCAGATCTCTTGTGCTGCTCCATCCCTCGCTGGATAGTATCTTTTTTTATTATTGAGTTTCTTCTCTATCGGTGCTTTTGAACTATTTTCCATTGGTCGGACCTCCGGCGGTCGGAGGATCCATAGATTAAGTAAGCGGATTTAGAAGGAGATGGGAGAAACGTGGTCGGAATTGAATGAAGTTTGATTTCCACAAATCAAGAACTGAATCAAGAAAAAGAAGAACAATATAATGGAAGTGAAGGATTACCATTGACGAGAAAAAAGAAAGAGTAGTTAATAAGAAATAAACAAAAGACCCAATTACTAGTGGGAAGATCCATTTGCTGTTGATTTTTAATTGAATTGAAATTTCTTGTTTATTGGTAGTGAAAGATTTGAAATTAATTACAATAAATTGAAAAATTTGTGTTCTGTTATTTTGCTTGAAGTTCTAAAATTTAGGCATGGAGAGGAAAAAGAAACTGCAGATGAGGTCTTGAAGTCCCTATCGCTATTGATAGTAGCTGTTAAATCTCAAGCGAGGAGTTTTTGGAGTTTATTAATGATTTAATGATGATTTGAGTAAACTGAAGGACATAGTTGAAGCAGTTATTATCAATTTTTCAAATTTAATATATATCAAATTGTCTTTATTAAGCTCATATTACTTATGTGTAAAATTATCTGCTATTTGTCTATAATGATATATCTTCCACTTTTTGATCGTTTTAATACCTCCATGATGGAAGACTAACAATATCATTTATCTCTTCCACATGGACATAAACTATTCTCTTGAAGAGTGGATGCATGTGATGTAGGAAGATGACAATAGCATATTTGCCTGCAAATTTACCACTAAATTCAATGGTAGTAGGTGATTGGATACCACTTTCTACTATTTAATGTTTATTATCCTTTTTATAACCAGAAACAAAATTAATACACTGTAAATTTTATTTATCCGATAAATTTAATATCGATCTAATGTCGATTTAATGTAAATCTAATGTCAATTTAATGTGAACTTATTATAAACTTAATATCAAGTTAATGTTAACTTAATATCAACTTAATGTTAACTTAATATCAGCCTAATGTCGGCTTAATGCGAATTTAATATAAAATTAATATCAATTTAATATAAATTTAATATTTTCTATCATGTATAAATTAGAGAGAAAATAGATGTCTAAATGCCTTACTTCATTGATGTATTTGATAGTTTATAAAACCAAGTATCAACCTAATGTGAACCTGATATGAACCTATATTAGCTGAACTATTTTAATTTATTTTTTTTATAAAATTTGTCTTACTGCTCTTTACAATTTTATCTGATATTTTTATATAAAGAGAATATTTAGATATAGTCTATAGAAGAATGGAATAATTATTTTTAAGTGAAATGTAAATAAGAGTGTATAAGACTGACAATCAACCTGATGTGAATCAGATGTGAACTTATATCAACTGAACTAGCTGAATTCAATTTTTAATAAAATTTTGTCTTGTTGCTCTGTACAATTTTAAATGACATTTTATATATAGAGAATTTTGAAATTTAGTGTAATTTTCAAATTCAATATCTCTTTTAAGTGTACTTTATTTGACATTGTATAGAACTGAAAATCAAACCTGATCTTAACTTGATGTGAAGCTATATCAATTGAACTACCTTAACGCATTTTTTAGTAAAAATTGTCTTGCTGCTCTTTACAATCTTAACTGACATTTTATATTGAGAGAATTTTAATATTTAGAGTAATATACAAACTGAATATCTCTTTTAAGTGAAATGTATTTGACGGTTTATAAAATCAAAAATCAACCTGATGTGAACCTGATGTGAACCTGATGTGAACCTATCAACTGAACTACCTTAATTCAATTTTTAATAAAATTTGTCTTACTGTTTTTCACAATCTTAACTGACATTTTATATTGAGATTATTTTAAGATTTGGTATAATATACAAACTGAATATATTGTTTGATAAAATACAAATAAAAAATCAACCTGATGTGAAACGGATGTCAACCTATATCAACTGAACTGCCTTAATTTAATTTTAAATAAAATCTGTCTACCTGCTCTTTACAATCTTAAATGACATTTTATATAGATAAATTTTGAGATTTAGTGTGAAATACAAATTGAATATCTCATTTAAGTGAAATATATTTGCTAGTCTATAAAACAAAATATCAACTCGATGTGAACTTGATATGAACCTATATTAACTGAGCTATCTTAATTCATTTTTTTATAAAATTTGTTTTGTTGTTCTTACAATCTTATCTGATATTTTAAAGGGTTAATTCCTAAAAAAATTACGAACTTTACACGAAGTTTCATTTTAATCATGACCTTTAAAAGTTGCCATTTAAAGGCACGAACTTTCATTTTGTTTCAAATCTATCATTTCAGTGTATTTTTATTGACTAAATTCTTCAATAAACCATTAATGAAAGACCCAAATTATAAATCGACATTAACTCTTATTATCTTTTAGTTAGAGTATATAGGATTAGGAATTTTTGGTTCGATAAAATACACCGGATTTTACTTTGGCGATAGATTTGAAACAAAATGAAAGTTCGTGCCTTTAAATGACAATTTTTAAAGTTCATAATTAAAATGAAACTTCGTGTAAAGTTCGTGATTTTTTTAGAAATTAACCCTATTTTAAATAGAGAGAATTTTGAGATATAGTCTATTATAAGAAATGAATAACTATTTTTAAGTGAAATGTAATGATAGTCTATAAAACTGAAAAGTAACCTGATATGAACCGGATGTGAACGTATATCAACTGAACTAGTTTAATTTAATTTTTAATAAAATTTGTCTTGCTGTTCTTTATAATTTTAAATGACATTTTATATAGAGAGAATTTTGAAATTTAGCGTAATATATGAATTTCTCTTTTAAGTGTATTGTATTTGACAGTTTATAAAACCGAAAATCTACTTGATGTTAACCGAATGTGAAGTTATATCAACTGAACTATCTTAATTCATTTTTTTTATAAATTTGTCTTACTGGTTTTTATAATCTTAACATATATTTTATATAGATAAAATTTTGAGATTTAATATATATATAAATTGAATATCTTTTTTAAATAAAATGTATTTGATAGTTTATAAAATCAAAAATCAACCTGATGCGAACCTTTTATGAACCTATATCAATTTAATTTAAACTCAACATAGTTTAATGTCAACTCTTCACATAAACTAAAAACAATTTATTTGATAGTCTCAAGCAATTTTAATTTATTTAATGGTAAATGTTAGAAAAGATTTAGTTATATTGTGCAAAGTTGAAGTTTCTAAAAATTTCTGCAAGTGGTGAATGAACTCTACCAATATGATCAAAACAAGTCTTTCATAATGTCCACATCCCTATTAAAATTGGTCCCTATGAATATGGTTCTTCGTCCTATTGTTACTTTCTATAAATACGTACTGCTTACTCACTGATGAACAGCAAAAACCTATTTTCTCTTTTTCAAGTCCAATTGCCATAGATTAAAAGCAGAAAATGGGGATTTTTGGTAGAAGCCCTATTGTTATTATTATTCATCTCTTTTCAATATTTACATTAATTCATGCAGGTACCAATGAAACTACCAACAAAAACTCATATACTATAATTAATCTATCATTTATTATTCAAAAATTGAAAACAAACTCTAGAACACAAACCAAGAGAAATAACAAGTTTAGGCATCTGTTTATGCCAAGAAGAACCAACAGCAAGCTTTATATACAAATCAACATCCTTCTTATTAACAATACCAAAAGTAATCAAATGCCTCCGCTTAACATTCGGCGTCATTGATAGTCTTGATTTTCCAATCACCGGGTCAACAACAACCGGAATCAAATTCTCCAGAGTCAAACCACAAGCCCAGCCTAAATCATTTATGCTCTTATAACACCTTTTTTTTACCGGAAAAACCTCTCATATAGCTTGCAACACGAATCTACAAGGATCAACATGTTCCGATAACGCTAATGAAATCTGACTTCATAAAACCTCGATTATTTTCTTCCTCATCGTGATAAACTTCCAAAAGTCAACTGATTTCATCTTCAAACAAAATAATTTCAGAATCTCCAACAATTTGTTACCGTTATCTACCTCGCTGTCAGGATGATCGTCGGCAATGTCTGGAGTTTCTGTTTTAAAGCGTCGGATTTCATGTGAAGATTCTGTTTGAGAGATAGAAAGTGATTAGAGAGTTCTTTTCAGAGAAGTGGTAATTGATATATGGCCATTGACGATTGTTATATGAAGAAGAAGGGGGCATTATTGTCTTATTTTATGTTAAAAGCAGCTTATTTGGGTTATGAGGGATTTGTGAAAAGTTTTTCATTTTTTTGGAAGATTATTGTCAAAATTAAAATTGTGAGGTAAAAACATAACACAATAGCACTTTTGAGTGATTTGTGTAAATTACCCAAGATAATTTGAGGAGATTTGGCCCATCTTTTTTGAGTCCTACGGGCCCAGAATCAGGCCTGACGAAAGCAATGAGCTGCTTAGCTTGGAATTGCCGTGGTATGGCTAACGCACGAGCAATTAGACTCCTCAAAGAGTTGGTCCGGTGTAAGAAACCTGAGTTTTTATTTTTATGTGAAACTATGATAACGTCTATCCGTATTGAAGCTTTGAGAGAAGCCTTAAAGTTCGAAGGTGTTCACTGTGTGGATAGTGTGGGTAGGAAGGGAGGGCTGGCGATGTTTTGGACTGCAGGCCACAAAATTTCTGTCTCTTCTGCTTGTGAGAATTTTATTGACATTACTGTTCAGTCAATGGTCGGTACGTGGCGGCTTACGGGATTCTACGGCTGCCCGGAGAGAAGTAGAAGAAAAGAATCCTGGGATCTGATTCGGAACTTAAGCAGAGATAACTCCCTACCGTGGTGCTTGATAGGAGACTTTAACGACATTCTCCATGGGGATGAAAAAAGAGGGGGTAATGCACAACCTGCATGGATGGTAAATGGGTTTAGGAACTGTATCCTTGATAGCGATTTGGTGGATGTTGAAGCCAGTGGGTATAAGTTTACTTGGTCCAGTGGTAACAGTAGTCATCGAAGAGTGGAAGAAAGGTTGGATCGTGCACTGTGTTCTAAAAACTGGGTTGATATATATCCACAGTCCGTGATTTTCAATTTGGAGGTCACTACTTCAGACCATGTCCCTATTTTCATGGTGTTTGATAAAAGATTAAACCATAAAAGAAAAAGCAGGTTCCGGTTTAGTAATACGTGGGTGAACAAACATGATTATCGCGAGATGGTGGTCCAGGATTGGCAAAATAGTTCAGAGTCAATGCAGAGGTTAAGCTCTAGTATGAGTGCGTTGGAATGCTGGAGTTCAGAGTCAATGCCGAACTATAAAAAACTGATTGACAAAAAACGCAAGAGTTTACATCTTTTGCAAAATTGTACGGATCCAGTAGGCATAAACATGTATAACAAGAACTTGGAGGAGTTTCATATCCTGCTGGCTGAAGAAGAACAGTATTGGAAACAAAGAGCGAAAGTCCACTGGCTACAAGGGGGAGACGCAAACACGAGGTTCTTTCATAACTCGGCTTCTGCAAGGAGGAGATGCAACAGGATAGGCAGAATAAAAAATTCTGAAGGTGTTTGGCAGGTTCTAAGCGAGATATTGATAACGTCTTCGAGAGGTATTACTCTGAGTTATTTTATGGAAATAATCCTATAGTTGCTGATGACATCAGTGGTTGTGCGTGTATCTCGGATTCTGATAATGATATGTTTATGTTGCCTATTGATCCTGATGAGGTTAGAAGAGCTATTTTTAGCATGCATAATGATAAATCCCCGGGTCCGGATGGATTTAACCCTGCTTTCTTTAAATCTTATTGGGATATTGTTGGTCCTGAGATGGTTAAATGTTGTCAAGAATTTTTTTCTTCGGGTGTTCTGGCTCATGGTCTTAATGATACTGCCATAGTTCTTATTCCTAAATGCCTAAATCCTGAAGTAGTATCTGATTTTAGACCAATTTCGCTTTGTAATGTCGCTTACAAAATTATTGCTAAAGTCCTTGCTAACAGAATTAAAAATATCATGCCTACTATTATTTCTGAAACTCAAAGTGCTTTTGTGGAAAATAGACTCATAACTGATAATTTCAATATTGCTTATGAAATTGGTTATTACCTTAGACAAAAGAGGCGTGGTAGAAATGGGTCTGCCGCTTTAAAAATTGATATGAGTAAGGCTTTTGATAGAGTGAGGTGGAGTTTTGTGGGGAGTATGATGTCTAAGATGGATTTTAATCCTCATTGGGTTAAACTCATTATGAGTTGTATTTCTTCGGTGCGGTACACGAGCATAGGTGACAATATTGATATGGAAGCTATCATCCCTAGTAGAGGCATTAGACAAGGAGACCCTTTGTCTCCTTATCTTTTTATTATTTGTGCGGAGGGATTGAGTTGTTTGTTGAATGAAAGTGTGAGATCCGGTAATTTACATGGCATTTCTATTTGTCGGAGTGCTCCGGCTATAAATCACCTATTTTTCGCAGATGATTGCTTTCTTTTCTTCAGGGCAGCCGAGGAGGAGTTACTAGAGGTCAAAAATATTTTAGACAAATATGAGTTGTTTTCGGGACAATTGGTTAACTTTACCAAATCAAATATCATGTTTAGCCATAATGTTAAATTGGAGGAGAAATCTGCCTTAGCTAATATTCTTGGGGTAGCAGTGGTCAATGATCAAGGCAAGTACCTTGGGCTTCCCTCTCTTATTGGGAGAAACAAGCATCAAATTTTCAATTATATTTCAGAGCGTGTTTGGCAAAAAGTCAAGGGGTGGAATGCTAATTTTTTATCCCGCGGCAGAAAAGAAATTTTGATAAAGACAGTTGCTCAATCTTTGCCTAACTATGTTATGAATGTATTTCTCCTTCCGATAGGCCTTTGTGACGAGTTGGAACGCATGATGAATTCTGTTTGGTGGGGGCGCAACCGAGCGGAAAAGAAAGGTATTTGTTGGGCGAGTTGGGATAAACTTTGTACCCCAAAGAAATTTGGAGGTCTGGGATTCAAAAAAATTAGAGATTTTAATGTGGCAATGCTTGCTAGACAAGCGTGGCGGCCGATTTCGTTACCGGAATCCATGATGGCAAAAGTGATTAAAGCTAAATATTTTTCGAATTCCTCTTTTTTTGAAGCTAAATTGGGGTCGAATTCCGAGTTATTTATGGCGAAGCATTTATGAAACCCAAAATATCATGAGAAGGGGTTCTAGAATTCGTATCGGAGACGGTGTCAATACTAGTGTATGGGATGATCCTTGGTTAATTGACAAGGAAAATGGTTTTCTAAAGGGACCCAAAAGAGCGGAAATTGCTTCAGCTAAAGTGTCTAGCTTGATTGATATAGGTAGTAGAAAATGGGATGTTGGTCTTGTGAACGAATCTTTTGTCCGGCAGATGCAGCCCGTATCTTGGAAGTTCCTCTCAGCATTAGAGAAACGATGGACAACTGGTTCTGGGCATTTGATAAAAGAGGAGCGTTTTCAGTCCGAAGTTGTTATCGTGCATTGCGAGGTGAAGCAGTAGGTATTACTGTTCCAGTTTGGGGCAAAATCTGGTCCATGAATATCCCGCTCCACATCAGAAACTTTATATGGCGAGCTGGTGCCGGGTACCTTCCTACTGCAGAGGCGCTCGACATGTTTTCATCAATTCAGATTGCTGTATATGTGCTGCCGCTCCTGAATGCACACTTCATATTTTAAGAGATTGCACATTTGCAGTGGACGTTTGGAAAGCATCTTCTCTGAGAATGCCATCATCAACAAGTGGTAATATGGTTGAGTGGATTTCTGATTGGTTGAACGTGTTGCATGAAGAGGATGCATGCATGGCTACTATGATATGTTGGTTTCTGTGGAGGAATAGAAATGATGTAGTGTGGTCTAAAAAGCATGGCTCAATTTCGTCAATTTTAAATAGTGCAGGTCATAACCTTGCTGCTTGGAGGAATGCAAATCATGGTAGAGGAGACCAACGAGATAGTGCTATTGGAAAAGAGGAAGGGGTATGTGAATCCTTATCGTTATCTGATGATGAGGATATTGTGGTATGTGATCTGGGAGAAAAAGCTAGAAACGTTGGAGAATCAAAGATTGCTCACTCCTTGGTGGGTAAGGTTCTGTCGACAAAACGAGTAAACAGGGAGGGATTCATTTCGTGCATCAATGGGTTTTTGTAGAAAATGGATAAACCAAATTATTAACTTTATCTCGTTTGTTGGCTTCTCCATCTTGCTCAATGGTGCTATTGATGGAAATATTGTGGCTCGGAGAGGGTTGAGGCAAGGGGATCCCCTCTCCCCCTACCTTTTCCTGATTTGCGCTCAGGGCCTGTCAAGCCTTATTAGTGCAACTGTAGAAAAGAAGCTTATAACAGGCCTGTAATTTGGGGAAAATTGTAGTGTTTCCCACCTCTTTTTTGCAGATGACAGTTTGTTATTTGCAAGAGCTAATCCAGGAAAGTGTCAACTGATCAAATATTTATTACAGCTATATGGCAAGGCCTCAGGTCAAGTCATCAATATGGATAAATCAAGCTTATGCTTCGGCAAGGGGACTACAGAGAAGGTGAAAGATGAGATTAAAGAAATCTTAGATGTTCAAGTTGTCAAATGCCACGAAAAGTACTTGGGTCTGCCATCTGCAGTAGGGAGGAGAAAAGGAGATAGCCTCAGCGCTATTAAAGATAAGATTTGGCAGAAATTGCATATCAGGAAAGGCAACTTGTTCTCAGGAATAGGGAGAGAGGTGCTAATCAAAGCGGTAGTCCAAGCAATCCCTACGTACTATATGAATTGCTTCAAACTCCCAAAGGCGCTGATTAGTGAGATTGAGAACATGTGTAACAAGTTCTGGTGGGCGAGCAACGAGGGGAAAAGAAAGATCCATTGAGCTAAGTAAGAGGCTTTATGCAAACCAAAGTGTTTGGGAGGATTAGGTTTCAGAGAAATGGACTGTTTTAATCAGAGTTTACTGGCGAAACAGAGTTGGAGGATTTTAATGAATCCCAACAGTCTTTTGGCCCAGGTTTACAAGAATAGGTATTTTAAACAGCCTACCTTCATAGGGGCTGCTGATGATTGGTACATGGTGGCGAATTGGCAATGGGAAAAATGTAAGGGTTTTGGACTCTGAAGCATGTCAGAAACGATCGAGTCGAATAATTGAAATCATGTCGGTTTTGACGTTTTATGTTGTAATCTGAAGAAATTAAGGTGTGTGAGGCTGTGGGTATGTGTTTTGGACTCGGAAGCATGTCAGAAACGTCTTGAAAACTCAATTGCGAGGCTATGCGAAAGCACAGGCGTGATGTCCGAGCGCACAACATGGTGTGCGATCGCACAGCAGCTGTGGGAACGCACAGTGCCAGCTGTGGGAACGCACAGCAGGCAGATACATTGTTTATGGCCTTTATACCCTTTCTCGACCCGTGTATTTGCGTTTAACTTGACCAAAAATTGAAAGGTCACCGAGGACTTCCGATTAAGTGTAAAAAACAAATGATAAGATTAACAAAGATGTTATTGATTTGATATTATATGATTATGAAGTTAAGAATATTATAATCAAATAGATCGTTAAGAGTATAAGTATATGTAAGGTCGTGATGTTAAATAAACAACAAATTAAGCTAATCAAAGCAAGAAAGTATCAGTGCAAAAAAAGTTACTCCCTCCGTCCCGTTTAAAAAGTCCCATATTCTATTTTGGGATGTCCCATTTAAAAAGTCCCATTACTATTTTTAGATTATTTTTCCATTGAATACCCCATTTTACCCTTATTTTAGTTATCTTAAAAGAGTTTTATGGAAAATTCCACTATCATTAATAGGGGCAAAACATGAAAAAATATGAAAAGACAAGAATGATTAATGTTTTCTTAATCTGTGTGTAAAGTCAAATGGGACTTCTAAAGTGGGACGGAGGGAGTACTTTTAATGACAACGTTTTAATTAGAGTTTTTTAGAAATGGTCATTGAAAGAGTAACTTTTATAGTACTAATTATGAGAGTATTTTAATTTCTTCATTAATAACCTAAATAATAATGGTGAACTTTTTCGACGGTCATAATTAATATATAAATCCCTTCACTATTATCAATTTTTCATGCTCTAAAACAATGTTATTAAAACCGGACCGGGCGGTCGGACCGGATTAACCGGGAACCGGTCACCAGTCCGGTACAGTATCTATTAAAAATCAGAGGAGCAGAAAACCGGTTAAAGTCGGATTAAACCGAAAAAATCCGATTTTTTTGTCGAAAACGGATGAATCCGGTTTTCTGAATAGGTTATCTTGTTTAGTCTGACAATGTCAGACCCATGCACGTGGGATGTTGTCTCTTTTACAATGCAATCGCATGCTATAATATGTGTTATTTCTTCTAAAAATTTAAGGATTAGTTGCTTTTTATTTTATTATTACATACATATATATAAAAAAAGACAGCACTAAAAATAAATTCAACTTAAGTGAAAAAAATAATAAAACTTAATTTTGATTTTTTATGTAAATATATTATTGTTACTTTTATTCTTTTGTATAAGTTATTATTATTATTATTTTACAAAGAGCTTTTATAATTAGTTTATAATAAAATTTATTATAAATATTAATTAACAAATTATAAGTTCATTGAAGAATTAATTGAAATATTTAATAAAATTGATTTTAAATATTAACCAATAAATTATAAATTTATTAATGACTAAATATAATATTATATATGCATATTTTATTATATTTTAATTTAAATAGTTTATATTTATTAAAATTAAAAAATTCGATCCAACCCGATTGAACCGGTTGAACCATAAACCTCCGACGAAACCAGTTTCCGTTCCGGTCCGGTTTTCAAAATATTGCTCTAAAGTTTAAACTGAAAAATAATCCCGCTAATTTTTTTCAAAGAAACTATTCAAGTCTCTAAACCGCGCGTTATAACAAATGTTAAACAAATTCTCTCATCTTTTTTATAACACCAAACCTCAAATTCGAATCCTAATATATATTCCAAAAAAATCAGTTCTTATTCTTCAATTATATGTTTATCTTGGATCTAGAGAGTGAGAAACTGCCGTTTCTCCGCCGCTGATGCCTCCGCCCATTTTAGGTCGATGATGTCGCCCATTTTTAACCGCTACAGTTGATGTTGCTTCTTTTTTTCTCAGTCGCTGCCGTCACCGGCTCCTACATACGCCGCTTCTTTGGTAATTATTAATCTCAGAGAACATAGTGGGATTGTCAAGGTTTTGATTTACTAATTGTTTCAATTTGTTAATTGTGCCAGTCCCAATTACTTAACTTAAAGTGTTTGTGGGGTTATTGATTCTAGGGGTCACTGTACTTTTCAAGAATTGCAAAATGGTGACTGAACTTCAAAACGTAACAAAATGGTTACTAAACTTTTAACTATGTGATTTCGGAAGATTTTTATGTGTTTTACGGTCAAATTATACATATGTAGTAATCAAATTTTGATTGTTTATGACAAATATTACCTTATATTTCATATATACACACAATCAACAAAAAATCGACTCGAAATATTTTTCTTCAGTGACCAAAAATCCTTCTATCTTAACATAAGCAAATAGTATAGTAACTTAAATGTTACGTTTTGAAGTTCGGTCACCATTTTGAAATTTTTGAAAAGTACAGTGACCTCCAAAATCAATTACCCAGTGTTTGTGTATAAAGTTTACTTCCTTATGTTTCGATTTCTTTTTTTTTCTTTTTATGTTGATGTGGTCAAATTTTAGTATCTTCATGCAGCTGCTTCAAGGGTCGCAAAATTTGCCCGTGCCCTCACAAATTGAGAAGTTAAAGGTGATTTTTAGTGTTTTTATTGTCTAATATGTTATCTGCGAATTGTTTGTGTTCTATGTACTGACTTTTAAAGTCTTAGACTAGAATTTATATGATTGCGGCTGCTTGCGAAGGTGCTGAAAAAGTCTTGGCTGATACCCGTAAAGCTTATCAGTTTTGTATTCGACAAGGTCTGGTCATTCTTCCTACTTTGGATAAGAGTCGGGCGGCGAAAATTCAAGAGCAAGAGAACTCACTTCGGTCTGCTATAAACTTTGGTGAAGGTAATGATCTCTGTGTTCGGCCTTACTTTTTATGGATCACTGTAGTGTGGTTCTTTGTTTCAAATGAATGTTTTAAGTTAGGCCGACGCAGCACTTGGTTTGATATGTTTCGGTTGCATTGCATTTGCACAAATGTTATATGAATGCAGGACTTGGAGCACCAAATTGCCACTATCAAATATTTGATTTTTCGTATTTATTTTCTGTCCTCAACGCTCATTTCAATTTTTAAGACTTTAGATGTAGAATTGTCATTTATGTATGTGTTAGCTATTGCATATAATTGGCATCTGTATATGACTAGAAACCAAAAACTCCAGTATGTATGCCTTTGAACTATCAAAAAGCTGAATTAACCAGGTAAGCTTTGCCCTTTCCACTTATTCAGTAAGAAATCTTGTAAATTAATTTAGCCAAATGACAACAAAAATTGAGTAATGCTTTTTCATGCATAGTAAGACAATTTTGTGATCCATCTCATCTTTGCTGCAACTATTAACATCATTCCTTTTGTCACGTTGTTTGTTAAGTTTGATTTGTTTGTGAAGGTCAACTATTGACTAGGTTACTTTTACTGATGTAGGTTCGCCTTTTATTAATCATTACATTAGTATAAGATATTAACATTAATTTCGTGTCTTGGAGTTTTTGTTATCAAATTTCTCGGCTTCATTTGGTACATCCATGAAAACTCAAAACACTTTTTCTTTTATATGCCTTTTTTCTTATTCATTTGATGAAATACGGTTTCTTTTGCCGATTGTTGGAGATAACATATTTTTTGATAAATGGATCATTAAGAAATTGAACTCAGAGTTAACTCTAATTATCACTAGTATTTTTTGTTCAGAAGATGAATAGTTAGGAATGTGAAATCATGTATAATGATTTTTTTTAATCATAATCAAAATGTTATTATGATTATCAATAGTTGTATTTTCATGTATTTCATGCTATAATCTTGTTTATATATATTTATTTTTATTACATAATAAATTTACTTGCATTGAGTACAAAATTGTAATATAATGCGAATTTTTTTTATGATAGCTATTTATATTAGCAATGTTTTTAAAACCGGACCGGAGATCGAACCGGCTTCATCGAGGGTTCATGGTTCGACCGGTTCAACCGGGTTCAACCGGATTTTTAAATAATAATAAAAAATTTAAATTATAAATACATGTATTATAAATAAACAATGTGGTATAATATTTTAATAAAATTATTTTTAAAATTTTATTATGTAAACCATAATTTTTAGATGATAAATATGTAGAAATATAGAATAATTTTTCTAATTGAGAAAAAAATTTCATTTTAATAATAACTATCATTATATTAAAATTATAAATAAAATATTAACAATATATTTAAATAAAATTAGTTACTAAATATGTGAAATAATTTATATTGATTAAATTTTATTTTTTCAAATATAATTATAAATAAATAATTGAGTATATAAAATAATTTCTTTTTTATGAGAAATAAGAAGTGATTTATCATTTATGGGAGATGGTGTTTGTACTTTGTGGCTTTGTGCTTTGAAAAAGGCTATGACTTGTGCTTTTATAGGGTCTTGGGAAAAGAAAACATGAGAGAGAAAATATCACATGGAAAAAATAAATATAAACTGGTCTATAAGAATATTTTTTGGACAAAAAATTGCTGTGTTTGAACAATTTGTTCAAAAACCGGGTTTTACCGGTTTGAACAGAAAATCGGATTTGACCGGTTCAACCCGGTTTTAACCGATTTTTGACACTTCTGAATTTTATCATATAACCGGACCGGACTGGTGACCGGTTCCCGGTTAACCCGGTCCGACCGGCCGGTCCGGTCCGGTTTTAACAACATTGATATTAGGCTATAAGTTGATATAATGACAAAAAAGATTGTCATTGATGTAATTATTAATGAGGGATAATGATATTTTAGTGATGGGAATGTTTTGGTTGAAACTGACATTTAATGAGAGTAAAAGAACCGTCATTATTTTATCAATGAGGGGTAACCATTTCCCGTCATTAATTACTTTTAATGTCAGACAATAATGAGGGGTCATGAGGGGAAATTAGCCATCATTAAAGCATTTTATTGAGGGGGAAATGACATTTAATGACGGGATTTACTCTCATTAAATTTCAATATTTTGTAGTTTTGGGTTAGCCCTAGACCTAGGGTCTTATTATAAGTTTGGAGGTTATGAATTAAATGCATTTTTGGTATTGTATTGCAATATAGGAATTGCCAAGTTTCGAGATCGACCAATTAGTTCATCCAGAGAGAATCGATCGACATATTTGTTCTTTAGTCTGTGCGGATAACGGTAATAGTGAGTTACACTTTATTTTTGTGTATTATTACGTAAAAGCTATTTTGTGATACCATAAGTATTAGTAATAAACTGCATCGCATATCATATTATTTTATAATTACATATTTGTTTGCTTATCGTATTATCAAATATTAAGATTGTAAAAACTAGTATGTTATCCGGGGGAACGAGCTCCTGTTGGGCGTTAATAGGCTGTGTGATCACTAGTGTTCGTATAAGTGTCCGGGTAAGTTATAAGAATAAGTCTCGATTAAGCTTTGAATAGTACTCGTCTCGTTTATTAGATACGAGGTTAAATCGGTTTAATTATCTCGGGACCCGTATCTAGAGTTAACTCGGTTGAACTATCTCGGGACTCACCTCGATCGATCGATCGCTGGATATAAGAAGTGGTAGTAGTAACTCAGTCGAACTATTTCGGAACTGTGCCACATGGTACTGGTTTACTCGGTCGAATTATTTCGGGACCATACCATAAGGATTATGAAGTTTTAAAATCGTTCGTATAGATAGAAGTATACCTAGTCTGGGTTCGTATTTGTGTTTTGTTTTAAATGAGATGTTAGTTATATAAACCCATTAGTAATGTGTAAACTCACTCAACATAGTATGATCCCGTTGATGTTTAAATTTTTCAGGTGCTTAGTAGTTGGATTAGACAGACTTTCCTCTTTTGTTCACGGAGTCCATTTTGCTTGTATAGAGTATGACTTCCCTTAGAGCTGCAGTAGTATATGGTGACCAATCGTGGCCTATGATAGTCGGGTTCTTACATATTATGTATATGTTTATACCTGTTGTGTTTATCTTTTGTTAGGCTACACTATATGGTACCAATGACATGATCGTTTTGATGTTGTTTTAAGTTAATGGCTTATATGTATAGATCGATAGTTGGGCTAGTACGTATGATAGTCTACAGAAGTTGAACGCCAACTTATATGGTATCGTATCGTATGTATAAGAAAGTATAATGTATTTTTAAGCATGTCTTCATTGTTATATGTTTGCATGTTTGTATTGTTCATGTTCCACGAAAAAATTATAGTGATTTTAGGCTTGTTACGGGTTTCAGAGCAACCATTCCCATTCCCTAGTACTCTATCATTTCACGATAAAGTTATTTATGCTTAATAATGTCTGAGCCAAGTGAAGCTCAGCCACATACTGTATTTGACGAGGAGGAGGCACCTCCCGTGTATCAGAATGGTTATTTAATAGAAAGTAATGGTTCCTTTGAGGCTCAGGGAAGATCCTTAACACCCGAGAGAGAGAGAGAGTAGTGATGATGAAATGCTTGAGGATCCCTTAGAAGGTCATGATATCGAAAGTTTAGAGAGGATCGGTATTGGGCAGAGATTCAGCGGTATAGGGGTTTCCGATAAGATATTGTTCAAAGGGAGAGAATGGCTGAGGAAAGCTTCGATACAATCAGAGGGTATTTGGTTTCGTCAGATTGTTGAGACTCTCGAGCGTGAGGGTAATCTTGTCCAATTCTTTTATCGTCGAGAAAGATCATGATCTCCCGAGCACCGATTGGGTGCTCCTGTACCTAGCAGATGGTTCAATCCAGTGACAGTACCTAGGGGTGGTTTGAGGCAAGTTAGAGGTCGTCAACCAGGGATAGTAATCAGAGAGTGGGGTGAGTCTAGTCGGGCACCCCAAGTATAATATTATATATAGATACGTCTATGGTTATGCATATCAATTAAGTTAAGTTTGTGATAGTATGGATGTATCGTATAAGAGATTGGTATGTAAAAAATGATAAAAGACGAGAATAGAAAGAGAGATCTATAGTTATAGACTATATGATGCACTAGGTAAAGAGAGAAAACCTAGATGCACAAATTTGACATATTCCTTAGAAAGGAGACATAAAATGTCACAACCCGATTTTTGAATCGCGACCGGCGCTAGGGAATGGAAGTGGTAGATCCGAAATTTTTAGCAAGCCTAAAACAACTAAAACTTTTTGCAAACAAACAATCGCATAATGACCATATAGACAGAAGCAAATACATAAACATATATACATATATATACACTAGTCGGTTGATACAAAACATATGGCATATTACTTATGTACCGCGTATACATACTAGTGTATCTAGGTCACATCACGGACAACTAACATCGTGGAACAAAATAACAATTGATGTAGCCTACAAAAATATATACACAAACAATAGCAAGTATAAGCAACGATCACAGTACAATGCTGTCACATGCTACGACTCTATCAAAAGGCGACTACTATTGCAGCTCTACGAAAGACAGGAACTATACATGCAACTGTTCACTTCCTAACCCAAAAAGGTGGAATCTAGCCAAGTCCAGACCCTAAGCACCTGAAAATATTAAGCAACAACGGGTTCAGACTATGCTGAGTGAGATTATATAATATTAACGATAATTATAAAAATAACATCTTACTTAAACAAAACATCTGTATAAATATATAATATAAGGAAAGTATTTGATCCGACCAAAACCCTGATCTTACAAACGATCCTGAACTATGTATTTTCTAGTGGTAACGAGCGATAGTGATTTCTCAAATCTTTTTGGTAATGTCCCGAGATAGTTCGACCGAGTTTAACTTATACCAAGTGGTATAGTCCCGCGATAGTTCGACCGAGTTAAACTAATACCATTACTTATAACCAAACGATCGAGGTGTGAGTCCTGAGATAGTTCAACTCACTATACACAGGTCCCGAGATAGTTCCACCGAGTTCAACCATGTGCCTAACATAAAGGAGTTGGTCTATTTCAATTTGCTAAGACTTACCCGACATTGGTGAGCACACAACCTATTGACACCCAATAGTTAGCTTGTTCCCTCGGATCGCACACCGATTTCTGATACTTAGAAAAATCAACAAAACGATATACTATACAATCAAATCTTATAATATGCGATGCAATTAATAATAGTATTTATAATATATCAAATAATTTTTATGAATGATACACGAAAGTAAAAATATAACTCACATGAACCGCTATCCAATCAACTATACTATCGATGTGGTAACCAAACCCCGCTAATCCAAACACGTCGATCTCGTAGCTCGTCGATATGTATGTTATATATTCAAATCAAATACACGTTTAAAATATGAACGTGAACCTTGCACACCTAAAACTCTAAGTCACAAACTTAGGTTCATTCAATGTTGTTCTTACTATGGTTCTTGAATTCGTTAATTCTTAATCACCTTCTTATACTTAATTAATACCCTTCGTCATATTCGACTTATCGATTATACTTTGCTTTCCGTATTCATTCTGTAACCGTAATGTAGACACCTATTTTTCAGACAGGTAAAAAGTGATAAGGAACTGAAGCGTCCAATGATGATTTCCAGAGAATCTTTCCGGATGACGAGCTTTTGATTTGCTTGCTGGCGTAGTGCACAGCTGTAAACTTGGAGGATTAAAACGCAATTCGGAGTAAATAGCCCATAAAAATCCAAAGAGATTGTAATATAAGTCTAGAAATTGGACTAATTGCCATATCTTAGAAGTTTATGGCCCAATTTGTAAGTTTTACGGACTGGAATTGACCCTGACCAAATCCATAAGACCTTAGTATCCTTTTTTTAACACTTTTAGGCACCAAAATAGACTTTTAGCACCTTTTTACTTAGCCACCAAGTGTAAATACGAATTAAATATATGAAATCCTAATTAAATAATTAAAACCTAATCCTAATCTTAGAAGCATATCACTTAACACTTCTTTAAACCCTAATCAAATTCTAACTAGGAAAATAGTAATTCAAAACTAATTGAACCTCTAGCTAACCCTAGGTCATCCCTTACCCCTATAAATACAGCCTTAAGCAAGCCTGGCTAAAGGTGGCACACAAACCCTAGAAAATACTAAGCAGAAGTCGGCCACATCACCCTAGAATAGCAAATCCGAAAATCACACACACACACACACACACACACACACACACACACACACACACACACACTAAGATCCAGTCCAGAAAAATACTAAGAACGCTTTGATTCTCCAAGAACGCAAGCCCTGCACAGATTCGAAGCTGGATTCCACATCCACTTTGCCAGTAAACGAGCCTAGGACTCAGACCGGTATCTGAGGACTCTCTGTATTCTCTGTATCACGTTTTATGTATTCTGTTCATATTTGCTGAATATTTGTGAGTTAGAATGCATGATTAGGTTATTTTCATTATATTTGCCATAATTGCCAAATTATGTATTTTTATTGCCATGAAAATCGATGGAAAGGCATGTTAATAGCTAGACTAATATGTTTTGTATGTTTAAATCCAGAAATCCAGATACTAAAATTGCTTAGAATGCATGTTTAGATTAATTATAAGTCTATTTGACATAATATGTTTAATTCAATAACTGATGCAATATGGTAGTTGTAATGATGTAAATACTTCTTACATGTCATATTTAGAATGTTTGATTCTTTTTTATGCCTTTCGACCTTTTTTTGCATGAACTAAAAACGGATGCTGGAAATTGCTGTTATCAGAAACGAGCTAAAAACGCTCAAAAACAGATGCTGGAAATTGCTGCTATCTGCTGTTGACGAACAGCCGCCACCGCCAATCAGACTGACGGTGCCGCCACATCATCCTGCCAGTGCCGGCACTCCAAGTTGGCGTCGTGCTCTTCCTTCTCCAGATTCCAGAATCGCTCTCTAGATCTCCCAGACTTCGATCCGAATTACAAAACGCGTTTTCGGGCCCATCCGGACTCCAAATAAGGCCTAGTTTGAACCCACACATAGAGAATTTGGTGTAGAATCATATTCTGAAATGTTATGGGCCAGACCCGATGTAAAACGGACTCAGAAGTCCAGATATGTAACATAGTGTATAAACCGGGCCCACGAGCCCGAGGCCCAGCAAACCAGTAACTTCTAGAGCCGATTCCGGGTCAACCCAAACTCAGAATCTACTCCGGGTCAAACCAGTAGAACCGGATCAACGAGACGCACAACTCTCGTAATTTTATCGAGAGCCCATTTTGGCCAGACCGCTGGTTAAAATCCGCGCGAGTGCTAGACACTCAAAGTCAACGAGGTTTAAAAGTATTTCTAACCTTGTATGTATATCCAATTGCCCCTGAGCATGCTGATATTGTTTACTGCTTTCCAAAAGCATCCAAATCTAGTAATAACCGATTAAAGGACTAATCACCTAAAATTGGCCCATTAATTCAATTCGAGCCCATCACTTACACATCGTAGGACTAATACGAAAATGTAGTAACGGTTGTATAGGCTTATCAAAACTCACCTAATAAAATCAATCAATCACATTTATACATCCGGTTTTAGGCTTTGTGCATGTAATTAATCCAGACCAACCAGGCATATGCTGCTTGCTATAAACCTATAAGGTTAGATGTATGCCTAGGAGTACCTGCTACTTGCCTCAAATGCCAGTCCAGATCGAGTCATATGCGCGTCAAACGTGTTTACTGCTTTCATACATGTTTATTTACAACTTTCATATCTTGTGAACTGCATATGCTGTTGAGATGAGATATAATACGAATATGTCCAAAAAATAAAGCCGGTAACAGATAAGCCAAGCACAAGAGTCTCGGGGAGGTCCACGAACCCTAGTCTTTGGTCCGATGCACGATAGTCTTACCGGAGGCGAGTAAGGCTATCTAGTCTGTTAAAAGGCATTTCCTAGTTGAACTAGGTGGTTACTCCATTTTTCAAACCATTTCCAGATCGAGAAGTCAGCCATAAGCCTTGGGCAAGCGGCTCCCGAATCCTGCTTCGCTCACACATAGCTTATAATGTTAAGTTCAATAATCACATTTCACGTTTTCGGAGTCTACGGAATGCCATCAAATTAGGGTATGTCGTGTCGCGCCTTGGCACGACGTAATGGGGTCTATGGTGGCATGGAAAATTGTGCCAGCTCTCTCACAGCGTGAGACATGGTCTCACGTTGTGAGAGCTAGTCTCGTGTCGCGAGACGTTATCTCAGGTCATGAGAGCTAGTCTCGCGTTGCAAGACGTTGTCTCACGTCGTGAGCAATGTCTCACTATGTTAGACAACATCATCCAGCCCATATACTCGTTCCGACCAGCTTTTTCCCTCCGGAAACCACTCAAAAACATTCAGACATGCTTCTACATCAATTTCACACAAAACCCATCTCGAAAACCATCAAAAACGTCAAAGATAGCATGATTATAACGTGTTCGTTCAAACCGCAACACAATAATACTAAAACAGCCCTAATATCCACCAACCCCTAGCTTAAAATCACATCAATACCTTGTTCTGAAGCCCTTGAACGATAGATAATTCATTTTTTGATCTAATGCAACGAAAATCGTCCAAAACCGCTTTTCAAATTGATCGTAGGTTGAAGATGAAGTGTGAGGTTTTTATCTATGGAATGTTCATATGAATATCCATTCATATACTAACATTATATATACTTGGGGTTAAAGTACTTCTTGGTCCTTCTCTTTTATTTTTTAACAAATAACTCTTTTATCTTTTCTTTTGCTCGTTTTCACCCAACGATCACTTAATCATTTTAACTCGATTACTTAGGTATTATATATATTTAAATAAATAATACTATTCCGATATCTAATTTATTTATTTTTTCAATAAATTCTTTTGATTATTTTCAGCTAGACACCAAAATTCAACCCGAGACATAAAATCCACTTCATCTTATTTTCTTGTCCATATTATTATTTCTTGTTTTAACTAATGTCGATACAAAATTTTCTCATTCAAATCCTTAAACTCAAACGTCCTACTCCGATATCCTATATCTTTAATATCCATAATTTTATATTTTTGCAACTCCGGTCCCTCTCTGCAGGACACGTTGCGCTTAACGGCACTTGAATGCATGGGGTATAACATTCTTCCCTCCTTATAAAAATTTGCCCTCGAATTTTCATATAACTTATTATCTTAGTCGGTAATACTCCTATTCACTTCATGATACCAGTTGGCGCGTAGTATCGCCTGCTCCACTTTTTATATTCTTATCACAATGATTTAAAATTGACTATAATGAATCTCCTGTTTGAAGCAGGTCTCTTATCTCTTGTATCCAACTTTTCAATTTATAGGTTGAGTCTATTACTTCACTCCTGACGAATTTGTTCTGATTCCTTCCTTAGTATGTATTTGATACCAATTGGACTTAGTAACTTCGAATTAGCAGCTTGATACCAACTTACAACTTTGACTTAGCAACTTTTGCTGGCCTTTCGATCTATCTTTGTTATAACATCACCATTTTGATACGATCCTTAAAGTTCTTCGTAATATGACTAGGGATGTGTAACCATAGTTATCGCATGACCGGGATTCCTTCCACCGTCGTCATTGATCGGGTTTTCACTTCACCGTTTTCACATAACTTGAATTATACTCCAAAATTGGGAGTTTTTCACCATTATCAAATGATCGGAACTCTGCCTCCGTCATTATTGACTGGGACTTACTCGATCTGTCGTTCAACTCTTTACGATCTCTTCAATACTTTTAATCATACTTAATTCCCCATTACTAGTGTCGTTGCTGTCCCAACGTCCGCATTTTAGATGAAATGCTAGCTCCGCTCTATACATCGATAATTGGTCATCTTTGTCTTTGATGATCTATGGTCATATTTCTTGTCCATTTGTCCTTTGATATGAATATCTTTCTTCATGTATAACCTTCTTCTAGTCTTTACTCTTGTCGATCTCGATCATATCTTTACTGTCGTTATTCACTTACTTTAATCTTTTGAACTTCGTCTAAACGATACGCTCATAAGGCAATCGGTTCTCTATAGAATCTTACACTTATCCTCCTTCATCGATCAACATACAATAGTTTTATATGCTGCACACTTGTCGTGATCAAAATTCATTCTGCCTATATCCTTATCATTCTTAATTTCTGTTTGATTCCTTGATCTCTGTTATCATCCAATACAATTGCTATTCCCTTAGTGTTGTACTGGTTGAATTATAATTGGTAACCTCTTGATGCTAAAATTCAATTCATGTCATATGTCCTATCGCCTTATGTATACCTTCCTCTTGCAAAGTTGGGTTTGGTACAATTGATATCCTTTTCCTTCTTCCAATTCCCATTACTTTTATCCTTTAAGATAATAACGATACTCTTGTCGATTTACAAATTTACGTCAATGTTTTACTATTCTTTATTTCTTCATTCGATGTTGACTTTGACCACTCGTTTCATATATTCTGTTGTACGATCGGAACTATGGTTGACAATTCCGATAATCCTTCACATTCACCGCCATGAATAAGTTGTGTTACCGCTAACGACAGAAACGATCAATAGTTATACCTTTCGTACATACACTTATCGTATGATAAATTGTAATTATACCTTTTGCAATTCTACATCTATCACTTAACTTTTATCATCTTTACTTCTTGCGTATAGTTAATCCCGTACCTTATCATTACTTGATAATAATCCATCCTTCCTTGTATTCTTGTATAATCTTTAATTTCACTCTTCATGAAATTGCCGTTTATACGCGTCTTTCAAACCGTAATTACATTCCATATATCCCAAGGTGAGCAATTTACCTGTATTTCCGTCACTCGCTACTCACCTTTCAATCTTTATATGTCACGACCCAAAATCGCGAGCCGCGACCGGCGCTAGGGAATGGGAATGGTAGTTCCAAAACCCGTAGCAAGCCTTAAAAGCACATACAAGTTTTTCGTGAAACCAATACATACAATCATATAATCTTTCATATAAAACGTTTTCGTAAAAGCTTACAAAGCTTGATGTATACCAACGTCTGTTCAAACCCTGAAAATGTTTCATAGGAACCTGGGTCTTACCATGCAATGTCCCACATCCTAGCACAGCCCGTTCCAGAACAAAGCAAATAGTTTTAAAAGCGGAATTCAAAACATGCATATACATATCAGAGCATGCACCAACCATTTTACAATTTCACATACAAACTAGGACTTGACCCTAATGCAGCACTACTGATCCTGTAAATACTTCAAACTTCTAGAATAAGAATAGAAGTCAGGCTTGCCAAAACTAGACACCTGCACCAAACACTATTGGGGGGGGGGGGGGGGGGTCAGTCGAAACTGAGTGAGTTCATTTAGTTTACAAATGAGTATTCATGAAACATTCAAATCAATGTGAAACCATTCAATTATATGCATCCATGTACGAGCATTCACGATGAAACCCTAGTCCTAATCCTGAAACGTACTTCTTATATTGCGTATATTTATAATCCGTGTCTCAGATCACATTATCAAAACGGTACAAATCCCGGGATAGTTCAACCGAGTTTAATGTGCCTGGTACAAGTCCCAACCTAGCTTGACGGAGTTAAATGTACCTATCTCTTATTCATAAGTTGTGGGTCCCGAGATAATTCACCGAGTTTCCCACTAGACCTAGTCCCGAGATAGTTCCACCGAGTTCTTCCTACGGTCTATCATACTCGAATCCTTCTTTTCGAGTACCATGCAGAATGGCTCATATCACTATTTCCACATTTCAAACAAATATAGACGTCTACACCATAACGACTCTGGTGATCACACAGCCTATTGACACCCAATAGGTAGCCTGTTTCATCGCATCTATACTGGTTTCAAAGCTATTATGTATGCATTCCAAAGACAAGCATTCATTTGTAAATGATGCTATGCATTTTATATAACATATAGCTTAAAAAGAAATGCGTTCAAATACTGCAAATGTAAACATTCCACATAATCACTGCTTGCTATCGAAATTCTTTAATCATTATAGTGTAAGCTCCTTGAGCTCCTTGTCCGCTAATAAATTGACTTGTCAAACCTAACACACATATCAAATAGGTATGGGGTAAGATCTAACTCGATAAGCACATAGACACGAGAATACACAAGACTTATCACATCATCGCGTCTAACCCTGATACGTTCTTATATACGTGTTGATATGTGATTTATACATCTTTTATGTTTATTAGGTTTAGTATTTTAAACCTAATTTCATGATGTTATTTGACTCATTAATCAAATAACCAAGTCTATGTTTAGCTTTAAAACTTATTTTCAAAACATGTTATGTTTTGTCGAATAACGACCTCGTAATCGCTTACGGTTGCTAGCTATAAAATAGTCTGACCTCCAAACAAAACCGACATTATTAAAGTTCAGAATGTCATCTTCAACTTTTGTTAAGGTTTCAGACTATGTAAAGCACCCGAAGGTCTCAGAAACTAGCCCGGAAGTTAATCTCTTGGGCTGTTCTAAAATGCAACTGTTACGCGCGATATAATGTTATGCTTTATATGAACACATTAGAGTCCAAAATAGCAGAAACTTAAACCTAAACATATTTAGACAACACCCTTAAGTTTTCATACCAACAAACGGAACTTGATTTGAAGCTGTATAACTTTAGCTATTGCCCTCGCAACAGGGTTGTTCTGCAGCGCAATATTAAGTAATTATGTCAAACTTTCATTCAATCCTAATCAATCCCAATTTTTTCTAATTCAGCTCTAGGTATCCATAGACAAAGCATAGATTCACATTTGAACCTCATCATCTCAATCTTAGCCTGGGCCGAAACCTTTCATCAATGTTTCATATAACCACTTCATCAATTTACAACATAGCTTCATGCTAACTTAAACAACCATTAAACCTGTGAACATGCTGAATACTCAATTCAATTTACCATCAAACTTATCATTCTTAAACATCAAAATTTCAGAAAATTCCTTACGCTTTTGAAGCTCCATGGCCGAAGCTTACAATCCTTCATTTCACCATCAACATCCCTTCTTTAATCTTAAATTCATCATACATGTTTCAAACAACCAAATCCCCAAATTAGAAATTAGAACCCTAGCTTTTCTATCTTTGATTACTCCATAATCAACCATCTAAGCCATAAATTGAAGCGCTTACCTCTATTTTCTTTCAGAATAGAGTGATTTTGCTTCAATTTCTAAGAGATTTGGTGAAACATGGTGATGGCTAGGAGAAATGGAGGTCACATCATGGAGAAGAGAAAAGGAGAGCTTTTCCTTCCTTTTTTGTTGCTTATGGGAAATGAAAGGAATGGGCTAATGGTTCCCTTAAAGATTAAGGCCCATGTCTTCCTTTAATTGGTCCAAAAGCCTACTTTAACTTAATTGTTAACCTAACGTGCTTATATTTCGAAACGACTTCAAAAATTGTTTTTCCGACTAATCCTTATTTATTATTAATAATAATAATTATCATTTTGAATTACTATTATTTCTCGACATACTTATTTATTTTTCTTAAAATTCTTATGTCGGTGTCAATTTCCGGCCTACTTGGTCCAAACTTATTTTATAATTTTGTGGTTATTACATTCACCCCACCTTATAATGAATTCGTCCTCAAATTCAAACCTTCGCGACTTTCCTAAACAAACTGATACGCATATCCTTAATGCATGCATACTTCTATCATCTGTGGTTATCTCATTGAAGCGAAGTTCGATTCCAACTTTCAACTTCTATCACCGGTGGTTGATTCACAAGAGAGAAGTCTAATCTCGACTTTCAACTCCTACTCATACCTTTCACTATCTGGTATGGACTATCATAACTCGGGCACAACTTGTCCCTCTTGTCCAAATTGGACTACGCATTCCTTAGGTGTTTCTCTTGTCTTTCTTAGGTGTTCATCCCATCTTACTGAGGTGCACCTTTTATCTTTTATTGTTTGCAACCTTGGATAAATGTCCTTGTTATCCCGTCCTTTAACTCATCTTATGATTATTGCAAGCATCTTTAAAGATGGTTAGCCTTATCATACGTTACTGTGTATGATGCTTATTCATATGCTGCTACATGATGTCCTTTGAAAGAGATATAACTAATCTCTTGGTGAACCCTTCTTGGTTCTCGCGTAACTGTTTCGTATCTGATCCTTGTGATGATAGGACAACAATTTGTTGTCGCGTTGGGATTTTTTTACTCCCGTCGTTTTGTAACTCCTTGCCTTAATAGGCTCGTATCCATCTACTTCTTAGTGTTGATACTTTACTATCCTTATTTGTCAATCTCTATCCGTCGTTCATCATTTCTTATCATAAGGGTCGTATTATCCTTGACCCTAACTTTGAACTTTTCTTTTCGAAAACTTTTGGCATTAATGTCACGACCCATTTTCATGAATCGTGACCGGCGCTAGGGTATGGGTATGGTCGTACCAAAACCCGTAGCAAGCCTTGCGGATAACAGATAAATACCATACACAACAATGTACCTGCATAAAACCACATGCTCGGGGGCAACCGAGACTCCAACCTAGTCTAGCAGTACATATAAACAACATATATTTAAAGTACGCTTAATCTCAAATAAACTCCAACATGGCAATATAATATAAATGCCATAAACACTGTAATCATGCCAAAAGCGATAAGGTAATAGTTGGACCAATCCAACAAACAATAGTCTAAAATATAAACGTATAAGACTAAGACATAAATACCAATCCTACTACTGCGGTCTAAGAGTTCAAAAATAGTTCGACTCATTTATTCTGAAATAAAATAAAGAACCTCCGAGAATGAAGAAACGGAGATCGACCAAACGCTCAAATCATAAACCTGGAAAATTTGGGAAAACAACGGGGTCAGATTTACTGAGTAGAGTTTATATAACCATTTACATTTATTAAGTTAAAAACCTTTAAAAACGTTTAATAAAACATTTTCATTATGGATTATCAATGAAACCCTAAACCACAATTCTAAATCCATTGTCGTGTCGGTGAGACGTATCTCAATAACCGATCCCCGACTATCACTTAATAAATAGTGAGCCCAGGAGACGTATCTTCCACCGGTGCCCTCACTAAGGTGAGACGTATCTCAAACCTACCTCAATACCATAATCATTACCGGTGCGCACGCAGTCCCGATGATGCCCATCGAGTAGCACGTTCCAAATCAAATCCACAATGCCGAAAACAGTTCGAAAGCTGTTTATACATATACATATATACAAAACATAATAGTTTCTTAATAAAGAGGTAAATAGAGATATAAACTCACTGCTTGCTATTCCACGTGAAACTTGACAAGCAATCTAACTCTGGTTCGCCTCTGAAGTACGAACAGTCGACGGGTCTAAATAAAATATTAAACTTATAATTAAAATCAGACCCTAACTCTAAAGAGTACTAGACACCACATAGGACTAGCACAACACAATACTAAGCCACATTTAATAGACACTTATATTAAATGCATTTCAAATATAACCCAAGTTATAGAGTACACATCATATAAACATATTAGAATAATTCGTAAAAATAATTTAAATTTACCCAAGTTAAAATCCATATCAGTGAGTCAGCCGAGCTATTTAAAACTACCAAGCTTCTTCCCACTTGTTATGCGACCACAGTCTAGCCCAAACCAAAACTTCATTAAATTATAAACCCGAGTTTATAAAGTAAAATATTTAATAAAAAGTCATCTATTTAAAAGTAGAATTCAATATCTTGCAAATTAAGTAACCTAAGTTACAACCCAAAACTTAACCATTTTAAGTTTATAAAAGTTCAGGGACTAAACTGTAATTTAGCCAAATTTGATATTCGAAGTCAAACTTAATTACCCAATTTCAATTTACTAAATTATCAATCAATTAGAAGTCCAAAAGATAAAACTTAACTTAAATAAGTTTTTAGAAACTTTTAGGTGCTAAATTGCAATTTAGCCAAATTGACATTTCAATTAAAATTTAAAATTAAATATAAAATATTTAACGTGTTCAAATTGTCTATTTAAAACCAAGGAGTTCAAGTTAATATTTAAAACAAGTTCAATAGGTAAAACTAACTTGAAGGATTCAATTGATTTAAATAAAACAACTTTAGTGACCCTTTTGGCCAAATAGCCATCTCCTTCCTTTATCATCACAACTTGAAACTCCTGCATATAACCATCCCCGCCAAAACCACTTACAGCAACCATTCGTGAAACTAAACCAATATTAACCTAGGTCCAAAATTCTCTAATTAATCATAAACAATCATCCTAAGTTCATCACCTAACTAACAAGATGTATTACTCAAGAACAAGTTACAGTGACCATGGAAAATCGCGGTGGCAACATCAACTATTAAACGGCGGTCTAAAACGATCACAAGTTTAAACCGATGATTAACTACTAATCCACAACGAGATACAACTAGTAAATTTGATAGCAATTCATTAAAAGATTCGGCAGTAACATGTATATGGAGCGGCGAAACGGAACGGCAATGAACGGCGAGATTCTTACGTACCGTACAAGATTCCGAAGCGATAGGATTCAAGAGGTCGAAGAATAATGAGGAACCGTCAAAAGAAAACTCAGATTAACGCTGAAACGAACGAGATAAAATCAAGAACGATAATTACGATATCGAAACGAATAATAAAAAGTTAAAGGATTGCTTACCGAATCTTGATCGAATGGAGTTAAAGAATGATGGTGAAGTTTCAAATTTGTTTAAGGGATTGAGGCTGATAAGTTTTGATTCAAAACGAGAGAAATTTTTAGGTTAAGAAAGGAAGAAACGTGATGCAGAACACGTTTATATAGGGGGAGGAATGAACAAAAACGATACTGCTATGCTTCAAATATAACAAATGGGCTTTGAAATTAACATGGCCATAATGAAAACTAAATGTGGCCTTTTTCACGTGTACCTGCATGTATCATATTCTTATTTTCTTTTTAAAAATTCAATAATACACTCTAAACACGAATCAGACCACGATCGAATCAACGAGCGATTAAATAAATTTAAATAAAAAATATAATAATAATTATAATAATAATAAATCACTTAAAGCTTGACGGATTGCAAAAGTTTATAATTAAAATAATAATAATAAAAAAAATATAATTTAAATGTTAATTGTTTAATTGTTTTGGCATGCTAAATGGTTAATTTACCCTAGGAACTACTGCGGAATTAGGATTCGAGTCTTGTCTTTGAAACGTCATCTTTTGTTTTCAAAAACTTTCTGCCTACTCCTATAGGAATGTCCTGAGTCAGTCGTGTGGATTTAATTGCTTATTGCTTATTATGTGGTTGTTTTCACTTGGGTGAATAAAATTTTTATCGTTGTTGATTTCTCGGGAAATCTTAATTGGTGCTTTTTCTATTTCATGCTCGGGTATGAAATTTGCTGTGTTATTTAAAATTGTTCTTGTTTCATTCTTAGGAATGAATACTCGTACTCGTGCTGCGGCTCAGCAAAATGCTGAGGCTGATGACGCGATCTCTATGGAGGTGGATCAGAATGAACCAGAGGTTCATGCTGGTAGAGGACTAGCAGGCAGAGGCCCAGCTGGTCGGGGTCGTGGTGGCCGAGGCCAAGCTGGCAGAGGTAGAGGCAGAGGCGTAGGACGCGGTGCTGCAGGGGGTGCTCAAGCACCAGGTGCGGCACAACCTGAGTTGGAGGACTTTGACTTCAGCACATTTTTGGCTGGAGTTGCTGCTTTACAACTCAACCAAGTTCAGCTGCAGGCGGGACAAGTCGCCATGCAGGATCAGTATGCAGTGTTGGGTCAGATTGTTCAGCAGCAGCAACCACAGGCTGGTGGTGCAGCAGTTGGTGGTGTCGGAACCACTGACAGAGATTTGGTTTTGGCTTACATGAGGTTGAAGCCAACAGAGTTTGACGGTTCTGGAGACGCACTGAACTTTCTCGAGGAGGTTGAGCAGAATGCTCGGCGACTACAGGCTACTGAGCGTCAGACCGTCGTTCTAGTCGAGATGTCAATGAAGGGTTCAGCTGGGGACTGGTTTCGTAGCTCTGTTCATGCTGACATGGCTACCATCTCTTGGGCTCAGTTTGTGGCGAGATTCAGAGCTTTCTTCTTGCCGTTTTCAGTGACAGAGGGTCACAGAGACAGGTTGCTTACGCTGACTAGGGATGATAGGTCAGTATCCGAGTATACGACAGAGTTCGTGAGGTTGGGTCGGTTCGCGCCGGACTTGCAGACAGATCAGGAAAGGGTGAACAACAGATACGTAAAAGGCTTAGGGCGCGATTTTGTGAGTTTGCTGACCGAGACACGCAGAGATTTTACAGACGTAGTAGACAGTGCTCGGCGTATGGAGAGCTCGTTACTGCCGTTTGGGGATATTTCTGGTCCTTCTCAGACCAAGAAGTCTTCTGGCCCTGGACAGCAGAGTGGTGGTGGTAGCTACCAATCGGCACCTTCTCAGTACAAGAACAAGAAGAGGGGTGTCAAGAAGAGTTATCAGCCGTACACCTACAGTTCAGGCAACAGCGGTAGCAGCCGCAGTTTTGGGCGCGGTAACAGCGGAGGTGCTAGTTTTCCTTTCTGCCAGAACTGCAGACGTCGACATCCAGGCGAGTGTCGTTTAGCACCAGGGGGTTGTTTTACTTGTGGCCAGCCGGGTCACTTCGCAAGAGAGTGTCAGGCATCTGGGCAGCAGATGTCTGCAGCTAGCGTTGCTCAGCCATCCTATCAGAGTCAGAGACCAGCGTTCTCTACACCAGCAGGGTTTTCTCAACCTGCTACTTCTTTTGGTGGCCAGCGGGGCCGAGGTTCTGGAGGGCGTGGTTTTGGAGGCCGTGGCAACGGCGGTAGAGGTTCTAGCAGCTATGGTACCGGGCAGAGCTCTCAGCAGCAGAGTCAGGGTCAGGCTAGAGTTTTCGCCTTGACTCCTCAGGATGCTCATGCATCTAACGCAGTGGTGCAAGGTACTCTTCAGATTTCTTTCGTAGATGCTCTTGTTTTATTTGATGCGGGTGCAACCCACTCTTTTGTGTCTACGTGTTTTGCTGCTAAGTTGGGTGTAACACCAACAAGTCTGTGTGAACCTTTATCTGTTTCTACTCCCTTGTCTGACTGTGTGGTTGTGGACGTTATGTATCCATCGTGTTCCGTGGTGATCCATGGAAGAGATTTACGTGCTGACTTAGTTGTTTTGGATGTACTTTCATTTGACGTGATTTTGGGGATGGATTGGCTGGCGCGCCATTATGCTTCGATCGACTGTCGAGGGAAGTCGGTTGAGTTTCGGATTCCAGGTGATCTACCCTTTTCTTTTCAAGGGGAAAAGGCGGAGACACCGAAGAATCTGATTTTTGCGATCAAGGCAAAGCGGATGATGAGTAAGGGTTGTCAAGCTTTCTTAGCTGTGGTTCGAGACATGGATGCTGAGGTGGGCAGTATGAACACTGTCCCTACAGTGAATGAGTTCACTGATGTTTTTCCAGAGGAGTTGCCTGGATTACCACCTGATCGGGATATCGAATTCTGCATTGACGTTGTTCCTGGAACTGGTCCTATTTCGATACCGCCGTATCGGATGGCTCCTGCTGAGCTGAAGGAGTTGAAGGAGGAGTTACAAGAATTGTTGGACAGTGGCTTCATCAGACCGAGTACTTCTCCGTGGGGTGCTCCAGTTCTGTTTGTTAAGAAGAAGTATGGTTCCTTTCGACTTTGTATCGACTACAGACAGTTGAATAAGGCTACCATCAAGAACAGATATCCTCTTCCTCGCATCGACGACTTGTTTGATCAGTTGCAGGGTGCGAAGTGCTTTTCCAAGATTGACTTGAGATCCGGGTATCATCAACTTCGGATTCGGGACGTCGATGTGCCTAAAACTGCTTTCAGAACGCGTTATGGGCATTTCGAGTTTCTAGTCATGTCGTTTGGGTTGACTAACGCACCAGCAGCATTTATGGACATGATGAATCGGGTCTTCAAGCCGTTTTTAGATCAATTTGTTATCGTCTTCATTGATGACATCCTGATTTATTCTCGGAATGAGGAGGAGCATGCTTATCACTTGAGAACTATACTACAGACCTTGCGAGAGCATCAGTTGTATGCTAAGTTCTCAAAGTGCGAGTTTTAGCTGGAACAGGTTACCTTCTTAGGACACGTGGTGTCGAAGGATGGGATCAAGGTTGATCCTAAGAAGATTGAGGCGGTTATGGATTGGCAGAGGCCGAGGTCAGTTACCGAGATTAGGAGTTTTCTTGGGTTAGCTGGCTATTACCGTCGGTTCGTGCAGGATTTCTCTCGGATATCTGCACCTTTGACTAAGCTGACACAGAAGGGTGTTAAGTTTGAGTGGACCGATAAGTGTGAGGCAAGTTTCGAGAAACTGAAGGAGATTTTGACTACAGCTCCTATTTTGGCGTTGCCTTCTGGCATAGAGGGTTTTACTGTGTACTGCGATGCTTCTCGGATTGGCTTGGGTTGCGTGTTGATGCAACATGGCCAGGTGATCGCCTATGCTTCTCGTCAGCTGAAGAAGCATGAGGTGAATTACCCTACACATGACCTGGAGTTAGCTGCTGTAGTTTTTGCTCTAAAGATCTGGAGGCACTACTTGTACGGTGCGACTTGCGAGATCTTCACTGATCACAAGAGTCTGAAGTACATCTTTGATCAGCGAGAGCTGAATCTGAGAAAGAGGAGGTGGCTAGAGTTACTGAAAGACTACGACTGTACTATTCAGTACCATCCTGGTAAGGCTAATGTGGTAGCCGATGCGTTGAGTCGCAAGTCTTCGGGCAGTTTGGCCCATATTTCTGAGGTTGGACGTAGACCCATGGTTAGAGAGTGGCATGGTTTGATAGCTTCGGACTACGGTTTTCAGGTCTCTCAGAACGGGAGTTTGTTGGCACATCTGGAAGTACAGCCGGTTTTGATTGATAGGATTAAGGTTTTACAAGCTGAGGATCCACAATTGAAACGGATTATGGATGAGATCCATCTGGATGGTAATTCCGAGTTTGTTTTTGTTGACGGAGTTCTCAGGTTTGATTCTAGACTGTGCATTCCGGATTCAGATGGTTTGAGAGACCAGATTCTGGAGGAAGCTCACAAGTCTGCTTACAGTGTTCATCCGGGATCTACCAAGATGTATCATGACCTCAAGGGTACGTATTGGTGGAGCGGAATGAAGAAAGATGTTGCAGAGTACGTTTCCAAGTGTTTGACTTGCCAGCAGGTGAAGCTGGAACATCAAAGACCTTTTGGCTATCTGCAGCCACTACCTATTCCAGAGTGGAAGTGGGAGCGGATTTCCATGGACTTTGTTGTTGGTTTACCACGTACTCGACAGGGGTACGATTCCATCTGGGTGATAGTTGACCGTATGACTAAGTCAGCTCATTTCCTTCCGATCAAGGTTTCGTATCCTGCTTCGAAGTTGGCTCAGTTGTACATCGACAGGATTGTCAGTTTGCATGGTGTACCGGTTTCGATTGTTTCTGACAGAGGGTCGGTCTTCACTTCGAGGTTCTGGAAAGCGTTACAGGAGTCCTTGGGTTCTCGATTGGACTTCAGTACAGCTTTTCATCCTCAGACTGACGGTCAGTCTGAGAGGACTATTCAGACGTTGGAGGATATGCTCAGGATGTGCATTCTTGATTTTCAGGGTAGCTGGGATACTCATTTGCCGTTGATTGAGTTTTCCTACAACAACAGTTACCATGCGAGCATTGAGATGGCACCTTATGAGGCTCTGTACGGACGCAAATGTCGATCTCCTATCTGCTGGGAAGAGGTCGGCGAGCGGAAGTTGTCTGGTGCTGAGATTATTCAGATTACCTCAGAGAAGGTACCGTTGATAAAGCGGAGGTTGGAGACAGCTTTTAGTCGGCATAAGAGTTATGTTGATCCGAAGAGGAAAGACATCGAGTTTCAGGTGGGAGACTTTGTGTTTCTTCGGGTTTCGCCTATGAAAGGCGTGGTTCGTTTTGGTGTCAAGGGAAAGTTGGCTCCGAGGTACATTGGTCCCTATGAGATTTCAAAGAGGATTGGAGCTGTGGCTTATCGTCTGGTTCTACCGCCAGACATGTCGTTAGTACATCCTGTTTTTCATGTTTCTATGCTGAGGAAGTGCATCTCAGATCCTTTACATGTGATTGTGCCTCAGAGCGTTGAGATTGACCAGGAGCTGTCCTATGAGGAACAGCCAATTGAGGTTGTTGATACGCAAGTGCGTAAGTTGCGGAACAAGGAGATTCCGATGGTCAAGGTTCTGTGGCGTAATCATTCTGTAGAGGAGTGCACTTGGGAAACGGAGTGTGATATGCAGAAACGTTACCCTTTCCTCTTTCCTTGAGGTACGTGTATCGTTGTTTATGTGTTTTAGTTGATTATTTCTGTACTACGTTTGTTGTTATGTTATTTGTTTATGTGTTTAAATTCGAGGGCGAATTTTTAATAAGTTGGGGAGAATGTAATATCCCGTATTTTTAAATTATATTTTTTTTATTATTATTATTTTAATTATAAACTTTTGCAATCCGTCAAGCTTTAAGTGATTTATTATTATTATAATTATTATTATATTTTTTATTTAAATTTATTTAATCGCTCGTTGATTCGATCGTGGTCTGATTCGTGTTTATAGTGTATTATTGAATTTTTAAAAAGAAAATAAGAATATGATACATGCAGGTACACGTGAAAAACGCCACATTTAGTTTTCATTATGGCCATGTTAATTTCAAAGCCCATTTGTTATATTTGAAGCATAGCAGTATCGTTTTTGTTCATTCCTCCCCCTATATAAACGTGTTCTACATCACGTTTCTTCCTTTCTTAACCTAAAAATTTCTCTCGTTTTGAATCAAAACTTATCAGCCTCAATCCCTTAAACAAATCTGAAACTTCACCATCATTCTTTAACTCCATTCGATCAAGATTCGGTAAGCAATCCTTTAACTTTTTATTATTCGTTTCGATATCGTAATTATCGTTCTTGATTTTATCTCGTTCGTTTCAGCGTTAATCTGAGTTTTCTTTTGACGGTTCCTCATTATTCTTCGACCTCTTGAATCCTATCGCTTCGGAATCTTGTACGGTACGTAAGAATCTCGCCGTTCATTGCCGTTCCGTTTCGCCGCTCCATATACATGTTACTGCCGAATCTTTTAATGAATTGCTATCAAATTTACTAGTTGTATCTCGTTGTGGATTAGTAGTTAATCATCGGTTTAAACTTGTGATCGTTTTAGACCGCCGTTTAATAGTTGATGTTGCCACCGCGATTTTCCATGGTCACTGTAACTTGTTCTTGAGTAATACATCTTGTTAGTTAGGTGATGAACTTAGGATGATTGTTTATGATTAATTAGAGAATTTTGGACCTAAGTTAATATTGGTTTAGTTTCACGAATGGTTGCTGTAAGTGGTTTTGGCGGGGATGGTTATATGCAGGAGTTTCAAGTTGTGATGATAAAGGAAGGAGATGGCTATTTGGCCAAAAGGGTCACTAAAGTTGTTTTATTTAAATCAATTGAATCCTTCAAGTTAGTTTTACCTATTGAACTTGTTTTAAATATTAACTTGAACTCCTTGGTTTTAAATAGACAATTTGAACACGTTAAATATTTTATATTTAATTTTAAATTTTAATTGAAATGTCAATTTGGCTAAATTGCAATTTAGCACCTAAAAGTTTCTAAAAACTTATTTAAGTTAAGTTTTATCTTTTGGACTTCTAATTGATTGATAATTTAGTAAATTGAAATTGGGTAATTAAGTTTGACTTCGAATATCAAATTTGGCTAAATTACAGTTTAGTCCCTGAACTTTTATAAACTTAAAATGGTTAAGTTTTGGGTTGTAACTTAGGTTACTTAATTTGCAAGATATTGAATTCTACTCGGGTTTATAATTTAATGAAGTTTTGGTTTGGGCTAGACTGTGGTCGCATAACAAGTGGGAAGAAGCTTGGTAGTTTTAAATAGCTCGGCTGACTCACTGATATGGATTTTAACTTGGGTAAATTTAAATTATTTTTACGAATTATTCTAATATGTTTATATGATGTGTACTCTATAACTTGGGTTATATTTGAAATGCATTTAATATAAGTGTCTATTAAATGTGGCTTAGTATTGTGTTGTGCTAGTCCTATGTGGTGTCTAGTACTCTTTAGAGTTAGGGTCTGATTTTAATTATAAGTTTAATATTTTATTTAGACCCGTCGACTGTTCGTACTTCAGAGGCGAACCAGAGTTAGATTGCTTGTCAAGTTTCACGTGGAATAGCAAGCAGTGAGTTTATATCTCTATTTACCTCTTTATTAAGAAACTATTATGTTTTGTATATATGTATATGTATAAACAGCTTTCGAACTGTTTTCGGCATTGTGGATTTGATTTGGAACGTGCTACTCGATGGGCATCATCGGGACTGCGTGCGCACCGGTAATGATTATGGTATTGAGGTAGGTTTGAGATACGTCTCACCTTAGTGAGGGCACCGGTGGAAGATACGTCTCCTGGGCTCACTATTTATTAAGTGATAGTCGGGGATCGGTTATTGAGATACGTCTCACCGACACGACAATGGATTTAGAATTGTGGTTTAGGGTTTCATTGATAATCCATAATGAAAATGTTTTATTAAACGTTTTTAAAGGTTTTTAACTTAATAAATGTAAATGGTTATATAAACTCTACTCAGTAAATCTGACCCCGTTGTTTTCCCAAATTTTCCAGGTTTATGATTTGAGCGTTTGGTCGATCTCCGTTTCTTCATTCTCGGAGGTTCTTTATTTTATTTCAGAATAAATGAGTCGAACTATTTTTGAACTCTTAGACCGCAGTAGTAGGATTGGTATTTATGTCTTAGTCTTATACGTTTATATTTTAGACTATTGTTTGTTGGATTGGTCCAACTATTACCTTATCGCTTTTGGCATGATTACAGTGTTTATGGCATTTATATTATATTGCCATGTTGGAGTTTATTTGAGATTAAGCGTACTTTAAATATATGTTGTTTATATGTACTGCTAGACTAGGTTGGAGTCTCGGTTGCCCCCGAGCATGTGGTTTTATGCAGGTACATTGTTGTGTATGGTATTTATCTGTTATCCGCAAGGCTTGCTACGGGTTTTGGTACGACCATACCCATACCCTAGCGCCGGTCACGATTCATGAAAATGGGTCGTGACAATTAATCAAAACTATATTTGATTAATTAAACCAATCCAAATCTCTTATTCAAAAAGCATTTGTTCACTATACAAAACTAGTATTTGTACAGTTCACAATGTCATTTACAACTCTTATTTGTACTTCTGGTTGAGATCAAAACCCGAAAGCATCAAAAATCTGCTCGGAAATTGCATCATGGGGCTATCGTTGATCGCTTACATAAGCTGTTATTTGAGCCTATGGACTAAGCATCCAATTAGTTTTTATCTGAATTACTTTCCATACTCGTACACCTCAGTCTCTTGTCTACATCTTCCGTTTAGGGTCGAACCACTTTTGACTTCTTCTTAGTTTCCAGAACCGCTCTCTTAGCAGTTGCCAACTATACTTATTACAATTGGTTGGCATGTATGCTTAGTTTATTACTTACGATGAACTATTATTCCATAATAGTCCCATCAGTATCCACTTCTATTTTCTTTCGGAGTTCATCATGAAGTATTCCCCTATATAATCCTATCAATCCTCTTTTGATTGATTCTTGAAATCTCAACTTCAATCCTATCTTTCATTCGTTAGGTTGTGCCATTTCTTGGTGAATCTCTATCCCATTCCTGCATCTTATGGACCTTTGAGTTTATCAAAGTCCGACGTCATCTTTCATGACGTCCTTTGCTTTCCTTGTACTCTATCATATACGTGATTACCTTTTTCCTCCTTCGCTTCCACTGCGATACCCTGATCACTTATCTATTAACTGTTGTCTTTACATTTAAACTTATAAGGCCTTACATCTAATTACCTTACCCATGTCTTATAGTAGTTAGGAATGTCTTTTCCTCTACTAATTGGTCACACACTTCATGATGAAGTGGAATGCTTACTTAGCATTACTTTATATGTGTTGCATCCTTGTTCATGATACACTTCCACTCTCGATCCCTTTAACTTTGACCGTCTATATCATACCGGTAGTATTCGTTACATGTGTTTAACGTAACCCTTATCCTCGTCCTGTTACGTTTCTCAATCATCCCTTATCTCTTATTCCAATATCTCCAACCTTATCCTTATCTTAAGGTCGATGGTTGTTCTTCTCGAACTTACCGGTATATTGCACTCTCAGTTAGGTGCACATCTATGTATCCTTATCCTTACTAACATCTTCTCAATTAGTGGGTTGGTCTTATTCTTGTGCCAACTCTATCTTTCTTATTTCTAGGTGTTCATGACTACATAGAAGTTCCCCTCTCTTATCTTGTTGTTACTTCCCAAGTAACGCTTTTACTTTCTTTCCTCGATTACCTTTATCGAGTGTTATTCCATATACATAGGTCATCTAGACCTTTTCTATATCGATTATCCTAATCGATCTCTTTGTATTCTTTACTCATCTTTGGTTCTTATATTTTCTTGTACTTGAGTGCCTTAGTGTAGGCATCTCGTTCCAAGTACTTTACCTCTTATAGGTTTCCTTCAATGCCCTTTTATTCCTACTCTTTCTTATACTTGAATGCCCTTCTATGGGTGTCTCACTTCAAGTTCTAATCCTTATCTTAATCATTCCGACAACACTCTTTTGTTGTAACTCAACTCCTTTGTTGAGTCTTTCCTTTCTATTTCACCTCATCCTTTGTGGTTTATCAGGCTTACTAGCCCCATTAATTTTTTATACGTTCGCTTTTTCTAAGCGTTATCAATCATTATGTCCTTATTAGGACTTACTTATTCGCATTTCATGAGATTACATCATCGTGATGGCTATCCACATCGATCATACACCTTTGTGTTGATGGTTTTGATCATGTACAACTATCAGTATCTTTGATCATCGCTGCACCTCTTACTCTCGAGGTATCTTACTCATCTTATAGGATTGTTACCTTCATAGGTTTTTACCTAGGAGGTATGGTAGTTATGTTTACTATGAATCTATCTCTATACGATCTTTTCATTTATTCTTGCTCTTTTTTATGATTTCATTGTTGATGTCACAAGAATTTCCATCTGGTTTTCTTATGTTTCAAATCATTCTTACTTTTCCCTAGGACTTACAAATACTTTTCTTTCCAATAAAATACAATTTCAAAATTTTAGTATAATTGCGCATCGGAATGATGACACCTCCCATCACTAAAGAGTTGTTATTTCAAATCCCATTTATTGCTCGTATCAACAATTGTATGAGACATGGTTTTAAAATCAATATGCCTATACATATAAGCTGATACTGCAATGTATTTTATAAATTATGCGTTCCATGTTTCCTATGACACTCTATATGCTGCATCTGCGCACAATTATATTTTCAAAAGAACCCTCTTTTAAAAATACCATAAATTAACTCAGACCGGAACCTTTGTGACTTTTTAGCCTTTCTTTATTATTGTTCTTTATCATTTTATCATATACTAATATTAATAAGCTATGTTAATTGTATAGCTTAGGTTATTCGGGCATATTGGACATTTTGTAGAGCATGTCGAACTAATTCAATGTGTGTTCAATGTATGTTCTCTAGGTTTTGATTCCACCCTAGAGGATACCTTACATTGTGCACCTACGTTCTCAGTTTTCCTAGTGCATCCTCTATGTTATAGCGATCTATTGTTCATACGAGGCGTCTATACTGTAATGGTTTGCCTTATCGGTCAAACCATAGCTACCGTAAACAATGTATTAACATAAGGCATATACATCATACCTGGAGACGCTCGACTAGATTCGCCCCATTCTCGGATCACTATTCTGGATTGACGACCTTTGACTCGCCTCGGGCTACCCCGGGTTGCTGCATCAGGATTGAACCGTGTGCTTGGTTCAAGATTGCCCAATTGGTCTCTGCACTTCTTTCCATTATTATGTTGGATATCTCTTCGGTCGTTCGAAGAGATTCCATGGCATGGGCTTCCACTGAAAAGAAGCCTCTAGCAAACGGCTTAAATATCCCTTGATTTGCTCAAAACATTCCTTCGCCCTTATACTATTCAATGAATCTTCAAGTGATTCATTGTAATGACTACCCTTATCGGGTATCAAAGGTCCTTTTTGAACTTCCAAGAAATCCATCTTGGGGTACTGGAGGTACTTCCCCTTGAACTACCACCACATGTGGTTGAGCCTTATCTTGCCCAAACATGCTTAAACTGACACGACTTGTTGTGAGAGTTCATTCTCACAAATCCTTCTTTCTATGCATATTCATATGCATACTTTATCGTAAATGGAGTATGTGTTCTCATCTTAGACATGCATTCCATGAAAAACAATGTTCACTCATGCATATATTATTGATATTAAAACATGTGTCTTCATTGTTCGCGCGTATACCTCAACGAACAAACATTATTCACAACAATCACCCATATACGCATAACAGACTCGCATCCTATTCCGGAGAGCTAAGAGTTTTGACAAACAAGAGAAGACTGATCAGAGACATGACTCGAGTCCTATTGCTGCAGTAGTTCCTAGCTTAACCTAGTGACAACATCAAATCTAGGTTCAAACAAACATCAATCATATACGAGCAATGGCTACGAATCTAAAAATTGCTCTGATACCAACTTTGTCACAACCCAAAATCTCGAGCGAGACCGGCGCTAAGGAATAGGAATGGTAGTTCCAAAACCTGTAGCAAGCCTTAAAAGCACATAATTTGTTTTTCGCGAAATCAACACATATAATCATATACTCTTTCATAAAAACCGTTTTCGTAAAAGCTTACAAAGCTTGACGTATACCAACGTCTGTTCAAAACCTGAAAACGTTTCATTGGAACTTGGGTCTTAACCATTCGATGTCCCACATCCTAGCACAGCCTATTCCAGAACAAAGCAAACGGTTTAAAAGCGGAATTCAAAACATGCATATACATATCAGAGCATGCACCAACCGTCTAACAATTGCACATACAAACTAGGACTTGACCCTACTGCATACTGATCCTGCACATACTTCAAACTTTTAGAACAAGAATAGAAGTCCGGCTTGCCAAAACAAGACACCTGCACCAAACACTGTTGGGGGGGTCAGTCGAAACTGAGTGAGTTCATTTGGTTTACAAATGCGTATTCATAAAACATTCAAATCAATGTGAAACCATTCAATTAAATGCATCCATGTATGAGCATTCCAGATGAAACCCTAGTCTTAATCTTGAAACGTACTTCTTATATAGCGTATACTTATCATCCGTGTCTCAGATCACATTATCCAAATGGTACAAGTCCCGGGATAGTTCAACCGAGTTAAATATGCCTGGTACAAGTCCCGACCTAGCTTGACCGACTTAAATGTACCTATCTCTTATTCATAAGTTGTGAGTCTCGAGATAGTTCACCGAGTTTACCACTAGACTAGGTCACGATATAGTTCCACCGAGTTCTTCCTACGGTCTATCATACTCGAATCCTTCTTTTCGAGCACCATGCAGAACGGCTCATATCATTATTTCCACATTTCAAACAACTATTGACATCTAGACTGTAACAACTCTGGTGATCACACGGCCTATTGACACCCAATAGGTAGTTTGTTTCATCGGGTCTATACTGGTTTCAAAGCTATGATGTATGCATTCCAAAGTTAATCGGGTCGTTAGGTCCTAGACTATGTCTAGCACCCGAAGGTCTAGGAAACTAGCCCAGAAGTTAATCCCTTGGGCTGTCCTAAAATGCAGAACTTTTACGTGCGACATAATGTTCTGCTTTATATGAACACTTTAGAGTCTAAACTAGCAGAAACATAAACCTAAACATTTTTAGACAACACCCTTAAGTTTCTGTATCAACGAAAGGAACTTAATTCAGAACTACATAGCTCGAGATATTGCCCTCGCAACAGAGTTGTTATGCAGCTTAATATTCTGCAATTATGTCAAACTTTCATTAAATCCTAATCAATCCCAATTCTTTCTAATTCAGCTCTAGGTATCCATAGACAAAGCATAGATTCACATTTGAACCTCATCCTCTTAATCTTATCCTAGGCCGAAACCTTTCATCCATGCTTCATATCAACACTTCCTCAATTTACAACATAGCTTCATGCTAACTCAAACAATCATTAAACCTATGAACATGCCGAATACTCAATCCAATTTACCATCAATCTTATCATTCTTAAACATAAAAATTTCAGAAAATTCCTTACCCTTATGAAGCTCCATGGCCGAAGGTTACAAGCCTTCTTTTCACCATCAACATCCTTTCTTTAAGCTTAATTTCATCATACATGTTTAAAACAACCAAATCCCCAAATTAGAGTTTAGAACCCTAGCTTTTCTATCTTTGATTACTCCATAATCAACCATCTAAATCATAAATTGAAGTGCTTACCTCTATTACCTTTGAGAATAGAGTGATTTTGCTTCAATTTCTAAGAGATTTGTTTAAGCATGGTGATGGCTAGGAGAAATGGAGGTCACGACATGGAGAAGAGAAAAGGAGCGCTTTTCCTTTCTATTTAATTTGGTTGCTTAAGGGAAATGAAAGGAATGGGCTAATGGTTCCCTTAAAAGTTAAGGCCCACGTCTTCCTTTAATGGGTCAAAAGCCTACTTTAACTTAATTGTTAACCCAACGTGCTTATATTTCGTAACGACTTAGGAAATTCTTTTTCCGACTAATTCTTATTTATTATTAATAATAAAAATAATTCCCATTTTGAATTATTATTATTTCCCTGCATACTTATTTATTTTTCTTAAAATTTTTAAGTCGGTGTCCATTTCTGACCTACTTGGTCAAAATTACGAAACTTTAGGACTCGTGGCACAATTTTCTTATTTTAGAATTTTGGGGTTATTACATTATAATGATCTAGGCATACCCATACTTCGCTTTCTGGATAACTTTAGGTTATCTATAGCGGTATCTTTGCTTACTCCTCATATGATCTTATCATTAGGTTTTACTCTACTCTTTTTATTGCAACAACTGCAAGTTGCACGTTATCTTTAACAATCACAAAAACTTGGTACTGTCTCTCTTTTTATATCATGTTCATTTAACAATTATTGACTCTTCTCTTATCTATATAAACCATTATCACCTTTTCACATACTATGCAATATCCCCTTTCCGCTTCCTTTTATCATTATTCTATTCTATATCTCCTTTCAACATGTTGTTTGACAACAGGCCGCTCTTTTCATTCCAATCCTGTTGCAAACGTTATTATTGAGAGAAAATTTCATCCTACTCTTCTCAATCCCTTGGATACTCTTATCTTATTACAAATCTACTATCTCCATCTTTATATTCTTCCGATATCTTGATCATCAACATTAATCTTGTACTTTCATGAACCTCTCTCTCAATTTTTATTCGCCAAACGGTCGAATAAAATTGAATTCTTCTCATTTGGTTATCTTTACCCTTCGTATCCTTATTTCATTACTTGTTTCCATTATGCGTCACACACCTCTTTCCAACATGAATATACTTTGGCTAGCCTTCTCGTAACCCCTAGCCTAAATATAAACTTTCATCTTCTTTCGTTACTTCTTCGGCTTATGCGTTCCTTTTACTTCTCATCATTCGTTCATGTACACATTGCCATCGATATCCCATTTTTCACTTCATCGATCCCATACATAATGCCATCAATATCTTATTTTTACCTCATCAATTTCATAAGCACCTCGTTAATAACATGGCTTAATTCCTTTATTGGGGTTCCTTTTACGATTCTTAATCTTACATATCAAAGACCTTTTATTACTGGTCACAGAGTCTTACATCCGAGCTTACTTACAAAAAAAATACGATTTCAAAACACCTTTTTGGCCGGCTTTTCAAATCTTTCTTTCGAAGGCGAACACAATCATAATCATATTTTTGAAAACTTTAGTACAACTATCGCTGAGAGTGATGACGTCTCTCATCACTAAAGAGTTGCTCTTTTAAATCACGTTCTTGCTATAGTACTTGCATAATAATGATGCATGATTTACATTTTGGAAAAAAATGCACTTTATATAAAAAATATATGCTTATGCTAGTACATTACTAACATGATCAATGTGAAATACGATATGCGAGGTCTGAGCTCAATTGTACTTTTCAAAATCAAGATTTTCATATCTTTGCAAAACCGTAAGTTTTTCCAGATTACAAACTCTGCGACAATAATGGCTTTTCTTTATTAATATTTGAAGTTTATTATGATATCGATATTTGTAACTACATATTCGCCAACACTTATCTAAGTGTATTGCAGCTAGTGCTATTCTTCGGTAACATTCTTAATTAAGCATTTCGTTATATGCTTTCTAATAGTTATCCATCTTCATGATCCATTTTCCTCGATCATAACTTATATCGCATAGCCCTTAGGCATACATATCGATCCTTCATAACGATCTTTCTTCGATATCATTTAACACCGTTCATGATACACAAGGACGTAATATCAGGAATTACGTTTCGTGACGTATTTTATGTGTTTTTGGTTCAATTACTATTCTAGTAACTTATGCATAGGCCTTACTCTATTAAGCACGGGTTTTCCAAAAATCTATTTCTATAGGCACTAGCCAAACGATATACTATTCTATAAATGCATGCATTCACGATCAAAGTTTTAACTACGATCAATCACATATCAAAACAAAGAAATATAAACATATAAGCACATAAACACACCAATCACATCATACCTAGGGGTGCTTGGTGTGAAACACTAAGCTCCTTGGTCACTAAACCTGAGCCTCATCTAATAACTCGTCTAGCATTACCCCCACCCCTAGCTACAAACGCAGGGTTATGCCAAATATTGCTAGCATGGTTCCTAAACACTAGGTAATCTTCACGTCTGAAGAAAAAGGGTCGAATAGGGTCATCGTTCCACTCATGCTCGATGGCTATCTGTCGGGCCCTAGCTAACGACGATCCATAATGCTCAGAGGCATCGTCAAACAGCTCAACAAACTCGGTCATGAACCCCTAATGTACCTAAGGTTCACCTCATCATTATACCTATTTTGCTCAGGAATTTCCTTAACCATACGCAGAAACTCTATAGTATATGCTCTAACAGAAAGCATGACTCTAGAATAGGAACGTATCTCTGCCCTGATACTGTTTAGGCTAGCCTCTGCCTGACCCTCCCTCACTGCTGCATCCTGTCTCAAACTACGGTACCTTTGTACCTCATCCCAGAACTATTCACCTCTAAACTCTTCGATATCAGATTCCTTTGATGGGTCCTCCTCTGATGATTCTTCCTCTCGCTGACTCCCTTTCACGTTCCTCACTGTAATCTATCTCAGGTGAATGAGACCTACCCCGAGCCACAAAGGACCTGTCACTATCTGACATAAAACTGTTCAGGTGGATCTCAGGTGATCCTCTATTATCATTGCGAAACCCATTCTGATGAATCTTTGACGGTCCGCCAATTTCTAGACGAAATCCATTTTCTTAAATAGGAGGTGCTTCCTCCTATTCCGATACAGCATGTGGATGAGCTCCGTTTTGCCCAGACATGCTGAAATAAAAATAATCTTAAGTGTGAGATACAGTCTAAACCCTTTTTCCACAATAACTGATAACTTAACTTATGATATGCACAATATACTTAATGCTCAATTCACTATCTATGCATATCACAAACACTTAACCACTTAAGCAAATCTCACACTTGCACGTTCTATATAACAATAGGTAACTTACAAAATAAATCAAATTAAAGCTAATAAGGTTCGACTCTATAAGCTGCAGTAGTCCCTAGGTACTCGATCACAGACTAGCAGTGGTAACTGCACTAATTGCACTTAAATCATATACTAGCAGTGGTAACTGGACCAACTGCTCTGATACCAACTGTGTCACGACCCGATTTTCGAATCACGACCGGTGCTAGGGAATTGGATTGGTAGCTCTGAAACCCGTAGCAAGTCTAAAACAACAAAAACGTTTTGCAAACAAACAATCACATAATGACAATACAGATAGAAGCAAATACATAAACATATGTACACTAGATGGTCGATACAAAACATATGGGCATATTACTTCTGTAGCACGTACGTACTAGCCCAACGATACTATATACATACTAGTGTATCAGGTCACATCACGGACAACTAACACCATGGAACAAAATAACAATCGACGTAGATTATAAAAAGATATACACATACAACAGCAAGTATAAACAACGATCACAGTTCAGTGCTGTCACAGGTTACGACTCTATCAAAAGGCGACTACTACTGCAGCTCTACGGAAGTCAGGAACTGTACATGCAACTGCCGACTTCTGGACCTAAAAAGGTGGACTCTAGCCAAGTCCAGACTCTAAGCACCTGAAAATGTTAAGCAACAACGGGTTCAAACTATGCTGGGTGAGATTACATAATACTTACGGTATAATGAAAATAACATCGCATTTAATCAAAACAATTTCACAAATATATAATATAAGTAAAGTATTTGATCCGACGGAAACCCTAATTTTACAAATGATCCTGAACTAGGTATTTCCTAGTGGTAACGAGCGATAGTGATTTCTCAATTCCTTTTGGTAAGGTCCCAAGATAGTTTGATCGAGTTTAACCTATACCAAGTGGTACAGCCCCGGATAGTTCGACCAAGTTATACTAATACCATTACTTATAACCAAACAATCGAGGTGTGAGTCAAGAGACAGTTCGAACGAGGTTAACTCACTAGTCACAGGTCCCGAAATAGTTTCACCGCGTTCAACCTTGTGTCTAACAAAAAGGATTTAGCCTATTTCTATTTGATAAGACTTACGCGACACTGGTGATCACACAGCCTATTGACACCCAATAGGTAGCTTGTTCGCTCGGATCGCACACCGGTTTCTCATACTTAGAAATAATCAACAAAACGATATACTATACAATCAAATCATATAATATGCGATGCAATTGATAATAGTATTTATAATATATCACATAACTTTTATGAATAATACAAGAAAGTAAAAATATAACTCACATGGACCGCTATCCAATCAACTATACTATCGATGTGGTAACAAAACCCCGCTAATCCAAACACGTCGATCTCGTAGATCGTCGATATGTCTGTTATATCTTCAAATCAAATACACGTTTAATATATGAACGTAAACCTTGCACACCTAAAACGCTAAGTCACAAAATTAGTTTGATTCAATCTTGTTCTTACCATGGTTCTTGAATTCGTTAATTCTTAATCACCTTCTTATACTTAGTTAATACCCTTCGTCGTATTCGACTTATCGATTATACTTTGCTTGCCGTATTCATTCCATAACCCTAGCTTATAACGTTAAGTTGAATAATCACATTTTACGTTTTCGGAGTCTACAGAATCCCATTAAGTTAGGGAACATCGTGTCGGGCCTCGGCACGACAAATTTGGGTCTACGGTGGCTAGGTACATTATGCCTAGCTCTTTCACGGCGTGAGACATGGTCTCACATCGAGAGAGCTAGTCTCGCGTCGCGAGACGTTGTGTCGCGTCGTAAGACATCATCAGCAAGACCTTATACTCGTTCTGACCAGCTTTTTCCCTCCGGAAACCACTCAAAATCATTATGACATGCTTCTACATCAAATTCACACAAAACCCATCTCGAACAATCCAAAATGTCAAAGATAACATGATTCTGACGTGTTTGATCTAACCGCACCACAACAATACTAAAACAGTCCTATTATCCACCAAACCCTAGCTTAATATAACATCCATACCTTGTTTTTAAGCTCTTTAATGATAGAGAATCCTTTTCTTTATCCAACGCAACAAAAATCGTCCAATACCGATGAGACACGAAGAAACCGCAAGCTTTTCAAATTGATCGTACGTTGAAGATGAAGTGTGAGGTTTTGATCTATGGAATTTTCATAATGAATAACAATTCATATGCTAATGTTATACTTCTCTTTTATTTTTTTAATCAAATCACTCTTTTATCTTTTCTTTTGCTCGTTTTCACCCAACGATCACTTAATCATTTTAACTCAATTACTTACGCATTATTTATATCCAAATAAATATTACTACTCCAATATCTAATTTATTTATTTATTTTGATAAATTGAATTGATTATTTTTGGCTAGAACACCAAAATTCAATCCAGACATAAAATCCACTTCATCTTATTTCTTGTCCATATTATTATTTCCAGGACACGTTGCGCTTAACGGCACTTGAACTCAAGGAGTATTACATAAAACATAGAAAGCATGAAATAAAATACACATAGAAAGGCTTAGACCTATCCTACAATAAATCAGAAAAGTATTAAAAGAATAATATAAGTTATGTCTTGTATATAAGTCGATAATGTATGATGAACAGATGAAAAAGAGAAAAACACACAATTGAGATTGATAAAAACCCTAATATTGTATAAGATGAATATCATATAAAGTAATTGCCTAACTAAAGAAAAGTTATATGTCACAAAATTTCCGATTTGAAGTGACTTATGATATTTGCAAAAAGAATAAAGTTTTATTAATTATTTTGAAAGTACAATTGTGCGCAGACCCATCATATGGCATTGCCATGCAAAACATGATAGAAGTACATCACAGTATTAGCATATATGTATATGAATTTTTTTATAAAAGCAATGATTTTATAAAATGTAGAACATGCATCGTATATTCGCTAATACTAGCAAAGAAAGATATTTGAAATAGCAGCTCTTTGGTGATGAGAGGTGTCATCACTCTGATGCGCAATTGTATTAAAAGTTTTGAAATGGTATGAATAAAATTGTATTTGATTTGAAAGAAGAGATTTGAAAGTGCCGACGGGAAAATTTGAAGAGATTTGAAATGTAAGGAAAATCGGATGGGAAAATTCTGTGACAACAATAATGAAATCGTAATAAACAACAATAACGAATATGAAAATCATATAGATGTTGAGTGAACATAGTTTTACATAATGTAAGAATAGCATATAAGGATAGTAGTGGAACAGAAGGAGCAAGTTACCTCGAGGTAAAAGGTATGGTTATGATAGATGAAAATCGACCCCCAGATTTGTGATTGACGAAAATAGCCATAATAATAATATATAGCTATAATAGAAAAGATATAAATTCTAAAGGAAACATAGTTAAGACATTTGAAGAAGCGCATAAAGGGAATGATCATTAAGGCTAGTTAACCATACAAATATAGATATATGAAGTAAAGTGAAGAAAAGACTCGATAAAGGAGTAAGTAACGCGCTAGTATGCACTCGACATTACGAAACGCAAGTAAGTAAAATCGTAAAGTATGCGACAAGAGAAAAGGAAAATACTTTTCCTACCGAGAACAAGGATATCGGTAAGGATACGATGTGATATATGTATAAGATCGGATGTGTAAAAGGTAATCTGGAGAAAAATGACTGTCGGACTCCCAGCGACTATGGGAAGTTGCAATGTACATATTCGGCATAAAATGTAATCGAGAAGCACAATGGAAGTAGGAAATATCGGATAAGAAAAGGGTTCCATAGAATAGTGGTACAGAGGTTATTGATCCTAATGGATAATTAAGACTAAGAAATTGAAACAAAATTGCAAAGAATATATCTAGGACAAAGATGAAAGAAAGGAATTACGTCTAGTAATGAAAAGTGAACGTGGGGCTATATGATAAAAAGAGAGATAGTTTGGAAATCAAGAGCCAAACAAAAATTGATTATTAAAAGAGGAAATAGATGCAAAATAGTTGGATTTTGGCTATAAATGGTAAAGGTATATCCCGAATGTTTTTCCATAAGAATTGCCTGGATTACCACCAAATCGCGAGATAGATATTTGTATCTAGTTAACCCTTGGTACAAAACCGATATCGATACCCCCATATTGGATGTCATCAGCGGAGTTAAAGGAGTTGAAGGATCAATTAGAAGAGTTGCCTGGTCGTGGTTTTATCAAACTTAGTCTATCACCATGGGGTGCACCGGTGTTGTTTGTTAAGAAGGAAAGACGGATCGCTTTGACTTTGTATAGATTATCGTCAGCTTAACAAGGTGACAATCAAGAGTAAGTATCCGTTGCCAAGGATTGATGATCTGTTTCATCAGCTGCAAGGAGCAAAGTATATTTCCAAGATTATAAATCCCAAAGGACGAACAGAAGTATAAAGGTATGATAACTCGTATTGAGTAAGATAGTAAGCCGAATAGTTAAAAAGTATAATAAGAAAAAGACTAATATCGAAAAGAAATTGATGTGCATATCATGTAAAATGCCAATACGGTGGCAATAAGGATTCAAATATTGTAAAATTTTCAGGGAACATTAATATTTGTCATAAAGATTGGCAAAGACCCCCAAAGGGTAATGAGACAAACTCAAACAAATAGAAGAATTGGTTATATAGACTCCAAACTTTTTGAAATATAAACGAGGCAAACTCAAACAAATAGAAGAATTGATGACACTGCAAAAAGGCAGCTCATGATCTGAAATGTTGTAAAAGATTGAGAAGCCTGATTGGTAAATATATTGACCGACTAAAGTAATTAAGTTTGTATGAAAATTCGAGGACGAATTTTTATAAGGAGGGAAGAATTTAATACCCCGTAAGTAAAAGTGGTTAAAGTGGGCCAGAGGTCCTATTCGTACAACATAGAATATTAAGGGTGAAGTATTATCGGTAAAGCAAGACAAAATGAGTTTTAGAGTAGGTTGGCTTTAAGGTTTTAATAAAGAGATTTGGATATTAGAACTTGATAAGAGAAGTGAAATCGGGATCAAAAGGGATTATAAGAGAAATGTTATAAATAAAGTTTAAAGTCCCATCTAATAATTGTTATGTTAATAATCGAGATCGATTGTTAAAAGATTTAGTTATAAATAATGCGTAATTATTGGGGTTAAAGTGATTTACTGATTATTTGAGTTAAAAGAAAAGTTAAAGGAATATTTGGTATACGATAATGATTTGAAGGATTGAGAAAGCACTTTAGCCATCATATATAATGAAATGAATATGAAAGAAGAAGAAAGGAAATGTCCAAAATGTCACGACCCAAAATCGAGGGCCTAGACCGGCGCCAGGGAACGAGAGTGTTTGCTCCGGAACCCGTAGCAAGCCTAAAAATGAGTAAAATTTTTTCGCAAATCAAACATAAATGTTATCAAAAAAATTCTTTAAAAAAATACGATTTTAGATATCAAAATAACTTTTTGAAAATCGTTGCGAAATAACTTAGAAACCAGGGTCTTATAAAGCGATATCACATATCCAGCACTCAAATCATACAACTCCAGAAACATGACCAATTCCACACATTGGCAATTAGTGTTGAAATCAAACGGATAAAAAGCACAGTTTTATAAAACTATGAACATGTATTTATTATATCAGAGTTAACAATAAAATACCGTTTCATACAAACATCATTTATGGTCTGACATCTACTAACTACTGCAGGGCTACGAAGTAAAGCGTACTTCAGTACATACTTCAACATATTGCAAACTTCCGAAACAAGAATGGAAGTCCCCACTTCAAAACATTATGCTCCTGAAAGAAAACACTGTTGGGGCGTCAGACGATGCTGAGTGAGTTCATATAAATATTGCAGAAAATTAACAAAAACAAAATATCTTTATATGCATCCAAACACGGAACTGAATGAAACCCTAAGTTTATTATGTTTCTTTATCGAGTTCGTATCTCTTAGTTATTCGAGAAAAGCTTGGTTTTTGAGTCCAGTCCCGGGATAGTACCAACGAGTTAACTGGAGAGATACAGGACCCGAGATAGTTCCACCGAGTTAACCTCGTATTTAAATTAATGTAGTCCCGAGATAGTTCCACCGAGTTAAACTCGCATCAATTTATTACTGATGCAGTCCCTAGATAGTTCCACCGAGTTAAACCCGCATCAGACGAATTAAAGGAGATTCTTATATGGCTTTGTATATTATATATTATTGGACATTCTTTATGTATAATAAATTTATTATGACTGGTCTACACACAGTTCTATTGTGGCCCAATAGATAGCTTATTCCATGTGATCTATATTAGGTTTCAAAACATGTAAAATGCAAAACAAAATTCGAATAAGGCATTTTATAAAAAGAATGCAATCGATAGTATAAATATAAACTCACGACTTGCAATCCAAAATTTAATCCTACAAGCAAAGCGACTTCACGCTCCTCAAGTTACGGGTCCCGTCGGTAGCTGTCTCGCTGGGTCTACGCTAATACGATAACTAAACGTAATTAAAATGGATTCTAATCCACATACATTCTACACACAGAATACTTAGCAAATAAATCAAATTATATTGCCATGAAATAAATAGATATCCTTTCGAATAATAATTTCGTTTATTAAATTACATTAATCCAAATGTTATTTATTAGCTATCTAATTTAGCTAAATTAAATTAATTATCGAGCTAAATTGATAATTAATTAATTTATTCACTTTTTCATAATTTAGAATTAATATTAACTCAAAACGTTAATTGCTTAGTCGAATCAATAAAGAGCTAGCATTTTCTGAGTTAAAACTAAGTTTCCAAAACTAGCTAACTAGTCAACTTCGGGCTATTAAAACATTGACGTAAAACAGCTCGTATACTAAAAAACTTGACACTCCTATAGTCCGCAACGTCCTATATAACTTTCGTTTAGACCTCAGACTCTAAATCAAACCCGAAGGTGTCAAAAATTAGCCCGAAAGTTGGTTCCCTAAAATGGCTGTTAAAACAAAACAACCTACTATGGGCTGCTATTTGAGCTTAAAAACGAGGTACATAAAATGGTCACAATCCAAAACAAATCTGACATTATTATACTTCATATTCCTATCTCCAATTTTTGTTAAGACTCAAATTTAGCTCCTCGCCATGTTTTAATCCTTGCCTTAACTTACAATTTTTCACCCACTTTCCAGCTTCATAAGCAACCAACATATATCGTCAAAACTTAGATTAAATTATCCTAACTCTCTCTATGTAACACAATCTACCTATAATGATTAAAATCGAGTAAATTTTATCGGGAATTCGAGTCCATTTACGCTCGTGAAACAGCACTCATGGAATGCAGTCCCTTTTGGATTGATGTGCATCTCTGCTCGTAGAGTAGAGCTGGCTTGCTCATGGAGATATGGACGTCGTCCTCCACCGCGCGCAAGGAGAGGAAGAGATGGTGATGGCGGCGATGAAAAAGGTTTGGGGTTAGGGTTTTCATTTCTTTCTCTAATTTTGTCAAGTGAGTAAAATGACCAAAAATGATGGTTAGTGGGTGCTTAAATAGGAGTGACTAAGCGGCAAAATATACACTTCAACTCAAGCACCAAATGATAATCTTTTTAACTGAATTCGTTAATTATCGTCTAAATCGATTTAAAACGACTTCGTAAATTTACAAAATTTTGCCGATAATTCTTTCATAATAAATAACGGACTTCGCCACATTATTATTTACCCGAGTCCAATATTCTATTTATTAAATTTTTCTTCCGATAATTAAAATTTCGATCAATTTTACTTAATAAAATTCTTACGTCCAAGCTTTACAAAATTTAATCTTAACTTCATAAATTTATTTTACGAACTTTAACGTAAAATTTATTAGCTCAAGACTTATCAATTATTATATTTTAATTTACTCAGCTTTCTTTAGTCCCGCTCAAATCCAGTTTATCGAATAATAATTTCCAATTTAAATTCTTATTTTACGATAATCCAGACCCTCTTTGGTCTAAATCCTTATTATTTAAATTTAATCTGACGTTCTCGTTTTTAATTCTTGCGAATTTTGCCTCGTGGCACTATACTTGGTACTCTTAAAGTACGGGGTATTACACAGAAGCTATTTTCATCTCAAAATTTTGAAGAAAATGGCGAAGCTTAGGGCTTGATCGATTTTTGTAGGAATTGAGTGATTCCTGCACCGTTCTTTTAGAAATTCGATTCTTTCTCATCTAAGATATTCTAATCAAGGTAAGATTGCTTATTCAAGATTGTGAATTTAATGTTTTAGGACTGTTTTGATAAAATTTAAATACGATCGAGTCGATTAATCAAAATCATGTTGGTTTTGACGTTTTAAGTTGTAATTTGAAGGGATTAAGGTGTGAGGCGCTCTGGGTATGTATTTCGGACTCAGAAGCATGTAGAAAACGGCCCGGAAACTTAGTTCCGAGGCTGTGCAAAAGCACAGCAGTGCTGTGCGATCGCAAAGCATAGTGTGCGAGCGCACACCGAGCTGTGCAAACGCACAGCTTGGAAAGTTGTACGATCGCACAGCAGCTGTGGGAACGCACAGTGCCAACTGTGCGATTGCATAGCAGGCAGATACGTTGTTTAGGGCCTTTGAGTCCTTCCCCGACCCGTGTATTTGAGTTTAACTTGACCAAACCTTGAAAGGTTATCGAGGACTTCCGATTAAGTGTAAACAACAAATGATAAGATTAACAAAGACGTTATTGGGTTGATATGATATGATTATCAAGTTAAGAATATTATAATCGAATGGATCGTTAAGAGTATAAGTATATGTAAGGTCGTGTTGCTAAACAAACAACAAGTTAAGCTAATCAAAGCAAAAAAATATGGTATTAGGTTAACTTTTTGAGTGGTCCTTCTCTCTTCTCTCCCAACTCTACATACAAGGTGACGGTTCCCTCTAGTCGTATTGGTTTTCCTCCAAATTCGATGAGTGGGACAGAGGCCTTTCGTAGGTCTGTGACATACCCTTTCATTTCTTTGAATGCTTCTAGAGTCAACAGGTTCACAGAACTCCCTTCATCTATCAGGATCCGCTTGACTAGGTGATTTCTTATCACTACTTCTATTACTAACGCGTCGTTGTGTGGACCTCGCACATGCCCTCCGTCTTCTGGTCCAAATGAAACTTCTTGGGCTATCTCCCTTTCAATTGCAAAAACTGTCGCAGACCCTCTTCTATTTCTCTTCTTCTTCTTCTGTGTGTTGCTATAGGGTTCTCCTCCACTTATCACATGCACTACGCCTGCTACGTCTTTGGGTTTCTTGGTCTGCTCCCCTTTCTCTGTGGAGTCTCCCTTTTTTTATCCTAGTTTTTCGTGAACGAATTTTCTCAATACTCCGGACTTGATCAACTGTAATCTTCAACACTTGTCTGTGCCATCACCGTAGCCTTCATGGAAACGGCAATACTTGTTTTTATCCCTTTCTTTGTCTAGATCCATCTTCCCTTTAGCGTTGTACATTACGCGATTCTGTTTCATCCAGCTTAGTATGTATACTGGGGCTCGATTTAACGGCGAAAAGTCATAAGGTCTGCTTACTCCGCCATATCTCTGCGTAAATATACTTGACGAAAGCCGATGGATGGTTTATCAAAACCGTAAAAATATAAGATCCTTTCAAATTAATTGAACATGAAGTTGATACACCGTTTATTCTATAGTGAAGACATATTCAATTATCTAATGAATGAAAATCAAATCAATTAAAACAATATTAGTATTATGATGCTGAAAATGATATACGACCATAATGATGGTCATGATAATGACATAACAAATTTAAAATCTCCACTTAGAAAGTCATGCCAAATCGAGCCCTGATACTATAATGTGAACCGTATCGGTACCAAATTGGGATATGATGTTTCAATAATTGTAAAAAAAAAAAATTAGAATCATTTGGACATGATACTTTCTTTTGAAATATAAATTAACATTAAAATAAGTATAAATAAGTATAATAATAATGAATTTCACCATCAATGCACTCTCACAAAAAAACAGAGTATTTTTTTAGTGTGGGGATTTTTTAGTCCATCATTTATAACTCCATTCAAAATTTATACAATCCTTTGATTTTTTTTAATAAAATTAGACTAATATAACCTTTAATTAAAAATATATATATGTTTAGAATTCTACATACACTATACAAATACTTTAAGTACTAAATAAATAAGAAAAATTCTTCAAATTTTGTATCAGTTGTACCGATAAACTTGTCCTTATATTTTTAAAATTTTAAACCTTTTAAAAATTTATTACTTATGTTTTCCAAATTAAAAAATCTAATAAGTAATATATTTTATAAAAAAATGTTTCAATTAAGCTCTATTTAAAATTTGAATTAATGAAATACTGTACTATTTGAATATTGATTTACTCTATATCAAATGACTATTTTTCAACGCATTCCAAATATAAATATTAGAACTCATTGCTATAAAGTTGAACTAAATTCAAGTTTTTTTTTTATAATTAGAGAGGGGGAGTATTTGTAGAAGGAATCAAACCACGACCTAACAGATCGATGCCTAGCACTTATAACATTTGAGTTATAACTCATTGATAAATTAAATTAAAATTGATAATTCAGAAAAATTAAATTGTAATGCAATTTTGATAGTAAAAAGTATTGAGGTAAAGATATTTTTAGAAGAAAATAAAATAAATAACAAAACCCTTTTAGATAGATTAAATTATTTACATGACATAAAAACATAAATTAACACGTCATAAAAAAATTATAGTAAAAAATTTATTTTAAAAGATTGTTTGAGAATAAAGGTGTGGATATTAAATAAAAAATTATTATTTAGTGGATAAAAAATTAATAAAAGGGAATAAACTTGAGTTTAAAAATTAAAAGAAATGCTACTAATTATAAGACGGACCGTCGACGATGTTGCCAGTATATTTGCAAAGGCATTCCATTCTTAGTCGGATCAATGGGTTTCGGCTTTCTTCTTTTCTCGCAACTCTTACAGATGTACTGTTATCGATCTGGATTTACAAAATTATTATCCTAAAAAAGAAGAAGCTTAAGCTTCAAATTCAATTAAGAATAAAGGCCTAATTACTTAAAAACCACTCACCTTGTAACTTTTTTTCATTTATACCACGACCTAGGAAAATTTTTATTTGTACCCTATTTTCGATTTTTATGTTTCGTTTGTACCCCAAGAGTAATTTTTTTGATAATTTAATTAATTTAAAGATGAAAATATTAAAAACAAGATACATAAATGATTAACATTAACGTTTTATTAGAATATAGATTAAAAATGAAGGACTAATTTAAACTTTTTTTCAAAAGAAAATAGGTCAATTCAACTCATTAGGGTAGAGATGAAACATAAAAATTAAAAATAGGGTACAATTGAAAATTTTCCTAGGTCATGGTATAAATGAAAAAAAATTACAAGGTGGGTGGTTTTTAAGTAATTAAGCCAAGAATAAATGACTCTAATACTATTAATATGGAGTGTGGTTATCAATAGGTAGAGTGGAAAAATGCCACTCTTTTTTTAATTCTTTCATGTAATATAAATAAAACAACATTTTTGACCTTAACATCACATTTGTTGTATGCTTTTATCATTTTAGTTAATTTTAAAAGTTATATCACATGAAAAACGTGTACCCCCTTCTACTTTCATATGTTAAGAAACTTTCTAACTTCCATGACCAAAAAAATGAAATTAATTAATGCAAATATATTCTAGAAATCATGTGACTCTTTCCTAAGAGTGTTTTTATTTTTGAAAATACTCTTTTAAAAGTCAAAATACCCAAAGGTTCACCTCACAAGTCAAATTAGTGGTGCTAAACATATTAATCACATTCTTTTAGGTTTGGGAATCTTAATTTATGATGAATTTGGAAGAAGGAATTGAATAGGTTTTTTCTGTTATTCTTTTTGTTATGTTTGTATTAAAATTGAATGTAATATTTTTTACTATCAATATTGAATAAAAAATCATCAACCTTTTTAATATTTTGAAACTAGTCAGATCAAATTTGTTTATTTATTTTAATTAATCGGTTTCAATTCGGTTTTTGCACATTTTTGGAAACACTTGAGTGAGGCTATTTCGAATGTGTGGGAAACACTTGAGTGTCATTATTTTAGTGAGATCTTTGTAAAATTTCTCTCTTTTGTATGCCTGCTATTTTGATAGTGGAAGAATTATTCGGAATTTGTCCCGTGGACGTAATCCTGCATTAAAAGTGAACTACGTTAAAAATTCTCGGTGTCATTTATTATTTTATTTCTGTCGTCCTTAATTTATTTTCGACAAAGTAATTCCGCTGTGCGCCCAACAACTGGTAACAGAGTCATCTCGGGTATATTTATTTATTCCTTTCGGGTAACAGATAGTGGATCCTCCACATCATAAAGTAAATTAGATATATTTATTTATTCCTTTCTGGTAGTGTTGGGCATCTGTCGAAAATATGGAGGCAAAGACTGGTACGTTGGTCAGTTTGAATGGCACCAATTATATCACATATGGAGAAACAAGATGAAGGATGTCCTATTTGTGATGAAATTACATTTACCGGTGTTTCCAACAAGTAAAACCGAAGGAAAATCAGACGAAGAATGGGTGCTCGAGCATGAGCAGGTGTGTGGTTACATTCGACAGTTCGTCGAGGATAATGTGTACAACCACTTTGTAATGAGATTCACGCTCAGACATTATAGAAGAAGCTTGAGGAGCTGTACGCGTCGAAAACCGGCAACAACAAACTATTTTATCTGACAAAATTAATTCAGATAAAATATCGGGAAGGTACTTCTGTAGCAGACCACTTGAATAAGATTCAAGGGATCGTGGATCAATTGTCAAGTATGAGCGCAAAGTTTGACGATGAGGTGCTCGCTCTCATCGTGCTTTCCTTTCTACCAGAGTCTTGGGAGACTTTAAAGATTTCACTAACAAATTCTGCACCGAACGGATTAGTAAATATGGAAGCTGTTAAAATTGGCATCCTCAATGAGGAGAGTAGACGAAGATCACAAGGTTCCTCTTCATCACAGTCCGATGTCTTTGTTGCAGAATCTAGAGGGATGAGTGAAGCTAGGGGTTCAAAAACCAAACACAAAAGTAGAGGAAAGTTAAACAAATATGCCATTACTGCAAGAAGAAGGGTCACGTCAAATTGTTCTATCGAAAGTTGAAGCAAGACCAAGAAAAAATAACGGTAAAGATGTGAGGAAAAATGACAGCAGTAACGATGAACAAGTGAATGTTGCCGGGGAGTTCAACATAGTCCATGATGGGGATATTGTCAATCTTGAAATCCACGAGACGAGTTAGGTGATTCACACTGTTGGACCTTTGTCCTTTCAAACTCCTTTTGTTTTGACTTTGACAATCAACTATGAGTGATCTAATCATGTTTATTAGTGTATAGGAACTCATAGGAACAATCGGAAGTCAATTCGGAGCTCTCTAGCAAAAATCGTGTTTTTGAGTAGAAAGCTGTCCAGTAGCATATCTCGCCCGTGATGGATTTCCATCTCGGGGGCGATATATATCACGGGGGCGACGCAAATATCACGGGGGCGACGCAAATATCACGGGGGCGATATTCGAGCTGACAAAACCCTAGTCGACCGTTGGAACGAATCACGGGCGCGACGAACACATCTCGGGCGCGATAAATGAGACCGTTGAAGATCCAACGGATACATTTTTGAAGACCCAATGAAGCATTGACACGTGGCTCTAGCCGTTGAAGGTTTTTGTCTCATTCAAATATCTCGCCCGTGATCCATGCATCACGGGGGCGATATGTGTGCAGAGATCATTTTTTTGTTTTGTTTGTTAGTGCTTTGTTTGGGGATTGCTTTGGGTATAAATATAAACCCATTTGCAATGTTTCAAGGTTAATGATTTACACACCTTGAAACAACAAACATACATTTTTAAATCACTTAGTTTTGTTGTAGTTTTGGAGTAATCTTGGAAACTCCTAATCATTGTGAGTTAGAGTTTAGCTTTGGAAAAACTCAACCCTTGTAGGTTCTTGATTATCCTTGAAAAATCAATTGTGAGTTTGAGATTATCTCTAAGAAATCTCTTTGTAAAGTTGGTGCTTATCTATAAAGCACAATCCCATTTAGTGGATTCTAAAATCTCAATCTTAGATTGAGTAGTGGAGTAGGATCGTGAGTTGATCCGAACCACTCTAAATCTCTTGTGTCTTTAAATTCTCTTTTCCGCTTTAAAGAATTTAAATTTCCGATTCACAAATCAAAAACCGGTTTGCCTTATAACCCATATAGTATTTAACACACTAGTGATACCATTCATGCTACATCTAGAAGGGAGTTCTTCTCATCTTACACTTCAGGCGATTTTGGCAATGTAAGAATGGAAAATGAGAACTTTGCAAAAGTCGTAGGCAAAGGTAACGTCTCTCTGGAAAAAGAAAAAAAAACGCAATTAGTCCTGAAGGATGTAGGCACGTCCCAGATATGCGCCTGAATTTAATTTCGGCAGGAAATTTGGATGATGAAGGTTTTCGCATCACCTTCTTCAATGGCCAATGGAAGCTTATCAAATGTTCATTGGTGGTGGCCAGGGGAAATAGACATTCAAAAATATACATGATGCAGGAGAAGCTCTCCTATGACGATGTCAATACAGTGGAGAATGATGATATAGTTGAGTTGTGGCATAGACGACTCGGTCACATGAGTGAGAAATGAATGTCGATATTGGCCAAGAAAAGTATGCTGCATGGATTGTATCGAGTCCATTTGGAGAAATGTACTGATTTTCTGGAAGGGAAGCAAAACAGAGTTTCATTCAAAAGTTCCCCTCCTTCTCGAATGAAGAATGTGTTAGATCTGATTCATTAAGATTTATGTGGACAAATGCCAAAGTTACTTGGTGGTGCTCAATACTTTGTGATTTTCATTGATGATCATTCAAGGAAGACTGATAAGCTATTATTTTACGTAGTTTTTATAGCATTTATTCGTCAGTTTTCAGTACTTATTGGTAAAATAAAAGCTTAAATAGTTAGGATTCATATTTTGTAGTTTTTAATAATAAATATTAAATCTTATCATTTTTGAGGTATTTATGATTGAAACAGGGTCAAATAGTCAAAGCCAGAAGAATTCAGAAAACCGGAGCCAAACCCAAGCCCAATCAGTTCGATTTGAATCGAACCGATAAGACTCAAAGAGAGGCAGATCGGTCGGCCTTCAGCCGGCCCACGACATCAGGCCGGCCCCTGGATATGCACAAAAATGTGTTCACATTGGAATAAGACAACGAAATTCTGAAGTTATCACATCAGACCTTCCATAATCAGCAGAATATTGCATTCACACTCAAGAGAGTGCTCTTTCTTGACTTGCACACAAAGAAGTGGGCTTTGGCAATAAGATAAAGGCTCATTAAGGGAAGAAGCTATGCTCTTTTAGAAACAAGACAAGTTAAAGATTTGTTCACTCAAGTTGATTATGGAAGGATTGATCATTACTCCACTTTCAAAGGAAAAGAAGATATTCTCAACTTGATTATGATTCCAGCTTCACATGGAAAGATTACATCTTTGGCTTGAACTCCACTCCAAGTGACTCTATAAATAGACCCCGTTTGTGTAGAGAAATCATAATATAACTTAGTGTAGACTTAGGTTTAGCCACTACAAAAACTCTTTAGTATAAATTATTTCTATCTTTTATCAACCCTTGAACCTTTACTCTTATTATTTACAAAAATCATCTTTTAAATCATTTTTTTACTTTATTGATTTTCATTACTTAAATTATTTGTTCCTTGGTTACTTTTAATTATTTTGGTCACAAACTTTCAAACCATTTTCGTAGCTAACCGGTCAAAAGAATTCTTAAAATTAGTCATTAAATCCATTATCTCTGTGGGATCGATATCCGTACTTTCGGATTATATCACTTGTACGATACCGTCACTTGCGGTTAGCGGTCAACAAGTTTTTGGCGCCGTTGTCGGGGACAATTGCGTATTTAATAGATTAAGAGTCAAAAATTCTTAGGTGTGTTAGCATTTATTTTTATTTACTTTATTTTATTGGATTTTACTTGTGGTAGTGTTGTTTTTGTTTTATGCAGAAAATTTGATCAAAGTGTATGCACAATACACGGCGATCCAAGCTTCCGCTAGAATCTTTTCAATAGGACCTCACAAGTTTTGAAAGAAGTATTCGAAGGTCATCTCAAAAATCAGACAATCCCAAAAATCAGACAATATGGGGGATGAAGATAGACATCATGACGGGTATGTCCCCCTATTTGCTAATGTTGATATGATTCCGCCTCACCTTCCACAAAATGATGAGGTAGCACCAGTTCAACAAAGGCAACCAACGAATCGAAACAGACAACAACAACAAGCACCTCAAAGGCGCACTTTGGGTGAATTCTTTTTACCAGATGTTGATCATGCTAATTTTGGATGTTTTGCACCACCTATTCAGGCAACTACTTTTGAGATTAAAACTAGCACGATTACTCTACTTGAGAATCGATGCCAATTTTATGGTTTGCCTAGTGAAGATCCAAATGCACATATTTCGAAATTTTTGGAGGTGTGCAATACGTTCAAGATTCCCAACGTGACGGAGTATCAAATCAAGCTTTGATTGTTTCCATTCTCCTTGCGAGATAAGGCGCGAGCATGGATTCAATCTATAGCTAGCAATTCCATCACGACATGGAGACAACTTGCACAAGCTTTTCTCAACAAATATTTCCCTTTGGGGAAGACGACAAGATTGACGAAAGAAATTATTGATTTCTTTCAACATGATGGAGAAGCTTTGTATGGAGCGTGGGAGAGATTCAATGAACTTCAACGAAGTTTCCCACACCACCATCTCCAGAAGGAACATTTAATTCAGATATTTTATAATAGTATTAATGAGCATACTAGAGCTACTATTGATGCATCTTCAGGAGGCTCAATCATGAGGAAGACGTATGAAGAAGCACTGGCATTGTTAGATGAGTTGGCTACAAACAGCAGTTCTTGGCCTACTGAGAGGCTGACACAATCAAATCAAAGGGGCATGATGACCTTAGAGCAGATCCAAGAGTTGGAGGAAATGAAAACAAAGAACGCTGCCCTCCAAGCTCAAGTGGATTTGTACAAAAGACAAAGGAATGCTCTGATAGCAGCAGTGCAAGCAGGATGAGAATTTTGTGGAGATTTCAGCCACTCGGGAGGAGAATGCTTAGTTTCAGAACAAACCATAAATGAGCAGGTAAATTACATTGGCGGACAACGTAATGACCCATATTCTAATACTTATAATCCAGGATGGAGGAATCATCCGAATTTTGCTTGGAAAGATACAAATCATGGAGGTCCAAACAACGCGAATACTCAGGCAAATGCAGGAAGTTCTAATTTTTAATCAGGGAACCGCTACCAACTTAACCAATGTAATTTTAATTCTAACAATTATGGTAGTAGGCCACAAAATCCTCCTGGATTTCAATCAAACATGAATCAAGATGATGGAAACAAGCTCGATAAAAGTTTGGATCGATTTGAGAAGTTTGAAGCAGAAGCGCGACAGAAAGATAAAAATCAAGCAGCTGCCTTCCATCATCTCGAGGTACAAATTTCAAAATTGGCAACCTCTATCCAAGGTCGAAACCAGGGTGGTCTATCTTCCACTACAGAGACAAATCCCAAAGAGCAAGTTAAGGGTGTCGAGCTTAGGAGCGGGAAGGCTCTTAATGATCCACATGGAAAAAAGCCTATTGAAGTCAATGATGAGCCAAATGTTAACGAGGCGAGTTCAAGCAATACAAAGGAAAGCGAGGAGGTAATAATCGAGGATGCGACTCTTGAGGTTAGACCACCACCACCTCCTCCATATATGCCTAAGGTACCGTTTCCGAGCCGACTCAGGAAAACGCCAGACAACCAAAAATTTCATAAATTTTTGGAAATCTTCAAGAATCTCCAAATCAACATAAGTCTAGCGGATGCTTTGCGAGAAATGCCTCAGTATGCAAAGTTTCTCAAAGACATAATTATGAACAAGCGGAGTTGGGAAGATAAAGGCACTATCTGATTGACTGAAAACTGCAGTTCAATCATTTTGAGTGATTTACCCACAAAACTGAAAGATCCAGGGAGTTTTACTATTCCTTGCACCATTGGAAATTTAAATTCTGTGAACTGTTTATGTGATTTAGGTGCTAGTATTAATTTAATGCCTCTGTTTCTTTTTAGAAATTTGTTTGGTAATCAATCAGTGAAACAGACTTCAATGGTACTCCAACTTGCCGACCAGTCAATCAAGAAACCATATGGAGTGGTCGAAGATGTTCTAGTCAAAGTGGATAAGTTCATCTTTCCAATAGATTTTGTCATTCTTGATTATGCAGTTGATAAAAACTGCCCTATGATTCTTGGGCGTCCTTTCATGAATACGGGAAGGGCACTAATCGCTGTTCATGCTGGAAAGTTGACTTTGCGGATTGACGAAGATAGTGTGGAATTTGACATGAAAAAGTTGATGCGAAATGATACCGAAGAGGAAGGATGCATGAGAGTTGATGTATTTGATGAAATGGTGTATGAACAACTCAAGAGAAATATGGAAGCAATAAACAAAGGTAGTGAAACTAACTTACTCGATTTCAAGATTTCAGGTACAAAGTTCGTCGAATCCACCAAGTGCTCAGAAGGGGGAATTGAATCTGCACAAGTATCGGAGGTATCTTTCACCTCTGAAGAACCAAATTAACAGGAGGAGGGAGAAGATCCCGATGAGGATGAACATACACCAAAGGAGTTAATCAGAAACGAGAGGGTAACACCACCATCTTCTGTTAAGCCACCAAAAGTGGAGCTTAAAACGCTTCCATTACATCTGAGGTACGCATTTGTAGGTGAAAATAATACATTGCCAATTATAATCTCAAGCAAATTGACAGAATCACTAGAGCAGCAAGTGATTCAAGTGGTGAAAAATCATATTTTGGCAATTGGATGGCAAATTTCTGACATCCGTGGGATTAGCCTATTAGTGGTGATGCATAAAATTCATCATGAGGATGAATCCAAGTCGTCAGCAAAGCGACAGAGGAGGCTCAATCCAAATATGAAAGACGTAGTTCACAAAGAGATTATGAAATTACTTGATGCTGGAATTATTTACCCCAATTCTGATAGACCATGGTTGAGTCCCATTCAATGTGTTACGAAGAGGGGGGGTATGACAGTGATTGAGAACATCAAGGGGGAGCAAATCTCCATAAGGACAGTAACGGGGTGGCGTGTCTGTATTGTCTACCGCAAGTTGAATACAGAGACGAGGAAATACCACTTCCTGTTACCTTTTATTGATCAAATGTTAGAGCTGGTCGCGGGCCACACTTTCTATTGTTTTCTCGATGGTTATTCCGGATATAACCAAATTCTTATTTTCCCGGATGACCAAGAGAAAACAACTTTTACTTGTCCTTTTGGAGCATTTGCATATCGCAGGATGTCGTTTGGTCTTTGTAATGCACCAGCAATATTTCAGCGATGCATGACCTCCATATTCTCAGACATGATGGAGGATATTATGGAAGTTTTCATGGATGACTTCTCAGTGTTTGGAGATTCTTTTGAAGGATGTTTGAAGAATCTCGATCAAGTTCTAGCAAGATGTGAAGAGACAAATTTAGTGCTAAATTGGGAGAAATGCCACTTCATTGTGGAAGAAGGAGTAGTCTTAGGGCAAAAAATTTCAAAGGATGGCATTGAGGCAGATAGAGCGAAGACGGAAGTGATCGAGAAACTTCCACCACCGACAATTGTCAAGGGAGTTTGTGCCTTTTTAGGGCATGCTGGTTTTCATCGTCGCTTTATCAAAGATTTTTCCTCAATTGCTAGACCTCTTACTAATTTGCTTGTGAAAGATACTCCTTTCGATTTCATTAATGATTGTTTGCTAGCATTTGAAAAATTAAAGGAAGCTCTAGTCTCAGCATCGATTATCTCTTCGCCAGATTGGGAGCTACCTTTTGAACTGATGTGCGACGCGAGTGATCAAGCTCTAGGATGTATTTTGGGGCAGAAAAAGGATAAGAAACTGCATGTGATCTATTACGCAAGCAGAACAATGGCAGGAGCTCAGCTCAATTACACCACCACTGAGAAGGAAATGCTCACCGTGGTGTTTGCATTAGATAAATTTCGATCATATTTGCTATGCTCCAAGGTTGTCATCTATACAGATCATGCCACACTACGATATCTCTTCGCAAAACAAGACGCAAAGCCGAGACTGATTCGATGGGTGCTACTCATTTAAGAGTTTGACATTGAAATCAAAGAAAAAAAGGGAACGGAAAATGTGGTAGCTGACCACTTATCAAGGTTAGAAATTCCTGAACCTATACCTTTAATGTAATACCCCGTGTGTCTGACGTTGTCAAATTAGGCAACGTGTCTAAATTTAAACAGTTAAAGCGGCCAGAAAAGGAATTATCGGAAAATAATTAAATAAAAGAGAACCCGAGTAGGTCAATATTGAGATTTTAATAAGAAAATTTCAATATCAAGAATTTCATAAAGGAAATGGAATTGGACTTAAAAAGGAAAATATGGAAAAGTGGATATAGTGCAGTTAGGCTCGAAAATATGAAAATAAGGATTTAATTTTCGGAAAATGGAAGTTTAATAGATTATTGACGAGAATTAGTACTTATAAAAAATAATATCGAATAATTGGATATCGATATTTGTTAAAGCAAAATTTGAAAGGAAAAAGTGAGAAAAAGTGCATTTTAGCTGAAATTGGAATTTGAGCGTTTTTAGCCGAAAATTTCTAAATTATATTATTGGAATAAAATAATGACATATCGAGGTGGTATTATTTATTTTTGGATATAAATAATACAAAATTTATCGAGATCGAACGATTAGAGGATTAAAGGACTAAATTGAGCGAAATAAAAGTTATAAAATGAAACCAATGGAGGGGAAACTCAAAGGACCAAAAGAGAACATTTGCCAAGTTATATATACCCTTTGCATATGAATAATTATTCATATTACTTTCATTTCCAGCAAACAAAAAGAGAGAAGAAGAACATCATCTTCTTCAAGGTTCTTAAACCTTCTTTACCTTGCCAAATACTCATTTGATGTCGGATTGAAGTGATTTTTGCGGCTACGAAACAAGGAGGACGAGAGCGTTCAATCAAGCCCAGAAAATCAAGGTAATAACCACAACTTGGAGCTAGGGTTTCTGAATATATTTTCTGATTTGATTGAGCTTGATGATGATGATGTTTCTCAGCTTGATAATCATGTTTTTGATGGATAATTGATTGTTTAGAACTGAAATTAATGGGTAGTTTGAGTGAGTTGTGACAGTTGTGAATTGTGGGGATGTTAGGGTGTGAGGTAGGTGGCTGGTCGGAGGCCGTGGTGGCCGGAGTTGTTGGACCTACGGTCCAACAAATTCAACCGTGTCGTAGCACGGTGGAGCTGCTATTTGCAGCAGCCCTGGTGCGACGCACCAGGGAATAATCAGCCCCTCCCCCTACCAAAACAGGGGAGGGACATGTGAAGAATAAGGGGGCTGATGCCACCCTTCGTTTGTGTTTGAATTCGTTAAGTTTCACGTCAAATACGGAGCTACGGAGTTAGTAAACGAGTGTGACGTTTAAAGCGTTTTTGCACAAAAAATGTTAGGGAAGTTGAGATAGATTTAAGTTGATGGTTATGGAATGAATTAAGGTTAAAATATATGAATTAATATTGAGTATATAGCTATTTTAATCGACCGAAACGTTAAAGAGATTACTTGAGAATTTGACGATGTTGCTGGAATTTTTGCGCTGCGAAACAGCCATGTTACAAGGGAAATATCTCGAGCTATATAGCTCCAAATTAAGTTCCGTTTGTTGTTATGCAAACTTAAGGATGTCTTCTATAAATGTCTAAGTATAAGTTTCTGCTAGTTCGGCTTCTATGTGGCTCAAATAAATCAGAATATTATGTCGCGCATAGCAGTTCTGAAATTTAGGACAGCCCTAAGTTATTAACTTCGGGGCCAAATTCCGACACCTTCGGGTGCTAATCTTAGTCCGAGACCTGAACAAAAGTTGTAGAAGACATTCTGAACTTTAAGAATGTCAATTTTGTTTAAAGGTCGGACTGTTTTAAGTAAACGGTTTCAATAGCCGAAGTTGGTTAGAAACCTAGTTTTGGATTAATTAATTATAGTTAGAGTGTAATTAATTCGAGCTATTATCGAATTTGTGTAGACTTGACGAGGCGACTACCAATGGAACCCGGAACTTACAGAACGCGACATCGCTTAGCTAGTATCAGAGATTATAGATAGCAAGCGGTGAGTATATTTTACTCACTCTTATTATCGTATTAAAAACTAATTTATATATACTATATATATTATTATTACTAAATGCATCGCATAAATTGTATAGTTTGACTTGATTGAATTGTTCTTATTGGTTTGTATAATATTTGAATTGTTGTTTATGGATTGATTTGTTGATATATGGATTGTATTACTTTTTTTATGATTTGTTAATTAATTGCCAATGTGAATTTGTATACGATCCGAAGAAACGAGCTACCTATTGGGCGTCAATAGGCCGTGTGATCACCGGTTTTTATAAGAGTCTAGATATTTGTACCTTGAAACGTTTGATATGAGCTCATTAAATGTTGATCATATTTATAATTATGAAATGAAATATGTTTGGGTATCGGAAAGGAGGATTATAATTTTGATAGATACGAGGTAACTCGGTCGAACTATCTCGGGACCCATATCTGGTGGATAACTCGGTCGAATTATCTCGGGACCCACAACTTGGGATTAAGCAGTGGCATGAGTAACTCGGTCGAACTATCTCGGGACTATGCCACGTGGTAGCGGTAACTCAGTCGAACTATCTCGGGACCGTACCACTTGGATTGAAATGATTTGATTCGAATATGATACATTAGGAGAGGTGAAGGAGTTTAAGATTAAGGTTTCGTTCGGATCAAATACTTGTCTTAAGTGAATTGTTTGCAGTCGTTGTGATTGTATATGTTGGAATTGTTTGAAAATATGTTTGTATATGTATTTAAAAAAAAAATGTTTTAAATGCGATGCTTTTTTTGATAATATGGTAAGTAAAGTATAACTCACTCAGCTTAATAGCTGACCCCCCAATAGTGTGTTTTTCAGGTACCTAGATTCTGAACTTGGCTAAAAGTCCGTCTTTGACCGGAAGTCCCTTTGGCTATATGCAGTCCCGACTTCCATAATCGCTGCAGTAGTGTAATGTCTGACTAGTGTCCTAGCCTAGTACATTAATATGTTTTTACATTGTTTATAGTTGCTGTCAGTATGTATATATTTGTTTGGCCACGATAGTTATGCTTTGTACCACGGAGGTAGATTCCCGTGATGTAACTTTGACACTAGTAGTATATGCCGGGTTAGTACGTACAAGGTACGAAAACGATAGACCCCAGCAAGTTGTAATGTTTTACCAGTGTATATAAATGTGTCTTTGTTAAATGCTTCCGTCTGTAGGTCAAGTTTTATATGATAATTGCGAAAAAAATTTAGTGAATTTCAGGCTTGCTACGGGTTTTGGAACTACAATTCCCATTCTCTAGCGCCGGTCGCGGCCCTCGATTTTGGGCCGTGACAAAGTTGGTATCAGAGCAGCTGGTCCAGTTGCCATTGCCAGCCTCTGAAAAGTGTCTGTTTGACCCTAAGTACCTAGGAACTACTGCAACGTATAGAGTCGAGCCTTATTGACTATATGTGTTTGATAGAATTTGTTTGATGTTATAAGTTGTCTATTGCCGAGTAGAACGCGTGTGTGTGAGATTGCTTAAGTGTTTAAGTCAATGTGATATGCTTAGATAGTTAATCAAGCTTTAAGTTAGATAGTGCATATCATATATTAAATTATTGGATATTGTGGAAAAGTGGTTTGACAGTATCACATGATTAAGTATTGTTCTTGTTCAGCATATCTGAGAAAAATGGAGCTCAGCTACATGTTGTATCAGAAGAGGAGGAAGCGCCTCCTATTTATCAAATGGATTTCATGTAGATACTGACAGACTATCGGAGATACGCCAGAATGAGTGCATATCAGATATTCAAACTCGAGGTGGGACCATTGTCCCGGAGATGAAAATTAGTGAGGAAAGTTAGGAAGACCTATCCGAAGAGGAAGCATCAGAAGAGGTGAACCATCAGTACATTAGGGGTTTAGGACCCGACTTTGTTGAGTAATACAACAATGCACCTAAGCATTTTGGAATGTTATTCGCTAAAACTCGTCAGATAGCCAGCGATCATGAGTGGAATGACGATTCCATTTCACCTCTCTTCTTTCGACGTGAGAGATCGACATTCCCTTTTCGTAGGAGTACTGCTCCTAGTATTTGGCATTATCCTGCAATTATGCATAGAGGTAGAGGCAGTGCTAGACGCGCTAGAGGACGCGGATGTGGCATTGCGACCCGAGAAGGGTGGGTCCAGTGAGACGCCCTCATGTACGAAATGCTTTCTATGCTTATGTGCCAAACAAGTTTATGTGATTGAATTGTTTGTATTGTTTTGTTTATTCTGTGATTGATTGATATGGTATGCATTGATAGAATTATGTATTATTAGGGTAATGCCTATAGAGGTAGATTGAGAAACCCGCGCATATAGGCTTTATCCTAAACATAGTTGCTTATATGATAACTGAAACTAAGAATGCATAAATTACCACAAGGATGGTAAACGATATTAAAGAATGCATGTTATGAAAGATTGACACGTGAGCCTAAGGGATACGTGAGATAAGAATATGATCGAGGTGGTCAAGTATAAAGATGGGTGAGTATCGAAGACGGGGAAACGAAATATTTGTTTAGCAATGCTAGAAGAGGATGGCATTGACTATAAAACACCTAGATGAGTATTAAAGGATGACCAAAATTCCAATATCGAAATCATAATAAACTACAATAAATTATAATGAAAAGCCATTAATGTCGCAAGGTGTGTAATCTGAAGGGACTTACGACTATTTTCAAGGAAATAAAATCTTGTGATTTTAAATGGTGCAATTGTGCTCAGACCTTGCATATGATACATTATGATCACAATAGCAATGCATACAGAAATGATTTTCAAAAATATAGATCATGCATCATATTTGTATAAACATCGAAAAGAACGTGATTTTATCCAGCAACTCTTTGGTGATGAGAGGTGTCATCACTCTAAACTACAATTGTACCGATGTTTTCAAACGAGTTAAAGTAAAAGAATTTGAGTCGAAAGAAGAGTTTGAAAGACTGGTGCAGCAGCAATGTTTGAAATGTAATTGTTTTGTAAGAAACTCAGATGTAAAGCCCTGCGACAATAATAATAAAAGATTCTTGATAAACAAGAATGAACGTATGTGACAAAATACACCCCAATATAAGAATGAAGCCCTAATGATAATAAATATTATTGCAGTTTATTGATGCGAGACGTGTAAGATATTGGTAAGGTACCTAAGATTGGTGCTTACCCAAGTATGATACGGGGTGAAAGTACAACATCTAAAGCGAGAAGAGAAAGGGTATAGATCCGAGGAAGATACGGGCCATAGGAAAGACCATGTAAGGATGAGAAGAATAGAATAATACGTGTGTAATGCCTAGTATTCGATAAGGACACAAACGGGGAAGGAGCAGACCGTAATAAGGTAGGCTAACTGAAAGATGCCTAATGTAACAATTAAAGAGATGGATTCGATATAGCCGCAGGCGAAAGGAACCAAGCGGATGAGTTTGACATAAGTCTAGGATCAACCTCACTATAGATCAGGTGACAGTAAAAGTCCAATATAAAGATATACGCGCAATTAAAGATGCAATAAGTTGACAAATGCGAACAAGGAGTAGGTTTACCTCCTATCGATAGACGATATTTGTAATATCCTGTGTTTTCCCGTCATGGCTTCGTTGTGTTTCCGACTTAGTTTTGGATTGTTAATGGTGGACTTAGCAAGTGTGACACTTTGTTTGGGGTTTGAGTTGTATCTTGTTTGTGTCGCATATGTCGTGTGAGTTTTCGATGGCGATTTGATTTGTATTCGGTTTATAATCGATGATGTATTCGTGTACCTTCTGAATCTGACATGTTTTGAGAAATCATGCATATCTCCCAATTTGACCGTTGGATCGGGCTCCTTTTTGGCTATGTTGTGTCCAAGACAAAGTTGACCGTTGGATCAAAAATTGAGGCGCATTGGAGAGCGCGATGGGCCATCGCGCCTCGCAACGCACCCCATACGTTTTCTCTGCGCCTGGTGAAGGCGCGATGGGATGAACGCGCCTCGCATCGCCCCTCCCATCGCGCCCCACCTCTAATTTTGTGTTGGAGCATATAAATAGACCCCTTATTCGACCCATATCAGCCCTCACTTATTTTATAAACCCTAGGCACTTAAAAGACTCTCTGAAATACGAATTTATTTGCTATCTCTCACGTTCTTGGATTTGGTAAGCGATTCTAACACGCCGTCCTTTGTTAAATCAATTTCTTATTGCGTATATCGATTGTTAACTTATTCAAACCCTTTTTCCAGCATGTTGTGGGTGTTGATTCATTGTTTTCATTTGGTTCTTTCGCTGATCTTGGTTCTTAACGGTATGTGTTGCTATCCCTTGATTTATGAGTATGGCTTCATGTGTTAGGTTGCTAGATTGTGTTCTAATGTGATTTACTCATGTTATGGCTGATTCGATCTCTGAATTTTCATGTCAATTCTGTAATAGGGTGTTTAGCATTAGATTGATTTGATTTAATCATTAGAACTCATGTCAATTGTTGGGTTTAAGTGCTAGTTGATTTCGTATGTTAACAGCTTGTTAAATTGCTATTTTAGCATTGTTATAGAGGGCTGGAAATCCATGTTTTGGGGCTGATCTTATGTGTTTGAATCAATGGTATATTTTTGACATGCTTGGTAAATCATAGGTTGATTATATGGCTTATAATGCATGATTTCATCTTGTTATTGTGTTGATTACTTTTCAATGATCTAGTTGCTGCCCACTATTGTGTTGGGGCTGTTTTGTATCGTTCTTGACATGTTGGCATTGCTTTGTTTGTGTTATACTCATTCGTGTTGATTATGCCTGCAGACAAGTTATTACCATGATTTGATTATCGTTTCAAATCTGAGTTTGACGTTTAAATGGAAGATTTAATCCTTTTTAGTTCATTTAAAAGAAATTTAACATACTTGTGTTAGTATGGTGTGATTTGTCAATTGTTGGCTAAACAATGGATTGTGTTATTTCTTTTAAAACACTATACTTTTCATTCAAGTAATTCAGGATTTAAACTTGGTTTTAACTTGGTTTAACTTTTGTGTTGGGTTAGACTTTGGTCGCCCAACAAGTGGGAAGAAGCTTGGTAGTTTGTGATAACTCCGCTGACTCACTGACATGAATTTTAACTTGGTTTATTTTAAGTTGTTTTCTGAATTATTTGGATTGTGTTTTGAAATGGAAACTTATATGGTTTGTATTTTATAACTTGGGTTGTGGTTTGGATGTGTATGAACCTTATGTGTTCGGTTATACGTTGGCTTGTTATTACGTGTGCTAGTCCTACATGGTGTCTAGTACTCCCTAGAGTTAGGGTATGTTTTGAATTATTATTTATACCTTGTCTAGACTCATCGACCGTTCGTGCTTCGGAAACGAACCAGGATTAGATTGCTTGCCAGGTTATCACGTGGATTAGCAAGCAGTGAGTTTATATCGCTATTTAACGCTTTATTAAGTAAATTGTATTTTTGCATATATATATTGTATATACAGCTTTCGAACTGTTTTCGACATTATGGATCTGAATTGGAACGGGCTACTCGATGGGCATCATCGAGACTGCGTGCGCACCGGTATATGATCATATGGTATTGAGGTAGGTTTGAGATACGTCTCGCCTTAGTGAGGGCGCCGGTGGAAGATACGTCTCCTGGGACTCACATATTTTATTTGAGTGATAGTCGGGGATCGGTTATGGAGATACGTCTCACCGACACGACAACTGGATTTAGATATTTGTGGTTTAGGGTTTCAATGCTTATCCATAATGATAAATTGCTTTACAAATGTTTTAAGGTTTTTAAAGGTTTTTCACTTAATAAATGTAAATAGTTGTATGAACTCATCTCAGTATATCTGACCCCGTTGCTTTCCCAATTTTTCCAGGGTTATGATTTGAGCGAGTCAGCTGGTCTCCGATTCTTTATTTCCTCAGAGGTCTTACTTTATTTTATTAAAGTTATCGAACTGATTTTACTCTTAGACCGCAGTAGTAATTAGAAGTCTTACTTGTTATAGTACTTGTTGTCAGATTAATTCAATTGGATTATTTGTTGAGTGGCATTATTATATTAACTTATGTTATTTTAATATTTATGCCATGTTAGAGACTCAGAGTTGACCGGGCATTTATTATTTATACGTTGAACATATAAACTGCTAGACTAGGTTGGAGTCTCGGTTGCCCCAAAGCATGTGGTTTTATGCAGGTACAATGTTGTTAATGATAAATGTTTGTTATCCGCAAGGCTAGCTACGGGTTTTGGTACAACCATACCCATACCCTAGTGCCGGTCGCGATTCATGAAAATGGGTCGTGACAAACTTGGTATCAGAGCTTTGGTTTCAAACCAAGGCCTTATGCATGTTATGTGTTATGTGTTTTGGCATGATAAGTTGATGTCGTGTCATAGGGACTACAAAATTAGGATTCATGTCTTGTGTTTTAAAACGTCATCTTTTTTTTCAAACTTTCAGCCTACATCCTATAGGTGATGTCTGTCAGTCTCTATTTAGTATTGATGCTATAATTGACAATTAATTTCACTTGGATGTTACTTGCTGTGTTTTATCATGTTGAGGTTACTTCACTTGGGTGATTATAATTGCTTTCGATTTTTCGGAAAATCTTAGGTTTGTAATTTTTTTTAAAAACTCATACTTGGGTATGATGTTGTTTGATAAAGTTTGGCGTTTATGCCTGATACAATTTTGAGTATATGGTATGATTACGGCTATTTTACATGATGCGTTGAATTGCTTATGCCTTATGAATAAAGTACATCTTGACTTTGGCCTCGATGGTTGATTTTAAATGTGATCGTATATTGGGCGTTAGCCTTGTCTTTTTTATATTAAAGAGATTTTGGGTTAAACTTTAAAACATGTTTTGGTGGTCATACATTGTTTGACCACATGTTGTTTTAAAGATTTTCATTGAGAATGTTGTTTTATCCGATTTTTGTTTTCACACAGAATCAAAAAAGAAGTTTGAGTTTAATTCTTTAAAAGTTTGATTTTTGGTTAAGTTGCTTGTAAAAAGAGTTTTCTTGTGTTTTAAATTTTTAGAGTTACGAAAATGGTTGTTTGAGATTAAGGATTTCTCACTTGAGTTTTTAAATTGCCGTTTAGCGGTTGGATTAAGTTGAGCTCTCAATTTTTAAAGGATGGACATTTTATTCACATATTTTTCTGATATACAAATGTTTTGATTATGTTTTATAAACGGTTGTTTTGGGTTTGACTTGGGTCACCCAAATTTAGGAGTTGAGCTTGATAGTTGTAATGACTCGGCTAACTCGATGGTTTCATGGATTGAGATACTTGGGTATTCTTTTCAAAGAAATTGATTTATAAGAAGAGACTTTTACGGATATTGATTTTGTTTTAACCGTGGGACTCAACAAAATTTGGAAGTTTTGTGATTGACTTTAAATTTCAAAATGAATTTTGAGGCATACTCTTAAAAGATGAATTATTACAGGGTGATTTTGTTATAAAATTCAAAACTTGTTGTAGCATGTCTTGATATTTTTATTTAAGAATGATTGAGTTATTTTTACTGAATGACATGCTTACGTGGTTTATGATTTCCAGATTTGGTATCTTTTAGGAATAGTTTTTCGTTGTGTAACTCGCTTGTCTTTTGGACTAAGTTGATTGTTTGTGTTTTGTCTCTTCGTGTGGAGCAGCACGTGAGATGATTTAATCACGTGGTCATGGTTGGCTTACCTCGATGTATGGTCTTGACCTTTGAGTAAGAACTTTGTTTAGACCCTGTTTGCCTTGTTCGGTTTTGGGCTGCGCGGGGTTTTGCTGTTTGTTTCGTGGATCGAAACCTTTGGGTTTGGATATCGAGGAAGACGAGGGGAGTATTCCCCTGGAATGGTTGATGGTTTCTGATTATCCAAAAAAGGATATTGGAAATTCTGGCCAAAAACATAGAGCAGTGTAGTAATACACTGATGTTTTCATCAAGTTAATGATGCGATGCGGAGCTGGCGGTAGGTTTCGTAGGAACGTATGTGATGTTTTATTTTCATTTAGTATATGTTTCATTTGGGTTGAAGTTAGTTGGATACTTTTACCGAAGAGTTGTAACGAAATTATTAGGTTGAGTTGCTATATAACATCGAATGTCGGTAGATTACAAGTATGGAGTTTGAGAAATATTTTGAGGTTATAGAGTGCACATCTCACAGAGTGTAAAGTCTAACAAAATTTTTATCGAGAAATGGATTTCAAAGGTTGATTTGTTAAAATATTTGAAATATTTTCAACACGTAATTGTGCCCAGTCATATCATGAACTTGCATTTTGAATGTCACAAATAGGATTGCATTGAGCACTAAGTATGTTCACTAAATAAAAGATAAACCAATTACTGATACATGCATAATAGTACATGCATCACGTGCATAGAAATGATTAGGGTTGGATGCAACTCTTTGGGGATGAGAGATGTCATCACTCTGGCGCACAATTATGTAAAATGGATTTTATTGATAAAGTATATTGAGAATGATGTTTTGAAACGAGCTCGCGAGTCACATTGTGATAAAATTATTTAAAAAGTTGTTGGATTTCAAATGATTTTGAAACTGTTACCGAAAGGTAGCTAGACAAATTCTCTGTGATGATGATGATGCATTTAGGACGATTGCGTTGTAATGGATTTGTCTGTTTTGTCAGAATCTTGTGTTTCATAGAAAATAAATATGGTTTTGAGGTTTGCACTCGAGGTATAGTTGTACCAAGTGCAGTGAGTGGTTAGATTCAGATTAGAAAGTTTTCGTGATTGTTCTCGATTTGTGATTTAAGGATTTATGGATTAAGGATATTGGTTATGCTCATGTGTGTGTACACTGCGTTTTTAAAAGGGACTTGCCTTTTCAAATTTGATTTTGTCCAAGTATTTTTGTATATGGATATAAGGAGTTTTCGTAAACAAAGAGAATTGCATTGTTACTTTTGCCCTTCTGAGGAAAGGAATAAATTTTATCAAATTTGATTCAAAGGAATAATAAATTTTTTGGTTGAACGATTTCTGCCAATTGTGTTTTTGTATGAGAGTAAAATTTGGGAAGCGATTTAAATTTTGGATGTTTGAAACATCAATGTGCATTTTAGTACGAAGTATTTTTCCACGGTTTCTGTATTTTCGAGAATGAGATAAATTTATTTTAGCAAGTTTGATTAAAGAGAACATAAATTTGTCAGTTGAACTGTTTCAAAAATTTACAAATGTATTTTAAAGTAAGGGAAAATTGGGGATTCAAAATGCGACATTTTGAAAATTTTCAAGGGTTTACAAACTGATGGATTTTCAACGATAAAGGTATTTTGATTTTGAATATAAAAAGGAGGTGTAAGACATAAAGTCTTTTAAAGAGAAGTGGGAAATTTTTAAAATATAATGTTTTGCATATTGAAAGATTTTACACTCCCATAGGTTTGGTTTTGAGCATAACTAACAATCCGATCGGGGTGAATTGGTCGTAGTGATCTCTCATTGTATACGAGGTTTTAGTGAGTTGATTAGAGTAATTTTGAGAATTTAAATTTGGTTAGATTAATTGAGCTAGTTGATTCGGAAATCGATGATCGCGTTTGGTGAGTTCTGACAACAATGTTGGCTGGTCGATACTGTTAATTGAGGGTTTTATTGTGGAAAATTTGGATATCGTTTTGTTCGGATATCGAACCTTTTATATGTGGAATAAATTTAAGTTGATGGTTATTCACCTTAGACTATTTTGGGTTGTTTATCTTTTAATGATTGGAGGAATAATTATGATTGAGATTGTTTGTGACTAATCTGGGGATTCTGTTATCACGAGATAGGTTCACGTATTCTTTTGAACGATATGAGTTTTTGTGTTTTATGATTCGCGAAATTGATGGTATTATTGAACTTGGTATTAATCGTTGGACTAGATAATCCTATTAGAGTTTTCTTTTGGTCAAAATATTATTCAGTTGTTATTGAGTATTATTATCGATTATTTTGGTGTCGAGCTAGTTATAAGTGGACAGGTGAGTAAGTGTTGTGGAACGCAATATTTTTTTTTCCAGTTTGATACGATAAAGTTTGGAATTGTAAGAACTATAGTTTGAGGTTAGGGCTTGTTCTTGCGCTTTGATAAAGTAGATTTGGTAATCGTTAAGATTCGAGCTAGTTTTGGAAGCCATCCCGGTAAAGAGAAATTGTGACTCTCATTTGGATAATTTTTGTCTGTTCACTTTTGTGTTGATCGAGTAATCGTTAGAGCATCGAGTTGTTAGACTTAAATTTTTGCGTATATGTATGTTATGACCGTTTAAACTGCGAATCAGTTTCAGATTTAAAATTCGAGGTCGAATTTTTCATAGGTAGGGGAGAATGTAATACCCCATATGTTTTCGGCGTGTTTCGTCTTGTGTGGACCTTCTCTGGGTGAAAATTTTGTTAGAGTTATCATTGAAGAGATTCGAGGTTTCGTTCTTGATTATCCTTAGAATTTCAGTCGAATTTCATGTGGGAGAGTTTGTATTCCTTCGTTTGGTTTCACCTAGAAATGACATTATCGTTTTATGTTAAGTGGAAGTTAGTGTTGATACTTTTTGTGATCATTTGAGATTGTTCGGTTTATGAAAGTGGTGGTTTAGAGTTATCGTTCGAGGAACAATCTTTTGAGTTTTTTCTTACGCAAGTACTTAGGTCGTTAAGCATGGAAATTCCTATGATTACAATTTGGATTGGACTTGGTTGAGGAATGTTCTTAAAAGAAAGAGTTGTTATGCAGAATTGTTATTATTGCTGTGCTTGATTACCTTGGGTATCTTTTTATGTGTTTTACGTTGGCTATGTGATTTTCGTTTGGACAACATATAGTTTTATGATATGTTATTACGCGGGTTGTGTTGTTTTAAATTCGAGGACGAATTTTATATAAGTTGGGGAGAATGTAATATCCCGTGTTTTCCCGTCATGGCTTCGTTGTGTTTCCGACTTAGTTTTGGATTGTTAATGGTGGACTTAGCAAGTGTGACACTTTGTTTGGGGTTTGAGTTGTATCTTGTATGTGTCGCATATGTCGTGTGAGTTTTCGATGGCGATTTGATTTGTATTCGGTTTATAATCGATGATGTATTCGTGTACCTTCTGAATCTGACATGTTTTGAGAAATCAGGCATATCTCCCAATTTAACAGTTGGATCGGGCTCCTTTTTGGATATGTTGTGTCCAAGACAAAGTTGACCGTTGGATCAAAAATTGAGGCGCGTTGGAGAGCGCGATGGGCCATCGCGCCTCGCAACGCGCCCCATACGTTTTCTGTGCGCCTGGTGAAGGCGCGATGGGATGAACGCGCCTCGCATCGCCCCTCCCATCGCGCCCCACCTCTAATTTTGTGTTGGAGCATATAAATAGACCCCTTATTCGACCCATATCAGCCCTCACTTATTTTATAAACCCTAGGCACTTAAAAGACTCTCTGAAATACGAATTTATTTGCTATCTCTCACGTTCTTGGATTTGGTAAGCGATTCTAACACGCCGTCCTTTGTTAAATCAATTTCTTATTGCGTATATCGATTGTTAACTTATTCAAACCCTTTTTCCAGCATGTTGTGGGTGTTGATTCATTGTTTTCATTTGGTTCTTTCGCTGATCTTGGTTCTTAACGGTATGTGTTGCTATCCCTTGATTTATGAGTATGGCTTCATGTGTTAGGTTGCTAGATTGTGTTCTAATGTGATTTACTCATATTATGGCTGATTCGATCTCTGAATTTTCATGTCAATTCTGTAATAGGGTGTTTAGCATTAGATTGATTTGATTTAATCATTAGAACTCATGTCAATTGTTGGGTTTAAGTGCTAGTTGATTTCGTATGTTAACAGCTTGTTAAATTGCTATTTTAGCATTGTTATAGAGGGCTGGAAATCCATGTTTTGGGGCTGATCTTATGTGTTTGAATCAATGGTATATTTTTGACATGCTTGGTAAATCATAGGTTGATTATATGGCTTATAATGCATGATTTCATCTTGTTATTGTGTTGATTACTTTTCAATGATCTAGTTGCTGCCCACTATTGTGTTGGGGCTGTTTTGTATCGTTCTTGACATGTTGGCATTGCTTTGTTTGTGTTATACTCATTCGTGTTGATTATGCCTGCAGACAAGTTATTACCATGATTTGATTATCGTTTCAAATCTAAGTTTGACGTTTAAATGAAAGATTTAATCCTTTTTAGTTCATTTAAAAGAAGTTTAACATTCTTGTGTTAGTATGGTGTGATTTGCCAATTGTTGGCTAAACGATGGATTGTGTTATTTCTTTTAAAACACTATACTTTTCATTCAAGTAATTCAGGATTTAAACTTGGTTTTAACTTGGTTTAACTTTTGTGTTGGGTTAGACTTTTGTCACGACCCAAATTATTGAGCCGCGACCGGCGCTAGGGAATGGGAGTGGTATCTCCAAAACCCGTAGCAAGCCTGAAAATACATATTAATTTTTCGCAAATCAAATTATATCTCGTATATCATCATAATATCAAAATATACACGACCCCTGTTTGAAATACATATCAGAGTTAAAGCGCTTCACAAATAGAGTCTGACTATTCTAAACTACTGCGGACTTGCTAGAATGAGAACCTAGTCTCATGACTCGTACTACTTCCGAGAATTAAAAACTTCGGAAGCTTCGATCTCCACATCGTACCTAACTCAACCTGTAAAAATTGGATTAACAACGGGGTCAGTATAAAACTGAGTGAATACACATAATTACAAGTAATATTGCATAAAGGGTGAAAACGTTTAAAAACCTCTTTATATAGAAAATATTCTTTTTGAATTATACTTCACACGATCTTACTCCCAAACATACTTCGTATGTTCATTCATACTACCAGAGGCCATGTACGTGTCATAAACTAAGCGTTTATGTTATAGACGTACTTGATATCCTTGCCTCATTCTTATGTTTCATGTACGTTTATACTGCGTACGTGCTTGACATGTTTTGTTTACTGTTATAGTTTTGATTGTCTTTATTTTTCTTATTAAGTTTCTCTAACTTCATTTTTCTGACATCAATAGCAAAGCCAACCAATGTGTTTCATCTGTCTGACATCGATAGCAAAGCCAACCGATGTGTTACGCATATCTGACATCGATAGCAAAGCCAACCGATGTGTTTTACATATCTGACATCGATAGCCAAGCCAACCGATGTGTCTTTAATCATCTGACATCGATAGCCACGCCAACCGATGTGTCTTATCTCATATCTTAATTATTGCTCTTGTTTCATATTGATTCTCGATGTATATAGATATACTTGATTTTATCTTTATATGAGTCCCGAGGACTATTATCAAGAATGGGTAGATACAGGTCTCGGGATACCTCTACCGAGATCAACCTTGTATCTCAGTTCTTATATTTGGTTGTACCATCGTACAACTTCTCGTTCTGTTATATTGATCCTTTATGAACCATAACATGCATATTACAATCTACAAACATACATCTATAACACACGCACGTATGGGTATTCATTATAACTAAAAGTACGTATGGCAACGTACTATGTTTCTTTATAAATATATGAATAATAGTACATATAGGAATGTACTATATTTCTCTTATACGTATCTTACTTGATACATGTATATTACTAAAACTTTGAGTTCATAACATATTTCTTTTACCCTCCCCGATTCTTTAAGTATTCGTATTCATTTCATATAATTATGTTATTTAAAATAACATAATGCAATTATTTTAAAGCATACGTATATATACCTTTGCAAACATACCTTCAAACATATAAGTATTCATATAGTCGTCCGTATATGAAAATACGCGACTTTATGAATATTAGCAAGTAATTAAAGTGTACTCACAGTGACTGCTATCCAATCTACCGCAATGTTATCAATCTATCACGCAAGTTCCTCGTGTTGTTCAATCTTATAGCTATTCCAACTCGTCGGCTTGGTAGTTCGTCGGTACGTCCGTTACTTATCCAAATTACCTGTACGTTTAATTCATAAACGTAAACTTAGTATCAAAATCCTAAGTTATAAACTTAGGTTAACACGATCTTATTCTAAATACGTCTTTTAACTTTGATCGTGTTCTAACCCTTAGTCGAGATACTTGTTATATCTCTTAGTCGTATTCCTATACGTATGATACTTTCAAACTTTAGAGTTCAGTTTCATTCCGATGAAGTTTCAAGTAGTTTTCAGGACAATGCGCAGGTGCTGCCTGCACACTGACACTGTTTAGTAAAACAACGATCTCTCTCAATTGAACCGTTGGATCGAGATAAAATTTGACAGAGGCGTTCCTAAGAGGCAAATCTATAAACTGACCGTTGGGATTTTGAATCTGGCAAGTTTTGGGTAGTGTGCGAACGCACACAGTAGGTGTGCGAACGCACACCCTAGTTTTTAAGGAGTGTGCGAACGCACACTCAATGTGTGCGAACGCACACCCTTAACAGCCCCCCGGAAAGTCGTTTTCCGGGGCTTTTCAGCCATCCCGACGTGCTATACATTCAACTATATAAAACCCGCATCTCGGTTTTCATTAAAACGCTATAATAACTTCAAAAACGTCGAATTCAATCCTAAAACTCAATCTCAGTAAAACAGCAATATATATTCGATTTTTAACCAAATTTCTTGAAGATTTACCTTGAAACAAAGCTTAGGATCGATAGAGGATTCGATTCTGAAGAAATCGCCGCGAAAATCACTTGATTCGGACGTCGAACGGCGAAACGGCGGCGAAACGATCGTAATCGGCGTTTGAAGCTTCTGGAGATCACCCTTCTGATTCTCCTTTCTTCATATTTCAATCCTTATATATTAAGGTTAAATGCTCACTTTGGTCCTCGCTCTTTTTGTTTATTATCCTTTATCCTTTAAACTTTTCTTTCGTACGATTTAGTCCATAACTAAATCGATAAATTCTTTTATTACAACTGTTACGTATTATTTATATCCGATAAATAATACGAAGCTTGATATTAACACTTTCCCGTCAAAATCCAATATTTCCATTTCCGACACAAAGTGGCTAAATTACCACTTTGGTCCCTATACTCTATTTTGGGCTTTTCTTGCCATTTTTCCTTTTAATTCCAATTCTAACTTTAGAATTGAAATATAACCGTAATTTCCTCATAATTAATTTCCCCCAAACCGACCTACTAAAACTTATTTATCTTAGTTTTATCGGAAATCTTTCTGATTTTGCCATTCTGGCGAATCCAGACTGGACACATGGTCCAATTAGCTAATTAAATATTTTGGGGTATTACAACTTTGGTCGCCCAACAAGTGGAAAGAATCTTGGTAGTTTGTGATAACTCGGCTGACTCACTGACATGAATTTTAACTTGGTTTATTTTAAGTTGTTTTCTGAATTATTTGGATTGTGTTTTGAAATGGAAACTTATATGGTTCGTATTTTATAACTTGGGTTGTGGTTTGGATGTGTATGCACCTTATGTGTTCGGTTATACGTTGGCTTGTTATTACGTGTGCTAGTCCTACATGGTGTCTAGTACTCCCTAGAGTTAGGGTATGTTTTGAATTATTATTTATACCTTGTCTAGACTCATCGACCGTTCGTGCTTCGGAGACGAACCAGGATTAGATTGCTTGCCAGGTTATCACGTGGATTAGCAAGCAGTGAGTTTATATCGCTATTTAACGCTTTATTAAGTAAATTGTATTTTTGCATATATATATATATATATTGTATATACAGCTTTCGAACTGTTTTCGACATTATGGATCTGAATTGGAACGGGCTACTCGATGGGTATCATCGAGACTACGTGCGCACCGGTATATGATCATATGGTATTGAGGTAGGTTTGAGATACGTCTCGCCTTAGTGAGGCCGCCGGTGGAAGATACGTCTCATGGGACTCACATATTTTATTTGAGTGATAGTCGGGGATCGGTTATGGAGATACGTCTCACCGACACGACAACTGGATTTAGATATTTGTGGTTTAGGGTTTCAATGCTTATCCATAATGATAAATTGCTTTACAAATGTTTTATGGTTTTTAAAGGTTTTCACTTAATAAATGTAAATAGTTGTATGAACTCATCTCAGTTTATTTCCTCGGAGGTCTTACTTTATTTTGTTAAAGTTATCGAACTGATTTTACTCTTAGACCGCAGTAGTAATGAGAAGTCTTACTTGTTATAGTACTTGTTGTCAGATTAATTCAATTGGATTATTTGTTGAGTGGCATTATTATATTAACTTATGTTATTTTAATATTTATGCCATGTTAGAGACTCGGAGTTGACCGAGCATTTATTATTATATGTTGTACATATAAACTGCTAGACTAGGTTGGAGTCTCGGTTGCCCCAGAGCATGTGGTTTTATGCAGGTACAATGTTGTTAATGATAAATGTTTATTATCCGCAAGGCTAGCTACGGGTTTTGGTACAACCATACGCATACCCTACCGCCGGTCGCGATTCATGAAAATGAGCCGTGACAATATTGGAGATATCGAAACAAGAAGTACAAGAAGATCGAAAAATACGATAAGACGAAGACAATAACTTCAACAGACGATGATAAGGGAATCAATAGTCATATGTTTGTAAGAACCAAAACGTATCATGTACAACATGTACATTGGAATGAGATGGATAAAGTGATCGAAAAGTATTATAATAGGAATGATGAAACGATCAAGGAACATATCAAGAAAAGAAAAAGGATGTCATTGGACGATAGTAAAGATGCTATCAATGTGATATGGACAAGTAAATTTAGTAGATCGAGAGATAAGCGATACACCATGAAAGATGGACGTAAAACATATTAAGTAATGCTTAACGAGCATTACTTGATGAGATTTAACATAGGAAGCCGCGAAGTATGCGACTGATAAGAAAGGAAAAGATATTTCTAATTACCATGAGACGTCGATAAGGATTTCAGATAAACGATTGTATAAGTCTATTAGTTGACTAAGTTATTAAATGGATAATTAGATATCGCGACGAAAGCATGAAGAGGAAAAGATAAGATGAGAAACGTCAAAGAAAGATGACGTCGAATCCCGATAAACTTTAAATGTTTATATGATGCGAAACAAAGATAGAGACTATCAAGAATAGTACAACCTAACAAGAAAATGTTAGGATTAAGATTAAGATTAAGATTTGAAAAACAATCGAAATGAAACTGATAGAATTATTATGGAATAATAATTTATCATGAATATCAAAGAACGCGAACAACTAAAGTACAAGGAAAGGCATAGTTTGGGAATAAGAAATATATGCTAATAATAACATATCGAGAGATGGATTGAGATTAAGAAGGAGAATCAAGAGAATGACGTTAATTGAGTATAAGATAATAAGCTACGCGTTGTTTGATACAGACAAACACGGTAACCCGAATATCAAGGAATAAGGTTCGAGATAAGGTAAAGGATCAACCTTATACTTAATAAGAATAATATAAGTACATGTTAAGCATAAACGTTAAAGGAATCTCTGGAGTGAGATGAAGTTGGAATTTGTGATTATAAGACGCAGTTCCATAGCCTTTGAGGGTATGTTTCGGGCGAAGTTCGGACCCCGAAACCCGATGATATATAATCAGAATCAATGGATATAAGTAAATGACATTGCATAGATCAAATTTGGATAATTTGATCATAACATTATTCAATTGGATTAGTTGTTTTTTTTTCAAGCTCAAAGACTAGCCGAAAACATGAGTTAACATAAGGGTAAAAGTATGGCTAGTAGCCAACTTTGAGGATAATTTCAGACATTAAGGAGATATCAAAATGAAATTTGGTCTTAATGAAAGTTGTAGACGGGATAGCAAAATATAAGAACACTGAATTTAATTCAGAGTTAAACGTTTTTAAACAGTTGGTTTATCGACTTGAACAACGGCCTATAAGAACTGCAAGTGCAGTCTCAAAACTACCTCAAGGAAGTGATTTCAGCGCAAATTTTCGACATCGTCGAGGATTATGTAGAACTCGATGTTCCATAGAATGTTGAAGATGGCATTGACGACTATAAGACCATCAACTCTATTTGAAAAAAAAAACGAGCTACTCGACATTAGCAAATTTTAAGGACTGCAGTTGACTAGAAGGGTAATTTTTGACAAGTTCAAAATAACTTAAAACATTAAGTTATTCAAATAAATTGTTCTAAATTAATCAAATTAAGATTTTGATTAATAGCTAAAGGTATTTAAAGGACGTTTTAAGATAGTATCAAATATGATACGCTACAAATACGACTCGCAAGGAATTGCGAAGAAACGAGGAATAAACGTTGAAGAATAACAACGCTAAGAAATGAGAAGATGCGAGGAATTGGCCAACGATAGAACGGATATTTAAATTACATTAAATATGATCTGATTAAAGAAACAGCTACAACGGGACGCGAAGGATGTGCGATAATCGAAGTGACAAGTTTACCTACCATCGTGATAATGTAGTAAACGATGTAAGGAAATGGTAAGATCTTTACCAGAAACAGAATTAGAGGGGAAGAATGTAAGGGGGGAAGAATGTAATACCCCGTGTGTCTGACGTTATCAAAGTAGGCAACATTTCAAAATTTAAACAGTTAAAGCGGCCAGAAAAGGAATTATTGGAAAATAATTAAATAAAAGAGAACCCGAGTAGGTCGATATTGAGATTTTAATAAGAAAATTTCAATATCAAGAATTTCATAAAGGAAATGGAATTGGACTTAAAAATGAAAATATGGAAAAGTGGATATAGTGCACTTAGGCTCGAAAATATGAAAATAAGGATTTAATTTCCGGAAAATGGAAGTTTAATAAATTATTGACGGGAATTAGTACTTATAAAAAATAATATTGAATAATTGGATATCGATATTTGTTAAAGCAAAATTTTAAAGGAAAAAGTGAGAAAAAGTGCATTTTAGCTGAAATTGGAATTTGAGCGTTTTTAGCCGAAAATTTCTAAATTATATTATTGGAATAAAATAATGACATATCGAGGTGGTATTATTTATTTTTGGATATAAATAATACAAAATTTATCGAGATCGAACGATTAGAGGATTAAAGGACTAAATTGAGCAAAAGAAAAGTTATAAAATGAAACCAATGGAGGGGAAACTCAAAGGACCAAAAGAGAACATTTGCCAAGTTATATATACCCTTTGCATATGAATAATTATTCATATTACTTTCATTTCCAGCAAACAAAAAGAGAGAAGAAGAACATCATCTTCTTCAAGGTTCCTAAACCTTCTTTACCTTGCCAAATACTCGTTTGATGTCGGATTGAAGTGATTTTCGCGGCTACGAAACAAGGAGGACGAGAGCTTTCAATCAAGCCCAGCAAATCAAGGTAATAACCACAACTTGGAGCTAGGGTTTCTGAATATATTTTCTGATTTTATTGAGCTTGATGATGATGATGTTTTTAAGCTTGATAATCATGTTTTTGATGGATAAATGATTGTTTAGAACTGACATTAATGGGTAGTTTGAGTGAGTTGTGAGAGTTGTGAATTGTGGGGAAGTTAGGGTGTGATGTAGGTGGCTGGTCGGAGGCCGTGGTGGCCGGAGTTGTTAGACAAACGGTGGAGCAGCCCTGGGCGATCGATGCCAACGAGTTGGAAATATCTCTAAACGAGATGAGATGCCTTTGACTTCCATTCAAGAGGTAGAAATTTTTGACGTATGGGGAATTGATTTTATGGGGCTGTTTCCGGTATCTTTTGGGAAGCAATACATTTTGGTATGTGTGGATTACGTTTCCAAATGGGTAGAGGCGGAGGCCTTACCCAGAAATGATGCCAAAGTGGTGTTAGAGTTTCTCAAGCGACTGATGAACCGGTTTGGCACTCCGAGAGCCATAATAAGCGATGGAGGATCTCATTTTTGCAATAGGCAATTTGATGCCTTAATGAAGAAATACAATGTCTACCACCGCATCGCTACCCCATATCATCCTCAGACAAGCGGACAAGTTGAAGTATCAAATCGCGAGTTGAAGCGAATTCTAGAGAAAACAGTGAATGGCACAAGAAAGGATTGGTCACTAAAGTTAGACGATGCATTATGGGCATACCGTACGGCTTTTAAAACGCCTCTCGGAATGTCTCCATTTCGCATAGTCTATGGGAAAGCGTGTCATCTTCCAGTGGAGCTCGAAAATCGTGCATATTGGGCGATAAAGAAGCTGAATTTTGATTTGAAAGCCGCGGGTGAGAAGCAAATGCTTCAGTTAAATGAATTGGACGAGTTTCGATTCATGGCTTACGATGTCAAGCTCTACAAAGAGAAAACAAAATGATGGCACGATGCTCACATAAACCCCAAGGTTTTTGAAGTAGGTGCATTGGTTTTGCTTTACAACTCACGATTAAGGTTGTTCACAGGAAAACTTAAATCACGATGGAATGGCCCATTCAAAGTAAAGAGTGTGACGGAGCATGGAGCATTGGAGTTGGAGAACAAACGAGGGGAAATTTTCAAGGTCAATGGTCATAGGTGCAAACCCTATCTCGGACCGTTGACCGACAAAATGGTGGAGCAAATTTCACTCACCACCCCTCCGTAATTCAACCATGCAGTCTAGCTTTGACGTTAAACAAGCGCACTCGAGAGGCATTCTCGAGAGGTTTGCAATTTTCTTTTTTGCAAAATTTTTCTTTTTTTCGATTTTTGAAAAAATATTTCAGCCCTTCAGCCGGCCCCCAACCGGCCTGGGAGGTGAGCCGGCAAAGGGCAAGCCGACGTTTGCAATGACGATTTAAATTTTGTCAAAAATTGCAGAGGCTCAGCCGGCCCCCAGCCGGATTAATGTCGAGGGTCGGCCAAGGGCCGGCCGAGACACTGAAAACCATAAAAATAAAATTCAATTTTTTTTAAAATATTGAGCATATTTTCATTAAATATCAGAATTCAAGAAAATCAAATAAAGATTTGCATGTAGGTCTTTATTGTTAGTTTTGAATCTTTTCTTCAAACCAATAAGGGAACATATTTAGTCTTTTAGGAAGTTTTTTCTATTTTTATTACCTTGTCTAATTTCCTTTTTCTAATTCCAATTCCCACCATAATTAGCTTCTTAATTGATTTCCTAATTTAGTTTATTATCTTAATCATGTTAGTATGAATTTCATTACCTTATTGCATTTTTATTTTCCCTTTTCATTACAATACTACCCTAATAAATCTTTAGACTTTTAACCCTATAAATATAGTTAGTTCATTAGTCTTTCTTCTCTACACTTACTCTCTAAACAAATAGACAAATAATCTAGCAATCATGAGTTACTACTCACATAGCGACTCCGAGTCCGAGAATGATGACACCTACGACCCTTCCACTACGACCCTCATTATGAAACCGAGCTGGTGTGGATCCCATACGCACCAAAAGATGCGCATGAATTTTTGCAAGACCTCCCCCACCAACCCGAGGATATCTTAGACAAAATCTTCCAAGAACCTTTTTCCGAACAAGATTCGGATCTAGACTCCAACTCATCCAAGGAGGAGGAGGAGGAAGAAAATGAGGAAGAGAAAGCAAATGAGGAGGAGGTTAATGTAGGAGCGGAAAATGTAGAGGAGCAAAATGAGGTGAATGAAGTAGAGGTTGTGATTTTAGAGGAAGCGGTTCCCGACACTATGGCGACCGTGGCCGCCATTGATTCATCCTTTAATCCCGTGGTGTCGGGAATGATTTCCTCTCCCTCCTACACTACCACCACTAATGGTAGCGATTCCTCGGTGCGCTCTCCCGGCACTTTTATCAATCCTTTTGTCGCTCCCGACAATAGTTAAGTTACTAGGAGGAGAGTGCAATGCCAACTCTTTGAGGAAGAGGAGGCGATAGAAAATGCTTGGACCATGAGGGAGCGTGAGGAAATGGCTAGCCCTTATGAAATGGAGAATTTAGGGTGAGAGCTAGTTCGTGGTAGGGGTTGCCCTAGAATTGTGAGGGAGGGAAGAGTCGGTCGCCCTAGGAAAGCGTATTGCATGCGTTGGAAGAGGATGGCTTGATTTAGAAGAAAGATTGACAATTTGGACTTTAAATTGTTTTCTTTTAAGTTGTTTGTATTTTTGAGTCATTTTGCTAGTGTTATTTTTATTTGGAGTCTTTATATTTTGTACTCTTTTTGAATTATTGAATAAAAAAATCCAAATTATTAGTATTTGTGTTGTTCATTTGCTTTAATTATGTCATATTAATGTTCATATTATGTTTAAAAGCACAAAAATAAGTGAAAAACATAAAATCAAAAACATTACAAAATCTTAAAATTTCTGGAAAAAAAAATTCAAAGCCTTAGTCGGCTTCCAGCCGGCCTTGTCACTCAGACTGTCCAGGAGCCGGCTAAAACTTTTATATTTAAAAAATAAAAAAACAAATAAAAGAGCAGTATGCTCAGCCGGCCCTCAGCCGGCCCACGATGCCAACTGATCTGTTGTTTGCTATTTAAAGGGCACTTTTCAATTTTCCTTCTCCTCTTTAAAAACTTCACCTTTCAAAACCGTAGACCGAATTTTTGAGCTTCGATTTGGAGGACAATCATTCAAAGAGATTGATTTGCTTTGCTTTTAGTGTTTCATCTTTTCTTTTCAAGTCAATACTCAACATAAGTCATGAACTCTAAGGTATATACCATCTTTCTCTTTGAATTTCTCTTTTCAAAATTAGGTACTAACTAGGTCGATGCCCGCGCTTGCGCAGGTGATTTTAATAATTTTAAAAAATATTCTCTATATCATAATTTATAAACATGATAAATTTCATAAGTTTTAAATATAATAAAAATTCTTTAAATTTCATATATGTAATACATTAATAAAAATTCGTCATATTTCATACCTTTTAAACGTAAATTAGAACTATTCATAAACTTTAAGGAAATTTTATTAAATTTTAACTAAAATTCATTAAATTTCATAACCAAAACAATAAAAAATGTAGTAAGATTAAATTTTAATTACTTTTATTTAATTTCAAAAATATTTCATATTTCATAACATATAAATAATGATATTATAATTAAACATTTAAAATTCATAGTCAATTTTTTTTATTAATGTACTGTTTTTTTAATATAATTAAAAAAATAAAAAATATGTCATATAAATGAATAAAAAAGACATTTGATCGAAAATAATTGTCAACCTTAAATCAATTCAGTGCAAAAATAAAATCTTTTATGTTAAATTGTTTTGATGAACCTCATAAAATCAACATTATCATTGAAATCATATAATTACGATTGTACATGTCTAAAATATATATATATATTCCAATGGCATTCAATCCTCGTTTCTTTGAATTCTTTAGCAAGTTAGGTCACATGTCACTAAAATAAATTAAAATACAACAACAACAACCATACACGTAAACTAAACAATTTCAAAAAGATAGACGATACTTAATCCAAGCGTACTTTATTATGAATGATTAAAAACTCTTTTATTGCGGAAAAGGTTGCATGAGACAATATCAAGTATGGAAAAATAGAAAGAAATAGATATAAAAAAACTCTAAAAAACCATGTTTGTTTATAATTAAATATGTGTGCATGGATTTATATATGTATATATATATATATATATATATATATATATATATACTTATATATTTTATGACAAAAAAGTTGTAATTAATTGAAAGATATGAAAAGTTAGATGTTATATAAAACTTATTTTTAAAAATATGAAAAGTTAAAAAATATTAATACATTTGGTTTCATAACCTATAAATATTAATAATATTTAAAAATTCTTAATATTTTATAACTTATAAATATAAATAGAAACTCTTCAAATTTTATAACCATCACATTTATAAAATTCTATAACTTTAAATTTTAATTAACTAAATTTAGTTTTAAAATTATTCATATTTTTAGCATATAATGAAATAAAAGTATTTTAGTTCTCATAATTTAATTTTTTAATTCTTATAATATTATTTTAAAATATGTAATATTCAATAAGATGTATTTTTAAATTATGAGAAATGAAATATTTTTTATATTATTATATATTAAAAATAAAAAAAATTAATTTAATTTAATTTAAATTTAGACTTTTAGAATTTTATAAATTTGATGGTGATGAAATTTGAAGAGTTTCTTTTTTCATGTTTGTAAGTTATAAAATCTTAAGAGTTTTTCTATACTATAAATATTTATAAGTTATGAAATAAATTTAATTATTGCAAGTTTTAACTTTTCATATTTTATAACTTAAAAAATATTAATTATTAGATTTTTTAATAAAATAATAAATTAATTTTAAATGAGTAATTGCCACATTGCAATTTGTAGTCGATCCACTTGTCAAAATTAATTTGTAGGTTTTAACTTTTCATATTTTATAACTTAAAAAATATTAATTATTAGATTTTGTAATAAAATAATAAATTAATTTTAAATGAGTAATTTTCACATGGCAATTTGTAGTCGATCCACTTGTCAAAATTAATTTGGAGTTCAAGATTATATTATAGTATAGATTTGTGTAGTTTTTGTGCAATTGATGATTAGAGATTGTTTTGATAGCACTAACAATGATTACCCATTAGTTAATGTGTGCTTTAATTGCTTTAATTGTTTAGAAATTGTAAATTTCACTTAGAATCCTAGAAAAACAAAATTGGGGGAATTGGAAATTAGGCAAAATAAGTGTAATTCAATGCTTTGGATAACATATTGTTAAGTTGTAGGAGTAATTACACAATAATACCTCATTTATACTTGTTAATCAACATAGTGAATTGGTGATGCGTTGTGTGAATTTGATGTTGTAAATTGGATAAAAGGGGTTAGACTTTGTGAGTTGTGATTGTGTTGGAATGATTGTTATAACTTTTGTAGGTGACAATAAAGCAAAAGGCAACCGCTAGCTCTTCCAAGGAGCCACAAACAAAGAAGGGTAAGACTAACCCCACCACACTTGAGAAGGGCACTAGCGATAATCCCATTGTCATTAGTGATGACATTGAAGATGACAAGAAGAAGGTGGTGTCACACCCGTACATTCATTAAAAATTAGTTATCATGCATTAAAATATTAGAATTTATTTAGCATGTCAATCGATTAGTTTGAAAATTATTAGGAAATGATAAGTTAATTAAACTAAGTCGAATGAAAACAATAAAAGGTTAGGGACTAAAGGAGGAATAAAAGAAAACATGAAGGACTCAATATTCATTTGTTCTCTTGGAGTTATCATGTTAAAAAAAATGTCAATTATAACCTTAAAGTTAATTATGTGTCAAAACTAGGCTATGTACCCTTATGTAATTGTAATTGATAAGTATTATAACTAAGAGAGAAAATTCGAAATTCTCCATTCCTAACTCAATTTCAGAAACCTAAACCTTATTCCTTCATGTTCTAAGTCATTAAAAGGTGTTGGAAAGCAGAATTGGTAAGTTCTTTCATCTATCTAAACTTTGAGTTATAGTTACCTCTTTGTTGCTTTGTTCTGTTTGGTGACAGAAATTATAGCTTATGTATTTTGCATATACGTTGAGTTCTACAACTCCAAATCGAGTAATTCTTTATTTCACAGAAACTTTAGAGTGTCTACTACAACTTTTGTTCTTTGAGTTTTATTAGAATCTATCTTTTTGATATTGAAAACGACCGCGACATTTTATTGCTTAAATTGTGAAAGCAGTTTGACCTGACCTAACTAAACCTGGTATAACTCATTGCTTAGATATTGAAATTATGAAATTCCTTTTGACTTGGATTCTAGACTGAAAGGGCTAAAACTTCACCGAAAGGTTTGTTAAAATTATGTCTAGACTATTCACAGGACATGTTTGCTTAGAAGCTTAATGTTTTGCCTACTAAGGCAGATTTGTTGCCATGTTCATAATCATGCATAAACCATATAGAAATCCATTTGTAGGATCTGAATTTAGGTCAAATGAGTATTGGATATCTGTACAGGTATGTATATATGATTGTGATGGTGTTTTGTGATTTACATTACTCATTTAGGTGCTCATTTTGGCAACGACGGCGCAAGTAGAAAGTAAGGCAGCTTGTGACGTGATTTTGGACTAGTTTTTGTTTTTGTGTGGTAAGTAGATATACTAGCCCTTGCTACTAAAATCGATATGCTATTTTGATATTCAAAGTGTCAAGTTTTATTGTGTTTTAAATGGTTATATATGGTTCTTTTGAAATGCACGAAAGGTGTTCGATAAAATGTTTCTTTGAACGTTTCAAATGATACATTATGCAATGTTGTTTATAAGTGAAAGGTGTGTTGATTTAAATCAATATGTGGATTTGATTATAGTTAAGATATTATCCTTTTGATATGTTGACTTATTGAATATGAAAGTGTAATGCCTTCTGGAAATTCGATAGTCGTTTGATTTGGTTAACTTTGAATGAGAATTTGAAATGGTTTTATTATTGAATTGTATTGAGTTTTGATGAAATGAATTGAGATTTCTTTTATGTGATATGGCTACTTTGTAACGATATATTTGGGAGGTGCTGAGCTGTGATATGCACCAGGTTATGTGCTGAGATAGTTATATGCACATCTGAGATATTGTGAGTGTCTATGCGCATTTGAAACTGGTCACTTGATTGATGGTCAGTGAAGGGAGAAGGGCTGACCGTGCTAATGATGGAGAAGGGTTAGCCATCAAGTGTTCCTAGATATGTTGGTTAGACTGTAGATCAGTGTTGTGTTCCTGATTACAAGTCTATGGTTTATATTGTTGTTACAGGGTAATATATCAATCTTATAATTGATGATTGATACGAACTATAATTCATATTTAAAGTGAAATTGTTTTGATATCATTTATATTTGTAAATGTTTTCGTGATGAACTTTACAAGTATTTTGTGTTGTATTGGACTGTTTTCTAGTATTTGTTATTATATGATATACTTGCTTTAAGTATATAAATGTTTTATGCTTGTTATGTCTATTCACTGAGCTTTCGCTCATTTTAGTTGTTTTAAAAAATTTTCAGTCAGCAAGGCAATCTACAGTACAGTTGACTAGAAAGGGAGTTGGGCTTAGAGTTTGGGCTTGAGACATAGAGGTTGGCCACATCTCCGAGTTTTGAGATGTCTTGATGTTTTTATTTAGAATAAACTTATTTGCACCTAAATATATATTTTGAATCATATGTATAAAAGTTTCTAACAATATTTAGTTTTCATACAGTGGTTTAATTAAAATGTTGTATAAAAGGTTTTCATATATTTGTGCTTAATTATTTATAGAACACGTTTTTAAAATGTTGATTTTGAGATAAATATATTTTAAATAATCGTCAATCTCGTGCTAAGTAAGGCGAGGTATGACAGGTGGCGCGTCAATTCCTCACGGATGATGAGATCTTAGAGTTGGAGAACCTTAAGGAGTTGGACTATCCTCCGGAGATGGATGATAGTTAGCATGAGTTAGTCCGTGGTAGAGGCCGTCCTATGATAGCAAGGCAAGGCAAAGTTGGACGTCCTCGGAAACTATATTGCCGGGTTTGGAAGCCAGCGCCTTGTGGGTGAAGGGAAGTTGGGTATTTCGGAAAGGAATCAATTTTGCATATAGGGCTTTAGTTTGATTGCATTATTAAGTCATCTTACAATTTTTCATTAGCCCCTTTTAGATTCCTTTGTTATTTTTTGGTTTAGTTTAAACGGTTGTTTTAGATTTTTGTTATCCAGCCCAACGCTACTTGCGAAGGACTTTGGAAATCGGAGAAAGTGGAGCGGCTTGCAACCACTTGTGGAGCAATTTTCTCCGTCTCGCCAAAAAGAGAAGCAATTTTAATTTTTTTATTATTACTCTTCTTTCTTTTATTTTGCACTTACTCATACATTGAGGACCATGCATTATTCTAGTGAGGGGGGTGGGAAAAGAAAAAAATCATAATAATAAAAAATTTAAAAAATAGAAAATCTAAAATCTAAAATACAGTTTTATATATAATTTTAATTTAAATTATGGTTAAAAATAGTGTGAGGAGGAAAAATCAAAGATAAATGTAAATAGAAAAATAAATAAAGTTTTGGCTTGAAATTTTAAATATTTGTCAAATAATTAGTTCCAAACTTTGAATAAATGTAAGTGCGGTTTTCAATTCCAACAGTAGTTAATGATGCTCGACAAATTAAAATGTTAAGTTTATGACATGATTCGATAGGACTAGGGTGAATTCAATTTCTAGCTTTTAGTAATCCCTAACACTCGGTTGAAGAGCTTGATCCGGAATCATGACATGTTTGCTTTTTTATAAAAAATAAGTCATTTTCGAACTTTTTGCAATTTTTGGCATGACTTGTAATACTTAAGTAAATGGAAAAACACAACATTATTTTTGAGAGTTCGAGCCTAATTGTTTGTTGTGAGAATTGATTAACTTGATTACCATGCTACATTTCTAGAACTTGCTCAGTGTCCGTTCAAAGTTACACGGTTGAGTTTTTGACATTTAGATGAACTTGACATTTAGGTATACATAATTTATTTTAGACCACTTAAATAGCCTACCCTTCATCCATTAGATTACACAAAATTTTAGCTTTAACCTTACTGTTGTTTTTCACCTTACATTTCACATCTTTCACCCTTCAAATTTTCACCTCTTTCAACACCTCAACTTGATTTGATCAACAAAAATTGAAGAAAAATGTGATTTTACCTTGATGATAAAAAGAAAAAAGTGAATGAGTGCCTTAAAAAGAAAATAAATGCCTTGCAATAAAAGAAAAGAAGCAAGAAAAAACAAGAAAATCAAAAGAAAAAGAAAACAAAGGCAATTAAAAAGAAATGAAAGTTCACTCGTTCAAGAAAATTCCAAGCTAGTCCACTATTTCACACTTCAAAGAAAAGTTGATTCAAGTCAAGTTATGTCAAAAATCCAAAAATATTATTTATTTTTTCCCTTAACCCCATCACACCCAAAAAATAAAGACCAAGTGATTTTTGTCAAAAACCGAGCCAAGTAGCGGAGCAAGCCTATGGTAAATTTACATGTTTTCAATTGAGAGATAATTGTTGATTTTACACCTTAAACACATGAGTGTCGGAGTGAAAACTTGTGAGGAATTAATGCCATTTGCTTATTTATTATGAGATTATGACATGATGTGCTTAAGTAAGAAAATTGACTATCTTTCACATGTCCCGCAAACGATGGTGATTCATTAATGTTATCAGTGTTGCATAAGCTAGAATGACAGTATTCCTAGTGTTATCGGATTATGTCATTCTATTTTCATCCATCATTTGTCTGTATCATTAATAGTTGTTGGTTTAGGAAATCTCACTTAATTATTTCATTAGTTTGGTAAATTAATTACTGACTTGTATTTAACATATTTTGAGCCGGGTTAGTTTATAGTTAGGGCAAGATTCATGTTTTGCTTGAGGACAAGTAAAGCTTTAGTGTAAGGAGGTTTGATAAGCTATTATTTTACGTAGTTTTTATAGCATTTATTCGTCAGTTTTCTGTACTTATTCGTAAAATAAAAGTTTAAATAGTTAGGATTTCATATTTTGTAGTTTTTAAGAATAAATATTAAATCTTATCATTTTTGGGGTACTTATGATTGAAACAGGGTCAAATAGTCAAAATCAGAAGAATTCAGAAAACCGGAGCCAAACCCAAGCCCAACCGGTTTGATTTGAATCGAACCGGTAAGACTCAAAGAGAGGCAGATCGGCAGACATCAGGCCGGCCAAGGGCCAGCTGACACCTGGATATGCGCAAAAATGTGTTCGCATTGGAATAAGGCAACGAAATTCTGAAGTTATCACATCAGACCTTCCATAATCAGCAGAATATTGCATTCACACTCAAGAGAGTGCTCTTTCTTGACTTGCAAACAAATAAGTGGGCTTTGGCAATAAGATAAAGGCTCATTAAGGGAAGAAGCTATGCTCTTTTGGAAACAAGACAAGTTAAAGATTGGTCCACTCAAGTTGATTATGGAAGGACTTGATCATTACTCCACTTTCAAAGGAAAGAAGATATTCTCAACTTGATTATGATTCAAGCTTCACATGGAGAGATTACATCTTTGGCTTGAACTCCACTCCAAGTGACTCTATAAATAGACCCCATTTGTATACAGAAATCATAATATAACTTAGTGTAGACTTAGGTTTAGCCACTACAAAAACTCTTTAGTATAGATTATTTCTATCTTTTATCAACCCTTGAACCTTTACTCTTATTATTTACAAAAATCATATTTTAAATGATTTTTTACTTTATTGATTTTAATTACTTAAATTATTTGTTAGTTGGTTACTTTTAATTATTTTGGTAACAAAACTCTCAAACCATTTTCGTAGCTAACCGGTCAAAAAAATTCTTAAAATTGGTCATCAAATCCATTGTCTCTGTGGGATCGATATCCGTACTTCTGGATTATATTACTTGTGCGATACCGTCACTTGCGGTTAGCAGTCAACAAAGACATGGGTGTACCTTTTGGAAACGAAGGACCATGTCTTAGATGTTTTCTAGCAATTTCTAACTCTAGTGGAGAGACAGATCGGCAAGAAGATGAAGTGCATCCGTACAGACAATGGTGGAGAGTACATTGGACCATTATATGCTTATTGCAAAAATAATGGTATTCGACATCAAACCACACCTCCTAAAACGCCACAGTTGAATGGTTTGGCTGAGAGGATGAACATGACTTTGATGGAGAGAGTTAGATGTCTACGCTCACATGAAAAGTTTCCTAAGATGTTTTGGGGTGAAGCTTTACTGACAGTAGTTTATGTGCTTAGCCTTTCCACGTGTATCCCTCTACAGTCTGATACTCCAGAAAGATTATGAATGGGAAAGGAAGTTTCCCATGGTCATCTGCGAGTGTTTGGGAGCAAATCCTATGTGCATATTCCCAAAAACGAGAGGTCCAAGCTTGATGCCAAGACACGAGAGTGCATGTTTGTAGGCTATGGTCAAGATCAGTTTGGCTATAGATTATCCAATCCATAAGAGGCTTATCAGAAGTCGTGATGCCATGCTTGTTGAAAGGCAGACCATTGAGGATATTAAAAAGGTTAAGAATGTTTTTAAGGAATCCGATGGAGATTCAACAGGCTTGGAATTAATTCCTCCAACAACGGTTCATAGATGTGTTGGAGATGAAGAAGGACCAACCGGAGATAGGTGGTCAAGATGCTCCCATTGAGTTTGAACCAGGTAATGTTGATGACTATGGTGCTCATCATCAACCACCAGCAAATGTGGGTTCTCTAGTTGTACGGAGATCTGATAAATCTCGACAACAATCTACTAGATATCCTGAAGATCAGTATGTGTTATTAACTTACGGGGAAGAACCTGAGAGCTTTCAAGAAGCTATGGACGATGAACACATGCTTAAATGGATTTATGCCATGCAAGATGAGATCCTTGCATGAGAATGATACTTTTAAACTGGTGAAGTTCCCTAAAGGCAAGAGAGCTTTGAAGAACAAGTGGGTGTTCAGAATAAAGAATGAGGAACACGGTCTCCAACAACGTTTCAAAGCTATATTAGTTGTCAAGGCATTTGGCCAAAGAAAAGGGATTGACTTTGATGAGATTTTTTCACCGATGGTGAAAATGACATCCATTCGTACAATGGTAGGGTTAGCAGCAAGCCTCGACCTGTATATCGAGCAGATGGATGTAAAGACTGCCTTCCTTCATGGTGATTTGGAGGAAGAGATATACATGGAGCAGCTAGAGGGTTTCGAAGAAAATGGGAAAGAGAAGTACGTCTGCAATTAGAAGAAAAGCCTATATGGCTTGAAACAGGCACCGAGACAATAGTACAAGAAGTTTGAGTCTGTTATGGGAGAGCAAGGCTACAAGAAGACTACTTCAGACTATTGTGTGTCCGTGCATAAATTTTTTGATGATGATTTTATTATACTTTTGCTCTATGTGGAAGACATGTTGATTGTTGGCCATAATATTTCAAGAATCAACGACTTGAAAAAGCGGTTGATCAAGACTTTTGCTATGAAAGACTTATGCTCGGCAAGACAAATTCTAGGCATGAAGATAACCATAGATAGAGGATCCAATAGACTATGGTTATCACATGAGAAGTACATTTAAAAAGTACTTCAAAGATTCAACATGGATAAGGTTAAAACGGTTAGCTATCCCCTTGCTAATTATTTTAGACTGAGTTCTGAACAGTTCCCTTCTACTGAGAAAGAGAAGGAGTAAATTGAAAGAGTTCCATATGCTTCAGCAGTTGGGAGTTTGATGTATGCCATGGTATGTACACGACCAGATATTGCTCACTCAGTTAGAGTAGTGAGTCGGTTCCTTTCAAATCCTAGAAAAGTACATTGGGCTGCAGTGAAATGGATACTTAGGTACCTTCAAGGTATGTCAAGAATGTGTCTATCTTTTGGAGATGGAAAATTTGTGTTAGTAGGCTACACAGATACATATATGGTTGGAGATGTTGACTCGAGAAAGTCTACATCAGGTTATCTGATTTCATTTGCAGGGGGAGTTGTGTCATGGCAATCGAGACTTAAAAATATGTTGCGCTCTCAACAACAAAAGCAGAGTTTATTGCAGCAATTGAAACATGTAAGGAGATGCAATGGATGAAGAAGTTCTTAAATGAACTTGGTTTCCACCAGACAAAGTACGAGCTGTTTTGTGATAGTCAAAGCGCTATTCAGCTCGGGAAGAATTCCTCCTTTCATTCAAGATCTGAACATATTGAAATGAGATATCACTAGATTTGAGATGTATTGGAGATGAAGCTGCTATAGCTTGAAATGATCCATACTGTTGAAAATGGATATGACATGTTAAGCAAAGCTCTTCCGAGGGTGAAAGTTTGAATACTGTCGACAAGTAACGGGAATGGTGGTGCCTCCCATGTAATCGGGACGCGAAGATTTGTTTGTCTGACTCCCTCCACATGTCGGCCCAACCTTATTTAATTGGAGTAGCCTCCAGGCATTGTCCTTGGAGGTCACACACCTCCTTGCTTATAAATAGCAAGGAGGTGCATTAGAAAATGCACCACCACAATTTCACAATACACAATTGTGAGGGTTATTAGCTTCGGGCTAATAGGCGAGTTAGGGAAACGATTTCTCTAAAGGGTGAGGGGTGAGAGAATTGAGAGATAAAAATAGTAAGATTTTTTGGGTGTGTGGAAAATACTTGAGTATTATTATTTTAGTGAGATCTCTGTAAAATTGCTCTCTTTTGTATGCCTATTATTTTGATAGTGGAAAATTAGTCAGACTTTGTCCGGTGGACGTAATCCTTCATTAAGGGTGAACCACATTAAAAATTATCGGTGTCATCTATTATTTTATTTTTGCCGTCCTTAATTTATTTTCAACAAAGTAATTCCGCTGTGCGCCCAACAGATGCTACTGTCCCATTAGATTAAAGTTTATTAATTTTAATTATATTATGAAGTTACGAAGCCAAATAGTAATTTTAAATAGAATACAATTTAGTTAAAGAAATGAAATATAATACCATAAAAAAATACTATATAACAATATAATTATTAAAAATTTGAGATAGGATATTTTTGTATAATTTATTTATTTTTTGATTTTTCTAAAAGGAACTTTTTTTTAGATAGGGCCAAGCACTACCTGACCCTATCTTGTATTCGTCTCTGATGGTGTGTCAACTTTGCGAATTGAGCCAATTACATCCATACTTTAATTTAAATCTATTTGTTTTTTAAAATTATGAATAATTTTTATTTAGTTTGATTTTATAAATGATTATTTTTGACAATTAATATTTTATTTTAGTTTGAAAGGGCTATTGTAGACACCTATTTTGCGGACATATAAAAAGTGATAAGGCACTGTTGAGATAAAACCCAACTCGTAATACTCGGTAAATACGAGGTCGAACCCACAAGGAGTGAAATAGGAGTGATTGACGAGAATGAAATTTAGTTATGATCCAATTCGTTTAGCAAAACAAAAGTGGTTGAAGTTTTAAGTATCCAATTACTAATTAAGAATTCTACTAAGCACAAAATTGCAATTAACAATTAAAGAAACACTAATTATCAAAGATGTAATTCAATAGAAAGGAGACGTCAAGGGATTGGTAGTCCCACCTAGGTTATGCATTTCATGGTTGGTCAAATTGGAAGTTGCTACGAACCGAGCGAGGTCTAAAACATCATTCCTACTCTCTCGAGCCTCAAAGAATGACAAAACCGCTATCTAATCATCTAATCAATACCAAGCTCACTCTCGTGTTACACGGCAAAACCAAATCATTAACTAGCGATTAATCAATCCACTCTAGGACCACCTAGGTTCAAACCCACTCTCGTGGTGCTCTAAAATCTAGGTTTCCAATCCTATTAGTCAATCTAATCAACCACCTCTCGGTGTATCAATCAAACAATAAACATGATTAAGGTAGCTAATCCTAATCAAGCAATAAGCAATAGGAGTGAAACATAAGCATACAACACTAAAAACCAACCAATCAATAAAACCCTAAGTTATCATACCAACCCCCTAACAAGGGGGGGTTTAGCCACTCATACTTAAAGCAACACAAGCAATCAATGAATAAGAGTAATAGAGCATTATAAAGTAAAGATGGGTTACCTTAAGTAAATGAGTAGAGCAATCAATCACAAGAGATAATGAAGATTCAATAATAGATAAGCTTGCAATAATAATGAAGACCTTGTTCATATAAAGTAAATAAAAGTTTCAAGAGCTTCAAGAGCTTCAACAATGGAAGAAGCTATGGAGCACTTAATTCTAAAGAGATTCTATACTATGAAAAGTAATAGCAAAAGGGAATAATTCTCTAGAGTAAAATTGTGACCTAAAATTGGTGTAATGTTGTTTTTATAGTACCCACAAAAGAGGAAAGAAAAACATTCATTACACATGTGTTGGGCCCAAAATGGCAATTGAATCAAGCCTTATGATGTTTGGAATCAAAAATCCCCCCTCTTTTTAGCCTTGGCTCGAATCGAGCTCACTTTGGCCAAGTGAGGAGCTCGATTCGAGCTCAGCCATTCTGAGTTCAGCCTCATGTGGCTCGAATCGAGCTCCATTCTGAACTAGGTGAGCTCGATTCGAGCTGCCTTTTGCTGCTCCGGATCGCGATCTTCAAACCTTCATAAATCAGTGTAGAAATGTCTGATTGAGTCGATTCTTGAACCGTTTGAAAGCTTAGGACGTCTACTTTAACTTTCATGAAGAACACAAATTCATTTGAAGCTTCTATCTGGTCCAAATCGGTCAAATAGTGCACGGGGGTCAGCTTTTCAGATTTGCAAATGAGCTTCCGCATCTCTTTTGTCGACTTTTCCAACTTTTGCACCAAAATGCTTCCGCAATGCTCCCAAGTACCTGAAATACTAAAACACGTAATAAGGCATTCAGAATACCATAAAACCGTGATAAAACATAATAAAAGCATGCGGAAATGACACTCTAAATAGGAGTAAAATACTCCTATCAAACCTCCTCACACAAACCCTTGCTTGTCCTCAAGCAAGAGATGAATCTTATTCGGGGACGCATGCTAGATAATAACCTCAAACCCGCATATAAATCGCATATAATGTTCCAACTAATGAATAACCTAATGAATGATTCCCGACCTAACATTTACGGCGATGCAAACAAGTGAGAAATGCAATGTCAATGACATAAGTTGATATTATCAAGATTACGATCACGGAAGCATGCTTATCGACCATTCTACATTACCAAGTTGCTATCTTATGCGGGACGTGTATACAAATTGGATTCAAGCTACGTTGGGCACAACATGACATAAACGTTCTACTTCAAGCAATGGCGTATACCTCACTAGATTTCACTCGCTCAAGATAACAAAGGTGTACAAGGAACACATGCAATAGTCACCATAGGCTTGCTCAAAGTCCGGACTCCACTACTTAGCTCGGTTTCCGGCAATTATCAAACGGACTTTTACGGGTTGTAACGGGGCTAAGGGTTAGAGGTAGGTAAAGAGATAGTATTTGGCTAAAAACTTGACTTGAATAACATATGCACTCTTTTACTCGATCAAGCTTGGAAATTTACATACAAGTGAACTTTTTACCAAATGAGAACTCTTTTTCATGCCTTTATTTTTTTCTTTTCTTTTCTTCAATTTTTCTCTTTTTCTTTTCTTTTCTTTTGTTTTTCTTTTGTTTTTCTTTTGTAAGGCATTTCTTCTTGTAAGTTTAAGTTCACAACTCCATTGATTCATCAAGCTAGAGTTTCCGTCTATTTTAATGTGAGTTAATCAAGTCAAATTTGGGATTTTTAAGAGGTAAACTTTGAAAAGGTTGATTTTGTGTGAAACCATGGTTTAAAGCAAAAATTTGGTTAAGGCTCAAAATTGTGTTATCTAAGGGTAAAAGGGTAGGCTTTTTGAGTGGGTTGGAGAAGTGTGTAATCCTAATTGCCATTATCACCTAATTGCCAAAAACTCAACAATACAATCTTGCAAATTCTAGGACTAAACATGCAAAACACAACAACAACAAAATAGGCTCGAAAAAACTCAAGACTTGGGTGTGTTTTAACCAATGCTAGAACTACAACAATCATGCCACATATGCCCAATTTCCTAAAATTCAACAATTTTACTACATACACATCATGTATCCGCATCAAGCTCGTTGGTCATGCATCTAGGGTCAATTGTTGCTAACAAGTGATTTCACTCTAATCTTATCAACTTATGTCATATAATTGGCATTTCACTAGGCAATCATCAACAACAATTGTTAGAACAAGAAAAACCATTCAATGATTCATTAACTAGAACATGACAATTGATATAATGCAAGTACTTGATCAACTTAGCTAACATGATACAAAATTAAGCTAAGGGTCATGCTCAAAGATTCGACTAAAATTCTCCTAAACAAAACATCAAAAACACACAAACAACTAAAATTAACAACGAAAAAGAAAAAACATCAAAAACAAACAATCCTACGCAACTACATTCAATTTTCCAACCCTCCTCACACATTTCGATGCAATGTCCTCAATGCTAAGAAATTAGACAAATAAAAATTGAATTGCAGTTGAGTTTAGAAAATCAAATCTTGTGTGTTCAATCGAACACACAAAAACATAAATGAAACACTAAAAATAAGTAACAAAATATAAATGACAAGAAAAGAAATCGAACCTCTTGGTAATGCCTCCCAAGTGCGCTTGTTTTAAATCGAAAGCTCGACTATCGATCCTCAAAATCATGGAGGATCAAAAAGAGCGACTTGCTCGCGACTTTCATCGATCAACACTCTAGGATATGGTTTGCACCATTCTCCAAGCACCTTAAAAACATCTCCATTGGCCCCCTCCAACTCAATCAAATCATTATCCAATTTGCGCCGTGTTTTAAACGGCCCGCTCCACTTAGAAATCAACTTCCCCGCTTGTGAATGTGCTTGAGAGGTTCGAACTTGGACGTACTCACCAAGAGTAGCAACTTCCGTGCATATTTGTCTCTTGCTTGCGGTTGCTATCCCGTTGAGCTTCAACTTCCATGATGCCCAACGTCTTGGTTTTCCCTTGCGTGGCTTGACATGAGGTGTTGTCTTGATTTTTGCACACACAACCTCGGGTTTTTTCATAGGAACCTCCTTCATAGGCACATGCAATGTGGGCTCAATAGTATCAATCTTCATGCATTTCTCCTCCTCACACTTTCTTTTGCCATGCTTGATGTCAAACACCATGCTCTCATTATTCATTCTTAATGTTATCTTCCCCCCATTAACATCAACCAATGCTCTCCCCGTATTCAAAAAAGGACGCCCGAGAATCATGGGGCAATCTTTGTCGACCGCATAATCAAGCACAACAAAGTCCACAGGAAAGATGAACTTGCCCACTTTTACTAGCACGTCTTCCGCAACCCCGTGCTGTCTCTTGAGCGAATGGTCGGCCAATTGGAGCATCATGGAAGTTTGTTTTATCGGTTGGTTTCCACATATTTTCCTGAAAAGACACAAAGGCATTAGATTTATACTTGCACCTAAATCGCAAAGACAATTAAGAGAAGTAGAAGTGCCAATTAAGCAAGGAATCGTGAAACTCCCTGTATCTTGTAGCTTGGTCGGTAGATTGCTTTGGATAATAGAACTACAACTTTCCGTTAGAGGAATTGTTCCGCCTTGTTCCCAACTTCGCTTGTTCATAATTATGTCTTTCAAGAACTTAGCGTATTGGGCATCTCTCGCAAGGCATCCCCTAGGCTCATGCTTATTTGAAGTTTCTTGAATATTTCAAGAAACTTATGAAACTTTTCATTATCCGGAGCCTTTCTCAACCTGCTTGGGAATGGTACTTTAGGCACAAAAGGTGGTGGTGGTGGTGGTCTCACATATGGTTCTTCAACATCAATATCAATAGCCACCTCCTCACACGACTTTGGTAGCTCTTGACTAGAGCTTGCAACATCTATTACCACTTGAGGCTCAACCTCCACAATCATTGGCCTCTTGCCATTAGCTTTTTCAAGATCCTTATCATGATCAACATCAAGGACTCTACCGCTTCGAAGTTCCACAACTTTGATGGCTTTCACATGCTCTCTAGGATTGTTTTCCGTAGTAGAGGGCAATCCCCCTTGAGGTCTACCTTGAAGCGAAAGTGCCATTTGCGAGATTTGGGTCTCTAAGTGATGGATGGTGGAAGCTTGGTTCTTCTCCCTTTGCCTATTTTCATTGTGAAGTTGCCTATTTTCAACCTCCATCTTTTCAAATTTCTCCATCAATTTGACAAGCATGTTTCCCTCATCCGTGTTCCTTGGTTGTTGGAAACCGGGAGGGTGTTGTGGTCTACCACCATAATTGTTCCCTTGGTGTTGGTTGTTGTGGTATTGACCTTGTGGTTGTTGTTGATATTGAGGTCTATTTCCTCCTTGAAAACTAGGACCCGCTTGGTTGGAGGCTTGAGCATTGCCTTGACCTTCTTGGTTTCTCCATCCAAAGTTAGGATGATTCCTCCATCCAGGGTTGTAGGTATTAGAGTACGGGTCATTAGCTTGCCCTTGGCCTCCAACATAGTTCACTTGCTCACTCCAAGCTTTCCCCGTGGCATAACACTCCCCACTACTATGGTTGTAGTCCCCACAATGCTCACATCCCACTTGAACATAGGCGACCGGTGCGTTTCTTGGAGAAACTTGTTTCTTGAGGGCATCCACTTGTGCTTGTAGAGAAGCATTAGTTGCTTTTATGGCCTCCATTTCCCTCACTTGATCAAGAGTCATTATCGACTTTTGAGTAGATGGCGCTCTTCTATCAATAGGGCCCCAAGTGCTACTAACTATCGCCAACTTTTCCACCAATTCTAGCGCCTCTTCATACGTCTTTTGCATTAGTGATCCGCCCGAAGCCGCATCAATTGTTGCTCTAGTAGTAATAGTCGTCCCATCATAGAAGATTTGGATCACATGCTCTTTATTGAGCCGATGATGGGGGACACTCCTTTGTAAATCTTTGAAACGCTCCCATGCCTCATAAAGTGACTCCCCTTCAAATTGAATAAACTCAAGAATATCCTTGGTCAACTTTGTAGTCTTGCCATGAGGGAAATATTTGTTGAGAAACGCTTGAGCCAACTCCCTCCAATTGTGGATGGATTCGTTGGGTAGAGAGTGAAGCCATAAGCTAGCCTTATCCCTTAAAGAGAAGGGGAACATTCTCAACTTGATTTGATCCGCGGTTATCCCATGAAGCTTGAACGTATTGAGTACACCCAAGAATTTGGCGATGTGCGCATTGGGATCCTCTTGACTCAACCCGTAAAACGCACAATGGTTCTCTAAAAGTTGTATCGTACTTGGCTTGATCTCAAAGGTTGCCGCTTGAACCGGCATTGCAAAGCATCCAAACGTGGCATTATCCACATTCGGCAAAAAGAACTCGCCCAAAGTTTGTCTTGGTTGATTGTGCACTTGTGGATGCAAGTGGGGTCGATCATCCCTTGGGCGTTCTTGATGCCTTTGGCGATTCACATTCTCAAGTGGGGGAGGAGGCGGATAATGTTGTTCTGCTCCTTCCACTTGAGGATTGAACCGCTCACCTTCCTCATAATCTTCATTCTCATTTTCCATGATACCGGGTGTACGATTTTCCCGCCTCACACTTCTTTCAAAACCCCCGAGATTGTCATGAAACGGTTCTAGTGGAAGATTAGCCCTTCGTGTATTGTGCATACACTATAGTTGATATCCTACACAAACAACAACAAGCAAACCACGCGTAACCCGGAAAAAAGCAAAAACAAACAATTGTAACAAAAACAGAAAATAAAACTAACTCGACCGAACTACAACTAATTTCAATCAATCAATAAACACTCGTCACTCCCCGGCAACGGCGCCAAAAACATGTTGAGATAAAACCCAACTCGTAATACTCGGTAAATACGAGGTCGAACCCACAAGGAGTGAAATTCGTTCAGACGTAATCGATGCGTAGCTGCAAGTTTGAATGATAAAAAACGTAGTTATCTGTAAATAGCTTATAAAAATCCAAAGAAATTATTGTCTAAGTCGAGAAATTGGATCAATTCCAATATCTTAGATGTTTGTGGGCCAATTTGCAAGTTTGACGGGTTAAAATTTACCACCCAAACCCCTAGGGTCCCAAAAGACTTTTTAAGCACTTTCAGGCACTAAAACTGATTTTGAAGCATACTCTAATTAACCCTGAAGATTTAATAGGGATTAATTAATAAAATAGATGTTTACCCTTATCCTAGCACTAAAAGGACTTATCAATTCACACACTTTCACATTATCACTTAACACTCTTTCAGAGACCTAATGTAAAACAAACTCTAGCTAACCCTAGGTCTCCCTCACCTCTATAAATACTATTGTTAGATAATGTCACGTCCCATTTTCATAGATCATGACTGGCGCTAGAGTATGAGAGTGGTAGCTCTGAAACCTGTAGCTAGCCTTGTGCATAACATTCCAAACACATAACCTGCATGCCAATGTATAAATAATCTAAAGTAAACAATAAAGCACGCCAACAGAATAGGCAACAGTCTGATCACTTCGACAAACCAAAATAAATTTAAAAGCAATAAAGACAAAATTAGTACTACTACAGTCTAAAAGTTTTAAAATAAGAAAGACTATCTTTATTAAAACCAAAAGTAGACCTCCACGGAAATAATGAAATCGAGATATCAACAGACACACGCAAAATCATAAAACTTGAAAAATGGGAAAACAACGGGGCCAGATATACTGAGATGAGTTCATACTATCATCTATATTTATTAAGTGAAAAACCTTTAAAACAAAACAATTCTTTTATACTGGGGAAAATGTCATAAAAATTCACAAACTTTAGACGTTTCCTTAATTTAATCATGATCTTTAAAACTTCTCATAAAAATACTTTCATTTTTCCCAAATTCATACACGGTACTGAGGTGACACTCATTTATTGGTGCAATTTGCTGAGGTGTAAGTCATTTTTAACCAATGAATGAGTGACACGTCAGCACCGTGTATGAATTCGGGAAAAGTAAAAGTTGGTGTATTTTTATGAGAGGTTTTAAAGAATGTGATTAAATTGAGAAAACGTGTAAAGTTGGTGAATCTTTATAACATTAACCCTTTATACTATAATATATATATATATAATCATTCTGGAGTAAGTATTGAATCAATCTCAAAGTAGGTGAGACGCATCTCTACTGAATTCAAAGTAGGCCAGAGATATAACCCTGCCGAATTCAAAGTAGGTCAGATAATAATTTGCTGATAATAAATATAATCGGTGCACACGATCTCGATCATTGAGTAGCTTGTTCCATTCTAGTTCCATAATGAATTCAAAACCATTTCGAAACTGTGTATACAATATATAGATACAAAAATATGTATACTTTACTTAATAAAGCGGTAAACGATAATGTAAACTCACTACTTGCAAATTCCCGAGAAAGTATGGGAAGCAGATCTACTTTGACTACGAGGAACGAGTAGTCGAGAGGTCTAAAATAAAACAAAGTTATAATTAAAAACGACCCCACAAAGTACAAGCACAAACCAACAAGCCAAAGCATAAATCAAAGTAGACTAATCATACATACTCAAACATAACCAAAGTCATACAACAAGTTAAGTCAAATTGAGTTTCCACTTTGAAAACATAATCCGAAAAATCATTTCAAATAACTTAGTTTAAATCATGAAACCAAGTTTAAAATCCCAAAGTGGTGAGTCAGCTAAGTTATCATAACTACCAAGCTTAACCGCACAAGTCGCGCGACCCAAGCCTAACCCGACCCAAACATCCAACCAAAGTAAAACAATTAGTTTAAAGTCCGGAGACACTTTAATAAACTAGAGTCTCAATTTGGAAAACAAGGGAACTCAAATTCAACATAAAAATCCAAGTATAGAATCCATGCTTACAAAGTGTTCGATAAAAGTTCCCAAAGGGAAAATGCAATCAAGTTGGCAATAAGCTAACATACAACAGCCCTAGCATGCATACTAATCTTATTTGACATAACACATGCCATAACGAAACATTTGGAATCAAATAACATGCTTTGCACAAAATCAGGCCAATTAAGCATTCACAATATTTAAAACAATACGAGTCTAAACATGCATCACCAAACCCAAACACCTTAAATCAGATTACATACATGCCAATATTAATAATGTCAAAGCAACTCAGATCCTAAGTCATCACAAAGCATCAAATCCATAAACAAAGTATTTTAGTGCGAAACTAGCTAGTTTTGCGAATAAGCCAACACGTACCAAAACAAACATGATTCAATCTCCCAAAGTCATTTAGATTAGTAGTATATCACACATATATACAATATACAATAACAACTAAGATCTAAACTCGTGCAAAAATCACTTAAACAATCCACTACGCAATATCACTTCAAATTGCCTAAACATGCCAATCGAATCAAATCATGCATCCATCATTTTAAATCTTGTAACACTGAGCCTAAACCATATAAGAATCATAAGAAAAATCTTAGAACAATAGGTACAACATTTCCAAACAATCATGCGATTAACCCATGAATTCACCACTTTTACGCAAAAACGCATATTACAATTTATTACATAAAAAGGTGTTTGATAAATCTCAATAGTTTACATCAGTAACCCAACATACAAATTCAATTAATATCAAACCAAATTAGATCCAACATCAACGCAAAACAACAATTCAAATCAAATTCATAAAATGCTAGAATTAACCCTAACATTGATTAATCATACCCAAATGCTTTCAACTAATAAAATATAAAATTATACATGAACAAACCATCATTACATTCATACAATTCAGAATATATAACCCAGCCAAACACTCATATGATTCCAAACACCAACAACCTTAAAACATGCATTTATATGCACAAATCGCAATATACAAATCACAAATGAAAACGAGTTGGAGCTTACCCAAGAATGATGTATGAGATGATAACAAGTGAAAATAACCAATAAGACTAGGTCTGGACAAATACCAATTTGAATAACCAAGCACTCGCGAAGAACACGAACGTATAAATTGCGTAGATCTCGCGAATCGAATATATAATCACACTCAAAGTGTTAGGAATCGACCTTGAATTATTTGGAATGAAGGAAATGTGTATAATCAGTGTGTTAGGTCGTTTTTAGGGTTTCGTTATCTATGGAGGCAAAATAGAATGAGTTAAGGGTCTATTTATAGACTCATGCGGGCTTTACATGGGCATCGATTAAAGCCAAACGGTGTAATTGTTATTTTTAGAGTTATAAGCCTCCAAACAACGATCCAACCGACAAGATTTTAGCAAAACCTCTTAGGATCAACATGTCCGAAGGGGGCCCCGCTCCGACTGTGCAATAGGGATATATGACATTTTACTAAAGCATGCCAGCTCTGGAAAACACACGAACACTGATTCGAATAAGCTCGGAAACCAATCAAATCAACACACTAAAGATTAGGAAAAACAACTCACAATACCAAGGAATCAAACCACCATGCAACAAGAAATAACATATCGGAAATTCATCGGAACTAGCCGAAAAAGCACGGGGTATTAAATACAACCTAGCCAGAGGTCGGACCAGAGCACAAAAATCATACACCCAAGAACGAATTCCGAACCCTATAATATTCCTTTTGGCCGAGCACCCCCCCCCCCCACACACACACGAACCGCACCAGCCCTAATACAAAGCTATACGTTTTAATTTGTCAAATTCAAAGCTACTACGCACTATTCGAAGCTAGATTCTGCATCCAATTCGCCAATAAAAGAGCCAAGGACTCAGAACAGTACTTCCGAGGATCCAACTATTGTCTTTATCACTTTTTATCATTGTATAATTTAGAACTGATGAATTATTGTGTTAGATTGCATGCTAGATTGCTCTACTGTGAAATTACCTAGAACCATCAATAATTGTCATAAACCGCCTTTGATATGCTTTTATTGTAATTTCCATGAAAAAACTCTTAGTTAGCATACTTAGGGCTGTCCTATTATGTTTTATACCTTATATTTGAAAACAGTTCAATTCAGGTGCTTAGGTTGTATGATAGAGGTAAATTGCCATACTATGTGTTTTCAATGTTCTTGCTATCTTTGATTAAAAATTCATCTAGAGAGCATGCGTTTAGGCTGTTTAATTCGATTTTAGACATTATACTTCGTTCTCAGTATGTTCCAGTATGTTTTCCCTTGCGTTTTAATGGATTTTTGAGCCTTTTTTCCATGAAACGGAGACCAAACGACGAACCGCCTTGGCCAAATCACAGAGGCGTTGTCGCCACTTCTTCTGGAGCCACAAAACAACTCCCAGATCTTTTAGAATACGATCAATACTTGTTTTCGCATTTTCAGGCTCGTTTGAACTCGGAATTGGGCCTGGTTTGAGGCCATGATTTTGTAACTAGTTGTAGAATCTATTTATGTGTTGTAATAAGTCAATCCCAATTTAATTCAGGTCTTGAAGCCCAAAATTGTAATTTATCAAGCCAATCGGGCTCCGAAGCCTACCATCGATGAATCCAGCGTCTTTCAAATGTAATTTCGGGTTCAACCAAACTCGAAATCGACCCTGAATCAAGCCAGTGGAACAGTATTGATGAGACAAACAACTTTCGTGTTCTGCCCAAGAGCCAATTCTGATCAAACCGAAGGTCAAAACACAGCGAGTGCCAATTGCACAAGTCGAGGAGGTTTAAAAGTATTCCTAACCTTACATGTATATCCAACTGTTCATGTGTACGTCGAAAATGTTTACCTCTTTCCAAAGAGCCTTCCAAATCCAATATTAACAGGCTGAAGGACTAACCACGTTAATTTATCAAATCAAATCAAATCTAGCCAATCACCTAGACATCTTAGGATTGCATTGAAAATCTAATTAGAGATTGCATAGGATTTCAAGAATGACCTATAATAGAATCAATCAAACTTAGACATCCGGTTTAGCCTTTGTGCATGTAAAATATCCAGACCAACCAATACTTGATTATTTGTTAGAAACCACCAGGTTTAGATGAATATTTAGGGGTAACTACTACTTGCCTCAAATCCAGTCCAAATCGAGTCATATGCGCATCAAACGTGTTTACTGCTTTCAAAAATGTTTACATTTTCAGCAATATATCCTATAAACTACGATGTATGTCAAGATGATATCCAGTATGTCTATTAGGTAAAAAACGGAAACTGATAAGCCAAGCACACGAGTCGGGATAGGTCCATAAACCCAGTCTTTTGGTTCGGCGTACGGTAATCTTACCCATAAGCGAGTAAGGCTATCGAGTCGGTATAAAAGGCATTTCCTAGTTGAGCTAGGTTGCGACTCCACACTTATTTTAAAACATGTCCAGAATAGAGTCATGCCATAAGCCTGGGCGAACGGGAACCCCAAAACCCCCGCTTCCGCTCACAATGGCGACTCCATTAGGGAATATAAAATCAACTGTTTTTAGAACATAAATTTTTTTAGAATTGTTTTAAAAAATGGTTTCCATGGACCTAACCGCACGGCTTGTGCCTTATCAATCTCTGTGTTTTACTTACTAGACATATACACCTACCATCATTGCGTTATATGTTCTCTCTAGGAATCCCTTATTAGCCCCGATGCTCATAGCCGATATCATGCTTCCGTGTTGCACTCCAACGTCCGAAATGTCTTATTTGGAGTAGCGTCACTCACAGCCAGTACCTCGGTCGTCTATACTCGTGATTGAGGAGGCCTATCATAGGTATATCAGTCTATGGGAGCCTTAAACTGGTTACCACAGAAACCCATGACTAAACCCACATGCATTCCAGCCTAAACACTACCCTCCAAAAAAATACCCAATATATGTTTGTATTTGGCATGACTGTCAATGTAAGGATTCCGAGTCCAAATTCAAAAAAATTACCATTTCAATATTAGTCTTAGGTCCGGCCTAATAAATGTTCTAGTTTTCAAAACCAGATTTTCAAAAAATTCTGTTAGGCCAGACCTAATATACAAAACTCGATTAAGTAAAACTCCTTTACTTGATTACAGCTCGAATACCAGTCTAGTCAAGTGTTTGTCCATGCACTTGACTAGCCGTAGCGCTAAATCATTCCAAATTTAAAAAAACGGACCGTCACGTCCACTCTATGTTTGAACACCTTTAAAAGGGAACAAATGAATTCTTACATCGACTATTGCTGCTTGTCTATTTAGAAATGCTAAAGAGAGCTTGGAGGTATACGTCGACTCTTGCATTGAGAATCTACGGTCCAGACCAGAAATCCTAGGAATTAAACCTCGTCCGGAGCACGTGTGTGGGAGAAATAAGGTTGGAAGGAACAATTTGTCTTTGTGATATCAACTGTTATACGTGTTATCTGTTAAGTGTTACGTGCTACGTGTTAAAACTAACTCTTGCATATCATACATCATGCATACTATATATCACATACTAACCCCTTATGGATGCAGCAGTATACATGCATCATGAACTAACCCACTGTCTTGCAGCCATTTTACTGACTGTTCTATTGGATACCCAGCTGACATCCAGAATGTCAAGCAATCAACCTGATAGAGTAGAAAACAGTCCTATAACTCCAGAATTGGTGATCCAGACAACCAACGAATCAGAAAATAGTTTTGTAATACTTTTACGACTCTAGCATCGGCAATCCAGATAGCCGGCTAACCAGAAAACAATCCTACAGACTTCAACGTTGGCAAGCAACCAGCCAAACGAATTAGAAAACGGTTCTACCAAGACACCGACATCGGCAATCTAGACAACCGAAAAATCAGAAAACGATTCTACCAAGACTCTAGCACCTGCGATCCATAGATAGATAATAACTTAGAAAAGATTATTTGGTAAATTTGATTGTCCCCTCCTCCGTGCTTGTATATATAGTATTGATAATTTAATGTTTTATGAATATTCATATTAATAAAGCTAAATTTTAATTTGAAAGTTCTCCAAGGAAATTGCAAAATGATGTAGTGTTTTTCAACACATCAAATAAAACAGAATAACTGAACCCTCAGTTTATTAATTGATTCATCTTTTTTAGTCATATCTTGAGATATTACATAGAGATAAATTTGATTACTAATATATTGCATGCTAATTATTAAATTGATATGAAAAGGATCATTCATGTCTTTAAAGTTTGACTTGAGTATTAAGTAAGCCCTCGGCGTCTGAAAAGGCTCAAATATGCCCCTAACATCTTAACAAGTGAACAATCAGGCATTCCGATTTTGACAACCAGACTCCCAATGCCTCATTTATGAGTTAAAATTGGCACTTGATTGTTCACTTTTTAAGACGTTAAAGGCATTATTTGAACATTTTCAAACGTTAGGGGCTCATTTGATTTTGTAGACAAACCTTAAAAGAATAAATGACTCTTTTTCTTAAATTAATTGATAAGGTCAGAAGAAGACGTGACCAGAATGCTAGACTGAATCAGCAAATCATTTTATTTTAATTTGGATTCTGATCAAGTACAATCAGAAGGATCAGTTAAACCCCAATGAATGTTATTTTTATAGGCCTAATTACTTAAAAAAAAACCCACCTTATAACATTTTTTCGTTTATACCCTCACTTAGAAAAATGTTCATTTGTACCATTTTTTTGATTTTTCGTTATCATCTCTACCCTAAAATTTAAATTTTTGATAATTAAATTAATTAAACGATGAAAATATTATAAATAATTAATAATATTAATGTTTAATTAGAATATAAGTTAAATATAAAGAATTATTTTGAATATTAGACCAAATGAAAAGAGGTCAAATTAGCTTTTAGGGTAGAGACGAAAATGAAAATCAAAAAAAGGGTACAAATGAACTTTTTTCTAGGTCAGGGTATAAACGAAAAATATTATAAGATGTGGTTTTTTTAAGTAATTAGGCCTTTTTTTTATTGAGTATATATAATTAATAGATTTTATTATGATATATAAATGGAATTTGATGTCAGCACATATAGGCAGATTAAGCCACACACAAAAAGAAAAGTCTATGAAAAATCCAGATCATACAATCTTAAGTGGGGACTAAATTTGTGTAAAGATTGCCAATTGTTCACTCTAAATTATTGTCAATTGGACCCTTTGGTGTGATTTCAACTGTAGTAATCATGCATATGCATCACCAACTCTAAATACAATTTTAAATTCTTTAGTCTATATACCAAATTTTATAGAATATATCTTCTTTTTACATAGTTTTAATATATCGACAAATGAAACAAAATTCATAAACATTATGCAAGTACAATTTGATATATGACGAATGATATATAATTTTCCTTAAAAATCATATTTTACTAATAAAAAAATAATTTTGAACAATATTTTAGTATTTATGTTTTAAAAGAATTAAAAACACAACCAAAACTTTAATTTTAATTAGCAATATATATGAATGGAAAAGCAACGGTAATTGTTTACATCATATTCATCAAAAAAACCTAATTACTTAAAACCCACCCACCTTATAACTTTTTTTCATTTATACCATGACCTAAAAAAAATTTCAATTGTATCCTATTTTTGATTTTTATGTTTCATCTCTACCCTAATGAGTTGAATTGACTTATTTTCTTTTAAAAAAGAATTTAAATTAGTCCTTCATTTGTAACCTACATTCTAATAAAAACGTTAATATTAATCATTTATGTATCTTGTTTTTAATATTTTCATCTTTAAATTAATTAAATTATCAAAAAAATTACTTTTGGGGTACAAACGAAACATAAAAATCGAAAATAGGGTACAATTGAAAATTTTCCTAGGTCATGGTATAAATGAAAAAAAGTTACAAGGTGAGTAATTTTTAAGTAATTAGGCCTCAAAAAAATGTCTCCATCATTAAACAACTTATTAAATTTTGGATTTGAGAGAATTTGAGAGGTAAGAAAAAGTTTTTGTATTGATAAAAAAGATAATAGCTACTCTGCTACAAACTGAGTTTATATACAAACTACTACAGCTGGCATATACTCCCTAAGTATGATTAACTAATCTAGTTAGCAAACTAACAATCATAAATACATTAGTTAACATTCCCCCTTCAAGTTAGATCTCGATGAGAAGCAAGATGCAATTTGGATAACAAAAACTAGTGTGAGGATGCACCAAGGTACTTTGTGAAAAAATCAACGAGTTGAAACTATGACGGAATAAAAGTTGGGAGAATGAAGCCATCTTTGAAGTGTTGAGAACCAAGTGACAATTAATATCAAGGTGTTTGGTCCGTTCATAAAAAACTGGATTAGTAGTTATGTGGAGTGCTACTTTGTTGTCATAATGAAGCACAATAGAAGCAGAAATGGTAATGTTCAGATCATGAAGGAGATAGCTGGGCCCGATTAACTCACAAGTGGTAGAGGCCATGGATTTGTATTCATCTTCTATTGAAGAACGAGACATTGTTGCATCATTCTTACTCTTCCAATGAAGAAGAGAATTGCCTAGAAATATGCAAAAACCAGTGAAAAACCTTCTTGAATCCACACAGGAAGCCCAATCTGAATCACGGTAGGCCTGGAGCTTTAGATCAGAACAAGCAAAGTAATTTAAACCCAAATCAGGACACCCTTTCTAATCTCGAAGAACATGCGTAGTAGATTCTCAAAGAAGCAAACGAGGAGAAATTGAGAACTAATCACTCAGAACATTAACTGAAAAACTAATGTCAGGTCTGGTAATGTTCAGGTATAATAACTTGCCCATGAGATGACGGCATTGATTTGGGTCAAATAGTAAATCTAGCAGAAAGTTTTATTGTAGGCGGACGAAAAAGAAGTAGGCTTAACACCTGTTAATCCAAAATCTGCCAAAATATCTGAAACATATCGTTGTTGATTTAATGTAATACCATTGGAGTCACGATAAATCTCAAGACCAAGAAAATATTTCAAGGGACCAAGGTCTTTAATAGTGAACTTGGAATCCAAAAATTGCTTAACAATAACTAAATCTGCCATATTTAACCTGCAAACAAAACATCGTCTACATAGACAACCAATACTGTAAAAAGACCATTAAGCTACCTGGTGAACAAACAATTATCATTAATTGACTAAGTGAAGCCAATTTCTAGTAAAGAAAGAGTGAAAGTGATATTCCATTGCCTATAAGCCTGTTTAAGTCCATATAATGACTTAACTAATTTACAAACATCATGAGGCTTGGTTTTGGTATAACCCTAAGGTGGCAACATATAAACATCCTCTTTTAAGGATCCATGCAAGAAAGCATTATTAACATAAATTTGTTCTAAGCATCAACCTATAGAAGCAGCTAGTGCGACCAAAAGTCTCACAGTTACAAGCTTAGTAACAGGACAAAATCTCTCCTTATAATCCAGACCTTCAATCTGATTGTAACCCTTAGCAACTAGCCTAGCTTTAAGTTTGTCTACAGTGCCTTCTGAGTTGTTTTTTATTTTATATACCCATATAGAACTTATAGCAAATTTATTGGGAGGTAGAGTAGTAAGAATCCAAGTATTATTCTTTTCTAAAGCTGCCAATTCTAAGTTCATAGCATCTACCCATATAAAGTCATTATGTGCTTGGTTACATGAAATTTTTTCTTTAATGATAGATGAGAAGCATGCGTTATTGGTAGAGGATGGAATGGTTTTGGTCAGAAGAGAAAATTCAGGTAAAGGGCATTGTTTCCCATTTTGGGGTTTGAAAGAAGTAGCTAGACTAGCTTTTTCATTGAAAGACTTAGAGTTATGAATTTTTTTAAGCTATTTAGGTGGAGTAGTTTGTCTAGTGGATTTTTGAGGAGCAATATTATGAGCTGGAGTGTTAGAAACTAGTTCTTTAATAGAAACACGAGGTTCTAAAAAAGCTTTAGTAGTAGGATGAGATACTGTAGGAGTGTGAGAAAAAAGAGGGGGTATACCAGGTGTATGAGGAGTAGATAAAGTGGAAATATGAATGTTAGGTGGCAAAGGGAAGTCTGAGTTAGAAAAAGAAGTAATAGGACGAAAAGTATTATCCAAAGGATCATGAACTATATATGAATAAGGGAAGTCATTTTCAAAGAACTTTGCATCTCTAATAATAAATTACTTATTAGTAGAAAGACTCATGACTTTGTAAGCTTTTTTTTGTAGAACAGTATCCACAAAAAATGGACTTTACACTCCTTGTGTCAAACTTGTCTTTAGAAGGAGAGAAATTAATGGCATAACATAGACAACAAAAGATTCCGAGATTTTGGAAATTAGGTGGCTTAGCATAGAATTCTTCATATGGAGTTTTCCAATCAAGGATTTTCATAGGCATTCTACTAAAGAGATAAGAGGCAGTCAATAAACAGTCTCCCTAAAATTGTTTAGGTAAATGTGATTGAAATTTTAAGGCTCTAGCCACCTCAAGTAAATGTTTGTGCTTTCTTTCCACAACACCATTCTACTGAGATGTGTATGGACAAGTGTGTCGAAGTATGAATCCATTAGCTTGAAGATAAGAGAAGAGTTGGTTATTGAGGAATTCAAGACCATTACCAGTTTTGACAATATTGACAGGAGTTGAATATTGGTTATGAATCATGTGTAAGAAATAAAATAATGTTTGGGTGCAATTTAGCTTTTGTCTTAATAAATATGTCCAAGTAAACCTTGTGAAATCATCAACTATGGTAAACAATAGTGAGATCCTTCATTGGAAGGAACTTTGTAGGGACCGCATAATTCTACATGTAAAAGGTCAAAATGGTGTTTGGTTTTGATTTCAGATGTTGCAAAGCATAGTCTTTTTTGTTTCGCTTTTGAACATATTTCAAAATTTGAGGTCCCAGGTATTTTAAGTGATAAAGAAGGCACATGAGTAACTGTAGAGTTGCTAGCATGTCCAAGTCTGGCATGCCAGATAAAATAAGTGGAATCATCAATAGAAGTATTCAAAAGAAACGTATCTTCTTTATTCATGTTAGATAACTAAATTACATTAAGTTTTATTGAAATTAGTATTAACATTTGAAGAGATAGAATTATACATGAAACAGGCAGAGTCTAGTTTGTATAGTCCATCAACTTGTTGTCCCTTAGCCAAGATAATTTCAGTCTTCAGGTCCTATACAAGGCAACCTTTGGAGAAAAATGTTACCTCTAAAGGATTATGTTTTCTAACATACTAACTTATAGTAAATTGTATTTAAATTAACGTATGAATAAAGTATCTTTGAGAGTTATATCATCAGAAAGAATAATATGTCATGTTTGATGGACTAAATTGATTGAACCATTAGATAAATATACTTGAATTGGTTTTGAAAGTTTGGTTTTTGTTGTAAGTAGGTTTGTATAGAAGGTCATGCGGTCTGATGCTCCTGTATTTATTATCCAAGAGTCTCTATGATATAATGTAAAGCCATTAAGAGCAAAAGATGAAGAAATACCTGAAAAAGCCAACAGATCTGCATAGTTGCGTTCTACTATTCCAGCAAATTTCCTAACATCGTAAGAAGTATCTGCAACAGACATTCCTTTTATGAACATCAACATTCTTGCTAAAGTATTCCCCAATTGTTCATAGTTGGTAAAATGATCTGGTAAGTCCCAACTTTCAGCTTTGTGTTCATTAATAATATGAGAGTAACCAACATTATTTTTCACACTAACATTGTGCTTGTCCCATAATTCTAGAACTTAGTTATTGACCCTACATCTTATTCTGTTTGAACCAGTCAGGATATCATATCAGCTTGAAAAATCCTGCCTTAGTGTGTCCATATTTGTTGCATTAATCACAATGTCCCTAATCTTTAGCATCCTTCTTGTATCCTTGTTTATATGTTTGCTTATTATTACAAGTCCCTCTTGTAATACCTTGAGGATTAGCCAACAAAGAAGTATAGTCAACTAATGTAGCATTGTTTCTAGTAACTTGTTCTTGTTTCTCCATAGTAAGAAGCATCAAATAACTCTATTTTTATTTGGAAATGGATCCATTAGTAAAATTTTATTTTTAGTGGACTCATGCTCCTCATTCAATCCCATCAAGAATTGAACTAATCTGCCTTGTGAATGATAATCTGTCACAGCTTTGCTTAAGCCACAAGCACAGTTCTTAATTGCTCCACAAGTACAAGAGACATTATATTCATGCAATTAAGCTCATCCCAAAGTCTTTTCAGTTAAGTGAAATACACATAAATTTCATCATTTCCTTGTGTAATTAGGGTTATTTTTCTTTTCAATTGATAAAGAGTAGGTCCATTACTTGTCCAAATCGTTGTTTAAGATCATTCCATAATTCTTTGGCATAAGTTCCATAAAGAAATGCTCCTGATAAATCTCGAGAAATTGAATTAAGTAACCATGCTATCACCATACAATCTACCTTAATCCATTGTTCATATGCATCAAACTCTTCAACAGGCATTACACATTTCCTATTGATAAACCCTAATTTTTTCTTACCTCCTAAAACAATTATAATAGCTTTGCTCCAGCTAAAATAATTGTTCAAAAGAGTACTCACGAATTGATTGTTTGGATTATCAGATGATTGAAGCAATAGCGGATCGCCATTGTAGTAATTTGTGTTTCTCGCAATATTTGGGGTTGATTCGCGTCCAAGATTGCTGTCGTGTCTAGATTCCTCCATTGTTATAGAGATTTGAACAAATTAACTGCTGGTTTTCTACGATTTGTAGAGATTATTAAGCTTCAGGATTAGATTCCTAAAAGCTCTGATACCATATTAAATCTGGATTTGAGAGAATTTGAGAGAAAATAAGAAGTTTTTGTATTGATAAAAAAGATAACCGCTACTCTCCTGCAAACTGAGTTCATATACGAACTGCTAAAGTTGGAATATACAGCTGGCATATATAGTTGTCATATACTCCCTAAGTATGATTAAATAATCTATTTAGCAGACTAACAATCATAAATACATTAGTTAACGCAACTGTTTTTAGAATTGAAGAGTGGAGTGCCTGTTGGAGGAAATAAACGTACGATCTTAGTAGAATTCTCTCCAACGCTTATACTATTTAAGCAATAACTCGTTGGTTTATTAAATAAATTTGAGAGTTATAAATTCCAACTTTGTAATATGAGAAAAATCAATAAATGATAATATATAAAAATAGTTCAACTTAATTAATAAAGACAACTAGTATTATTGTGAAGTTGGTTTTTTTCCTATAAAATACTTGGGGCTTCCATTGGCTAACATGAATCTTAGTTCGGGGTCCTGGGATCATGTTGTCAAGCGATTCAAATCGCCATTAGCTTTATGGATAGGCACTCTTATATCTCATGCAGGAAGGTTAGTTCTCATCAAATTTGTCTTGTTCAGTGTCCCAGTATACTTTATGTCTTTGTTTGGTATGCTTACGATGGTTCACAAGCAGTCTAGTCAAATTTGTCTTGTTCAGTGTCTCATCAAATTTGTCTTTGTTAGAATCGTATATGATGCACTTTCTTTGGCAGTGTGATATCTCTAATCATGTTTTGAGTAAGGTGGCGTGGAAAGTGGTTTGTCAAAATTTTGAAAATAGAGGTTTGGGAATTTATACTCTGCAAACTAGAAATCAGAGTCTTTTATTCAAATGGATTTGGAAGCTTCAGATTACGAATAGAGAGTCTCTTTGGTTTAATGTTACCTCATGTTGCTCATTAGTTTTTGACTGAGATTCTCTGATTTTTGGAGATGTGAAGAAAATATCTTTTATTTGGAAAGACATTACCAAAAGTTTTTGTCGTGATGAAGAAGGATGCGGTGTTTTTATTGCTAATCTGAAATTCAAAGTCGGAATGGGGGACTTACTTCATTTTGGCATGAGAATTGGATAGATAATGGTCCGACAACTATTTTATTTTCCTGCTTATATAATCTTTCAAATAAAAAGCAAGCTAGAATTGAGGATATTTGGAGGGGGAATTGGAGGTGGAGTCGTAGATTGTGCGGTAATGAGTTGTTGACACTAAATGATTTTGAATCTATATTTAGTCGGCTTAACTAAAATTCAAGTTGTAAGGATGAAGTTCGGTGGAATATTGGCTCTGGCGTGTATACTGCTGCCTCTTTTTGCAATTTGATTGTAAATTTTGCAGTCTACAATTGATTCGCAACTTGTTGGAAATCAAAGGAGAACTGTTGGCGTTGTGTAGGGTTTGTCCGAAACAGTTGCTACTGTTCAGCTGAGTTCATCAGGGGCTGCAACCGGTCGTTCTTCAGCTGCTGCTGTTCAGGTGGAGTCGTTTTGAGGAGCTGCTGGTGCTGAGCCGAATCAGCCGTGGTTAGTTGATGATGTTGAGCGGGGATCTTCAGGTAGAGCTACTGCTCTTTCTGCTGCCAGAGTGACTTCTGCTACTGCTGTTTTAACAGCAGCTCCTTCGGCAGTAGCAGGTGATGCTAGTCTTTCCAATTCTGTTCCATTGCTTTGTGGTATTAAAAATAGACTTCGAATCCATAATCTGTAAATGCAAGTTTGGAAATCGAAAGCTCCTCCGAGGGTTAAATTCTTGGGTAGAGTGCCAACTCTTGAGTTCTTGGAAAAGCGTTCTATCATTCCGGTAGAACATTCTTGTGCTCTCTTTGTGATGTTGTCAAATTGGAGGCGCACCTTTTATTCATTGTTCTTTTGCTAGGAGTATTAATTTGGTGTAGTGTGTTGGAGAAGTTGGATGTTGTTTGAGTTGTCCCATTTTCTTTTGTAGATTTTTTTAATTCAGTGGCAAAATGTCATTCCATTGAGTCGCTGTTACATGCTTTGGCAAGCTCTGGGTTTTCTTATTATTAGAGAAATTTGGAAGTGCAGAAGAGTCTTTCAAAACAACTTGTTGGCAAAGGAAGACGTGATTCTTAGCTGTTTTATGCGGACTGTTTTTCTTTTTAAACTTTGTAATAGAAATTTCCCTTATTCAGGGATGGTTTTCTTTAGAAATCCTCGTTGTATTCTGTTCTCGGACTATTGATCGTTGTTTCCTCGCTCTAGGCCTAAACTTTTAGGGTGCTTTTTTATAAGTCATTTGTTGTTCAAAATTCTTGAGCGTCAGTTTTTTTTTTGTCACTCCTTGTGGTTTTTTAATATACATATTATTCATAAAAAAAAGTTAATGATTAATAAAACATGAAATTAATTAGATAATCAAATGAAACTTATTGACAACTTATACACGTACAACAACAACAGCCTCTAAAAAAATGGTACAAAATCCTTAAAGAACACTTAAAAAAAGGCTTCAGGTTCCATATATTCAGCATGAGGGTAATTAATTAAACACGGTCAACGAGTCAACCGTGCTAAAAAAATAGGGTATCATTTGCCCTAAAAAAACCACTGCTGCTAAAAATGAAAACCTTTTAGCGACAAACATAAGATTATAATAAGAGACATAGAGAAATAGATAATGTCTCAAAGAAAGAAACAAACTTAAAAAGCTGATGTCTGTCACAAATTCTTAATTAAGTAGAGCTTGTCTTAGGTTTCTCAAGAGATCCTTAATTGTCATGGAGAATTTACCATCCATCTGCAATTTATAATTAAAAAGGTTAATTAGATGACCTTTAAAATATGTCAATTACAGATAACACATTTTATTTGTTTTCAAAAATAACATTGGCGATTTTAATGAAATTTTTATAGACATGACATGACACATGGCAGACCCATTGAGTGTCCAAATCTGTGAAATTTCACCGAAAAATGTGTTCATGATGAAATTAAAAAGAAATAAAAGGTGGTGTTTATAATTGACAAATTTTTAAAATCATGTTATTTTTTAAACTTGATGCAAATATCATGATTTTATATGTAATTAATTTTAATTAAAATACAAAGAATTAATTAGAAATAATGTTATAGATGCTAATTCTTAGACTTTCTAGCTATTACTCTCTTACTCTATAATTAAAAACCTAATTAATTTAAATAAATACTTTTACGAAAAATTTGATATGGATGATGTGAAATTCTGAATTTGAACTATATAAAAAATTGATATCAATGCAGTGAGATTTCAAGTTTGAATTATAACTAGAGACTATTTAATTGAAGATCAAAATTGTGATCTCTATTTTTAAATTATAAAATTGACTCATGTAAGACTAATTTTGTATAAAATGAGTTAAATAATTTTTTTCAAATGTTGGTTAATTATAAACTACTAGTTAGGGTTAATTATTTTTGAATTACTGAACCATACGCTTTTTACAAAATCATTATTGACGATTTTTTTGAAAAAGGTACCAACATTTTATTAATTATATTTTTGTAATCAATTTTTTAATTTTTTGAAGTGAAAGGTTGGATACAAGAAATCAGAAGTTTTCTCGCTGCCATATATTATCAAAAAGTAAAATAAAAGAAGTTCGAATACAAAATCAAAATTAAACAACCGATGGATTTGCAAAAACGTAAAATTACCCTATCAATTCCGACAAATAATTGTCTATATGGCCGATGGATTGGCAAAATTAGATGTCCATCGGCCATGTAAGTAATTATTGACCGGAAATGATTTGTAAATAAAGCTGTTAAAGTAAGAATATATATACCTTGGCAACAATAGTAACATCAATGGTGGAATTTCCAAAAGGAAGCGAATTGCTGTTGATGACATTCAAGTGAAACTTTTCCATTACATATAATATCTTCATTAGGCAACCTTTTTGTTTGTCACAATGGATTTTAATGAGAACATCTTTGTCTGAAATCCTTGCTTCAATTTTCGGAAGTTGTAATTGGTCACAGATTTCCCCAGAATTAATCTCATCATTTGATGATGATGGCTCATCATCAACATAAACTTTTGATTTATTCACGAAAATTATTGATTGCATTGATTTCATGGCAGATTGATCCTCTAATGTCTGAACTCGACCTTGTAAATTCTTAACGTACTTAATTGTATCTTCAAGAACAGAAGCTTTGTCCATCTGTAAGTCAACATAGCACTAAGGGGCCGTTTGGTTCAAGGTTGGGAATGGGAATCGCAATGGGAATCGGAATGAAAAGTAATGGGAATGAGAATGATTGTTTTCATTTTTTGTTTAATTCAAAATTAGTGTAGGAATGGGAATGAATAAAGTTTAATAAAAAAATTATTTATTACTTATTAAAAATATTTTTTTATTTTTTAAATATTTTTTTATTTAAAAAAAAATTTAAAAAAATTTAAAAAAATATTTTAAAAAAAATTAAAAAAATATTTTCGAAAAAATTAAAAAATTAATTTCGAAAAAATTAATGTAAAATTATTTAAAAAACTTTTTTAAAAAAAAATAAAAAAATATTTTTTTTTAAAAATAAAAATTATTTAAAAAAAATTAAAAAAAAATTTTTAAAAAATATTAATTTTTTTTTTTTATTTTAAGTATATTTTTTAAAATAAATATTTAAAAATAGTTTTTTTAATAATTATATATTTATTATTTATTATTAAAATATTTTGTAAATTTTTTATTCTCATTCCTAAAAGTCCATTCCCATGGGTTAACGGGGGAATAAGTGATTCCCATTGAGGGGGTAATCACATTCCCATTTCCTATTACAATTTGATAAAACAAACACAAACAATGAGAATCATTCCTATACCCATTCCCATTCCCCCCTTTTTATTAGTCTGTATGTACATTTATCAATTGGTCTTTTATGAAATTAAGTAGCAATTCGCTTTCAAATAATTCATTTTCAGCCATGATTTAACTACTATGCATCACATAAATGAAAAAGACCGAAACAACAAACAAGTAACCATTTTCTAAAAACATTACAATTCGGTAACCCTTCTATAACTTTTATAATTGGGTAAGGCTTTTGTCAAAAAACTATAGTTCGGTGGCCTCAAAAATATTTAACCCCGTGCAAAGTAAGATTTATTCTGTAAAAAAATAAAGTAGCTGTAGAAAGCACATATTTACAATAATAGATTAAAACTATCTAACTTCAGAATTTCAAAAGTCTTTTTGAAAATGAAAATGGAACATTAAAACGTAGAATTGAAGAAGTTTATTTACAATATAGGCTATGTTTGGTTTATGAAATTGAATAGCATGGAATGGAATAGTTATTCCATAAGAAATGGAATAACCCAGTGTTTTAAAAATCGGACCGGACCGGACGGTTCAACCGGTTCAACCGGAGACCGGTCAGCTATTCGGTCCAACTACCTATAAAGAACCGGAAATCCGGTTCAACCGGATTGAACCGGCCAGAACCGCCAGGACCGGAATGAACCGGAAAACCGGCAATTTTTTTAAAACCGTCCGGTTATACTTGTTTTGAATTGGAAAAGGATTTTTCCCTGAAGATTCATACCAATCTTTAACTTCAATTGGCCCAGAAGTCAAAATTTTCACTATCAAACAGAAAAATATTTAACAATCAAGTTTGAACAAAAAGACACACAGGAGAAAGATAGATCAAAAGCAATCTCAAAAACAAATTTTCAAATAAAATAATTTTAAAGAATATAAAAACTCCCGCAAACAGAAAATGCCAATATTTATAAACATGATCATACAATTAATTGCAAGAAACCAAAAGAGAAAACAAAAAATTACTTTAAAGAAAAGAAATAGAAAAAGGAAAGAAACTGATCATCAAGGATGAGCAAAAAATCAGCCACTAAAAAGAAAGAAATATATATATGAATTCCGAAAAGGGTAACTACTATAAAATAATAAATGGTCTTCAAGAGAGATGCAGATAATTAATTGAAAGAAATGAAAGAAAATGAAAATGGAGGTGAAATTATAATGACAGGGCTAAAGAAAGAAAGAAGAAGTTTATGGAAAGTCAATTAGTGGATACGTTGGTCAACTTTTATCGAAAATGGCAACAATTATTTCTTGAAAAAGAAAAGACTTTAAATAGTGACTTAATTAGATTTTGTAATATTGCAGAAGAAAAAAAGACCCACTCTCTCATATGGAAAAAAGGAGACGTGTGTTACTGTTCCACAAAAAAGTTTTTCTATAGTATAATTTGTCAACCGGTTGAACCACCGGTTGAACTGGTTAAACCGGTTGAACTGGCAACCGGTGACTTTACCGGTTCAGTCACCGGTTCGGTTTTTAAAACACTGGAATAACCATTTTTTAATTTTTGAGAGAAATACTTATTCCACAAAATCATGGAATAGCAATTCCGTGGAATACCTATTCCGTGAACCAAAGTAAAGAATTTTCATTTTATACGGAATAGCTATTTCATTCCGCACCTATTGCATGAACCAAACATGGCCATAGATCAATCGATATATAGTTGTACATCTTAAAACTAGTAACCTAAAGAATCATATGGTACTCTTGCCTTTTACTATCTTTAAATTTTAATAAAAATTTAAATCATGCTAACACATTATAACATGAAATCAAGAAGAGAAAATCATATATATATATATATATATATATATAAAAATTTCTCATAAAGTGAAGATTAGGTTATTGTAGTATACCTTTTTCAGACCAGGAATAACAGCTGAAAGAGCAACGAAACGCTGGTTAAGCTTTTCTCGGCGCTTCCTCTCTGCCGTCACATGATCTGGCACATGTAGAGGACTCCAACTTATTACTCCACCACCTTTCATATTAGTTCCTTGTTTATTATTATTATTACAGATGGAACCATATTGATTCCCCAACGAACCCGGATGGAACAAATTTGTTCTTGAATTCTCATCGGAACTCATTTCAATCTTAGGCTTTAATGTACTCGATTGATCTCCATATGAAGCAGCGGGCGACAGACTCGAGTTTTCGAAAGATAAAAGATGAGAAGATGAAGAAGGAAAAGTGACTCTATCATGAGTGTTAGTGTAAGATTTCCAGCTACTGGTGTTTAGTTGTTTCGCTGGCTTTTGACCGGGATCGGTCATTGCAGAGTTGAAATTCTGAACAGTTTGATGATTAAAAATATGGTCCATATTTGATGTGAAAAAGGATTGAAATTCAAGATCATCGATGGAGTAATCAAGTGTGTGTATACAGTAGTTGAAAGCAGCTGCATCCTCCATTTCCTGTAAATAAAAACAATCTGTGAAAATGAAAAATTAATTTAATTCAAATAGTTATTTGCAGATTGAACGTACCAATTCAGAATCCCATTTGGCCGATGTCATTTCTATTACAGTAAACTTCTGTTTAGGACTGAACAAAATATTTGTTGAGAAAGTGAAAAAGAAGGGAAAATAACAAAAGAAAATAAATTTTAATGAAGAAAACGGATCAAAAACAAGATTTGTAATTCAAGAAGGATATGACTGTCCGATTTAATGAGCTTGGAAAAAGATTAATTTCCTGGGAAATTCAAGAATTTGAAAAAGAAGACCCAAAAAGGGAATATTATGATATTCACTTTTGTTTTCGTCTTTTCTGTAGGCTAATAAGTCAGAGTTTTACAATCTTTTATAGGAAAAACATAACACTGATTGAACACAGAAAACAAAAATATTAAAAAATTATATTCCCTCGTGAAAATGTTGTGTATTATTCTCATTTTGCTTCAAGAAACCACTGTTCATTTTATGGCTCTCTATTACTTACTCCGTCTCGATTTTTTTTATTTGAATATATTTACTACATGAATTGCCCACTTTATATTTTTGGCAAAAGGCTCACTTTAGCCTTTAAAATCGGATCAAAAGAATAAATAAGCCCTTAAGATCGAAGTTGGCTCACTTTACACACGTAGTTTTTCAAAACGGCTCACATTGCACCGAAAATTTAACACCGTTAATTTGTTCTGTAAAATAATGACGTGGCACATAGGCAAAATCTTAAAAAAAATTCTTAATGTTTAAAATACTTACCAATTTTATACTTACAATTTTTTTTTATCAATTTTCACCCTCTTTTTCATTTATATATTAATAATTAAAAAATATTTAAAATTAAAATATTTATTAAAACAATCGAAACACAATTAAACATTTCGAAACAAAATTAAACGCTTCGAAATCCAATTAAACGCTTTAAAATCACACTAATTAAATTTTTTCTTAAAAAACAAACTAATCAAATCTAATCCACCCACTCACTCCCGAACACCCGCCGTAAACCACACTGACAAAAAAATATTCCAACTAAAAATTAAAAAAATAATAACAAAAAATTTACTGGAAAAGATCCGTTCGTCTTCTCTGGACTGTTCTTCCCCATGGAAGAACAGATATGTAATTCCATGTGGAAGGACAGCCCGTGTTCTTCCTTGGAGAAGAACCAGTTGTTCTTCCCGAAAGAAGATTAGCCACGTCGGCTGGTCTTCCGTGGGGAAGAATAGATATGTCTTCCCCTTGGAAGAAACAGCCGGAGAAGACGAACCGGTTCGTCCCGTTCGTATTCTCCGGTGAATTTTTTTTATTATTTTTATTATTTTAAATTTTTTATGGTTTAGGTATAAACTTTTAATTTTTAATTTAATTAGGTTTAAATTTAATTTTAATTGTTTAATTAAATTTTTATTGTTTAATTGGATTTTAAAACGTTTAATTAGGGTTCGAAATATTTAATTGTGTTTAATTGTTTTAATAAATATTTTAACTTTATGTATGTTTTCAATTATTGATATTTAAATGAATAAGAGGGTGAAAATGGTTAAAAAAATTATTAATATAAAATTGGTAAGTATTTTAAATATTAAGAATGTTTTTGAAATTTTTCCTTACATGCTACGTCATCATTTAACTGAATAAACTAAAGGCAGTTTAATGTGAGCCATTTCGGAAAACTACGGGGTGTGAAGTGAGCAAACCTCAACCTTGAGGGTCTATTTATTCTTTTGATCCGACCTTAAGGGATAAAGTGAACTGTTTGTCTATTTTTTTTATTCCAAACTCTTGTTCACTTCTAGTAAATTAACAATTTTTAATGTTAATATTTATATATTATCTCTATTTAAAAGTGTTAATTTCCTAAACTACACTATTTCTTATTTTAATTGTATTTTTTCTCTTTACTTTTTTAACCTTCTTTTTTTTTACTAGGTTTACCTCTTTTGTTTTTTTATTTACCAAAATAACTCTTCGTTTAACTGCCGTTTATTTTTTTATTTTTTTCAGTTTCCTCTCCGGAGTTAGTTCTCTGATATCCTCCTTTCTTTCAATTGTCTCTGTCTCCTCTTTCTTCAACCACCAGTGTCGGAGTTTGCTGAAATCCTCCTCTTTCTTCTCCGGCATTAGTTCTTTGAAAAATTTATGGTATGGAAGAGGCGGCAGAGGCAGCGATAATAGAGGCGGTAGAGTTTGAGTTTCAGGATATCTGACTTTGTTAACTGCTCTGATTCTCCGTTAATTACAATGGTTGACGAAGGAGAAAAGGGATAACAGAGAAGCGGTCTGGGTTTATTGGTGTTGGCGTCGATTGTGGAGGCAGAGGAGGAGGTCATGGCGGAAGCGAAGGTGGAGATCCGAATTCAATAATAATCGGCTATAATGACGGAGGCGAAGAGATTGAACGACAGCATAGAACCTAAAAGATCGGTGTTGTTGCTTCGTATGCGTATACGAATTCTTCACTTGCTTTGGTATTTGCAGGCGTCGCAAGCTTGAGTGGTGGTGGTGACGGTGGAGGAGGAGGAGGAGCCAATGATGAGCCTGCTGATAATTTCGATTTTCCCGTCCTTTGTTCTATCTATTATCCAATTCTAATTATTCTAATCACCAATGGAAGTTCTTGACAAGAATATTCATTGTCCATGGAGGATTTTTATCTCGAAGAGAAGGTATTGATTAAGAATTTCCATTCTTCTAATTCATTGCATTTTTATTTTTTATTTTCAATTCAATTCCATTTTAATTTTGAATTAAATCTCACTCTGATGATTCATTTTATTGAAATTAACTATAGCTCTTCTTCTATATAGGCATGAAACTTACGCGAGAAATTTGATGCTAACAAAGATGTGGTGAGTAATTTCATTATGATTTGCTAGATTCCATCTTAAAATCAATTGGTATCAAGTGGAGGTGCCCAACTAATATTTAAACACATGTCCATTCACACACACAACCAATGTGGGATTTCCCACTTCAACACTCCCCCAACACTCCCCCTCACGCGTAGCGTGTCCGGACTGAGTAACCAATCCCCCCTCACGCGCAACTCACGTGGGTCGGACCAAATTCAAATTGTGTGAATGGACAAGGCTCTGATACCATGTTAGATTCCATCTTAAAACCAATTGGTATCAAGTGGAGGTGCCCAACTAATATTTAAACACATGTCCATTCACACACACAACCAATGTGAGATTTTCCACTTCAACATGATTCAATCTATCTTTGAAGTAATTTGGATTAGTTTTAGGCTGTATTATATGTGTTAATTTGGTGATTTTTTCTTATTTTGATTAAATTGTTCTATCATATGAAGGAAGATTTGGATACAATTGTTAAATTGAGGGCTTATGGTGTTTCATATCGGGTTTTGTATTTTGTAATATTAGCTTATGGAATTGGAATACTAGTTTTGTATCTATTCTCTCTTTATATTTTAGTGATTTGTTGATTCTATCTCAAGTTCTGTTTCCTTTAGTTGAAGCTTATTTGTAACTGATACATAGTTTAGTCGTTTGAAACTGTTTTTGTTTTCTTGATTAAGATATGTAAGATATTTGTAATTGATTCATATAATTTTATGAACTCTTCAATCAATTTTGCTTGATAAAGGTTGTTAATTTACCGATATTCTACTGATGGATCTTTAGGTGAAAAATGTTGCTCGTAACCTGCTCGATCTATTGTTTGTCTCGAATTATAAATGAATTTCTGGTATGAATATGAAATTCTAGTAAGCTGCTACTGTTTAAGTTGCTTTGGTAAGCATAATTTATGTATCATAAGTTTTGATGTTTATGATTAGTAATTAAAAGATGGCAAAACCCATCCTAAGGCCTCTCTGCTTTACCATTTTGACTCGAGAAGCCCCTACCCTAATTTTCGTCACGGCCGAGTCCTTTTACTTTCAAAAATCGCATTTTTAGGCCCTTACGTGGATGGAAAATGGAGAGTGAAACCCACTCTCCGTTAAGTGAGACTAGAAAAAAAATGCGATAAATTAAACCACAAAAAACGACATGACAATTTTATTTTTTTAATAAGTGATGATATGGTAATTTTACATCTGACTATACATCTTCTTCTTTCTTCCAATGCTAGACACTCATACCCAAATAAAAAAAATGGGTTCTTCAACTCACCTCACTCACTCCCATTTATTTTCATATTTCTCATCTGGGTTTCTCCTTTTTAATCTCAAAATCAACTTCTTTCTTCGTTTTGGGTCCGTTCATATGCTGGTAAAGCTGTAGATTTTCTGGATTGTGGTAGAAAAGTATTGTGGGGGAGAACTGTTGAGGTTTGGATTGTGGTAGAAATGATATGAAGTTGAAAGAGGTTTTAGCTGTTTGTTAAACTAAGCTGTTTGTGGAGCGGATAACCATAGCTTATATCTGAAGCTGGAAACAGGTTTAAAACTATACGGCTTCTATGTTAATTAACCATTGACCTACTTGAACTTGGATTGTTAGTTGTTTAAACACATGAAAGCAACCCGAGCATACTTTTTTGTCGTACTGAAATTAGCAGCTAGTACTGTATGTGTTTCTTTTATTGGTGTTTAGGATTCATGCTTCTATTTTTTATGGAGGTTCTTGTAAGGAATTTTGTGAGGATTTAATTGATTTGGTGTTTAGTTGACCCAATTATCCCCTCCAAAATGGTGCCCGGATTCCAATTTCTATGTGGTTTAGGTTCTGCGTGTGAATCTGTAGAGTTATCAAGCATAAGTAATTTATATGGAAGAAAGAGGCTTCAAGATTCTGGTTAATTTACTTTGGAGAAGATGGTATGTGGTTTTGGTTTCTCTTTTTTTTTTTTTGATGAGAAGTTTCTCTTTTATTAAGTAGGCTAAACCCATCTAGAGGTCCTTGTACTATATCATTTTTGTTCAAAAAGCCCTTATACTATTTTTTTGTTCTTCAGGTCACTGTACTTGACAAAATTCCGATTTTTAGGTCCTTTTGAGGGACTGGAGGAACAAAAAAATTGTAAGTAGAGTGACTGGAAAAAACAAAAAAAGGACCTGAAAATCTAAAATTATGTAAGTAGAGGGACCTGAAAAATAAAAAAATAGTACAGGGGCTTTTTGAACAAAAATGATATAGTACAAGAGTCTTTAAATGGGTTTAGCCTATTAAGTATGTTTGATTTGGAGAAGATGGTAAAGTAGCATGTTTGCTCCTTCAATTTTGTTTATTTTTAAAAGAGAAATGTTAGGTGGCATTGTGATGTGGCATTATTTTTTTTAATTAATAGTGCTTTTGATAGTTAACGGAGAGTGAATTACACTCTCCATTTTCCATCCACGTAAGGGCTTAAAAATGCGATTTTTGAAAGTAAAAGGACTCGGTTGTGACGAACTTTAGGGTAGGGGCTTCTCGAGTCAAAATGGTAAAGTAGAGGGGCCTCAGGATGAGTTTTGCCTTAAAAGATTGATAATTGGTATCCGCTAATTAAGTTTTCAATATTACACAAAGTACCCCAACTCCCAAGACAGAGACTAGAGCATTAAAAATTTGGTTCAAGTAAAATACTTGTCCAACGGTCTTATGAAGCGGATACCATTTCAGAAAGTGACTTTGCACCGCAGACAAACTTTAAAATTAAACACCCCGTGTTTTTCCGGCACGTTCCGTTGAATTTTCCGATGTGCTTTGAGTTCGTTTTGACTGGTTTAATTCCTCAGAATCATGGTTTCAGGGTCAATACTTTTTTTTATGTATTTTTTAGATGTTTTGGGCGTGGCTCGGGCTTTCGGAACGATCCCGAGCTCAAACTCAAAAATCGCATTTTTCCTCCTCGGCAAAAGGTTTTCCCGGGCGTGACATAGGAAGGGTGGCGGGCTCGACATACCCGTGTAGCGGGCGCAACGTCGCACTGTTCAGTTTGCTGTTTTTTTATAGATAACATCTTATCTCGACCTAAAACATTTTCTATCATTTTTGAAAACCCAATTTCGGCTGGAACTCATAGAACATCACTCCCTAACCAATCCTTGTCCTATTTTGATCATTGTTAAGTTTTCTTAGCTAGTTTTCATTGTTTAATTCATTGGTTTCATATTTGGTTCATCCTAGATTCAATAGCTATTGTGTTTGGTGTTAGCAATTTTACTTACCAACTCGTAGTACTCGACAAGTCGAGGTCGAACCCACAAGGATTAGAGGTTTAAAGTGAATGAAATTGATTGTGAAGTTCAATTCGTTTAGCAATGAAAAGATTGGTTTTAATTAACACTACAACTTAAACTCAACTAACAATTAAACAAATAACAACTCAAGATATGCAGCAGCAAATAACTAATTATTCAAAGGATTAAAAATGAGAATTAAAAGCGCCCAAGGGTTGCTACTCATGCCAAGACGAATCCTAGTTAATAAGGCCGGGTCTTTGGATAGTGTTCGGGTCAAGCTATTCGAGAGTATCAATTCCGCTCTCTCGAGCCGGAAGTTGAAAGAATCACTACTTGATTAAGGCACCGAAATATAACTCACTCTCGCACAATTAGATTTCGATAGGACTAATCGAGCCAATTAATTCTCATACACAACCGCTAAATCCCTAAATTACTCTCGTGCATCTAGGTCTCAAGCTCATGCTAACTAGGTCCAATTGATTAATTCAACTCTAGCCCTCACTAATCAACCACAAATCAAAGATTAAGGGATCAACTTAATCTAGGCATTAAGTCTCAATCAACATAACAAATCCCTAATCCAAAACCCATTCTAATCACCTATTCAACAAATATGGCAATCATAACACCCCCTAAACTAGGGGTCTAGCTACTCATTACTCAGAAAACACTAAGCATTAAGCAATAATTAATAAGCATATTAGGGGATAGGATGATTACCTTAAGTGGAATGGATAAGAAAAGAATAAACAAAAAAATGAAGATTCCAATAATAAACTTGCATTAAAGAAGGATTTCAATCCAAAATTCTGGAAATAGAGTATGAGCTCAAGAACAATAAAGATCCTCTCTAAAAAATGAGAGCAAAAGGAATAAAGTTATAGCTATTGAATGATGTCTTATAAAATGAGGTGATAAACCCTAAAATAAGATAAAGTTTCCTTATATAGTCTTGACAAAAAGGGAAATAAAAACATCATAGCCAAAGTGTGTTGGAACAAAAGTGGAAGTGGACCAAGCAAGGCTCAGATTTCGAAATTGATTTCCCTCCTTGTTTCAGCTGTGTCTCGATCGAGAAGCTTGATGAATGAGCCTTCTCGATCGAGAAGCTCTTAAAATTTACACCGCGCGATTTCTTCAAGCCTTGTCTTGAACGAGAAGCTTGATGAATTGACCTTCTCGATCGAGACCTTTAATAATCCAGTCTTCATTTCTTTGATTGCTTGCTTGAACTTCTTATTTCACAAAATCTTCAATGCTTCCCCTATTTGACCCAAAATAGCTCCACAAACGCTTCGCTTACCTAAAAGCATAAACACACGTAATAAGGTACGAAACACTAAAAAATGCGCATCAAATTATGGTAAAGCGATGTGAAAACTACACGATTATTAGGAGTATTTCTACTCCTATCAAACCTCCTCACATTAAGTCCTTGCTTGTCCCCAAGCAAGAAATGCACCACAACACATCGCAATGTTACCAATCATGACAAAACTTGCATAAGCATCAACAAACGAACTCTCTCATGAACAAACCTAAATGCATCTATTAAGTGTCAACACAACTTCTAGTGATGCAACCAAGGAGCAATGCAATGGCAAATGAAATACACCGATGACAACTAGACTACACTCGCATTGGTTTAAGAATCTTGTAGGAACAATCAAGTCGCTATAATCATCTACGGGACATGCAAGAATTTGGTTCAAACACAACTTTAGAGGACACAAAGGCATATCAAACATAGGTATCAACAAAAGCATTTCAATTCTCACAAGTTGCACTCTAACACACACGTGTTTAAGGTTGAAGGATATAAAGCTCAAAGAAATTCTCATTCGCCATAAGCTTGCTCTTAGTCCGAACTCCGCTAATTAGTTCGGTTGTCAACAACTATCCTATGGTCTTAGTTGGGGTTGCAACTTGGCTATGAGTTTGGGTAGGAAATTTTTTATATTTGGCTAACACTTGACTTGAACAACTAACTTATAATGCACTATTGACCTAGCTCCGGAATTTTCCGTACTTATGAACTTTTCATTTTGTATTGCCTTTATTCAAACTTTCTTTTTCTTTCTTTCTTTATTCTTTCTTTCTTTTGATTTTCTATTTCTTTTTCTCAAGGCAAATTTTTCTCTTCTTTTAAAGTACTTGTTCACATTTCTTTGTAATCATTAAGCTAGGGTCGCATTTCTCTTAATTTCAAGTTATTCAAGTCAAATTTGGGTGTTTAAAGAGAGAAATTGTTGAAGGTTAAGTGTGTGTAATTTGTATATCAAGGAAAGGTTTTAGGCTCAAATGGTGTGATCTAAGGGTAAAGGGTGGGCTTTTACGTGGTCTTAATAAAAAACAGGTACTCCTAATTGCCATAATCATTTAGTTGCCGACTACTCAACGATGTAACTTTAAACTGACACCGAGCAAGTTCTAGGAATGCCAATACAACACACACAAACAAATAGGCTCAAAACTAATTAAGAATGTGGTGTTATGCTATTTCTTGATTCCTATGTTCTCATGTCAATGATGTCCAAAAGTTGATAATGACACAATTTGCTCTAAACACGCACATCATACATCCGCATCTCACATAAACTATTCTAGCTGAAACTTTCTCAACCAAAGGACGATATCACCCAATTCTCATCGATACATGTCATAGGAGATTGCATTTTCTTAATCACATCACAAGGGCTGTTTAACTCATGAAAATATGCATTTATGCCATTCACTACGAGAGATAACAAAGGTTGATCATTCAAAGTTTTGCCACATTAATAACACATGCATTCACAAACTTGGTACACACGGATTTAGTGGAGGCGACACTAACAATTTCAAACTCAAAATGAAGCTAAAGCATGAAAATAATAAACATAAAAACAAGATAAACAAACGAGATACAATTCGCTAACCCTCCTCATACTATTTCGAGCTTAGGCCCTAATCAAGAAATATTCAAAATAAGCAAAATTGTATGAGTTTGAGTTAGGAAGTGCAAATCTTGCTTAGTCGAACTCCGGGGTGTCAGGAGATTGTGGCGGGGTGTCGATCAATTTAATTCCTTGGCCATTCACATAGTTGCAGAAATTTTCATCTTGGCGGTCTGACTTTGCTTTCAAGCGCCCTTGCTTGTATTCGATTATCGCCATTCCGCGCCTTTGGGCCTCTTCCATCCGCTCCAAAATTTCCTTTTGTTCCGCCCAAGCTTGGCGGTTTTGGCTCTCCAACTCATGGAACCTATGGTGAAAAGTGGACCATTGAGCTTTGTCTTCCGGTATTTCTTGATCGCCTTCTTGACTCTCCCACCTTGCTCTTCCCTTTCCTACGCACATTCTCCTTCCTTGAAATTGGGGGTATCTCGGATGGGTCAACATCGGGAAATTCTTCTCTATGAGCCGCTTCGTACCCATGCTCTTTAATCCAAGTTGTACGCTTGTAATACAGAACTACCACTCTATTCTTCACATATTTGCCATTTTTTAAGTGCTCCGTGTCAATTTTTCTTGCAAGCGTGGGAGCTAAACGAGAGAGGTTCGACCCAAACTTCGTGGCTATAAGTTTCACAAACCACCCCATACCAATCTTGGTGGAAGAGTCTATAAACAAAATGCACATACTTTAAGAGGCGGCGGGGCATGTTGAGCTTGGACGATCCTTCCTCCGGCCTCAAAAACGCCTTCATCATATACAATTCGATCTCCCCCACCTTGTTGTCTTCATGCCGACCACCAAATGTGTGGCCGAACCACTTAAGCATCACCAATAAAGCGGTGTCCTTGACATCTTTTAACTTGGCGGTCTTTGCCTGATAGCCCCCAAATCCACTCAATTCGAACCACACATCCTCCGCATCGAATGTTTACGGAATGGTCCGGGATCTTTCATTTCTCATTTGGAACGAACGGGTTGCATCTTCCACCGACAATCCCCATGAATTTCCATCCAAACGAAACCCAATATCCACATCGGACCCGCGGATACGCTTCAAGGTCGTGAAGAACTCACACACCAACGGTTCATACATCGTGTGAGATTGCTCCGCCAAAAACCGCAATCCCAAGATGTCCAAATGACGCCTCAAATCCTCCGCCAATCCCAATTCCTCCATGGATGTCCAATTTATCTCAAATGGGCTTGCTATTACTCTTGCTTGAAGCGCTTCAAATTTCTTCCCTTTATTTCGGTTTGGATTTTAAAAGGAGCGTCAAATCTTCGAGTAAGGGAGCGCGGCATATTAACACCCACTCTAGTCGCCCCGGAGGCTGTGAGTTTGGTCCGGCGAGGTCAGTTGGTTGCCGGAAGTGGTGGAATTGTTGGGTTGGGTGCTCTAGCGGATTGTTCCCAGAGTGGTTGGTTTTCGGTGGCTTTGCTTTGAACCATGATGAGTATGATTAAAAGGGTGCTCGAAAAAGTGGTTTTGTCAGATTTGGCGGTGGTTAGGGTGGTTTATTGTGGTGGCCGAAGTTGAGAAGAAGAGAAAGGAAAAGGTTATGGCTTTTTGCTATTTTTGGTAAATGAAAGGTTGAAGATGGAGAAGGTACAAATAGTTCTCCAAAGGCTCAGCTTTCGCCACATCAGCAATCCAACTGAATTGTGTTTCTATTAGAAGGCCCAGATTAATCCACCTCATCTCCCATGTGCTTGGTTCATTAATCAAGAAATTCCTTTTTGCAGAAAACGAAGCGTCTCGATCGAGACACTTCTAGAAAGTGTGTCTCGATCGAGAAGCTCCTTACCCAAATCTTGCAGATCATTTCTTCCATATGTCGCGATCGAGACATCATTTGGAACATGTGTCTCGATCGAGAAGCTTTCTACCAATTTCGTGTAGATCAATTTATGCACATGTCTCGATCAAGACACAGACTTCTCGATCAAGACGTGTATAAATTTTGATATGCTAGAGATGGGAATCCCACAAACCTGCACAACATGAAACAATAACACACCTGACATTAAACTGAACTAATCCACGAAAATACGGAAAATAAATAGATAAACATAAACACTAAACAACTAAAAAATGAAAAAAATATGAAAGTACTAAAACGAACCTCTTGGAATTGTCTCCTAAGTGCGTTTGTCTAAGGTCGAAAGCTCGACCGTCATTCCCTTGAACTCACGTAAAGGGGTCGAGATGACATTGCTCCCCAATTTGATCCGTTAAGGGTCCCAAGTAGGGCTTGCAACGATGTCCGTTGACCTAAAACGTTTCACCCCCTTGATTCTCCAACTCAATGGCTCCATGATCCGCCACACTCCGAATCTTAAATGGCCCACTTCATCGGGACTTAAGTTTGCCCGGAAACAATCTCAACCTTGAATTATAGAGCAAAACATAGGTCCCTGCTTCAAAAGTCTTGGGGGAAATATGGGCATCATACCAACGCTTGGTTTTCTCCTTATAGAGCTTGGCATTCTCATATGCCGAGAATCGGATTTCCTCCAAATTCATTCAATTGTAACAAGCGTTTTCCCCCGCCGTTTTAAGATCAAAGTTCAATTTTTTAATCGCCCAATAAGCCTGGTGTTCTAGCTCTAAGGTTATATGGCACGCCTTCCCATACACAATGCAATAAGGGGTCATACCTAATGGCGTTTTGAATGCCATGCGATAGGCCAACAACGCATCATCAAGCTTCAAACTCCAATCATTGCGAGTGCTATTCACCGTCTTCTCTATTATCCGCTTCAACTCCCAATTTGAGACCTCAACATTCCCACTTGTTTTCCGATGGTAGGGGGTAGCGACCCAGTGATACACATTATACTTTTTCATCAAGGCATCGAATCGCCAGTTGCAAAAATGTGAACCACCATGACTAATAATAACCCGCGTGGTACCGAACCTATTAATCAACCTCTTAAGGAACTTCAAAACCACTTTGGCGTCATTAGTAGGTAGAGCTTCCGCTTCCTTCCATTTCAACACATAGCACATGCCAACTAGACTATATTAGTTCCCATGCAACATTGGGAACGGTCCCATGAAGTCAATCCCTTATACATCAAAAATCTCTACCTCTTGCACGAAAGTCAAAGGCATCTCACCCTGTTCAGAGATGTTGCCAACCGTTTGGCATCTATCACAATGGCTTACAAAGTTCATAACATCACGGAACAAGGTATGCTAAAAGAATCCGCTCTCTAACACCTTAGCAGCGGTTCTTGCCATTCCATAATGGCCGGCATAGTCGGATATATGACAAGCACTCAAGATGGGCATCATCTCTTTCAAAGCAACACATCGTCTCAATATCATGTCTCCACATTCCTTAAACAAGTACGGCTCATTCCAAAGAAACCTCTTAACATCGGAAAGAAACTTCTTCCTTTGATGGTGCGTCAAATCCGGGGGCATCATATTAGAAGAAAGAAAATTAGCTATATCGGCATACTATGGCGTTTCCATTTCCCGAATCATCATATGTGGTTTCCGAAACCACTCATTAATCTCCATACCAATAGGAATCGACTCCGGGTTCTCAAGTCTTGACAAGTGGTCCGCTACCACGTTCTCCGTACCCTTCTTATCCCGGATCTCGATATCAAACTCTTGCATAAGAAGGATCCGCCAGATGGGGCGAGGCTTTGCGTCTTGCTTAGCCAAGAGGTGCCGCAATGCCGCGTGGTCGGTAAAACAAATAGTCTTGGCCCCAAGTAGATAAGACCGAAACTTGTCGAGAGCACAAACCACGGCTAGCATCTCTTTTTCCGTGGTAGTGTAGTTCAATTGGGCCCCCGCCATAATTCTACTTGCATAATGCATCACATGGACTCTCTTATCCTTACGTTGCCCCAACACACACCCTAGAGCTTGATCACTCGCGTCACACATGAGCTCAAATGGCAAGCTCCAATCCGGAGACAAAATAATAGGAGCGGTCATAAGAGCCTCTTTCAATTTCTCAAAAGCTTCATGACACTCCTTTGTAAACTTAAAAGGAGCATCCTTCACTAGCAAACTCGTCAAAGGCCTTGCAATAGACGAAAAATCCTTGATAAACCGGCGATAGAAACCCGCATGGCCCAAGAATGCCCAGACTCCCTTAACCATGACCGGAGCAACTAACTTCGCAATAACCTCCGTCTTTGCCCTATCAACCTCAATGCCCTCTTCCGAGATCTTATTCTGCTTTGTAAAAGTGTTTTGAAACTGCGCTTTAAACTGTTTGCATGATATGGAACGGGCTATGCTGGATGTAAGGTATCGCAGAGTAAGACCCATGTTCCAATATGACGTTTTCAGGTTTTGAACAGACGTTTGTATATGTCAAGCTTTGAAAAGCTTATATGAAAACGTTTTGCTTTTGTGTGATTGGTTTGCAAAAACGTTTTACTCGTTTTTCAGGCTTGCTACAGGTTTTGGAATTACCATTCCCATTCCCTAGCGCCGGTCGTGGCTCGAGATTTTCGGTCGTGACAAACATGTGAGATATTCACAAATCATAAGAGTATGAAGCACATGTTTGATCAACGTGAATTGAACCTTAGGCAGAGGAGATGGCTAGAGTTGTTAAAGGACTATGATTTTACTATACAATATCATCTAGGTGAAGCAATATGGTAGCAGATGCGCTAAGTAGGGAGTCTGTAGGATGCTTAGCACATGTTACTACAGTGTGGAGAAGGCCATTAGTCAGGGAGATTTATACGTTATTCAGTCAGGATATAAGGTTTGAGGTTTCACCACATGGCAGTTTGTTAGCTTAGTTAAGTATACGGCTAACTTTGATCGATATAAATAAAGAATTACAAGGTGATGATCCTCAATTGAAGCGTGTAATGGATGAATTCCAAAAGGGAAAGTGTCAAGATTTCAATGTTGTTAACGGAGCACTAAAGTATGGTACTAGACTATGTGTGCCAGACATGGAGAACTTAAGACAAAAGATTATGGAAGAGACACATGGTGGAACGTAGAGTATTCATCTAGGTTGGATAAAGATGTACCGATATATTAATGAAGTGTATTAGTGGAACGCAATGAAAAAGGACATAGAAGAGTTTGTGGCAAAGTGTCCAGTATGTCAGCAAGTTAAGCTGGAACACCAACGACCATATGGATTTTTACAACCAGTACCCATTCTATAATGGAAGTGGAACATAATTACAATGGATTTTATGGTCTGATTACCTAAAATGCAGAAAGGTTTTTACTAGATATCAGTGATAGTGGATTGTCTGACGAAGTCAACACACTTCATACCTATCAATATATCTTATACTGCGGCAAAGTTGGCACAAGTGTATATTGATAAGATTGTTAGTTTATACGGAGTTCCTGTGTCAATAGTTTCAGACCGATGTTTGGTTTTTACCTATAGGTTTTTGGGAAGTCTACAAGAGACTTTGGGAACGCGGTTAGATTTTAGTACCGCTTTTCATCCATAAAGTGATGGATAGTCTGAAAGGACTATTCATACTCTAGAAGATGTGATTGGGTTATGTATACTGGATTTTGGAGGTAGTTGGGATGTATATTTACCTTTGGTGGATTTTCATACAACAACATCTATCATTCCAGTATTGAGATGGCTCCATATGAGGTGTTATACACTCGAAAGTGTCGATCTCTTATTTGTTGGGAGGAAGTCGGAGAAAAAAAGTTAACAGGAGCGGAGATTATTCAAATTACCTCAGGGAAGGTGCCATTGATTAAGCAACAATTGGAAACTGCTTTTAGTCGCTAAAAGAATTATGCAGACCCGAAAGGAAAAGAGATAGAGTTTCAAGTGGGCGATTATGTGTTTCTGAAGGTATTACCTATAAAAGGTGTGATCTGGTTTGGTAAGAAAGAGAAGTTGGCTCCAAGATATGTGGGATCATACCCGATTGTAGAACGTGTTGGAGTTATGGCTTATGAGTTAGACCTACCGGTAGACATGTCGCATGTTCACCCGGTCTTTCACATATCGATGTTGCGAAAGTATATTCCAGATCCTTCTCATATTATTCAACCACAAGCGGTGGAAGTAAACGAGGAACTTTCTTATGAGGAGCAACCTGTTGAGATTGTGGATACTCAACTAAGAAAGTTTCACACTAAAGACATTTCAATGGTGAAAGTATTGTGGAGGAATCACTTAGTAGAGGAGTGTACTTGGGAAACAGAAGCGGATATGCGACAGCGTGATAAGCTTTTATTTTACGTAGTTTTCATACCATTTATTTAGTATATTTTAGTATTTTCTTATGTAAAATAGAAGGGTTATCATTGCTTTTACCCTTTTATAGTTTTTAATAAAAATTATAAAATACTTAACATTTTTTTAAATATTTCTAAATAAGTCTCAAAAATAACCAAAGCCAGAGTAAATTGGATCATGTTTGAAGTCAACCGACCAAATTCCGAACCAAACCGGCTAAGCTCTGCCTTAAATATGTTTGGCTCATTTTGGGAAAGTTTGGAAGTCTTGATGAGCATTCAAAGACCTTCCATATTAGCATATCCTTGCAGCACACACAAAAGAGATTTTGGCCAATACTCAAGAAAAGCAAACTTGATTAATACTCAAGCTTGTTATAGAAGAAAAGCTAAATTTGGGCATCACTCAAGCTCTTTTTGGCAATAAAAGATCTCAAACTTGATCCTCACTCCTAGTTACACTATAAATATCCTTCATTAGAGACGAAATTCATTCACTCTTGTATAGAGTTTTACACACATTCTTGTATTCTCAAATTCTTTCAACCATTTTCTCTTTTATCTTCTTGTCTTTCATGTTCTTGAGGTATAACAATTATATTGTTATCTTCAATATTACAAAGGATTGCTAAATCTCAAATTAGGATTAGGGATGTAGCCTAGTTTGGGGGAAATTCTTGAATATTTTGTATTACATCTCATTAATATTTTAAACAAGGTCATTCTTTAAATCTATTGTTAAAATTTTTAATGTTACTTTTAGCTACCTTAATGTTTTCCTAGAATTCATGTGAAGTACTTAAAGGTGAAGCATGAATTTGGATCTAGAGATTAAAACACAATCTACTTAAGAATAGAGATATGTCTAAGGAATTATGATGGCGCCAATTACTTTTCTTAATGAGTTTAATTGATTAACATAGTAATTGTGAAATACAGAGCTAACTAAACCCAAATTTGTGTCTTACGAGGGAACAACCATATTTTAGAAACAGTTGTCATGACAAAACTTTTGAGATGTAATATTAGATATGATGAAATTTCCCATAAACTATGGTGAAACCCGAAATCCTAATCATCTCAAATCTTGATATTTTATCACAAATTTGCTTTTAATTTTCATTAATTAATTAGTTATTTTCAAACCCAAATCAAATTAACAGAACGGTTACTTAAATAAAAATTAAATTAAAGAACATTTTAAAGAGTTTGTCCTTGTGGATTCGACCTCGGATACTCCGAGTATTACTTGCTACAATTGATTCTGTATACTTGTAGAATTAACCAATTATGTTTTTGGCGCCGTTGCCATGAATTACGCCATCATCTTATTATGGCCATCTTTAGTTGCCATGATTTGTGCAATTATATCTCCGATAGAAGGTTTCTTCTCTTGTTGAGGAAGGGAAGGTGCCAGTCAGTTTTGTTGGAATCCAGGTGGTCCTTATGGCTTTACATTGTTTCCATCTCACCATGAAAAATTAGGATGATTCCACCACACTGGATTGTAAGTATTTGAATAAGGATCATTCATTGGTGGTCTGCTTTTGATTATAGGCAACAAAAATGTCTTCCTCTGTTGTACTTCATTGGCATAATTCCAAGAAGTTGCACCATGCCCTTGAATGCCACAGATTGTACAAGTCTCCTTTGATTGCTGATTTTGGCTAAATAGTATCTTCACTTGCTTAGTTAGCTCAGCAACTTCTGATACAATATCATGTTGTGAAAATACCTCATGAACGGCTGCCCTTCGTCCTCTAATGGACCTTAGTGTTGAATGATCCTTCAGGAAAGTTCAAAAGTCATGTTTTGGGTTCATCTTCTATTTGTCTGTTCAATGGAAAAGTTTCCGCCACACTATAGCACTTCTTGATAAAGGATAATAAATCATCCACTGCTGTTCCATTGAATTGTGGTAACATATTGAGATTAATGGTTTTAAGCTCGCAGTTCCAAGCTTCAAACGTAATTCAGATGCATGAAGGTTTCTCTACAACTATTGGCCTTTGAATGTCTCTCAGTCGATGTGCAAGAGGCGCATCGAGAGCGTTAACGGCTTGGTCTGCTATAACAACCCTAAAGTTGTTGCGATAATTAGATCGTGCCACGAGTCCTAAATTATGGAAATTAGGTCAAGTAGGTCAGGAATGGGACTCGACATAAGAAGTATAAATGGAATAAGAAAATTAATCGGATCACGAAATAATAATTTGACGTGGAAATTATTATTCGTCAAAGCAATATTAGCGGGACTTTATGAAAGCTAAGAAAAATTGATATAAAAAAATGGAAGTCCCGAGCTAATAATTTTCACGACAACATTCGGGAAATATTAATAAGAATTAATCGGAAAAGGATTTTTGAAAGATAAGCACGACGGATAGTTGACCTAAAGTGCGAATAAGCCATTTCGAGCTAAAATGGACTTTTGACCACTTTCAGCCAGAGTGGTCCTTTAGCCAACAAATTATCAAGAAGGAAATGAATTTTTATTCATTCCATTTATTATAAATAAATAGAAAAAGAAAGGATTTCCGGGACTCGATTTGAGAATTAAGCATGATTGGAAGTCGTTTTGAGAATTAAGCACATCGGTTAATCGATTGAGTTAAAACGTAAATTAACCGAGCTTATGTGGAATTTCGTACCCTTGGATGATGTCACTAAATTCTTCATTAAGGACTTGATTTAGATATTTTTCTCTCATTTCTTAAGATAATAAAAGAAATCAAAAGAGAAAAAGAAAAGAAAACCCCTTCTTCCTATTTCTCCTTGCCGCAACACCCTCTCCTCCATGGCTAAGGAATTCTTCACTAAAACACTCCAAATTTGAAGCAAATCAACCATGGATCAAAGATAGACAAGGTAAGGTCATTAATTAGTAATTTGTTTGGTGTATTTTGGAGTAATTGGAATAGGAAATATTAGGGTTCATAGAACTAATTTGGGGGTTTTCATGATTGATTCAATTGAAGTGAAATTGAGTTAAAGGAGAGGCTATGGATGGTGATTCTTGGAGCTCGAGAGTTCGGCATAGAGGCATCATCAAGGTAAGGAGGATTTTTGAAATTTTGGATTTTAAATGTATGAAATTTGATGAGTTTTTAAGTGTTGTGTTTGCATTAAGGTGTTTGAGATGATGATTAAGTATTGATGTTTTTAGCTATTGGAATTGTATTTTGATAAAATTTGGACATGAAATGCTAGCTATGGTTCGGCCAAAGGGTCAAGAACATGATTAGGGATTAAGTGATGATAGTAAGCCTTGGATTTGAGTTAAATGGCTGAATTATAATCAAGTTTCATTGAAAAATATTTGACTTAAAACTTGATGGAAAAATGTGCATAGGGTTCAGCCATTTTTGCAATTCCATGTTTAGATGTTTGAATTGATGTTGAACCATGTATTTTGAGTCCTTGTAGTGCTTATTGAGGGATTGAATATATTTATATTAAGTCATGTCGTCGACAGGGTTTAAACGTCTCGACATGTTATGAGTTACAAGTTACGTATACGCACGTTAGTTAGATGTTTGGCAGAATAGTGTACTGCAGAAATGAGATATCGCAAGGGAAATATCTCAAGTCATATAACTCCGAATTAATTTCTGTTTGTTGGTACGAAAACATAAAGGTGTTATCTACAAATGTTTAGGTTTGTTTTTTGGCTAATTCGGACTCTAAGTTGTCCAAACAGAGCGGAATATTCTGTCGCGCGTAACAGTTCTGCAATTCTAGAAAGCCGACGTTGTTAACTTACGGGCTAGTTTTCGACACCCTCAAATTCTCATATCAGTCCGAGACCTAAACGGAAATTGCAGAAGACATTCCTAACTTTAGGAATGGAAAGTTTGTTTAAGGGTCGGACTACTTCAGATAAGCATAAATAGAAGGGTATCAAGTTAGACGCGATAACATAATAGGTTATATGTGGGCTATTTATTCTTGAGTCTAGCATATCTATCGAATTGGATTCTCACTCGAGAATTATTTGGCAATTGTTCTAGGTTCGATAAGGAAACCTACTAGCGGACAAGGAGCTCGGGGAGCTTGACGGGCGCTATAAGTTGATCGAGATTATTGGATAGCAAGAAGTTAGTTTATATTTTACTGTCGATTATTAATACCGCAAAATTTTATAAATGCTTTAAATCTCATTTAAATGTTTTGAAATGTTATATATAACCCGTTAAAACAGGCTATCTATTGGGCATCAATAGAACTGTGTGTACACCAGTTATACTAAACGAAATAAACGAAAAATTTGAACAGTAATATATTGAAAGTACATGACGTACAAGCAATATCGAATAAAGTAAGAAGCCATAAAGTACCTCCAATAATATCGACTGATGTGAGTTTAATTCGGTGAATTATCTCGGGACTTCATCAGGAAATGATTACTGACAGTAACTCGGTGGGGAACTATCTCGGGAGTGAATTAATCGAGATACAAGTTTAACTCGGTGAACTATCTTGGGACCTGTATCACCCCATTTAACTCGGTCGAATTATCCCGTTACTTGGGACCAATAAGAATTGAGTATTGATAGTATCGTTAAAAGTAATGAATTGAATTGAAAAGCATAATAAACAAGAAACATAAAGTACATAGGATTTCATCCGGTTCAATATTTGGATGCATACAAAGGTATTTGTTTTTAATTTATTTTCTACAGTAATTATGAACTCACTCAGTGTTAACTGACCATCCCCCCCACATTGTTTCCTTTCAGGTGAACACATTTTGATAAGACGGACTTCTACCTTGTTTCAGAAGTCCTATATATTGTAAGAAAGAGTCAATGAGCAGTGATGCAGTAGTTGGGCCAAAATACAAATGTTATTAGTCAAACGGTTTTTATATGTTTATTACGCACTCTGATGAATATAAAAGATTTTGAAAATTGTATTTTCAAACCGTTTGCATTATTCTGGAACGGGCTATGCTAGGATGTGAGACATCGTATAATAAGACCTAGGTTCCTACTTAACGTTTTGAAGAAATGTATAGACGTTTATAAACGTCAAGCTTTGACAAGCTATTATAATATGTATTTGAATGATTGAAAGATTTGCAAAAAATTTATAAGGCTTGCTACGGGTTTTAGAACTACCATTCTTATTCCCTAGCGCCGGTCACAACTCGAGATTTTGGATCGTGACAAACGTGGTATCAGAGCAACGGTTCTCGGACTCGAGAATTGAAAAACATTGCTGATACATGATTTTGGAAAATGGAGTAGTTGGCATTAGGATAAGCTAGGAACTACTGCAGTTGTAGGATTCGAGTCATGTCTTCTATAACTATTCTTAGGTCATATAGGGTCTCAGCCTTCCCTTATGGGATATAAGACTGCGATATACGCGTGCGTACGGTCTAGACGATTCGATATCGATGCTTGGATATCAAGAATGAAGTAACTTGAAGGCACTGTCGAAGTCATTCGACAGTAGTACAAAGGGAAATTGGCGAAAAAAGTACCGACTCAAGGAAGTGAAGTAGTGTGGAGAATTTTTACTGGTTACAGACTTTAGGGCCCGGAAGGAACTTACAAAACTAAATGTTATGACCTCGTATGGTTATTCAATTTAATGATTTTTAAAGCATAATTGTGCCTAGACATGAGACATCATCACCCTATGCATAATTATGCAGATGTTTAAAAAGTTAATTTTAAAAAATGATTTTGAAAATGCGTACGCAAGTGATTGAAATGTTTTGAACATATTTGTTTTATTGTAAGTATACCTAGACCAGAACTCTGTAACAAAAGTAAATGCTCGAGATCAAGCAGTAAGCGATTCTCGAGGGTGTAACAGAAGCATACGAGAGTAAAAGTTGGAGAACTCAGTTATGACTACGAAGTACACAGCTAGTTGTAGTTAAATGAACTACAACTTATATCAGATTGAGACATACATCTGTGCTACGACGAGTGACGGATGGGAATACCCTCAAAGAGGATGTCTAGAGCATAGTACCCTAAGACACGAGGAGTAAGAAAGAAAAGATAGAACCTTATTAATCAAGCTATGATTAAGACGTTAGAAGTACACGATGCAAGGTGTACCAGTTAGAGATAGTATATCGATTACGACTTTCAAATGATCTCTAAAAATAGATAGGGTATAGTATAACACTGATATCTTTTAATTGAACCGTTGCATCGGTTAAATTTTGGAATATGATATTCCTAAGACAGTTACCTAGGGTTTAACCGTTGCGATTGTCGAACAGACCACTAGAGGATAGCGGTTTTTGAAAGTAACGATAGGAAACTTGCGCGAACTTTGGTAGTGAACCAAAAATATAAGTGATTAAAATATAAAGGATATATTTTAATTAACTAAAGGTTGTCAATGGAAGCTCCCTATATTTGAATGAAATTGAAAACAATTGTGAAACAATTATTTCAAAATTTTGAAAATTCCGATGACCGGGCCTAATGACTGTGGAGTCTTGGCTAGCTGGTGTGGAAAATACATGTATTTGAAAGTCGAGCCAGAAAAGTGTAAGGTATGGCCGACCAAAAGTTGGAAAATGAGAAATGGACGTTTTATTTGAAAACGAAATGTTTTGAAAACGGAGCGAAAAGTTGATAATCAGTTAATTAAACATAGCAACAGCTACATAGCATTGAGTATGACTTTTAGCTGCAAGAATGGAAGCTATATGTATAAAGATAGTTGATAGCAAACATGGCTTCACACCTCATATGTAGACCCTATAAAGGTAGGAATTATATAAGAAGAAGTAAGCCACCTAAAGAGTGAGAGGTGCAGCGATAACCGAAGATAACGACATTAAAGTATAAGGTTAACGATATCGATAGTGGTAAATATGATCAAAAGTATCAATACAAAGGTGTAGGATTGATGTACAAAACCATCACGACGATGTGAACTCGCGATATGCGACTACACGAATTCCAAAGGGAACATCATTATGAATCTATAATGCTTAGAAGAAGCAAATAAAGGAAATGATCGATGAGGCTCGTAAGCCATGTAGACATCAAAGAATGTGAAAGGATATGGAGGAGATACTCAATAAAGGAGTTGAGCTATAACACGGAAGTATCTATCGGATAGATCAAGGTGGAGAATAAGAACTTGAAGTAAGACGCCTATAGAGAGGCATTCAAGTATAAGGAAGTATAAAAACAAAAGATGGATAAAGGATACGAAGAGATCGACTAAGATAGTCGAGGTAGATAATGATTAAACAACCTACGTATGTTGTAGTACTCGATAAGGCAATCGAGGAAAGGAAGTGGGAACATTACTTGAAAGGTAACGAAAAGATTATAAGGAAATCGACTTATATAAAATCATGGACGCATGGAGTCGAGAAGAGTAAAGTTGGTCTAAGTATTAGACCAGCACCACTGATAGACGAAATATCAGTAAGGAGATGATAGATGGATGTGCACATGACCGAAAGTGCAATACGTCAAAAAATTCGAAAGAGTAATTTTCAATCTCATATCGATAATCGATACTGAAGGAATTGAAACAAGAAGTACAAGATAATAGATAAACAAGTAAAACTACGATAAGAGCTACACTGGGCGAAGGTAAGAAGTTACCAGTCTGGCATTCGTTAGAGCTAAATGATCGAAAGATAGTATGTATCGTGGAAAAGGACGCGATACATATCAAGTAATGCCAAAGAGGCATTCAATTTCATGAGATTCAGAAAGCCATGAAGTGTATGACTAGTAGTAAAGGAAAAGACTACCAAAGGAAAAGGACAAGGATATTGGACGAAAGGCTTTATATAATTCTAACTATAAAGAAAATGGTTAGTAAATGGATAATCAGAGTGTCGCAGCGAAAGCAAAAAAGGAAAAACAGTAATCACGTATATGATCAAATACAAAGAAGACAAGAAAGGTCAAGAACCATGAGACTTCGATAAACTCAAAAGTCTATAAGATTGAGAAAGTGGAATGGAGATCCATCGAGGAATAGTACAACTTAATGAATAAGAATTAGGACTAAGGCTAAAAGCCAAGAGGTCAAGAGACAATCGAAGAGATATCGATAGAACTATTATGGAATAATAGTTCATCATGTATGTTGAAAGAAGTAAGAGGCAAGACTATATAAGACAAGGAAAGACTCAAAGTAGAGAATAAGAAACATGTGTTAAGTAATAACACATCACGAGATAAAAAAATCTAAGGAAAAATTAGCCTCGAGATAAGGTAAAGGATTAATCTTATACTCGATAAGAAGGGATTAGTACAAATGAATACCTAAGGACATTAAAAAGATGTCGAAAGACGTTCGACTCTAAATGGAAGTAGTAGACAAAAACATGAAGTATAAGAACACGGAGTATAATTCAGATAAAGACTACCTGAATTCTTAATCCATAGGTTCAAAGAATAGCCTATACAAGCGGCTAACGATAACCCCAGGAAACTACTTCTGGGCTAATTTTCGACGCTTTCGGGTTTCAATTTCAACCCAAAGTTCAAGTAAGATTTGTAAAAGATATTGTGAAGTATACGAATACCAGCTTCATGGTCAATCCTTCAAAGAACATTTGAGTTAGTAATAATTCATCAAAGCAATGATGTGTACATTGAGCAGGAAGCATCTTGAAGCGCTCCCACGCCTCATGGAATTGTTCACCATCCAATTGAGTGAAGTTATATATTTTGCCGCGAAAGTCAAGAGTCTTCTATGGAGAATAATATTTTGTAATGAAAGCAGCATATACATCGCTCCACGTATTGAAAGATCCTTCGGGTAAGTTCAAAAGCCATGTTCTCGCACTCGTCTTCATGCAATAAGGAAAACATCTTTTCCTTAATTCATCCTCCATCAACCTATTTAATGGGAAAGTTTCCACCACACTATAGAATTCTTTAATAAATGATAATGGATCATCCACTACTGTTCCATTAAATTGTGGTAACATGTTGAGATGGATGGTTTTAAGCTCATAGTTTCGAGCTTCATCCGAGATTCAGATGCATGAAGGATTATTTACCACCACTGGCCTTTGAATATCTCTCAGTGTATGCGCGGCAGGCGCATTAACAACAAGATTCACTTGATTCGCCATTGTTTGTCTCTTTTCTTTTCGATTCCTTCTGCAAGTGCGTTCGATCTCTTGGTTCAAGAGTAGTAGTTCTGCGCTGTCAGTGCTCTTGGAACGCCTTCGTTGCATATATTACCTTAAATTCACACTTGAAGAGTTTTAGAAAAAAAACACAAAAATTAAAGAAATAACAATTTAAAATAGTCGTCCCCGGCAACGGCGCCAAAACCTTGATCGGCTAATTCTGCAATTGCACAGAATCAATTGTAGCAAGTAATACTCGGAGTATTCCGAGGTCGAATCCACAAGGGACGAACTCTTTAAAATGTTATTTAATTTAACTTTTGTGAAGTAACCGTTCTGTTAAGTTGATTTGGTTTTGAAAACAAATAATTAAATAAAGAAAAGTAGACGAATAATTTTGGTATAATATCAAGATTTAAAGCAACTAGGATTTCGGGGTTCACCATAGTTGAGGGGAAATTCTATCATAATTAATAATACATCTCAAAACCTTTTTCATGACAATTATTTCTAAAATATATTTGTTCTCTTCCAAGACAACAAATGTGTGTTTAATTAATTCTGGATATTTTCAAATAACCATGTTTATTAATTAAACCCATTAAGCAAAATAATTAACGCCATCACAATTCCTTAGACATATTCCTATTCTAAGTAAATTATGTTTAATCTCTAGATCTGAATTCATGCTTCACGGTCAAGTACTTCACATGAATTCTAGGATAAACACATTAAGTTGATCAATCTTAATATTCATTATTATCTCAAGAAGATTAAAGAAAAAACTTGTTTAAAACATTAATGAGATGCAATAATAAATAATCAAGAATTCCCCTCTAACTAGGCTGCATCCCTAATCCTAGTTTAAGGGTTTAGCAATCCATTGTCATATTGAACATAACAATGAAAATGTTACACCTCAAGAACATATAAGAAAAGAAGTTAAAATAGAATAATGGTTGAGAGAATTGTATTATAGAAAAATGTCTACACAATTGTATTTATGAGCGAATGACTATCTTTACACAAGAGTGCTCTATTTATAGGCACAAAATGAGTGATAGCCAAGCCAAGAATATCTTCCTTTCATAGTGAGCTTGAGTGATAATCAAGTTTGACATATCTTCTTGCCATAAAGAGTAGGAGTAGTGATCAAGTCTCTCTTTCCTTTTCATAATGAGCTTGAGTGAATCAAGTTTGACATATCTCATTTCCGTAATGAGCTTGAGTGAATCAAGTTTGACATATCTCATTTCCGTAAGGAGCTTGATTGAAGTCAATGTTGTATTTCTCCTTTCCATAACGAGTTTGATGGAATTCAAAGTTCATTTCTTTGAGTGCAAGTAAAGGAAGATCCCTTTTTGAGTGTGAATCAAGGTTATATCGACATGGAAGGTCTCTGAGTGCTCACCAAGGCCCCGCACTTCCCAAAACTGTCAAAAATAAAATTTCCAGGTCCTCAGCCGGGCTTTGGCCGGCTTGGAGGGTGTGGGCCGGCTCCGGGCCGGCCGAACAACTATTTCACCTAAAATCACTAAATTTGGCCGATTCGATTCTTTGTTCGCACGTGTTCCGTCTTGGAGGATGATTTCGAGCCGGTTTGGGTCCGAATTAGAACTCGGTTGCTTCAGGAAGTTGTATCTATCTCTTATCTTTCCATGACATGTTTAATCGCATTATTTGGATATTCCTAGCTCCAGCTAAGATCTAAATACGAATATATGTACGAATTTTCAGCTTTTCGATCTAAACTTTCAGTGACTGATTTAATGGCTATGTTGCTTCCATTTAGACTTGATTCTCCATTATTCTTCTTCTTGGACTTGATAGAATCAATCCGGCTTGACTATCACTTTATTTTTGCTCTGTTTAATCAATTACACTACAAAAATGCTAAGTATTCACAATTTATATTAGAAACTATAAAAAGGTAAAAGTGAGTATAAAGCTCTCTATTTTACGCAATAAGAGACTAAATTATGCAATACAAATGATCTTAAAATGACGTAAAATAGAGACTTATCACTCAGCATCCATACGTTAATAACCGTTCCTATAACCAATCAGAAATCTCCTATTCCTCTATATAAGGAGCACAGCCAATTGCAATAAGGACACCAAGAAAAATACGCTAAAAAGAGGAAGGAACACTGCAGAAATAGCAAGAAATATACATAAAAAAAGGAGAGCAGAAAGCTGCTGAAATACAGAGATGAATAGCATAAAAACAAAGAGAAAATAGGCATACATATTAAGTAATAGTTGAAGCACAAGCTAAAAGAAACTCTCACGGAAGAACAAAGAGGATAGGTGATGCACAAAATTGCAAGTATACAATATCGTTAAATCAAGTAATATAATGATAAGTAAAAGTCGAACCCACGAGGAATTGAATTTAGTACCAAAATAGTAAATTAAGAATTATTTGAACTAACAAAGATGAGGTTTGTGTGATTTTAATTAAAACTAATAAAAACAGAAAATAATAATTTAAGGAATAAACAATAACGACAAATAACTCAGAATATTGCTTTCGTATGGATTATCGATGCCTTAAAAATCTAATTTATATCAATCAATTTTAATTGTTACATGCAATGGAGGATAGATTGAAGATACTAGCTCAATATTCCTATAATGTTGTTGGCCTATTAATTACAACCCGTTACCCCGAATCACCCTTACTGTCACGGCTTACAGAATGATAGAAGATAAACGGCAATTTATAATCAACGCATTATCGATTAGTTATCCACATAGACCACATAACGCAAACATGGTGGTCAGACAATACTTTGTAATTATGCCTTGGTTACCCTTTTTCAATTAAATTGCTTAGTTCCCCTCCTCACAATTTATTCTAAGTTCATGTGATTGTTAGCTACTCAATCACAAGCATTACTCTCAATAACTAAGGATTGCATTAACAAAGAAAGATATAGAAATTAATTTTCAGAATTTAAACCTAGCATCCATTCTACTCACAATATTCCAAGTCAAGAAATTTAGCTAGACATAATTAAATTAACTAAACAATCAATAATAATAAACATATTCAAAACAAGAGATTGAAAATAAAAATACTTGAAATAAAACTTGGAAATATTCTGAACACGCCTTCGAATCAAAGCTTCGAAGGATTAAGTCTTGAAAAATAACTCTAAGGAACTAAAAGAGATTAACTTAAATTGTTTGTAAAATAAAAAAAAAAAATGAAAAACTAGATGATTACATAGCCTTGAGTTGAGTCTTTATATAGGGGAAATTCTAGTAGTCTATTACAATTGGAATTCAAGTCGAGGTAAGAATCCAATTAGAATTAGAATTTGGAGCGTAAACAATTCGTTAGACATTCCTGCCGGGGAAAGAGGTCCTGCCGCCCGGCAGGAATGTGCCTTGCCCGGCAGGAATTTGCCTCAGCAGCTTTTCCGGCCGGGCAAAGGCTTCCTGCCGGCCGGCAGGAATGGCTTCCCCGGCAGGGAAATCTTTACTTCTCCCAAACGCCGCAATCCACTTCGAACTTCTCGCTTTTGATCTTTATATGTCTTACTTTCTCCAAATGCAATATCCTACAAAACAAACACCTTTCCAAGCATAAAATCATTCAAAACAAAGCAATAACGCAATTTTACACCGGATAAAGTGCTATATAAAATACCCGCATCAAATTCCCCCATACTTAGCTTTTTACTTGTCCTCAAGTAAAATAATTCAATTGAATCAATCCGTCACAAGTTAACATGAGTCGCTACTCCAAGCAAAGCCAAAATAAACAATCACAACTACATGAACCATATCATGAACTCCAAAATTTTGATCTTTATTAATAATCATGCATTAACTCAAGCTAAACAAGAACTCACAAATTGCAAAATTATTAACAAATTAATATCAAAACACAAAAGTTACAATCCCATCATCACCAAGAATTACCTTAAGATGCAATCAACCAATTAGAAAACTACAAATTTCCAACCACAATCTAAGTTTAAACCAAATTTATCCTCACAAGGTTTCTCTCAAATCACACAAGTATTTAAGGTATGACAAATTCGCTCTTCGCTAACTTGCTACAAATTGAACCATAAGCTTGCAATTCAAACAAAATTTCACCATTTGTAAATAAATAACAACACAAATCAAAGGGACTTACATTTTTGGTTGTAATGGGGTTAAGGTAAAGTATGATAGAAAGGCTCAAAAGAGGATAAATGAGTTAAAACTAATAAGCCAAAAAAATTTATTCATAAGACAAGAGATTCTACTAACTTTGCATGAAACTCAAAACAAGGAATCAAACATTTTTCTTAAACCAAAATTTCTTTTTCTCGCTCTATGTAATTTTTCTTCTTTTTAGAAGATCATTTTTTTTTTAACTTTGATTTTGGTTTCTCCCTTTTGTTTTTGTTTTTTTTTCTTTGATTTCCTTGTTATATTTTTTTTAGTGATCTCCATATCTTTCCTTCTTGATAATGTTGCTAAAATAAAATTTTAACTCATGGATTAATAAAAGTGGGGAAAATAAAAGAAGTGATAAGGGTGAATACATGTGTGTGAAATCAAAAAAAACGGTTAGGCTCAAATTTGGTTAATTCTAAGGGGAAAAAGGGTAGTCTTTTAAGTGGAAAAGAAAAAGAGTTTCCTAATTGCCCAAATCATATTTATGTCATCACCTATCTCAATTAGCCTCAAATTGATTTGAAAAATTGCAAGTTCTAGCAAATAAATAGCAAGTAGCACACTCAAGAATAAAAATATAATGTTTAGGCTCAAAATTTCTCACATTCTAAAGTGTAGTTTGGCAAAAATCATCATGTGGTTGTGTAATATCCCGTAAAATTTTTAAATTTATTTTTGTAATTTCCGACGTGGTTCCGGATGTGTTTTGAGGGGTATTTGAAGTTTCGTAAATTTTTGTGGTTCGATTCATTTTGGTTCGGTTTAAAAAAATAAAATAAAAAAAAAATGGAATTTAATCATTCCCGTTCGGGAATTGGAATTCCCGAACGGGAATCCTTTTTTTTGGGCCTGGTCTCGTTCGAGACCAGGCATTCCCGTACGGGAGTAATGGGCTGAACAGCCATTCCCGTACGGGAAACATAACAGCTTTAGGACCCCGTCGTGTGGCCCTTTTCGACCTCGTTTACGGCCCACTTCCCTACGTCTTTTTAAGTCGATTTCTTCACAGAAAACCTTCATCACGCTGCAAACAAACCCTAGCCGTTTTCCGCTTATCATTTCGCTGAGTATCGAAGCCGTTATCATCTGCCAAAGATCGCTGTCCGGTAAGTTTCTGAATTCTTGAATTTCCAGATTTCGTTTTTGAACGTCATTGCGTAATTTGGTTCGTTCTCTCTCGTTTCTAGATCGAAATCTGAACCGTTTGATTCCAGACGATCTAGACTCACGTACCTACGTTTCCCTACCTCAGTTTCGCTGAACGGTACGCCGTTGATCTCGTTTCATTCGCCGTACGGTTTCCGTTTTCTGTTTTGGCTTAACTGTTCTTGAATAACCATGTTGCTGCCGATTTCTTCTTGATTGTTTGGCTTTGAATCATTCACATTAATTGTTATAAATAGCTTGATATGTTAGTTGCTGTTTGATTAAACTCAGTTTGATGTCGTTTCATCGTTTCGGTTTGCCTTATATTTCTGTTTTGGTTTTTGAAGTTTCTGCCAAACCATTTCTTTTCTTTTAGCTTGATCTTGATATTTCTCATGGTGTTAGATCCTTAGGTTTGTTGTGATTCATAAACAAATTGACAACGTGATGTTAAATCTATCGGTTTGTTGTACGGTTATCGTCGTTTTGATTTTCCTTCCACTGCCGTACTCTTATTCTTGATTTTCTGTTTTTGGGTTTTGCTACGGTTTTGTTATTGGTGTTGAAGTTTGATCTTTGTTTTGATTGTTAGATTAAATTCAGATTGTTCTTGATAAAGCTTAATGTGCTAGCTTTATAATTGAATGAATTAAGGTTTTGAAATCATGTCCAGTTATGGAATTGTAGGCTTAGGCGGGGTTCTGTTCTTTTGAAATGAGAAGATGGCCAAAGGGCTATGTTAGTCATGGAGTTATTTTACTTAAAACAAATTAATCCTTAAGGTTAAACTTGAAACTAATAACTTGGGTTTTATTTTTGAATATAAATTAAATAGTGAAAACGATAGATAACTATAAAATAAGTTAATTTAATTACTCGGGTAATTATATTTGCCTTCAAATGTCGTTTTGTCAAAAGTTGGCTAAATTACAATTTAGCCCCTAAACTTATTTTATAACTTAATTAAGTGGATTTTTGGTTAATAACTTTATTATTGGTTTTAATTATAAAGAAAAGCAATAAATTGATTTCGGATATCAAATTGGCTAAAGTGCAATTTAGCCCCTAATTGGCAAAAGTACCATTTAGTCCCTACTTGGTTAAAATACAATTTGGTCCCGGAATTTTTATTTGACTTATACAATTAAGTTTTTGGTTCGTAACTTGGGTTATTTGAAATTGAAGTTATTGAGTTCCGCTTTTAAAATGGATTATTATTTTGTTAAATTGTTTTATAAATATAAACTTGGGTTTATATTTAATAATTGTTTTGAGTCGGGTTAGACTTGGGTCACTCGACAAGTGAGGTTAGCTTGGTAGTTTATGATAACTCGGCTAGCCCACTATTTGGAAATTATTTATTATTTAAAGTTTTTAAATAATATTTATATATTGGATTTTTAAGCGGGAACTCAATAGACTTGTATTATTTGGGCGTTATTACCTTTTGTATATATTGTGTTATTTTGGATTGTTTAATTACTACGTGATTATTTGTGCTAGTCTTATGTGGTGTCTAGTACTCTCTAGAGTTAGGGTCTGATTTTAATAATTATTTTATTTGTCTAAACTCGTCTACTGTTCGTGCTTCAGAGGCGAACCAGAGTTAGTTGCTTGCCGGTATTTCACGTGGATTAGCAAGCAGTGAGTTTATATTTACTATTTACCGCTTTATTAAGTAAATTGTTATTTTAATATTAAATATATATACTGTACGTATATTTCGAACTGTTTTTATATTATGGCTCTTAGTTGGAACGTGCTACCTAATGGGCATCATTAGGACTGCGTGCGCACCGGTATTGATCTGGGTAAGGTATTTATGGAAATGTGGTAACTCGGTGTGAGCATAGCTCTCGGGACCAGGTAGAGTAACTCGGTGTAGCTCAGCTCTCGGGACTCTGGTATAAGTGTGGTCAGTGGTAACTCGGTGTAGCTCAGCTCTCGGGACCAGACCTATTGGATTATGATTATTATTTAGAATTGTGGATTAGGGTTCCAACTATTATCCGTAATATCGTTATTAAATGTTTTAAACGTTTTAAAGGTTTTCCACTTAATAAATGTAGATAGTGGTATGAACTCATCTCAGTATATCTGACCCCGTTGTTTTCCCAATTTTCCCCAGGGTTATGATCTGAGAGAGTCTGGTGATCTCCGCATTTACTTTTCCTCGGAGGTTCCTTTTATTTTAATAAAATTGTAAAACTGTTTTATTCTTAGACCGCAGTAGTAACTAGACGTCCTTGTTATTATTATTTATTTTGTCGGATTGGTTCGACTGGTTATATTGCTTTGGCATGTTTCATTATTTATATCGGTTTATGATAAATCTATTTTAGATTCAGAATTGAATAAGCATGTTATATTAATTGTTGATTATTATAACTGCTAGTTTAGGCTGAAGTCTCGGTTGCCCCCGAGCATTGGTTTTCTGCAGGTTTATGTGTTTATGATTTATATGGGAGGCTAGCTACGGGTTTCGGTACTACATTACCCATACCCTAGCGCCGGTCGCGATTCATGAAAATGGGTCGTGACAAACTTGGTATCAGAGCCTTGGTTTCAAACCAAGGCCAATTGCTTGCTATGTGTTTACTCTGTTAAGTTTGGTTGTGTCTTAGGAACTACTGCGGATATAGGATTCTGTCATGTCTTTAAAAACGTCATCTTTTGATTTTAAAACATTCTGCCTACACCATTAGGATTGCGTCGAGTCAGTCATTATTTGTTGATTTGATGTTTTTAATTGTTAATGCTATTTCACTTGGGTGAATATTTTATTGCTGTTGATTTCTTGGGAAATCCTATATGTTGCTTGTTTTGTTCATACTTGGGTATGAAATATCTGTTATTTAAATTGTTGTTGTTCAATCTTAGGATATGGACAACGTTATTCGTACTCGTGCTCGTGCTGCGGCAGAGCAAGAAGCTGTGGCTGATGATGCGATTTCTATGGAAGTCGATCAGAACGCACCACCTGTTCAGGCTAATGCTGGACGTGGTCGAGGTGGAGGTGCTGGCAGAGGTAGAGGTGCTGGTAGAGGCAGAGGAGCTGGTGCTGGTAGAGGTGGAGCTAGAGGACGCGGTGCAGCAGGTGTTCAGGCACCGAATGTGCAGCAGGCACCAGGGGTGCAGCAAGCACCAAATTTGCAAGCGTTCGACTTCACTACTTTCTTGGCTGGCGTTGTCGAGATGCAGAACAATCAGGCTCTACTGCAGAATCAGTGTAATATACTGGGTCAGTTAGCGCAGCAACAGCAACCTCAGGTTGGTGCTGTAGCTGGTATTGGTGGGAATGCTGGTGTCGGTCATATTCCAACAGACAGAGAGTTGGTGATGACCTACTTGAAGTTGAATCCGACTTCTTTTGATGGTACTGGGGATGCTCTTGACTTTTTGGAGGAATTTGAGTACAACAGTCAGAGGATTCAAGCGTCTGATCGTCAATCAGTGATGCTTGTGGAAATGTCGCTGAAAGGTCCAGCTAAGGATTGGTATCGCGATAACATCAGGCCAGTTATGGATACTTTGCCTTGGGCTGATTTTGTGACCAGGTTCAGAGGTTACTATCTACCCTTCTCTGTTACTGAGAGTTTCAGAGAAAAGCTGCTCACTTTGAAGAAGGGGGATAGATCAGTGACAGACTACACTACTGAGTTTGTACGTTTGGGGCGGTTTGCTACAGATCTACAGGGTGATCAAGAGCGAGTGAACGACCGTTATGTTAGGGGTTTAGGCTCGGAGTTTCTCCCTTTGCTGATAGGGACAAACATGGAGTTTGCCCGGTTAGTGGATAGTGCGCGGCGGATGGAGAATTCGATGGTTCAGTTTGGGACGATCTCTGACCCTTTCCAGAATCAGAAGGGAAAGAGTGATGTTCCTAGTGGGGGGCAGCAGGCCCCAGTGCAGCATGGTAGTGGGAACTACTACAGTGGCTCTTCTCAGGCCAACAGGGGGAGTCGACGGACTCACAACAAAGGGAGGCATAGTGCCAGGAGTGCTCCGTACAGTTCCAGTAGCAGTGGGAGCAACCGTGGTTCAGGACGCGGGTACAGTGGTGGATCGAACATTCCGTTCTGCCAGAATTGCAGACGCAGGCACTATGGACAGTGTCAGTTAGCTCCTGGAGGCTGTTTTACTTGTGGCCAGCCGGGTCATTTTTCTAGGGAGTGTCCGACATCTGGGCAGCAGATGTCTAACTCCAGTGTGGCGCAGTCATCTTATCAGCAGCAGAGACCTGCGTTTACACAGTCTGTAGGGTACTCTCAACCTGCAGCATCTTTTGGTGGCCAGCGGGGCCGTGGTTCTGGTGGCAGAGGTTTTGGTGGCCGTGGTAACGGCGGTAGAGGTTCCAACGGTTATGGTACTGGACAGAGTTCGCAGCAGCAGCCGCAGGGTCAGGCCAGAGTGTTCGCACTTACTCCTCAGGATGCGCGTGCATCAAATGCTGTGGTGCAAGGTACCATTCCGATTTCTTTTACTGATGCTTTGGTATTATTTGATGCGGGTGCGACCCATTCGTTTGTTTCTACTTGTTTTGCTGGGAAATTGGGTAGAGCACCATCTGTTTTGAATGAACCTCTAGCTGTGTCTACACCTATGTCTGAAGGTGTAGTAGTGGACGTTGTTTATCCTTCGTGTCCAGTGGTTATTCAGGGTAGAGAATTATGTGCTGATTTGATTGTACTTGACGTTCTTTCTTTTGATGTTATCTTGGGGATGGACTGGTTGTCACGCCATTATGCTTCTATTGACTGTCGAGAGAAGTCAGTCGAGTTCAGGATTCCAGGTGGTCTACCTTTTTCCTTTCAGGGAGAAAAGGCAGAGACACCTAAGAATCTGATTTCCGCCATCAAGGCGAAGCGGATGTTAGGCAAGGGTTGCCAGGGTTTTCTTGCTGTGGTTCGTGATTTGGAGGCTGGTGGTAGTGATATACATAGTGTACCGATAGTGAATGAGTTCACTGATGTGTTTCCAGAGGAATTGCCTGGATTACCACCTGATCGTGATATTGAGTTTTGCATTGATGTGGTTTCTGGTACAGCTCCGATTTCGATACCGCCGTATCGGATGGCTCCTGCAGAGCTGAAGGAGTTGAAGGACCAGTTACAAGAGTTGTTGGATAGCGGGTTCATCAGACCGAGTACTTCTCCGTGGGGTGCTCCAGTTCTGTTTGTGAAGAAGAAAGACGGTTCCTTTCGACTCTGTATCGACTACAGACAGTTGAACAAGGTTACTGTTAAGAACAGATATCCTCTTCCTCGCATCGATGATTTGTTTGACCAGTTGCAGGGTGCGAAGTGTTTTTCCAAGATTGATTTGAGGTCTGGGTATCATCAGCTTCGGATCCGTGATGCAGATGTGCCTAAGACTGCTTTTCGGACTCGTTATGGGCATTTTGAGTTTCTGGTTATGTCCTTTGGTCTGACGAACGCACCAGCAGCGTTTATGGATATGATGAACAGAGTGTTCAAGCCGTTTTTGGATCAATTTGTTATCGTCTTCATTGATGACATTTTGATCTATTCTCGGGGTGAGGAGGAGCATGCTTACCATTTGAGGACTATACTACAGACGTTGCGTGAGCATCAGTTGTATGCTAAGTTCTCAAAATGTGAGTTCTGGTTGGATCAGGTTACCTTTCTAGGACACGTGGTGTCGAAAGATGGGATCAAGGTTGATCCGAAGAAGATTGAGGCGGTCATGGATTGGCAAAGGCCAAGGTCAGTTACCGAGATCAGAAGTTTTCTGGGTTTAGCTGGTTACTATCGTCGGTTTGTGCAAGATTTCTCCAGAATATCTGCACCTTTGACTAAACTGACACAGAAGGGTGTCAAGTTTGAGTGGACTGACAAGTGCGAGGCGAGCTTTGAGAAGCTCAAAGAGATTTTGACTACAGCTCCGGTGTTGGCATTGCCTTCTGGCATTGATGGTTTCACAGTGTATTGTGATGCGTCTCGGATTGGTTTGGGTTGCGTTCTGATGCAACATGGACAGGTGATTGCCTATGCTTCCAGACAGTTGAAGAAGCATGAGGTGAATTACCCTACTCATGATTTAGAGTTGGCAGCTGTGGTTTTTGCGCTGAAAATCTGGAGGCATTATTTGTATGGTGCTACTTGTGAGATTTTCACTGATCACAAGAGTCTGAAATATATCTTTGATCAGAGAGAGTTGAACTTGAGACAGAGGAGGTGGTTAGAGTTGCTGAAAGACTACGACTGTACTATTCAGTACCATCCTGGTAAGGCTAATGTGGTAGCCGATGCGTTGAGTCGCAAGTCTTCGGGCAGCTTGGCTCATATTTCTGAGATTGGGCGTAGACCCATGGTTAGAGAGTGGCACAGTTTGATAGCTTCAGGCTATGAATTTCAGATTTCTCAGACTGGTTGTTTGTTAGCACAGTTGCAAGTGCAACCCGTTTTGATTGATCGGATCAAAGCTTTACAAGCTGAGGATTCACAGTTGAAACGGATTATTGAGGAAGTTCAGCAGGATGGAAATCCTGAATTTACTTTTGTGGATGGTGTTCTGAGACATGGTTCGAGATTGTGTGTTCCGGATTCAGATGGTTTGAGGGACCAGATTCTGGAAGAAGCGCACAAGTCTGCTTATAGTGTTCATCCGGGTTCTACTAAGATGTACCATGATCTTAAGGGTACCTACTGGTGGAGCGGGATGAAGAAGGATGTCGCTGAGTATGTTTCTAAGTGTCTGACGTGCCAGCAGGTGAAGCTGGAGCATCAGAGACCTTTTGGCTATCTGCAGCCACTACCTATTCCAGAGTGGAAGTGGGAGCGGATTGCTATGGATTTTGTGGTTGGGTTACCACGTACTCGACAGGGATACGACTCCATCTGGGTGATAGTTGACCGTATGACCAAGTCAGCTCATTTCCTTCCGATTAAGGTTTCGTATACTGCTTCGAGGTTGGCTCAGTTGTACATCGACAGGATTGTCAGTTTGCATGGTGTACCGGTTTCTATTGTTTCAGACAGAGGTTCTGTGTTTACTTCGAGGTTTTAGAAAGCGTTACAGGAATCCTTGGGTTCTCGGTTGGATTTCAGTACAGCTTTTCATCCTCAGACTGACGGTCAGTCTGAGAGGACTATTCAGACGTTGGAGGATATGCTCAGGATGTGTGTTCTCGATTTTCAGGGTAGCTGGGATACTCATTTGCCGTTGATTGAGTTTTCCTATAACAACAGTTATCATGCGAGTATCGAGATGGCGCCGTATGAGGCTTTGTACGGGCGCAAGTGTAGATCTCCTATCTGTTGGGAGGAGGTCGGAGAGCGTAAACTCTCGGGAGCGGAGATTATTCAGATTACCTCTGAGAAGGTACCGTTGATTAAGCGGAGGTTAGAGACTGCTTTTAGTCGGCATAAGAGTTATGCTGATCCGAAGAGGAAAGACATTGAGTTCCAGGTTGGTGATTTCGTATTTCTTCGGGTTTCGCCTATGAAAGGCGTGGTTCGTTTTGGCGTCAAGGGAAAGTTAGCACCGAGGTATATTGGTCCTTATGAGATTTCGGAGAGGATTGGAGTTGTGGCTTATCGTCTGGTTCTACCGCCAGACATGTCGTTAGTACATCCGGTGTTTCACGTGTCTATGTTGAGAAAGTGCATTTCTGATCCTTCGCACGTGATTGTGCCTCAGAGTGTTGAGATTGATCAGGAGCTGTCCTATGAGGAGGAGCCAGTTGAGATTGTTGATACGCAGGTGCGTAAATTGCGGAACAAGGAGATTCCGATGGTCAAAGTTCTCTGGCACAATCATTCTGTAGAGGAGTGTACTTGGGAGACCGAGTTGGATATGCGGAATCGCTATCCTTTTCTATTTCCGTGAGGTACAACATCTTGTTTTTTCTGTGACTTTGTAGTTTTTACTTGTGTTTCGTGTTGTTCTGATGTGATTTACTTGTAGTGTTAAATTCGAGGACGAATTTTTAATTAGTTGGGGAGAATGTAATATCCCGTAAAATTTTTAAATTTATTTTTGTAATTTCCGACGTGGTTCCGGATGTGTTTTGAGGGGTATTTGAAGTTTCGTAAATTTTTGTGGTTCGATTCATTTTGGTTCGGTTTAAAAAAATAAAATAAAAAAAAAAATGGAATTTAATCATTCCCGTTCGGGAATTGGAATTCCCGAACGGGAATCCTTTTTTTTGGGCCTGGTCTCGTTCGAGACCAGGCATTCCCGTACGGGAGTAATGGGCTGAACAGCCATTCCCGTACGGGAAACATAACAGCTTTAGGACCCCGTCGTGTGGCCCTTTTCGACCTCGTTTACGGCCCACTTCCCTACGTCTTTTTAAGTCGATTTCTTCACAGAAAACCTTCATCACGCTGCAAACAAACCCTAGCCGTTTTCCGCTTGTCATTTCGCTGAGTATCGAAGCCGTTATCATCTGCCAAAGATCGCTGTCCGGTAAGTTTCTGAATTCTTGAATTTCCAGATTTCGTTTTTGAACGTCATTGCGTAATTTGGTTCGTTCTCTCTCGTTTCTAGATCGAAATCTGAACCGTTTGATTCCAGACGATCTAGACTCACGTACCTACGTTTCCCTACCTCAGTTTCGCTGAACGGTACGCCGTTGATCTCGTTTCATTCGCCGTACGGTTTCCGTTTTCTGTTTTGGCTTAACTGTTCTTGAATAACCATGTTGCTGCCGATTTCTTCTTGATTGTTTGGCTTTGAATCATTCACATTAATTGTTATAAATAGCTTGATATGTTAGTTGCTGTTTGATTAAACTCAGTTTGATGTCGTTTCATCGTTTCGGTTTGCCTTATATTTCTGTTTTGGTTTTTGAAGTTTCTGCCAAACCATTTCTTTTCTTTTAGCTTGATCTTGATATTTCTCATGGTGTTAGATCCTTAGGTTTGTTGTGATTCATAAACAAATTGACAACGTGATGTTAAATCTATCGGTTTGTTGTACGGTTATCGTCGTTTTGATTTTCCTTCCACTGCCGTACTCTTATTCTTGATTTTCTGTTTTTGGGTTTTGCTACGGTTTTGTTATTGGTGTTGAAGTTTGATCTTTGTTTTGATTGTTAGATTAAATTCAGATTGTTCTTGATAAAGCTTAATGTGCTAGCTTTATAATTGAATGAATTAAGGTTTTGAAATCATGTCCAGTTATGGAATTGTAGGCTTAGGCGGGGTTCTGTTCTTTTGAAATGAGAAGATGGCCAAAGGGCTATGTTAGTCATGGAGTTATTTTACTTAAAACAAATTAATCCTTAAGGTTAAACTTGAAACTAATAACTTGGGTTTTATTTTTGAATATAAATTAAATAGTGAAAACGATAGATAACTATAAAATAAGTTAATTTAATTACTCGGGTAATTATATTTGCCTTCAAATGTCGTTTTGTCAAAAGTTGGCTAAATTACAATTTAGCCCCTAAACTTATTTTATAACTTAATTAAGTGGATTTTTGGTTAATAACTTTATTATTGGTTTTAATTATAAAGAAAAGCAATAAATTGATTTCGGATATCAAATTGGCTAAAGTGCAATTTAGCCCCTAATTGGCAAAAGTACCATTTAGTCCCTACTTGGTTAAAATACAATTTGGTCCCGGAATTTTTATTTGACTTATACAATTAAGTTTTTGGTTCGTAACTTGGGTTATTTGAAATTGAAGTTATTGAGTTCCGCTTTTAAAATGGATTATTATTTTGTTAAATTGTTTTATAAATATAAACTTGGGTTTATATTTAATAATTGTTTTGAGTCGGGTTAGACTTGGGTCACTCGACAAGTGAGGTTAGCTTGGTAGTTTATGATAACTCGGCTAGCCCACTATTTGGAAATTATTTATTATTTAAAGTTTTTAAATAATATTTATATATTGGATTTTTAAGCGGGAACTCAATAGACTTGTATTATTTGGGCGTTATTACCTTTTGTATATATTGTGTTATTTTGGATTGTTTAATTACTACGTGATTATTTGTGCTAGTCTTATGTGGTGTCTAGTACTCTCTAGAGTTAGGGTCTGATTTTAATAATTATTTTATTTGTCTAAACTCGTCTACTGTTCGTGCTTCAGAGGCGAACCAGAGTTAGTTGCTTGCCGGTATTTCACGTGGATTAGCAAGCAGTGAGTTTATATTTACTATTTACCGCTTTATTAAGTAAATTGTTATTTTAATATTAAATATATATACTGTACGTATATTTCGAACTGTTTTTATATTATGGCTCTTAGTTGGAACGTGCTACCTAATGGGCATCATTAGGACTGCGTGCGCACCGGTATTGATCTGGGTAAGGTATTTATGGAAATGTGGTAACTCGGTGTGAGCATAGCTCTCGGGACCAGGTAGAGTAACTCGGTGTAGCTCAGCTCTCGGGACTCTGGTATAAGTGTGGTCAGTGGTAACTCGGTGTAGCTCAGCTCTCGGGACCAGACCTATTGGATTATGATTATTATTTAGAATTGTGGATTAGGGTTCCAACTATTATCCGTAATATCGTTATTAAATGTTTTAAACGTTTTAAAGGTTTTCCACTTAATAAATGTAGATAGTGGTATGAACTCATCTCAGTATATCTGACCCCGTTGTTTTCCCAATTTTCCCCAGGGTTATGATCTGAGAGAGTCTGGTGATCTCCGCATTTACTTTTCCTCGGAGGTTCCTTTTATTTTAATAAAATTGTAAAACTGTTTTATTCTTAGACCGCAGTAGTAACTAGACGTCCTTGTTATTATTATTTATTTTGTCGGATTGGTTCGACTGGTTATATTGCTTTGGCATGTTTCATTATTTATATCGGTTTATGATAAATCTATTTTAGATTCAGAATTGAATAAGCATGTTATATTAATTGTTGATTATTATAACTGCTAGTTTAGGCTGAAGTCTCGGTTGCCCCCGAGCATTGGTTTTCTGCAGGTTTATGTGTTTATGATTTATATGGGAGGCTAGCTACGGGTTTCGGTACTACATTACCCATACCCTAGCGCCGGTCGCGATTCATGAAAATGGGTCGTGACAGGTTGGTCTGAAATAATTTTCCAAAAGGCTCAAACAACTCTAAGCAAATCTAGATTTTGATAAAAATTGAAGACTTTTGGCAATCTTTAATTCACAAATAATAGAGTTCTTTGTGTTTAAATGTTATGCTCAAAAGCTAATGCATGACATTAATCAAATATCAAATTTTAAGATTCCAATCAAATAATTCAAAGTAATCAAGATTAGTCAAATTTTAAAACTTCACAAGGTGTAGTTAAACAAATTAGCAAAGTTCAAGAATGCTCCAATATCCATATTTTTCTAAGTTTTTGAACAAATATCAAACTAACAAAATTTTCTCAAAGACTATGTAAACTACAAAAACTGAAAATAAATTTAAACAAACATCCTAGACAAAATCGCTCAAAACAAGACAACCAAGAAAAAATTAAACTAGACTAGCTAAATTTTACTCTCCAAATTAATTAGTCATTGTCCTCAATGATAGTCACCCAATCAAATTAAAACAAGAACTAATAAATTAAAAAGTAGAATATAGGTACCTCAAGCATCCGGAGAGTGTGGCGGTGAAGGGATGTGGGCTCCAAGCTCGGCAAAACATGCCGCCCACCTTCGATTTGCCCTTCTTTGCTCTCTTCTCATCTCAACCATGGATGCATTAACTTGTTGCAAGGTGTTATCCATTGCGGTAACTCTATTGTCTAAAAGAGAATTGGACGCTTCAAGAGCTACTAACCGCCTTGCAATTTCGTCATTGGTTAAACGTCTAGCTTGTCTTGGTCTTCTTTCTCTCCTCACTTCTTCTCCTATCGGTTGCTCAATGCCAATCTCAACATTGACATTCTCAAATCCGGCTTCACTACTCTCGCCATCATCCCCTCCTTCATTATTTTCATCATCACCACTCACCTCCTCATCTCCACTTCTATAGCCTTTCATAACCTTCCTATTTCCCAAATCCATCTAGCAAATCCGATTTTGGGAGGATTACCGAAGTAAAGTACTCCTCATCATAGCACTCCATCCCGCTTACCCAAGCTTCATCGGTCAACACCCCTAGAGCTTGGGCAATACCGGTGATGATATGACCATTACCAATGGTTGTTTTTGAGTGCGTTACCACATTTTAAATTTTTTTGAAAATCATATGGGAAATATTAACATTTTTAGCGGTTCTTAATGCTAAAGGTAAAATAGTAAGAAAGTCCTCTTTTGACACCTTGCATGATTCACTCTTTCCATAAACCGAGTGGCAAAGGAATTTATGGAAAAGAAGAACCGAAGCATCTTTAAGGATACCATTAGGCACCCGTTGCCCTTTTGCTATAGGAACATCCGTTATCAAACGCCAATGTTTTGGCATATCAAAATTAGGAGGAAATTCTACTATACCTTTTTTAGGCAAACTTAATTTAGAATGCATCCACTCAAAATCAAGTTCATAATCCACTCCATGCATTCTAAAAGCAATTTTCTTACCATTCTTGCTAAGTTGGAAAGAAGTGTAAAATTCTAGAGTTAGTTCTTTGTAAACCTTAAATTTCATTCTACTAAAATCAAGCAATTCCATCCTAGTCAAAGCTTCATTCAAAGATCTAGCTAAACCCAACCTATTAAACAAAACATCATCAAAGTATTTAGGCAAAGCAAAAGGTCTATCCTTGAGAGAATTAAAACGCTTACCTTCTTCTTGTGAGAAAATTGAGAAGGGAGCACCATAATAATTTCTAAGATCATCCACTTGCTCTTTTTCTTGTTGTGTTGAAGAACCCTTTTCCTTTCCTTTCTTGGCTTTTTGGGCCACTTGCTTTGCTCTAGGCATGATTTAAATGAGAAATTTGAAGTTTTGAAGTTTGATTTTAATGTTAGAAAGCTTAATTTTAGAGAGTAAAATCTTAGGGTTTATGTTAATGAGAGAAGAAATTTTGGGGAAGAAGATGGAGTGTTGTAAAAAAAATAGAGGAAAGAAAAGAAGAAAAAAAAATATAAAAATTGGGCTTGGCCCGCATTTCCTGCCGGGCAACTCAGTCTTGCCGCCCGGCAGGAAATACCCACCTCGGCAAGGACTGGCCACAGTAGCCAGTCCTGCCGAGATGGGGCATCTTGCCGCCCGGCAAGATGACTTTCCTCGGCAAGGAATAAGCACTGCTGATTCCTGCCGAGGAAGGTTATCTTGCCTCCCGGCAAGATATTTTTCCCCGGCAAAGGAATTAGCACTGCTGATTCCTGCCGGGGAAAATTATCTCGCCGGCCGACAAGATTTGGTTACCCCGGCAGGACTTGGGCTCAGTTTCCAATCCTGCCGAGGTGACCAATCTTGCCTCCCGGCAGGATTCAACTCCCTGGCGGGAATGTGCAGACCAAAAAAAATATTTTTTTTTTGTCTTTGGCAAAAACGATTCCTACATAAGAAAAACAAACAAATACCACGTAAAATCAAACGCTAAAAAAATAAAACTGAAATTAAAACACAAAGCGCTTTTTTTATAGTCGATTAGCTTGACTTTGATGCTTGCTTACTCAAGCGAGATGATATCCGTACTTCTATCAAAACTTTCATCATGATATAACTTGACCCGTTGGCCATTCACTTTAAATTTTCGATCACTGATCTCAATTTCAACCGCACCATGTGGAAAAACTTGTGTGATGTAAAAAGGTCCGCCCCAACGTGATTTGAGCTTTCCGGGAAATAGTCGGAGGCGAGAATTAAAAAGAAGTACCTTTTGGCCAACATGAAATTCACGTGGTTGAATATGTTTGTCATGGTGCTTCTTTGTTCTCTCCTTGTAAATCCGAGCATTCTCATATGCGTCGAGGCGAATCTCCTCGAATTCACTTAATTGCAAAAATCTCTTTTTACCAACGGCGTCCTCTTCAAAATTAAGCAACTTTATTGCCCAATATGCTTTGTGTTCAAGTTCCACCGGAAGATGACACGCTTTGCCAAATACCAATCGGTATGGTGACATACCAAGAGGTGTTTTAAAAGCCGTTCTATAAGCCCAAAGAGCATCGTCGAGCTTAGATGCCCAATCTTTCCGTGAAGAGTTTACCGTTGCTTCCAAGATCCGCTTGATTTCTCGATTAGAGACTTCCACTTGTCCACTTGTTTGCGGGTGATAAGGTGTACCTACACGATGAGAAACACCATACTTGGCAAGAAGAGTGGTCATATAGCGATTACAAAAATGGGAGCCACCATCACTAATAATTGTGCGAGGAACACCAAAACGAGTAAAAATATTTTTCTTTAAAAAATTTAGCACATGTTTTGACTCGTTTGATGGTAAAGAAATGGCCTCCACCCATTTAGAAACATAATCCACCGCCACAAGAATGTTTACATGTTTACATTTTATATAGCACTTTACACCGGATAAAGTGCTATATAAAATACCCGCATCAATAGGGCATTACACTAATCAACCACACATCACATACACACAACTGAAATTTCAAGTTCCCTGTCAATACGAGATAGAAAACACAAATAAAAGAAAGGTATTAATCTGTTTCCAGAATCTAAACTTTTAATTCTTTTTCTTTTTGCTTTGAACTATATTCTGCTATCATTTTCATTTATTAGCATATCGTTTGCATAAAACATATAGTATTTCTATAACTTTAAATGGGTGGATATCCATTCTTACTTAAGTGTAAATCAAAAAAATCACAAAAATAATCAAATGGGTGGATACCCATTTTTTCAAAATGGCAAAATATAAACAAAATAGCATATCAATAACACATCCAGAATTAACAAACTACACAAAGCAGAAAAATGAAAAGAGAACTTAACTCTATACTCTGCATTTTCATCTTTCTGTTTCTGCTTCCTTGAGCCTTATTATCGAATGGATCGATACCGATCCGCAACATAATACCTTCAAAACTCCAGTCGTAATCACCTATAAGCCTCACTGTTTTCTCCCATTTTCTTCGCATCCGATACTCCAGCGGCTAGCCTTAGCTCGAATTTAACTACACTTGCACTCTAGAGCTAACAGTTTCAGTTTGATGGAGCCACTTTATAAACAATCTATTTTGTCGTTTCCTGTAAATCAAACATCTACGATATAGAAACCAGAAAATAACTGAAAGCATAATTCAACATTTCAATTCTCAAATTTTCAGTCCCCTGGAATCACAACAAAAAAACGCAGCAACTACGTGGGTTTTGATTCCGACACTCCGGATACGTAGGCATCTCGGAACACAAACTGAGACTCAAATCCATTTTTCTAAAAATTTATGTTTTACAGTTCAAACGAACTACGTGGGTTTTGATTCCGACACACCGGATACGTAGCCATCTCGGAACACAAACCGAGACTCAAATCCATTTTTCTAAATATTTATGTTTTACAGTTCAAACGAACAAGGTGGGTTTTGATTCCGACACACCGGATACGTAGGCATCTCGGAACACAAAACGAGACTCAAATCCATTTTTCTAAAAATTTATGTTTAACAGTTCAAACGAGCTACGTTAGTTTTGTTTCCGACACAGCGGATACGTAGGCATCTCGGAACACAAACCGAGACTCAAACCCATTTTTCTAAAAATTTATGTTTTACAGTTCAAACGAACTACGTGGGTTTCTATTCCAACACACCGGATACGTAGGCATCTCGAAATACAAACCGAGACTCAAATCCATGTTTCTAAAAATTTATGTTTTACAGTTCAAACGAACTACGTGGGTTTTGATTCCGACACACCGGATACGTAGGCATCTCGGAACACAAACCGAGACTCAAATCCATTTTTCAAAAAATTTACGTTTTACAGTTCAAACGAACTACGTGGGTTTTGATCCCGGTACACCGGATACATAGGCATCTCGGCACACAAACCGGGATTCAAATCCATTTTTCTAAAAATTTCTGTTATACGGTTCAAACGAACTATGTGGGTTTTGATCCCGGTACAGTGGGTACGTAGGCATCTCGGCATACAAACCGGGATTCAAATCCATTTTTCAAACACTCGCTTTTTTTTATATAAAAATACTCATTCGAACTACGTCGACTTTGATTCCGGCACACCGGATACGTAGGCATCTTGGGACCCAGATTCAAGTCTCGCCTTTTTAAACTTTATTTTATTTCAATAAAAATTATAATTTATTTCATCTCTCATTTATAATATGAACTCGTATTATAATTGAGGGTAATTTTATTTCAGTGTTCATTATATTTTTGCATTAATTTATATATAGGTTCCATTCCGACCTTTTATAATTTATTTTATCTCACACTTATAATACGGATTCGTATTATAATTTATGTTAACTTTGTCTGTATTTAATTTATTTTTGAATCTATTTTTATACAGATTTAAATCTAGATTTTTTATCATATTTTGTTATCTGTCATTTATAATACGGATTCGTATTATAATTGACGTTAGTTTTAGTTCCATGTTTAATATATTTTTGTGTTTATTTATATATGCTCAAATCTAGTCCTTTTTTATTTAATTTTATTTTAGCAGTAAAATTATAATTTATTTTTACAATTAGATTCGTAATACAATATGTGTACTTTATTTATGGATTTAGTTTATTTATTTATTTCTAACTTCACTAGTTACACACACTCACAAAATGGAAAGGATGATCCATTCACCTCTATTTTAGGCTAGACGAAAATGAGTACTGTCATCTTCGAGGGAAGCCCCGAGCTCTACGCGAAAGTTTTCACTCAAAACTAACTCTTGTTAAATTTAGATACGATTAACAGTGAGGGTATATTGGTTTTCAGACCCTTTTGCCTTAGAATTAGAAATCAAAATGTTAACTCGTAATTATCAGTAAGCAAACGATGGATTGAATAAAATAGTATTTCCGAAACTTAATCTATGAAGAGGTGAAGATGGTTATAATGCTTTAACCGTCTTTTCCTTCCCGGTTAATCCCGGGTGGCGACTCCATATTTATTTTCACAATTCATTTGTATTATACGGAATTTGACAAAATCGTGTGAGCCCGCATTAAAAATGCAAATGCGACCTAAAAACGCATGCGGTCATCACAGGAACCCTATTGCGTTCCCTGATCTTGAAGCTAAAATGAGCAAACACTGTGAGGGGTAACACCAGAAATATACAACGAGATCTTGAAAAGGGTACTGGAAGCTGTTCAAGAAAATCTAGGCAGATTGGTTTACGAGGCCAAACGATCAAACGACAACCATGAAAATACTAAGGGACAATTTCAGCCCATCTCCTTCCCGACGAACGCACAGGGCAGAAAACACAAGGAATCCAAACCACCAAGGACGAACCAGAGGAGACGAAGGAAGAAACAAACCAAGGAACGAAGGAAGAAACGAAGGAAGGAATGAAGGAATAAAGCAGGGAAGAAACCAAGGAAGAAACCAGGGAAGAAACGAAGAAGAAGAAAACCTAGAAAATCGAGAGCACATGGATACTGAATCAGAAGAAGATGGTCCAAGGAATGGGGGAAAGAATGGAGAAAATCAAGACGATACCCGAAGCGAACTAAACTCTAAAAGAGAGGAACAAAGAGAAAAAGAGAAAGAAGATGCCCCACCAAAGAGCAAGAAGCAAGAGAAAGATACCGGAAAAGCATAATCCAAGAAAAAGAACCAATAAGATGAAGGCGAATCCTCGGAATTGACCCAAAAAAGCAAAGCCACGTATGTAGCTGAAGAAGACCTAAAAGGGAATATCGCCAAAGCACTGAAGAAGCTGAAATCCGAAAAGCTGGATATTAATGACCTAAGGCTTAAGGGTTCGCCCTTATCGGCCAAAATCATGGAAGAAACGATCCCCTACAACATGAAATTACCCACCTTGCCAACTTTTAATAGAGAAGGAGATCCGAGGGACCATACGTCCAGATTCACCGCAACCATGGGTCTCTTGAGTGTCTCAGACACAATCTTATGTCGAGTATTCCCGACAACCCTCACATGAACGGCCCAGAGATGGTATAATAAACTCAAGCCAGGGTCGATCAAGAGCTTCGCCTCTTTGTCGACGAAATTCCTCAATAGATACCTTACCAATATACCAGCTAAAACAACCATCAGCATCCTGAGGTCGTGCATTCAAGAGGAAGGAGAAACTCTAAGGAGTTACATCTAACAATTCAATAAACAGGCTATGAAGATAGATAACTTGAATGTCGATATGGCAGTAGAAGCGCTGAGAGAGGGAACGAGATTTGGGAATTGGATAGATAAATTTATGGTCAACAAGCCAACCACTTTCTCGAACCTGATGGGCATAGCCGAAAATATTTCGAGCAAGATGAAGGCCGCAGAGCTATTCAAGGAAAAGAGGCGAAAAGCAAGGATTCAAAAGAAAACCCAAAGGAGAAGTCAAAATCAAGATCGAAGGATAGGTGGTCAATGCCTGAAGAGAGCAGGCGCTTCGCCCCCCCCAAGGGAGATATGAACCAAGGTATGATCCCCGAAATGACGAACGCTATTACACACAGTTGAACACCAGCCGAACCAACGTCCTCATGTGGATCAAGGAGAATGTGAAAAATATGGTATGGCCACCAAAGATGAAAGCTGAGATCTGAGACACCAGAAAATTCTGCAAATTTCATGATGAACACGGACACGAAACAGACTAATGCAGAGATTTGAAAGTAGAGATATAAAGAATGATAGACGTAGGCGAGCTAAGGAAGTTCATAGCCCATAAAACAAAAAGCAGTGATAAGGGAGAAAAGAGGAGCAGGGACGACAAGGGAAAAGAAAAGGAAGAAGAAAGGCCATCCAAGATCCTAGGAACGATACACATTATTAATGTAGGAAGACATAGCAGTTCAACCATTCGGAGAAAGCAGAGGAGAGAAGTGATGAACATTAGAGAGACACCCATGCCACGAGTGATTTTGATGTCGAGGATTACGAACATGTAAAAGCACCTTATACCGATGCTCTAGTGGTAACTACCATCATCGAAAAATGGAATATTGAGCGAATCGTTATAGATGAGGGAAGCGGCGTGAACCTCATGACAAATGTTGCGTACAAAATGTTAGGAGGTACCGCGGCGAGATTACGCCGATTCTCGATCCCATTATCCGGACTCTGAGGGCCTTCTATCAATCCACTTGGCTCGATGACTCTAGAGGTCATCATCGGCCCAGAAAGGGGAATCAACAAAAAGGGCATGTCCATGTTCAATACAGTAGATCTGGAGCGAACAGACAATGCAATTCTCGGAAGACCCTTCCTCCATGATTCAGCTGCGGTTACCAGCATAAGAGCACTAGCCATGAAGGTGCCAACAGAAAAGGGCGTAGTAATAATAAGAGGAGATCATAATGTCGCCAAAAAGTGCTACGACGAGTCCGTAGTAGATCTTCAAGAAAGCAAGCAGGAGAAGAAAGTAGAGTAGTAGGAACTGGATAACCCATCGCTAGTAGAGACTTTGTGTCGTACCCGATGGTGTTATAACTATCTTTACTTTTTGTAAGCAAAGCCATTTATATTAATAAAACTTCAGTTTTCAAGTAATACAAAAGGTGAAACGATAAAAAATGAGTTTAGATTAGCTCAACTAAGGCGAAATGCCAAAAATAAACAGAGTTTAGATTAACTGAAACAAGGCGAAACACCGAAAACAAAGAGTTTAGATTAACTCTAAAATAAGGCGAAACACCAAAAACAAAGAGTTTAGATTAACTCTAAAATAGGTGAAGCGCCAAAAAGAAAGAGTTTAGATTAACTCTTGGAAAAGCAAAACATCGCCAACCACAGAAACAAAACAAAGCAAAGGCGAACCATCGAAACCAGATTCAAACGCAAAAAACAAAATAAAAAAACTCCAAGCATTCGAAAAGAAATCAACATTAAATTGAAAAAGGAATCGTATATTCAACATAGTACGAATTACAAAAAGCACTACGGCGATACAACCCCAAAAAGGCTAAAGATAAGTCTATTTTCCCAACGAGCGATCTTTCGCCATCTTATCCAGCAATCCTTGAGCTATAGCCTGAAGATCCAACCCATTCACACCAAACAAATCGATATCTGGGTTCTGCTCCAAGAGTTTTTTCCCTATGGCGAGACGATACTCGCTGATTAAATCGGAATAGAAGGCCTTCGTGTCAAGAAGACGGATATGAAGTTTCTCTACTTCGACCCTTAACTTATTCCTCTCCTCGCCGACATAGGTGTTAACCGTTATCAGCTCCTCGATCTCCTGAGTTAAATCAACAGTCTTCTTCTTGATAACCTTGACCTGGCAATCGTTAATGGTATCCTGAGCCTTCAACCTCAAAACGAGCGAATCATGCTCCTTCATTGAAGCTTTTAGCTTTTCTCTCTCAGACTCAAACATCGCCAAGAAAGCAGCAAGGCGTTTAGCTTCCTCCTCAACGTATTGCCGGCGATCATTCAATACCAATACGGCCTTAAGGGCCTGTCACCAAGAAAAAACAAGATAAATAAATCAACAAAGAAAATCGGATAAATAAGCTAAGTTCAAAAAACTTACCAAAAATCCATGAAAACATATAATGTATGAAAGCTCTTGTCCAGGCTTAGAGGCGAACCAGGTAATGTCCTCAGGAATCGCCAAACTTCTAATATACTCGGCCAGAACTCGAGGGTTTAGTAAACTCGCCAGATCATGGCCCTCGACTCTCTCCGTCAAATTTGGAGCGGATGATGAACAACCACAAGGGTTTTTCTCATCAACACCACGCCTCTTCCAGGATGGCAGGACAAAAGGATCAGAGCTTGGAGAAACTTGCTCTGAATCCAGAACAATTACTTTATCAAGGTCTACTAACTCCACCACTTATGTTGACATCGCCGGAGATAGAGGGGGAATGGGGATAGCAGCCTCGCCACCAGCGGGTTCGCCAATGCCAACAACATCATCATCTTCGTCAGCCGCAACGACTACCCTGTCGCCCGCTTATAAAATCGCCCCCGGCAGGAACTTGGGCAACTTGAGCATCATCTTCGGGAATCGGAGCATCAGCATCTACTGCTGCCTCACCTATTGGAACATCCAAATCTATTTTGAAACCGGAAAGTAGATCGTCAGAGGAAGAAGACATCCTACAAAAGAAAAGCGAAACAAAAACTAAGTCATAAATAAATACCTCCAATATATTCATAGTGGAGATCCGCCAAACCTCGTGAAAAATCTTCCAAAGAATGCCATCGACATCGGGCATGACTATTCACCAAGACCTCTAAAATAGGACATTGGAATATACTATGGAAAGACAAGTCAAAGGCGAGAATCGACTCAGACAAGTTTAAAGGAGATGGATAATTTTGTACACGATAAATAGAAAAACCATCCAGAAATTGAGAAAAAGCAAAATCGTGAATAACTATGAAATACCGCTTCCTCTAGCCACTGTCTAAACAAGGAAACTAAATGGAAGAGCGGCCTTCCCTAACTATAGAAAAAAACAAAGCAGTTATCACACTTTCTAAATTCGAAAAAATGATAAAGTACATTAAGGGAAGGAGATTTCCCCCGAAGCCTACACGCTTCAACAAAAGCTAGAACGACTCGGATAGTTCCAGGATGGAACGCTCCTATAACTATCCTTATATCTCTAAATAACTCTAGTAAAAAAGGATCTAAAGGAGACCGAAGACCAGCAGCGAATTGCTACTCAAAAACAACCGCTTCGCGAGACGACCCGGGAGAAGCAAAAGCAGGAATCTGGTAACCGGGTAATCTAACTCTATACTCAAAAGGAAAATTATACTTATAATAGATATCCCTAACCTCATTCTTGTCAAGACAAGAATCAGATATGGCCATAGAGGAAAACTCTATTTTTGCCCTCCTAGCCGCCATTTAACAGTACTGATGGATATCACACCCAAAATAGTACCAGAAGACTGTAACAAGACACAAGTCACAAACGATAAAACCAGTCGTAGGTCCCTGACCCAGAACCCAACAGTAACCAACTAATCACACAGATAAGCTAGTCATCCCTGATCTTCAGGGATAATGATAGTAAACAGCTCATCATAACAAGAAGATGAACTCAGAATAAAGGAGAAGACTCCTAACACATTACAATGACTACATGTATATATATATTCAGTCCTAGGTCAGGTAAACCCTAATTTCACTCATATTCACTCTCAACTTTATTCCAATCTATTTGACTTAGGCATCGAAGGGTATTCGAGCCAACACCGGCTCGAATCCTTCTAACCTATTTTCTTTCGTAGGTTGGATCAAACTCAAACCGGCAGATCAAGAACCATTATTTGGCGCCGTCTGTAGGAACGATCAGTTCGTTTTCTACGCACTTAAAAATTCTTAATTTTGGTTTCTTGCCGAGAAGATTAATAATGAGGAAGAACCACCGCCACCAGGAGTGGTAGAAACAACCGGGGCTTTGCCTATAAGCAGCGGACCAACCCTTATTCCCGTAGCCAGCACTGGAGGAGGAGTTGCACCAGGAATCAACCTTATTCCACCAACAACCGGAGTGTCGTACGATATTACACCACCGCCCCTGAGGAGAGGAGTCCCAGGGCCGACGCAATCACTGTGGGGTTATTACACCCCCCAATATCAAGCACCAATGACGTATCCACAGTCGGGATGGTACCCATGATATCCTCCTTGGAATCACCCCAGTTACCAAGGATACCAGAGGCCAGTCAATCCAATTCCTTTCCCGTCCTTAGACACAGAAGGAACAGTGACATCGACTACATTGGTTCCGCCGTATGTTCCGCAAGGCACACCATTACCACCGCTATACCATGAAGTAGTAATGAAAAGTGTTAATGATTTTCAGGACTATCTGGTGGGACTAGCTAAACAGTCAGCAGAACGACATGCAGGAAAGGAGGCGCAACCTACAGTCCCAACGGGGAGGCACAGACCCGAAGCTCTGACGCAGAGAAGAAAAGTAGGAGAAGAAGGCGCAAGAAGGGGGCAATCCGAGCCAGTGCCTCAGCGGAAAGACGCAGACAAAGGTAGAGCAGATGCTCCTCCACGAAACAAAGAAAGAGAATTAGAGAATAAAGAGAAAGACGTAGGCGCAGAGACAATTAAAAGCAATCGAATCCATATTGACGATGAGCACGTATCCAGGGAGGCCATCTCAGCGCAGAAGAAGAAGAAGGCCCCAGAGAAAGACAGGGAGAGCCATTCCTCAAACAAGAGAAGAGGAGCAGAAGAGCAAATAGACATCGACGAGAAAATCAACAACGCCATGAGGAAATTTCGAAACGAAGGAAAGGGAGAAGATGAAGACAAAGAAGACGAGGATTCCCCCCTCAAATCTGAAATCCAACTGGTACGATTCCCTTCAAGGTTTAAATTGCCAACATTTAATTCTTTTGATGGAACAGGAGACCCAAAGAGCCACATTTCCAAGTTCAAAAAAATTATGATGCTACACGATGTGACGGACCCAATGCTCTGTAGAGTGTTCCCAGCGACACTGCAAGGTTCGGCACAGAAGTGGTATTCACATCTCAAAACTGGCTCAATCGGCTCTTTTTCCAATTTGGCCACAGAATTCAAAGTACGCTTCAGGACCAACATCCCAATGCAAAAAACCTCCAGCGATTTGAGAAAATGTAAACAAGGAGAGCAAGAAACGTTGAAGAATTTTGTGGAGAGATTCAATAAAGAGGAGGTCCAAATCGAGAATTTGAACCACGACACGACCATAGAGGCCATGAAGATTGGGACCCGATTTGAAGAGCTCCGAGACAAAATTCCGATGAAAAAACCAACCACCTTCCGGGACTTAATGCTGATAGCACACAAGTATGTGGAACTAGACGAGGTAAGGAGAACTTTAACCAAGCAGTCGGAGACAGCGAAACAAGACAACTCCAAATATCGAGGAAAGAAAGAGGAGGAGAGACCCCGGACGGAAAGATTTGGAGGATTGAGCAGACCTTATGACTTCATGCCACTGAACCGAGCCCCAGTCTATATACTTATTTGGATGAAGCAAAACTGGGTGATGTTCAACACCCCCAGGAGAATGGACCCTGACAAAGAACGAGACAAGAGCAAGTACTGTCGCTTCCACGAAGGCTATAGTCACTATACAGACCGCTGCTGGGATCTTAAAAGAAAGATAGAACAACTAATCCAATCCGGAGTGCTTAGGAAATTCGTCCATGAAAAGACAGGAGAAAAGAGGAAGAGAGACACCACGGAAAAAGAAGTACAAAACAAGAAAGCTAAAGAGGTCGCAGGCGTAATACATGTCATCGACGGAGGCGAGCCTTACAACAACTCCCAGAGGATGGAGGACACGTACGAGGACCTCACAATGATGCATTAGTGATAGAATCAGTGATAAGAAACCACCTGGTCAAACGCATCCTGATAGATGAAGGAAGTTCTGTGAACTTTCTAACCCTGGAAGCTTTCAAAGAGATGAAAGGATCGGTCACAGACTTACGAAAGCCAATTCGGCTGGAGGGAACCGTGAACCTGTACGTAGAACTAGGAGAGAAGACTAAAGGGCCACTCAAGAAACTACACGCCCAGTTCAATGTAGTAGATTTACCTCTAGCATATAACAGAATCTTCGGTAGACCATTTTTATACCAATCAAGCGCAGTAACTAGCATCAGGTTATTAACCTTAAAGATACCCACCTCAGAAGGATTAGTAGTAGTAAGGGGAAGCCAAGAAATGGCCAGGGAGTGCTGTATGATAACAACAGAAGAAGAAGAAGAAGAAAGCTTACCAATCACCACTTTTCTGGGGATGGTCGTAGACGAAGAAGAAGTAGGAGGCGTAGAACCAGTCAGAGACATGGAAGAGTTCGAAATAATTACGACCAAAGTAGTAAAAGTAGGGACATACGTCCCAAAAGAGGTGAAAGAGGGAATACAGTCCATCCTAAAGAAAAATGCGGAATCATTCGCTACAGAGCCAACAGAGATCAAAGGAGTTGATCCGAAAATAGCTTCACACAAGCTAAACATAAAGCTAGGGAGCAGAACCGTGGTACAGAAGAAACGGCGATTCACAGAGGAGAGGCAGAAGGTTATCGCATACGAGGTTAACGTGCTAGAAGTAGCTGGTTTCATCCGAGAAGTATACTACCCAGACTAGGTAGCCAACGTTGTCCTAGTCAAGAAGTCAAATGGGAAATATCGAATGTGTGTGGATTTCACTGACCGGAACAAGGCTTATCCCAAAGACAGTTACCCGCTCCCAAGCATAGACTAGTTAGTAAACTCAACCGCATGCTATCTTCTGTATAGTTTTATAGATGCTGCACAAGGGTACCACCAGATACCCATGGATAAGGAAGATCAAGAGAAAACCTCCTTTGTGACAGACAAAGGGACGTATTGCTACATTGTCATGCCATTCGGACTGAAGAACGTCGGAGCAACGTACCAGAGATTGGTAAATTTCATGTTCAAAGATCAATTAGGAAAGAATGTTGAAGCCTATATCGACGACATAATTGTAAAGAGTCTCACTGCAGAGAAGCACGCCCAAGACCTAGAAGAAATTTTCTCAGTCTTAAACAAATTTAGAATGAAGCTTAACCCAGCCAAATGCGCCTTTGGGGTAAAAGCAGGCAAGTTCCTAGGATACCTGATCAGCCAGCGAGGGATAGAGGCTAACCCTGAAAACTGATCAGCCAGCAAGGGATAGAGGCTAACCCTGAAAAGATCCAAGCCATAGCTGACATGAAGGCTCCGCAAAACATCCGAGAAGTACAGAAGTTAAACGGTCGCATCACAGCACTGGGACGTTTCATCTCTTCATCGGCTAAAAAATGATTGCCATTTTTTAAGCAGCTAAGGAATATGAAAAAATTCACTTGGGATGAAGATTACCTGAAAACCTTTGAGAATCTGAAGTCTTTCCTGACTCAGCCACCGCTACTAAGTAGGCCTATAGCAGGAGAAACGCTATACCTCTACCTCTCAGTAGGGAAAGAGACAATCGCCTCAGTTCTAGTCCAAGAAGAAGGGGAAGAACAGCAACCTATCTATTATGTTAGCAGAACGCTCAAAGGTGTAGAGCTCAACTACCCAACCATCGACAAACTGGCATTAGCTGTGGTGGTAACCACGAAGAAGCTGAAACCGTATTTTCAAGGACACACAGTCATCGTCCGAACGAATCAACCCCTATGAAAGGCTCTTCATCGCCCAAAAACATCGGGAAGACAAGTAAGCTGGTCGGTGGGAGAACACGACATCAGATACGAGCCGAGGAAGACGCTAAAGGCACAGGCATTGGCGGACTTCGTCGCAGAAATGATAGAAAAACCACCTGACGCAGTCACAGAGGACATAACCGGGAACTTGTTCGTAGACGTAGCCTCCAGTGAACAGGGAGCAGGAGCAGAATAGTTTTACTCGGACCTCAGAAGGTTGTCATAGAACATGCAGTACACTTAAAGTTCAAAGCAACCAACAACGTGGCAGGTATACAAGTACGCTGCTATTTTTTCTATTACATAAACTTATTAAGATACTCATGCCTTACCAATGATGTAGCAGAATATGAGGCTTTTCTAACAGGACTCACATTAGCAAAAGAAGTAAAAGCAGAAAAGCTGAAGGTCCATAGCGACTCCCAATTGGTTACCAACCAAGTCTTGGGACAATTCCAGACGAAAGATGACAACATGGCAAAATACATGGAAAGAGCAAAGAAGATGTTGAAACAAATAGAGAAGAACGAAGGACAGTGGGAAATAATCCCGATACCCAGAGAGGAGAACACGAGGGCAGACGCACTAGCAAAAGCAGCCGCAACAAAAAAACCCCTATATCTCTCACTCTACATGAAAGAGGAGAGGATGAGTCCCATGGTAAACGAGAGGGAAGTTCTACCAGTCACGGAGCTAGACCCTTGGATGCAACCCATTGTCGCATATCTAGACGATGGAGTAGTCCCAGAAGGAAGAGCAGCAGCAACAAAACTGGTATGAATATCGTCTATCTATTCCATTATAGAAGGAACCTTGTACCGGACCTCGGTCACACACCCATGGTCCAAATGCATCTCGATAGAAGAAGGAGCGTATGTACTGAAGGAGATCCACGAGGGAGAATGTGGGGCGCACGAAGGAGCAGCCACTTTGAGTTGGAAAGCACTGCTCCAGGGATATTACTGGCCAACTATGAAGAAAGACGCAGAGGATATGGTGAGAAAGTGCGACAAATGCCAATGATTTGGCACAATCATAAGAACCCCGGCAGCCCATCAGTCAGCAATCAGAAGTCCTTGGCCTTTCATGACATGGGGAGTGGACATACTAGGACCATTCACCCCAGCTCGAGGACAAGTCAAGTTCATCGTAGTCGCAGTAGATCATTTAACCAAGTGGATAGAAGTGCAACCAATGAGCACCATAACGTCCCAGAAGATCATCAATTGGCTCACCAATGAAGTTATGAGCAGGTAAAATTTCAAAGTTATGTGAATAAAGTCCTTTAAAAATAAGAATATACTAATACGCAACAGGTTTGGAACGCCACATACCCTAGTCACAGACAATGGGAAACAGTTCAATTGCGCCAAGTTCAGGGAATACTGCGCTAAACTGAGGATCAACCTGAAATTTACTTTCGTGGCGCATCCACAGACCAATGGCCTCACGAAGTCACCAATCGGACTATCCTATCTGGAATCAAGAAGAGACTAGGAGATTTGAAAGGGAGATGGGTGGACGAACTGTACCACGTAATATGGGCTTACAGAATAACTCCTAGAAGAGCCACAGGAGAAACACCCTTCCGACTCACTTACGGAACAGAAGTTGTCCTTCCCGTAGAAATGGGAACGCCCACACTTAGGGTACAGATCATTGACGAAGAGTGCAATGACGAAGTAATGAAGTTATGCCTAGACCTGTTAGAAGAGAGAAGGCACCAAGCATCTGTACTCGCAGAGGCCTATCGCAAACAGATGACTAAGTATCATAATGCTAGAGTCAAGGAACGAAGCTTTTCAGAAGGTGACTTAGTCCTTAAAAAAGCTGAAATAGGGAAAGGAGATGCAGTAGTTGAAAAACTCGAGCCCAACTGGGATGGGCCGTACCGAGTCACTGAAGTTGTAGGGAAAGGAGCATATAGAATAGCTCATCTAGAAGGCACACCATTGCCTAGAACCTGGAATATCGAGAACTTGAAGAAATATTTCCAGTAAAAGATGTAACAACGAATAATAAATAAAGTTGCATCTCGTATTTTTTCCATGTTTTAGTATCTCTATTAAATTATCATGCACAATCGTGACTCAATAAAAAGACGAAATGAAAAGCAAACGTACATAGCATTCATAAAGTATCGTAATTGTTCAGAAATCTCAGAAAAGGAGAGTTTCCCATGAATCCCTCCAAGCAAAAGAAAATAAGCAAACAGAAGAAGTACTATAATGAAAGTAGTTCAGAAATTAGAAAGCTAGCTGAGGCCCAACATACGGGCAACTACACTTCCTTTGGATGGGTCGCTCCCTCCTTTGGACCAATCATATCTTCTGAAATCTTCTCCTCCACATTCTCCTCGACTGAGTCAGAAGCCAAGGGATCACGATCCTGAGCATTAGAAGTTTCAATACCGAAAGAATGAGAGTCCCTAACTAGGACCAGAGCTGTCTCAGTCGCAAAAGTTTGACCCAACGGTCCCTTATCACTACAAACATCTGAATCAGGACCTGATGTCACAGAGGACATAACCGGGAACTTGTTCGTAGACGTAGCCTCCAGTGAACAGGGAGCAGGAGCAGAATAGTTTTACTCGGACCTCAGAAGGTTGTCATAGAACATGCAGTACACTTAAAGTTCAAAGCAACCAACAACGTGGCAGGTATACAAGTACGCTGCTATTTTTTCTATTACATAAACTTATTAAGATACTCATGCCTTACCAATGATGTAGCAGAATATGAGGCTTTTCTAACAGGACTCACATTAGCAAAAGAAGTAAAAGCAGAAAAGCTGAAGGTCCATAGCGACTCCCAATTGGTTACCAACCAAGTCTTGGGACAATTCCAGACGAAAGATGACAACATGGCAAAATACATGGAAAGAGCAAAGAAGATGTTGAAACAAATAGAGAAGAACGAAGGACAGTGGGAAATAATCCCGATACCCAGAGAGGAGAACACGAGGGCAGACGCACTAGCAAAAGCAGCCGCAACAAAAAAACCCCTATATCTCTCACTCTACATGAAAGAGGAGAGGATGAGTCCCATGGTAAACGAGAGGGAAGTTCTACCAGTCACGGAGCTAGACCCTTGGATGCAACCCATTGTCGCATATCTAGACGATGGAGTAGTCCCAGAAGGAAGAGCAGCAGCAACAAAACTGGTATGAATATCGTCTATCTATTCCATTATAGAAGGAACCTTGTACCGGACCTCGGTCACACACCCATGGTCCAAATGCATCTCGATAGAAGAAGGAGCGTATGTACTGAAGGAGATCCACGAGGGAGAATGTGGGGCGCACGAAGGAGCAGCCACTTTGAGTTGGAAAGCACTGCTCCAGGGATATTACTGGCCAACTATGAAGAAAGACGCAGAGGATATGGTGAGAAAGTGCGACAAATGCCAATGATTTGGCACAATCATAAGAACCCCGGCAGCCCATCAGTCAGCAATCAGAAGTCCTTGGCCTTTCATGACATGGGGAGTGGACATACTAGGACCATTCACCCCAGCTCGAGGACAAGTCAAGTTCATCGTAGTCGCAGTAGATCATTTAACCAAGTGGATAGAAGTGCAACCAATGAGCACCATAACGTCCCAGAAGATCATCAATTGGCTCACCAATGAAGTTATGAGCAGGTAAAATTTCAAAGTTATGTGAATAAAGTCCTTTAAAAATAAGAATATACTAATACGCAACAGGTTTGGAACGCCACATACCCTAGTCACAGACAATGGGAAACAGTTCAATTGCGCCAAGTTCAGGGAATACTGCGCTAAACTGAGGATCAACCTGAAATTTACTTCCGTGGCGCATCCACAGACCAATGGCCTCACGAAGTCACCAATCGGACTATCCTATCTGGAATCAAGAAGAGACTAGGAGATTTGAAAGGGAGATGGGTGGACGAACTGTACCACGTAATATGGGCTTACAGAATAACTCCTAGAAGAGCCACAGGAGAAACACCCTTCCGACTCACTTACGGAACAGAAGTTGTCCTTCCCGTAGAAATGGGAACGCCCACACTTAGGGTACAGATCATTGACGAAGAGTGCAATGACGAAGTAATGAAGTTATGCCTAGACCTGTTAGAAGAGAGAAGGCACCAAGCATCTGTACTCGCAGAGGCCTATCGCAAACAGATGACTAAGTATCATAATGCTAGAGTCAAGGAACGAAGCTTTTCAGAAGGTGACTTAGTCCTTAAAAAAGCTGAAATAGGGAAAGGAGATGCAGTAGTTGAAAAACTCGAGCCCAACTGGGATGGGCCGTACCGAGTCACTGAAGTTGTAGGGAAAGGAGCATATAGAATAGCTCATCTAGAAGGCACACCATTGCCTAGAACCTGGAATATCGAGAACTTGAAGAAATATTTCCAGTAAAAGATGTAACAACGAATAATAAATAAAGTTGTATCTCGTATTTTTTCCATGTTTTAGTATCTCTATTAAATTATCATGCACAATCGTGACTCAATAAAAAGACGAAATGAAAAGCAAACGTACATAGCATTCATAAAGTATCGTAATTGTTCAGAAATCTCAGAAAAGGAGAGTTTCCCATGAATCCCTCCAAGCAAAAGAAAATAAGCAAACAGAAGAAGTACTATAATGAAAGTAGTTCAGAAATTAGAAAGCTAGCTGAGGCCCAACATACGGGCAACTACACTTCCTTTGGATGGGTCGCTCCCTCCTTTGGACCAATCATATCTTCTGAAATCTTCTCCTCCACATTCTCCTCGACTGAGTCAGAAGCCAAGGGATCACGATCCTGAGCATTAGAAGTTTCAATACCGAAAGAATGAGAGTCCCTAACTAGGACCAGAGCTGTCTCAGTCGCAAAAGTTTGACCCAACGGTCCCTTATCACTACAAACATCTGAATCAGGACCTGATGTCTTCTCACCAGGATCTATGGCATCTTTCACACCTTCACTGATAACGTCGGAAGGAAGCACTGGTGACACAGGTAATCCAGCCTTTTTAGCAGCAACTTTAGCCGAAACACGCTGACCCAAAGCCCGGAGATCAATTGAAAGGAATTTGTTGATATCATAATCTGGATAATCTTCACGAACTATCTTGATCACAGTGGCACAAAAGCTAGTCAGACATACACTCATGTAAATGTTAGCATCTCGTTTGTTGTTTTGCTGATCTTGAGTCAGCCTTTTACATGAAGTCTGAAGTTGCAACATAGTAGCTTCGCGATCATAAACTTTCTTCTCTAAGATCTTAATACGGTCCAGAGCTGTTTGATTATGTTTGTTCAGTTTCACCCTCTCCGAAGATATAGAATCTCGTAATAAGGCCATCTCTTTCTCATGTCTCTGTTCCAACAACGCAGTCTCCTCCATCTTACGACGAATTAAGGCGTTTCCCTGAATAAGTTGAAGACAGAAACACGAAATAAGAAAGAAAGAACACTAAAAACGGAGACACACAAACCAGTCACAAAAAAAAGAAGATAGGTTTACCTGTAGCAAGGCAGAATCAATCCGGTCACAAGCACTAGATCCAGTACAACTGTCCCAAACCTCCATGTCTTTAGGAAATTGCACATATTGGGAAAATAAAGAAGACACTTCGGGAGAAGAGGCAGATAACCCCTCAATATTTTGCTCTAACCATTCCCTAGGATTAGGGCAGGAATCCATGTTTTTTTTAGACGTTTCGCAGACCCCTGTCTGGTCCGATCGCGAATATCTCGCCCTTTCTTACTAGAAGAGGGGGGCAATCCAGATTCAAGATTCTTCTCAATCTTAACAACTGGCCGAGGAGGCAACAACAGCGATGCAGGCTTAGACCCAGTGATAACATCCGAGTCATCATCAAAAGAAAGAGTCAAAGCATCAAGAAAATCATCCCCCATTCCTGCAAAAGCAATATAGATAAGTATACATTCAATTATGACAGAGGCCAAGAAAAGACTAACGAGAAGCATACCCTGAGACGCAGACGTCAAATCTACAAAAGATAGAGGTGAAGGGGAACGGCAAGACTGGGACAGTGTACCATCACTTTCAAGAGGCCCCTCAGTTACAGTACGAGGAGGCAACTCAATATGGGGAAACTTACGATGAAGGTATCTATTCACTAAGTCACAACAATCGAATAGATGGGACTGGGCGTCATCTACTAAAGAATCTATTACCTCGGAGTCAACAACACAAAGTGGGGAGAAAGATAGAGACTCAGAGTCATCAACCCAATCAGAGGGAAAATCAACAAAGGCACTATCATGACTCACAACAAAGAAAGAACGCTGCCAACGTTTGGTAATTTTAGGCAAAGCATCAATCAGACGCCTACCCCGATGAACAGCCAAACGATGATAAAACTCATTACTTCTACGAGTAATAAAGAAAAGCTCATTCAAAAGACCCAAAGTAGGAACCAGACCTTTGTCACAGATTAACTCGATAAAGCAACACAAGACTCGGATCGCGTTTGGATGAATCTGGCCTAAGGGGATCCCATACTCCTTAACAAAAGACTCAATCAATGGATCCAAAGGAAAACGTAACCCGCAACAAAATTGTTCCCTATAGACAACTACTTTCCCATCACCCACATCCTCATTAGCACTCATGCGAGCGCCACAGACAGAAAGGGAATATGCAACTGGTATCCCGTAATCATCCCGAATCTCACTCAAAGACTCTCTATCAATATTAGTGACGAACGAACCTAAAGAATTACGGTAATCTACAGCAGCACCGGAAGAAGGGAGAGACACAGAAGACCTAGTACGCGTCATATTCAATACAAAAAATCAAGAAGGAAAATGAAATTTACCTGGAAACCACAAGGAAGAAGAAAGGCGAAAGGGAACAATGCCGAAAAAGGAAAACAAAGAATTTTTTTGAAATGATCAGAGAAGAAGAAAATAAAAGAAAACGGAAAGAAAAGGAAAGAAATTTAAAGAAGGATCTAGAAAACCGCAACAGCAGTTACTCAATGGAAACGTGGCGGGCATTCAGGAGCACGAAATGATGGCAGTTTGAATTTTGAAAAACGGAATTGAAGAGGCAATTAATCCCAACAGATAAAAAGAAAAGGGACACCCCAAAACAGGCCCAAAGATGACCCAGAAAAACAAACATAAATGCTTGAAAGACACAATCTTCTGGGGAGGGACTAATGATGGATATCACATCCGAAATAGTACCAGAAGACTGTAACAAGACGCAAGTCACAAACGATAAGACCAGTCGTAGGTCCCTGACCTAGAACCCAACAATAACCAACTAATCATACGGATAAGCTAGTAGTCCCTGATCTTCAGGGATAATGATAGAAAACAGCTCATCATAACAAGAAGATGAACTCAGAATAAAGGAGAAGACTCCTAACGCATTACAATGACTACATGTATATATATATATATTCAGTCCTAGGTTAGGTAAACCCTAATTTCACTCATATTCACTCTCAACTTCATTCCAATCTATCTGACTTAGGCATCAGAGGGTATTCGAGCCAACACCGGCTTGAATCCTTCTAACCTATTTTCTTTCGTAGGTTGGATCAAACTCAAACCGGCAGATCAAGAACCATTAGGTACAAACAAATATTTCAATAGACCGAGGAAAGAAGAGGATCAAAGAGGGAAAATTACCAAGAAAATGAAGAACACCAAGAGCAAGTTACCCAGAAAATGAGAAATGAAGAAAAACGCTAAAAGGAAAAGGAACAAGATAATTACCAAAACAGCGATGAAAACAAAACAAAAGTCCTTAAAGCTACTTCAAAGATTACCTGATAATTCAAGCGCAAGAGATTGAATATTAACAACAAGCAAAGCAATGTTCAGAAAGCAAATGAATACTTAGAAGACAAAAAATGAAATGGAAGTTGCACAATGGTTAAAAATAAGTCATGAACAGACACTTGTCTTAAATTCAAACGCAACAAGGAATGGACGATTGACACGTGGCAGTAAGATGGAATAGTAGAAATCTTGTTGAAGAAGTAAAAACGGTATGCCAGAATATGAATCGAGTCGCCTCAAATAGAGCTAAAATTTTCACCTTGACTTGAATTCTCAAATAAACTGTGATTACTGCTGTGCTCCACCTTCTCCATTCTACTCTAGACTAAAATTATTCCTCAAATAGGTTCTTTGAGGAGGACAGTACAAGTTTCAAGAACGTCTTTGTCATGACCCGATTTCTAGAGTCGAGACCGGCGCCAGGGAATAGGAGTGGTAGCTCTGAAACCCGTAGCAAGCCTAAATTTACTAAAAACTTTTTTGCATTTAAAAAAAATCATTTCAAATCTTTAACAGTTCATTCTTGAAAAAACAACAACATAACAGCTGAAAACATAACTAACCACACCTGTAAGATATCATAAACCACCCTGCGCAGTACAATTTACATATCCGTATATATTGCAAAATATTATCCAAACATTTACAAAATATACAACTAAGTAGTTAAAACATAACTACATATGATGTTAGTTTGTTAATCAGAAAATGAGGCCTAACAAAAAGATATAAACAACATCGGTTATTAGCCCAAAACATACGTACAACGCTAATAGGACCTTGACAAATATGTAAGCCTGAACTACTGCAGCGCTAGAGAGTCAGAAGCTGTAAATGCAGAAAGAGACGCGCCTTCCGAGTCAAGGAGTTGAAGCTCGATCCAAACTCTATCTACTAGACACCTGAAAATTTTAAATATTAACGGGTCAGACATAGCTGAGTGAGTTCACAATTTACTAACAGTATTATAATTTAACATGAGGTCGCCTTAACAATAAAACATACTTTTCAATATATTCAAACAATAACTTATAATTAAATACACTTTAATAATTAGCATTTCAATAAACATAATAAAATATAAAATATTATTTATCAGTTTCCAACATTGGATCCGTTTGAAACTGTAAACTCAATTACTAAAACTTACTTAATACCTCGATAATAACGTTTTTTGATCATAATTCCACCGAGTTAAACGTAAACATCTTTTAATCCCAAGTTGTGGGTCCCGAGATAGTTCGGCCGAGTTAACCCACTAGACACCGGTCCCGATATAATTCCACGGAGTTAAATCTCGTGTCTATCACGTTTCTATCCTCCTTTTCCTTATTCAATCGAAATTCATAATTTATCATCGTAAATAATTGACCATAGACGCCTAGACTCGTATTAATATTGGTGATCACACAGCCTATTGACGCCCAATAGGTAGCTTGTTTTCCCCGGATGGCACATGCGGTTTAAATATAATTTCATACGATAAACACTTAGAAATTCCATACAATTAACAAAACTTTTAAAATAATAAGTATTTTACAAAATTTCATAAGTAATCTATGCCACACATATATATCTTAGGCTTTTTATGATAGTAGCATATACTAAAACGATTCGTGCTATTTAATATGATATTCGTCATTTTAATAACGTTTCCACTATATGGAAATAGTTACTTTTACCTCATGATACTCTTAATAAAATCAAAGATATTATAATTCGATGATACAATGAAAAGGTAAATTTCTATAATTTAACTTTATTCTTATGTGACCTTTAATAAAATATACAATATCTTAATCGTTTATAGCATAAGATAAATTATTAATAGAAGATATAAATTTGTTATTAAAATACTTTGATGGAGCTCTATTAATGCTAATATTAGTTTCACAAATAAATACATAACTCTTTACACTAAAATATTCAATCAAATACATATATCTCTATATATAAAGTTAATAATACTCGATAGTAAATCACGAACTCACCTCGATCGCTTATTCCAACTTTCGAAAGTAAAAATATAATAGCCCGTTGCTTAACCTTCCAAATCCTCTATTTCTCCGCCCAATAACGCGTAGGATTTATAATACAAATGAATACTAAATTAATATTTTAACTCATAAACTATTTCACTTTTAAAATTTCGCATTTATATTCAAGCGTTCAAGCTTGAATTGATTCTAAGTCCTTTTCTTTTACTCTTGCCTTCTTAACAACTTATTCATCGATTCGACTTACCACTTAACAAATCCCTCAATTAAACCATTTTTAACTCCTAAATTTTAACACTTAAACTAAATCTCAAACTTACTTTAAGCTATACCTTTAACTGTATTAAACCAATTTTTAAATCATCTATTCAACCCATAAACAATCTTAATCCAACTTTAACACACTTTAAATCTTAGGTTCAAGCAACTTTAGCTTGAATTCAATTATACCTTAACCCACTTTAACTTCTAAGTCAAAAAGCACCTATTAAATCTCTTTTTAAATCCATGTTCAGCTTTAATTTGGCACTTAAATAGATTTGTTTAAAATTCCAAAAACACCTAAGGCCGACCAAAATTTCTGGCGACACGGTATCCGGAGCGACCGGCTGGTCTGCCCCTCGAAGCAGACCAGCAGGCCCACAGGTCGGCTCAACAGAGAAGACCGTGGCCTTACTGATCCCTTCCGGTCACCGCTCTCCCGCCAAAACCGACTTCAAACCACCTCAACTCGCATTTGTTTAAAACCTTAAATTTCCAGCTTTTGTACATAACTTTTCTTAACAAAATTGGTTGATTAAACCTTTAAATCAACTTTAATCTTTATATCTGTCAATTAAACAATTACCCGCAATAAAAACATCCTACACACACCTTTAGACCATCTAGGAGTTAAGAGTAAGATATCAATTGAATTTATACTCAAAACCCACAAAAGCCCTAACCTATTAAACTATAATTTCAATTAAGGATTGAGACTCTAACCTTTAATTTCAGCTGCAATTTAGGTAGTAGATGATAAAAATAGCCCTTCATTGAAGAGATTGATGGAATTTTAACCCAAATTTTAAAAACCCAAGCTTTTCTCCATTGCATGCCATAGAGCTATAAACTTGTAGAAGATGGAGTTTAAGAGAAATGAATTCTCTGGAAAGTTTTATTGTCTAGACTTAAAACAAAAGGGTGGGGCTTATTAATTCCAATGAGCTCTTTTAATCTAAACCTCAATTTAGCCCCAAATCAATTAAACTCTCTTTTTTATTATTTCTAACTTAAATCCTTGATTAATAACTGATGGATATCGAATCCTACCATAAATACCACCGAGCCGAGTCACAAGAGATCTACTCTTAGACGATATCAGACTCCAGTTCAAAGGGCTAAGACAGACGAATACAGTGGCCGAAGATGACCAACGGTCTCAAAATCATAAGCCTGTAACAATTGGAAAAACAACGGTGTAATATCCCGAATTTTTTTTAAATTTTTCTAAATGTGTTTTCGGAAATAAATTGAGTTTTTTGGGAGACGGTTTGATTCATAGTTTAATTTTTAGTTCGGTTCGGTTTAGGTTCAAATAAAAAAATCCATTAAGGTGTGGTTCAACCAAGTGCTGGTAACCCAGGTCTCGAACGAGACCTGAGGTTCAGCAACAAGTTCTCGTTCGAGAAGTTGTTGGTTCTCGAACGAGAACCCAACGTTTAAACCTGGTTCTCGATCGAAACCAGGGTTCTTGAACGAGAACCAGCTTAAAATGGCTGTTCTGGTTTGAGAACAGCCATACCAGTTCGTGGGGGCACTTTTGTCTTTCATTCTAACCTATTCCCACCTACTTAAATACGTAATTTTTAACCTAATCTCTTCTCCATACTACAAACAAACCCTAGCCTCTATTCCCTTGTTCATTCGCTGAGAAACGAAGCCGTAATCATCCCTCTAACTTTGTTGTCCGGTAAGTTTTATTATTCCTTTGATTTCAGTTTTGGCTTTAGACGACACTTCCGTATTCTTAATCGTTCTCCCTCGTTTCTAGATCGAAATTGATTTCGCTTGATCTCAGACGTTCTAGACTCGCGTACCTTCGATCCCCCACTTTGATTTCGCAAAACGGTACGTGATTGACCTCGTTTCAATCGCCGTACGGTTTACCGTTTTGAATTTTGTATAACCTGTTTCTAATGTATATTGTTGCTGCCGAATCATTTAAAAATTCTTGATCCATAGTTTGGATTTCCTTGATGTTTATTAACATCAATAATTGTTAAGATTGATTAATTAAGATCAGAGTTGAGTTTTTTGTCATATGGTTATTTTTGTTTGATTTTCTTTCACTGCCGTGTTCTTGTTCTTGGTGTTTCTGTTTATGGGTTTTGCTAGGTGATTAAGATTGTTCTTTGTTCATGAATAATGTGGTTGTGGTGTGATTTAGGGATGTATCTAGTCTTGGTTACTATGATCGATTTAAGTTTTGCTAAGTAAGATATTGTTTTGCTTTTGGTTTAATGGTTGCTGCAAATCCATGAGGGGGAGAATTGATGTTTCAAATTGTAAAAGATGGCTAAATTGTCATTATTGTCACCATAATGTTCCATTTAAGTCAAGTTAATGCTTAAGGTTAATTATTAGTTGATTTTGTTTTAATAATAACTTTTGAACCTCTCTTTGATTTATAATTAAGTAATTGTAGACGTTTAATGTTTTACAAACTTAGGTTAATATAATTACTCAGGTAATTATTTTTATTTTCAATTATTAAGGAAATTGGTTAAATTACAATTTAGTCTCTGAACGTTTTTATAACTTAATTAAATGGGTTTTTGGTTGGTAACTTTATATGTTGTTTTAATTGTAACAAAAGTAATTAATTTGATTTCAAATATCAAATTGGCTAAAGTACAGTTTAGTCCCTAATTGGCTAAAGTACAGTTTAGCCCCTAATTGGCTAAAGTACAGTTTAGTCCCTAAATTTTTATAAACTTTAAATGGTTAGATTTTTGGGTTGTAACTTGGGTTACTTGAAATTGAAGTTATTGAGTTCCGCTTTTAAAATGGATATTATTTTATCGAATTATTTTATAAATATAAACTCGGGTTTATATTTGATAAACGTCTTGAGTCGGGTTAGACTTGGGTCACTCGACAAGTGTGGTTAGCTTGGTAGTTATTGGTAACTCGGCTAACCCACTATTTGGAAATTAATTATTATTTAAAGATTATTAAATAATATTTATAAATTGGATTTTAAGCGAGAACTCAATAGACTTGTAATAATTGTGCATTGTTACCTTTTGGGTATTTTTGTGTTGTTATGGATTATTTAATTCCGACGTGTTAATTGTGCTAGTCCTATGTGGTGTCTAGTACTCTTTAGAATTAGGGTCTGTTTTTAATAATTATTTTATTTGTCTAGACTCGTCTATTGTTCGTGCTCCAGAGGCGAACCAGGATTAGTTGCTTGCCGGTTATCATGTGGATTAGCAAGAAATGAGTTTGTACTTACTATTTACCGCTTTATTAAGTAAATTGTTATTTTAATATTAAATATATATAATGTACGTATATTTCGAACTGTTTTTATATTATGGCTTTTAGTTGGAACATGCTACCTAATGGGCATCATTAGGACTTTGTGCGCACCGGTAATGATCTGGGTAAGGTATTTATGGTAATGTGGTAACTCGGTGTGAGCATAGCTCTCGGGACCAAATAGAGTAACTCGGTGTAGCACAGCTCTCGGGACTCTGGATCTGGTATAAGTGTGATCAGTGGTAACTCGGTGTAGCTCAGCTCTCGGGACCAGGCCTATTGGATTATGTTATTTATTTAGAATTGTGGATTAGGGTTCCAACTATTATTCGTAATATCGTCATTAAATATTTTAAACGGTTTTAAAGGTTTTCCACTTAATAAATGTAGATAGTGGTATAAACTCATCTCAGTATATCTGACCTCGTTATTTTCCCAATTTTCCCAGGATTATGATCTGAGAGAGTCTGGTGATCTCCGCATTTACTTTTCCTTGGAGGTTCCATTTATTTTTGATAAACTGTAAAACTGTTTTATTCTTAGACCGCAATAGTAACTAGACGTCTTTATTTTATTCTAGTTGTTGTCAGATTAGTCTGACTGATTATTTATTGCTCTGGCATGTTAAACGATTATTTCAGATTATTTATGTTAAGCCGAGTTAATACTATTATTGGAAAGCATGTTATTTTAATTGTTGAATATTATAACTGCTAAATTTAGGCTGAAGTTTCGGTTTCCCCCGAGCATTGGTTTTCTGCAGGTTTACGTGTTTATATGTTAAATGAAAGGCTAGCTACGGGTTTTGGTACTACATTACCCATACCCTAACGCCGGTCGCGATTCATGAAAATGGGCCGTGACAAACGGAGTCAGAAATACTGAGATGAGTTCATAATGCTATTTACATTTATTAAGATTAATACCCTTAAAACAAAACCTTTTATACTAATATAGTTGATTATGGCATACAGTATTAAAATGAAATCCCAAAGTATAATCCCAAAGTAGATGGGAACATGTCCTCATCAATTACCAAAGTAGGCCAGACATTGGTCAGCCGATTACAAAGTACTTACCGGTGCACACAGTCTCAATACTCGCCTATCGAGTAGCTCGTTCCAATCCAAATCCATAATCGCTTAAAAAAGTTCATAAACATTTGATATACTAAAATAGCTTTGCGTTAATTAAAAAAGTGGTAAATAACACTATAATCTCACTGCTTGGTTATCCACGTGAATCTTGGCAAATAGCTAACCCTTCGTAGACTCCAAAGCACGAGCAGTCGACGGGTCTAAAACAATTGTATAAGTTAAAATCTGATCAACCCCGAACTCTAAGATTACTAGACACCATATTGGACTAGCATCCTAATACACAACCAAAGGTTAACCAAAGTAGCCAAAGTATTTCATTCAAAAAAAATAGCAAAGTTAGACAAGTTAAGTTTAGGTGAGTTCTTATTCTTAAAAACCAAAACCGAAGTTCTTAAATACTTAAATAGTCCTTTCCAAACAAAAGAGTTTCACAAAGTAGTGTGTTAGCCTTATCTGCAATTTAGCTCAGCACAACATGTCAGGCGACTAAGTCTAACCCGACCAAACCATAAACCAAAGTGAAAATTAAAGTTTTGAACCAATCCTTAAATAAAAACCAAAGTCATTTGAAATAAGAACTCATTCCCTAACTTAATAATGCCATAAACATAGAAAGCAACAAAGCCAATTAAGCTTGCCAACACTTGGCAAGTAGCACCCAAAGTACACTTAAATATATCACCGTATATGGAATCAATAAGATTCGAACATCGTTCATGTATCGACGTGAAACTAGAATACTCTAACCAAAACATTACACACCATCAAACATTTTATATGCCTTATATCATTTAACCAATCGTTAAACCACAACCTAAGATAAAGAAAACATCCTTTATGTGTTTTAAATAACTTAAAAAGAATAGTTCCCAGCCCTTAGTAACATGATCGAAATCACCCTAAGTAGGCATTTAGCAAAGCCAAAAACATCGATTATATCAATAACCAACAAACACCCAAGGTAACTTCTTAAATACTTAAACCACCCTTTGTAAATAATTTCTAGTAAAATTAACATTTCAGAATAGCGAATTAATCCTTTGAAAAATCTCATTTAACATAATATTTAACTCTAGCAAATAACCACAATCACCCAAAGTATTAGTTAGACATCTAACAACCTAAGATCAATTCTTTATAAAATTTCCAGATTTTAGTTTAGCCTTAAAACATAATTATCAAGCCAACAACATAATGAAATCGATAATTCAATCAATTATAACAATCGCTCCAATCCACCCAAGGTACAAGTTACATACACAAGCCAATTACAACATTAATTAACTAATTCCAGATTTAACTTCAAACCAAAACAGAAAACACAAGCCAAGGTATATAATCAAATCAAAACATAACAATCTCTACACATAAAATCAATGGATTAGAAGCACTAACCTCTTTGAACGGATCAAGAACGGTTCAATAAAGAAAACCCAGAAATTATATTACCAAAATCAGCCTACAATCAATCAAAACAATGGCTAAAGGATTAAGTACTACTAGAAAATGTTAAACTATGATTAAACCTTAAGAGATTGATGAAAAATACTCACCAATGATCAAAATAGGCTTAGGAATCAATAGGAGATAATATTCAGAAAGTAGGTGCCGTATTAGGGTTTTTAGAAAAGTTTAGAAAGTGTTTTAGGTCGAGTTAAGGGGTTTCAATAGAAAAGAGTCGAGCTGAAATGTCACACGTCGCGCCCGCTATGCAAATGGCGCGCCCGCGATCCAAGCCTGTCGCGCCCGCGAAAAGCTTCTTCCTCCAATGAAAAATTGAAATTTTGAAAACGAGCTCGGAACCTTTTCGAACTCCAAGGCCACACCTAAGACACTTCAAAACATATATAAAAAGGATTAGAACCTTCGAACCACGAATCTAAGTGGTCGAACCACTCAAACGAATCCCAAAGTATATGATAGGCTTAACGAAACTATTCAGAAAATTACGGGGTGTTACAAAGACGTTCATAAATAGGACTCATATCCGAATAAGGAATCATACTCCTAATCAGGGTCAAACCCTACTAAGTAGGATTCATTTTCCTATTCCAACTCTATAAGGTATACATTCAACTACTATATAAAGAGCTTGAGGTATGCCTAAACACGCATCGAAGAGTTAATCGGACAACCACCGTCCGGTTAGCTTCTACCCTATTTTGCAGGTTAAATCATCGGATCAGAAGGCAGACTCCATCAATAACCTTATCGACTAACTTAGTCATTTTAGTACCGAGCTTAAATCCAATTTTCAAATGACTTTAAATTATACGGAGTCCTTTTAAATAATCCAAAATAATATTAATCATAACCTTTTCCTTAAAATTTTGTTATTTAACCGTATAATTTATTTGTCACGCTTTAATCCGTATATAAAAATAATATTTCAAATATTTATAGATTCCCTTAAAATAATCCAAATCACAAAATATGGATTTTATCTAGAATATCCACTTAAAAGACCTGAATTCTTATTTAATGGAAATTTTCCCAAATTTCTCATTTAATCCCGATATGACTATCTCGAGATCCAAATATGAAATAAATATTAATTCATATTCATTTAAAGCAAAACACATAATCAAACTTTATTAAAATTCTAATTCTCGTCAAACTTTTATTTATCCATTCCAATATCGGAAATTTCCTTATTTTTAGCATTAATTGGATAAAATAGTATAAATAATCGAATATATATATTTACCAATAATGCAGGGTATTACATTCTCCCCCCCCCTATAAAAATTCGTTCTCGAATTTTCATACAAGACTTATTGTCTAATTATTTTAATATTGCCTTTTTCTTTGCTAGTGCTAATTATTTCCGCCACTTCCTTAGAGCATAAAATCATAGAATACCTTATTCTATGATTCTTTGAAACATGTATTTATCTTTATTTAATATTATCAAAGTATTACGTAGTTAGTTTTTCAGACTAACTAAAAATCGCTTTTCCTTAATTTTACAACTTTAGGTTTTTAGCCAACTTCAGGCAATAAAACCAACATATAAAATTTGTCCACGTTTTAATTTATCACTTGAAACCTATTCTATGTAACACTGTTTACAATTTTTGTTTTGGTCCTAGATCTAAAATAACACTTATGGGGGTCGCAAATTGATCCAGAAGTAGCCTTCCTAGATTAGCTTTAAAATTGTCTTTAACTTTTAATTTGAACAAAGGATCAATTCACCCACTCAACTTGGCAGGAAATATCAAATAAGTCATTCTCGCCGCTTTTGGTACAAATCAACCTAAAACTTGCGCTTTTAGCTCAAAAAGACCCTCCAGAGAGTGAGATTCTTAATTTTTTCAATTAACGTAATTAATTGTAATCAAATTTAATCTAACCTCTAATTATAACTTAATTAAAATCTAATTAATTAAATTTTCAATTTTAGTTCCCCCATCCCGACCTCTCATACTCTGGCCACGACCGCTTTTTCCTCTCGCATTCCGACCAATCACCACCTACACCAGCAAACACTCCGGCCGCCGTCAATTCATCCCAAAGACAAAAAAACCGATGTGTTCATCTTCTTTGAGGATCGAGTTCATCCTTAAAAAGGATGAATTGGTGGAGTTCATTCTCCTTTAGGATGAACCCAGATCGGGTTCATCCTAGTACCAGTTCAGTTCATCATCCTTGAGGATGAACCCAGATCTGGGTTCATCCTTAAAGAGCATGAACTGCTGGGGTTCATCCTCAAAGATCGGGTTCATCCTCAAAGACGATGAACTGTCGAGTTCATCCTCTTTGGGGATGAACTCGACAAGTTCATCCTCAAAGAGGATAAACAGCAATCTGTTCATCCTCAAAGAGGATGAACAATTGTTGTTCTTCCTAAAAGAGGATGAACAGTTGTTGTTCTTCCTAAAAGAGTGATCGGTCAACTCTGTAAATATACATAATCAATTTTATAAAGTAATACTCGGAGTATCCGAGGTCGAATCCACAAGGACAAACTCTTTAAACTGTTATTTGAATTAACTTTTATCTAAGTAACCGTTCTGTTAATTTGAGTTGGTTTGAAAACAACTATGTAATAGACGAAAATCAAAAGAATATTTTAGAATAAAATATCAAGATTTGGAATAATTAGGATTTCGGGTTTCACCATAGTTTGAGGGGAAATTCCATCACATCTAATATTACATCTCAAAATCTTTTTCATGACAATTGTTTCTAAAATATGTTTGGTCCCTCTCGATACACAAACTTGTGTTTAAATGAGTCTGGATATTTCTCAATTAGCATGTTAATCATTTAAACCCATTAAGTAAAACAATTAGCGCCATCACAATTCCTTAGACATATCTCTATTATTAAGTAAATTGTGTTTAATATCTAGACCCAAATTCATGCTTCACCGCTAAGTCCTTCACATGAATTCTAGGATAAAAATATTAAGTTGATCAATCTTAACATTCATGATCATCACAAGAGAATTAAAGAAAAACCTTGTTTAAAACATTAATTAGATGTAATACAAAATAATCAAGAATTTCCCCCAAACTAGGCTACATCCCTAATCCTAGTTTAGGGGTTTAGCAATCCATTGTTATATTGAAAATAACAATAGAATTGGTATACCTCAAGAACATGAAATACAAGAAGAGAAAAGAGAAAATGGTTGAGAAAATTTGTGAATACAAGAAGTGTGAAAATGTCTATCTTCAAAGTTGTCTTTCTTTTTCTCCAAATGAAGCCTATTTATAGTGTAGCTAGGAGTGTTCCCTAAGGTATGCATTTACTTCGTCTCATAAAGAGGTGGAGTAAGGATCAAGTTTGAGATCTTTTGTTTCCATATATAGCTTGAGTGATGCCCAAGTTTAGCCTTCCTTCCATAATGAGCTTGATTTTGAGATCTTTTCTTGTGTGTTGGCCAAGAAAAATCTCTCTTGAGTTTGGTGCAAGGATATACTTGATATGGAAGGCGTTTGAGTGGTCATCAAGGCTTTCAGAATCTTCCGTAATTGCCAAAATGTAACTTTTCCAGGTCTAGGCCGGTTTTGGGCTGGCCCGGAGGTCTTGGGCTGGCTAAGGGCCGGCCAATGGGCTGTATGTACTCATTCCACCGACTCTGGGAAATTTGATCCTTGGTTCGCATGAGTTCCATCTTGGAGGACGTTTCTGAGCCGGTTCGAGTCTGAATTTGGACTCGGTTTCCTCATGAAAGTTGTAGGTCTATCTCTTATCTTTCCATGAGATGTTTAATCACATCATTAGGATATTCCTAACTCCAGATATGATCCGAATACGGAGCTATGTCCTAATTTTCAGCTTTTCGATTCAAACTTTCATAGACTGATTTAGCGGCCACTTTGCTTCCATTTAGATTTGATTCTCTATTATTCTTCTTCTTGAACTTGATAGAATCAATCTGTACTGACTTTCACTTCATTTATGCTCTGTTAATTCAGTTAAACCAAAAATGCTAAGTATTTACATTTTAAATTAAAAACTACAAAAAGTAAAAGTGAGTATAAAGTTCTCTATTTTACACAATAAGAGACTAAAATATGCAGTACAAATGATATGAAATTGACGTAAAATAGAGACTTATCAAACTACCCCACACTTGAACAATTCCTTGTCCTCAAGCAAAATAAATTCAAAAAGTAAATTGCAATTATTATATACACTAATCATCAATTTTCAATCCATCCTTTCAAATAAAATAATTGACTTGCAAAACTTTTCAAGGCCAATTAGAATTTTTGCTAATTACAACACAAGTCAAAATTAAGTATCAATAATATACAAAAAATTTAGTTTAACCACAAACAACAAGTTGAATCATTACCCTCGCAAGATTTCTCTCTTGGCGCACAAGTGTTTCAGCTATAAAATTTCACTCAACTGAACTGTAAATAAGGTTTACCAAAAACTTGCTAAAACATCAAAAATCCACTATTTAGATAAATTAAAACACAAATCAATGATACTTTTATTGGGTTTTAATGGGGTTAAGGTAAGGGTATGATAGAAAAATGCTAGAGAAAGTTTTATTAAAGTTAAAATTGACTGCTCTCTTTTTTTTATTTCACCATTTATAGGCTTTGTACTATATTGAAATGTTCACTTTATTCCGATTTCTTTTTTTCAAAGCAACTGATTTTGCTTCTTATTTTTTTGTTTCTTTCCTCATTTTTTTATATATCTAATTTTTTTTCTCGATAATCTTTCTTTTCCGTTTTTTTTCTTTTCATTTTCGAAATTTTTATTTGATTGAGCAATTTATTTTCTTTTCAACAACAAAGTTTAATGGTGAAATAAACAGTCATTTTAACTTTAAAATGGTAGTCTAAGAAGGATACAAAAATGGAAATGGCTTAATTGGAGTGTATAACAACAAATGGTTTAGGCTCAAAATTGGTTTATCTAATGGTGATTTTTTTTAGAGCTGAAAGAAAGGAAAAATTTGGGGTTAATCCTAATTGACCATATCATTTTTATGCTATAATTTATCAGCAAGTCTCAAATTGTATGTTAGAGCAAGTTCTGAAAAACAGTCTTTACAATCAGATCACTCAACAAGAATTGAAGCACGAAAAATATGCTTTTAGGCTCGAAATTTCTCCACTTTGCTTAAGTGTGTGATTCAACAAGTTAAATGTGGCTTTACTAAAATTTTAGCACCATACATGATAATTAAGTAAAACAGTGTCTAATAAATTTTTGTTTTAATTGCTTTTTACTCAAAATTACAAGTCAATTATCTAATAAAAAAGTCAAATTTACGATTGAATCAAAGAGATACAAATTACAAATTTATTTTATTAAATAATTTTTTTTAAATGAATAATTTATTCAAAACAATATTTTTTTTGTTCGACTACTACCCACCCCACACTTTAAGCAACACATTGTCCTCAATGTAAAAAAAAGAGAAAAACTAAAAGAAAGGAGAATAAAAATCATCCCTTTTTAGACGACAACGAATTCCACCAAAGGAACTACTAGCCGATATCTTCTTTCACAACAATGTCAATTTTGAACAGTTGGTTTTGAGTCGAATTTCCATCATGTCGAAAGCTTAGTTATGTTAGGTTGCCTCCTAACAAGCGCTTTGTTTAACGTCGCGGCTCGATGCATATCACCATTCCTCGAAGGTCATGACACTTAAGTCCCTTAGTTGGTCAGTTTTGTAGTAATGTTTTTCCGTTTGACCATTGACTAGAAACGTGTTCTTCTTTTTCTTGTCAATCTCTAACAACTTTTCTTTCGCTGCAGAACTAGGATTAGCATACATAACCACTGAACGAATTACATTAGCTTTTGGAAATACACGTTTCCAAAAAATGAGAGGTGGTTTCAATGTTAGTGACACTTTTTTAGAAGGCTTAGGTTTTGGTTTTTCTCTATAATATTCTCCGAGCATAGTTTTGTGCTTGGTTTTTCCAACTCTAATACCTTCTAGATTAGGCGTACAATTATTGATCTCTTTCACCTCATTTGTTTCTTTTAAATTTAGAGCTAAATATGTTTCAAGTGGTTCTTTGATTGATCTTCTCATAGATGTATCATTCACAATTTTATCAAATGTGTCAACTCTATAACAAGAATTCAAAATTTCCGATTTCTTTAGGGGTGTGCTTATGTTAAATTCTTATATTTCTTCTCTCACCCTAAAAGTTAGCATAGTACTTTTAACATCAATTACTACTCCTCATATTGCCAAGAAAGATCTCCCTAAAATAATAGACAAATCCACTTCATCATCCATATCAAGCATTTAAAATCAGCTGGTAAAAATATTTTACCAACTTTTACGAGCAAATCTTCTACTATGCCAAGCGGTCGATTAATGGATCTGTCCGCAAGTTGTAATGAAACCGTAGTTTGTTTCATCTCGGTTATGCCTAGCTTCCTCACAAGCAACAGCGGCATCAGGTTGATGCTTGCACCTAAATCACATAAGCAATTAGCAACATCAACATTACCAATAGTACATGGGATAGAGAAACTCCCTGGGTCCTTCAACTTTGGCGGTAATTTCTTTTGCAGCCTTGCACTGCACTCCTCATTCAAGGCTACTGCTGCATACTCCTACAATTTGTTTTTGTTGGAAATGATATCTTTCAAGAATTTTGCATATGATGGTATTTGTGCCAAGGCCTCGGTAAAAGGAACGTTGATTTGAATTTTCTTGAAAATGTTGTGAAGCTTTTGAAAATTCAACTCGTTATTCCTCTTCATCTGCCGCTGAGGGTATGGAATTGGAGGCACATATTGTCGTAAAGGTTTCTCTATAATGCTCTCTTTTACCACCTTGTTTTTCGTTCTCTCGTTCACAACAACCGATCCTTCCGCCTTCTTTTCTTTTGATGCGTCATCAACTTCATTCTCGCATATTAAAGAGATTGCCATAGCTCTCTCCTTTGTATTTGTATCAGTGTGGCTAGGGAATTTTCCCTTTTCTCTTTCAGCAACCTTATTTGCTAGTTTCCCCAGTTGAAGCTCCACATCATGAATGGAATATTGAAATGATTGTTCAATCTGGCTAATCCTTTGCTCCATTTTCTTGTTATTTCCATTCTGATTTGCCATGAATTGAACCATCATCTCTTCGAGAGAAGGTTTCTTCTCTTGTAGTGGAGGTGGAGGTGTTGGTCTGTTTTGGTGAAATTCAGATGGACCTTGCAGCTTAACGTTGTTCGAATCTCTCCATAAAAAATTCGGATGATTTTGCCACCCTTGATTGTAAGTGTTTAAGTACGAGTCGTTCCTTGGCATTCTGTTTTGATTTTAGCCAACAAAATTTATTTCTTCTAGATGGACTCTATTAGCATACTTACAAGAAGTTTCACCATGCCCTTGAATGGCACAGACCGCGCAAGTCTCTGTTGATTTCTGATTTTGGCTAAATAACATCTTCACCTGCTTAGTCAGCTCAGCAACTTCTGATACCATATCATGATGTAAAGATACCTCATGGACGGCTGCCCTTCATCCTCTAATGGCCCTTTGTTGAGAATTTAGTGAGACATTATCATAAATTTGATTTATTTCGGCTGCCGCCTTTTCTCCATAACTTCCTCCGGATGCCATTTCAACCAAAGTTTGCCCACTCATGGTCAAACCCTCAAAGAACACTTGAGTTAATAGTAACTCATCAAAACAATGATGTGGGCATTGAGCTAGGAGCATTTTGAAACGTTCCCATGCCTCATGAAATGGCTCGCCATCAAATTGCGTGAAGTTATATATTTTGCCACAAAGATCTAAAGTCTTTTGTGGAGAATAATAATTTGTAATAAAAGCATCATATACCTCTCCCCAAGTATTGAATATTCCTTTGGGAAAGTTCAAAAGCCATGTTCTTGCACTCATCTTCATATAGTAAGGAAAACACCTATTCCTCAATTTATCTTCTGTCAATCTGTTCAGTGGAAAATTTTCTACCACACTGTAGAACTCCTTGATGAATGATAATGGATCATCCACTACTGTTCCATTGAATTGTGGTAGCATATTGAGATGAATGGTTTTAAGCTCATAGTTCCTAGCTTCGTCTGTGATCCTGATGCATGAAGGATTGTTTACCACCACTGGCCTTTGAATGTCTCTTAATCGATGCGTGGCAGGCGCATTGACAGCGTTAACGACTTGGTCTGCCATTGCTTGTCTCTTTTCTTTTCAATTTCTTCTAGAAGTGCGCTCGATTTCTAAGTTCACTGGTAATAAATTTGTGCCGCCGGTGTTCTTGGAACGCCTCAGTTGCATATACTGCCTGAAATTCACACTTGAAAGAATTTTGATAATAACTAAACTTAAAGAAATAACAATTTATAATCGTCGTCCCCGGCAACGGCGCCAAAAACTTGATAGGTCAATTCTGCAAGTATACAGAATCAATTGTAGCAAGTAATACTCGGAGTATCCGAGGTCGAATCCACAAGGACAAACTCTTTAAACTGTTATTTGAATTAACTTTTGTTTAAGTAACCGTTCTGTTAATTTGAGTTGGATTTGAAAACAACTATGTAATAGATGAAAATTAAAAGAATATTTTAGAATAAAATATCAAGATTTGGAATAACTAGGATTTCGGGTTTCACCATAGTTTGAGGGGAAATTCCATCACATCTAATATTACATCTCAAAAGCTTTTTCATGACAATTGTTTCTAAAATATGTTTGTTCCCTCTCAAGACACAAACTTGTGTTTAAATGAGTCTGGATATTTCTCAATTACCATGTTAATCATTTAAACCCATTAAGTAAAACAATTAGCGTCATCACAATTCCTTAGACATGTCTCTATTCTTAAGTAAATTGTGTTTAATATTTAGATTCAAATTCATGCTTCACCTCTGAGTCCTTCACATGAATTCTAGGATAAAAATATTAAGTTGATCAATCTTCACATTCATGATCATCACAATAGAATTAAAGAAAAACCTTGTTTAAAACATTAATTTTATGTAATACAAAATAATCAAGAATTTTCCCCAAACTAGGCTACATCCCTAATCCTAGTTTAGCGGTTTAGCAATCCATTGTTATATTGAAAATAACAATAAAATTGTTATACCTCAAGAACATGAAATACAAGAAGAGAAAAGAGAAAATGGTTAAAAGAATTTGTGAATACAAAAAGTGTGAAAATGTCTATCTCCAAAGTTGTCCTTCTTCTTCTTCAAATAAAGCCTATTTATAGTGTCGTTAATTAGGAGTGTTTCCCAAGGTATGCATTTACTTCGTCTCATAAAGAGGTGGAGTAAGGATCAAGTTTGAGATCTTTTGTTTCCATATATAGCTTGAGTGATGCCCAAGTTTAGCCTTCCTTCCATAATGAGCTTGATTTTGAGATCTTTTCTTGTGTGTTGGCCAAGAAAAATCTCTCTTGAGTGTGGTGCAAGGATATACTTGATATGGAAGGCGCTTGAGTGGTCATCAAGGCTTTCGGAATCTTCCAGAATGGCCAAAACAAAACTTTTCCAGGTCTACGCCGGTTTTGGGCCGGCCCGGAGGTCGTGGGCCGGTTAAGGGCCGGCCAAGGGGCTGTATGTACTCATTCCACCAACTCTGGGAAATTTGATCCTTGGTTTGCATGAGTTCCGTCTTGGGGGACGTTTCTGAGCCGGTTCGAGTCCGAATTTGGACTCGGTTTCCTCATGAAAGTTGTAGGTCTATCTCTTATCTTTCCATGAGATGTTTAATCACATCATTAGGATATTCCTAAGTCCAAATAAGATCCGAATACGGAGCTATGTCCGAATTTTCAGCTTTTCGATTCAAACTTTCAGAGACTGATTTAGCGGCCACTTTGCTTCCATTTAGACTTTACTCTCCATTATTATTCTTCTTGAACTTGATAGAATCAATCCGGCTTGACTTTAACTTCATTTATGCTCTGTTAATTCAGTTAAACCAAAAATGCTAAGTATTTACATTTTAAATTAAAAACTACAAAAAGTAAAATTGAGTATAAAGTTCTCTATTTTACACAATAAGAGACTAAAATATGCAGTACAAATGATATGAAATTGACGTAAAATAGAGACTTATCAAAGAGGATGAACAGTTGTTGTTCATCCTCTTTGAGGAAGAAGAAAAAACTATAAAAAAGTCCCTAAATTTATCTTTTTATTTATTTAATATTTGATTTTTTAAAATCATAAGGTTTATAATGAAAAATTTAAAATGTTAGGTGTTAATTTAAAAATATATTAAATATAAGGTTTGATTTAGACTTTTTTCCATGTTGTTAGTGGAGAGTGAAACACACTCTAGGGGCTGAGATTGGGCAAATGTTATCGGGGGCTTTTTTGATACGAAAACGCAAGTTTTGGGTTTGTTTGTACCAAAACCAGCGAGAATGACTCATTTGATATTTCATGCCAAGTTGAGGGGGTGAATTGATCCTTTGTTCCTTTTAATTTATAGGCTTACTTAGGTGTGTATGTTTTCCTACTTGCCTAAGGCAGATCTTGGTTTGCAGGATTGATCCGTGCTTATCATTATCCTTTTCGAAATACCCTCTCCGCATGTCAATAAGAACTTTTGCCAAAACAATTCGCGAACACGCTCGAAATTGTCTCCAAAATAGCTATCTCAATCACCTACCCAGTATCCATACTCATACTTTAAATCCAATAATTTTTTACCAACCTGAATCGAATTTAATACGAAATTATATTTTAAATGGCAAGCTAACATTTTAACTTTGGTTGCACTTGGGGTACTCGTAGTTGTCAATTTTTTTGCTATTATAACTTCTATGAAAATCGATTTAATGGTAACTTAAAACATTAAATGATTTACTTATGATCGTCAAATTGTTTATCACAATCTTTAAGTGCACTATCTATAACTCCATTTACATTTTCCGTTTTGATTTGAATTAAATTTAACATACTTAAGGTGTCGGAAAATGCCTATATATTACTCTCCTTTAGCACTTAAACTTTTCTTGAATCTTTTCCCCGTCTACTATAAACTTTTTTTTTTTTGATGAATGAAATGTATATTAAAGCCACCAAAAGAGGCAAAAAACCCAACTTAAAGCTTTCGCACAAGAAGTGGCACACTCAAGGCGGCACACTAGAGGCTACGACTTCAAGAAAAGGCAAAACATCACGTACCTGAGAATAAAATACAAGCGGGATTCCTAAATAAATCTAAACCCGTATAAGCAAAATCCTTATTACAGATTTTAAAAAGAAAAACCGCATGAGAAAAACTCTTGAAAATAACTGACTCAGCATCCTTCTCCACATTCTGAAATACTCTACCATTCCTGCACTTACATATTTCCCAAATCATGATAAACCAAAGAAGTCTCCACAATTTCGAATACGGACCCGACGGAATAATATGGAACCATTGAATCATAAAATCCCTGAAAGAAGAAGGACAACACCACGAAATCTCTAACCTTTGAATGACGACCATCCAAATTTGTCTAACAAAGACGCAGTGAATAAAAATATGATCCTGTGTTTCTAACTCCCCACACAATGAACACAAAGAGTTATCTATAGAGATAATCGCTCGATATGCAAGAAACGACAACGAAGGTACTCTATTATGAATAGCAATCCATGTAAAAAACTTAACTCGAGGAGGAGCTAGAAAATTCCACACATCAAGAAAAATAGAATTCCTTCTCGCAAGCACAGCAACACGGTCCTCACCAAACAAAGCCGAAGACCTATGTAATGTATGTAAAACTTGCCTATGAATAATACCCTGCCCAGCTCTAACATCACCTGCTACCCAATCTCTTGCACCTTCACTTAAAACAGGGACCACATCCAACTCAGCCGGTAGAAGCCCATCCAACTCAAGATTTATATCATCCACTACCGCATGTAACCCAACCAAAACATTAGGTAAAGCAGAAAAATTATTCCTATGAACAGTGCCATGCACGCCATAGGACCCACCTGATAGAAATTCACCCTCATTTCTCCCCACTGTGACCGAAGCATTGACAGCCTCCTCAACCCGCGTATTTTCTTCACCCTCATTCTCCAAATTATCTGCTGCACATTGAACCATAGACTCCGCCTGTAATAACTTACAAAAAGAAGCGGATAAATAAACCCCGGATTTATCTTTCCAAACAACAACATCCGGTCTATTCAGATGAGGATTTATGCTTCTAAACGCTGCCTGCAAATTCGATAGCAATAACAATTCATCACCTCTCAATCTCCTACGCCATTTCCATCCTTCCGACCAAACCATATCAATTGAAACTCGTTTTTGATTGGAGAGATGAAAAAGTCTAGGAAATAAATTCATAGCCATACCCACTCCCATCCAATTATCAGACCACAGAGAGATGGAATTGCCCATGTCTATCTTAAAATTCAGATTTGCCACAAAAGTATTCCAGATCTTTTTATCATGACAGCACGATCTTTTAATACCCTTCCAAATAAACGACATCTTCCCCACCTCACCATTTAACAAAAAATCCCAATCAACCACTTTTGAACAATTAGAAACAACTTTAAACCACAAGGAATTATACGAAGTTGTTCTAAGCTTCCAAATCCACTTAAGTAGCAAACCTTGGTTTCTAACCTGCAAATTAGAAATACCCAGCCCACCATTTCTGAAATCCTGACAAATCACCCTCCAAAAAACTTTACTAAGGACACGGGAACTGACATCTCCTTTCCAAAGAAAACGCTTCATGTATGACTCAAGCAGGGACTGAACTGATCTCGGCATACTGAAAATAGACATGAAATAGACCGGAACGCTAAACAGGACAGATTTAATAAGAATTAACCTTCCTGCAGGAGAAAGAAGCGATCCTTTCCATAAAGCCAATTTGGATTTGAAGCGCTCTACCACAAAATCCTAAGAACCAACTGAGAGCCTTCTATTAGACAAAGGAAGACCCAAGTATTTAATCGGAAAAGATTCAACTCGACAGCCTACAACCTCCGCTGCTGACAAAATATCAATCTCACTGACATTAATTCCCATAATGGAGCTTTTATGGAAGTTAATCTTAAGCCCGGAGATGAGTTCAAAGCATCTCAGAATACGAGTCAAATTTTGGAGCTGCACTACATCATATGGAAGATATAGAACTGTGTCATCCGCAAACTGAAGCAACGAGACAGGATCATGATTCTCAGAGAATGAGAACCCACGAGTAAAACCCAACTCCATAGAACGGTCCAGAAGACTCTTAAGACCTTCAACAGCAATAACAAAAAGGTAAGGAGAAATCGGATCACCTTGACGAACTCCTCTTTGAAGGTTGATAGGATCTACTGGACTACCATTAACAAGAATAGCCGTTGTAGCAGTAGAAAAACAACAAGACATCCAGTCCAGCCATTTTTTAGGAAACTTCATACATCCCATAACCGCAAACAAATAATCCCATTCGATACTGTCGAAAGCCTTTTGAAAGTCAAGTTTCAGAACAATGAGTTTCTCTTTTTTCTTTGACGCTAAGTGGACAAACTCATTAGCTATCATAGAGCATTCCTGTATACTTCTACCTTTCAAGAAAGCATGCTGATTCTCTGAGATTAAATTGGTAAGAAGCGGTGATACTCTTCTCGAAAGCGTTTTCGACAGTAATTTAAAGAATCCATTCACCAGACTGATCGGCCGATAATCAGTAATATGAGAAGAACCCGCAATCTTTGGTACCAAAACCATGAAAGAAGAATTAATACCCTTGGGAAGGATATTGAAATTGAAGAAATCAGCAAAAAACTTCAGAAATGCGTCTTTCATAAATGGCCACGCTCTCTTATAGAAGTAGAAATTAAAGCCGTCAGGACCCGGAGCTTTCTTCTCCCCCATAGAACAAACGGCATCCCAAATTTCTTTCTCCAAGAAAGGCCGAATCAGCAACTCAGCATCCCCATCTGACAACCGGCTGAAACTCAACCCTGAAATATCAAACCGGCAACTATCTGCTCTGCTGTATAACTTTCTATAGAACTCCCTGATCTGAAATCTGATGTCTTTAGTTTCAGAGAAGGTCGAATCATCCACTTGAATCGATGAAATTTGATTATTTCTATAGTGGATGGAAGCCAGACTATGGACAAATTTTGTGTTCTTATCACCTGCAACACTCCATTTAACTCTAGATTTCTGAACCCAAAGAGACTCTAATCTCTTCTCTGCTGTCCACAGTTCTTCTCTGAGCTTAGACAACTCCTGAACCTCAGCTTCAGTTGACAATCCGGAATCTCCTGCTATCTCCTTGGATAAAATATCATCTGTAAGCAATTTGATTTTTTTGGCTTGGTCACCAAATACATCATAATTCCATCCCTTAATGCAACTCCTAAATTCCTTTAATCTATGCACAATATTAGAAGAACGCGAACAAATCACACCCCATTTATCTTTTGCAAATTCCTCAAACTCCTCATGATTCCACCATGCATCAATGGATCTGAACGGTTTAGGACCCCAGTCTATCTTTTCTGCTGAACGGAAGCAGATCGGCACATGGTCAGATTGACCTCTAGGCATTGCCAATAAAGACATACGAGGCCAAAGAGAACTAGCAGAAGCAGAGATCAAGCATCTATCTATCCAGGATCTAGAATGAGAGTTTTGCCAAGTGAAACTCCTCCCTTGTAACGGAAGGTCAAGCAGCTCCGCGTTGTTGACAAAGTCACGCAAAGCAATCATTGACGGCGTAAAATCCGAACCATGCATTCTGTCATTTGGCGAAAGTGTTTCATTGAAATCCCCACTTATGAAGATGGTCCCTGAAAAACACAAATACACACCAAGCTCCCTCCAAAAAACCATTCTTTCCGAGACCAAGTTACTGGCATAAATCAAAATATGCCTACAAGGGATAGATTCAAACATAAAATCCAGAACAATACATCTATTACCTTTGGATATTGAAACATTCCGCAGCAGAATAGAATTCCAAATAAGTAAAATACCACCCGAAGCACCAACAGAAGGAATAAAATCAAACTTGTAATCTAAGTTCGGCCAAAGCTTCCTAACAAGAAAGTCATCAATAATCTCTTTTTTCGACTCCAATAACCCAATGAACGAGAGATTATTATGAGCTACCATGTTTTTAATAAAATTCTGCTTTCTACTAAAAGAAATCCCACCTCGACAATTCAAACAAACAAAGGATAATGGGAAAGACATAGTAACTGAAAAAAACCTTGAAAAGGAAAAAAGGTTACTGTCTATCGGCTGTCAGAGCCAGATTATGTGCCAATTTAGACACCGTTGCTGATTTAGATTTCCTATCGAAAATCCCCAAATCATGTCCCATATTCCATGTCAACGTAGCTTCGTCTTCCGGAGTGGCCAAAGGATCCGGAACCATGGCCATTTTATTCAAACGACACATGTTAGCAATGTCTGTGTCTGAGAGTTCCCTTTCTACTTCCATTTGAGATTCTGAGCCATTCACAACAGCACCCAAAATATTAATTAACTTTAAAGGTCTGCATGCCGATTTGGTTTTAGTTGCCAAAGTTGTTAAATTCCCCTCATTCTGCTCATTGTGAAACTTACTCACACTGTTAAGAAAACACTCCTCACTACCCTCTACAATATTTTGGATTTGTTCTCCATTAACACACCTGTCTATAATATTCACGTCCCCCAAGTATGGCTGCTTCAGAGAATTAGCTGCTGTTTGCTCGTCAATTAGCTGCTCCAACTGCTCCTCTATGTTTCCTGCATTTTCACATATATTCCCTGCATTTTCACAGAAAATTTCTTCTCTTTGAATGATCTTGGTGAACTCCTCTTCATGAATTGCCATGCTGCTATCTTTAGGAACATAAGAATATGTCCTCATAGGTCCTCCCAACAATTGTTCATCATAATAACCGCTACTACCATTTTCCACAATTGTATCTGCTACAACAGTCTCGAAGGATTGTAGTAAGTTAACCCCCTTTAGAGAAGATTCAGTAGAGTAGATTTCCTTTCTAGAATTTTTACCACCATCAGAGTCCCATGAGCTTGAAGAGATTTCAGATTCTTCAAAACAAACCGGTTGACACGATTCAGTTGCGTGAACTGCCAACTTCTCCTCACCAATTTTCAAAACAATTGACTGATTAATAAAACTGCATGTAGTTGAGATTAGGACCAGTCCTGAGTCTAACCTTTCCCTCTTTTCTACCAGTTGATGAACTGCAATCGTCTCACCCAAGGCATCTCCTATCTGTTTGAACGTTTTCGAACACCAATGCACACAAGGAATTCCGGTCACTGAGACCCAAACCAGGCGTAAGAAACAATGCTGATAGTCTTCCGCCCAGATAAAAGATTGGAAAAAATCCATGAGTATTTGACCAATGTTGACAATAAACTCCTCCGCATTAAAAATTGAATCAAAAGTGAGCAATATGAGATTGCCTCCCATTAGCGAAACATTCTGAACCTTAATCTGCTTCTCAAGAAGAAAATTCTTTGTGTGAAGAATTTTTTGAATGTTATTGACCCTACCAACAATTGATCTTACCATCCAACCTGCATTGCCTGTCTCCACTGTAACCTCTTGAACAGTCACCTCTGCCAATTGAAAATTCCCCAAACTTGTCATCTCTCTGTGCTCATCAATCTGCTGTGAACCTGCAGACATGACATCTTTGTATGATCTACCATCTCTGAAAGAGGGAGAGCTGATAGACCTAGGTTGCACTTTCTTTATCTCAGCCTTTATGCTAGGGTTCTGTTTAGCTTCCGGAAACCTGGAAACATATGCCCTAAGTTTGAATTTACCAATTGCGATCATATTCAATTGACTGAGAATCCACGACATGGGTTTCTCTGATTCAGGCCTAAGAAACCCGAAGCTACAATTTCTCTTGGAAAGTTTAGTTGCTAAGGAGACTCTACCGACGACGCCGTATCTCGCAAAAACTTTCTCTAGATCTCTAAATCTCCATGTTTTAGGAAAGTTATCAAAGTAAATCAACCTTCTCTTCTCCTCCTGGTGGATAATTGAGTCCTGTGAAATCCCTGTGTTAACATCATTAACAACGTTGTTGGCCTGGTTTTGTAATTTTCGAGCTGGAATTGTAACCTCCAATGGAATAGGATTGCTGCGTGATGCCTGTATATCTGAGTAGTTGTTCTTGGTGATCGGTGGCTGCCGGGAGCTGATGCTGATCGGCAGTCCATGAACGCGACGTTCAGGACTAGGGTTCCATCTCTCCGAATATCTCGGAGCCATTCCGAGATGATAAATTAAATTCAAATTTTTATGAATTATTATAATTTTACCTTTATGATTTACTTACTTTGCTTCAATCGTTTCCGTCTCTCATTCCATTCTTGGCAATGTCCTCCATAGGATTAGATAGGTCTAAAGTATAATTTCCTAGTTTCAGCTAAATCATACGATACTTATTTATGCTTAATTATTTGCCCGCGTGATTATACTCAAGTATGTCCACTTATTAATATTTTTACTTTTATTATATTTAATAATTTATGATTTACTTAACTCAAATTCTTAAATATATCCTCATGTTCAATTCAAATATCGCACTATATAAGCCATCTTATTTTATATCTTATTTGATCGTTTATTTCTTGGTGGCTTAACTGACCACACTATTATTGTAATACCCCGTTCTTTTAAAGTACTAAGTAAGGTGCCACGAGGCATAAGTGCAAAAAATTAAATCAAGGACATCGGAATTAAGTTTAAATAATAAGGATTAGACCAGAGCGGGTCTATTAAAATTATCGTAAAATAATAATTTAAATATAAGTTATTATTCAATAAATTGAATTTTAGCGGGACTAAGAAGAAATCAATAAATTAAAATAAAATAAATGGTAAGTCCCGAATTAATATATTTTACAATAAAGTTCGTAAAATAAATTTAAGGAGCTAAGATTTAATTTTAAAAAATTGGACGAAAGGATTTTAATTAAGCAGAATTTGATTATCGGAAAAGGAAATTGACATAAATGAATTATTTGGACTCAGATAAATAAATAATGCGACGGAGTCCATTATTTATCGATAAAGAATAATCGTCAAGGTTCCATTTAATTATGAAATCGATTTGATATTAAATTGGAGTGATTGAAGCCTAAGGATTTAGTTATAAAAGGTGCCTAGTTTGAGCACTTAAATAGACTTTTTTTTCCACAAATTCATTAAGAAAATGACACATAATCCCCTCCATCTTTTCAATTTCTATATCAATCGAAAATCAAAAAATGATAACTTAAAACCCAACCCTTCTGCACGAAACTTCATCACCGCCATCACCATCTCTTCCTCTCCTTGTGCGTGGTGGATGATGGCGACCATAACTTAATTATCCGACAACCGGTTTTGATGATTCAAGCTCGGTTGGAGAGTTAACACATGCACGAACAAGAGGTAACCTCTTTATTTTTGGATTCGGTTGTGTTTTGGATGGTGTTTGTGAGGTTAGAATCTGGAAAATTTCTACTCGTTTTTAGGCTTGCTACGGATTCCGGAGCAACCACTCCCGTTTTCTAGCGTCGGTCTCGGCTCGAGAAATCGGGTCGTGACAATTATTTTATGATTTTATATTTATTTACATTATATTTAAGAAAATATTATCTCTAAAAATACCTCTGTTGAATTTATGTATACAACCTTTACAGTTTAAACGTAATGTTACATTTGTTTTTACCTTTCTTATCAAAGTTCCCCTTATTCCAAGTCATTTTGTTATTTTCTTACTTCTAGAAACTCTTTTCTATTTGATCTTAAACACTTATTCATCTATGTTCGCTATTTGCTGCTATTATCGTTATAGAGTCTTTTGTCCAAATTAGCTTACACATTTAAAACAACTCAAATATTTTTCTTTGCTGGCTTTTCAACTTTTCCTTTTCAAAACTATTATAAAAATCATTTTACCGATACCAAAAATCTTTAGTAAAATTGCGCTACAGAGTTATGACACCTCTCATCACTAAAGAGTTGCAATTTCAAATTACTTTTATTTGAAATATGCATATATATGATGCATGATCTATCGTTGAAAATATTATTTTATATAGAAAAAATTTATATATGTACTAATATTAACTTAACTTTGTGGTGATTTGGATGACATGTCTTATGTAGGGTCCGCGCATAATTGTACCGTTAAAGTTGTAAAATATTTACATAATAACGAACTTGTAAGTCCTTTAGACTAAAACTCTGTGACGGTCCTATGTTTGTTTACTTAAGCCAATCTATGTGGTTTATATTCAATTCTCTTATCTAAAGCATTACATTATTTAATTAAGTGAATTATGGCTTGTTAGACTTTATTCTTGGCCACCTTTCACTTTATGGCATAGGGTTACAAGTTCATTTTATCATTCTGGTTTTTAAACCTTAATACCTTCCTATTAAGCTGTATTCCTACGATTTATTTTACTATCAATTATTCATATGCCACTTTTCTGATCACATTCAATACAATAAATTATGTTTCCCTTCTTATGTTCTTGAATTATTCCTTTCTAAGTTTGATTCCAATAATTAATCTTCCTTCCTTAAATCAATACACCTAAATGCCTTACTTAATTAAAATCTTTTTATTTTCGCTTTTTGCTCACACACTATCTTACTCGTTCTATTTATCAATATTGTAACATAAGCACAAGTTATACACATATTTAAATTAATACTTGGCAAAGCCTGACCGGGTGTCCTAGGGTCTCGAGCCACCCCATTTGACCTACGTCCTCTTGCTCGCCCCGGGCCACTACCTCCCCTAGCTACGGACCCAGAAGCTTCATCCCAACGGATCGGGAACACTGACCTCTCGCAGGGAAAATAAAAGGGACGAATGGGGACGTCATTCAATTCACGGTCACTAGCTATCTTCCAGGCCCTACTAGCTATCGATCCAATATGCTCAAATGCATAATCAAGTAGCTCGACAAAGTCCGGTCCCAAACCCCTAATGTATCGTCCGTTCACCTCCCCATTGTTCCTATTAATTTCAGGGACCGCTCGCACCATGCGAAGAAACTCGGTCGTATAGGACTCTACGGTAAGCACACCCCTAGAGAAGATATCAAACATTGGTTTAATGCTATTCAGGCTCGACTCTGCTTGAGTCTCTCTTCTAGCTACCTATTCCTTGAAATCACGATACCTATGGGTCTCAATCCAAAACCGCTCTCTCCTAAATATCTCAATATCTGAGTCTTCAGAAGGATCTTCTGATGGATCCTCTTCCCTTTCACTTTCTTCACTATACTCTTCTTCTTCTTCTTCTTCGGGTAACTCCTCAGGTGTTACCGACCTATCTTGAGCTTCAACCATTTCATTATCAGCATCCATAACCCCATTTTGATGAATCTCTGATGATCCATCACTACTAGTTAAAAATCCATTCTGGTTGACTTCAGGTACCCTAATATTGCCTAACCTAACTTGTTGAGCGGGAGGCGCTTCCTCCTCATATGATACTTCATAGACCCGAACTCTCCTTAACCCAGGCATGCTACAACATAAACAATTTCAAGGTAAGTTACTATATAAATACTCAATCGTCACCCACACGCAATAAACATATTTTAATACGCTACCCCTAACAGTTAGCCTAAAAAAATAACTCATATTTAAAGCACCCTAAGAATTGACAAAAACAGCGATTACGATTCAAGACATGATACAAACCCTATGTGATGCAGTAGTTTCCTAGGTAGACTCTCCTAAAGCAGTGGTATCTTAGACCAACTACTCTGATACCACCTTTGTCGCGACCCGATTTCTCTAGTCGACACCTGCACTAGAGAATGGGAGTGGTAGCTCCAAAACCCGTAGCAAGCCTAAATTTACTAAAAACTTTTTCGCGTTTAAAAAAAATCATTTTAAAACTTAAATAGTTCATTTTCAAAAAATCGGCAACATAACGACTGAAAACTTAATTAACCACAACTGTAAGATATCACAAACCACCCTGCGCAATACAATTTACATAGCCATATATATTACCAAGTATTATCCAGACATTTACAAAATATACAACTAAATAGTTAAAACATAACTACATCCGATGTTTGTTTGTTAATGAGAAAACGAGGACTAACAAAATGATATAAACAGCAACGGTTACTAGCCCAAACCATACGTAGACCGCTAATAGGACCTCGACAAAAATATAAGCCTGAACTACTGCAGCGCTAGACATTCAGAAGTTGTACATGCAAAAAGAGACGAGCCTTTTGAGTCAACGAGTGGAAGCTCGATCCAAACTCTATCAACTACACATCTGAAAAATTTAAATATCAACGGGTCAGACATAGCTGAGTGAGTTCACAATTTACTAACGATATTATAATTTAACATAAGGTCGCATTAACAATAAAACATACTTTTCAATATATTCAAACAATAACTTATAATTAAATACACTTTAATGATAAGCTTTTCAATAAACATAATCAAATATAAAATATTATTTATCAATTTCTAATATTGGATCCGTTTGAAACCCTAAACCCAATTACTAAGACTTACTTAATACCTCGATAATAACTTTTTTCGATCATATCGTCCATGTGGCTCGGTCGCGAGATAATTCCACAGTTAACTGTAACATCTCTTAATCCCAAGTTGTGGATCCCGAGATAGTTCGACCGAGTTAACCCACTAGACACGGGTCCCAAAATAGTTCCATTGAGTTAAACCTTGTGCCTATCACGTTTTATCCTCATTTTCCTTATTCAATCAAAATTCATAATTTATCATCGTAAATAATTGACCATAGACACCTAGACTTGTATCTATACTGGTGATCACACAGCCTATTGACGCCCAATAGGTAGCTCGTTTTCCCCAGATCGCAAGTTGGATTTAAATATAATTTCATACGCTAAACACATTGGACTTAGAAATTCCATACAGTTAACAAAGCTTTTAAAATAATAAGTATTTTGTAAAATTTCATAAGTTTTCTATGCCACACACATATATCTTAGGATCTTTATGATAGTAGCATCTACTAAAATGATTCGTGCTATTAAAAACGATATTCGTCATGTTAATAATGTTTCCACAATAGGCAATAGTTACTTTTACATCACGATACTCTTAATAAAATCAAAGAATATTACAATTCGATGATACAACGAAAAGGTAAATTTCTATAATTTAACTTTATTCTTATGCGACCTTTAATAAAATATAACATATCTTAATCGTTTATAACATAAGATAAATTATTAATAGAAGATATAAATTTATCATTAAAATACTTTAATGGAGCTCTAGTAATGCTAATATTAGTTTTACAAATAAATACATAAATATTTACACTAAAATATTCAATCAAATACATATATCTATCTATATATACATAAATATAATACTCGAAAGTAAATCGCGAATTCACCTCGATCGCTTATTCAAAATTTCAAAAGCAAAAATAGAATAGCACGTTGCTTAATCTTCCAAATCATCTACTTCTCCGGCCCAGTAACGCGTAGGATCTTTAATACAAATAAATACTAAATTAATATTTTAATTCATAAACTATTTCACTTTCAAAATTTCGCATTTATATTCAAGCGTTCAAGCTTGAATTGATTCTAAGTCCTTTTGTTTTACTCTTACCTTCTTAACAACTTATTTAATCGATTCGACTAACCACATAACAAATTCCTCAATTAAACCATTTTTTACTTCTAAATTTTAACACTTAAACTAAATCTCAAACTTACTTTAAGCTACACCTTTAAATGTATTAAACCAATTTTTAAATAGTCCATTCAACCCATAAACAATCTTAATCCAACTATAACACACTTTAAATCTTAGGTTCGCAACTTAAGCTTGACTTTAATTATACCTTAACCCACTTTAACTTTTAACTCAAAAACCACCTATTAAATCTTTTTAAATCCATTTTCAGCTTTAATTTCACACTTAAATTGATTTGTTTAAAATTCCGAAAACACTTAAGGCCGACGAAATTTTCCGGCGACACGGGATCTGGAGCGACCTGCTGGTCTGCCCCTTAAAGCAGACCAGCAGGTCTGCTCCTTCAAGAGCAGACGCATCTGCTCTTTAGAGAAGACGCAGGTCTGCTCTTTAGAGCAGGCCACGTTTTCTCTTTGTTGAGCAGACTTGAGTCTGCTAAACGGAGCAGACGGGTCAGGCCACCATGGCCTGACCGGTCCCTTCCGGTCACCGCTCTCCCGCCAAACCCGACTTCAAACCACCTCAACCCGCATTTGTTTAAAACCTCAAAATTTCCAGCTTTTGTTCATAACTTGTTTTAAAAAAATTAGTTGATTAAACCATTAAATCAAGTTTCATCTTTATATGTTTCAATTAAACAATTACCTACAATAAAAACATCCTACAGACACCTTTTGATCATATAGAAATCAAGAGCAAGCTATCAATTAAATTTATACTCATAACCCACAAAAACCCTAACCTATCAAACCATAATTTCAATTAAGGATTGAGACTCTAACCTTGAATTTCAGCTGCAATTTAGGTAGTAGATGATAAACATAGCCCTTATGTAATAACCCTCAAAGTATTCCGATAAGTTAGATCGTACCTCGTACCTAAATTAGGAAATTTAGGTAAAGTTGGTCGGAAATGAGATTGGAATTAAGAATATAATTGAAATTAGTAAGTAATTTTGTCGTAAGATAATAATAATTGGAAATTATTTTTTGATAAATTAATTATTAGCGCGATGAAAGAAAATAAAAATAATAAGGATATAGTATAAATCCCGATACTAAGTTTCAGGTCAAAGTTTGAGAAATGCAATTGAGATTTGATCGGAAAAGGTTTTACGGAAGTCGTTTAGAGAATTAAGCACGACGGTTAATCGTTTGAGTTAAAGTGTAATTTAACCGAGTTAAAGTGGAAAATTAACCCTTGTATGATGTCATCACCCACTAGCATAAGACTTGATCATCATCTTCATTATTCATAAGATACAAAAAAAAAGAGAAAACACTCTCCTTTTCTCTCCTTCATACCGAACCACCATCATCACCATACCTAAGGAATTGCTCACCAAAACTCATCTAATTGGAGGAAAATCAACCATTAAGGAAAGGTAAACAAGGTAATCTCATCAATTTAAACTTTGAATGGTTGAATTGAAAGGAATTTGGATTGTAAGTTTCTATGTTTTATAAGATTATATGGTAATCTTGTATGTTGATGTTCAAAGCTTGTTGGTGAAATTGTTTGAGAGTTGTGATGATAATTAATTGAGCTAGAACTTGATTTTGAAGTCTTAATCATGTTGAGTCTTTCTTGGCTTGAGTTTTGGTTACGTAAATGTTTTGGAAAGTAATTGGAAAATTGGTTAAGGGTTCGACAATTGCTATAGGTTTGTGGTATGGTGTGTGTTGATGTTTGTATTGAATGGTGAGGTGATAAATGAGTGTTTTGATTAATGATTGTTGAAGATAAGTGACCCTAGGTATGGAAAGGACTCCCGGCCTGCTATTTTCTGCTCCGGTGAGAAGGGGAATTATGCTCACCAAGAGCAAAATTCTGCCCGGCGACGTAGAGCTCGCCGCCCGGCAGAATTGTGCCATGAGCAGAACTCAACTCTGCTCCCACCTAGCAGAGTTGAGCAGTCCTTGGGGGCTGCAAGTTCAGTCCCCTATCATTAAGGGGAAAGGCTTCCGGTCAAAGATTTTATCTCGACAATACAACGATTCAAATCAAGATTAAACGCACTGGTTTGGCGTTTTGCCATAAACCATTATTTGACTTTGAAAGTAAAGTGTATGTTATTATAAAGTGAATTTGGCATATGGAATTAAGGGAATCGTAAGTGTCAAATTGAAATAGAATGTTAGGTTATTTGATACGGAAAATCAAATAACGCTAGAAATGCAAAAAACACAATAAATGACATTTTTTGCTATACAATGCTAGATGGTTTTAAATTGAGTTTAAAACCATTTGTAAAGTGGACTTTGAAGAATAAAATTGATAAAATGAATAAGGTCGAGTAAATATGTAATGATGAGTTATTTGATACGGAAAGCCAAATATACGATTGAAGTTAATTACGATGTTATTTTTTCAACGTAATAAATGTGTTAAAAGTTAAACGTCGAAATGTTATACGTGTTTAGTTATTTGATAAGTAAATGAAATAACGTTTGGATGTTTGGTTTAAATGCTAAACCTAAAGTCAAGAAAATGATATAACATCATGGTATCGATAAGTAAACAAATAGAAACAAATCAAACAAAACGCAAATAAAACACGATAACTTATAAATATGTGTTTATTTCGAGTTGAATACATCAATAGAAGAATATTCTTACTCGAGCGTTATTTGACTATTGATTTAGATCAGGTGAGGCGATCTACTAATGGGAAAGGAGCTCAGGGAGCTTGACAGGAGTTATAGCAAGTTGTGAGTTTATAATTATGTTTACATTTGAAGTATTTAAAGTGCATTGTATTACACAAATTGTTTATACAATTGCATAGCATTGTTCATAAATAAAATTCTTGTTTAAAATGCATACATCATGGGTTTGAAACTAGTATAGATCCGATGAAACAAGCTTTTCTATTGGGCGGCAATAGGAACTGTGTGATCACCAGTTAGAATCAGGGTTCTACAAGCTTTAGAATTTGGCAGAGAGCTTCTCAACAACACGACAAGCATAGGTTGAACTCGGTAGATGCAACTCGGGACCTATGTTTAGGGAGTTGAACTCAGTAGAATTATCCCGGAACTCGCCTCATGGATTGGATATAAGGTAGTACTAGTAACTCGGTCGAACTATCCCCGGACTGTGCTATATGGTTTTAGTTAAACTCGGTAAAACTATCCCGGGACTATACCATCAGGAATAAGTATCAAACACTTATTTAAGAAAAGGGTTAATATGACTGATTGGATTAAGGGAATTGTTTGGAATAACAGAAATGATGGAATGGAATGAGACAAGCTAAGGTTTAGGGTTTCAATCTGAAAATTATACGCGGATGCATATAATTGATTGATTGGAAAGCATTGATTTGAATGTTTTAATTAATACTCATTTGTAAACTTATGAAGTCACTCAGTGTCGAATGACCCCTCAATAGTGTGTCTTTTCAGGTATATATAGACTTTTTGGTGTGACAGACTTCTACCCTTGTCCTAGAAGTCTGTACTTGAAGTATGTACAGTTAAAGAAAGTCTACTAGTAGTGCTGCAGTAGTCAAGGCCCTAATGTGTAAATAGTTTGTCAAACGGTTTTAACATGTTTGCCTATATTTTGATATGTATATAAGGCTTTTCAATTCCGCTTTAACCGTTTGTTATAAAGGGAAATGGGCTATGCTGGATGTGAGACATCGCAATATAAGACCCAGGTTTATATATTATGTTTTTAGATGTTTGTAAACGTTAAACTTTGAAAAGTTGTTACGAAAATGTTTTATGTTAAATAATTGCGAAACATTTTATTGTATTTTTAAGGCTTGCTACAGGTTTTGGAACTACCATTCCCATTCCCTAGCGCCAGTCTCGGCTCGAGATTTTGGGTCGTGACAAGCGTGGTATCTAAGCAGTAGGTCCAGTTACCACTGCTAGTTTTGATTAATGATTGTTTATACCTAGAATTTACATTGTCCCTAGGTTAAGATAGAGGCTACTGCATCCATAGGACTCGAGTCATGTTATTGACATGTCCTCTTTTGTCGGTCAAACCTTTAGACTCTCCTTGATAGGAAGTAAGTCTGTTTGCGTATATGCTTGATTGATGTGTGAATAATTGGTCGTTCGTTGCGAAATACGTGTACACGATAAGGACGCGTGTTTCATTTTCGACAAGAATTTGTGTGCACGGTGTGCATATAGATAAGGATTTTGTGAGATAGAATCTCACAACAAGTTGTTTCTATTTCAGCATGTCTGGGTAAGACGAAACTCAACGTGTGATTGCATCGAACGGAGAGGATGTACCTTTGGTATATCAGAATGGTTTCTTAGGAATCTAAGAAGGATCCTTGATAGCAGAAATAGATTATCATAACAGTGGACCGCCTGAGAATCCCCAATGGATATAAGTATTGGGGATTTGGGACTGTATAATTATTGGGAGGATTTTCAAACGTATAGAGGTCTTCGATCATATATCGCCCAAAGAAAAAGGATGACAGAAGAAAGTTTAAATAGGATTGTCACGACCCATTTTCATGAATCGCGACCGGCGCTAGGGTATGGGTAATGTAGTACCGAAACCCGTAGCTAGCCTTTCATTTAACATGTAAACACATAGACCTGCAGAAAACCAATGCTCGGGGGCAACCGAGACTTCAGCCTAAAACTAGCAATTTTAATATTCAACAGTTAATATAACATGTTTATTCAATTCCGAGTCTAAAATAGATTCATCATAAATCAATGTCAATAATACAGCATGCCAGAGCAATATAACCAGTCGAACCAATCCGACAAAATAAATAATAATAATAAGGACGTCTAGTTACTACTGCGGTCTAAGAATAAAACAGTTTCACAGTTTTACTAAAATAAATGGAACCTCCGAGGAAAAATAAATGCGGAGATCACCAGACTCTCTCAGATCATAACCCTGGGGAAATTGGGAAAACAACGGGGTCAGATATACTGAGATGAGTTCATACCACTATTTACATTTATTAAGTGGAAAACCTTTAAAACGATTAAAACATTTAATAACAATATTACGGATAATAGTTGGAACCCTAATCCACAATTCTAAATATAACATAATCCAATAGGTCTGGTCCCGAGAGCTGAGCTACACCGAGTTACCACTAACCACACTTAAACCAGAGTCCCGAGAGCTGAGCTACACCGAGTTACTCTACCTGGTCCCGAGAGCTACGCTCACACCGAGTTACCACATTTCATATATACCTTACCCAGATCAATACCGGTGCGCACGCAGTTCTAATGAAGCCCATTAGATAGCACGTTCCAACTAGGAGCCATAATATAAAAACAGTTCGAAAAATATATAATATATGTTTATATATTAAAATAACAATTTACTTAATAAAGCGGTAAATAGTAAGTACAAACTCACTGCTTGCTAATCCACGTGAAATACCGGCAAGCACTAATCATGGTTCGCCTCAGAAGCACGAACAGTAGACGGGTCTAGACAAATAAAATATTTATTAAAAACAGATCCTAACTCTAGAGAGTACTAGACACCACATAGGACTAGCACAATTAACACGTCGGAAATAAACAAGCCAGAATACACCAAAAATACCCATTAGGTAAAAAGCCCAATTAAAACAAGTTTATTGAGTTCTCGCTTAAATTCCAATTTAAAAATATTATTTAATAAACTTTAAATAATGATTAATTTCCAAATAGTGGGTTAGCCGAGCTATCATTAACTACCAAGCTAACCCCACTTGTCGGGTGACCCAAGTCTAACCCGATCAAAATGTTTATCAAATATAAACCCGAGTTTATATTTATAAAATAATTTCATAAAATAATAAACCGTTTTAAAAGCGGAACTCAATAACTTCAATTTCAAGTAACCCAAGTTACAACCCCAAAAACTTAGTTAAATAAGTCAAATAAAAGTTCAGGGACCAATTTGCACTTTAACCAATTAGGGACCAAATTGTACTTTTTCCAATTAGGGACTAATTTGTAATTTGGCCAATTTGATTTCCAAAAAAATCAAATTAATTACTTTCGTTTATATTTAAATCGAAATACAACATAACTAATCAACATTCCACTTATTTAAGTTATAAAATAAGTTCAGGGACTAAATTATAATTTAGCCAACTTTTGACAAAACGACATTTGCAGGCAAATATAATTACCCGAGTAATTATATTAACTTAATTAATAAATAACTATCGTTTACAACATAAGAGTTTTAATTCAAAACGAAATCCAATTTTTACTAGGTAAAGTTAAACTTCAAGGATTTATTTGATTTAGTCAAAATAATTTAATGGCCACAATGGCATTTTAGCCATCTCCTTCAAGTTTAAACCCAGGTGATACCCGCCTATGCCTTAATCATCATTCTCTTAAATTTTCAATTACAGAAACATAAATCCCAAAAACCAACAAACACAACACCAATCTTCTTTAACAAATCTTAATTAAGCTAGATGAACATCATTCATGAATTAACCAAAATCCTAATCATATACTAAAAACTCAATCACAGTGGCACTAAAGCAAGGAACGGGAAGAACAACGACGAGCCGTACAATGAGCAACACATCGAAATAACTCACTCAACAAAGCCGTTAACCCATTGAACAAATATGTTACGTAATCAATCATGAAGAATCAAGCCAAAGAAAAGAAAACCAATCGGCAGAAACTTAACCAGAAATTAAGAACATATATAAATACTCAAAGCGGTTAACCGTACGGCGATTAAAACGAGCTTAATTTACGTACCGTTCAACGAAAACGAGGTAGGGAATCGTAGGTACGTGAGTCTAGAATCTCTAGGATCGAACGGTTCTGATTTTCATCAACAAACGAGGGAGAACGATAAGAATTACGTAAAGCCGTTCAAAACCGAAAACTGGAAATCAAGAATCAACTTACCGATGGTTTTTCCAAAACTTTGGAAGCGATTAAGGACAGCGATTTCTCCGCGAAAACGAAAAAGGAAGATGGCTATGAGTTGTTTGCAGCGTGGGGAATGATTTAGGTCAAGAATTTTTAGTTTATGTACGAAGTAATTAGGTTAAAAATGAGATGGAACTAGGGTTCGTGAAAGGGCAAAACTGCCCTTAAGGAACCAGTGCATAAATTGCACAGTCCCGTACGGGACAGGCACAGTCTCGTACGAGACTGTGCGTGAAATTCCCAGGTCTCTTACGAGACCTGGGTTTCCTCCTTGGTTCAACCATTTGGTTGAACCAAGACCCAAGGGAACCGAGAACCAAACCCAAAATTGAACCAGACCATGAACCAAACCTTAAAACGAACCGTAAAAATCAAAAAGGCCCGGAAAGAAACCGAAAAACTCTCTGAAAAATTTAAAAAAAATACGGGATATTACATTCTCCCCAACTTATTAAAAATTCATCCTCGAATTTAACACGATAAGCAATTAACACCAGAACAACACGTAACACAAATATAAATCATAGAAGTCACCGAAATCAAGATATCGTACCTCACGGAAAAAGAAAAGGATAGCGATTCCGCATATCCAACTCGGTCTCCCAAGTACACTCTTCTACAGAATGATTGCGCCAGAGAACTTTGACCATCGGAATCTCCTTGTTCCGCAATTTACGCACCTGCGTATCAACAATCTCAACTGGCTGTTCCTCATAGGACAGCTCTTGGTCAATCTCCACACTCTGAGGCACAATCACGTGCGAAGGGTCAGAAATGCACTTTCTCAACATAGAAACGTGAAACACAGGATGTACTAACGACATGTCTGGCGGTAGAACCAGACGATAAGCCACAGCTCCAATCCTCTCCGAAATCTCATAAGGACCAATATACCTCGGTGCCAACTTTCCCTTGACGCCAAAACGAACCACGCCTTTCATAGGCGAAACCCGAAGAAACACAAAGTCTCCGACTTGAAACTCGATGTCTTTCCTCTTCGGATCTGCATAACTCTTATGCCGACTAAAAGCAGTCTCTAATCTCCGCTTAATCAACGGTACCTTCTCTGAGGTAATCAGAATGATCTTAGCTCCCGAGAGTTTACGCTCTCCGACCTCCTCCCAACAGATAGGAGATCTACACTTGTGCCCGTACAAAGCCTCATGCGGCGCCATCTCGATACTCGCGTGATAACTGTTGTTATAAGAAAACTCAATCAACGGCAAATGAGTATCCCAGCTACCCTGAAAATCGAGAACACACATCCTGAGCATATCCTCCAACGTCTGAATAGTCCTCTCAGACTGACCATCAGTCTGAGGATGAAAAGCTGTACTGAAATCCAACCGAGAACCCAAGGATTCCTGTAACGCTTTCCAGAACCTCGAAGTAAACACAGAACCTCTGTCTGAAACAATAGAAACCGGTACACCATGCAAACTGACAATCCTGTCGATGTACAACTGAGTCAACCTCGAAGCAGTATACGAAACCTTGATCGGTAGGAAATGAGCTGACTTGGTCATACGGTCAACTATCACCCAGATGGAATCGTACCCCTGTCGAGTACGTGGTAAACCAACCACAAAATCCATAGCAATCCGCTCCCACTTCCACTCTGGAATAGGTAGTGGCTGCAGATAGCCAAAAGGTCTCTGATGCTCCAGCTTCACCTGCTGGCAAGTCAGACACTTAGAAACATACTCAGCGACATCCTTCTTCATCCCGCTCCACCAGTAGGTACCCTTCAGATCATGGTACATCTTAGTAGAGCCCGGATGAACACTATAAGCAGACTTGTGCGCTTCTTCCAGAATCTGGTCTCTCAAACCATCTGAATCCGGAACACACAATCTCGAACCATGTCTCAGAACTCCATCCAAAAAAGTAAACTCAGAATTACGGTCCTGCTGAACCTCCTCAATAATCCGCTTCAACTGTGGATCCTCAGCTTGTACAACTTTGATCCGATCAATCAAAATGGGTTGCACTTGCAACTGTGCTAACAAACAACCAGTCTGAGAAATCTGAAAACCATAGCCTGAAGCTATCAAACTGTGCCACTCTCTAACCATGGGTCTACGCCCAACCTCAGAAATATGAGCCAAGCTGCCCGAAGACTTGCGACTCAACGCATCGGCTACCACATTAGCCTTACCAGGATGGTACTGAATAGTACAGTCGTAGTCCTTCAGCAACTCTAACCACCTCCTCTGTCTCAAGTTCAATTCTCTCTGATCAAAGATATACTTCAGACTCTTATGATCAGTGAAAATCTCACAAGTAGCACCATACAAATAATGCCTCCAGATTTTCAGCGCAAAAACCACAGCTGCCAACTCTAAATCATGAGTAGGGTAATTCACCTCATGCTTCTTCAACTGTCTGGAAGCATAGGCAATCACCTGTCCATGTTGCATCAGAACGCAACCCAACCCAATCCGAGACGCATCACAATACACTGTGAAACCATCAATACCAGAAGGCAATGTCAAAACCGGAGCTGTAGTCAAAATCTCCTTGAGCTTCTCAAAGCTCGCCTCGCACTTGTCAGTCCACTCAAACTTGACACCCTTCTGTGTCAGTTTAGTCAAAGGTGCAGATATTCTGGAGAAATCTTGCACGAACCGACGATAGTAGCCAGCTAAACCCAGAAAACTTCTGATCTCGGTAACTGACCTTGGCCTTTGCCAATCCATGACCGCCTCAATCTTCTTCGGATCAACCTTGATCCCATCTTTCGACACCACGTGTCCTAGAAAGGTAACCTGATCCAACCAGAACTCACATTTTGAGAACTTAGCATACAACTGATGCTCACGCAACGTCTGTAGTATAGTCCTCAAATGGTAAGCATGCTCCTCCTCGCTCCGAGAATAGATCAAAATGTCATCAATGAAAACGATAACGAATTGATCTAAAAACGGCTTGAACACTCTGTTCATCATATCCATAAACGCTGCTGGTGCGTTCGTCAGACCAAAGGACATAACTAGAAACTCAAAATGTCCATAACGAGTCCGAAAAGCAGTCTTAGGCACATCTGCATCACGGATCCGTAGCTGATGATACCCAGACCTCAAATCAATCTTGGAAAAACACTTCGCAAACTGGTCAAACAGATCACCGATGCGAGGAAGAGGATATCTGTTCTTGACAGTAACCTTGTTCAACTGTCTGTAGTCGATACAGAGTCGAAAGGAACCGTCTTTCTTCTTTACAAACAGAACTGGAGCACCCCACGGAGAAGTACTCGGTCTGATGAACCCGCTATCCAACAACTCTTGTAACTGGTCCTTCAACTCTTTCAGCTCTGCATGAGCCATCCGATACGGCGGTATCGAAATCGGAGCTGTACCAGGAACCACATCAATGCAAAACTCAATATCCCGATCAGGCGGTAATCCAGGCAATTCCTCTGGAAACACATCAGTGAACTCATTCACTATCGGAACACTATGCATATCACTACCACCAGCCTCCAAATCACGAACCACAGCAAGAAAACCCTGGCAACCCTTGCCTAACATCCGCTTCGCCTTGATGGCGGAAATCAGATTCTTAGGTGTCTCTGCCTTTTCTCCCTGAAAGGAAAAAGGTAGATCACCTGGAATCCTCAACTCGACTGACTTCCCTCGACAGTCAATAGAAGCAAAGTGGCGTGACAACCAGTCCATCCCCAAGATAACATCAAAAGAAAGAACGTCAAGTACAATCAAATCAGCACATAATTCTCTACCCTGAATAACCACTGGACACGAAGGATAAACAACGTCCACTACTACACCTTCAGACATAGGTGTAGACACAGCTAGAGGTTCACTCAAAACAGATGGTGCCATACCCAATTTCCCAGCAAAACATGTAGATACAAACGAATGGGTTGCACCCGCATCAAATAACACTAAAGCATCTATAAAAGAAATCGGAATGGTACCTTGCACCACAGCATTTGATGCACGCGCATCCTGAGGAGTAAGTGCGAACACTCTGGCCTGACCGTGCGGCTGCTTCTGCGAACTCTGTCCAGTACCATAACCGTTGGAACCTCTACCGCCGTTACCACGGCCACCAAAACCTCTGCCACCAGAACCACGGCCCCGCTGGCCACCAAAAGATGCTGCAGGTTGAGAGTACCCTACAGACTGTGTAAACGCAGGTCTCTGCTGCTGATAAGATGACTGCGCCACACTGGAGTTAGACATCTGCTGGCCAGATGTCGGACACTCCCTAGAAAAATGACCCGGCTGGCCACAAGTGAAACAACCTCCAGGAGCTAACTGGCACTGACCATAATGCCTACGTCTGCAATTCTGGCAGAATGGAATGTTCGATCCACCACTGTACCTGCGTCCTGAACCACGGTTACTCCCACTGCTACTGGAACTGTACGGAGCACTCCTGGCACTATGCCTCCCCTTGCTGTGCGTACGTCGACTCCCCCTATTAGCCTGAGAAGAGCCGCTGTAATAGTTCCCACTACCATGCTGCACTGGGGCCTGATGTCCCCCACTCGGAAGATCACTCTTTCCCTTCTGAGTCTGGAAAGGGTCAGAGATCGTCCCAAACTGAATCAATGAGCTCTCCAGTCGACGAGCACTATCCACAACTCGAGAGAACTCCATGTCTGTCCCTATCAGCAAAGGAAGAAACTCCGAGCCTAAACCCCTAACGTAGCGGTCATTCACCCGCACTCGATCACCCTGTAGATCTGTAGCAAACCGCCCCAAACGGACAAACTCCGTAGTGTAATCTGTCACTGATCTATCCCCTTTCTTCAACTGAAGTAGCTTCTCTCTGAAGTTCTCAGTAATAGAGAAAGGCAGATAGTAACCTCTGAACCTGAGCACAAAATCAGCCCAAGACAACGTAGCCATATCAGGTCTGATGTTATCGCGAAACCAGTCCTTGGCTGGACCCTTCAGCGACATCTCCACCAGCATCACCGATTGACGATCAGTAGCCTGAATCCTCTGACAGTTGTACTCAAACTCCTCCAAGAAGTCAAGAGCATCTCCAGTGCCATCAAACGAAGTCGGAGTCAACTTCGTGTAGGTCATCACCGCCTCTCTATCTGTCGGAACATGATCGACACCAGCAAGTCCACCAACACCAGCTACAGCACCAGCCTGAGGTTGCTGTTGCTGCGCTAACTGACCCAGTACAGTACACTGATTCTGCAGGAGAGCCTGGTTGTTCTGCATCTCGACAATCCCAGCCAAGAAGGTAGTGAAGTCGAACGCTTGCATGTTTGGTGCATGTTGCACCTCTGGTGCCTGCTGCACATTCGGTGCCTGAACACCTGCTGCACCACGTCCTCTAGCTCCACCTCTACCAGCACCAGCTCCTCTGCCTCTACCAGCACCTCTACCTCTGCCAGCACCTCCACCTCGACCACGTCCAGCATTAGCCTGAACTGGTGGCACGTTCTGATCGACTTCCATGGAAATCGCATCATCAGCCACAGCTTCTTGCTCTGCCGCAGCACGAGCACGAGTACGAACAACGTTGTCCATATCCTAAGATTGAACAACAACAATTTAAATAACAGATATTTCATACCCAAGTATGAACAAAACAAGCAACATATAAGATTCCCCAAGAAATCAACAGCAAAAACTATTCACCCAAGTGAAATAAAATTAACATTTAACAGCATCAAATCAACATATAATGACTGACTCAACGCAATACTATTGGTGTAGGCAGAATGTTTTAAAATCAAAAGATGACGTTTTTAAAGACATGACAGAATCCTATATCCGCAGTAGTTCCTAAGACACAACCATACTTAACAGAGTAAACACATAGCAAGCAATTGGCCTTGGTTTGAAACCAAAGCTCTGATACCAAGTTTGTCACGACCCATTTTCATGAATCGCGACCGGCGCTAGGGTATGGGTAATGTAGTACCGAAACCCGTAGCTAGCCTTTCATTTAACATGTAAACAGATAGACCTGCAGAAAACCAATGCTCGGGGGCAACCGAGACTTCAGCCTAAAACTAGCAATTTTAATATTCAACAGTTAATATAACATGTTTATTCAATTCCGAGTCTAAAATAGATTCATCATAAATCAATGTCAATAATACAGCATGCCAGAGCAATATAACCAGTCGAACCAATCCGACAAAATAAATAATAATAATAAGGACGTCTAGTTCCTACTGCGGTCTAAGAATAAAACAGTTTCACAGTTTTACTAAAATAAATGGAACCTCCGAGGAAAAATAAATGCGGAGATCACCAGACTCTCTCAGATCATAACCCTGGGGAAATTGGGAAAACAACGGGGTCAGATATACTGAGATGAGTTCATACCACTATTTACATTTATTAAGTGGAAAACCTTTAAAACGATTAAAACATTTAATAACAATATTACGGATAATAGTTGGAACGCTAATCCACAATTCTAAATATAACATAATCCAATAGGTCTGGTCCCGAGAGCTGAGCTACACCGAGTTACCACTAACCACACTTAAACCAGAGTCCCGAGAGCTGAGCTACACCGAGTTACTCTACCTGGTCCCGAGAGCTACGCTCACACCGAGTTACAACATTTCATATATACCTTACCCAGATCAATACCGGTGCGCACGCAGTTCTAATGAAGCCCATTAGATAGCACGTTCCAACTAGGAGCCATAATATAAAAACAGTTCGAAAAATATATAATATATGTTTATATATTAAAATAACAATTTACTTAATAAAGCGGTAAATAGTAAGTACAAACTCACTGCTTGCTAATCCACGTGAAATACCGGCAAGCACTAATCCTGGTTCGCCTCAGAAACACGAACAGTAGACGGGTCTAGACAAATAAAATATTTATTAAAAACAGATCCTAACTCTAGAGAGTACTAGACACCACATAGGACTAGCACAATTAACACGTCGGAAATAAACAAGCCAGAATACACCAAAAATACCCATTAGGTAAAAAGCCCAATTAAAACAAGTCTATTGAGTTCTCGCTTAAATTCCAATTTAAAAATATTATTTAATAAACTTTAAATAATGATTAATTTCCAAATAGTGGGTTAGCCGAGCTATCATTAACTACCAAGCTAACCCCACTTGTCGGGTGACCCAAGTCTAACCCGATCAAAATGTTTATCAAATATAAACCCGATTTTATATTTATAAAATAATTTCATAAAATAATAAAACGTTTTAAAAGCGGAACTCAATAACTTCAATTTCAAGTAACCCAAGTTACAACCCCAAAAACTTAGTTAAATAAGTCAAATAAAAGTTCAGGGACCAATTTGCACTTTAACCAATTAGGGACCAAATTGTACTTTTGCCAATTAGGGACTAATTTGTAATTTAGCCAATTTGATTTCCAAAAAATCAAATTAATTACTTTCGTTTATATTTAAATCGAAATACAACATAACTAATCAACATTCCACTTATTTAAGTCATAAAATAAGTTCAGGGACTAAATTATAATTTAGCCAACTTTTGACAAAACGACATTTGCAGGCAAATATAATTACCCGAGTAATTATATTAACTTAATTAATAAATAACTATCGTTTACAACATAAGAGTTTTAATTCAAAACGAAATCCAATTTTTACTAGGTAAAGTTAAACTTCAAGGATTTATTTGATTTAGTCAAAATAATTTAATGGCCACAATGGCATTTTAGCCATCTCCTTCAAGTTTAAACCCAGGTGATACCCGCCTATGCCTTAATCATCATTCTCTTAAATTTTCAATTACAGAAACATAAATCCCAAAAACCAACAAACACAACACCAATCTTCTTTAACAAATCTTAATTAAGCTAGATGAACATCATTCATGAATTAACCAAAATCCTAATCATATACTAAAAACTCAATCACAGTGGCACTAAAGCAAGGAACGGGAAGAACAACGACGAGCCGTACAATGAGCAACACATCGAAATAACTCACTCAACAAAGCCGTTAACCCATTGAACAAATATGTTACGTAATCAATCATGAAGAATCAAGCCAAAGAAAAGAAAACCAATCGGCAGAAACTTAACCAGAAATTAAGAACATATATAAATACTCAAAGCGGTTAACCGTACGGCGATTAAAACGAGCTTAATTTACGTACCGTTCAACGAAAACGAGGTAGGGAATCGTAGGTACGTGAGTCTAGAATCTCTAGGATCGAACGGTTCTGATTTTCATCAACAAACGAGGGAGAACGATAAGAATTACGTAAAGCCGTTCAAAACCGAAAACTGGAAATCAAGAATCAACTTACCGATGGTTTTTCCAAAACTTTGGAAGCGATTAAGGACAGCGATTTCTCCGCGAAAACGAAAAAGGAAGATAGCTATGAGTTGTTAGCAGCGTGGGGAATGATTTAGGTCAAGAATTTTTAGTTTATGTACGAAGTAATTAGGTTAAAAACGAGATGGAACTAGGGTTCGTGAAAGGGCAAAACTGCCCTTAAGGAACCAGTGCATAAATTGCACAGTCCCGTACGGGACAGGCACAGTCTCGTACGAGACTGTGCGTGAAATTCCCAGGTCTCTTACGAGACCTGGGTTTCCTCCTTGGTTCAACCATTTGGTTGAACCAAGACCCAAGGGAACCGAGAACCAAACCCAAAATTGAACCTGACCATGAACCAAACCTTAAAACGAACCGTAAAAATCAAAAAGGCCCGGAAAGAAACCGAAAAACCCTCTGAAAAATTTAAAACAAATACGGGATATTACAAGGATTAAGAACCATCTGAATTCGTTTGCTAGAGGTTTCTCTCAAACAGGAGCTTTTGCAATGGAATTCCTGTGACTAACGATGGTCATACCAGAGTTAACAAGGAGAAGGAATGCAGAGATTAATCGGATGTTCTTAAGGGGCTTAGGACCCGAATTCAATGAATTTCTCGAAGATGTATACGAGCATTTCCCCTATCTAGCTGGTAGAGCCAACCAGATCGAGGAAGCACTTGATCGTCAAGGTAATCTTGTTCGACCGTTCTTTTATCGCCGAGGGAGAGCACGATCTCCTGAACATCAACTGGATGTTCCTGGACCGAGATGACTGTCACGACCCATTTTCATGAATCGCGACCGGCGCTAGGGTATGGGTAATGTAGTACCAAAACCCGTAGCTAGCCTTTCAAATAACAAATAAACACAATAACCTGCAGAAAACCAATGCTCGGGGGCAACCGAGACTTCAGCCTAAATCTAGCAGTTATAATAATCAACAGTTAATATAACATGCTTATCCAATTCCGAGTCTGAAATAGATTTATCATAAACTAAATTAAATGATATAACATGCCAAAGCAATAAAACCAGTCGAACCAATCCGACAAAAATATAATAATAATGAAGACGTCTAGTTACTACTGCAGTCTAAGAATAAAACATTTTCACAGTTCTACTAAAATAAATGGAACCTCCGAGGAAAAGTAAATGCGGAGATCACCAGACTCTCTCAGATCATAACCCTGGGAAAATTGGGAAAAACAACGGGGTCAGATATACTGAGATGAGTTTATACCACTATCTACATTTATTAAGTGAAAAACCTTTAAAATCGTTTAAAACATTTAATAACGATATTACGAATAATAGTTGGAACCCTAATCCACAATTCTAAATAATAATCATAATCCAATAGGTCTGGTCCCGAGAGCTGAGTTACACCGAGTTACCACTGACCACACTTATACCAGAGTCCCGAGAGCTGAGCTACACCGAGTTACTCTACCTGGTCCCGAGAGCTATGCTCACACCGAGTTACCATATTACCATAATTACCTTTCCCAGATCATTACCGGTGCGCACGCAGTCCTAATGATGCCCATTAGGTAGCATGTTCCAACTAGAAGCCATAATATAAAAACAGTTCGAAATATACGTACAGTATATATATTTAATATTAAAATAACAATTTACTTAATAAAGCGGTAAATAGTAAGTACAAACTCACTGCTTGCTAATCCACGTGAAAACCGGCAAGCAACTAATCCTGGTTCGCCTCTGAAGCACGAACAGTAGACGGGTCTAGACAAATAAAATAATTATTAAAAACAGACCCTAACTCTAGAGAGTACTAGACACCACATAGGACTAGCACATATAACATGTCGGAATAAACAATTCAAAGTACACACAAATAAAACCAATAGGTAATAAAGCCCAATTAAAACAAGTCTATTGAGTTCTCGCTTAAAAATCCGATTTATAAATATTATTTAATAACTTTAAATAATAAATAATTTCCAAATAGTGGGTTAGCCGAGTTACCAATAACTACCAAGCTAACCTCACTGGTCGGGTGACCCAAGTCTAACCCGACTCAAAACAATTATCGAATATAAACCCAAGTTTATATTTATAAAATAAATTAGCAAAATAATAATCCATTTTAAAAGCGGAACTCAATAACTTCAATTTTAAGTAACCCAAGTTACAAATCAAAAACTTAATCATTTTAAGTTAATAAAAGTTTAGGGACTAAATTGTACTTTTGCCAATTAGGGACTAAATTGTACTTTAGTCAATTTGATATCCGAAATCAAATTAATTGCTTTTCTTTATAATTAAAACCAACTATAAAGTTATTAACCAAAAATCCATTTAATTAAGTTATAAAATAAGTTTAGGGGCTAAATTGTAATTTAGCCAACTTTTGACAAACGACATTTGAAGGCAAATATAATTACCCGTGTAATTATATTAACTTAATTTATGGTTATCTATCGTTTTCACTATTTAATTTATATTCAAAAATAAAACCCAAGTTATTAGTTTCAAGTTTAACCTTAAGGATTAATTTGTTTTAAGTAAAAGACTTTGGTGATCATAAAGGTTATTTGACCATCCTTTCCATTCAAACTACACCTCAATCCCCGCCAACATGAAAGCCTTCCAAACACCATTTTTGCTACTGTGATATCCTTAAACAAGAATTCAACCTCAAACTTAATCATTCTATATCCTTAAACATAACCTAACCCATAACTCAAAATCATAAGAACAACACTTATGTTTAAGTTTAATCAATACCCATTAATTAACATCACACGGAAACGAACTAAACGAAACCGAGACGAAGCACAACTGAGATTCAACGATTTGCCTACCCAAAATATAGAGACTAAACAACATGAATCAACTAAAATCATGGCCTAAGTAAAAGAAACCATCGGCAGTAACAAAGAAATAAGAAACAGATTACACAAAGCTTTAAAACGGAAACCGTACGGCGATTGAAACGAGATCGATTACGTACCGTTTAACAAAACCGAGATAGGGAATCGAAGGTACGGGAGTCTAGAACGTCTGGGATCAAACGGAATCAGTTTCGACCTAGAAACGAACAAGAACGACTCAAATTGCGCAAAGCCGTTCAAAAGCAAAATCTGAAATTAAAAGGAATTAAAAACACTTACTGAACAGCGATCTTTGGAGGATGATTACGGATTCAATACTCAGCGAAAGAACGAAAGAAAAGTGGCTAGGGTTTGTTTGCATTGTGATCTAGATGTTTCGTTTAGAAAGCGTTTTTATATAACGATAGGAAGTAGGTCGAAACTGAGATGGAAGTTGGCGGCTCAACAAACTCCCTTAGGAGTTGGAGTCACGTACGTGACTTGCGGGCTGGTTTCCTCCTTGGTTCAACCATTTGGTTGAACCAGGACTCAAGGGAACCGAGAACCAAACCCAAAAACTAAACCAACCCATGAACCGAACCTTAAATCGAACCACAAAAACCAAAAACGCTCCCAATTATTTCCGAACTTAAAAAAAATTAAATATCGAAATTTTACGGGGTATTACATTCTTCCCAACTAATTAAAAATTCGTCCTCAAATTTAACACGAAAAGCAATTCACATCAGAACAACACGTAACACAAGTAAAAATCGTAAAAGTCACAGAAATCAAGATATCGCACCTGACGGAAAAAGAAAAGGATAGCGATTCCGCATATCCAACTCGGTCTCCCAAGTACACTCCTCTACAGAATGATTGCGCCAGAGAACTTTGACCATCGGAATCTCCTTATTCCGCAATTTACGCACCTGCGTATCAACAATCTCAACTGGCTGTTCCTCATAGGACAGCTCCTGGTCAATCTCAACACTCTGAGGCACAATCACGTGCGAAGGATCAGAAACGCACTTTCTCAACATAGAAACGTGAAACACAGGATGTACTAACGACATGTCTGGCGGCAGAACCAGACGATAAGCCACAGCTCCAATCCTCTCTGAAATCTCATAAGGACCAATATACCTCGGTGCCAACTTTCCCTTGACGCCAAAACGAACCACGCCTTTCATAGGCGAAACCCGAAGAAACACAAAGTCTCCCACATGAAACTCGATGTCTTTCCTCTTCGGATCTGCATAACTCTAATGCCGACTAAAAGCAGTCTCTAATCTCCGCTTAATCAACGGTACCTTCTCTGAGGTAATCTGAATGATCTCAGCTCCCGAGAGTTTACGCTCTCCGACCTCCTCCCAACAGATAGGAGATCTACACTTGCGCCCGTACAAAGCCTCATACGGCGCCATCTCGATACTCGCGTGATAACTGTTGTTATAAGAAAACTCAATCAACGGCAAATGAGTATCCCAGCTACCCTGAAAATCGAGAACACACATCCTGAGCATATCCTCCAACGTCTGAATAGTCCTCTCAGACTGACCATCAGTCTGAGGATGAAAAGCTGTACTGAAATCCAACCGAGAACCCAAGGATTCCTGCAACGCTTTCCAGAACCTCGAAGTAAACACAGAACCTCTGTCTGAAACAATAGAAACCGGTACACCATGCAAACTGACAATCCTGTCGATGTACAACTGAGCCAATCTCGAAGCAGTATACGAAACCTTAATCGGAAGGAAATGAGCTGACTTGGTCATACGGTCAATTATCACCCAGATGGAATCGTACCCCTGCCGAGTACGTGGTAAACCAACCACAAAATCCATAGCAATCCGCTCCCACTTCCACTCTGGAATAGGTAGTGGCTGCAGATAGCCAAAAGGTCTCTGATGCTCCAGCTTCACCTGCTGACAAGTCAGACACCTAGAAACATACTCAGCGACATCCTTCTTCATTCTGCTCCACCAGTACGTACCCTTAAGATCATGGTACATCTTAGTAGAACCCGGATGAACACTATAAGCAGACTTGTGCGCGTCCTCCAAGATCTGGTCCCTCAAACCATCTGAATCCGGAACACACAGTCTCGAACCCTGTCTCAGAACACCATCCACAAAAGTAAACTCAGAATTACTGTCCTGCTGAATCTCCTCAATAATCCGTTTCAACTGTGGATCCTCAGCTTGTAAAGCTTTGATCCGATCAATCAAAACGGGTTGCACTTGCAACTGTGCTAACAAACAACCAGTCTGAGAAATCTGAAATCCATAGCCTGAAGCTATCAAACTGTGCCACTCCCTAACCATGGGTCTACGTCCAATCTCAGAAATATGAGCCAAACTGCCTGAAGACTTGCGACTCAACGCATCGGCTACCACATTAGCCTTACCAGGATGGTACTGAATAGTACAGTCGTAGTCCTTCAGCAACTCTAACCACCTCCTCTGTCTCAAGTTCAATTCTCTCTGATCAAAGATATACTTCAGACTCTTATGATCAGTGAAAATCTCACAAGTAGCACCATACAAATAATGCCTCCAGATTTTCAGCGCAAAAACCACAGCTGCCAACTCTAAATCATGAGTAGGGTAATTCACCTCATGCTTCTTCAACTGTCTGGAAGCATAGGCAATCACCTGTCCATGTTGCATCAGAACGCAACCCAAACCAATCCGAGACGCATCACAATACAGCGTGAAACCGTCAATGCCAGAAGGCAATGCCAAAACCGGAGCTGTAGTCAAAATCTTCTTAAGCTTCTCAAAGCTCGCCTCGCACTTGTCAGTCCACTCAAACTTGACACCCTTCTGTGTCAGTTTAGTCAAAGGTGCAGATATTCTGGAGAAATCTTGCACGAACCGACGATAGTAGCAAGCTAAACCCAGAAAACTTCTGATCTCGGTAACTGACCTTGGCCTCTGCCAATCCATAACCGCCTCAATCTTCTTCGGATCAAACTTGATCCCATCTTTCGACACCACGTGTCCTAGAAAGGTAACCTGATCCAACCAGAACTCGCATTTTGAGAACTTAGCGTACAACTGATGCTCACGCAACGTCTATAGTATAGTCCTCAAATGGTAAGCATGCTCCTCCTCACTCCGAGAATAGATCAAAATGTCATCAATGAAGACGATAACAAATTGATCCAAAAACGGCTTGAACACTCTGTTCATCATATCCATAAACGCTGCTGGTGCGTTCGTCAGACCAAAGGACATAACCAGAAACTCAAAATGTCCATAACGAGTCCGAAAAGCAGTCTTAGGCACATCTGCATCACGGATCCGTAGCTGATGATACCCAGACCTCAAATCAATCTTGGAAAAACACTTCGCACCCTGCAACTGGTCAAACAGATCATCGGTGCGAGGAAGAGGATATATGTTCTTGACAGTAGCCTTATTCAACTGTCTGTAGTCGATACACAGCCGAAAGGAACCGTCTTTCTTCTTTACAAACAGAACTGGAGCACCCCACGGAGAAGTACTCGGTCTGATGAACCCGCTATCCAACAACTCTTGTAACTGGTCCTTCAACTCCTTCAGCTCTGCAGGAGCCATCCGATACGGCGGTATCGAAATCGGAGCTGTACCAGAAACCACATCCATGCAAAACTCAATATCACGATCAGGTGGTAATCCAGGCAATTCCTCTGGAAACACATCAGTGAACTCATTCACTATCGGAACACTATGCATATCACCACTACTAGTCTCCAAATCACGAACCACAGCAAGAAAACCCTGGCAACCCTTGCCTAACATCCGCTTCGCCTTGATGGCGGAAATCAGATTCTTAGGTGTCTCCGCCTTTTCTCCCTGAAAGGAAAAAGGTAGATCACCCGGAATCCGAAACTCAACTGACTTCCCTCGACAGTCAATAGAAGCATAATGGCGCGACAGCCAATCCATCCCCAAGATGACATCAAAAGAAAGAACGTCAAGCACAATCAAATCAGCACATAATTCTCTACCCTGAATAACCACTGGACAAGAAGGATAAACGACGTCCACTATTACACCTTCAGACATAGGTGTAGACACAGCTAGAGGTTCACTCAAAACAGATGGTGCCATACCCAATTTCCCAGCAAAACATGTAGATACAAACGAATGGGTTGCACCCGCATCAAATAACACTAAAGCATCTATAAAAGAAATCGGAATGGTACCTTGCACCACAGCATTTGATGCACGCGCATCCTGAGGAGTAAGTGCGAACACTCTGGCCTGACCCTGTGGCTGCTGCTGCGAACTCTGTCCAGTACCATAACCGTTGGAACCTCTACCGCCGTTACCACGGCCACCAAAACCTCTGCCACCAGAACCACGGCCCCGCTGGCCACCAAAAGATGCTGCAGGTTGAGAGTATCCTACCGACTGTGAAAATGCAGGTCTCTGCTGCTGATAAGATGACTGCGCCACACTGGAGTTAGACGTCTGCTGTCCAGATGTCGGACACTCCCTGGAGAAATGACCCGGCTGGCCACAAGTGAAACAACCTCCTGGAGCTAACTGGCACTGACCATAATGCCTACGTCTGCAATTCTGGCAGAACGGAATGTTCGATCCACCACTGTACCCGCGTCCTGAACCACGGTTGCTCCCACTGCTACTGGAACTGTACGGAGCACTCCTGGCACTATGCCTCCCTTTGTTGTGAGTCCGTCGACTCCCCCTGTTGGCCTGAGAAGAGCCACTGTAGAAATTCCCACTCCTATGTTGTACTGGGGCCTGCTGCCCCCCACTAGGAAGATCACTCTTTCCCTTTTGATTCTGGAAAGGGTCAGAGATCGTTCCAAACTGAACCATCGAATTCTCCATCCGCCGCGCACTATCCACTAACCGGGCAAACTCCATGTTTGTCCCTATCAGCAAAGGGAGAAACTCCGAGCCTAAACCCCTAATATAACGGTCGTTCACTCGCTCTTGATCACCCTGTAGATCTGTAGCAAACCGCCCCAAACGTACAAACTCAGTAGTGTAGTCTGTCACCGATCTATCCCCCTTCTTCAAAGTGAGCAGCTTTTCTCTGAAACTCTCAGTAACAGAGAAGGGTAGATAGTAACCTCTGAACCTGATCACAAAATCAGCCCAAGACAAAGTATCCATAACTGGCCTGATGTTATCACGATACCAGTTCTTAGCTGGACCCTTCAGCGACATCTCCACAAGCATCACTGATTGACGATCAGAAGCTTGAATCCTCTGACTGTTGTACTCAAATTCCTCCAAAAAGTCAAGAGCATCCCCAGTACTATCAAAAGAAGTCGGATTCAACTTCAAGTAGATCATCACCAACTCTCTGTCTGTTGGAATGTGACCGACACCAGCAAGTCCACCAATACCAGCTACAGCACCAACCCGAGGTTGCTGTTGCTGCGCTAGCTGACCCAGTACAGTACACTGATTCTGCAGAAGAGCCTGGTTGTTCTGCATCTCGACAATCCCAGCTAAGAAGGTAGTGAAGTCGAACGCTTGCATGTTTGGTGCTTGTTGCACCTCTGGTGCCTGCTGCACATTCGGTGCCTGAACACCTGCTGCACCGCGTCCTCTAGCTCCACCTCTACCAGCACCAGCTCCTCTGCCTCTACCAGCACCTCTACCTCTGCCAGCACCTCCACCTCGACCACGTCCAGCATTAGCCTGAACTGGTGGTACGTTCTGATCGACTTCCATGGAAATCGCATCATCAGCCACAGCTTCTTGCTCTGCCGCAGCACGAGCACGAGTACGAACAACATTGTCCATATCCTAAGATTGAACAACAACAATTTAAATAACAGATATTTCATACCCAAGTATGAACAAAACAAGCAACATATAAGATTCCCCAAGAAATCAACAGCAAAAACTATTCACCCAAGTGAAATAAAATTAACATTTAACAGCATCAAATCAACATATAATGACTGACTCAACGCAATACTATTGGTGTAGGCAGAATGTTTTAAAATTAAAAGATGACGTTTTTAAAGACATGACAGAATCCTATATCCGCAGTAGTTCCTAAGACACAACCATACTTAACAGAGTAAACACATAGCAAGCAATTGGCCTTGGTTTGAAACCAAAGCTCTGATACCAAGTTTGTCACGACCCATTTTCATGAATCGCGACCGGCGCTAGGGTATGGGTAATGTAGTACCAAAACCCGTAGCTAGCCTTTCAAATAACAAATAAACACAATAACCTGCAGAAAACCAATGCTCGGGGGCAACCGAGACTTCAGCCTAAATCTAGCAGTTATAATAATCAACAGTTAATATAACATGCTTATCAAATTCTGAGTCTGAAATAGATTTATCATAAACTAAATTAAATGATATAACATGCCAAAGCAATAAAACCAGTCGAACCAATCCGACAAAAATATAATAATAATGAAGACGTCTAGTTACTACTGCGGTCTAAGAATAAAACATTTTCACAGTTCTACTAAAATAAATGGAACCTCCGAGGAAAAGTAAATGCGGAGATCACCAGACTCTCTCAGATCATAACCCTGGGAAAATTGGGAAAAACAACGGGGTCAGATATACTGAGATGAGTTTATACCACTATCTACATTTATTAAGTGAAAAACCTTTAAAATCGTTTAAAACATTTAATAACGATATTACGAATAATAGTTGGAACCCTAATCCACAATTCTAAATAATAATCATAATCCAATAGGTCTGGTCCCGAGAGCTGAGCTACACCGAGTTACCACTGACCATACTTATACCAGAGTCCCGAGAGCTGAGCTACACCGAGTTACTCTACCTGGTCCCGAGAGCTATGCTCACACCGAGTTACCATATTACCATAATTACCTTTCCCAGATCATTACCGGTGCGCACGCAGTCCTAATGATGCCCATTAGGTAGCATGTTCCAACTAGAAGCCATAATATAAAAACAGTTCCAAATATACGTACAGTATATATATTTAATATTAAAATAACAATTTACTTAATAAAGCGGTAAATAGTAAGTACAAACTCACTGCTTGCTAATCCACGTGAAAACCGGCAAGCAACTAATCCTGGTTCGCCTCTGAAGCACGAACAGTAGACGGGTCTAGACAAATAAAATAATTATTAAAAACAGACCCTAACTTTAGAGAGTACTAGACACCACATAGGACTAGCACATATAACATGTCGGAATAAATAATTCAAAGTACACACAAATATAACCAATAGGTAATAAAGCCCAATTAAAACAAGTCTATTGAGTTCTCGCTTAAAAATCCGATTTATAAATATTATTTAATAACTTTAAATAATAAATAATTTCCAAATAGTGGGTTAGCCGAGTTACCAATAACTACCAAGCTAACCTCACTGGTCGGGTGACCCAAGTCTAACCCGACTCAAAACAATTATCGAATATAAACCCAAGTTTATATTTATAAAATAAATTAGCAAAATAATAATCCATTTTAAAAGCGGAACTCAATAACTTCAATTTTAAGTAACCCAAGTTACAAATCAAAAACTTAATCATTTTAAGTTAATAAAAGTTTAGGGACTAAATTGTACTTTTGCCAATTAGGGACTAAATTGTACTTTAGTCAATTTGATATCCGAAATCAAATTAATTGCTTTTCTTTATAATTAAAACCAACTATAAAGTTATTAACCAAAAATCCACTTAATTAAGTTATAAAATAAGTTTAGGGGCTAAATTGTAATTTAGCCAACTTTTGACAAAACGACATTTGAAGGCAAATATAATTACCCGTGTAATTATATTAACTTAATTTATGGTTATCTATCGTTTTCACTATTTAATTTATATTCAAAAATAAAACCCAAGTTATTAGTTTCAAGTTTAACCTTAAGGATTAATTTGTTTTAAGTAAAAGACTTTGGTGATCATAAAGGTTATTTGACCATCCTTTCCATTCAAACTACACCTCAATCCCCGCCAACATGAAAGCCTTCCAAACACCATTTTTGCTACTATGATATCCTTAAACAAGAATTCAACCTCAAACCTAATCATTCTATATCCTTAAACATAACCTAACCCATAACTCAAAATCATAAGAACAACACTTATGTTTAAGTTTAATCAATACCCATTAATTAACATCACATGGAAACGAACTAAACGAAACCGAGACGAAGCACAACTGAGATTCAACGATTTGCCTACCCAAAATATAGAGACTAAACAACATGAATCAACTAAAATCATGGCCTAAGTAAAAGAAACCATCGGCAGTAACAAAGAAATAAGAAACAGATTACACAAAGCTTTAAAACGGAAACCGTACGGCGATTGAAACGAGATCGATTACGTACCGTTTAACAAAACCGAGATAGGAAATCGAAGGTACGGGAGTCTAGAACGTCTGGGATCAAACGGAATCAGTTTCGACCTAGAAACGAACAAGAACGACTCAAATTACGCAAAGCCGTTCAAAAGCAAAATCTGAAATTAAAAGGAATTAAAAACACTTACTGAACAGCGATCTTTGGAGGATGATTACGGATTCAATACTCAGCGAAAGAACGAAAGAAAAGTGGCTAGGGTTTGTTTGCAGTGTGATCTAGATGTTTCGTTTAGAAAGCGTTTTTATATAACGATAGGAAGTAGGTCGAAACTGAGATGGAAGTTGGCGGCTCAACAAACTCCCTTAGGAGTTGGAGTCACGTACGTGACTTGCGGGCTGGTTTCCTCCTTGGTTCAACCATTTGGTTGAACCAGGACTCAAGGGAACCGAGAACCAAACCCAAAAACTAAACCAACCCATGAACCGAACCTTAAATCGAACCACAAAAACCAAAAACGCTCCCAATTATTTTCGAACTTAAAAAAAATTAAATATCAAAATTTTACGGGGTATTACAATGACAAATCTGTTCAACGCCAGTAACTAGAGGCATCTTAAGGCAAATTAGGGGCCGCCGATCAGGAATAGTGATCCGAGAACACGATGAATCTAGTGAGGCACCCCCAGGTATGATACGACTTGCATGTTTGTGTGCCTATGTGATTTATGTGTTACTATTGTTGTTTTATATGCGATCGATCGATAAAGCATGCGTCGTTAGAATTACATATCACGACCCAATTTCATGGATCGCGACGGCGCTAGGGTATAGGTATGGTTGTACCAAAACCCGTAACAAGCCTTGCGGAAAACCACCAATCATATAAACTTGCAGAAAATCCAATGCTTGGGTGCAACCGAGACTTTAACGAAAACAAACAGTCTATATAATAATATTTTATTAAATATTAAATAACCAGAGTTAAATAATTTAATATGTCATAACATAAAATAAGCAAGTCATACCCAATCCGACAACAACTATAATAATATAGACTTCTAGTTTTCTACTGCTGTCTAAGAATAAAAATTAGTTTGACAATTTGTTAAAGTGAAATAAACCTCCGAGGAATAAAGAATCGGAGATCAGCAGACTCGCTCAAAATAATAAACCTGGAAAATTTGGGAAAACAACGGGGTCAGATATACTGAGATGAGTTCGCAATACTATTTACATTTATTAAGTTTAAACCCTTAAATCAAAACTTTTTATACTAATATATAATATGATTATGGAAACACAATATTGAAATGATCCCAGCGTGAGTATGACATATCATACCGAAAAATAAACCCAGAGTGGACGGGAACAAATCCTCGTCAAATTACCAGCGTAAGCAAGACCATAGTCAGCCGATTCCAGAGTATATACCGGTGCACACAGTCTCGATACAAGCCTATCGAGTAGCTCGTTTCAATCCAGATCCATAATCGCTTAAAACAATTCAAAAATATTTATAATGCTAAAATATGATGCGGTACTTAATAAAGCGGTAAATGGCACTACAAACTCACTGCTTGCTTATCCACGTGAATCTTGGCAAACAGCTAACCCTGCGTAGACTCCGAAGCACGAGCAGTCGACGGGTCTAAAATAATATATAAGTTAAAACCCATTTAACCCCTAACTCTAAGAATACTAGACACCACATAGGACTAGCACCATATCAGGTCTCGCACAAGCATAGCCAAAGCAAAAGAACAATTAATTACATAATGGCCCGAGTTAAAAACGAACCACATCGAGTAATGCAATACTCAAAAATAAATAAGCCAAGTCTATTGGGTTTCCGCTTTAAAATTTGTTCCTGAAAATATTACTTAAATAATAAATAAATAATAACTTAAATCCATTTTCTCAAATATTGGGTTAGCCGAGTTACCAATAACAACCAAGCTACCTCACATGTCGGGTGACTCAAGTCTAACCCGACGCAAAATATTTTATCAAAATATAAACCAGAGTTTATAATTTCCAAAAATCACTTTAATAAAATAAATATAATCATCCAATTATAAACCATAGTTTATAATTATAGAATCAACTTGATAAAATAATAAATCAATATTTAAAACGGAACCCAATAGCTTTAACTACAAGTAACCCAAGTTACAAACAAAAACTTAATCAAATAAGTTTTAAAAACGTTCAAAATTTAGCCAAAATGACATACCAAAAAGATATTTAAAATCGAATATAATTACCCGAGTAATTATATTAATTTAAATATAAAAATAATCATTGTTTTCAATTTGACAATTTATATCTCGAAACGAAATTCATAAGTTAAAAATATAAATTTAATCACATTGGCACGCTAAGCCAAAATATCAAAATATCAATTAATAATAATAATGAATTTCAATTCTCATTTATTATAATCAAAATAAATAATTTAATCAAAATCGTTTAATTTATATTAAGATTAATATAAATTCCAAATTTAAAATAATAATGCTCAAGTAATTTTAAATCATAATTAAATTGTGAAAATAAAGGTTTTCCGTAGTTTAAAATCAAATCAAATTATGAAAGCATCAAATAATAACTTAACGAATCAATATATTTTAAGTCAAATAATTCAGGGATTTAAAAGCACATTTAGCCAAAAACAATTCATTCCAGCCAATCACCAAAAGCCGCATCGTCATCTTTATCAACATAATAAACATGAGCAATTCCCTGCTTCCAGAAACTGAACCCGCCATCCCCAACAAGCACAAGAATCAAATTGCCATCAACCATTAAACCCAAGCAATCAAAATCAATCCCAACAACAGGTAACAACAAGATCATAACAATAATTAAAATCAAACATCACATTAACATCAAACTGAAAAGTTCATCACCAAGATTGTAAGAACAACGAGCAAAATCCGGAGATAATGAGACGGATTTCAAACTTAGCTAGAACACATAACAACTAACAATCTCAGAGATTCATAATTACCAAACTCACAAAATTATAGCCAAAGAAACATAAGAATAGATTTCGGCAGCAACATACTAAACCTTAACAGTTAAGAACAAACAAAAACGATGAGACGGCGGCGATTAATACGAGTTCGTTTACGTACCGTTTGACGAATGAAAAGTGTAGAAACGTAGAGAAACGAGTCTACTATCACGGAGAATAAACGAAATTGATTTCGATCTCCAAACGGCTGCGAAACGAATTGAAAAATGAAAGCATCGTTTAAGAGCCAAAATAGAAAATAACTTAAAAATGGTGAAACGGCGGCGATTGATACGGATTCGTTTACGTACCGTTTGGCAAAACAAAAGTTGAGAATCATAGATAATCGAGTCTATAATGACTGAGACGAAGCGGTTCTGAATTTTGTTCTGAAACGATTAAGAACGGATCAAAATACGGAGAGGTCGATTTCTAATCAAAACTGGAAACAAAACTCAAAAGCTTACCGATTTAACAACAAGATTTGGATGATGATTAGGACGATAATACTCGGTGATTTTGAGTGGAAAAGATGGCTCGGGATAGATTTCAGTGAGGTGAACATATTAGGGTAAAAAAAATAGGTTTTTATAGTACGTAGCTAGGTTTAAATCGATGACGAAACAAGGCGGGCGAAAGGGCAACAAGTGCTGGTCTTTTTAGCTTGGTCTCGTTCGAGACTCTCAGTCTCAAACGAGACCTCTGTGCTAGGCGAAGAGGAACAATTTCAGCTTTGGCCCATGGGCAAAAACCCATGGGCCAAAACAACCCCAACTTAAAGATTCGCACCAATTAAACATTTTTCTTTTAAATACGAACCACGATACCGCAAACGGCTCGAATTATTACCGGAAAAATTCATTAAATAATTTAAAAATTTACGGGTTATTACATTACATATCGTATAAGTTAATTCTTATAGATATAGATTGAGATAAACCCGCGCTTTTAGGCTTTATCCTATACGTAGTTGCTAAAGCAATAAATGAATGACAAACACATAACATACGTATAACGTGAAACGTAATTCCTTATATTACGTTTGATTACCATGATGATGGTAAGTGTTATCAAGAAAGATGGCTATGAAAGATTGATATTTATGCCTAAGAGCTATGCAATGTCAATTATGATGGAGGAAAATGATACGCGAAGATAGATCGTTATTGGAAAGCTGTGAACGGAATTTTGTTTTACCAATGCAAGAGAAGAATATCATTAGCTATAAAACACTGAGATAAGTGTTAAGGAATAACGAAAGTTTCAATATCGAAATCATAACAAACCTCAATAATAATAAAGAAAAGCCAATAATGTCGCAAAATGTGTAATCTTGAGGGACTTACGATTTTTCCAATAAATGAAGAATCTTGTGATTTAAAAGGTGCAATTGTACTCAGACATTGTATATTGTATGTCATGATCACGTTATAAATGCATACGAGTATAACATATATATATATTCTATATAAAATACGCTTTCAAAGTTTAGACCGTGCATCATAGTCGTGTCGATATTGTCAAAACGTGATTTTAACGAACAACTCTTTGGTGATGAGAGATGTCATCACTCGGAGATATAATTGTACTAACTCTTTCAAAGGATTTGAAATAAAAGCATTTCAATCGAAAAGAAATTATTAAAAGGCTGGCCATCCAAAGATATTTTGAAGGATGTTTGTTTTGTAAGAAACTCAGATGTAAAGCCCTGCGACAATAATAATAAAAGATTCTTGGCGAATAAGAATGAAATTATGTGATAAAACGCACCCCAATAAAAGAATTAAGCCCTAATGATGAAAAAAATGCTATTAATTATCGATACGAGATAGGAGAGATGTCAGTGAGATACCTATGATAGGTACTTACACAAGAACGATACGGGTGTAAAGAAGAAAACACAAAGACCCGAAAAGATTACGGGCCATGGGAGAACAATTAGATAGTAGAAAGGATTGAATAATATGTGTGTCAACGCGTAATAATAGATGAAGATAAACAAGAAAAGGAAATAGATCGTAATAAGGCAATCTAGTGGAAAGACGCATAATACAAAGATTAAAGAGATCATGTAAAGAGGAAAGGAAGTCGGCATAGCCGCAAACGAACAAAGTCAAACGTATGAATCAAATAAGAATATAAGATCAAACTTACCGATAAATCCAATGTTAGTAATAGTCTGATATAAGGATATACATATGATCGAAAGTATTATGCGTTGCTAAACTCGAAAGGGAGAAACTTTGGTCTGTATTCATAATTGGTGATTGGAAACGTTGAATCAAGACGTACGAGCGGATCGAGAAACGCGATAAGATGATGGTAAAGGAGCCATCAATCCTGCGTACATTAGGACAAAAAGATACCATGTACAACATGTACATTGAAATAAGACGTATAAAGTGATCAAGAAGTACACTGAGAGTGGAAAAGGATTGCATCGGACAAGGGTAAAGATGTTACCAATCCGATATAAAAGAGTAAAGTCAAAGAATAGAAAGATGCATAAAGGATGAATGCAAAACATATTAAGAAATGCCAAGTAAGCATTTGACTTCATGAGATACAATACCAGAAGGCCATAAAGGGCACTATTGGTATAAAAGGAAAGCTATTCCTAGTCACTATAGAACATCGGTAAGGATGTCATGTATAAACGTATATGTGATTGAGTACGAGGGAGTCAAGGAATGTGAAGAAAGGACATCAAACCTCGATGAACTCTAAAGCTTATGTGATGAAAGACGAAGATGGAAACTACCAAGAAGTACTCCAACCCAATAATGAAAGAGTCAGGGGTTAGGGTAAAACTTCGATAAGTAATCGAAGGGAATGATTAAAAGACAAATGGTCTGTGAAAAATAAACATCAAGAAAAGGCAAAACATGAATAAGAGAGATGAGGTAGGGAAAACCTAAATGCATGGCTAGTAGCCAACTTCAAGGACGATTTCAGAAACCGAAACGATATCGAATTAAGTTCGACTCTTCACCAGCGGCATAGCCAAAAATTAAATTTAAGAGGGACAAAATGTACTATTTTCATGAATAATATGTAAAATTTAAAATTTATTAAAATTAAGGGGTCAATATATGATATTATTTAGGCAATTAATACAAATAAAAATTAACTTTAAATAGAAAATTGTATTTTTTGGAAAAATAAGAGGGGCAAATGCCCCTCGTATGTTGCATGTGGCTCCGCCACTGCTCTTCACGAGAGTTGGAGATTGGATATCCAAATATAGGAATATGAAATAATAATTGGATAAAGACTAGATTAAATGCTTGGTTCATTGGCTTCCGCAACAGCCATGACGGCAATTTTGCAGTCTTTCGAAATCAGCTCAAAGAGGTAACTTTGAGACCTATTTCTGATACCTTCAGGAAGAAACTTTGACTCAAGGTCTAAACGAAAGTCGTAGACCATGTTGCAAATTATAAGGATAGCAATTTTATTTAGTAAATGGACGCTTTTGGATAAGCGATTCGGATAGCCGAAGTAGGCTCAAAGAGCAATTTTTTGACAGGTCGGAATTGACCTAGATTGTGAAGTCAAACATTTGGATTATTAATTATTAGTCAAATATAGTTGATTAATATCAAGGACAAGTAGAGAAAACGACAAATAGTTCCACGATGAGTAAGAAAGATAACGCGAGGATAGTTATCATTGATACAGCAAAGATTTAGCATTAATATGCCAATAATGGTATCGTAAGAAGAGCTGGAAGCTTAAAAAAATAAGATACACGGGATTTATGATGAAACTAGTTATCCTTAAAGTTATTAGTGATCATGGTATGATAGCTGAACACGCGAAGTGATAATAACGTTTGCAGAAGGAAAAGGGAAGTCATCCCCAAGAAAAGTGGATCCATGTATGATTTTATAGGACTTTGGTAAATTCGCTCACAAGCTGAGACTACCTTCGAAAGTGTCACAAACTCAACCTGTGTTTCCTAAGTTCCATACATTACAAGTATGTACTAGACCCTGTTTGTGTAACTCAACAATAAAAAATGGAAGGGAAATTAGTGAAGGTCGTTTATACATCAATACGCAAAAGCTACGGATCAAAGCGATGTTGAGGAGAAAAGTTCTTAGAATGAACCAATCAGCTAAACAATGTACATGGAAAATAGAGACGAGTATGCGATGAGGATACTCATACCTGTTAGTATCAGGTATATAATAAAGTTAATGGTAATAAAGGTGGTATCATGTATAAATATACGAAGAAGTTTTAAATTGCTGGACGAATTTATTATAAGGAGGGGTGAATGTAATAACCCTGAAAGTATTCCGATAAGTTAGATCGTACCTCATACCTAAATTAAGAAATTGAGGTCAAGTAGGTTGGAAATGAGATTGGAATTAAGAATATAATTAAAATGAGTAAGTAAGTTTGTCGTAAAATAATAATAATTGGTAATATTATTCGATAAATTGATTATTAGCGGGATTAAAGAAAATAAAAATAATAAGGATATAGTATAATTCCCAAGCTACTAAATTTCACGTCAAAGTTTGGGAAATATAATTGAGATTTGATCGGAAAAGGTTTTACGGAAGTCGTTTTGAGAATTAAGCATGTCGGTTAATCGCTTGATGTAATTTAACCGAGTTAAAGTGGACAATTAACCCTTGGATGATGTCATCACCCACTAGCATAAGAGTTGATCATCATGTTCATTATTCATAAGGTACAAAAAAAAGAGAAAACCCTCTCCTTTTCTCTCCTTCAATGCGGAACCATCATCATCACCATAGCCTAAGGAATTGCTCACCAAAACTCATCGAATTTGAGGAAAATCAACTATTAAGCAAAGGTAAACAAGGTAATCTCATCAATTAAAACTTTGAATGGTTGAATTGAAAGGAATTTAGATTGTAAGTTTCTAGGGTTTATGAGATTATATGGTAATCTTGTATGTTGATGTTCAAAGCTTGTTGGTGAGGTTGTTTGAGAGTTGTGATGATAATTAATTGAGCTAAAAGTTTACTTTAAAGTCTTAATCATGTTGAGTGTTTTTGGCATGAGTTATTATTAAGTAAAATTATTGCAAAATTGATTGGAAAATTGGTTAAGGTTCGGCAATTGCTATAGGTTTGTGGTAAGTGTGTGTTTATGTTTGTATTGAATGGTTAGGTGATAATTGAGTGTTGTGATTAATGATTGTTTAAGATAACTGACCCTAGGTATGGTAAGGACTTCGGCCAGCTATTTTCTACTCCGGTGAGCAGAGAATTCTGCTCTTGGAGAGCATAATTCTTCCTGGCGGCGCAGAGCTCGCCGGCCGGTAGAATTCTGCCATGAGCAGAAATCAACTCTACTCACACAGAGCAGAGTTGTGCAGTCCTTGGGGGCTTCAGGTTCAGTCCCCCATCTTTAAGGGGAAGGGCTTTTGGTAGAAGATTTTAGCTCGATAATACAAAGATTCAAATCAAGATTAGACGCATTGGTTTGACGTTATATGATAAAACGTTATTTGACTTTGAAAGTAAAGTGTATGTTATTATGAAGTGAATTTGGCATACCGAATTAAGGGATTAGTAAATGTAAAATTGCAATAGAATGTTAGGTTATTTGATACGGAATATCACATAACGCTAAAAATGGAAAAATGCAATAAATGACGCATTTTGCTATCGAAATTAAGTACGGTGTTAGTTTTTCAACGTAATAAATGTGTTAAAAGTTAAATGTCAAAATGTTATACGTGGTTAGTTATTTGATAAGTAAATCAAATAAAGTTTGGATGTTTTGTTTAAATGCTAAAACTAAAGTGAAGAAAAGGATATCACATTGTGGTATTGATAAGTAAACAAATAGAAACAAATCAAACAAAACGCAAATAAAACACGATAACTTATAAATATGTGTTTATCTTGAGTTTAAAATGTCTATAGAAGAATATTCTTACTCGAGCATTATTTGACGATTGATTTAGATCCGGCGAGGCGATCTACCAATGGGCAAGAAGCTCAGGGAGCTTTATGGGAGTTATTGTTTAATGGAAGATTTTGGAATATAGCAAGTTGTGAGTTTATAATTATGTTTACATTTGAAGTATTTACATTTGAAGTATTTAAAGCGCATTCTTTTACGCAATTGATTATACAATTACATAGCATTGTTTATAAATAAAATGCTTGTTTGAAATGCATACATCATGGGTTTGAAACCAGTATAGATCTGATGAAACAAGCTTTCCTATTAGGCGGCAATAGGAACTGTGTGATCACAAGTTGAAATGAGGGGTTCAACAAGCATCAGAAATTGGCAGAGAGCTTTTCGAGAACACGACATGCATAAGTTGAACTCAGTAGATGTATCTCGGGACCTATGTCTAGGGAGTTGAACTCGGTAGAATTATCCCGAGACTCGCCTCATGGATTGGATATAAGGTATTACTAGTAACTCGGTTGAACTATCCCGGGACTGTGCTATATGGTTATAGTTAAACTTGGTAGAACTATCCCAAGACTAAACCATCAGAAATAAGTATCAGACACTTATTTAAGAAAAGGGTTGATTTGACTGATTAGATTAAAGGAATTGTTTGGAATAACAGAAGGATTGAATGGAATGAGAGAAGTTAAGGTTAAGGGTTTCAATCGGAAAATTATACGTTGATGCATATATTTGATTGATTTGAAAGTATTGATTTGGATGTGTTAATTAATACTTATTTGTAAACTTATGAACTCACTGAGTGTCGACTGACCCCCAAATAGTGTGTCTTTTCAGGTATATATATATACTTTTTGGTGTGACAGACTTCTACCCCTGTCCGAGAAGTCTGTACTTGAAGTATGTACAGTTAAAGAAAGTCTACCAATAGTGTTGCAGTAGTTAGGGCCCTAATGTGTGTAAATAGTTTGTCAAACGGTTTTAACATGTTTGCCTATATTTTGATATGTATATAAGGTTTTGAATGCTTTAACCGTTTGTTTTAAAGGGAAACGGGCTATTCGGTAGTACATCGCAATATAAGACCCAAGTTTATATGTACTGTTTTCAGATGTTTGTAAATGTTAAACTTTGAAAAGTTGTTATGAAAATGTTTTATGTTAAATAATTGCCAAATTTTTTATAGTATTTTTAAGGCTTACTATGGGTTTCGGAACTATCATTCCCATTCCCTAGCGCCGATCTAGGGTCGAGATTTCGGATCGCGACACCTTAGTTGAAGAGATTGATGGAATTTGAACCCAAATTTGAAAAACCCAAGCTTTTCTCAATAGCATGTAATAGAGCTAGAAACTTGTAGAAGATGGAGTTTAAGAGAAATGAATTCTCTGGAAAGTTTTATGTTTTACTTTGGTTGCCTTGTGCGCGTATATCGTGTTTTGTGCTTTGTTCATGTTGTGTTAAAATCGAGGACGATTTTGTTTTTAAGTTGGGGAGAATGTAACACCCCGTATTTTTCCGGCTTGTTACGATGAGTTTTTCAATGTGTTTTGGGTTGATGTTTGGTGGTTTAGTTCCTTTGAACTTTGGTTTGGGTTGCAAAATAGTTATTTCGATGTTTGAGCTTGTTTTGAGTGCGGTTTGGGCCGTGTGGATCGACCTTGGGCTTAAGGCCCATAAAATTTATATTTTTGGAAGCAGGGGGTGTATCACGGTCGTGACAGGAGCATCACGGTCGTGATACACCATCACGGGCGCGATTGAGACATCTTGGGCGCGACGCGGCACTGTAGGGTTCGCTGTTTTGCTATAAATAGCTCCTTAACTCGATTCTTTCAGCCCTTTTTCACCCTATCAGACCTAATGTGACCCTACACTCAGATAAACCCTATTTCTATCATTCCTTTATGATCCTTGGTGGTTTTTAACAATTGATTGGTGATTATATATTCGTTTTGCGATTTCTACGCGATTTGCTTGTGGTGTTCTTCGTTGGTGTGATTGTGACTCTTGTTGCTTCTTGTCCAGACCCTTCCCTAGGGTTTAATACTTATTTAATCTTGTTATTCTTCATTCTAAGGTAATGATTTCAATCTCTTATGTATTGGTGAATCGTTGTCATGTGTTTTGCGTAGAATGGCATGATTTAGGGTGTTTTGGAGTTTGGAACTTATTGTTCAATGGTCTGAGATTTATGATTTGAATAATATGTTTTAAATGGATTTTAATATGATTATAATATGATGATGTATTATGATTGGAATTGGATTTGCATGATTTAAACAACGAATTGGCTAATTCTAGGTTTGCATGAAATTGATTCGTTTAATGATTTGTTAAAGTGTTGAATCTGAGTTATTTGGGATATTATGTGTTTGTGCTACAATGGCTAATGATCTAATGATTTAAGATCAAGAAGTGAGAATTGGGTTTGATCTATTTTGTAAAAATCTCTACGATTTGCGAAATTGACAATTTTATGAAAGTTAAACGCTATAATTGCAAAATGGTTTCAAATGCTATACCTACTGATATAATATATTCTAAGTGATGTTTTAAAGGTTTTAAATCAGTAATAACATACTTTGGTTTGTCGATTATTGGTTTTGAATCGTTTGGCTAGTTTAGGCAATTTTCGGCAAAATTGCCATGTTTGATTATTTGAGTGCTTTGGCTTAATTTTGGTTTTATCAAATTGTTAATGGCTGGAAACTTTGTTTATAAAACGGTTTTGAACACATATAAAGATATTAGTTTCATCTTAGGTTGTTGGGTTAAACAATTTGGTTAAAGGCATGTAAGGTGTTATATTGTGTGTATGGTTTTGGCTAAACTATTTTAGGTTCAAGATGAAACTTGAAAGGCGTTAAATCTTTTGATTCCATTTAAGTGGTGTATTTAAATGTATGTACTTTGGGTGTTACTTGCCAAGTGTTGGCAAGTTATTTGGCTTATTTGCTTATCATGATTTTGGCATTATTAAGTTAGGGAATGAGTTCTTATTTTAAACTTAGTTTTATTTAAGGATCAGATTTACTATGGTTTTACTTTGGCTTATGGTTGGGTCGGGTTAGACTTGTGTCGCCCGACATGTTGTGTTGAGCTATACTACAGTTAAGGCTAGCACACTACTTTGGGAAAACTCTTGGATTTTGAAAGGACTATATAAGTATTTAAGAACTTTGATTTCGTTTTAAAAGATAAGAACTCACCTAAGGTTAACTTGCCTAATTTTGTTATTTGGTTTGTATGGATACTTTGGTTGTACCTTGGTTGTGTTTTGAAATGCTAGTCCTACGTGGTGTCTAGTAATCTTAGAGTTAGGGGTTGATCAGATTTTAACTTATATAATGTTTTAGACCCGTCGACTGCTCGTGTTACGGAGTCTACGCAGGGTTAGCTGTTTGCCAAGATTCACGTGGATAAGCAAGCAGTGAGTTTGTACTTGCTATTTACCGCTTTATTAAGTAAATTGCTATTTTAATATTAAGTATATATATAGTACGTATATTTCGAACTGTTTTTGTATTATGGCTCTTAGTTGGAACATGCTACCTAATGGGCATCATTAGGACTGCGTGCGCACCGGTAATGATCTGGGAAAGATAATTATGGTAATGTGGTAACTCGGTGTGAGCATAGCTCTCGGGACCAAGTAGAGTAACTCGGTGTAGTTCGGCTCTCGGGACTCTGGTATAAGTGTGGTCAGTGGTAACTCGGTGTAGCTCAGCTCTCGGGATCAGACCTGTTGGATTATGTTTATTATTTAGAATTGTGGATTAGGGTTCCAACTATTATTCGTAATATCGTATTTAAACGTTTTAAACGGTTTTAAAGGTTTTCCACTTAATAAATGTAGATAGTGGTATAAACTCATCTCAGTATATCTGACCCCGTTGTTTTCCCAATTTTCCCCAGGGTTATGATCTGAGAGAGTCTGGTGATCTCCGCATTTACTTTTCCTCGGAGGTTTCTTTTTTTTTTAATAAAACTGTAAAACTGTTTTATTCTTAGACCGCAGTAGTAACTAGACGTCTTTATTATTATTATATTTTTGTCGGGTTGGTTCGACTGATTTTTATTGCTTTGGCATGTTATATTATTTACATTGGTTGATGGTAAACCTATTTTAGGCTCGGAATTGATTAAGCATGTTATATAACTGTTGAATATTATAATTGTTAGTTTTAGGCTGAAGTCTCGGTTGCCCCCGAGTATTGGTTTTCTGCAGGTTTATGTGTTTATGTGATAAATGGAAGGCTAGATACGGGTTTCGGTACTACATTACCCATACCCTAGCGCCGGTCGCGATTCATGAAAATGGGTCATGACAAAGTTGGTATCAGAGCTTTAGTTTCGAACTAAGGCCAAATAATTGCATGTTATGTGTTTATCGCTTTGAGGTATGTTAAGTGTTGTTGTTGTGTCATAGGATCTACTGCGGAATTAGGATTCAAGTCTTGTCTTTGAAACGTCATCATTTGTTTTCAAAACTGCCTACCTTCATCTATAGGGATGTTGAGTGCCGGTCTTATGTGTTACTGATGCCTTGCTTTGGAATGTTTACTGCTTATATATTGGCTGACTTGTTGGCTGTTGTGCCATATATGAGATATACTTTGAGCGATTTTTGTTGGCTGTTGTGCCATATATGAGATATACATTGGGTGACATTTTTGTCGGCTTTTGCACCTTATATGGTGTTTACTTCGGGTGACGTTTTGGTTGACTGTTGTGCCTTATATGGTGTCCACTTAGGGTGATGCTTTCTACGATGTTGTTCGTTATATGATTTTTACCTTGGGTGATTAGTTCTTGGCTTTTACGCCTTCGATGATTTTGATTATAATTGGATTGTTTTCACCTTGTCGGTGAGCATAGTTTGGTTTTGCTGTGTGGTTGTGTGCCAAATAGGCTGGCACGTACTATGATACGTTAGGCGTTGGCCATATCTGGTTTTTAAAGGATTTTTGTGATAAATCTTTAAGCTTGTGTTGTGGCTACACGTTGTCTGGTCACGCGTTGGTTTCATGGTTTTATTGAGAAAACTATTTCGATTTGATTTGTGTTTTGACACGAGAATCGGAAGAGAAGTCTATTGTAAAAAAAAAATATGTGTGTGATTTTTAAATACTTTTCAAGTAAGAACAATTTCTCGTATCTCAGAATCTTACGTTTGACATGGTGTTGAGAAACAATTGTTTTTAAAAACAATATTATCACCGTATAGAAAATTCAATATTTGTGGCTGTTATTTTACCATGTTGTGGCATGTCGACGTTTGAAGCATCGTTTGGTCATATGCTTGGTAATTTTGTTGGCTTGCTTAGGTGCTTACAGAATGATTATTTTATATCAAATATTTTCTCACTTATGTTTTTCAAATGCTTTTAAATTTTTATACTTAGGTTGCTTGAGCTCTTATTTTGAAAAGATTGTGTTTTTATTAAAATGTTTTTCGAATTTACAAATGTTTTGAATACGTTTTATAAAAGGTTATTTCGGGTTTGACAGGGGTTACCCAAATTTGGGAGTTGAGCTTGGTAGTTGTAATGACTCGGCTAACTCGATGGTTTTATGGATTGAGATACTTTAGAAATTTTAAAGCAATTGATTTAATTGAGGAGATATCTTCGGATATTGATTTCGTTTTTAACCGTGGGACTCAACTAAATTTGGAACTCTTCTGGTTGACTATAAACTTCAAAATGAATTTTGATACGTACTTTTGAAAGATGATATATTTTATAGATTGATTTTGTTACGGAGATTCCGAAATCTTGTTGTAACATGTCTTGATTTTGTCTTTTAAGCATGTTAGGATTATTTTGCTTAATGACATGCTTGGTTGGTTTATGGTTGTATAATTTGTAATCTTTTGGTTTTGATTTGCGTTGTATACCTCGCATGTTGGGTTGGACTATATTGATTGTTTTTGTTTTACCTCGTCGTGCGGAGTAGCACGTGGGGTAATTTCTTTCAAGCATTCTTTTGGCCTAACCTTGATGTTTACTTTTGATTTGTGAGTCGAACCTTCGTTTAGACCCTGTATTGCTTTAGTTTCGGTTTCAGATTACGCTGGATTTGGTATGTTGTTTTGTGGATCGAGGTCTTGAGGTTTCGATATTAGTAAGATGAACAAAGTGTTTTCTTTGGTGGTTTTTGATTATCCAGGACAAGGATGTTGAAAATTCTTATTGGAAGAGATAGTTCAATATATTAATAATACACTAGTGTTTTTCATCAAGATTGGATGATGCGATGCGGGAATTAGTGGTTTGTTTTGTAGAAATATATGTGATGTATTGTTTTTCTTTGAGTTAAGTTTAAGCTTAGTTGGAGTTTATTGTCACATAAGAGATTTTATAGTAGTTATCGGTTTAAATTGTTATGTTAGTATCATATGATTTGGTAGATTGCAAGTAAGGAGTTTGAGAAATGGTTTTGAGGGTATCGAATGCACATATCACAGAGTGTAATGTCTAGAAAATGTGTTATTGAGAAATTGATTTCAAATGAAAATTTGTGAAAGTATTTGAAATGTTTTTATCACGAAATTGTGCCCAGACATATCATGAACATGCATTTTTGTATGTCACGAATAGGAAATTGCATTGAGCACTGAGTATGTTCAAAAAAAAATTATTGGTACTTGCATAGTAGTACATGCATCACGTGCATTGAAATGGTTAGAGTTGGATGCAACTCTTTGGGGATGAGAGGTGTCATCACCCTGGCGCACAATTATGTAAAGTGGATTTTGCAATAAAGTGTTTTTGAGAAAAATATTTTGAAACGAACTCGCGAGTCACCTTGGGATAAATGTATTTATGAAGTGGATGAATTTCAGATGGTTTGAAATTTTACCGAAAGGTAGTTAGACAAATACTCTGTGATGATGGTGCTGAATTGAGGACGAATACGTTATGATTGATCGGTTTGTAGTATCATAATTTTGTGTTTCGTAGGAAGTAGTAAATTGCACTCGAATTATTGTTGTAATAAGTATGATAGGATTTGGAGGTCAGATTGGAAGGCTTACGTGCTAACTTCCGAGTTGTGATTTGAGAGTTGTTGGATTAGGGGATTTGGTTATGCTCCACGTGCGTGTATATATTGTGATTTTAAAAGAAGTTTGGTTTTTACATGTTCGATTTTGTTTAAACATTTTGGTATACTCAAATAGAATATTGTGCGAGCGAGGATATTTTCAATATAAATTTATTTTCCCATTTTGACAAAGGATAAAATTTTATCAAGTTCGAATTAAAGAGGAAAAAAAAATTGTTAGTTGAACGGTTTTATGGATTTGAAAAATTATTTGAAAGTAAGGTGTAACTGTAAATTCAAATACGAATGTTTTGAAAATTTTAATGTGTTCTCAAAACTGGAGTTTTCCCAACAGTAATAGTATTTTGTTTTAAATAAAAAAAAAAGGAGTTATAAGATTTTATATTCTTTTAAAGAGAAGTGGGAAGTTGTAACGTTTTGTGATCTGAATTATTTACCTATAAGTTTGGTTTTGAGCATAACAAATGATCCGATTACTGGTGAATGTGATTTAGGTGAACTCTTGTTAGCAAGGTTACTGTAATATTTGGTGAAACAATTTTGAGAATTTCAGTTTGGCTCGGATTTATGAGTTAGCTAATTCGAGAAATCGTGATGAGTAGGTTTCGACAATGAAGGTTGGTTGATCGATACTGTTGGTTGTGAATTTTTGTTGTTGAAAATTTGATATCGTTTTGTTTGGTTGTTTAACCTTTTGTGTGCGGCATAGATTTAGTTTGTGAAACAAAATTGGTATGTATGTTGTATTTAATTAATTTAGGTAACTTCGGGCTGTATGCTTTCTTGGTATGAGTGGAAGAATCTTTCTGAATGGGTCGGTTTGTATGTAACTTGGAGATTTCGTCATCATAGATTAAAGTGATATATTTTTGGATTGTCGGTAGGTGTGTACGTGTTTATTGATTCGTTAAGATTGATGGTCTTGTCGAGCTTAGTCCTTGTCGTGTGTACAACTCAATTTTCATGATGCGTTAAAGTTGGCTGATTTTTATTGGCGAGAACCTTATCTAGTTAATTTTGGACTAGACTGTTCGTTTGATGTAACGAGTTTATTTATATCTTTGATATGGGATACTAGGTGTGGAGATGTTAAGTAGGTGACGAGTATTGCATGATGTTATTAATGGGGATTTTGAGGTTTTCATTTAAAGTGTTAGATTTTGATATTGTAAGAATTGCGATTTGAGTTTCGGGCTTGTCCTTGCACCTTGTCAAGGTTGTCTTGATAGCTGTTTGAAATCGAATGAGCTTAGTAACCTTCCTTGTGAGAATGTTAATGTTTATAGTTGAAAAATCTTGGAGGTTTATATTTTGTTTAATCAAGTAATAGTTGGAGTACTGAACTGTCGAATTTTTTAATTTTGCTTATACGTGGTGTGAAAATTTGGGTTGTTGTTTTATGTAAGTGGTGATTTGAGTTATCATTCGAGGTACAACTTGTCGAGTTGTGGTTATGCAAATGCGTAGGTTGATGAGTGGAAGTATGCCTATGGTTTCAGTTTTAATTCGGATATATAGTTGGAGAGTATACTTAGGGGACGGAGTCCATTATGTGAATTGTTATCTTTTGAGGTACGTTGGGTTTCGCATTGCTTCAAATATTCGATGCTATTTTAGTACTTTGAATTTGTGTTATATGTTTTACTTTGGTTGCCTTGTGCGCGTATATCGTGTTTTGTGCTTTGTTCATGTTGTGTTAAAATCGAGGACGATTTTGTTTTTAAGTTGGGGAGAATGTAACACCCCGTATTTTTCCGGCTTGTTACGATGAGTTTTTCAATGTGTTTTGGGTTGATGTTTGGTGGTTTAGTTCCTTTGAACTTTGGTTTGGGTTGCAAAATAGTTATTTCGATGTTTGAGCTTGTTTTGAGTGCGGTTTGGGCCGTGTGGATCGACCTTGGGCTTAAGGCCCATAAAATTTATATTTTTGGAAGCAGGGGGTGTATCACGGTCGTGACAGGAGCATCACGGTCGTGATACACCATCACGGGCGCGATTGAGACATCTTGGGCGCGACGCGGCACTGTAGGGTTCGCTGTTTTGCTATAAATAGCTCCTTAACTCGATTCTTTCAGCCCTTTTTCACCCTATCAGACCTAATGTGACCCTACACTCAGATAAACCCTATTTCTATCATTCCTTTATGATCCTTGGTGGTTTTTAACAATTGATTGGTGATTATATATTCGTTTTGCGATTTCTACGCGATTTGCTTGTGGTGTTCTTCGTTGGTGTGATTGTGACTCTTGTTGCTTCTTGTCCAGACCCTTCCCTAGGGTTTAATACTTATTTAATCTTGTTATTCTTCATTCTAAGGTAATGATTTCAATCTCTTATGTATTGGTGAATCGTTGTCATGTGTTTTGCGTAGAATGGCATGATTTAGGGTGTTTTGGAGTTTGGAACTTATTGTTCAATGGTCTGAGATTTATGATTTGAATAATATGTTTTAAATGGATTTTAATATGATTATAATATGATGATGTATTATGATTGGAATTGGATTTGCATGATTTAAACAACGAATTGGCTAATTCTAGGTTTGCATGAAATTGATTCGTTTAATGATTTGTTAAAGTGTTGAATCTGAGTTATTTGGGATATTATGTGTTTGTGCTACAATGGCTAATGATCTAATGATTTAAGATCAAGAAGTGAGAATTGGGTTTGATCTATTTTGTAAAAATCTCTACGATTTGCGAAATTGACAATTTTATGAAAGTTAAACGCTATAATTGCAAAATGGTTTCAAATGCTATACCTACTGATATAATATATTCTAAGTGATGTTTTAAAGGTTTTAAATCAGTAATAACATACTTTGGTTTGTCGATTATTGGTTTTGAATCGTTTGGCTAGTTTAGGCAATTTTCGGCAAAATTGCCATGTTTGATTATTTGAGTGCTTTGGCTTAATTTTGGTTTTATCAAATTGTTAATGGCTGGAAACTTTGTTTATAAAACGGTTTTGAACACATATAAAGATATTAGTTTCATCTTAGGTTGTTGGGTTAAACAATTTGGTTAAAGGCATGTAAGGTGTTATATTGTGTGTATGGTTTTGGCTAAACTATTTTAGGTTCAAGATGAAACTTGAAAGGCGTTAAATCTTTTGATTCCATTTAAGTGGTGTATTTAAATGTATGTACTTTGGGTGTTACTTGCCAAGTGTTGGCAAGTTATTTGGCTTATTTGCTTATCATGATTTTGGCATTATTAAGTTAGGGAATGAGTTCTTATTTTAAACTTAGTTTTATTTAAGGATCAGATTTACTATGGTTTTACTTTGGCTTATGGTTGGGTCGGGTTAGACTTGTGTCGCCCGACATGTTGTGTTGAGCTATACTACAGTTAAGGCTAGCACACTACTTTGGGAAAACTCTTGGATTTTGAAAGGACTATATAAGTATTTAAGAACTTTGATTTCGTTTTAAAAGATAAGAACTCACCTAAGGTTAACTTGCCTAATTTTGTTATTTGGTTTGTATGGATACTTTGGTTGTACCTTGGTTGTGTTTTGAAATGCTAGTCCTACGTGGTGTCTAGTAATCTTAGAGTTAGGGGTTGATCAGATTTTAACTTATATAATGTTTTAGACCCGTCGACTGCTCGTGTTACGGAGTCTACGCAGGGTTAGCTGTTTGCCAAGATTCACGTGGATAAGCAAGCAGTGAGTTTGTACTTGCTATTTACCGCTTTATTAAGTAAATTGCTATTTTAATATTAAGTATATATACAGTACGTATATTTCGAACTGTTTTTGTATTATGGCTCTTATTTGGAACATGCTACCTAATGGGCATCATTAGGACTGCGTGCGCACCGGTAATGATCTGGGAAAGATAATTATGGTAATGTGGTAACTCGGTGTGAGCATAGCTCTCGGGACCAAGTAGAGTAACTCGGTGTAGTTCGGCTCTCGGGACTCTGGTATAAGTGTGGTCAGTGGTAACTCGGTGTAGCTCAGCTCTCGGGACCTGATGGTTCTGCGAATGATAGGATCTTCTCTTATCAACCTGAGATCACGAACACAGGTTAGAATGAGTCGGACGTTGTGTCCGACCTCACTCCGATGCCTAAGTCAGATACCTTGTAAGGTTCAATGATAAATGACGTAGTTTAAAGAGAATGAATTAGGGTTTACCTTTGGTCTTCGGTCTACTTATATAGAATCCTTTCTCAGTAATTGACTCGAGGTCATCTTCTTGTGATTGTGTTTAATTCGGACTCATGCTGGAAAATAGGGATTTAAGTCAATCCCAATCTTTCCGGATTCCCAAGATCATATCAGCTAGGATCTGCGTCTACTGACTAATGACAGCTGTTTGGTATCTGCTGTCTACTATACTCATTTGACTATATGTACTGGGGTCAACTGCGTATCCATCATTAGCCCCTCCCCTCTCTATTCCGTAGCGCAACTATTTATGGTTGTTCTGAAGCACTACCCGGGTAATTAAAATGCAAGGTAACCTTAGTTACGAAGTAATCATTCTTTCCTCATGCCACGTGGCTCACTTTTTGAAATTTCAAAATTTTGAAAATCAAAATAATATCCGTCCGTTCCGTTCCTCATGCTTTCTCCCATCTCCACGTGTCTTTTTTTTTACCTTTCCTTATAACTGCTTCTCTTCCTTCTCTCTCCCATTACTTCTTTCCTTTTAACGAGTTTCTGTTTTCTTCTTTCTTGCAAATTTCTACTTTCTTCTTTCTTTCTTTTTTGTGGCGATCGTCCTCTCCATTTTTACCAGGTATTTTCTTTCTCCTTTTTATTTTTATTTTCTTCGTATCATGACTCGCACCCGTTCTAGTGTTGCCACTCCTTCTTCTGGGACCACTGTAGATTACCGTAGGGATTTAATTGAGTTTACCTCTAAAATTGATGATAGCATGCTTACTGGTATACGCGAGACATACGACATTCCTTTTGATTACACCTTGCATTCCTGTGATCCCTCCTTTAGTGCCAACTATCGTCCTGAAACCGATCGTATTGTTGTTTACAAAGAACAGTTTCGAGGTGGACTTCGTTTTCCCCTCACTCCTTTCCTTCACGGTTTCGTTCTTACCCACAAAATACCTCTAGGACAAATTCATCCAAATGCAATCCGGTTGCTGTGTGCGTTTGCTGAACTGGTTCACCAGAAAGGTCTAATTCCCACCTTAGGTTTAGTAGCCGAAGTGTTCAATGTTTCCCGGCGAGCCAACGAATTTTACCTTTATCTTCCTTTTGTTCGTGGCAAGCGTCTGCTTGCTGGTCTTCCTAAACTCAATAAGGGTTGGCAGAATTTGTTCTTCTGTGTTGGTCATCAAAATGCCTTTGCTTCCTTTCCCCTTATTTGGTTGGACAAACCTTTGCCAATTTCTGTTACTAAACCTCCGAAGAAAGATCTGTTTCTTCTGGAACAGCTTATTGGTGCTGCGCGCCTCAAATGCTTCAGTGCTCCTGACCTTGTTAACAATTACTTGGCCCGCTTGTTTCCTGAGTATGCTCCCCTTGTGGACGATTCTGGTGGATCCCCAGATCCTAGTGCGGGTAGCCAATCTCTTTCTCACGAACCTACCGAATCTGCGTCACTTATGGATCTAAGTTCTTCTGAAAAGGGTATGCTAATCTCTCCTTTGTTGTAATTTTTGTTATGTGTATTGATCTGCTTTTGCTGTGTCTTCAGAAATGAACTACCTAGATGACATCAAGATTGTTGTGGAGGAGTTGCCTGGTGTGACACCTTCTGTGTCTGCTCTTGCTTCCTCTACTCCAACTGCGTCTGGGGGCTCTCAGACAATGCCTGCGTCGCGATCTGCGCTGAACAAACCTCCTATGAAGAAAGGGGATTCTTCCTCCAGGAAGGTGCCTGAGCCCTCTACCCGATTGAAACAGGCGTCTGCGAAACGCCGGAAGCTTGACTTGGATTTGTGTCCTGATCCCCGTGCCTGGATTGAAGAGCACTTCGGATCTGCTTCAATTCATGACGCGGAGGTGTCTGGTCTGTACTCCCAGTTTCTTCAGTTGAGTGGAGATATGGATGCGTGGAGGCAGGTGCCTGTTGATGACATTTTTGATAAATTTGATGCTTCATTGCTGCATGTAAGTTTCTCTTTCGTTAATCTCTTACTCTTCTTTTTACTTTGTTTGTTCTGCTATCGTGACTTATATACTATTTATTTAGGTGGTTCAAGGCGTCTCCTTTCTGCGTCAGCAGAATGATCACCTGATGGAAAAGTATGAACGAGAGCTTGCGTCTCTGCGACAATCTGCGCAGGCGGAAACGCAGAAGCTGAAAAACTCTCTCCAGGTGGCTGTTGACAAAGGCAAAATCCTGGAGTGAAAAGTTGCTGATCGTGACGCTTCTCTGTTGGAGGTGCAACGGGTCCGTGATAGGTTGCTGTCTGAGCAAAAAGAGAATAGAAAAGATGTGAATGCCTACATTTCTGGCTGTTTAACCGACTTCTGTGCTACTGCTGTCGGGGTGGTTCGTCAAGACTATCCTGACTACGACATTGGGAAGTTCTTAGCCATTGACCTCCGTGCCTTGGGTCAGCGTGTCATGGCGAAGACAGCTGCTAAGAAGAAGTTGCCTGTAGATGCTTCTACGGAGAAGAGGGTTGCTTCTGCGCCTCTAACGCCGCGTTCAACGTCTGGGGCCACATCAACTTCTGATGAAGGATTGGTATTCGACAAGCCTCCTCTTTCTGAGACCGCGGCCCTTAAGAGCGCAGATGATGTTGAAAAGGAGGTTGCCGAAGAGCTCCCTACAGCTGACTCTTCTATTTTGGTTGAGCGTCCTTCTGAAGTTATTCCTGAAGATGCCCTTGGCGTGGATGATGTTCCTGAGAAAATGCTGTCTGCTGGAGAAGGAGATGCTTCTGTCACAGAGACTGCACCTTCTGCGGAGGAAGTGGTGTAGGCAGTGAAGCCTTTCTTTTACATACTTATTCTGTTAAGCTAGCTTTCTTTTGTAATTGCCTTTTGGACAAAAACTTCTTAGTTCTTTCTTTTTGGGGTACTTATGTTTTATTTGAACTGGCCCACTATTTTTAGAACTGTTACTTTTGGTGGTTATTGATGCAATTTAGACTTTAAAGGGAAAATAACAGATGCCATGCTTTATTAAAATTTGAGAATGATAGCAAATACATCTACTGGAAATATTTCTTCATGTCATTAATATTCCATGTTCGGGGGAGAATCTGCCCTTCTAGGCGAGCGATTCTGTAAGCCCCTTTTCCTACTACCTCTACGACTCGAAATGGCCCATCCCAATTGGCTCCTAATTTACCAACTCCTGCTGCTCCTTTACCAATTTCAGCTTTCCGGAGTATCAAATCTCCTACCACGAAGCTTCTTCCTTTTACTTTGGCATTGTGGTATCTAGCCATCTGCCTTCGGTATGCTTCAGCTTTCACAGCTGTCTGGTGTCTTCTTTCTTCCAAAAGATCCAGACATAACCGCATGGATTCTTCATTCTTTTCTTCATCAAAAACTTGCACTCTTAATGTGGGCATGCCGATTTCTACTGGTAATACAGCTTCTGCGCCATACACCAGACTGAAGGGGGTTTCTCCGGTGGCTTTTCTGGGTGTGGTGCGGTACGCCCAGATGACTTTGTACAGTTCATCAATCCATCTCCCCTTCAGATCATCAAGTCTCTTCTTTATTCCTGTGAGGATAGTTCTGTTGGTTACTTCTGTAAGTCCATTCGTCTGCGGGTGGGCTACTGAGGTGAACTTCAGCTTTATGTTCAACCCTTCACAGTATGCTCTGAACTTGTGGCAATCGAATTGCTTTCCGTTGTCAGTGACTAAGGAATGTGGTATGCCAAACCTGTCTATTTATGTTAGCGACATGCGAACGTGTACAAGTATATGATAAAAAATACAACACGTTTTACCTTCCCATGACTTCTCTTGATAGCCAAGTTTGGATCTTCTCCGTAGTGATTGTCTTCATTGGCTCTACCTCCACCCATTTGGTGAAATGATCTACGGCTACCACGATGAACTTTACTTGTCCCCGTGCTGGGGGGAAGGGTCCCAGTATATCCACGCCCCAAGTCATGAATGGCCATGGACTACCGATAGGGTGTTGCTCAGATGCGGGTGTTCGTATTACTGCGCCAAACTTTTGGCACTTATCACACTTAAGTACTAGGTCCTCTGCGTCCTTCTTCATTGACAGCCAGTAGAATCCTTGTAAAGATGCTTTCCTAACCAGGGCTGCGGACGCCTCATGGGCTCCGCAGATCCCCTCATGGATTTCCTGCAGAACGTATAGACCCTCTGTCTTGGTCAAGCATCGAGACCATGGGTGCGTAGCTGATGCCCTGTAGAGTACTCCTTCTAGGACTGAGTATGACGCTGACTGTCGAACTACTTTTGCGGCTTCAGCGGTTTGCTCTGGTAGAATGCCTTCTGTTAGGTATGCCAATAGTCTCTGCATCCAGGTGTCTACCTCCTCTATGGGTAATACTTCCTCCTCCGTGTCTACGGAAGAAGTCGAACGCTCCTCTGTCATTTTCATCTCCATGAAACGCTGGCTCTTTGCAGCTGCTGCTTTGGCGATTGCGTCCGCGGCCGTGTTCTCTTCTCTGGGTATGGGGCAGATTTCCCATTCTCCTCCAAATCTCTCTATGTCATTCAAAAGTTCTTTCGCTTTCTCCATATATTTCGCCATCTTGGCCTCCTTTGCTTGGAACTGTCCTCCTATTTGTCCTGTGACTAACTGGGAGTCGCTATGGACTCGTAGGACTTCGGTTTTCATTGCTTTCGCAATTGACAGTCCTGTTATGAGAGCTTCGTATTCTGCAGTACTATTAGTTTATTGCAATAAATGGTATGTATATTTAAACGATAGATTGATACCATACCTGCCATGTTATTGGTAGCTTTGAACGTCAAATGTACTGCGTACTCGATTGTTATTCCCATTGGTCCCTCCAAGACAACTCCTGCTCCTGCTCCGAGGTCATTAGATGCTCCATCTACATAGAGGTTCCAAGTAACTGCTTCTCCGGGTTCTTCAGTGTCTGGTTTCTCCGTCATCTCTACCACAAAGTCTGCAAGTGCCTGTGCCTTCAACGTTTTCCGCGGCTCATATCGTATATCATGTTCTCCTAACTGGACGGACCAGCTGACCATCCTTCCCGACGTTTCTGGTCTTTGCAATGCCTTCCTCAAAGGTTGATTAGTGCGTATGATAACCGTATGCCCTTGAAAATATGGCCGTAGCTTCTTCGCTGCTACTACCACCATTAATGCCAACTTGTCAATTGTCGGGTAATTTATCTCTGCGCCTTTCAACGTTCTACTGGAGTAGTAAATAGGCAGCTGCTCTTCTTCTTCCTCTCTTACTAGTACTGACGCGATTGTTTCTTTACCTGCTGATAGGTACAGGTACAGAATTTCTCCTGCTTTTGGGCGACTGAGTAACGGTGGGCTGGTCAAAAAGACTTTCAATTCCTCGAAAGCTTTCTGACATTCCTCATTCCATTCGAACTTCTTCATGTTGCGCAGTTGCTTGAAAAAGGGGAGACATCTCTTTGCGGACGAAGAGACAAATCGCCCCAACGCTGTTACCCTTCCGTTTAGTTTTTGGACTTCTCTGATGCTCCGCGGTGCTACCATGTCTAGGATGGCTTGAATCTTTTCTGGGTTTGCCTCTATGCCTCTCTGACTTACTAAGTACCCCAGGAACTTCCCGGCTTTAATGCCGAACGCGCACTTCTCCGGATTTAACTTCATGTTAAATTTGTTTAGTACCGCAAAAGTTTCTTCCAGGTCCTTGGCGTGCTCTTCGGGTGTGCTGCTCTTTATGATCAAGTCGTCCACATAGACCTCTATGTTTCTTCCTAGTTGATCCTTAAACATGAAGTTCACCAGTCGTTGGTACGTTGCTCCAGCGTTCTTCAGCCCAAATGGCATGACGTTGTAACAATACGTTCCCAAGTCGGTAGTAAAAGTTGTCTTCTCCTGATCTGCTTCGTTCATTGGTATCTGATGATAACCCTGTTTAGCGTCTGCGAGACTATACAGCTGATAGCAAGCTGTTGAATCTACCAGCTGGTCAATATTCGGCAGCGGATAGCTGTCCTTTGGGCATGCTTTGTTTAAATCCGTAAAATCTACGCACATGCGGTATCCTCCATTTGCTTTTTTCACCAGGACGACGTTAGCAACCCATTCCGGGTACATCACCTCCCTTATAAACTTGGCTGCCTCCAACTTCCTGACTTCTTCCTCTATGACCTTCCTTCGATCTTCTGCGAAACGTCTCTTCTTCTGTACTACCGGTTTGGCTTCTTTGTAAACAGTCAATTTATGAGAAGCTATCGCTGGGTCTATTCCTACCACTTCAGAGGCCTCTGCGGCAAAGGTGTCCCCGTTCTTCTGCAATACACTCTTGATTTCTACGGCCACGGCCTCTGGTATTTCTGTCCCGATCATCACTGTTTTCTTCTGGGTGATTTGGAATTCCCTCATGTTGCCTACTGGGGCGTTCCTATCTCCTTCTTCTTCTTCTGGATCTTCAGGAAACGCTTCGATGTTCAGACTTTCGCCTTTTTCTTCGGTGATCAAGTTGCATTCACGTGCGGCCAACTGGCTTCCTTTCACAGTTACTATCCCTTCTTCGTCCGGAATTTTAAGTGTCAGCCATCTGATGCTAGTTACCGCACCACACTGGTATAGGAAAGGTCTTCCCAAAATGGCGTTGTATGCCAACGGGATATCTACCACGTTGAAAACTGTTGTCATGGTCTTCAGTGGTCCTTCTTCTGCTTCTCCCAGAATTATCTCCAGCTCTACCATCCCTTCTGGTCTGATAGGCTTTCCTCCTAAGCCAACCAACGGCACAGAAACCTGCCTGAGATCCGTTACTGATCCCCTTATCCCCCTGAAGACTTGCAAAGTAAGGAGGTTAACCGCGCTTCCTTCGTCCACTAGGATCCTCATCACTCTAAAATTGTTAATCAATGCTCTGATTACTAGCGCATCGTTGTGCGGTTCCTGCACATGTCTTCCGTCTTCCGGTCCAAAGGTGACCAACGGTAGCTCGTCTGCGGATGCTCTGGTGCTTATCGAGTACACGCCTTTACGTATCTTCTTCTTCTGTGCTTTCGAATAGGGCTCCCCTCCTTCTATCATGTTGATTACGCCCATAGGTTCTTTGAATCTTTTGTTTGCCTCTTCCTTTTCCATATGTTCTGGTTTCCTTTTTTCTGTACTTCCTTCTGTACGTACAAACTTCTTCAACACTCCTGACTGGATCAGCTGTTCTATCTCCCGCTTCAAGTCCCAGCACCTATCTGTGTCGTGGCCATATCCTTCATGGAATCTGCAATACTTGCTCTTATCTCTCTCTTTGTCTGGGTGTAACTTCCTGGGTGCATTGTACATGACCCTATTGTTCTTCATCCAACTGAATATTTCCACTGGTGCTCTATTCAAAGGCGTGAAGTCAAATGGCTTGTTTCCTCTTCCAAATCTCTGTGCCCTGTCGTCTCCTCCTCTACTGCGGTATCTCTCCGGTTTATCCTCTTCGTACTGCTTTGTCAGCGTTCTTCTTGCTTCATCCAGTTCCACATACTTATGTGCTATTGCCATCAATTCTTGGAAAGTGGAAGGCTTTTTCATTAAGATCTTGTCTCTCAGTCGTTCGAACCTAGTTCCCATCTTCATGGCTTCTATGGCTGTATCATGGTTTAGGTGCTCTATCTGGACTGCTTCTTTATTGAATCTCTCTACAAAGTTTTTCAACGTCTCGCCTTCACCTTGTCTGCACTTCCGTAAGTCACTTGAGTTCTTCTGCAGCGGGATGTTTGTGCGGAAACGCCCTTTGAATGCCGTTGCCAATTCTGCAAACGTTCCGATGGTATTGGACTTCAGTCCGAGGTACCATTTCTGCGCTGATCCCTTGAGGGTGGCGGGGAATACTCTGCACAACATCGGATCTGAAACATCCTGAAGTAACATTATCGTCTTGAACTTTGAAATATGGCTTTTTGGGTCTCCGGTCCCATCGAAGGGCTCGAACGCAGGCAGCTTGAAACGAGAAGGGAATCTCACGTCTAATACCTCCCTTTTCAGTGGTGAAAAATCATCTCCTCCTTCATCGTCTTCGTAGCTATCCTTCTGGTACTTCCTCATCGCATGCTTAATCTTCTCATCTAGAGTGTTCTTCTCCCCAACTGCCCTTCTTCTGTTTGAAGAGTGGCTTTCTGCGTCTCGTTCCTTCCGTCTGCCTTCTCCCTCTTCCTTCTCCAGGTCTACGTATTCTCTCTGCTTCTTCGGAACTTCTCCATCCCTTGTTTTTTCGCCTTGCTGTGCGTCGTTCCTCTCTTTTTCTTTTCCCACGTCTCCTGGGAGTGGAGCAGTAAGAACACGCCGGGGGGCCGTTTCTTTATCTTTCCGTGCGTCTTTGTCTTGCCTTCTTAGGATTGGTTCCGATTGTTGCTTCCTCTGAGCTGGTGCTTTATCTGCTTCTACCGTTTTTTCTTTCGCGATTCCAATCAGTCTATCTTGGAAATCGTTAAAGCTCTTCAGCACCGCCTCATGGTAGAGCGGTGGTAGCTGGGCTCCTGGTGGTACATATGGTGGAATGTATCCAGCTGTTACCGCTGTGACGGTTCCTTCTGCGTCTAGGGACGGAAAAGGAATCGGTGCGGTGGGTCTTTGATATCCCTGGTGGTACTGGCTACCCCATGGGGTATACGTCTGTGGCCAACTTGCTGACTAGTTCCGGGTAGTTGCGCTCCTCTGCCCATCAGCCCTGCTGTTGACCCGGGTATGGAAACCGGTGGTGTGATGCTCGCACTTGCGGCTCCGATTCCCACTGGGATTCCCGCGTTTGTCCTCAAAGGACCCGTCGTTCCCGCGGCTCCCGTCGGAGGTGGGTGAAGGGGAAAGACCATTCCGTCTGTTCTTGCTAACAGAGTTGGATTGCTGCCTCCGGCCATCTCTCTATCTCTGACTCCGACTCCAGGTGGTGGTGGTTCATCATGGTTGTCCATGAGTTTGTTTCAGCTCGTAGAACCAAAATTAGTTGATTTTTAGGAAAGAACAAATCGTTTCCCACAGACGGCGCCAAATGATGGTTCTGCGAATGATAGGATCTTCTCTTATCAACCTGAGATCACGAACACAGGTTAGAATGAGTCGGACGTTGTGTCCGACCTCACTCCGATGCCTAAGTCAGATACCTTGTAAGGTTCAATGATAAATGACGTAGTTTAAAGAGAATGAATTAGGGTTTACCTTTGGTCTTCGGTCTACTTATATAGAATCCTTTCTCAGTAATTGACTCGAGGTCATCTTCTTGTGATTGTGTTTAATTCGGACTCATGCTGGAAAATAGGGATTTAAGTCAATCCCAATCTTTCCGGATTCCCAAGATCATATCAGCTAGGATCTGCGTCTACTGACTAATGACAGCTGTTTGGTATCTGCTGTCTACTATACTCATTTGACTATATGTACTGGGGTCAACTGCGTATCCATCAGGACCAGACCTGTTGGATTATGTTTATTATTTAGAATTGTGGATTAGGGTTCCAACTATTATTCGTAATATCGTATTTAAACGTTTTAAACGGTTTTAAAGGTTTTCCACTTAATAAATGTAGATAGTGGTATAAACTCATCTCAGTATATCTGACCCCGTTGTTTTCCCAATTTTCCCCAGGGTTATGATCTGAGAGAGTCTGGTGATCTCCGCATTTACTTTTCCTCGGAGGTTTCTTTTATTTTAATAAAACTGTAAAACTGTTTTATTCTTAGACCGCAGTAGTAACTAGACGTCTTTATTATTATTATATTTTTATCGGGTTGGTTCGACTGATTTTTATTGCTTTGGCATGTTATATTATTTACATTGGTTGATGGTAAACCTATTTTAGGCTCGGAATTGATTAAGCATGTTATATAACTGTTGAATATTATAATTGTTAGTTTTAGGCTGAAGTCTCGGTTGCCCCCGAGTATTGGTTTTCTGCAGGTTTATGTGTTTATGTGATAAATGGAAGGCTAGCTACGGGTTTCGGTACTACATTACCCATACCCTAGCGCCGGTCGCGATTCATGAAAATGGGTCGTGACAAGTACCGAGCTTAAATCCAATTTTCAAACGACTTTAAATTATACGGAGTCCTTTTAAATAATCCAAAATAATCTTATTCATAACTTTTCCTTAAAATTTTGTTATTTAACCGTATAATTTATTTGTCACACTTAAACCCGTATACAAAAATAATTTTCCAAATATTTATGATTTTTCTTAAAATAATCCAAATGACAAAATACGAATATTATCTAAAAGATCCACTTAAAAGACCTCAATTCTTATTTAATGGAAATTTTTCCAAATTTCAAATTTAATCCTGACATGACTATCTCGATATCCAAATATGAGATAAATTTTAATTCCTATTAATTTAATCCAATAACATAATCCAACTTTATTAATATTCTAATCCTCGTCAAACTTTTATTTTTCCATTCAAATTTCGGAAATTTCGTTATTTTTATCTTTAATTGGCTAAAATAAGAAAAATAATCCAATATATATTTTTACCAATAATGCGGGGTATTACAGTTTTGAACTTGCTGAAACCAAAATGACTTGAATATTTACTATTTTCGGGTGTATCAAACAAAATTTCACGAAGTTTAGAATTTTGTTGGTCTTAAAACTGATACTGGAAACAAAGGTCATTGGTAGCCTATGATGATTAAATCAAATAACAAATGTTGAGGTCGTAGCATATCCCTAATCTTCAAAAGTCGACCAACGCAATGAGTATACATCACAAGTGCAACATCCAATCTCACTTAATCACCAAATAATCCATAAAACTCGTAGTTTTATATATTTAGATATCCGACATGTGCATCTAGAAATCATGTTGAATATACATTATTGTCTAACCACCTCATTATGCATCTTTCCCTTGATTAAACTAATATCCCAAAATTCTACATGTATTGACTGCTGAACATAACTACCCTCCATTATGAACTCAGTTATAGTCGGAAAACCAATCAAAATTGTCACACATGTGATATGAACAACCTGAATCTGCATAAATTTTGGATCAAAAAATATCATGTCTATCTCCAAACAAATTGACTAATGAGTGATCCAATAGTGACGCCGTCCAAATTACAAACGCTGTAATCCATACTATGTATATGATTTCTACTTATTTAAAACAAAATATCTTTTGCATTGTCATGATTTTATCAAAATCTAACTATGCCCAAACAAACTCTTTATTTAAAGTCCTCTTAAAAGCAATTATTAAACTCAAATCACTAAAATAGTATCAAAAGAGTATAAAGAGATTACCTCAATCATTCATCTTAAAATATTTGTATAAAATCTTTAAAGTGTGTGTTTACAAAAAAAAGTCATACCTTTCTTCTTTGTAGAATAAAGTAGCATATTCATCTTCATCACAAAATTCGCCCTGAAATTTTTTATATCCAAGTCTGTCTTCAATCAACAACTTTCGGTATTTCAAAAGTGGTGGTTTCTCTATTTCTAAATAAATTCCGTTGTGTCAGTAATTTCTCCTTTAAATTGCGAAATCTTCCAAATAATAATATAATTATCATAATCCTTTGAAAACCAAATTGGCTCTGATACCAATTGTTGTAACATTGATACCGATTGTTGAATCCTTGGTACCAATTGTCGTGACCGGATTCGTATGCGCATCGGAATCGAAACCATTCGGTAGGTTTATATTTATGTATTTGATCAACAAATAACAATATAGCAAAATAAATAAATAGCACAAGAGATTTACGTGGTTCCGGATTAAAGCGTACATTCACGGGCGAAAGAATCGAGTCATCCACTAATCATCAAAAGGAGAATAAAATTGGTGGAGAATCACCATATAGAGAACTTCTCTAATAAATATACCTTTAGAATAAAAACCCACGAAGTGTTTTTACTCTCTACAAGAAGTAACCAAAAAAGGGTTAGGATTAACTTATATTCCTCACATCGCACCCTCTTTTCCCGTTATTCACATCAATGTATACATTGTGTGTTCGGTTCTTTTGGTTCTGGGTATTCTAAAAGACGAATGAGGTAATATACTTATAGGGAATAAATAATCTATATGGTATTATGAGTATTAATCCTAATTGGATTATACTTCCTAATTAGCCAATGATAACAAAATCATCTTTTATCCAAATACTCCACAAACAGAGTCCAAATACCAATTAGAATTCTAGGCATATTCCAACAGGATGTCTTCCTCCAGGCATTTTCATATCGGCCTTACGACTGAGATACATTTTGTCTGGGCGCTATAACTTATTTGCAGCAAGACCACATGCTGTAGCAACCTTATAGATTAGTATGGTGATATGTAGAACGGAAACATAAATACCGAAACAAAACATGTTGAAATGAGAAATAGAAAAACATCATTTTTTATAAGAATAGGTTATAAATATTGAGTTTCAGAGTTTTTAAAGTAGTTTCTATAACGAAAATCAAATGATGAAATAAAAAATTCAAGAAATTTCCGTTTAATATTTGACAGGCATGGATTTTGTGGCTTTTCCACCAATGATGCCTCTGATTCTTCTTGTAATGACACGCGCATTATGTTCAGGAATACCAAGGCATCTTGCAATTACAGTATGTGATACTGAGGGCATTGAGTTGCACTATAAGCCACTATGCAGTTGTCTTCATCCGGCACAGCGATTGCTGTTTGTTTCTCCATATAGAAGAAATATTGTGACTCTAATTTCTACTACGTGTCATAGTTTAGAAATTAAAAAAAGTTTAACTCATAGCACTGAAACAGAAACACTGAAGCAAGAATTGGGAAAACTTCATTTTTTACGGGAATAGATTATAATATTAGAGTTTTTGAGGTTTAAAAACATTTATGTTCATAAAACTGTAAGACTCGAGAAATTCCCATAGCTAAAAGGTATAGGAAAATTACCTTAGCACAGAGGATTTTATGATCAGCTTCAGCCATTCCTTTGACTATATCACCAACAGGTTTCAACATCTCGAACTCGAAAAAGATCAATTTCTTGACAGCTTCTTCTGTTGTTAAAATCGGAGATTCTAAACCTTCCACATCATAATAAACCTCTGCAAGATTAGATGCCAATTCTGCATGTTTATGTGTATCTGTAACCTATAAAAACCATTAGATAATCTAGATTAGCAAAATCATCCACTGCATATAAAATTAGCCCAGCAAGTAAAACATTTTTACTCACCATAAGAGCTAGACGATGACCCGAATATCGAGTAAACTCGTCGGCAAACAAAGGTTTGAGACCAAAATTGGTGTTAGATACTATGTTCTCCCTGGATTCGGGAGGTTCGAAAACCTATTTATTCCGATTCAGAAGGCGAAATGCACTGGAGTGTTGATGTATACCATGCGCCTGAATTTACATATAGTAATGTCCATCTCTTACCAAAAACAAGCCATTTATGGATATTATCAGGAAATTCGTGCAGATTTTGTCACTGTAAGAAAAACTGTAGTGACTCCAACTCGTTGTGATTTATTGAGTTCTATGTTTTTCACTCTTACTAAAGGCTTTTCACTTGTCACGACCCAATTTCATGAATCGTGACCGGCGCTAGGGTATGGGTATGGTAGTACCAAAACCCGTGGCAAGCCTCGCGGAAATCAAATAAACATTTAAACCTGCAGAAAACTGCTCGGGGCAACCGAGACTCCAACCTAAGTCTAGCAATTTATATTACAGTTCTAATATAAATAACTTAGTATTAGAAACGTTCAACGACATGCCTTAGATATAATAATAAAATAATCCAGAGTGAACATGCCAAGAATAAATAATCGAACAACCGATAATCCCAAAGTGCAATATCAAATGTAATATATAAACTAGTTCTACTGCGGTCTAAGAGTTCGAAAACAGTAACTAGTTTAAATAACATAAAAACCTCCGAGGAATCAAAAGAATCGGAGTGGACCAGCTTTCAAATCATAAACCTGGAAAATTTGGGAAAACAACGGGGTCAGATATACTGAGATGAGTTCGCAATACTATTTACATTTATTAAGTTTAAAACCCTTAAATCAAAACATTTTTATACTAATATAATATGATTATGGAAAACAGTATTGAAATGATCCCAGCGTAAGTATGACATAGCATACCGATAAACCCAGAGTGGACGGGAACAAATCCTCGTCATATATTTATACCAGCGTAAGCAAGACTTTAGTCTGCCGTTTCCCAGAGTACTTACCGGTGCACACAGTCTCGATACAAGCCTATCGAGTAACTCGTTTCAATCCAGATCCATAATCCGTAAAAACAATTCACAAACATTTATAATATTAAAATATGATGCGGTACTTAATAAAGCGGTAAATAGCACTACAAACTCACTGCTTGCTAATCCACGTGAAAACCTGGCAAGCGACAAAACCTGATTCGGCTCTAAAGCACGAGTAGTCGACAAGTCTAAGAACAGAGTAGAAACCAATATTAAAATTAATCCCTAACTCTAGAGAGTACTAAACACCACATAGGACTAGCACAAAACCGAGTCAAACACAAGTATAGCCAACCAGAATGGACAATTAACCACAACACCATCTGAGTCAAAATACTAACAACATAGAGTAATACAATACTCAAATAATTAATAAGTCCACAATTAGTCAAGTCTATTGAGTTTCCGCTTTAAAATTCGTTTCAGAAAATATTATTTAAATATTATTTAAATAATAAAATAAATCAATTTCCAAAAATTGGGTCTGCCGAGTTACCGATAACTACCAAGCTGCCTCACATGTCGGGTGACCCAAGTCTAATCCGACCCAAATATTTTATCAAATATAAACCAGGGTTTATAATTCCAAAAATAACTTGATAAAATAAATATATTTATATCCAATTATAAGTCATAGTTTATAATTATAGAACAATTTTGATAAAATAATAATCAAAATTTAAAACGGAACTCAATAACTTATAACTTAAGTAACCATTAGTTACCATCAAAACTTAACTGAAATAAGTTTAGAAAATATTTAAAATCTAAAACGTCAAATTGACAAGTTTAGTCAATAATTTCAAGATTTAATAATTACCCGAGTAATTATATATTATTGGTTAAAAATATAATTATTCGCTTTCCGTTTACAATAATCAAAATAAATTATATAATAAATAAAACTAACATTATTTTTAGATTTAAAATAATGCTATCAAATTGCCAAATTAGAAATCAAAACAAAATTCAAAAGTCCAAAATTAAAATCGATAAAAAAATAACAATTTAAAATAAATTAATATCTTTTAAATAATAACAATGAAAACTAATTACTTAACCATGTCCCATCATCTCCAATTTAACAAAAGCAAGCCAACATATTTGGTTTGAAAAAGAATAAGCCAACCCGCCAAAATCAAGTTCAAGTTAAACAAAAGACAAATTAGCCATGATTAACAATTAGCCATGATTAACAATTAGCCAATGAAATTAAAGGTTCAAATCAAGAACCACCTCAAATTGTAGCCAAAAATATGGAATTATGAAAGAATGATTCCCACGCAACAGTAAACAAACATTACATAAGCCAATGAAACCTTCATAACTCATATTTGCATGACCACTCAGATTGAAACAAACAATTGTGAAATCAATTACTCAACCAATTTGAATTTTCCTCCTAGTCATGCACATAAGTTAACAGTGGCAATAATAAATCTTAATTAACAAACCACGCTCAGAAGCTACGTTAGAAATCTTAGCCAAAACGTATTTGAATAGTACACAAACCTTAAGCCCAACATTAAACAACTTCAATAACCTATGAATCACAGTAGCAAGTTAAAGGACAACAAGTAGAAAATCAGTTTAAGAAACCGTAACCAATGAATCAAAAGAACGATGAACCGCGACCACATAAAACCAAAAGATTTGAAGCAAACCACAATGATTCAATTACAACTAGCAAAACATTAGATTGAAGTCCCCAAAACAGCAAGAATCAAACCAAAAAAATTGTCATAGAAATCGGCAGCAACACACATGAAAATCGGCAGCAATGAACCAAGAAAAACGATGAATCTACGTCGGCTAAAACGGATAGAATAACGTACCAAAATTGATTCCAACGCGTTAGGATTGTCGGGGATAATGAAAACTGATGCAGTGACGAAACAGATCTCAAAACGATACTAAAACAAACGAGATGTATCAAGAACGTTATTGACGATATCGAATTGATTATATGAAAGTAACGTGAATTACTTATCAAGATGACTTGATTTGCGAACGAGAAGGGACGTATGATATTAGAGCGTTTTATGTGTGAGGTCGGCTAGGGTTTTGTTTATAAAATTAGAAAAGATTAGGTGAAATAATATAGGGTTACAAAACGTTTTATTTATGATGAAGAATATGCAGAGAAGCTGCAATTAGAACAAGAATATAGGTTGCTCACATTATTTGTGCTTAAATAGGTTGCTCACATTATTTGGGCTTAAATGTGCATGCGCTAACAAAATTTAGTACGTGGCTAACTTAAGTAAGTGCATGGGCTTTGGTTTCATATTATACTTTATTATTATTATTATTATTATTATTATTATTTCACAACAAATACGGCGGAACGTAAAAAAAATACGGGGTATTACATCACTGTAAATGAATGATCCATGTAGACAATTTTCTAGAGAAGGAATGTCTTCTGCATAAACAGCCTCGCCTGCACAGAAGAGAATAATTTGATGAAGGGCTCAATCATAATAAAACATGAAATATAGCGTATTTTACAATTTCAACACGAACATTTAGGTTCTGGCATTGTATATTTTGAAATTACTACGAACCTGAAGCTTGAAATTACTTTGCAATCGGTGCACCTACATGATGATATTCTTTATCTGCAGGGACTACTTGCACTACTGATGAAATCAAAGTTGGGAATTTAACACGATCATCTAATTACTATTTTGTTTCAGGTTTGCTTCTTCGACCATTGAACTACTGAAATGTCTATTGGACAAACCGTTCTGAAAGGTACCGATTAAAGGGCGTAGAAAATCATAAAGAAAACAGAAAGCTAAGCTTGTTTTATAAGCAGGATATAAAGTTCCATTTTCAGGCACTACTATAGTTTTTATCAATTTAGCTGCTTCATAAAGAAGAGAAACAATTAGCTTTTTCCTAGCTAAAAATTCCTCAACATTCTTGACTCCAATGGCATCTATATCTGAAGAAAGGAACCGGGCAAACTCGTGAGAAGAAGAAAAGGTAGTTCACAGGGCCTGTCTTTTGATTCCGTTTTGTGGTCTTTAGCCTACTGCAAGTCTGTAAAGGAGAATCAAGATTAGACAAGGAGTACTAGAAGCGATTCTATAATTAAGATATATAATAAATAGTGGAGTTGCCTAACAAGAATAATGGTGAAGCTATGTTCTCCATGTGAAGTGCAATCTTTTTCAACACCATCCTGTAATCCGTCGCAGATTTATATGGAATTTGTTCTTCCTTCAAAGGTTCGATAACTTTAGATCGACACAACAGACCCAATTTCAACTCCCGACTAATTCTTTCTAATAATTGATAGCTTAGGAATGCCTGAGAGATCAATGTAGTTATCATACTGCTCGAGTTCCTTGAAATAACTTACGCTTGTATTACTAACAACTAGTTTTATTGAAACTGCGTCACTACCATTGGATTTTAAAATATTCTGAAGCTCCTGAATTCACGAGAAATAGATAAGTTCCAGGGAAAACCTTCATCAGAATTCAAAACAAACGGAGATTTGATAGCTTGGGATTTTAAGAATTCACGAGAAGTATATAATTTGTTTCTTGACATAGAAAGGTAATCTGCTAATTTTTGTTTCCTGACAATCTTTTTTGTTCCAAAAAGAATTGAATCCCAAGTCTTCCAAATCAAAATCACCTGCAAAACTTTTGCATACATCAGCAATGGGTTGATACATGGTGCACCGACAAAGATCTCCGGAAATAGCTTTTTTAGTTTCAATAACTGCCAGCTTGGAAATCCCTGATCTTGACGAAGGCTCTGGACAATCCGTCGCCTTTTCATTGTTAAGAAGATCTCCGAAGAGTGACATGCACATTTTGGGAGTAAAGAATCTGCATTGAGAAGCGTCGAATCCTGAAATTCTCCAGTGAATTAAATGGAACCCATTTTTTTTGTTTCCAAGGCCTTCAGATGTTGTAGCCGAGCATCCATTTATACTGCAAAGCAGTGTCAGACATGAACAGATTGTGAAATCCTCAATTTTGTCACGCATTGGATCATACTTTGGAGAGCAGAACAACACAAGCACCACAACCACCTAAACATAATATATGTATACATAAAATTAGTTCCAATTTAAAGATTTTATTTTAAGTTTCAATTTAGTATAAAATGATACGAAAAATTTCAAATTCTATCTCAAGTTATTTTAATTTTTTAAATAAACTTATTTTCACTTCGGCAATCAGTGGCAACATATCCTAGAAATATATTATCTATATATCTATATCTATCTATATATTATATAATTGAGAAGACCAACGGAGCTCCCTCATTGATTCTCACCAAATAGAGCATTCTCATAGTTTCCAACCTTTTTAAACTACTTCAATTATATTTAATTTTTAAATTAGAAATTGAAACTAATTAATAAGTCACATTAGTTTCCACTTTTTTTAAAATACTTATTTTAATCTATATCTATATATTATATAATTGAGAGGACCAACAAAGCTCTCTCATTGATTCTCACCAAATAGAGCAATTCTATGAGTTTGCACTTTATATAAACAACTTATTTTAATTTTATTTTTTTAATGAGTTGGATAAAAATTAAATGTTATATGGATAGAAAGCGTAAATAGTAAAAAAAATACAGCAAGTCTATGAGTTCCACTCTATCTAAACTGAATAACTTATTTTTTTAATGAGTTTGATAAAAACTAAATACTATTTGGATATAAAGTATAAATAGTAAAAAAATTGTAAATTACTTACAAAGTAAACAGTCAAGTAAACGATAATGGAGATTATACGTTAGAAGAAACATGCAATTTTTTTATATTTATAACAGATAATTCGAAACAATTGAATACATCATAAAAGGTAAAACTTATTTATTTTATAAGTTTGAAAAATATGATGAGTTTATATATACTTATATAATTGAGAGGACTAACGGAGGCTTCTCATTGATTCTCAGCAAATAGAACTCTCTCATTAATTCTCAGCAAATAGAGCTCTCTCATTCATTCTCAGCATATAGAGTTCTCTTATAGTTTCCAACTTTTTAAAAACACTTATTTTAATTAAATTTTAAATTTATAGAATAACATTCCTAAATTAAATCAACTTCCTTAAAAGAACAATATATACTCTCATTAGTTTCCAACTTGCATAAAAGACTTATTTATTTTTAAAAATATATAATTGAGAGAAACAAAGGAGCACTCTCATTAGTTCCCAACTTAAATAAAAGACTTATTTATTTTTAAAAAGTTACAATTAAATAACAAGAGAATTTTTCAGTAAAACTTACTGTTCGCCTGGAAATATTCCGGACTCGAATCTTTGAATTTACAATCGGGGTCGGTTTGAGGTTTGATACTTTAACGAACCTATGCAGATATTCGCAGGGCTTGTTTGGTTAAAAACACTTGACCACGTTATCTACTAGTAATAATCTGGGAGCTACGAACTCAGACGAGATTAATACCGAAAACTACTCCTAAATTAAAACAATTCGGGGATTGCGAGATAAAAAGCAATGGGCTTGGTTTTTGATTGATTGATTTGTTGATACAAAAATAATGAAGATCTGAGCTATTTATAGCTCCTCACAATCGAAGTTCCTAATTCAACTAGAACTAAAACTCTAGAAAGAAAAACTCTAATGAAGCATAAAACTAATCTGAAAAAGGCTTCTGTTGGGCCCAACTCCCTTAATAAGCCCATGTTAGGTTCTGATTCAAGGTAATTTTGGGCCGGTGTAAACAATGCCCCCAACAAGCCTGAAACACTTATTTTGGGCTTGTTCCCCTCTTAGGCCCATCTCTGATGCCTCATGGCCGAGCAATATGACCCAATCACTTCATATCCAGATTAAAGGGGTGCGCATTTATTGACCGTTCGGTACCCCATTTTTCCACGTCACCTCCAGCTGTGGCCCACGATGACACGTAGTAACGGCATAACCCCTTCGGCTTCTACTCATTTTGCACTTTTAAGAAAAATAATCACTTTCTTTCTCATTATCTACTTTTCTGCAATCTTTCAAGACTTTCTCTCTCTAAGCAACCTCAAGTTCTCTACAAAGTCTCTCCTGGTAAGCACTCGTCCTCGCCTTTCTTATTTATGAATCGCTTTTCTAGGCATTCGCCTAACTGAGGTGCTTTTGTTTCCAGTTACCAAGGCTGCTCCCAACGACGCAATCGCCACTCAAGTGACCGACAAAATCAATGAGATCCGCGTTGCTGCTCCAACTACAGATTTCCAGGTAATAGTCAAAACCACCGATGATAAAGAATGTGTCGATCCGATCCTTGTCTCGCCCAGTCATCTATGCGAGATAGCCACTCCGTTCCATGAAGAAGTCCCACCACGCTTTTTGCTCCCTCATCAGTCTTCCGTTTGGGTTAACACCATGTTCAGAAACTGGCCGACCGGACACAAAGGGTATCAAGATTCGGTAAACAGATTGAAACCACATTTCGGCCAATTATGGAAAGACGTCGGTATATATGACATGATCGGTCTTTGCAAGGCGAGCAGGCCAATAGCAAAGCATTACATTATGGGTACCTCACTCTTCTGGTCGACCACTGTTCATTGCTTTTGCTTCAAGTTTGGTATGATGACCATCACTCTTCTTGACATGGTGACTATGCTCAACATTCCAATCATCGGCGAACGTATTTCGCCCCACCTGGACGCCGAAGTTCCCAACTTCAAACTGATAAAGGCTCAATGAAGTTATGGCCCCTTTGTCAAACTTTTTATGGGCGAAGAACATTACAAGCCAGATACTAGAGAGCATATCGCCTTTCTTGCTTTCTTCGTGGCGAAATTCGTCCTCTGCACATCTTGTTTTAGAGTCACCACTGACTGCTTCACCCTTGCCACTGCCCTTGCTGAAGGCCGAAAGTGCAATCTTGGAGAATTCATGCTTGCTCACCTGTATAGAAGTCTCAATGAGATCGCTCCTCATGGCGATACCCGGGTTTTTCAATGCCCAAGTGGTCCCTTATGGGTATTGCAGCTGTGGCTCGCCCCCTACTTCCTAGAACTCTTTGAAGTTAGTCCCCAAATCAAGGCCGAATTGTGTGGCTACCAACTGATCGCCGCCGGAACTCGCCTTCCTCATGTGCTAGACGTATTGGAAGTCTTCACTAATTCTGTCAGAGCCTCCGAGTTATTCTGCCCCATTTTATCCCTGCAGTATCCTCCTACTTGGTTGTATCCCCCCTGGAATAGCGACGATACTGAAGAAGCAAAGGCCGATCCTCAGTTAAAACTTGGCGCCCAATATTGGGGTAGTGCCCTGAAGTCACGTAATCTGATTGCCGGATTGGAATACAATCGTAGCAGCATTGAGGCATACTGCCCTAACTATGTTACCCGTCAGTTCGGCTACAGTCAAGGAATTCCCTGTCCTTTACTGATCTCCGTCAATAATTGCGGGACCTATAAGCCTTCTTTAGAAAACTATCCAGACCTTCAATTCATTTGTCGCCTCAATAGGGCATACCTCCCCCCTATTTCTGAAATTTCTCGTCCTTCTTCATCTTTAACTCATACCCCTGAGTACGAAAACTGGTGGGCTTCAGTCATAGAGTCTTACTTTTACCTCTCGCCAAAAGAAATCCCCAGTCTTCATAATTTTTCATTACCTCCTTTATCACGAAACCCTACTCATGCCGATTTGTTTCTTTTGCAGGCACCAAAACGTTCCAAATTTGAAGGTAATCTCTTCCATCTTTTCGAAATAGCTAAATTTGGGCGTTTTTATAAGTTTAAATATGATCCTTTAGATCGCCCTGGTATGAACCGTAAAATGCAAAAACATAGGCACAGAGCTAGGTTAAAATATGATGAAAAAATAAAGAAGGTCTGGAAAGAACACTACGAACATAAATACTCATATGAGTTTTATCTCGCCCATATTTGCCCTAAGTTTAAGTACAAGAGTCCACCAGTACCCAAAGTCAATATGTCCACCGTTGACCCGATAAAACTTCCTAAGAAAAGAGTGAAAAAATGTAAACCTGAAATAACGAGCGAAGGCGTAACTTATACCGGCATCAGATGCCCTTCTGATGTCGAGGCGATAGCCGAACTTGTCCGAGTCGGCTATAATAGGATACAAGGTAAATTGAATGTTTTCTTTTTTAAGATCCTATTAAGTTCGCCTTTTAACTTTGTTTTTTCTTCCTCAGTTGGTGTCCCACGGTGGAACAAAGGCGACGTTTTTTATACTGATGGCAAAGAAAACGTTGAGTCGAAGAAGGCGAAACATAAGCTCCCTGCGAAAAAGTCATCAAAGAGTGAACCCAAGGCTAAGAAGGCGAAAAAGGAATCATCAGGGTCTCGCATGTTCGACCCTACTCCTAATGAGGTTCCATCTACCCAGCCCTCAAGTGCTCATTCTTCTTCAAGGGGCGATACTGAAACGGTCGATGAACAGACTGGGGATGAAGGTCGTTCGGTTCAGCAATCACTTTCCCATAAGACTCCATCTGAGGTGACCCCCACTGTATCTCAAATGCTCACTTTCTCACCGTTGCCAAAACTGCTATCGCTATTGAGCTCATCTTTGGCTAACCTACTGGCACGGCTCGATGCCAAGACTAAGGTACCCCGTATTTGTTTTTTATCGCCCTAATAGTAAACTAGCAGCTGATTTTTTATTGTGGCAAAACTTGGCAGATTCCTGATGATGCTCCGGCTGATCGTGACGATGTAGCGGCGAAAGCAGTTGCTTTCCTGAATTCTGACACCGAGGAAGATGATTCGCCCATTCCGGAAAGTGAGATGCGTGAGGTGACCAGTGGATCTTCTGAAAATTGTGGCGATCATTTGGACGTCGTCTCTGCGCTGAAGTCCCAAGGCACTGCTCTTTTCTATTCACCCAAGGATTTCGAGAACCTTCAGAAGTCGGCAACTGTCCTGGCCGATGCTCCTCCAGAGGTTATCGGCGAAAAAGCTCGTAGTGACATGGCCAAGTTGTCGGCGTCGCTCCCAGCTTTCCGCACAATTCACGAAGAATCGACGGCGATCCAGTCTGAGCATGACAACTTAATCGTCCAGGAGAACGACGCCAAAGAGAAGTTGGAGGTGCTAAAAGTGAGCGTGAAATCGGCCGTCTCGACCCTTACGTCCCGCCGAGATCATGACAAGGAACTTCAAGAGAAAATTGCCGCTATGAAGTTGGAGCTGGAGACCGAAGAGAAAGCCATTAGCGAGCTTGAAGTTTCTATGGACAAGGATCTACTCGAGGGTATCGCTTTCAAGAATAATCAGAATGCCCTGAAGCAAAGCATCGCGAAGATAAAACCGAAAGTGGCGGAAGCTCGTACGCAATTCAGCACTCTTCGCAGCGAGATGGGCGATATTTTCAGTCATTTCTAGATTTGCAAGTCCAGAACAATTTTAGTTTTGCTTTGTAATATTTGAATATTAGTACTCATTGATCGGTCTGGTGGCCGTATCTTGTTATATTCTAAACATTGCTTTTAGTTTTTGTATGTTAATCGGCCAGGGGGCTTAAAATTTTGTCATTGCTCACCTTTGTGTTTTATGTTACCATCATTTTTTATCACGTTATTGGTTTTTGATACAGCCGATATTATAAACTTGTGTTTTTCATATATCATTACATTAAATAGTTGAGAAAAACGGAGACCCGTTGAAAAAACTGAACTGTAACAATACATGGCGGAAATGACAGTAATCTGTTTGTTTATCGGCCTTTATACAGACTATAAAAAATCACCAGCCGAATATAAAACATTTTCATTTATCGGCCTTGATGAAAACACTTATCGATGAAAACGTCCGATAAACGCCTATGGCAGGCATCATTTTTCGTCGGCTCCAAACAATCGTCGGTCAATGTTTTCCCAACATCTGGGAACGTATTTCTTTAAGAACTGACCGTTGATCGCCCCGTCATGCTCCTCGCCGTCGATATTCGCCAAAACATAAGCACCGCCTGTCAACTTGGTGGTTACAATAAACAGACCTTCCCAATTCAGACTCCATTTACCAAGTCGCTTGTCTTTATGGCCAATAGGTAGGAACGCCTTCCATACCATATCGCCTATGGCGAATGACTTTGGTTTTACCCGCTTATTGTATGCCCTTTCAACCCTCCTTTTCTGGGCCTCAAGGTGATCTAATTCTGCCAATCTCTCCTTGTCGAGATCCAAGGAGTCTATTACCATTTTGTCAAAATAATCGTCCTTGGGTAATTTACTCTGGTACAAACGGCGAGTGGACATTGCCGTAAGCTCCATTGGCAACATCGCATCATACCCATACACCATCCGAAAAGGTGAGGTTCCTGTGGCCGACTTCTGGCTGGTCCTACTCGCCCAAACCGCTTATGACAACAACACATGCCATTGTCTTGGGTTTTCTTCAATCATTTTCTGAACGATAAGCTTAATAGCCTTGTTCATCGCCTCGGCCTGTCTGTTGGCTTGCGCATAGTATGGTGTTGAGTGCAACATTTTAATCTTCATCTGAGAAGCCCACCAAACTATATCGCCTCCCGTGAACATCGTCCCCTGAACTGTGGTTATTGATTCGGGCAAGCCATGTCGGTGAACGATGTACTCCTTAAAGAACTTGATCACAGCTTCTTGCGTGGGCAATTTCAGAGGCTTTGCTTCGACCCATTTTGTGAAATAGCAAGTGGCGATGATGACAAACGTATGGCCATCTGACGAGCCAGGATATATTTTCCCTATGAGGTCGACCGCCCATCCTCTAAATGGCCACGGCTTGATGATGGAATGCAATTCCTCAGCCGGGATGTGCTGTATTGGGCCACATTTCTGACAGGCTTCGCACCCTTTAGCATATCTTATGCAGTCTTGTTCCATTTTCGGCCAATAGAAGCCGTACTTATGGATCAACCATCTCATTCTGGGGCCTGCCTGGTGAGCGCCTGCTATCCCTTCATGTACTTCGGCCATTGCTAACATTGCTTCCTTTGGGCCGATGCATCTGAAGAGTAGCCCTTCAAAACCCTTTTTGTATAGTTCGCCCGCCAGGACAACGTAGTTTAGGGGCAAGGTCCTCAGTCTCCTATTGGCCTGATCTGGTTTTTCGAACCATCTCAAGATTTCGGTCCTCCAATCTTGGGTGATATCCAATTGGTAGACCGAAAAATAATTTTCATCGATGGTGATGCCCACAATATGGAGATTCGGCGTTTCTCTTTCGATTGCGTCGAACTGGAGATTCATCTTGTACCCGCTGCCGTGTTGAGCCCGATCATTTGCGATATTGTTATCAGCCCAGCCTTGTATCTTGAAAGCCTTCGATCAGATGTTTTGCCTTGTTGCAATACCTTACCAATAGCTCGAACTCGCACTTGAACTCCCCAATCACTTGTTTGATGACCAACAAGGAATCGCCTCTAACATTGATTGCCTTTGCCCCCAGTTCGGCCAAAATTTCGAGACCGAATATCAGGGCCTCATATTCTGCTTGGTTGTTGGTACATTCAAACTGGAGTTTGAACGACAGTTGATAAGATACCCCCAAGGGCGAGAAGATGTGTACTCCGGTGCCTGCCCCCTGGCTAGTCCTGGACCCATCGAACCACATCTCTCATATGGCTATGCCGCAGCAACTAATTGTTTCCTCCCTAAGGGTGATACCAAGATGATCGGCCAGGAAATCGTCCAACACTTGTCCTTTTACTGCTCTCTGGAGAACGTACACCAATGTAAACTCGGACATAGTGATCGCCCACTTCCCAATCTGATTTCTTAAGTATGGTTTTGACAGAATATACTTAATGATATCGGTCTGGGATAATACGTACACTACTACCGGCAACATGTAATATCGTAGCTTGCAACACGTGAAGTACAAACACAGACACATCTTCTCTATGTCGGTATAGCGAACCTCAGTATCGATCAGCCCACGGCTCAGATAATAGACCGCTCTTTCGACCCCGCTATCCTCTTGGGCGAGCATACACCCCAGGGACTCATGTGCAGCCGATAAATAAAGCAACAATGGTTTATTCGGCTTTGGAGGGGTCATGACTGGAGGTTTGTCCAAGTACTCTTTTAAATTGTCGAACACCTTCTGCTGCTCGTCCGTCCATATCCAGTGATCGGTCTCTTTTCCTCGTAGCAGAACACTCCAACTGCGAAGTCGGCCTGCTGTGTTTGCTATGAATCGCCTTAGGAAATTTATTTGACCAATGAGCCACTGGAGCTGCTTCTTGGTTTTGGGTGGTTCAGCATTGATGATCGCCTTGGTTTTGTTTTTATCTATCTCTACTCCCCGCTGGTGAACCAAGAAACCCAAGAAGTTTCCAGCCGAAACACCGAATGCATATTTAAGAGGGTTCATTTTTAGCCCGTTAGACCGTATGCGCTCAAACCCTTTCCTCATATCGGCCAGGTGAACTTCCTCGAAATTAGACTTTACCACCACATCGTCGATGTAAACTTCAAGGCAATCAAGCCCTCTGAACATTTTGTTCATCGCTCTTTGGTAGGTCGCCCCCGCATTCTTCAAGCCAAAAGGCATAACGACCTATTCTTAAGCTCCAATCGGCCCGGGACATCTGAAAGCTGTTTTAGATACGTCTTCCTTGCTGATTGGGACTTGATTGTACCCGGAGTGTGCGTCAAGGAAGCTAAGCACCGTATGCCCTGCTGCTCTATCTATCAGCATATCGGCCACAGGCATGGGATATTCGTCTTTAGGCGTGGCCAGGTTGAGGTTTCGAAAATCCACACATACCCTCAATTTGCCGTTTTTCTTCATCACATGGACAATGTTAGATAGCCATTCGGTGTACTGAGCTTCTCGAATAAATTTGGCATCTTCCAACCGTTTAATTTTGTCTTGGATAAGGGTATCCACTTCTCTTGACATTCGTCGGGGGGCTGTCGAAATGGCTGAAATCCGCTTTTCAGAGGGAGCTTGTGTTCGGCGATTTCTGGGTCGAGGCCCGGCATTTCATCATACGACCAGGCGAAACAGTCGCGGAATTCGATGAGTAGAGCAATCATCCGTCCTTTGAACTCTCCATCTAACCCGGCGTTAATATATACAGGTCTGGGCGATTCGTCCGTGCCCAAGTTCACTTCTAACAAGTCGTCTTGTACTTGGGCGAGATCATCTTCCAGTTTCCCTGTTGCCAGCTGTATATCCCCAATTCTCAACGATCCTGTTGGGTCTTGATCCTGATCCTCGTAGATGCATTCGGCTGATGCAACGTCATATAGAGAGGCTAGCTGTCTGATCTTCTCCCTTAATTCCTTGTGTCGTGCTATCATTCTAAACGTTTGATGATAGTGGATCGGCCGTTGCCCCCAAGGGTCGATGGTACAGGCCGATCCGAGTTGACTAATAAGCGGGGTACACTCGCCTCCCCTTTGGAACTAAGGGACTGTATGTTTCTCACTTCCTCTTCATATAAACGTGCCTCGAGTACATTATGGTCTTCGCCGAAGGGGTTGGGATCGCCCTGTACAACTTCGTCTTCACCGTCCTCTCGCCATATGAATAGCATTTGATGCATGGTTGACGGTATGCACATATTGGAGTGTATCCAATCTCGGCCGAGCAATATGTTGTAGTTGCTCCGGGCGTTGACCACGAAGAACCTCTCTTCGGTCTCTACTCGCCCAACTTTTATCCGGAGGGTAATGTATCCTCAGCCGGCGTCTCGCCTCCGGCGAAATTGGTCATGTAAACGTCAGTTGGGTCTAGCTGATCTCGATCTATGCCGAGCTTCTTGAGCATCTTTGCCGGTAGTATATTGACCTCAGCTCCGTTATCAATAAGGACCCCGTTGACTGATACCTCGTTCAAATCAGCCTTGATGTATAGCGGCCGAATATGCCTTGTCATCCTCGTTGGGGGTTTACTAAGTGATACTACTGCCGCGCTATCGGCACTATCACCTTCTGGGACGATCACATCGCCTTCCAATGTCGCCTTTTGCCTAGGCTTGCTTCTATAATAATTAGGAAGTGTGACCACTTTCACTCCGTATTCGTCCCTAACAACCGGGACCCACGCTTTCAACACCCCTTTTTTGTGTGAGACGATTACCTCACGATCTCTGGGTAATTTTTCTTTTAACTGACCATCTTGGTGAGTAACAAGTACGTCCTTGTAAGATTGTTTCTCGCCAGTATCTGCTTTGCTCCTATGGGCTTCTATCTTTTCAGTCGTGTTGGTCAACTCTTCTGTTCGACCCACCTGCTTTGGGACCCATATCTTTCTTACTTTAGAGGTTCTTTGTTCATGTGGCTCAGCGATAGTTTCATTCCAGACCCTATTGCCCAATCTTTCGGCTATGGTTTTGCCCCTCTGCTCGGCCTCTGGTGCAAATCGTGTGCTATGGTTCGCCCTCGACTCTTGCCTTAACCTCTGCATACGCCTCTTTTGGGTTCTCGTCATACGAGGGGTCTCCTCAGTTGGCCGAAAATTCCTTTTGAACACGGTTGTATTAGACTCCCGATGTGGCTGATGCTTCTGCCACTGTTTCGTGGGCGATTTAGGCTTGAACGTCTTGGGATGCTCCCTTACTTTTTCGGCCCTCTTAGCTTTGAAACAAGTATTGTATGATGGGCAAGTTATCTCCGCAGTAGGCGAGCTATGGCGTTTCCTCTTCTGTTGCTGAGATCACCCTTTTTCTCCTCGCCATTTGGAACCATCGGTCTCCATCCTGGGCTTAGGTCTTCTCGAATTCCACTTACTCTGGATATGTCCCTTCTCCAGGAAACTGTCGAAGTGAGGCCGAACGGTATTAATGGAGACGTACTTTGCATCAGCCTCTTTCCTCGTTGGAAACAAGAGTTTCCCCCGTTGATCGCCTTCTGGATCACATTTCTGAAGTTCACACAATTATTCGTGTTGTGCCTCCAGGAATTATGGTATTTGCAATAATCCTTTCTGACCAGCTCTTCTGGCGGTGGGATTACATGACCCTCACTGAGGGCGATCTGCCCTTCCTTGAACAAGGCATCGAAGATTTCGTCGGCCTTGGTTAAATCGAAGGAGTATTCCTTCTGTACTACTGCAGTTTTGTACTTCTTAACAAAGCCTGGCTTTCTCAAAGCCGAACACTCTAGAGGCTTAGTTCCCAAGAATTCGGCCTTGTTGACTTCATCCTCGGAGCTACTATCTTCACTGTCTGACACTACGGCCACGTCGAGTTGGTGCTTGTAGTTGGTTCCTTTAGAAGTGCCTCGCCTCTGCTCCTTCTCTTGAAGAAGCCTTTCGTAACTCGTCACCCTGTTTGTTAGTTCAAACAAGTCACGGAATCGATAACCTTCGAAATGCTCCCTCATGGCGAAGCTCATTCCTCTTACCACAATCGGGACACAATCGGCCTCAGACATCTTAGTAGAGCACCTTGTTCTAAGGTTCCTGAACCGGCCGATGTATTTCTCTGCCGATTCGCTTGGTAATTGAGAGATTCGGGCCAAATCAGCAAGGGTGACATCTGGTGGTGCTCTGTAAAATTCTTCATGAAAGAGGATTTCAAGATCTTTCCAAGTGTCCACTGAGTTCGGTGATAACCTTGAGTACCACGTGAATGCCATCTTGGTTAGAGAACTGGCGAACAACCGGAGTTTCCAAAAATCATGTACCGCAGCTTCGCCACACTGGGCTGAAAACCGGGCGACATGTTCGACCGTCAATTGCCCCTTTTCCTCGCCCGAGAACAAACTGAATTTAGGTACTTTGTATTCCTTTGGGAAAGGGTATAACTTATCGATCCAGTCTGGATAAGGCTTCATGTATGACGGGCGAGGCATTGGTCTCAGGTCTACCCCAAGTCTCTCTAGCATGTCCACAAGTTGTCCCTGGTTGTAAATATTTGGATTGCCCCCTTCAGAAGATGAACGTTCGCCCATATTGGGCTCTTGGGTGTTAGCTCCAGTGGCAGCTCCCTGTGGTCTGGGCTCGCCTTGAGGGTTCGAAGTGCTTGCCCCCGGGTGATCGGTCCTTCCAGCAGATTCGGCCTCATGCCTCGTCAAGAGCTTGATCGATCCATATGTATACCCTAACTTACTGGGTTGCTTCCCTGTTTCGACCGAACCACCTGGATACCCGAATCGATTCGGTGTCTGGTTTTGTTCGGCCCGTTTGTAACCCTGGTCGGTAGTGGACTGTCCAGAAAAGAGTCATCCCAGGTTTTCCATCGCCTTGTTAAGGCCATCCAAATTACCCTAGATCTGCCGTTGGATCGATGTCTGATCGGCCATGATGTTCCTCATCACCTCAGACATCTGGTGCATAGCACCGTCGAACATCTGCTTGTTCTCCTGAGCTATCTCGCCCCTCATGGCCGAAAAATCAGCCTGTGATAAAGATGGGCGAGATGGAGGAAGCTGGCGCGAGTAATCCATCCCATCGTCGGTTGCATCATCATTCTTGTCCTTCGGAAGGTTCCCATCGGTGTCCGAAGTATTCGGATATATATATCTCTATCTGATACAAGTTGTAGTTCATTTAACTACAACTAGCTTCGTGCTTTCCTGTCCATAACTTTTATTCTCCAACTTTCATTCTCATATGCTTCTGTTTCCCCCTCGAGAATCGCTTACTACTTGATCTCGAGTATTTACTTTTGTTACAGAGTTCTGGTCTAGGAATACTTACAATAAAACAAATCTGTTTAAAACATTTCAATCATTTGCCGGCGTTTTTAAAACAATTTGTTTAAAAACTCACATTTTAAACATCTGCATAATTGTGTATAGGGTAATGACGTCTCATGTCTAGGCACAATTATGCTTTTAAAATCATTTAAATGAATAACCATAACAGGTTATATCATTTGGTTTTTTTTTGTAAGTTTCCTCCTGACCCTAAACTCTGTAACCAGTAAGATTTCTCCACAACTACTCCACTTCTCTGAATTCGTACTTCTTATATCAATCGTCTCCTTGTACTACTATCGAATGACTTCGACAATGTCTTCATGTTATTTCCATGCTTGATATTCAAGCATCGTTATCGAATTGTCCAGACGACTCGCACACACGCGTATATCGCAGTCTTATATCCCAAAAGGGAAGGCTGAGAACCTATGAAACATAAGAATATATGTAGGAGACATGACTTGAATCCTATGTGCTGCAGTAGTTCCTATGAGTACCTATGACATCTACCCCATACTCTATTTCCATGTATCAGCAATGTTTTTAAATTCTCGAGTCCGAGAACTATTGCTCTGATACCAAGTTTGTCACGACCCAAATCCGAGGGTCGCGACCGGCGCTAAGGAATGGGAGTGGTTGCTCCGAAACCCGTAGCAAGCCTAAAAACCTTTGTAAATTTTTCGCGTTTTAAAACATAAAAAGGTTTGTAACCTCGTTGCGGAAACACTTTAACACCTTTATTAAAAACGCAATCGCAATTCAAGATCATATATCACATATGGTCTGTTTTAAGAAAATATCGTTAAAACCTTTCTCTCGTTTAGTGAAAACACATTTCTGAAAACTGGGTTCGTAAAACCCCGATTGTATTTAACGAAACCAGAGTGCAAACATCAATCTCAGTTGACGCAACTTCTCTGTTTCTAATACAATCCTAAAATGCTAAACACATGAAACCAGTGTATCACTCAAACACCTGGTCCTAACATTTTAGAAAACACACAGCTTTTCAATCATATACATATACAGTAGTTCAAATCAGAATATATCAAAATAAGTTTGAACTGCTGTAAATAAAAAGACAGACGTCCCAGTACCTGACTACTTCTAGCTCTAGAGGTATGGCTGACATTGACTTCCAGAATTACTGTGGAAGTCTGACCTCGTACTTGATAACCTGAAAGGTAAATGTTGGGGAGGGTCAGAAATATAAATATTTCTGAGTGAGTCTACAAATTTATAGTTGAATATTCAAATCGCAAATACATAAAACATTTGTATATGTAAAATATTATCAATTAGTCGATCCAGATGAAACCCTACAAGTAAGACTGTTGTATGGGTCTCAACCTACACAATATAGGCCTTAGACCGTGAACTGAATCACTGCCGTCTAAGCCGGGTGTCTGGACCGTAACCGTGAAACTGCCATCACAATATTGCATGTGACCGTAACCGTTACTGCCGTCTCAGACTGTTAAGTCAGGGTCGCTAGCACTTTCAACGCCCAATGACATTAACTGACCTCTATGTTAGACACAGGCTCGTATCGAGAAACACTACTAGTGATCACACAGTCCTATTGACAACCAATAGGAAGCTTGTTCCAATGGATCTTTCATGGTTAAGTTATACTAGTGCGATTTGTTATTTAAAACAGTTTAAATATAAATATTCAAAAGTAAAAACCACAAAGTAAAACTCACAGTACCGTCGTCCCCATTTTCAAAAACATAAGCTCCAAGCAAGCTTGTCAGTCAAACACGTTGGTGTTTGGCTCGCTAGATCGACTACTCGTCGGATCTAATTAAAATTCAAATGTCAAAAGAATATTAGACATTAAATTTCTAACTCTAGTCCTATTGTATAAACGATAGACTCAAATACTATTTCTGTTAATAGACAACTCTATAAACAAACACATAAACTAATCTCAATATTGAACTTCTCGTTCAATATATAATACCACTCTTGGTATAGACTTATATCATTTTAATATGTTCACCTTTAAACATTTACTAACTGACGGTAAACACACCGTCCTACTAGACGAAGTCCCCTCGGATTCGCCGCATGAAAAGACCCTGTCGGAGTCGGCCTACACGTCCGTGCACTGTTGTGCACGTTCGTGCACTGCCTATGCCTGTGCACGTTCGTGCACTGCCTATGCACGGTCACATTTTCTAAACTACTTTGTAGATAAAGTTATTACATTTTTTAAACTACTTAATTAAGTTTTTCTAATGACTTTTCACTTTGTATAAACTACCTTTTATAAGCTATTTATATCTACAGCACGAATGAAAACAGATTATCAATCTTTTCTTTGATTTTTATTTTTTTAATAGCCTTTCTTCTTGCTTTTTTGTTTTATCTTCAAAAGTAATCCGGCAATAAAAAATGTTCACATGAAGGCCTGTTATTTATTTTCTCAAGAATAAACCGGTTAGTTTGTTGATAATTATTTAACCCTAAAAAGAAATTTATGTTTGATAATTTTTCTTCATTTGAAATATAAATATTTTATCATTCTTTTGATCTATTTAATATAGAAAAAAAAATATAAAAAATTTGGTTGTTAAGGAAAACAACACAGATCTTTTTGAATTTATATACTATATTTTATTTTCAAATTCTTTTTAATTAAGTTGTAATCCACATGATGGAGATTGAAAATTGGATGACATGGTAGAAAATAGCATAGAAGATGATTTTATGTACAAATAGAGCAATTCTATGAGTTCCCACTTTATATAAACAATTTATTTTAATTTTATTTTTTTAATGAGTTGGATAAAAACTAAATGCTATATGGATAGAAAGTGTAAATAGTAAAAAAAAGGGTTAAATGCAAATTCATACACCAACTTTGACGTAATTTGCAATTACAACATAAACTTTAAAACTTGGTAATGTCAATAACCAACTTTACACTTTTGGCAAATCGATACACCAAACTCAAAAAACACTAACGTGGACATTGTAATAAACCGCCATTTGTCGTTTTATGATTGGTCGGTGTACCAATTTGCCAAGAAATGAAAGTTGGTTACCGACATTGCCAAGCTTAAAAGTTTATGTTGTAATTGCAAATTAGGTCAAAGTTGGTGTATGCATTTGCATTAAATCCTAAAAAAAAAATTCAGCAAGTCTATGAGTTCCACTCTATCTAAACTGAATAACTTATTTTTTTAATGAGTTTGATAAAAACTAAATACTATTTGGATAGAAAGTATAAATAGTAAAAAAATTGTAAATTACTTACAAAGTAAACAGTCAAGTAAACGGTAATGGAGATTATACGTTAGAAGAAACATGCAATTTTTTTATATTTATAACAGATAATTCGACAATTGAATACATCATAAAAGGTAAAACTTATTTATTTCATAAAGTTTGAAAAATATGATGAGTTTAAATTTGATGGTCAATGATCATATGCTCAGTCGTTTTCTATAAATTTTTACAATAGTCAATCACGTCTGTTTGTTGTAGTCATCATTATAACATAACTTACTATAGCTAATATGTGTAAAGTATTTATCTTATTTATTTTAATAAAAATTTAAAAAAATTATGAATTTTTATTTTTATTTTAATTTTATCTAATGTATTTTTTTAAAAAAATCCATTGTTAAACTAATTTATATTGTCATGTGTTTTCAATTTTTTTTAAATATCTTATTTAATTGTTATAACATTCTCATATGTTTATGTTTTTTTTATAATTTTTATAAGTTTATTATAAAAATATTATTTTATAAATAATTTAAGTTTTACCTATTATAAAATTTGTTATTAAACAAAATTAGTATTCTCAAGAATTTTTAGTTTGCGACTCATTAAAAAGCTAAAATCAAATTAAGCAGTTTAGATAAAATGGAACTCGCGATAATGCTATATTTGATTTAATGAAAATAAAATGTATTTATGAGTTCTCTTTTTCATTTAATTAATTTTTCTTATAATTTTAAATATTTTTATATATAAAAATTTCCTAATTTATCATTATATATAATTTCAGAAAACTTAATTGATATAGTCTTTTTCATTTTATTTTAATAATAATCAATGACAGTGTTTTCGACAATGACCATATTTGAATAATTGCTAATCAATTTCTGAAAGCTTGATTTTAAGATGTTTTTTTAACATGCAAATCGAGAGAAGCTCTCTATATAAATATTCATTTTGTAAGGACAAACATCGTTTTGCAATTAAATGAAAGCGGGTCCACTTAAATAACCAATGGTTTCTTTTAATAATTGGAAAGGGGAGTGTTTGTATTGTGGGAGAATCGAAGCCTTAACTTAACAAAAATTTCCTTAGCGCGCTTACACCATTTTAAAAATTAACTTTTAGTTTAATGATTTTTTATAATGCGAGCATTGTATTATAATTGTATTAAGCATTACTATTGATTCATAAATTCTAAATAATTATGCTATCAATATTATACCATAAATTTTAACCTACCCACAAGAAAAATAAAATGCAAAAAATATAGTGTTTTTTCTGACATTACAATTAAATTATAATTGTATGAAGCATTACTATTAATTTATTTAAATAAGATTGGTTGTATTAAACAATTTATTGGAACACGTACAAGGTAAAAAGAAGAAGTAAGTTTATCCATAGTGAGATAAAGAAGCAATTTTATTCATACAAGAGCTTTATTGGAGTGGAGTGATGGTAGAATATATTGTAATGATCTCAAATGCATACTGTTAATATCACTATCCTTTTCAAATCACTAATAATAATAGTTAAGTCGATTATCATCAAATAATTTTTCATTAGCTCTCAACAACAATTTTTTTATTACTTTCTTTTTTCTTCAGAATATTTATTTTAATTAAATTAATTTTAATATTTATTCATCAAATCATTTATTTAATTAGATATTAATTTCTAAAACATAAAATTAATTTATAATTCTGACAAACTTATATTTTATATAAATATTTATTTATTTTTATTAATTTAATATTATAATTTATTTATTTGATTTTTACCTAACATTAAAGTTATTATCAAAAGAGTATTTATATTAGAGATAGTCAATATTTTTGAATAATTTATTATTAATATTAAAATATTTTTATATTTTATTAATTTGCATATGATTTTGTGGTAATTTCTCAAAATACACTTTTCGCTAACTTATTTATAAGTTTACCTTCCGACTTTTGACTTTTCTTTTATGACTTTTTTCCCTAACTAGTTTTACCTGTTTTGTTTTTTAATTTACCAAAATAATTCTTCTTTTAACTGCCGTTAGTTCTCTGATATCATCCTTTCTCCAGCTCCTCTTTCTTTAACCAGCAGTGCCGGAGTTTGCTGATATCCTCCTCTTTCTTCTCCGGCGTTAGTTCTCTGAAAATTTTATGGTATGGCGGAGGCGGCAGAGGTAGTGGTAATAGAGGCCGCAGAGTCTGGGTTCCAGGATATCTGACCTTGCAAACTGCTTCGGTCGTCTTTCTCATTGCTATCGCTAACTTCTAAGGTTCTATTTCAGATTTGAATCATCGTTATCGGTGATTTGAAGGTTCAGTCTCAGATTTTAATTTCAGATTATTTTCATTATTATCGATGATTTCAAATTCAAGTTTGATTTGAGTTATTTCCTATCGTCGAATGAAAGTTCTAGGTTCAATTTCAAGTTATTTTTGATCATATATGTTTAATTCATCATTCTGCCTTATATTCTGCTTGTTTTGAAAGAATACCTCAATTGTGTTCATGTTCCTGAGTTCATTTTATCATCAATCAGTTTACTCTCAAGAATATTGTTTGGATCTTACAAATTCATATTTCGATTTCAATTTCTATACTCATTCTTCTTATTTTCAGCTTTTTTGATTCTCTTGTCTTTTTTTTTTTGGATTTATAAATGATTGATGGTGGTGTTGGTTCAACACCGGTATATCAACATATTAGAGACAAGTAGCTTTTGTTGTGCTCATTACCTATTTGATAAAAATTCTCAATGAAAATTGCATTCACTTGAGTGATGCTTCTTTGATGAACTTCTCCAATTGTGAATTATCTATGGTTAGATTATGGCTTTTGCTTAATTGTGAATTTGTTTTTATCAAAATGCTTCTTCTATTCTCTCAATGCTCCATTTAGAAGCTGGCATTATTCAACATATCTATGGACGTTTTGATACGGGCAGGTCCCTCATTCATAACTTTGTTGTTTGTTCACAATCTAACACTTTCATGTTCCTAATTGGTGTTTAATTAATGTTTAATTGGTGTTTAATTAGTATTTAATTGGTGTTTAATTGGTGTACTTTTATTGTTTTTGTTGTGTTTATTGTGTACTTTTAGTCTTTTTGTGGTGTACTCTATGCTTGTTCTTCTTTGTTTGCTTATTTGTTTACTTGAATGGTTCATAGTGATATTTAAGTGTTTTTAGGTATATTGTAAGTGTTTTTAAGGCGTATCTGATATTTGATAGTCTTTATGTTGACATTGTCATGTTATTTAGCGTCTCTACATCTTAGTTTGGAGGCTTGATTAAGTGAACTTTGATTAGTGTTAAGCTGCGGATTTTCAAGAAAATGGGGAGCATAAATTGTAATGCAGTGCACATAAAAACCTCTGAAATGAAGGGATTTTGCTTAGTACTCCTGTTTTAAACAAGGCAAGTTATAGTTCAATTATTTCTCAAATGCATTTTTCTTCTTTTTTCTTTTCTCGAAACGGAAAGAGAACGGTGTGTCTACAGTAATAGGTTACAAATATAGAATTTTTTTAGCTTACGAGCATTTTTTCGAAACGAAAAAATGGTGAAATGTAGAACTCTAGAAATTTCTGTTTCAAGGGTTTGTAACTTAATCTGATAGCTTGTTGATGTTCATAATACAGAAAACAGGAGATAAGGATAATGAAGCTTCATAGGGATTTTCAGCAACACATTACAAGGTACCTGTCAATGTATTTCTGTTCCATATATTTTGTTGGGTTAATTACAAAAAAAATCATCAACTTTAGCATGTACACCGTTCTGACATCTATTTCATCATGCTTTTTAACGGAGAATTTTGTTCGGTATTTTGAATTGTAAAAAAATTAATAGTTTGTGTCGTATATTTTTAATATTTAGTTCATGTTGTAATTGTCAAACATGTTAGCATTCAAATATTTAAAAAGTGATCATCGGACATGTACTGTAATTTTTATAGGTCGTAATTATTACTTAGTTTATTTTCAGTTGTATTCAATAAACCGAACTTAAACCAAATTTTATAGGTCGTAATTATTACCTGCTTGTGGTGTTTAATTGGTGTTATTTACTTTTAATGTTTTTGTGGTGTTAAATTGGTGTATTTTTAGTATTTTTGTGGTGTTTAATTGGTGTATTTTTAGTGTTTTTGTGGTGTACTTTTAGTGTTTAATTAGTTAATTGGTGTACAAAGCATCGTTGATATTTTGGGCGTTAATTGGTGTACAAAGTATCATTGATATTTTGGGCGTTAATTGGTGTACAAAGTATCATTGATATTTTGGGCGTTTCTTGGATGTATTTTAGTATTTCTTGGGCTTTTAAGCCAAATGTTTTGATCTACAAAACTTTATTGGCTGCCTACAAAATTCGTTGAAATGTGCCTCTCGGAGAAGACTTGGAAAGACGAGCTCTTGAGCTTAATCCATTAGATCCTGTTAGTTTATGGAGTCTGCTAGTTTAAATACTGAAAAGTTGCATTCTATGACATTTCACGATTAACTAACAAACCTGAATGAATGACTTGATGAATACAAAATGTTTGATTCATATGGCTGGAAAATATGGTATCAAGGATGGCACAAAATATAATTAAGATTGCTTGATAAATTTCAATTAGTGTTTAATTGATGTTTAATTGGTGTTTAATTAGTGTTTAATTGGTGTTTAATTTCAATTAGTGTATTTTTAGTGTTTCTTTGGTGTTTGTTACTGATTTTTAGTGTTTTTTTTAGTTGATAAATTTCAATTAGTGTTTAATTGGTGTTTAATTAATGTTTAATTGGTGTTTAATTGGTGTTTAATTGGTATTTAATTTCAATTAGTGTATTTTTAGTGTTTCTTTGGTGTTTATTACTGATTTTTAGTATTTTTTAGTGTTTCTTTGGTGTTATTCTATGATTTTTCAGAAGTGATGATAAAATCTTTACTTTTTATTCATGACGGCCAACACAATTTTTTTGGCTTGATATAGTTAAATTTGTCTTGAGAATTCTAGATGATTTGCTTCTTATGAGTTTGAAAGTTGTTTGCTTTGCACTTGAAATTTTTCTGGCAGCAGGTTAGCTGTGTGTAGCAACTCTTCGTCAAACTTTAAAGTTCTTATCCACAACACCAAACAACTCAAAAACATATCAAGTAGTATCAGATCGTTAGGGTTGGATGCCCTGCATTTCTCTCTTTATTTAGCAATTAAAAGTTCAGCTATTTAAGTTTATGGACCATAATTTATTTTTATCAAATTATTTTTCTTTGAGTTCTAATTTTATTTGTCAATATTCTCTAGATCTCACTCGTGTATTAGTAGTATAAGGTCTCATATTGTGCTTAACATGTATTTGACAGTTGCTGAGCTGGAGAAAATGCCGATTGGGACGATTTTACCGACTCTTGAAAGATGACAGTCGCTTGTGGTGACTAGCGCTGGTATCAGAGGTTTGAGTCTAGCGGCTGCTTTTCTGATGAGGATTAACTATGTGAGAGTTAAGGTGCCTGACTTGATTCGGAATTTGAAGATTGTTGTGCATAGTGTTTACTTGCCTTTTCCGAGGATTGATCCTGTGGCTGCTGCTTTTGATGGAATGTTGGGAATGCAATCTGAAGGTGGAGGATCATCAGGATCATCGACTGATCAAGTAGAAGTTACTGCTGTGCCTGTGGGATCAGGATTGGGATCTTGTGCTGCTGTCAATATGGATGAGAATGGAAACTGCACTACTACAGGTGCTCTTATTCCTTCTTTTGAGCAACAATTTAAGACTACTGTGGATCTTGATGAATATCATGGCCTCTAAGCTATGTATATTGATAATTCACTGAGTTCCTTTTTTCCTGATGAATTTTGTAGGTTGATTAGTGGGATTTTGAGTCAAAGTTGATTCGTTGTTTTGGTTTGTGATTCAATCTTTTATGAGTTTTGGCAGTTAGTAAATTGTTGTCTTTTGGATTCAAAGATTGCAATGGAATTCTTGTTTCTTAAATATGTGCTTATTATGTACTGTTGTGATGCTTGATTTCTTGCTTTATAAGTCCCTAAAATGTTATGTAATAATTTAAACCAATTTTCTGTTAAAATTGACCGGATGTAACTAACATTTTCATCTAATCTGATGGTAGCCAGTGATGAACTTGACAAAAACCCTGAATTATTTGAAAATTTAGAATTGTAAAGAAAAAAGGATAAATTTGTAATTCACACTCATTAAAACCCATTTCTTTCGTGTATTTTTAGGGTATTATTAGTGTTTTATTAGTGTATTTTTAGTATGTTTTTAGTGTATTGTGAGCATATTATCAGTGTATTTTTAGAAATGAATTCAAAGTTGCAAACCTACTTTTAGCATTTTAAATACAAAATTGGTAAATAATTTTAATTCTGAATCCATGGATAAATTAACAAATAGGATCAAGTGTGATACAAAAATTGAATCAAGAGTTTGGAGTATGAAGTCATGAAGCCCCAAAACAAAACAATCAAAAAATGTAATCTGTTACAAATTCATTCCTAAACTACCCCAGTATGATCCTACAACATTAAGAAATCAAATTACTCGTTGTAAAATGTACATATAAAATCAAAAACATAAACATAATCAAATAATAGAACTTGACCTCCTCTCTTCCTTTTCAACATAGCAATGACTCCAAGAACAACTCATCCCTTGGTTCATCTTTTGTTTGATTCAGGTAAGGCACCATTTGATTTTCAAATCCTCAAAATCCTAAACTCCCTGGACTTTGGAACATCTCTAGTGAATAGGGTGTTTCTGCTTCAGATGTTGCTGGTAGTCTTACGGTCCGAAGTGGAATCACGTTGTCTTTCGAACAACGATGATGATGATTTATAGCTGATGGCCTCATTGCCATAGTTGCTGCAATGTTGCTGTTACCATTGGTGTTGTTGTTGTTGCTATCAGGCAAATGCCTATTGACTGCAGCATGGCTACCGCGAGCTGCCGGAACTGTGACGGCCGTCGCGCGCTTATTCACGTCGGCGCTTAAATAATCATTTAAGCTCAATCAAACTTCGCACATAAATCCAATTATTAATAAAAAAGACACTAGAAAGATAGCATCTTAAATACTTAAACTCCAGCATCCTGATATAACCAGTAATAAGAGATGTATGTGATACATAAACGTGAAACAGAATATATCAGTCGGTAGGATTACCTTGCCAGATGAGAAGAAAATGCGCAAGCAAAAGCATCACCCCTTCTTTTGGCAACATTACTTCCACCTTGACTTGCAACGTCCAACTTAAATTTCTGAATATTGCTACTTTCAACAACAAATTCAAGTAAACACTATATTTATGAAGTTAAGAAAATTCAGAGAAGCAATATGATGCACACAACAAAATTGAGACACTAATAATACACCAATATTACACTAACAATACACTAATAATACAGTAACAATACACCAATAATACACCAACATTTCACCAACATTACACCACAAGTCATAGTCGAGTTGAACATCAATCATAATGCAACTAAACAAACTACTATGAAACAACTATGTAAGAAATATGTAGCATAAAAAATTGACTATAAAACCGTAGTCATCAACCACGAATCAATTTAAAATGACGATGTTAAATGCTAATGGTTAAATAGTATGATCAACATTCATTACCTGTTATACAGACACAGCCACACAAATCAAGAGTTCTAAGATCCGGGCATCCATATGCTAAACTCATCACTCCAACATCACCAACATTCTCACACCATCCCAGATTCAGCAATTGCATCTGACAGCAGTTATGTCCAATGGCCTGCAGATAATTCATACAAGCTTAGCAATCAGTTTCTTTGTTAAGAAGCATGTGAAATAACAAGTTCGTAACTCATTTAAACCTGTAAAGCGTGGTCAGATGCAGCCTGAACACATCCACAAAGATTCAAAATTTTTAGTTTTCGGCAAAACCCAGTAAGATATTCAAGATCACCATCACTAAACAATGTATACCCTCTTATGTTAAGTTTGGTAAGGTTGGGGCAACCATGAGCTAGCGCATACAGGGAGAAATCATTAAGGTTAAAGCTTTGTCGCAGGTCAAGATCCTGAAGATCATGACAATGACGTGAAATAGCCTCAACCGCATTATCCTCAAGCTGCGATTTATCCTAGCGAAGAACTAAACAACAGAAAATAATTTTAGTAATACCGCGATGCAACCAAAATGATTGAAGAGAACAATTAAACCAAATTTCTGGTGCAAGGTCATTCGTTGAGCAGTCATCTAATCCACATCGTGAAGTTCTCCTACACAGTTTTATGATCTTATTAATGAGAAAATGAAATTCATGAATGAGTTCTCTAAATCTATGTAACAATTACAGACGGTGGAGAAGAAGAACCGTTTATGACCAAATTTAAGTGGAAAAGAATACAGAAGAGTGAAATTCTTCTTACTACTGATTCATAAAAACCGTATCTTTTCTTCTCCGGCCAGCAGCAGAGAAGCAACCACCATAATCACCGCCAATCTCTTTCTTTAAAACTCTCGCCAGTCATAGAACCATAATCAGTGCTACTTTTATCGGTTTCATTTGAAGATGATGATGACGACGGTGACGCCGCGAAGGTTGGCAGAGAACGAGCAGAAGTTTGACAACCGCCGGAAAGATCTGTAGATAGCATGTGGTGGCGAGATCTGTTCCTCCATTTTCAATTTCTGTTGTTTGATGAATTATGGCTAATATCGTTAAGTGTCATCCGTTAGTTGTGTATTTTTAGTAAACAAGTTAGCGAATTAGGTAGCGACGGAAAATAGAAAAAGATGGGTCAAAATGCTGGCAAAACCAGGTATTTGGAAAATAATCCCTATGATTTTTTGTCATATATTTTTTAATAAATTTATTATTTAAATAAATATTAATTTGATTCCGCGTAAATACGCTGGACTTACGGCTAGTTATTATATAATTGAGAAGGGCTTGCGGGCCGGCATATAGGAGGGGCCTGCGGGAGGTTGAGCAGAGGCTGGCGGAGCAACAGCGTCTGCAGCAGGCGAGCATGGTCCATCTTATCCGAGAGAGGATTGCAAGGATGATGCCTAATCTTCCTATAAAGTATCGGCCACAGTTCCCCCCTCCCCCACCAGACGATGACGACACTACAGATTTGTAGTGTCGTGTTAGTTTAGTTTCCGAACAAATTGAGTTTTTTTTTTCGTTCAAACGTTACATGTATACTTTGATATTTGTTTATATATATATATATATATATATATATATATATATATATATATATATATATATATATATATATATATATATATATTCACTATTCTATTTCAATTGATTGTGAACAATAAATGAATTGTAATTACTGTATTTAACAGGTTTAAAACGACAGGAAAGAACGGAAAAAATTACGGAAAATGGCAAAATTCTGAAGAAAAAATAGTCACTTATGCGACGGATGTCACCTTTAGCGACGGACTGCCTCCGTCGCTAAAGGTGCCAATTCTGAGACTAAATTGGCACATGACATCCGTCGCTTACTGAATTAGTTATTCCGTCGCAAAATTCTCCAAATCCGTCACAAATTAGTCTCCATTTTGGTCTCCTTCGGTAGACAATTTGCGACGGATTTGGTCAAATTTAGCATGCCACAGATTTCGGAATTGGTCGGAAACACGATTTGCGACCAAAAATCTTGAGACGGACGTTTTCCGTTGCAATTCTGTCGCTAAACCCCTGTTTTCTAGTAGTGTTGGATAAATCTCAGGACGACTGAGAGTTTGTAGCTCTATTCTACGGGGACACAACAGGCAGTTCAGTCTCAATGGACGACCTTCAGGACATAGAGAAGACCTACTCCTGGCCAATTGCGGAGTAGACCGGTACCAGGGGGCATGAAGTCAGAGTCATGCACCACGACAGGTAATGCTCAGGTTAGGGCGTTACAAAACCAACGGTGAGCGAGTACCTCTGATGGTGGACAGTACGAGCTATACGCGCATATTTGAACCTGGATTTCACATCCAATTCGCTAGTAAATGAGCCAAGGACTCAGAATGGTTACTTCTGAGGATCCTCAAATATTTCCTATCACTTTTATGCCATATTAATCGCAATCCCTGAATTTGTATGTACTAGGATGCATATTAGTTTATTTTGTTGATTTTTGTCATAATTGCCAAATTTGGTGTTCTTGATAATATTGCTATACGAATCGAAAAGAAGTATGTTAATAGGATGTTTTAATGTATTTTCTATGCCATATCTAGATTTATCTCGATTACAATGCTTAGAATGTATGTTAGGATGGTCTTTATACTTATTTGCCTTAGGTGTGTTCTTGCTCAAATTACCATGAAATCAGATATTTAAATATCTTAATTAGATTGTAAACACTTTAAAATAATGTCAGTACATGTTGTTTGCATCCCCTATTCCTTTTTATGTGTATATCAATAAAAAAGTGAAAAATATTAAATTATAATAATATTTTTATTTTAAATTATTAAAAAAAAATTATAAGATTATATAACATATTAAAATAATAATGAATATTATAATGTTTTGATAACGACTTTTTATGTTTATTAATATCTTTTAACAACCAATTTTATAGATTTTGTAAAACATATAGCAACGACCATTATAAAACAAGTCTGTTATGAAGAACATTACATTACGCCAACATGCACAACCACGTTTATCGTTATTAAAAAAATTTAACACCCATATTTTGAATTTTCACAACGATAACTGACGTTTTTAAAAATTAGATTTCTTGTAGTGGTTATTCAAGATAACTAAATAAAATCAATAAAATCAAGAAACCTAGTTTTTCGGCTTTGTGCATGCAATCAATCCAGACCATCTAGTCTTTTGCTATTTGTTAAAAACCTCTAAAGTTAGATGAATGCATAGAAGTATTTGCTAATTGCCTGAATCGAGTCATATGAACGTCCTAAATTGGGTCCCTTTACTGCTTTCATCTGTGTTTAAATTCCAGCAAGTTATACTGTGAACTGCATGAATGTTGAAATGAGATAAAACGAATAAATCCAGTAAAAGCAAATGTAATTGATAAGCCAAATACAAGAGTTTCGGTAGATGTCCACGAACCTAGTCTTTTGGTCCGGCGTACGAAAATCTCCCCCATAAGCGAGTGAGGTTATCCAATCGGTATAAAAGGCATTCCTAGCTGAGCTAGGTGGCGACTCCACATTTTCTCAAATCCTTCCCAGAATAGAATCCCGCCATAAGTCTGAGCGACTGACCCCCAAATCCCGCTCCGCTCACAATTATGCTCACCCTATAAGTAATTTGATTTTTAAAAACGCCAGTTATCGTTATGAAAACTCAAAATATGGTTATTAAATTTTTTTAATAACGATAAACGTGGTTGTGCGTGTTAGCGTAATGTAATGTTTTTCATAACGACTTTTTTTAGTAATGGTCGTTATTATATGTTTTACAAAACTATAACATTGGCTGTTAAAAGATATTAATACTATAAAAATTTGCTGTCAAAACATTATAATATTAATTATTATTTTAATATGTTATATAATTTTATAATTTTTAATGAAAATATTATTAAAATTTTAATATTTTTCACTTTTTCATTAATATATTATAATTAAAGTAAAAAAAGTTATTTTTATGTTGATAAGTGGTTTTCTTTTATAATGAGAATACATCATTCTCATTTCACTTATTTTCAAGGGTTAATTGCAAATTAAATCACGAACTTTACTCTAATTTGCAATTACAACACGAACTTTGAAACTTGGCAATGTCAGCAACCAACTTTGACACGTGGCAGTACATTACAATATCCACGTTAGTGTTTTTTTAGATCGGTGTACCAATTTGCCAAAAAATAAAAGTTGGTTATTGACATTGTTAAGTTTTAAAGTTCGTGTTGTAATTGGAAATTACGATAAAGTTCGTGATTTGATTTACAATTAACCCTATTTTCAATGTGGGCTTTTAAACTTTTCCTTCTTTCTTTTAATAACGAAATTATTTAGGGCTTTTTATATAAAATACTGTTTTTTCTCCAACATTTACTTTTTTACCATCCCTTCTAAATCTTTACATTTCATACCAACTTTCTTTTCTTTTATACTACTTTTTGAAAAAAACTTTACTTTTTAGATTAACTCCCATTTTCCAACATTTTTTTTCATCATTTTTAATTTTTTTTTTCACCATTATATTCCTGCATTTAATATTTATCACATATTTTAAATTTAAATTTTTTTAATTTTTTTAATTTTTTTTGGATTTGGACTTTTTTTTTTACTGTTGATGTTTTTCGCCAGTTTTAATATCAACATGAAATCAACACGAAATCAACATATGTAATAAACTAACTAATTTAAATTTTTCAATCTTCTTTTACACTAATTTTTATTTTTTTAATATTTTTTCAATTTCTTTTATTTTATTTCACATATAATGTGTTCTTTTTCGTTAATGATAAAATCAACTACATATCAACATAATATCAACACAATATCAACATAAGATCAACATTGTAACATTGCATATCATTATTTTCTTCTTCACCAATACTAAAATCAACAAAATATCAACCGAAAATCAACACAATGTCAACACTGTAACATTACAATAATTCAACTTCATTATTTGTCTTCTTCCCCGATACTATCATATCATTATCTAGTCTCAATTTAATTTAATTAATTTTTTACTTTATTTCACAGACAATATTATCTTATTTGTCAATGTTAAAATAAAAAAAACGGTTGATATCAACATAATATCAACACAAAATCAACATAAAATCTACAACACTGTGACATTACAATAATTCAGCAATCAATCATCATCAACAAATCGTTCTGCAGAATATAAAAAAACGCAGAAACACAAGAAAAATGCAGAAATAACAGAATTTTATTCCATAAAATCGCAAAATTATTCTACATAACATGAAATGAGTATTAAATTCTTTAAAGATACTATTTATACATGTTTAATGGTGAAAAAACAGTAAAAAATTAACAAATTACAGATCTGAAAATGAAAAAATTAACAAAAAATTCCAGATCTGAAATCAAAACGATAAAAGAAAGATGACAGCGAGACGAAGACGGAACGGCGGAACGGCAGAGGTGGAAAATAGAAGAGAAACGATGAAAATGAAACGACGGAGGCGGATTGGTGCGAAGAACAAAAGGTGAGTTGAGAGAGAGAAATTTGAGGAGAGAGAAAATTATTTGGTTTATGAGGGGTCTGACTTGTAGCAGTATATATATAATGTCCGTAAAAAAGTAATAATCTTCAGCATTCATGGTAGTTTTCATATTGAAAACTGTGACCCGTATAAAAGTTATATTTTTACAAAAGATATATGTTTATGTAAAAAGCCCAATTATTTATCGTTACAGATGGTAATATTAAAAAACGACACAAATTAAATCGTTGGTAATTAACCAGATAAAAGGTATTATCATTTATTAGCAACAATATTATTATGTAAAATAATTATATATAAAAACGATATTAAAATAGTTCTTATAGAATGTTATGAACAGTTGTTTTATTACGGCTGTAATAATATTCCTATTTTGTTAGCTAAAATCTAGACTTTTAATTAGGAAGTATTTTATTTTCTATTATTTAGGAAGTATTATTTATGCTTATTAGGAATTTTCTTATGTAGGAATTCTTTTCCTTTTGTAGTTTTAATTCTTCTCTATTTAAAGGATATGCTTATATTCAATAAAGTAATCAATAATTCAGTCAAAAATAAAGAAAAGGAGAGTTGGTGATCTCTTGCAAATCACCATTAACATCTCAAAAATAGGTTTATCGAAGAACAGGAAAAACAAGGAAAATCGACGAGATTTTCCGAGTGGTAGACCTGTGACGAGATCCTATTTGCGAGACCATATCAACTTGGTATCAGAGCAGATCGTCATGGGTGAAAATAATCAATTGACTGCTAGGATGCAAGAGCTGGAACACAAAGTTTCAGAAACGCAACAAGATGTGCGCGGCATAAAATATAGCATTAGGGAGCTTCAAAAATTAATGGAATTTTAGATCAGTATTAAGGGTAAAGAAATAGCGACAACAACTACAAGCAGCAACAATAAAAATCCTTCAATGCAACAAGAAGACCGAGTTGTACGATCTACAGCTACAGGCAATAATTATGTTCCTAGATATACTAAACTGGAATTTCCCTCATATAATGGGACCGGAGATCCTCTGGGCTGGTTATATTGTTGCGAACATTTTTTTAATAATCAAAGGATTGAGGAGAGGGAAAAGGTAGGGCTGGCAGCATTCCACATGACGGACGAAGCGCAATTATGGTATTATCGGGTCGATCAGGAGGAACCAACACTTACATGGGCTGAATTTAAAAATTATTGTTCGGTGCGATTTGGACCTCCTCTGAGCAGCAACCCATTAGGGGAATTGGTTAATTTCAAACAAACGGGAACAGTTGAGGAATATCAACGCCAATTTCAGACCTTGTTGGCTAGAGCAACTTCTGTTCATTCAGAGCAGTAAGTGGATTTGTTTACTGCTGGGCTAACTGAAACCTTGCGGATGGATGTGGAAATGCAATCTCCGCCAAATCTGGTCACTGCAATGAACCTAGCACGAGCTTTTGAGAGAAAGATGCAGCTGAGCCGAGAGGGACTCAGTGTAGGGCGACCACCAATCTTAACCAGCTCAAAACAGTTTGGAGTAGCCCCTACTCTTGCAGGCATCCAAGAACAGAAAATACAAGGCAACAATTTTGAATCAGCTTCCAACATAGGAAGTGCGGTTGTTGCACCACCAATTAAGCTTTTAAGCAAAGCTGAGATGTCAGAACGAAGGGCAAGAGGGCAATGTTTTAACTGTGATGCACTTTACTCTCCGGGACATAAATGCAAGAGACCTTTTTGCCTCTTGTTATACGACCCCGAGGAAGAAGGAACCTTCCAATCAGAAGGCTAGATTGGGTCGAGCTTGAGGACAAGCTCTTATTCGAAGAAGGGAGTAATGTTATGAACAGTTGTTTTATTACAGTTGTAATAACAAAGTTCCTATTTTGTTAGCTAAAATCTAGACTTTTAATTAGAAAGTATTTTATTTTCTATTATTTAGAAAGTATTATTTATGCTTATTAGGAATTCTTCTTATGTAGGAATTCTTTTTTTTTTGTAGTTTTAATTCTTCTCTATTTAAAGAAGATGCTTATATTCAATAAAGTAATCAATAATTCAGTCAAAAATAAAGAAAAGGAGAGTTGGTGATCTCTTGAACAAATCACCATTAACATCTCAAAAATAGGTTTATCGAAAAACAGGAAAAACAAGAGAAATCGACGAGATTTTCCGAGTGGTAGACCTGTGACGAGATCCTATTTGCAGGACCATATCATAGAAGGTATATATATCTATTTTAATAGTCATTGTAATTGACCGTTACTAAAAATCACTTTTCTTATCCCAACTGAACTAAAAACCAAATAAACCACCGGTAGATATTAATTATTTATTAGCAACGGAGTACAGCAAGAAAGACCAATACAGGCATAGTAAAGTAACCTCAATTGACAGTAGTAGTAGTAACAACACTTTTCTTATCATCATCCATTGCCGGAGAACAATTATCTATGCTAATACTTCGCGTCCGACTATCCAGCCATTGATTCACACGAAAGTGGTGACCGTATGGGAAATCTCCGTCGTTTACGCTGAGGTGAAAATCCTCGCACAACCATGGCGCATTGAATTTGGATGCATCCGAGGTTAATGTAAGCGAACAAATTTCGGCGTTCAAGCAAGGTAATTTGTGGGTGAAATGATCGAGAGCGTTTCGTTCAAAGTAGTTGTATCGTGGTCCCTTTTTGCCCCACGACGCAAGATCTCGAATCTCGAAAGAATCTTTTACGAGGCTCGTCAACTTTACTCCAATTCTGGAGTCTGTTCCTGCACCCACCTTGTTTGCTGTCTTCACGTATATCTCGTACTCACACATCTTCACCTGCAATTTCTTATAACATATTAGAAATCATAGTTTTCTAATGTATGGCATTTTGAAAATGGCTCATAAGAAAGGGAACTTACAGCAGAAGCAAGGCCGGAGAAAGCAAAGAAGAGGAGGAAACATAGAAGATAAGTGTTTACTCCCATCTTTTTTTTAATTGATTAAATCGATTCAGAAGCTAATTCTGTTTGTTGTGAGTTTCCATTTTTTTGCTAAGACCATAAATTTATAGTAGCTCACAAGTGACTAATGTTATACTTTTTCTATTTCGGTTTAAAAGGAATATACTATTTCTTTTGCCCGTAATTGTCATGTGGGTAGCTACAATATCATTTTTTATTTTGGTGGCTAAATTTTAATTTTTGTCATTTTGATTACAACTTTAATTTTATTTTAACGAGAGTTTTCCGGGCAAAAACACTTCTGTCGCACCTAGATTTTGTTTTCTTTAGTTTTAAATTTGTCGTTTTTGCATAATTTGACTAAAAAACTCACCTCAAAAAAGAAATTATGCATATATAAAAAATTTAAGATAAAACTAGCAAAATTTAATTGTCACCACTCAAAATACAGCTGTTACGTATGAATTTTGGCCGGAAAATATCATTTGAAATAAAATTGAAACATTTAATAATTAAAATAAAATAATTTAAAGTTTATTGATCAAATAAGAAAAAAAAAGATAGTTTGAGTATATAGAAAATCAACTTTCTTTTCTTTTGTACACGAATTAAAGATAATAAATAATTTATTTATACTTATATTAATAGTTATCTTATAAAGTGTGTTTAGAGTTAGAATTATTAATTTTAGCAAAATAAAAATAAAAATTATATATAAAATTACACTTGTAGATGAATATGAAAATATATAAAAAAAAATTCCTTAAATAAAAAAATAAAAGTTCGATTATTTTTTAGTTTTCAGTCGTCTAATTGCGACCGACAATGGAGAATATCAATTTCGCCCATTTTTTTAAGGTATATGGATTTGAGAAGATATGAAAAGATATGAAAAGATATCTGCACAGAATACTTTAATTGTTTATTATATATAGCGTAACTTATTAGCAATTCTATAATATGTGTGTTGGGAATGATGATGAAAATGGTTGTTGGATCGATATATATATATAGCACATGCGACTCATGCTATTAGATTTATTGTTCGATTACATTTATGTATAACTCTCATTTACCGAAGCCAAAACTATAAGATCTATTATGGATTTGGTAATCTATTGGGATTATTCATAGGGTAATATATAAATCCCTTAAAAGTGTCATAGCGTTATATTTTTACCTCATAATTTTACTTTTGACAAAAATTTCTCCAAAAAACAGTTTTTAAAAATTCCCGACAATCCAAAATAAAGAAAAGAGACATTATTATTTTTAATATGTGTCAACATCTCATTGATTTATATTTAAATCAATAAAATGTTGACATGTGGAAATTATAGATTTCGGTTAGATCAACCAACAAACTGCTACTGACCACTGGTCAAGTTCCGGCCCGACCGCCCGGTCAACTATATTGGTGAGATTTTAAAAAAATTAAATAAAACACAATTTTATTCTCAATGGGATTTGAACTCATGACCGATCATTCTATGTTGATGCATCTAACCAACAAGACAAGACATAATTCTTGTCTTTATTTACTCTTTAATAATCTATACTGAAGCATGTAAAATGAATATAAACATATTAAAATGGCATATTATAAATAATATATTATTATAAAACACTAATAAGATATTACGCTTGTAAAAATTTAAATTAATTTATTCAAATTAAATTAATCATAGTGTAAATTAAATATTAACTTAAAGTAAACTTAGTTAAAATAAATTTATAAATTATTGTATTAAAAACACCATCAACTTAATGTTAACTCTGATGTAAACTCAAAATAAACTATATTAGTTAATTTAGTTGATATTAAATTAATTTTTAAAATTAGATTTGATGGAATAAGCATAAACGAGGTAGTAAAATACCACAAGGCAATCCCACATCGACTACGAGAAAACTGATACGCTGGAAACACTATAAATAAGACACAAAATCCGTATCCATCATTTGGCGCCGTCTGTGGGAACTCAACTCCTAGAAAAATTCTTACTGATCGGATTTTGAAATGACGGACGTTAACAAAGACAACCCAGGACAAACGGCCAAATAAAAAGGCCCGCTGCAGGGCGGACAAGGAGGATCTACATAGGACAGCCCGCAAAATCCCATAGCACCAGGAGCAATAGGAAGATTCAGAATCTTCTTCCAAGGATTGGCAGTCCAATGCCCACCCTAGGAGATGGATCAAACCATACCTTTCAGGAAGCCATGGATCGGACAATGGACGGCGCGATGAGGCGCTTCCGAGAAGATGTTGCTACTGTGGTCAAGGTTGCAATAGAGACCATTCTATCCCAGATGCCGAGCGGTAAGAGTCAAGACACAATCGGAGGACGAGCGGGAGATGGAGGGAAAACACCAGCGCAGGTGACAACCTCGAAGGAAAAGAACTGGAGGTACTCATAGTGGAAGATGAGGAAAAGGAGGTAGCGGACACATCCGACAAGAGGCGGTCAGAGGTAGGAACGGAAGGAATGGATCTGATGAAAGTACAAAAGGCTGATAGCAAAAGCAATGCAGAATGCAACCAAAGAAAAGTAAAGAGAACACATCCAAACAAGCAACATGACCAGTGGAAAGTCGTCCTTATCCACAAGGGTGCTATCAGAGAAATGGCCGGAAAGGCTCAAAATACCTAACTTTGGTAACTTCGATGGAACCAGCTGCCTAGAAAGTCATGTCACGAAATTCTACAACAAGATGATCTTCTTAGACGTTACAAACACAATACTCTGCAAAACATTCCCAACCACGCTCCACGACACAACACAACGAGCTAAAGGCCGGATCAATTACGACATGGAGACAGCTGAACCGGGAGTTTGTGATAAGGTTCTTCACGAACATCCCACCAAAAAGAAGTTCGGAGGAACTCTACAGATGCCGACAAAGAGAAGGGGAGACGCTTAGAGCATACATTGAAAGATTCAACAATGAAGCAATAAAGATCGAAGACCTGAAAAACGACACGGTGGTACAAGTCTTGAAGAAGGGCATACAGATGGGAGTACTGGGAGACAACTGAGCTCGAAAAAGCCAAAAACTTATCAAGAAGTAATGGCGATGGCTTAAAAATGTATAAACATGGACGACAGAAGAAGACAGAAAAACAACGACGCACTAAAAAAGGAAAAAAACAAGGGAAGCACCACGCAAAGACAGTCGTCCCACTCCCGAAAAGACTACATCACGAGTCATCGGAGCATCAGCAGGTACACGCCATACGAAGATGCCAATCATTGGAGGAATGATAACAGGTACCTCAACGATTACAAGTCAAGATACGGCGACAGGGCCGAGGCGTTCACCCCGTTGAATACAACAATGGCAAGCATGGTAATGTGTCCCAAGGAGAGCCGAATGCCAATGACTTGGCCCAGAAAGATGATCCATAGAATAGGAACAAGAGACAAAAACCGATACTGCAAATTCTACGAGGATTACGGACATGACACAGAGGAAAGCTACGACCTAAAAAAAGAAATAGAGAGGCTAATAGAGTCCGGGGCGCTGAGGAAGTTCACGAGCCACAAGGAAGAAAAGGAACATCGAAAAGAAGAAACTGACAAGGACAAAAAGAAAGAAGTAGGTAACGGAGCAAGCAGGAAGAGAGACGGACACGATGAAGATAGTCACTTTTTCGGCAAAGAAGGGACCACATAATGGTGCCTTAGTTTTAGAAGCAATCATAAAAAACTTCTTAGTCATGAAGCTGGTGGTAGATAAAGGAAGCGCGGTGAACCTAATGACTTGGGATGCATACAAAGGAATAGGAGGCGAGCTGAGGAAGCTCAAATACTGCCCGATACCCATAGTAGGACTCGGAGGAGCGCCCATTCACCCCAAAGGTCTAGTAAATTTGATAAAAGTGTTCAGGAGAGAAGGATAGGAGATAAAAGAAATCAAAAAGTTGTTCTCCATCGTAGACATGCCGCTAGCTTACAACGGAATACTAGGAAGACCGATTCTGAATGATTCGGGAGCAGTTACAAGCATCCGCTACCTGGTGATGAAAAAACTAACTACAGAAGGAGTCATCAGCATCAAAGGAGATCAAGAGGTTGCATCAATATGCTACACAATTGCAATGAAAGAAATAGAAGAGTAGAGCGGCCTGAAGGAGACGAGAGTTGAAAACCGAAGGCCAAATACATGATGATAATAGCCTTAATTGTTATGTTAATATTTTCCATGTCAATTTTAATACAATCAAAGTTTCAAGAACTAAACTAGCAAAACACTACGAAAGGCCAACAATAGGCGAAAGCTGCGAGTAAACTCACTCAAACAAGCAACAAAAGATATACATATCTTCTCTGGCAACGGCCAAATAAAAACAAGATACACATCTCGTAAGGCAACGGCCTAACAAAAGAGATACATATCTCTTCAGGCAGCGGCCAAGCAAATGAGATACATATCTCTTAAGGCAACAACCAAATAAAAGAAATACATATCTCTTAAGGCAACGACCAAATAAAAGAAATACATATCTCTTAAGGCAACGACCAAATAAAAGAAATACATATCTCATAAGGCAACGGCCAAATACATGAGATGCAAACCTCAAAAGGCAACGACAAGCATAAAAGAAACAAACTCCATAAGACAACGGCCAGACAAAAGAAGGACGCATGGCAAAAGCTAAGCAAAATGTATACAAGAGAAAGGAAAACAAATAAGTAATAACAAAATATATAAACACTACGTAAGGGAATGTTATTAAAAAATATGTGCGCAACACAAACAGAGGCCACACTCCGAAAAAATACAAATACATAAAAAAACAACAAAAGGAGCAAACTAAAAATAGAAATGAATCAAAACTTCATCAAACAACGTCACCGGAAGAAGGCAATGAACCTGTCACCACAGGAAAAGAAATGAACGAGGAAACAGCAGGCAGCATCAAGGTTGAAACGCAGTCATTAACAGGAGAAGGAGCAAGAGAAGCAGGGCGATCCCCGGCCAAGGAAGAGATAGGAGGAGCGCCTCCAGAAGAAGGAGAAGCGGCAACCAAAGGATCTACCGTAGACTTCTGAGCAGACAAGGTGGCTGGGCACTAGCTTTTAAACGAGCCAGGTCGACATGCAAAATGGAAAGATCCGCCAACGGATAATCTTTCAAGATGGCCGACCTAATAGACCGACGGTAATGTTGGAACATAAGAGGAACCACCTCAGTAGCCTCATCCAGCTGACTCTCTAGAGCCTGGAAGTGCAACTCTAAACGCTCACGCTCAGCCACCGCCTCCGCCCGGTCCAAACGAACATTATTCAACGTGGCCTCCAAGTCTGCAATATGATTCTCCTGCACCAGAAAAGAACCCTGTAACGTCTCAACCTGGTTATCCTGCTGATCGAGCTGTTTCTCCAAAGAAGAGGCAACCACATTGTTTTCATGAGAGATCAACCTTCAAGGCTTCATTCAAAGCCTTCAAAGAGGAAATCTCCGCCGCCTGACGGTGACTCAATTCCCGAACCTTCTTTAAAACCGCGGACATCTGGTCAAACTGGGAATTCAAGTCAGACCGGGAGTTCACATAAGAGGACAAATGAATCCCATCATCCTTCAATTGTCGCACGCCATCCAGCAGTTGAAGAGCGCTACCATAAAGGGATGGAACACCTCCCGTACCGGGAACCTACGTAAAAACCGACAGTGGGCATTTGCTCCGAAGGTATGCAGCCAACGCATTGCGAATGTGGTTGGATTCCAAAAAAGAACCTTTTGGAAGAATGAAACAATCTCGATCCACAACACCACCTTTAAGAATGAAAGTATAACGGGGAACATCCCGACGCGGGTGAGAAGTCGGTTCACAAGAGGAGTCAGAAAGACCGGAGGCAGGACGCTTCTTCGTCCCCTCCGAAGAAACCGAAGGAAGAGAAGCAGACGACGCGAGCACCGGAGATGACAGTACCACAACTGACACAGAATCAATAGCAACAGAAGATATGGCCCTAGGCAAAGAAATAACAGGCATAATAGCAGGAAGATAGGACAAAGAGGCAGTAGCTGTAGGGGGAGGGAGACCACCGGACGTAGTAGAGGGCCCATCCTCGTTATCAGACAAGAGGAAAATAAAGAGGGTAGACGGTCGGTCAAGCAGAAGAAGACTGGGCGTAAAGGTGACCTCATCGTCGCTCAACATACCCGCATCCATAGCATCAAAGATGTTCTTGGCCATTTTTGTAAAAAGAAACTGAAAACGGAAAAAGACAATGAAAAAGAGCAAGAAAATCAAAGAGAAAATTCTGAAAGAAGAAAACAAAAAACGAAATATGAGAGGTTTATTTATAATCTTTCCCAAGAAAGTAAAAAAGAGAAAACAAAAGGGTAAAAAAGACAATGTAATAAATAGCAATAAAGTAACTGCAACTACTGCTAACCAGGAACCAAGAGGCATATGCAACCTAACCGTCGAAAACAATCAAGAGAGAGAAGCACGATGCGCAAAAAAAGAGGAGAATCCAGAAAGACAAGACAGCTGCAGAAAATTACTCAAAGACGCTATAAATACAAGAAGAGAAAAGTCAAAAATGCATACACAAAGAGAAAAAAATAAAAAGGAAAGGATGAAGAGAGGAGTCTTCCCAAGCACTTTGTAGCTTGTTTGGGTTTGGTTAAACAAAATCCAGAAAACCAAAACAAGTTACAAAAAGCACGGGAAGAACCCTGAGAAAAAAAGGAAAAACGCGGAGAGGAGGGTCGTTCCGACCACTTCCGTAGCTTGTTTCGGTTCAGTTCACACTAAAACGGAGAACTAAAACACGTTTGGAAAATGAATTAAACGAACCATAAAGTTGTGCAAATCACCGAAAACCAGAATATCGGGAGACACAAACAGACGAGACAACACTGAAAAAACGAGGAACGACAAGAAAACAGAGGTACAGTAAAAATAAGAAGAAGAAGAAGAAGGAGAAAAAGGGACACAACGATACTATGAAATTGCGATAAATAAAGTAAGGCATAAATACCTAGCCACCGCAAAAACTAAAGGGGGGATTAATGATGGAATAAACATAAAAGGGGTAGTAAAATACCGCAAGGGTATCCCACATCGACTAAGAGAAGACGGATACGCTGGAAACACTATAAATAGGACACAAGCCCATGATCCAAGAGGTACGGCAAATCCGCACCAATATATACTCTTCCTATTAAAACAACCAACTAACTAGAGATTCGGACTGGTTACAGGGTCCCAAATCCGCCATTACTGATCCTCTTTCTACTGTCCACCTTGCATGGTCCAAGACGCACGCCATAAATCCAAATCCATCAACACTAATTTACTAAAAAATTTACTTTGGATTGACATATAGTTTACATCAAGTTTACATTGAGTTGACATTAAGTCTATATTGAGTTGACATTGAGTCGACGTTGAGTTGATATGAAGTTTACATTGAGTTGATTTTAAGTTACATTTCATAATTAAAATAATTTACTAAAAAATTACTTCGGATTGACATTAAGTTTACATAGAGTAGACATTAGGTTTACATTGAATTGACATTAGGTTTACATTGAATTGACATTAGGTTTACATTAAGTTGACATTCAGTCGTCATTGAGTTGACATTGAGTCGACATTGAGTTGATGTTAAATTTCTATTGAGTTAATTACAATAATTTACTAGAAACTTTACTTTGAATTGACATGTAGTTTACATAAAGTTTACATTGAGTTCACATTAAATTTACATTGATTTGACATTGGGTCGACGTTGAGTTGATATAATGTAATACCCCTGCTTTATTTAAAAATTTTGCGATGAGTTTTCGGTGGCATTTGGGGTCGTTTTCTTTTCTAGGTTTGATTCGTGGATCATTCGTGTTTGGTGTGGTTTAAGTTTTGATTCAACCAAGTTGTGGTTGAACCAAACTCTTGGTCCAATCATCCGGTTGAGCATCGTGTGAGAAGTCTCATAAGAGACTCGTTTTCCCGACTAGTCTCGTTCGAGACTTGAAATCTCGAACGAGACCCATGTCTTCTTACACAGGTTCTCGTTCGAGATTTCAAAGTCTCGAACGAGACCTATGTCTCGTTGCTGGTCTCGTACGAGACCAGCATGGCTGTGTCACAGCCGTTATTTGGGTTAGCTTTCCCATCTTATTTAAATTCCGTTTTTAACCTAATAATCAAGCCTCATCGCCTCGTAAAACCCTAGCCGTATTCTTCATAAACTTCACTGAAAATTTACTCTCCAAATCACTCTCATGTTCCTCTGAAATCATGGTAAGGATTCATCGTTTTTGTTTCTGTTTTCAGTTTATGTGCAAAAATCGATACTTCCGTATTCTTAATTGTTCTCGTTCGTTTTAGCATCGTTTGGAGAACCGATTCGTCTCAGTCGTTATACACTCGATCCTCTACGATTCCTTATCTTGAGTTCATTAAACGGTACGTAAATAATCCTATTTCAATCGCCGCCGTTTTACCGTTTTCTTTTGGTTATTAACTGAGATTGTTTCATGTTGTTGCTGCCGATGGGTTTTAAATTGCTAGGGCTATTTATGTGATTCTTAGACTATAATTTGATGAGTGTTTAACCTAAACCTAATGATTGATGCCTTGCTTGATCTTTAATTCCGTTGTTCATGTTTGTTCAATCATCGATTGTCTTACATTTTCTTCTCAGTACTCTTATTCATTATTAATCTGATTGTTGGTTGTTAAATTGTTATGTTTGTTTAGGTGATAAAGAGCTGAGTTAGTTGTTAAGTAGGAACCAAGAATTTGATTTGTTCTGTTAGTTTGGTTCTTTCAATTTTGACTTCATAATTGGCTTAAGTATTGTATATTGGCGGATGAGTTTGATTTTAAATGAAGGAGATGGCTAATTAGCCAAGTTGATTTACCAATTTCTTTTGCTTAAATCAATTAGGTCCTTCAAGTTAGTTTTACCTATTTGATCTTGTGATAATAACTTGAACTTGTTTAATTTTAAATATACAATTTGAATACGTTAAATATTTTATTACTTGAATTAAATATTTTATTACTTGAATTAATCTAATTTTAGTTGAAATGTAAAAATGGCTAAATTGCAGTTTAGCCCCTAAAGTTTATAAAAAACTTATTTAAGTTAAGTTTTATCTATTGGTTTTATATCGAGGATAACTTTTGGATTTTCGTTTGAATTACAATTTAGCAAATTGGAACGAGTAATTATATTGGATTTCGAATATCAAAATGGTTAAATTACAATTTAGCCCTTGAACATATTTTTATAACTTATTTAATTAAGTTTTTGGTTAATAACTTCATATTTGTTTTAATTATAAACAAAAGCAATTAATTTGATTTCGGATATCAAATTGACTAAAGTACAGTTTAGTCCCTAATTAGCTAAAGTACAATTTAGTCCCTAATTGGTTAAAGTATAATTTAGTCCCTGAACTTTAATAAACTTAAAATGGTTAGATTTTTGGGTTGTAACTTGGGTTACTTGAAATTAAAGTTATTGAGTTCCGCTTTTAAAATGGATTATTATCTTATCGAATTATTTTATAAAAATAAACTCGGGTTCATATTTGATAAACGTTTTGAGTCGGGCTAGAATTGGGTCACCCGACAAGTGAAGTTAACTTGGTAGTTATTGGTAACTCGGCTAACACACTATTTGGAAATTAATTATTATTCAAAGATTATTAAATAATATTTGTAAATCGGATTTTAAGCGAGAACTCAATAGACTTGTAATAATTGTGCATTGTTACCTTTTGGGTATTCTGTGTTGTTCTATATTGTTTTATTCCAACGTGTTAATTGTGCTAGTCCTATGTGGTGTCTAGTATTCTCTAGAGTTAGGGTCGGTTTTTAATAATTATTTTATTTGTCTAGACCCGTCTACTGTTCGTGCTTCAGAGGTGAACCATGATTAGTTGCTTGCTGGTTATCACGTGGATTAGCAAGCAGTGGGGTTGTACTTACTATTTACCGCTTTATTAAGTAAATTGTTATTTTAATATTAAATATATATACTGTACGTATATTTCGAACTGTTTTTATATTATGGCTCTTATTTGGAACTTGCTACCTAATGGGCATCATTAGGACTGCGTGCGCACCGTAATGATCTAGGTAAGGTATATATGGAAATATGGTAACTCCGTGTGAGCATAGCTCTCGAGACCAAATAGAGTAACTCGGTGTAGCTCAGCTCTCGGGACTCTAGATATGGTAAAAGTGTGGTTAGTGGTAACTCGGTGTAGCTTAGCTCTCGGGACCAGGCCTATTGGATTATGGATATATTTAGAATTGTGGATTAGGGTTCCAACTATTAATCGTAACATCGTTATTAAATGTTTTAAACGGTTTTAAAGGTTTTCCACTTAATAAATGTAGATAGTGGTATAAATTCATCTCAGAATATCTGACCCCGTTGTTTTCCCAATTTTTTCCAGGGTTATGATCTGAGAGAGTCTGGTGATCTCCGCATTTACTTTTCTTCGGAGGTTTCATTTATTTTTGATAAACTGTTTTATTCTTAGACCGCAGTAGTAACTAGACGTCTTTATTATTATTATAGTTTGTCGGATTTGTTCGACTAGTTATATTGCTTTGGCATGTTACATTATTTACATTGGTTTATGTTAAATCTATTTTAGACTCAGAATTAGATAAGCATGTTATAATAACTGTTGAATATTATAACTGCTAGATTTAGGCTGAAGTCTCGGTTGCCCCCGAGCATTGGTTTTCTGCAGGTTTATGTGTTTGTATGTTAATTGAAAGGCTAGCTACGGGTTTTGGTACTACATTACTCATACCCTAGCGCCGGTCGCGATTCATGAAAATGGGTCGTGACAAACTTGGTATCAGAGCTTTGGTTTCAAACCAAGGCCTTATGCATGTTATTTGTTATGTGTTATGGCATGATAAGTGGTGTCGTGTCTTAGGAACAACTGCGGAATTAGGATTCGTGTCTTGTCTTTAAAAACGTCATCTTTTATTTTCAAACTTTTAGCCTACATCCTATAGGGGATGTATGTCAGTCTTTATTTGATGTTGATGCTATGATTGACCATTTATTTCACTTGGATGTTAATTGCTGTGTTTTATCATGTTGAGATTATTTCACTTGGGTGATTATTATTGCTTTCGATCTCGGGAAATCATAGGTTGGTAAATTTTTCTAAACTCATACTTGAGTATGGTGTTGTGTGATAAATTTGGCGACTATGCCTGAAACAATTTAGAATATATGGAATAGTTACGGTTATTTTTCATGATGCGTTGAACTGCTTTTGCCTTGTTAATAAAGTACATCTTGGCTTTGGCCTCGATTGTTGATTTTAAATGTGATCTTGTTTTTCAATTAAAGAGATTTTGGTTTAAACCTTAAAACGTGTTTGATGGTCATGCATTGTTTGACCACATGTTGATTTAAAGATTTTTATTGAGAATATTGTTTTATCTGATTTGTGTTTCGACCTAAAATTATAAGAGAAGTTTAATTTTAAATTCTTAAAAAGATGATTTTTGGTTGAGTTGCCAGTAAATATTTTGAAATATTATGTTGGGTCTGGTGTTAACAAGCGATGGTTTCAAATGATATTTTATGAGATAAGTCATTGTTTTGAGAATTTAACGTTGAAGTTATTTTATCATGTTGTAGTCTGTCAGCATTTTAAATTTTTTGGAATTTACGGAATAAATGTTTGAGATTAAAGATTTCTCATTTGAGATTTTAAATTACCGTTTAGCAGTTGGGTTAAGTTGAGCTCTTAATTTTTAATGGATGGAAATTTTATAAAAAAATTATTTTTTCTATTTTACAAATATTTTGAATATGTTGCTTGTCTCGTACGAGACCAGCATGGCTGTGTCACAGCCGTTATTTGGCTTAGCTTTCCCATCTTATTTAAATTCCGTTTTTAACCTAATAATCAAGCCTCATCACCTCGTAAAACCCTAGCCGTATTCTTCATAAACTTCACTGAAAATTTACTATCCAAATCACTCTCATGTTCCTCTGAAATCGTGGTAAGGATTCATCGTTTTCGTTTTTGTTTTCAGTTTATGTGCAAAAATCGATACTTCCGTATTCTTAATTGTTCTCGTTCGTTTTAGCATCGTTTGGAGAACCGATTCGTCTCAGTCGTTATACACTCGATCCTCTACGATTACTTATCTTGAGTTCATTAAACGGTACGTAAATAATCCCGTTTCAATCGCCGCCGTTTTACCGTTTTCTTTTGGTTATTAACTGAGATTGTTTCATGTTGTTGCTGCCGATTGGTTTTAAATTACTAGGGCTATTTATGTGATTCTTAGACTATAATTTGATGAGTGTTTAACCTAAACCTAATGATTGATGCCTTGCTTGATCTTTAATTCCGTTGTTCATGTTTGTTCAATCATCGATTGTCTTACATTTTCTTCTCAGTACTCTTATTCATTATTAATCTGATTGTTGGTTGTTAAATTGTTATGTTTGTTTAGGTGATAAAGAGCTGAGTTAGTTGTTAAGTAGGAACCAAGAATTTGATTTGTTCTGTTAGTTTGGTTCTTTCAATTTTGACTTCATAATTGGCTTAAGTATTGTATATTGGCGGATGAGTTTGATTTTAAATGAAGGAGATGACTAATTAGCCAAGTTGATTTACCAATTTGTTTTGCTTAAATCAATTAGGTCCTTCAAGTTAGTTTTACCTATTTGATCCTGTTGTGATAATAACTTGAACTTGTTTAATTTTAAATATACAATTTGAATACGTTAAATATTTTATAACTTGAATTAATATAATTTCTCGGGTAGTTTTATCTAATTTTAGTTGAAATGTCAAAATGGCTAAATTGCAGTTTAGCCCTTAAAATTTCTAAAAACTTATTTAAGTTAAGTTTTATCTATTGGTTTTATATCGAGGATAACTTTTGGATTTCCGTTTGAATTACAATTTAGCAAATAGCCCTTGGACATATTTTTATAACTTATTTAATTAAGTTTTTGGTTAGTAACTTCATATTTATTTTAATTATAAACAAAAGCAATTAATTTGATTTCGGATATCAAATTGACTAAAGTACATTTTAGTCCCTAATTAGTTAAAGTACAGTTTAGTCCCTAATTGGCTAAGGTATAATTAAGTCCCTGAACTTTAATAAACTTAAAATGGTTAGATTTTTGGGTTGTAACTTGGGTTACTTGAAATTGAAGTTATTGAGTTCCGCTTTTAAAATGGATTATTATCTTATCGAATTATTTAATAAATATAAATCAGGGTTCATATTTGATAAACGGTTTGAGTCGGGTTAGACTTGGGTCACCCGACAAGTGAGGTTAACTTGGTAGTTATTGGTAACTCGACTAACCCACTATTTGGAAATTAATTATTATTCAAAGATTATTAAATAATATTTGTAAATCGGATTTTAAGCGAGAACTCAATAGACTTGTAATAATTGTGCATTGTTACCTTTTGGGTATTCTGTGTTGTTCTATATTGTTTTATTCCAACGTGTTAATTGTGCTAGTCTTATGTGGTGTCTAGTACTCTCTAGAGTTATGGTCGGTTTTTAATAATTATTTTATTTGTCTAGACCCGTCTACTGTTCGTGCTTCAGAGGTGAACCAGGATTAGTTGCTTGCCGGTTATCACGTGGATTAGCAAGCAGTGAGTTTGTACTTACTATTTACCGCTTTATTAAGTAAATTGTAATTTTAATATTAAATATATATACTGTACGTATATTTCGAACTGTTTTTATATTATGGCTCTTATTTAGAACTTGCTACCTAATGGGCATCATTAAGACTGCGTGCGCACCGATAATGATCTAGGCAAGGTATATATGAAAATACGGTAACTCGGTGTGAGCATAGCTCTCGGGACCAAATAGAGTAACTCGGTGTAGCTCAGCTCTCGGGACTCTGGATATGGTAAAAGTGTGGTTAGTGGTAACTCGTTGTAGCTTAGCTCTCGGGACAAGACCTATTGGATTATGGATATATTTAGAATTGTGGATTAGGGTTCCAACTATTAATCGTAATATCGTTATTAAATATTTTAAACGGTTTTAAAAGTTTTCCACTTAATAAACGTAGATAGTGGTATAAACTCATCTCAGTATATTTGACCCCGTTGTTTTCCCAATTTTTCCCAGGGTTATGATCTGAGAGAGTCTGGTGATCTCCGCATTTACTTTTCTTCGGAGGTTTCATTTATTTTTGATAAACTGTAAAACTGTTTTATTCTTAGACCGCAGTAGTAACTAGACGTCTTTATTATTATTATAGTTTGTCGGATTTGTTCGACTAGTTATATTGCTTTTGCATGTTACATTATTTACATTGGTTTATGTTAACTCTATTTTAGACTCAGAATTGGATAAGAATGTTATAATAACTGTTGAATATTATAATTGCTAGATTTAGGCTGAAATCTCGGTTGCCCCCGAGCATTGGTTTTCTGCAGGTTTATGTGTTTGTATGTTAATTGAAAGGCTAGCTACGGGTTTTGATACTACATTACCCATACCCTAGCGCCGGTCGCGATTCATGAAAATGGGTCGTGACATATAAAGTTTACTTTGAGTTGATTTTAAGTTACATTTCAAAATTAAAATAATTTAAAAAAAAATTACTTTGGATTGACATTAAATTTACATAGAGTTGGCATTAGGTTTACACTGAATTGACATTAGGTTTATATTGAGTAGACATTGAGTCGTCATTGAGTTGACATTGAGTTGATATTAAGTTTATTTATAAAATTATAATAATATACTAAAAAATTTACTTCGAATTGACCTTTATTTAATATTAAATTTACATTGAGTTGACATTAAGTTTAGATTGAGTTGACATTAAGTCATCATTGAGTTGACATTGAGTTAACGTTGAGTTGACATTAAATTTACACAAATCACTGCGAACAATCTTAAATAATATACTTTTAGTCTACTATTAATTTATTTTTAAAAGTATAAATTATAGAAAAATAACTTTACTATAATAATAAAAAATTATTTCATTTTAGATTTATAATTCTTTATCAAAACATTTATTTTGAGTTGACATTCAATGAACATTAAATTTACATTAAATTGACATTGAATTTATATTGAATTCACATTAAATTTACTTTGAGTTTATATTGAGTTGACATTGAGTTTGCATTAAGTTTATTTTCTGTTAACTTATTTTAAATTTACTTTCGGTTCATTTTAATAAAAACTTAGATAATTTACTATCAAATTACTATTAGTTTATTTGTCATTGTATAAATTATTTTTAATAGTATAAATAATGAAGTTGACATTAAATTGTCATTAAGTTGACATTAAGTCGTCATTGAGTTTATATTGAGTTTTCTTACACCACGGCGGGACCCGCTACAACATATCCGACCACGACCACCTCGGTTCCGACCACCAAACCACTATATTTTTCAATTTTAACAAGTGAAATATTTTACTAGTCTCACTCATGTATTAAAAAAGAGTGTAAGATATAAATATATGTATATTTTGTTTTATTGTGCAAATATTTAATAAATAAATTGAATTAGACTAATTTAATATTAAACTTATAATAAATTTAATTTAAGTTGCTATTCAGTTTATATTTAATTTTCACTATAGAACTAATTTCATTCTAATAAGTTAAGTTAATTTAATTTCATTCTAATAATTTGCACTATATTTAATTCAGTATATATTGCTTTTGCCTTTATCGCAAAGCAAGGTCACATAAGCACCGTGTATGAATTTAAAAAATGAAAGTTGGTGTATGTTTATGAGAAGTTTTAAAGAGCGCGATTAGATTGAGAAAACGTGTAAAGTTGGTGAATTTTTATGATATTACCCCAAACTATATATACAAATTCAATTATATATAAGAGTGATTTAGACTTACTTCTTGCAGACTAAAATAAAGAGTTTAGTAACCATATCTAAACCCTAGTCCCAGCTCGATGGAAGCTACTTGTAATACCCCAAAATATTTAAGTATTTAATTGGACTATGTGTCCAGTTCTGATTCGCCAGGGTGGCGATATCGAAAATAATTTCCAAGAAATTAAAGGAATTTAATATCATATTCCAATTCGAAAGTTGGAATTTAAATTAAAAGGAAAAATGATAAGAAAAGTCTTGAACTAGAGTTCAGGGACTAAAGTGGTAATTTAACCATATAAATCTCGAAATGAAATAATTTCGCCAAGGACCGCGAAATGTTTTATAGTATCTATGGTAAAAGTTTCGGGTCAATCGGAGACCTTTTAAAATTTGGAAAGTTTAGGGACCAAATTGTAATTTTCGAAAGTTTAGGGACCAAATTGTAAATTAGCCAATTAAGTCTCGAGAATAGCCCTTGAAAGATTATTAATGGGAAATGATAATTTCGGAATAGTATTATTTATTTGAATATAAATAATACGTATGGACTCGAGTTAAAAGGATAATTTAACCGTTTGGTTAAATTAGAAACTTTAAAAGAGAAATGGTTTAAGTTATAGAGTTAAAGGACTAAAATGTTAATTAGCCATATATATATAATCTTTCCTTAAGAGTAAGGAAAGAAGAAGAGAATCCGAGGAAATGAAACAGAGAGACGAAGAAAGGTTTTGGCGATCGATTCGTTCCGCCGCGGTTTTGCCGTTTCTCGCCCAAATCACGAGTTCTTTATATCGATTCGTTCAGAATTCGATTCTCTATCATCATTAAGCTTCAAATCAAGGTAAGTTTGACGTTTTTATTTTGAGAATTGGTAAATAAGGGTTATTTCAGTTTAACGAATTAAACGAATCGCAATCGTGTTTCTATAGTCGTTTTTAGTGAGAATTGGATTGGAATATGTGTTATAATGAAGTGGGAGCATGTCGGGAGTGCCGGCGAGCGGCGAAGCGCCCAAAAAATGGATTTTCCGGGAGCTTCTGTTGGTGTGCGAACGCACATCGTAGTGTGCGGACGCACATATGGTGTGCGAACGCACACCAGTGTGCGAACGCACACCTGCTGGTGTGCGGACGCACACCAGACCGTGCGAACGCACGGAACCCATGTGTGCGCTCGCACAGCCAGCCATCGCTCCTGTTTGAATATTTCGACCCGTTTCGACTTAGATTTCCGACTTTGAGTACGCCGGACATTAAAAGTGAATCACGGACCCCAAAAATAAGAAATTTGGATATCAAACATAACGAGTTCGAATAGGGTTTCGGGATATAAGGAACCCGAGTCTAAGAATCCATGAATAAGAGATAATGAATATCTCGACTAAGCATTAAAATAATATTAAAGCTAAGAATCGTATTTAAAATACGATTATATTAACCTAAGTTTATAACTTAGGGTTTTGAGATTAAGTCTACGTTTATGAATTAAACGTACATATGACTTGAATAGGAACTGGACGTATCGTTAAGCTACCAGGCCGTCGAGCTAGAGTAGCTATGAGATCAAACGATGCACGGATCTTACGTATTCGGGTGGCGATAATGCAGTTCTGGATAGCGGTCACAGTGAGTGGCAATTTAGTTTTGCGTATTATTATTATAAAAGTTATTTTCATATATTATGAATATTATTAATACATCGCAATATATATGATTCGCTCGTATAAGACGTTGTGTTTGGTGAATTAGATTACATGAATGCTGTTATATTCATTGTTTTCAATATGAATATCTAGTGTGCGATCCGAAGAAACCAACTACATATTGGGTGTCAATAGGCTGTGTGATCACCAGTATTTGAGTCAGTCTAGCGTGTCTAGATTTTCTATGAGGTTATGAAATGCGCATACGATATGAATATGATATGAGTGAGAACTCGGTTACGGTGTAACCTGAGCCCCGTATCTAGTGGGTTGGACCCACCAGTGAGTTGGACTCACACTTTGAGATTAAGAGATTGGTCGCGGCTGACGTGGTTGAGTGTGAACACTCCCGGGTCGGACCATTTGGATCAGTTTGATTCGAATATTCGGGATAAGATAAGTTAGGAGTTTAAGATTAGGGTTTCGGTCAGATCTGCTATTTGTGAATATTATGCTATTTTCATATTATATTGAGACTAATTTATATATGTTGAGTATGCGATGTGTATTTTGATAATACCGATAATAAGTTGCATACTCACTCAGTATTTTCCCAAATACTGACCCCTCACTCTGATGTTTGCAGGTATTAGAAGTCGGATCAGACAAACCATCTCCATTGTGCCAGAAGTCATTGGACTTGCACAAGTATGAGTTCCTTGAGCTGCAGTAGTCAGTAGGTGTCAGGCTATGATTGGTAAATTGATTTCCAATAATTGTTTTTGAATGTAAACTCTAACATAATATTCCAATATCTATAAGTATATTATTCAAAAGAGTTTTTCCGAAAATGTTTTATATATTATATTATGTTTTAATTGCGAAATATTATTAGTGATTTTAGGCTTGATACGGGTTTCTGAGCTACCACTCCCATTCCCTAGCGCCGATCTCGGCTCAATAATTTGGGTCGTGACACTACTGCAGTCAGCCTTCATCCAGTCGCCTTTCATTCGCCAGCAACCAGCAATCTTTATCAGCAATGTTCGACAGCTCAACCAACAATCATATACTTTGAGAACTATCCCAGTAATTATTATTACGATGACATTCTAAAAGCTTTTACGAAGCTTAATATCCATGGAAGTGTAGCCCTTGCGAGTGCAGAGATTATGGTTTGATGAGTAAAATTCTCAACATATTTGATTACTGCAAAAACAATATATATATGTTAACTTACAAACAACTTATGAGCTGTGGTTTACAATTCTAATTCTTAGCTATACAATTGATATATATCTATAGCTAAACAAGAGATAATGACAACTATATGCAGTAGAGTTATAGAGAAACTCTTATACCGCTAACATCCCCTGGAAAGCCCTGGCGGTCTAGAAGAGGAAACTGATCGCAAAGTGTGCGGAAGTGAGAGACTGGCAAAGGCTTTGTGAATATATCTGCGAGTTGTTTTATTGTGGACAGAAAACGGATTATTAAGGAACCACTTGCAGTTCTCGTACAAAATGATAATCAAACTCAATGTGTTTTGTGCGAGCATGAAACACCGGGTTAGAGGACATGTAAATGGCACCAATGTTGTCACACCAAAGTATATAGGACTGAATAGGAAATCCAATTTCATGAAGTAATGATTTGAGCCATATCTGTTCGGACTTTGCATTAGCAATGGCTTTGTATTCACTCTCAGTGGAAGAGCGAGCAATAGTTGGCTGTTTCTTTTCCATCAATGAAATAAGTGATAAGCCGAAAAATATACCATAACCACTAGTGGAGCGACAGTCATCGGTGTCCCCACCCCAATCACTTTCGCATAACAAGTCAGTTCCAAAGTACCGGAAGAAGAAATATAGAGACCCATATCAGATTTACCTATTAAATAACGAAGCAATCTCTTCAATGCCTTCCAATGTTCATCGGTAGGGGCATGCATGAACTGACAAAGCTTGTGACAGAAAACACTATATCGGGTTTGGTGATAGTAATGTACTGAAGGGCACCAATATGTTTACGACACTCGCTATCATTTGGAATCAGGCTGCTGCTGGTTTTGGACAAAGTTGGAGTAACTGCCATGGGAGTTAAATAGTCATTTGAGATGTCAAGGCCAAGCCGTTGAAGAAGGTCAATGATGTATTTCCATTAAGAGAGCAACATACCTATTGTGGACGTTGTAACTTCGACACCGAGAAATAATGAAGACTGCTGAGATCACGTATTGGGAATTCTGCCTGAATGGCTGCTATAAAATGATCAACCGATTTAAAACAAGAACCAGTGATGATTATGTCATCAACATAAACTAACAAGAGCACGGTCTGGCTGTCTTTATTGAAAATAAATAGTGAAGTGTCAGCCTTGGAGGAGACTAATTGTAGTTTGTGTAAAAAAATTGCAAGACATGTGAACCAGGCCCGAGGTGCCTGTTTCAGGCCATAAAGAGACCGACGAAGCTTTCAAACAAAGGTCGGTCGGGATAAGTCAGTAAATACCACCGGAAGTGTCATATATATTTCTTCTATTAAGTGGCCATGAAAAAATGCATTGGAAACATCAAGTTTAATTTTCCATTGTTTCATCCATGCCAATTTCAGAACGATTCAGATTGAAGTAGCTTTGACAACCGGACTGAATGTCTCTTTGTAATCAACACCTTCTTATTAAGTGAAGCCTTTTGCCACAAGGCAAGCTTTGTACCTGTCAATAGTGCCATCTGGTTTTCTTTTGATCCTGCAAATCTACTTATTATCAACCACATTAGTGTTAAGAGGACGGGGAACCAATTCCCAAGTGTTATTGGTTAACAAAGCATTTAATTCATCACTTATTGCACATTGCCATTCAGGGTAGGACTTGGCTTGATTAAATGTTTGTGGTTCATAAATAAGATAATTGACTTTGGAATTAGACTTGGTAGAAAGGTGGCAATGCTGGCGAGACATTGTGGTGTCCCGAAGATGCATGGAATGGTTCTTTATGGGTCTAGAGGGAGCTGATTCGGCGGTCGATTATAAGAAGAAAGATCAACCATGAGATCACTAGAAGGAGGAGAAGTACTAGAAGGACATGGTAATGGCTTAGAGAATGTATAAAATGGTGACGTTGACCGGGAGGATAGAGAACTAGGTGATGGCGATGGATTAATAAACATATATGGTGAAGAGAGGGACATACCTTGGTGCACGACAGGAGTAGAGGGGGCTGAAATTGTTATCTAGGGGCTGTTGGCAGCCGATGTTGAATGATGGGATTGTTGAACAGGAAGTTCTTTGCAAGGAAATGTGCTTTCATCAAACAAAGCATGACGAGCAATATAGACTCTGTCAGTAATAAGATCTAAACAACAATGACCATGGTGGTTGGAGGAGTCTCCTATGTACAATCATTTGTTTGTTCGAAAAGAGAACTTATGTTTGTTGTAGGGCCTCAAATATGGGGAAAAAACACAACAAAAGATTTTGGTATTTTTGTAAGAAGGTTTCTTACCAAACAAAATTTCAAAGGGCACATTGTTATTTACACTCAAGGACGGCATTTGGTTAATTAAATAAACACTAGTGTTGAAGGCATATGGGCAAAATCGAAAAGGGATAGATGAGTGAGAAAGTAAATAAAGTGAGATCGATATCAACAATGTGTCGTAATTTACGTTCAGATAGACCATTTTTCTCGTGTTTATATGTACACGCAATACGATGTATTATACCTTTTTGCTTAAAATAAGTGTATACTTTTTGAAATTCACCCCCCCCCCCAACCAATTCGAATGAAAAGCTTTGATAGAAGAATCAAATTGCAGTTGAACAAACGATTGAAATTACTTATAAATATGAAAAACATCACTTTTATTTTTTAAAGGAAAAATCAAGATTAATCTGGAAAAATCATCAACCGGCAGGATTCTTGTTAGATCCAATGTGAGGAGGTAAGAACAAATAACTTTATTTTATTTATCAAAATATTTTTTTAGATAATATTATTGTAGCTAACTTAAAATTTACTTTCAAAACGCAGGGACAGATTTCTCGACACCTCTAGCGTGTCCCGAGAGTGCTTGAGGATTTTTAGAGCTCGATCCCCAGGGGTCCACATGGGCCGGATTGGACGAGGTCACCCGTGCCTTTTACTTCAAAGAATTTAAGGTAATTCAATTTCTATTTAATTAATTGCTATAATTTGCCATTTATTAACAGTGATACGACTATTATAACTTTTGCAGAAGTATTTCTGGTGGGACACCGACACTTACGATGAGAGTGTTATCAGAGATACGATCATGAAACATGCACGTTACCAGTACGGCGACAATAAAACCACTTTGAGGACGAGTCGTGTGAGAGACACGACAGTTCTGGTAGAGGCATGGGCTGTATGGGAGAGGGAATAGGACACCGAGAAAGCCCGGGAGAACTCGGCAAAGGCACGAGCCAATCGTATGAAAGAGCCATGCGTGCACGGGACGGGACCGGTATTGTCATACAGGAGGTTCTATGTCGGTCCTAAGACATGCTGAAGTTTTGGTATGTTTTTAGTATGAATAATTTAGTAAATTAACGTATTAATAAAATTTGTATTGTAACTTGAAATATAAAATGATTTGTCTAACAGACTACAAAGCTTGGGCGTGAAGCAAATCTTGCGGAGGTGCATCATTGGATGCATACGCAGAATACCGACCATACATAATTTTCCGATGAGCGAGCCAAGAAGAATGTTGTAAGTAACTCATATTAATTTATTATTTGGTTAGGAAGTTAATTGTATATCTATATGACTATTATGTTTTGTTGCTTATAAAATGTTGTTGGAATCTCGGTTGCCCCCGAGCAGTAGATTATATAATGTTAGTTTTCATAGGACGTCCCTGAAAAATGGGTGATGATCCATTTATAGAGGAAATGCTGCGCAATTGCCTTAGAAATAATTGTTTAGTTGTATTTAATTTTGGTTTTAAAATTGATGTTAAACTAATTGGGTTCATTTTGTTTTTGTAAGAGCAATTTCAGGAGCGGATGAAAGCTGCCACACAGGAGGCGGAGGGAAGCATAGGATCAACCCCCGTGGATGCAGACCAACTGTTTCTCGCCCTTGAAGAGGTGAAGAAGCAGCGCATATACAGGCTTGGTTCCATCGGGTCAGAGTATGTAGCCTCGCAGGCCGGTTCCAGTAGGCGTACTGGCGGAGTTTAATCCTTGCAGGCAACAGATTTGGAACAGCTTTGTACAGAGTTGCGGGCAGAGGTACGTACAGAGCTACGGGCGGAGGTTCGAGACGAGGTACATACAGAGCTATTGTTGGACCTTGCCCACTCTCAGCTCGTCGCCGAGGTCGTTGCGGACCTACGTAAACAGGGCCTGTCTGGTGACCAGCCATCCCGACCCCCACCCCCACCCCGTACTAATGGCGACGCTACTGATCTCTATTGTGTTAGTAGTTTCTTATTTTGTAATGTGATTATTACATTTTTGTATCGATAAGGATTTATGATATTATATATTTTTGTCGATACGACGTTTTTTAAATTGAAATATTTGTATAATACAGGTTCTAAATTTGTCGGAAACGGAAAATATTTGCCCGTAAATATTGACTTTTCCCGACAGATTTGTTTGTATTCAGTGACGGATCCGTCGCTAAATACAAGAAAGGGAATTGGCGAGGGATTTTTCCCACGCCAAAATCGTTGTTTACCGAGGGATTGGCGACAAAAATATATGTCACCAATTGGCGAGGGACAAATCCCTCGCCAATTCCCTTGTCTTTTGTCATCAATGACGTCGTTTGAAACTGTCATTGGCGACGGGTTGGATGTATTTACCAACGGATGGATCTGTCGCTAGTTAGCATCCATTTTCCTCGTCGCTAAATCGTTTAGCGAGGAGGAATGCGCCGACGGATCAGATATGTCGGCAATCCGTCGCTAAACGATATAGCGACAAATTTACTGTGTTTAGCGATGGAAATACCCGTCGCTAAACATGGGTTTTCCAGCAGTGAAGATATCTAAAACCTAATGTCACACGCTACATAATTTCTCCCACGTGATAGAGGTTATTGTCCCGAACTTCTCTAAAACACTATCTAATCTCATGTTCCAAAATCCACTCGAATGTTCTAGAAACCTTTAAAACATTCTAGAATCATCTAATAAACTATAGATCATTCTAGAATCCTCCGGAATATTCTAGAATTCTTAGGAACACGGTGGAATGTTCTGGAACATTCTAGAAGCTTCTTCACAAGACTATTCCGGAATTCTCTAGAATCCTCTAGACTAATCCGGAATACTCTAGAACTCTCTAGAAGGTACTAGATGTATATATTAGTTTCTTACATTGAATAGAATAATGTAGATAGTTCTAGAATGTAGAATATAAACCATTCGATCAAATAGATCCTAAGCATTTATTGAGGATGTGGAAACTTTATAAATAGGCAAACACCCCCCCCCCCCTCATTTGTAATACACACGAATCATTGTAAAGCTCTCTACTTACTATCAACACAAACTTGTATTATTCAAGCTCTTATTGTCCATATTTGCTACAAAGTTACTTTCGTACTAAAATTCAAGACTTACTTAGCATCTTCACAAGCAAGATCTCCTAGGTGCCGCGCGGGTTAGTGTGAGAACTCACAAATCTTCGTGGATTTGTTGAGAGAGAGCTTCGCAGACTAAGAATGGAGGTGGATGAGATCCTGTAATACCCTGTGTTTTCGAACTTGTTTTTGTGTTTCGGTTGTCTCGTTTGACTTGTTCAATAAACTCCGGATTTGGTCTCTCATTACTTGTTGCCTTATATAAAAATCCAGCATTTGTTGTGTAATACTCAGAATAATAATAATAATAATAATGTAAAAAAGAGTTAAAGTATAATAATAAAAATAATAATAAAAATATAAATATGAATAAATTAAAGTAAAATAAAAATAATAATAATAATAAGGCTAAGTTGGAATTTTATCTTTTTTATAAAAATCCTAGAATATTTATAGGTTACAAATACCTAAACCTGGATAAATAAATAAAAAAAGAGTCGCAGCCACTATCGTTCCTCTGATCATCTCCTTAGGTATCTTATTTTCTTCTCAATTATATTATTGTGTTGTGCTCATCTTTGTTTTATTTGGTCTTTTGATTAAGTTTATTAATCATTAGAATTCAAAAGAAGACCAACGTTGATATTGAACAAATGGGTTTAATGACTTAAGCCATTACTGTTATAAATTATGGTGGATTTGAAATCATAAAAGTAAGTAATATTTAGTACTAAGAAAATAATGAATATTTATTTTATTTAAGATTATGGTTTTGGTGGAACAATTTAAAATAGAGTATAGAAACCAATTTCTTTTGTTGGCGTTGAACAATGCTCCTTTGATTTTAATCATGTACAAATAATGCCTATTGAATAAGAGTTTGTTGTCCTTAAATATATGCAACAATAGTCCTTAAAGAGTTTAATATTTTATATTAAAAAAATACACATTCTTTTGATTGGTTTCATGTTGAACTGAAATGATAATTAGCAGTATTATATTGTATTGTTGCTCAAATTAGTTATGGATGTTTGATTCAATATTGTTATTGGTTGGTTTTATTTTATTTTTATTAATCAAAGGTTATTGATTTGTTGTTATGTCGATTTGAAATCGGACCTTCAGTTATCGTTTTGATTGCTAAATTGCCATTTGATAACATTATATTAAATCTGAATATATATGCTTGTTTTAATTTAAATCGAATGACTTTGATATTTATAATCTGAAAACAATATTTATTTTATAACCTAAATTCATATAATTACTCGGATAATTGTCGTTTTTTAAAAAAATTGGCTTGGCGGGCTAATTTGGATAAAATTACGTGTTAACTTTAAATTAATTTCTTAACTTATTTTAATGAAGTAATTGATTATCATATTGGTTACTTCTGTTGTGAGCTATTGAGTTCTGTTCTAAATTTTGGTTATTATTTTATCAAAGTTATTTTTAATAATTGTAAACTATGTTTTATAATTGGATATAAATATATTTATTTTATCAAAGTTATTTTGGGGATTATAAACTCTGGTTTATAGTTTGATAAAATATTTGGGTCGGGTTATACTTGGATCGCCCGACATGTGAAGTTAGCTTATTAGTTATCGGTAACTCGGCTAACCCACTGTTTTGAAAATTGAATTGTTCTACTTCAAAAACTAGTTGAAAGATTGGGCAAGAGTTGAGCTAGACAGACGCAATGTTCAGTCTCTCGATGATGCTATCGTTGCGGATGAATCTCTTGTTGACTACTCTTCTCAATTCAAAAGCAAAAAGCCTAATTTGAATAAGAATGGGGGAGATAGAGATGGACAAAAAGGGGTTATAATCCGCAAAAATGACAAGCACAAGCCTTCGAATAGCTATAAAAGTGAAACAATTCGGTACTAATCATGATGCCTCGAAGCAGCCTAAACCCTGCTTCATATGTGATGGACCGCATTGGACTCGAGATTTTCCTAACAAGAAGGCCATCAATGCTATGGCCGTATAGTTCCAAAAGGACAAACAGCAAGAGGAATCCCAATCTGTTATGGGATCTCTCCAACAATTGAATGCTATAAGAAAACTTTTCTCCTCAAAACCCTCAAAGGAGGAAGGCCTCCTATACGCCAACGCTGTGATTGAAGGAAAACATGTGAGTACGATGCTCGACACGGGAGCCACTCACAACTTCATCGATGAAAAAGAAGCCAAACGATTGGGCCTAAAGATTAAGAAAGGGAATGGCACTATGAAAGCTGTTAACTCCGATGCGAGACCACTAATTGGCATTATCGAAGGAGTAACTACTCAAATTGGCGATTGGAAAGGTACGCTAGACTTCTCTATTGTTCCTATGGACGATTTCAAAGTCGTGTTGGGTTTAGCTTTCTTCTACAAGGCATTGGCTTTCCCCGTTCCTGCATCATGCTCCCTTGTAATTTTGGATAACTCCAAAATACGAATGGTCCCAACGAAATGCATGGAGACATCATCCTCAAAAATGGTTTCTGCCTTACAATTCTAGAGCGCTGCCAAGAAGGAGCCATGTTATCTTGCCACCGTAAGGGAACTTAGCGACGGGGAAGGTCAATCTGGCCCTAAAGAAGTTCACCCATCTATCCGAGTTATGCTTGATGAATACAAGGATGTTGTCTTCGGAGCTGCCTAAGAAACTTCCACCCAGACGTGAGGTGGACCATCAGATTGAGCTAGAGCCCGGTGCAAAACCCCCTGCCATGGCCCCTTATCGCATGGCACCACCGGAATTGGCAGAGCTAAGAAGGAAACTGCATGACCTTCTAGATTCTGGCTATATTCAACCTTCGAAAGCCCCGTATGGTGCACCTGTCTTCTTCCAAAAGAACAAAGACGGTTCGTTGCACATGTGTATCGACTATAGAGCATTGAATAAGATCGTTATCAAGAATAAGTACCCCAATCCCTTGATAGCGGATCTCTTTCATCAATTGGGCAAAGCAAGATACTTCTCCAAACTCGATTTGCGGTCAGGCTACTATCAAGTTCGTATTGCTGCCGGAGATGAGCCAAAAACCACTTATGTGACGCGTTATGGTGCATTTGAGTTCCTCGTTATGCCATTTGGTCTAACAAATGCACCCACAACTTTTTGCACACTCATGAACAAGTTGTTTCATCCGTTCTTAGATCAATTCGAGGTTGTTTACTTGGACGACATTGTGGTGTATGGCCAGACGTTAGATGAACATGTGCAACTCCTCAAGCAAGTCTTTTAAGTCCTCCGCGAAAACCAGCTATACATCAAGGTGGAGAAGTATTCTTTTCCACAACAAGAGGTATAATTCCTTGATCACAAGATTAAGGAAGGAAAGATCATGATGGACCCGACAAAAGTACAAGCAATCCAAGAATGGAAACCTCCAACAAAAGTTCCCGAATTGAGATCTTTTCTCGGGTTGGTTAATTACCATCGTCGGTTCATCCAAGGGTACTCAAATCTAGCAGCCCCATTGACCGACTTGCTAAACAAAAATAAAGTATGGGATTGGTCGGAAGAGTGCTCGAAAGCTTTTGAGAAGTTGAAGCAAGTAATCTCCGAAGAACCTGTGATGGCACTACCCGATAACTTAAAACCCTTCGAAGTACACATTGATGCTTCTGATTTTGCTATTGGAGGAGTGTTAATGCAAGATCACCATGCCATCGCTTATGAAAGTCGCAAGCTAAACGACACAGAGCGGCGGTATACTCTCCAAGAAAAAGAAATGAATGCTATCATCCATTGCCTACGTACATGGAGGAATTACTTGCTCGGGACCAAGTTCGTGGTGATGACAGATAACATTGCCACTAGTTATTTTCAAACGGAAAAGAAGCTAAGCCCGAAGCAGGCTCGTTGGCAAGACTTTCTTGCTTAGTTTTATTACAAGCTAGAGTATAAACCGGGCAAAGCAAACGTGGTAGCTGACGCACTAAGTAGAAAGGACGAATTATCTTCAATATGCATGAGCAGTCCCCACAGTGACCTCGTTGGTCGCATTAAAGAAGGTCTTGAACAAGATCCGATGGCCAAGAACGTGGTGAGATTATCCAATGAAGGCAAAACACGACGCTTCTGGTTGGAGGATGGTACACTCCATACGGTTGGAAATAGGTTATTCATTCCGAAATATGGGAGTCTACAGAAAGAGATCCTCAACGTGTGCCACGATTCATTATGGGCCGGGCACCCAAGTATGGAACGAATGCTAGCTCTCATACAAAATTCCTATTTCTGGCAGCTAATGCAAGACGATATTGAGGCCTATGTTCGTACCTGCCTTGTATGTCAAAAAGACAAGGTAGAACAACAACACCCATCTGGCTTATTGGAACCCTTGCCTATTGCCGAAAGACCATGGGAGAGTGTTTCCATGGACTTTATTGTTGCGCTACCAAAATCTGAAGGCTGTTGAAGCATCATGGTAGTGGTTGATAGATTTAGGAAGTATGCAACTTTCATCGCATGTTCCCCGGACGTGAAGCTGCATGTTTATTCTTCAAAAATGTTGTTAAATATTGAGGTATTCCATGAAGCATCATCAGCGATCGAGATCCCCGCTTCACCGGCAAGTTTTCGAGAGAACTATTCAAATTGATGGGGACAAACTTAAACTTTTCAACAAGTTTCCATCCGCAAAGTGATGGTCAGACGGAGCACATCAATGCGTTATTGGAGTTATATTTGAGACACTATGTTAGTGCGCATCCACGAGACTGGGCTAAATTGCTCGATATCGGCCAATTCACCTATAATTTCCGACGCAGCAAATCGACCAGCAAAAGTCCATTTCAGATTGTTATGGGACAACAACCCATAACTCCGAATGCCATTGCCACTAATTATGAAGGAAATAATCCTACAGCTTACAAATTTTCTAAAAAGTGGCCAGAAGAAGTTGATATCACTCAAAGCTGCCTTGACAAAGTTGCTCGTAAAATGAAGAAGTGGGCCGATAATAAACGGCGACCATTAGAGTTTGCCGAGGGTGATCTAGTAATGGTAAAACTACTGCCCAATCAATTCAAGTCCTTTTGCCAAGTGCACAAAGGTTTGATAAGACGGTACGAAAGACCTCTTCCCATCATAAGGCGGGTTGGCAAGGCTGCCTATCAAGTGCAACTCCCTCCTAAACACAAGATTCACCCAGTTTTTCATGTGAGTCTTTTAAAGCCTTATTATGAAGATAAAGATGATCCGCAGAGAGGGTAGTCGAGGAGAGCTCCAACTGCTATTGTCACAGAGTTTGACAAGGAGATTGATAGCATCCTAGCCGATCGTGTGATAAAAAGACGTGAAGTTCATAACTACAACGAGTACTTGGTGAAATGGAAAAATATTCCTGATAGTGAGATTAGTTGGGAACGAGAAGATCTACTATGGAAATTCTGTGACCATGTTCAGCGTTACTAGGAAAAAGGCACAAAGAGGGAGTTGCGAGATTAAGTGGGGGAGAATGTCACACGCTATATAATGTCTCGCATGTGATAGAAGTTATTGTTCCAAACCTCTCTAAAACATTATCTAATCTCATATTCCAGAATCCACTGGAACATTCTATAAACCTTATATTTTGGACTTCTCTAAAACATTCTAGAATCATCTAGAACATTCTAGAATCATCTAGTACACTCTATATCATTCTAGAATCCTTCGGAATATTCTAGAACCCTTTAGAACACCTAAGATTCTTAGGAACACTCTAGAATGTTCTGGAACATTCTAGAAGCTTCTTCACGGGACTATTCAGGAATTATCTAGAATCCTCTAGACTAATCCGGAATATTCTAGAACTCTCTAGAAGGTACTAGATGTATATAGTAGTTTCTTATAATGTATAGAATAATGTAGATAGTTCTAGAATGTAAAATATAAACCATTGGATCAAATAGATCCTAACTATTCATTGAGGAGGTGGAAACTTTATAAATAGGCAACCCCCACCCCCCTCATTTGTAATACACATGAATCATTGTAAAGCTCTCTACTTACTATCAATACAAACTTGTATTATTCAAGCTCTTATTCTCCCTATTTGCTACAAAGTTACTTTCATACTAAAATTCAAGGCTTACTTAGCATCTTCACAAGCAAGATCGCCTAGGTTCCGCGCGGGTTAGCGTGTGAAATTCCTCACTCCGTGACACTAAGCTACTTTGAATTGGAGTTCGACCCCAGACATCAGAATGGACAATATCAAAAGGTGTACAGCTTGTGTGTTCAACTGAGGCTAATGGAAATTTTGCCAATTTTCCTAACTGACAAGATAAGCAACTAGAAGAAACAACTGAAGTGCTAGAAGGTAAATGATTATCCCAAATTATTTTAGAGATAGTACGATTTTGAGGATGACCCAACCAAGCATGCCATATGTCGTAGGAGTCTTGTTCAGCAACAAGCGCTTGTTTGGATATCGGAGGAAGGTGGTATAGCCCATCTCTACTCTTGTCGTGCAAGAGGATTGCCTTGTTCACCTGATCCGTAACAACAAAATAAGAGGGCGAAAATTCAAAGAAACAATTACTACCAGAAGCGAATTGTTGTACTGATAAAAGAGGTTTAGTAATGCTAGGAACATGAAGTACATTAGGCAAGGATAAAAGTTTCTGATATGAGAGAGATGGATAAAAGGCATTAACTGTATTTGAAATGGACTAGTTTTGACCATTACCAACCTTTATATGTTCATTACCATGATACAGCTGAGAATTAGCGAGGGACTGTAAGTGTGGTGTCATATGATGAGTAGCTCCGATATCAGGAAACCTGCTGCCGTAGGACTGTGCACGTGGTGAAAGATCAGCAGCCGGAGTATGTTGCGGTAGAGAAAAGCATTGATGCGTTGGCTGTCATGAAGGGTAAGTTGTTTCCTGTGGCATTTTCCATGCCAGAGTTGCCTGAGGTGTATATCGGTTAGTGTTACGCGGAATATAACGTCTACGGTAGCAGTCATCGGTGTGGTTATAATAGCCAGAAATTTGGCACTTTCTTTTGTTGTCGGAGCCAGTAAGTCGATATGGAGGTGAAGGAGCTGAAGAAGACTGAGGTCGAGTAGTAGAACCGTAGGCTATATTAGCCAAGGGTAATTCTTGTTCTCTTCTGAGCAACATTTCACGAGACTCAAACTGGCTATATAATTCCGAGAAAGGAACAGGATCTGGCCTTAGATAAACCAGAGATAATAGAGTTAAACTCCATTCCAACATTGCGATATATGATGGCATTAAATTTGGGGGCAGAGATTGGTCTACCGGCAGCTGTGAGTTCATCAGTGAGCGCCTTAGCAAGATGAAGATATTGCGAAATAGGCAAATCATTTTTCTTAAACTCTTGTAATTCAATATAGAGTTGCAATTGACGATTATGAGATATGGAACCAAAAGCACTTTCTAGTACTTTCCAAGTAGAAAAAGATGAATGAGATATGATAATATACAAAAAGACTTGCTCGGTAAGAGAAGATAGGATCCAAGATAATAAAAGTTGGTCTTTTTGAAACCAGTTTTCATATGCAGGATTTGAAATTAATTCAGCGGGATTGGTTGGAGAAGGAATTGTTGTGGGTGGTGTTGGTGTGTCATCAATGATATAGTTCATCTTTTGGTAATTTAGTAATGGTAGAAATTGAGTTCTCCAAGCCAAATAGTTAGGAAAGGTGAGTTTGATAGCGAAAGAATATGTGGTGGAAGGAATGCCTGCATATGGGTTGTGTGTGGTAGGGATTATTTGGGTTTCCATGGTTGGTATGTGTTATATTTTAGAATGACTCTAATACCATGTAGAGATTATGTTTGATAAGTAAAATTCTCAATATATTTGATTACTGCAAATATAGTATATACAGTGTTAACTTACAAACAACTTATGAGTTGTAGTTTACGATTCTAATTCTTAGCTATACAATTGATATGTATCTATAACTAAACAATATATAATGACAACTATATGCAGTAGAGTTATAGAGAAACTCTTATACCGCTAACAGCGAGGAGAAGGAATCGATTTAAAAAAGATATTTGGGTTTCTCGTTATTGAATCCAAATTTCTCAGTAGTTTTGTGTCAACACCATTTACGCCGGTTCATGCAAAGTTAGGGTTTTTTCATCTAGGTTTCCTAACCTAAACCCGTTTCAATTATTCAACGTGCTTATTTGAAACCTAGAACAGTCACTCATGCCTTCAGGAAAATGACGAGGGACAATAGTTCTTCTGGTTAGCTTACCACCACATCCTTGATGGTATTTGATTCCTAGAACTCCACTCCTTTGTTAAATCGAAATCTTGCTCTGATTGTTTATATCCCTAACATTCTAAATTTACCTCATATTAAAAATGATTTGAAGGACATTAAAGTGGTCTTTGATTCGATATCTTTCCTTGGTGGTTCCAGAGTTCTGATTTGCTTTCATAATGAACATTATTTGTTACGAATCAAATAAGACTTTGCAAGTATGATAGCCTTTTTCTCACTCCTTCCTCCCTTTTGACGATTTTTTCACATCTAATGAACGATATACCTGGATCGATCTTGTTGGAGTTCCTTTGATTGCTTGGAGTGAAGATTTCTTTTTGAAGGTGGGAAATAGATTTGGAAAATCAATTTCAGTTCACCCTATTGTTTTCTATAAAGAACGCTTAGATTCGAGTTCGGTGCTTATATCAACTTCAAATCTTCGTATTGATTCTAAAAAATACTATGATATACGATAATACATATAATATACCTAAATGACACATCTATGAAAACTATTTAAACATGATATATTTCAAATACATAAATAATACTCCCTCCGTCTTTTTACTTGTCCATTTACCCAAATGTATTTATCTATAATTACTTCTCCATTTAGATTTATATAAATAATACTCCCTCCGTCTTTTTTCTTGTTCATTTAGCCAAATGTATTTATCTATAATTACTTCTCCATTTAGATTTTTAAGATGATTTTAATCATTACATTCCAAATATACCCATTCATAATAAATGACTATAATTCAGTTTACAACGCATTTATTAACTAGTAAGGCTATATTAATATTTACAGTTATAATTTAAGACCAAAAAAGATACTTTCTTGGTATATGTACAATTTTAGTTAAGTGGAAAAGGAAAACAAACGGAGAAAACACATATTATATATAAATTTAGTAATAAAAAACATATTAAAATAAATATGAAAAAATATTAATAATTCAATATATAGAAATACATTTGTGAGATATATATGATAAAAATCTAAATTGTTAAAAACATCAAATGGAAATATACAACTTTGAAACATATCATGTTAACACCTGTTGAGAACATACAGTTAGTTTATGGTATCGAACTAGTATAGGCTTTGAAAGTCCGAATTACAAGAATAATACGATTCAATCACCAATTTGATTTATTTAACAATTGCTTAGCGATAAAAATAAGGTTTTGATTTAATTAAACTAAAATAACGAAATAATAAACAATTAACTAATTAAAGTTTAAATTTATGGATTAAAAATTCAAGAGTGAATATTATATTATATGTTTCTTAAAATTATGGATTATGAACGTTCAAGAAATTTAATATGAGATTCAAGATGATCAAAAACACCAATCCCGCTTTCTCAAGTGTAAGATCGGAAAAACTATAAACTACACAATTAATAAACACCTAACCACTCTCGTGTTATTAAGCATACAATTAACCCACTAACCATAATTTATTAAGTAAACTCTAATGAATACCTAATTATTCACTCACTCTTGTATTATGAATTATTAGGTTCTTAATAACCAGTCTATTGCGTTTTAGCTATCTCATGTCAAAAACCCAACCAAAATAAATTAATTTAGGCGAACAATCTAAATTAAACTTTAAGAACAATAAATTTATAGTAGCTTGCAAGTGAATAAAAAAATACTTTTTCTATTTCGTTTAAAAAAAGAATATATGTCTTTTCCAGGTAATTGTCATGCGGGTAGCCAAAATATCGTTTTGGTGATAAAATTTTAATTTTTTCATTTTGTTGACAAAATATTAATTTTTTTATTTTGATTACTAAGCATTAATTTTATTTTAACGAAAGTTTCCGGCCAAAAATACTTATGTGGCAGCAGATTTTTTTTTTTACTTTTAAATTTGTCATTTATGCATAATTTGACATAACTCCCCTCTAAAAACAAATTTGTACATATGTAAAAAAAAATTAAGGTAAAACTAGAAAAATTCAATTGTCACGTGTAAAATACAGTTGCCGTGTATGAATTTTGACAGAAAAACCTCATTTCAATTAAATTTAAAATTTAAAAATCAAAATGAAAATGAAAAAATAAAATTTAGTCATTGTAATAAAAAATGATAGTTTTAGTTCCCAAAGAATTAACTTCCTTTCCTTTTTTGCATGATTTAAAAGTTAATAAATAATTTTTTTATTTTATTTATATAATAGTGATTTTGTAAAATGAATTTAGAGTTAGTATTATTAATTTTAGCAAAATAAAAAATATAAAAATTTATGTAGAATTACACTAAAACTATTAGATGGATATAAGAATATAAAATATATATTTGTCTCCTTAAATAGCAAAATAAATGTTTGTGCTATTATTTTTTATTTTTAGTCATCTAATTGCAACCGACAAGCATATAATATTGCCCATGTGCATGTTGATGGGAATATCAATTTCGCCCATTATGTTATAAGGATTTTAGAAGATATGAAAAGATATGTGCTCAGAATATTTTAATTGTATAATATGTGTAGCAGGTAACTTTTTAGCAATTCTATAATATGTGTGTTGGGAATGATGAAGATGGTTGTTGGATCGATATATAGAAGGCCAAATTTATGTGGAGGTTTCTCTATTTTATCGGTTTTATCCGAGTGGTCCCTATCTTAAAGTTTGTCACGTTCAGATCCCTCTACTTACCTAAATTGTGATTTTCATGCCTTTAATTGGACGAAATTTGGCAAGTGTATCTCACTTTCGCTTTCCGTCAACTAACGGAGAAAATTTTAAAAAGAAAAATCGACGTTGACACCTTTTCAATTAATTTTTGAAAAGAAAAAAAATCCACGTAGGCATGTATTTTATCTTTCAAATCAAAATATCGTCTCTTCTCTTCCCTAATCAAACCTTTCTACACCGTTCCAGCTCCTTTCTCCAACGACCTATGTTATATTAGCCCGACGTTTCACCAATTCGATCGATCCTAGCCCCTTCCTTCTCTACCGTCTGATCTGTCTGATCTTTCCTTTTCAGTTGATACTCTTCTCACTGAACCTAGATCGGTCTTCTTATCAACAAACACCTTGACAACCCCCATCACCGCCGGAACTAACATTGACCCATTTTTCCTTTCTGAAAACCCACTTCAAATATGTCTTCGATTTCCCCAACCCTCACTTGTTGGCGCTGGCTATAAAGTTCGTTCCTCCGATCTCCATCATTTAGCACATATAATTTGAAGTGGGTGGTTGCTTCATTAATGCTTTGAGCCGTTGGATTTTCTCTTCGATTAACACGATGATGTTGGTGTGGCTGGTACTAACTCTGGTTATGAATGAGTTGTATTATCACTTTTATGAGTTGTATGTTGATTATTTCCCGTTTTGTTGTGTGAGTTGACTTAAGGAAAGAACTTTCTAAGAGTCTTTTTGTTTCTTCGATTCTAAGTGATTGATTACTTGAACTGAATAATATAGCAAAACTTAAATTCATTTACTCAATTGTTCAGTTTTGATAGTTTTTATTATTACAATTTCATTCAGTTGCTTTGTCTGTTTTCTGGGTATGTTCGAATTGCTCTATTTTGAAAATCATTTCGCTAATGTTGCAAATTCTGATTGATGGATTAAAAGGAGCTTTGAATTAGGTGCTTTTTTTGTGTTTTTTAATGTTGAATCCAAGTTGGGTTGCGAAATTTTTGTTTAATTTGGAACGTTTGATTTGGTGCATTATTGATTATAGGTGTAATTAGTGTAATGAAATTAAACTTTCACTTTAGAGATAGATTTCTAATATGGGTAATGGGTTTGTCTGTTCTGGAATATGAATTAGGGTTGGTTTCTTGCTTTTAGGATTCGATTTTTTTAAACAGAGATATACATTATTACAACATAAGCTATATAGATACTTCTATTTACAAATATGTGCAAATTCTAACGCCAATCACGCCATTCACACCGTTTATGTTAAATACATCGCTTTTCCAAACTCGCCAAACATGGCAAAACGATGATACAACCGCTGTTTGTGACGGTTCGAGCTTTCCTTCAAATATTCTTTTCTTCTCCCTCTTATCCACATGAGGGTTTGAACCCAAGACCCTTAGGTCTTTATGCCTCACTCCTTAACAAATTGAACTAGAAGGTCATTGGCCGGATTTTGATTGTTTTCTTTAATTTCTATGTAATTAGAATAGAAATATTGGAAGAAATGAAGAAGAAAGTTTAATTTTTCTTTAAAATAAAAGAATTGGAAGAAGAAGATACACAGTGGACATTTAAGGGTATTTCCATGTAATCCACGTAAATTTAAAATTACTATATCACTTTTTTCTCTCTCTCATACTCTCACTGACGGAGAGTGAGACGCACTTGCCGAATTCCATCCAACTAAGGGCATGAAAATCACAATTTAGGTAAGTAGAGGGACCTGGACGTGACAAACTTTGGGATAAAGATCTCTCGAACAAAACCGGTAAAATAGAGGGGTCTCCGCATGAGTTTTGCCTATATAGAAGTATAATACATGCAAATCATGCTATTATAATTAGAGAATTTTGTAGAAAGATTTTATTTCTTAATTTGTTTGCGTTTAATACTTCATATTTAAAAATTTATTTTTCAACTTTTTATTTTTATTTTTAAGTGTACTCTAGTTAGGTCAATTTATATTTGCAAAATATTCAATTTTGAAATTTGTCCCATCCTTTCTATTTTTCCCTCTTTTTTCACTTTTTTCTTCGACAGTTTTCTCCATTTCTTTCAGACGGTTATTTCTTTGCTCCCACTCTCCGACAGTTACCTATTTTCTCCCATTCCTTTGACGGTTGTTAACCTTTTTATTCTATAAATGTCTTGCTATTTTAGAAGATATTGATAAGAGTTTAACTAAGATTATGGATCAATTGAAGAAGTCTCAAACTCCTTCTGCTATCAAAACTATTGTAAAGCCAAAACAATTTTTTTTTTGAAATCTCCTGTAAAAACATTGGTATAGCAAAAAAGACAAAGAAAGTTGCTGCTAAAAACATATGGCAAAACCTTACTGGAAACCCCTGTACATTACATGTTTTATTCGATACGCCCCTGAGGCAAAGTTTGTCACTTCTAGATCCTTTTGCTGGTCAATATTGCGATTTTTAGGCCCTTTTGTGGATGGAAAACGGCAAGTGTAACTCACTCTCGTTATGTGAGACTGTGAAAAGAAAATTGATATGGTTTTCCAAACTTTTCATCCCCATAAAATACAATAAAATTAAAGGACCTCAAGTGAATTTTCTCCTTTCTTCTCAAACGTTTTCTCCAATATCAATTGATTTAACAATCCCAATTTTGTTTTTAATCCATGTTCATCCCATAACCCAAATATCCATTTTTCATGTATATAGCTTCAACAACTGAGACATCCATCCGTCGAGTTCTGTCGCATTTTATTACAGGAATCCGCCGGCATCTGAGTCGGTACTTCTCGAAACATTTCAGTCACAATATCAAATGTAAGAATTTTATTATCAAATAAAATTTGTTTGCGGGGAGTAATTGCCCAATTCAGAGCAAACGGAAATGTGCAGTAATTTAAGATGTGGAATAAAAGAAAGAATAACAAAGAGAATATGAGTATCTCATAAGAAAGACGTCTGCTTTATTTGGGATGACTTATTGTGAATCAAAGATGAAAATTTATGCCATTGTCTTGTCTTTTGATCTGTATGATAAGGATTTCTATAGTTCCCTGCTACTTATGTTTTTATGAGATCCAGAAGATTTTCATGCTTCCTTCTTTGACACAACATAATTTGTAGAGAGATTGAATCAATATTTAGTTGTGGGACCGTGGGTTATTGTTAGTACTGTTTTTGCTGCTATGTCACTGTTTACAATTTGTTTTGAAATTGAATAATAAGTGTTTGACCAAATGTCCTTATAAAGCTTTTGGTTGAATTGGATCGAGTCTTATACGTGGATTAAAAAGACGGGTTGCCCAGATTTTGCTCTGAATTTATAAAAGAGACGAAACCTATAAAGAAAAGAGTGATTAGAGAAATACCTAGATGGAGTTTCTTCATTTCTCAGGAAAATGAGGGAAACAGAGTGAGGTAAAATTTTTGAGGGGTTGAAATTAGGTGGAGGGAGGTTGGAGATGTCAGATGTGGAGAGCACGGTGGGGATGAGATTTCTGGATTTATTAACATAAGGATGTTATTATTTTTAACTGTTTTTGTAAGGCAGTTTGGTTATTCAAAAATAGTAATAGGGGTTTTTCTTATTCAGGCTTGGACTATTATAGAAGTCCTCGGTGTATTTTGATGCTGTAGCTTTAAGTCGTATCCTTTAGTGTCACCTTTGTGTGGCTCTTTTTGTGCGAAAGCTTTTAGCTTCGATTTTGCCACTTCTTGTGGCTTTTTAATATAATTTTATTCATAAAAAAAACATAAGGAGGAAGATGATGGCAAAATAACATTTTTGCCATTAAATTTATTTTGTTTTACATTTTTTAATTAAATTGTGAGTCAGTGTGATATAAGTCATAAAAATAAATGCCACGTGGACCTTAATACATGGGAAGAATTGTCGCATCATTTGTTTCTGTTAAATAACGGAGAGTGAGTTACACTTGCCGTTTTTTATCCACAAAAGAGCCTTAAAATTGCAATATTGACAAGTAAAAGGATCCAGAAGTGACAAACTTTCCCTCAGGGGCCTCTCGAACAAAACATGTAATGTATAGGGGCTTTCACTAGGGTTTCGCCAATACAGATCTTAACAAGTTACTCCATAAGATAATAAGGATTCTGATTCAAAAACCGAGAAAATTATATACCGGAGTTGCTCTTTTATTGCTTGGTACATGATCTGCGTGGAAACCGTTTTGATATATAGGAGGCGCTTCCTTCTTTCTTGTTGCAGTGTGTGGCTGAACTCCATTCTGCCCAGTCATGCAGAAACAGAAATAACTTATCATGAGATTCCATTCTCACAAAATCCAATTTTAATATGCGTTTGGCACATGCATATTCTATCAAAACATAACACGCATCCTCCCTTCAACCATGTACTTCACAAAGAGCAAACTACATTTCACAAATCGATCGATCAAACTTAGCACGAAACAATCAATCAACAAACATTTAAGTTCAGGTAAGACTCATTTCTATAGTTGCAGTAGTTCCTAGGTTACCTTATGAAAAAACACCTAGGGTCAACAGACACTTATAACAGACTGAAAGTGGTATCAATCTGCCTCAAGTCATATATTAGCAGTGGCAACTAGAACAACTGCTCTAATACCAACTTTGTCACGACCCGATTTCTCGAGCCGAGACCGGCACTAGGGAATGGGAATGGTAGTTCTGAAACCCGTAGCAAGCCTAAAATCGCCAAAACGTTTTCGCAAAATATCAATCATACGATGAATTTACAAACTGAAGCATTTATACAAATTCACATTTATGCACTATTAACTCATCGATACAAAATACTTGGGCTTATCGTTTCTGTATCCTGTACGTACAAGCCCGATACACACTAGTGTTTAAGGCCATAACACGGGCATCACCCTCTGTATACAAAACATGTATCGTAGCCTACAAAACATACATATATACAATGAAAGACAAAACATCATGATACACTGCTGTACTATGCCACGACTCAATCAAAACGTTACACTACCGCAACAACTACGGAAGTTAGGACTGTACATTGCAATATCGACTTCCAATCAAAAGGATGGACTTCTAGTAAAGTCCCGAGTCTAGGTACCTGAAAAACATTTTGGAAAACAGGGTCAGCTTAAGCTAAGTGAGATATAAGTTAATTAGCATATTATCAAAATAGCATCGCGTTTAAAAATATTTCATACAAATATGATCAATACATTTATTTTTAAACAATTTTAAAAAGGCAAGTATTCGATTCAATCAAGCCTTTAATCTTAGACAATTCGTGACCTAGGTATTTGCCTAATCTTAATGAGTGTACAACCTTTTCAAGTCCATTTTGATGAGCTCCCACGATAGTTCAACCGAGTTCAACCTATACCAAGTTATACAGTCCTGGGATAGTTCCACCTAGTTAAACTCGTATCACGCTCAAATCCGAACGATATAAGGGAAGTCCCGAGATAATTCCACCGATTTCAACTCCCTAGACACAAGTCCCGAGATAGTTCCACCGAGTTCAACCTTGTGTCTGTCGCGATATAAGTTAGTCTATTTTGATTTATTTCTATCGTCATAAACCGACTCGACTCTGTGATCACACAACTAATACAGATCATATACAAAATCACATTTGCAAATAAACACCGATATCATGTACAAACCAATACAATCAATCCATATACAAAGTCATATAATCCAATCATATACAAATCAATCCAAGCCAATATAATACAATCACAACGTTTATTTACACGACGCATTTCAATATTTAACTATATAGTATATCAAATAATTTTAATATGATAATACGCGTAAGTAAAATACACTCACGACTTGTTATTCCAATTATCGCGATACTATTACGTCGACTGAATCCCGCTTAGCCGATACCGTCAATCGTGAAACTTGTCGATACATCTGTAACAAACACAATCCAAATACATTTAAATTCTAAACGTATAATCGATATAATATGGCCTAAGTTACAAACTTAGGTCGACTATATCTAAACCCGACATGCTTCTCTAACCTTTAACCACATTTTACTTCGTCGAATATTTGACTTCGTACTTAATACCGATCATTATTTGATTTATGTATCAAATAACCCGACATATTATATTGACTTAACTTTACTCTTTTTATCAATTTCATGCCTTAAAGTCATCATTTAATATGACTTATACTTTACTTAGAACCATTTAACGTTTTATAGCAATATTTTCAAACTAGTTCGTATATGTTCGAATCAAAACTTATTATGCATTGGGACTAAATCCTATCGAAAGCATGCTTCTATGTCTATTCAATTCAGCCAGCATACTTAATCATAAACATTCATAATCCATGATTTAAACCTTATCAAAACCATTCAAGCATGATTTTCACATTATGGCCGAACCATTTCTTCATTTTCCAAACTAAGATTCATCAACCGAATTAATCTACAATTCAGCCATAACTACTCAATTTAAAGCAAATAACATCAAATTGAATCACTTATCATCCTAACTCCATGGCCGAATACCTTTACCAATTTCATTTAAAAATTCAATCAATTAACAACACATTTTTATACTTAACATTGTTAAATTATCAAACACCTTAACTCCATGAAAGTTCCGAATCAACTAGCTCTTTGCTTATTTAATTTCTTCAACAATTACTTAATAATATTTTAGAAATGAAGCTCCTTGGTTGAAGACACAAAGCCAAAGGTCCAAACTCTAAAATCACCATTGATATCCTCCATTGAAGTTCACAATTACCTGACACAATCAGATACACAAAATACCCAATTAAACCTTAAAACCCTAGCTTATTTTCTTTCATAAATTCACCAAAACTAACCATTAAACTCATCTTAAACATCATAATACGTTAATTAAACATCAATTCAACCTTTAATTTCATCATTATCAACTTAACTCACCAAAATAAAAATTATTGCTCAAAAAACATAACCAGAGAATGAGCCCCACATTGATTTTATGGGCTAGATGTGTAGAGGATTCCCCCTCGTTGCGTGACCACAATAATTGCTCAGTTTGGATCAAAAATGAGAAAGTTATGGTGATTTGAAGATTTGTTGAATGTTGAATTGGGGAAAAATAAGAGGTACGGGTTTTTACTTTAGCTGAGAATTTTGTCTTTGCTGAATTAAAATCAAATGATTTTAATGGGTCCTTAAAGAAATCAACTCAAACTGCTAGCAATTCTAACTTATATTTTATCCAATTTCGTCGATCAATTACCCGATTTCTTAACCTCCATAAATTTTGTATTATTTCTTGTCCAAATAAATAATATCACCTCTGTATCTCATAGTTCACTTATGGTAATTTATTTTAGCCATTTTCGGCTAAAAACGCTCAAATTCCAATTTGAGCTAAAACGCTTTTTTTCTCACTTTTCCATCCAAATTTCGCTTAAACTAATATCGATGTCCAAAAAACCTATATCATATTCTTGAATACTAATTCCTGTATATAATTTATTTAAATTATATTTTTTTCGGGAATTAAATCATTATTTTTCCATTTCGGGACTTCAATATACTTTTATCCAATTTTTCATATATTCTTCTTAAGTCCATTTCCATTCTTTTATGGAATTTAAATATTGAAATTATCTTATTAGAACTTCAATATCGACCTTCTCGGGTCTTCTTTCGTTTAATTATTCTGCTAAATTCATTATTTTTTTCTCATTTTGACGATTCAAAATGAGATGCATCGCTTATTTTCTAAACCTCCAATTTTGAGGGTGTTACAAGATCGTGATCTCTCTCGATGTAGAATAATGGTCGTACAGGATTACCCTAGCGCTTGAGAGTTTCAGCGATCTGACGTGTCCTACCAACTACATAACAAAAATGCCTGAACACGTGTCCAAACAACTCCTTAAACTCAGATCCTAGAACCCTTACGAACATTTTGTTAATCTCCTCACTCCGTCCTCTCGTCAATTCAGGTATCTCTTTGATTATTCGAAGATATTCTGTAGTATAAGCTCCTACCGGAAAGAAGTCTTTAGCAAACGAATTCAAATACTCTTCAATCTGATTAAAGCTCTCTTCAGCCATTCTCTCCCTTTGAACGATGTCTGATCGAAGACCTCTGTAACTCTGAATTTCTTCCCAATATTGATATATCCTTATATCTTCGATACCCGGATCCTTTGGAGCATATCAGGCCGCCCATCATTACGATTTTGTTTTTCGGGTGTCAAGGATCCATCCTGAATTTCCCAAGAAACCATTTTGATAGATAGGAGGTGCTTCCTCCTCGTCTAATAAAGCATGTGGGTGAGCTTCACTTGGCCCAGACATGCTGAAATACAAACTATCTTAACGTGAGATTCCATTTCCTCAGTTTTATCTTAATATGCATAACGCGTATGCATATCCTATCGAAAATGAAACACGCATCTTAAACTTGCACACGTATTTTACAAAGAACAAACAAGGGGTTCAAAAATCAATCGATCACAAAATAAACCATACAAATGACTAGGATCAGACAAGACTCAATCCTACAGCTGCAGTAGTTCCTAGGTACTCAAATTATGCGATACACACATACGATACACATTAGCAATGGTAGCCTAGACCATTGCTCTCAAATCATATACTAGCAGTGGTAATTAGACCAACTGCTCTAATACAAAATTTGTCACGACCCGATTTACGAATCGCGACCGACACAAGGGAATGGAAGTGGTAGCTCCAAAACACGTAACAAGCCTAGAACCAATCTAACTTTTTCGCGGAAACATGTACAAAACAACGCATACAAACATGTAAGAATAAAAGACACGTTTGTGAAACGACATATTAACATATATAAACACATCGCTAATACCAAATACCATATGATAATGGTGGGCGTTCAACTTCAGTTAACTGTACGTACTAGCTCATCTATCAGTCTATACAAAAGCTATTAACATAAACATCGTCACCACGATCCTACAATATAGCGTAGCCTAACAAAAGACATATACAAACATAGCAGGTATAAACATACACAAGACATGTAAAGACCCTGCTATACTAGGCCACGACTGGTCACCATGTACTACTGCAGCTCTAAGGGAAGCCATGCTTTGCACAAGTCAAAAGACTCTCGGAACAAAAGATAACGTCTGTCTGATCCGACACTAGTCACCTGAAAGGGGTAAATATCAATGGGGCCAGACTATGCTGAGTGAGTGTACACATTACTAATGGTACTACTCAAAATAACATTGCATTTAAAAACAATACATCGATATGGACATATATATATATATATAATTCAAGTATTTGATCCGATCGAAACCCTAATCCCAAAACCAACCTGGACTAGGATAGAATTCCTACTAGTAACGAGCGAATAAGATTTCTCAAATCCTTTTGGTAAGGTCTTGAGATAGTTCGACCGAGTTTAACCTATACCAAGTGGTACAGTCTTGGGATAGTTCGACCTAGTTAAACTAGTAGCATTTCTTATATCCAAACGATCGATCAAGATGAGTCCCGAGATAATTCCACCGAGTTCAACCTTGTATCTAATCAAACGAGAAGAGTACTATACAAAACGATCGAAACTAATTCTATGATTTACCCGGACACTGGTGATCACACGACCGATTGACACCTAATAGGTAGCTCGTTTCCCCCGGATCAGATACTTGTTTTCACAAACAATATGATCGATAATTCGATACACAGTTTCATATATAGCGATAAAATACTATAACATGCGATATATTTTATTATTCATCCCTATACTATCTCGAAATAGATATAGCATAATAGTACACAAAAGTAAAGTGCAACTCACAGAAAATGCTATCCAATAGAATGCGATATCAATATGACGATTGAACTCAGCTACGCCACATTTCTGGATCGCACGATCCCTCAGACATGCAACTTTGTCGGTCTGGTAGATCCTTGGATCCTCTATTGCAATATAAAGTTAGCACGCGTTTAACACCGTAAACGCTAACTCTAACGACAAATCTTAGGTCTAAGACTAGACCGACACAACAATTCTATACAACCTTGGCATATGAAACCCTAGTTCATATGCTTGTTGTTTATCTTAACAATTAGAACTCGTAACATCTTATTACTCGATTAGGAATTTGTAAACTTAACCAATCTATACCAACTAATCATCTAGAAAGTCCTTTTTATCCATCAAGAATGTTCTCGGTTCACTTTCAAAGTCCATTTATGTTCAAACGGGTTATCAAGGTCAAAACTAGGTCAAATCGGGTGATTCGGCACTTTTGGTCGCTGTGCGGTCGCACAAGGGGCAGTGTGCGCCCGCACAACCTTATTGCGCCCTCGCACACTTTAGTGTTCGCCCGCACACCCTAGTGTGCGCTCGCACACCTGAGCTATGCTCCTCACACTTTTGTTGTGAGGCGCACAGCTCCGGAACGCCCGTTCCGATCCATTCTGACGTGCACTGAAGTCTTGAAACACATAAAATCCACCAAAAACTCAAAACTAATATCTAATCATCCATCAAATGTCACAAATACGCTAAAACGACTAGGTTTCTGGACTTACGATCAACCGCAGGCATCAAAACCCTAAACAGCCCACAAAACCCTAATTTCCGAAATTATGAACGGAAAACTACCTTGATTTACAGCCCTTAGATGATAGAGAATCATTCCCCCATTCCAAAGCAACAAGAATCGTTCAATTCCGATATCAAACGAAGAAACCGTAATCGATCCAAGTTAAACGGTGAAGAACGGAGATGAAAACGAATTTATCTCTGGAAGTGAATTTAGAGATTTGAACTGATGTTCTAAGCCATATATACTTTGGCTAAAGTGCTCTCTTGGTCTCCCATCTTTAGCTTTCAAAGAACCAATATCTTTTCTTTTGTACGTTTTAGTACATCGCACTATATTTCTTACATATTATTTATATCCAGATAAATAATACTACTCCAATATCTTATTAATTTATATTCCGACAAATTCATTTAATTTATTCTCAGCTAAAATACTTAAATTTTCCGATCCAAGACTTAACATTCACTTTACCTATTTTTCTGTTAATTTCTTTTGATGTCATCATTTCTTGCGTTAACCAATGCCGATATCCAAATTTTCTTATTCAACTCCTTAAACACAACTGTCTTACTTGATATTATCCTTTTTTTTTAATATTCATGATCTTATATTTTTGCAACTCCAGTCCCTCTCTGCAGGACACGTTGCACTAAACAACACTTAAACTTACGGGGTATTACAATATTTGTAAGCGGAGAGATTTTCATTGCAAATTTTTGTCTTGAGTTTGAAAATTTATTCACGCTTAATTAAAATAAGATAATAAATTTTGCTAGTTAAACGATTTCATAATTTTGTAAACTTATTTAAGAGTAAGGGTTCACGACAAATTCAAAATATAGGTGTTTTTTAAACATTGAGTGCATTTACGGGATGAAGGTTTTCCAATAATTAATTTATTTTTAACTTTAAGAATAATGTGAAGTATGAGAAGCTAATGTCTTTTAATTGGAAGTGAATAATATAACTATCTAATATTTTGAGTAAATGGAAATTATTTTACTGTAAGAAGGGTTTTGAGCATAACCAATGACCGACGATTTGTGTTACGGATCAGAGAGATCCCTTGTTGAATACGATATCGAAGTTGGATTGGTAGAGAAACTTTGGAGTTTTGAGTGTGGTTTAGAGATAAGGGGTAGTTTACCAGAGGATCATAATTAGTGAGTCTCGACAACAAAGTTGGTTGGTCAATACCCTTTGGGTAAATTTTCTTTTTCTATCAAAACTGTGGTTATTGTATCAGTCGATTATTGTACATTCTATGTGTGAAATTCAACGATAAATTCCAACAATATAGTTGGAAATGATATGTAGATGTTAAGTCACTGTAAGTAGCTACGAGGCCGAGAATTTTAGTACAATTTGATGAAGACATTATTCTAGAAAGAGTGACATTTTGCAATTCAGAAATTGTGTTATCATGAGTTGATTTTGCTTAATCTTTTAAAAGTGACAACGTGGTTTTCGTGATTTATGGTTCGCGAAGAATGATGGAGGTATTGAGTTTGGTCTTAGATATCTAGACCGGGCGATTCTTGTGATGCTTAAATTTTAGAAAAAATCTTATCTAGTTGATTAGTTGGATTAGATTGTTTGTTTCATAGAACAAATTTTATGGAGTATTTTTGATATGGGCATTATAGTATATAAACTTTTATAAGTGAATGAGTGGTAAGGAACGCATGATTTATATCACTTTGTGATCTTCAGTGTTTTCTGATTTGTAATGATGGATTTTGGTATTGTAAGAACTACGATTTTGAATTACGGGCTTGTTCTTCCACCTTGTTAGTGTTTCTTTGAAAGTCGGTAAGACTCGAGATGTTTTTGGATTCACTTTTTTAGAAGGTGTTTAATAATCTTCGGTTATAGTATTTTGAGTATTGGAAATATTATTGATCGAGTGAATGTTTGCGCGTTTGTGTGATTGACATTTGAGGGCATAGAATCGGTTTGAAAACTCCAGCTGCAGCTCCTGAGCCAGCTCCGGTTCAGTCTTGTCCGGTTCTTGCAAGACCTTCACTTAGGCCTCAGGCTTCGGTTGTATCAACTCAACCTCAAGAATCAACCCCTGAACCCCCACCGCCTGCTGCCATTGCTCCTCAACTAATTGCTGCTCCACCACCTGCTTCACCGGTTCAAATATCCCCCCCAAACCCTGCTGGTGGCGGTGGTATGGAATTAGTACCATCATCCCCTATACGGAGGACGTCTGCTCATACTGCTTCTTTGTCTACTTCTCCGGTCCAATCAACCACTGTAAGCGGTCCAATTAATTCCAATGGTTTAGTATAAGCATCACCAAGATCTAGAGTTCCAACTCCTACAATATCCTCAGTTCCAACTTCTCCTGGCTTATAACCGACTCAGACATTTTCTGTCCCAACTTTTCTCTCCTTAAAATCTTCTCAGACTCCATCTGTCCCAACTTCTCCTGCCTTAAAATCGGCTCAGACTTCATCTGTTCCAAATTCCCTGCCTCAAAATCGGCTCAGACTTCGTCTGTCCCCAGATTAATATTCTTGTGGTTATTTTAGAAGCATGCAATTCAAATATGATTATTTTAGAGTTTTGAGATGGAAGGTGTTCAAAAGATAATGTGTGGATTGAGTATCAAGCAAGTTTTGTGGTTGATGATAGTGAAATGTATTGAAAAACGCATTGAGAAGTTTAGAATGGAGGATTAATATTCTAGTGGTGGTTTTAAAAGCATGCAATTCAAATGTGATTATTTAGAGTTTTGAGATGAAAGGTGTTTGTCTAATACTTCTTAGAGTTAGGAGTTGATTTTGATTTTAGCTTATGCTTTGCTTCTTAGACCTGTCCACTGCTCGTGCTTCAGAGTCGAACAAGGTTTAGCTTCTTTCCTGGCTGTTTTGGTGGAATTCGCAAGCAGTGAGTTTATATTATTATTTACTGCTTTATTAAGTAAATTATATATTTGTATACATATTGTATACGTAGTTTCGAAATGTTTTTCGAATCATTATGGATCTTGATTGAAACGAGCTACTTGATGGGCATCATCAAGACTGTGTGCACTGGTAAGTACTTTAGAATCGGCAGAGATACGTCTTGCCTACTTTGGGATCGGTAGAGATACGTCTCGCCTACTTTGGGAATGGTGGATATTTGTCTCACCTACTTTGGGATTGCTTCAATACTTATCTGTAATGTTATATATAAGTATAAAAGTGTTTTATTGTTAAAAGGTTTTCCGCTTAATAAATGTAAATAGTAATATGAACTCATCTCAGTATATCTGACCCCCTTTATCTCCCCATTTTCTAGGTTTATGATTTTTTTTGCACACCTAATTCATCTCCAGTTTTCACATTCCTTTGGAGGTCTCCTTTTTATTTAATGAAGATGGTCAAAACTATTTAAACTCTTAGACCGCAGTGGTATTAGTTGGTGTCTTTATTATTCTAGACTCGTGGTTTGTAGGATTTGTCCGACTGTTGGCATGATTATATTTTGGTTTAATTATTTTTTATATATATATCATGATTATGGAGTCTCGAAGTTGAGGCAAGCATTATTTATATGTTGTTGTTTAAATGCTAGACTAAGGTTAGAGTCTCGGTTGCCCCTGAGCATTGGTTTTATGCAGATTAATTGTTATGATATAAGTTTATACGTTTCTCCGCGAGGCTAGCTGTAATAACCCTAAATTTTGAAATAACAAAATGATGCCACGAGTCTTGAGTAAATTGGATCAAGTAGAACGGAATTGGACACTAACAGGATAAATTTTAGAAATATATCGGAGAATAATAATGATTTCTAAATGGGAATTTTTATTATTAATAATAAATAAGGATTAATCGGAAAAGGAATCCCGAAAATTAAGTACAACGGTTAATTAGAAATTTGAGTTTAAGTGCAAAATAACCGTGTCGAACCAAATTGGGCTTTTAACCAAACTTGGTCATTAAGGAGTTGCTATCATCATTTCATTTTCATAAGATAGGAAAATAGAAAAAAAAAAAGACAAGCTCTCTTCTCCTTCTCCATGCCGTACCCCTTCTCCATGATGGCAAGATTATGATTTTCACCAAAATCATTAATCTTTGATGCAAAATAATCCTAGAGCTAAGGGGTTCAACATGAGGTAAGTGATTTGATGTTTCCATGGTTGAATTGGATGATTCATGGATTTGAATCTTTAGAGTTCATATGGTTAGGTGTAGTGTTCTTAAGCTTGTAAGAAGCAAAATCATATTGAATTGAAGCATGGAATCATTCGGCCAAAAGGTGTTCTTCATGGTAAGGAATTTCTTAAATTCCAAGCTTAAAGGATTCGGCATTTTTGAATATGGATTCTGTTGGTAAAAATACGCAGGCGTACGTAGCCAACTTGTAATACAGACTGTGAAGTCCGGATATCGTACCCACAAGGAAAGCTCTAAAGACAACCAGTTAAAAGACTCGATTTGGATAGTCGAAAAGACAATTTTTGTTGGTTTTGTAAATTAAAAGACATATATTGATTAATGTAGATTAAAGTAAAGTAAATCTGTAATTCAAATGGTGTTTTAACAATAATAGGAAAAGCAGGGATTATTAACTTTCATTATGCTGTTAATTCAATTTGGGTTATGGTGGATTGTTCTACTAAGGTTCAGGCTAGTCAGAAGCACCTATAATTCTCTCTCGAGCAACTGCAGGCAAAGACAGATAACAAACTAGTAACAGGCTAATTACTCACTCTCGCACAATGATTAACCTAATTTACTAATCAATTAATGTTTATGAAGTAAACCCTAAGAACACGCACTCGTTAATTCACTGTCGCACAATTAACTCCTACGTTCTTAATTATATTGGTCTATTCTAATTTTACTCTCTCGAGCTAAAACTAAAACACATGGCATAGGCTAAGTGATCAATGTAGGCTAAGCATTAAAAACAACAATTATTACATAGTAGGAACAAAAACCCATAAACCCGATTCGTTTAAACAGACATAAATCCCATTAATAATCCCTAGTGAAGGGTTTAGCTACACATATTCAAAGAAAGTTTAACAACAATATAATAAGAATTCATTGCTGAATAAGAAACAATAATAATTAATCTCTTAATAGTTATCGTACCTTGATCGACAATAATCCCAAAATAATGATGAAGGAAATCCAGAATACAAGCTAAATCGATGAACGAATATCAAAAACTATGCTAAACTAATGTAAAAACTACTGTCTAATATGTGGCGAACTAAGTGAACCCTCGATTTATTGTTTAGTGCGGTATTTATACGTCTTTCAGCTCAGAAAAGGGTTTTGACTGGTACCCATGTGTATTTCCGAAGTTGCTTTAAAGTTTAAGTGAATTCGGGTGATGTGGCAAGGTTTAGACGACGTTTTATGCCTTTTCGGAGGTGTGCGTTCGCACACTTCTTGTTTCAGCTACTGGAACCCAAAAAATGCTCGCACATGCCTCGTACAGGGGTGTGCGTTCGCACACTATAGGTGTGCATTCGCACACCATTTTCTGCTGCACAACTGTCAACTTCAAAATTTCGTAACTCGACGCACAGACCTCGGAATGAGTTGGTTCTTGATTCTACGGAAAGCTTACGATGTCTACTTTATTTCTTATGAAGAACAAAAATTCATCAGAAGTCTTTAAGTATTCCAAAATCTTCAATCAATGCAGCGGGATCAAATTCACAAGCAAGAAATTGTGCTCTCAGAGTCTATTTTCATCGGATCTTTGCACAACTTTCCTCAAAACTTCAATTATGATCTCAATGGCTTCCAAATTGCCTGAATATCATGCAAAACTCCCACATTATGCCTAAAATGCTCAAACACAAAAATGAGTACAAAGAAGCTCAAAATCAATGTCAAATGCACATATATGACATATAAAACACATAGAATATAGGAGTATTTCTACTCCTATCAGATTCATGTTTGATGATTGTTCACTAGGTGTTTGAGGAAATGATTAAGTGAATTATAGATATGTGTTGTGTTGTTTGAATTTCGGATATGTCATGACATAAGGAATTCAGTCCTAAGCTTGGTTGATGAAGATGAAGTCTAGATGTTATGTTTAAGCTTGATTCATGATTAATAGGGCTGAATTAGAGTTCAGTAGAGTTGAGTTTGATTGAACAAAAGTTTAATATAGTTGCTGGAATTAGCATGTTGTAGAACAGGGGCGTTGTGAAGGGAAATATCTCGAGCTATACAGCTCCAAATTAAGTTTCATTTGTTGGTACGGAAACTTTAAGGTGTTACATGCAAATGTTTAGCTTTAAGTATTAGCTAATTCGGCCTCTAAGTGGCCCAAAAGAAGCAGAACATTACGACGCGCGTAACAGTTCTGAAATCTAGATAGCCCTAAATTATTAAGTTAAGGGCTAGTTTCTGACACCTTCGGGTGCTAGAATTAGTCCGAGACCTGAATGAAAGTCGAAGATGACAATCTAAACTTAAATAATGTCGGTTTTGTTTATAGGTCAGACTATTCTACGGTTAGCAAATGTAGTCGACTACGGGGTCGATAGTACGACAAATTATGTATTGGTTATCTCTCGAGTCTAAATGTTTATCAAGTTAGAGTTTCACTCGAGATCCATATGAATTGTCTTAGGTTCGACAGGGCGACCTAGTAGCGGATAAGGAGCTCGGGAAGCTTACGCTATAAATCGAAGAATATGGATAAGCAAGCTGTGAGTTTATAAATGTTTACATTTGACGTATTAAATGTGCATTACTTTTAAATGCAAACTATTTATGTGAACTGCATAATCATTGTTCAGTGCCAAAATGTTTATATAAAATGTATACATCATTGGTTTCAAACCAATATAGATCCGATGAAACGAGCTTTCCTATTGAGCGGCAATGGGAACTGAGTGATCACCAGTTAAGCTTAACAAATTCAAAGCGCTTCAATTGTATAAGGATTTGATGGAATATGGTGTGATATGGAAACGATGTAGTATGGTGTGATATGGAAATAATGTAGTATGGAGTGATAAGGAAACGATGTAGTAATGGTGTGCCTAGTATGAGATAACCCGGTTACATTACCTCAGGACTCATGGCTAGAATGTACTCCATAGATTTATCTCGAGTTTAACATGTATAATGTTGAAGTTTATGTGAAACATAAGGGCAACAGGAAGTTGCCAACGAGCAAGTTGGCATCGTCAGGATCCAACTTAAGGATTAAGGTTTCATCTAGAAACTTGTATTTGGAATTCATGTGTAAAATTGTTTATACATTGTTTTGTTTTATATACTCACATGTAAAGTATGAAATCACTCAGTGTCAACTGATCCCCCCACATTGTTTCATTTCAGGTGAAAGTATGTGAAGTGCCAGACTTCCACTCTTGTTCCGAAAGTCTTTAAGTTCAGTAAAGAGGAGTTAATCAGCATTGATGCAGGTAGTCAAGTCCTAGTTTAGATGGTATGGATAGTATGTCAAACTGTTTTAAGAATGTTGTGCAACTCTGATATATATTTTATATGTACTTTCATAGTTTATGAAAACTATGTTTTAACCGTTTGAATGTTTTACCAATTGCATATGAATGGAATTTGTTGTGATATGTTTTGTATATGTTGAAACAGGGCATTACTGGATATGAGATATCGCTTTATAAGACCCTGGTTTCCAAGAGGTTTGTTTGGTATCAGATTTGAAAAGATGTTGGTATACGTCAAACCTTGAAAGATTTTATGAAAGGTTTTATGTTTTGACTGATGGGAAGTTTGCGAAAAATTTATACGTATTTTAATGTCTTGTTACGGGGTTTGGAACTACCATTCTCATTCCCTAGCGTCGGTCGCGGTCTGAGATTTTGGGTCGTGACAAAGTTTGTATCAGAGCAATGTTTAGATTCATAAGTCATTGCTTATACGTGACTGAGTTTTGTCTATATCTAGGTTTGACATTGTCACCAGGATTAAACTATGAACTACTGCAGCAATAAGATTCGAGTCATGTCTACTCATATGTTCTTAGGTCTCATAAGTTCTCAACCGTCCCTTTGGGATATAAGACTGCGGTATACGCGTGCTTTGTGTCTAGATGATTCGATATCGATGATTGCTATCAAGCATGAAACAACGTGAAGTACTGATAAAGTCATTCGACAGTAGTATGAGGGCAACTTGCAGAAGAAGTGAAGTAGTATGGAAGGTTCTTACTGGTTGCAGAGTTTAGGATCCGAAAGAAACTTACAAAACTGAATGATATGACATGATATGGCTATTCATTTAAATGGTTTTAGAAGTATAATTATGATTAGACATGGGGAATATGAGTATAAAATTCACGACATTGATAGGGAATGCATCACTACATATGTATGTTACACGCATTAGTAGAACATGCATCATTCACAAAAAAATGATAGGTTGTGACAACTCTTTGGGGATGAGAGGTATCATCACCCTATGCACAATTATACAGATGTTTAAACAATGAATTTTAAACAAATTGTTTTGAAAGTACGCGTACATGATTGAAATGTTTTGAACATATTTGTTTTATTGTAAGTTACCTAGACCAGAACTCTGTAACGAAAGTAAATACTCGAGATCAAGTAGTAAGCGATTCTAGAGAGGGCAACATAAGCATATAAGAATGGAAGTTGGAGAACACAGACTGGACTATGAAGTACACAGCTAGTTGTAGTTACGCGAACTACAACTTGTGTAGGATTGAGATGTACATCTGAGCTATGACGAGCTACAGATAGGAACATCTCTAGACGGAATGTCCAGGGCATTGTACCCTGAGACACTAGGAATGCGAAAGAAGAGACATAATCTATTAATCGAGTCGGGATTAACGTGTCAGGAATACACGAGTTCAAGCTAGCAATCAGTATAACCTGAGTCATGGAAGACTCAAGGCAAACGAGAGGTACACGATGTAAGGTATAGTGGAGGAAGAAGGTATATGAATGTGACGGGCTTCAAATGATGACTGAGAATGGATAGGGTATAGGGAAACCCTGCTTAGTTTTGGAATATGGTATTCCTAAGATAGGTACCTAGACGTTAACCGTTGCGATTGACGAACAGATAACCAGAGGACGACTGTTTTTTTTAGTTAACCGTGAGAAACTTGCATAAAGTTTGACAGTAAGCCAAAAGTGCAAGTGCTGAAAATGTGACGGATATAGTTTAATTAACCAAGGACTATCAATGTAAGGTCCATACACGTATATATGAAATAGAAGGATGTTTTGAAACAGTTATTTCAAAATGTGAAAAACATTCTGACGACTTGGCCTAAAACTGTAATGTTTTAGCTGGTAGGTCCGTAATGTACATGTAAAGAACATGTATTTGATAGTCGAGCCAGAAAAGTGTAAAGTATGGCCGACCAGAAGTTGAAAATGAGGAAAATATGTTTTTTTTAAATGTTTTGAAAATGGAGCGAGAAATTGATAGTCAGTTAAATTAAAGATAGTAACGGCTATAGAGCTTGTAAAATAGTAATCGTACAAGGAGAGTAAGTCACCTCAAGGGTAAGAGGTACAACGATGATCATAGATCACGACATCGAGATATAAGATTGGAACTACTGATACCAAGGGGGTTGATCGATATAGATGATGGGCATGACGATGTGAACTAGCAGTATGCGAACACATAGCCCTACGATGGATATAAGTATAGACATATGATGCTTAGAAAAGCGAACGAAGTAAACAATCGCTAAGGCTAGTAAGCCATGTAGACATCGAATGATGTAATGGAATAGAAGGGGTAGACTCAACAAAGGAGTTGAGCTACAACACGAAGGTGTTATTATAAAGGTCCAAACAAGAAGTGGTTAGAAAGGATACCTATATGGAGTAAGAGCTTGAAATAAGATGCCTGTAGAAAGGTATTCAAGCATAAGGAAGGAAATATAAGAGTTAAAGATGGACGAAGATATGCAACGAGATCGATTAAGATAATCGATGTAGAGGAGGTCTTAATGACCTAAGTATATGGAACAACACTCGATAAAGGTAATCAAGGAAAGGAAATTAGAGTGTTACTTGGAAAGTAACCAGGAGAGTCAACTTTTGTGTAGTCATAAGATACATAGAAGTGAGGAAGATAGAGTTGCCATAAGTATAAGACCAACCTAATGATAGACGGGATATCAGTAAGGATGTTTTAGATGGATGTATGAACGACCAAGAGTGCAACACGTCGACAGGATTAACAGGAGTAAACTTCAACCATATGTCAAGATAAGGTTAGAGATATTGGACTAAGAGGTGTAGAATGACCAGGCAATGTGATAAGACGAGGAAAAGGATCTCATTGGACATTGGTAAAGGATACTACCAGTCCAATGAAAGATAGTCAAAATTAAAGGATCAAGAACTAAGGTGTAACACGGAAAAAGGACTCGATACATATCGAGTAATGCCAAGAAGGCATTCAACTTAATGAGATTCATGAAGTCATAAAGTATATGATGAGTAGTTAAGGAAACAGTATTCCTAACTACTATAAGACATCGATAAGGATATCGAATGATGGGTTGTATAGATCTTAACTGTAAAGACAACAATTAAGAAGTGAGTGATCAGAGTGTCGCAGTGGAAGAGAAGGATGAAAAAACAATCACATATTTGATGTGATGTGATTGGATGTGATTGAATACAGGGAAGAGGAGAAACGTCAAGGAAAACTGACGTCGGACATCGATAAAGTCGAAAGTTTGTAAGGAGCAAGGATGGAATAAGAGTTCATCAAGAACTAAGTATAACCTAACAAGTAAAAGTTAGGGTAAGACTTCGAAAGGAAATCGAAGGGATACTGATGGGACTATTATGGAAAATAGTTCATGATGAATACTGAAAGAGGTAAAGGATTAAAGGACATGGGACAAGGAAAGATCCAAGGACAAGGAACATGTGCTAAGTAATAACACATCATAAGATAAGAGGCCTTTGGACGAATAAGCCTTGAGATAAGGTAAAGGATTAACCTTATACTCGATAGGAAGGGATAAGTACAAATGAATACCAAAGGAGATTAAGGAGATGTCGAAATAAGTTCAACTTTAAACGGAAGTAGTAAACATGAAGATAAGATATGAGAATATGGAATATAATTTAGATAAGGAATATTTGAACGCTTAGTTCATAGGCTCAAACAACAGCCTATGCGAGCGGATAAAGATAGCTCGAGGAAGCAATTTCAGGGTCGATTTTTGATACCTTCAGGTATCAACCTCAACCCGAAGTTCAAATGGAAGTGGTAAAGGAAATTGTGAACTATACGAATACCAATTTCGTATAGTGCACAAACACCTTTAAATAAGCGCTTGGGATAGCCGTAGTGAGCGGGATAGACATCTTTTGGACCAAGTTTAGGAAAACTTGAAAAGTATAAGTTAAGTTTATGCCTAAAGCTAGTAGGATAAATAGAAGTTGATATCAAAGATGATGCGGCTTATAGAATAAAGAAGCGAACGACGAATAAAGATAGGCGATCACGAACGATAAGGAAACGAAAGGATACGAGCCTAAAAGGCTAAAAGTTAGTACACGACGGGGTTAAAATCCCAACGCGACAACAAATGTTGTCTTATCGTTACGAGAACCGCATACGGAGTAGCTAAGCTCGAAATAGGAAAGTTCATAAAGAGATTATTTATCTCTTTTATAACAAAAATAGGATAGCAATGTACGAGTAAGTAGCATACAAAGGAACGTATGATAAGACTAATAATTTAGATAAATGTTAGAAACTATCATAAGATAAAACAAAAGATAGGATAACAAGGACAGTTATCCAAGATAGTAAACAATGAAACACAAGAGTTACACCTAGGAAAGGTGTAGTCCAACTTTGATATTAGAAGGGAACTATATCCCTAAAGTATGATGATAAATACCAAGTAAGCGAAAGGTATGAATGAGGAGTCGAAAGTTGGGATAAGACTTGATTCAACCACATATAGTAAAAGTAAACAAGGATTGGTATACAAAAAGGATTAAGTAAATATCGTCGATATAAGGACACAAAACCTACAAACCAACGAGGTTCTGACGATAAGAGTTCTTTAGAAGAACCACCTTAGCAAGAAGGGTGTATGTGAATGTTAGTGATATGCACTAGGTCAATCATGTTTGACCATGTTTTGACTTTATCATTTTGTTATTTATTGATTGGCAGTTTTATCATTTTATATTAATGATTAAAGACTTGAATGGTTAATTCTTTCTAAGGTCATCAAGTATGTGACTTGATAGTAGAACCCTTAGGTTTAATAAAAGAATTATATACCATATATCCCTAGTCTTAATAGAACATTGAGACTAGTATGATGTTGACTGATGATTATGTTTTACTAATCATGTATATGAGATATTAAGTCAAATCATAGGTGCTATTTGAGAAATAAGGCACTGGATGACCCACTGTGAGAATACTACGTAGATCACTGTCATAAGTAATTTTCATTACAGTTCTATTAGTATAACCCTTTGACCTTGAAATCATCATGGATTTCTACATAGCTATTTCATATTTTGATACAGTCTTACATTATCTTTAACAGGATAATGGAATAGATTGTCATTGGATATGAAAGTAACTATGTGAGAAATGTGAGTGACTGAGAAGGAATTTGTCCCTCATTTATTTGAGTAAGATATCTATGGGCCCCTTGAAGAAGATAGACTAAAGGAAATGCATGGCCATGCTAATTGATAAGGAGTTATCATTTTCAGTCTACTTAGAGTCAAGAAACTAATGATTGAATATTATAAGGATGACAGAACTATGCCTTATATTCAATCTGGATATCGAGAGACAAAGGGATTAAAATATTATTGTAAATGGTTAAATCGGATTATCGATATTCGTATAACTTGGATAGTCATAAAGTCTTGCTAGAGGCCACTTATGACTTGTGGGCTGAAATAGGGATTTCGAGCCTACTGCCAACGTTATATGAACCTACAGGGTCGCACACTAAGAACAGGCCCAAAACAGTTATGGGTTGTACAAACCCAATGTGATTAAGTGATTAATTATATATATATATATATATATTAATTCGAAATTTAAGGATAAGTGTTTTCCTTAATTTATTATTTTTGGAAGATAATAAATATAGTAATTAATATATATGGATGATTATCAAAAAAGGAGTTTTTGATAAACATAAACTTGTAGAATTGCAATGAGATTGAAATTCGAATTTGTCTCAAACCCTAGTGTTATTGTATCACTATAAATACAAATTAAGCAATTGGTTTGAGTATCACGAAATTCATTATTCACTAAATCACTAAAAATTCGAAATTGCTTGTGAAGTAATAGTGCTAGCACACAAGCACTAGTTTTGGCTAAGGTCTGTTCGTGTGGATACTCGTAGAGGACGCATTCTTTTGGAGGCGTTTCTGATCCGAGGCCAGGTATCAACAAAGTGAACCACCTCCTTCCTTCCTACATTGCTGTTGAATTCGACATACAAGTAAGTACTTATTCTGTTAATTCGAATTACATGGATTTTGGTTTGGGTTTTTAGATAAATTTTTTAAAATTCCGCTGCGTTATGAACCTAGAAAACCCAACAGTGAAACATGGAAGTAAGTATGCGATAAGGGTATGCAAATTAGTCTGTTTAGGTATGTGGCAAGGTTTGGATTTGAGGACGAATTCATTATAAGGTGGGGCGAATATAATAACCCCAATATTTTGAAATAAGAAAATGATGCCACGAGTCTTGAAATTTTGTGAATTGGATCAAGTAGAACGATATTGGAACCGACATGATAAATTTTAGAAATATATCAGAGAATAATAATGATTTCTAAATGGGAATTTTTATTATTAATAATAAATAAGGACTAATCGGAAAAGGAATTCTGAAAGTTAAGTACGACGGTTAATTAGAAATTTGAGTTTAAGTGCAAATTAACCGTATCGAGCCAAAATGGGCTTTTAACCAAACTTGGTCATTAAGGAGTTGCCATCATCATTTAATTTTCCAAAGATAGGAAAAGAGACAAGCTCTCTTCTCCTTCTCCATGTTGTACCCTTTCTCCATGATGCCAAGATTATGATTTCTTCACCAAAATCATTAATCTTTGATGCAAAATAATCCTAGAGCTAAGGGTATCAACATGAGGTAAGTGATTTGATGTTTCCATGTTGAATTGGATGATTCATGGATTTGAATTTTTAGAGTTCATGAACTAAAATTGGAGATATTGTTTATATGGTTAGGTGTAGTGTTCTTAAGCTTGTAAGAAGCAAAATCATGGTGAATTGAAGCATAGAATCGTTCGGCCAAAATGTGTTCTTCATGGTAAGGAATTTCTGAAATTCCAAGCTTAAAGGATTCGGCATTTTTGAGTCTTGATTCATGTTTGATGATTGTTCACTAGGTGTCTGAGGAAATGATTAAGTGAATTATAGATATGCGTTGTGTTATTTGAATTTTGGATGTGTCATGACATAAGGCATTCGGCCCTAAGCTTGGTTGATGAAGATGAAGTCTAGATGTTAAGTTTAGGCTTGATTCATGATTAATAGGGCTGAATTAGAGTTCAATAGAGTTAAGTTTGATTGAATGAAAGTTCAATATAGTTGTTGGAATTAGCGCGCAACAGAACAGAGACGTTGCGAAGGCAATATTTTGAGCTATTCAACTCCGAATTAAGTTCTGTTTTTTGGTACGGAAACTTAAAGGTCTTATCTGCAAATTTCTAGGTTTAAGTTTTAGCTAATTCGGCCTCTAAGTGGCGCAAATGAAGCAGAATATTACAACGTGTGTAGCAGTTCTGAAATCTGGACAACCCTAAGTTATTAAGTTAAGGGCTAGTTTTCGACCCCTTCGGGTACCAGAATTAGTCCAAGACCTAAATGAAAGTCAAAGATGAAATTTTGAACTTTAAGAATGTCGGTTTCGTTTATAGGTCGGACTATTCTACGGTTAGCAATTATAGTCGACTACGGGGTCGATAGTACGACAAATTATGTATTGGTTATCTCTCGAGTCTAAATGTTTATCAAGTTAGAATCTCATTCGAGATCCATATGAATTGTCTTAGGTTTGACAAGGCGACCTATTAGCGGATAAGGTGCTCGGGGAACTTACGCTATAAATCAAAGATTATGGATAGGCAAGCCGTGAGTCTATAAATGTTACATTTGACGTATTAAATGTGCATTACTTTTAAATGCAAACTATTTATGTGAACTGCGTAATCATTGTTCAGTGCCAAAATGTTTATGTAAAATGCATACATCACTGGTTTCAAACCAATATAGATCCGATGAAACAAGCTTTCATATTGAGCGGCAATAGGAACTGAGTCCACCAGTTAAGCTTAACAAGTTCGAAGCGCTTCAATTATATAAGGATTTAATGGAATATGGTGTGATATGGAAACGATGTAGTATGGTGTGACATGGAAACGATGTATGGAAACGATGTAGTAATGGTGTGCCTAGCATGAGATAACCCGGTTAAATTACCTCTGGACTCATGGCTAGAATGAGCTCGATAGATTTATCTTGCGTTTAACATGTAGAGTGTTGAAGTTTATGTGAAACATAAGGGCAACAGGAAGTTGCAAACGAGCAAGTTGGCATCGTCAGGATCCAACCTAAGGATTAAGGTTTCATCTAAAAATTTGTATTTGGATTGCATGTGTAAATTTGTTTATACATTGTTTTGTTTTATATACTCACATGTAAAGTATGAACTCACTCATTGTCAACTGATCCCCCCACATTGTTTCATTTCAGGAGAAAGTATCTGAAGTGCCAGATTTCCACTCTTGTTCCAGAAGTCTTTAAGTTCAGTAAAGAGGAGTTAATTAGCATTGCTGCAGGTAGTCAAGTCTTAGTTTAGATGGTATGGATAGTATATCAAACGGTTTTAAGAATACTGTGCAAACCCTGATATATATGTTATATGTACCTTCATAGTTTATGAAAACTATGTTTTAACCGTTTGAATGTTTTACCAAGTGCCTATGAATGGAATTGGTTGTGATACGTTGTATATAAGTTGAAACAGGACATTGTTGGATATGAGATATCGCTTTATAAGACCTTGTTTTCCAAAAAGTTTGTTTGGTATCAGATTTGAAAAGACGTTGGTATACGTCAAACCTTGAAAGGTTTTATGAAAGGTTTTATGTTTTGACTGATGGGAAGTTTGCGAAAAATTTATACGTATTTTTTAATGGCTTGATACGGGTTTATGAACTACCATTCTCATTCCCTAGCGCCGGTCGCGGCCTGAGATTTTGGGTCGTGACATTAGCTACAGGTTTCGGAGCTACCACTCCCACACCCTAGCGCCGGTAACGATCTATGAAATTGGATCGTGACATTTTTTGATTCTACCAACCTAATAAAGGATAAATTATGCAAAGAGATCAAGTTTCAAATAAACTTCTATTTCCTAGAACTCAAAAGTCTACCTCTACAGTTCCAAGAAATGAAAGAAAATGGCATAGACATTTAAACAAAAAAACCTTGACAGAGAATATACTCAAACATGTCGCTAAATTACTCAACAACATATTCTGAGTTAGCTTCCTCAAAGTCGCTAATCTAGTCTGTCTTATGAAAATACCGAGGTCATGCCCAATCTGCCATGTTTTCCCTACTCATATAATACCCCGTAAGTTTGACGTTCCTGAAGTAGGCAACGTGTCTCGTTTTGAACAACCTGAACAATTAAAATATAATAATTGAGATCGATAAATAAAAGATTATCGGTGAGAAATAATTATATTATGGAGTTGTATTATTTATTTGGCTATAAATAATACGTAAATATCAGAGTTAAAGTGATTAAATTGGATAAAAGAAAAGTTAAAAAGGAAAAGAGTAAAAGTAAAAGAAGTGGAAGATCAAAGTGATAATTAATTAAATTACATAGGGATAATAAAAACAAAAATGAGAAGGACAAATAAATTAAGTGTTAAAGGTGCAGGATTTGGTTATACTTTAAACCATTATAATGGAGACAAGATTTAGAAGAAATTAAAAATTCTTTTGTGTAAGTGAGGGACCGAAGTGGTATATTGACCAAGCCATATGAAGGGAGTAACTTCATTTGTAAGTTGAATTTATTTGTAAGTTGAATTCATTAGTAAGTTTAGTTTCAGGAGCAAAAACCTAAGCAAACCCATTTTCCATCATTTTCTCGCATTCATTATCGATTTGCTTGGTTACAAACATCATTCAATCATATTCCATCTTTGGTTACAAACTTTAACTTCTTTTCTCGCAAAATCGTCAAACTTATTATGCGAAAACTCGGACTAAAATTATCGCGTGTCGGGGTCGAAATACAATCGACCAACTTGCTACCGACATGGTTGGGGAATGCCTTTGCAATCCCCTTAATGACTGCCCCACCCTGCTCACTAGAATAGGGTTGTTCTACCGGCGACAAAATTCTGTTGGCAAGCAGAATTCTGCTACCGAGCAGAATTATGTCGCCGAGCAGAATGTTTCTGCTCATCAGAGCAGATTAGGGCCATCGGGGTCCATTCATGACGTGCTCCCTCAAGACTTACACAAATTCAGTTAAAAACAACCACATTATGCATCCATCACAACACAATCCAAGCTTACAACACGTCAATTAATTTAATCATAAACTCAACACCATAGCCGAACATTCCTATCCCTTTCTCATCACAATTCTATAGCTAACAACACCTCAATTGATTAATACCATGAGCTCAACTTAATGCCAAAAATCTTAACCGTTTCTTTACCAAAATTTATCAATTTCTACCATCAAAATCACAACCATACATGCTCACAATCTCATTAAAATCATCAAACATTCATAAACACCATTAAACCTCCAAATCCTAACTTTTTCTTATCCAATTTTCACCAAAATTAACCAAGCAAATATAAATTACTTAGCTCACCTTGCTTAGCCTTTGATTTGTGATCTATTTGCAATGAGAATTGTCAAATTCGGTTGAAAAATGGTGCCCCTAGCTTGGATGGTGGTGGTTCGGCATTTGGGAGAGAAATGGAGAGTTTGGGTGTCACGACCCATTTTCATGAATCGCGACCGGCGCTAGGGTATGGGTAATGTAGTACCGAAACCCGTAGCTAGCCTCCCATATAAATCATAAACACATAAACCTGCAGAAAACCAATGCTCGGGGGCAACCGAGACTTCAGCCTAAACTAGCAGTTATAATAATCAACAATTAATATAACATGCTTATTCAATTCTGAATCTAAAATAGATTTATCATAAACCGATATAAATAATGAAACATGCCAAAGCAATATAACCAGTCGAACCAATCCGACAAAATAAATAATAATAACAAGGACGTCTAGTTACTACTGCGGTCTAAGAATAAAACAGTTTTACAATTTTATTAAAATAAAAGGAACCTCCGAGGAAAAGTAAATGCGGAGATCACCAGACTCTCTCAGATCATAACCCTGGGGAAAATTGGGAAAACAACGGGGTCAGATATACTGAGATGAGTTCATACCACTATCTACATTTATTAAGTGGAAAACCTTTAAAACGTTTAAAACATTTAATAACGATATTACGGATAATAGTTGGAACCCTAATCCACAATTCTAAATAATAATCATAATCCAATAGGTCTGGTCCCGAGAGCTGAGCTACACCGAGTTACCACTGACCACACTTATACCAGAGTCCCGAGAGCTGAGCTACACCGAGTTACTCTACCTGGTCCCGAGAGCTATGCTCACACCGAGTTACCACATTTCCATAAATACCTTACCCAGATCAATACCGGTGCGCACGCAGTCCTAATGATGCCCATTAGGTAGCACGTTCCAACTAAGAGCCATAATATAAAAACAGTTCGAAATATACGTACAGTATATATATTTAATATTAAAATAACAATTTACTTAATAAAGCGGTAAATAGTAAATATAAACTCACTGCTTGCTAATCCACGTGAAATACCGGCAAGCAACTAACTCTGGTTCGCCTCTGAAGCACGAACAGTAGACGAGTTTAGACAAATAAAATAATTATTAAAATCAGACCCTAACTCTAGAGAGTACTAGACACCACATAAGACTAGCACAAATAATCACGTAGTAATTAAACAATCCAAAATAACACAATATATACAAAAGGTAATAACGCCCAAATAATACAAGTCTATTGAGTTCCCGCTTAAAAATCCAATATATAAATATTATTTAAAAACTTTAAATAATAAATAATTTCCAAATAGTGGGCTAGCCGAGTTATCATAAACTACCAAGCTAACCTCACTTGTCGAGTGACCCAAGTCTAACCCGACTCAAAACAATTATTAAATATAAACCCAAGTTTATATTTATAAAACAATTTAACAAAATAATAATCCATTTTAAAAGCGGAACTCAATAACTTCAATTTCAAATAACCCAAGTTACGAACCAAAAACTTAATTGTATAAGTCAAATAAAAATTCCGGGACCAAATTGTATTTTAACCAAGTAGGGACTAAATGGTACTTTTGCCAATTAGGGGCTAAATTGCACTTTAGCCAATTTGATATCCGAAATCAATTTATTGCTTTTCTTTATAATTAAAACCAATAATAAAGTTATTAACCAAAAATCCACTTAATTAAGTTATAAAATAAGTTTAGGGGCTAAATTGTAATTTAGCCAACTTTTGACAAAACGACATTTGAAGGCAAATATAATTACCCGAGTAATTAAATTAACTTATTTTATAGTTATCTATCGTTTTCACTATTTAATTTATATTCAAAAATAAAACCCAAGTTATTAGTTTCAAGTTTAACCTTAAGGATTAATTTGTTTTAAGTAAAATAACTCCATGACTAACATAGCCCTTTGGCCATCTTCTCATTTCAAAAGAACAGAACCCCGCCTAAGCCTACAATTCCATAACTGGACATGATTTCAAAACCTTAATTCATTCAATTATAAAGCTAGCACATTAAGCTTTATCAAGAACAATCTGAATTTAATCTAACAATCAAAACAAAGATCAAACTTCAACACCAATAACAAAACCGTAGCAAAACCCAAAAACAGAAAATCAAGAATAAGAGTACGGCAGTGGAAGGAAAATCAAAACGACGATAACCGTACAACAAACCGATAGATTTAACATCACGTTGTCAATTTGTTTATGAATCACAACAAACCTAAGGATCTAACACCATGAGAAATATCAAGATCAAGCTAAAAGAAAAGAAATGGTTTGGCAGAAACTTCAAAAACCAAAACAGAAATATAAGGCAAACCGAAACGATGAAACGACATCAAACTGAGTTTAATCAAACAGCAACTAACATATCAAGCTATTTATAACAATTAATGTGAATGATTCAAAGCCAAACAATCAAGAAGAAATCGGCAGCAACATGGTTATTCAAGAACAGTTAAGCCAAAACAGAAAACGGAAACCGTACGGCGAATGAAACGAGATCAACGGCGTACCGTTCAGCGAAACTGAGGTAGGGAAACGTAGGTACGTGAGTCTAGATCGTCTGGAATCAAACGGTTCAGATTTCGATCTAGAAACGAGAGAGAACGAACCAAATTACGCAATGACGTTCAAAAACGAAATCTGGAAATTCAAGAATTCAGAAACTTACCGGACAGCGATCTTTGGCAGATGATAACGGCTTCGATACTCAGCGAAATGACAAGCGGAAAACGGCTAGGGTTTGTTTGCAGCGTGATGAAGGTTTTCTGTGAAGAAATCGACTTAAAAAGACGTAGGGAAGTGGGCCGTAAACGAGGTCGAAAAGGGCCACACGACGGGGTCCTAAAGCTGTTATGTTTCCCGTACGGGAATGGCTGTTCAGCCCATTACTCCCGTACGGGAATGCCTGGTCTCGAACGAGACCAGGCCCAAAAAAAAGGATTCCCGTTCGGGAATTCCAATTCCCGAACGGGAATGATTAAATTCCATTTTTTTTTTATTTTATTTTTTTAAACCGAACCAAAATGAATCGAACCACAAAAATTTACGAAACTTCAAATACCCCTCAAAACACATCCGGAACCACGTCGGAAATTACAAAAATAAATTTAAAAATTTTACGGGATATTACATTCTCCCCAACTAATTAAAAATTCGTCCTCGAATTTAACACTACAAGTAAATCACATCAGAACAACACGAAACACAAGTAAAAACTACAAAGTCACAGAAAAAACAAGATGTTGTACCTCACGGAAATAGAAAAGGATAGCGATTCCGCATATCCAACTCGGTCTCCCAAGTACACTCCTCTACAGAATGATTGCGCCAGAGAACTTTGACCATCGGAATCTCCTTGTTCCGCAATTTACGCACCTGCGTATCAACAATCTCAACTGGCTCCTCCTCATAGGACAGCTCCTGATCAATCTCAACACTCTGAGGCACAATCACGTGCGAAGGATCAGAAATGCACTTTCTCAACATAGACACGTGAAACACCGGATGTACTAACGACATGTCTGGCGGTAGAACCAGACGATAAGCCACAGCTCCAATCCTCTCCGAAATCTCATAAGGACCAATATACCTCGGTGCTAACTTTCCTTGACGCCAAAACGAACCACGCCTTTCATAGGCGAAACCCGAAGAAATACGAAATCACCAACCTGGAACTCAATGTCTTTCCTCTTCGGATCAGCATAACTCTTATGCCGACTAAAAGCAGTCTCTAACCTCCGCTTAATCAACGGTACCTTCTCAGAGGTAATCTGAATAATCTCCGCTCCCGAGAGTTTACGCTCTCCGACCTCCTCCCAACAGATAGGAGATCTACACTTGCGCCCGTACAAAGCCTCATACGGCGCCATCTCGATACTCGCATGATAACTGTTGTTATAGGAAAACTCAATCAACGGCAAATGAGTATCCCAGCTACCCTGAAAATCGAGAACACACATCCTGAGCATATCCTCCAACGTCTGAATAGTCCTCTCAGACTGACCGTCAGTCTGAGGATGAAAAGCTGTACTGAAATCCAACCGAGAACCCAAGGATTCCTGTAACGCTTTCCAAAACCTCGAAGTAAACACAGAACCTCTGTCTGAAACAATAGAAACCGGTACACCATGCAAACTGACAATCCTGTCGATGTACAACTGAGCCAACCTCGAAGCAGTATACGAAACCTTAATCGGAAGGAAATGAGCTGACTTGGTCATACGGTCAACTATCACCCAGATGGAGTCGTATCCCTGTCGAGTACGTGGTAACCCAACCACAAAATCCATAGCAATCCGCTCCCACTTCCACTCTGGAATAGGTAGTGGCTGCAGATAGCCAAAAGGTCTCTGATGCTCCAGCTTCACCTGCTGGCACGTCAGACACTTAGAAACATACTCAGCGACATCCTTCTTCATCCCGCTCCACCAGTAGGTACCCTTAAGATCATGGTACATCTTAGTAGAACCCGGATGAACACTATAAGCAGACTTGTGCGCTTCTTCCAGAATCTGGTCCCTCAAACCATCTGAATCCGGAACACACAATCTCGAACCATGTCTCAGAATACCATCCACAAAAGTAAATTCAGGATTTCCATCCTGCTGAACTTCCTCAATAATCCGTTTCAACTGTGAATCCTCAGCTTGTAAAGCTTTGATCCGATCAATCAAAACGGGTTGCACTTGCAACTGTGCTAACAAACAACCAGTCTGAGAAATCTGAAATTCATAGCCTGAAGCTATCAAACTGTGCCACTCTCTAACCATGGGTCTACGCCCAATCTTAGAAATATGAGCCAAGCTGCCCGAAGACTTGCGACTCAACGCATCGGCTACCACATTAGCCTTACCAGGATGGTACTGAATAGTACAGTCGTAGTCTTTCAGCAACTCTAACCACCTCCTCTGTCTCAAGTTCAACTCTCTCTGATCAAAGATATATTTCAGACTCTTGTGATCAGTGAAAATCTCACAAGTAGCACCATACAAATAATGCCTCCAGATTTTCAGCGCAAAAACCACAGCTGCCAACTCTAAATCATGAGTAGGGTAATTCACCTCATGCTTCTTCAACTGTCTGGAAGCATAGGCAATCACCTGTCCATGTTGCATCAGAACGCAACCCAAACCAATCCGAGACGCATCACAATACACTGTGAAACCATCAATGCCAGAAGGCAATGCCAACACCGGAGCTGTAGTCAAAATCTCTTTGAGCTTCTCAAAGCTCGCCTCGCACTTGTCAGTCCACTCAAACTTGACACCCTTCTGTGTCAGTTTAGTCAAAGGTGCAGATATTCTGGAGAAATCTTGCACAAACCGACGATAGTAACCAGCTAAACCCAGAAAACTTCTGATCTCGGTAACTGACCTTGGCCTTTGCCAATCCATGACCGCCTCAATCTTCTTCGGATCAACCTTGATCCCATCTTTCGACACCACGTGTCCTAGAAAGGTAACCTGATCCAACCAGAACTCACATTTTGAGAACTTAGCATACAACTGATGCTCACGCAACGTCTGTAGTATAGTCCTCAAATGGTAAGCATGCTCCTCCTCACCCCGAGAATAGATCAAAATGTCATCAATGAAGACGATAACAAATTGATCCAAAAACGGCTTGAACACTCTGTTCATCATATCCATAAACGCTGCTGGTGCGTTCGTCAGACCAAAGGACATAACCAGAAACTCAAAATGCCCATAACGAGTCCGAAAAGCAGTCTTAGGCACATCTGCATCACGGATCCGAAGCTGATGATACCCAGACCTCAAATCAATCTTGGAAAAACACTTCGCACCCTGCAACTGGTCAAACAAATCATCGATGCGAGGAAGAGGATATCTGTTCTTAACAGTAACCTTGTTCAACTGTCTGTAGTCGATACAGAGTCGAAAGGAACCGTCTTTCTTCTTCACAAACAGAACTGGAGCACCCCACGGAGAAGTACTCGGTCTGATGAACCCGCTATCCAACAACTCTTGTAACTGGTCCTTCAACTCCTTCAGCTCTGCAGGAGCCATCCGATACGGCGGTATCGAAATCGGAGCTGTACCAGAAACCACATCAATGCAAAACTCAATATCACGATCAGGTGGTAATCCAGGCAATTCCTCTGGAAACACATCAGTGAACTCATTCACTATCGGTACACTATGTATATCACTACCACCAGCCTCCAAATCACGAACCACAGCAAGAAAACCCTGGCAACCCTTGCCTAACATCCGCTTCGCCTTGATGGCGGAAATCAGATTCTTAGGTGTCTCTGCCTTTTCTCCCTGAAAGGAAAAAGGTAGACCACCTGGAATCCTGAACTCGACTGACTTCTCTCGACAGTCAATAGAAGCATAATGGCGTGACAACCAGTCCATCCCCAAGATAACATCAAAAGAAAGAACGTCAAGTACAATCAAATCAGCACATAATTCTCTACCCTGAATAACCACTGGACACGAAGGATAAACAACGTCCACTACTACACCTTCAGACATAGGTGTAGACACAGCTAGAGGTTCATTCAAAACAGATGGTGCTCTACCCAATTTCCCAGCAAAACAAGTAAAACAAACGAATGGGTCGCACCCGCATCAAATAATACCAAAGCATCAGTAAAAGAAATCGGAATGGTACCTTGCACCACAGCATTTGATGCACGCGCATCCTGAGGAGTAAGTGCGAACACTCTGGCCTGACCCTGCGGCTGCTGCTGCGAACTCTGTCCAGTACCATAACCGTTGGAACCTCTACCGCCGTTACCACGGCCACCAAAACCTCTGCCACCAGAACCACGGCCCCGCTGGCCACCAAAAGATGCTGCAGGTTGAGAGTACCCTACAGACTGTGTAAACGCAGGTCTCTGCTGCTGATAAGATGACTGCGCCACACTGGAGTTAGACATCTGCTGCCCAGATGTCGGACACTCCCTAGAAAAATGACCCGGCTGGCCACAAGTAAAACAGCCTCCAGGAGCTAACTGACACTGTCCATAGTGCCTGCGTCTGCAATTCTGGCAGAACGGAATGTTCGATCCACCACTGTACCCGCGTCCTGAACCACGGTTGCTCCCACTGCTACTGGAACTGTACGGAGCACTCCTGGCACTATGCCTCCCTTTGTTGTGAGTCCGTCGACTCCCCCTGTTGGCCTGAGAAGAGCCACTGTAGTAGTTCCCACTACCATGCTGCACTGGGGCCTGCTGCCCCCCACTAGGAACATCACTCTTTCCCTTCTGATTCTGGAAAGGGTCAGAGATCGTCCCAAACTGAACCATCGAATTCTCCATCCGCCGCGCACTATCCACTAACCGGGCAAACTCCATGTTTGTCCCTATCAGCAAAGGGAGAAACTCCGAGCCTAAACCCCTAACATAACGGTCGTTCACTCGCTCTTGATCACCCTGTAGATCTGTAGCAAACCGCCCCAAACGTACAAACTCAGTAGTGTAGTCTGTCACTGATCTATCCCCCTTCTTCAAAGTGAGCAGCTTTTCTCTGAAACTCTCAGTAACAGAGAAGGGTAGATAGTAACCTCTGAACCTGGTCACAAAATCAGCCCAAGGCAAAGTATCCATAACTGGCCTGATGTTATCGCGATACCAATCCTTAGCTGGACCTTTCAGCGACATTTCCACAAGCATCACTGATTGACGATCAGACGCTTGAATCCTCTGACTGTTGTACTCAAATTCCTCCAAAAAGTCAAGAGCATCCCCAGTACCATCAAAAGAAGTCGGATTCAACTTCAAGTAGGTCATCACCAACTCTCTGTCTGTTGGAATATGACCGACACCAGCATTCCCACCAATACCAGCTACAGCACCAACCTGAGGTTGCTGTTGCTGCGCTAACTGACCCAGTATATTACACTGATTCTGCAGTAGAGCCTGATTGTTCTGCATCTCGACAACGCCAGCCAAGAAAGTAGTGAAGTCGAACGCTTGCAAATTTGGTGCTTGCTGCACCCCTGGTGCCTGCTGCACATTCGGTGCCTGAACACCTGCTGCACCGCGTCCTCTAGCTCCACCTCTACCAGCACCAGCTCCTCTGCCTCTACCAGCACCTCTACCTCTGCCAGCACCTCCACCTCGACCACGTCCAGCATTAGCCTGAACAGGTGGTGCGTTCTGATCGACTTCCATAGAAATCGCATCATCAGCCACAGCTTCTTGCTCTGCCGCAGCACGAGCACGAGTACGAATAACGTTGTCCATATCCTAAGATTGAACAACAACAATTTAAATAACAGATATTTCATACCCAAGTATGAACAAAACAAGCAACATATAGGATTTCCCAAGAAATCAACAGCAATAAAATATTCACCCAAGTGAAATAGCATTAACAATTAAAAACATCAAATCAACAAATAATGACTGACTCGACGCAATCCTAATGGTGTAGGCAGAATGTTTTAAAATCAAAAGATGACGTTTTTAAAGACATGACAGAATCCTATATCCGCAGTAGTTCCTAAGACACAACCAAACTTAACAGAGTAAACACATAGCAAGCAATTGGCCTTGGTTTGAAACCAAGGCTCTGATACCAAGTTTGTCACGACCCATTTTCATGAATCGCGACCGGCGCTAGGGTATGGGTAATGTAGTACCGAAACCCGTAGCTAGCCTCCCATATAAATCATAAACACATAAACCTGCAGAAAACCAATGCTCGGGGGCAACCGAGACTTCAGCCTAAACTAGCAGTTATAATAATCAACAATTAATATAACATGCTTATTCAATTCTGAATCTAAAATAGATTTATCATAAACCGATATAAATAATGAAACATGCCAAAGCAATATAACCAGTCGAACCAATCCGACAAAATAAATAATAATAACAAGGACGTCTAGTTACTACTGCGGTCTAAGAATAAAACAGTTTTACAATTTTATTAAAATAAAAGGAACCTCCGAGGAAAAGTAAATGCGGAGATCACCAGACTCTCTCAGATCATAACCCTGGGGAAAATTGGGAAAACAACGGGGTCAGATATACTGAGATGAGTTCATACCACTATCTACATTTATTAAGTGGAAAACCTTTAAAACGTTTAAAACATTTAATAACGATATTACGGATAATAGTTGGAACCCTAATCCACAATTCTAAATAATAATCATAATCCAATAGGTCTGGTCCCGAGAGCTGAGCTACACCGAGTTACCACTGACCACACTTATACCAGAGTCCCGAGAGCTGAGCTACACCGAGTTACTCTACCTGGTCCCGAGAGCTATGCTCACACCGAGTTACCACATTTCCATAAATACCTTACCCAGATCAATACCGGTGCGCACGCAGTCCTAATGATGCCCATTAGGTAGCACGTTCCAACTAAGAGCCATAATATAAAAACAGTTCGAAATATACGTACAGTATATATATTTAATATTAAAATAACAATTTACTTAATAAAGCGGTAAATAGTAAATATAAACTCACTGCTTGCTAATCCACGTGAAATACCGGCAAGCAACTAACTCTGGTTCGCCTCTGAAGCACGAACAGTAGACGAGTTTAGACAAATAAAATAATTATTAAAATCAGACCCTAACTCTAGAGAGTACTAGACACCACATAAGACTAGCACAAATAATCACGTAGTAATTAAACAATCCAAAATAACACAATATATACAAAAGGTAATAACGCCCAAATAATACAAGTCTATTGAGTTCCCGCTTAAAAATCCAATATATAAATATTATTTAAAAACTTTAAATAATAAATAATTTCCAAATAGTGGGCTAGCCGAGTTATCATAAACTACCAAGCTAACCTCACTTGTCGAGTGACCCAAGTCTAACCCGACTCAAAACAATTATTAAATATAAACCCAAGTTTATATTTATAAAACAATTTAACAAAATAATAATCCATTTTAAAAGCGGAACTCAATAACTTCAATTTCAAATAACCCAAGTTACGAACCAAAAACTTAATTGTATAAGTCAAATAAAAATTCCGGGACCAAATTGTATTTTAACCAAGTAGGGACTAAATGGTACTTTTGCCAATTAGGGGCTAAATTGCACTTTAGCCAATTTGATATCCGAAATCAATTTATTGCTTTTCTTTATAATTAAAACCAATAATAAAGTTATTAACCAAAAATCCACTTAATTAAGTTATAAAATAAGTTTAGGGGCTAAATTGTAATTTAGCCAACTTTTGACAAAACGACATTTGAAGGCAAATATAATTACCCGAGTAATTAAATTAACTTATTTTATAGTTATCTATCGTTTTCACTATTTAATTTATATTCAAAAATAAAACCCAAGTTATTAGTTTCAAGTTTAACCTTAAGGATTAATTTGTTTTAAGTAAAATAACTCCATGACTAACATAGCCCTTTGGCCATCTTCTCATTTCAAAAGAACAGAACCCCGCCTAAGCCTACAATTCCATAACTGGACATGATTTCAAAACCTTAATTCATTCAATTATAAAGCTAGCACATTAAGCTTTATCAAGAACAATCTGAATTTAATCTAACAATCAAAACAAAGATCAAACTTCAACACCAATAACAAAACCGTAGCAAAACCCAAAAACAGAAAATCAAGAATAAGAGTACGGCAGTGGAAGGAAAATCAAAACGACGATAACCGTACAACAAACCGATAGATTTAACATCACGTTGTCAATTTGTTTATGAATCACAACAAACCTAAGGATCTAACACCATGAGAAATATCAAGATCAAGTTAAAAGAAAAGAAATGGTTTGGCAGAAACTTCAAAAACCAAAACAGAAATATAAGGCAAACCGAAACGATGAAACGACATCAAACTGAGTTTAATCAAACAGCAACTAACATATCAAGCTATTTATAACAATTAATGTGAATGATTCAAAGCCAAACAATCAAGAAGAAATCGGCAGCAACATGGTTATTCAAGAACAGTTAAGCCAAAACAGAAAACGGAAACCGTACGGCGAATGAAACGAGATCAACGGCGTACCGTTCAGCGAAACTGAGGTAGGGAAACGTAGGTACGTGAGTCTAGATCGTCTGGAATCAAACGGTTCAGATTTCGATCTAGAAACGAGAGAGAACGAACCAAATTACGCAATGACGTTCAAAAACGAAATCTGGAAATTCAAGAATTCAGAAACTTACCGGACAGCGATCTTTGGCAGATGATAACGGCTTCGATACTCAGCGAAATGACAAGCGGAAAACGGCTAGGGTTTGTTTGCAGCGTGATGAAGGTTTTCTGTGAAGAAATCGACTTAAAAAGACGTAGGGAAGTGGGCCGTAAACGAGGTCGAAAAGGGCCACACGACGGGGTCCTAAAGCTGTTATGTTTCCCGTACGGGAATGGCTGTTCAGCCCATTACTCCCGTACGGGAATGCCTGGTCTCGAACGAGACCAGGCCCAAAAAAAAGGATTCCCGTTCGGGAATTCCAATTCCCGAACGGGAATGATTAAATTCCATTTTTTTTTTTTATTTTTTTTTTTAAACCGAACCAAAATGAATCGAACCACAAAAATTTACGAAACTTCAAATACCCCTCAAAACACATCCGGAACCACGTCGGAAATTACAAAAATAAATTTAAAAATTTTACGGGATATTACATTGGGGTTTCTTTTTCCTAGCTTAGGAAATGAAGGTGATGGCAACTTCTTTAGGAAGTTGTTGGCAAAAGGTCCACTTAGACTCGAAATGGCTAAAAGTCCATATTAGCTCCAAACGGCTAATTTGCACTTTAACTCAATTTCTTAATTAACCGTCGTGAATATGTTTAGAAACCATCTCGGAAAACGTTTCCAAGCAATTCTTGATAATATTTCACGGATGTTGGCATGAAAATTATTAGCTCGGGACTTATACTTTATTTTATATCAATTATCGTAGCTTTCACTTAGTCACGCTAATAACCGCTTCCACCAATTATAATGTCAACTTAAATTATTATTTCGCGATCCATTTAATAATCTTATTCCGATAATATTTCTTAGCTCAATTCTCATTCCCGACCTACTTGGCCTAAATTTTATAATTTAGGATACGTGGTACGATCTAATATCTTAACAGTTTATGGGATATTACAAGGACGATTTTGTTTTTAAGTTGGGGAGAATGTAACACCCCGTGTTTTTCCGTCATGGTGTTGTTGTCTTTCCGACTTAATTTCATATTATTATGGTGGTTTTAGCAAGTGTGACACTTCGATTGAGTTTTGATTGTATCGTTTGTGTCATATGTGTCGTGTGAGTTTTCGATGATGATTAGATTTGTTTTCGGATTATCATCGATGATGTGTTCGTGTGCCTTCCGAATTTGTCATGCTTTAGTAAAACGTCCATATCTCCCAATTGCCCCGTCGGATCGGTTACTCCTTCGGATATATTGTTCCAAAGGGGATTTGCTAAAAACAATGCGGTTGGACCAGTTTTTCGATTAGGATCAATGGAGGGCGTGTTGGGTCCAACGCGCCTTGCATCGCGCCTCATGCGAATTTTGGTTCTTTTGGGGCACAAGGCGCGATGGGGCAATGCGCCTTCAAATGCGCCCTTCTGCATATTCCTTGTCGGGTTCTATAAATAGACCCCTTATTCGACCTTAAACTCTTTCTTTCACTTTTAAAAACTCTAATGCAACTCTATCTACTACTACTTCGTTTTTTTTCATTCTTATTCGTTTTTGGTCATTCGGTAAGCGATTCGTGCCTTATTCAATATCTCATTTTGGTTTTAATTCTTGTTTTGTATCATGGCTAAATGAATCCTTTTGGTTCATTCTTGTAGAGTTGTGGACTCATCTATATTTTGGAAATCTTGATAATTCAATCTTAGGTGTTTTGATTTCGTCTTCCTACCATTGGTATGTATCGATTCTTATATTTTAGCGTTAAATCTATATCTTGGGTGTTGTGATGTTTTATTTGCTATTTTGCATGCTTAGATCTGATTATGTATAATTATGTTTGGTTTAACATGTTTGTATTTGATTTTACCTTGGGTGTTATGAATTAATTGTTATATTATATGCTAGATTGCTTTGTATGATTAAAGCATTGTTTACCTACTATTTTGGTATAATGTTAGGGGCTGGAAATGCATGTTTAGGACTGATGTAACGTGTTGGGATCAATGCTATATTGTTTGGCATGTTTGGTGAATCTAAGGTTGGATCATTGGCTTGAAATGCATAAATATACTTTGCTTGCCATAGACGATATTGGGCTATTTTGTATGTCTAAAGCATGATGACATTGTTTAAAATCATTGGCTAGTGTTTCATGTTGGTTGTATGTAAGTCAGCAATGTTATGCAATGTTTAATTGTTGTATTGATTCTTTCATTCAAATCCGAGTTTGATGATTTAAATGTGTATTTAAATCCTTCTTTGGTGTATTTAAGTGTTTTGGCACGCTTGTGTCTACCTTGGGTGGTTTGGCCAATTGTTGGCTAAAATGTTATGTATGTTATTGCAAGTGGTTTATTGGGTTGTTAAGGTTTTTTGAGTTCTTTTGTTTTCAAATGGTTATTGATTTTATTTGAAGGCTTTCCGGATGTTAAACTTTGGATTATAGTTTGGTATATGTTTGCGTCGGGTTAACTTAGGTCCCCTGACCTGTGATGTTAAGCTTGTAGTTGTGGTAACTCGGCTATCTCACTACTTTGGGATTTTACTTGGTTTTAATGAATTTAACTAAGTCATCCGGATTATGTTTTAACGCGGGAACTCAATTAAGCTTAACTTGTTATTTGACTCTGGTGTTACTTTGGCTATGGATTGTAGATGTATGATTGTTATACTTTGGCTTATACTTTGGATTGTGGTTTGAGATACTAGTCTTATATGGTGTCTAGTATTCATAGAGTTAAGGGTTTATTTGATTTTAACATATGCTTTGTTTCTAGACTCGTCGTCTGTTCGTGCTTCAGAGTCGGAGAAGGTTTAGTTGCTTGCCACGTTTTCATATGGATTCGCAAGCAGTGAGTTTGTAGTGCTTTTTACTGCTTTATTAAGAAACTTATGTATTTTAGAATATAAATGTTTTTGAACTTGTTTTGAATGATTATGGAACTGGATTGAAAACGAGCTACTCGATAGGCATTATTGAGACTGTGTGCACCAGTAAGTACTTTGGGTTCGGCTGACAGATATGTAGCTTACTTTGGGATTGACGAGGATTAGTTCCCATTTACTTTGGGATTTACTTTGGGTTTCATTTCAATACTGCTTCCATAATGTTATATATATTAGTATGAAAGGATTTTAAGGTTTTAAAGGTTTTTTCTTAATAAATGTAAATAGTATTATGAACTCATCTCAGTATATCTGACCCCATTGTTTTCCGCATTTCTAGGTTTTGATTTTGAGCGTGTCGGTGACCTCCATATTTGTTGATTTTCTCAGAGGTTTATTTTTCTTTTAAATAATAATGTCAAACTCCTTTTAAACTATTAAACCGCATTATTAGTAGTTTTATCTTTATTATTTTAGTCTATTGTTGTCAGATCATTCTGAATGTTGTTACGCACGTTGGCATGTATTACTTTGAATTCCGATTATTTATATAATTGGCATAATGTTGAAGTCTCGGAGTTTTGCCGAGTGTTTTGTATATATGTTTTTATATAAACTGCTAGACTTAGGTTGGAGTCTTGGTTGCCCCGAGCATTTGTCTCTTTGCAGGATTTGTATGTTTGTATGTTATCCGCGAGGCTAGCTACAGGTTTCGGTACTATCATACAAATACCCTAGCACCGGTCACTATCTCTGAAATTGGGTCGTAACAGGAAAACATTAGGGGGTCAGTTGAAACTAATTCACTATTACTAATGCATATTAAATAAAATAAGATCGCATATATATAAAACAAATAAAAATGTAGTCCAAATATTAAATCAGATAGAAACCCTAATCCCAAATTTATGTTATAAGCTACTCGTACTATATCCATATCAGACCATATCAAATCAATTTATCCATGTGGTACGGTCCCGAGAATTTATACCGAGTTAACGATACCATTCTTAATCCCAAGTTGTGAGTTCCAAGGATCTCTACCGTGTTACTCACTAGATACAGGTCCCGAGAATTCCACTCCACCGAGAGCCCAGTCCCGAGAGGTTCTACCGAATTTACCTCATATCCTCCTTTTTCATTCATAAACATATTTATAATAAGACAGTATGTGGTTGCTCGTTTACATCGTATCTAACATACCAAATTTGCCTCGTATCTAACATACCAAATTTACATCGTCACTAGTGACCGCATAGTCCTATTGACGTTGAATAGGTTGCTCGTTTCCTCGGATCATTATATCAATTTTCATATGATTATGTAAAATATGATATAATAAACACAATAAATAATATCATACAATATGCGATGCATTTATTATAAGCATAGTATGATAAAGAGCTTTTAATAATAATACGCACAAGTGATTGAAATCTCACAGAAACCACTAATTTTCCAAAATAAAATAATGCCCGTCAACCCCGTCAGGCTCCTTAATTCTCCTATCCAATAGTTGAATGATTCGTCAAATCTAATATAGGTTTCCAATATTAAGTATAATCAAATATCAAATTCCTAACTTTTCAACATTTTCAAAACATATTTTTCAAGCCTTTTTCAACACGTTTTTAACACTTCAAAATAATAATTTGAAATTCCATAAATTGCGTTAAAGAGTCAGACACACACACACCGGCGCCTACGCCGGTGTACTCAGCACGGCCACTAGCAGCCTTGCTGTTGCTCGATAGGAGTAAAATACTCATATATTACGAGTCACTTTTACATCGCTTTGTATGCTTTTTATCATATGTTTTGAGTGATTATGTCTCTTATTACGTGTGTTAGCGTTTCAGGGTAAGCGGAGCGTTTGTGGAAGGTTTGGAGTCCCAAAAGAGCGAAGTATCGAAGATATTTAGAAGTCGGAAGATGGATTGAAGCTAGGAGCGAAGTAAAAATCGAACAAGGCATAATTCAGATGGGTCTCGATCGAGAAGCACAAAATGCATTGGCTTCTCGATCGAGAAGGTTAGACAAAAACGGCAGAACTTCAATCTTCATTGCTTCTCGATCGAGAAGCTGATTTAAATGAAGCTTCTCGATTGAGAAGCTTATATTCTCAGCAAGGAAATCAGTTTGGGGCTTTGTGCACATTTGGCCAAACAAGCTTGTAATAGGATGTTTTTTTATTTCCTTTTTAGGAGAGACTATATTAAGGCACATTATGTCACATTTTAGGTTAAGCTTCCTTTTGTAAAAACAATTAATTCTCTAGCATATTATTCTCTTTTAGTTTTTCTTGTTCTTGGAGATTCCTCTATTGTTGAAGGCTTCAAGGTTTTATTTTTTAGATTTTGAGTTTTATATCATCTTTAATACAAGTTTTAGTTATTGAATCTTCATTATCTTGTTCATGCTATTGCTCTATTTACTCATTAAGGTAATCTTTCTTACTTTTATTATGTCTATTAATTATTATCTTGTGATGAATGCTAGATTAAGTATGGTTGGCTAAATCCCTAGTTTAGGGGTTGTTAATGAAGTTTGATTGTGATTAGTTGACTGGGGTTTAATTGGGTTCAAGGTTTGTAGTGATTTGTATGCTTAATGCCTAGGATAGATTGATCTCCTAATCCTAAGTTTAAAGGTTAATTAATTAGGCGAGAGTCAATTAATTACCCGGAATTAGCAAATCACTTAATTAGGGCTTAATCACGTGAAAGCGGTTTAGGACTTAATCGGTTATATGTTAGCTTCGTGATTGGATTCGATTGGTATCATCGAAATCTAATTACGCGAGAGCGATTTAGATTTTGGTATATTAATTTAATTCAATTAGTTCTAATTGCGAACTCGAGAGAGCGGATTAGGCATTTTAGAAAGACTTGACCCGAACCAATATCTTAAATAACCCCGGTTATTTAGGAAACATATTGAACCTAATTAGCAACCTCTAAGCGTCTTTTACCCTTGATTACCTCGTTTTAGTTAATTGTTTAAGATTTGCTACTCTAGTTATTATTGTGAGTCTTTGTTGGTTGAATCATTAGAATTATTAAGTGACAACCCAAATCCCTTTATCATAGCTTTCTATCTCGAATTTCACATTCGATTTCGTTCATTTAATTAAACCTCTAATCTCAATGGGTACGACATCCCGGACTTCTAGTCCACTCTATTACAAGTTAGTTTTCTAGCTAACAAGTTTTTGGCGCCGTTGTCGGGGATTAGTTTGAGTTTAATTGATCAAAAGTATTTTGAAATTCGTTTGAGTTAGCTTATTTTTGTTTTTATTTGCTTAACTTTCAGTTTTTGCTCTTTTCGTGGTTTACGCCGGATTCCTTGTTTTTGTTTGTGTATGGAATTGTTTGTTGTGTATGCACAATATGCCACAAGCTAATATTCCTCTAAAACCGTTTCAAGAAAACCTTGGTTCCTACTAAAGAGACGTGAGAAGAAGAGCCCGTATACCTTTAGTAATGGAAGGTGACGGACAAGATTTTGAGGAAAAAGAGAGGATTAATCCTTTAGAGGACGAAATAGAGCAACCATATCCGCCTCCCCTCTTATTGAAAATGTAAATCGACTAAGGCACAAGAGCACCCAAGGAATGATCGCCCTCAAATGCATCCCCAAGTGCCAAATCAACCGAGGCAAACTTTGGGCGAGTTCTTCTTGCCAGATGTGGATAATGTCACGTTTGGGTGTTTTGCAATGCCGGTTCAAGCGGCGACCTTTGAGATCAAACCTAGTACAATACAACTCTTGGAAAACCGATGTGCATTCCATGGGTTGAGTCATGAGGATCCTAATGCGGATATTGCCAAGTTCTTGGGCATACTCACCACTTTCAAGCTTCCAAGGATACCCGAGGATCAAACAAAGTTGAGAATGTTCACTTTCTCTTTGAGGGACAAGGCTAGTCTTTGGCTTCACTCCCTTCCCAATGATTCGATTCACACTTGGAGGGAGTTAGCTCAAGCGTTTCTCAACAAGTACTTTCCTCATGGAAAGACAACAAGGATATCCTTGAGTTTATACAATTTTCCCTTTATGAGGCATGGGAGCATTTCAAGGATCTAGAGAGGAGTGTTCCACATCACCGGTTCAATAGAGAGCATGTTATTCAAATTTCCTATGATGGGACAAATATCACAACTAGAGCTACTATTGATGCGGCTTCGGGTGGACCATTGATGCAAAAGACATATGAAGAGGCTCTTTAGTTGGTGGAGAAATTGGCCATAACTAGTAGTACATGGGGGCCTATGGATAGAAGAGCACCGTCTAGTCAAAAGTCGGTAATGACTCTTGATCAAGTGAAAGAGATTAAGGCCATGAAAGAGACAAATGTTTCACTTCAAGCACAATTGGATGCCCTCAAAAAACAAGTTGCTCCGAGAAATGCACCAGTGGTTTATGTTCAAGTGGGGTGTGAATTTTGTGGGGATTACAACCATTCAGGTGGAGAGTGCCTTGTGACGGGGCAAGCTATGAGTGAGCATGTGAACTATGTTGGTGGACAACGCCAAGTGAATGACCCATATTCCAATACCTATAACCCCGGATGGAGAAATCATCCAAATTTTGAATGGAGGAACAACGAAGGTTAATGCAATGCTCAAGCTTCCAACCAAGCGGGTTCTGGATTTTAAGGAGGAAATAGGCCCCAACATCAACAACAACCACAAGGCCAATACCACAACAACCAACACCAAGGGAACAATAATGGTAGTTGACCACAACACCCTCCCAGTTTCCAACAACCAAGGAACACGGATGAGGGAAATGTGATGGCAAGGATGATGGAGAAGTTAGAAAAGATGGAGCTTGAGAATAGACAACTTCACAAGAACCAAGCCACTACTAATCAAATTCTTGATACTTAAATCTCCCAAATTTGCCTAGCTCTTCAATGTAGACCTCAAGGGGGATTGCCCTCTACTACGAAAAACAATCCAAGAGAGAAACTTAAAACGCTTGAGCTTCGGAGTGGGAGAAAAAGCTAATGGCAAGAAACATGTTGTTGAGGAGGATGAGCCTCAAGTGGTGATTGCTATTTCTATCTCTAGTCAAGAGCTACCTAGTGCTTGTGAGGAGGTGGCTATTGATATTGAAGAACCATATGCTAGACCACCACCACCTCCACCTTTTGTGCCAAAAGTTCCATTCCTGAGCCGGTTGAGAAAAGCTCTGGACAATGCAAAGTTCCATATGTTTCTTGAAATATTCAAGAAACTTCAAATCAACCAAAGCCTAGCGGATGCGTTGCGAGAGATGCCGCAATATGCGAAATTTTTTAAGGACATCATTACCAACAAGAGAAGTTGGGATAGTGGCGCAACGGTTTTCATTCCGGAAGTGTGTAGCTCAATAATCTTGAATGATCTACCCGCTAAGTTAAAGGACCCTGGGAGTTTCTCTATACCGTGAACTATAGGAAATATGAGTTCTATAAATTGCTTATGTGATTTAGGTGCTAGTTTTAATCTCATGCCTCTTACTCTTTTTAGGTCACTATTTGGAGAGCAAACCGTGAAGCACACCTTGATGGTACTCCAACTAGCGGATTGAGACCGATAGAGAAAAAGGGTAGAGCTTTCCCAAGACTTGCTTCTCGATCGAGAAGCAATTCCCAGGTGCCTTCTCGATCGAGAAGCATGGAAAAAAGGGGGAATGAGCAAGTTTCAAGGGTTGCTTTCCACTCCGAGAGTATTCTGAGGATGATGAGCCCGAGATGGAAAAATTGGTCATAAATGGGGGAGCTACACCTCCATCTTCTGAGGTACCACCCAAGGTTGAAATAAAACCACTTCCACCTCACCTCCGGTACACCTTTGTGGGAGAGAACAAGACGTTACCGATTATAATTTTTAATAAGCTTTCGGAAGCTCAAGAGAAGCGGGTAGTGGAAGTTGTCAAGGGTCATGTGTTGGCCTTGGGATGGAAAATTTCCAACATCCAAGGTATAAGCGCTCAAGTGGTGATGCATAAGATTCACTTGGAAGATGAGTCCAAGAAGTATAGACAAAGGCAAAGGAGATTGAACCCTAACATGAAAGAAGTTGTGCACAACGTTGCATGACTTTAATCTTTAATGATATGGTGGAGGATATAATGGAGGTATTTATGGATGTTTTTTTCGTTTTTGGTGATTTATTTGATGATTGTTTGGCAAATCTCGAGCGTGTTTCAGCACGATGTGAGGAGACCAATTTGGTGTTAAATTGGGAGAAATGCCATTTCATGGTTGATGAGGGGGTTATGCTTGGGCATAAGATTTCAGAAAGGGGTATTGAGGTTGATAGAGCAAAGACGGAGGTTATTGAGAAGTTAGTTGCTCCGGTCACGGTTAAGGGAGTGCAGGCATTCTTGGGCCATGCAGGTTTCTATCGCCAGTTCATTAAGGATTTTTCATCTATTGCGAGGCCCTTGACGAGTTTGCTGGTGAAGGATGCTTCTTTTGACTTTACAGAGTGTCATGAAGCTTTTGAGAAATTGAAAGAGGCTCTTGACCGCTCCTATTATCTCATCTCCGGATTGGAGCTTGCCCTTTGAGCTCATGTGTGATGCAAGCGATCAAGCTTTGGGATGTGTATTGGGCCAAAGGAAAGATAAGAAGGTGCATGTGATCTACTATGCTAGACGGACGATGGCGGGAGCACAACTAAATTACAACATTACCGAAAAAGAAATGTTGGCGGTAGTATTTTCCTTGGATAAGTTCCGGCAATATTTGCTCGGATCGAAGTCCATTATCTATACTAATCATATGCCGCCTTGAGATATATTTTCACTAAGCAAGACGCAAAGCTTAGGCTTATCCGAAGGGTTCTCCTAATGCAGGAGTTTGACATAGAGATCCGAGACAAGAAAGTCACGGAGAACACAGTGGCAGATCACCTATTGAGGTTAGAAATTCCAAAACATATTCCATTGGGTGTTGATATTAATGAATGGTTTCCGGATGAAATGCTCATGGCAATATCTAATTTGCCAACGCCTTGGTATGCCGACATCGCCAATTATCTATCCTCGGAAATCATGCCTACGGACTTGACTCATAACCAACAGAAGAAATTCTTATCCGACGTCAAGAGGTTTTTATGGGATGAGCCCTACTTATTTAAGATTTGTGGCGATGGGATGATACGGAGATGTGTAGATTTGGGATAAGTGATGCCTATTTTGAGCGCTTTCCATGATTCCGATTATGCGGGACATTATGGGTAAGCTGGGACAGCCGCTAGAGTACTTGAGAGCGGGTTCTTTTAGCCGACTCTATTTCGAGATGCCAAGGAATTTGTTGGACATTGTGACCGATGTCAACGAGCGGGGAATATCTCTAAGCGAGATGAAATGCTATTGACCACCATCCAAGAGATAGAAATATTCGATGTTTGGGGGATAGACTTTATGGGGCCATTTCCGATGTCTCATGGGGACCTTTTTATTTTGGTTTGTGTGGACTACGTGTCAAAATGGATACAAGCGCGGGCTTTACCTACAAACGATGCTAAGGTGGTCATACGGTTTTTAAAGCGTCTTATGAATCGGTTTGGTCATACTTAGCCCGCTTCAAATGCTCCGTGTTAATCATCCTCGGAGACGTGTAGGTGTAGTCGGAGACATCGGTTAACCCTTGGCGTTTCGCCAAATAATACACAATCGATGCAAAACCGAAGGGTGAGGAATTCTCCGGAACCGCTTGCAACTTCCGATAAAGCATTTCCGCCAAATCAACTTGGTATGCTTCCACCTCGGGGTGCATAATGGTGTTCAACATGAACAACTCACTCTCGCCCACCTTGTTGTACTCGGTTCGCCCCCCAAAAGTTTGGCCTAACCATTTGATCGCCACCACTAATGCCGTATCCTTGATGTCATTCACCTTCGACACCCTAGCTCGGAACACCTCCTTATCGGACAACTCAAGCCATGTCGCATACCAATCAAACTGTAATGGTGTCGCCTTCAAACCCGAGGTTCGCAATTGAAAATACCTAGCCAATTCCCACTTGGTAAGATCCCAACTCTCGTTCCTCAACCGATATTGCAAATCCCCTTTACACTGAGAATGGGGTTCCAAGGTGGTGAAAATTCATATACCGATTCCTCATAGACATCATGAGAGAGTTCCGCCATGAATGGCAAACCTAACACCGCTAAATGGCGCTTCACTTCTTCTTCTAATCCCAATTCTTTCATTGAATCCCAACAAATCCCAAATGGAATTGCCAAGCCGCGATCCCTCAAAGCTTCATACTTCTTACCCTCTTCGGCACTACAGATTTCAAATGGAGCGTTAAATTTGCGAGTCAAGGCCGTGGTGGTGTTGGGTCCGGCGGCGGGTGCTTTCTGGCGAGATGTTCTTTGTTGTCGTGGTTCTTGAGCGGAACTTGAGCCTAGGTGAGACCTGATTGCTTTAGCGGCTTTCTTCATGATTTAGGTGAAGAAAAGTGGTTAGATTTTTGCTTGGTAGGGTGGTTGTAAGGGTGGCCGGATTTCTTGAGAAGGATGAGAGGCTATGGAGTTATTTTTCTAATTGTAGTAAAAAGTGAGGAAGAAGATGAAGGGTGGGTGTTCTTAAATGGAAAAAACTTCTCTTTAGATTTCAATGGTTGAGATTCTTCTATTTTGGCAATCCATGTGAAGTGTGCTTCCTTTGGATGGCTTGGATCTTTGCCACGTCATCAATCCATGTGCCTTTGACTTCTTGGAACTTTGAAAGAATTTGAAAAGATTTGAGAAAAATCAGTTTTTGTCTCAGCAGAGTGCTTCTCGGTCGAGAAGCTCTTTTAAATCATGCTTCTCGATCGAGAAGCTATCTTAAAATTGCTTCGTCTGGTTTTGGACTTAATGTCTCGATCGAGAAGTCCAAGATAGGGACCTTCTCGATCGAGAAGCATAGCTAAAATCCCTTCGTGCATTTTTGCTCTTCATGTCTTGATCGAGAAGCTGGTTTAAGTGGTGCTTCTCGATCAAGACATGCCAAAAACTGACATTTCTCAAAAACTTTCAAAGATGAATTCCTACACAACACAAACAATGCAAATACCCCGAAGTTATCTTGAACAAAAAGACACAACAAAGCGAATAAAAACACAAAAATTAAAAGATTAACAAAATGAAAACTAAACATGGAAAAGAAATCGAACCTCTCAGGATTGTCTCCCGAGTGCGCTTGTTTAAAGTTGAAAGCTCGATTATCACATGGTGAATTCAAGTAGGGAGGTCGAGATAACATTCTCCCCAATTTGATCCGTTAAAGGCCCCAAGTAAGGCTTGCAACGGTGTCCGTTGACCTTAAACGTTTCACCTCCTTGATTTTCTAGCTCAATGGCACCATGACTCGCCACACTCCGAATCTTATATGGCCCACTCCGTTAGGACTTAAGCTTGCCCGGAAATAGTCTCAACCGCGAATTGTACACCAAGACATAAGCTCCTACTTCAAAAGTTTTGGGGGGAAATGTGGGCGTCATGCCAACGTTTGGTCTTCTCCTTATAGAGTTTTGCCTTTTCATATGCCGAGAACCGAAATTCCTCCAATTCATTCAATTGCAACAAGCGTTTTTCCCCCGCCACTTTAAGGTCAAAGTTCAACTTTTTAATCGCCCAATAGGCCCCGTGCTCCAATTCCAAGGGCAAATGGCACGCCTTACCATACACAATGTGATAAGGTGTCATACCTAAAGGCGTTTTGAATGCCGTGCGATAATCCCATAATGCATCATCAAGCTTCAAGCTCCAATCCTTACGAGTGCCACTCACCGTCTTCTCTAGTATCCGCTTTAACTCCCGGTTAGAGAAGTCAACTTACCCGCTTGTTTGTGGATGATAGGGGGTAGCAACCCGGTGATAAACATTATACTTTCTCATCAAAGCATCGAATTATCGGTTGCAAAAAAGAGAACCACCGTCACTAATAATAATTCTAGGGGTACCGAACCTATTCATCAACCTCTTAAGGAACTTCAAAACAACTTTGGCGTCATTAGTCAGTAAAACCTCCGCCTCTTCTCATTTCGAAACATAGCACATGCCGACTAGAATATAAAGGTTCCCATGCGACATCGGAAATGGCCCCATGAAAATCTCTACCTCTTGCATGGAAGTCAATGGCATCTAATCCCTTTTGGAAATGTTTCCAACCCGTTGGCACCTATCACAATGGCTCACAAACTCCTTAGCATCACAGAATAAGGTGGGCCAAAAAATCCGCTCTTTACACCTTAGCGGCGGTCCTCGCCACTCCATAATGACCGGCATAATCGGATGTATGACAAGCCTCCAAGATGGGCATTATTCGCTTCAAAGCAACATATCGCCTCAACATCCCGTCTCCACATTCCGTAAACATATACGGCTCATCCCAAAGAAATCTCTTTGCATCGGAAAGGAACTTCTTCCTTTGATGGTGGGTCAAATCCGTAGGCATCACATCAGAGGAAAGAAAATTAGCAATATCGACATACCATGGAGTTTCCATTTCCCGGATCACCATAAGTATTTTGTCCAGAAACCACTCGTTGATCTCCATACCAATAGGGATTGGTTTTGGGTTCTCAAATCTCGATAGGTGGTCTGCTACCACATTCTCTGTACCCTTTTTATCCCGGATTTCTATGTCAAACTCTTGCAATAAAAGGATCCAACGGATGAGTCTTGGCTTGGCATCTTGCTTGGTGAAGAGGTACTTCAAAGCGGCATGGTCGGTGTAAATGATGCACTTGGAGCTGAGCAAATATTGTCGAAACTTATCTAAAGCAAAGACTACCGCCAACATCTCCTTTTCGGTGGTAGTGTAAATGAGTTGCGCTCCCGCCATCGTTCGGCTTGCATAATAAATTACATGCACCCGCTTGTCCTTTCTTTGCCCCAAGACACAACCCAAGGCTTGATAACTTGCATCGCACATAAGCTCAAAGGGGAGACTCCAATCCGGAGATGCAAAAATAGGAGCGGTCACAAGCGCCTCGTTTAGTTTCTCAAAAGCAACATGACACTCCTTCGTAAATTCAAACGGCACATCCTTCACTAACAAACTTGTCAAAGGTCGTGCAATGGACGAGAATTCCTTGATGAATCGGCGATAAAAACCCGCATGGCCCAAGAATGCAGGGACTCCCTAACCGTGACCGGAGCAACTAATTTCTCAATAACCTCCATTTTTGCCCTATCGACCTCAATGCCTGCTTCCGAGATCTTATTCCCAAGCACAATACCCTCTTCAACCATAAAATGGCATTTCTCCCAATTAAGCACTAAATTGGTCTCCTCATATCGTACTAAAACACGCTCAAGGTTTGCCAAATAGTCATCAAACGAATCACCAAAAACACAGAAATCGTCACCGTAGGGGCAAGTAAACGTTGTTTTCTCTTGGTCCTCAAGAAATATCAAAATTTAGTGGTAGCCGGAGTAACCGTCGAGAAAGCAATAGTACTTGTGACCCGCCACTCTTTCAAGCATTTGATCAATGAATGGTAGCGAGTAATGGTCCTTTCTAGTCTCCGCTTTCAATCTCTGATAGTCGATACAAACTCTCCACCCGGTCACCGTTCTTGTAGAGATTTGTTCCCCCTTGTCGTTTTCCACAACCATTATTCCTCCCTTCTTAGGTACTCATTGAACCGGACTAACCCAACCACTATCCGAGATTGGATATATAATCCCGGTGTTTAGAAGCTTCACTATTTCCTTGTGCACAACCTCTTTCATGTTAAGGTTCAACCTCCTTTGCCTTTGTGTACATTTCTTAGACTCATCCTCCAAGTGGATTTTGTGCATCACCACTTGAGGACTTATCCATTGGATGTCGGAAATTTTCCACCCCATGGCTAACACATGACTCTTTACTACTTGAACTACTCGCTTCTCTTGAACTTCCGATAGTTTGTCGGAAATGATGATCAGAAGAGTTTTGTTTTCTCCAACGAAGGTGCACCGGAGATGTGGCGGTAATAGTTTCATTTCCACAATTGATGGCACAACAGAGGAAGGTGAAGTAATGCCCTCATTCTTGCTCAAACTCTCTTGTTCCGGCTCATCTTCTTCGGATAGCCCATCAACAAACTCTTCGGAATGGAAAGTTACCTTGGAAATTGTCGAAAGATCACTTTTGGACTCAGCAGTGCATGTCTTGGTCGAGATAGAAGTGTCTCGATCGAGACATGGCAAACTTTTGCCTTGTCTCGATCGAGAAGGTGGTGTCTTGGTCGAGACATGAATACACTTTTCATGCGAAGCTGATTCAAATTTTGCTTCTCGATCAAGACACACCCTGACACTTGCTTCTCGGTCAATACATGAGTCTGGGAGATCAAAATCATCAATTTTTCGCACACTTCCCCCATTCATTGCTTCCATATTCGCTTTAAGTTGATCCTTCACAAGATTATCCAACAAATCAACCCTCATGCAATCTTCCTCCTCGATGGTACCCCTCATAACCTTCTTCATATCAAACTCAACCGTTTCTTCATCAATTCGCAAGGTCAATTTCCCACCATGCACCTTAATCAAAGCTCTTCTGGTGTTCATAAAGGCTCGCCCCAAGATCATTGGGCACTCCTTGTCAACCGCATAGTCTAATATAACAAAATCAACCGGAAATATGAACTTATCTACCTTGACAAGCACATCCTCAACAATCCCATACGGCCTTTTCAATGAATGATCCACAAGTTGGAGTACCATCGAGGTGCTTTTCACGGTTTGCTCTCCACATAATGTCCTGAAAAGAGTCAAAGGCATAAGATTAATACTAGCACCTAGATCACATAAGCAATTTATAGAACTCATATTTCCTATAGTGCAAGGTATAGAGAAACTCCCTGGGTCCTTCAACTTAGCCGGTAGATCATTCAAAATGATTGAGTTACAAACTTCTGGAACGGGTATTGTTGCACCATTATCCCAACTCCGCTTGTTGGTAATGATGTCCTTCAAAAACTTTGCATATTGGGGCATCTCTTGCAAAGCATCCGCTAGACTTAGGTTACTTTGAAGTTACTTGAATATTTCAAGAAACTTATGGAACTTTGCATTATCCGGAGCTTTTTTCAACCGGCTTGGGAATGGAACTTTAGGCACAAACGGCGGAGGTGGCGACGGACTAGCATATGGCTCTTCAACATCAATAGCCACCTCTTCACAAGCACTCGGTAGTTCTCGACTAGAGCTAGCAACATCAACCACTACTTGAGGCTCATCCTCCTCAACAACATGCTTATTCCCATTTTCTTTCTCAAGGTTCCTTCCGCTTCGAAGCTCTACCGCTTTAATTTTCTCTTTTGGATTGTTTTCCACTTGGCAATCCCCCTTGAGGTCTTCCTTGAAGTGAAATTTCCATTTGGGAAATTTGGGTTTCCAAATGATGGATAGTGGAAGCTTGGTTCTTCTCCCTTTACTCCATTTTTTCCAACTTCTCTAGCACCTTGGAAAGCACATTTTCCTCATCCGTATTCCTTGGTTGTTGGAAACCGGGAGGATGTTGCGGTCTACCACCATAATTGTTCCCGTAGTTTGAATTTCTTTCATAGTGACCATGTTGTTGTGGAGGCCTATTGTTGCCTTGAAAGCTTGAACCCGCTTGATTAGAACCTTGGGCATTGCCTTGCGCCTCTTGATTTCTCCACCCAAAATTTGGATGATTCCTCCATCCGGGATTGTAAGTGTTGGAATAGGGATCGTTAGCTTGCCTTTGACCCCCGATGTAGTTCACTTGTTCACTTAAAGCTTGCCCCGTAACTAGGCATTCTCCTCCCGAATGGTTGAAATCACCACAAAATTCACAACCGACTTGAACATCAGCCACCAGAACATTTCTTTGCATAGGACCCACTTGTTTCTTGAGGGCATCTGCTTGAGCTTGGAGCGAAACGTTCGTTGCTTTTATGGCCTCCATTTCCCTTACTTGGTCAAGCGTCATTACCGACTTTTGACTTGGCGGTGCTCTTCTATCTACGGGTCCCCATGTACTACTAACTATGGCCAATTTCTCCACTAAATCAAGAGCTTCTTCATAAGTCTTTTGCATTAGCGATCCCCCCGACGCCGCATCAATGGTAGCTCGAGTAGTAATGGTTGTCCCATCATAAAAGATTTGAATAACTCCCTCCAATTGTGAATTGACTCATTAGGTAGAGAATGGAGCCATATACTAGCCTTGTCCCTCAAAGAGAATGGGAACATCCGAAGCTTTAATTGATCCGCGGTTATCCCATGAAGCTTGAATGTATTGAGTACACCCAAGAAGCTAGCAATGTGTGCATTTGGATCCTCATGACTCAACCCATAAAAGGCACAACGGTTTTCCAAGAGTTGTATGGTACTTGGCTTAATCTCGAAGGTCGCCGCTTGAACCGGCATTGCAAAACATCCAAATGTTGCATTGTCCACATTCGGCAAGAAGAACTCGCCCAAGGTTTGCCTTGGTTGATTTTGCACTTGAGCGTGCACTTGAGGGTGATCATCCCTTGGCCGTTCTTGATGCCTTCGTCGGTTTACATTCTCGAGAGGAGGAGGAGGTGGATGATATTGTTGTCCTCTCCCTTCTTGTATAGGGTTGAACCCCTCCTCATCCTCATAGTCATTCCCCTCGTTGTTCATAACTAAGGGAATCTGGGCTCTTCTTCTCACGCCTCTTTCGTAACTTCCGAGGTTCTCTTGGTAAGGTTCGAGTGGAAGATTAGCTCATCGCATATTGTGCATACACAAAGAGAAAATTCCTACACAAGCAAAAACAAAAAAACCGAGCGTAATTCACGAAAACACGCAAGATGAACAACAAAAAGTAAAAATAGAAATTAGCGCTAACTCGACCGAATTTCAAAATACTTTCAATCAATTAAACCCAACCTAGTCCCCGGCAACGGCGCCAAAAACTTGTTAGCAAAAAACCAACTTGTAATACTCGACAAGCCGAGGTCGAACCCCGAAAGGACTAGAGGTTTAAAGTTAGTGAAATACGACTTTGAAGTTCAATTCGAAAAGCAAAGAAAAGAGATTGTTTTGATTAACACTACAACTAAACTCAAGCAACTAATACTTAACAATTAAAGATAAGCAAAAACAAGCAACTAATTGAAAATAAGGATTAAACACAATAATTAAAAACGCCTAAGGGTTGTTTAATCATGTCAATCGAATCCTAGGATAAATAGGTCGGGTCTATGGATAATGGTTCGGATCAAGCTATTCGAGGGTATCAAATCCGCTCTCTCGAGCCGGAGGTTGAAAGAATCGCTACTTGATTAAAACACCGAAATCTAACTCACTCTCGCGCAATTAGATTTTGATAGGACTAATCAAGCCGATTAATTCGCAAACTACACAACCACACAAACCCTAAATCACTCTCGTGCATCCAGGTTTTGAGCTTATGCTAACTAGGTCCGTTCAATTAATTTAACTCCCTTCCTCACTAATCGAGCAATGACAAAGATCAAGGGATCAACTTAATCTAGGCATTAGGTTCAAGTTAACACAGCAAACCCTAATCCAAAAACCCAATTCTAATCACCTATTCATCATACATGGCAATCACAAACAACCCCTAGACTAGGGGCTTAGCCTACCATAGCTACACAAGCATTTACTACTAAGAAAATATTAATGAGCATAATGCAGATTAGAGTAATTACCTTAACTAGAAAATGGAGAGTAATAAATCATACAAGATAATGGAGCTTCAATAAATAAACTAATACTTGTATTGAATAACTTTCTCAAAGTAGCAAAATCTGGAAATAAACTTGAAGAACACTAAGAACATTCAAACTCTATTCTATAATTGGAGAATAAAAGGAATAATAACTATTTGATTCTAAGTTGTCTTACAAAAGTGAATGAATCAAAACCTAAAAAGATAATGTGACTTATATAGTTTAGACAAATAGGGAAATAAAAACATCCTAGTACAAAAGGTGTTGGGCCAAAAGAGGAAGTGGGCCAAGCAAAGCTCTCTTTTCAAAACAGATTTCGTCTTCAGCAATTAAAGCATGTCTCGATCGAGAAGTCCCTTTAAGTGGAGCTTCTCGATCGAGAAGGTCTTCTTTGATCCCTTCGCATAGAATTCTCCTTCATGTCTTGATCGAGAAGCTCTTTTGGCTTGTGCTTTTCGATTGAGACATGTGTAAAATAACACATGTCTCTTTTGCTTCTCAGCTTCTCTTTTGCTCATTAACTTCTCTTCGAGGACATGCTCTGAAAACTTGATTTCTCTTTAACTCTTCGCTTTAGCTTCCGACTTCGATATTTCTTTAATTCTTTACTCTTTTTAGCCCAAATAGTTCCGCAAACACTCCGAGTCACCTGAAACGCCAACACACGTAATAAGGCATCGAAACACCTAAAAACACATGTCAAAACATAATAAACTGATGCAAAAGCTATCTAAATACTAGGAGTATTCTACTCCTATCAAACCTCTGTGGGTACGACAACCGAACTTCTAGTCCACTCTATTACAAGTTGGTTTTCCAGCTAAAAGTGTTGTAGCGGCGTCTGCCTCACACTTCTGTTTGCCGCTCCGCGTCAAACACAACGACACCAAAACAAACTCATTCTGACATTTCGTTAGCTCACAATTAACTCTCAAAGTTGGCTCCTAACCACGTTTTAATAACATAATCAAAATAGTTTTTAATTCAACAATTTCACATCAATTCTTATTTTAAACAATCAATTCCAATACTAAAGCCTAACAAACATTGCAATCAAAAATCAGATCCGTAATTATAACATTAAATCGATATGAATTCGATCGATTGCATATGATTAACTTTATATATCCAAATATAATCCAAATTATATAAAATTGAACTCGAATTAACGATTATTACGTTGAGTACGTACGAATTATCGAAGAAATCGGAGTCGGAACGAGAAATCAAAGTCGAATTTGATAGAATAAGGAAGCTAGGCTTCGTTCCCGGATATTAAACTTCTTGGGTCACTGAGTAATACAAGATTACAGAAAGGGTACTAAGATTTAAATCGTTAAAAAACAGTCACTAATTTATTGAATTATTTTTCAGGGAGGTCACCGTCATAAAAGAAGGTCATTAAGTTTATCGTAAATTATAAAATGGACACTGAGTTATACCCTTTTGTTCAAAAAGTATACGAAATTATACACCTTTTTGTAATTATGGCATGCCACGAAGGATAAAACGCAAAAAGTTTAGTGCGTTTTGCCTAAAGGGACATCCCGTGAAATTATTCGATAACTTAATGGTCGTTTTGTAACAATTTGAATTTTAGTACCTTTTCTATAATATTGGAATAACTCAATGACTCAGGGAGTTTAATATCCCTTCATTTCCTCTGTATGAACAGAGAAGAAAATGGCGAGGAATATGAATTTGGTTCCCAGGTGTATATATATAATTGGCTAATTGTCAAATTAGCTCCTAACACATTAATCTAAATTCTTAATTATCGTCCACACCTAATTATGAAACGAATTCAAAATTTCGCCAAAGTTTACCCAAAAATCCAATAAAATGTAAAATGCATAAAAATATAAATTTTATTCGCACGAGACTTTATATTATTTTGTTTAAATTCTTAACAATATCTAAGGTCCCTCTCAGTCCCATTTGATAAAATAAACTACGTCTAAATTTCATGAAATTTATACGATAGCTTCTTAAAATTACGGATTTTGACATAAAATTTATTAGCCGGAGCTTATAAATTATTTTATTTTAATTTATAAGTTTTTCCTTAATCCCATTCGTATTTGCTTTAATTGAATAATAATTTTCAAACTAAATTATTATTTTGCTATGAACAAAACAAACCCACTTTAGTCCTCATCCTTGATATTTTAATTTAATTTGAGTTTCCTCGAGTTTTATTTATCCAAATTAGGATACGTAGCAATACTTATTTCTTTAAGAAATACAAGTAGTCAGGAAAAAAAATTGAAGAAGCAAAGAAAAAACAAGACAAAAGATTGTGGGTTTGACTAGTACAATTGTATCAAAATATCTAAAGATTTCAAAATTTTATATTTAACTTATTAGTTCTATTGTCAAAAAACAAAGTTCTAGTCACTTAAACACACACACACACATGAATTGTTTTTGATAATTTAATTACTATAAAGATGAAAAGATTCAAAACAACTAAATAGAAGGTTAATATCATATTCTTTTTTATTTGAAAAAATACAAATGAATTCTTAATTTTTAAAAACTTTCAAATAAGTCTTGAATAATTAATTTATTTATTTTTTTAAAAATATTATATAAATTAAAAATTAAAATTTTATTAAAACCGCTTCCGTTTTCACCACCGGCACTGTATACCGATTCCACCGTGACCTTCAGAGCTCCTTCTCAGATCTAAAAAGGAGCTTCTCACTCCTTCTCCAGATTTGAGAAGGAGAGCAGCTCTTTCTCTGGGAGAAGAGTTGCCGCTCCTTCTCCGATCTGGAGAATGAACAGCTGCTCCTTCTCCAGATCGGAGAAGGAGCTGTTTGCTCCTTGCTCCTTCTCTGATCTGGAGAAGGACCTCCGGCGGGTCGCGGTGGGAGAACTTCGTTTTCTTTTTTTTCCGGCGAAGTGTTTTTATTTTTTTTCGTAAATCCATTTCGATTTTGTGTAATGGGTATTTTTCAACAGTTTTTTATTTAAAAAGTTATTGATAATTAATATAAATTAAATAAAAAACAATTATATCTGTTGATTTTAGTGAGAAAGAAGAATGTTTTATATTATTAATAACATTAGTGTTTAAATAGAATGTATGCTAAAAATGAAGCAGAATTTTAAAAAAAAAATTCAAAGTGAAAAGAGGTCAATTTAATATTTTGAGATACAATTGAAACACAAAAGGACAAGTAAGGGTAAAATTGAAAAAATTTCTACGTCAGGGTAAAATTGCAAAAGTAACTGTAAGTGGGGGGTTTTTAGTGATTAGTTCAAATTATTATTAAGTTGACAGAGAAATTCATGATTGAAGATAACAAATTAAAAACAAGAAGGCACAAATTATAAACTAAAACCGAAAATCAAAATGGCAGATGGGAATAAGAATTTAAAATGGCAAAACAAAGTAAAAAATTATGAACAAAATCATTAAAATATAAAATAACTTGAGTTTTACTAGTGATATGTGAATTAAATTTCATTAGTTTAATTTTTCCATTTATGATAAAGTGTTAATAAAATATACCGTATCATTTGAAAAGGTACAGTATAAAAATACTTTAAAGTTTAAAGAATTAAAATATAATTGCAATAAAATATAAGCATTAAAGCTGTATTTTATTGTTAAAATTAGTTTATTTCCAAGGACAACCTATGAACAGTGGACACGTATAATTGCAGGAGTTTCCTGCAATTTGAATTGCAAGAAAATTTTGTTCAAAAATTAATTATCAGCTAAACCCTATATCAAGGAAAAAAAAATCAAAATGCAAAGTTGAGTAAGAAAGTATATTACAAAATAGTAAAAGACAAAATCAAAATGCAAAATAAAATTGTCAAACGGAGGTAGGGGTAATCAAAATTAGAATGAAAAGAACCCAGCGGATAAGTTGTTGAGGCGCTCTTCTGGTTTAAGTGAGGTCGCGGTTCAAATTATACTCATGTATGTAGCCTTTTGAAATTTGGGGTTAGAGTTTGCCTCCCGCAAACGACCTACACGGGTCGAGTGGGGATAAGTCTGAATTTGAAAGATTTAAAGGTGTTGTCTCATGGTTAAGACCCATTCAGAAAATCTCATAATCCTGTACATAAAAAAAATAGAATGAAAAGAAAACAACTCATATCCAGAAATGTCACGAATTGAATTAATTTGTAAAAACATGTGCCGCATCTAATTTCTATAAAGAAAATGAATGAAAGAAAAATCAAGTATTACGGGGCGGGTGTAATAGTGTAATGGTGTAATGTTTAGTTTATTAGATATGAGACAGCAATAACTTGCTATCCTCTTACACCACAGATACATAAACAACATACAAAACAGATACAAGAACAAAAATCAATCACATCCATATCACCCATTTCTGATTATCCCTTCCGTTGTATGGCCAGCCTATTATTCTTTTCCTCTTTGGATCTCCACTTTCAACATCTAGCACAAATCCGTAATACAAATTCCAAATGGCGCCATCGTTCTTCAACAACCATCGCTGGCCTGACGATGCAGGACTACACGAAACAATTTTGACGATGCTACGCTTCGTTCCGTCAGTAGTAAGGCATTCTCCTTGATTTGCATAAGGTCGTATCGAACCGTCGCCATAGAAAGCCCAAATCTGCCCGATTTCTCTGTTTTCACAAGTGTTTACGAAGACATTACTTCCATTTGACTGCAAACAGAGTTCTCTAAGCCCTAGAATGGGTGCCACAAACGGTTCTGCATCAGTAGTTGCTAGCCAACCTTGACTCGCTGCATAACTGTTTTTCTGTACCGTAATATCATCACCCGCTGCTGTTACGGAGAGAACCAAACCGGATTTCGAGTTTATGATTGTTCCGTCGTCCGTTAAATTCCAACGGGCTGCGTCAGAGATAGTAGCAGAACCGGCGCAATTATATATTGTAACCACGTTTCCAACTTTAGTGGTCAAACACATATCGTTGGATCGAATCGTACTGTCTCTTTTCAAAGTCCACTTTTGCTGCAAATCATTTCCGCATTGCACCGAATTTACTCTGCTTCCGTTCAAATTAACACACAGATTGTTTCGGCCCACGAGATACACCGTCTGCTCGGCATTTCCACAAACACCTCCCTCGTCAACACTCGGAACGACGGATCTTATAACAGGCGAGAAGCGTAAAGCATCGCATTTGAAGAGCAAGAGAGATAAAACGCCCATTAATCTTCGCACATTGTCGATCGGAATATTCTTGTATCGTAGTATCTGAATTGCAGTAAAAGTTCCTTGTTTTCCGGATTTTTGAACTGCACCAGAAATAGCTTCCCAGTTATCCTCCAAGCTAACCATGGTGGGATGTGTCAGAACAACTCGGTCGTATCGAATTGCTTGTTGCATCAAAAGCTCGATCTCCCTGAATCGTCCTGATTCAGTAATCATCTGGTTGATAACAATCATCGATCCAGCCAGAGGGGCTACCTGAGTGGCATTAGTGGAATAAGAATAAAGCCAGTTAACGGCGTCAATTAATGGACCATAGCCTAAGACAACTTGGCCTCTCTTTACACCGCAAAGTTGCTCGAGTACAGAATAGCTATTGATAAACGGCATCAACTGTCGTTGAGTTGAAATTTTTCTCACATATGCATCGACCGCCGCTGCATCATTTAGATTATCGTCGCTAAATATAAACCCTTTGGCGTTAACAACAAAGGCGACGATCCTAACGTTAGTTTTATCCAGTACGACTTTCACAGAAAACTTTCCTCCTGTATACGTTGCATCCATCGTTAATGTAAAAAACCGACCATCTTTCGGTAAATTACCTTTATGAAACAGCACCGGAATTCCATGGCGGAGATCAGCTGAATTTCCGGCTTGCCTGCGCAGAATTTGTATATTTTGTCTGTACCAATTAAGAAATTTCTCGTTTGGTTTCGACAGCGACGACGACTCCTCCAAGGCTGATTCAAACGCCACACTACTCCACCATAGCCATGCAGATGTCACGTAACAGATCCATAGTAGGGAGTTTTTTCCTTTCATCGCCGATCACTGTAAAGATCGATTTCACCTGCACAAATTCCTCAAAAGTTACTGAAAAAAAAAAAACAGAGCTCTTAATAAATAATCTAAATGTATATGAAAAATGTTGAAGCAGGGGTCTTACTGAATTCTTTAGTGAGCTGGGTTTTCTACGGTCACAACATTTCTTGCTTTATAGAGAATCATCTGATCTCACTGTTTCATTCTTCAATTTGAATTTTTTTAATCAATTTCATCAAATTATTTTATATATTTAAAGTTAAAACTTATCACGTGGTCACGTTTAAGTTTATTATAGGCTCAACCATATAGAGGTCCCTGTACTTTACATATTTTTTTCCGTAGGTCCTTATACTTTATTTTTGTATTATTTGGTCCCTCTACTTACCTATTTTTGATTTTCAGGTCCTTTATGAGTTTTTTCCGATCCTTTTGTGTGGCTGGAGGAAACAAAAATTGTAAGTAGAGGGACTGGAGGAAACAAAAATTATAAGTAGGGGGACTGGAAAAAACTCACAAAGGATCTGAAAATCAAAAAAAGGTAAGTTGAGGGACCAGATAATACAAAAATAAAGTATAAGGACCTACAGAAAAAAAAGTGTAAAGTACAGGGACTTCTACATGGGTTTGGCCTTTATTATATTATCATACTTTTAGATCGATGGACAGATTTTGTTTTTATATATTAAGATGAGATATTTACCACGTTTGTTCATAATTGTTTATTTCAATATACAGTTGCGTTGAGATATTGATAAGATTTATTCATTTGTTTAATACAAAAAGAAAATTATGGCACCCAAGATATGAGCACTCCATGCATGACTAGCTTTTCCCACTCTTCTTCTACATACTTTTCTGTTGACCAAACCCATTATGAAGCCTCATACCTGTATTTTGTTTTTATTTATCTCGTCTTTTTCTGAAGTTATATCTTTATGTAATTTCTGTACTTAATTTATTTTGAATTCTTATGTGTTTTTATAGATGGAAAAATAGCATGCATTACATTCGCCGCCGTAAAACACTCGTGATGCTGAACTTTAAAAGGGACCATATAAATAATTTTTTTGAAAGTAGAGGAGCTAGATAAACAAGAAATCTATATCCTGAGCTCCAACATAACTTTTAACATCATTTTGCCAAGTGAAGCCATATACTTATGCCAAGTAGACTCATATTTACTTAACTTCTGTTTCATTAATTATTATCTCTTGAAATTCTTTCAGTTACACAACTCTTCAATCTCCAAAACCTTTCAAACTCTCCATGTTCCACGAGTAAAATCAAAACTGCCACTCATAACTATTGAGCATTTCCTTAACACTAATAATTATTTCAAAACCGTTAAAAATCACCTTAAATACACAAGCACCTCCAGTGGCATTTACAATGGTATATATTTTAGCTTCAATCCAGCATTATCATATTCTCCATCTTTTACATAAACACATGTTGACTGCTATAAATTCAATCACACGATGCACAAAGTTAGAGAACAAGAGAAAGCAGATATACAAATTTCTATTATTTGTCGATTATTCAACACATATTTAGGCTTTAGTTATTAAATCCTATAAATGTAAGTGATTGTTCTGATGTATCATAGAATTTTTGCAATGCAAGAATTAAATAACTCTCTGACACATGCTTATTATCTATGAAACAATGTCATACAAAAATGTTCAAAAAATGCTCATCTCCTATGTGTTTTTATTTTGCTTAATTTGACTGAGCCGCTATTATTGACACTTTTAACTCTTATGCACATAAACTGTTCGATAAAATGACATGGACACTACATGCTCAATCACACTTTCTTGGTGTTTTTGCCATTTAAAAAATGGCCTGCTATGAAAGAGTTGTAAAAATCTTAAATATTGTCATATTCTGAAAATTATTTATTGCCTAAATTCTGCAAATCTTGACTAGACTTTTTATGTTGATTTTGATGGTTTTTACTATCAGTTTTGAATATGAAATTGGCTTTTAACATTTGTATCAATGGAAAAGAAATTAACATTTTGACAATTGGAGGTTTTTAATTTCTTTTCTATTGATATTATCAAAATTCCATGTATCAGAACATGATCTTTATGAACTTTGTCAATGTAGGATGATTTTTCAAATGTATGTATTATTGGGCAAATCTTGTTGGTTTTTACTTGATAGGTTTTATTTTGTTATGAGAATTTTATTATAATTATATTAATAAATTTAGTTACATACCAATTAACAATCAAAATTATGATGTTCTAATCAATAAATTCACCTTATATTAATAAATAATATAATTCAATTTATATTAATAAGTAGAAAGAAATTTTATAACTAGCCAATTACAGAGTTTTATCATTCAAAATTTAATTTAATTATAGTAAATTAGTAATAATTTTATTCTAAAAGTGCATGTGAATTACCTATGATATTTATAAGTTATGAATTATGGAAGATTAAAATTTATAGAATTTTAAAAGTCTAATAGTTATAAATTAAAAAGTTTTAATGAATAATTAATGTTTAAAAGTAATTTAATAAAAAGAGCTTGTAGACTTGTAGTTGATTATAGATTGCCAAGTGGCAAAATTCAATATATAATTGATTTTTTAGTTTATGAATGTTTTTCTTGTTAATTAATATTAATATTTATAGTTATGAATATGGAAGGTTAAAACCTATACAATTTTAAAAGTCAAATTTTTTATTTTTTGATAATTCATTAGTTACATAAGTTATGAAACAAAATGTATATTTAAAATTAAAATAATTTTAAAATTTTTATGATAGAAATTTAAAGAGTGATATTATAAATAATATATAAAAGTTATTAAGTACAATTTTTGTAAATATTTAGCCACTAAATTTAACTATATTATATTAAAAATTATAAGAATTTAATTGATATTAAAAAGTTAAATTAGAAAATTATAAATTTGGAAAAAATTATAAATTTAATTTAAATATTTCAAAAACTATTTAATCTCATCCGCGCAACGCGCGGGCATCGATCTAGTTATAAATATAAAGACAAGATAAACAAAAATTTGAAAGTACAGAAACCTATTGAATAAGATAAAAATTTATTCGTTCATTCAAATCCACTTTATCATTTTCTCACGTACTAACAGTAATAAATATTGAACACATGCATAGTGGTTTAGTCCATTAAAGGACCTATTAAACCAAATTTGTAAAGTATATAGACCTAATATGATACAGAAGTTTAGAAAATGACTAGACAAACAAAAACTTAAAATTGCTGATCCTTAAGAAAGTTTTTTTATAAATGGTAAATATATTACAACAAAAAGATCAAAACAAAACTAGCTACAATTATATTAAAAAAAAATCTTAAATTTCTAAAGACATCGTTTCTTGAATAATAAAAATCGGGCTATGTGTATATATTATAGGACATTACTTCTTTACATAAGCAACTATATAAACTAAGAAATACATCTTTGAAACTTCATTCTTGAAAATTCTTTTGTTTTTTTAAGATGAAACTCGTCCTAATAAAGTCCATGTACTTTATGTTATTTTTTTTGATTTTTAATTCTTTAAAGCAATTATCAAGAAAGGATTTGCATTTCATTATATCTAAAGTTAAAACTTATGACGTGGTCATGTTCAGATTTATAACATTTTCAGACTTTTCTTAATTGACAGCTTACTTTAATATATTACTTTGAGATACTCATCAGATTTGTTCATTTATTTATTTCAAAATACGTTGAGTAATTGAGTTATTCATAAGATTCGTTTATTTGTTTATTTCGAAAAGAAGATTATGATAACATATGGGTCCCGCTATACCCACTCTATGATTAGTTTTTCCCACTCTTCAAAGTAATTCATGGTTTAAATACTCTAAGATAACAAGAAGTGAGAGGAAAAGGCAAGCTTTATTTATTTCTGAAAAATAGTTATTACAAGATTAATTTGAGTTTAATGCTTTCAAACTCTATTTATGGAGACTAAAAATAACTGCCTCTAACTAACCAGATTCTCTCAAAATACACACATTCCTCGTGCTCCTTTTGATAAGCTGGATACAGCTCAAATACAGCTCACAATTTGCTGATCTGACAACTCACACAAAACCTCACTTCATGATCTGAACTTCTTCTGCTGACATGGAACTTATTCCTTCATCAACAAGAAAGCAAGATGCAGAAGTTGCAATGTTAGCATGAAACACATCATATATTGCATTAGCCCGCCTCAAGCTGGAGAGTATATATCAAGGACTCCCAGCTTGGCAATGTTGGCATGAAACACATTTGGTGGCAAAGCTTTGGTGAAACAATCTGCTAATTGATTAGCAGAGGTGACTGGAAAGAGGTGAATCAAACCAGTGTTGATTTTTTCTCTGACAACATGGCAATCAATCTCAATGTGTTTAGACCGTTCATAGAACACATGATTGTGAGCCAGTTGTATAGCAGAAGAACTATCACAATAAACCTGTGCATCCAAGGAAGTTGATTGCTTGAGATCATTGAGAAGAAAAGTTAGCCAGCAGCTCACATGTTAATGCTGTAAGAGAGCGATACTCAACCTCTGAACTAGAACGAGACATAGTGGTCCGCTTCTTAGATCTCCATGATATGAGAGAGGTACCCTAAAAAAATACAGGAACCAGAAATAGATCTTCTGAAATCAGGACAAGTGGCCCAGTCTGCATCTGAAAATGCTTTAAGTTGTCATGTATTAGAAGCAGGGAAGAAAAGGCCTTTTCCAGGAGAGCCTTTGATGTACCTTAAAACTTTGTGGACAGCTATCAGATGAGTGTTGGCTCTAGTCCAAAAATTAGGACAGTTGTTGTACAACAAATGAAAGATCTGGTCTAGTGTTACACAGATACAGTAACTTACCAACAAGCTTTCTGTATCGTGAACTGTCTGGCAAGAGATCTTTATCATCTTTAATGAGTCTCTTAGAAGTGATCACAGGTGTAGGGACTAGTTCGGCATGGAGAAAATCTGTCTCCGTCAATAAGTCAACATCATATTGTCTTTGAGATAGATTAATGCCTGAAGAAGAATGTGCCACTTCTAAGCCAATAAAATATTTCAAAGTGTCAAGATCTTTGATGCTAAATTGAAGATCCAAGTGAGACTTAACAAATCAATTGCTGACAAGGAGTTGCTGGCCAGAATTATATCATCAACATAGATTATCAAGGCAATGAACAAGGATTCAGTATGTTTGATCATAAAGGAAGGATCGGAAGCAGCTAGTTTGAAGCCTTGAGACAGAAGAGAGCTAGTCAACTTTTCCTGCCATTGTCTACTGGCCTGCTTTAGTCCATATAGGGATTTTTGAAGTTTGCAAATTAGAGAAGAGTCGTGAGATTTAAAACCTTGTGGTAGCTGCATATATACTTCTTCCTCCAAGTCTCCATGCAAGAAGGCATTGTTTATGTCAAGTTGATGAAGATGCTAATGATTTGTGGCTGCCAGTGACAACAAAGTTCTGATGGTGGTCATCTTTGCTACAGGAGAAAAAGTGTCCATGTAGTCCAATCCTTCTTGTTGAGTGTATCCTTTGACAACTAGTCTTGCTTTACATCTATCAATTTCACCCTTTGAGTTGTACTTTATTTTGTATACCCATTTACAACCAATGGCCTTTTTGTCTGCTGGTAACTGTGTCAAATGCCAAGTCTTATTTTGTGAGAGAGCAAGTAATTCAGCTTTCATGGCATCTTGCCAACATAAGTGTTGTACTGCTTCTTTATAACTTTTTGGTTCTGTAGTATTGGCAATATTCTGGATAAAAGTTTTATGAGGAGTGGAGAGTTTTGTATAAGAAAGAACAGAAGCTAAATGATGAGGAGTGGTAGTTTGTGGAAGAAGAGAAGGTGGTAGAGAACATTCATAATCCTTGAGAAAAGTAGGAGTTTGAATGGTTCTGGTGGATTTTCTTAAGACAGGGAAGTCTTGACTATTGAAAATAGACTGAGTAGGGGGAGTAGGTTGTGGTGGAGAATTCCAGGTAGGATTTGAAGGTACAATAGAAAGTATGGGAGTTTGTGGTGTTTGAGGAATAATTGGTATGACAGAATCATTCAAATCAAAAACAGGATCTGAAGAATACATACCTTGATTTTCTGCAGACTGGAATGGCAATGAGTATGGAAATGTAGTTTCATAGAAAATTACATTCCTGGAAGTTATGATAGTCTTGCTCTCAAGATTATAAAGAATATAACCCTTAGTGTTTGGGGGAAAACCCAAAAATATGCACTTGACTGCTCTACTATCAAACTTTGCTCTATGAGGTCCATATGTGCTTGCAAAACTCAAACAACCAAAAACCTTTAAGTGATTAAGGTTTGGTTGATTTTGATAGATTATGTAATTAGGGGTTGTATTCTGAATGATTGGCGAGGGTGTTTAGTTGATCAAATATACTGCATGAAGAATGCAGTAACTCCATAAATGTAAAGGAAGAGATGATTGAAATGTGAGTACTCTTGCCATATTTAGAATATGTTGATGCTTCCTTTCCACAGTACTATTCTGTTCAGGTGTTTAGATGCAACTCTTTTGATGTAAAATCCCTTGACTCTTGTAATATTTTGGATAATCAAACTCCATTCCATAGTCTGTTTTAACAGTTTTCACTGTTTTGCCAAAATGAGTCTGTATGTAATTAATAAAATCCCTAAGGTGAGATCTAACTTCAGACTTGTATTACAATAAAGACACCCATGTAAACCTTGAATGACCATCAACAATGGTTAAGAAGTATTTATAACCATTGATTGAACTAACAGCCATAGGTCCCCAAATATCAGCATGCAAGAGATCAAAAGCATTATCAGTAACTGTACCGCTAATTGGAAAAGGTAGTTTTCTTTGTTTGGCATAGTGACAAACATCACATACATGATTCTCATAATTTTTTATTGAGGGATCTAATTTTTGCAATAATTTGATCCTATTAGTAGACAGATGGCCTAATCTATAGTGCCAAATATCTATGTCTTTTTTGTCTGGAAAGACTGAAAAAAGTAGAATTACGAATTTCTTTAATATGAGATACTGGCTTGAACAAGTACATACTCTCTTTCTTTTCAGCTGAACCAATCCTCTTCCATGTATCCATGTCCTATATAAAGCAGGAATCACGATACAAGACCAAACACAGCTTTGCATCATCAGTCAGTTTACTCACAGAGATAAGATTGAAGTTGAACATAGGCACATAGAGCACATTGTGTAGCAAAAGTTCATCACTCAATTGTACTGAGCCTATGTGTGTGACAGGAATAAGTGATCCATTTGGCAACTTTACATTAACATGATTCTCTGGTCTTGAATGTTTAAAATAATCTGCTTTGCATATAATATGATATGTTGCTCCAGTATCAAGTATCCAAGTATTTCTATAATCTTTTGCAGTGAAAAAGCAAGTATGAATTGTACCTTGTTTATCCTAAGGTGGTTTGAATGATGCCACATAAAAAGAAAAAGGTTCCTGCATTACTATCTGTGTTCTAACAGGAGAAAAATTCTCATTCAAGCCTTTTAGAAATTTTATTACTTGATCATTGGACTAAATCATTTTAATTGTTTCTGAGATTCCACAGGGGCACTTAGGCTCACAGTGAAAAATAGGAATTGACCTCAGATTTAGTAGCTCATCCCAGAGAGTCTTTAGATGAGTAAAATAATCAGTTATTGACATTGAACCCTGCTTAAAACTGTATATTTCTTCTTGTATGTCCCCAATCCTTCTAGAATCCCCTTGTGAGAACATATCTTTCAAGTCTTTCCATATTTCATATGCAGTGTCAAGGCAAGATATGCTATCAGTAATAGTCTGAGTCAATGATCTATACAGCCAAGACATGACTAGGATGTTACACCTCTCCCAAACAGCAAAAGTATCATCATCAACTTGAGGCATAACAATTGAACCATCAACAAACATAAACTTGTTTTTGGAAATCAATGCCATACGCATTGATCTAAACCACGAGTGATAATTGTTTCCATCTAACAGATTTGAGACTAAAATGAGTGAGGGATTCTCACCAGGATGTACAAAATATGGACTGGACATAATATCTTCTGGTCTAAACATTTGAGCTGCCATTGATGAAGCTTTGAATCAATAACAGAGTAGAAAGATGATCAAATAAGGAGGAAGATGATCAAATGAGGAATAAATCGATCAAAAAGAATCAAAATTGAATCAACAACAACAAGAATCAATCAACAAACAATCAATCAAGAATCGATCAAGAACAATCAATCAAAACAATCAACAACTTATCAAGAGCAGAATGGCTCTGATATATACCATAATAAGAATTGAGAGGAAAAGCAAGCTTTATTAATTTCAGAAAAATAGTTTTTACAGGATTAGCTTGAGTTTAATGCTTTCAAGCTCTATTTATAGAGACTCAAAATAACTGCCTCTAACTACCTAGATTCTCACAAAATACACACATTCCTCGTGCTCCTTTTGATGAGCTGGATACAATCACATACAGCTCACAATTTGCTGATCTGGCAACTCACACAAAACCTCACTTCATGATCTGAACTTCTTCTGCTGACATGGAACTTATTCCTTCATCAACTAGGAAGCAAGATGCAGAAGTTGCAATGTTAGCATGAAACACATCATATACTGCATTATAAGACCAATGGAAACGATGTCTCTCCCCTCCTAAAAACCTAACCCTAACCATCAGTCAAACGCCTTCAGCCGCCATGCTCCAGCCGCAGCCCATCCCCTTCCCACCTTCGACCTCACCCTCAATAAGTTCCTGTCTTTTACTTCGAAAACTATTTGGATCATTGGAACTATATCAATCTTCAACAGGCGTTCTTGAAATATGGAGTTGCAGGTAGGGTTTTGTTGGCAAAGAAAAAAAACATCAGGAACCGCTTTGGTTTTTTCAGGCCAAACCCAGAAGAAGACTTCAGTTCAGTCAAGGCTCGTCTGAATATGGTCAGTACTGGATACTATCATATTAAGGCTTTTGATGCAAAATACCCAACTAGGGTTTCTACCAACACTTGTTCTCAGGATAACAATTCTATTCGCCACAACCAGAGATCCAGCCAGCAGCAGAAACACATCTTCAAACCTTCAATACGTGACAACAGGTCTTTTGCACAGGTTCTATCAGCTGATCCAAATGTTATTTCTCCATCGGCTGATTCAATATCAGATTACTTGGACTCTCTCATTGTTACAATAAAAGATATTTGTTCCTTGCTGCATGTCACCTCGTATTAATAGAACAAAGGAGTGGATTATGCCTCTATGTCATTTTTGGGAGGAACTGATATATAATCCTTAAATTTAATTCTATGGAGGCAAGAACTATTTTTGAAAATATTACGTTCCCTTCGTTGTTGGATTTTTTTGAATCATTTAAACCAATAGACAGATTTACGCTAAGTAAAGGCAGATTTGTTTGGATCAACATTGTTGGCATACCAATAGGTGCATGGGAGAAGAGTACTTTCATGCAAGTAGGCAATCAGTATGGGAATTATATTGCGGTATACGCGATGGTTCTCTCAAAAGAAAGACTCGATGCTGGTTCAGTTCTTTTCTGCACTACGATGGATGTTATTAACGACTCCATTCCTTTGCTGCTTGCTGAGAAGGAATTTTCAATCCATATTTCAGAATCTGATTTGCCAATTGTCTTGAAAGAATGGAATGGTTTGGATTCTAGTTCTTTTGAGGAATCTTCTATTCAAGATTCCCTCTCTGAAGCAGATACACCACTAGACAACGATAATATGGAATCATTAGAGACCAAAGGCTTCACGTCGCTTTCATCTCCTGCTTTTAAAAATCAAGCTGAAGTTGAGCACCTCTCTGCAGATTCGAGTCATCTGGCAGGTCCCTTTTCCAGTCCTTCGGCAGCTTGCACACCAGCAAATTTCATGGGTTTTACCGAGACGAAATGTAAGCATAAGCGTCTAGACAAACAAGGAAACATTGGCTCAGGTCTCACACTTCCAGGAAGCTCTGAATCCTCTTTTTCCAATGCTATTATTAGACATCGTAAATAAGGTCTTAGAAGCACTCAAGACCGGAACATTGGGCTGCAACTTTGATTATTTTCTAAGGATAATGAAACTGCAATTTTGGACTTATTAATGAATAGAATTCAACAGGACTTTTCGAAGTCAGTTTAAGTAAGTCTTTTTCTGTAGTTTATCAAGGTTTTTGATTATTTTAATGTTGTTTCCTTTGAATTTTATTTCATGGAATTGTCGAGGAGGTATTACATTCCCTAGAAAATAGAGGGCTTTTCGTTCTTTTATTTCTCAGCATCATTTATCTTTAGCTAGTAACATTGAGACTAAAAAGGAGGCGATAGATGATTTTTTTGTTAGTCACTTGTGGCCTCATTTTGACTATAATTTCGGTTTTTCGCCTTCTTCTGGAGCCTCTGCAGGCCTGCTGTGCATTTGGGATACTAAGGTTCTTTCTGCTCCTTGAATTCTTGTATTCCAGAGATGGATTTGTATTGATTTTGTTTGCTCAGGAGTTACTTGTCGATATGTTTTGCTTTATGGATGTTCGCAAGCTGTTAATAGAGCTGTTCTTTGGACTAATATTCTTCCTGAACTGCAAATGAATATGATTTGCTTCTTGGTTGGTGATTTTAATGAGATTTTGCTTCCGTCTGACCTGCTAAATTGAGAGGGGTTTTCTAATGGTATGAAATATTTTTTAGACTTCATTCAGGCTTCTAATCTTTTAAAAGTTAATCTTCAAGGTCGTCATTTCACTTAGCACAATAACCAATAGCTCTCTAAGATTGATTATTGTTTTATTTCAGCTAGTGCTTTCATCTCTTGGCCAAGCTTATCTCTTGAAACCCTGCCAAGAAACATCTCAGATCATTATCTTATTTTGTTTCGCTCAGCTGCATCTGTTGACTGGGGTCCTAAGCCATTCAAATCGATTAATGCTTGGTGGAGTAATTCTTCTTTCAATGATTTTGTGCCTTCTTCTTGCTATGATATCTCGGCAGCCCCGGATAATAATTGCTTGGTATTAAAACTTTAAGCGTTGAGAGGGTTAATCAAAGACTGGAATATCAACTTCTTTGTCAATTTAAAATCAAGATTTGAAACGATTCAAACTTCAATCGAGGCCTTGAAAAGAGATGCTGATTCTCGGATTCTCTCAGTAGAGGATATTACCGAATTGAATGTTCTTTATAATGAGCTGACCTTGATTTCTAAACAGCAAGAATCTCTATGGCATCAGAAGTCTAGATTAAACTAGAACGTTTCTAGTGATAAGAATTTGAAATTCTTTCATACGGTGGCCTCAGTTCATTATAGGAATAATCTTATTTCTGAGTTGGTAGTGGATAATCAGCGATTTACCACTCTAGATACCATTAAACTCCACGCCTATCTCTTTTTTAAGAACTTGTACACGCCGCCTGCTGTTATTGATTATTCCCTTGATTTTTTTGTCCATTAGAAGGCTAACTGACGATCAAGGTGCGACCCTTACTAATTCTTTTACAGAAGAAGAGATTTACCTCATCTTCTCGGGTGTGATGATAACAAAGCGCCAGGGCCGGATGGTTTCAACTATTTCTTCTACAAGAAGGCATGGAAGATATTAAAACAAGATATTCTTGACTTATTTTTCAGCTTTCATCGTACTGGCTTTTTTCCTGCAAGCTTGAATACTACTTTCTTGTTCCTCATTCCAAAGTTGAAAGGTGCTACAAATATTAAAGACTTTCACCTTATTAGTCTAATTAATGGAATTTTTAAACTCCTTTCAAAGGTAATAGCAAACACGTTATCTTCCTTACTTCCTCTGTTTATTTCTGAAAATAAATTTGGTTTTATAAAAGGAAGAAATATACATGACTATCATATGATTTCCTCGGATTTGATTCATCTAGCACATAGCCACAAAGATCAAGTTTTTCTCATTAAACTTTATTTTAAGACAACATTTGATTCCATCTCTTGGGACAGTATTCTTAAATTGCTTGCTAGAATGAATTTCGATTGGATCAATTAGATTTCTTCTTTCTATAAGTCCTCCCAATTATCTATCCATGTGAATGGTAGCCCAGTAAAAACTTCATTATGAGAAGAGGAGTGCGACAAGGAGATCCTATTTCCCCTATGCTTTTTGTCCTTGCAGTTGAAGGCCTAAAAGCTTTATTCAGTTAGGAAGTTGCTTTGGATCTTTTAGATGGAATTTACGTATGGGTATGCAGAACCTATTTCTATCCTGCAGTTTACGGATGATACACTTTTATTTGTACCTAAAAGATTTGGAGATGATCCGGAATTTATTGAGAATTCTTAGATGCTTTGAGCCATCGTCTGGCCTTGAAATTAATTTTAAAAAATCATATATCATTGGTATCAACATGGATGATAATTCTCTTTTAGAAGCTTCTTGCATTTTTAATTGCAAATTGAAGAATTGCTGATTACTTATCTTGGGCTCCCACTTTCTCTTAAGTTGGTTAAAGCGAAGCATTGGGATGCGGTTATTAGTAAGTTTTCATCTCAGCTTGCAGGATGGAAAGGTAATTTATTGTCTCCGGCTGGTCGCCTTACCTTGATTAAGTCTGTACTTTGCAGTTTACCTGTTTATTATATGTGCACATTAAGCATTCCCAACTCTATAGCTTTATCGTTAAAGCAATCCATTCGCCATTTCTTATGGAGTGGGCCGGCAACATTTGTAGGTTTCAATAAGGTTTCGTGGGCTGGTGTGTGCTTGCCTTTTGTGGATGGAGGCTTAAGCATTACTCCTTTGAAAATTAAAAATCAAAGTTTACTTTTAAAATGGATTTGGAAGCATATGAATTGTGACAGGAATTCTATATGGTTTCTTGTTACTTCTTGTAGTTCTCATGTGATTAATTGGTTTGATATCGAAGGGGTTGATGTTCATCGTTTATCGCACTTGTGGAAAGGAATATACAAAGTTTCTGTTAAAAATCAACAGGTTTGGCAAGCTTTTGATTCAGAGCTGAGTACAACCGTGGGTTTGGGAGATAGCATCATATTTTGGCATGAAAACTAGACTAATAATAGAGCTCTTCATCTCCAATTTCCATCTTTGTTTGCTCTCAGCCGTACTAAGCAGTGTTCAGTTGCTGATATATACGACTCCAATCATCAGCTTTTTTTGTTTCAGCTGGAAACGCAGACTTCGCATTGGTGAGCAAGGGCAGCTCCAGCTCCTTCAACAGCAGATCTCCGGTCACTCTCCTTCTACCAGACCTGATCGGTTTCATCGGAGGGGAAAATTATATAAGGCATCAGTATTTTCTGCTCTTCGACAGACTTTGGTTCATTCCAATGATCCTCTTTATAGGAACTTTTGGAAATTAAAAATTCCCCCTCGTATTAATTTTTTATTTGGCTTTTGGCTATCGATATAATATCCTCGAATGTTATTTTCATTCGTAGAGGAGTCCCGTAATCAATTCTTCTTGTGTGTTTTGTTATGAGGAAGAATCTAGCATTCACATTGTTCTCCATTGTCGTTTTGATTGGCATACTTGGAACACGGTATTGAACTTATGTATTTTTCAATGGACAACCCCGGGCTCAATTCATCAATTCTTTGATTTATGGAGTAATTTATCAAGCAGGAGATATCGAATTTTGTGGCAAATCATTTGGTTCTTCTTTATTTGGGAGTTGTGGAAATCAAGAAACAAGAGAGTTTTCAGTCAACAATGGATGGATACTAACTCTTTAGTTTATTCTACAATTTCTAATGCGGTGATGTTCTACAAGGACAACAATAAGAATTTTGATTATTCGGCTAATGATGTATATAGGAATCTGATTTTTTTCCGTAATTTCTTGTAGCCTTGTCTTTTTTTTATAAGACTTTTGCCTTCCACTTCTTTGTGATTGAGCTAATCTAATAATCATTTTTAAAAAAAAAGTAATTCATATGGTTTAGCCAAAAACAATTCCTACGCGGGTTTAGTTTAGTGATTTGAACCTCAGCTATTTGGACATTATGGTTGCAAATTTACACATCGACTATGCTCTTTTAAAAATATAGAGTGTTGGAACTGAACTGCTGGCCACTGTAGCCTGTATTAACAAAATATGTGGACTTACATGCAGTCCACGTCCTGCGATTTGATAGTAATTCTGGATTTTAACTCGGGTGAGCGAATCCTCATTATAAAAAAAGTTCATTTTATTATCTCGTCTTTTATTTGATTATTTAATTTTTCTAAGGTTTTTTTTAATAGAAAAACTTGCTAGATTTCGTGTCAACCTAACTCAACAGGTATGTAAACAGTGACGGAGCTGGGATTTCAACATAGGGAAGGCCAAATTGCAATAGGCAATATATGAAGTAAACAATCTTAAAGATTAAAGGAGGTTAAATTGTAAAATATTAAAATTTGATGCTAGTTTAAACAATTTTGAAAATTTTGAGGGGGTAATGACACTCCCATGCCTTCCCCTCCCTTCGTCAGTGTATGTAAAGTAGACCACATTATCAAATTTCAAAAGGGATGAAATAAATAAAAATTTATACGTACAAAGGCTTATTAAATAAATAAACTTTAAAATGGGACTAGATAAATAAAAAACTTTGATGTATTAATTATTAAACACTTAACCACGATTGAGTCACTCACGTGCAATTTTCTTCTACAGATTATTCATTTAAATAAAATATGAATGTATGTGAACCAAATAAAACGTTATGCAGAATTAAAACCTTTACCCATGTTATCCTTCTCAGCAACACTGCAACCCCTTCTTTCCCGCCAAAACACCTCCTCGTCTCCAAGAAGATGAACCGATGAGATCATTCTGTTCAAATCGTACAGTTTTATTTTATATCTCGCTCATAAGATAATGAAAACAACATGCAATTTCTAAGATCTTTTAGTAATCTTTTAACAAATAATTATTATTACTAAAATGGAAACATAAAATGAACTTGAAGATCTGCAGCGAGAACAATAAAACTAAGAATAGAATGACTGAACACGGTTGTCTGATTTGCTCATGAGCAGTGAAGACCGTGGTCCGTGATTATGCTTGCTTCTTCAACCGATTATTATCTCTAAACAACAAAAATGAGCGATTTGTTTGGAAACAAGGGTTATGGATTTTTTTTATAAAACAATGTAATTTCAGAATAGTGTTAGGAATTTGTTGAGTTAAAGTAGCCATGAAAGACGAGTGATCGGTTAATACTGCAAGTGCACAGAATCAATTGTAGCAAGTAATACTCGGAGTATTCCGAGGTCGAGTCCATAAGGGACGAACTCTTTAAAATGTTATTTAATTTAACTTTTGTAAAGTAACCGTTCAGTTAAGTTGGCTTGGTTTTGAAAACAAATAATTAAATAAAGAGAAGTAGACGAATATTTTTGGTAAAATATCAAGATTTAAAGCAACTAGGATTTCGGGGTTCACCATAGTTGAGGGAAATTTCTATCATAATTAATAATACATCTCAAAAAAAATTTCATGACAATTATTTCTAAAATATATTTGTTCTCTTCCAAGACACAAATGTGTGTTTAATTAATTCTGGATATTTTCCAATAATAATGTTAATTAATTAAACCCATTAAGCAAAATAATTAACGCCATCACAATTCCTTAGGCATATTCATATTCTAAGTAAATTATGTTTAATCTCTAGATCCGAATTCATGCTTCACGGTCAAGTACTTCACATGAATTCTAGGATAAAAACATTAATGTGATCAATCTTAATATTCATGATTATTTCAAGAAGATTAAAGAAAAACCTTGTTTAAAACATTAATGAATCAAGAATTCCCCTCTAACTAGGCTACATCCCTAATCCTAGTTTAAGGGTTTAGCAATCCATTGTCATATTGAACATGACAATGAAATTGTTACACCTCAAGAACATATAAAAAAAGAAGTGAAAATAGAATAATGGTTTAGAGGATTGTATTATAGAAAATGTCTACACAATTGTATGCGTGAGTGAATGACTATCTTTACACAAGAGTACTCTATTTATAGGCACAAAATGAGTGATAGCCAAGCCAAGAATATCTTCCTTCCATAGTGAGCTTGAGTGATAATCAAGTTTGACATATCTTCTTGTCATAAAGAGTAGGAGTGGTGATCAAGTCTCTCTTTCTTTTCCCTAGTGAGCTTGAGTGAATCAAGTTTGACCTATCTCATTTCCATAAGGGGTTTGATGGAAATCAAAGCTCATTTATTTGAGTGCAAGTCAAGGAAGATCCCTATTTGAGTGTGACTCAAGGTTATATCGACATGGAATGTCTATGAGTGCTCACTAAGGCCCCGTACTTCCCAAAACTGTCAAGAATCAAATTTCCAGGTCCGCAGCCGGTCTTTGGCCGGCTTGGAAGGCGTGGGTCGGCTCCGGGCCGGCTGAGCAGTTGTTTTACCCAAAATCACTAAATTTGGCCGATTCGATTCTTGGTTCGCAAGTGCTCTGTCTTGGATGCCGATTTCGAGCCGGTTGGAGTCCGAATTTGGACTCGGTTTCTTCATGAAAGTTGTAGGCCTATCTCCTATCTTTCCACGAAATGTTTAATCATATTACTTAGATATTTCTAGCTACATTTATGATCCGAATGCGGACATATGCGCGAATTTTGAGCTTTTCGATCTAAACTTTCAGCGATTGATTCAGCGGCTATGTTGCTTGTATTTAGACTTGATTCTCCATTATTCTTCTTCTTGGACTTGATAGAATCAATCCGGCTTGACTTTCATTTTATTTTTGCTCTGTTTATTCAATTATACTCCAGAAATGCTAAGTATTTACATTTTATATTAAAAACTACAAAAAGGTAAAAGTGAATATAAAGCTCTTTATTTTACGCAATAAGAGACTACAATATGCAATACAAATGATCGTAAATTGACGTAAAATAAAGACTTATCAAACTACTCCACACTTGAATAATTACTTGTCCTCAAGAAAAATCAATTCAAAAAGTAAATTACAATCATTATATACACTACTCATCAATTTTCAATTAGCCCCTTCAAATTAAATAAATGACTTGCAAAACTTTTTAAGGCCAATTAGAATTTTTGCTAATTACAACACAAGTCAAAATTAATTATTGAAAATGTACAAATTTTTTAGTTTCACCACAAACAACAAGTTAAATCATTACCATCACAAGATTTCTTTCTTAGCGCACAAGTGTTTCTTAGCAATCATTACCATAAGCTTGCTAAAACATCAAAAATCAACTATTTAGATAAATTAAAACACAAATCAATGGGACTTTTATTGGGTTGGAATGGGGTCACTACTAAAAAGGTGCTTTTTAGCGACGGATTTTTCCGTCGCTAAAAAGCCAAAATCCGTCGGGAAATTGTTTCCCGACGGACACAGTCCGTCGGCAAATGTGGCGTCGCTAAATGAATTAGCGACGCCACACTAAAATCCGTCGCCATTTAGCGACGGATATATCCGTCGCTAATTGGCGACGGAATTATCCGTCGCCAAATGGCGACGGACACAAATCCGTCGCTAAAAGTTGTCGCCAATTGGCGACAGCTTTTTGCGACGGATAAGCATCCGTCGGCATTTGGCGACGGATAATTCCGTCACCAAATGCATTCATCAATCAAATATATTGTGTTTAGCGACGGATTTAATCCGTCGCTAAACGTAATAATTCCGTCGGGAAAATGACTAATTCCGAGCAAAAGTTTTTTTTCCGAATTTTTAATTAAATGCAAATCCTGTTTAAATACACAAATTGCAGAAAGGTAAACAACACAGAAAATACAAAAGCATCTAATATATATATATATATATATATATATATATATATATATATATATATATATATATATAAAATGTACGATACATGAAAATTGTATACCAAAAACGTCCCGACACTACAGTACTACAAATCTGTGACGTCGTCATCTGGGACGTCATCAGTAGCCGCTGGAGGCGGTGGTGGAGGAGTGGGTAGCACATCTCCCGGGGCCCGCTGATGCATCTGCTCCATCGCCGCTGCAACCGCAATCTGGACCTGATCACGGATCGTATCCGCGAACTGAGCGATGAGATCAGTACGGAACCTCGCATCGGCGGCTGGCGACACGGTCTGAGAGGAGCTGCCGGCTCGTCTACTAGAAGTACCCCGTTGAGAGGCTACGTACTCAGAACCAATTGAGCCTAATCCGTAGATACGCCGCTTCCTTACCCCCTCAACAGCAAGATAAACTTCGTTCGGATCCACTGGGGTAGATGTTGTACTCCCCTCGGCTGTTTGTGTAGCGGCCAGCATCTCCTGCTCAAAACGCTCCTACAAAAACAATTTAAAACAATTAGTTTCATATGAATTACGTGTTTCAAACAACAAAAACGTTATTTTTAATAAAAATCCGGCATCATTTCTTTTAGAAAATGAACATCATCCATTTTTCAGGGAAATCCTGCAAACTTCAAATTGTACAAAATAGCATATATCAACAACCAAATCACTTAATTCAAAGGAACAACAAAGATACCTAATTCAAATAAAATAAAATACGTGTTTCAACAATTTAGCTATTATATTTAAACTATTTAACAACTTAAACTATTTGAATACTACTTTCAAATAATAAAATTTTTAAAAAATACTTACGACTGCAATCCTCGCGCGCTCGTCCATGAATCGGGTCGGGTCAGCCTTCAGAGTGTGCATCCGCTTATGCACCTCAGCATGTGTCGGCTCGCGCCCCAGCTCCCTAGCCTGCCAGACAAATTTAGTAATTTATAAGTTTATTTAACAAAAAAATATAACATAAAATACTATCATAATTAAAATAAACGGTAAATACCAAAACAGCCTTATGCTTCAAAGCAGACATCGACCCTCCGGTATGTCGAACCGGTCCAGTGCCAGGTCGGGCCGGCTCGCTCATCCGATTGGCTCGCGCCTGGGCCGATTTCTTCTTTGCCTCATCAGAGTCCCAAACTCTCTCCCAAGCCTGCCACACGTCGTCTGTAATGGACACGTCTCTCTCACGAGAAGTCTTGTAGGTGGACAACCTGTCAGAATACCGGTTCGCTGCATGCTTCTCGAAAGTAGTTCGGATGACTCGTTCCTCGAATTCGTCCTCCCAAAAGAATTTTTTTTGCAAGAGTGTTAATTTTAACAAATTAATTAAAACGCTGCGTTTCAATCATTGTGTTTAGCGACGGATTTTGAGAGTCTGTCGCTAATCACAAAGAATGAAAAGCTGTGTTTCATGACGTTTGTCTGCATTAGCGAAAGATTCTCAAAATTTGTCGCTAATTTTCATAAATTTTTACGCGCCATTCCATCCCGCCATTTACCGCCAAAATTAGCGACGAATTAATTTTCGTGAAATAGCGACGGAGTTGCTCCGTCGCAACTTCTGTCGCTATTTCACGAATTACCGACGGAATTTGCGTCCTTCGCCAAATTCCGTCGGTAAAAACAGACATTTTAGTATTGTAGTATCTACTGTAGAAATCTAGAATCATACTCTGTACTTCTAGACTTCATCAAAAAGGTACCTCCGACAAACCAAAACGAAATTGGCAGGTAATATCAAAAATGTTGAACCACACCTGAAAAGTTCAACTGTTGATTGGGTCAGTTAAGACTGGTGAGTTCACACGTTACAAATAAACATTAGCAAAATAAATAATACATATATCCATATATTACAGACGAAGCCATAAACAAGGAATTAATATTTTTATTGGATATTATTTATTCGGCTTTCTCGTCGATCTTTTAGATATTGGTGTTTCACAACTTTCATCACAATAATTGCGTACGTGCAACCTAAACAAAGTACTCATACAGACGTACTTCTGTAATATATCAATCCTCAGATTACCGGGGCTTAGCTCACCGTGCCACCAGCCGGGAGACCCAACTTTCAGACCCTTAGTCTGACATAATCCTACAGACCCACAGTCTATTCTTATCCTTTAGACCCGAAACTTTACAGCGTCTAGCATCCCACATATTCTAGATAGAACATATTAAATTTATTTTACCACTGGTATACACACAGTTCTATTTGCCGCCCAGTAGAAAAGGTTGTTTTGTCGGTACTATATCGGTCCTTTGCAAATATATATAATATACTTTTCAAAACTAATGCTGGAATGTAAAGTGCAACTCACAGTTCGTGCTTCTTCCTTATAGTGGGATGACTCCTTGAAAGTTTGGATTCCGATTCCTCGGAAGTCACTGAATCTAACAAGTAAACACGAATTAACATTCCCCTAAGAATCAACACAAAATCCTAACTCTAGGAGACACTCACCAATACCGATTATATAACACATAACAAATAAAAAATCACCATGTAGGTCTTTATTTTCTTTTGAAAATCAAATTCCGTCTTTTAAATAAAATCATTAGTCACGGTTAACTCCGTTAAACTTTAAAATCTCTTTTAAACGAATCTCGATTTTCCTTTCCAAAATAATTTCCCGTTCCTCGTCAGCTGAGTTTTCTACTCACTGGCGAAACTACAAAATCTGTAACCCGCCGGCTATCAGTACCTCTTACTAGCCCGGTTATCTCCACGGAATCCAATACAATATCATAAAAATCATTTTCGTATATCGAGATTCAGAAATTCCACCTTTACCGAAATCTCATAAAACTAATATTTTCATTTCTGAGTCTAACTCAAATACATTTCGACTTTAAGATAATATTTTTTTCAAATACATCCCTTAACTTAGCCCTTTAAGCTCAAACTATTCAATGTTGGTTAAATTACCAACAACGCTCCAAACTTTTCAAAATTTATAATTTGGTCCTCAGCTAAATTCTACTTCAAATCATTCAAATACTTTACAAACTATTTTTCTTAACTCTTTTAAAATATTAATTCAGTTCCCAAACTTTAAAATAAACTTTTTTGATAAAATTGCCATTTCGGCCCTTAATCTTTACTTTTGACCATTTTGGTCCGAATCATTAAATCTCAACTTAAATACTTTTAAACAACTCATTTTCACATTAATCATTTAATTTGAAAACCATTTCAATTTAATATCAATTTTCCAAAAATAATCTTACGTTGTAAAAGTACCAAAAAGTTCTTAACTTTTCGAAATCATCCATTTTAGTCCTTGAATTCAAATTCTATTTTATTTTTACATAAACCATTTCAAATATTTAAATACTTTTAATTCAGCCCTTAGGGACTTATAAATTAACTTTTTACCACAAATCACCACATATACTTCAAATTTGGCAAAAATACCACAAGGCCCTTAAACTTACAATTTCACCCAAATTACACTGAATCGTACAAATTAATCCAAACATCATTCTAAACAAAAAATTCCAAAAAATTAATCATGTTATCATTGAAATCACGGTATCAATCTATACAAAATTCCTATCTTCAATTTTCAAGCAAATTTCTCATAATTTTCATATTTTACTAGTAAATTCATGTTCAACTTTCAGTCAAACAATTCCAGCCCTTAATTAAGCATGCATATCCATTAATTAATTAAAATCAAACGTAAAATTTAACATACAAACCATATTTACATCTTAATCGTCAAAGTTGCCAAAATTGCACCAAAAACCCCAATGATCCATAACTTACAAACATTAAAACACCAAATAATTCAAAGGGTTGGTAGCCTACCTCTTGAAACTCTCCTACAAATTTCAAAGAAAATCAACAAATATGGAAGAAGATACACTCTCTACTAGTTCTAGCACAAAATCACCAAATTTCATACACTTCAAGCTTCAATCTTCATATGGCAGCCCAAATTATTTGTTTGATCTTGATATTATTAAGTTTTGATGGATTGGAAATGTTTTAGAAGCTCTGGACATAAGCTCTAGGGTTTATTTCACTCTCTAGAAGCTTTGAGAGAGAAAAGATGATGAGAAATGAATTTGTTTCGCTCTATTTTTTTCATACATATCGTTTTAAACGATCGTTTACGCTTTGGACAATCATTGATAATCCTTCATACTATCGTTGAACCATCCGTTCACCATTCTGCTGAGCTATTCTGTTATAAATGATCGTTCATCCTTTTTGGACGATCGTTCATTTCCTGAAAAAGTCAAATCTTCTTGACTTGTTGACCAAGACACTTAAGCACACACTCCCATGCGACACTATGACCTTAATACCCCTATATGTCTTAGTTTTGGGGGATTTATGTAAAAAACCCAAAGAGAAAATGTCACCATATACCCCAAAAATTGAAAACATTATGTTAGTGACCCAACATAATATTTTTAGCAAAAATCCCCTTTTTTAAAATGTTGATTTTCAGCTCTACCCCTTTTCATTACAAGTTACTAAATTAACCCTATACTACTGTTACTATTGTGCACTTGATTTACTCAATTTTCCCCCCACTTTCCCTCTTCTTCTACGTTCTTGACTACCGTTGCAATCTTTAATTAGATTCTTTATCTTCTGTTCAACGGTGGTCAGAGGTCGGACTGCGGTGGTCGGAGTCAAAAAGAAAGGCTACAGGTCTTGCTCTTCTTTTCGAAAAATTAATAGATATGTGCTATGTATAGGAAGTTCTCTCATGCTTGATTATAGTTTGATTAGAGCATCTGCAGAAGTATTGGGTAAAGAAAATGTTGGAACATCTTATAAAGCCGTTCTTGAAGTAGGAACCACCGTGGCCGTGAAGAGATTAAAAGATGTGGTGGTCAGTAAAAGAGAATTTGACATTCAAATAGAAGTTTGGGGAAGATTAAGTATGATTATAGATTTTTTTTTCTCTTTTTCTGTAAAACAGATTTCATTATAGCTAAAAATAATTGATTTTGAGTGTCATTACTGACTTTGTTTGGCTAAATTTAAACGATCGCTAACAATTAAAATTTAATAAAGCATTAATTTCATATCTTCAGGTTTTTAAATGCTTTGATTTTGTTTTTATCATGTGATATGTTTAGCTTTTGTAGATTGCTCTGCAAGTACTGATATAATTCATGTGCTAATTGATTTGTCGATTTAAGAGGTTGATGTGTCGATTTTGTGTGCGTATGTTTTTAGGAAGAAAAATTACGACGAAGCGCATATTTCATTGTGTCCTCGACTTTGCCTTGGTGTTGCTGAAATTGAAATGAAACTCTGGTTGTATCATCTTTATCAGCCTGGTCGGCCAATTAGCAGTAGTTTATGTGTTTTAGATTTGTTCATTTTTATTTTTATATTTTTTAAATTATTAATTATATATATGCGAGTTATAATAACCACATTTGAACTTTATATCAACTTAATTTTCTCATCTTGTTTGTTGGTAGCTTGTTGATATATTGTTTTATTATCTAAGGAAGAAGGTGAAAATAGGACATTGTGTGAGCACTAAAATCACAACCACAGACAATCAGTTCGTTCAACTGATTCAAAATGTTTACCTTTTAAATTTGAAAAAGAAAGACAAGAATGATGTATATTCGAAAAGCTCAGTTGCCAAATAAAAAACGGTGGTTCCATGCTACTTATACAAAATGGTCTGAAGTCGATGATGTTATGTTTACCTTTATTGTTGCTGATTTTTATTATAGAATTGAATAAGTCTTTCAACTGAAATGTATTTGATAGTTTATAAAACCGAACATTAACCTTATGTGAACCTGATCTGAACCTATATCAATTGAACTACTTTAATTCAATTTTAAATAATATTTGTCGTATTGCTCTTTACAATCTTAACTGACATTTTATATAGAGAAAATTTTGAGAAGCGTAATATACAAATTGAATATCTCTTTTAAGTGAAATTTATTTGACAAACTGTAAAACCGAAAATCAACCTGATGTGAACCTGATGTAGACCTACATCAACTGAACTACTTTAATTCACTTTAATTCAATTATCAATGTGTATGCTGAATGATAGTTAAGAAATAGAGTAGTAGAGAAAATGTACAACAGTGTTTTGTTTTCAAGTTAAAGGAAAAGCATATGAAAATATAACCATTTATCTTGCCATCTTATAGTTTCGTTGGTGTTATGTTTAAATTAGAGTGTGTAAAAATCAAATAAGTAAACTGAATCAACAGTAGTTTGGTTTGAGGCTATATTAAAAATTTATTTATTTATTAGTTTAAATATTAAAAATTACAAGCATTAGTGTAAAGAGAATTAAACAGAAAATCAGCCAAACCAACTCGCTTAATTCGATTTAAAAATAACTCACATTCCTATAAAATTAATTTAGTTTTAAAAAAATATAATTTTTAATTTGGTTCAACCTAGATTTAGTTTGAATAAAATGTAAGTTGAATAACTCTTTTAATTGAAACGTATTTAATAGTATATAAAAACGAAAATCAACCTGATGTGAACCTGGTGGGAATCTATATCAATTGAACTATTTTAATAAAATTTGTCTTAATGCACTTTACATTTTTAATTATATAGAGAGAATTTTGAGATTTAGCTAATATTCAAATTGAGTATCTCTTTTAAGTGAAATGTATTTAATAGTTTATAAAACCGAAAATCAACTTGATGTGAACCTGATGTGAACCTACATCAACTAAACTAACTTAATTTATTTTTTAATAATGCTGCTCTTTACAATCTTATCTGTCACTTTATATAGAAAGAATTTTGAGATGTAGTCTATAATAAAAATTGAATAACTGTTTTTAAATGAAGTGCAATTGAAAACTGAAAAGTAACTCGATACGAACCTAGAATAATACCATATTGAACTATTTTCTCTTAGACATACTTCTGCAAGTCTTCATATTGTGTATTGTAAGTCATATATTGCCCACCTTTAATATTTTCCCATTTATTAAATAGTTTAATAGTATATACCTTAAAGAGAAACTAAATATGAATTATCAGTTAAAACCGGACTACCAATTTTAAAGTACATAAATTGGGTTGGTCAGATGGTGTGTAATATGGATAAGAAATCCATTAATTCTGACCCTACAAATTGAGAAAGTCACAAGCATCCACATACTACCAATGTGATAATATTGAAAAAGACCAAAGTAAGCAGGCTGCAAAATGCCCAACAGCTTCCGTCTTAAAATTCAACAAAAATTACCAGAAATCGAATCAAAACATGTAACGTCACAATATCATCAAGAAATAAGTTAAACCCGCTTCATAAAAAGTAAAACCCAATTAGAATGAGAGAAGCCAGTATTAACAAACTAATTGATAACGTAGCACATCTAGTAGGGGCGAAGCAACCTCGCCAGGAACGAACATCGCTAAGTCAAGCATTTCACCGACCTGGTAACAATTCCCGACCTTCTTGAAATCATAGAACGCATGACTTGGGGGGTCACCGGATCGATGGGAATTCAAACATCATCCGAGACAATCATGCCTGATAAGGTCGGACCAAGAATCTTACCCGAGCTCTGAAGTATGTTCGACTTAAACCTAAGCCGAGCGCCGAGCTCCTGAGCCCGAAAAACCGGACCATCTGGTCCGAGCTCTGAGCTGCTCCCAGATACGGAAATCATGATAACTTAACTCCCAAGTTATCCGGGCTCCGAGGTCCTGTCCAAAGAGCGCTCACTCGTGTACCAGATCCTGGGACCACAGAAGATCTTCTGACAGGTACGTGAGGAATGTTCCCTCTGACACACCTAACAACCCGTGCCTCCCGCAGGGATATTCCACCACGTCAGCATAACTGATTTCTGGGACCACTGGGCTCACAGCCTGCCAGCAAGGCAGGTTTGTCCTTAAACCCTAACTATAAATAGAGGGTTTAAGGACAAACCCTAGGTAATTTCTTTTTCTCTACTCTAAGCACTCTCTTTTCTCTTCTTCTTCTTCCTTTACCTCAAATCTTACTTGAGCGTCGGAGTGAACGTCCGGTGACCCCCACCGGAGTTCTTTCTGACCTCTGTCTGTTTGTGGTGTGCAGGTCGTTACAGCTCGGATCCTGTTTGGTGATTTATCACTTGGCGCCGTCTGTGGGAATCCGTTTTGTATTCCCCTGTTCTACTCTGGTTCTCTTGACGTTGCTGATCAGATCTTGACAAGAAACAATGGCTGATGATCCTGTTTTGGACAGGGTAGATCCTCTGGGAACTACGGTTGCCGATACTAACTTGGTTGGTGGAGTCTCTGCTAGTGGTCGGACCTCTGTGATCACTGGCTTAACTCCTCCGGCGAATGCTCAGGTGGGAGGATCCAGGGCCTCCGGCAGTGGAGCTGGATTTGTGCCTTTATATGGGTTGGAAAACTATCCAAGGGCGAACCCTTTTGCTTCAGATGCAAGTCACACCCACTTATCAACCCCAGGAACCACCGTGCCTCAGAGTTTCCTCCACAATACCTTGTCTCCCACTCAACTCAACTTCCCGGTAGACGCTACACTAGTGGCTACGGGAACAGGAACAACTTCTGGGCAAGATATACCTCCGGCGGTCTTACAAGCTCAAGAATATTTAGAATACATGGCTCGCCAGCTGCACCAGGCCCAGCAGATGCACTTTGCAGTCATGTCCCAGTATTACCCAAGTTACAATCCCTCGGCCACCCCCGTGGCCCCCCCACCCCAAGCTGCTGAGTTTCAGGATGGTCGTCCTCCGAGAGAGGAAGGTCGGAGCGATCACCCACGACCCAGACCTAGAGGTCCCACAGAGCATCAAGCACCCAGAGGCGAAGATCATCGTGACACTAATTTGCCGAGAGACGAAGGTCGGCATGATCGCCCTCTGCCGAGAGACGAAGGTCGGCATGATCGCCCTTTTCCGAGAGACGAAGGTCGGAATGATCCTCCTCCTCCTCGAAGGGAGGGGGTGCAAGACGAGAATCTACCACCGGGGACACAGCGCGGTGACGCTGGTTTGGGGAGGGGAGACCCAGACCCGGAGGCAGATCCTCTGCGGACCGCGAGGGCAGGAGTCCCACCGGTCAGGAGAAACGGGGCAGAGAGTGTTCACAGCTCGGGTGCAGCATCTCAGCATCAGAAAACTTTGCATGACGAGGTTACTCGTCTGGTCCAGGCCGAGCTGGATAGGCACAAAGGGCACAAGGCAGAGTCTCGACCTTTTACTACTTGTGGCATTGCTAGCCCTTTATCAAAGGCTATATGGGATGACCCATTTCCAGATAAGTTTAAATATCCGCCCATTGACAGATATAACGGTAAATCCGACCCGATGACTCATTTAAGTTGTTTTCAGGTTGCCATGGGAGTTCAAAGTGTCTCGGACGCAACAGTGTGCAAAGTGTTCCCCTCGACGTTGAGCGATGCGGCGCAAAAGTGGTACCAGAACCTCAAGGAGGGCTCTATTACTAGTTTCAGGGAGCTTGCTATGGCTTTCAAAACTCATTTTGCCCCGAGCATCGAACGAAAGAAAAGATCCAGTGATTTGAAGAAGTGCTTTCAAAAACCGGGAGAAAGTTTAAAAGCTTACATTGCTCGGTTCAATGCCGAGGCAATCATGATAGAAGATTTGAACGATGATACCGCCATCGATGCTATGAAAGATAACACCAGCATGCAAGTCTTCCGAGACAGCCTGATCACCAACCCGGTTGACACTTACACCGAGTTGATGGACAGGGCTTGGAATTATATCAATCTCGACGAGGAAAGGCAGAGGAAGTCTTACGGGACGGCTAGCCCGGTTCCCAGTAAAACGCAGAATACTCAGGGATCTAACCGTAACCAAGATCGGTACCGACCTCTGAACGAGACTTCGGGGTACAGAGGTAACAAGCCATTCAATGCTCAGACCAGTCCGCCAAGTACGGGGCCTGGTCCTAAGCCAAGTTTCAGTATTGGAGGAGGAACGGAAGGATATGTGGATCGAGCAGGAGTACCGAGACAATACGTGCCACTTAACACGCCAAGGGAGCAGATTCTATCCTGGATCAAGCACAACAACGAAGAGATTCGTTATCCACCAAGGCTAGTGAAAGATGGAGACCGATCCAAGTTCTGTGATTTTCATGATGGTTATGGCCATGAAACGGAGGAATGCGGACGTTTGCGAAGCGAGATAGACAAGTTGGTCTGCCAGGGGCGATTACAACATTTTGTTGTGGCCAAGGAGGGCCCAGACCGAGGAAATACGAGGGTCAACTCGGTCAGGTCAGAGCCCGGGGGGAGTAGGGAAGCCCAATCCCCATCAAAGAAAACACAAGTCACGGGAGTAATCAACACTATCTCAGGAGGAACCTCAGAATCCGAGTATGGTCGCAAACGCAGAAAGAAAAAGCAAAAGATGGTCATGTCGGTATCTACCGGGTCGCCATGGCCTAACATTGTTTTCGGGCCAGAGGATGCGAAAGGAGTAGATTTTCCTCATGAAGACGCTTTGATTGTATCGGCCATCATTGGATCAAAATGGGTAAAACGATTGCTGGTGGACGATGGAAGCTCGGTTAACTTGTTGACTCTGTCAGTCTTTTTGACAATGGGAGGATCCAAGACTGACCTCAAGCCTGTGAACATTCCTCTCCTGGGGCTGGGGGGAGCTCCGGTCACCCCAGAGGGCATGGTCGAGCTAGACTTAGAGCTCGGCATCGAAATACCTCAGGAGGACGGAACAGAGGGAATCCTGGCGGAACCAACACGGAAGGTACGTTCACTGTTCATGATAGTTGACATGCCTCTTGCTTATAATGGTATTCTTGGTAGACCTATGTTGTATAGCACAGGTGCAGTGACTAGTATTCGTTACTTGATGATGAAAATCCCAGTGAAAAACGAGGTCATAACTATCAGGGGAAACCAAACCCTATCTAGGCAATGTTACATGGCCACTATGGGCAGCACGGTGGAAACGATGAACATCGATACACCCGAGCTGCTCATCAGAGAGAAAAAAGCTCAGAAACCCCGAGAAAACTTAGAAACGATTGAACTTACAGAGGGATCCGAGATGTATGTAAAGCTGGGGGTAGACTGGCCAGACGAGCACCGGGAAGCTATCATAGCTCGGATAAAACAGTATGTGGAAGAGTTTACCAACAAGCCAGAGGATATTGGGGGGGTAGACCCTAAGATCATCTCGCACAAGCTAAACGTGGATGCGAAATGCAAGCCTGTCAAGCAAAAGAAAAGAACTTTCTCTCTAGAGAAACAGATTGCTATCCGAGACGAAGTGGAGAAGCTCTTGAAAGCCGGGTTCATCAGGAAAGTAGACTACCCTGAATGGCTGGCTAATGTAGTCTTGATCAAGAAATCCAACGGTAGATGGAGGCTTTGTATAGATTTCACTGATCTAAACAATGCCTGCCCAAAGGACAGTTTTCCTCTGCCCAACATTGACCAACTGGTGGACGCGACGTGCGGATTTGCGGTCTATGCATTCTTAGATGCTTCTCAGGGATATCATCAGATCCCGATGAGTAAAGATGACGAAGAAAAAACAGCTTTCACAACGGATCTCGGGACCTATTGCTACAAGAAGATGCCTTTTGGTTTGAAAAATGCTGGGGCAACCTATCAAAGACTCATGAATCATGTTTTTAAAGATCAACTGGGCAAGAATGTCGAGGTTTATGTGGATGACATAGTCGTGAAATCTAGAGGAATCGAGGAACATGCAGCGGATCTGGCAGAAACTTTTGAAAAGCTGAAAGGTTTTAACCTCAAGCTGAATCCAGAAAAGTGTGTTTTCGCAGTCCGCTCGGGGAAATTTCTAGGGCACCTCATCTCGGAGAAAGGCATTGAGGCCAACCCGGAGAAAATCGAGGCAGTGATGAGCATGAAAGCACCCAGCTCGGTGAAGGAGGTACAAAAGTTGAACGGGAGAGTAACGGCGTTGGGCAGATTCATGAGTTGCTCGGCCAAACGATGTTTGCCATTTTTCAAAATCCTGAAGAATACAAAGAATTTCAAGTGGACAGAGGAGTGTAACGCAGCTTTTGAAGAGCTGAAGGTTTACCTCAGCACACCCCCGGTGCTAGGTAGACCTGAGCCCGGAGAAATCTTATACTTATATCTCTCGGTGAATGACGAGACAGCAGCAGCAGTCCTTGTGAAGGAGGATAAGGGTCTGCAAACCCCAGTTTACTATCTCAGTAGAGTCTTGAAAGGCCCGGAGGTCAGATACCCAAAAATTGAGAAATTTGCTTTGGCATTGAAGGTGGCGGCGGAAAAACTAAGGAGATATTTCGAGGCTCACATCATTGTAGTACGTACGAACCAACCTTTGAGAAAGGCGCTGCAGAGGCCAGAGATGTCGGGACGGCTGGTCAGCTGGTCGGTCCAGCTGGGAGGATATGACATCCGGTATGAACCAAGACCGGCTCTGAAAGCACAAGTATTGGCAGATTTTATAGCTGAGACCACAGCAAGCGACCAACCTGAGGAACCTGACGAACAACTTCTACGGTGGGTATTAGAAGTCGACGGGGCATCAAATCTGGATGGATCTGGAGCGGGCGTAGTCTTGAAAGGCCCTCACGGAGTCACACTCCGAAGCTCGGTAAAATTCGATTTCCCGGCATCCAACAATGCCGCGGAGTATGAGGCTCTGTTGATCGGATTGAGAATGGTAAACGTGGTCAAGGCCGAGCACGTAACGATAAGGAGTGATTCTCAGTTAGTCGTTTGCCAAATCTTGGGTACTTTTGAAGCTCGGGATTCGGAAATGAGGAGATACGTGGACAGAGTCAAGTTCTTCTTGAACAAGATTCAGGAGCTCGGAGGAAAATGGGTGATAGAGCAAGTTCCTCGCTTGGAAAACCAAGAGGCCGATGTATTAGCCAAAGCAGCAACAGTGAACGAAAAAACACCGGGGGCTCATTTCTCTGTTCAAAAGCATTCCAGTATCGACAACCATGAAACCATTTTTCTAACTCAGCCGTTGGAAAATTGGATGCAAGGTATAGCTCACTACCTGATGGATGGAACTCTGCCAGAAAATAGAGATAAAGCCTACAAAATCTTGCGACAAGCTCCGTACTACGCGTTCCTCGACGGAGTCTTGTACAGAAAGTCATTCACCCACCCGTGGTCGAGATGCTTGACGGCAGAAGAAGGGGAGTATGTGTTGAGAGAAATACATGAAGGTATTTGTGGGGCACACATAGCTCCTCGCATGTTAGCAAAGAAAGCAGTGTTGCAGGGCTACTACTGGCCCTTGATGGTCAGACAGGCAGAGGAGATAGTAAAGAAGTGTGAAAACTGTCAGAGGCACCAGAACATCCGACACGCTTCTACTACAGAGCAGTGCCCTATTACTAGTCCTTGGCCATTTGCAACGTGGGGAATTGACATCCTGGGGCCTTTCACGCCAACCACGGGGCAGAAAAAGTTCTTGATAGTGGCAGTAGATCACTTTACTAAGTGGCTCGAGGTAGAGGCAGTGAGCACCATCACAGAAGCTCGGATCCGGGATTTCTTCTGGAGGCAAATCGTGTGTCGTTTCGGTATACCCAGAGCGTTGGTAACTGATAACGGAAAGCAGTTCAACTGCCGAGCCTTCAAGGAATTTTGCAACGACTTGCACATTGACTTACGTTTCACTTCAGTAGTTCACCCACAGAGCAATGGGATGACCGAAGTAACCAACCGGACGATCCTAAAAGGGCTCAAGGCCAGGCTGGGGGAGTTCGATAGACAGTGGCTGGAAGAGCTACCGAAGGTCATATGGGCTTACAGAACCACGCCAAGGGCAGGCACAGGAGACACCCCGTTTTCTCTAACATATGGGTGCGAGGCAATGATACCGGTGGAAATCGGGATGCCAACTCTAAGGGTCCAGTTCTTCGATGAGGCTAAGAACGTGGAAGAACAGAAATTATGCTTAGACCTACTGGAAGAGCGAAGAGAGCAGGCAGCGCTAAGAATCGAAGCATACAAGCAAAGAATGGCTAAGTATCATAACAAGAGAGTTAAACCCTTGAGTTTCCAAGTTGGCGATCTGGTCCTACGACGGGCAGACATTACTAAGGGAAATGCTGGAGTGGGAAAACTCGAACCTAACTGGGAAGGCCCCTATCAAGTCACTGAGGTCGGACGAGCAGGAGCTTATAAAATAGCACACATGTCGGGCAGAGTGCTTCCGAGAACTTGGAACTCCCAGGTTCTTCGGAAATACTATCAATAGTTACTTGTTTTACTTTTTCGAGGTACCTAGGGGTTTTTTCACTTATGTTTGAGTTAGGCCTTTGTAAAACTCAAACATAAGTTTTTCCCCTCAATGAATAAAAAAGATTAAAAAGAATTTATGTCTTTTCCAAAACCCGAGCACTCTACTCGGTAAAAAATCCACGGGCTATGTGCCATCTACGGGCTATGTGCCACCAGCGGGCTATGTGCCATCCACGGGCTATGTGCCATCCACGGGCTATGTGCCATCCACGGGCTATGTGCCATCCACGGGCTATGTGCCATCTACGGGCTATGTGCCACCAGCGGGCTGTGTGCCATCTACGGGCTATGTGCCACCAGCGGGCTATGTGCCACCAGCGGGCTATGTGCCACCAGCGGGCTATGTGCCATCTACGGGCTATGTGCCACCAACGGGCTATGTGCCATCTACGGGCTAGGTGCCACCCGCGAGCTATATGCCACAAACGGGCTAGATACCACCAACGTACTACGAGCAATTCTCGACCCCGAGCAACAACAACTCCGGGTTGTCCCAAGACAATAGGCTATCCACGCCGAGCAACTTGCTTAAACTTGGTCTATGAACAACTAAGAACCAACATATGAAAACAAGAGGATAGAAAAAGTCCACACTACTGGAGCCAGCTCGGAAACTAGTTTGAATTAAGTATGCAAACGTGTTGTCACATACTTAACCAAAATTTTCAAAAATAGAAAATAAAAACATCATTCAAAGAAATAACACGAGTATAACAAAGAGAACATAGGCAAGTAAAAAACAAGACATATATACTAAGGCCAAAGTGACCAAACTTTGCAAAAATATTCAAAGCATAACAAAGGAGCTCGGAGCTCAACATTACAAAAACAATGGAAAAATTCATTCAGAAAAAACAAGTATATACGGAAGAAAATATCCAAACTTACAAAAGAGAGCTCGAGGCTCAATATTCCAAAAAATACAAAAGAAAACATTGTTTGAGATTTACAAAATAAAACTATCTAAGTTAAAACTATCTAGGGGGGTCGGAGCTCGGACCCTGATCATCGGCAAGGTAGTCCTCGATGTCGGCAGGCACATCATAATCTTCAGGCAGCTCCTTGGCCCGCCGACCCAACTCCTCGATGTCCAGCACGAAATCAGAAACATCCAGCTCAGCTCCGAATCGACCTCGGACATATTCACCTGCCTGGACCTCGCTGACATAGAGGATGCGGCGAAAGTCGTCATAGATCTTCTCTTCCCGGCCTGTGACTTCCTTCACCTCGGCCTCTGCCCTCTCAGCCCGCTGGGTGATCTCATCAATCTTCTTCTTCTGGTCGGCCACGGTTTCCCGAAGACCCTTAGAAGCCAGATCGTTCCGAGTTGTCAAGTCGGCCAGCTGCTTGGTGAAATCATCCCGGGCCAGGACTCTGTCATTCTCGAGTTGAGTCACCTCAGCTCGCAGCTTCTCCAGCACACCGAGGTCCTCAGCTCGGCGGTCTTCCGAACTCTTCAGCTGGGATTCCAAGGTGACAACGAGGGCAGCCCCCTCAGAAGCTTTTTTCTCTGCTTCGGAAGCCCGCCTCTCAGCTTCCCGGGCCTTTTTCTTCTCGATCAGAAGAAGGTCCTTGGCCAGTGTCAGGTCGATCTCCACCCTGCTCTGGTTTTGATCGGCCATGTAGGCCATCTGTGAGGCCTGCAAATAAAATAAAAAAAAAACACAAGTCAAAATAAAAACAAAGACAAAACAAGAAAAGAGAGGAGAAAAACAAGATAATTACCTGGAGGCAGAAGGAGGAAACTACAGCCCACAAGTTCTCAGGCTTGTGGGACTTGTAATGCTCCCGGTCAGCAGGAAGAGTGGTCACACGAGCAACGTCGCCCGCAATGACCAGGTCATGCAGGGTAGCTGGTCGACCATCGTTGTGCCTACTGACCCACTCGGCAAAGCTGGCTCGAGTGATGGTCTGGGGACCCGGGGCTGTAGTACTCGACCCCGACGAGATGTCCGGGAGATCAGGCACTCGGGTCGGCGGAGCCCTGGAGCTTTGACCGGCGGGCTCGGCAGTTGCTCCCCGGGGATCAGCTGGGCCCCGAGCTGGACCATCCACCGTCTCGGTAGAGTCCAGATTCACGAACGGGATGTTCCCGACCGGTTCGGCACCCGCCGGCACCTCGATCCCCTCCGGTAAACGAACCCGGAGGGGGACAGCGTCAACACCCCGTAGGGGTTCTTCAGGAACACCCGTGCTAGCAGGTGCCTTGGCAGCAGGTGACTTTGGCACCTCGGTAGCTCGGGGAACTGGAGCAGGAGCCGGAGTCACACCTCGGCTCGCCGGCCTTTTTCTCTTCTTGCCAGCCAACTTGCTCAAGTCAATATTGTTCACTGCAACAAAAACATACACAACGAAGTCAGTATTCACACAGATAACAATGTTCAATGTAAACAAAAAACAACAAGACATGCTAGGTAAAAAAAAAAAAAAAAAAAAAAAAAAAAAAAAAAAACACAGACCCCCAGCACCGGGCACTGAATTCTTCCAGTAGTCAAAAGCAATCTTCGGGCACAAGTCATCAGCTTGTGCTTTTTTCCCCGGGGGTGCATCATCCCGAAGGGCCGCGATGTCGTTATCCTCCAGAGGTCCCGGGATGTGGAACCACTTCTCCGGTTTGTAGCATTTGGCTACCCACGAGGTACCCATCCCATCAAAGGCCGAAGGATGGGAAATTAGGAAGTAATCTTCTTTGAAATCCCGGAGTGAATCAATCACTCCGGAGATCAACCCCCCGGGAACAGCTTTTCTTTCACTCCGGAACCGCAGGTACGCGAAGTGGTTCTGGTCCTTCAGAGACATGAGGTATAAACAGCAGAATAACCTCATGCTGGGAACCACCCCGGTCTTCTCACAGAGCTTCAAAAAGCAACTGTAGTGTCGAACCCCATTCGGGTGAATCTGCGACAAGGGCACCTCGAAATACCGGCTTAACTCCTTGTAATGCTCGAGCAGTGGAAACCGAATCCCGGACTGCAAGTGCTCCAGTGTTAACATGAGGGTATTGGCCGGGGGAACATCGTTCAGCCTTTTTCCTTCCGGGACCAGAGAGAGCTCGTATTCAGCAGGGATGCCAAAAGCTCCTCGTACAGCTTGCAAGAAACCCACGGTGCACCGCGAGGCCTTGATATCGCGCTCACCCGCCTTCTCGCCAGTGTCCGGGATGGTATCTTTACTTTTTCCTTTTCCGAGCTGAGGAGGTCGAGAAGGACCGGTCTTTTCTACATCCGGGGTATTACCTCGGAGAGGGCGGATAACCACGAACTCCAGGGATGGTTCGTCCGTGCCCATGTCTTGATCGTCATACCCCATCCCCTCTTCACGATCTAAGGTTTCACCCGACATACCTAAAAGACACAGAAACTAGCTCGGATGAGACGAGTTCCAAATGGAAAAACTAGACAAACGCGTAGAAAAATCAAAATTACAGATCAAAGACAGAATTCCTAAGGGGTGAAACCATCAGACCATGAAGAACATCGGAATGAATTCCCAGAAATTCTGGAAACTCATTCTTCAAACGAAAAACATAAAACTCAGAACACACAAAAGCAAATAAAATACTAGAAATCAAGAACATCACTTAGCAGTACATATCATCACTCACAGACACTAAAACAAACAAAAAGAGTTAATCCAAAACTCTAGAAAATTAAAATGCCAAACACGAAGAACACAGAAGAATTTCCAGATTTCTGGAAATTCCTCTCCCAAACAGAAAACACAAAACAGAGAACAGAGGAAATCACAAAGAAAACTAAATCAAACACAGCTAAAATATCTAATCCAGAATCAAATACAGTAACGCAGAGAAATTCACAAGGAAAACAGAATCCAAAACATCATGCAATGAAATATCACCAAGAACACATACATCAAAGCCAGAGATTACAGCACAGAAACTAAAACAAAGTCAGAAATGCTTACTTGTATATAAGCACAGAAGAATCCTTGAGAAAAACTCGAAAGTGTAGATGATCCCTGGGCAGAGGAAGCAATGGCAGCGAGGGAAACTTCAGTAAAACAGCACCAAGGAAGTTCTCTTACAATAAAGCAGAAACACAGAAAACTCGATAAACTCAGAGAAACGATGGAATCTGGAGAAGACAAAGAGCAGAGGAATTTTTTTTTTTTTTCAGAGCAAAATAAGAATTCAAAAAACTGAGAGAGAATGTAAAAAGTTTCTAAGTGTTTGAAAAAAACATTTTATAACTGAAAAGAGAGGGAAATTGAAAGGACACGCCTTTTAATTTTCTCTCTCTTTCCACTCATAACGCCTCCTAGAAAATTGCACTAGCAATAACTGCTAAACACGTGGCTGAGACGTGCGCTGAAGCACAACCGCCATTTAAGACACCCACCCAAACAGCTGTCATGCACGCCAACTCGAAAGGACAGGTCTTTTCACATAGCCGTTTCAGCTCACCCATCTCCCTGACAAGCGGCTCGGTGTCAGAGATCACTCAAAAACAAAGTAAGCACGCCCAGAATCACGTGACCTAATAACCCGGATAAACTCACCATCTCGGACATAAATATCCGACGCACTGGGGGGGACTAGTGATAACGTAGCACATCTAGTAGGGGCGAAGCAACCTCGCCAGGAACGAACATCGCTAAGTCAAGCATTTCACCGACCTGGTAACAATTCCCGACCTTCTTGAAATCATAGAACGCATGACTTGGGGGGTCACCGGATCGATGGGAATTCAAACATCATCCGAGACAATCATGCCTGATAAGGTCGGACCAAGAATCTTACCCGAGCTCTGAAGTATGTTCGACTTAAACCTAAGCCGAGCGCCGAGCTCCTGAGCCCGAAAAACCGGACCATCTGGTCCGAGCTCTGAGCTGCTCCCAGATACGGAAATCATGATAACTTAACTCCCAAGTTATCCGGGCTCCGAGGTCCTGTCCAAAGAGCGCTCACTCGTGTACCAGATCCTGGGACCACAGAAGATCTTCTGACAGGTACGTGAGGAATGTTCCCTCTGACACACCTAACAACCCGTGCCTCCCGCAGGGATATTCCACCACGTCAGCATAACTGATTTCTGGGACCACTGGGCTCACAGCCTGCCAGCAAGGCAGGTTTGTCCTTAAACCCTAACTATAAATAGAGGGTTTAAGGACAAACCCTAGGTAATTTCTTTTTCTCTACTCTAAGCACTCTCTTTTCTCTTCTTCTTCTTCCTTTACCTCAAATCTTACTTGAGCGTCGGAGTGAACGTCCGGTGACCCCCACCGGAGTTCTTTCTGACCTCTGTCTGTTTGTGGTGTGCAGGTCGTTACAGCTCGGATCCTGTTTGGTGATTTATCACTAATCAATTCAGTTGGCCTAAAATAAAAGTCATCATTTTGATTAGAAATCTAATTATTTTTTACAAGACCCAAAAAATGACGGATCAGAGTCTAGATTTACAGGAGTCAGATTGGAAAAAATTAAGGAGAGAATAAGAAAAATCAAAGGAGATCTCGATGTTAAGCTCGCTTCCTACGCTAAACTCAATGCTAGGTTCACTCAAGGATGGCGCTAAACTGCTTCTCCACCGGTGTCAGACCTCCGCCAGATCGCTGCCAAACCGCCGCCGGTTTACTTCTTCGTCGGATAGCTGCTGGACTACTTCTCAGTCAAAATCCTGCCACACTACTGCGTCTCTATTAATTTAAGAACAAGGGACATAAATGTCAATTTTCATAATAAAACCAGTTTATGGGAGATTTCTGAAAATAATTTTTTTATTTTGAGAGATTGTTGCACATTAAATTTTTCTGAGGTAAAAACATTAATGAAACCTTGTTTTGAGTCATTTGTGTAAAAAACCCTTTTATTTTTCAGTGGCGACCTTTAATCTGAAACGCTCCTTATAAGAAACTTTAGTATTCTATTTGGGAAAATATCATATGGGAATGGTAAAATTTTGGTACTAGAAGATTTTCGAGAACAAACAGCCTAGTTAAACTGAGTTTGTATTGAAGTGTTTCATGGCGGCTGTCTACTTTAGATATTTTAGTTCTTCTTTTCCTTACTCGAATATACTTAAATTCCGACCATATTCTTTTAAACCGTTTGAAATTCTCCATTCTCAGAGTCATAGCTTTAAATATAGATAAGTTCTTGAGTAGTGAAGTGTTTCGTTTGCCACTTTTTTTGGTTTCTTAAAACAAATTTGACTCACCAAATAAGCTGCAACGTAAATGGTATAAGTGTTGAGCAGTAAACTATTAGGGGGTTCAAATCTTTCCACAAGCGCTCTCCTTCGAAAATTATCAAGAAAAATAAACAAATTTACATCATAAAAAATATTTTATTTTGATAAAAGTGCAATTTTTATTGAAAAGAAACAAATTAATTTAATTTAAAAAGTGCTATTTTTATTAAAATAAGTGTTATCTAACACTTATTTAAATTTGCGGGTGGATGGACGGACCTTTACTCCTTTTTACACTTATTTAATACTCTCTATGTCATACAAAAATAGACCAAGTTTCTATTTTTAGCGTCCCAAATTATAGGTCAAATTTTCATTTTAATTTGTTAGTTAAGTTAAAATACCAATTTTGTCCTTTATTAATTACAACCACTTATATCATATTCTCCTAATAACATTAATTCTCACTTAATCCAATACAAAAATTAAGAATAAATTTAGATTTACAAAAACAATTTATAATCTCAACAAACAATTGATATTTTCAAAGTGTATAATTAAAAATATTAAAAATATCAAGATAATTAAATTATAGATAAATAGGAAGTTAATTAAAACGACTATTTTAACTTATATTTCTCAATTTCCACATAGATCAAACTTTATCTATCTTTATGGAGCGGAAGGAGTACAAAATTAACTCTAGCCAACTACTATGAATATAAACTGTATTTAAAAGTGCTAAAGATTAAGGGATACTCCCTCCGTTCTTTTTTAGTTGTCCATTTAGCAAAAAAAAATTGTATACAAATAGTTGTTCATTTAGAAATCCCATGTAATATTAGCTACTTATCTTTTAAGTTTACCCATCCCTAATAAATGACTCTATGTTTTAATTTAAAAGGCATTTATTAACTAATAGGGCTATATTAGTATTTTTCTTTATATATTAAGACAAAAGAAGCACTATCTTGGTATGTGCAATATTGGCTAAATGGACAACTAAAAAAAACGGAGGTAGTAGAATTTACCCAGACAGAACCATTAATGCTATAATCAATTGCTGTGTGAAAGACTAATTTACCCTATTTGAATCATCACTTTTATTAACTCTATTTTTACGTGTTCCAAAACAAAAGTTTATGTGCAAATCCAATTATAATTAAACTACAATGGCATAAATACTAGTAATAACTTTTAATGATTATTATATTTAAGTTGATTTTTTTTATGGAGCATATTATAAAAAAAATAAAAAAATGAATAATTGTAAAATATATTAAATTGAGTTTTTTTATAATATAAAAATTAACTTTATAAATGCAATATTTTTTGAGATATCATGCCAAATTTTTTATTGGATTGGGATTCTCTCAAGTTTATTTTGAAATTGAGAGGGTCATGTTTACGATCAACACCGTTCATTATAAATGAAAGGTGTAGATCAAAAAAGTATAATTTTAATCAAATTAAGCTACACCGTTCATTTTACAATGAACGGTGTAGATCGTGAACATGACCCCCTCAAGTTCATTTGAACTTGAGAGAATCCCAATCCATTTTTTATATAAATAACTTTTATGACAAAATTAAAAGAGATTTTTTTACAAATACCGGAAAAAGTGAAAATATTTATAAAGATATTACTTACATTTTTTAATAAAAATATAAAAAATAATTATAAAAGTATAAATATTCAAAAAATAATTACGAAAATACAGTTTTTATATAAAGTTTTGTATATAAAAATGCAGTTTTGTATATAATCCGTATATAATACATATTGTATATATAATACGAATTATATAGTTTTTTTTTTAAAAAAAATCAGATCTGAGATTGAGAATTTCTCTGAAAAACGGAGAAGATGAAGATGAAGCCAAATTTTATACATAATCCGTATATAACCCGTATATAATACGTATTGTATACAATTTAAAAACAAATTCAGATATGAAAATATCAGATCTGATATTTTCAGATCCGATTTCATATTTAATCGACAAAGGAGGAGGAGAGAAGGATTGAGCGGCGGCTGGCGGAGCGGTTGCGGCGAGCCGAGCGGCGGTGGCGAAGATTGCGTCAAATTCAATGGCGAAGGCGGTGAATGTAGCGAAAACGGAGGTAGAGCGGAGCGGAGAGTCAGGCGGCATGGGAAGACAGCGGAGGCGGCGTGGGAGCAGAGCGGCGGCGGCGTGAGGGAGAGCAGCGGCGTGAGGTGAGAGCAGCGGTGGTGGTAGAATGATGGTAGATGTGTGTTAATGGAAGAAAATAAGAAAATAAATTAGAATTTTGAGAGATGTAGAAGATGGAGAAGATGAAGTGTAAAGAAAGGAAATAATTTTTGTTAATAAAAGAAGTACGGTAGTATATTTGGAACTATAAAAAACACTCTTATAAAGAGAAAGTATAAGATAGCATGTTTGTAAATATTTTAGGCTTAATTGCATAAAAAAATCACCAATTTTTTTGGTATTTAATATAATCTTTTTTCTTGGCATAAAAAATTACCAACTTTCATTTTTTGGCATATTAGTTCAAGAGTTGTGAAACGGCGCCGTTTTGAATGTAAAATGGCGCCGTTTTGCGCTAAAACAGCGTCGTTTTGCGCTTAATGTTTCAAAGAAAATGGTCATGTAGACGAATATGTCAAAAAATGAAAGTTGATGATTTTTTATGCCAAAAATAAAAGATTATGTTAAATACCAAAAACACGCAAAAATTGGTGATTTTTGGTACAATTAATCCAATATTTTACCTTATTATGGTATAGAGTGTAAATATTCCAAATTAAAAAGATTAACTATTTATATTTTTACCATTATTATTATTATTAAAAAAATTAAATAATCATTCTTAAAAAACTAAAACTAATTTTTGGTTTTTTATTCAGTTTATTTATTTAGAAATGATTGAAATTTTTTATATCCAACCCCTATATTATTACTCAATTTTGATTTCAGGCATTTTACTTTTAGTGATGGAGTCTGCCTTCTGAACCGGTGAGTAAGACCTGCAAAACAGGGTAAAAGCTAACCGGACGGTGGTTGTCCGATTAACTCTCCGATGCTAAAGTCAGTTTAGAGCTTTGAGCAGCGTTTTGTGTATATGAATGTAATTGTGATTCTAGGCATACCTCGTGCTCCTTTTATAGTAGTCGAATATACCTATTAGAGTCGTATTAGGCAGGTGAATCCTACTTTGTAGGGATTCGGCAATATCGTAGGGATTCTCCTGATTAGTCGTGATCTACCTTAATCTGATAAGAGTCCTATTTAAGAACGTCTTCCTAAATAGTCTTATCTTCTTAAAGTAGAGCTTATCCTTCCATATATAGTGTTTGTGTCCGAATAGGACAATACTTCCATTCTTAGTAGATTATCCGAATTCCGGACCTAACGCGCTTTGGGCGGATCATGTGGGATTCGGTCTTTATATCACCGAATCTTAAGGGATTCGGCGTATCCTTCATATCTTCGGATCTTTAGGGGGAGTCCGGTATCACCTGAGAGTGGATCTCCTGTGACTCGGCTCCATTATATTTACTGTAGGATTCGGTATCCATCATTAGCCCCCCCGCAAGTGAGCTGAAGTAATTGGTATTCATGCCTTAGTGGATTTTAGCTCTTTTGGAGCTGAGTCCTATTATACGGGCGAGTCGCTTTGTATTCCGGGCGAGTCGTTTCATATGTTTGTGGGCGACGTTTCTTATTTAGTAAGATTCTGCGTTGCCACGTGTCGTCTATCAGTAGAGGGTTGTGGCTGGATGAAGGACAAGTGTCTTCGTGCGCTATTAGTTGGTCCTTATTTGTAATTATGGGATCTCGTCTTTTCAGTTTCTTCGGTTTAGGCTATATAATTGCTCATTTTCCTTCTTCTTCCATCTTTGCTCTTTCTGCAACTGTCAAAAACAAATTTCTTCAAGCTTTCTGTGGGTTTCCTTCTTCTGCTTTCAAGATTACTCGTTTTCAAGTTGCTCTTTATCTTTCTTTCGATCCTGCGTATTTGCTTGCGAGGTATTTTACCTTTTCGCTAATTTGATTTCTTGGTAGTTCTTTGCAGTTTTGATTTTTTTCTTCTTGTTCTTCGTCTTTTTCTTTCTTTTGATCTTTTAGAATTTTAATTTCACCATCACTCCGTGTTTCCCCCCCATTTTAAAATTTTTAAAATGTCAGAAGTAACCGAGGGGGCGAAGGGTGCTCGTGACGAGCTAGAATATACCCGGAGCTCCTTGTCAAGAGAACAGATACTTGGTTATGCCGAGGAATTTTGTTTTCCTGGGTCATATGTTATTCTGAGGCCTGGAAAATTGTATCGGGCGAATCATAGCACCGATTCGCCTTCCAAGATAGTAATTTTTCATGAGCAGCTTTTAACGGGTCTTAGGTTTCCCTTAGAATCTTTAATCATAGAGGTCTGTCATAATTTAGGTATTCCTTTGGGTCAACTTCATCCGAACGCGATTCGCCTTCTTTGTTCTTTTATGGAATCGTGTAGGGTTCGGATGCAGGAGCCTTCGCTTGCTCTTTTTAATTATTTTTATGTTTTCTCCCGCCGAAAGGGTGAGGAATTTATTTTTGCGGGTGGTCGACCGAATCGGTCTCTTTTTAGTCTTCCGTCTTCTTTGAAGGGTTGGACCCCTAAGTTTTTCTTGGTTCAACATTCCTCTTTTTCTTCTTTTTCGCGGAGTTTTACTTCTAGTAAGGTTTCGCTTACTGATGTACCTGTTCTGACCGATGGGGAGAGGGACTTCGCCTTGTCTTTGTTGTCGGATTGTCGCTTTGATAAGCCCAAGTACAACGTTCTTTTAGAACGATATTTAAGTCGCCGTGAAATACTTTTGGCGGGTCTTCCCTTAGAAGGTATTTTTCTAACTTTTGTTGTTATGTTTTTGTTTTGTAGGATGTCGACTTCTCTTGAACATTTGTTTGATAATTTTCATGTCGATATGACTATAGATATGGGCGAGGTCACTAGCGGCGTTCCTAATCCTTCTACGATTGCCGTGCCGAATCTGTCGCCTGATTCGGTGGGTCTTGATCCTGCTTCTGGCGATCAGGTTCCTGCTGCGACTTCTGAGTCGCCTCTGCTTCCTTCGAAGGAATCAGTTCCTTCTCTGAAGGAGTTGCCTACCGCCGGCAAGAAGCGTCCTGCTGAGGACCAAGCTGGAGCTTCTTCCAAGCGTCCCAAGAAGAAGAAATCTTCTGGGGTGTCTGTCGAGGAGGCACCTCGGTTTGCAGCTTGGGCGGACGCACAAAATCCGCCTCGACTTTCAAACGTCGCCATTCTTCATGCTTGCATGGAGAATATTATGATAAAAGAGGACATCGAGTCCATTGATCGCGAACATGGCGATAGTTTGGCTGAGTTCGCCTGTCTCGGCGGTTTTTCGGTATGTTTTTCTTCTTTTATTTTATATTATGATTTGCTTCTATATTTTTCTTATTTGTTGCTTTCTTTCGCAGGTGGTCCAGTCCATCGCTGTTTTGGAGCGCCGCCGAAGGGATGCGGTGGATCAATTGAAGAAGCTTCAGAAGGATTCTGAATCCTGGCTCTCCGAAAAACAAAAGATGGAGGAGGAGGCTGGCGAGGCGACTGGTCTGATCCAACAGCTGAGGTCCTCCGTATATGCCAAGACTCGGGAGATTTCCGCCTTAGAGGCTCGGGTTCGAACTTTGTCCGATGAAGTCGAGTCTCTAAAGTCTTCTTCAGATGCTCTCACTAAGGAAAGGGATGATCTGAAGAAAGAAGAGGGGCGTCTCCGCCGGCGTTTGGGTGACTCTGGGAGCTTTTATTCCCAAGTCATGACTCAATACCGGTTGGCGATCGGGGCAAAGCTGCGGGAGCAGAATCCTGGCGTCGATCTTTCTGGAGTCAATCAGTTGGATCCTGCTTCTTTGGCGAAGGAGGTGAAGGCGAAGCTTGATAAGCAGAAACAAGATGCTCTGAAGAAAGCATAATTTTTATTTTCTTCTTTTTGTATTTTTTGCTTTTTTGTATTTTTTGCTTTTGTCTTCTTTTTGTATTGGATCGTAGGCGGATCCTTTGTAATTTTGCTCTGTGAATATAATGATCTTTTGACCATTGCTTTTCTTTAGTTGTAGAGTTAATCTAAACTCGTTTGTTATTTTGAGAAGTTAATCTAAACTTCTGCTGGTGTGATTTAATTGTAGGTCCGAACGGATCCTTTTATTTATTTGACTCGGACGAGTCTAAATTGTTTTTAACTAAGATTCGAACGATTCTTGTTAAATTGTATATATTAGGTCTCGAGCGAGCCTATAAAATTTGCTTCTTATCGCCAAATCGCCCTTTTATTTCAAAAATGGAAATAAGTACGTGCCACGAATTAATCTATTGATAATACTTTCTCAGGTGCTCTACATTCCAATATCTGGGTACCATGGACCCAGTTATTGTCTTTAGTTTATATGCGCCCTTGCCAGTAGTTTCTTCTACAATGTAGGAGCCTTCCCAATTAGCCTGCATTTTCTTTACTCCTGCGTTTCCTCTGCCAACTTCCGCGTTTCGTAAGACCAGATCGCCTTTTTGAAATTCTCTTGAATTCATTCTCTTGTTATGGTATCTTGCAGCTTGCTTCTTGTATGTAGCGGCTCGGACTGCCGCTTCATCCCTCCTTTCCTCTAGTAGGTCTAGACATAGCCTTGTTCTAGCCTCGTTAGTTTCTTCTTCTAGATAGTTTACTCTGATACTGGGTATGCCAATTTCTACCGGAATTACAGCTTCAGTACCGTAGGCGAGCCTGAAGGGTGTTTCGCCAGTTCCTTTTCTAGGAGTTGTTCTGTATGCCCACAGAACGCTGTATAATTCTTCTGCCCAGTTCTCCTTATACTGAGAAAGCCTCTTTTTTATTCCTTGTGCTATGGTTCGGTTGGTGACTTCTGTCATTCCGTTTGTTTGAGGGTGCGCCACCGAAGTAAATTTCAAATTGATCATCAGTCCTTTGCAAAATGCCTTGAACCGCTTGCAATTGAACTGTTTGCCGTTGTCTGATATTACAGTGTGGGGTATGCCAAATCGGCATATTACTTCGTTCTTGAAGAATTCCTCTACTTTGGCTGCAGTGATGGTTGCGACTGGCGCTACCTCTACCCATTTTGTGAAGTGCTCTATTGCGACGATTAGGAATTTCAATTGATGTTTTCCCGTTTCAAACGGTCCAACTATGTCAATCCCCCATGTGGCGAACGGCCAAGGGCTCTCCATTGATCCTTGAGGTACTGCTGGTACACGACTGATGTTGTTATGTCTTTGGCATTTATCACATTTCTTGACTAATGTTTTCGCGTCTTCTTTGATGGTCGGCCAGTAGTATCCTTGGAGTATTGTTTTTCTTGCTATGGTGACTGCTCCTTCGTGTGCTCCGCATATTCCTTCATGGATTTCTTTTAAGATGGATTCTCCTGTCTGGGGCGAGACGCACCTAGACCATGGATGAGTCAAGGAGGTTCGGTAAAGAACTCCGTTGTGAAATGAGTAGTTGGCAGATTTTCTGATGGTGTAGATGGCTTCGACTTTGTCTGTTGGTAACTCGTCGTGGTCTAGATATTTGATTAATGGGGTCATCCAGGAGTCGGCCTCTTCGATTGCCATAACTTCTGTTTTTCTGGTGCTTGGTGATTCGAGAATTTCCTTTAACTGCATTTTAGTGAATAGTTCTCCGAGTTCTGATGTTGATTTGGCGATGGCGTCGGCTTCGGTGTTTTCCTCTCTCGGGATTTGAATGATTTCCCATTGTCCTCCTTGTGCTTCCAGCTATTGGAGCTGTGTTCTGACTTGTCCCAGATATTCGATCATCCCTGTTTCTTTGGCTTGATACTCTCCCTTGACTTGATTTACCACCAGCTGGGAGTCGCTATAGATCTTTAGGATTTCCGTTCTTATTTCTAATGCGAGGCCGAGGCCTGCGATTAGGGCTTCGTACTCAGCTACATTGTTGCTGGCGGTGAATTGGATGTTTACTCCATATTCGATTCTGATTTTTCGGGTCCTTTGAGGATGGCTCCTGCTCCAGCTCCTTTTTCATTCGATGCTCCATCTACGTGAAGTTCCCATACCAAGGCTGGTTTGGGCTGACCAGTCTTGGTTGGAGTTATTTCTGCTACAAAGTCTGCCAAAGCTTGTGCTTTTAGAGTCGGGCGAGGTTCGTACCTTATGTCGTGTTCGCTGAGTTGGATGGACCAGTGGACTAATCTTCCGGACGTTTCTGGTCGTTTGATCGCCTTTCGCAATGGTTGATTTGTTCTTACCACAACGTTGTTTTGGAAGTAGTATCTCAGCTTTTTAGCCGTGGTTAATACGGCCAGTGCCATTTTTTCGATCTCGGGGTATCGTGTCTCCGCGCCTTTCAGGACTCGACTAATGTAGTAGATTGGCTTCATCTCGTTGTCTTCTTCCCTCACCAGTACTGTTCCGATAGTCTCGTATGTGGTGCTGATGTATAGATATAGCGTCTCCCCTTTCAGCGGTCTGCTGAGCAATGGAGGGGTGACGAGGAACTTCTTTATTTCTTCGAAAGCGTTCTCACAGTCTTCATTCCATTCAATTTTTTGTGTTCCTTTGAGGGCTTTGAAGAAAGGCAAGCATCTTTTTGCTGAGCAAGACATGAATCTACCGAGTGCTGTGATTCGCCCGTTGAGTTTTTGAACTTCGTTTATGTTTTTTAGTGCCTTCATGTCCATAATTGCTTTGATCTTCTCGGGGTTCGCCTCTATTCCTCTTTGAGATATCATAAATCCCAGGAATTTCCCGCCTTGTACACCGAACGTGCATTTGTCGGGGTTCAGCTTCATTCCGAACTTATTCAGTATGTTGAATGTTTCTTCAAGATCTTTTGCATGGGTTTCCTCATTCTCGCTTTTGATGATTAGGTCGTCTACATACACCTGGACTCGTTTTCCTATCTCGTTTTTGAACATGAAATTCATAAGCCTTTGGTATATCGTTCCGACGTTTTTCAAACCGAAAGGCATCGCCGTGTAGCAGTAAGTTCCTCCCTCTGTGATGAATGAAGTTTTTTCCTGGTCTTGCTCCTTCATCTGAATTTGGTGGTAGCCTTGAGCTGCGTCAGCTAGGCTATACATCGCGTGTCCAGCAGTAGAGTCCACGAGTTGATCGATGTCTGGGAGAGGGTAGCTATCTTTAGGACACGCTTTGTTTAGATCGGTGTAATCTACACACATTCTATTTTTTCTGTTGGCTTTCTTTACGATAACTACGTTAGCTACCCATTCGGGGTAGTGGACTTCTCGTATGAATCCCGCTTTCTCCAATTTTTCTACTTCTTCAGCGATTATTTTCTGTTTTTCTTCCGAGAACTTCCTTTTCTTTTGCTTCACAGGGTTCGCCGCTTCCGCTACATTTAGATCATGAGTAATGACTTGGGGATCTATCCCGACTATTTCTGATGCGTTAGCAGCGAAGGTTTTGACGTTGTTTTTCAGCATGGCCGTGATTTCGTTTTCGATCTTTGGGTTCATGGTTGCGCCGAGATTTACTCTTTTCTCCTTGTCGAGTTGGAGTTTCTTTGTTTCGCCTTCGGGTGCTGTTTCTTTTTCTTCGATGTCGTGATTAAGGATTTCTTCTATTGCCATTGTTTTGCCTGATTCTTTTATTGCTCGTTCGTAGCACTTTTTCGCCTCGGCTCGGTTTCCTTGTATCGTGATAATTCCTTGTTTCGTTGGTATCTTCATGGTCAATGCCTTTATGCTTGTCACGGCGGCTGAGTCGTGGAGGAAAGGTCTCCCCAGTATCGCGTTGTACGGCAAGTCGATTTCTACGACACTAAACCGTGTAGGTAATTCCTCGCTTTTCCTCGTCCTTCCTAGCTTGACATCGAGTGTAATTGTTCCGTTGGGCTTAATTGGCGAGCCCCCAAATCCTATCACAGGTGTGGCATTTCTTTTTAGTTCTGCTAGTTCTCTTCCTAGGATTTCGTAAGCCTTTCTTGTTATTAGGTTTATTGCGCTTCCTTCATCGATCAGGATTCTCTCAACATTCCAGTGTTCGATGATCATGGCTACCACTAGAGCTTCGTTATGCTCTTCAGCTATTCTCCCGAAATCTTCCCCGTCAAAAGTTACTGGAGGAGGAGTTGAGAGTTCTGTTGCTTTCCGTTTTCTCTGTGACGTTTGATTCTTCAGGTTTACTCTTTCAGAAGTCATATTCTTCAATGAGATTTGTTTTTGAGTTCAGAAAAGCTCCTTCTTTTTGAAGTTTAGTTATGCTTTTCCCACAGACGGCGCCAATTGATGGAGTCTGCCTTCTGAACCGGTGAGTAAGACCTGCAAAACAGGATAGAAGCTAACCGGACGGTGGTTGTCCGATTAACTCTCCGATGCTAAAGTCAGTTTAGAGCTTTGAGCAGCGTTTTGTATATATGAATGTAATTGTGATTCTAGGCATACCTCGTGCTCCTTTTATAGTAGTCGAATATACCTAGTAGAGTCGTATTAGGCAGGTGAATCCTACTTTGTAGGGATTCGGCAATATCGTAGGGATTCTCCTGATTAGTCGTGATCTACCTTAATCTGATAAGAGTCCTATTTAAGAACGTCTTCCTAAATAGTCTTATCTTTGTAAAGTAGAGTTTATCCTTCCATATATAGTGTTTGTGTCCGAATAGGACAATACTTCCATTCTTAGTAGATTATCCGAATCCCGGACCTAACGCGCTTTGGGCGGATCATGTGGGATTCGGTCTTTATATCACCGAATCTTAAGTGATTCGGCGTATCCTTCATATCTTCGGATCTTTAGGGGGAGTTAGATATCACCTGAGAGTGGATCTCCTGTGACTCGGCTACATTATATTTACTGTAGGATTCGGTATCCATCATTTAGCTTTTAAAAGCATGATTCTATATTTTTATTTAAGATAAAAGTATCTACTTTAATAATAGAAAAAATTGTATGTGTATTCCACACGTTATAGATGTATAAACACACTTCATTTTTTACTTTTTGATATTTTTATAATATAAACATTGGTTTCTATATCTATTTTAAAATTAAGCAAATCAAATTAATTTTAAATACTATTCATATAATTAGTTTATTAATATAAGTATTCAACAATCACATTCATTAATATACAACTAACACAAAATAAAAAAAAAAAAAATTAGAATATTAAATAAAATTTTAGTTTTATTTAAAAGTTAATTTTTCTCAAATTAAAAACATATAATTTAAAGATGCATGCTTTTTATTTTTAATTATAATAATTTTAATAGTTTAACGAATGAAGATATATGATAAATCACTGAAGCACCTTCAAGTTATCAAAGATCAGAAGAACAGAGAACACATAGGTTAGAAGGAACATCAGAAGGGTGCTCCGACTGTTTGCTCCGACACTCAAGTTAGTTTAGTTGGGAAAGAAAAGAGAAGAGAAAAAATGGAGTAAAAATGGTGAATAAAGAAGTACATTTAGGGTTTCAGTTAGCTGAGTTGGCGAATTCCGTTATGCTTTAAGTAGTGTGTCAGGTGTGTACAATGCGGGAACATTCTCGTGTATTTTTTATGGTCCCTTTTGTTGGGTTTTTGATTTTTGTGTGCCTATAAGGCATTGAAATTTCTGGTTTAGTGACTCTTTAAAATTTAATTCCAAAATAGTGTCTGGGCCCACGCGTTCCGCATTGTGGGAATGCAGAACACGTGGCGTTCCACATTCCTACAATGCGGAACGCATTAATCAACTAATTAATTACTTAATCAGTTGATTAATTACTCCCTAATGATTGGGGAGTACTTTTGTCTCCCCAATCAATGGTGTACTAATATTATTTACATACAAATTTAATCTAAAAATTATATATTCATTTCGCCTCAATAAAATTCGATCACTTAAAAAAAATATACTATTGAGAAAATCGATTTGACATTTGTAAGATTTAAAAAATTAGTATGATAATATTTATAAAAAAATTGAAACAACCCAATTTAATATGAGTTAAAAATATCATACTGCGTTTTAATTTTTTTTATCAATACCGTACAAAATTTTTAAATTTATAAATGTTAAGTCGATTTTTTTAATAATATACTTTTTTAAGTGATCAAACTTTATTAAGACGAAAATGGATATATAATTTTTAGATTAAATTTTTATTTAGATAATATTGATACACTAAATTTGCTTTTTGTCATTTGTAGTAGATGTTGTATTTTTAATATATTATTTATTTTGAAAATCGTTGTTTAAATAAAATTAATATTATATCGTTTTTTAAAATTATATCATTTGTTAATTTATATCGTTTGTTAATATTAATTTAAAATCGTTTATTAATATTATATCGTTTTTTTAAAATTGTTAAAGTGCCCAAATATTAAAGTTGCTTGATTAGCTGATTGTTGATTTAATCAGTTAATTAATGTGTTCCGCATTGTAGGAATGCGGAACGCCACGTGTTCCGCATTTCCACAATGCGGAACGCGTGGGACCAGACACTCTTTTAGAATTAAATTTCAAATAGGCACTAAACCGGAAATTTCAATATTTTATAGGCACTCAAAAATCAAAAACCCCTTTTGTTGTGAGGCACGCATTATCCGAGATAAGGTAGCTCTGTTATTTTTTTAATGAAATAACCGAATAACCCTGAGATAGGTTTGACATATATATCTAGATGAGCCGACATGTGTGCTATTTCTAGTATCCGGACTAGTTGCATGCTTATCTCGAGAAACTTATTTAGAGATTGCCGTTGTTATTTGACTTACGAGCATTACAAGTTGGTGAGATTGTTTAGCCCTTAAGTCATATTACCACTAAGTTATCAATAATAATTGGCTTAATACATCATTTGACCCCTAAACTATACACTTTTATTCTCTGTGACTCTTAAACTAAATTGATATTCTATTCGACCTCTTAACTTTATTTTTTGTTCTATTTAACCCGTCAACTGCAATTTTTTTGCCGATCTTACCTTTTTCTTCCAACATGGCAAAAGCGCGTGTTTTCAAACGATTTGAAGCGCGTGAAGGATAATTAAAATGCATAAATTATTCTATTGAACCCCCGAACTACATTATTTTGTTCTATTTAACCCCTGAACTTATTTTATTTTTCTATTGCACCTTCAAACTTTTAATTTTTACCTATTTAACCTTCTCAAAAATACAATTATTTAATTTTTATCCATTTAATCTTCTAGAAAAATAAAAAAAAAATTAAAATTTAGTCAAATAATTACATAATATAGCTTATTGTACATGTAAATATTTGTTTACATTTCAATAATGATAAATGAAGTTTGTCTGTTTTAACAATATTATAAAATATATAAATTTACTATAATGTGATAATATAAAAAAAAGACTAAATTTTTTAAAAAAATTATAATTTTTAACGTGTTTCACGAATTCCCAATTTTAAAATTTTTAATACACTACACCAGCTTTTAAATTTTTGCAATTTCAGACTTTTCAAATCAATTCTAAATTTTTAAAATTTATGTTAAAATTGAAAAACACGCTAAATTTCATGATTTCTAAAGCCTTAAATGATTTTTTCAAATAATATGTAAAGTATATCACTTTTTATTTTAAATTAAAAAAATATTTAGGCTTTGTATATTTTTTGACCCCTAAACCTTACCCTTTTATTCCCTATGACCTCTAAACTATTTTTGTGTTCCACTGGACCTCTTAACTATTTTTTTTATTCTATTTAACCCCATGTCAGCAAAGTCATGTCAGCAATTTTATCCACGTCATCGCGCGTGGTGTGCACATTCCGATTGAGGGGTTAAATAGAACAAAAAAAAAGAATTAAGAGATCTAAAAGAACACGAAATTAGTTTAGAGGTCGCAGAGAATAAAATGGTATAGTTTAGGGGTTAAATAATATATTAAGCCAATAATAATTTAATGCTTATTTCTAGGAGTACTACTTTTTTTTAAAATGATACTCCATCCGTTCCGTTTAAAAATTCCTATATTTCATTTTGAGATGTCCAATTTAAAAAGTCTCATTTATTTTAGAATATTTTTCCATTAAATACCCTATTTTACCCTTATTTTATTTATCTTAAAAGAATTCTATGAAAAATTTCCCTATCATTAATAGGGGCAAAACATGAAAAAACATGAAAAAATAAAAATAATTAATGTTTTCTTAATCTGTGTGTAAAGTTAAATGTGACTTATAAAGTGGGACGGAGGGAGTATATTATAATAATAGTTGAAAACCTAATAATTTTTTAATATATATATAGCAAATTAATTTATTTATTCCATAAAACTTTATTATTTATTAAAAGTAAATTTTGAGACAATATCCAAAATTGACATTAAATCATAATTTACATACATATACTTTTATAGTTTATATGATATAAAATACTCCCTCCATTCTGAAATAGTTGTCGCTTTAGGGAGATTTTTTTGTTCCATAATACTTGTCACTTTAGAATACTAAAAAAGCATTTATTGCTATTTTTCCACATATATCCCTCATCAATTCATTGAAAGAATACAAAAATACAAATAAAGAGTCATACTAATTAATGTTAACAATTTTTAAGAAGGGCTAATTTAATAAAGATACTTATAATTTTAGACATATTTATTGATTTCTTAATTTGTGTGAAAATGGCTAAAGCGACAACTATTTTAGAATGGAGGGAGTATAAGTTATTCTTTATCCATATCAAAAATTTGTATATATATAAATATAAATTATTTTCTCTAAAAAACTTATAAACAATCATAATTGTAAAAAAGAAAACATTTGTAAAAAGTGAGTTTATTTTTTTAGTTATAAAAATATAAACAATAATTAGGAGAATAACTACTAAATTTCTAATAAATTTAATATTATGTTATAGAGTTAATATTGTACTATAATTATTTTTCAAATATAAATTTTAAACTATTAAAATAATGTTGGATTCTAATTTTTCAATAATACTGTATTATTTCGATGATTTTTATTTTTTAGTGTTATATAAAATTAATTTTTAATATTTTAAAATAATATACGAAACTTTATCATAAAAATTTATTAATTAAACATAATTATTAAATTTCTAATTCAAAAAATATAAAATGTAAATAAATTTTATTATCATCCTATTTATTGACTAACTTATTTATTTTAAAATAAAAATGCAGTTATAAAAGATTATAAATATATCTTTGTTTTCAGCAATCTTAGTTTAATTAAAAAAATGTACTATGATCCTATTTTAAAAAATTTAAAGTGCACTGATTCACTTGTTATAAAAAAAATTATGTTCGAAAAAATAAATAAATTAGCCAGTGGTGTTCATATTCCATAAGAAAGGAAAAATACGAGTCAGACATGAAAATATTGAGATGAAAAAGGAAAAGACAAGTGAGATAAAACATTAAATAGGTGGAGTATAACAATTTTCACCAAATCAACATTTACGAGGTATATCTTTCAAGACATTACAGTTTTGTTTTTGTTTTTTTACACAAATCCCTTAAAAGATCATCCTGTTATTTTTACCTCACAAATTTATTTTCAGCAAGAGAAAGAAAAGTTTTCACAAATCACCCATAACTAGGGGTGAGCAAGAACCGAACCAAACCGAAAAACCGAACCAAACCGAACCGAACTTTGTTGTTTGGTTCGGTTTTTCGGTGAAAATGGTTTGGTTCGGTTTCTACTTTAGGTAAAGTTTGGTGTTCGGTGTTCGGTTTGGTTTGGATGTTTTGAAAACCGAACCGACCGAAAAACCGAATTAACCGAACATTAATATAAAATATATATATTTTTAAAAAATAATATCCATATATATTTATATTAATATGTATTTTGTCTTTGTATCTTAATTATTGTTGATGTATGAGTTAATAATCGTTATTTAAATATATATAAAAGTTTATTAGACTCTAATTATTTAAGTAGAGGGACAAAAACATATGTATATATATTTTTAATTCACAAATCCTAATATTTGTAATTATTAATGGAGGTTTTTATTTTATTATGTTATAATGTATTTGTAGTTTTAATTTATGGGCTTCACTTTAACTTTTTATTAAAAATTATAGATTTTATTTTATTTTTTTATTAAAAATTATAGGCTTTACTTTAACTTTTTTTATGGCTTTTAAAAATCCAAACCGATAAAAATTATGGAAACCGAAACCGAACCGACCGAAATTTTTCGGTTAAAAAAACGTTGGTGTTTGGTTAAATAAAGAACGGTTTGGATTGGGATTTTCCCAAACCGAAAACCGAAAAAACCGAAAATATTCTAACCGAACCGAACCGAACCGACCGATGCTCACCCCTACCCATAACCCAAAATAAACTAATTTTATACTGAAATAGGACAATTTTAACCTTTAAGTTAACCTTCAATTCTGAATTGTATTACTCGACCGTATTTTAACTGTTCTTGCTGCCACTATTACACAAAGCTCTCAACTTCATCTTTTTGGCAGCACCACTGCTATCAAAGGCGACGGTTCTTCTTCCTCTCCTTGCATCAGTTACCTAATTTTATGTCTCACTTTTTTAGACTTCCTCATCTTGATTAATTACTTTAATTAATTATGAAAATTGGTTTGTAAGATTAGCTGGAGTCACCAATTCAACTAACTCCGACTCTATCAAAAAACCCTAAAACTCTCTCAACTTCTTCTCCCTAGAAACCCACCGCCGCACAACTCTTAAGGGGTGGTTTTGGCCATTTTTTGGGCCAAAACCAACTCTCCAACCTTTAAAATCCTCTAAATCTTTTACTTTGCAACAAATAAATGAAGTATTCTTCATAAATTATTATGTTAGTTTTTTTGAGATTCCTTTTATTTCATCTACTCTCATGTGAGTCTTCTCTACCCTTTATGGGACTCAGTTTCAGTTTTCTTTGGTTTTTTGGTGATTCTCCAGCAAGTTTCAGCATCTATCCCAGTGACTTTTGACGTTTGTTCGGTATATCCGGCGTCTCTGTTTGTCCCGACGTTTTTTGACGTGTGCTTGACATGTCCGACGTTTATGTTTCGGCATGTCCGACATCTCTGCTTGTTCCGGCGATTTTCCGTTGTCTTCCTCAGCAAATCCGGTATACTCCGGCAAAGTGGAAGAAATTTTGCAGATCTTTGAGGTTACAATTTTATTAGTCAGATGGCTTATTCTTGTAATTTTTTCAGATCTGTAATCTTAGGCTCATTAGGCTAGATCTATTGTTAGATTTGGATGTTTTGAGTTTTTTTGGGTTACTATTAGTAGCTAAAAAGCCCTTGTAAGGTTTGTTGTATTTTCTAGTCTAAAAATCGTGACTAGAATCAAGACTCTTGTAGTCGATTTGTTTTATCTAATGAAATTTCTATCTTTCGACAAAAAAAAAAGTCACTAACATAAAAATTTCAAAATTTGGGTGATATGGTGTAATTTTCTCTTTAAAATTTCCATTTCGGGCCTTTATTTATGAAACAAACAGATTCAATGGAAATGGGTCATCCCCATTTCCATTCCTGGCCTTTTTTAGTCCAACCAAACACCTTCTAAATATGAATGAATCCCAATTCAACGTAGAAGAACAAGCAGTCACAATTGATAATCATAAAAAGTTTGGATTATTGGATCTCAATTTTCAAATTCATTTTAATAGTAAACTTTGATTTCGAATATGAAAATAAAAAATTTCCAAACCTCATTATAATCCTTACAAATAGTGTCTCAAAAAACGTTTTAAGCTAAACTCAAAAACTACAAATACTTAAATTGATTTATCTGAATTATGTGATATCTTAATTGACAATTATATGATATCCTAATTGACAATTATTTTTCATTCTAATGTTTCAAAAACAATTATGTATTTAATTGTCATATATGCACAGTTAAATTTATTTTGTTTAATTGAATAGATTTCTAACTTTAGAAGTATTTGGAGAAATTTATATTAAAAATAGAATTGATATTTTCACGCAATTAGACCAATTTTAAATAATCCTTATTGATGAAATTATAATTTCAAATGTATCCTCATATCTTTCTTTTAAAGTAATTAACATTAGGACCTGAATATATCATTGCAATTAATTTTAAACTGAAACAAATTTATATACATATCAAACACAACCTGGATATGTGACTAGCAAAAAAATATCAAACGTTCACATTATATAATTTAAAAAGTACTAGTACAATAGAATATGGTATTATTAATTTGATCTTCATTTATCGTTTTCCATGCTTCACCAATTAAATAATGCAAATGCTTACGAGCTTCTTCTTCTGAAGTTCTAGTTTCGTGCATGTAGCATTGGATTGATTTCGGATTATCTCCTTTCTTTATCTCATTCTAAATATAAAAATTATATAAAAAAGGATTAAAAAGGCGAATTGTAATTTTTATATAAAAATTAATTTAAAATCAAAAAAATTTAAATTTTTATTTGAGACAATTATACTTAGTTATTTAACGATTTAATAGGGTAATCAAGTAAAACATATTTTTAGATTATCATGTTATCCGCCACGTTAAACGACATTAAATATGGTGTCTCACATAGCAGCTTGTTTTTAGAATATTCCTCTACTGATCGCCACGTCACCTTAATTTGATTTGAAAATTTTAAAACACTATGTCTTGAAATAAAAATGAAATATAGATATTATTTTAATATAAATTAAGTTTTTGATATCAAATTGAATTTTACAACAAGCATATTACATGTCTTAACCTAAAGAACAATAATAATTAGGTCGATGCTCGAACATTGGAAGATAAAATAAAATAATTTTATATTTTTCTATTTATAATTTTAATTTATGTAATACTATTTTAATTTTTTTTAGAGCCTAATCTTAGTATGCAAGTTGAATTAGTTGATATAATTTGTAGTATTATAGAAAGAAGTCACACCATAAATATAATAGTTTAACGAATTAAAAAATTGAGTTATAAAATGATCATATTTAAATAGATAGAGATTTTGAATTTATGGAAATGAAATACATTTAAGCAATATGTAAAAATATTTATTGTAATATAATTTATGGATGACATTTTAAATAATTATTTATATTCAATAATTTATAAAACTTAATAATAAATTAAAATATTCAAATTTTTTAACCACAAAATTTTTAAAATCATATAAGTTTCAACTTTATTTAATATATTTTAAAATAACGTCAATCTTTTAAATTATAAACATTAAACATATATTCAAACTATTTAAATTACATAATTTATAAATATCAATAAAAATTCTTTAAATTTCATAAACATAAAAACACTAATTTTTTAAGTTTAAGTTTTAATTAATTTAAATAAATTATTATTAAAATTTTAAGAAATTTTTATATTTTATAACTCATAAATATTAATAATATATAAAATTTTCTAAATATTTTATAAATTTAAACATTAACTAGTAATAAAAGTATCTAAGGAAATAAAAAAATAATTTAAATTAAATAAATAAAGAAACAATTATCATTTGCAAATCCATGACCGGTCCATTTGTCAAAATACTGATCAATAAAATTTAATATTAAGTCTAGACAGCTTACATTAGATTTTATTATTTAATTTATAATATATTTTTTTGATGTACAATTTCTAATATTAATTAGTTCTTATAACTTATTAATATATGTAATGTTATAAATTTCAAAATTTTGATTTATATTTAAATAGACCATTCAATTATATATAAACATTAATAATATATTTAAATTTTAAGATTTTATAATCATATAACTTTTATAATTTTATAATTTTTTCCGTATTTTATAACTAATATATATCAGTAATGTAATAAAAAATTACAATTAAATTAAATATTTAATATTCAATTATTTATAAGCATTAATACTAAAGTAAAAATATGTAAATTTCATAGTCACGCCGTTTTTAAAATTTTACAAGTTTCTACTTTTAGTACTTAATAACATATAATCATTAATAAGACAACTAAATTATTTATTTTTTTTGGTAAAATGTACCAAGAGATATATTAATCACAAAAGACTAATTACAACCTAATCTGCAAAACGGCAGACACCAAGCTAATTACATGCTATACCACTTCTGGTATACATTCTGAAAGCATACAGAGTTGTTCTTCTTAGCAAAAAGCTTCATCAGAATATCCCTCTTAATCAAAGCCTTGATAGCCTCAACATCCACTGGAGTTTTCTCAAACACAATCTTGTTCCTCCCTCTCCATATCTGATAGATAGTGCAAATAAATGCCAATCTCCTGACCTTAGCAAGCAGGCTCTTGCCCACAGTTTTCCTACTGTACCAAGACCATTCTCTTCTCCATGTAACAATATCTCTATTGATGTCACAAGCACTCATAACAGACTCCAGAATGCCTCTAAGAATACTACAATCAAAGAACAGATGATTGACAGTTTCAGACTCCCTCTTGCAGAAAACACAAACATCATAATCAATACACCTCCATTTCTTCAGTTTGTCCTTCGTTCTCAGTCTGTTCTTAAGAGCAAGCCAGGCTATGAAGCTCTGCTTGGGAATATTACCAGGACCCCATACTACTTTCCACCAAGGGACTTTAGGCTTTTTCTCTCTAAAATGACTCCAAGCAGATTTCATAGAGAATATGCCAGAGGAGCAGATACTCCATCTAACATTATCCTTTCTATCACAATGGCAAAGTTGTTCCTGATATAACTCCACATATCTTCAACTTGGTCATCCATAGGAACAGGAAATCTCCAGTTTCCCCTACTCCAGAGGTCCTTAACTTTAGTGTGCTTGGGAATATCTGCATCATTAAAAGACACACCAGGATACAAGTTCACAATAGCTTTCCCATTGCACCAGGGATCAAACCAGAAAGAACACTCCCCCTCTCCAAGAATATAACTAAAACAGTTATTAAGATACTGTCTCAGGTTTGTACTGCTACGCCAATTCCAGCTAGCTATAAGAGGTTTAGTAATGCCCCAAAAGCTGAGCTTTTTCAATTTGTTCTTAATAATCCACAAAGCCCAAAGAGACTCTTTCATGCCCAAAAGGTCCCAAATATGTCTTATGACAGCAACTCTGTTCCACAACCTCATATTCTTAATTCCCAGGCCCCCTTCACTTTTCATATTGCAAGTATCAGACCATGAGACCAAGTTCCCATGTTTATATTCAGTAGAACCTTTCCAAAGAAAATTCTTGCAAAGCTTCTCCACTCCTCTCACAACAGCCACAGGAAGAATAAAAATGCTGCTCCAGTAGACCTGCATACTGAACAGAACCGCGTTGATCAGCTGCAATCTTCCAGCATAGGTGAGGTGTCTCACAGTCCAGTGAGAAATTCTTTTGGTGATTTTAACAATAAGGCTATTACAGTCCTCCTTGGTTAGCCTTTTTGAGATTAACGGGACACCTAAGTATCTGATGGGGAGAGAGCCTTCACTAAAGCCCAAAATGCTCAGGATTTCAGTCTTCACATTATCATTAACACCTCCAAAATAGACAGAACTCTTGTTAATATTTACTTGCAGACCAGAAGCTTCATGGAAGTGCTTAAGAACATCTGCTATCTTGGTGACACTTCTAGTATTAGCCTTGCAGAATATAAACAAGTCATCTGCAAAGCTAACATTCTTGATTCTGAGAGACTTACATCCAGAGTGATAATCAAAGCTACCATCATCAATTAGATCTAAAGCCCTTGATAAGTACTCCATGACAAGTACAAATAAGAGAGGGGACATGGGACAACTAAATTATTGTTTGAATATCTAAAATATTCTGTTACTAAATTTATAAACATTCATTAAATTAAATTTTTTTCAAATCTAATAATCATACTATTAATTTACAGTTACTCCCACTCGTTAGGGAGTTTCTGGCACTTCAAAAAGAATTTGAGTTTAGCTTAAACGTTGGAGGAAATTTTCTAAAGTACATTATTTTGAATTTTATTTCCAACTTTACATTGTTTTCAAACATATTTACAGGCCGTATCTTTTTTTACCAACAATATCTTATTTGTTTTTAATCTCTAAAATATCTTTTCACCTTTTTACCGATTTATGCTATTTTTTACTGATTTTGTCTGGAATTTTTTTTCAAGTATTTTTTTATCGTTTTATTTAGTGTAACTACGGTATTTTTATAGTGTATTTCTGGTGTTTTTTTTAGTGTAATTATAATGTATATATAGTGTAATTATAGTGTTTTTGTAGTATATTTATAGTGTAAACCACAAAACACTGCAAATACATCATAAACGCTACAAATACACCAGAAAAATTTAGATGCACCAGAAAAACAACAAAAATACACTATAAATACATTAGAAATACACTATAACATAAATATCTTACGAAAGTGCTCAGAGACAAAGATTAGCAAATTCAATTTTAGCAAAAACGGAGCGATGATCACCCTCTCCAAACACCCACCAAACCCTAACCCTAAAACAACCGTCACCTTGGCTCCGACAACTGATTTTAGCCGGGAATTACGGCAGGGAACGCAGAATTTGGAGGACTTCAACAGCAGCGGTAGCGATAAGGTCTCTAACGTTATTTACTTTGAAAATTTTCCTAGGAACTGGATGTATCATGACCTAGAAAAGGTATTCGCAAGATATGGAGTCAAGGGAAGAGTTTCTCTGGCAACGAAAGCTACCAAGCGGAATGTGAGTTTCGGTTTTCTCAGGCCAGAAACAGCGAGGTCTTTGCCTTGGATTATTGAACGTCTGAATATGATATCTATTGGACAGTTTAAACTTCGTGCCTTTATCTCAAGGTTTCCTGAACAAAAACCTTTATTCAGCCAGCCAAGAAGATTCCTGCTAGCCAACCCAGAACATCAGTATCATCTCCAGCCATGAGAGATGGTCGATCATACAAACAGGTTATTTCACCAGCAAAAGACGTGAGTTCTGATACAGCTATGGCACCTGAAAACCATGCACGCTTCGCTTGAACATCCCCAACGCTCTGATTCCAAAGAATAACGAATGGATGGATAGGTCAATCGTGGCTAAGGTTTCCGATATCAGAACGATTTTGAAAGTTAAGAGCTACCTTCAAATCCAAAAGGTCCCTTTTTAGAATATTTCTTTTCTTGGGAGCAACCTCGTTCTTATTACTTTCGAAAGTTTGCTGAAGGCAGAAGAATTCTTGGTTACAGGCCCCTTGTTGTCGGATTTTTTCCAGTCTTTTTCATGGGTACAAGACTTTAACCAAGCATATACACGTTTGGTTTGGGTTTCAATTTCAGGTGTGCCTATATCCAATGATGTGTTCATGACGATTGGGAATGAGATTGGAGAGTCCATTCAGGTTCATAAAGATGTTACGGAGAAGAAAAGACTCGATTCCGGTCTTGTTCTTATTTCATCAACATGTTCTTTCGTGAACTGTTCGATAGAGGATATTATTGGAGGATCATCAGTTTTGTTTCATGTCGTGGAAACGACAGAACGTGTCCTATTTGATGATACCTTGGAGATGGTGAAAGAGGACGTTGTCAAGTCTCTCTCGCTGCTCCCTGCGTTAGTCAATAGTGCTTGTAATTCTGATGATAGGGGAGATGAATTATCTGTTAATTCAAAGACTACCAGACGGGTAGATTGGAGCACGAATTCTGCTATAAAAATGTTGGAGGTAGCTGTTGGAGCTGATGTGCAATATAAGCAAATTGAGCAACCAATTTTGCAGCATTCAACGGACAACATCAACAGTGTTACTTCGGGTCTTATGGTGATTCGTAATCAGGAGGAGCAGGGCATTGCTAGTCAAGCCATGATTCACACTTTGGAGAACAATGTGGGTGAGAAAGAAAGTGCATAACACAACAAGACAGGGGCCGGACGTTTGATTAAGAAAATAGATTATCTGGGAATTATTCATTCTTGCACATCAAATATTGGAGAGGAGATTAATGATTTATCTGATGCTTACATTGTAAACCGAAACAATCTTTTGGACAGCTCCCAGGCGAATACGGCAACTTCAACACTTGAAGATGAGGTCACAAAAACTTGGAGGATTGGTTATGATTTGGGAGTTTTTAAACTTGATACAAAAGAGGCAACTTTACAGGAGCTATGCAGTAAGATTTATGGAACTGGACAGTGATCCTTTTTCTTGTTCAGGTTTTTATCATTTATATGTCAATGCCTCTTAGTTTTATCTCGTGGAATATTCGTAGTGGTCTTTTGAATAATAGGAAGCAATTGTTTATTCGCATATCGGTCTCTGATAATAAATTATTTTTCATTGGTTTGGTGGAGTCTAAAAAAGATAGTGTGGATGTCTTTTTAGTTCGTAAATTATGGCTTAACTTGGATTGTGATTTTGCTTGGGTTACTTCAAATGGGGCTTCTGGGGGTCTTTTACTTATTTGGAATACAATTTTATTGGGCAATGTTACTGTTTCAAAGGGCGAGAGATGGATATCCATGGATTTTGTTTATGATAATGCTAATTTCAGGCACATACTTGTATATGCCAGTAATTTGGCATCCGAGAGACTTTTATTTTGGAATGAGCTATCTACTTTATTGTTCTTCATAGATACTGTCTTTATTAGCGGTGACTTCAATGAAACTTTGTATCTTGAGGACATATTTAATTGTTCAGAGTGCTCTGCTTCTATGCTGGCTTTTCGGGACTTCGTCAACAATTCAGAGTTGTTGGATCTTCCTCTTCAAGGTCGTCTTTTTACTTGACAAAATTCAATCTCAAAGTCGCGAATTGATAGATGCCTAGTATCAAGTTCGTCAGGTTCTATTTGGCCAAATATGACTTTGACGGCGATGTACGGTGGTCGCTCTGATCATGTTCCCATTTATTTTCGGTCTTCTGAGAAAATAGATTGGGGCCCAAAGCCGTTTCAATCGGTGGATGCTTGGTGGGATCATGAGGATTTTGAATCTTTTTTAAAGGCAAGCTGGAGTTCAGTATGTGGCAGTTCAACTAATCTGGTGCAACGGCTAAAGGTTCTGCGCCAGAAACTGAAAGTTTGGAATCTTGAAGTGTTTGGCGATCAGAATAAACACATTGGCAATTTGAACGCAAAAATTCATCAGAAGGAGGTTGAGGCCGAAACTAATATGTTGTCAAAGGAGGATAGAGCTGAAATCGCTATTCTAAAAGGGAACTTATGGAAAGCTGAGAAGAGGATTGAGTCTCTTTATATTCAAAAATCAAGGGTGAAATGGAATTTGGAAGGCGACAAAAATACAAAATTCTTTCACAGCATTGCCTCGGCTCATTTCAGGAACAATCATATTGCTTCTATTTCGGTTAACGGTACTTCTTACTCGGATCCGAAGGAGATCAAGTTCCATATTCGCGAGTTCTACACTAATCCTTTTAGCTGTAATGGGAGAGTGGACTTTGATATCTCAGGCCTTGCTTTTGATAAAATTATTGCAGTGCAGGCAGGTTCTCTGGTTATCCCGTTTGATGAGGCCGAAATCTTTAAAGCTATTTCGTCTTGTGGGAGCACGAAAGCTCCGGGGCCGGATGGTCTAAACTTCTATTTCTCTAAAAGAGATTGGCCGTTATTGAAGGATGTTATTATTGATTTTTTCTCGGTCTTTCACAGATTTAATACCCTTCCTAAGGGTATAAATTCTTCATTCATGGTTTTGGTCCCTAAGATTGCTGGGTCTTCTAATATCAAGGATTACCGTCCTATTAGTCTTGTCAATGGGATTTATAAGATGCTTTCTAAAGCTCTTTCTCAGAGGTTATCTCTTGTTCTATCTGATGTGATCTCTGGTAACCAACATGCTTTTTTGAGGGGAAGAAGTATTTTGGAATGTTCCATGATAACTAATGATGTTGTGCATCTGGCGAATAGAAGGAAAGACAAAATGCTAATTCTAAAACTAGATTTTCATAAGGCGTTTGATAGCATTGCCAGTGACTATTTATTTTATGTTATGCGTTGCATGAATTTTCTAGACAAATGGATTCAGTGGATGTCCTCCTGCCTTTCTTCTGCGACTACAGCCGTGTTGGTAAATGGAAGTCTGGCCAATCCTATTGACATTAAAAGGGGTGTTCGTCAGGGTGATCCAATATCTCCTTACCTTTTTGTCATTTCCGTGGAGGGTTTGAAGCGTCTTCTAGATAGCTTCTGAATTAGGGGTATATTCAAGGTTACAGGTTCTCTGCTGAAAATTAACCTATTTCGATGCTTCAATTTACAGATGACACGGTTTTGTATCTTCCTTATGATGTGGACCAGCTAAGAAACTTAACTAGAATCCTTCGTTGCTATGAGTTGATTTCGGGCCTGACAATTTATTACCATAAAAGCTCTATTATGGGAATTAATTTGGCGGAAGTGGATCTTTTATCAGCTGCAGAAATCGTGGGGGTATGAGCCTGTTTATTTTCCTATAAAATACTTGGTTCTTCCTTTGACTTGCAGGAGTATAAATTCGGGATCATGGGATCATGTTGTGGAACGGTTCAAATTTCGTCTAGCTTTATGGAAGGGAACTCTTTTGTCACCAGCAGGAAGATTAGTGCTCATCAAATATGTCCTATTCAGTGTGCCGGTTTACTACATGTCCTTGTTTGCTATGCCTGTTCTGGTTCAGAACCAATTAGATACTTATATGATGAGGTTTCTCTGGAAGGGTGATATAGCTAATCGTGTTATGAGTAAGGTAGCGTGGAAAACAGTTTGCCAGAAGTTTGAAAAAGGTGGTTTAGGTCTATACAACTTACAAGTTAGAAACCAAAGCCTTCTATTCAAATGGATTTGGAAACTTCAGACTACGAATCGTGATTCCATTTGGTTCAATGTTACTTCTTGTTGCTCGTTAATTTATGACTGGGACTCTTTGTTATTTGGAGATGCGAAAAAAATGTCTTTCATTTGGAAAGGGATTATAAAACTTTGTCTCCGCGATGAAGAAGGTTGGGGAATTTTCATAGCTAATTTGAAGTTCAAAGTGTGTATAGGCGACTCTACTTCACTTTGGCACGACAATTAGTTGGGTAATGGACAGGCAACTCTCTTGTTTCTGCGACTGTATAATCTTTCGAACAAAAAACAAGCAACTATTTGTGACATTTGGAGGGGTATTTGGAGGTGGAGAAGAAGATTACGGAGTAATGAAGGGTTGTTGCTCAATGAATTTCAGACTATTCTTAATCAATTAAATCAGAACTCAGGTATCTACACCGCTGCATCTTTTTGCGATTTCATTTCTGATTTTCAGGTGGCCTCTACTGCTTCCAGACCTGTTGTTTATCAACAGAATTCTGCATCTGTTTTGTTCATGGAGTCAACAGTTCATGGGACGAGTAATGTTGCTCAAACTGATCCTCAGCAACCTGGATTTATGTCGGATTCTTCTGGTACTGCAACTGCTCCTCCGTCTTCAACAACAGCAGGTATTCTGGCGCCGTTACTTCAGCAGCCTTTATCAGCTCCGGTGGCCGTCGCAGAAGGGATTTCTTCTTCAAGAGTTGTTCCCTTTAATTCAGCAGCTATTGCTTCGGATTCTGCAGATTATGTGCAGATAAATAGTCTTCGAATCCGCAATCCTTTTATGCAAGTATGGAAATCGATTGCTCCTCCTAGAGTGAAATTATTTTTGTGGATTGCTATTCATGGAAGGGCTCCTATGTTGGAATTTTTGGTAAAGCGCTCTCTTATCTCGATTGATCAATCTTTTTGTTCTCTCTGCGATAATATAGAAACTCAGGACCACATATTTATTCACTGCTCCTTTGCTTGCAGTATTTGGAATTATGTGCTAGCTAAGTTGGATATCATTTGGGTAGTTCCGTTCTCTTTCACGGACTTTTTGATTCAATGGAATAATGTTATTCCTTTGAGTCGATATTGGATGCTTTGGCAAGTTCTCGGCTATCTCATTATTTGGGATATTTGGAAGTGTAGAAATGAAAGGGTCTTTTAAGGTGTTGTTTCTTCAAAGGAAGATGTGATTTTTAGATGCTTTATGAGAGCGACTTTTCTTTTTTAACTTTGTAATAGGAGTTTCCCTTATTCGGGGTTGGATTTCTTTAGAAATCCGCGTTGTATTTTGTTCCCGGATTTTTGATTTTGTTTTCGTTTCTCTTGGCCTAAGCCTTTAGTGTGCTTCTTTGTAAGTTACTTCTTGTGCGAAAGCCTTGAGTTTCGATTCTTTTACCATTCTTTTTGGCCTTAATATACATATTATTCATAAAAAAAAAGTTGCTCAGAGACAATAACAGAATAACATACCGAGTATGTTCCAAGATCATTTGCAAGTCTTGAAATCAAGGATGCCAATTTAATCACAGTAGGAGACTTTTTTATGTATGCTGATGCTTCCTCTGAAATTTGATTTGAGATTGTAAAAACTGCATGGACTACTAGCAATGGCGTAGCTATTGAAACCCATCCATTTTCCAGATATCCTTGTAGAGTTGGTATGTATCCATTATAATACCATTTGGCCTCTATTAAATAGGCTTTACATAAATCTGCCCACTGAAAATTCAAGATGCTATTTTTATTTGGCTTAATTACTTAAAAAACTCTCACTTTTAATTTTATTTTCGTTTATACCCTGATTTTGGAAAATTGTCACATATACTCATGAACTTATCTTTATGTTTCACCTCTACCCTAAATTTCAAAAAAAGATGACTTATTGAAAATAACTAAATATAAGGGTTATTTTATATCTTTTTCTAATACAAAAATTATAAACAAATACTTTATCTTTAAAAACGTTCAAATAAGTCCTAAAATTAATTAATTTTTTAATTTAAATAAAATAAAATAAATAAAATATTTTTTATTAATTACAAACTACAATTATACTCCAATTTAAAAAAAACTGCTAATATTATTATTTAAAACAAAATTCGATTTTCAAAAATGACACCGGAAAAGGAGGAGCGCTCCTCCATGGAAGGAGGAGCACTCCTCCTTCCATGGAGGAACAATGTGTTCCTCCATGGAAGGAGGAACACGATGTTCCTCCTTTCCATAGAGGAACACGATGTTCCTCCTTGGAAAGGAGGAACAGATCTGTTCCTCCTTTCCATGGAGGAACAGATCTGTTCCTCCTTCCGTGGAAGGAGGACGAAGGTTCCTCCTTCCACGGAAGGAGGACGGTGACGGTGGATGGAGTTTATTTTTTAAAAAGAATAATTTAATTTTGTTTAAAGTGTTTTTTTACGGTTTTTAATTTTGATAGTGGATTCTAAAATTGGAGTACGGTTATAGGTCGGGAATAATTATAATTAATTGATTTTATTAAAGAAGAAGGTGTTTTTGTATAATTAATAACATTGACGTGTAATTAGAATATATACTAAAAACGAAGGACTATTTTAATTTTTTTTTCAAATGAAAAGAGGTAAATTTAATACCTCGAGGGTAGAGGCGAAACATAAAGATAAGGTTATGAGTATATGTGATAATTTTCCTAGGTTAGAATATAAACGACAAAGAAGTTAAAGGTGAGGGTTTTTTTTAAGTAATTAAGCCTTTTTATTTTATCTATTCAACATGTTATTTTTAATTTTATTTATATCGTGACTATTTTTTATTATTATTATTATAGAGAAAAACAGCTTGTAGAAAGATTAAATACATGATCTCAACAAAATGCATCCCAGCGCTTACACTAATTGAGCTTTGATTATGTAATAGCTATCTAATAGTTGTCTATTATAGTCAAATTCATTCAATTTATTCAAAAAAGATAAACAAAAGAAATGATAATTATTTGTGAGTTGTCTGTTGATCACACCTAATTAATTTAAGGTTTATCATCTTAAAAATATTAAATATTTTTGCTTGAGATCGATTTTAAAACCACCAATATTAGCCAATTTTCAATAAGTACATTTTAATTTTAGCCGATGCTCATTTTTTTTAAAAAAATATCAAACCTTTTTTATTTGTTTTAATTATGGTCATTTTGTCAATTTTTTTTTCATAACTTTAATAAGTATTTTTCAAATGAAAAATAGTTAGATTTGGTTAGAATTGAATATGTTTGAAAAGATTTAGTATTATTTTGAAAAAAAAAGATCAATCGGATAAAATTGAGAATACATTTATTGAAAACAGGCTAAATTGATGGTTTTAAAAGGTTTGTTTAGAATTGAGCTCACTCGGAAAGGTTTAGTATTGTCACGACCCGATTTCCGCCTCGAAACTCGAGCCGAGACCGGCGCTAGGGAATGGGAATGGTTGTTCCGAAACCCGTAGCAAGCCTAAAACCTCTATAAATTTTTCGCCTCTTAAATATAAATATATATCGTACATCGCGTACGACCCGTTTTCAGAAAACACCGTTAAAACATTTTTCCGTTTAACGTGGAAAACACATTCTGAAAATATTCATATAGGCGATATCGCGCTTTCAGAAATGCTGGTTGAATAACCCTAGTTATTCTGACCCACGCGCATTTCTGAAAACAGGTGCGGTGGTACAGGGACTTGGCTCACGTGCCTTGCCTCGCAGGCAGCCCTGTTTCTAACCGCGCACCCGAACAATATGTTTAATAAAATATATAGAACACTTTCCTTTTCAAAGCGTTATATCAAACATATTTAAAAACATGCACAGCAGGCACACAAACGTAAGGCCAGCTAAAACTACACACAGTGTCTTTGCAGACCAAAGACACGAAGCTTGGCCACCCGTAGGGGACACCATAAAACACCATATGCCTATTGAGTAGCCACTTATTAGAGCTAGACAAAGTCAGGTTCCTATCAGAGTATATAGACAGAGGAACCATGACGTGGCTACAGGCATATCGAACCTATATACACTATTGCAGCAGCTAAGAGTTTAAAGTGTTATTTACATAATAACAGAATAAGCTTCCCTGATGGAAAAGGGTGGAAGCTCGACCAGACCCGGTAGCTAGGTACCTGAAAATGATAAACAACAACGGGGTCAGAAATATAAATATTTCTGAGTGAGTAGATAGGTTTACAATTAAATACCAAAATCGCGTATATACAAAATATCGGTATATAAAAATATTACCAGTCCTCGATCCAAATGAAACCCTAATCCTGATTACGTTATAATGCTATCATATATATAATGCAGATGCACAACTCTTGTTTAATACAGGATGTGCTGTATACATATGTATCACAGCCATCTTGACTCTGTATAGGGTTGCTGGGCCGGAACTTAAATCACTGCCACCTCAGGACTACCCATTAGGTTTAAGCCGCTTTATAAGCATCTGGCTTAAAACCTAATCTCAATATGTATGCTTATAATATTTACCTCTCATCTAGTTCATTAACACCGGTGATCACACAGTCCTATTGTTGCCCAATAGATAGCTCGTTTCAGTGGATCTTCCTTGGCTAAGTTTCATACTTAGTGCGATTTATGGATTTAAAACAATTGAATACTAATATTCAAAAGTAAACAAATGAACTCACAAACACCGCTAGGTCTGGAACTTAATCCTGTGGTTGTGGTCAGACTGCTGGCTAGCTGGTCGGACTAAACACACAAAGCAAACAGGATAAAACACATCAATATATGTTTCCTATAAAATTTCTAGGTCCTTAAACCCAGATCTAGGTCAAACATGTAATCATTTAAACATATAGCACTTATGGTCTGTTTTCTTTTAAAACCATATTATAGATTCTCGTTTTGAGAAAACGTTCTAACTTCTCTCTAGAAGTTATTTTAGGTATCACAATACCTAAAGAAAACCATTTATAGTATAGACCTAATTGTCAAAACAATTCTCGGTCATATACTAAGTATTTAGCAAAAGCGATTGCTAAATCTTTAAAACCGTTTAAACGTTGACTTTAACTCTTTTAAAGTCCATTATAAACGTTTAACTTAACTTTTAAAATCTCCTTTTAAAAGTCTTTAGGTTTAGTATATAAAACCTTTTCAATTTCTTCTAACACAAGTTATCGTTTTAAAACGTTTTCGAATCAACGAAACTACGTCAAGTTCTTAGGGCAAAAAGCCCCGAAAAGTCCCCCCTTATCGACATCTCGGCATGGTGCACGATCGTGCACCTTGGGTGCATGATCGTGCACCCCAGGGCAGTGCACGATCGTGCACAATTGGTGCACGTTCGTGCACCCCAGATGGTGCACGTTCGTGCACCTTGGGTGCACGTTCGTGCACCCTCTCATGGTGCACGTTCGTGCACCAAATGGTGCACGTTCGTGCACCCGAGTGCACAGCCCCGGGAAAGTTGATTTCCCGGGCTTTCCGACGTGCTTTAACTCCATTTTTCCGCCCCTAACACGTATACACATTCCAATCTATCCATATTCACGTTCGAAACGTAAAACTAATACGTTTACGTTCGATTCGATACGGTAACCGTTTATAAACGAATATATATTCAAAATATATCAAAATATATCAAAATAAACGTTTAATACGGGTATACTACCTCGATTACTTGAGTAATCGTTGAAGAAATGGAGTTAGAATTGAAAAACGGACGAAGCGGCGCGAAACCCTAAATCGCCGAAGTCTTCAGAGCTTAGCAGCTCAATTCCTTTCTTTCTGAAGAAAGAAATGAAGGAGATGGCCTTCATTTAGTAACTTAGGTTTGTATATATAGTAATTGGCTAAATGTCCACTTTAGTACTAGCTTCTTAATTGGTCGTCCGTAGCTCAAACGGAAACGATTTCCAAATTTCGTGAAAATTTTACCAAAAATCTAATAAAATATAGAAAGAATAAAAATATTATTTTTATTCCCATCCGACTTATATTTTATTCTTAATAAATCATTTTTGATTTATTAAGCCCGCATTAACTGCGCTTGATAAAATTTCTGCTTCCAAATTTTATCAAATTTTCACGATAACCTTTTTAAAATATTTTGCGAATATTGGCACCAATAATATTCGCTAGGGACTTATGAATTATTCTGCACCCAATTCATAAATCCATATTCTCTCCGTTAACTATATAACTAACCAAATTTAAATTCTAAAAATTTAAATTTGTAATCCTATAGCCATATTAAAAATTTAGGGACACTTGTAAATTAAATTTATCTTAAAATTTAATTTACCTACGTCCGTCTAATAAAATATTAGACACGTGGCTATATTTTAAATCCTTAAATTTCCGGGTTATTACAAGTATATTTAAGACATATAACTTAAATACATATAATTGTATAAAATTAGCTGTAATTGATATAAAATGTTTTAAATATGCTATAAATAATAGAATTTATAAATTTAATTATAATTGATAAAAATAATAAATGATTAAATTCATGATTTCTTTATTGTGATATTTTTATTTGAAAGAGTTTATGCATTTGTCCAACTAAATAACTAGAAAATAAAAACAACCCAAAATTGACACCACATACGACATTTTTCAACAATTTAAGACATGAAATGTTAAAAAAGTTTATAAACAATTTTTATAAAGTATTTTTTATGTAATTAAGAAAGGAGAGTGCTTATAGGAGAAATTAACCCACGACCTACCATAATATTGATTATCACTAATATAAAATATCTTTAAAATCATAATTTTTTAATTTTTTTAATTTTTTTAATGATCATATAAATAATAATAATTTATATATACTTAAAAGTTTAAAATTTAAATTCATAGTGATTACCCTCTCCGTGTTTTTACTTGTCCATTTAACCGAAATTGTACATACTAAAAGATATAATTTATTCATCTTTAATTATAAGCATAAATACTATAGTCATATTAGTTAATATTTATAAATTAAATTATAGAGTCATTTATTAAAAATAGATACATTTGATTGATGAAACTGATCTTAAAAACTTAAATGGACAAATAATTATAGACACATACATTTAGTTAAATGGACAAGCAATTAAAAAAACGGTAAGTAATAAATTATCTATAAATTTCATAACTATAATTAAAATTTAACAAATGTAATAAAACATAAAAGCTCAAAAACGTCCATTGAGAATAAAGTGAATAATAAAGCTTATGAATAACATATTTATATTTTCATTTTTGTGGAGAACTCTTGCAATTTTATTTATAGGAAATTGCGTCGAATGTTTGTTATTTATAGAAACCGCTTCCATTTGTTTCATATGAAATTTTAAAAGTTTCGGGCACCAAAACATTTTCGAAAACACAGCTTCTTTAGGATTTCTGTATTTCATTGGTCCAGATATTTTTTTATTCATGCTATCTTAATCATAGTAATTCATAAGATATCGTCTTTAGGTAAGGATAAGAATGATATTCCATCTAATCCAATAACATTTGTCGCTTTTAGCTATGTTATGTAGATATCAAAAAAAATAACCGTATTTTGATTTGTATATATTTTAATCAATTTATCTATATTAATTAATTACTATTATTTTTATGTGTGATTGGTTTTCTTAGTCTCGAAAAATTATATATTAATAAAAAATATTTGAAAAAAATAGCAATAAACGGTATTTCAAATTCTAAAATAATAAATATTATGAACTAATAAAAAAAATTCAAAAGCGATAAATATTATTGACCGGATGAGGTTAGAAAGAAACATTATCCCTTTCTTTACGTAAGAAATGATGTGCACATCTCGATCTTGGAGATCATCAAAAGCCAATTCATTGATAGAATTGTACAAAGCAAGAAAACAAATTTGCATATAGTGAGGAAGCTCATCCATTGCATTCAAATCCCATCTCACAACAGCATCTGTAAACAGCTCTAACTCCTCCAAATTTCCGTACACATCATAAATGTCATCAATTACTGTTATAAGTGCGCCTGCTTTGGATAATACTCTTCTTGTGTATCCATATTCAGGCTCAAATATTGCCCCCACACTCCAAAACATTACCTCCACCAATCTGTTTCTTGCAAATTCCAACTTTTCACCCAATCCAGTCCTTTTCCACCACCTTGCATGTATTCCAAATCAAACAAAACATAATTTTTGTGACTTTTATGGAAAATATATAGATTCGTATGACTTTTTTTTTGATAAAAAACGATTTGTTAATATTTTTTCTAACCAAACAATACATTCAGTTAAATCCATAAATTAGTTTTTTATTCTCAATTCCCTCGATCCAAATAATGCCAGAGGTTTATTTGAAAAAAAAGAGTAAAACTAGCACAAAATAACTTAATGAAATTGGCTTGATGCCGTAAAAATATCCGACATTTTAGCTCATTTTCAATCTTATCCCGACGTTGAAAACTATTAAATTTTACCCTATTTCACATTTTTTCGTATCAATTGTATTCGTAAGAACTAAATTGACATATTTTTAATAGTAAAAAGTTTAAAATGTTCTTCAAAAAAGTTCAATTTAGTGTAAAAAGGGTCAGTTTGAAGAATATTTTTAAACTTTTTTCAAATAAAAAAGATTAATTTAATGTTTAAGGATATTATCGAAACAAGAAATATAAAATAGGATGAAATGGACCAGTTTTTAACGTCAGGATATGATTGAAAAGAGATTAGTCGAGTGTTTTTAAGGCATTAGACCATAAAATAATGAGTACCTGGAGACATGTTTGAGATCTTGCTGGTGAATAGCTTGTAACATATTGAAATCCAATTTAGCAAGTTCAAGAAATGTAGGGTTCATATTTTTATTCAGCTCATACACATCAATGAACCACCTAGCCTCCCACCTTTGCGTCCTCCAATGCAAAGGAAGCTCCAAGGCACGCCTCACAAGCACTACCAGATATTCTTCTTCACCAATATTTTTTTCTTTCACATATTTCTGAAGATGCTTGATACAGAATTTTTGAGCATCTTCTAATAAATTCTCACCTTCTACCATAAGATATGAAGCTTCATACAAATATAATAGTCCTTTCAAATCATCTTCAACACAATCCTTGAATTTTCCTTGCTCATCAATGAAACTAGTAAAAATTTCTGTCACAAAAACATTCATATTATATTTATTTAGGACAATCTTTCAATTTTCCTTTCTCATCAACGAACACGGTGAATTTTTTTGTCATTAAAAAATTTATCTTATATTTAAGATTACATTGTATTTATTAGATATTATCATACGCTTAATCATCCAAAAATATTTTACTTTTTTTGACTTTTTTATTTGTATTCAAAACTTTCAAAATCGTCAATTTTATCTCATTTTCAATTTTAATTTCAAATTCATGTTTTTTCTGTCTATAAATGTTAAAATATGTTTTTCATATTTAAAACGTAGTCTAAATAAGACCTTGATATTTTATAAAGTGCTGAAATTAAACCTACACGCATGTCGAATGTAAACAATATATTTGAAACTTTTTTTATATTTTTTAAATGGCATTCCTTCATGATGTCAATGCAAAAAGATGAGATATTTTTAGATAATAAAGTCTTTTTAAAATATGTGAATAAACGTGTGTTTTTTTTTCATATTTAAGCTATTAGCGTTTTTAAGTTGTTTTTCTTAATTATTTAAGCTCCTAAGGATAAGGACTATACCTTGATTTGTAGAATATCCATATTGTCTTAGTAGTCGAAATTCAAGGGCAGTGGCATGTAAATCATATTGTTTCTTGTGTGCATAATTAATGGTGTGTAAGTTTGTCAAGGAAGCTTCTATTTCATTGTGAAAATGGTATGAAAATCCAAGTCTTTGCATGCAGTCGATCATTTCAAGCTGATCTAAAGGACTTGTTGTTTCTTCAAACATCATCTTTACCACTCCTTTCAACTTGTTGAGTTTTTCACTATATTGCTTGGCCTGTATTGATTTGACATTTAAGTCTTTATTAGACTTCATATACATAAATTGTAGGCCGAAGATACAATTGGGGTCCTTATGTTAGGTTGGGATTTCCCTACTTACCTTAAATTTGATATTGGGTTAAGAAAAGGAAAATATAAAAAAATAGTAACTTTTTAGAATATATGGAAAAATAGTACTTCAGATTTAAATTTATGATGGTAATAGTAATTAATCTTTTTAGAGGAAATTACACCATTTACCAAAAAAAATGAAAATATATAAAACCACAAATTGACTTTTTTCATTTACAAAAATCCTAATTGATTTAAAAATAATTACAAAAGTACCAAAAAATAAAAAATAATTACAAACATACGGTGTATATTGTTGGTATAATGTCAGTATACTAATAAACTAACATTATATCAACATTATGCATACTGAGATCTTATTAATATTAAATAAAAATTTATTAAAATTATATCAAATCGTATACTAAAAATTAAATTAATAATATACCACAATTATACCAACAATATATCAAGAGTATACACATCAAAATATACTGAAATTTTATTATTAGATAAAAATTACACCAACATTACACCACATCGTATACTAAAAATTAAACTAGCAATATACTAAAATTATATCAAAAATATACAAATTCTCTAGTTCATTACCAACTATTGTGAAAAATACATATATAAAAAATATACATGTTATCAACTAGAAAATATATATATAAATTATTATCGATATACCAAAAATATACTGATGTTATACCAATAATAAACCAATTACTATTTTTAAATTCTCTGATTATAGTTTTAATACACCAAAATTATACCATTAATTATACCGATATTATACACATCGTATTTTTTAAATAATTTTTATTTTCTGGTAGTTTTGTAATTAATTTTAAATCAGTCGATATTTTTATAAATAAAAAAGTTTACAGGTACTTTTATAAATATTTTTAAAATTTTAAATACTTTTGTCATCATCCCATCTTTTTACACATCAATGTTTTTGAAAAAAATTAACAAATATACTCTAAAAATTAATTTATGATAAATTTCAATCCTTCAATTTTATTACTTATAATAAATATATCCAACTCCTAATTTATAATTTTTTTTAGATACATAATTCTCATTTGCAATCCATATAATCAACGGTGGTATATTTTTTGTTGACAAAATGACTATTGACTGTTATTAAAAATTGGGTGGAATTTAGGTGACTCTTAAATGTGTATTACCCACTTGACTATAGTTGATTAAATATTATTTTAATTTTTAAATCACCTTCTCTCTAATTATCATGAAATTTAATAAAAATCACTTGAAATTTTTTGATTGCTATGAATATAATGATTTAGAATTTATTTAGGCTCATTAAAATATATTGTATAAATTCACCTAGAATCCTTGTCTAATCCACCTCAAATCCATGTCATATAAACACAATAATATAAAATCCACCAAAGTAAACATTACATCTACCACCAAAATCCATCAGATTCACGTTAAATTTGGATTATAATTTGATTGGAATACTAAACATCCACTGACAGACTCTTGCGTCTGACTCCGGTAGTGGATTTTTGGTGCATTTTTTTAATCCGATATTTTTAAAACATTAAATTGGAAATAATTTTTTATGCTAGTATTTTTGTAATTATTTGTTTTCTATGATAGTTGTGCAAAATATCCTTTTGTAAAATCAATATTTTTACTTGTACTATTTTTGTTAATTAGATTATTAAACAATTATTAGAGTTATATATAATGTTGAATTTCTATATTTTTAAATTAATTTATTTAAAAAGAAATTGACGAGTTTCTTTTTGCCAATTACTGTAATTAACCATGTTGATTAATATTGTAATCAACAAATGAAAGACAATTAATTTTGAAAAACATATTTAAAAAAAAATGAAGTAGGCATGGTGATGTCCAACTTATCGCAAGGATAAATAGTAATTATTAAAAAAATTAAGAAAAAGGATAAATAGTAATTATTAAAAAAAAATTAAGAAAAAGAACAAGAAGAGAAATATGCACTCGTGAGCATATGTAATGTAATGTAATGTAATCAATCAGACTATCGATATAAAGAAGTTTACCGTAAATTCACTTTTCAAGGATTGAACGAAATCATAGTCCCAAATTGAAGGAAGATAATTAGCAGATCTTCTTACTAAAATTTCATCGTTGGGGGATGTAGACTGCCTGCAAACTGACATATTGCTATTAGATATTATAAACTGGGTTATTTTCTTTTATTGATAAGATGTATCTGATCCATCATCACACCTTTATATACACATTCTTGGGGTCCACAATTCAACCATTTTTTTTTAACGGAAGAATGTGATCTTCATTAATAGAAAAGACGACTTAGACAAGTCTCGACTCCAGCCAAGCCACTTGGGCTAGCGGGTTGTTACAAAAACTAACGTCATTAAGGGCTTTTTTGGCAACTTCATGTGCCACCCAATTACAAGAACGATTTACAAAGACAAAGGAGTATGATGGCAGATTAGCACATAGATTACGACAATCCTGAAGAATAACATCGCAGTCTATATCAGTCGTAGTGCCATTTGTCAGAGCATCAATCAAACCTTTTGCATCCCCTTCGAAAATAGTTACAGGTAGCTTCCGCCTCACAGCCATGTTAATGCTCTCTCTGATGGCTAGGGCTTCAACCACTCCCGAGGATTTTGCTTGTCTAACCTGAAAAGCATGGGAGCTAATAACCCTTCCACTCGATTCTCTGACTACGCAGGCTCCAGCTCCTACCTTAGTTGCAGATAGAAAAGCGCCATCAAAATTAATTTTGACAGCATTTTCAGGGGGAGGCTGCCAGTTACTGCTCACTGCAACCACTGGAGGAGAGAAAGGGATAACATGAGCGTCAGAAGCTAAGGTAGCAACCCGGTGCAGTTCTTGGGAGGCTTGTAGAATCTGAACTGGATCGGCATGCTCATCTCGGAAAATGATAGCATTTCTTGCTAGCCATATTGACCACATTATCCATACGGCTTGCTCCGTCAACTTGGCACCGTCCTCTTTAGCAGATAGCCACTTGTACATCCTTATCCAGCAATCTGTAAAACATAGATTGTCCGTGTCTGCGAAGAGGTCACCTGTGATCCATCCCAACCAGACTACCAAAGAGAAGGGACAGTGGAAAAAGAGGTGCTCAGTGGTTTCCGGTTTGTTGCAGCGTGGACACAACTCTGAGTGACCTGATAATCTTTTATTCAAGTTAGCATTCGTTGCAAGGCCACAGTTAATGGTCTTCCAGAGGAAGCATCTAATGTTTGGAGGCACGTTGATTTTCCAGACTTCATTCCACTTGAATTGCACCGGAATAGAGGCTGGGCATGTGGGGCGACAGGTAGCCTGAAAGGTCAAGTGGTAGGCAGATCCCACTGTGAAATTCCCGTTCTTGGTGTGATGCCAGACTTGTCTGTCATTCTGTCCCGTACTGCTAATGGGCATCTGTAGGATAACCTCTGCTTCTTCTGACCGAAAGATAGACCGAACCAATGGCACATTCCATCTAGACCCGTTCCCACACATGAGATCACACGGTCTATGAACAGAGGGTGGAATGATTGTGGTAGTAGGAATAGTAAATGGTGCTGAAGTAGGAAGCCAGGGGTCTCTATTAAGTAGGATGTCATTTCCAGATCTGAGCTGCCATCGTACACCCCCTTGAAGGATTGTCTTAGCCTGCAAGATACTATGCCATGCCCACGACCCATTCGAGTGGGATTTAGCTTCCATGAACGAACAATGTGGAAAATATTTCCCTTTTAGAACTTTAGTGATCAGCGCCTCCGGCTTAGTTAGTAATTTCCACCCTTGCTTAGCGAGGAGCGCTTTATTAAATTGTTCCAAGTCGCGAAAACCGAGACCTCCCACCTCCTTCGGCTGGCACATACGTTTCCAGGAAATCCAATGCATCTTTTTCTCCCCGTTCTTCTGTCCCCACCAGAAGTTAGAGATAATTTTGTTGATTTCCTTGTGCAGACTGCGAGGGAGCATAAAGCACGACATCGAATAAACCGGGACTGCAGTGGCGACACTTTTAATTAAAACTTCCCTACCACCGTGGGATAGCAGACTACCCTTCCACCCCGCCACCTTACTTTTAACTTTGGCAATGATATCTCTAAAGGTGCTCATCTTGGATCTGGAGATGAGAGCTGGTAACCCAAGATATTTGTCCTGTCCTCCCACGCTGCTGACGTTCAGAGATTGAGCCAAGAGGACACGGAGATCGGCTGGAGTGTTATGACTGAATAGCAGGCTGGATTTAGAGAGGTTAACCTCCTGGCCGGACGCTCGGCAGTAAACCTTCAGAATGTCCGAAATACAGTCTGCCTGCTGCATAGAGGCTCGAAAAAATAGCAGCGCATCGTCCGCAAAGAGGAGATGTGAGATACTAGGGCTTCTTCTTGAGATTTGCACACCTGAGATTCGGCCTTCCAATTCTGCTTGGGATAGCAGCGATGATAAACTCTCCGAGCAAAGCAAAAACAAAAAAGGTGATAGGGGGTCTCCTTGGCGAATTCCCCTCGACGGTTTGATATACCCTTTTGAGGATCCATTGATGTTCAGCGAATATGTAACTGAAGTGATACACCTCATGACCCATTTAATCCAAACGTGATGGAACCCCATTCTCCGCATTACCCGTTTGAGAAAGTCCTATTCCACCCTTTCATATGCTTTGCTCATATCGATCTTCATAGCAAGCTCGAATTGTGAGTTCCCTCTCCTAGTTTTGAGATGGTGAGTGAGCTCGTGCGCGAGGAGGATGTTATCGGAAATGTTACGTCCCTTAATGAAGGCGCTTTGGTGTTCACTGACTAGGGCCGGCATGAATTTCTGCAATCGAGCAGTAAGTATTTTAGAGATAACTTTATAAAAGACAGGGCATAGGCTTATAGGCCTTAGGTCAGACATGGATGTCGGGTTTGAGATTTTGGGTATCAAAGTTATCGTGGTATGGTTGAGGCTTGTTGGCATACTTGTCCCTTCAAAAAAGCTTTTGACAGCCCCACAAACATCCGCACTAACAGTCGCCCAATTGGCTTGAAAGAAAAGACCCGTCATCCCGTCTTGTCCCGGTGCTTTATTTGGCTGGATATCGAAAACCGCCTTGCGAATTTCAGAATCCGAAACGGGTCTGGTGAGACTGATATTCATGTCGCGGTGTACTCTCACTTGGAGTCCAGCTAATGCTTCCCTCAACCCAGTGGGATTAGACGTGGTGTAGATTTTGTAAAAATGTTGGATAGCGACATTAGCAATCGCATTTTGTTCCCTCTGGAACACTCCGTTGTTATCTTGGATTTGTGAGACATTATTGCGTCGACGACGTTGTACAACCTTAGCATGAAAGAAGGACGTATTCCGATCTCCCCACTTTAGCCAATTCTCCCGTGACTTTTGCTGCCAAAAGATTTCTTCCCTTTGAACCTCAGTTGCCAGCTTGTCTTCAACGTCTCTGATAGCTTGTGCATGCTGCTGAAAACCCTGTTGATGAAGTTTAGCCAATTCTTGGTTCAATATCACAATGTTTTTCCTGGCATTATGTTTCTTATCTCTTGACCATAAGGTTAGACCTTGTTTACATGCTTTGAGTTTCCTTTGGACTGTCAGCAAGGAATTACTACCGCCTGCCCCAGTTGCATCCTCTCCCCATGCCTTATCAATGATATTCTTTGCTTCCATACTAGAGACCCATCTTTGGTCAAAGGCAAAGCGGTACGTGCCTTTGCGAGGTGTTGGGCAGGAATCAAGTAGGATAGGGCGATGATCCGACCCTAACTCATCTAAGTGCTGCACCACGGCAGTTGGGTAGTGAGATAGCCAAGTAGAGGAAGCTGCTACTCTGTCCAGCCTCATTTGAATATTTCCAGCCCCAGATCTCCGGTTGTTCCAAGTGAACTTGTGCCCATGAAAACCCAAATCCTTCAATTGGGATTCAATAAGGAAATCCCCTAATTCATGTTCTCTCGCCATATTCAATGGGCTGCCACCCTGCTTCTCATTAGCAAAACGGACACAGTTGAAATCCCCTCCCAAGACAATGCATCCATGCAAATTTTGAATGTACGTTTGTAAAAACCGAAATTGTAAAGCACGCTCACTATACGCAACACTAAGATATATTCCAACAACATGCCATAAGGCATCATCATCACAGTTGACAATACTACAATGAAAATAGAAATCATTCTTGCTAACTACGTTAACGATACAATGGCAACTCCACGCAAAAGCTAACCCTCCTGCTGTGCCACGCGGCTCAACAAGATCAGAGCAACGAAGCCCACATTTCCTCAGGAAGTTCTGAACAGCACCCTCCTTGTTCTTCGTCTCCGACAAAAACACCAACTCCGGGGAATGGGATCTCAGAATCCCTTTAAGGTTATGGAATGTCAGGGTGTTCCCCACCCCCTGACAGTTCCAGAACAGTGTTCTCATTTATCAGACTGGGGCCCAGTCAGGTTGGCGCCCACCACCGAGTTGGTAACACAAGACTTCTTTGCCACAGTACCTCCCTGCTCAGTTCTCACACGTTTCCCTTCAGCAGTAAATTCCATACCCTCTTTCTCTTCTACTGGGTCACCTTCCTGACTCTGGACTGTAGTAGGTACCGTCATTACCTGGAGCTGGCCCCCCCTGGCTTGCACTTTCCACTTCCTACGAGTGCTTCCATGAACGACAGCAGCAGCTTCAGTTGGCATCTGGATAGTAGGTTCCAGTTTTGGAGCAACCACTTGAGGTGTGATGATATCATCCAGTAGACCGGTGGACGGAGGATGCTGCTTGACCTCATTGTGCAGACTCTTACGTCGGCTCCATATGGTGGAGTTGGGAGGATTCTTCTGTATAATTGGGGCCGGAACATGCAAATCCGGGCCACCCATGGAAGCCGGTATAGGAGTATCAAGATACTGAGATGGGCCATCTTTCGGTAGTGAAATAAAATGGTGAAGCAAGCCCAGTTCTTCAAGAACTCTTGTACTGCACATTATGCCACCAGATGTTGGGCCTGTCTCAAAGTTGGGGTTGGAGCCCACACGGAATGGGTCCAAGTGAAGTTTCTTGTACCCCTTAGGGTTGATAAAAGTTGGCTGCCTGTCTTTGTTGGTTAAATCCCACTCGCAGGCCCGAGTAATGTTTGGGTGGTGTTCTGTATGTGTAGGGACAGCTGGAATCTTCCCAACGGTGAGCTTTCTTCTCTCCTCTATCTTGTCAGTACTTGCTTTAGGGTCTGAACCTAGGATAGTCGCAGTACTATCCTTAATAGAATGATCCTGTCCCCCTCCAAGCACAACCTCGTACCCCGCAACAGATTCCTTACCTTTCTCAGCAGTCAACTCATCTGACACTGCACCAAAGGCTTTCACCTTATCTTCTGCTGCTGCCATTGGTTTCATGCCACGGTTGACCCATTGGTTCACCACCTGTTTCCCTTTATCCAGCGGTCTATTGGCAGTTACATCCGCAGCCCTAGTAGGTGGAGTAGTCTCAACGGTTTTCGGCAGCAGCCCATCACCGATCACAACCGCTGCTGGCCTCTGATCACCCAGCCTACCGCCATTTGCCCTTCCAGTCTTGCTTGAACTTATGCTCAAGGAGTTAAGCTCTCTAGGTAGGTTCGAAGCACCAACTTGGCCTCGTTGAACAAACCCTACCTTCATCCACGGCCCAAAGCCACGGTCCATGTCAGCCCTGGTTTCGTTAACCACTGTCTTGCATGTAAACTTTAGGTGGCCCATAATTCCACAGTTGAAGCATATGTCCGGCATGCGTTCATACTGTAGCTCAATCCACTTCACACGCCCATCCAAGAGGTTTGTGCAGAAACCCCTACATAATGGTTTTGTAACATTCAGCAAAACTTGCAGCCTCAGCGTACCTTTGTATCCCTGAGTGGGGCCCCTTCCCACTCCAGCTCCCACTTGAATGAGTTCCTCAAAAAGGCCACCAATAAGTTCAGCGTTGAGACTATTGATCTGATAGGGTGGGAGACCAACCGCGTGAATCCAGAAAGGGGAGTCGTCGAAAACCAGTTCATTAATAGCAACATCTGCCGGCCAGCGTTGAAGGATGAGAAGACTGTCGGAGATGCACCATGGACGCCCGTCCCACACCCTCTCGAGATCGTCCTCATTGGTGAAGTGAAAGCTGTAGACCCGCTTCTCCTTAGCAACAAAAAGCTCATGACGAAGCTTCCAGGAGCGAGTGAGTATTTCTTGTAGGAGTGAAGGGTTGAAAGCTTTGTTCCCCGAGAAGGTTCCAGCTAAAACCAATCTTTTCCCAAAATCTTTGTTGACCAGCTGGAGAGTAGTCCCTGAGACATTAAGTTTGGCGGCGTGGATGGTGAGAGCAGTAATAGCATCATTGGGAGGTTGAGTCATAATGGCGAATAAAGAGAGGAAAGAAAGGAATGTTAGGTGAGAACACTTGGCGATGGGACAGAGAAATAATGAGGAAGTAAATGCAGACGAGAGAGCAGGGCAAAATAGAAGTAAATGCATATGAGAAGAAGGTGTTACAATGTGCTGATTAAATAAGAAGATGGTCAAGAAAGAGGGAGGTAGGTAGTAGGAGGGCACGTTAACTGCTGTCACACGGCAAGCCTTCAAAAATCCAGACATTAGATTATTAAACAATTATTAGAGTTATATATAATGTTGAATTTCTATATTTTTAAATTAATTTATTTAAAAAGAAATTGACGAGTTTCTTTTTGCCAATTACTGTAATTAACCATTCGTTCTTTACTAAATTACTAAATACCGCCGTCAATGTGGACCTAATTTGAATGGCTAAGGCATCTCTAAGTGCATTAAAAGGTTGTGGGTTTGAACCACATTTTGGTAACTAACAACTAACCAATGAGACTCGAAAGAGTCGATTCCCATCTTTGATAAAAAAAAACTAAATACCGCCCATTTTACTAGGTATTGCTCCCTAATGTTACTATTTTACCCTTTTTATATTTTAAAAGAAAACAAATCCTCTCAAACCTATCAAATAAAAACCATATTTTACGGTTAAAATCTCGGATTTCGGGCGAGATGTAGGTCGGGAACCGCCGTAAGCATTCGATTTTAAGTGTTTTTAGTCGTTTAGTAATTTTAATTTTTTTTTAATTTTTTTCGGAGAGACGTCCCCTGTTGGCGTCAGCCCGGAGGACGGACGCCTCCGCCCGGCGTCTGTCCTCCGAGCTGAAGCCAACTGGGGATTTCCCGCCAAAAACGGGACGTCAAACTGAGAAGAAGTCCCAGAAGGACGTTTTTCCAGAAGACAGACATTTTCCCAAAAGAGACATGTCCTAGAGGGACGTCTCTGTTCTGGGAGAGACGTCCTTCTGGGACGTCTCCCTTATGGGCCGACGCCCCCAGTTGGCGTCGGCCCAGAAGAAGGACGCCATTGCAGGACGTCCTTCATCTGGGCCGACGCCAACTGGGGACATCGGCCCACTGCCAATTTTTTTTTTAAAAAAAATATGATTTTATCTCGGAAAAGGAGGAAAAACTTATTTCGGAAAGTCGATACTCGTTACTCGACGAATTGTAATCATTATCCGTCATTTTAATCAACATATTCGCATATGATTGAGAGTTTTTTTTTTCTTGGAAGGGTAAAAAGTTATTTTTAGGGACGGTGTCAAGTAATTAGGGTCGGCGAATAGTAAAACCCTTTTTTTATCTAATTAACAGAATAATTATCTCATGGAACAGATAAATCATGTTATGTGTTGATAAATTTAATTTTTTCTATTTGAACAATTAAGTACATAGCTCACATGTTACACATTAAAAAAATGTATTATAAAATAAAGCAGCACATCGGTTATACATGAATAATTTTTTAATCAAACAATTAGATAGTTCCGCTGTTTCATTGCATAGCGACGGAGTTAAAAATATTTCTTTAAAGAGTCAATTTGAATACTCTGGTATTCACAAAGATAATAATAAGTTGTAAATAATTGTTCGTGTGGAAAATAATACAAACGTTCAATTTTTTTATTTATAAGTAGGTACTGTACCATACATTTTTTAATTTTTAAGTAACATGTTTGGTTTAAGTAATAACTAATCTAAAATTTATAAGTATTAGTCTAAAAATTAAAATATTCAAACGAATTTATATCAATTCTACTCCCAGATTAATCCAATCACATGGTAGGATAAAAAGGAAAAGTTTTGATTTTTGATGATAAAATGTGTATGTACAAATAATATATTTATCCTAACTATTTATTAAGAATACTCTCTAGTAAGAAAATATATTCTATCGAATATAAAATAATTACTGATAGATTAGGGGAATTCTGCGAGGATCTTGGGACCGAATGATTGGTCAATATCTCCTGAGATGAGAAAAAGAGTCGGATCGAGGGGGCTTCGTGTCCACTCCGTTCTAAAGTCAGTAACAAATATAATCAAGAGCTAAAGTAAGGATATTTAGCGAAAGACGTGTGTACCGTTTGATAAGGCTTTGTGTTGCCTTATTTGTAAGAAAGTGTGTGCGATCTACTCCTTTTAGGCGATGTAGGATTTATAATCACATTCCATCATTTATCCCTCCCATTCCTATTTCGTGTAGATATTTATATCTGTTTTGTAAAACGGGTTTTAATGGGTTGGGTCGTCGGTTGGCTTTCTACTCTATCTCTTTTTTGTGCCTGCCTGGCAGCCTGCCATGTTGTAATTAATGTGCCTTACACCTTTTCGTGTCCTTCCGCTGTTTCGTTTTCCTTTTTGTTCTCAAGTTTGCCAAAATTGTTTCCTCATTCCTTTTTATTCTCATTGCCTTTCCTTTTTCTTGCTTCTTGCTTTCGTGCTCTCCTTCTCTTTTCATAATCGTTTTTTTTGAATTTTTCCTTTGTTCTTCCTTTTTTGACCATGGCTGAAAGTTATCGAAAGGTCGTTACTTCTTTGAAGAAGTTTCCTTGTTCGCAAATCAGAAATCGTTATTTTCTCTACTAGAGACCTATCGCATTTCTCCTGACTTTCTTTTGTTTTTTTCCAGGGGATGTCCAATTTGCGAATGTTCGTACTTCTCCTAGTCAGTCGTTTATCTTTGAGGAACATTGGCCGGTCTTCGTTTCCCGTTGGACTCTCTGTTACTCCGCTTCCTCGAATCCTAGGGTATTGCTCTGTCTCAACTTCATCCCAACGCAAACCGTCATTTTATATGTCTTAAGTCGCTTTATTATCTTCATGATGAACGGTTAACTATCACTCGTCTTAACTGCTGGACAAATTCTCCCTTTCGTCGTAAGTATTGGCCAGTCATTACCATACTCTAGTTCATCACGAGCACCTTTCGCCCCCTCAGTCACTTCTGACATTTTAAAATTTAAAATGGGGGAAATAAGGAATAATAGTAAAATTAAGATTTTAAAAGATCAAAGAGAAGAAAAAAACGAAGAACAGAAAGAACAAGGAGCAAGAATTGCAAAGAAATCCAGAAACTCGAAAACAGGAAATAAAACTAATGGAAAGGCAAATACCTTGCAATCAAATATGCCGGATCAAAGGAAAGATAAGTAGCAACTCGAAAACGAGGAATCTTGAAGGTAGAAAGGAAATTCAACCAAACTTTGCTGAGAATTTGCTGAGATATGATAGAACAGTTGCAGAGGAAAATGAAAGCAAAAGTAAAGGAAAAAGAGGGAAATGAACACTTATATAATCCAAGGCAAAGAAGTTAAAGAGACGAAACCCTAAAATCAAGATGGATGAATGACAAATGGCGCATGAAGACACTTGTTCTTCATCCAGAAGCGACCCCTTGCTGATAAGCAACACGTGGCAATAAAGAGAATCTTACTGGAGAAGAAAAGCAACTCGCCAATATATGAAAAGACTCGCCTATAATATGAAGCGACTCGCCCAAAATATAAAAAGACTCAGCTCCAAAAGAGTTAAAATCTACTAAGGCATGAAAACCAATCACTTCAGCTCACTTGCGGGGGGCTAATGATGGATACCGAATCCTACAATAGTTACAATGGAGCCGAGTCACAGGAGATCCATTCTCAGGTGATACCGGACTCCCAATAAAGACCCGAACATATGAAGAAGGCGCTGAATCCCTTGAGATTCGCCAACATACCGATGAAGACCGAATCTCATAGGATCCGCCCAAAGCGCATTAATCCGGGATTCGGGTAGATTGCCATATCTAGAAGTATCTTCCTATTTGGACACAATCTCCAAACATGGAAAGATAAGCTCTATTTTAGGAAGACGAGACTATTTAGGAAGACGTTCCTAAATAGGACTCATGTTTGAATAAGGTAGATCACGACAAATCAGGGTGAATCTCTACAAAGTAGTCCGATCCCTACAAAGTAGGATTCACTTACCTACTATGACTCTACAAGGTATATTCATCTACTATAAAAGGAGCATGAGGTATGCCTAAAATCACGACTACATTTATATACTCAAAACGCTGCTCAAAGCTCTAAACTGACTTTAGCATCGGAGAGTTAATCGGACAACCACCGTCCGGTTAGCTTCTACCCTGTTTTGCAGGTCTCATTAACCAGTTCAGAAGGCAGACTCCATCAATTAATGTAGATGCTTTAAAATATCTTTTATATCTTTTTTTTTTATATACAAATTTAATAAATTAATAATTCTAATAATTAATAAAAAAAAATTGATAATTGGGAGAGGGGGAGCACTTGTGGGAGGAATTGAACCCACGACCTTGACAGTTTGCTGTCCAGCGCTTATAACATTTGAGATACATCTCGTAGGTTAATCAATAAATTTTTAATCCACCATGTGTATTAACTATCATAGGATCGACTGTAAACCGCATTTAAAAATTAATCTGTCGCGAGACCCCTATTCTACTAATACTAGTTTTGCATTACGTGCTATGCACGTGGCTCGTAACGTAACTCGTCAATGAACATATTAGTAAATTATTATAATTATATTAATTTTTATTTATAATTAATATTAAATTAGTTAAGAATTTTTATAAAAGTAAATATAATATATTCGGTTATTAAATTTTTTTCCATACTGAATTTATTCTTTTTTTGGTTTTATAATAACCATAATTAAATAATTAATTTAATTTTATTAATAACATCTTTAAAAATAATAAGATAGAAATTTAACTAATATAATATTGATCAAATACAGTATTTTTAATTTTATAGTTTAATCAAACTAAAAAATAGGTATTCCTACTAATTTGGAGACAATTTAGTTATTTTTACATACTAAAAACTAAATTGGAGATAATTTAGCTACCTATTCTAATTAGGACTTTAATTATAATAGTAATAATTAAATAACTAATTAGTTAATGACTATAAAACCTTTATTTAGTAGTAAACTGAAAAGGATTATTCTGTAAATTTGTCTGTCCCCCCCCATCCGTGCTTTTATATATAGTACTAGCGTTTCGCCACGTGCTACGCACGTGAGCGACATTCATATGACCCGTTATATAACTTACAAAAATAATAATTAAATTATTAGATGAATTTTTTTAATTATTATTTGTTATTTAATTTTTTTAATATTATTTTCTGTTTATATTATATTTATAAATTTATTCATATTTTTTTATTAAAATTAAATCCGTTCATTTTACACATGCAAGTGATATATATGTAAGTGATATATATATATTATGTAATTAAATATAATATAGTAACTATTATTAAATTTATTAAAGATAAAATTTCAATTTTTTCATAAAATATGATTAAACTATCAATACAAAATTAAATTTTTTTTAATAATATGTCGTTATTTTAAAAAATGTATGTTATTAAAGAAAAATCACTTATTTTATTATGAAGTTAATTTTGAAAATTATTTAAATAGCATGAAATTGAACATTCAGAGGGTTGCTAATATGTTTGGTTTTTTTAGATTCTAAGAGCGTTTGACATTGAATAAGGTGCTTTATTTGTACATTTGTGTTTATCAACTTGATATTAGATATCTATATATTATAGGGTTAATTTTATATAAAATCACCACCTTTACGTGTTTTTTTATTTTAATTATATCCTTTAAAAAATGGCAAATAAAATCACCACCTTTCATTTTTTGCAAATCTATCACGAATGTGTGGTGTATTTTTGTTATCTTAACAACCGGAATCAACAAGAAAATAGTAAGAGAAATATATTTTGTGTGTTAATAGGACATTAGTCAAATTAAAATATTTATTTGGAAAGAAAAAGACATCGAATTTTACTCATCGATGATAGATTTGCAAAAAAATGAAAGGTGGTGATTTTATTTGACACTTTTTAAAAGACGTGATTAAAATAAAAAAAATGTAAAAGTAGTGATATTATATAGAATTAACCCTATATTATAAATATATGTTGTTTTTTTTATCTACAATAATAATAATAAAAAAGGCGTGCAACCAATTATCTAAATTCATTGCTTAACAAATGTTAATTTGACTGTAACTCAATGCAATTAATCAAAACAATCTTTTATTGTTAGAGTTATACTTAACATCTACTTTAAATAGATTTTATTCTTAATTAATTAAATTTGTTTTTCCTATTTAAGTTAAATTTTTAGTTAATTATTCTTATTGTAATTATTTAAATTAAACATTTTAATTTTTTTGTTTAAGTTAAAATTGTAATATGTTAGGATTATTTAAAGGCCAAATGTCGTAAAAAGGCCAAACCTTTCATGAAAATTTCACAAAAGTCCTGACCTTTCAATTTTGTCGATTTTGGCTAAAACGAGATTATTTGGTTTCAATTGTGGCCAACTCTCAATTTGATTTCAATTTGTCTATGCGGCGCCTTCATGGCATGCACATATATTGAAAGGTCGGGACTTTTGTGAAACCAAATAATCAATTTTTGGCCAAAATCGATAAAATTGAAAGGTCAGAACTTTTGTGAAATAAAATAATCAATTTTTGGCCAAAATCGATAAAATTTAAAGGTCATGACTTTTGTGAAAGGTTTGCCTTTTTGCGACATTCGCCTTATTTAAATGACCCGTTATTATATAATTATTTCATTTTGTAATAAATTATTATAGTTTTTTTATTTAAAATTAAATTATAACACGCAAATAATATTTAAGTGCAATCTATTTATTTTTCAATGGCCAATTAGATTTTTTAACCACAAAAACTTTAATTTCGTTTGCCAGTGAAATTAACTTTCTTTTAATGGTTTATATGCCTACTTTGAATATTTATATGTAGTGAATAAGGAACCATAAACTGAAATTAGCTTAAAATGTTTGAATTCTTATGATGTACATACTAAATTACAACTTGTTTTTGAGCGGGAAAAAGCAGCAATCCTAACTATTATGATTTCATTAGCAAAATAAAACAGCAATCCTAATCTAACTATGATACCATTAGACTTTGTTTTTTTAAAATCTCCTATTACAATTAAACTTCTATTATAATTAAATCTTGTATATTTAAACTTCTATTAATTTTATTTTTTAATATTAATTATACCCTTAATGAAACCTACTATCGTAATTTTGCCTATCCCCCCCCCCCCTTCCCACATATAAGATAGTTACTAGTTTTTCGCCACGCGCTACGCACGTGAGCGATTTCATATGACCCGTGATTTAATTGAGTACTAATTAAAGTGTTTTGAGCGAAAATAATTTTAATTTTAAATCAATTTAATGAAAATTATCTAGTAGTAATTTAATTTTAATTGTGTATTCTTATTATGTGCTTTCGTTGGAGTCTTATTATTTAAGATTTGGTATTTTAATTGAATTAGTTAATATCTTATGGATTAGGATTAAAATTAGAAATATTAGTAAATTATAAATTATATTGAAAAAATTTAATTATTATGAAATATTAGTTAATTATTATTTAAGAAGAGTTCTATTGAAATTAAACTTCATATTATTCTTTTAGAATAAGTTGTTTGAATAATTTAACATAGTAAAATTTTCATCTACCATAATTGATTTTTTTTTGACGAAATTTGTATTGAATTGAACACTTCTTTAATTTGTGTTTTTTATTAGGATTAGATTTCTTTTCAATCTTAAATCCTTAACCAATTACGGGTTAACGTAAATTTACAACATTATTTAAACAATTGTGTAGATACTATTTTTTTTATTAGAGCTATGTTTACATGATCCGTTGTGTATATAATATTAATTAAATTATTAAATATAATATCTAAGTTTTAAATAAATTTTGCTAAACTTATAATATTAAAATTTATTAGTTTATTTTGAAATTAATCCTAATATAAATTTATGACTATTAACTAACATTGTTTTAGGTTTTTTTTTTATGAATAGGTTATTATGTTTAACACAATATAGATAGCTTTAGATTCATTTTCTCTTTGCAATCCTGATTATTATTGCATGTCTTTTCTTTCCATTAATAAAAGTTAATAAGATAACCTTTTAATCCTCCTTTAATACTTCTTAATTCTAAATTGTAACTTCAATACTTCTTATTGCTGCTATGTTTTCAAGGTCTTGTGCTTGAACTGTCTTAACACCGTCAAATACATTACATTATGTTTTAAAGCCTGAAAAGCGTCGATGATGCCTGCCAAAAGTCTGAACCTCTTCTATTAAATTTTTTTGACTTCTGGAACCTCCTTAAATTAATGCTCCTTTGCTTTTTGTGAATATTAAACAGAATAGAAATATTGTTTTATGTTCTTGTCATAATAAACAAACAAACATTCATAAAAGCAAGTAAAATCTTGAAATTTCAGATTATAATCCCAACCAAAATTATTTTAGACTACGGAAATCGATATTAATCCTAAACCAAACCAAAAACACGGACTTTAGTCGGCAAGTAAAATTTAGTTGAAGTAAATATTTTTCACCTTTAGTCACAAGATGAAAACTTTTCTTTTATCGCCCACAAGATGAAAGTTAAAAACTTCATATTTAAATACATCCTTAAGAACTCTATGTTATTGCTACCACCCTATGTGTTAAGATTCATATTTTTGACTGAAAGAAAACCAAAGAAGCTGCAACAGCTGCCTCGCCTATCCTATTATTTATTGAAATCAAATTAGAGTTAGACTCATATATTAATTGTATGTTATATATTAGAATTGGAATCCTAATATAATAAGACCACGTAAATTTCCTGCACTTTTAAAATATACGTTTAATATTTATAATTTATGAAGGCTATTTTAGTAATTTTGATTGTCCCCCCCTTCCCACATATAGAGTTGTTACTAGCGTTTCGCCACGTGCTACACACGTGAGCGACATTTACATGACCCGTTGTATATATTAAATACTATCATTTAATTTTTAATAAACTATTAAAAATTACTTTTTATTTAATTTAAAATCATAGCACGTGAATTATAGTTCTGTGACCCGTAAGTGATATTTGTATGATCCATTATGTATATGTATTATTAATTTAAGAGTTAATGTAAAAAAAATCACAAACTTTACACGTTTTCTCATTTTAATCACATAGTTTAAATTTTTTCATTTTCATGCACGAACTACCACCTTTTCTCAAATTCATATACGATGCTGAGATGTCACTCATTTGTTGGTGTAAAATGACAACCACCTCAGCAAACTACACCGATGGAGCCGTGACACCTCAACACCGTGCATGAATTTAAGAAAAAGTGGTAATTTATACATGAAAATGAGAAAATAAAACTACGTGATTAAAATGAAAAAACGTGTAAAGTTGGTGATTTTTTTTTGACATTAACTCTTAAATTAGTAATTATTTGAGTTATTTTATTATAACTCTATCTAATAGTAAATCAAGAATCCCAGTATTTTAATATTTGTATGACTTTCAATTCAAGTAGCCAACTTCATTAGCTAAAAAATAGGACTCAATATGTTAATAGCTTCTTATCATACGAACCGATAATCATAATATTCAATATGATCAAACTTTATATTTATATTATATAATATTATTTAAATTAAAATTTTACTTTTTTTATCTTTTGAATTACGAATTATACCCTTAATGAAACCTCTTACTGTAATTTTACCTATTTCCCCACATATGCGTTAAATTGTTTAGTTGTGTTTGATTAGGAATATACTTGTATTTACTATGAGTTAATTGTGTTTGATTAGAAATTCTCTATATAATTACTAATTCGTAAATCAATTTATAAAATATTTATAATTTTTTTCATATCTCCTTTTTAAAATTAAACTCTACCGTCATACATATAAATGACCTGTTATATGTATCTAATATTAATTAAATAATTAAGTAACCAAAAATACTTTGTATTTAAAGTAACAATCGATATGAAATAAATCAATTAGTAATTTTTGATGATAAAAAAAAGGCTCATTATTAGTGTAGAGTTCACGGCCAACACTTGCACCCTTGGTTGCACATTCGCATGGTTGGGAGCAGTAATATTTCGTAAAATAAATATGCGATAAACTATGAAATAATTTGCTGCCATTAATAATTTCTAACAAACAAATATAGTCCATATTATAAAATTCAATGACCAATGTTAGAAAGTGAGATAAAAACCAATTGGGTGAGTTGTAGTTGCCTTTGACGTAAACTGGATTATTGCAACTCTATTATTTTACTTTTACCACTTTAGTTTTCTCACTTTAAATTTAGACTTTTAATCAACCTACACTAACTAATTGATTCGTATTCCTTTGTTCATTTTTTACTCTTATTAAGTACTTTGCAGTGGATTTAGTTTATTAAAATTGTATTTACACTTAACTTCTTATTTTTTTTATTTAAATTAAAGTTCTTATATTTTAATTATATTATTTTATTGAAATTATACCCTTAATGAAACCTATTATCGTAATTTTGATTGTCCCCCCCCCCCCCTTCCCACATATAAGATAGTTATAGATAGATAGATAGACTAGCGTTTCGCCACGTGCTACGCACGTGAGCAGCATCTACATGACCCGTTATATTTATTAAATATTAAATAAATTATAATATTTATTTTTTTATTTTTTAATAAACTATTATAAGTTATTATTCTTTTTAATTTAAATCGTAGAGTGTGAGTGATTTTATATGACCCGTTATATAAATACAAAATATAATACTTTAGTTGACAATAAATTATCATAAATAATTGTATATAATAAATTAACACAAGTTAATTGATATTAATTCTCTGTATAAAGATTAAAATTCAAATTAATCAAAATTCCTCTTTTCTATTTATAATTATAATAATTTTTTATACCACGAATTTTGAAAACTTAACATAACTTTTGAATAGAATTATTTATCAAACATATTTTTAACATATGTGAGCAACTTTTTATCCTAATTCATTGCTGAACAAATGCTAATATTATATATTATCTCAAGTCCTTAACCGCTTGTGGATAATTAAACCCTTTTCACATATTAACTTTTATTTTTTGTGTTTATAGCAATTTACTTTCATAGTAACTTTATTAGCTTTTACTGTTTTCTTTTGATAACAATTCTATTAGCTTTGCTATTGTAAGAATCCTATTATTAGTAAAAATTTCATCTTAATTGAATTTGTTTGACGAAATATTTATTAAAACTAAACACTTTGTCTTTATTAGAATTAGACTTCAACACAATTTCATCTTTTATTAGGATTTAAATTTATATTTAATTTCGTAATTATTTTAATTATTAAAGGCTAATATTGTAATTTTGCATGTCCCCCCCCTTCACACTTATAGTATAGTTATCACTAGCGTTTCGCCACGTGCTACGCACGTGAGCGACATTTACATGACCCGTTGTGTGTATTAAATATTAATTAAATTATTTAATAGTTTAATCTACAATGAATTAATATAATTTTTTTATTCAAATTAAAATTATAATCGATGAGTGATTTTAATATGACCCGCTTTATATATTACCTATTAATTAAATAATAATTATTTAGATTTTATTAAATTATTATATATTATTTTTATTGAAATTATAGTACATAGTGAAATTTATATGACCCGTTATATATATATATATATATATATTATTTAAATTATTAAATATATTCGAATATTGATTAATTTATTAAATAATAATAATAGTTCAATTTTGAATAAATGATTTATTATTGAAATTCAAATTACTGCTCATAGGTTTGATTAATGATGAATTGTAACTCTCGCTTTAGATTAACATCTTACAGACATACAGTAGAAAAGGCACCATATTATATTATTAATATACTGTAGTTGATATATATGGATAAATGAACATTTGTCTAAAATATAAAATTTAAGTGACAATATGCCCCCCTCAACTTGCAAGCAATGAGCAATTAACATATAAATTAATTTTGTTTGTAAATCAATACACGAATTTGGTGATTATGGGAAATTTGTCCCATTTTGACAATTTGCTCCCTAAATTTGTAAGTTAATTGTCCCTTAAATTGGCAATTTGCCCTCCTAACTTGTGAGTAAAATTTTAAAAATGGGCTAATTGCCCATAATCACCAAGTTCGTATACTGATTTGCCAACAAAATTTATTTATGTGTTAATTGCCCATTACTTGCAAGTTAAAGGGGCAAATTGCTATTTAAGTCTAAAATATAATATAGTACTAAACAAAAACTGACGGTTTAACTTTAATCTACAGTACAACATTATCTCATCCGAAATTGTATAAATATGCCCACTATTTATCTAACCTAATCATGAACTTAATATATACTTCATTAAAAAGAATCTAAATGCCGTTTAATCTCTATAATTTTTCTTCTTAAATTCTAATTACAATTGAACTCTTATTCCTTATTCAAGTGAAACTCTCATTCAAATTATAATCTCCTATTACAATTAAACTTTTATTAAATTTTAGTTAGTTATTTATTAAGATTTGTTTTTTTTATTAGAATTAGACTTATATTTAATTTAGTAATTTTTTTAATTATTAAAGACTAATATTGTAATTTTGCCTGCCCCCTCTTTTCCCATATATAAGATAGTATTCAAATTATAATCTCCTATTACAATTAAACTTTTATTAAATTTTAGTTAGTTATTTATTAAGAGTTTGTTTTTTTATTAGAATTAGACTTGTATTTAACTTAGTAATTTTTTTAATTATTGAAGACTAATATTGTAATTTTGCCTGTCCCCCCCTTCCCACATATAAGATAGTTATTAGCATTTCGTCACGTGCTACGCACGTGAGTGATATTTACATGACCCGTTTTATATATTAAATACTAATTAAATTATTAGATATATTACTTAAGTTTAAAATAAAATATATATTTTTTATTAAAAAGAAAATTATAGCACGTGACTTATATTTTTAATGACCCGTTATATACATTATAATTAATAAATTAAAAGTTTTTGTTCATAAAAATTATTATAAAAATATTGTTTGTCTAAATTAAAATTATTCTAAATTTAATATAAGAGTTTATAGATAATTATGGAAAAATTCGTAAAATACACTAAATTTATATAATTTAACATTTACATTCAATTATGGAGTCTTTTATGTGCCAATAATAATTTAAAGTTATGCTTACTTATTGAAATTAAATTCTTATTTGAACTTACAATTTTTTTTTCTTGTTGAAATTGTTGAAATTAAATTCTTATTCGATTATATATAAATTGACATATATAATGTATATAATAAATTTATAAATATACATTAGTAAGTTAGTAATGTAACCCGTTATTTAATTATAAAGACAAATCTATTTAAAATTGATTCCTATTAGAAATTGAAGTCTTATTAATAATATTAATTTTTCTTGATTCCTATTAGAAATTGAAATCTCGTTAATAATATTAATTTTTCATAAATAATTATAACATGTGAGTGAGTGGTATTTATATATCCCATTACATATATTAAATTATTAAATATGACATATTTGTTTATAATAAATAATTAAAATTTAAATTTTATTTAAATTTAAATTATATCAAGCGAGTGATTTTTATATTATCTAGTATAAATTTTAAATAATAACTAAATTACTAAATGTAATATTTAACAACATGATGTCAATTAAAATACACTAAATGTATATTCTATATGAATTCAATTATAGTACTTAAACGATATTTATATGACCCGTTATATATAAAAGTTATTAAATAAAATAAATTTATATTTTTTTAAATTATATTTAAGTTTAATTTTTTTGTATTATTTAACTTAAATATAAATTAAACTAAATTAATGATGTCACTTGGACAGGTATCCGTTGATTTTTGCTAGCTATAAGTACTATCAAATATGTAAGCTTATATTTAAAATACTTCAGTAGAATAATTTTGTTAAATACTCATATCTATTTCTGCTTTTATTGTAGGGTTGTAGGGCAATGAACATTTGAATTATCGATTAAGAAATTATTATATTAATTATTAGTCCTAGTTGATATTTCAATAGCTTTAGAGTTTGACTTAAATTCCATCTTCTATTTCCTTGTTAAATTAGTGTTTACATACGGCAATAATGTGTAGGGTAGCGATTTTTACACTCCTCTCATTTATAACCACACTCCACATTTAATTTTTTCAATATAAAATGACAACTATAACCTTAACCATTTAGAATTAGTTATCTAATTATTTATATAAAAAATCACTTAATCAATAATATTATTTGAATACATTGCAAAATTTGAAAAGAAAATTATATTCAATTCATATTTTCTTTTTACCAATTATTTTTTATTTTCTTTCAATCGATTTACAATTTCTGCATTGTAAAGTAAATTTATATTTTTAAATTTCATTGAATAATAAATTATTTTAAACTAATTATTTTTTAAATTAAATTTATAGAAGTGAATTGCAGTATAACCATTTCAAAAGAAAATTGTCCATATATAATTTTTAAAAAATTACATGCACTGGTATTTAAAATGCGCTAATTAATATTTCAAAAAATTAATTAAATTTATTTGTTTTAATTATAATAGAGAGAGACATAAAAAATATATAAAATTTAATTACCATAGATATCTAATGTTAAGGATAACTATGTATATTAATTATCTATCATACTTAAATTTAAATATTTAAAAGATACTGAATTTACATATTCTAATAAATAATTATTTGTCATCATTAGATTAAAATGATTGAATTTATACTTTTATTTACATAATAGCTTGAGTTTGGTTAACTCAATTTTATAGTGCTCAAATTTTGTTTTATTATGAATTCAAAATAGCAGATATATTTTTTAAAATAAATTATATAGTTCATGGGAAAACAAAAGGCGTGGTAATTAAAACGTGATCAGTGCAATAATGGGCAAAATTGTCATAAAATTAATTATAACCAAAACTGGAGTGCTGTTATCAACAAGGGGAGTGCGAAAATCCCCACCCTAATGTGTAAATTAAACTGAATGCTTATCTTTTTCTATTATTATTATGTAAATTAACTTTTCATTAGTTTTGTTTTTTTAAATATAAATTATACCCTTAATGAAGTCTATTATCGTAATTTTGCCTGTCCCCCCCTCCCACATATAAAATAGTTATAGATAGATAGATAGATAGATAGATAAACTGCATTTAAAAATTAAACTGTCGCCTAAAATACACACAGCTTAGATAATAAATTTACATGTTGAACCAAAATATTATTTAAAGACAACCAAAATCCTTCTTCTTGTTATTAAAAAATAAAAAAAAAACTCCTGCTTATTAATTGCAATCATTTAAACACGGCTTAATTACTTAAAAACCACTCATCTTGTAACTTTTTTTCATTTATACCATGACCTAGGAAAATTTTCAATTGTACCCTATTTTTGATTTTTATGTTTCATCTCTATCCTAATGAGTTGAATTGACCTATTTTCTTTTGAAAAAAAGTTTAAATTAATCCTTCATTTTTAACCTATATTCTAATAAAACGTTAATGTTAATCATTTATATATCTTGTTTTTAATATTTTCATCTTTAAATTAATTAAATTATCAAAAAAATTACTCTTGGGGTACAAACGAAACATAAAAATCGAAAATAGGGTACAATTGAAAATTTTCCTAGATCGTGGTATAAATGAAAAAAAGTTACAAAGTGAGTGGTTTTTAAGTAATTAGGCCTTTAAACACTCAACCATTAGCTTCATTTCATCTTCCCAACATTTATTGACTTATTCATCATCTACCAATCTCTGCACAATGAATGAACTCAAACCAACACAGCCTAACTCATCTCCTCTCACACCACTCACTTTCCTAGAACGAGCAGCAATCATTTACGATGATTGCCCATCGATCATCTACAACAAAACTACTTACACATGGTCACAAACCTACCGTCGCTGTCTTCAACTCGCCTCCTCTCTCACCTCTCTCGGCATCAAAACACGACACGTCGTCTCCGTCCTCGCCCCCAACATCCCCGCCATGTACGAGCTCCATTTTGCAGTTCCCATGTCCGGTGCAATCCTCAACACCATCAACATCCGGCTCGATGCTCGTACCGTCTCGATTCTCCTCCAACATGGCGAATCAAAGCTTGTGTTTGTTGATATCATGAGTAAATCTTTAGCTCTTGAAGCCATCTCTCTACTTCCACCGGAAGCTAAATCTCCAATTCTTGTTCTTATTGAAGATGATGATTATGATCAAGAAGTCAACGATTCTTTCAAAGTCAACGCTTCATCGACATGTGGTGATCGTCGATTCGTTGATAGTTACGAGGGTTTGGTGATGAAGGGTGATCCTAGCTTCAAATGGATCCGACCAACTAGTGAATGGGACCCAATTGTGTTAAACTACACTTCAGGTACGACTTCTTCTCCTAAAGGTGTAGTTCATTGTCACAGAGGCTCATTCATCACAGCCCTTAATTGTCTTGTTGATTGGTTTGTACCGAGTCAACCTGTATTTTTATGGACCTTACCCATGTTTCACTCCAATGGGTGGAACTACCCGTGGGGCATGGCTGTAGTAGGTGGGGTCAATATTTGTCTTAGAAAATTTGATGGGTCAATTATTTATAGCTTGATTAAGAAACATAATGTAACGCACATGTGTGCTGCCCCGGTCGTGCTTAACATGCTATCAAATACTGTATCTACCACTCTGGAAAAGCCAGTCCACATCCTTACCGCCGGAGCTCCACCGCCGGCGGCGGTACTCTCTCGGACGGAGTCTTTAGGTTTCATAATAACTCATGGTTACGGAATGACAGAAACCGGTGGGAGTGTAACGTCGTGTGCATGGAAACAAAAGTGGAACCATTTCCCGGTGACAGAAAGAGCGAGACTAAAAGCAAGACAAGGAGTAAGAACGGTAGCGATGACAGAGGTGGATGTAATCGATTCGGAAACCGGAAAGAGCGTAAAACGAGACGGATTATCGCTGGGGGAGATCGTTTTACGCGGCGGGTGTATCATGCTAGGTTATCTGAAGAATCCAGAGGCTACCGCAAAACAAATGAAAGAGAATGGTTGGTTTTACACAGGGGACGTGGGTGTAATGCATGCAGATGGTTACTTAGAGATTAAAGATCGATCTAAAGATGTGATAATCAGTGGCGGAGAGAATATAAGCAGTGTGGAGGTTGAGTCTGTGCTGTATAGTTATCCAGATATTGAAGAAGCGGCTGTTGTGGCTAGACCGGATGAGTTTTGGGGTGAGAGTCCTTGTGCATTTGTGACATTGAAGAAGAGTAAAAATAAGGGTTTGTGTGATCAGAAAACGGTGGAGAAGGAGATTATTGAGTATTGTAAGGCTAAGATGCCTCATTACATGGTTCCTAAGACAGTTGTTGTGTTTAAGGAAGAATTGCCTAAAACATCTACTGGTAAGATCAAGAAGTTTTTGCTGAGGGATATGGCTAGAGCCATGGGTGAGTCCAGATCTAGTCGCTTGTGAAGCTTGGTAACTTTTTTTTTTTGGCCATTTTTTTAAATTATCAGATTTTATTAAATAGTTGTAATGTTTGGGTTGATTGTTTTTGGCTGAAACCAATTGTAAAATGCAAAATAATTGAAACAAATAAGAAATGGAAACTATTAACTTTTTGTATGAATAAAAGAGTATTTATCTCATATAATGGCGGTATTATGTCATTTTTATAGCAAGTAAATTAATATTTGCGATATGGTTAACACGCTATTGATGCCTCATTACATGGTTCCTTGTGCATTTTTATCATTCAATTTTCTATATGGTTAACACGCTATTGAGTAGTTATACGAATAATATAGCGCAACGATTGTGTGTATAATTTTTCCACTAATAAATTTGTTTTGCATTAAATTTTCTAGTTGCATGATGAAATCCAACTTTTAAAATGGATACAAGATTTATTTACAACAGTGTCAAATGAAAAAGATAATTCGCTCAGATTCATTCAAAAATTAAGTAGGGAATGGAGTGCTCTGAAAACCCAAATGGCCATGGGAACTCGTCTTCTCCTTCAACCCTGCTGAAGGATGGACGCGAACCCCCTGATGAAGATAGATCTACAAAAAAAGCCAAGTTTCGTAGTGATAAACCTGATGAAACTCCTATCAGTGGGATGTCCTTTAAAGACTCGGTACTTAAAGAGGCAAGAGAGCGTGAAGAGTTAATGGCGGGAGACGAAGAAGATTTCGCCATGTTTGAAGATGATGTTACCTTAGACAGAAATGGAGTTATCCCTGCTATCTCCTTCTCGCCTAGAGTGCAGGATGAACTTGCTAAACCTTGGTTTACTACAGCGGTGGTGAAACTTTTAGGGCGTCCCATTGGATATAAAAATCTATGTAATAGGTTGGATTCCTTATGGAATTTTACCCAAGGTTTTGATGTTATTGATTTGGAGTGTGGGTTCTATCTTGTTAAATTCAGAAGCAGACATGATGTCGAGACAGTTGTTACTGGGGGTCCTTGGGTCATGCTTGGGCATTACCTCTCTGTTCAAGCCTGGAACCCTAGTTTTGATTGTACAAATGACGAAATTCAATCCATCCATGCTTGGATTAGGCTTCCTGGAATGCCTATTTAGTACTATAACACAAAAGTCCTTCGATATATTGGCCAAGTTATCGGCGAGGTTATTAAAATCGACTACTGCACGGAATCTGCCGAGAGAGGGAAATTTGCCCGTATTGCAGTTGTTCTCGATTTGAATAAACCTCTTATTTCTCAGTTTATGCTTGATGGCAAAACACAGTTGGTGGAATACGAGTGCCTCCCCCGCATTTGTTTTTCTTGTGGGAAATTCGGTCATACGAAAGATTATTGTCCTGAGATCATCGCTGAAAAACCTTTAGCCACAAAGGAAGCTGGACCATCGGTGGTGAGGGAATAACCACCAACTTTAGGGCATAAGGAACCTTTACCTAGCCCTAATTTTGGTCCTTGGATGATTGTTGGTAAAAAGGGTAAGTCAAAGTCTGTTTCGGTAAATCCCAGAGATAATTATCAATCTAAAGTCGGTAAGGAAAATATCCAACAAGGATCCAGATTCCATGTTTTGGAGTCTCATGATTTGGAAAATAACAGGAATGATGGTAACCGCCCGGCAATAAAGGAGATTGCAGTTGTCACGACCCAAATTACTGAGCCGCGACCGGCGCTAGGGAACGGGAGTGGTAGCTCCGGAACCCGTAGCAAGCCTAAAACCATTATAAATTTTTCGCGAATAAAATATCTTATTATATATAATACGTTTTCAGAAATCTTTCTTGAGTAATATAAATCAAATATCAAAATATCGCATTCCTTTCCTGAAAATGTTCGCAGCACAATTCTTAGAAACCAGGGTCTTACCGAGCGATATCTCATATCCAGCACCGCCCTGTTTCTAGTCATAATCATAACCAATTCCTCTCAAGGCAATTGGTACAAAATTCAAACGGATAAAACGTCATCTTTATAAACAACTTATTTATAAATTATATCAGAGTTTACTTTTCAAATACCGTTCGAAATCAAATCATAAATCTTATACTGACACCTACTGACTACTGCAGCTCTATAAAAACTTGCACTTTGTGTAAGCCAAAAGGCTGCCGACACAAAGGAGATGGTCTGTCTGATCCGACTCCGAACACCTGAAAGGAAACACTGTGAGGGGGTCAGTATTTTGGGAAATACTGAGTGAGCTTGCAAGTTACTAACAGTATTAATACAAAAATATAACATCGCATCTCAAGAAAATAATAATATAAAGCATATAAACAGGTATTTGATCCGTACGAAACTAATATCCTAGCAGACGACACATCTCTCGGATAATCATATATCAATCAACTCAATCGTAAATATCAATCGCGAGTCCAACTCGCTGGTGGCCCAACCACTAGATACGGGGACTCCAGACTACACCGTAGCCGAGTACTCACTCGTATGAAAAACCCAATCGTAAATTTCATAATCATCATCAGCTCCAAGCTGTGTCACGACATTTCTCAATTGCAAACATACTAGACTGACTCAATACTGGTGATCACACAGCCTATTGACACCCAATAGGTAGCTAGTTTCTTCGGATCGCATACTAGTTCTTGTATATAAATTTTAATAAAACATATAACATCTCAATCAATCATATGTAATGCGATGCGTATAAACAATATACATATATATCTATATGAAAGTAACTTTTATACTAATAATACGCGAAAGTAAATTTGCCACTCACCGTGACCGCTATCCAAATAATAACATCATAAAGATCCCATGAACACGAGCCCCATGCATCGTTTGATCCATTAATTATTGTAGCTCGTCCGTCTAGTAGCTCGTCAATAAGTCAGTTACTTATCCGAATAATCTGTATGTTTAATTCATAAACGTTGACTTAGTATCAAAACCCTAAGTTATAAACTTAGGTTAACATAATCGTATTTCAAATACGATTCTTAACTTTGATAATCTCTTAATCACACTTCTCTTTTAAACGTCCTAGTTTACGTTTTGATATTCAATCGAATCACGATTGATTACACGACTTGAAATTGTTTGAAATCGAGTTTCTGTGTCGCGTCAGGGCCCAGAAATATGCTACACGAACGTGTACTGCCGTTGTGCAGCCCCGGGGTTCATTCCCCGGGCCAATTCCGACGTGCTTAAACGTCCAAAGTTGATTCTAACATGATTTCCATTAATAACCACTTTAAATATCATCAAAAACGCCAATAGAAACGCGATTACGATTCGTTTAACTCGTTAAAACGAAATAACCCTTATTTATCAATTCTCATAATAAAAACGTCAAGCTTACCTCGATTGAAGCTTAGCGATGATAGAGAATCGAATTCTGAACGAATCGATATAAAGAACTCGCGATTTGAGCGAGAAACGGCGAAACGGCGGCGGAACGTATCGATCGCCATTTCCTTCTGCTCCTTCCCTTTTCATCTGGAATCATCTGATTCCTTACCAATTCATATATATATAATTGGCTAATTGTCCATTTTGATCCTTCATTTCTTTAACTTAAACCAATTTTCCTTTTAACTTTCTAATTAACCCAATGGTTAAATTATCCTTTTAACTTAATTACTTATGTATTATTTATATTCAAATAAATAATACTAACCCAAAATTATTATTTTCCGTCAATAATCCATTAATTGCTATTCTCGAGGCTTAATTGGCTAATTTACACTTTAGCCCTTAAACTTCTCAAAAGTTGCAATTTAGCCCAAACGCATCCGCGTCCAAATTTCAAAAGGTCTCTGATTGACCCGAAACTTGTACCACATATACTATAAAATATTTTGCGAGCTTTTGTGAAATAATATCCCTTCGGGTCTTATATGGTTAAATTACTATTTTAGTCCCTGTACTTTATTTTGCGACTTTCTTGACATTTTTCTTTTCTAATTCCAATTCCAACTTTAGAATTAGAATATAATATTAAATTCCTCGCAATAATCTTTTTCAAATTCGTCCTGCTAAAATTTTATACTTATCTTAATTTCTCGGAAATCCTTCCGATATCGCTACTCCGGCGATGCAATACTGGACACGTGGTCCAATTAAATACTTAAATATTTTGGGGCATTACATTCTTCCCCCCTTATAAAAATTCGCTCTCGAATTTTCATATACCCTTCTTACTTACTTTAATCCCTTTTTACATCTAGAATTGTATTCATAGTAGGAATACCGTGTTCGTCTTTTAATGCTGGTCAGCGCAAGGAATTGTCATTTCAATTTCTGTACTTCTTGCACTTTGATGTCAGTTATCACTGGCAACTTCACTTTTGATTTCATCTCTTTGAACTTTTAGTTCCTTACTGCAATCCAATGGCAGTTCGTCTTAATGACGTCTTATTACTAAAGACGATAATCTTTGTCATTCAACATCTCCCTTTTATGACAACATTAGTCGTATTCATATGTATCTACGATTCACCGTTCTTAATTCTTTACTTTTGTAGTCTCTTCCATATGGCCGTCATCACGGTCTGATTCTTATTTGTCATTATGTTGGGATTTTTATCCCATTATCCACTATTCTCTTTTTGTCTCGTCACTTTACTTCTCGTATGAAGATTCTTTGTTATCGTCATTAATCATGGTTATCCATGAGGTGAATTCTTTAGTAATAAGACGTATCCTTATAAGGTCTTTGTTTACTTTCCTTGTAAAGCTTACTTAACCTTCTTCTTGTATCTTAATATTTCATATATTTCTCTATTCGCTTGCATATCCACTGATCTATTTTCTTTTTCTTAAGCATGACGTACTATTCTTTGAAACTCCTTGTCTCTTCTTACATTACATCAATCTGTTTCATCAATCTGGTTTTCAGCTAGATAGGATCGTCATATTGTCGCTGAATTCTTATTTTAATAAGACAGCGTGTGACCAATGTTTTGGTAAGCTTTCTTTGCTTATAATCCTTAAATGAGGATCTTAATCTTCTTCTATTTATATGCTTACATCTGAATGTCCTCTGATGACATCGTTACTTGCTCCATATTTGATCTTTTTATTCATCATAATTTAACTCTTTCTTATCTATTCCTTCCTTCAGTTCTTAATCTTAATTGGCTCTTAGCTTCCAAATCATTTCCTTTTACTATCATGTAGCGTTAAGCTTACTTCTCATTACTATCCATGATCTTGTTACTTCACTTGTTATTCCTACTTTTGTTCATACAGCAGACGTACTTCTCCGTAACTTTCTTTGACTTCTTGTCCTTTGTTAACCAATAAGATTAATAGTCTAGACGCTATAATCCTATGGTATTCTTCTTGCATTGTCTATTCACGCTCTTATCGTGTTTCTTGATTATCTTCCCTTACATTCCTTACTTTCCTCTTCAGCGTATCTTATACATCGTGTATTACTTGCCTTTAGTATCCACAACATCAATCATTAATTGAGGGTTGTGGCCTTCTTCATCTGAATCTCTCGATGTAGTGCGTTCTCAATCGTATATATATTATCATGGCCGTCTGTAAAGCCGATCATATGCGGGTATCACTTCTATCGCATCTCGTATTCCTGATATTTCTTGTTTCGGCACTCTGAACGTCAGTTATCAATTAAATAACGGGTCGCAATTCTTTTACCTGAATTATCGACGTAGTACATTCTCCATTACTTACTTATCGTCCTATTGTACCCTTACTGACATCTTAACTGTCAGTGATTTCGATCATATGTCTCTATCCTCTTTATCCTTCTTTGTTTCTATTTATACGCGACTACATAGAGTTCCATTTCTTTAAGCTCCTTGTCAATTCTCCACATGACTTTTCTCTTTCCTTTTCCTCGATTATTCTTATCGAGTTCCTTGCGTTATACGCAGGTTATCCGTACTTGTCTTAACTCTAATTACCTTAACTGATTTCTTATTATCCATAATCTAATTTTGTATCCTTATAATTTATCATACACGTCCTGTACCTTTGACATTCCCTCGACCATACGCAGAAAGTCAGTGGAATACAGTCCCACTGATAGCATTCCTTGTGATAAGGATCACATTTGCCTCTTAACCTGATTCAGAGCCACTTGTGCCTGACCACGAGCTATCTCTGCATCCTTCCTCAGATTGCGATAATTCCGTACACTGAACTAGCAATGGTCACTCCGATATTCCTCGACATCGGACTCATCTAATAATTCTTTTTCCCTGAAGTCCTCTTTCCTAGGATCTTCTTCTGGAAATATATCAAATAAGTTTGATCGTATCTAACACATCTCAATCCTTTAAGGATCATAATCAATCTCCTATATTGATTACATCACTCTTTATTTGATCTAACTTGAAGTCTAAGGCTTAGCACTTCACAAGCATCCATTACATTTGTACCTTTCATTGCTTTAATTGTTCGTCATAACTATTCATGGGTTCAACTTTCCATCGACATCTTGATAGACAATACTTTTTGTCCTTTATCCGCTCGATGTGTACGAGTATCTTACTTTACCTTCCTAGTGGATTTAGCATTACCGCTTAATCCATCAAATTCCTTTAGCCTTAACTTATGTATACCATTATCAGCCTCTATAGGTGTTCCTTTCTTCACGTCAATACTGTCTTTATATTCATCGTCCTATCATTGGTATATAATTCCTTACATCAGTTGCTTTTACAGCTAACTGATTTATAATGACGTTGGGTTACTGCGGCACTTCTGATGCCTGTATATTCCCACTTTATCTTGTTAGGTTCCCACTGACCTTCATCGCATTTCTGGCCTTTGCAGGCCAATTGGACTAGGTTGCATTCGCCTCTGTCACCTCAATCTCCTTCTCGCGCCTCATATACTTGTTGTGCAACAACACGCGTTCGCGCAGTTCTTCATTCCTAGTATTGCGATTATATAAAGGAATACTGATAAATTCCTTAAAATACAACCCTTACTAATCTTCACGTCTAATCGATGTCCACGTACGTTGGACTCTAGGGACGTCTCCTTTCTTTAAGCCTTCTATGATCACATCTCTTATTGCAAGTCTTCTTAGTATTCTAACTCATCGTAGACTTAGCAAATTATCAAAACATATACTCACGTTGTATATGTTACACGCATATTACTATCGTAACTATAAGCATCTATATTGACCGGATTCAAGAAAATCAGTGTCCCCTAGATTTTCTTGATTACGTATCGCATCTTAAGTCTTGCGAGCATTCCACTCACATGGACTTAATCAAACATCATAAGTATCAAAACATATCATACATGTTCTATACATTGTTAATCGGATATGTTTTACTATCCGAACATATTTACTATTCTAATCGTATATTAGTCTGTTTAATCAAGGCTAAGTTCATATCCTAGAAGCATAACTTCTATATTCTCGCAATTATACGTATTCGACCTTCTCGTGGTCTTGATTGCAGCTTGCTCGCGAGCACTTCACTTCCGTCACAGAGTTCTGGTCTAGGTATACTTACATAAAAAACAAAACTTCTTAAGAACTCTTTCACATAAAACATCTCGTTTCGAAATTTAAATCAAAATTTCATTCAAATCTTAGCAAAATTGTGCACTAGGGTGATGACGTCTCTCATCCCCCAAAGAGTTGCCACAACTCACCTTTTCGTCTGAGCATAATGCATATGATGCATGTACTATTAATGCATGTCTTCATTTATCATTCTCTTTATTAATTATGTATGTAGTGATGCATTTCTATCAATGTCGTGGCAATCACACATTTCTATATCGGGTCTAGGCACAATTATGCTTTCAAAATCGTTTAAACAAAACACATTAAAAAGTTATAAAGTTTAAGTTTTGTAAGCTGTCTAGACCTTAAAACTCTGTATCTGGAAAGTTCTTCAACTTCTGTAACTTTATACTTCTTCGCTATTCCCTCCTAGCGTTTCAATCGATCATTTCGATAGTATTTTGCCTAGACAAGCCAAAAGATGAACTGCCTCATCGTAGAATTTCATCTCCTCGAGGTTCCATCTAAATATGCATATCACGTATGCATACCTTATCGAAAACAAAATATGCGCGTGTATCTCATATACGTATGTCACAACAAACAAACAAGCACTTCACATACCAATAAATCATACTTATCACAAAACGACAATGCAAACCACTTGGATCAGACAGAACTCAACTCTATAGCTGCAGTAGTTCCTAGGTCACTTAACTGACAAAACTCATATTAGCAGAGGTAACTGGACCAACTGCTCTGATACCACAATTGTCACGACCCAAATTACTGAGCCGCGACCGGCGCTAGGGAACGGGAGTGGTAGCTCCGGAACCCGTAGCAAGCCTAAAACCATTATAAATTTTTCGCGAATAAAATATCTTATTATATATAATACGTTTTCAGAAATCTTTCTTGAATAATATAAATCAAATATCAAAATATCGCATTCCTTTCCTGAAAATGTTCGCAGCACAATTCTTAGAAACCAGGGTCTTACCGAGCGATATCTCATATCCAGCACCGCCCTGTTTCTAGTCATAATCATAACCAATTCCTCTCAAGGCAATTGGTACAAAATTCAAACGGATAAAACGTCATCTTTATAAACAACTTATTTATAAATTATATCAGAGTTTACTTTTCAAATACCGTTCGAAATCAAATCATAAATCTTATACTGACACCTACTGACTACTGCAGCTCTATAAAAACTTGCACTTTGTGTAAGCCAAAAGGCTGCCGACACAAAGGAGATGGTCTGTCTGATCCGACTCCGAACACCTGAAAGGAAACACTGTGAGGGGGTCAGTATTTTGGGAAATACTGAGTGAGCTTGCAAGTTACTAACAGTATTAATACAAAAATATAACATCGCATCTCAAGAAAATAATAATATAAAGCATATAAACAGGTATTTGATCCGTACGAAACTAATATCCTAGCAGACGACACATCTCTCGGATAATCATATATCAATCAACTCAATCGTAAATATCAATCGCGAGTCCAACTCGCTGGTGGCCCAGCCACTAGATACGGGGACTCCAGACTACACCGTAGCCGAGTACTCACTCGTATCAAAAACCCAATCGTAAATTTCATAATCATCATCAGCTCCAAGCTGTGTCACGACATTTCTCAATTGCAAACATACTAGACTGACTCAATACTGGTGATCACACAGCCTATTGACACCCAATAGGTAGCTAGTTTCTTCGGATCGCATACTAGTTCTTGTATATAAATTTTAATAAAACATATAACATCTCAATCAATCATATGTAATGCGATGCGTATAAACAATATACATATATATCTATATGAAAGTAACTTTTATACTAATAATACGCGAAAGTAAATTTGCCACTCACCGTGACCGCTATCCAAATAATAACATCATAAAGATCCCATGAACACGAGCCCCATGCATCGTTTGATCCATTAATTATTGTAGCTCGTCCGTCTAGTAGCTCGTCAATAAGTCAGTTACTTATCCGAATAATCTGTATGTTTAATTCATAAACGTTGACTTAGTATCAAAACCCTAAGTTATAAACTTAGGTTAACATAATCGTATTTCAAATACGATTCTTAACTTTGATAATCTCTTAATCACACTTCTCTTTTAAACGTCCTAGTTTATGTTTTGATATTCAATCGAATCACGATTGATTACATGACTTGAAATTGTTTGAAATCGAGTTTCTGCGTCGCGTCAGAGCCCAGAAAGCCAAAATCAGGAATCCTCACTCGGCGAAGGACTGCACGTTCGTGCACCAGTGTACTGCACGTTCGTGCCGCTGCACGATCGTGTACTGCACGTTCGTGCAGTACGCTGCACGATCGTGTACTGCACGTTCATGCAGTGTACTACACGAACGTGTACTGCACGTTCGTGCAGTATGGTACACGAACGTGTACTGCACATTCGTGCAGTATGCTACACGAACGTGCACTGCACGTTCGTGCAGCAAACGGCTGCCGATGTGCAGCCCCGGGGTTCATTCCCCGGGCCAATTCCGACGTGCTTAAACGTCCAAAGTCGATTCTAACATGATTTCCATTAATAACCACTTCAAATATCATAAAAAACGCCAATAGAAACGCGATTACGATTCGTTTAACTCGTTAAAACGAAATAACCCTTATTTATCAATTCTCATAATAAAAACGTCAAGCTTACCTCGATTGAAGCTTAGCGATGATAGAGAATCGAATTCTGAACGAATCGATATAAAGAACTCGCGATTTGAGCGAGAAACGGCGAAACGGCGGCGGAACGTATCGATCGCCATTTCCTTCTGCTCCTTCCCCTTTCATCTGGAATCATCTGATTCCTTACCAATTCATATATATATATATAATTGGCTAATTGTCCATTTTGATCCTTCATTTCTTTAACTTAAACCAATTTTCCTTTTAACTTTCTAATTTAACCCAATGGTTAAATTATCCTTTTAACTTAATTACTTATGTATTATTTATATTCAAATAAATAATACTAACCCAAATTATTATTTTCCGTCAATAATCCTTTAATTGCTATTCTCGAGGCTTAATTGGCTAATTTACACTTTAGCCCTTAAACTTCTCAAAAGTTGCAATTTAGCCCAAACGCATCCGCGTCCAAATTTCAAAAGGTCTCCGATTGACCCGAAACTTTTACCACATGTACTATAAAATATTTCGCGAGCTTTGGTGAAATAATATCCCTTCGGGTCTTATATGGTTAAATTACCATTTTAGTCCCTGTACTTTATTTTGCGACTTTCTTGACATTTTTCTTTTCTAATTCCAATTCCAACTTTAGAATTGGAATATAATATTAAATTCCTCGCAATAATCTTTTTCAAAATCGTCCTGCTAAAATTTTATACTTATCTTAATTTCTCGGAAATCCTTCTGATATCGCTACTCCGGCGATGCAACACTGGACACGTGGTCCAATTAAATACTTAAATATTTTGGGGCATTACAGCAGTTAATCAGAGTCGTGGACTCGTGGAAAAGAAGTCTTCAAGGGCTAAAGTTTCTCCTCATGCAGCAAATGTCTCAATTGCCCCGAAAAGTAATAGTGGGCTTAAACAAAAGACTATTCCAGATCAGCCCAGCATTGAAAATAAGCAACAGCAGGCCAGATGTTGTGTTACTCCGGCCCAAGTCTCTCTTTCCTCTGGTAAGCATACTGCTGTTACCGTCTCCTTTGCCCAACCAATCCCTAAAATCAATTTGCCTAATTCTACCAATAATCCCATGGAAGAAGATGGCAGGGATACTTTGTTGAATCCTACTGAGCCTGAGCCCCCGGATATTCACTGTCCTTGTAGATAATGATCATGATATGGAGGAGAATGTTCTTATTTCAGACGAGCTCCGTACGATGATGCATTCAGATGATCCAATGCACTCTGATTTGTTGATGAATGATGCAACTTCTGTGGAAGTTTCGGAAATGCCGGGCAATTCTCATATTGCTTCATGAAGGTGTTTGTCTTCTTCTTGTTCCCCTGCATCTTTTTCATTTTTAATGATTGATAAAAAGAAAGTATGTGTTTGGAATGTTCAGGGTGCTGGTTCTAAAGCGTTATTTAGAGTCTTTCTTAATTTTTGCAGACAACATCGTTTTGATATTGTTGGTATTCTTGAGCCTAGGATCAGTGGTGTTAGAGCTGATTCGTTTATTAAAAAATCCGGCTTTGACTGCTCTCATAGAGTTGAAGCTAATGGTTTTTCTGGGGGTATTTGGGTGCTCTGGAGACATGGCATTGATATTAATATCTTAGTGAATAATAAGCAATTTATTCATCTTAGTGTGGGAAATGGTGCCGATTTATCTTACCTCACTGTTGTGTATGCTAGCCCTAGTGCTTGCCTCAGGAAATTCTTATGAGAAGACCTCTCTTTACTTGCGGATTCTATTCAAGGTCCCTGGGTTCTTGGGGGGGATTTTAATGCTGCGCTTTCAGATTCAGAGAAAAAGGGAGGAGCCATTCTGAGAGCAGGAAAGTGTAATCTGTTTTGTGAGTGGTTCTCCAAATTTCATATGATTGACCTGGGGTTTTCGGGTCCCAAGTTTACTTGGAAGAGAGGAGATACGCTCAAAAGATTGGATTGATTTATTTGTAATGAGCAGTGGACTAATCGTTTCAAGTTTCACTTTGTCATTCATTTACCCCGTATTCAGTCTGATCACAACCCTATCTTCCTTCAATTTTCAGAGCTTCAGAGTGTTAAGGAGAGCCAAAGCCTTTCAGATTTCTTGCGGCCTGGGTGGGGGCCGATGGTTTCCATGATTTGGTTAAGAATAACTGGGCTGATTCGGATTCTTTTGTTAATTCTGTTGACAAGTTTGCTGCTGAAGCCAGAAAGTGGAATTATAATGTCTTCGGAAACATCTTCAAACGCAAGAACATCCTTCTTGCTAGGGTGAGAGTCATTCAAAGAGCCAGGATGTACTATAATTTTGCTAAGCTTGATAGTCTTGAGAGCGCCCTGACTAAAGATCTTGAGGATACTCTGTACCAAGAAGAGTTACTTTGGCTCCAAAAATCTCGGTATGACTGGATCATTGACGGAGATAGAAACTCGGCTTTCTTTCATAAAAAAGTCAAGCAAAGGAGGCGGCAAAACAGAATTCTGATGTTGAAAGATGATAACGGGGTTTATATCGATGATCAAAGCAAGTTACAGCAGATGGCCATGGATTATTATAAGTCCCTATTCAAGGCTGATATTGTGAATAATGGTACTGATCTCATCTCAGGTGCATTCCCCTCTTTAAATTCTGATGTTTTGGAGAAACTCTCAAAGTCAGTGTCTGATGAAGACATTAAGCAAGCTCTCTGGGATATGAAGCCGCTAAAAGCCCCAGGGCCCGATGGTCTCCATGCTCTTTTCTACCAAAGCCAGTGGGGGTTAATTGGAGGTAAAGTGTGCTCTTTTATCAAGAGTATTTTTAACGGTGCCCCTTTGCCTGCTCAAATTAATCAAACTTTGCTTACTTTGATCCCGAAATGTGAGTTTCCTGATTCTATTAAGCTCTTTAGACCTATTAGCCTCTGTAATGTCTCGTACAAGATTATCACCAAAATTATTGCTAATAGGCTAAAGAGTATTATGTCTCAAATCATTGGTCCTGCCCAGACTAGCTTTATTGTAGGAAGACACATCACGGATAATATTATTCTGGCTCAGGAAATAGTTCACTCCATGCGCAAGAAAAAGGGTCAGAAAGGTTTAATGGCTATAAAAATTGACTTAGAGAAAGCTTATGACAAACTTTCGTGGGACTTCATCAATGACACTTTGCATGATATCGGTATCCCAGGTTACCTATCTAATGTTGTTAAGCAGTGCATTTCTTCTCCATCTATGAGCATCATTTGGAATGGTAACACTACAAAGTCTTTCTCTCCGTCTTGTGGCATTCGGCAAGGTGATCCTATTTCTCCCTACCTATTTGTCTTATGTATTGAGAGACTTGCCCACCTTATTAATCATGCTTGTAATTCAAAGTCTTGGAAACCCTTGAGATTGGGCAAAGATTGCCCTCCTATTCCTTATCTTTTTTTTTGCGGATGATCTTTTCCTGTTTAGTGAAGCTTCATTGGATCAGGTGGATGTGATAAATTGTGTCTTGAATTGCTTTTGCTCAGCTTCTGGCCAGAGAGTTAATAAGGAAAAAACGAAGGTCTTTTTCTCTAGCAAAGTTTCGGTTAATGAGGGTAACATTCTTGCTGCGAGCTTGGGGTTCTCCAAAACTCTGGACCTAGGTAAATATCTTGGGATGCCTCTAATCCATGGTAGAGTCACGAAAAAACACTCCATCAATGTTTTGGCTCGCCTTAAAAATCGCCTTTCTGATTGGAATGCGAAGTGTTTGTCTTTAGCTGGTCGCTGCACGCTGTCTAAATCTGTTATTCAAGCGCTTCCTGTGTATGCGATGCAAACCGGATATTAAACTCCCTGGGTCACTACGGTTACCAAGAATTACATAATGATCACTAAACTTCATTTTGTTACAAAATGGTCACTGAACTATACCTTTAGTTACAAAGGGATGTGACCCATATAAAACGCATCGTTTTCACGCTAAAGTTGTTACAAAAAGAACACTAAACTTTTTATGAATTACAAAAAAGTCACTGAGTTATATTTTTTATTATAAAAAGATCACTGAACTATGTCCCTTTTTTTAATTATAGCTTGCCACGTAAGCAAAAATGTTGCGTTTTATATGAGTGACATTCATTTATAACAAAAGGTATAGTTCAGTGACCATTTTGTAACAAAATGAAGTTTAGTGATCATTATATAATTCGAGGTAACTTTAGTGACCTAGAGAGTTTAATATCCGATGCAAACCATGAAGCTGCCGCATAGTGTTTGTAACGAAGTGGAGAAGAATTGCAGAAGCTTCTTGTGGGGATCCACTAGCTGCTCCAACAATATTAATTTGGTAAAGTGGTTGATGTCAGGCAGCCAAAAGAAAATGGTGGTTTGGGTTACAGATGTATGGATCTTTTTAATCAAGCCCTTATCATGAAAGTTGGCTGGAATTTATTAACCAACAGAGATGTTCATTGGGTTAAAGTCCTTAAAGCCAAATACAAAGTTCCGGATGGTAGATTGGATGTGTTACCGACTCGCAGTAACCCGTCTCACTTATGGCGAGCTTTAGGGACTGTCTGGCCTAATGTTCAAGAGGGTACCCGGTGGGCTCTTTGCAATGGAGAATCAGTTCGGTTTTGGCTGGACCCCTGGCTGGATGAGAGTTGTATTTTATGTAATTTGGTTATTCAACCTATTCCTTCTATGGAGATTAATGCCCTTGATAGCTGCTATGTTAGTTTAGATAAACAATGGAATTGGAATGCTTTTGCCTATCTCCTTCCAGAATCTGTTTTGGCTAAGATCATTCGGGTTATTCCTCCGGATCCGAGCCATGGTGATGACTTCATGTACTGGGGCTGCTCGTCAAATGGGTTGTTCTCAACTAGATCCGCTTATAAGTCCATTGCTCACCATGATTGGAATGCTCAAGATATGGATTGGAAAACTCTTTGGTCGTGGCATGGTCCAGAGAGAATTAAATTTTTTCTTTGGCTCGTTTATCATAATAAAATTTTAACTAATATGGAGAGGATGAGGAGACATCTTTCCTCTAATGGCATTTGTGGCAGATGTAAGGCTGTCAACGAAGATATCTTGCATGCTTTGCGTGACTGTTTTTTTGCAAAGCAATTCTGGTGCAAAGTGGTTAATGTCAATAAGCAGAATTTTTTCTTTTCTTTGCCTCTGAACTCTTGGATTAATCTGAATCTTTCTGACCCTGACCAATTTGGGGATTCGAAAGTGTGGACGATCATCTTTGGTGTAGCTATCTGGTCCATCTGGAAGTGGCGTAACAAGCATGTGTTTTAAGCTGAGCTTTCTTCTACTACTCAGCTTTATATGGAGGTTATGAACCAGGTGAGGAGTATTGGAAAAGCTATGGAGCATAAGAATCTCTTGAACAAGTCTTATAGCTCGAGTTTCAGTTCGCTTATTAGTTGGAGTTGCCCGCCTTTGACTTGGGTTAAACTCAACACTGATGGGGCGTTTGATGCTAACTCTGGGATTGCTAAAGCTGGAGGATTGATCAGGGATGCTAATGGTAGCTGGTTGGGCAGTTTCTGTATGACGGTCGGAAATGGTTTAGTTGTTGAAGCTGAGCTTCGAGGTGTTTATCATGGTCTGTTGTTAAATTGGCATCTGGGGTTCCGAAGAGTTCTTCTCGAAGTTGATAACAAGAATGTAGTTGATGCTTTAAACAAGCTTAGCTCGGCAGGGAGCAATTTCAATATTATTGCAGCTATTTGTGCCCTTCTTGCTCGGGAATGGGAAGTGCGTGTGACTCATGTTTACAGGGAAGCAAATTTTGCTGCTGATCACTTGGCGTCGCTGAATGCTTCTGATGATTTCTGTGTCGTTTACCATAATAGCCCTCCTGGCAGCCTTCTCCATTGGCTCAGCCATGATCGTCAAGGAGTTTCTTATACTCGCAACATTCATATGTAGTTGTGTTTAGGCTTTTTCCTCTTTTCTTGTATAAAAAAAATGAAAAAGATAATAAATCAAAATCCATATAAATTAAATCAAACATATACATAATATTACCCAATTTTTATTAATCACAAGTAAGAGAACTAGTACCATCATCATTTTCAAGGAACCCTTCCTCGACATCTTCATCTTGCAAAGCATAAACACATCCTGATTTTATACTGTTGGCTTAATTATTATCAATATGACTGGAACGAGTGATAGCCATGATATATAGAAAAAAAAATTAAAAGTTGAGAGAACAGCTAACAGAGTGAGATAATGGCTAGATTTTAGGAGAAAATGAAAGCAGTTAACGGATCGTGCTATTTGATTGAAAATTGGAGAAGAAATTTGAAATCAACTGAAAAAAGAAGCCATTAATGTTGGGGAGAAGAAAAGGTAGTGAGAGAAGTTATTGTTTAAGAAATTAAAATGGTTGCAAAATGTAATAAAAACCGAGAATGGCTAATTGAGAAAAGTATTTCCGGAAACTGAATAATTGCATAATTTTCTCTTTTCCTTCAATAAAACTTAATTTAATTTATATATTCTTATTTAATTTATATAGTTATTATAGATAAATTTAAATAGTAGTTTCATTTAATTTAGATACATGACTATTTCAATTAGTGTTAATCTCTTTTTGTCAAAAAAAAATTTAATAATAATTATTATTTTTCTTATTAGAATTAAACTTGTACTTAATTTCATAATTTCTTTAATTATTAAAAGTTAGTCTTGTAATTTTGTCGGCCCCTCCATATAAGATTGTTATACATCATAGATAGATAATATAGATATATAGATAGATATAACTAATTAAGTAATTACCATAAAACCTCCGATCAAGTAATGAATTAGTAATAAATTAAGAAGGGCTATTTAGGTAAAAGTACCTGTCTCCTCCTCCCGTCGTGCTTTTATATATAGTACTAGCGTTTCGTCATGTGCTACGCACGTGAGCAACATTAATTAACATGACTCGTTGTATATATTAAATACTAATTAAATTATTATATATATTACTTAAATTTTAAATAAATTATATATTTTTTATTTAAATTTGAAATTATAGCACGTAAGCAACATGTAACCCGTTATATATTTTAGATACAAATTAAATTATTAAATATAGTACCTAATTTTTAAATAAATTATATATTTTGTATTTAAATGAAATTTGTAGCACGTGGCTTATATTTGTATGACCCGTTATATATAGTAAATTAAATTAATAAATTAAATGTTTTTGTTTTCGAAAACTATTATAAATTATTTTTTGTCTAAATTTAAATTATTCTTATTTAATATAAAAGTTAGCTATCAATTTTTGTAATAATTAACTACTAAAAACAGGCTTTTTAGCGACGGATTTTTCCGTCGCTAAAAAGCCCAATTCCGTCGCTAAATCGTTTAGCGACGGAATTGCCGGCGGATCCCATCCGTCGGCAATTGTGGCGTCGCTAAACGATTTAGCGACGCCGAATGCTTATCCGTCGCCATTTGGCGACGGACGTCGCTAAAGGCGTCACGGGCCGACGAGCTTGGCGACGACCGGCGACGCCTTTGGCGACGGATTTGTCCGTCGCCATTGCTTTAGCGACGGACTTAAATCCGTCACTAATGCAAATAAAACCCGTTTTGGCGACGGATGTTGCATCCGTCGCCAGCATTAGCGACGGATATATGGTATTCGTCGCTAATGCACGACAAAATTAGGGCGGGAGGCTTCCCGCCCTATTTTATTAGGATTTTCGCGACGGATTGAGATTCCGTCGCGAAATCCGTCGGTAAAGTTGTATTTAGCGACGGAATCTCAATCCATCGGGAAATTCCGTCGGTAAAACACTGCATTTTAGTAGTGTTCCTAGTGGTTTGTTCTTGACTTTTTTGCCATCCGCATTTTGTGGATGAGCTAATACACCTATCATTTATCCAAAAAAAAAACCATTTGGAGAGCATTAATGTATTTCCAATTTTCCATTATGTATAAGAATATGGTTTATACTTAGTATTATATTTAAGTAACCTGCTGTAGTTAAATTTCTTTTTCATGTTAATTAATGTTAATGTAAAATTGTTTTATTTAAACAGTACAAAAAATATTGATGAAGATTAAAGCTATAATCAAGTATAAAGACAACAAATTTCATAAGAATATTAAAGTTATAATGAATCATATCTAAAACTGAAAATAAGAAGTACAGCAGCATGTAGCAAGCATACCATTAACGGTAAGAATTGGTTAATCCCGAAGCAACACTTGTTTTTAAAAAGAGTTTTTAAATAGTAAAAGTGAAACAGACTGCTCAACTAAATTACCTTCTGCAAAAATTGACAGTTCTTTACAAATTAACAACACCAAGTAACAACTCAAATCCAAATCCAAAACTTAACATAAAACAATGGAAATTAAAAATTGTCCTTATAAGAAAAAAACTGAAAATCAACAAAAGCCCCGGTAAAAATAAGGCTTAATGGCAAAAAAAACCCAAATATTTACGTTGCAATTATATCCAAACCTTTTTATTTTCAATAATATCCAAATTGCATTATTTTGTTGCAATAATATCCAAATTGCACTTTTTATGTGAATGTTTTTGAGATTTTTGCCATTTTTTGAAACTTTTACTATACTATTATACATCAAAACATAATAATAGCCTAATATCTTAATTGAAAACAACAAATTTAGCCATCAATTTGACTATTATTGCTACAAAAAATGTAATTTGGATATTATTGCAACAAAAAAAATGCAATGTGGATATTATTGTAAAAATTAAAAATTTGGATATAATTACAATAAGTCGTAAAGGTTTGGGTTCTTAACTATCCAACTTTTCTTTCGGCATTTTCTTCAATTAAGCTCATCTACAAACTTGTTCAGAGCTTAATCATACTTATTAATGAAATAAATACAAATTAAACATATATAGCTTTATTGTAAATCATCATACACAATAAAGGACCTTGACACATGGTATTCAATACTTATTTGCCCTTTTTTTCTTATAAAACATTTATTTACATCACAATAAAAAAAACGTTTATATAGTTATATTATATATAACAATGGTCGAATTAGAGTTAGCTTGTACTATTAGTTACAGAATTAGAGTTACAAGATATATTAGACTCGTAAACTCTTATTTAATTTATATATTAGTCTCATTATTAAAATTAGACTCCTACTAATTTGTTATTTTTTTTAATATGAGTTGGAATTAAACTCTTCATTAACCTATTATATCTTTATTTGCATTACGTTATTTAAATATAGTTTATACCGTTAATGAAATCTATTCTAGTAACTTAAAAGTAAAGTATAAGAGTTGGTCATAATTAAAAGAGTACAGTACACCAATTATAAATTAATATTCAGTTACAAAATGTGAAATAGAAACATTCAATGTAGAATTATATCCACATTTAATACAAAAAAATATGTCACAAGCTAATAATATTAATTTATATGACATGTTAATCAAGTAGAAGTTCTTGATTAGCACTAGTTTTAACTTTTAATTTATATTTATATCGAGTTGTTGAATATCAACGGCATCTAAAATAAGGCATTCTGAATTTTTTATAAAATGATATAAGAATCAGGAACTAATTGATGGCAGCAAAATCAAGCGATTTCTTTCCTTGGTGGGAATTGCTGAAGAAATTGGTCATGTACTCTCCAAATATAACTTCTCTATACAAAGCCAGTCCGTCTTTTTTCACCAGTTCAGCCAACGGTCCAATCTTCTGTGTTGGTTTTGGAATTGTGAAAATTGGTATTGACACTCTTGATTTCTCACTTGTTGTCCTCACTCTATGTTCTGCACTTTTATACTTCCCATTGCTTACTATCTGCATTAGCAATAGAGCATTTGAGTTCGATCTCGACTCGCTTGCATATTCTAATCTAAGTTTTATGTTCAGATTTTATTAAATGGAAGTCAAAAAAAGTTGATGAGTTATTCAAACCTGTAACATGTCGCCAACATTAATGACCAAAGCACCGGAAACGGGTGGAATTTCCATCCATTCTCCTTTCTTCTCGCCCTCTTCAACTTTAACATATAAACCGCCAATATCATCTTGTAATAACACAGTAAGTGTACCCATGTCTGAGTGTTGTCCCACCCCGACGGTAAGCTCAGGATTCGGACATGTCGGATAGAAGTTCATATTTACCATCTTCGATCCAATCAGTGCTTCTATTGTTTCATCTTCTACTTCCACTCCTAGCTTGTCCATTAGAACATCCACTATTTTTCTCACCATCTTAATTGATGTTTGTAAGTATTCTAGTACCACATCTCTGAAAAAGAATAAACGTAACGCATGATCATTAGAAAAAATTAATTTATACGAAATAATGTGATACTAATAGAATGAACGTATGAATGAGAGTGCTTACTTGCATTCCTTAGGCCAATATTGATGTGCTTCTTCATCAGTAGTATACATCATGCTAATATAATCTTTCCATTCCAATGCCTTCTCTTTCTCTGGCACAAAACTAGTGCCATACTTCACATATGGGCTAGGGCTCACACCCTTGCAATAGATAGCCTTTTTTTCGGATGGTTGGTTAAAGAAACTATGAGCTGCACGCTTCAACGACTCTAGCACCTCAACCGGAACACCGTGGTTCACCACTTGGAAGAACCCTAGAGTCTCGGCGGCTCTAGCTAGTTCCGTCGCCACTTGCTCGTGGTCCGGACCGTCTAGTTTCGACAAGTCAATTGGTGGATTTTCATTTAATGTGGATTTATGTTTGTCTATTCTTTCCTGTGGAGGTTGAATATATTGTTGTGGTACCTCTGATAGGCCTGAGTCTACCATTCCTTTCACGCCATTGCCGTCTCTAACGACAAAATTAAACAGTGATGATTCAGAAAAATGTGGAGGAGCCATTTATTCTTGAACGAGCTATGTAGCACGAAAATGAATGCGTTCAAATAAAATGTTAAAATGGAAAATATTGGAATTCTAGTGCAATTCTGTTTTTAAGATATTTGAAACTCCTAAATTCAAGTGCATAATAACCTTGTCCACGATTATCTCTTTATATACACTAATTAAGAGGAAATGATCAACTGTACCCTTTGACTATTTGATCTGTTATTCTAAATTATTAATTGTTAACATCTGTTCGCTAGATTTTCACCTTGCTCAAACCTTTGAATTTATTAATGGGTAACTTTAGGTACTGATGCTTTAACCGGTATGATTCTAGATGAGGTAAACAGGATTTGAATGACGTAACCCTAATTCAAGTGACGAAACTCGAATTCAAGTAACGTTGTTCAAATTGTGAATGACGTCGCCGTCGTTCGATTAAACTAACAGTATTAATCTGGGAATCCTGAGATCCAAGCGAGATTAATGTCAATTCTACTCCTAAACTAAGATTCAATCCGGAGATTGGGATAAAAAGCCTGAGCTTTGGTTTTTGATTAATGATGTGTTGATAAAAATAATAATACAAAACTACTGACTATTTATAGGGAACAAACCCTAATAAAGAGACCTAATTCTAATGAAATTCTATCTCCTAATTAATGAAGAAAAACTAAATAATAAAAGGCTAAAATAAACATAGCTCCTGTTGGGCTGAAATCCCCTATGAACCCATTCAGCTTTTCTTCCTTCCCAGATCTCTGGGCCGGTGCAAACAATGCCCCCAACAAGCTTAGAGTCACAGCTCTGGGCTTGTTATTTTCGGCCTAGAGCCTCATATGGGCTTCACTCCATGTCATAAGGCCCATGCGGTAATATTTTTCTTGACTTTTGACATTCAGTAACCGCTTTTACCGGATATAAAATAGTCATTTTTTCCCTTTTTAGATTTACCTGAATCTTTGACTCCGAAATTCTCTCAGAACTATTGACCACTTGCCGATTTTCCAGATCCAAATCGCCTATCCTTCAACACGAATCACCATATCATCATGTCTCAACAAGAACAAGCTACTCTTGAAGCATCAAACAAAATCGCCGAAGTCCGCTCAGCCGCCCCGTCGACTTCCTTTGAGGTAATTTCAGAACTAGATGATAACCGATTCTCAGTTGGTCCGATTCTCACCACTCCTTCAGAACTCTGTGAAACCGCAGTCCCATTCCCAGATCATGCTCCACCTCGCTTCTCCGAACTCCACTATTCTTCCGTATGGACCGGTGAAACTTTCCGAAACTGGCCAAGTACCAATGTCGATTACAAAAGTTGGGTTTTAAGACTTCACGGTTATTACGGCGATGTCTGGAAGGCTATCGGCCTGTACGATCTAATTGGGATAAGCCAAAACTCCTTCCCTATCGCCAAACATTACTGCTTTGGGGCTTCCCTTTTCTGGTCTGACACCACTAACACCTTCTGTTTCAGACAGGGACCGATGTCCATCACCCTTTTAGACTTAGCATGTATGTTCAATATTAACATAACCGGTATAAGGATATCGCCTCTCAACTGCCAAACACTTCCAAACTTACACCTCCGTCCCGAGAAATCGGCAAAAAGCTTCAAACACTTCTTATCAGCGAACATCGGTCAAAATCACCTCCCTCCAACTGCCGACGAACATGTTGCTTTTTTAGCCTATTTCCTCGCCAAATTCATAATATGCCCAACCTCCTTCCGAGTCACCCACGAGTGTCTTCGAATCGCCGTTGCCCTCGCCGAAGGCCATCCATTGAACATGGGCGAATTCATCCTTGGACACCTCTACCGATGCATGCATACCATGATAAAAAATGGCAAAGTCAAGGCACACCGATGTTCCAGTGGGCCGATGTGGATGATCCAAGCATGGCTGTTTATGTACTTCCCAGATATCGTCACACTTCCAGAACGATCTTCAGACATATGTTTTGGATACACCATCTTTCAAGGGGTCGCCACCTTACCTCATCTCAAAGATGTCATCGCCTACTTTTTGGACACACGTGAATCGCCTAACACTTGGTGCCCGATACTTAGCTGGCGATTCCCACCCAAATGGCTTACCTACGGTTGGGAAATAACTGACGACGATGACATTGATGAAGACACCTACTCCCAATGGTGGGGAAACTGGTGCAACGCCCTAACAAGCCGCAACCTGATGATCGGCAATAACTTCAAACACAGCGGGTCCGAAGCTTACTGTCCGAACTACCTGTCAAGGCAATTCGGCTATACCCAAGCGATTCCATGCCCGTTCTTAATAGACAGAAACGAACAAGGGCTTACTCGCTCGGCCTTACCAACTCCTAGATATGTTGGGTACCTCGGCCAACTGCATGAAGCCTACTTACCTTCCCCAGACGAATTACCAATTCCTGACGGGAACCCTTCTTCAACAAATGAGTTCGAGGAGTGGTGGGAGATAGTAATCGGGATCAACTTTGGATTATCGGCAGACGAAATACTTAAACTGAATATTTTTCAACTTCCTGAAACGAAGCGAAAACGTACTCACGCCGATGTTTTTCTTTTACAGGTGCCGCAGCAGAAGAAGAGGAAAGGTAATTACGAGCATCACCTTGAAATCGTTAAATTTGAGCGCTTTTACAAATTCAAGTATGACCCCACAAATCGCCCTCTTTTAAGCTTAAAAATGGAAAACCATAGAAGAGAAGCGTGGCGAAAATATGTCCTTAAATGGCGGAAAGTGTGGGAGAAAAAATATCCGCATCGCCCTTACCCAATTTTCCAAAAACATATTCGCCCATCTTTTCTTTATAAAGCACCCTTAGTACCAAATTCTGAAATTATGTTAGCGAATAAGTGGCCGAAGTCTCGTCCTAACAAGGTGACATTTACTGGTTATTTTGTGCCAGGTGATTGCAAAGACATCGCCGCCCTTGTCAAGGAACTGAAAGTGCCTGCTGGTAAATAACGAATCCTCTTATATCTTTTTATAACTCCGCCAAATTCGTCTAACTTCTTTTCTTTTCAGAGGTAGAAGCCGAGATTGAAGGAGCGATTCCTTCTGAAGACGAGGAAGACGAACAACCTCTGAAGAGGAAAAGAACTGGGAAATCGCCAGCAGTACTGCAAACTGGTAGGAAACCGAAGCCACAACCAAAAAAGGCGAAATCGGTTGTCGTTCCGCTGATTATCATACCGGAGGCGATTCCCTTGAAACCACAAGGAAAAGAACCCTCAAAGAAAAGCAGCAGCACCAGGATATCCATAAAGATGAGCGGGGGCTCGGTGGATCGCCCAACTGCGGTTGAATCGCCTGCTTCGGTGACTGCTGCCGCGACAGTTTTGGTTCCTGGCCCTTCGAGTCTGAAGCCAAACATCTCGCGCACCGAAGCTTTAAAGGTACATCCCTTATAATCTTCATTTATCGCTCATGACCCCGTAATCTAACTCGTACCTTTCTTGCAGACTAAACTCCTCGCCTTTGACTCCGATACGGAGAGCGACGAAGAGGGCTCCACCGAAAGTTCTTCCAACTCCGAGCCAGAAGCTGGTGACTCGGCAAATGACGTGGAGCTCCATCTGAATACCATGGCAGCTATGAAAACCAAAGGGATCCAGGTGCTGGGCGATCCTGACGAAGCTGAATGCATGAAAACATCGCTGGAAGCCCTTCTTGCTGTGAAAGATGTGAACAAGGTCCCTGAATCAGCCAGGACGACAATCGCCAGGGTGGTGAAAGAGCTGCCGAACTTGACGAAGCTTTATAAAGAAGCCGCCCCTGCCAGAGCTTCATATGAGAAATCGCTGGAGACCAAGCGCAAGCTTGACGATGAGTTTGGCTCTCTGAGGTCGAATGCTAAGAAAACATCTGACAAACTCGCCCCTCACACCACAAAAATGGATGAACTAAGATCCAAAATTGAGGAACTGCAGGCGGAGCTTAAAGCTGAGGAAGAGATCGCCGCGCCCTTGGAGCAACAGCTGGATGAATTTATTTCCCAAGGGACGGATCTGAAGGATCGCCGGAACCAACTGAAGAAAACACTCGCCAGTGCTGAGAAGCGTTATTCTGAGGCGGTGAAGAATTTATCCGACATCCGAAGTGTGATGGGCGATCTCTTTAGTCATTTCGGCTGATTTCTTTGTAGCGTCTTGACGTCTAAACATTTTGGATTTGTAATTTTTAATACAATGTTATTGATATTACATTTTGCTTGCACTTTTAAACATTTTGATTCTTTTATTAAAATAAACATCACGTTAATCGGCTAATGTTCCGATTTAAACCCACAAAGGTGCCAGTGCTAATTGAAAAAATCGGCTGGTGTTCCGAAGTTCATATATATCTAATGCAAGTACAAATTACAAGGTAAACCTAAATAATGTGAATCGGCTCTGGTTCCGATTATCAATTCCGTACCGTCAACCCATCGGTCAAGAGTCCGATTTCGTGAAAATTACCTGTCTTACTTCTCGAAGATACGTCTGTCAATTCCTTCCCAACAGCTCGGGACGTACTTCTTCAAATACTGTGCGTTAATGGACCGGTCATGGACTCGACCATCTATGTCAGCGAGTATATATGCACAGTTACCCAATATTCAGACAACTTTGTATGGTCCTTCCCAGTTCGGAGACCATTTTCCTAGTCCTTCCTTTTTTGCTCCAATGGGCAAAATGACTTTCCAAACGAGCTGGTCTATTTGGAAACTTTTACTTTTTACACGTTTGTTATAAACACGCTCTACTCTTCTCTTCTGAGCTTCTAGGTGGTCAAGTGCCAATAATCGCTCTTCATCTAAGTCCAAGGCTTCGAGAACCATTTTGTCATGATAATCGGCTTTTGTCAAGACGTGCTGCATCTTTCGCCTCGTAGATGCTACCGTCAACTCCATCGGCAACATTGCGTCATACCCGTACACGAGTTTGAAAGGTGTAGTGCCTGTAGCCGATTTTTGGCTCGTGCGATTTGCCCATACGGCTTCTGTTAACAATTGGTGCCATTGTTTCGGGTTGTCTTCTACCATCTTCTGAATAATACCCTTGATCGCCTTGTTTGTCGCCTCGGCTTGGCCGTTTGCTTGTGCATAATATGGGGTTGAACGTATCATCTTGAAGCCCATCTCTCTTGCGTAGTCGGTTATTTCGCCTCCGGTGAACATAGTTCCTTGGTCTGTGGTGATAGTTTCTGGCAAGCCGTGCCTAAGGATAATATATTCTTTGAAGAACTTTATGACCGATTCTTGACTTGGCGACTTCAATGGAATGGCTTCAACCCATTTAGAATAGTAATCCGTTGCGACAATAACAAACGCGTGTCCTTTTGATGATGACGGGTATATTTTGCCGATTAAATCCACAGCCCATCCTCGGAACGGCCATGGCTTAACTATCGAATGTAATGTCTCGGCAGGAACGTGCTGTACGGGACCGCACTTTTGACATGCTTCGCACCCTTGGGCATATCGGATACAATCTTGCTCCATTTTAGGCCAATAGAACCCGTATTTATGGATAAGCCAACGCATTCGCGGACCAGCCTGATGTGCACCGGCGATACCCTCGTGTACCTCGGCCATGACCAACATCGCTTCTTTTGGGCCGATGCATCTAAACAACAACCCGTCGCTCCCCTTCTTGTACAGCTCATCGGCCATGACTATATAATTGAAAGCCAGAGTTCGTAATCTTCTGTTGGCCATATCTGGCGATTCAAACCACTTAGTTATCTCTTTCCTCCAATCTGTCGAAAAATCCAACTGGTACACGGATTGTGTTGCCTCATATACCGCGTCGTCTCTTGTTATCAAATTTGGCGCATCTCGCCGAATTGCCTCATACTCGTAGCAAAGCTTGTAACCGCTGCCGTGTTGGGCGAGATCATTTGCCTCCATATTGTCGCTTCTCTCCGTGTATTCCAACCATGTATCCGAGAAACCGCCAATAAGATGCTTAGCTTTGTTGCAATATCGGATTAAGAGTTCCGACTCGCACTTGTATTCTCCGGAGACTTGTTTTATCACTAAAAGTGAATCGCCCCAGACTTGGATCGATTTTGCCCCCAGTTCCATCAAGATTTCTAAACCTAAAATGAGAGCTTCATACTCGGCTTGGTTGTTGGTACACTTGAATGTCAAAGAACAAGACATTGTAAACCGTGCCCCCGAGGGCGAGACGATGACGATTCCTGCCCCAGCACCCTTTTCTGTTCTTGATCCGTCAAACCATAATTTCCAAGGGTGTAGTTCCATGCAGCCGATTCCTTCTTTTATGTTGACTCCTGGGTGATCCGAGAGAAAATCAGCAAGGACCTGTCCCTTAACTGCTTTCTGAGGCACATACACGAGCGTGAATTCTGACATTGCCACCGCCCACTTTCCCATCCGATTCCTAAGATACGGTCGGGATAGAATGTATTTTGTGACGTCGGTTTGTGCTAGGACATAAACCACCACTGGCAACATGTAATATCTCAACTTGCAGCAAGTGAAATATAAACAGAGGCACAGTTTCTCGATGTCCGAGTATCGTGTTTCCGTATCGGTCAAGGCTCTACTGAGATAGTAGACCGATCTTTCCACGCCTTGGTCTTCCTGTGCAAGCATACATCCCAAAGATTGGGGAGCTGCTGATATATACAGTAACAAAGGCTGATTTGGCTTTGGCGGCATCATAATCGGTGGTTTTACTAAGTATGCTTTCAGCTCGTCAAACACTTGTTGTTGTTCAGGGGTCCATACAAACTGGTCATTATCATTCCCCTTCAACAATATGCTCCAACTGCGTAATCGGCCTGCTGTGTTTGAAATGAAGCGCCTTAGGAAGTTTATCTGTCCGATCAACCGCTGTAGCTGTTTCTTGGTTTTTGGTGGTTCAGCATTGATTATCGCTTTTGCTTTATTTTTGTCAACCTCTACCCCCCGCTGGTGAACCAAGAAACCCAAGAAATTCCCTGCCGATACACCAAAAGCGCATTTTAATGGATTCATCTTCAAACCGTTGCTTCGGATCCGCTCAAAGCCCTGTTTTAGATCGGCCAGGTGAGCTGCATCGCTCGGCGATTTTACGACAACGTCATCGATATACACCTCTAGACATGCTAAACCTTCGAACATTTTGTTCATGGTCCGTTGGTAAGTTGCACCGGCGTTCTTCAAACCAAAGGGCATCACAATCCATTCATAAGCACCAATCGGCCCTGGACATCGAAAAGCGGTTTTTGAGATATCAGCTTCGTGAATCGGCACTTGATTATATCCAGAATGAGCGTCTAGAAAACTAAGGATTTTGTGTCCGGCAGCACTGTCAATCAGCATATCAGCTACCGGCATCGGATATTCGTCTTTGGGTGTCGCTAGATTCAAATTCCGGAAGTCGACGCATACTCGCAGCTTGCCGTTCTTTTTCATGACGGGCACTATGTTGGATAACCATTCTGTGTACTTAGCCTCCCGTATGAAGTGCGCCTCTTTAAGCCGATTGATCTCTTCTCTGATCAACTCCTCGACCTCTTTTGACATTCGTCTAGGAGGCTGCCTGAATGGTCGGAAGCCATCTTTCAGAGGCAACTTATGTTCGGCGATTGATTTGTCGAGACCCGGCATGTCTGCATATGACCAAGCGAAACAATCCTTATATTCCCGAAGGAGCGCAATCAGCTCGTCTCTAAACGTGGCACCGAGGTTTGCGCTGATGAATATCGGTTTTGGTGACGATTCCGAGCCTAAATTAACTTCTAAGAGCGTATCTTGAACTTGGGCTGGATCGTCCCCCAATTTTCCGGTGGCTATTTTGAGATCTTCTATTCTCAAGGTACCAGTTGGGTCTTGATCTTGATCCTCGTATATGCATTCCGCGGATGACACTCCGAAGCTGAGTGCTAAGTCAAGAACCTTTCTTCGCAACTCTGTATGTCGTCTATCCATCAGAATGTTGCAAGATAGTAGATCGGCCGTTGCCCCCGAGGGTAACGTCTGTAGGCCGATCCGCGTTGATAAGGATCCTGGGACTTTTGATATCTCGATGACTTAGAGATTGGATGTTCCTTACTTGCTCGTCATACATCATGGCTTCTAGAACGTTGCTATCCTCGCCGAAAGGGCTCGGATCACCCTGCACTATCTCGGCCTCTCCAGCCTCTCGCCATAGTATCAGCATCTGATGCATGGTTGATGGGATGCACATATTGGAATGGATCCAGTCTCGGCCGAGTAGCACATTGTAATTACTCCTGGCATTAACAACGAAGAAACCTTCTTCGGTCTCTACTCGTCCCACTTTTATCTTAAGGGTGATGTACCCTTCGGCGGGGGTCTCGCCTCCGGCGAAGTCTGTCATATAAACATCGGTGGTCTCCAGCTGGGTGCGTTCGATACCGAACTTCTTAAGCATCCGGGAAGGTAAGATGTTTACTCCCGCGCCGTTGTCGATTAGAACCCTTCCAATGGCGACGCCATTTACTTCGGCTTTGATGTACAACGGCCTTATGTGCCTTGTCATTCGTGCCGGTGGTTTGCTTAGAGACACAACTGCCGACGCGTCCACACTATTCTCGTCCGGGATTATAACATCCCCGTCTAAAATCGACTTCTGCCCCGGCTTATTCCTAAATGAATCCGGAAGAGTAACTACTTGGACCTCTTTTCGGTTATCATTTTTAGGAATCCATGCTTTGAGCTGCCCGTCTTGGTGAACAACGACTAACTCTTTTTTCACGGGCACCCAGGCCTTCAACTGACCGTCTGCGTGACTCAGGACTACGTCCCTGAAAGATCGCCTGTCCCTGTTGGGCGATTTTTCATCTCTTGCGTGCGTATGAGAAGGTAGGCCATTATCCTGATGTCGTTTCTTTTCCACCCAAACCTTCCTTAGCTTTCGCTTTGGTGTCTCAAAGGGCTCGGTTTCGGACCGACTATGTCTGCCCTGGTCTGCGTCGAAATCGTCTTCAGGCGCCCCCAGTCTTTCTTGAATCGGTCTTTTAGTCCCGGAAGGAGGTGCAGCATCGGCCAAACGATTTTTAACTGGGACTCGGCTCCCTGGTGCCGATTCTGGTCCTGCGGCGATCAGTCGCGACTCCTGTCGCATTCTCTGCATCCGTCTCTTTTGTGTCTTGGTCATACGAGGGGTCTCCTCCGTTGGCCTGAACACCCTTTTAAAAACCGACCTCCCCTTCTGTCCGGATGGCATGTGCTGTTGCCACTCCTTGGTGGGGGACCTTGGTTTAAAAGTTTTTGGATTTGCTCTGACCGATTTTCGCACGTACTTGGTCTCGGGACGTTTCTGGCAGTGCTGGCAATGTTGGCAAATAGGCTCTGATGTAACTGGCTTGGTCACTCGACGTTGCCCTACTGCATCATTCACCGCTACCCTCTGTCGAGGTCTCTTGGCACTCCATTTTTCTAAAACTTTCCCGATTCCCAATACTTGGTCTAAGTTGGGCCGAATCAAATTAATCGAGACGCATTTCGCATCGGCCTCCCTTCTTGACGGGAACAACAATTTTCCTTCCGTTATTGCTTTCTGGATTACGTTTCTGAACACCACGCAATTATTGGTGTTGTGTCTCCATGAGTTATGAAATATGCAGTAGTCCTTGCCCAGCAGTTCCTCGCTTGTTGGCAACACATGACCCTAAGATAGGGAGATTTACCCGTCTTTTAGCAAAGCGTCAAATATATCGTCGGCTTTCGTCAAGTCGAACGAATACTCCTTTTGGATGACCGCCATCTTATTTTTCTTCACATATCCTGGCTTCCTTAACGCTGCGCATTCCGTAGGTTTCTTTCCGAGGAACTCGGCCATACATATCTCATCATCGGATGAATCGTCCTCGCTATCGGAGATGACGGCCACGTCTGACTGATCGCGGTAATAGGTGCCTTTCGAAGAACCTCGCCTCTGTTCCTTCTCCTGGAGTAATCGTTCGTAACCCGTAACCCTGTTGGTGAGCTCGAACAAGTCCCTAAATCGATGGCCTTCGAAATGTTCCCTCATCGCGAAATTCATCCCTTTTACGACCATTGGCACGCAATCGCCCTCGGATATGTGTGTCATGCACCTCGTCCTTAGATTCCGGAAGCGCCCGATGTATTTTTCAACGGATTCGCTGGGTAGTTGCGAAATCCTAGCGAGATCGGCCAAGGTAACATCTGGTGGTGCTCTGTAAAATTCTTCGTGGAATTTTATTTCCAGGTCTTTCCACGTATCGATCGAGTTGGGCGATAAGTGAGAGTACCACGTGAACGCCACCTTGGTGAGAGAGCTGGCAAATAACCGTAGTTTCCAAAAGTCGTGGGCCCCTGCTTCTCCACATTGGGCAGAAAATCGCGCGATGTGTTCCACCGTGGATTGGCTTTTCTCTTCTCCTGAGAATAAACTGAATTCGGGCACTTTGTACCCCCTAGGGAATGGGTACAGTTTGTCGATCCAATCCGGGTATGGCTTCATGTACGACGGCCGAGGCATTGGCCTGACGTCGACCCCTAATTTCTCCAGTTCATCTAGCAACTGCCCCCGATTGTATAAGTTGTTCTCTCCCATGGGGGCGTTGTCACTACCGTAGGGATTATCCTGTGGCGATTGCAGGTTTGGGTATTGTTGCCCTGGCAACTGGTCGTTGCCTTGGTATCGAGTCGCTCCGGTACCAGTACCATCGCCCCCTTGGAATCGCCCGGCTCCTGAAGATGGCTGATCGCCCATGTGAAATCGCCCGGCTCCTGACGAAGAAGGATCGGTCCTAACACCTGTGTCTCCTTCTGGGCGAGTTAACAATCGTACCGATCCATAAGCGAAACCGGTTTTACTTGGTGATTGCCCTGCATCGGCCGAACTACCGAGACCGCCATTTCTCTGCGTTGTCGAGGTATAATCGGCCCTTCGGTGATTCTGATCGGTCACTGATTGTCCCGAAAAGATCTTCCCCAGATTGTCCATTGAGCTTGTCAAGTTGTTCAAATTCTTCACAATCGACTGCTGAATGACCGCCTGGTCGGCCAACATTCCTTTGAAGGCGTTGGACATCTGCTGCATCGCTCCGTCAAACATCTGCCGATTTTCCTGAGCTATTTCGTCTCTCATTATGGTAAAATCGGCCCTAGATAGCGACGGGCGAGTGGGTGGTATTTCTCGGGAGAATTCGTCGAACTCTTTCTCCACGTCATCGCCTTCCATGGATTTGTTGCTTACAGAAGTCACATCGGGTATCGTATTCTGAACCCCTTTGTTCTGTGACTGCTTATCGCCTTTCGCCATGATGGTAATGATCTCTGGATCTGGTTGCTCTATTTCTCCGAATTTCCTTTGAAGTTTTGCTCGGCTTTGAGACCGAGTTTCCCTGTAATCGTCTGGAAAAACTCCGGTTTTTGTGCTGACCATAAACTGTCCCCAGTGGAGTCGCCAAAAGATGTTCGCTAGATTTTCACCTTGCTCAAACCTTTGAATTTATTAATGGGTAACTTTAGGTACTGATGCTTTAACCGGTATGATTCTAGATGAGGTAAACAGGATTTGAATGACGTAACCCTAATTCAAGTGACGAAACTCGAATTCAAGTAACGTTGTTCAAATTGTGAATGACGTCGCCGTCGTTCGATTAAACTAACAGTATTAATCTGGGAATCCTGAGATCCAAGCGAGATTAATGTCAATTCTACTCCTAAACTAAGATTCAATCCGGAGATTGGGATAAAAAGCCTGAGCTTTGGTTTTTGATTAATGATGTGTTGATAAAAATAATAATACAAAACTACTGACTATTTATAGGGAACAAACCCTAATAAAGAGACCTAATTCTAATGAAATTCTATCTCCTAATTAATGAAGAAAAACTAAATAATAAAAGGCTAAAATAAACATAGCTCCTGTTGGGCTGAAATCCCCTATGAACCCATTCACCTTTTCTTCCTTCCCAGATCTCTGGGCCGGTGCAAACAACATCTAAATTTGATAAGCTATATTTGCAATTCATATTTAAAGATATAACTACTATTTTTGTATTGCCAGAACCATATTGATATGTATTTCTATTCAGTTTATAATTGTTTATATGAAACTAACGTTTCTTTATCCTTTTTATCTGTTTAATTTCATTTATCTTTTTCTTATCAAATATCACATTTTAATTTTTTATTTTCATAATTTACAAACATTAATTGCTTTTATAGTTATTTAGTATATATCGTTTGCATGCATATTTTTCTGTCTTATTTTACAATAAACATTATATAATTTAAAATCTACACATGTAACTAACATAAATGACTTTTAATTAGTACGATATGTGTGTGTCATTTTTATTAGCTTATCTATTAAATATTAAATAAGTCAAAAACGAACCGTAGACACCTTTTTACCGGACAGGTACAAAAGTTTAAATCGTCCGATAATGATTTACAGACACATGTCTGGGTGATGAGGCAGTGATCTGCTTGTTAGAATTCAAGTGAATTAGATCGATGCGCAGCGACACGCTTGAAGGACTGAAGCGTAATTGTCACAAATAACACATGAAAATCCAAAGGGGTATGATAGAAGTCTAAAAAATGAGACTAATTACAATGTCTTAGAGATTTATGGGCCAATTTGTAGATTTGACCGACTAAATTGTCCAAAAATTAACCTTAGGAACCTTAAAGACTTTTTAAACACTTCCAGGGACAAAAAATTGCATTTTGCCACATTTTTAATGACACATACTAATTAATGTGAAAATACTAAATAGTTAACACAATTTCAACCTAACCTAAATACCTAACTCTAATTCTAATCATACCTCTATAAATAGTACACTTAAAGACTTTGGAATAGTTGCACAATTAATATAAAAACCCTAGATCTCTCAAACACACCAAATCTTGTCACCATAGCCGAATATTTCCAGTCACGAAATACCAAATTTTCTCAGTCAATCGAGCTTCTACGCTTCAGATCTTCAAAAATCTACTACAACACATCGATCTACAATAAATTCTACATCCGAATCTCCAAAAAACAACACTAGATCTCAGCAGTCCCTCTGAATACCCGAATCAGTCTCTATATCATATTTACTATCGTATTTGCATTTAATTTTGATTCTGATCCATTAGAATGTATGATTGGAGTTTATGATGTTCTTGAGTAAATCAATTTATTGTTTCATGATTATCATTATTTTCGCCTTAAAATCCATATTTAGGGTGTTTTTAATTGCTATCAATGTGTTGTTTTAATATATTTGAATTTCCAGAAACTTATTTATGCATTTTTTGTGTTTTTGGCACGTTTTTTTTATGAAAACCAAACCTGGGTGAACTTCGGAGTTCTGGCGACGCAGCGTTGCATGTGGACTGACACTGCCTTGTGGTGCCTTCATGCCCCCTGGTAAGCTCTCCCATATCTTCAATCGAGAACTCAAAATTTGTTTTCGCGTTTTCAGACTCATATGAGTTCGGAATCTCTCCCCGTTTAAACTATTGGCAATGTAAAAATTTCCCGAACCGGTCCTATCATAATACTTCTGTTATGTCAGCTACAATGCCATATTTCATGTCATCATATGGGCCTTGAAGCCCAATCTCCAGTCCAACAGCTTCTAATGATGATTCTCACTTCCTTCAGACTTATATTAACTCCGTTTCAAACTAGTGGACTCGTGTCGCCCAGAGGAACAAATTTTGTGTTTTAGCCAAATCCTAAATTTGTTTGTATCGACATACAAATGATAGAGATCCCACCAAACACTATAGAATAAAGTTTAAAAGTATTTCTAACCTTACATGTGTATTTATTGTTGTTTGGGCATGTAAATAATGTTTACTGTCTTAAATACATGTCGAAATCCAATATTAACTAGACTAATCAGATAATCATGTTTATCTAGTTCCAAACTAAGCAAATCACATAGAAATCCTAGGTTGCCATGAAAACTGTAATTGGTGATTGTAAATTTAATACGGTAAATTTAAACTCCACATATTCTACACTTTTTTTTAAGTGATGGTGTTGTTATTATTATAATTAAAATATTTAACTTTTAAATTAAAAATTCAATAAATTAATTTATTTGTATTAAGACACCGATTTATTTTTTAATATTTACTTATTTTCAATGTGAATAAAACATTTATCAATTTATTTATTTTTAACTTTTTTCTATACAATATTTTATCAAGTCAGTATATATATATATATATATATATATATATATATATATATATATATATATATATATATATATATATCACTTTTTATTTATATAATTTTGTACTTGTCAATAATATAGTTTTTTAAAACTATGTTTAAATATCATCTATTTTTATAAAATAAAAATTTACATAATTATTTTCAAGATTTATACTACTCATTTACATCTTACATATATGTATGACAAGAGCATAAAAATAAAATTACCGATCAACCAATACTTAACTGAAAACAACTGATAAGTACTAAAAGAACAATCAAAAAACAACAAAGATCAACCAAAAACGACTAATTATGAACACCAAAGAGCAACCAATGAGCAACTAATAAACAACAAAAGAGAAAACAAAGAGCAATAAAAAATTAACCAACAAGTAATAAAATTGAAGTCAAATCGAATTTAATATTCACACATTTTGTTCTTCATTTTTTTAATTTACTTCTTATAGATTGTTGCTTTGAAATATATTAATAAATTTTATTTTTTAATTTATCTAATTTTTATTCTTTTTATCATTGATATTGTAACGATTAATTTATTATTATTAATTTTATAAACTTAAAATATACATTAACAAGTACGATTTTGTTAGAAAAATAATATGATGTATAGTTTAGTACAACAAAATAATGATGATATTTCTATACAAGGACAATAGGTAAATTTTCAAGACAAACCATAACAAGTCATGACAGTACCCTGACAATGTAAGTTTTTAGATGATAATAACAGTGTCATAAAATTATATAAATGAGAATGTTGGAGGCTTTTAGTGTATATTTGCAAACAAAATTTAAAAAATAAAGCACACTTACAAATGTTAAAGGTGAAAGGGTATTATTATAAAGATGGAAGAAAATGATGTATATTGGGTAATTTCCTCAAAATGTTAAGATCATTTTTGATTTTTTGTACAAAGGCATATAGGAAAATTAACGAGTAGCATGTCAATGATTGTAGCAAAATTTTATTCATAAATATGCAAATGCTAAACATTCAGCAGTACTTAAAACTTGGACATGGAAAGACTGCAGCAAAGAAGGATTAACAACAACAGTTATGGAAGGCTGGACAATAGCTTGAAGTTTGCACGAAATTGCCAAAGGTTGGGTTTATGATTAACTGTCAATAATTAGTATAAAAGGAAGAGGCAGAGAAACAAAATAAAAATCCAAATAAATTTCCAATCAAACAATCCCAACGACCAAAAAAAAACTCAAACTTATTCCAATTCTCTATATTCTTCTTACGCTTCATACTTGTAGATATAATTACAAGATTGAAATCAATTTTATTTTAAGCAATTTAACATAATTTATGCAATATTTATTTTGGGGTTAACTAAACTCACAGTCACTTGTTATTAGTCAAGTTTACACGTTCGAAATTGAAATTCACTCCCGGAGGCTCTCACAATTCATCATTTTTTATTCGGTTTTCACTAAAATGACCAACGACGTTATATTTCTAAAGCAAGAAAAAAGAATATAACAAAAAAATCTACTTATAGATATTAATGTACTTTTAATCTGTGTAAAAATTAAAAAAATGACAAATAAAACAAGACGGATGAAGTATTTTTTAAGGGAATATGTTACAGCACACAAACAAGAAATAAGACTAGAAACATAAAAACTGGCGAATAAATCTCATATAAAATTTAATAATAAATTTTCATTTGTTACCATTGAGGCATTGATCACAACATGTTCAATAAATTCAAAATTAAAATTTATAAGAAAAATTAGAAACAAATAACCGAGAGGAAAAAATCCAACCAAAAGTAGATGGTTTTGTAAAACATCATTTTAACTAATCTTGTTTGGTATCAATCTGATCATCAGAGCTGCTTCATAAAATCAAATTTTCTTAGGCAGTAACCGTCGAGTCCTTAGATTCTTCAGGTTTTTTCTCAGCAGATGTTTCATTGCTGGTTTTAGTCTCTACCTTAGATTCTTCAGGTTTTTTCTCGGCAGATGTTTCATTGCCGGTTTTGGTCTCTACGGACGGTGTAGCTGCAATTACCTTCTCTGTTTCTTTTGCTGGAGCATCAACTACCGGTAATGAGACGGCAGGTTCAACAGGTTTTTCTGATAATTCAGCTGTTGGCAACTTAGTATCTGAAATTTCAACAGTTTTTTCAATTACTATTGGTTCTTCAGGTTTCACAGGCTCCTCAGGTTTTGTTTCTGTCACTAGTGGCTCTTCTTGTTTCTCTAGAACCGCTGATTTTTCTGTCTCGACAGGAACGGTTTTTTCAGCTTCTACTTGATCATGTTTTTCCATCTCGACAGGAATTTCGGTGACGGATTTTTCCGTTTCTACTTGATCAAGTTTTTCTGGCTCTGCAGGATTTGATAGGTCCAAGGATCGTTCTTTGACGGTTAATTCCTCAGGTTTTTCGGTCTCTGAGGATTCTTGTTTCACTACTTCTGCTGAGGCCTTCTCAATTGCTTCTGTAGCCTTTTCAATTTCGTACTGCAAATTGACAATTCCATAAATTTAAAGAAATAACACATCAGGGCCATATAATTAGACATATGGTCTTGTGGGACACAATAAGCACATCAAATTCAGTGATTACAAAAAAGAAATTTAAAAGAATAAGTACTATCGTAGTTATATTACAAAATTATTTTCTTTATATTTTTGAAAATGCCAAATAACCAAAAAAGGCCAAACTTTTTATAAAAGTTTTCTAAAAACCCAAAACTTTCAACTTCATCCAATTTGTCCTGAAACGCATGATTTTATTTCAATTTTGCCCAACTACACAATTTTGCTTATGCAGCGCCATGTAGGCGACACATGAGCAAAATTACATAATTAGACAAAATTAAAATGAAATCATGCGTTTTAGGACAAATTGGATAAAATTGAAAGATTTTGACTTTTGTGGAAAGGTTTGGCCTTTTTTGCTCATTTGGCCTTTTGAAAACTCATTGTTTTTCTAACATGGTCCTCCACTTAAAAAATTACATTTATTAAAAATTCTTAAAGTCGGAAATACCATGTATTTTCAATATAACGATATAAAATGTTATTTTAATTTAAACTCAGAAGTAATAGTAATCTACATTTAATATAAAAGTTTAAAAATCTTTTGATTTTGTAAACAATACGAAAAACATTTAATATTTTAAGCTTAACCACTAAAACAATCAATCGTTTTACATATTGTTTCAATTTTAATTCTAAACAAAACATTTAAAATCTTCAATTTTAGCATAATTTTCACATTTGGCTTTCAGTTGTAGCTATTTATTCAATTTGATGGCTTATTGATCCGAAAAAAGCCAAATCTTTTCAGGTTCTTTTAGTTTTCACCAAATTTAATATTTTTGAACTTGTAAAGGTTTGAGGAAATTAAAATGTTTGACTAAAATTAAAAGATACCAAAAAGATTTGGCTTTTTTGATAAATAACAAAAAAAAAAGGCTGTATTTCAAGATCTTAGCGATTATATATAACTCTAATGTCACCTTAGATTCCTATTTTTTTTCTCACAATTAATTTATGATGTACCAAACAGAACGTAAAAAATAAACATTGGCAGGGAGGACAGATATATAAACATGAAAAGAATCAAACAACTAGTGCATGGGACCATAAACTAGGACCAGTTTATCAATGTTTAAGATACCTATTATATACTCATAGTCTTGTGCATAGAATCTATAACCCTTTTATTATATTTATTTTTAGCCAATTAAATACAAACAAAATGATAAAAACAATACCAAATCTTAAACTAAAATTTGCAATACCGACACCCGTATAGACAACCCACAAGAACAATGGCCAGCTTATAAACACATGCAACATTAAAGTATGTAATAAGTTTTTCTTTTATCACACCAAATTACCTCAAAACTTCCTTTCAAAAAAAAAAAATTAACTCAAAACCAATGTATCAATCTTACAACAAATACTTACACAATCAATTTTCCTCTTCCATCTCAAAACTATTTCTCATTTTCTTGTCTAAATTACTTTTTTTATTAGTAATAAATCACAATCCTTTAAATGAATTTTCTTATATTATTAAACATTCATTTGATAAGGATATAATAAAAAAAATTAATTTATTAAAATTTAAAATATTAATATGTGCTTTTCAAATTTTATAAAAACGATAAATGTTCAATTATTTTAAAACGGGGAGAATATAATTTAATCAATTACAATTTTTTACGTATATGTATAAATATTTTCTTGGTTGGGAAGAAAATAATTACTACTGTAATGCAACTTAAATATCAAGATAAACATAAAATGTCAATCCTAGAATATGACAGGAATAATGTATGAATTAGTAAAACTTTGACCACGTGTAATGACCAATTGAAGCTTCCAGAAAAATGATTTAAATACTATGACACAAAAACAATAATTGATGTAAAAAAATTAATAAATTAGATCAAACTAATCACCAATTAATCCTCATAAAATTATATAACAATCAATAATATTGGAACAATATATAATTAACAAAAAAAGTAAATTAATTAATAAATTACCTCCTTGAACAAATTGCTAAGAGATTTTTTGGTAGATTGATCATCATCAACCTTAATAATACCATCACCTTCTCCTACTGCAATCTCATCATCAACCACAATTTTCTTTTCTTTTTCCTCAACAACAACAGGAGCCACCGGAGTAATTATTTGGTCGTCAACACCTCTACTTTTGGTGATCATGTCCTCCACCGTGGCCGCTTCGACGGCAGCCGGTTCAGGCTCCGGCACCGGAGCCTGACCACCCTCCTCCTTCAAGACCTTAGGCTTAGTTGCACAGGCACCCATGTTGTCCAAACAATGAAGAAAATTTGTATGTTCGGTGTGGTTTTGTAAAAGAGAAATTTGGTTTGTTTTGAGGTGAAAAGAGAGACAGAGAGAGAATATAGGCAAAATTTATAGAAATTATGAAGAAATTGAGTTTCTTGGTTCCGACATTTGTTCTGTGGTGGAAACCTAATGCAAATATTTATACTCAAAAACAATGGATACAAAGACAGACCGACAACAGAAACAGCTTTGAAAATATTTATTTTTCTTTTCTTTTTTCATTTAGTTTATGGAGGGTAGTTAATTTTGGCAAAATAATTGTACATATCCAATTTTTTAGAAGAATTGTGTATATCCATAATTTTTGATTAATTGACAGATATATTTATAATAGTAATATAACAGTTTGGTTCGATGAACTTATAAATTTTTATAGTTATATCCAATAAAAATAATTGTCTAATTAATAAAAATAACCAGCATTTTTTTACTATTGTGATAGATTAGTCTATTTTTAAAAATTTATTTGTATATTTTCTATCATTACAAACTTATTCCAAAAGCACCATTTATTATCTTCTTGTATACAATTTTGAAAAAAGGATAAAATTTTAAAAATTGCACTCATATTTTTTCAGTTTAATATTTATTTTAATTCGAATTTATAAAATAAATTTAAATAAAACACTAGAAATACATTCTTGGAGTCCGGTTGCCGGAAGTCGGCTGAATTTTTTTAGTTGATAGTGGTTAACACACGGTCAATACATGGTATTATGAGTAGAGCGGGGGTCAGCCTCGTCCAAATTTATGGCTTACCTCGGTCTTATTTAATTTTGAAAAACGGAGTCTCCACCTAGATTAACTAGAAAATACTTTTACAACCGAATAGATAACCTCACGTGCCCGTGGATGAGATAATCGTACATCGGAACAAAAGAACGGGTTCTTAGACATGGCCTAACTCTTGACTTGACTTATCAATTTTAAAGACATATTTCAGGTAGAAAAGCATCTTATCAAAACAGGAAGTCCGAAATATAGCATACTAGAAAGTAAATTGTTGGAAAGTAAATAACTGGAAAATAAAGGAACGGAAAGTAAATGCAGAAATGTAAACATGCATTACATTTGAGACTCGCATATGACTCCATTTGGACCGATATGGTGAACAAGAAGCAAGCACTCTTATACACAAACATCAAACCATGAGATTTTTAACATATAATAGATACATGTGGAATTTATTCTGATTATATGCAGAAAATCCTAAACTGGATGTAAATATGAAATTGATTTTAGATTTACCATCTTTAATTGCAGTTGATATGCATATAAGGTCAAAGATACTTTTAAACTTCTTTCTAAAGTATCAGGCGGCGTCTGTCATTTGTCTATATATATATATATATATATATATATATATATATATATATATATATATATATATATATATATATATATATATATATATATATATATATATTCAGATTCAAGATTTGATCAAAATACGGAAGTTGTTCCTCTAGTCAACACGATTCCATTAGTCCAAACCGGAGTCGATTCCGAATGCAAACGAAGCGGGAATATTCACTTGAAGTTGTTGGGCTGACGGTTTGGCTTCAAAGCTCATGATGACATGGCACATGACACCATCAGTGACATGGCAGAGACATTCTGACTGGGATGCATCCGGGTCATTACATAAAATAAACCTACAATTAATTACATGGCAGAGACATTCTGACTGGGATGCATCCGAGTCATTATATAAAATAAACCTACAATTAATTACATGGCTAACAATTCAAACAGGGAGCGATTCAAAGCCCGGAAATGCAAAAACAAGTTCTGGAACTGGGATCAATTATCTGGAGAATCTTAATGAGCAAGATCATGGCGCCAAAAGAAATTTTCTCGGTGCTAAAACATTGTGGTTGTTGCGCCACAACTCCCGGGTTCAGATTTCGACCAAAAACACACCAAAAACACAAAAAAACACGTGTTATGCTCTTGAGAAATTAAATATACCAAAATAACATGTTTAACAGTAATTAAAACACCCTAAACATGGATTTAGAGCGAAAGTCATGCCAAATCATGTTAGTATTGGTAGTTTATGAAAGCTTATAGCAAGAAAGAAAGTAAATAAACTAATCACGTACCCTATTGACCAGAATTGAATTTAACATGCATACATGATAGTAAATATGATATAGTGACTGATTTTGGATCCTCAAAAGTATCATTATGAGTTCTAGGGTCATTTTCTGGAGATCCGTATGTACAATCCAGTTTGGATCGTATTGCATCAACGTTTCTTTGAAGAATTAGAGCTTAGAAGCTTAGTTTGATGGAATAATGGTGGTTGAAAATTGCTCTTTTGGTGGCTGGAATTTTTAATTCATGCGTGTATAATTAAGGTTTTCTTTATTTAATTATGTCTCTGTGTTTGATCTAACTGCGCAATTATGTTTCTAGTTCATGCATGCCACGCTCAATTAGGGTTTGTAGGTGTACTATTTTTAGAAGTAGGATTAGGGTTAGGGTTAGGTTAGTGTTTAGGTTAGGTTAGATAGTCTATATTAAGTTTTTTAATTACAAACTTTGTATTAATCAATGTGTGACATGCAAAAGGCTACAAAAAGGCTTGGTCCCCAAAATTAACAAAAAGGGCTTTTAGGGCCACAAGAGTTTGGTTTTGGGCAATTTTGTCAGTCAAACTTGTAAATAGGCCCATAAACTTCTAAGGCATAGTAATTAGTTCAATTTATTAGACTTTAAGCACGATCCCTTTTATGGGTTATTTGTGACAATTACACTTCATTCCTTCAAGTTTGTCTATGCATGACTATCTAGTCCACTCAAATTCTAACAAGTGGATCACTAACTTGTCACCCGGACGTGTGTCTCTGGAAATCATCATCAGACACTTCAGTCCTTTACAACTTTTCTACTTGTTCGTAAAAAAGGTGTCTATGGTTTGCCCCCTCTTTGACAAGAATTGACAAAGTAGGTCAATTCTTGTCAAAGAACGAGACTCGCTGTTCGATAAGCAATAAGGATATTTTCCACTACTGCAGGTACTTACTCGTCGGTGGTTTGGTTATGCCCTAGCCTTAGCATTACTGGTTAAGATGTGTGGTTCTAATTCCATGCCCGCTGCTTTTATTCTACTATGCGTTTTTTCAAAAGTAATACTTCTCAACTGGCCCGAAGGTTGTTTTCTCGATCCGATATGCCTGTAGTTTGCCCCGTGGAATGGATCTATTCCCTCAGTTGTCCTGAGGGCGGTTCAATGGCTTGAATATTTGGTAATTATTATGCCCAGTACCTTTTAGGTTTGCAGAGGGGACATCATCCCCTCGGCTGTCCCAAGGCACATCCTATTGCATGGATGTCTGGTAATTATCTTGTCTGGTGCCTCCTAGGTTTGTAAAGGGGACAATACCCCTTTGGCCAACCAATGGCCATCCCATTGCATGGATGCCTGGGTTCTATTATTATTCCATAATTATTAGAATTGTCTGAAGTATATTTGAATTATTACACATAAGATATTTGACGTCTTCTTTATGATAATATTCTCCTCTATTCATAGTCTTACATGTAGGTGGACCGTTGTTATTTTCTTGATGATAAAGCATTTTCTATTTTTGTTGATTCACATGATGTCGCGATGATGGGCATTCAAAGAGACGTGCTTAGATCTTGACACGCATGTGCAGGAAAATATGTTTCTCAACATGAGCTAGGATGTCCCGCTTCAACTTAACTTAGAGTGGCATATTTGCACCGAATTTTGATCCGAGGTAAGTTTTTCAAAATAAATTTCTTTGTTAAATATTTTAATTACTTGATTGAAATACTACTCGAAATTTATCAAAAATAGATATGGTAATTAAAAAAAGGTTGTCTGAAATGGACAAATGGACTAGCGCCAGCGCTAGATTTATGTGGGGTTGGCGCCACAATGAACTGGCCAAGCCGCTACTTTGATTGCCGCCTTGAGCATGGCGCCGGTTCTCTTGAATAGCGTGACTTTATTCGTCAAAAAATTGATTCCCGACCATACTTTCAGGATATTCCTTTAATGATATTAACAATATTGGTGTTCTTACAATTTTGGGATAAAGACGTATTTTTAACGTCAAGTAACTTTCACCAAGCTCGCTTGTGGTTTGAGTCTTTACCTCTTCCGATTTGGGAGCGAATATATATTAATAGCTTCATGCGCTTTGTTTGTGCCTCGTTTACTGGGGCGAGTAAGTGCGACAGTCCCTTGCTGCATGCTTTGATGGAGTGGTGGATGGACGCCATCCATACATTTCACTTACTATGGGGGAGATGACAGTCACTCCTCTAGATTTCTCATGTATCACTGAGCTGGAGTTCGGCGGTCATCATGTGCCCTTTGATAGTGATGTTTTGGACTACCTTTGTCGGGATGACTACATCTTCAAGATGTTAGAAATGGTGCCAGACGCCAAGGGTCAATACCCTACGATATGTCAATTTATAGTCTTACTACTCTGATCGCATTGCGAGGAGTGGTTATGACATTGATCAGATTACACGTGTCATTCTATTCTATCTGTTTTTGTTCCTAGCAGTGTGTGTGCATTTAACAATTATAAAGTGTGCGACTGAAAAGTGCATAGAAATATTTGATTTTAGAAATTCATTTAATTTTTTTTGTTCCATTGTCTCATGAATTATGCTTTTTGAGTTTATGGTCCTTTCTCCGTTCTTTTTTAGAAATATGCGTTGGTCAATAATCATAACATGCATGTATGAAAAAATATCTATTTTATTAGCTCATTGAATAACCAATACAATTGAGATATTTTCTGTTTCAAGCGATCATACCCATATCGTCAACTAGTCCTTAAGGGTTTTTTTAAGTGACTATTTTTCCTCTTTTCCGCCTTTTATTTTTCCCAACCATTAAGCTGGTAATCTCTATGAGAGATTTTAGTGATCTTCTCCTCTCACTATTTAGATTATCGTACTCTAAGATAGGTTTTTGGGCATTTGTTAGGATTTGGACTTTTGAAGCTGGTGGGAGGCTCTCTATCGTCTCCTATCTATATAGATTAATCTATTTACTGTAAATTTCGACCTTTAACTTTCTGAGATATCTATTTGGCCACACAAAATCTCCGATTTATTTGCCTAATCTTTTTGTTTGAGAGGTTTATATGGATCCTGCTCAGTAGGCTGCTCCTGTCCTTTTCGGATTCAGGATCATTAATTCAATTTTGATTTCTCTTTGTCTCATTTTAGAGTAAGTACCGTCTGAAACAAAATTATCTCTGGAAATTCATTTAATTTTATCATTTCCTTATACATGTTTTTGAATGTGCCAACTATGTATAGATCTATATGTCATTAACACATGCATGACGATTGAAAATAACATGTCTCTTAGGCAATATATCGCATAAATAAGCAAAATAAAAGTTCATCATCGACTCTGGAACTCGAATAAAGTAAACAAATTATTAAAATAAATCCCAATACGGGAAAAGAAAAGCTAAAAGTTAAACAGATAAATGTTCAGGAGAATAGATCTCCAAACGCCCCAAACATGGGCGGGGTCACCACTTCTGTCTCTTCAAGGCTCTGAAATGATCCCGCTGTCGATCAGGTCTTGAATCTTATGTCGAAGAGTGATAACTAGTCTGTATGATGCTCTTCAATTTGGTGTAACTTTCATTACTCGTTGGCAACATAGTTCAAGTTATTTGGGTCAGGTCCCCTATTTACTTTTGCTGGTCATAATAGACCTAACATCCTTGATCCTTCAAATATGACAGATAATGGGCGTCCAAATTTGGAGAATTTTCTTCCAAGAGCTCTTGGCATATTCAAGGTTTCTCAATTTTCCTTTAGAAAGTACACCATGCATCAATGGGAGATCTCAGTATAGCAAGCCTCTTGTACACAGTTTTAAACATAACCATGATCACATTCTTTAACTCGCACTTGAAGGTTTCCATCTCGGCCCTTAATTCAGTCATCATGTCTTCTTTGATACTTATTATGTCATCTCGCGTAACGACATCTCCTTCAGCTCCTCCATCAGTTTCTATAGGGACTTTGATTGTTCCTTTCTTTATCAAATCCCGAATAGCATGCTTTAAGCTTGTACGCAGCTCTGTGGAGTGTCCCGTTGCCTTATGGTATTCATAAAATACTTCCGATGACAATAGTTCTATATGACCCTCCTATATTAGCCTTTTAAAAAGTTGGTTGGTCGACTTTCCCAATTAGGAAAAAACTCTGTATTCCTCCAATTTGGAATCTGTCTCTCTGATTCTGGGAAATGCTCGATCTTTATCATTTGCCCTTCTAGTCGAATCTAAGAAACCTTCTTCACACTTCTGCCGTTTAGCCCCTTTTTCGGGTGTTTCTGGAATGCAAAGTCTATCTCTTATCTCTTGCCGCATTTTTTTCATGGTTTCAGTTTATGATTTCTTCCATGTCTTGTCTCCAACTAACCATCGATAAATGCTTGACATTATGGATGCCGAAAGAGCAGATGAATAGATGGCCACAATACAATTAGTTAGTACATGATACGTGTAGTGGATGTATCCACAAAGGGGTAATACAATGATGCATGGCATACTGGATGCATGATATGAATGATATGCATGCTTATGATATACATTGTTAGTGAATTCATAACACGTAGAACAATTTATATCATGGAGACACATTGTTCCTTACAACCTTATTACTCCAACACACGCTTCCGGGTAAGGTATAAAGCCTAGATTTTTTGGTCTGACCGTCGCATATGAAATTCTATTGTCAACATCTACATATATCATACTTGAAAGTAAATGGTTGGAAAGTAAATAACTAAAAAATAAAGGAACAGAAAGCAAATGCATTAATGTAAACATGCATTACATTTGAGACTCGCGTACGACTCGATCTGGACTGGCATTAAGCATTTAACCTTGCGGTTTTAACATGTAATGTATAAATGTGGAGTTTCTTCCAATTACATGCATAAAGTCTAAACTGAATGTCAGTGTGAGATTGATTTTAGATGTACCATCTTGAATGCCTATACAAGCACTATTACAATTTTCATGGATGTGCTAAGATTTATATGTGATTTGATTAGTTTGGAACTACATTAACGTGTCGGAGTAGTCAAGTTAATGATAATTTGGACATATATCCAAAGCAGTAAAGATTATTTACATATCCAGATTCCAGTTTATATACATATAAGGTTAGAGATACTTTTAAACCTCTTTCCAGAGTATTTGGGGGTCGTCTGTCGTTTGTGTATCAACAAACCAGATTTAGGATATGGTCAAACCACGGAAGTTATTCCTATGGTCAACACGAATCTAGAGGTCTAAACTAGAGTTGATTTCGAGTCCAAACAAAGCAGGAATCTTGACTAGAAGTTGTTGGGCTAGCGTTTGGACATCAAAACCCATGATTACATGGCACATGACACCATTATTGACGTTGCATGGAGATGCTGACTTGGATGGATACGGGTCATTACCTAAAGTAAACGTACAACTAATTACATGGATAAAGGTACAAAACGGGGAGCAATTTTGAGCCCGAATGAGCCCAAAAATGCAAAAACAAGTTTTGGAACTTGGATCGAAGATCTAGAGAAGTTGAGGGAGCAAGATCATGGAGATAAAAGAAGTGGCGTCGGCGCCAAAAGAACTTTCTCGGCACCAAAACCTTGTGGCAGAGGCGCTAAAACTCCCCGGTTTAACCCGAGTTTGGATGACCTAAAACAAACCAAAAACCCAAAAACAAACACATATTAAGCTTCCAAAACTTTAAATATACCAAAATAACATGTTTAACAGTAATTAAAACACCATAAACATTGATCTATAGCAAAAAATCATGGCAAATCAGGAAGTTAGGGCATTTTATATCACGAACATAAAATAAAGTAATCATGCAACCTATTTATCAGAATTGAATTTAACATGCACATATGATATGAAATATGATATAGAGACTGATTTTGGGTCCTCAAAAGTACCGTTCTAAGTTCTAGGTTGTTTTCTTGAGATCTGGTTGTAGAATCTAGTGTGCAAGTAGAAGACGGGATAAAGTAAATTGGTGGGCAGTTTGGAAGATTAAGGCACGATCAGAAATTGACATGCCCGACGCAATTATCCCGGCCTTTCAAGACGACATCAAAATCCCCTTATCGTTGAAACAGACAAAAATCCCGCAAATTTAGCTGACCTAAATGAGGTGGCCGACGAAGATACGTTGCAAATCCCTCCTGCTGAAGATGAAGAAGATGAACTTTTTCCATCCTCATCAGACGAAGATGAAGAAAAACTCGACTAATGTATTAAATATTTTTGCAGTTTTTGTTTGTTGTAGTTGAGTTATCATATTGTAATGAATTAGCTAATTGTTTATGTTAACTAAATGTGTTTCATATTAATGGTATATTAAATTAAATGTTTTTTTAGGCTTAATGCCTTAAAAAAAACCCGACATTTCATCCCCTTTTCAATCCTACCCTGACGTTGAAAAATTGTAAATTGTACCCTAGTTTATATTTTTTCATTTCAATTGTACCTGAAGCATAAAATTGACCTTTATTTATTGGACAAAAGTTCACTAATTTTTTTTTTAAATGTTCAATTTGATATAAAAAGTTAATTTAATGCAAAAAGGGTCAATATAGAGAATTTTTGCCAAATAAAAAAAGTCAATTTTATGCTTTAGGGTACAATTGAAATGAAAAAAATGTAAAATAGGGTAAAATAGGGTAAAATTGACAAATTTGCAACATTAGGGTAGGATTGAAAAGGGGATGAAAGGTCAGGGTTTTTTAAGACATTATGCCTTTTTTTACGATATATTAAATTGTTAATTATATATGGAACGATACGTATTTTAATATGTCTGCAGGTATGAGAGGGCAGGGTGGTTCAGGTGATCCGACTAGTGCGGGTCGTGGACGAGGCCGATCAGCTCGACGTCGGGGACGGGGTAACTCAACTGTGGGCGCCCCTGCGGAGGACATCCTTGTTGAGGGCCAGCAGTAGGAGGTTGAGGCGGCAGCCACTGTTAAGCCCCGTCAGCCGCGGGAGCCCCTGCAGTGCTGGATGCCCAGGGGAGGGCACGGTGTTTCCCAGACGCCAGCAGGTAAGAATGAAAATTGCTAATATAAATTTTTTATATCGTTGTTTTATTATAGAAAGTAAAAGTTTTTTTTAAACTCGCAGGGAGAAGCTGTTGAACTATGGACCAGTCTCGTGGTCTATGCGAGAGATCTTCAGAAAGTTCTGGTTCAAGATTGGCCAAGCCTGGAGGTTTCTGACTGATGAGCAGACAGATTACTATTGGGATGAGCTTAAGGTAATAAATTATTAATTTTGAAGTTTGAAATTACACTAACGCAAAATTACTAACTCAAACCTGTTGTTTATGTTTTGCAGAAGGAATACTTGTGGGACGAGGCGGCATACAACGAGGATGTCATCAAAAGGGTCTTCACGACGCATGCTGCCAACCGATACAAGGATGCCATTCACAGGATGAGGGAGAAGGACGTGAAACATACCTCGTTAAGTGCGGAGATCTGGGTTGCCTTGATGGCCTTCTGGGCGTCAGAGGACAAGAAGAAGAGTCAGATATAGCTCGCGCTAATCGGATGAGCGAGCCTGCAGGAGCCAGTTCCGGCTCAGTACGCCATACAGGGGGATCCTGTTCCGCCATCCGGCATATGGATGTGTTGGTTTTTTTAGAATTCTATTTAATTTAGATAACTGCAGCTATCTTTTTTCTGCTGAACTAACAAATTGTTTATTTTTCTTTTTGGCCGAAGAGCTCGGCCGCAGCGGACCGCAACGGAGCTGTATAAGTCGTAAACTTATATATTCTTATTAGTTGTTTTAGTTTTCTTAAGTGTTAGATTAAGTTAGTCTAAAATTTATTTGAATTTAAATTGTAAAATGCTAGATTAGGTTTGTTAACAGCCGGTGGGTAGTATATGAAATGTATAGGTTTTTAGGGTGTCCCTGAAAAATGGGTGATGATCAAATTATAGAGGAAATGCTGCCGAAATTTTGTTAGGAATTATACTTACGTTTCATATGTTATGCGTTTTTAGCCGTTAACTGATATGTTTTTCAATCTTTTTGTAGGATGCGATTGCTCAAAGACTTGTTGCTGCGTTTAGGGGTGTGCATTCGATATTACGGTGCGGTTCGGAAGTGAAATTATCAAAACCGTTCGGTTTTTTAAGAAATAAAAAACCGAACCGAAATTTAAGGAACAATTCGGTTTAATTCGGTTCGATTTTTCGGTTTCACCGAAATAGGAAATTAATATTTTTTTAAAAAACATTTACTTACAAAAAATTAAAATTAAATAAAAAAGTTAAATATACTATTTTTAAAATCAAATTAAAGTTATATTGTAATGTTTCATGCATTTTAGTAATTAAATATAAAATAGAATAGTATTACTCCCTCCATTCCTTAAAACTTGACGTTTAAGGTTACAATTAATATATAGAAAATTTTCTAAAGTACCCTCAACTGTGTCATCAATAACTGAGATAATAATTAATTTTTTATTAGCAGTAGAAACAAGAAATACTAAATGCATATAATTAACTTCCGCCATTGCTACACCTCTGCTCTCTGCTACCAAATTCTCTATTCATTTTCTTTCTTGTCTTCTTTTTGATTGCTGGTTTCATGATAATATCTTTATATTTAGTTCCTCAACTTTCTATGAAAATTCCATAAAAACAATAAATCTTGTTTTTTTCTTATCAGATAGGTCTCGTCTCTATATATTTTTCATCATCATTTTACCATACACAAGTTTAATTATTTTACCAAAGACAAATTTTATATTTATTGTCAGACCTTTCTTATCCACCATCACCACCATAAGCACCTCCATACTCAGCCACCGCCATACTCGTCTTTTCTTTTTTTTACCAGATCTACAACCACCTTTTCTATTTTTTTTCCAGATCTATGACCATCTTTCAAATATGAAGAAACTGAGAAAATTAACAAAAAAAAGAATTTAATAAATGAATCCACATATCGCCGCCTTCATATGTTGCAATCTTTGAAGAGATGAAAAGAAAAATAAAAAGAGAAGTAATTGAATTAAAAAAAGGAAAAGAAAGAAAAATCTTTTTCCAATGCAAAAGATAGAGAGGTTATTTTTGGAATAACAGAGCCTAAAACCCCAAAACGTCATTCTTTTAGAAAAAAAATAAGAAATCTAAAACGTCAAGTTTTGAGGAATGGAGGGAGTATTTTTAAAAATAATAATAGTATTTTATTAAAAATATAATAAATTTATATCTTTCGGTTTTTTCGGTTTTTAAAAACTTAAAACCGAACCGAAATGTATAAAAAATCTTAATTTTAAAACCGAACCGACATTTTCGGTTCGATTTTCGGTGCGGTTCGGTTTTTGCACACTCCTAGCTGCGTCCTAGTTGCCGCCGGAGATGGTTGTTCCTTGAGCACAGCAGACGTCAACGAGACCCAGTTGTTTCTGGATATTGAGGGCGTCAACAAGAAGCGGCGCGTCTACCGGTTTGGTTCAGCGACTAGTGCGTACGTGGATACGGTGGAAACCAGATGGCGAGGACCAGCTCCACACAGTCACAGCGGGCTGACAAGGAGGCCGAGCGGCATGTGCAGGCCAAGATCCAGGATGGGCTGCGCAAGATTACCACCGAGGTGGAGGATCTCCGTGCCCAGCAGGCAAGCGCCGATGAGAGGATGGCACAACATGTTCAGGCTGAGTCGGCGAAGATGATGCAGACCCTTCCTCCGTAGTTTCGCTCACCCCCAGGGCCTTCAGACGATGATGACACTCCAGCTTTGTAATGTCATGTTTGCATTTCTGACATTTTGTATTTAATTGCTTTAAACATTTTGTAGTTTATCGCTTTATACATTTCTTACGCATATGTAAACGATTACATGCTGATATATTATAGGTTTTTTTTTTCAGAATCGTGTTTGAATGTGTATTGTAATTACTATGTTTTTTAGGTTTCAATCGACATGAAAAAATAGGAAAAAGGGCCGAAAACAGAAAAAATCTGCCGAAAACTGGTCACTATTGGCGACAGACATTTAGCTATTAGCGACGGGCAGTCCGTCGCTAATTGCTTCTGTCTGTTCGCCTGACAGAAACTATTAGCGATGGATAACAATTCGTCGCTATAATTTTCATTTGGCAACGGAAATATTCCGTCGCCAAATCCTTCTATTGCGTTGCCAAACGTCTCCTTTTTCATTTTGTGAGAGACGATTTGGCAACTGAGTATTTGCCAAACGTCTCCTTTTTCATTTTTCTATCTTATTTGTGACCAGGGATTTTGCGATGGACGATTTCCGTCGCTATTCCGTCGCCAATCATGATTGGCAACGGAATATAGGTGATTAGCGACGGAAAATTCTGTCACTAATCACCTGTTTCCTAGTAGTGATCATAGTGCAATAGTGTTTTTTTGAAGAATTAGAGCGTAGAAGCTCGGTTTGATGGACTAAGGTTGGCTGGAAATTGCTCTTGTGGTGGCTGGAATTTTTGATTCATGTGTGCACAGTTAGGGTTTTCTTTATTTAAATATGTCTGTGTGCTTGATCTAACTGCCACCCTCAATTGGGGTTTCTACGCGTACTATTATTAGAGGTAGGATTAGGATTAGAGTTAGGTTAGTGTTTAGGTTAGGTTAGAAGTCTATTTTAGGTTATTTAATTACAAAATTCGCATTAATTAATGTGTTCCATGCAAAAGGTGGCATAAAGGCTTGGTCCTTAAAAGTTTCAAAAAAGGCTTTCAGGGCCAGTAGGTTTGATTTCGGGCAATTTCATCAGTCAAACCTGCAAATTAGCCCATAAACTTCTAAGACATACTCCCTCCGGTCCATAATATTTGTCGCATTTGAGAACTTTTTTTGGTCCATAATATTTATCATGTTATAATATCAAGAGAGCATTAATTGCTATTTTTTCATATTTGCCCTCCATTAATTTATTGAAAGAATACAATAAACAAATGAAAATGGTAGTCATAAATGTAAACAAGTTTCAATGTAGGGTTAACTTAGTAAAAATGTTTACAAATTAAGACATATTAATAGTTTTCTTAGTTGTTGTGCCAAAGCCAAATGCGACAACTATTATGGACCGGAGGGAGTAGTAATTAGTCCAATATCTTAAACTTAGATCACGATCCCTTTTGATTTTTATGGATTATTTATGAAAATCACGCTTCACTCCTTCAAGTTCACCTACATGACAATATAGTCCACTCGAATTCTAACAAGCGGATCATTAGGTCGTTTCCCAGACGAGTGTTAGTAGTATGCGCCCTAGGCCATTTGATCTTTTTTATTTGTAGAACTAATCACAATGGCAAAGATATTTATGTATTATTTGAACTAAATGACATATTAACTAAGTGTTCATTTATTATGTATTGTCCTTATCACATTATGATATAATCTATTCTTAAGGTGTTAAGAATATGAGTGACATATTATATTATACAAGTGATCTAAATAATCATTCACGATTGATGGGGTCCTACGAATAAGGGCATCACATTATGCGAAAAAGACAGTTACCTTTGTTTATTCTCCTAATTAGTAAAGACTTAACAATTATATGAAGTAGTGAATCTCATACTACTTGATGGGAATTACAATAAACATATGGATACTCAAGGTGTTGAGTGAGTCGAACAAGTGACACTAGATGACTTATACATGGTATTTTATCAAAGTCAATTTAATGTCATCTAGTTCATAATTGTATATATGTCCTTTGACTTGCGGTGACACTACCTTATATATAGGTGATTAGAGTTTGATACTCCTTATCCCTAAATCTTTCATGATCTAGGATCGTAGGATGTGTTGGCTATAGTTAGTTGTATATGGAGATAGGGGTTTAACCTAGAGGATTCATCACTCTAGATGAACGGAGACAATATTCTATACTATCTCGAATTGTTCTTGATGGATGATAAGACTTGCGTAGGTGTATATGACTTACTTAAAAAGTTTTTTCTAGTGGAAGCCATATTTATCAAGAATAAAAACTAAGAGATGAGGTCATATCATCAAGACAAACAATGTTGACTTAACCGTGATAATTGTCGAGATTGAAATCTTAGATGAAGGAAATTTTGAGTCTACAGTAATTATGAACATTGATTTATAAAGAATGCATCAAAACATTCATCTCTATTTGAGGGTCGTGATATGTTGCTAGACGTCACTCATGATCTATGAGGATTAATAATTAATGGGATTTAGTTATTTAATATAAGAAGGACGTTTCTTATGACTCTCGTTTCCATATATAAATGAACCTAGTTAGTCACACACAATAAAGTGCACAACCGATTAAGTTTATGAAAGATCAATTTCATATAATATCTCAAAAATTAATCTAAAATGAAAAAACAAGTACAAATTAGAGACTAATTTATAAGAGTTATAAATTAGTAGGAACCTAATTGGATTTATCCAATTTAATGTGATTAATGGCTAGATGATGTTATGGTGATGATATTATATGCTTCTGTCATATAGATGATGTCATGATGATGATATCATATGCTTATGTTATATAAATAATGTCATGGTGATGATATCATGTGCTTATGTAATATATTTGATGTCATATGATTATATCATATGGTGATGTCATGGTCATGATGTCACAAGTGACACATATGTAGCTAGGTGTCATATTATGGCAACACCTTAACTACATATCCAACACTTGTCTTGCCATGTGTTTTAAGGACACTAAACATCCAAGCCTATATATAGAACATGGATGTTAAGGAAAAACACACCACACACATCATACTACAACACCAAGTTGTAGAGAGAGAAAGCTATACTTGAAGGAGTTCAAGTAGTCGTTAATCACGGAAAAACTTGGTGAAGTTTTTCATACATCCGAGCCAAGACATAATCCCAGCGAGAGTTTGAGCTTAGGGTTACTCGGCAAGAGGAACTCTTACGTATTACCTTAAGGCGAGGATTTAATAGGACGCATATACGTGTGGACGAACTTGAGGTCGGCGTACTTTCGGGTCTACAAGACTCATTGGAGAATCGACATGGGTATTCTTTTTACGATTTCTAGATGTGTGCTTTAATTACTAAATGATAAGACGATCCAGTTATTGATATGATCAATTTATGGATCCATATTGTTGGAATTTCAATTTTAAATTTAAATATACGATAGGACCCTAGCATCCCGCTACGCCAACAACAGGTGTTTTTGGAAATCATCATTGGATGCTTTAGTCCCTTATTATTTTTCTACCTGTTCAGAGAATAGGTGTCTAAAGGTATGCTCATGTAACAACCTAGACTCAAGTGACAAATTGATTATAATATGTGACGTATGTTTCGTCGAGTTTTCGACGTGAAATGTATAGTTTTTACTGTGTTTGTCATACATGGAATTCTGCTATATGAGAATGTTTTCTTTGATGTATGTTGGAATATGTTATTAAGTGTTTACAATATGTGCTTTAGTGTTTTGAAGTTTGGTTTTGATTGGAAACAAACCCCATGCGCTAAAGTCAAGAAAAAGTGAGGTTTTAGGATTTCGTTATAACGATTGTTAATTTCATTATGAAGATTGTCTTAGGGAAAAAATAACAAGTTTGAGGATCTAATGAACACCCTAACGAATGTCAAGGCGGGAGTGACGGTCGTCGGGTAGTTTTGACGATCGTTTAGGTTGTTTTTCTATAAAAGACACTGCTTCAACGTGTAACAATTTTTTTGAAGCTTTCTCACTGTAAACCCCCCCTCTAGTCCCTAAAACCCCAAACCCTAGAATTACTTCGTAACACCAATATGAAAGTAAATCCATGATTTGATGAAATGCATGAAAAGTCAAAGTTGAATTTCTCCATGTTTTATCAAGCTTGATCAAAGCTCTAGAATTTAAAAGTTCTCTCAATTATTTTGTAGATTTATTTCATAATTTACAGGAATTTCTCTAAAGGTATAATTAACAAATCCTTTCATCGATTCTGATTTGGAGAAATTTTGATTAGTTTTCTATAAAATGAGTTAATTGAAGTATAATATAAATATAGCATGTGTTGAGATTATGATTATATGATGATAAATATACTTGATGTATGATAAAATAAAAATTATATGCCCTGTTGATTGTTTATATGAGATTAATTGAGTTTAGATAAAATTGATGAATATATGTTAAATTGTGCAATTGTGATTGTAGATATCATTTGCGGTATCAATTGGAAGTGTTTATATTTTATTTGCAATGGTCAAATAAAGTGAATTAGATAGTTTACATGTTTGTTGATGGTTTGATAATAAACTGTGATTAATAAATTTAAAAAATTAGATTGTTATTGTCGGTTTAGGCCCATTAATAAAAAAATTTGATTAATTATCAATGAAAGTGTTTTGAAATTTTGAAAATTCTATTCCAATAATTTCAATTATTATAATTGGACTTGGAAAGGTCAACCTCGGCTAACAGGTTACGAGAATGAAATTTGAGAAATTCAACGTCGGGCCTAGAGTGGTAAATTCGGCCGACGAAAAATCGAATGCTGAAATGGAAATAAAAATAATTTCTGAAAATAATTTAATATAAAGTGAATTTTTATGAAATATTTTTATTGGAGCTAAAATCGAGAGTCGCCTAATTAAATTTGTGTGTAATTGAAACATAAAGATGAGAATGAAATGAATTGTGTAAATGTGTTATATGATGGTTGGTATGTATTGAGTCTCAAGGTCAATCTAGAGTTAAGTCATAAAAATCTCGTAATGTTGTTTACATATTAACCTGTATATATGTTGGATAAATTTGTCGAGTTTAAGAGTGTCAAGATCAGGACCATTGTGATCGTAGTGGTTTTGGGATTTTGCGTAAAAACTATGGGTTTGTACCATTAGTTTAAAGTATTAAGAATTTGCATTTGTTTTACGCTGTAAAATGTTTTTTATAAATGCATCACATATGGAATGTTTTGAACACTGGTATTTGTTCGACAAAACATTCTTACTTATTGGGTGGCAATAGAGTTATGTGTGAACTAGTAATATCAAGTTCAAGTATGTGTTTGACTACAGATTGATATGGATATAAATGAGTCTGAGGCAACAGTACAATGCCCACACTCAAAATACTGAATTGAGAATAAGGAAAAATCTAAGGCGAAAGTATTATCTTCGCGGCCTAGATTTATTTGGAATCTGAATGACAGATGTTAGTGATGGTACCATCTTCTCAATAAGGACATGTCATTGATCACGGCAGATTTGATGGTTATGAGAAATATGATATGAGTATTCATATATGAATTGAGGTGTAGGGTTTCAACTGGTTCTGTTTTCGGGTGCATATGCATTGGATATTTTAACATTGCGTATTTTTTACTTAATGTTTATTAGTAATTGTACGAATTCGCTTAGTTCTAACAGATCCCGTGGAATTTGTCATTTTCAGAAAAGCGCTTTTGAAGCTAGCTTTTGAACTTCTTATTCCTCATAAGATTTTTGTTTTGAAAGTATGCAACGAATGTTTTACTTCTAGTATCCGTAGTCGTAATAGAATTTAAGACTGTGTGTATAATCTAAATGTATTATATATATATATATATATATATATACACACACATATGATCAGTTTGTAACTATATTTGTTTGTGATTGATATTGATGATATCAAATGTTAAAAATACAACTAATAGCATTATGGTCGTGCTTATATGAAATGTGGATATTCATAGTCTAATAATCGTGTGCATAATGAAGTAAAAATGGCATGAATCAACATATGGCGCGAACAAATGTACGATGAGTCAAAAGATTATGAATGTAAATAATATATGCGCTCCATGAACATGTTTATTGTTTAAAGGTATATATGTTTAGAATATATGATGTTATATGAGTTTGATTATGATTAGCGATAAGTAATGATATCGACGGAATTATATATGTTCTGGAGCTACGACTCATATTTTTTATTGTCGGTCACGGTCTGTGAAATCGGGTCGTGACAACTCACTATTGACCTATTGAGTGTATTGTACGAGTGTTTTATAGGTGATTTTTAGGTGTATCATAAACATTTTCTTGGTATTTTTTTGTTTATATTGTTAATGTTTTTTGGTGTATATTTAATTGTTTACTATTATGTATGAGTACTTTTAAGATTTTATCAGTTTTCACTTAAGTTTTTTTTATTTATGTATTTGTCCAATGTTTTTATTGTATTTTTGGCATATACTAATACCAAAAAATAGATAAAAATTAAGCAATGTTTAGTTTTGGCTTACTTGTGCTTTATTTTTATGTGCTTCTTAATACAATATTTTTATAAATATTTTTTTTCCAGTACGTCGGAAAATTTTAGTTTGTTTCCCGTATGTTTATAATAAAATAATTATCCGGAATTTTGGAAAAATCCCAAAAATTTATGAGGTTTTTTTTAAATTATAAACAAATGTTTCACTGCAAATAAGTTAAAGGACTGAAATATTTAATTTTATCAATTAGATCTTCAATTGTTTTATTTATTGACTGTTTACAATTTTCAGGCTTTACAAATTTTATACAATTAGCCAAAACTATATTTTAAAGAAATTTTTATTAATTTAATTATATTTATGAATATTTACGATTTGTTATATATTGTATTGTTTTGCTTATTCCTAATATAAAACTTTAATGTAATAGAATATAGATTTTGTTATCTGATGTATATTACACTCAAACAAAAATTTAAAAATCAAAACAGAAAATCTGTATTAAGAATATTTGGAATATATCTATAACTTTTGTTTTGAATATGGGGACTATAGGAATTATTGCCCCAGGGTGTCATATAGTCACAGGCTGTACAAGCTTACAGAAATAGGAATTAAAGAGAAGAAGAAGTGCCATATTAGTGGAGATGAAGAGCGAAACGGACGGCTTTCCATTAATTATTAAAATTAGGTTTAATTACTAAAAAAAAATCCTTCATTTTTTAGTCTCTTTTTTAATTGCACCCTGACATTACAATTTTATCTAATTCACCCAAATGCGTATTTTTGGATTTCAATTCTACCCTCAAATAATAAATTAATCTCTTCTCCATTTATAAAAAAAATTAAAATAAGTCAGTCATTTTTAACTTGTTATGTGGAAAAGAGTTCAAACAAATACTTTATAAGAGTTTTTTATGAATTTTTTCCGAGTGAAAAAGAGTCCAATTTGATTTTGAAGGTGGAATTGAAAACCAAAGCTGTGAAATTGGGTGAATTGGACAAAATTATAATGTCGGGATACAACTGAAAAGGAGATGAAAGGTGGAGGGTTTTTCGGTGATTACCTAAAAATTAGCTACAATTCTTCCTTCTCATATATTGTTTGCTTTGTATGTAAAAATATCAAAATTAATAGAAGTTTATTAAGGTTTGTTATTATTATATTATAAGTTCTTGATGACTATTATACAATTTATGAATATGGTTTATCAGATACGAACATGAAATATATTTTGAATTTATATCATAAAAAATATTAATAAATGCATTGTTCATTTTATAGAAATTTAAACTATTCAATCATTTATAATGTCAAATTTCAAAAGCGAAATTAAGAAATTAGGTGAGCGTTTGTCTCTTTTAACTAATAATTATTGATTGTTTTAGTTGTTTTATTTTTTTTTTCGACCTTATTTTTTTCTAATAAATCATTTTTCTATCACCAGTTTTTTCTTTTCTTAACTGTCTCACTCTTTTATTTTCTTAGTTCAAATTTTATTCTTATTAATTAAGCATAATAAAAAAAAACAAAGAGCTCTAGTTATTCTTTGTGTTTACATGCTCTAATCTTAGGTTTAAATGTATTTGTGTGTTTACATGATTGATTTATTTATTTTTATGCATTATAGAGATAAGGAAAATCATTAATTTTGTTATTATCTTTTTTGGCTACAACGAAATGGGGAGCATTTTGAGTTGGCTAGAGTATAATAAAGGGACCTACTTCCAGGTTGGCCTAATGAAACCACTGACTTTCTAATATTAAACATAAATTAATCTTATAAAAGTTAATTTTTTTTATTTTCCCAAAGAAATAAGTGGGGGTCGACTAAATATTATTTGGAGAAAAGAGACATCAAACAGTGCCTAATATAATGACTAAGCCTACTGTCACCTTTCCCACAAATACTTTTATAAAAAAATAATGTTATTTTCAATGAAATAAGGGTATATGCTTCTACATAGGAAATCTAAATTGGACTGCAGATACTGATATTATTCTTTAGATTAGAATTTATGTATATAAAATGATGGATACCAAACTCTATGATCCGGATCCATAATAAAAATGAATCGGATGAGACAAAATTAGAAATTTTTTAGGTTCCATTTGAAGGATTAAATTCCAAGTGTCCTTCCAATATATCGAACCCTCTTAGGATTTCATCAAATTCGCATTGATGGATAAAATCATCTTATTTAGAATTGGACTCTATATTCTAACATGACTCTAATTATATAAAAAAAATCTTGAAATATTCTCCTATAAATTTAAGGGGTTTTACACAAACAACCTAATTTGTCAAATTTTTAACTTTTATACGGATGTAGGTTTAGATTTTCTAAACTAACATGTGTGGACTGAATTATAACTTTTATACGAACTCCATATATTAAACCCTAACAGCATACAAATCATAATTTCAATTATTTTCTCTCTTCTCATCATTCAATTCTCTCTTCCTCTCAGTTCATCTTCCTCTCTCTTTTTTACCGTTCGCCGTCTTCCGCTGAGCCGTCCTCTATTCCTCCGCTCCTCCGTCATCGTTCTCATCATCGTCTCCGTTGTCATCTTCGTCAACACCATCATCTCCTCTGCTCATCGCCGTCATCTATTTGATTTCAAATCTATAATTTATTCATTATTTTTCTTCTTCTTCTTCTTTTTTATTTTCAGATCTACAATTTTTTTACTGTTTTTTCACCATTAAACATGTATGGAGATTATATTTTAAGAATATAATGCTAATTTCATGTTATGTAATGTAAATTTATGGTTATATGGAATAAATTTTTGTTATTTCTGCATTTTTTTGTGTTTGGTTGTATTTCTGTGTTTTTTATTCTGCAGTTCGATTTATTGATGATGGTTGATTGCTGAAATATTATAATATTACAGCGTTGTTGATTTTATGTTGATTTTGTGTTGATAATCAGTTGGTATTTCCTTAATTTTAAGATTGAAAAAATTTATTCTAAAAAATACATTAGCAAATTAGATAATTTTGTGCGTGAAATAAACTAAAAAAAACAAAATTTAAATGAGATTAGATAAGAATATGCTAGCATTATCATGTTGACAAGTTGTTGATTTCTTGTTAATATTTTATCGATTGTCATAATTTTCAAAAAATTATGTTTTATTTTATTCCTTATGTTGATTCGTTATTGATTTATTGTTGACATTATGTTGATATGTATTTCAACTTTTTTTGATTTTCAATTTCATGTTGACATGTTTTTGATATAATGTTGATAACATGTTGATTTTTCAATCATTGAAAGAAAGATAAAGTTAGTCTTAAATTGATGTATTAATGAACTATTGATATGTTTTTGATAATGTGTTGATTGTTTTTGACTTAAATCAATCAATATTCTCATTTTACAAACATCTTGACTAAATTAGCATTAATTGTTGATTCGTTGTTGATTTATTGTTGACATTATGTTGATAAGTATTTTAACTTTTTTTGATTTTCAATTTTATGTTGACATGTTGTTGATATATTGTTGATAACATGTTGATTTTTCAATCATTAAAAGAAAAGTAAAGCTAGTCTTAAATTGCTGTATTGATGAGCTGTTGACATGTTTTTGATAATAAGGTGATTGTTTTTGGCTTAAATCAATCGATGCTCTCATTTTACAAACATCTTGACTAAATTAGTATTAATTGTTGATATCATGTTGACATTATGTTGATGACTTGTTAATATGATAGTAGTAATTCTACTAAAGAACAATAAAATTACAAAATGTTTAAAATAAATGAATCAGATAAAGATGTTAGCAGAGTAAGTAATCAAAATAATATAAAAAAACAACAACAATAATTCAAATGAAAAAATAATATTATTCTTACATATAAAAATAAAAATATATTAAATATACACCAACACAACAGTTCACAAATTAAAGAAATTTATTTCAAAATACTTTTTTTTCTCAATTCTCTTTGCAGCTGCACAGTTTCTTCAAAATCACTTGTATAATTGTTTTGCGTTCCACCTCTCATACCTAACTAAATTTCGACAAAGACGGCTATGATACAGTTTCATTTCATCCAACGAAAGTTTATTTCACAGACAATATTATCTTATTTGTCAATGTTAAAATAAAAAGAATCTGTAGATATCAACATAACATAAAATCAACAACACTGTAACATTACAATAATTCATCAGTCAATCACCATTAACAAATCGTTCTGCAGAATAAAAAAAACGCAGAAATACAACAAAACACAAAAAAATGCAGAAATAACAGAATTTTATTATATAAAATCACAAAATTATTCTATATAACATGAAATAATTATTAGATTCTTTAAACATACTCTTTATACATGTTTAATGGTGAATCAACAGTAAAAGATAAATAAATTACATATATGAAAATAAAAAAAAGAACAAAAAATTTCAGATCTAAAATTAAAAAGATAAAAGAAAGATGGCGCGGCGAGACAAATGCGGTACGATGGAGGCGAAATGGCGGAGGCGCAACTGCGGAGGCAGAACGGCGGAAGCGAAGGAGTAGAAATCGTGAATTTTTTTTCACAACTCAAAAGAATTTACTGTTATATAAGCAAGAACGGTTGAGATAATGATAAAATAGAGATGAAAATGAGAGAAGCAAGAGGAGTCGTGCAGTAATGGAGATAACGCACAACAAAATCGTGGAGAAGAAAAGCGAAAATGGCGGAGAAGAATGAAGAAACCGCCAATTGAGAAGGAAAATAAAAAAAACGGTAAAAAAGAAAGAAATCCAAAAAAAAGGTTAGGTTTCATAAAATTGATGGTGTGAAAAGTAAAGATATGGATTGGGCTGTATAAAAGTAAAGTCTAGCCCAAATCCTGTATTTTATATAAAAGGGCTTTTTATATAAAATACTGATTTTGGCAGCCCATTTACTTTTATACAGTATAAGTTAAATCTTTACTTTACCTACCTCATTTTTTTACTTTGATAACTTGTACTTCAAATTTCTTTCTTTTACACGATTTTTCTTATTTCTCTCAATTATTCTTCTTCTCCATGATTCCTTTTGAGATGTGAAAGAAAATTTCCATGATTTCTGCTCTTCGCTTCCGCCATTTCGCCTCCGCCGTTCCATTTCCGTCGTTTCGCCTCCGTCATTTCGCCTTTGTCTCGCTGCGCCATCTTTCTTTTATCTTTTTGATTTTAGATCTGAAATTTGTTGTTCTTTTTTTTTCATTTTCAGATCTGTAATTTGTTTATCTTTTACTGTTTATCCACCATTAAACATGTATAAAGAGTATCTTTAAAGAATCTAATACTTATTTCATGTTATGTAGAATAATTTTGTGATTTTATGTAATAAAATTCTATTGTTTCTGCATTTTTTTGTGTTTTGTTGTATTTTTGCGTTTTTTTTATTCTGAAGAACGATTTGTTGATGATGATTGATTGCTGAATCATTGTAATGTTACAGTGTTGTTGATTTTATGTTGACTATATGTTGATATTATGTTGATATCAACTGATTTTTTTATTTTAATATTGACAAATAAGATAATATTGTATGTGAAATAAACTTTTGTTGGATGAAATGAAATTGTATCATAACCGGCTTTGTCGAAATTTAGTTAGGTATGAAAAGTGGAAAACAGAAAACAATTATACAAGTGATATTGAAGGAACTGTGCGGGTGCGAAAAGAATTGAGGAAGAAAAATATTTTGAAATAGATTTCTTTAATTTGTGAACTATTGTGTTGGTGTATATTTAATATATTTTATTTTTATATGTAAGAATAAATTTATTTTTTTATTTAAATTATTGTTGTTGTTTTTTCATATTATTTTGATTACTTACTCTAATAATTTCTTTATCTGATTCATTTATTTTAAATATTTTGTACCTTTGTTGTTCTTTAATAGAATTACTACTATCATATTAACAAGTTATCAACATAATGTCAACATGATATCAACAATTAATGCCAATTTAGTCAAGATGTTTGTAAAATGAGAACATTGATTGATTTAAGTAAAAAACAATCAACATATCATCAAAAACATGTCAATAGCTCATCAATACAGTAATTTAAGACTAATTTTATTTTTCTTTCAATGATTGACAAATCAACATGTTATCAACATGTCAACATAAAATTGAAAATCAAAAAAAGTTGAAATAAGTATCAACATAATGTCAACAATAAATCAACAACGAATCAACATAAGGAATAAAATAAAACATAATTTTTTTGAAAAGCTGTGACAATTAACAAAATATCAACAAGAAATCAACAACATGTCAACATGATAATGCTAACATATAATTATCTAGTCTCGGTTAAATTTTATTTTATTTAGTTTATTTCGCTGACAAAGTTATCTAATTTGTCAATTTAAAAAAAAACAAAATTTTCCAATGTTAAAATCAAGGAAATATCAACTGATTATCAACACAAAATCAACAGCAAATCAACAACAGTGTAACATTATAATAATTCAACAATCAACTATCATCAAAAAATCGAGCTGCACAATAAATAAACACAGAAATACAACTAAACACAAAAATAAAATGCATAAATAACAAAACAAATCTCCATATAACCATAATTTTATATTACATAAGATGAAGTTAACATTATACTCTTGAAATATAATCTATATACATGTTTAATGGTGAAAAAACAGTAAAACAATTGTAGATCTGAAAATAAAAAAGAAGAAGAATGAATAAATTGTAGATCTGAAATCAAATAGATGACACGACGAGCAGAGGAGATGATGGCGTTGACGAAGATGACAACGGAGACGATGATGAGAACGATGACGGAGGAGCGGAGGAATAGAGGACGGCGAAGCGGAAGACGGCGGAACAGAAAAATAAAAAATGGTAAAGAAGAGAGAGGAAGATGAGCTGAGAGGAAGAGAGAGAAATATGAGTTAAGAAGAAGAGAGAATTGAATGACGAGGAGAGAGAAAATAAATGAAATTATGATGATTGTGCTATCAGGGTTGAATATATAAGATCCGTATAAAAGTTATAATCAGCTCCGTGTATGGTAGTTTAGTAAGTGAAAAATATGACATGTATAAAAGTAAACAATTAGCCAATGTAGGTTGTTTGTGTAAAAAGCCCTATATAAAAAGCCCTAAATTTAATGTAAAAGATATAATCCTATCAGGACTCTGCTAGGCATGCTAAATCCATCTCCATATAAAGAATTTGGAATATTGTGTATTCATTAATTCAAATAGTATTTATTATACTTAAGCTATATCGTCTTTATCAAAAGACCGATTTTAGCATCAAAGTGTTCATCGATCCACCATGGTTAATCATCAAACTAATCATATTATATTCCATGACTCGCACCAGAGCTCAGACTTCATTAATTTATGCTTTCTGTGGAAAAGTTTTTCGAAAAAATAATTGAAAAAGCTTTATGTGAAGAAGAAAATTTCATTCATGACTTCTAACGAGTTCTATTGATCCCAGCATGAGGAAAACGCCGACCAAGAACCCCCCCCCCCCCCCCCGGGCCCCTTTCACCAACACTGTCAATTAGCACTAGATAGTTAAACTAGAAAAAGCACACCAATCACTGTGAACTCAAGTATCAATTCTAATGTCAATATTCATATCCCTAATCTTAGAAATGAACAGGTTAGAGTTTGTCCTCCAATCAAAATTCCATCCCTTGATGGATCTGGTGGAAGCAAATCGATGATGGCCTTCCCCCCATTATACCATGATACTCTAACGAAGGCCACAAAACAATCCCAGAGGCAACTTGACCGGAAGGCATGATAAGCCAGAAGATCTAGACAAATGCAAGTAGCCAATATTCTGGCTCAAAACTAAGAGTTCCTAACTTAGGTTCATAATCATGAAAATCTGGCCCAAAATCTAGAAAACCCTGCTTAGAACGCCAATATGCGTAATGAGCTAGGAGACGACATTGAAAGACCAGAAAAAAGTAGACAGAAAGAATAGACCCTGCTGACAAAGTCCACTAAGGTTGTGAGGTCAGACCGACCAAAAAACAACAAAATGCAAGAATGTGGAAGATAAAGCAGAGTTTGCATGCCCCGCAAGAGTACAAATACATTAGTAATCGAGGAAGACCCCAAAGGAAAGTTTTTCACATTGAATAAGTTCACAGCAAAGGAGCTAGACATACAAGAGCTGAAGTTAAAGGGATTATCGTTAACGGTAGAATTCCTAGCCAAAACAAATCCAAATTACATGGAAATACCAACCCTTCCAATATTTAATGAAGAATTGGACCTAAAGGACCACATCCGTCAATATGTGTGAGTCTTTCCAACAACACTTACATGAACCGCCTAGAGATAGTTCAACCATCTAAATCTAGGTTCAATCCAAAACCATATAATGCTTTCAAATACATTTTTGGCCAAGTATTTAACCGGTAAACCAGGAAAAACTACCACACGCATCCTTAGGGTTTGCAAGAAGAAGGAAGGAGAAACCCTTCGAAGGTATTTGAAAAGGTGCAATAAGGAAGTCATAAGATTAATAATTTAAATGTTGATATGGCAACCGAAGTCCTGAGAGAAGGAATAAGGTTTGACAGTTTATTCGAAAAAACTGTTGATAAAAAAATCAACCATATTCTCAAACCTAATAGGAATTATCTAGAAGTATTTTGAACTAGACAAAGAAAGTAGAATTATTTGCAAAAAATAATCAAAACAAAAAAATTAAAACAAAAAAAAGACAACGATAACAATCATCCGAAGAACGAGAAAAAAAATCCACCCACCGAGCTGGTAATAGAAGGTTTCATCCTTATCAGACGTAGGAAGAGAGACGATATACACCTGTAGACACCTATTTTCGGACATGTAAAAAGTGATAAGGAACTGAAGCATCCGATGATGATTTCCAGAGAAACCCGTCCGAGTGACGAGCTTTCGATTTGCTTGTTGGAATCTAAGCAGGCGTAATTTGTGCACGGTTGCAAACTTGGAGGAATAAAACGTAATTAGGCATAAATAGCCCATAAAAATTGTAAAGAAATTGTAATATAAGTCTAGAAATTGGACTAATTGCCATATCTTCAAAATCTATGGGCCAATTTGCAAGTTTGGCGGACTGAAATTGACCTTACCAAACCTATAGGGCCCGATGTATTAACACTTTCGGGCACCAAAACGCACTTTTGGTAATCTTTTACTTAAAAACTTATCACTTCACACACTTTCACCCTAGAATATTCTAGAATGTTCTAGAAGATTCTAGGAAACCTTAGTTCACCCCTAACCATTATAAATACAGCCTTAAGCCAGTCTGGCTAAAGGCGGGACACAAACCCTAAAAATAGACAGCAAAATTTGGCCATCATACACAAACACACACTAAAATCTAGTCTTGAAACACTAAACACGTGTTAATTCTACAAGAACGCAACATCCGCACGGATTTGAAGCTGGATTCCGCATCCACTTCGCCAGGAAATGAGCCAAGGACTTAGACCGGTAATTTTGAGGACCCTCAATAATATTCTTTTAATTTTGCCATAAATTTACATATATGATTGCCATAATTACTGTGATTATGCTTAGGATGCATGTTTAGGCTTTTTATTGCTTGTTTTACATTAATTGTGCTTTATTAAATAATCCAATGCTTTTAATAAACCACAATAAAAATCGATGAAAAAGCATGTTAATCACTACAATTAGCTGTTTTTAATATTTAAAACCAGAAAACAATGAATTAGATACCTTAGAATGCATGTTTCTTGGCTATTTTTGCCATAAAAACCTTAAAATAGTTGCTGCCCCAAAATTATTTTTTGCCTAGATGAGCTTTAAACACTTTGAAATTTCTTTTTTTGGATTCCTTGTTCGAATTTATGCGGTTTTGATTATTTTGCATCAGAAACGGACTTGAAACGAGTGAGAACGAAGCAAAACAAAATCCTGGAACTGCTGGTGACGAACTGCCGCCGCCGCCATCGCCGCTGCAACCGGCGGTGCTGCCACAACAAACCGGCGGCGCTGCCACATAATCCTGATGGCGCCGGCAACTTAAGTTGGCGCCATATTCCTCCTTCGCCAGCCCTCCAGATTCGTTCCCAGATCCTTCCAAACACAATCCGAACTTCAAAATATGTTTCCGGGCTCATACAAACTCCAAATCAGGCCCAGTTTGAACCCAGACATAGCTAACCCGTCCGAGTGACACCTATTTTTTGGACATGTAAAAAGTGATAAGGAACTGAAGCATCCGATGATGATTTCCAGAGAAACCCGTCCGAGTGATGAGCTTTCGATTTGCTTGCTGGAATCTAAGCAGGCGTAATCTGTGCACGGTTGCAAACTTGGAGGAATAAAACGTAATTAGGCGTAAATAGCCCATAAAAATTGTAAAGAAATTGTAATATAAGTCTAGAAATTGGACTAATTGCCATATCTTCAAAGTCTATGGGCCAATTTGCAAGTTTGGCGGACTGAAATTGACCTTACCAAACCTATAGGGCCCGAGGAATCTATATTAACATTTTCGGGCACCAAAACGCACTTTTGGTAATCTTTTACTTAAAAACTTATCACTTCACACACTTTCACCCTAGAATATTCTAGAATGTTCTAGAAGATTCTAGGAAACCTTAGTTCACCCCTAACCACTATAAATACAGCCTTAAGCCAGTCTGGCTAAAGGCGGGACACAAATCCTAAAAATAGACAGCAAAATTTGGCCATCATACACAAACACACACTAAAATCTAGTCTTGAAACACTAAACACGTGTTAATTCTACAAGAACGCAACATCCGCACGGATTTGAAGCTGGATTCCGCATCCACTTCGCCAGGAAACGAGCCAAGGACTTAGACCGGTAATTTTGAGGACCCTCAATAATATTCTTTTAATTTTGCCATAAATTTACATATATGATTGCCATAATTACTGTGATTATGCTTAGGATGCATGTTTAGGCTTTTTATTGCTTGTTTTACATTAATTGTGCTTTATTAAATAATCCAATGCTTTTAATAAACCACAATAAAAATCAATGAAAAAGCATGTTAATCACTACAATTAGCTGTTTTTAATATTTAAAACAAGAAAACAATCAATTAGATACCTTAAAATGCATGTTTCTTGGCTATTTTTGCCATAGAAACCCTAAAATAGTTGCTGCCCCGAAATTATTTTTTGCCTAGATGAGCTTTAAACACTTTGAAATTTCTTTTTTTGGATTCCTTGTTCGAATTTATGCGGTTTTGATTATTTTGCATCAGAAACGGACTTGAAACGAGTGAGAACGAAGCAAAACAAAATCCTGGAACTGCTGGTGACGAACTGCCGCCGTCGCCGCTGAAACCGGCGGTGCTGCCACAACAAACCGGCGGCGCTGCCACATAATCCTGATGGCGCCGGCAACTTAAGTTGGCGCCATATTCCTCCTTCGCCAGCCCTCCAGATTCGTTCCCAGATCCTTCCAAACACAATCCGAACTTCAAAATATGTTTCCGGGCTCATACAAACTCCAAATCAGGCCCAGTTTGAACCCAGACATAGCTAACCCAATGTAGTTTGATAGTCTAAAATGTAATGGGTCAGACCCGATGTCAAAAGGACTCAGAAGTCTGAATATATAACATAGTGTATAAATCGGGCCCACGAGCCTGAGGCCCAGCAAACCAGCAACTTCCAGAGCCGATTCTGGGCTAACCCGAACTTGGAATCGACTCCGAATCAAACTAGTAGAACTGGATTGACGAGACGCACAACTCATGTGATCTACCGAGAGCCCATTCTGACCAGACTGATGGTCAAAACCCGTGCGAGTGCCAGGCACTCAAAGTCAACGAGGTTTAAAAGTATTTGTAACCTTGTATGTATATCCAACTGCCCCTGAGCATGCTAGCATTGTTTACTGCTTTCCAAAAGCAATCCAAATCCAATAATAACCGGCTAAAGGACTAATCGCCTAAAATTGGCCCATTAATGCAATTCCAGGCCATTACTTAGACATCATTGGACTAATACGAAAAAGTAGTAATGGTTGTATAGGTTTTTCAAGACTCACCTAATAAAATCAATCAATCACATTTATACATCCGGTTGTAGGCTTTGTGAATTTAACATATCCAGACCAGCCAGACTTATGACTATTTGCTAGATACCTCTAAGGTAAGATGTATACTTAGGCGTACTTGCTGCTTGCCTCATATGCCAATTCAGATGGAGTCATATGCGGGTCAAACATGTTTACTGCTTTCATCCCTGTTTATTTCCAGCTTTTCTATCCTGTGAACTGCATATACTTTTGAGATGAGATAAAAACGAATATGTCCAGTAAATAAAGCCGGTAACAGATAAGTCAAGTACAAGAGTCTCGGGAAGGTCCACAAACCCTAGTCTTTAGTCCGATGCACGATAGTCTTACCGGAGGCGAGTAAGGTTATCTAGTCAGTTAAAAGGCATTTCCTAGTTGAACTAGGTGGCGACTCCATTTTCCAAACCATTTCCATATCGAGAAGTCGGCCATAAGACTTGGGCAAGCGGCCCCCGAACCCCGCTCCGTTCACAACATCGGTTAACACTGTCACGACCCAAAATCTCGGATTGAGACCAGCGCTAGAAAATGAGAGTGGTAGCTCCGAAACCCGTAGCAAGCCTGAAAACCACTATAATTTTTTTTGGGATATAACACTTAACCATTTATGTCCAAACAACCTCGGCATCACAACTACTATTAAATCACACATCGAGGTTAAACCTGTTATAAATATAGATAATTACCATTTAAAGCATACACATTTCAAACAATATAAGTGTATACTAATAAAGAATATCAGAGCACGCTAAACTTATAGACTAAGTCTATAACAGACAACAAAATACAGTTCTAATACTAGTACTACTGCGGTGCTAGATTAAAAACATTATTTTACATATAATCAGACTTCCATAATAAGATATGGAAGTCCACTTTAGCAAACGTCTATGAACCTGTTAAAATATTTGGAAACTACGGGTCAGATAAACTAAGTGAATTTACATAATTACTAATGAATATGAATAAGATAAATATCTCAATCAAAATAATATAATATATATAATCAGATAGTGGATCCGAATGAAATCTTAAACCTCAATCCACATATATCAAAACATGACATAAATCCACAATATATAGACAATCCTCCAAATTATCCAATAAATCTGGACCGTACACATTGGACCGTTGTCTCAGACTTCCACTTATTACAGTATATGGGCCGTGAACTATGTTACTGTCGCCTCAGATCTGTTTTGGGTTATGGGCCGTGAACTATGTTACCGTTACCTCATATTTTTCCCGTTGAGTCTAGGTTGTGAACTATGTTACCGTCGCCTGAGACTTATATCACAATCATTCCTTACTTCTATAAAAATCATATACAAACTCTATACTAATTCTACTAGTGATCACACAGTCCTATTGACGCCCAATAAGGGGCACCTTCTGTCGAATCTATATCAGTTTCAGAATCAAACATGTATATGCGATATTATTCAAAATAACAATTGAAGAAATAAAACATTTTCTATACTAATATTCAAAAGTAAAATGAAAACTCAGTCCACCACTATTTTCCAAAATAATTCTGGCCCTGAGATTTGCAAACTCACCAAATCTAAAATATTTGTAAACAATTGTAAAATAAATAAAACTTGACTTTAGAGATGACTCTAGACTCCGAATACTGTTAAATAACACACACCCTTAAACATATATTCTCTTTTATTATATTAGTTAGTCAATTGTCGAATTGATCTCTGGTTATTAAAATATTTTCCGCGCTTTCGTCGACTGAATTTATAAATTCTAAGTTAGACGTTTAAATCTCGATTTTTCTTTGCAAATATAAATCATAATCATAATCTATCGACCGAGATCTCACGCTTTCCAGGCCCGGTTATTTATATTTCACTATGATGATTACTTCCAAACATAACACTTTAATTTGAATTAAAATATCAATACATTTCTTAGAACTAAACATCGATAATATAAATTAACTAAATTTAGTAGTTATACACTTACATCAATAATATATCACAATTAAACTTCAAAACTTATTACAATAAACCCAAACTTTACTTATTTATTCCATCCATACACGTTTTATAATTTCATTGCGATATTACTTATATTTACTTTATAAGTGTGTCATGATCCGATTTCCACCCGAAACTCAAACCGAGACTAGGGCTGGGGAATGGGAGTGGTTGCTTCGAAATCGTAAAAAGTCTAAAAAAAATTATAAATTTTTTGCGTTAAAAACATAAAAAAGTTTGCAACCTCATTGTAGAAATACTTTAAAATATTTTCTGAAAACGCATTCGTAAAATGTGATTGCATCTCTAGACATCAGAGTGTAGTTGTCGTTTCACATAACATATCAGCCATGTCTGAATACAATACCAACGGTACAAAAACTTGGTCGTAAGGCCCTAATTGTATTTCAAGAAACAAGAGAGTAAACATCAACCTCATATGATGTACCAGCTTTGTTTCTAATACAATACTAAAATGCTAAAAGCATGAAACTAATGTATCTCTCGAACAACCGGTCTAAGAATTTTAGAAAATATACAACTTTTCAAACATATATTTTATACAGTAGTTCAAATAAGAGTTTATCAAAAATAGGTCGAACTACTATAATCAGAAAGACAGACTTCCAACTAAGTACTTGCAGCTTTAGAGGTATAGTTGGCATTGACTTCTAGAATTATTATGGAAGTCCGACCTCGTACTTGATAACATGAAAGGTGAATATTTTGTTGGGGGGGGGGAGTTCAGAAATATAAATATTTCTAAGTGAGTCTACACATTTACAGTTGAATATTCAAATCACATATATATAAAGCATCTGTATATATAAAATATTACCAATTACTCGATCCAGATGAAACCCTAGAAGGCAATCTATTGTATGGGTCTTAATCTATACGACTTGGGCCTTAAACCATGAACTGAATCACTGCCGTCTAATTCGGGTGTCAGGAGAGTAACTATAAAACTGCCATCATAGTGTTACCTGTGACCGTAACCGTGTCAGTCGTCTTAGAATGTTAAGTTAGGGTCGCTAACACTTCCAATGCCCAATGACTTAACTGGCCTCTATGTCAGACATTGTCTCGTATCTAGCGTACTACCGGTGATGACACAGTCCTGTTGACAACCAATAGGAAGCTTGTTCCAGTGGATCTTCCGTGGTGTTGTTATACTAGTGCGATATGTTATATAAAAATAGTTTAAATATAAATATTCAAAAGTAAAAACCACAAATTAAACTCACAAAACCGATGTCCCCAAAAATGTATGCTCCTGATAGCCCACTAGTCAAATAGCCTAGTGATTTGACTTGGCAAATCGATACTCGTCGCATCTAATTAGAATTCAAATATCAACACAATATCAGACATCGAAATCTTAACTTCAGTCCTATCGTATAAACGATAGATTTAAAACAACGATTGTTCATAAACGACTCAATCACATAACGTATAAACAAATCTTGATATTGAGCTTCTAGTTCAAACATTAATTCCACTCCTGGTATGGACTTATAGTCCTTTAATATTGATTGTGATATCCCGTGTTTTTCATTTGGTTTCCAGCGTTGTTCAATCACCGAGTTGATTGTTTTCGTGTTCGTTGGACTCGTTTAGGTCCACATTCGGTCTTATTCAGGTTCGTCGTCTCCATAGGACCATGTGCTAGCTAGCACGTCGGATTAGGGCCCAATAGGGTAGGGCGTCTCGCGTCGCTCCCTAGAGTAAAGTGTTGGGTGCGATGGGCCAACGCGCCCCCCATTGCGCCCTGTTGACAGATTTTATTGTGGGGCCTATAACTATACCCCTTATCTGATTCTAACCCTCCTCCTTCACTTTTGCAAACCCTAGCTGACCTAAAAGCACAAGTCTCTCTAAGATTGATCCTTGCTTCACCTTTTCCTTTAATTCTTAGACTCCGGTAAGTGATTTTCTCATCCTATTCCTTAGGTATTTGTTTGGCCTTGATTCATTTTGTTTTGTGGCTTATGAATCATTGTTTTCCAGTGATCTTGTAAGGATTTGGACATATAGTTCTGATTGGTTTCGTTCTTATCCTTGTGTGGCGTTTCTGTCCGCTTATCTTCTTTGGTAAGCGCTGAATCTTGTGCTATAGCTTTAAATCCATATACGTTGGGTGTTGTGATGTTAAATATTGTTTTGGCATGTTTCGATCTGATCTTGTATGTTTAAGGTTGTTCTAGCATGTTATTTTTGGATTTTACCTTGGGTAATATGAATTCAATTGTTAGGTTGTATACTAGATTGCTTAGTATGATTATGGAATTTCTTACCTACTATTTTAGTATGATGTTAGTGGCTGGAAATTCATGTTTAGGAATGATGTAATGTGTTAGGATCAATGCTATATCGTTTGGCATGTTTGGTAAATTAAAGGTTGGATACTTAGCTTGAAATGAATGTCACACTTTGGTTTGGAGTTGATTATGGTTTGAGGATATAATTGCTGCCAATAGTTGTTTTGAGGTTATTTGTAATGACATTGGCATGCTGGTATTGTTTTAGTTGTTTGTCGGATCGTTTCATGTTAGTTGTTTATAAGTTGGCAATGTTATGCCATGTTTATATTGTTGGAGTGATTCTTGTTTCGGATCTGAGTTGATGGTTTAAATGCATATTTAAATCCTTATTGGATCTATTTAAGTGTTTTGGCATGCTTGTGTTTACTTTGGGTGGTTTGGTAAATTGTTGTTAAGTGTGGTGAATGATGGTATATATGGTTTCTTGGTTGTTAAGCTATATTGTTCTGTTGTTTTCAAATGAATATTTATTTAGTTTAAAGGTTCCGGCATGGAAGTATTGGATTACTCGGCTAAGTACCATATTGGTTTTTAATTTGTTTCACCAAATGGATTGAAAAGGTTTCCAAATTATGTTTTTAAATGGAGCTCAATAGGGCTTAACTTGTTTTATGGTTTTGGCTATGGCTTGAGTATGTGTATTTTCTCTATTTTGTTTTGTGTGTTGGCATTGTTTTTGCGTTGTGCTAGTCCTGAGTAGTGTCTAGTACTCCTTAGAGTTAGGGGTTGGAATTGACTTTAACATATGTTTGATTTCTTAGGATCGTCGATTGCACGTGTTTCTAAGTCGAGCCAAGTCTAGTCACTTGCCAGGCTTTTCGGGGATTTTTTTGTAAGATGTGAGTTTATGTTGCTATTTATGTAGGCAATCTGAATTTAATATAGAAAGGATCTGTACAGCTGTAGATTAGCTAATTAGTGGTCAAACTCTGTATTTTAGGTAGCAATCATTAAGCAATATTCTTTCCTAGAATCAGTGAGTTAATTTCCTGATTTATAAGGATATTATAAATGATGTAAACTCTATAAAAGAGAACAATCATAATGAAAAAACTATCATTCTTGTAAAATCTTTTTCAACTTGGTGTCAAAGCTTGATATACTGAAACCATGTCTGAAACTTCAAATGAATCCACTACTGCTTCTCTAAATAATCCAAGCACCACTGTTTTTTCAAAAAACAGTGGTGGCACTACTGAATATCACTCTGTTCAGATCACCATAATTCGCTTGAATGGTGATAACTTTTCTGAGATAGTCTCAATCAGTCTGGATGTACATCAGAGGGCGTGTAAAGTTGGGCTACTTGACATGTGAAAAGAAGGCTCCTGCTGCGAATGATCCGAGTTATGCTACATGGCATGCTGAGAACAGCACAAGAGCTCTAAGGAAATGTAAATCAGATTTATTATGATCTTGGGAATGAATCACAAATTTTTGAATTGACCCTCAAACTTAGTGACATGCGACAAGGAGAGGATGGCGTCACAAAGTACTTCAATTCCTTGATGCGTATTAGGCAAGACCTTGACCTATTTAACACCTATGAGTGGATATCTCCCGAGGATTCACGTCATCATAAAAAGACAATAGAGGACAGTCAGGTTTTCAAGGTTCTGGCTGGCCTTAGTGTCGAGTTTGATGAGGTAAGGGGGAGAATTATTGGAAGGCAACCCATGCCGCCACTTGGTGAGGTTTTTTCAGAAGTTAGGAGAGAGGAGTCGCAGGAATGTGATGTTAGGCAAGAAAGGACCTAACAGTATTGTTGAAGGTTGTGCTTTATATACCACATGTGGTGGTGGTGACAATTAAGCCCCTACTTCCTCATTTTTTCAGCATAGACCTGATGAAAAACCTGAAGTCATGTGTGATTTTTGTAACAAGCCTCGTCATACACATGAGAATTGTTGGAGGCTTCACGGAAAACCTGCAAATTGGAAGGGAAAAGCAGGAGAAAAACCGCGAAGGGTTGTTTTCATTGCCAATGGTGTTAAGACCAGCCCCTTCACTAAGGAGCAAATGGAGCATCTTTATGCACTAATGAAATCCAACTTGACATCTGGTATTCCTACTATGTCTGTGGCACATACATGTAATAAATTTTATGTTTTATCCTGTCATTTTAAAAATGCTCCATGTATTATTGATTCGGGAGCATCTGACCACATGAACAATTCCTCAAATTTGTTTGAGTCCTATTCACCATGTCTTCGGTACGAAAATGTTAAGACAGCAAATGGTAATTCTCACCTATTGCAGGAAAAGGCAAAATAAAAATCCATGAGGGAATATATCTGAAATATGTTCTCCATGTTCCTAAGCTCGCTTACAATCTCTTGTCTATAAGCAGACTATTAAAAGATTCTAATTGTCGTGTTATCTTCGATGACTCCCACTGTATTTTTCAGGACCGGAGCTCGGGGAAGACGATTGGCAGAGCTAGGATGATCGGTGTTCTATACTATTACAAGGATAAATTACCTAGTAATGAAATGGCTCAAGGGTTAAAAAGTATCAGTTTTTTTCTGTTCGTAATCAAATAATGATTTGGCATTACAGGTTAGGCCATCCTAGTTTCTTTTATTTAAAACACATATTTCCTATGTTGTTTCAAAAGATTGACCCTGTATCATTTTAATATGAAAGTTGTTTATTGGCAAAGAGCCAACGTAAATCTTATGTTCCAAAAACTTATCATGAATCTAGACCTTTCTATCTTTTTCATAGTGATGTTTGGGGAACTTCAAAAATGACAACAGTTTCAGGAAAAAAATGATTTGTGACGTTTATAGATGATCATACACGTCTTTGTTAGGTGTACTTAATACGAGAAAAATATGAAGTAAAAAAGATTTTTAAAGAGTTTTACAAACTGATTGTAACTCAATTTGAAATAAAAATCAGCATTTTACGATCAGATAATGGGACAGAGTATTTCAATAAAATTTTAGACTGATTTTTAAAGGAAAAAGAAATTTTACATCAATCATCATGTTTAGATACTCCTGAACAAAATGGTATTGCTGAACGTAAGAACAAGCACTTGATATAAGTAGCTAGGGCCATGATGTTCTACATAAATGTTCCAAAATATTTATGGGGTGATGCTGTACTAACTGCCTCATATCTTATCAATAGAATGCCAAAAAGAGTTTTACAGTATTCCACTCCATTGGACTCATTAAAAAGTTATTTCCAGATTCTAAAATCACATATGAATTGCCTGTAAAGATATTTGGGTGCACAGCCTATGTGCACATTCCAAAAACGTCCAGATCTAGATTGGATCCTAGAGCAGAAAAATATGTTTTCTAGGATATACACCTAATAAAAAGGGTTATAAATGTTTTAATCCTGTAACAAAACGCTTTCACACCACTATGGATGTTTCTTTTATGGAAAATGTTCATTTTTTCTCTAAAAATTTAATTCAGGGGGGAAATTAGTAGAACCAAATTTTTGGGAAGTTGTTGAACCCCTTGCCAGATGCAATTCTTGATGTTTCTCTTGAGATAAAAAAAAATAGGAAAGCAAAGCCATGTTATGTTGAATTTGATATAATTTGTCTAAAAAAAATATTACGGATGAAAAAAAATAAAAATAATTTTGAGCATGTGGTTTATACTAGAAAAAAAATCCTTGAAAGAAGTAAAGACCAGTCCATCGTCTCAGCTCATGGTCAACCGGAAGCCCCTGGTAATGGCTCCCAAAATACCTTAGGTCACCCCGCTTTTATTCATTCTCCATCCGGACCTAGCTTTCAACCAGCTCCTATTCTTGAACATGATCTTTATCTTCCGATTGCCCTTAGAACGGGAACCCGAACATGAACCAAACATCCCATTTCCAACTATATCGCTTATCATAACCTTTCAGACAATCATAAAAGCATTTTCTTTAAACATTTCAAAACTTGTGGTCCCTTAAAATATTCAGGAGGCCTTATATGAACCAAACTGGAAACTTGTTGTACTTGAGGAAATGAATGCTCTAAAGAAGAATGAACTTTGGGAAATTACAAAGCTGTCAAGAGAGAAGAAAGTTGTTAGCTGCAAATGGGTATTCATAATAAAGTGTAAGGCGGATGGAAGTGTTGAGAGATACAAAGCAAAGCTTATGGTGAAAGGTTTTACCCAAACCTACGGCATAGACTATTAAAAGACTTTTCCACCGGTTGCTAAGATAAATTCAATTATAATTCTGTTGTCTCTTGCTGTAAACTCTACTTGGCCTCTACATCAATTAAGTGTTAAAAATGCCTTCATTAATGGAGATCTTAAGGAGGAGGTATACGTGCACTAACCACCGGGATTTGAAGGAAAATTTGGAGTTGGGAAAGTGTGCAATTTGAAGAAGTCCTTATATAGATTGAAGCAATAACCTAGAGCTTGGTTTGAACGCTTTGGCAAGGTGATAAAGCATTATGGCTTCATTTAAAGAAAAGCTGATCACACAATGTTCTACAAGAATTCAAGCGAAGGTAAAATCGCAATTCTAATTGTGTATGTTGATGATATTGTACTAACATGCGATGATTGTAATGAATTAGAGAAACTGAAAAGGAAACTTGCTGAGGAATTTGAAATTAAAGACCTGTGTACATTAAAGTACTTTCTTGGGATGGAGTTTGCAAGATCAAAAGAAGGCGTCTTTATAAATCAAGGGGAAGTATGTTATTGATCTTCTTAGTGAAACACGTATGCTAGGTTGAAAGCCTGCTTAAACACCTATTGAGCCTAGTGTAAAATTTCAGCCAACAAAAGCAGAGGATGTGAAGGACCGAGAGGGATATCAGAGACTTATAGGAAGGTTGATTTCTCTATCCCATACACGTCCTCACATAGCATTCTCTGTAAGTACGGTTAGACAGTTTATGCATGCACTTGGTTTGAAACATTTTGAAGCTGTATACAGGATCTTAAGGTATCTAAAAGGGACACCAACTAAAGGACTTATGTTTAAGTCAAGAGGGCACCTACAAGTTGAAGCCTATACCGATGCAGATTGGGCTGGGAGTTTAGTAGATCGTAGGTCTACTTCTGGATTGTTCATTTGTAGGTGGTAACTTAGTTACTTGCCGGAGTAAAAAACAAAATGTTGTTTTTAGGAGCAGTGTAGAGGATGAATTTATAGCTATAGCTCATGGTATTTGTGAAATTATATGGATAAGAAGATTATTGGAAGAGTTAAAGCTGATAAATTCATCACCTATGAAGTTGTACTATGACAACAAGGCAGCAATTGCAATAGCACACAATCCAGTTCTCCATGATCGCACAAAGCATGTTGAAGTGGATAAGCATTTCATCAAAGAGATGATTGACAATGGCTCAATTTGTATGTCCTATATTCTTAGTGAAGAACAAGTAGCTGATATTTCACTAAAGGATTGCACAAGACAAAATTCAATTTTCTAGTTTGCAAGATGGTCATGGAAGATATCTTTAAGCAAGCATGAGGGGGAGTGTAGGAAATCTGAAATTAATATAGAAAGGATCTGTACAACTGCAGATTAGTTAATTAGTGGTCAAACTCTATATTTTAGATAACAGCCATTAGGCAATATTCTTTCCTAGATTCATTGAGTTAATTTCCTGATTTATAGGGATTTTGTAAATGTTGTAAACTCTATAAAAGAGAATAATCATAATGAAAAAATTATCATTCTTATAAAACCTTTTTCAACTATTTACCGCTTTATTAAGTAAACTGTATAATTTGTATGTATATTGTATACATAGCTTTTGAACTATTTTTTAACATTATGGATCTGAATTGGAACGGGCTACTCGATAAGCATCATCAAGACTACGTGGGCACCGATATGATTATTTGGGTATCTGAGGTAGGTTGGATATTCGTCTCACCTTAGTGAGGGAGCCGGTGGAAGATACGTCTCCTGGGACTCACATGATTTATTTAAGTGACAGTCGGGGATTGGTTATGGAGATACGTCTCACCGGCACAACATATGGATTTAGATATTTGTGGTTTAGGGGTTCAATGCTTATCCATAATGATAAAATGTTTTATAAATATTTTTAAAGTTTTTCACTTTAATAAATGTAAATAGTAACGTGAACTCATCTCAGTATATCTGACCCCGTTGTTTTCCCCATTTTCCAGGTTTATGATTTTGAGCGTGTCCGTTGATCTCCAGATTTCATTATTTTCGTGGAGGTCTACTTGTGGTTCTTAAATAAAGATAGTCCTTATTTTAAAACTCTTAGACCGCATTAGTATTAGCATTGTCTTTATTGCTTTTATAGTTATGTCAATTTTTCGGATTAGTCCGACTGTTGCTTATTCTATTGGCATGCTTTATTGTATACTTTGGTTTATGAATATTTATATATTTCCATGCCGTTGGAGTCTCAGAACAATGAAGAGGCAGAGAGTATTCCATAGAGAACGAGAGAGTTATCGCTGATCGATCGTTTCGCCGCCGTTTCGCCGTTCGACGTCCGAATCGAGTGATTTTCGCGGCAATTTCTTCAGAATCGAATCCTCTATCGACCCTAAGTATCATTTTGAGGTAAATATCTTGATATTTGGTAATAAATTCGAATCAAAGGATGGTTTTAGTATAAAATAGAAATTTATCGATTTAAACCCAGTTTTAGCGTTTTTGGAAAAACGAAGTTACGGGTTTTGAAGGAAATGAGGTTTTATACGTGTATGGCAAGTGATAGCACGACAGGAAGCCCGGAAACGACGTTTCCAAGGGCTGCGTGCGAATCGCACGTGGTGTGCGATCGCACACCCGTGGTGTGCGGACGCACACCCACAGTGTGCGAACGCACACCACCATGTGTGGGCGTGCAGTGGGTCCACGACGGACTAAAATGGACTTTTTACCCGAGGAACTAAAATGGACTTTTAGCCTTAAAGAAATGGGATTTCGATATTTTCAATATTAGATCCTAAAAACGATTAAGGACCCCGATAAATTAAAAAGTAAAGTTTTAGCTCGACGTTTTACGTGGGCAACGATAATGGAAAACGTTAAAGATAGTATACGTTTCTCGAATACGAGAAACAGGGTTCAATATATCGTGAATACGATAAAGGAAAGATCACGGATAACACTAAGAATGAAATATAACCCTAGAATTTAAAGTATTATACGTATTAGAATATGAGGTTCACGTCTAATTATTAAACGTTAATTATTATGTACCAGACGTGACAGCGAGTAGCGGAGTCTGTAGACGTGGGATAGCGAGGGCATATCATTTCATAGACCACGTCATTGATTGGATTGCGGTCACTGTGAGTTGCACTTTACTTTCGTGTATTATACATTAAAGTTATTTTAGATAGATATATATATATATACTGTCTATACGCATCGCATAATATATGATTTGATTTAATGTTATATGTTTCTATCAATTTCATATACGAGAACTAGTATGCGATCCGAAGAAACTAGCCACCTATTGGGTGTCAATAGGCTGTGTGATCACCAGTATCGAGTCAGTATAGTGTGTTTGCATTCGAGAAATGATTGGATATGTATGATATGATATGAATTCGATACGAGAGTGAACTCGGCTACGGTGTAGTTTGGAAGTCCCCGTATCTAGTAGGCTGGGCCCACCAGTGAGTTGGACTCACAACTTGAGATTTATGATTGGGTTGAACGATATATGATTATTCGAGAGTTGTGTCACATGCTAGGATATTAGTTTCGTACGGATCAAATACATGTTTATATTGTTTTATATTATCGTTTTCTTGAGATGCGATGCTATGTTTTTATATTAATACCGTTAGTAAATGCAAACTCACTCAGTATTTTCCCAAATACTGACCCCTCACCTTTGATGTTTTCAGGTACTTAGTATGTGGACCTAGATAGAGGCCAATTTTGAAGTCCAGAAGTCAGCTACGTATGTATAATTTCTGACTTCTGTGAATGTTGCAGTAGTAGTCCCGCGTTGATAGAGTCGTAGCCTAGACATCAGTGTATTTTGATTGTACATATCCTTGCTGTCTTGTTTATATGCTTTGATAGGCTACGTGCTTTATCTTTTACTCACGGCCCGAGGTGCCGGTGATATGCTCTGTTACACTAACTGATTTATATAGTACCGCGAGGCAGTTCGTACAGAGTACGGTAACTAGAGCCCGCGAGGTTTTGGAACAGTTAGTGTAAATGTATGATTATATGTTGTATATGTATATTGGCTTCCGTTGTTTACTGTCGTTTGTGTATTATTTGCGAAAAATTAATAGTGGTTTGAGGCTTGCTACGGGTTCCGGAGCTACCACTCCCGTTCCCTAGCGCCGGTTGCGGCTCAATATTTTGGGTCGTGACAATGTTGGTATCAGAGCAGTTTGGTCCAGTTACCACTGCTAGATTTGTCTGATTGTCTGTTTGACTGGAAGTATTCTGTCAGTAAGTATACCTAGGAACTACTGCAGCTTTGAGTTGGACCTTAGTTGTCTGTAATTGTGTTATATGTGCATTAGTAGTAAGTGACGTGGCACGCGCAAATCAGGGTTATTACGATAACATATAATTAGCATCTGTATATACGAACGACTGAGATAGCTAAGTGAATATTACTTGCGCTGAGGTTATTAAATGGTTATCTGCTTGCGAATTACGTGCGGCTGGATTAAATGCTAAATGTTTACAACATTTTATAAGCTGATATTGGAATTGCGTGTGAAATGGGCTCAGATGGTCGCTTTTGTTTGAAATTGTTTCGTTTCAGCATGTCTGGGCAAAACGGAGCTCAGTCGCATGCTGAGGAAGAACGGGAGGAAGCGCCTCCTATATTTCAAAATGGGTTTCATAATGAAGTAGGCGAACCATCTGGGATCCATTAGAACGGATTCCACGCAAATACTAGAATATCGCCAGAAGTATATCAGAACGGCTATATGTCTGTGTCGGAGATAAGTAGTTCTTCTGGAAACAGAGCTAGAATACATTCGCTGGAGATAGAATACAGCGAAGAAGAGGAAGAGGAACCGGAGGAAGATCCGAAAGAGGATCCTGAAGAAGATCCTGAGGAGGATCCAAAAGAAAAATTAGAAGAGGAGGCAGAAGAGGAAGATCCTCAGGAGGAAGAGTATGAAGAAGAAGAACAGTTAGATGAATTAGACGTCGAAGAATACGGAGGTGACTATTTCTGGTCTGGTGTGCAGAGATACCGCAATTTGAGGGAAGATGCAGACATAGCCAACGGTCAGGCGCAGATAGCCCTAAACCGGGTTAGGAGGCAGATGCGTTCTTTTTCTAGAGGGATGTTAACTGTAGGAGCGTACTCTACTGATTTTCTGCGGATGGCTGAAGGAGTCCCTGATCTGAACGAAGACAATAGAACCATTAATCGTAGGTATGTCAGGGGTTTAGGACCTCAGTTTGATGAGCTGTATGAACACGTAGACGAACATTTTAGCATACTTACTACGATGGCCCGTGGGATTGAAACAGAGCATTAATGGGCGGGCGATCCAATCCGACCCTTTTACTTTAGACGTGAGTACCACCCAGACTGCGTCAGCACGTCCTCCAGAATTAGAACCAACCCTTATGTTGTACAAAGAGGCGGAAGAAACTCCGGTAGAACAGTTAGGGGCCGTCGCACAGGCGTAGTTATTAGGGAACCTAGCGTTCCGCATCAGGCACCTCCAGGTATTAGCGACTTATATGCTTTGAGTATTGTGTTATATGTTTGCATTCTGTGTATATAACTGTTGCATTTCATGATAGAATAGGATACACCTATAGAATAATACCTCGGAAAGCGAGAACCTATAGGAAGCGCTGTAGTTAAACACGCGCCTAATAAAAGAATATATAAACATAACTTACAAAAACAATAATATAATACACACTACATAATATATTTGTAGTGAACGTAATTCCTATATTACGTTCTAGAAGTTGTAAAAAAAGATATATTTCGAGAAGAGAAAATCGATGAAGAACATCGCTACCTACATTTTATATAATATAGTACAGAATATTGCAGAAGTGGATATGGTGATTACAGCAATAGAAAATTTTGAATGTAATTGAGTTGTCGGAGATATGGAGAGAGAAGGGATGTGACAGAAGAACAGTCTGTAAATGACAAAAAATGACAGTAATACAAAAATTTGACAGCAGTACAAAAATTTGAAATATACCCAATAAGTATAAAGAAAGCCGTTAATAGTCGCAGAGTGTATAATCTAGCGTAAGACTTACGATCTTATGAAAATTTTGAAAGTTTTATGATTTTTCAAGGTACAATTGTGCTCAGACATCGCATGTGATATTGCATAATCACGATAGGAATGCATAAGAAAATGATTTTTAAAATGTAGATCATGCATCATATCTTTACAATGATAAAGAAAATGCGATTTTGAGCAACTCTTTGGTGATGAGAGGTGTCATCACTCTGAGCTACAATTGTACTAATGATTTTAAACGATTTATGAAAAGTGATTTAGAAAGAGCTGCGCAGCCAAAAGAAGTTTTTAAAATCGTTTTGTTCAGTAACTAAACTCAGATATAAAGCCCTGCGACAAATAGTAAAAGATTCTTAAAAAATAAGAATAAAAATTGTAAAAGAAACTCCAATAACAGAATAAAGCCATGTTAATAATTATTGCAACGAATCTAGTGGAGCTAAAGAAGAATGTGAATAAGGAATTATCGTCGGAGAGCATACGCAGCTAAGATGCGATGCAATGGCAATATTTGAGGATACGATATTTATCCTTATGATAAAATGAAGGATGAAATGACAGAGAGTCATGCTAGACAAAAGAAACGTAATGAATACATAAGAATGATAAATGTAATGATTATTCTTATGTTAAGGTAAACGAGGTAGCAATCGAAAGTCATAATTGAAGGATAGAGATTAAAAGTATGAAGGACGAAAAGATGGTAATATGAATAATGAACATCAAGTGATATTTAAAGGAGATATAGCGTTATCAATATCAGTGTTTAAAGATACAGAAGTAGAAAGAAGAAGGGATACAAGTGACAAAGAAGATGATTTTGTGAGACATGAAAATTTAAAATTTGATAGATCAAGAGAGATAATGATGTTATATGACTGATATTAAGTAACGTTACTAATATCATCATTAAGAGCTATATATTGCGTCAACAGAAAGGAGAAAGCACACGTATGGGTATACGTGTTAGTAAATATCAAAATGATGGAAATTATAAAGGAAAGTATAGTGGGAAAACTCGGATACCCTCAAAATTTAGTAAGATGAAATTGACACGTCGTGACCATGCACGTATAAAGGAAACAAGTAACAACCTATGGCTACTAAGAATGAAATGATGAAATAAGAAAACATTAGGTTATGATTAGTTACAACCAAATAGTAACGACGCAAGGATTATGATGTTAAGGATGCATCTAAGCTACATCATTCTGGAAAGACGACAAATGAAACAAGGATGACAATGGGAAGATTCTCAACTATACATCGGCAAAAAGCTACGGTGAGCAAAATAGATAATCGATTAAGGAAGTCACAGCCATACGTGGAAAGCTAAGAATTTAAGTAAAAAGAAATAGCTGCGATCAAAACGTATTAATGAACGTCAAGGAAATTATAAGGATAAGTTAAGATCCCAAGAAGATTTATGAAAATTCGAGGACGAATTTTTATAATGGAGGAAGAATGTAATATCCCAAAATGTTTAATTATCCAATTGGACCACGTGTCCAGTTTAGATTCGCCGGAGTGGCGAAATCGGAAAGATTTTGATAAAAATTAAGATAAGGGGATTTTAGTAGGTCGATTTTAAGGAAAACAATTAAGCGGAAACTAAGGCTATATTTCAATTCTAAAGTTAGAATTGGAATTAAAAAGGAAAAATGTCAAGAAAAGTCCAAAATAGGGAACAGGGACCAAAGTGGTAATTTAGCCACTTTGTGTCGAAAATAGAAATATTGGGTTTTGACGGGAAAGTGCTAATATCGAGCTTTGTATTATTTATCAGATATAAATAATACGTATAAGTCGTAATAAAAGAGTTTGCCGATTTAGTTATGGACTAAATCGCAGGAAAGAAAAGTTTAAAGGATAAATGATAAGAAACAAAAAGAACAAGGATCTAAGTGAGCTTTTAACCAAAATATATAAGAAATGAGATATGAACAATGAAGAGGCAGAGAGTATTCCAGAGAGAACGAGAGAGTTATCGCCGATCGATTGTTTCGCCGCCGTTTCGCCGTTCGACGTCCGAATCGAGTGATTTTCGCGGCAATTTCTTCAGAATCGAATCCTCTATCGATCCTAAGTATCATTTTGAGGTAAATATCTTGATATTTGGTAATAAATTCGAATCAAAGGATGGTTTTAGTATAAAATAGAAATTTCTCGATTTAAACCCGGTTTTAGCGTTTTTGGAAAAACGAAGTTACGGGTTTTGAAGGAAATGAGGTTTTATACGTGTATGGCGAGTGATAGCACGACAGGAAGCCCGGAAACGACGTTTCCGGGGGATGCGTGCGAATCGCACACCCGTGGTGTGCGGACGCACACCAGTGATGGTGTGCGGACGCACACCGCCATGTGCGGGCGCGCAGTGGGTCCACGACGGACTAAAATGGACTTTTTACCCGAGGGACTAAAATGGACTTTTAGCCTTAAAGAAATGAGATTTCGATATTTTCAATATTAGATCCTAAAAACGATTAAGGACCCCGATAAATTAAAAAGTAAAGTTTTAGCTCGACGTTTTACGTGGGCAACGATAATGGAAAACGTTAAAGATAGTATACGTTTCTCGAATACGAGAAACAGGGTTCAATATATCGTGAATACGATAAAGGAAAGATCACGAATAACACTAAGAATGAAATATAACCCTAGAATTTAAAGTATTATACGTATTAGAATATGAGGTTCACGTCTAATTATTAAACGTTAATTATTATGTACCAGACGTGACAGCGAGTAGTGGAGTCTGTAGACGTGGGATAGCGAGGGCATATCATTTCATAGACCACGTCATTGATTGGATTGCGGTCACTGTGAGTTGCACTTTACTTTCGTGTATTATATATTAAAGTTATTTTAGATAGATATATATATATATTGTCTATACGCATCGCATAATATATGATTTGATTTAATGTTATATGTTTCTATCAATTTCATATACGAGAACTAGTATGCGATCCGAAGAAACTAGCCACCTATTGGGTGTCAATAGGCTGTGTGATCACCAGTATCGAGTCAGTCTAGTGTGTTTGCATTTGAGAAATGATTGGATATGTATGATATGATATGAATTCGATACGAGAGTGAACTCGGCTACGGTGTAGTCTGGAAGTCCCCGTATCTAGTGGGCTGGGCCCACCAGTGAGTTGGACTCACAACTTGAGATTTATGATTGGGTTGAACGATATATGATTATTCGAGAGTTGTGTCGCATGCTAGGATATTAGTTTCGTACGGATCAAATACTTGTTTATATTGTTTTATATTATCGTTTTCTTGAGATGCGATGCTATGTTTTTATATTAATACCGTTAGTAAATGCAAACTCACTCAGTATTTTCCCAAATACTGACCCCTCACCTTTGATGTTTTCAGGTACTTAGTATGTGGACCTAGATAGAGGCCAATTTTGAAGTCCAGAAGTCAGCTACGTATGTATAATTTCTGACTTCTGTGAATGTTGCAGTAGTAGTCCCGCGTTGATAGAGTCGTAGCCTAGACATCAGTGTATTTTGATTGTACATATCCTTGCTGTCTTGTTTATATGCTTTGATAGGCTACGTGCTTTATCTTTTACTCACGGCCCGAGGTGCCGGTGATATGCTCTGTTACACTAACTGATGTATATAGTACCGCGAGGCAGTTCGTACAGAGTACGGTAACTAGAGCCCGCGAGGTTTTGGAACAGTTAGTGTAAATGTATGATTATATGTTATATATGTATATTGGCTTCCGTTGTTTACTGTCGTTTGTTTATTATTTGCGAAAATTTACTAGTGGTTTGAGGCTTGCTACGGGTTCCGGAGCTACCACTCCCGTTCCCTAGTGCCGGTTGCGGCTCAATATTTTGGGTCGTGACAACGATATATGAAATTGGTTCGTGATAAAATTGGTATCAAAGCTTTGGTTATGAAAACCAAGGCCTATTGCATGTTGTGTGTTAAATATTTTGGCATGATAAGTTGAGTCGTGTCATATGAACTACTGCGGATTAGGAATTCGTGTCTTGTCTTTTGAAACGTCATATTTTATTTTTAAAACTTTATGGCTACTCTTACAGGAATTTTGTGAGTTAGTCTTCTGCATTAACTGATGCACTAGTTTGATATAATGTTGTTTTCACTTGGGTGATTACTTGTTGGATGTTGTGCCTTATTCGATGATTATGTTGTTTATGTTTTTACTATGATTTGAGGCTGGCTTTTGTTTCATTCTTAGGAATGACTACGTGTGCTTGTGTTGCGGCTCAACAAAATGATGAGCCTTATGACGCGATGTCGATTGAGGTTGACCAGAATAAACTAGAGGTTCAAGCTGGTAAAGGAAAGGCAAGCAGAGGGCTGGCTGGCAGAGGTAGAGGGCGCGGTGGTGCGTTAGGCGCTCAAGCACCGGGTGTGCCACACCCGCCGTTAGATTCTTTCGACTTCTCTATGTTTTTAGCTGGGATAGCAGCGCTTCAAAATAATCAAGTTCAACTGCAAGCGGGTTAGGTCTCTATGCATGATCAGTATTGCGGTTTTGGGTCAGTAAGTCCAGCAGCAACAACCACAGGCCGTTGGTGGTGTTGTTGGTGGTGTCGAGACCACTATCAAGGATTTGGTGTTGGCTTATTTAAGGCTGAAGCCAATAGAGTTTGACACTTCTGGAAATGCACTGGATTTTCTAGAGGAGGTTGAGCAGAATGCTCAGAGGCTTCAGGCTACCGAAAGTCAGACCATTGTTCTCATTGAGATGTCGTTGAGGGGTCCGGCTAAGGACTGGTTTTGCAGGGTTATCTGAACTGTGATGGTTACTACTACTTGGCATGAATTTGTGGCTAGGTTCAGAGAGTTCTTTCTGTCGTTTTTGGTGACAGATGGTCACAAGGACAGGTTGCTGACGCTTACTAGAGGCGATAGGTTGGTATCGGAGTATACAACGGAGTATGTGTGGTTGAGTCATTTTGCTCCAAATTTACAGAAGGATCAGATGAGAGCGAACGACCGGTATGTGAAGGGTTTAGGCCCTAAGTTTGTCGGTCTACTGACTGAGACATAGACATATTTTATTAGCGTTGTGGACTGTGCTCGTCTTCTGGAGAGTACCTTGATGCAGTTTTGGGAGATTTCTGATCCTTCTCAAACTAAGACATTTTCTGGCACTGGACAGTAAAGTGGTAGTGATAACTACCGATCGACACTCTCCCATTTCAAGAATAAGAAGAGGGGTGTTGAAATGGGGTACCAACCTTACCTGAAGAAGAGGGGTGTGAAAATGGGGTACCAACCTTACACTTATAGTTCAGGTAACAATGGTAGCAGCCGTAGTTTTGGACGCGGTAGTAGTAGAGGTGCTAGTTTTCCTTTCTGCCATAATTGCAGACGTTGCCATCTGGACGAATGTTGTTTGGCTCCGGGCGGTTTTTTCTCTTGTGGCTAGCAGGGTCATTTTTCTAAGGAGTGTCCGACATCTGGGAAGCAGATGTTGACAACTAGTGTTGCTCAGCCATCTTATTAGAATCACATACCAACTTTCTCTTTGCCGGTACAGTTTTCTCAACTTGCCGCTTTTTTTGGCAGCCAGCAGGCTATGGTTTAAGAGGACGAAGTTTTGGTGGCCGTGGTAACGGTGGTCGAGAATCTAACAGTTATGGTACTGGTCAGACTTTGCAACAGTAGGGTCAAGGTCAAGCCAGGATTTTTGCTTTGACTCCTCAGGATGCTCGTGCATCTAATGCAGTGGTGCAAGGTACTATTTTGATATCCTTCGTAGACTCTTTGGTGTTGTTTGATGCGAGTGCAACCCATTCTTTTGTTTCTACCTATTTTGCTAACAAGTTGGGTATAACACTATCTCGTTTGATTGAAACTTTATCTATATATATGCCTTTGTCTAATAGTGTTGTGGTGGATGTTGTATATCCATCGTGTTCTGTGGTTATCCATGGTAGAGATTTATGTGCTGATTTGATTGTGCTTGACGTTCTCTTTTAATAAGATTTTGGGAATGGATTGGCTCGCACGCCATTATGCTCCTATCGATTTTCGAGGGAAGTCGGTTGAGTTTTGGATTCCGTGAGATCTGCCGTTTTCTTTCCAATATGAGAAGGTGGAGACACCTAAGAACCTAATATCTGCAATCAAGGCGAAGCGTATAATGAGCAAGGGTTGTCAGGGTTTCTTAGATATGGTTCGTGATGCGAATGCGGAAGTTGGTAGAGTGAACAATGTTCCGATAGTGAATGAGTTCACTAATGTTTTTCCAAAGGAGTTACTTGGATCACCACCTGGTCATGATATCGAGTTTTGCATTTATGTTGTTCCTGGAACAACTCCTATTTTGATACCACCGTATCGCATGGCTCATGCTAAACTAAAAGAGTTGAAAGATTAGTTACAAGAGTTGCTCGATAGTGGTTTCATCAGACCGAGTACTTCTCCGTTAGGTGCTCCTATTTTGTTTGTCAAGAAGAAGGATGGTTCCTTTCGACTGTGTGCTGATAACAGCCAGTTGAACAAGGTTATTGTCATGAACAGATATCCTCTTCCTCGTATCGATGACTTATTTTATCAGTTGCAGGGTGCAAAGTATTTCTCTAAGATCGATTTGAGATCCAGGTATCACCAACTTTGGATCCGTGATGTCGATGTGCCTAAGACTGCCTTTCGAACATGTTATGGGCATTTTGAGTTTTTGGTTATATCCTTTGGGTTGGCAAACGCACCGGCAACATTCATGGATACGATGAATCAGGTTTTTAAGCTATTTTTGGATCAATTTGTTATCGTGTTCATTGATGACATTTTAATTTACTCTCGGACCGATAAGGGGCATGCTTAGCATCTGAGGACTGTGCTGCAGACGTTGCGTGAGCATTAGTTGTACACCAAGTTCTCCAAGTGTGATTTTTGGTTGGATCAGGTTACCTTTCTAGGACACGTTGTGTCAAACGATGGGATGAAGGTTGATCCAAAGAAGACTGAGGCAGTTATGGATTGGTAAAGGCCAAGGTCAGTTACCGAGATCAGAAGTTTTCTTGGGTTAGTTGGCTACTACTGTTGTTTCGTGCAAGATTTCTCTCGAATATCTACATCGTTAACAAAAGTAACACAGGAAAGTGTTAAGTTCGAGTTGACAGACAAGTGTGAGGCAAGTTTTCAGAAGCTCAAGAAGATTTTGACTACAGCTCCTGTTTTGGACTTGCCATCTGGCATTGAGGAGTTCACTGTGTATTGTGATGCGTCTACAATTGGTTTGGGTTGTATGTTGATGCAACATGGTAAGGTAATTACCTATACTTCTTGCCAGTTAAAGAAGCATGAGGTAAATTATCCTAATCATGAGCTCGAGTTGGTAGCTGTGGTTTTCATTTTTAAGATTTGGAGGCACTACATGTATTGTGTGACTTGTAAGGTTTTCACTAATCACAAGACTCTGAAGTACATCTTTGATCAGCATGAGTTGAATTTGAGACAGCATAGATGGTTGGAGTTACTGAAGGACTATGATTTTACCATTCAGTATCATCCAGGTAAGGCTAATGTAGTAGCCGATGCTTTGAGTCGTAAGTCTTCGTGTAGTTTGGCTCATATTTCTGATGTGGGCGTAGGCCCATGGTTCGCGAGTGGCATGGTTCGATTGCTTTGGGCTTCTGTTTTCAGATTTCTCAGGGTGGCAGTTTGTTGACACATTTGTCAGTGCAACCAGTTTTGATTGATAGGATTAAAAGCTTTACAAGCTGAGGATCATCAATTAAAGCGGATTGTGCATAAGGTTCTTCAAGATCGTAATTCTAACTTCATTATTGTGGATGGAGTTCTCAGGTGCGGTAGTAGATTGTGCGTTCCGGATTCAGATGGTTTTGGGAGACCAGATTCTGGAGGAAGCACATAAGTCAGCTTATAGTGTTCATCCGAGTAGACTACTAAGATATACCATGATCTCAAGGGTACGTATTGGTGGAGCGGAATGAAAAAGGAAGTTGCGGAGTTTGTGTCTAAGTGTTTGACTTTCCAGCAGGTGAAGTTAGAACACTAGAGACCGTTTGGCTATTTGCAACCACTTCTTATACCAGAGTAGAAGTGGGAGCAGATTGCTATGGATTTTGTGGTTAGTTTACCACGTACCCATCAGGGGTCTGACTCGATTTGGGTGATAGTTATGTATGACCAAGTTGGCTCACTTTCTACTGATCAAGGTTACGTATTCAGCTTCAAAGTTGGCACAATTGCACATTAACCGAACTATTAGTCTTCATGGTGTACCAGTGTCGATTGTATCAGATAAAGGTTCGGTTTTTACCTCTAGGTTCTGGAAGTCTTTGCAGGAATATTTAGGTTCAAGATTGGATTTTAGTACTACTTTTCATCTGCAGACTGACGGTCAGTCTGAGAGGACGATTCAGACATTTGAAGATACGCTCAGGATGTGTGTGATTGACTTTCAGAGTAGTTGGGATATTCATTTGCCTTTGATTGAGTTTTCGTATAATTATAGTTACCATGCTAGTATTGAGATGGCACCTTATGAGGCTTTGTACGGATGTAAGTGCCGATCTCCTATCTGTTGAGAGGAATTTGGCGAGCGTAAGCTTTCTAGAGCGGAGATTATTCAGATTACCTCGAAAAAGGTACCTCTGATCAAGCATAGGTTGAAGACTGCTTTTAGTCGGCATAAGAGCTATGCTTATCGTAAGCGGAAGGATTTTGAGTTTCAGGTTGGTGACTATTTGTTTCTTCGGGTTTCGCCTATGCAGGGTGTTGTTCGTTTCGGTGTTAAGGGGAAGTTAGCACCGAGATACGTTGGTCCTTATGAGAATTACAAAGCGTGTTGGAGCAGTGGTTTATCGTCTGGCTTTGCCGCCGGATATGTCGTTAGTGGATCCACTGTTCCATATTTCTATGTTGCGGAAGTACATTTCTGATCCTTCGCATGTGATTGTGCATCAAAGTGTTGAGTTTGACCAAGAATTATCGTATGAGGAGCAGCCTATTGAGGTTGTTGATACGCAAGTGCGTAAGTTGCAGAGCAAGGAGATTCTGATGGTCAAAGTTTATTGGTGTAATCATTTAGCTGAGGAGTGCATTTGGAAGACGGAGTCTGATATGCGGAAACGTTATCCTTTCCTCTTCCCTTAAGGTACGATGGGTTTATTGATTATGTGTTTGAGTTTTGATTGTTATGTGCGCTCTATGTGCTATTTTATGCTTGTGTGCTTGGTGTTTTAAATTTGAGGATGAATTTTATATAAGCTTGTGATATCCCGTGTTTTTCGTTTGGTTTCTGGTTTTGTTCTGTCACCGTGTTGATCGTTTTGTGTTCGTTGGACTCATTTAGGTCAACATTCGGGGTCGGGTTCATACCCGTCGTCGCCGTTGGGCCCTGTGCAAGCTATCACATCTATTTAGGGCCCAATAGGGTAGGCGCAACGAGGCCAACGCGCCTCGTGTCGCGCCCTAGAGTAAAATGTTGGGAGCGATGGGCCCAACTTGCCCCCATAACGTGTCCTTCATTGCGCCCTGCTGACATATTTTGTTATAGGGCCTATAAGTAGGCCCCCATTAGTCCGATGAATATGATCTCATCCATAAGTGTGTGAGGTTGTCTAGTCGATAGAAAAAGCATTCCCTAACTTAATTAGGTGGTAAATTTTTTTTTCAAAACCTAACCAAAACTAAAGTTAGGCATAAATTTGGGTTAGCGGCCCTCGAATCTCGCTCTGCTCACAATAAGTTTATAGATCAACTTTTCATAACATTAAAGCTAGAATTTAATATAGGCTTAATCACCAAAAAATGCCAAACCTATACGTCTTGTGTCAATTATAGCCAAATCTTTAAAAATCACCAGATTTAGCCAAACCTTTATATTCTGTTTCTTTTTTAGCCATTTTTGAATTGAACCGGTTTTTTTTGACACTGTGTCGTCCACGTCACCGCCAACTAAACAATTGGCTGGCGTGGCAGCTGAAATATTTAAATAAGTTTTGGCTATAACTGACACAAAATGCATATGTTTGTTATTTTTTGGTGAATAAAACTAGTTTAAAATTAAATAATTAAATGATTAATTATATTATAATAAAATTCATATATATTTAAAAATAATATTTTTATTTAATGCTAATTAAAATTAATTTATTTTTTTACTAAATTTAAATAATTCTAATAATTGTTTTTTACATATTTGATGGATATATAATTAATTTAAATTCTATTAAAAATAAAAAATGTCATATTCATCTTAATTTTTTTAAAATTCAAGTCTTCGGTTCTTTGACACCGCCGCCGTTTGAGACCCAATTGTTCGTCTTCTAACGAACAATCTGAGATAATATACACAACAAACATACGACAGTGTTCATAATTCAACTATACACACATAAACATAAAAATAAGGGTTAATTCCTAAAAAAATCACGAACTTTACACGAAGTTTCATTTTAATCATGACCTTTAAAAGTTGCCATTTAAAGGCACGAACTTTCATTTTGTTTCAAATCTATCATTTCAGTGTATTTTTGTTGACTAAATTCTTCTATAAACCATTAATGAAAGACCCAAATTATAAATCGACATTAAATCTTATTATCTTTTAGTTAGAGTATATAGGATTAGGAATTTTTGGTTCGATAAAATACACCGGATTTTACTTTGACGATAGATTTGAAACAAAATGAAAGTTCGTGCCTTTAAATGACAACTTTTAAAGTTCATGATTAAAATGAAATTTCGTGTAAAGTTCGTGATTTTTTTAGGAATTAACCCTAAAAATAACCCATTGAATAGACTGCTTATTTAAAGGACGAGTGTAAATATTTTCTCAATTTTTTTTTCTTTAAAAGTTGAAGCTCATAGTGGTGTAATCATTATATATCATTAGGGGTGAGCATGGTTCGGTTCGGTTTGGTTTGGTTTAGTAAACTCCAAAACCAAACCATATTTTAAGGGAAAATATAAAAACCAAACCACGCCAAATATTTATATAAAATTTCGGTTCTGTTAACCAAACTTTAACATCGGTTTCGGTTTGGTTTGGTTTGGTTTGGTTAATATAGATTTAGATAAATATTATATATAATTATATGTAATAATTAAAATTATGCATAATAATTTTTACTTATATGTGTGTATTAGTTTATATGTTTTATTTTTATATATGTATCTATACACACATATTATATTTTTACATAAAATATTTCAATAAATAAATTTTATATTTATTTAAACATATATAAATATTAATTAAAAATAATATTATTGTAAACTTCGGTTTTTCGGTCGGTTTGGTTAAACACTAGTTGAAACCAAACCAAAACCAAAAACCATACTTTTTTATAATTTGAAACCAAACCAATCCATTTTAACCATTTTAACCAAACCAAAATTAATTTCGGATTGGTTTGGATCGGATTAATGGTTTGGTTCGGTTTTTGCTCACCCCTATATATCATGATGTTTATAAACATAAAAGCATATGTCATTTTACTCGGCATAGCCAAAAACTTACCTTAATTTACACATAACTATTTTATTTATTACCTAAACCCAGTTATAACAAGATCTCAACAACATTAAAAATAATAAATCAAATTGAAAATCATCATGAACATTAAACCCTTTTACCAAATTTAATTCAACATTAATTCCTAAGTAATACTTAATTCATTTTTTAAATTACATATTCATTAAAATATATTATAATATAAATTTATTAGATTTAATTAGGTTTAATAAAAAATTAAAATTAATTTTAATTAGTATTAAATAGGAAATATTAATTATTTTTAAATATATATAAATGATATAAATGATATAATTAATTTACTAATTATTAAATTTAAAAATTGGTTTGAATTTAAAATTAGGTTTATTCACCCAAAAAATACCAAACCTATTTTTTTGTGTTAGTTATAGCCAAACCTTATCTAAATATTTCAGCTGTCATGCCAGCCAATTGCTTAGTTGTCGGTGACGTGGACGACACGGTGTCAGAAAAACCGGTTTGATTCAAAAATGGCTAAAAAAGAAACAAAACATATAAGATTTAGCTAAATCTAATGATTTTTAAAAGTTTGGCTATAATTGACATAAAACATATAGGTTTAGCATTTTTTGCTGATTAAGCTTTTAATATATCATAAAATAAAATGCATATCCTTGATGATTAATGAAATTAAACTTCCATATTTTTAGTTCAGTTACATATATATCCAAGATTAAGATTTTCCATTATATGCCTGGACTCATTTTGAAATTAGTAAAATAAAAAACTATTTTAATTAATTTAATAATAACCCAACTAGGTATTTAACAAATTCTCAAGAGTTAGATAATTAAAATGATATCATATTTTGATAGGTTTAATACCTCAAAAAACCTGACCTTTTAACCTCTTTTCAATTCTACCCTGACGTTGAAAACTGATCAATTTTACCATATTTTGTATTTTATCAATTTAATATTTTAGGGTACAATTGAAACACAAAAATGCAAAATAGGGTCAAATCGACCAATTTTCAACGTCAGGATAGAATTGAAAAGGGGCTAAAAGGTCGGGATTTTTTTAGAGAAATTTAGGAAAAACACTCCAATTTCTAAAATATTTGTAAATCCTACCTCAACAAAAAAAACTTAAGAAAAATACTTCCGTTTTTTCTAGTTTTATATTTTTACTCTAACAAATTAATTATTTAATTATTTACTCCACTTAATACTAGATAATACTTTAAACTTTTATTTTTTTACTCCTTTTCTTTTCTCAGTTAACTGGTCTCTCATCTTTCATTTTGTTTCCATCGTTGTTTCCAGCTCGTCGGAAACAACACCATCAAAAGCACCTAGAGGGAAGCATTGTCGAAAGCATGACGAAGGCAGTTCCGTCGTCATGGTGTTCCGGTCGCTACTGGTGGTGCTAAATAGTCGTTGTGTTGCTCTTCTTGCTTCCGATAGCCGATCGATCTAGGTATTCTGACGGACGATTGAATAAAGTATTCTGTGAATGCTTTCTAATTGAAATTCATCTCAATCGTCCTCATCGGTGTTCCGGCTATTAGTGGTTGTGCTATCTCGACGCTTGTAATGATGTTTTCCGGGTCAACAATCATGAAGCAAGTTTTGTAATCGATTTTTTTGGGTTTTTTGTTTCCACGGTGTTTGAACTGAATTGCATTGGTTAATTTCAGCCTGGAGATGTCATGGTTAATTTTATGAGTTTTATTCAGAAAATATTGATAATTTCATGATAACAATTGTAATTTTTCAGCCTGTACTTTGTTTTTTTGTATGAAGCTCTTGTGTTATCATAAAAGTTCCAATCTGAGTATTAGAAGTTTTCTTGTGTTACCTGAAAAGATCCAGTCGAGTATTAGAAGTTTTATAGCTTCGAATTCTGATTAGAATTTTCATTTCTGTTTTTTTTTTCTAATTTAGTTTTTGTATTTCAAAAAGATTAATCAATTCAATATATGAGCAACAATGTGATGTAGGCTCAATATGGTAAATTTGCTATTGATGGATAGAGAATTTTGCTGCGATAATGGATTCAGATACTATATATCTGTATTGATTGATGATGCAAGACATATCTCTCTATGTTTGTTTCGATTTTAAGCATAACAAAAGGTGCTAATGGTTTGTTGTTGGATTTTAGAATAATTGTTTAAAAATGGTGCAGGACTAGCACTGTGTTTCAAACTGCAATTCGCTTGGCCACAAGTTGCTTTGGATTAAATTAAGAAAATTGAAACCACAACTAGCAGTGAAGAAGATAGTAGATTGTTATTTTGATTATGAGATTATGAATGGAAAACAAATTGAGGATTTTGTATTCAATGGTTTTGATTTAGATTCCCATGTGTAATGGAAGGGAGGTAAGCTCCATTTGAGTTTCTTAATTCATTTTAGTTTTAGTTTTTATTTAATTTTCAAGTTTCTTACTTCATTTATTTAGTAATTTAATTGATTCTTGATTAAAAGCAATGAGAGAATGTGTCTTTTCATGGATTAATGAGCATCATTGTCTTACTTAATCATATAAAAATTATAATAAGTTTGTGATAATATTATGATAAAATTATGATATGGTTATGATAACGTACGTAAAATAATTTTGCATTATACGGTTATGATAAAATTATGATAATATTATGATAATATTATCATAAGATTGCGATAAGGTTATGATAATATTATCATAAGATTATGATAATATTATGATAATATTATCATAAGATTATGATAAGGTTATGATAACGTACGTAAAATAATTTTGCATTATACGGTTATGATAAAATTATGATAATATTATGATAATATTATCATAAGATTGTGATAAGGTTATGATAAAATTATGATAATATTATCATAAGATTGTGATAAGGTTATGATAAAATTATGATAATATTATCATAAAATTATGATAAGGTTATGATAACGTACGTAAAATAATTTGGCATTACACGGTTATGATAATATTATGATAAGATTATGATAAGGTTATGATAACTTCGTAAAATAGTTTTGCATTATACGATTATGATAATATTATGATAAACTTATGATAAAGTATATAAGATAATTATTGCATTATACGATTATGATAATATTATGATAAACTTATGATAAAGCATATAAGATAATTATTGCACAATACGGTTATGATAATATTATGATAAATTTATGATAAAGTATATAAAACAATTTTTGCATTATGCGATTATGATAATATTATAATACAGTAATGATAATTTTATGATATGATTATGATAAAGGTAATTATAAGCTTATGACAAAGTACGCAAAATAAATTTACATTATACGGTTATGATAATATTTTGATAAAATTATGATAATATTATGATAAGGGTATGATAATAATATGATAAATCTATGATAAGTTTATGATAATATTATGATAAAGTTACGATAAAGGTTATGATAATATTATTGATAATATTATGATAATGTTATGATAAGTGTATGATTATATTATGATAAAATACGTAAAGTGATAATAATATTATGATCCGGTTACGATTAATTTTTGATAAACTGTGTTTTTTTTATATAATTGAGGAGGGGAGAGCGTTTATGATAATATTATAATAAAATTATAATATTGCTATAAAAATATCAATTAATTATGTATACATTATGTAAAAAAAATTATGCAAAATTATAATAAAGTTATGAAAAAATAATAATAATATTATAAAAATATTATTTAAATTATACATAAATTACATAAAATATTTTATATAAAAATCACGAGAAAGGTCATGCAAAAATTTATAATAAAACAATAAAAATATAATAATAATAATATAAATAATAAAGTAAATATTTATTATTATCATAATATATAATCAATATACGTCTGCTATAAATATATTCTATTAAATTTTAATTATCTTATTCAATTCATATAAACTTTTAGATCCGCTATCAATATATTAAAATATTAAATAAATGATATTATATAATTTAAAATTAATAGAAAAATTTGATATTGTTATTGATATTTTTAGTTATAAGTAATTTAAAGATGAATTTAAAAAATGAAAATAACAAAGGAACAAAAAAACTGAATATTTGAACAAATTAAAAAGAAATGTCAAATTTATTATCAATTTGTAATAGCCACATTTGCAATTAATTTAAAAATAAAAAAAGGAAGAAGAAAATTGAATGTTGGAACAAATCAAAAAGAAAGATGAGTAGTTTGTGATCTGCACAATTATAATATCTGACACACACGCATATGGGCAGGAAAACAGGTGTCTCAGGTTGCATGTCAGAGTAAAATTATAAACTTTAAGACACGGAGAGTAGAAATATAAATAAGAGAAAATCGTGATGTATTTTTTATAAATTTTCCGCGTTGATGTAAAATCTATAAATATTATTTTATTTTAGGTAATTATGTAATCTTCTCATTTTTTTAAGGTATGAGGCCTATTTTGATAAGATAAAACAACACTATTTGCCTATAAAACCATCTGTCTTAAGTGTCTTGAATGGAGAATTTAAAAAGGTGGCCCTTTTTATCTCATTTGTCGTGACTTGTTTAATTAAGAAAGAACTCATATTATATATTACGACAGTCTCAAATACTTTAGTGACCTCTCTAGATTAGTACATCCATTCGTAGTAAATAGATGCTTGAGATAAGATGGAAAAACCTCGTGTGTTTAAAATTGTTACGTAATCCAAGAACCATGTTTATTGTATATTCCCTTAATAGCATTGTAATTTCTCCTATGGCATAAAAAAGTATCGTATTTTGGTCACCAAGATTAAATTATTGCACCCTTAATTTTTTTATACCAGAATATTTCTTCTTTTATATGCATTTGCTAATTCCTTTTCAGTTTTTACAGCAGCTTCACGATTGTAATCCCTTACCTCTAATTGCAAGTCAACAAGGCCTCTCTCTGAGCAAATTAATTTTCCAACGAGATTAGTAAAATCACTTCGATTCCACAAACTAAGGAATGCGTACAATTATTTAACTTCTTAAAAATTCGATATATCCAGAACCTTATTACATAGGTCTCTGCCATTTCCATTTAATTCGATCCATAATGTTAGTTTTATTTTCATATGTGCATTCAAATTAAATATTTCTAGGCTAATCTCATTAAACACCCTCCACCATTAACCTCCAATTCGTTTGCACCCTCATCTTGCACAATCTTCAATTTTGTTAAAACTTCCACCTTTCGTCTTTCAATTGCACCCTTAAAATACTAAAGTGACCTCTTTTCACAAGAAAAATTTCAAATCAATACTTTATATTTCAATAAATATTCTAAATAGTATGCAATGTTAAAATTTAAACCAAAACAACATCTTCCCTAAAATTTTAAAAGTTAAATTTCACGTTAAATATAAATCAATTAAAATATGTTTTTAAATATAAAATTAATTTTAAATTTGAATCGAATTATATCACACCGCCTTTACTCCGCAAAATTAATTTAATTAAATTTTATATTATTTTTAATTTAAATTTAATTAAAAAAAATCAATATCCTCAAATTTTAAACCGAACCAAAATATATTTTAATTATTTTTTAAAAAGACCACCACCACAGATCGACCGCCGAATTTTTTTTCCGATGGTCTTCTCCTGAGCTGTTCTTTCTTGAAGAACAACCCTCTGTTCTTGAAAATGAAGAACAACCCCGTTCTTGAAAAAGAAGAACAGCTGGAGAACATCTCCGGCTGTTCATCATTTTGAAGAACAGCTCCGGCTGTTGTTCTTTGAAGAACAGCCATGGCTGTTCCTTAAAATAGCAGGCATGGCTGTTCTTTCCTTATTTTTTAAAAATATTAAATTTTTATTAAAAGGTTTTAATTTTTTTGTTAAAAAATCATTGGATTGAATAAAAAGGTGAAAATTTGGGTAAAATTGAAGATTTTGCAAGGTTAGAGTGCAAATGAATCGGAGCTAAAAGGTGGGGGTGTTTCAGAGCCATATATTTATTAGCTACCGGAGCGTGCAATCACACAACTGAACTGAAAGACATCAATTTAAGAATCCTCTTGGTGAAAAAAAATAAAAGTTTGGGGACTGGTGAAGGCGAAACTGAAGATAAGGGACCATATAACTCGTATAGTACAGGAACCCAAAATAGATTTAGCCACGAATTTTTTCTTTTTAGCATCGCAGTTCGCAAACCATATTGGCGGACAAAGAGCGAACTTAGGAAACTGGAACTCAGAGTCATCTCTCTACCTCTTTAGTGACCAACATTTTGTCTGTTTAATCACATATCAATAAAACATCCATACAAACTGTTGCATTCACAGAGCTATTTTAGTTAATTTTGATTATGCAATTAGGCAGATGGAGAAACATTTCTATAATAAAAAGCAATCTCATTCCACCTTTCTCACAATCAACCACCAAAACCCAGTTCGCTTCAATTCATTCCACACCTACAACAGCCGAGAAAAGGAAGAACAAAGGGCATAATAATGTCAGTTTTTTCATCATTTTTACTCCTTTTTATTATGGTTTTAGTCTCATATTCAGTAAAGTTCGAAACTTTAACCCGTTTTGTTTGTTAATTTGCCAATTGCTGTTTGATATTAAAATTTCAAGGCTATGATGTTGTTTTATTTATAGGAAAAAAAATTCTATTTTACTTCATTCATAAAGATTTACAATTTGAACACCATTGATGATGAGCTAAAATAATGTTAGTCGCGAATTTGTGTGATTCTTACTATATATGTTTGTAGAATATGTGGTATCGGATACCCCTTTTGCGTTGATTGAGTAAAAGTAGCATTTTTATTGCTATTGCATTGTAGCTTATTAGAAAATCTTTGTGATTTTTCTAATTCTATTTCATAAATTATATTATGTAAATGTTGTTATACTTATCCTCTAGATCGTTATCTTTTGCTTTTACTTGGCCATTCAAATGAAGAGAAGGGCATTTTACACTCCCTCTAGGCAACCAACATTCTAAATAACCTAGGTTAATATTATTTTCTTACCGATGTAATTCGTGCTGCATACATATACTTCTTTATAATAGTACCACACATCGTTGGATGGATAGAAGCATATGAAGGTTGTACAACTTTTTTGTACTTTGACAAGTTTTTCAAGTCTGACTTATAACTTGGAAAAATTTCATTCATTCTTTTTAGAGTTAGTTTCTCCTACCATCGGATTGACATAGCATAAAGATGGAACGTTTTAGTAATATTGAGGGCAAATGTAGGTTCCATTGTGATCATAGATGAAATGATACTAAAATCTTTTTTTTTTTTTTGGTCAATCACCAAAGAAGCAATTATATTATTGCAAAGTAGAGATACACCCAACAACAGCCCTAAGGCAATCTCAAGCCCTACAACAGACCAGGGCTAATAATACTGAAACAAATAAAACACTGCTAATCTAGACAAAGCAGAAAACAAAAACAAGAAGCCTCAATTGCTCATCTGCAACTTCCTATTATCCCAACACCTTATCGCAGCATCTGCTTTAACTTTCTGGAAAATATGGCCACTGGATTCCACCTTCTGATTGAAGATTAAGTTGTTTCTGGCCCTCCAAATATGATACACTGCAGCAGCAAAAACCAGCTTCCTAAGCCTGGCTTTTTTGTTCCTGCCATAAGTTCTTCTGCAGAACATACTCACCTCTCTTCTCCAATTCAAAATGTTTCTATTCATGCCCAAATAGCAGAGGGCTTTGTTCCAAACTTCTCTAGAGAACAAGCAATCAAAAAACAGATGATCAACATTTTCTGTTTCTGCATTGCAAAAGCAGCAGATCTCTGAATCAACTACTTTCCATTTAGCCAATTTATCTCTGGTTTGAAGTCTATTTGACAGGGCAAGCCATAAAATAAAAGCATGCCTAGGAATGTTTCCAGAAAACCAGACAAGACTATACCAGGGAACCTTTTCCTTAACTGGAGTCATCTTCTTCCACATACTATTTATAGAAAAATTGCCATTTGAGGTGGCATTCCACCTTACAGAGTCCTTCACCCCATTTCTCACTGAGTGGTTCATAACTATATAATCCCAGGCAGCCATAGTGTTATCATCTAAAGGGTCAGGAAGGTGCCAACCATTCCTTCTCCAAACCTCACTGACTTTAGAAGCTTTTGGAATATCAGAGTCTTCGATCACAACATTAGGAAATCTGTCTTTTAAAGACATACCATTAGCCCATGGATCATACCAAAATGAAAAAGTTTTCCCATCTCCAAGATTATATTCTAAGTAAGGTGCTATGACCTGTCTGACTTTTAGCAGATTCCTCCAACACCAGGATCCATCATAGGTTTTGACAATCCCCCAGAAACTTAACTTCCTAAGTTTATTGTCATTCACCCAACTGGCCCAAATAGAGGGTTTTAGAGAGACAAGGCTCCAAACATGCTTACAAACTGCAGCAACATTCCAATTATAAACTGACTTGACATTCAGACCACCATACTGCTTCTTGTCACAGACTCTATCCCAACACATGAGCCCTCCTTTTTTCTGAATATCTGAGCCATGCCACAGAAAATTCCTACAGATACTTTCAACTCCTTTGATGACAGACTTAGGTAAGATGAAGATTGAGCACCAATAAATGTGCATACTTAAGAGGACAGAATTCACAAGCTGAAGTCTTCCAGCATAAGACGGGCATTTAGAAGTCCAATGAGATACTTTAGAGGTCAACCTGTGGATTAAGGACACACACATATCCTTAGAGAGCCTAGTTGAAATAAGAGGGACACCCAAGTAAGTGATAGGTAATTCTCCTTCCTGGAAACCAAGGATCTCTAGAGTTTCAGCTTTTTCAGAATCTGTTGAGCCATTAAAAAAGACAGAACTCTTTTGATGGTTAGGGACAAGACCAGAGCAACTAGCAAAATCCTTCAAACCCCTGTCTATGATGCTAACTGACTCTTTATCCCCCTTACAGAAAAGGAAAAGGTCATCAGCAAAGGACAACTGACAAAGCTTCAAATTACCACATCCTTTATGAAACTTAAACCCTGATCCATCCTTAGTATTTTTAATCATACTCCTAGTAAAATATTCCATACACAGGACAAATAACAATGGAGACATTGGATCTCCTTGTCTGAGCCCTTTCCCACCAGCAAAGTAGCCATTACTTTCACCATTGATCATCACTGAATACATAGGAGTTCTGACACAGCACATAACAGTATCAATAAAGCTTCTGGGGAAATAGAAACCTAACAGCACCTCCTCAATGAAATCCCAATCCAGAGAGTCATATGCCTTCTTAAAATCAACTTTAATTGCACAAGATTTATCTACACCTCTATGATAGTTTCTGACAATTTCATGAGCTAGCATGACATTATCAGCAATATTTCTATTAGGGACAAATGCAGATTGGCAATTATTGACAATTCCATCAATTACAAAATCATTCAAACACATATATTTACATATATATTGGTAGTTACTTTTGTTAATATCGTTTCTCCATATTGACCGAATCATCAAATTTATGATTGGAAATTAGTGCACTAAAGTACTGTATTATTAGTTTTAGTTCACTTTCTTTCATTTTATGTTATTCGTACCATGATCAACCTCTGTATGTGATAACATTTATTGTATGGGCGTTTTGTTTCTCTGCATTCTTATGGAACTGGAGGCTACTGTTAGCTTCTCTAGATGCAAGACCTAAGTAGGAGACTTTGGGTATTAATTACAAACCATAAGTAGAGAAAGTTTACGATCATATGAATGTGGATTTTGTTACTACATTTTGGGTAAAATGGGTTCTGGAGTTGGGTAGAGGAGCTGGTGAATATCTTCTTTGATTTGCCAGATTTTGTTTATAGGTCCACCGACAGCCTTCCCCTGGTTATAAGAAAACAAGGAGATGTCTTTCATCTTTTTAGTGCATTCTGGCTGCTCAAGTTATTGGGTTGATAATATACAGAGGGATTGTGTAGGTTCTCATTGGCAGTTTCTGTCGTGAAAAAGCTATTAGTAATGTTTTTTCATACGCCAATAAAAAATGATCTTGAAATATAATACAAATAATATTGAAACTTGATATCCTGACAGATAATTATAGAAAAGTTAGAAAATTCAGAAGTACCCATGATTCTGTAAAATGAAAAGAGTGCACACTCAGAATTTCCTCATGGCGCTAGAAATGGAAAAGAATTTATAATGTACTTGCTGTCTGGGTGCAAGGGCCGTTGACTGTTATGTGTTATTTGCATTTTGGTGGCTAGTCTCTAGCCATTAGTACTACTCTTGGTTCCATTTCTGAGATTTATGCCTTCTGTAAATGTAGAATTTACTGGCCATTTGATATAACGGTTTACTAGAGTGGCATAACCTTCATCTGTTTCCATTTCATATTCTGTGGTGTCTTTTAGAGATTGCAACTGTCTTTCTTTAGTATTTGCAGAATTTTATTATTTTGTTTCTCTTGGATTTACCTCTTTGTTTATTTCACTTCATATGCTTTTCCCCCTTTCGTTACCAGTATTACATTGGTTAAGCTGTAAAAAAATGGCTCGTCTATAATATTCCAATTTCGTAGCTCTAATTTCCTGCTACATCGGTGAAATAACTCTAGTTAACCTTTTTTCTGTACAGAGTTCTTGTACTTGGTTCAGCTTTGAAATCTTAGACAGTTTTGGTTGTTCAGCATAGTTAATATTATTGTTATTGTTACTGTTTTTGCTTTATATTTTTGTTTGATTGGCAAGCATCTATTTCCTTTTTCATTGGAAAGATTGACAATAGATCATCATTTTTGCAGCATACAAATGGATTTCAACAGCCAGCGAAGGTATTAGCTTTTCTTCTTTTCCATGAACTTTTGGGATTGAAATCATTTTGTAATTTGGTATTTGGGAATTTGAGATGTAAAATAAACTTGCTTTTCGCACTAATCAATTGGGAGCCCTGCCAGCTTAACTAGTATAAAATATCAATATTAACCTGTGCCCTTTTCTTTTTAACCTTAGTATCTCTTGAATCCTTTTGATGGATGGTTTAAGGAGTTCCCTCAGTTCTTCAGTAGTCCACTTTTGTTTGCTGTTTTTAAATAAATATTACTGACGCTAAAATTTTATTTCAGAATTATGCAAGATATGCAATACGTGAAAGACGTGCTGATACAAAGAGAGCTTTGAGAGACCTACTCTTCCGAAGTGGAGCCACCAGAGCTTCACTCCAGGTGAATTTTACTGCAGGCTTTTGAAATGAAGTTTTTCGATGCTTTTTACTTGATGCAATACTCGACTGTTAAAAGGTTTTTTGTTGTGCTGTTATATTATTTCATTTATATGTGGGTTATGGAAAAAATTCAACTCGATCATTTTTGTTCATGGTTTGCTTCTATGGTCAATGTATTCCAGTAATATATCCTACAGGTTTAGAAAACTATTTTTCTGGTTTTACATCTAACTTAAGTTTGCTGAATAGTTATTGTTAGATTCCATCATAAAAAGTGGAGAGGCCCAACTGATATGTAAACACACATACACTCGTATACACAATCAATATGAGATAATCCCACTTTCGACACTCCCCCTCATGCGTAGCGTGACCGGGACTAGCAACCATTCTCCCGTCACACATCTTGTGGGCTAGGCCAAATTCAAACAATCCAAATTTCAAATTGTGTGAATGGACAAGGCTCTGATACCATGTTAGATACCATATTAAAACCAATTGGTGTTAAGTGGAGAGGTCCAACCGATATATAAACACATATCCATTCACACGCACAATCAATGTGGGATAATTCCACTTTCAACAATTATAAATGACTGACCTATAGTATTGGTATGCAATCATATGATGCAACCATAAAGAATTAGTTCAATAATGATGTAAACATTGCTTATTTGACAGGAGGCAATATTCTTTGAATATTCTGCAGTGCATTATATGTTCAGCTGTTTGCTATATTATTCCATGATTAAATAATATACTATCAAATGTAACTGGCAGCATAGAAGTATATTCATTATTTAGGAATAACCATACTTTCCTGCAACATGATAAATTTCGGTTCAATAGATTTGGGCTGTTTCAAGCTGTTTACCAACTATTTTCTTGACTTGGAGTCTAGACTGCAACTTGTGATTTCTTATAAATGCTGTTAAAATTAGCTATGAGGTATTTGAATGGAACCAACCCATTGTTTCAAGTTGGTGATTTTAAATGGATCCAGCATTTACAATTTAATGGATTTGTTAAATCAGCTATAAAATTGCTTAGACACTCTGATGCGTCGAATATGTCCATTGGTTCGATGCATTATCGTGCTTTTTCCATTATGCTTCTTTTCGAAATTTTATGTGCCTCGTTTAATTTATGTTGACTTTATGCTCCACTGTCTGGTCAAAAGTTATGGTTTACCCGAGTTGCGATACATTACATGCCTTGCTTTACACTTGTATGCAGGATGACGACAGACTATGGGCATCTATCCCGGAGCAACCACATACTGCCAACAAGAAAAGGCAACAAAAGCATTCTGCTCAAAACATTGGGAAATTTAACCACAAGAAAAGCAGATGTGAGATTTTATCTCTTGCTTTTACTTTTGTGTTTATTTTATTATCGTCAAGAGGACATGATTGCACTTTAGATTTTTCATCCACATTAGCAAACACCTTTTGTGATTCGCAAGATGGCTCTAAAATATCTACGGTCTATATTTTTGAAGACAATGAGAGTTGAAACCAGGATAATAGATTATCGTTTTTCCTTTAAGCACACAAATTTGTATTTGCTTATCTTCACGTGTATTTGTTTAATTTGACCGAGTCTCTTGTTTATGACATGTTCAGCCAAGTCTAGAAAAGAGAGTTTTTCTGAGGATGATGACCCAGAGACAATGTTTCAAGCAACATTTGGGAACAGATGGTATACTTGGTCTTTCAATGCTTCTTCTTTCCAAAGGTCAACATTTGGATTCGAGTGGAGAGAAGAGCATTCAAACCAGACACATCATCGCAATAAAAAGTGGAATTCTAGAAGTGACACCGAGTCTGACGACGAGCCTTGTTCTATAGGATCGTGTCATGACAGAAGGATCCTTGGTTTGCCTGCAAATGGTCCTTTAAAGATTGAAGATGTTAAAAACGCGTAAAATCTTCATTTATAGTTTTCATTTTCCTTCAAAATATAAGGGTGCATTTTGATTTTGTGATTCTAAGAAACTTAAGTTCTATGAACTTACTGTTGTTCTAGCAGTCTGAAAATTTTGAACAAATTTTGCAGTTTTCGCATGTCAGCATTAAAATGGCATCCTGATAGGCATCAAGGACCTTCTCAGGTTAGTTGATTAATGGCTGGTCTTCACCCATTGTATTCTGTATTTTCATTTAGACCTGTCTTTTTATGATTAAATGATTAACCTAGGTAGCACGGACACGGGCACGGGGAAAGGAGACACTCGGACACGGTGAAACGGTGTTATTTTAAGGTTTTCTATGTAAAAAATAAAGTTTCGTGTCCGTAACGGGACACATAGATTGAATGAAGTGTCCGTGCTACCTTGTAGTTATCCATGTACTTCTTACTGAGGACTATCATGCTGGTTTTATCTCAATTAACCCTTATTTAACCATTTTAAAACAGTTGGTTATGATGTTGATCAGTTATGCAGTTTGACAAATCCCCCCCACCCTTTATTTGTGTATGTGTGTCAATACGAAGGACGAGAAAAAGGGGACCGACTTTTCTGATTTCCTTCAAATTTTTGACCCATTTATGTATTTATGCAGGCAATGGCTGGAGAAAAATTCAAACTTTGCGTTGATGCATACAAATCATTGTGCGATGCGCTTTCCTGATTTGGAACAGTAGGTATTATACTGTGTTAAAGCAGATTTCGATTTCAATTTCTTCGTCATTGGGCATCACAATAATATAAAAGAGGTTTACTAGTTCCATTTTTAATAGCTGCATATTCTGCACAACTAATTCACTGCCGCCATAGTGAGGAAATATAAATTGCTGCATAAGTGCCAATCTAACTGCATTAATCTAGGAGACCGTGACTTAAGATTTTCCAACTCTCGTATGATCTGCTTCATTCGAAAAGGTCACAAAAAGTTTAGCTTTGAGAATTCACCGGCTTCAATCTGATAGGTATAGTTATGCATTCTAAAAATTGTTGGATTTGTGTTTTATGGTAAAGGATATTATTTTTTAAAAGTATTACTGTATTGTTTGTGATTCTTTATATTTTTCACATATGAAAAATAAGTGGACTTGGGTTGATGGTGTTTTATCCACTTGGGATGAACGGGTCGGTTTTGGATTTAGGTCTATTATGATTCAACATGGATTCATATAAACTATTGATCATGGTGGTAGGGGTATAATCGAGTCAAAATACGGCTAAATTCGAGCTCAATAGAATAATTGAGAATCGAGAACACTCGATTCAATTATTTATAAATATGAGTATTATTATTGTAAATATATAGTTATAAAGATAATAGAAGTTAATTATTTAAAACTCAATTAGGTTCGTGAGCCAGTTGAGTCATATATTTTGGTGCTCAAACTCGAGTTTGATTCTATTATTATCGAGTCGATTTTAAACATTTTTCGAAGCAATACCGAGTAATTAGCGAGTTGATTCGACTCGGTTAAACCTGTAATGATGGCATTATAATTTATACAATGTTGATTATGTTGGAGATTGTATTAGAAAAACATCCATTCTATTGAAAAATGTTGGTCCCATCCTCAATAGAAGAATGTGGTGGTTGTGAATTTACATGTTTATTATGTCATTGTGCACTTAACACATAGGTATTATGGTATGCTTATAAATGTTGGCATGTGGAACCCCTGTAACATTGTGCTGCTGTTGTACAAAGAATTAATTTTCTTGCTTCTTTTGGCTTCTAATATGGTAAAAACTAGTATAAGGACCGGAATAGTGAAGTCTATTAATTACCCATTGTTACCTGGAAGATTATGAATTCAATTCCCCTTCGGGTCAAATCCATCTAGAGGTCCCTGTATTTTATACTCTCTTTTTCCGGAGGTCTTTATGTTTTATTTTTATATTATCTGGTCCCTCCACTTACCTATTTTTTATTTTTCAGGTTCTTTTTAAGTTTTTTCAGTCCTTTTGTGTGACTGGAGGAAAAAAAATTGTAAGTAGAGAAACTGGAAAAAAACTCAAAAAGGACCTGAAAAGCGAAAATAGATAAGTAGAGTGACCAAATAATACAAAAATGAAGTATAAGGATTTATGAAAAAAAAGCATAAAGTACAGGAACCTCTAGATGGGTTAAATGTTTGGATTTGACAAGTTATTCACTCCATCTGTGCCGTACCGTAAAAATAAATTAAAGTATAAGCTTCTATTAGGATTAAAAAGTTACTTAGTTAATTTTATTTAGTTTGTGATAACATTTATAAATTGTTTTTTTACTATTTGTAAAGTAAACCACTATAGATTAATGATTTGTAAAATCAAGATGCTTATTTAATATTGACATGATAAAATTTAAGGGTATTGTGATATTATTGTTGTTTTTTTTTTTGCTATTACTCTTTAAACATCTTTTGGCATTTGATAAAAAAAAGGAGTTAATTTATTATTACTCCCGCGAGTATAACCGAGTTATTGTTTCCACCATGAATCTTAAAATATAACTATTTTTTCTCACATTTTGATTTTCTTTAACTAACACCCTTTTATATAATCAGATTTCAGTTATATAATATTGATTTATCAAATTTGAGAAATGAGAGTATTAGTAATTATCCTTAAAAAGATGAATGTTATATTTATACAAAATAGATCATAGACGTCAATTATGCTAGTAAAGACATCATCTTCATTCAAATTTTATAAATAAGATATGTTTGAATTGGTATTTTAATATCGTGTCCAAATTAATAAATTTATAAATTTTAGAGAAAATTTATAAAAATTGGAGGTTAAAAAAATTTAATCAATTGAGCAAGTATTATTAAGTTGTATAGTTTAAAATGGTGATATCAACCAATGGGGGTTTGGTCCAAGTGGTAAATGGTTTGGTATCGTTTAAGAAAGATCTAGGGTTTGAGTCTTTTGAATACAGAAAATCCTCACGAGTAAATTCACTCACTATGTCAGGTGCGTGACGCGGATTGGATCTGATTAGTCAGGGCGAAATTCTGGAAACCGGATGGATTTACCATACAAAAAAAAATGGTGAAATGGTATTATAAAAGCATCATACAAGTTTCAATGTGCGAAGTTTACACAATAAACTCCAAAAGAATGCCGTTATTTAATATTAAATTATTAATTGTATCGTCCCTATAAAAGCTCTGCTCCAATTTTCAGAATGAGTAATTATAAGATACAGTTGTTTGGTCTCGCGTCCATTCAACGGATCCTTTTTATTCAAACTTTAAATATTTAATTCTTGTCCCCTTCTACAACACAAACTGCCATCATCAGACTGCTTAAAAGCTAGATTTTCAGTTTATTTTCATACACCTAAAGCAGTCAAAAAGAAAATTGCACAAAAAGTATTCAAAATTTTAGAGCGAAGAGTCAATTTAATCCTTAAACTCGGAGACTTAATATTAAGTAACTCAGTTTTAACTATTTTGACCAATTAAGGATAACACTCTCAAATTTTAAATCAATTAAAAAAATTGAGTTATTTTGATCTCTAAATTTGTCCATATTATCTGCAACCGATCTATAAATAAATAGTCTTACTCGTGATTGATTAAAATAGATGAAAGTGAGTAATTAAATAATTGAAGGACCATGTTGATCCTTTGCTCAATTTTCATTCATTCAAAGCATATCGAACAGAAAAAGAGAAGAAAATCATCTGTATCTGATCAACTTAATTCCAAATCGAAATCCTAACAAATAATAATAAAAATGTAATCTTAGGAGTTTGAAATCCAACAAATTTCCAAAGAAATTTCTCAGTTAGACATTTCAGTATTTATAATTTACCATTTTCCTTTCTTATTTCAATCATTTCCCATTTCTCCCAAATTGGTACACAAAATATTCAAGACTGGAAATAAACCTAAATCAAGATTTCTTTATCAACTTAAACCTATCCCGACCCTTGGCCACATTACAACCCGTAAAAGTCCGTATGATAATTGTCGATCACCGAGCTAAGTAGTGGAGTAGCATAATTGATGTCTATGATCTATTTTATATTAGGATTTATTTATACAAAATAGATCACAATCCTAATGCTAAAAAAAACCAAGAACCCAATTTAAAAAAATTAAAACAGAACCTAAACAAATTAACCTAATAGCAAAGAATAACAACAGAAGAAGAAACCATGAAGCCATAAATAAAGATCAAGAAACCAAAATGCAAAGCCCAGTTCCTCTTAAACTTACCAAAATAACTCTCTGGCGGTTCTTGATAATGAATCTCCAGCTCCCCCTCATCCTCACCACCGCCATACTCGCCGCTCACCAGCCTCATCTTCAACTCCCTCAGCTTCTCCGTAGCTAAACCGAGCGTAAGCTTATGACACCGTCTCTGATACTTAAAACCATTGATGCACCGGAGCGTCTGAGCCACGGATACGTAGAAGATGAGGTGGGCTAGAGATAGGAGAACAATGGGGGCCCAGCAATGGCGGCATTGGAGGCGATTGGGCTGCGTTTCCGCCATGAAGACGAGCGCGAGGAAGATGAAGAAGAGGAGGAATAGCTTGTGGAGGTCCTTTTTTTGGAGGTCGATGGCTCTTTTTTTCTCGAGGGTTTTCTCGAAGTGGAGTTGGATGATTGTGTTTAGGGCTTGGAGAACTGTTTCTCTTGGAATTTGTTGTGGATGCTGATGATTTGAATCGTAGTCTGCCATTGTTGTGGGGATGCAGAAGCTGAAGTAAGTAAGTGAAAGTGAGTGATGTAAAAACTAAAATGAAATGGTTAACTATTTTATGTGGCTCAGATCTCCAGGGGTTGCTGTTTGTTTTCATCAGCATCAACGGCTACAGTGCTGGTGAGTGAACAAATAAATTGTACTATTTCTTTTTTTTTTCATATATATACTTAATTATTTAGAAAATCCTCACCTTGAACGTTTTATTCGTTTATACACTGACCTTAAAAAACAGCCATTTAAACCCATTTTGTGTTTTTATGTTTCATACCAACTAGTACTAAAATTGTCTCTTTTCACTTAAAAAAAAATTAAAATAATCTTTCAATTTATAATTATACACTAATTAGACGTATGATATAATCCTTCATTTAATTGTTTTTAATATTTTCATTTTTAATTTATTAAATTGTCAATTATATTCTTGTGTTGGGTAGAGATGAAACCTAAAAACCCAAAATTTGATACAAATGACTTTTTGGAAAAATGAGGAGCTCCACTCCTTATTTTGGAGGAACAGATCTGACGCGCAGTTTTGGACGGACGGTGGCGGCGATGGAAGTGGAAAGTCGAAGGGAAGAAAAAGAAAAGGGTCAATTTTTTAGAGCAAATTATTATGACACCCCTCACATTTGACATAATTCACAGTTTAGTTTCTCATGTTTGAAAATTGAACTATATAGCCCCTCACTTTTGCTTTTGTCAACGATTTAGTCCTTCCATCCATTTTGGATGTTAGTCAACGAAGTCAACTAAACTATACGGTCCCCCATTTTTGTTTTCCTCAACGATTTCAACCCTCACTTTTGTTTTTGTCAACGATTTCGTCCCTCAGATTTGATAATTAATTAACCCATAAATCCTTTAACTTCATTGACTAACACTAAAAATGGATGGATTGACTAAAATATTGACGGAAGTAAAAGTGAGGGGCAACATAGTTTAGTTTTCAAATAAGAGGGACTAAAGTGTGAATTATGTCAAATATGAGGGGTTTCATAGTAATTTGCTCATTTTTTTAATTAATATTTTAATTTAACATTTTAATTAGTGTTAATTAAGATAACTTAGAATTATTTTTTTAATTAGAAAATTCACTCTCCTTTTTGGTGTTAGAAGGATAAAATTGATCGGTTTTGCTAAGTTGCGGGTTGAAATGATCCGATTTTATTAAGTTGCGGGTTTAATTGTACCAAAAACTTACAAAATGACTCGTTTGATATTTTTGTACCAAGTTAAGGGGCAAATTGATCTGTTGTTCTTGTAGTTCATTAATTTTAAAAGAAAGGATCACTTTCACCTATTCAACTTGGTATAAAAAATTAAAAAAATTATTTTCAAGTAAAATGGATAAAAAAAAACTCAAAAATTGTTTTTTATATCAATTCCACCCCTCTGGCATATACATAAAAGTGAGTTTCTTAATTTTACTTAATTAACCTCAATTAATCATAATTAATTAAAAAAAATTATATTTTAATTAATCTAATCTAAACCTAACATAAGAAACGAATTAATCCTAATATAAACCTAGTTGTCATTTGTTTCTCCGTTCAACCCGCTTCCCTCAACCACTGCTCCACATCAACCACCGATCCCGTTATTTCTCTAAAAGAAAACACCAATTTCTGGATAGAATTGGTCCGCTTTGTTTGTAAATGATTTTTTTGATTTTTCATGCCAAATTAAGATGTTGAAGTGATCATTGGTTCAATTTTAAAAAGAAAAAAGGAATAAAAGATAAATTTTTCTATAAAATGGCACTAAAATCATAAAAACGTACTTATAAAATAGGACTATAGAAATGAAATATGTCCTTTTATAACGGAACAGAGGAAACAATAAATATTGAAATGATAGAAATAACATTTATCAATTTCTATATAAAAATAGCATTTTTTTAATACTTTAAATTTATTGTTTTTCTTATCTTTCTTTTTAATCAGAGATAGACCTATTTTAAGTTAGTTGTTAGCGGAGATTAACGAGAGTTAGCATGCATTTTTTAAAGTTAAATCAGGCAAAACACGGCCAGTCTACTCTTTTGAAATTATAATTATTGATTTCCAATGATTTTTGAATTGATATTTAGTCTTGTATTTTAACAGAGACATAAAAAAAGGTTAATTTCATAAAATATCATGATCCTTATGTAAAATTTTATTTTAATCACGACCTTTAAAAATTATATAAATTCATGATCTTTCATTTTTTTCTTTCAAATCTATCATTTTAATGTATTTTTAAGCTAATAATCACCCATGGCCCCTGACTTTAGGGGTACCTTACGACAAACCCCCTGATCTAAAAAAACGATCAGTAAACCCCCTGATCTTTATGGCGGCGCCATCTAAACCCCCTAAACCCCAAATATGACGAAAATACCCCTGGCGCCGTCTTTTTCAGTCAACTGTCATTTAAAAAAAAAATTATGACGACGCCACGTCAGCAAAATACCTTAAAAATTTCAAACACCCAAAATACCCCTAATTTAATTTAGAAAAAGACAAAAATAAAATAAATCAACCCAATCTAAACCATTTGATTAACCGACCCAACCATCACCACCCGACCACCGCCGGAAAATTTTTCAGTGATTTTTTGTGGAATTAACCCTAAAAAAAATAAACAAGGATATACAAAATATAAGACCGAAAAATCAAATGAAAAGAGAAAGCAGAAAATAACGAGATGAATAAAAAATTTCTACTGCCTAGGTAGCATGAATTTGTCTAGGATTTTCATGTGTCAGCTTAAGAGAGGCTGTCATCATGCTTCGTTGCATTCGTCACTACTCAAAAACATAGATCGTGACCGGCTTTAAGGAATTAAAGTGTTTTGCTCCGAAATCTGTAACAAGTCTAAACGGATCATCCAAAACAACATACATAATAATAGTAATCAATGCTCATGAGAAACCGAAACTCCAACAACATACATATCAACAATAGTAAACTATATCAATGTTCGGCATGAGACTCCAAATCATTCATAAGCATAATTCACCTTGTCCAAGTAAGGGTAACATATCACAATACATATCACAATACTTTTGGACATACCCGAATAATAAAACACAATTCTAATATAGCTACTACAGCTAGCAGTACTAACAATAACTAATGCGGTCTAGAGTTCATAAATGTTTGACCCTACATAGAAAAATAATATAACTTATGAAGAGTAGAATTTGGAAGGACACAACATCCACAAAAGATAATCTTGAAAGTGGAAAAACAACAGGGTCGGATAATATTGGATGAGTTTATAATTATTTTAAACAATTAATAAGATAAAACTATTTAAAACATTTGAAAATATAGTTTGCCGTTATAAATATTAATTGGAATCCTAGTCCACAATATTCATATTTATATATCAATCATAATATCAAATACAAATGTCGTGCTGGCGAGACGTATCTCCAACCAATCCCCGACTATCATTCAAACCACAATACGTGAATTCCAAGAGACGAATTTACCACCGGAGGATTCGTAAGTCTATTCTTCACATGAGGAATAAACTTTAATAAACGCAACATAATCCTTTATAAATGGATAATTAACGTTACAAACTATTATAACTTTTATTTCTTTATAAAATAAATATTATCGGGTTAGATAAACTCATTGTGATAGTTGCAAAAATGAGGTTAATTGATAAAAGTCACTAATTTTAATGCTGATTTGACATAAAATTGATTTATATGCTCATTGCTTGCAAGTTGAGGAAACAAATTTTTACTATGCATTTTTCAAACAGGCATATAATCATTTGAAATAATTGGGGATCGAGCTCCTAATCCCATTCAATAAGAAAGGGCTTGGCTACTAAACTAAACCTTCAACTGCGAGGAAGCAAGTTGTCATTTAAGTCTTTTTCGAGGGAAAATTACAAAATAAATCCAAAAAAGGGGAAAATTACAGAAATACGTAATTTCAAAAAAAAACTGCATTTAATACCTAAAAAGTTTAAAAAATACAAAATAGATTTTCAGTCTTTATATACTGCATCAGATAATGTATGAGAGATGTATTGATAATGTATCAAACATGTATCAAAATGTATTTTTTATAATAAAAAAAGTACATAATTATATAAAGTTCTTAAACTTTTAGATAAAACTGAATTTTTTTGACTAAATACGTGTTTTTGTTTTTACTAGTTTCGCATTACGTGCTATGCACGTGGCTCGTAACGTGACTTCTAAATGAACATATTAGTAAATTTATTATAATTATATAAATTTTATATTAATTAATATTAAATTAGTTAAGACTTTTTGTAAAAATAAATTTAATATATTCGGTTATTAAATTTTTTCCATACTGAATTTATTCTTCTTTTGATTTTATAATAACCATATTTAAATAATTAACTTAATTTTATTAATAATATCTTTAAAAATAATAAGATAGAAATTTAAATTATAATATATTGACCAAATACAGTATTTTAATTTTGTAGTTTAATCAAACTAAAAGATAGGTATTCCTACTAATTTGGAGACAATTTAGTTATTGTTTACATACTAAAAATTAGATTGGAGATAGTTTAGCTACTTATTTTAATTAGGATTTTAATTACAATAGTGATTAATTAAATAACTAATTAGTTAATGACCATAAAACTTTTATTTAGTAGTAAACTAAAAAGGATTATTCAGTAAATTTGCCTGTCCCCCCCCCCCCCCACCCCATCCGTGCTTTTATATATAGTATAGATAAATAAAGTGATTTTTAGGATACTTTTATAAATATGTACACTTTCCAGTTTCCGATAAGAAACGGAGAAAAATTTAGAAATTATCCATAGGCGTATCATCCCGAATTTAACTGAGAACCCGCCCTAAAAATAGCCCTTGGATCTTATTAAAAAAAATCCATTTATACAGTAGTTCCAAAAAACTATATGGTGGTATTTTCCAATGCTGAACTTCTGCCCAAATAGTAACAATATTTTTGTTTTATGAGCTCAAACAATCACTATATTCCTGCTTAGGCATAGTTGATAAACATGAACATTATTGAAAAAGTGAAGCTTCTTCAGTGCGTAATACCCACAAACACAAGTCAACATACCCATAAACACAAGTCAATCATATTACCCATATGCAGCAAAATTAAGATTTTGTCCATATGAAACTATAACGCCACTCAATACTAATTTAGGAAAGAAAAAAAACCAAAGCACCTCCCAATTTTTCACACGTGTATGTATACTCACAAGAACAACAAAATGTATATCATATGTTACATATCTTATTCTAATTCTGCTACTTTCACTCTATCTGTGATACATAATTTAAACAAATAAAATCATCTTATCTATATACCTAGTTACCATGTTCAATCATACGCTTGCAGGTTGTTCATCAAACTGAATATGTTCACGACTTTGTCGAGAAGTCTCTGCAATAGCTACATCCCCATCTCGGAATAATGCATACCGCATTTAGCTCATTCAAACAATAATTACACCATCTTGTTTAATCTCTCCGTCATTGCAACTGAAGAAGGATCATTCACAACAACTCGATATCCATCTGTATTATTGTTTTGTCGATCAACTTCTTGATTCTGATCGACATTTAAACTTTCCCCATCCTCTGTTGTTACAGATTCCTGTTGCTGACCCATCATATGCATTAGAAGTTCTTCAGGCTTTAATTCATTACCGGATTTAACTGAATTATCAACTTTTCCCGTCTTCTGACTATATAGAGCATCGAGCAGGTGATAATAAGGACAAGTCTTCGAGTCCCCGGGCCTTTTCTTATTGTTCTCTTTTACTCTCTTGAAGTATTTGTTCATATTCTCCCATTTCTCCTTGCACCTCTTCGCATTCCTATTATATCCCATCTTTTTCATTGAGGCTGATATCTCCTCCCATAATGGCCCTTTCGACCCATTGTCTTGATATTGCGTATCAAGGTTAGCCCTTAGCCTAATCAATGCTTCGATTTCTTCTTTAGGCCATCTTGATGAGCCCGCCATATGAGCATAATCGTCCATTATATTATTTTCCCATGCCTTCACTTCTTTCTCTATAGGAGCTTGTGACTTCACTACTTTTTCTATTGTAGCTACTTGGTTTGAAGAAACTATGTTGTTATGGGGCAGTTGCACCAGAGGTAGTTGAATATCAGGGAACTGCACCGGGCTAGCTTGATCCGAGAACTTCTGTAAGAATGAAAGTACAGCGGCATCTTTCGCAGCTGCAATTGATCTTTCTTGAACTAAAAGCTCGCGTTCTCTCTTAATCCTATCCAATTCTTGAATTTTCCATGCTTCTTCTCTTGCCAGCCTATCTTGTTCACATTTATCTATTGCCTCTAGGAGCTTCTTCTGCAAATTCTCTTGCTTTTCAATTACTTGCTTCATCAACCTCCCAAAAAATTCTGTTAATTTCCTTTTCTTCTTTCGTGTTCCGTCGGACTCTTCACCTGAACTAGAGGTGCTCGATGTGGAAGGACTATCAACAAAATTAACACCAGGGCTCTGCATGGAACTTGGCATTACATTTTCAATATAACTTATGGGGTTAACTGCGGCAACACCGATAGAAGAGTGCACTTTATCCGGTGAAGAAGACGAAAGAAACACGGGATGATTATCTAAAGCTTCTAATTGATCAAAAAACCTATAAGATTTTCCATTCCCCTTACCGGATTTCCCTTCTTTCGTTCTTCTATGGTACTTATAAATATTCTCAAACTTCTCTTTACATTTCTTCGCACTCCTATTATAGCCAAACTCGTTTAATTTCCTGAAAGCAAACCACACCATCGTACAATCAATTCAAAATTCAATAAGTCGTGTTAACCAATTATCAACAACTAACATAATAAAATATAGGCCAAAGGTACAAAAAAGCCCTCGTAGTTTTCACAAAAGTACAAATCAGCCCTTTTACTCTTTTAGGGTATAATTAAGCCCTCTTTGTTTTCAAATCGAACAAAAAACCCCTTTCATCCAGCATCATTAGAAACACTCGTTAATGGCTGACATGTCTCTCATAATCATATAGGAAAAAAGTTCAAAAATAATTTTAACGTTTAAAATATTTACCGAAAATTTGAGGGGGTAAGTGACCCAAAAATAAACTAAAAGGGTTTATTTGTTCGATTTTAAAACAATAAGGGTTTAATTATTCAATTTTAAAAACACGAGGGTTTAATTGTGTCCCAAAAAAGTAAAATGGCTGATTTGTACTTTTGAAAAAAAGTCGAGGGTTTTTTTGTACCTTCTGCCTAAAATATAAAAACAAACATAAACATCTACAAAAATCCACTTGCCAGTTAGCTGATTATAGCAAACAAAACAAAAATAGCAGGACTCAACTTGGTGCTTATTCTAAACTGGGTAGTAGCTATATTCTTCAAACAACAATTACTTATCACAATTAATTATCTACAAACAAAAAAAACTGCAATCTAGGTTGCACGGACACGGGAAAACAGACACTTGCACACGGGCACGGGAAATGGACACTTGGACACTACAAAACAGTGTTAGTTTAAAATTTCCTATATTAAAATTGAAGTTCCGTGTCTGAAACATTGATTGAGTGAACTGTCCGTGTTACTGTTCAACAATTTTACTCAATATTAATACATCTAAAATTACAAACAAAAAACAGACCTCGAAACATCCTCCCAAAGCGGAGCTTTAACAGCAGCTTCTCGAAATGCAACATCCATTTCAGACCGTATCTTCAGCAAAGCTAAAGTTTCTTGTCTGGGCCATCTATTACCCAACACACCCTCATCAACTTTAACCATCTCATCACTCTCCTCACTCCGACGGTTGCCGTTGGCGGCTCCAGCGGCAGCACCGCTTGTATTTACCGCTAAGTTTGGTGTTTCCATGGCAAAGGATAAAAAAAGTTACAGCGGAGAGGAAAAATGAAAATTTTAAGGTGAATTTTTACTAGGGTTTGGGTAAAAAATTGGGGCCTTTTATTGGGGGGCAAAAGGGTTTTAGGTTTTAGGTTGTTTCAAAAAAGTTTACTAATAGTAGAAGATATTATTGGGTTAAGTTAAATATAAAGAGGGGTAAGGTGAAATTAGGGTTTTATTTTTAATGGGATAAAGTTGGTAAGGTGTAAAATACAGCTGATTTTTTTGACATGTCGGAATTTTATTGGTTTGATTGTCAAGATTGGATTCCTTTGGTTGGTCGTATATAAATTTTAAGGGGTTTTGAAAATTTAAAAATTTGAAGAGAAAAATTGACTTTAGTGGCTATTAGAGATATAAATAGAAAATTAGCTTAAATCATCTCAAAATATCTTTTTTTTTATTATAGTATAAATTTTTAAAATCGTTAATTTCAATTTTTTTATTTTTATTTAAATTGTAATTAATTAATTAAATGAAAGTGAAAAGAAATTTAAATTTGTCTTTTACATTGCTTTATTTTATTTTCGCTTTTTTATTATGAAGAATTTTAAATATGGAGGAAAAATTTATTTATTTTAATTTTAATTTAAATAAATGTCTATAATTAAAATAAAATTTAAAAAATAAATTAAAATTGATAGCTTTAAAAATTTGGATCATAAACAAATAAATTTACAAAAATAGAGTATTTTCAATATTTAGCATATTATTATTTTTTTGTATTATTGGGGTTGAGGGTAAAAATTGAAAATGAAAAATTTGAAATGAGAAGATAGACATGTTGTGGTGGCAAGTTGGCTTTTGTCTTGCTTGCTAAATTTGGTTAAATTTAGGCCCACATAGCCCCCATTTTGCCTTTTGGATGTCACCATTTCACACTTGTATATGCCTAACCATTGCATAAATTGGCATAATAGCCTTTCACATATTTCACACTTGGATATGCCTAACCTTTGCATTGGCATAGATACCCTGTCACGTTTTTCTTGACAAATGTTGTCAAACCCTAATGCATTATTGGATAACTTTCTTCTAATTATAAACCATTAAGATAATGATTTATGATTTGATACTTCTAGGAGGTTTGATTACTTTTTATTGAGATCTCCAGTACAATTATCCACTTCAATTACATCATTAAAAATTATATTTTTATTTGATAATGTTTATCTCACATACCATATAATTAGCATACATATTTTATATAAAAAATATTTGCCATAAATTAAAATATCTAAATATAATATAATAATGCTTTTCTAGAGCGGACCCATTGATACTATTGCCGTTGGTGCGTGTGGCACAAGCGTGTCTGCTGTCAGCTTCAGTTTACATTTAAAAGGTACAGATCAGAGCAATGTTGAGCCAAAATTTTACCCATATGATTCACTCGAATTAAAGTCTTCATAAACGCTCCGAAATAAGCTCGGAAACCCTAGAACCGACGTCACAACCGTTGCTACTCTGTTTAGCCCCTTTTTTATTATTGCTTTTCGTTGATGGTTACTTATTCTCTATATTCTTGATGCATGTGAGTCCATTTTCGGTGGAAGATTGGCGAAAAAATGACCGAATACGAAAAACTGAGCATGCCTAAACCCATATTTCTTGTAAGAATGATGCATTCTAAACTAAGAGAAAATTTCGTGAAATAACTTTGAGGAAAATTAAGAGGATGTCAAGAGATGGTGATACTATTCATGGTATGAAGATAATTTCAGGTGCTCAATGTGCACTTAATTATGACAATTTCATATTTAGAAAATGTAGCCTGACCATGGGCCGGTTCAACTCGTGAACATGTCCAGTCAAACTCGAACTGCAACCGGTGGAAGGTCGATTTCAGGCCGATTCAATATTTTTGGAAACCGAATTTGTCGGTTCCGATTTCGAACCGACGGGTCCAGTTTGAAACCGTAAAAATTTAATATTTTTTAAAAATATATTAGATGCATCTTTTGAGTATTATGATGACTATTTATTTAAGCCTATGGTCTTTAAATAAAATAAAAATCGATCATTTAGACCATGAACCATACATATACGAGTGTTAGAATGACTTATCGTATATTTATGTTTGATGTTTAATCTATCTTTTTATATTGTGGAATTAAACTTTATTGACATAATTATGAAATATCTCATATTACTTATAAGCTATAATTACAGCTTGAACATGTTATACAGTCGACCCTCTAATAGTTAATGTTTAATAAATTAAAAATTCTAATAATTAATAGAAAATTGAGAGAAACAACTTCGTTTCACGTCAGATAATTAATAATTCTATTATTTAATAATTAATAAAATTTAAAATATATTCTATATGAATATTAATTATTAGAGAGATTTTTTCAAAAAAATATATAACAATTGATGATTTATTTGAGACAATACTAACCTTAATTCATAAAGTGAAAGTTAAAATATTATCAAATTATGACTTTTTTATTATTTTGAGAAATTTCAAGGGAAATCATTAGATAAAGAAGTCAAAGTAAGTGAAGCATGTCTAGTATAAAAATATATTAAAAATTATTAGTACTTTATGAATACAAATTTTTGATAATTATTTTTTGGTTCAATATTAAATTGATATTTTCTAAATCGAATATAACTTTATTTCTTTTAAATTAAGTGATTATAAAATGTATTTAGTTAGTTTTTTTTATAATATAATATTAATATTAGCTCTATTAATATAGATGCTTTAAAATATCTTTTATATATTTTATAGTTTTTTTTATACTATTCAATGAATTAATAATTTTAATAATTAATAAATTTTTGATCTATCATGTGTATTAATTATTAGAGGGTCGACTGCATATTCAAGCCTTAAGGCTTATGGACATCAATTTAATTCAAACTTTGAGATTAAAAAAAAGGCACACTGTTTCAAAAATGCCTTGACTTTTTACTTCTTTTTTAATTTCACTCCAACATTATAAAATCTCCAATTATGTCTAAATCCGCATCTTTAGTTTTTAATCATATCCAATTTTATGAATTGAACTCTTTTGCATTAAAAAAAACTCTTATAAATGACTTATTTGAACTCTTCTCCATTTGAAAAATTAAAAATGAGTTACTTGTTTGAACCTTTTCTCAATAAAAAAATATCAATTTAATACTTATAGATACTATTAAGAGTGAAAGGTGTGAATTTGGGTACAATTGGCGAGTTAAAAACGTCGCGGTGAAATTGAAAGAGGCTAAAAGGTCGAGATTTTTTAAAATATCAAACCTTAAAAAATAATTTTTTTTATTTCATTTTTTGAAGCAGGTAGAACTCTGCGCTGAAAGCGGCCAATTCCAAACAAGAACCGACAGTTTTTGGACTATAGTCAAGCCTAAGAAGATGGAATGAAAAAAATTTAATATTTGATTTTGCTTCAGTTTCTTATATTTTTAATTGAATAGCCATTTTTAAAAATTCAAAATTTACACATCCAAAAATTAAAAACATTATTTAGAATTTTAGATGACACTTTAAATTATATTATCCTTTGTTTTATTTATAATTGATTATTTAAAATAGATCATAAACACGACCTAAAGAAACTTTTCTTTCTTTAAATCGGTCACTTTTCAAAAAGAAAAAATTGACCGCTAAAATACTTAATTAATTAAATATAATTTTAATTTACCATTAATAGTGTTTATTAATTTATAATAAAATCTTTGTTATTACATTTTATACATGGCATGTCTAGTCATGGGTTTTTTAAATTTTTAATGTTTAATGTTTAATTTTTTTAATTTTAATTCTTAATTTTTGTATTTTTAATTTGTAATTAACTATTAAATAATATGATATTATTAAAAAGTATTAGTTTATTATTTTAATATTATATAATTAATATTAAATATATTTATAGATGAGAATGTATGTGTTCAAAAGTATAAATATAGGTATAAAATAGTAAATAATTTAAATGTAATAATATTGAATGTGTAAAAAAGAATATATAGAGAATATTTTTTTAGTGCGAAAGATACAGGATAATGGCTTTGGAGCAACAATACTATAGAAAATTTAAAATAATGTCAATTTTATACTATTTTAAATTTTTGGGTTAGAAGTCTTACCAAACTTGACATTATTGTTAATTAGTTTCATATAAATACATGTTAAATAATAAAATAAAGTATAATTATTTTAAAAATAAAAATAGAAGGTTAAATTTATTTTGGAGTTTTTAAACTATATAATTTTTATTTATTAGGTCCCTCATCTTCTATTTGAATTTTTTGGATCCTTAAACTTTCACTTCAGGATGTTGTGGTTAAAAGTTGCTTCATTTCTGATTCTCCAGATGGTATACACAGCAGTAGAAAAACACAGTTTCCTCTTCTTGGCTCTAACTGATCTGCCTTTAGTCCTTCTAGTAAACTAGCTGACTTCTCTCTCCCAGATAAAAAATTGTCTGTTAATTTTCAGCCAACTCAGGACTTTCTTCCATATCTCAGTTGAAATGGGACATTCAAAGAAAAGGTGTTGGATAGATTCAGAATTCAAATTACACAAGCTGCAGGTATCATTCTGCACAACATTCCAACTCAGGAGCTTGTCCTTAGTCATCATTTTCCCTTTCAAAGCAATGCAGGTAACAAAAGAATTTCTGGGTATGTGCCCAGAGAACCATATAAGGTTGGCCCAGACAACTTTAACTTTCTCAGGACTTAAAGACTAAAAAGCACTGGAGATATAGAACTTCCCATTTACTCTAGCTTTCTAAGTGATTTTGTCCTCAACATTCAGATCAATGGAGGCATTATTCCTAATAAAATCTCAAGCTTCAACAGTATGCTCATCAGTAGACATAGGCAGCCTCCAAGAATTATTCCTCCATAATTGACTAAATTTAGAGTTTCTAGGCACTTCAGAATTTTTGATGGACACATCAAGGAATCTCTCAATAACTGATTTACAATCTAACCAGTGATCATGTCAGAATAAGAAGTTTCTACCATTGCCAAGTTTATAATCAAACAGGTTAACAACCCTATTTTTGACATTAAGCATCTGTCTCTAGCTCTAGAAACAATCATTCAGTTTAGTAACACCCTAAAAATAAGTATTTTAATTCTGTTATCATTAACCCAAGTGTCCTAATATATATAGGGTATCTGAGAGATAATACCCCAGATGTGCTTGGATATAACTGCAACATTCCACAACACAATATACTTTATACCCAACCCTCACTAGTTCTTATTGGAGCAAATATCGTTCCTGTTAACTAACCCCTTATTTTTAATAGAGTTGGACCCATGCCACAAAAACTTCCTGCAAATGTCATCAATAGCAGCTAAAACATTCTTGGGTAACGTAAGAGAGCACCAGAACACACTCATGCTCCAAAAATAAAACATTAAAGGTGTTTCTAAACCTTTTTCATTTTTTTAAGGAGAGTGCATCTCACTTGCTTAGGTGACTTTTTTAAAACACGAAGACTTAAGTTTTGGGTTTGTTTATACCAAAAGCCACAAGAATAACTTATTTAATATTTTGTGCCAAGTTAAGGGGGGATTTGATTCTTTTGCTCATACACTAAATAAATGTGAGAGTTTCATAAGCTTAGGGGCTTATAAGCACCTTTTGGCAGTAGGCAAGAAACACACACATAACAAATTTTCTGCGGCTAACTTTTTGCAACTTAGAACCGAGTTGGGAAGGCAGTGGAGAGAAGAAGATGGGTGTGACGAAGGAGCAGGTGGAATCTACTTTGAACTCCAAGTTGAGCCCTTCTCATCTCGTAAGTTCTATTTTGTTTTAATTTTTATTAGTTTCTTTGTAATGGGTATTTGATTATTCTGTAATTTGATTTTTTTTTAGCCTTGTTTTTATAAATTGTTCCTCATGTTCATAAAAAACATAATTTTATTGGAGGTAGAACATGTTAATTCTTGTGCTTTTGAAGCAGGCTGGATTGAAAAGATTCATAATTTCTTGTTTTTGTATGTGAAATTTATGTTTTAAAGCCGCTTCCGAAAAACCATCTACTTAGGTTAAATCTATGCATTGATTTGGAGAGAGGTTAGTGATTGGTTGTTCAGTTCAGTAAACCGAAGCTGATTCGAGATTGATAGTTATTAGATTGAGTTGTCTTGGCTCGTGCTGTTTCCCTTAGGCATGCTTCGCAAAACCATGTCTATTCGAAGATTAATTGCTTTTGTTGGTGTGTCATAGTGAGATTTCTATCAACTTTTAATGGATTCTACTTTGTTGTCATGAAAATAGAGTTTTGGAACTGAATATTTGCTTAGAATCGCAAGCTTGTGAATGCCTAGTAGAATTAACGGGAGATGTAATTTATGGAAAGTTGTCATTATAAATTACATGAGATGAATCTGATGATTTTTGTGTTTTATCCTTGTAAGAAGATTTAAGAATAGAAGGATGTTATTGGGTTATAGTTACTTGAAGAGATATCTGCACACCTTCACTCCATTTAGGCCGTGTTTCGTTCATAGAATCGATAAGAAATAAAATAAGTATTCCATATGAATTAGATATTTCTTGCTTTGGTTTAAATTTTATAAATATAGTTATTCTACGAATTAAAATTTTATAATTTTTGTAGAATAAGTGTTCTCTCAAAAAAAAAAGCATTCCTTTCCTCAAAAATAGCTTCCATATGTATTGTATTGTGCGAACTAAACATGGCCTTAAAGCGTCTTTCTTTGGATGTCTGAGGTCTTTCTGCACTTGCAACCAAAACATAACGACGAAGGTATTAGCTCTACAACATATAGATGATATATGCAAACAGACCAGTAATTGTAATGTTATTGACAATGTAGGCATGTCTCCTTCTTCATAGTTATCTTGATATGTTTTTTTTATATAATCCGTAACTTACACGTCTGCTATTTCTTTCTGATTATTGGTTAGTGTTTCATTGAATCTATTACTATTTCTGTACGAGATTTGATTCCATGATAATAGGCAGCAAGAAGATCTAGGAGCTCCTTGTGAATAATGAGGTAGGATTGAAAGTCTCTGTAGGCTTGTGTCGGTTACTGAAATTATTCTGATAGCATCAAAGTAAGGAGTTCTAAAAGGCCTTATCGTTTGTAGTTATTCATTTTTTGTGCTTTTGTATTCTTAGAGAGAGAGATGAGAGAGAGACAGCCCTACAAATGGGAGAATGTATTCTTACTGTTGGGATACAATTAATTTTAAACAGATAATAGTATTAGGATAAAGTTGATGCAACAAAAAAAATATAAGAATTGAAGTGAGATGAGCTCTAAGGTATTGGGACAGAATGTGACACAAATGCGGTATCGATGGATAGCAACAATGTAATATGTTTTTATTTTCGGTTTCTTAGGAGGATAATCGAAATACTCACCAACTATGACCAAATGTATCATTACTAGCTTCATTTTTATGTATTTGACAATTTGTTCTTAGGATTGTTGCCAACTACCAAAATCACTTCACAACTGATGATGTGGCCTCAATGCAATGATAACTCTACTAGTATAGGAATAATACATCTCATTTTATATTATGGGTTTGTTGATTATTTCATTACATGGAAGGAGGATATATAGCTTCGCTCTTAACATCCGAGTTTCATGCATAAAGTAGCACAAAGTAACTTTAGTTTCTATAGAATTGAACTTAAATCTTGCCAAACAATTTTTTTGCAAATTAAACTTAAGTTTATCACACTATAAGCATAATGTCGTACCTTTTATTATCTTCTTTCCGGAGGAACGTGATTTTGGTTATGACTAGGTGAAGTAGGAGAAGTTTGATTACAACTTGCAAGTGATCACATATGCATGCTTGACAACCTTATAGGCTTGCATCGTATATGTTTGTATTTAAGCTTGTAATTTATGTCTTCCATCAACTGATTCTTATGTTTTTTTTTATCAGGAAGTAACTGATACATCTGGAGGGTCAGTTCCTTGATGCCTACTGATATTTGAAATACAATTAATGTTTCATTCAGTTTTTTCTTCTCTGTATACGTGCTGATGAGATTTCATTGGTTGTCAATGTCAGATGTGGTGCAAGTTTTGCAATTGAGATCGTTTCAGAACAATTTGAAGGGAAGAGGTTGCTGGAGAGGCATCGACTGGTAAATGGTGCTTTGGAGGAGGAAATGAAACAGATTCATGCTCTTTCAATCAAGAAAGCCGTCACCCCTCAACAGTGGGAACAACAGCAACAGGCGGAAAAATCATCATCTGCTGCTTAAATAGCAGTTCTGCAGACACTTTATTCCAACTCTCGTGCATTTGGAAGGTTATAACTACAAATGACAAAAACATACTCGAATTGTCAAAACCGAAATAGTATTCCGTTTCCTTGTTTATATAAAAATATACTTAAATACTCATTTTAATCTGAATGGGATTAATATGTGTTTTGAAGCTAATGATTTTCTAAATTGTACAAGTTAACTTTGTTTTTTTTGTTTTTGTTTAACTTTTTATCGGTTTCAAAAAGTTCTGCTTGTTTTTGATTCTTGATACTGGCATATAAAACATTATACTAAAATGCAAATTTTGGGTTATTAGCCTATATGGTATCAAATTTTGTCTCTAGTTTCATTTTGGTTTCTAAACTTCAATTTATATCCAAATATGATTGTAAGTTTAGGTTATATATTTAGCTATGCCTTTAAACAAATGTATTTGTATGTGACATGGCGGATGATAATTGGATAAATATTTTATTCTGGAATGCCAAGTCATGATATAGCTGTGACAATAATGTAGACATGGAACACAATTGTTTTTCTTATCAATTCATGGGAACTCTCCACCACATGATTCATTACATCATCTTATCTTACCATTAACTTCTGTTGTTTCTGCCAATATATTTTTAAACAAATAGAGTCAAACAATGCAAACCTCATAGCCAAAACAAATCTTTATCCCAGTTTCCTGGCCATGACTAATAGTTATTACAACATCTTTATAGCTTAAACAAAAAACTGCATCATTTTCATGGCTATCAAACTGGTCTACCCATCTTCTCACTTAGTTCCTACAACACCCAGAATCCGAAACGTTTCTAAAACAGCTTACCGGTCAGTAGCACATCCATGGAACAACAATGCAAGACATGCCGTCGCGTTTCATATCGCTAAAGTTGCAGAACAAACCTCCGGTTTAGTCGAAGAAGACGACGCCACACTTTCGCAGATAAAACAGCAGCTTTACGCGTCACTCCAAGGTAAATAAATACATTATTTCATTCATTGCATTAATATTCAATGAAGTACTGAACTTGGTTTGATTTAAACTATGATATAAGGAAGTAACAGAGGGATTTTTGGAGTGAAATCTGAAAAGAAATCTGAGATTCATGGTCTAGTGGAGCTTTTAGAGTCTCAAAATCCCAACCCAGAGCCTACTTTAAATCTAGATAAGGTAAGTGTTTGGTTATAAATGTGCTGTGTTTAACCAAAATTAGTTGGTTTACAGTTATTTTATTGCTAAAAATGGAAGGTGGGTGGTTGCTGGAAACTTGTGTACACTACAATTACTATATTAGGATCGAAAAGAACAAAGCTTGGACTCAGAGATTTTATCAGTTTGGGAGATTTGTATCAGAATATTGATGTTGCTAAGGTATAATATTCTTTTCTCTTATACCAACATTAATTTATAGTTTAGTTCTTAAGTATTTATTGGCAAATTTGTGACAATTAGTGAAATAAATGACTAAGTTTGGACATTTGATGGTGCAAAAATGGAGGGCAAAGCAGTTAATGTGATAAAGTTCAATGTTAGAGGATTGAATTTGTTCAATGGACACCTTACAATTCAGGCATCTTTCAGCATTTCATCTAAATCAGTTGAGTCCTTTTCTACATTATTTTTGCATTCTTATTCCTGCTATTTATGCTAATTTGGTAGGGTTTAAAAGACTGAATGGTACTAAATTTTGTTGTTTTATGTTTCAGTTTGGTACCAACATTCGTGTTAAAGCGGTATCAGTTTTTTTAAAAAAAATTAGATGATGGTACCACGTTAACTTTCCAATCGGATATAGCAACTAAATGAAGTATTTTCTTAGAATATGCTGCCACGTCGATCGCCATATTAGTCTGATATAGAACCTTATATAAGGTTACCAAATTGACTCACTTTAATCTAAAAAAATTGAAAAACTTTAACTTAAATTAAAGTTTAAAGTTAAGGCACCATTTTAGTGCAAAGTTGTAGTACTAAATTGAAACATAAAATGTCAGTATCACTTATACTTTTAATTCAATTTAGCAACACAAGTTTTAGATTTTCATTGAACTACATTTGCTTCTTTGTCACAGAGAGTTGAAATAAATTATGAGAATTCATACATCACTCCTGATCAGGTATGCTAAATTCAGACACAACTCACTTAACAGGATTCTGAAATTATGTACAATGTTTGATGAACCTGCAAATTCATACTTTCTAATCTTTGCCAAAAACAACATCAACAGTTGATGAACATGTTTCGGAAGAACTACGATCTGTTGCTCGGCATCTTCAATCCACAGGGTTGGCTCGACATTACGTATCCTTTCGTCATTTATATGTGCCTAATAATCAAACAATTTAAATATTTACCGTTTTTATTAAAAGTAACTAAAATCTTTAATTTTATCAATTATAACTTGATTCGAGAATTTTATTTCAATTGTAATCAAGTCCGTCACGTGGCTGAATGATTGTTTATTACAGCCAAATTTGAAATTTTAATGGAAATTGATGAGTTTAATCCTTGATTTGATTAACATAGATTTGTTGATGATAACATGAGGATAGGAAGGGATGACAAAGGCAATATCTTCATATTAGAGAGATCGGAAAGAGATTGATAAAAAAAATTATAATCCTCTTACAAACTCACAATTTTACACATATTTTAGTCATACAATCTTTTTAAATTTTGCTTATATTGTTGTTTATCTGTAGTTTAGCTTCAATTTTATGTATGTATTTATATGATGTATTCTCAATTAAAACATTAATCTCTCCGAATAATAATAATTATAGCAGGAAACTCTAATGTACAGTTACATGTATCCTTACATGTTTATACAAAAAACAAAAAATATTATCCCCTGTCAATTTATGTATCCTCATCGAGATCTATCACTAAAATACCAAATAGGGAAATAATAAAATCCATTGGATGAATTCGGATCAGCTATGTACCTCTAAGGCGGAAGGCCATTTATAGTGTAAATTTATTTTCTTTTAATCTAGCGCTTCTAGCTAAGCAAGCATGGCATTTGATCAATAATCTGACTTCTTTGTGTGCTAAGATTTTGAAAACAAAGTACCTGAAAAAGAAACACCAAAATTAGAAGAGTGTCTTAACTTCAACAATAGACATATATCAAACTTGTAGGATCTTTGACATACCCTGCAGTCTGCAACGCTCATAGTTGTGTTATCTAAATATATGCTTGGAATGTGTGATATTTTAAACCAGTCCTCTCCCGTCGGCTTCTCACATCGTTTCACTAGTTCAGGGCATTTTACAATCCTCAATAAGTTTAAGTTGGCGAGGTTCTTAATACCTACAGGTAGATATGTGAGCTTTGCGCAATCATAAATTTCTAATGAACTCAGAGAGGTGAGGTTGCCAAATGAGTGTGGCAGAGATGCCAAGTTGGGTTGATTATATAGAGATAAATTTCTAAGAGATACCAAGTGTTTAATCTCTTCTGGTAAAGCAGCCAACTCTGGACAATTTTTGATAACCAAGGACTCAAGTGAAGTGAGGTGCCGGATCCCTTCTGATAACGATTTGAATTTTCTACAGTCGGCGATTTCTATAATCCGAAGAGAGTTTAGGTTTCGAAGGCCTTTCTCTGGTAAACATTCAAGCTCATGACAGCCTTTAACAAGTAGTGTTGCCAACGAATTGACACCAACTAAGTCATCAGGCAAAACTTTTAAATTGGGAATTCTCTGTAAGCTCAGAACTCCAAGAGCAGTAAGTTTTTGCAGCATCCCGACCGGGAAAGATGTCAAGTCACTGTTTTCTGATACACAAAGAGAATCAAGACTACTGAGATTTGAAATGGATTTAAATAAGGTTTCTGTGCATCCTCTTATATAAAGGTCTTTAAGTGATACTAGGCACGGCAATGACAATCGGGGACAATTGTCAACGTGTAATCTGTTAAGATGTAGGACTTGCTCTCTTCTTTCATCTCGAGTCAATCTTAGCAGTTCCGGACAATCAGTAACACAAAGGGATTTTAATGACGGAAATCTTGTCGGTCCCCATTGGTTTTCATCATCCAAATACTGCACACTATTCATTTTTTCCAACCATAAATTGCTCAAGAAAGGTAGTTTTGACAGTGGAGGGAGTTGTATGCAATTCTTGCAGTCGCTCAGCGCAAATGAAGTTAGATTATAAAGAACAGACTCATGCATCCAATGTGGAAAAACGACACCTGCATATCCTCGTATTTGTAAAAATTGAAGATTTGGATGAGGTTCAAGAAATTCCAGTACCTTCTCAGCATGTTCTGATGACTCGGATCCATTGTTATGGTCCCAGATTAAGCGCAAGCGATTGAGATTTTCTTTCTCATTCAGATTTGCTTCTTTGGCTTCAACTGGATTGCCTACTCTCTCAAGGTGCTTGATACGCAATTCACCCTTCAGATTTAGTCTTTTTAGTTCAGAAAGATAGCATCCTCTTTTTCTCCCCACAATGAATGCAGTCAAAGTTTGTAGACTACTCAATTCCCCAATTTTAGGTGGAAGGTAGGATACCGAACCATCGAAGAAAAGATGTCGAAGGTTACGCAGGAGCCGTATTCGATTAGGTAGTCTCTGGAGATTTAAACACCAATCTAGTTTCAATATCTGCAAATTCCATAAGCTACAAATGGATTCTGGAAGGACTTTGATTTTCGTATGTGAAAGGTCTAAATATCTAAGATGCTTCATACACAAGATAGAAGATGAAAGCTTTGTTAGTCCAGAATCTGATGCAATAAATGCTCGTAAATATCGGAACTTTGAAATATCACATGAAAACTTGAAGAAGGCATTGTCTCTGTAAAATGGAATTATTTTTTGCAGATGAAGTGTACGCAGCGATTCAATCTTATATAGGTCATCGGGAAATGTGAATGACTGCTTAGAATAAGGGACACCTAAATGACGAATTCTCCTTGATGAACTAGTTAATCCCCCAGGCCCCGAAACATGGCATTCGCCTCCTGCAACGGATTGCGCAAGATCATGAACTAGATCATGCATTCCGAATTTCTGAATGTTTCCTAATTCATCTTTCTTGACATCTTGGAAAAGAGATCTCAAATGCAGCTCGTTGCATATCTCGTTACCAATATCTTCCATCTCCAAATTTCCATCAGAAGAAATGAAGCCGTTAGCCATCCACAGGTGAATTAAGATTTCCTTGTCAATTTCAGAATCCTTTGGAAATATAGCACAATAAGCGAAACATTGTCTTAACTTCATTGGTAAGTTGAAATAACTCAATCTCAACGTCGGCAAGATGGAATTTTCATCTTGTGGTAAATTCCACAGTTCACTTTCCTTGACATGAAGCCATTGAGTTTCTTCCTTTTTAAAGCGCATCAAGCTTCCTAAAGCCTTTACGGCTAGAGGGACACCTCCACACTTCTTCACTATCTCCTTCCCAATGACTACGAGGTTTGGACGTTCAGGTGCTGTGTCGACCCCAAACGCACGCTCCTTGAACAAAGACCAGCAATCATCTTCTGATAATCCTGATAAACGGTATGCAGGGACTGTTCCTACAATAGATGCGACCTTATCAAGTCGAGTAGTGACAACAATTGAAGATCCTTCTGAGCCACAAGTCAGTACGTATTTCAGTCTGTCCCATTTCTCTTGATCATCGTTCCATACATCATCTAACACAATCAAATATCTTTTCGTGCTGAGAGTCCCTTGAAGTCGTCTCTGCAGGGGATCCAAATCCAGGTCTTCACAAGCATTTCCAGTTGCGGATTCTATAATAGCTTTGATCACTCTCTTCACATCAAAATCCTCGGAGACACAAACCCAAATCCTTAACTCGAAATGGTTTCTGACCCTTTCATCATTGAATACCAATTGAGCAAATGTTGTCTTTCCAAGTCCTCCCATTCCGACAATGGGATAAATGGAAAGATCCGAAGCAACTGCATCACATATCAAATACTGAACAATCTTTTCTGTATCTTCTTCCCTTCCAAAAACCACAGGTTGAGTTATGATGGAGCCAGTTTGGCGGTTTTCAATGACTTCAACTTTTCGTTCTGAAAATGTAATCTCTCGCAGATGAAACTTTGTCCGCTCTTCAGCAATCTCATCTAACCGTTGCACAACATCTTTCATTCTGTTGCCAATCCTATGACGAAACATGATATTCTTTAAGCCAAAGAATCTGACTGCAGATCGTTGGCTTTTCCATTGCTGTCGAGAGGTTTCTGTTGCAAACTCATCCAAGACATCATCTGCATCATAAGCTGCATCTTTGAGCTTCCCCAACCAGTTTCGGATTGCTTGATCTCGTACTTGTTTCTCCTCAGCATCCTCAAGAACAGACTGGACAGTTGAGAGAATACTAGAAAGCTTCTCCATCTCTTTGTCGACGCCCCATAGCAGTCCAAGCTCCTTCTGGATCATTGAGTTCAAGTTATCAAGCACAACTTGAAGAAAAGCTTCTGCCATATTTGCAAGCAATTTGAGTTTTTTTTTTCCAAGAGTTTCACAAGAAAATAAGTTAGCCAAAATTTTGGTAGTTGAAAGATCAATAGTCAGTCTCTACTTGTGGACTGCCTAATGCTCTTCTATCCACATATTAGTTTGGATATGGACCTACTTTAGTAGAAATAATTAATTCACTTCTTTTCCATGAAACTAAGAGTTGATGAGTATTTGTTATTTGTCGGCACAAAAATTCAAGATGTTAAAGGAACTTTCACCATTGATTTGCAGGAGAATTACCAAAGGCCCATAATCTCTTTTTAGCATTAGTAAAACATTTTGGTGACGACTTATTAGCATTAAGCATCTAATAAAAGTAATCAAAGGATTAAGTTGAATTCAGCAAAGGAAATGGAAATATGAGAGAAAAGAGATATATTTTTAAATATTTATGTATATATATATATATATGGGTTAATTACATATAAAATCACCACCTTTACACGAAATTGCAAAAATAACACGACGTTTAAAACGTGTCAATTCAGGTCATCATCTTTCATTTCTTTTCAAAAATAACACGGGCACATTTTTAGTGGCATTTTTGCTGACGTGGCGTGACACATGACACTCTAATCGGGTGTCCAAGTCAGCAAAATTTTATCAAAAAACGTGTCCATGTTGTTTTTGAAAAGAAATGAAAGGTGATGCCTTGAATTGACACGTTTTAAAGGTCGTGTTATTTTTGAAAATTCGTGTAAAGGTGGTGATTTTATATGTAATTAATCCTATATATATATATATATATATATATATATATATATATATATATATATATATATATATATATATATTAAAATTACTTATAGAAAATAAACCTTCATACATATAAACTACTATTACTTCATAAAAAATAACTCATTTAAATATAAATGTAATTAGAATTTTTTTATTTGAAAGGAAGAGGAGTTTTGTGATTAATGTGAAAAACAAAATTTATTCGTGAATAATTACATATATGTTTATTTTAATTTATAAGCAACTCTAAAAAAGATTATAGGTAATTCTTCAAGATATTTTTTAGTAAAAGGATTTTTCATTAGAAAACGTGTATCTAACTTTTATAGTTTAAAGGAACGGCGCCAAAACAATTCTGAAGAGTTTCAGAAATAGACATATTTTTGGAACAGGAAAACGCACCTTTTCCAAGGTTTCTGTGCAACATAGTAGTGTCCTCCAGGAAAAGAAAGAACTAATTTCACCGGGCGACATAAAAATATTTTTGCTGCTAATTGTGCTAAAGTTGTTACTATTAGTATATAGCAACAAAAAAGAATCGTGGCAAATTATTGTTAATAAAAAAATGTCTTAAGTAATTGATAATAAAATTTGATGTAAAATACTGCTTATAACTAACTAATAGCAGCAACTTTCAAATATATTGTTGCAAAATATTTTTTAGCTGCAAAAAAGAAAATTAACTGTAAAATTATTGTTACTAAATACAGTATTTTTTTTTGTGATAATATATCGCTTGTTTAAAAAGAACAAGTGAATGCATACATGGACAACAGTACACCCATTATTTGTCACGACCCAATTTCAGAGTTGAGACCGGCGCTAGAGAATGGGAGTGGTAGTTTCAAAACCCGTAGCAAGCCTAGAATCATTATAAATTTTTTGCGAAAACATGAACAACGTAATCATACAAACATGTAACACTTAAGGCACGTTTGTGAAACAATACGATACAATAACGATACGATAATAGTGGGCGTGCAACTTTCGTAACTCGTACGTACTAGCCCATCTATTGAGCCATACACAAAGCTGTTGTTAACATAAACAGCGTCACAACGATCATTCAACACGGTGTAGCCTAACATAAGACATAAACCAATAGCAGATATAGACATATACTTGACATATAAAACCCTGCTATACTAGTCTACGGCTGCACTCAAGGAAATCGTACTTTGTGCAAGCCAAAGAACTTCCGGCACAAAAGAGAATATTTATCTAATCCGACACTAATCATCTGAAAGGGGTAAGCATCAACTGGGTCAGACTATGCTGAGTGAGTGTACACATTACTAATGGTACTACTCAAAAATAACATTGCATTTTAAAAACAAAACATGTATATATGAACATATATATATATATATATATATATATATATATATATATATATATTCCAAGCATTTGATCCGATCAAAATCCTAATCTCAAAACACACCTAGACTAGGCTAGAATTCCTAATTATAACGAGCGAATAAGATTTCTCAAATCCTTTTGGTAAGGTCCTGAGATAATTCGATCGAATTTAACCTGTACCAAGTGGTACAGTCCCGTGATAGTTCGACCGAGTTAAACTAGTACCATTACTTATAACCAAACGATCGATCGAGATGAGTTCCAGGATAGTTCCACCGAGTTAACTCTAGATACAGGTCCCGAGATAATTCCACCGAGTTCAACCTAGTATCTAACCAAACGAGAAGAGTACTTTGCAAAGCTTCTATCAAAACTAAGTTTATGACTTACTCAGACACTGGTGATCACACAACCTATTGACGTCCAATAGGTAGCTCGTTCCCCCAGATCATATACTAATTTTTGAAAACTATATATTCGATAATTTTATACACAAAATTCATACATACGACAAAATAATATAATATGCGATGCAGTTTAATACTTATGCCTATAATATCGTAAAATAGTAATAATACTCAAAAGTAATGTGCAACTCACGACTTGCTATCCATAAACTTCGAAAATAAGCAAAGCTACGTTTTAGCACAAATTAATAAAATTCTAGCTATAATTAACTTATATCCAAAACTACGTTTTAGCCAACTTCAGCTATTGAAACCGCTTGTTAAAAACAACCCGCCCACTAAATAAATTGGACATTTCCATAGTCTAAAATCATCTATGACATTCATTTAGACTCGAACTTCATTCGATATTTCTATACTCTCCAAAATCGCCCTTAAAGTTAGCTCCTAACCTTTTCTTTTTAACTCATGTTTTTTCATCCATTTCCAGACTTCAAAATCAATTAATTTAAATTATTAAAACCTTGATTAAATTGTCCATATTTAATTTATGCGATATTGTACACAATTTCCGTTTAGATTTGAACTTAATTCGATACGCGTAGGGGATCGGAAATCGTACCCAACCAGCCCTTCCTAAGCAGTTTTGGGGACTACAGACAGTCCTTAAAATTGCCCAGCAAGTCCATTTTGACTTGTGGTGCAGGGAAAATTCTTCCCCTTGGAGAAGAACTGAGTTGGTCGGGGTTTAGTCCGACACACACTCACGCCAAACGCATAATTTTCGACAAGGAAAATGCCTAAAACGATTTCTAAAATCGCATTCAAACTTAGCTCAAACACTACTTTTGAAACAGTGTTTGATTAACTCAAAATATATCTAGTCCATTTTTAATCCATCTTTTACGAAGTTTATATCCTTTTTAACTTTGATTATCAACACGTTACTATTTCGACAATCCAATTTATTTAACTTGCCCTTTTATCCTTAAAATTTAACATTTTAGTTAAATTTTTAAAGTGACTAACTAGTCAACTATGAACTAATAAATCACACACACACACACACACACTTAAAAAAGTCCAATGGCTAATTAAATTATGCATTCGAACTCTCAGACACCCCGTCTATAGCTTTTGTTAAGGTACGAACAAAAATTGACGAGTCTACGAGCGGCTAGAGACTGTTGAAACAGCCCCCATGGTCTGCCCAGCAGAGCAGCGCCTGCTCCGGTGAGAGCGCATGTTCTTCTCACCGGAGCAGACTGGTTCTGTTCACCGTAGCAGAACCAAGCTCGCCGTCATCTACACTGACACTCCCTCTTGACATCCGACCAATTTTTTGGTAAGAAAACTGACCGCAAAACGTTGAAATCATCGCTCAAACTTCACTTTTCAATCATATCCAAAGCAGTTTACATATTCAAGCAAACCTCAACAAAACCAATCAAACTCATCACCAATTTCCAATTTAAAGAGTCTTACCTTGAGTTTGATGAATTGACTTCTTAGCCGAGCCATAATTTTCAAGAACAATGGTCGGAATTCCAAAATTATAGCTCCAACAACCATAGCTTACAACCTCACAAGAATCAAACACTTGAAGTCAATACCATAACTACAAACCCAACTTTTGTTATCAAATAACTACCAAATTCAACCAATTAAATCACAAATAATTGGCTTACCTTACTTACCCATCGACTCGTGATCGTTTAGCAACAAAAATTATTGAATTCCGTCGAGAAACAGTGAACCTAAGTTAATGGTGCTAGGGTTGGCCAAGAGAGAAAAATGGTGAAGTTTGGAGTGTTTTGATTTTCATTTCATCAAGTGATGAAGATGGCATCAACTCCTTCTTAATGAAGTTGTTGATGTCATCACTTGGTTATAATTCCATTTTAACTCAAAGAGTTAAATTGTACTTTAACTTAAATTTTTAATTAATCGCCGCGTCTAATTTTAAAACGGTTTTGTAAATTTACGAAACTTTGACGATAAATTATTAATATTAATATTTCAAGGACCTTGACGTGAAAATTATTAACTTAGGACTTACCAAATTATTTATTTTACTTGATTTTCCTATGTTTTAGTCCCGCTCAAATCCAATTTATCGAATAATAATTTCTCACTTAAATTATTATTTTAAGATAATTCCAATAGACTCACTTTGGTCTAAATTCTTATTATTTGAACTCAATCTGACGTTCTTAATTTTAATCCTCACGATTATGCTTCGTGGCGATGTACCAAGTATAGTGCCATACTTCTAAAAGTACGGGGTATTACATTCTTTCCCCTTATAAAAAGTCGTCCTCGAATCTTCTTATATCCTATCTTATACCTTCCTCCTTTACTATCTTCGTTTATCAACGGTCATCCATGAGATGAAATCTCATGATGAATTCTTATATGGTTTATACTTTTCTTATAGGGACTTGCTCGATCTATTTCTTATGCTTTCAACTGCGTATACTCCTTTATTCATCGTATATCCGTTGACTTACTTCTCACTCCTTAAGGTGCGATGTACTTTTGTTTGAACTTCTCGTCTCTTTTCACTTCCAACTTATCTGTTTCATAAGTTTGGTTTACAACCAAATGAAATCGTTATACTTGTCCTTCAATTCTTATATTAATAAGAAAACGTATAACTAGTACTTCGATAAGCTTATTATGCTTATACTCTCTTGCTCACTTACTTAAGTGAAGATCTTTAATCCTTTTCCAATTGTTTATACACACCAGAACGTTCTTTGGTGGTGTTGTTACTTGTCCTATGTTCAATCATACCATTCATACTTTATATATCTTCCGATCTATTCGATGCATTCCGTCTACTCATTTCTAATAAGGTTTCTCGATCCTTTTAGCTTCTTCCGCCGTGTGATGCCTTTGACATTATCACTATTTCCATTACAATTACTTTTCTCGTTCATATTTTATTTTTGGGTTTGTTAACCCATGCTCTTCTATCTATTCATGTTTGTTTCCTTACCTTTGCGGAGATCCTTGCCATTTCCTATGGCAATCGTCTATATCCTTTGCAATCTTTCAGATACACTGACCTTTTGATCATTACTACATTTGAGTCCTTATTGCCATCGTATTCGCATCTTACAATCTTCCACATCAATCTTTTTTGATATTACCTTTTCCTTCTCTTATTGAACTACTCATTTTTTGCTTAATTGTGATTCGTCCTTTGGGAATTCAATATTAACTTTAGTACTAACCCTTAGGTTTAATGTTCATCTCTTATTTTCTTCTATTTCGTCTTGTCTATATCCGTCTTGCTCTTTTAGCATCTTCATACCTTGTTTATCTGTCGATCATCAATATGCCTTTAGCATCCATCATCATAATCTAACTATTCTCCATCTACTTCTTTTTTCAACATTTGATCTTGGTTTGGTTCTTGGTTTCCAAACCATTTCTTATTGCTATCATGTAGCTTCAGGTTCATCTTTCTATATCATTCACAATGCTTTATTCCATCTATATCGTAGGTATATTTCCTATGATCTTCTTTCAATTTCTTATTCCTAAATATCCACTAGGATTACTAGTGTCGGTACTATAATCTTGCGAAACTCTTTCCTTATCCTTTAGTCTTGTTTCTATCATACTTCTTGATCATCTTCTACTACACTTCCTGTATTCATTTTCATCGTATCACATACATCTTGTACTCCTTGTTTTAAAGTAATATCCCGTATTTTTATAAGCCACTCGTCAAGATTTAATTAGCCGGAAATACGTAAATTAAATTTAAGTGTAAATTTAATTTATAAGTATCCCTAAGGGTATATCGTAATAATAAGAGTTTAAAATTTAAATCGGGAATTTAAATTTAATTAAAAGGATATGAACGGGACTAATAGAATAAAGAATACGAATGGGCGTCGTATATAACAATATATTGATAATTAATATATCAACATACATCTCTAAACGGAGAGTTTAATGTTTCAGACACAATCTCGAAATTAAAATGTCGAAACTCGGAAGTTTCGATGTTTAAGTAAGTGATATAAGTTAATGTGTGTGTGTGTGTGTGTGTGTGTGTGTGTGTGTGTGTGTGTGTGTGTGTGTGTGTGTGTGTGTATATATATATATATATACATATGGGTTAATTACATATAAAATCACCACCTTTACACGAAATTGCAAAAATAACACAACCTTTAAAACGTGGCAATTCAGGGCACCACCTTTCATTTCTTTTCAAAAATAACACGGACACATTTTTAGTGGCATTTTTGTTGACGTGGCGTGACACGTGGCACTCTCATCGGGTGTCCAAGTCAGCAAAATTTTATCAAAAAACGTGCCCATGTTGTTTTTGAAAAGAAATGAAAGGTGATGCCCTGAATTGACACGTTTTAAAGGTCGTGTTATTTATGAAAATTCGTGTAAAGGTGGTGATTTTATATGTAATTAACCCTATATATATATATATATAATATTAAAAAAAAGGATGAGAAGCGGTTAGGAGTGATGGGAAAGAAATGAAAAATATTCATTTTAATCCCTAAACTTTTAATTTAATTAGTTTTATTTATAAACTAATTAAAGGTTATTAGTTAGTACAAATTCGAATAAAATAATTCTTAAGTCCCGAGAGAATAATTTTGTTGTTAATATTTGCGAAATAATTTGACAAAGCTACCGTCAAATTGTCATGAAATTTGGACATAGAGATTTTAGTCAAGTGGGACTGATTTGGACCCAATAAATCTTCCGAGATTTATTAAAAATAAAATATAAGTCGGATACGAATAAAAATTATATTTTTATTCGTTTCATATTTTATTGGATTTTTGGATAAAGTTTCACGGATTGGAATTAGTCCCCGTTTGAGCTACAGACGACTGATAGGTGCAAATTACACCTATCTTTAAGAGTCAATTTTGCATGCTTTTGTTACACTTTGATAAGTTTTTCCCCCGTGTTTGTGCGCTTATTGTATGTGTTATCGTTCCAGGGAAAGCGGAGCAATGCGAAGTGTTTTAGGCATAAAGAAGGAAGAATTCAAGTATCGGAAAATAAGCGAGTCGAAAAGCGAAGAAACGAGCAAGATATGGCTAAAAATAAGAAGGGCTCGATCGAGCCCTTCACTTAATAAGAGGGGCTCGATCGAGCCCCTTGAAGAAATGAGTCCAGGGATTTCTCAAGAGCACCGGCTCGATCGAGCCCTCCCTCCTAAATGAATGGCTCGATCGAGCCGTAAGGGAGATGGCTCAGATTTTGAATCTCAGGACAAGGACAAGACTCAAGGCTCTCTTTCATTTTTGGCCCAACACTCTTTTAGTGGGTGTCTTTTGTTTCCTCTTTTGTAACACCTATAAACACCACTTTATCTCATTTTAGGGTAGGCAACATTTATGAGCTTTTGAATATTCTCTTACTTTCCTTCTTTTAGACTAGTAATCATCTTTGGGATTGAAGATTCCTCCATTGTTGAATGTTTGAAGCTTTTTAATAGAGATTGAAGTTTTATTATTGAAGATTTATATTGTCTATTTCATGTTCTTGCTTACTAGTGCTACAAGGGTAACTAATATTTACTTGTTGATGTTTATTGCTCATTTAATTAGTGTTGTTGTTGTTTTATCCATGAGTAGCTAAATCCCCCATGTTTGGGGGTTGGAATGAGATCTTGAATGTTTTAGCTTTATGAGTTATGCTTATTTGGTTATGTAACTTGTGCTAGTCTTGATGCTTAATGCCCACCTAGGATTAGCTACCCTAGGTTTGTTGTTAGTTTGCTTAGTACACCGAGAGGTGGCTAGTTGAATGTATCAACAAGATTAGGAGCCTAGGATTTGATGCCACGAGAGCGGATTAGAGAATAGGCGACCTTAGAATCGATTGATTAATTGCATTTTGTTGACTTCCATGTTTAGGATCACGAGAGTGAACTAGATGTTGTTACGTGATTAAATGCGGTTTTTTTTGCTCTTTGAGGCTCGAGAGAGCGGGAGTAGCGCTTTAGAAGCGATTCGGTCCTCGTTCATACCAAATTTGTATATCACGTAGTCTTGAACATTTAGGTCTAGTTCCGACCCCTAGACGTTTTATTTTATTGTTTACAATCGTTATTAATTTAGTTTGTTCATTGCAATTTGCGTTGTTGGTTATTAGTTTAATTTAGTTCTTTATATTGATAATTACCAATCCAATTGTTTGTTTGCTTTCTGAATTGAAAATCAAAGTAATATCTTGTTCACTTTAAACCTTTTGTCCTCGTGGGATCGACATTCGACTTCCGGATTACTACAAGTTGGGTTTTATACCAAAAACGACTAATTAAAAAGTTGCGTTAAAATGTATGATTGAGCTAGTACTAAATATCACTTTCTCCATTTCTATATATACATGTTAGCTGAATGAATTTGGGATAACCAATCCATTTGTTTCTGCCATTTCTATATATACATGTTAGCTGAATGAATTTGGGACAAACCAATCCATTTGTTTTAATTTCAAATGAAACATCTGTTTTCTTAGCAAGCAGAGGCGCGCATATAATGCGCAAAATTAGGTCAAGCTATTTTTCATCCGATTTTCGCATTTCGACTCCGATTTATTCGATAATCCGCACGTATTTGAGGTAACAACCTGTAATATCCCATGTTTTTATTTGATTTTCCGTCGCCATATTGATCGTTTTGGTTGTCCGTTAGCCCCGTGCAAGTGCATGTTGGAGTTTGGAAGCGGGTCCGTGAGTTCGGGGCCTTATTTCAGGCCCAATCCGGGCCTCAGAGTGAAGGCGCGACGGAAGGCGCTACGAGGCCGGCGCGCCTCGCATCGCGCCTTCTGTTTTTCTCCAAGGCGCGACGGAAGGCGCGACGAGGCCGCCGCGCCTCGCATCGCGCCTTCTGCTAGGCGTGTTGGAGGGCGCGACGCGAGGCGGGCGCGCCTCGCGTCGCGCCCTCCCTTTAAAATGTTGTTTTAGGGCGCGATGGGCCGTCGCGCCTCGCGACGCGCCCTCCATCGCGTCCTACCTGTCAGTTTCGGCTCGGGGTCTATAAATAGACCCCTTATCTGATTTAGAACGCTTTCATTCACTTTTTACAAACCCTAGCCGAACCCTAATCATAAAAACACTCTGAGATTGATCCTTGGTTCCATTCCTCTCAATTTTTAGCAATTGGTAAGTAATTCTCACACTCCGTTCGTGGTTTATTCATGTTCCTTGCTTTGTAATCGATTCCTTACTTGTTTATCTCTGATTTCCAGCGACTTGGGTAATTGAATATCACCTCTAGTGATCTCTTTTGTTCTTTGATTCATTCCATTGTCTCACATCGGGTATGTACCATTCTTACGCCATATCGTATTTATCGTGTTCTAGATTCGTTGGTGTGTTGTTATTATGAATTACCTACTGTCTTTATGATGTTGAATCTGAATTGTAATGTTAGGATGACTCTAGTGTCTGTTGCGATTGAGTTATACCCTAGACTTACAATGTAAATTGTTAGGATTGAATGCTAGGTCTTTGGGTTGATCTTGGCATGATTAATTACTGTTTTTAGGTGATGTTATATTGCTGGAAATCCATACTTAGGGCTGTTGTAGGTTAATGAATTCAACTTGATGATTGTTTGGCTTGTTTGATAGATTTAAGGTTTGGTTGTTGGATTCGTAATGCATGTATTCAACTTGTTTTGACTTGATCGTTGTTCAAAACCTAAGTGGCTGCCCATAAGTGATTCTAAGGTGCTTTGGAAGTGTATAACAAGTTTACTATGCTTAAGAATCGTTGGTTTCATCATTTGACAATTACGCGTAAAAATGGCAAAGTTGTGCCACGAAAAGGGTTGACATGAATTGCCTATTTCAGATCTGAATTAATTGATGTAAATGCATAATAGGATTCTTTTAAAACTCAATATTGTGATCTTGACACATTGGTGTCTACTTTGGGTGATATGGCCATTTGTGGCTAGTTTCGAGATTGATTTATAAATGAATTGTTGTTGTTAAGCTATGATTGAGTTCCATGTTTTCAATGAGCAATGTTTTGATTTAAAGGTTCCGGATTCATACTTTGGTTTACTTTGGTATCTTTGGGTCGGGATAGACTTGGGTCATCCGACATGTGAGATTAAGCTTGAAGGCTAATTCACTACTTTGGGATTTCACTTGATTTTAAGATCTTCAAGTTATTTAAGCTTCCGGATTATGTTTTTAAAGGGGAACTCAATTATGCTTAACTTGTTGTTATACTTTGGAATTACTTTGGAAATGAGATTGTATATGTATGAATGTTATGTTGTGGCATTTACTTTGGCTTGTACCTTGGTTGTTGTTTGAGATACTAGTCCTATGTGGTGTCTAGTATTCTTAGAGTTAGGGGTTGATGTGATTTTAACTTATACCTTGTTTTAGACCCGTCGACTGCTCGTGCTTCGGAGTCTACGCAGGTTTAGCTGTTTGCCAAGATTATCACGTGGATAAGCAAGCAGTGAGTTTGTAGTGTTATTTACCGCTTTATTAAGTACCGCACATTATTTTAGTATATCAAATGTTTGTGAACTGTTTTAAGGATTATGGATCTGGATTGAAACGAGCTACTCGATAGGCTTGTATCGAGACTGTGTGCACCGGTAAGTACTTTGGGATTGGCTGACTAATGTCTGACCTACTTTGGGAATCGATGAGGATTTGTTCCCATCTACTTTGGGTTAAATACTTTGGGATTTCATTTCAATACTGTTTTCCATAATCGAATATATATTAGTATAAAAGGATTTGTTTTAAGGGTTTTAAACTTAATAAATGTAAATAGCATTATGAACTCATCTCAGTATATCTGACCCCGTTGTTTTCCCAATTTTTCCAGGCTAATGATTTGAGAGAGTTGGTCGATCTCCGATTTCTTGATTCCTTCGGAGGTTCTTTTGTTTAATAAGCTAGTCAACTGTTTTATATTCTTAGACCGCGGTAGAACTAGTACGTCATTTATGATTATCTTATACTTTGGTTTGTCGGAGTGGCCCGACTATTTATTATCGTTGTTGGCATGTTATACATTGGATTTGATTTATATAAGGCATGATTTAAGTCTCGGATTCTAGCCGATCATTTTAGACATTTAAGTTATTATATAAGTATTATATAAACTGCTAGACTTAGGGTGGAGTCTCGGTTGCCCCCGAGCAGTGGTTTCTCTTGCAGGTTTAATTGTATTTAAGATTATCCGCGAGGCTTGCTACGGGTTTTGGTACGACCATACCCATACCCTAGCGCCGGACGCGATCCATGAAATTGGGTCGTGACACAACCGTTAATTTGAATTCGGTTACTAGTAATATAATTAAAGTTATAACGTTGACCGTATCGAATCAATTAAATTCGTATCGTTTTAACGTTGAAATTGTGAAATTGGATTGTTTGAATTGCGTGTTAGTATTTGGAGCGGAAAAATGGATTCGAGCACGTGCAAATCAGTCCGGGGAGTGACCCCGAGGCTGCACGTCGTACAGCCAGTGGGCTGCACAAGCGTGCAGCTTCAGAGTTGCATGAACGTGCAGCTAGGCTGCACGAACGTGCAACTCTGAAGCTGCACGACCGTACATCACACTGCACGAGCGTGCAGCACACTGGTGCACGATCGTGCAGTCTTCTTCCGATGGATTTTGAGTTGGGTTAAATTTGGGTCGACCGACATGTGAGGTTAGCTTGGTAGTTATCGGTAACTCGGCTAACCCACTATTTAGAAATTGAATTGGGTTATTATTTAGGGTGGCGATATTTCCAGAGCTAAAATTACTAGGGAAAGAGCAATATTTTTTAATTTGACAATATCATCCTTATTTTAATATGAGTCAACTTGTTTTTCTTTAATTTTTTTCTTCTTCTTCAAAAATAACCTAACTAATTTAAATAGAATAATTAACATTTCTTTTCTGCAACCTTTTTTGAGCCTCTGTTTATATGCTATCCATCTCTAAATCTGAGACATTCTTTTATTTTGGTGTTGCGTTTTTTATTAGTTTTGTGTTGCGTTTTTTGTTAGTTTTGTGTTCAATCATTTCGTGGTTTTCTAGAATTATTAAAGTTTATTCAATGTTTCATAAATATATGGAAACATAGAATGAATTGGAAACAAGTTGTTAACACCAGACTCGTGATGGGCAATTTGGATTAATGATTTCGGCAGACTTAAATTTCTATGGAAAAAATCAATCAATTTTAAGAAATGGGTAGCAGAGACAGAGAGTGATTTGAAAAATATTTGCAAGAAAAGATAGAACCACTCTAATTTAATTAGTTAGGTATTTTTGGAGGAAAATAGAATAGGAAGGAAAGAATAGATTCAGATTTGATTAGGGGTAAATCTGTTAAATTTAAAAAACTGCTCTTTCCCTAGTAATTTTAACTCTGGAAATAGCGTCACCCATTATTTAATATCTATTTAAATAATATTTTCTAAATGGATTTTAAAGCGGTAACTCAATAGACTTGGTTTGTTTACGTTTTATTAATTATCTGAGTTTTGTGTTTACTCTGTGTAGCTTTATCTTAACTTGTTATTTATGCTAGTACAATGTGGTGTCTAGTACTCTCTAGAGTTATGGTCCATTTTAATAATCATTTATATTGTTTAGACTCGTTGTCACGATCCAATTTCATGAATCGTGACCGGCGCTAGGGTATGGGTATGGTTGTACCAAAACCCGTAGCAAGCCTCGCGGAAATCAAATAAATATTTAAACCTGCAGAAATTGCTCGGGGGCAACCGAGACTCCAACCTAGGTCTAGCAATTTATATTACAGTTCTAATATAAATAACTTAAATATCTTAAATGTTCAACATCATGCCTTATATATAACAATATCGTAATCCAGAGTAATCATGCCAATATAAATAATCGAATATATCGACAATCCCAAAGTGTAATAATCAAATGTAATAAATAAACTAGTTCTACTGCGGTCTAAGAGTTCGAAAATAGAAACTAGTTTAATAACATAAAAACCTCCGAGGAATCAAAAGAATCGGAGTGGACCAGCTTTAAAATCATAAACCTGGAAAATTTGGGAAAACAACGGGGTCAGATATACTGAGATGAGTTCGCAATACTATTTACATTTATTAAGTTTAAAACCCTTAAATCAAAATATTTTTATACTAATATAATATGATTATGGAAAACAGTATTGAAATGATCCCAGCGTAAGTATGACATAGCATACTGATAAATCCAGAGTGGACTGGAACAAATCCTCGTCATAAATATATACCAGCGTAAGCAAGACTTTAGTCTGCCGTTTCCCAGAGTACTCACTGGTGCACACAGTCTCGATACAAGCCTATCGAGTAGCTCGTTTCAATCCAGATCCATAATCCGTAAAAATAGTTCACAAACATTTATAATATTAAAATACGATGCGGTACTTAATAAAGCGGTAAATAGCACTACAAACTCACTGCTTGCTTATCCACGTGATCTTGGCAAACAGCTAACCCTGCGTAGACTCCGAAGCACGAGCAATCGACGGGTCTAAAATAATAAATAGGTTAAAATCCGTACGACCCCTAACTCTAAGATCACTAGACACCATGTAGGACTAGCACAATTAAATAACCAGATAAATCACAGAGAAACACAATTCTCAAATAAATTATAATGCCGTAATTAATTCAAGACTATTGAGTTCGCACTTAAATCCAATCCGAGAATATTATTAAAATAATATTTAATTGATAAATAAAATCAATTCCTCAAATAGTGGGTTAGCCGAGTTTCAAAACTACCAAGCTAAACCCACATGTCGGTGACCCAAGTCCAAACCGACCCAACTGATATTCCAGAATTTATAAACCACAGTTTATAATTAATATTAAATAAAAATATTAATTAATATCAAAATAGAACTCAATAGCTTGAAACTCAAGTAATTAAATATTACCGGAAATTATCTCAATTAATTAAATAACAAATAAAGCTAAATTATAAATTTAATTCCAAAGGCATTCTAACCCAAAAATATCAATTTAACAATTAAATAATAATTGATAATAATTATTAATTTAATTTTTAAATATTCAAATATTATTTTTATGCCTTAGAAATAATATAATTAATTTGACAAAATTTCAAATTAAATGAAATCCTCAATTCCCATTCCATGTAGTCAAATAATAAAATCATATATAAACTATAATAAAGTTAATATGAATTTAAATTTAAAAATATTAATGCCCAAAGTAATTTTAAATTATAAATAATAATATTACTTAAATCACTAATTAATAAGTCGAAACCAATTTCGTAAATTAAAATCAAAAATCAATTAAAACAGTTGAAAGATAAGCTTAGGAATCAATAGATTTAAAACATAAGAATTCAGTGAACAAAGTCATCATTTAGCCAAAACAATTCAAAAGTATCCAATCATTCATCGCCACGTTATCATCATCATGAACATACAAATCCAACTTAATATTTGCTGTAACAGAACCAAAACTTAAGCTAACCATTTATCATTGCATCGTGATTTCCTTAGCAACCCAGACAACAAATTCCAAGCCAACTCAATAAATCTTCATTATCCTAACAAATCTAATGACCACGCTGAGTTCCCTAACAAGCATGAATAAGATCAACAATTAATGGTTTCGATAGAAACTCAAAAACGAATAACAGAGAACCAAGGAAAACGAAGGGCAGGAATCTTAACTAAGAGCTTAAACGATTTACTACCCAAAATTAAGAGACTAACATCACTTAAGCAATCAAACTCTTAGTTAAAAGAAAAAAAGGAAATTAGGCAGCAACCAATTGAAACATTCATAGTTAATAACAATCTAAAGCGATGAGACGACGGCGATTGAAACAAGATTAATAACATACCGTTTGGAGAAACTAAAGATGGGATTTGTAGAGGCGTGAGTCTACTCCGTCTAAGACGAAACGGAACTGAAAATAATGCTATAACGATTAAGAACGGAACAAAATATGGTGATGTCGTTTTTAGCCAAAACTGAAATAAGGCTCAAGAAATTTACCGATGAACAGCTGAGTTTGGAGGAGGATTTGGGAGTGAATTTCTCAGAGGAAAAACGGAGGAGATGGTGGCTAGGGATTGTATGAAGTGTGGTGATAGAATTGGGGTAAAAAAATAGGTTTTAAAATGTATCTTAAATATTTAAGGAATGAAAAGAGAAAAACGTGAAAATTCTATTGTTACAAAAATTTGAATCTGATCAAATATGAAAATACAAAGCCAAGCATGATGGGCTCCTCATTTGTCCAACTACAAAATTAAATGGGTCATATGTGTGAATAATAAAAGGAATGCATGGGTTACATGCAAAATTTGATTTATTCGTTTTATCTTTTTTTTTAATTATATAATACAAATCAAGTCTGAAACAAATCACGAAAGAGTAAAATAAGATTTAATAAAAATATATTATAATAATAACAATAAATTATCTAAAATTTGATGGAATGCAAAAATTATAATAAAAAAATTAATTTAAAAATACGGGATATTACACTCGTCGACCTTTCGTGTTTCGGAGACGAACTAGGATTAGATTGCTTGCCAGGTTATCACATGGATTAGCAAACAGTGAGTTTGTACTTACTATTTACTGCTTTATTACATATATTGTTATTTTGCTATATATATACTGTATACATATATTTCGAACTGTTTTTATCATTATCTCTTCTAGTTGGAACATGCTACCTAATGAGCACCATTAGGAATGCGTGCGTACCAACATTGATATGGGTAAAGGTATGTTGTGAATTGGGATAACTCGGTGTGAGCATAGCTCTCGGAACCCGGAGAGTAACTCGGTGTAGCTCAGCTCTCGGAACTCTGGATATGGATTAAGTGTTGTCGGTGGTAACTCGGTGTAGGCCTTTTGATTATTATTAGAGTATTTGTGGTTTAGGGTTCCAACTATCATTCTTAATGCTTATATAAAATGTTTTAACTCTTTTAAAGGTTTTCCACTTAATAAATGTAAATAGTGGTATGAACTCATCTCAGTATATCTGACCCGTTGTTTTTCCAAAAAAAATTCCATGTTTATGATTTTGAGCGAGTCAGCTTATGTCTGATTTCTTTATTTTCCTCGGAATTTTTATTTTATTTTAATAAAGCTGTCAAACCGATTTCTTTTCTTAGACCGTAGTAGTAACTATAACTTTTTATTATTATAGCTTGTTGTCGGATTGGTCCGACTGGATTTATTATTGCTTGGGCATATTATTGATAACTTTGGTTTTATTATTTATGCCATGTTGGAGACTCGGAGATGGCCTAACATTTATTATTTAAATGTTGAATATTATGAACTGATAGAATTAGGTTGGAGCCTCGGTTACCCCCGATCAGTGGTTTTCTTACAGGTTATGTGTTTGTATGTTTTCCATAAGTCTTGCAATGGGTTTTGGTACTACATTACCTTTACCCTAGCTATGTATGCATCTTTTGTGATATGTTTGATGTTTGTTTATCGAAAACGTTTTAGTGATTTTTAGTCATGCTACGGGTTTTGGAGGCAGTACTCCCATTCCTTAGCGTCGGTCTTGTCCCACGAATTTGGGCCGTGACATCCTATTTAAATTTGCCCAAGTAAAAAAAATTATATAACCCTTAATTTTTTTTTGTTTGAATATTTTCATCATCATGGTAATAAAATCGTCTAATTTTTTAAATTTAAGGTGCTATTGAAAGTTAAAATTAAAATAAAGTAAAATTGACGATTTTATAAAGTCATAAACACCGAAACAAGTGATAAAAAAACATTTAATAAACAACACAAACCAATTGTTCGATTCTAAAACTTAAACAGTTTAAAAATAGTATATATAAAATTCTAAATTTCTATATGAGGATTCAATATTCCTACTTTTCAGTAGCTAAATATGGTAGCTAGAGTAATACAAATATCAATGAAATAACTATAAATAGAACCTTTCATCAAATAAATCTATACTATATATAAAAGTACGGATGTGGAGGGGACAGACAAATTTACTGAATAATCCTTTTCAGTTTACTAATAAATAAAGGTTTTATAGTCATTAACTAATTGGTTATTTAATTAATCACTATTGTAATTAAAGTCCTAATTAGAATAGATAGCTAAATTATCTCCAATTTAGTTTTTAATATGCAAAAAATAACTAAATTGTCTCCAAATTAGTAGGAATGCCTATCTTTTAGTTTGATTGAACTATAAAATTAAAATACTATATTAAGTCAATATATTATTATTTAAATTTCTATCTTATTATTTTTAAAGATATTATTAATAAAATTAAGTTAATTATTTAATTATGTTTATTATAAAACCAAAAGAAGAATAAATTCAGTATGAAAAAAAAAATTTTAATAACTGAATATATTATATTTACTTTCACAATTTTTTTAACTAATTTAATATTAATTATAAATTATAAATAAAAAATAAAAAATTGATATAATTATAATAAATAGACCTGTCATTTGTTTTGTAAAAACAATATGCAATAAAAACAAAAAAGTTTCCAAAATTTTGTCAAATACCATGGCAGTATCAACATCAAAAAAAGTTGCAATTTTATTTATTGTCGTAGCAATGGCAGGTCTTATCCAAGCAGAGAAGACAAAACTCTACCCTAAGTGTTGGGAACCTCTGACCAAAATTCAGCGGTGCACTGAAACTATTTCACAGGCAATTAAATCTAATGATGGTTGGTTGGTGCGAAAAGAATGTTGTAAAGAAATTAGAAAAATGAAGGCAACTTGTTGGTTTCAGGTGTATCCTCCATCCTCCTACAAAGAATCTAATGAGCTTAGCTTCTTAAAACATGATTGTCTCGACTGATGAGCTTAAATTTCTTCAACATGATTGTCTCAAGTTCAATTTAAAGAAGCTATGCTATCAAATTAATTATGCCCCATTTTATATTATAAATAAGGGATTTTACTTTATTATTATAATATGTTCGCTATTTACTTCTTTATTCTTTTTTTTTTGAATTTATCAATCTTCATTAAATCGTATATGAAACCGTCTACATTGTAAGAAATTTGGGACAATTAGAAAATTAAACACGAAAAACATGACATATAATACTTCGTACTTTTATGACGTCAGTTATTAAAATATGACGTGTGAATCGTCGGAAACTCGCCGTGACTCGTGTTAAATCTAAAGTAAATCTTAATTGGTATTTAGATAATACAAGAATAGGCTAAGATTACATTGAAATTAAGAGTCGCATGATAATTCAACGTGCGAAATGTAATCCGTTGAAGTTTCAACATAATTATTATGCATTTTTATTTATATAGAAAAGTGGATAATTATTATGACATTTATAAATAAATATATACGAATAAGATCAAAAGGATATTTATGTCAAAATAGATATGCACATAATTCCAATGCGGCGGATAAAAACATATATTTTCACGGCCAAATCAATAATCCTAAGGAATTTCGTATAAATTTCTGAAAGTAAAATGTCCAAATTAGGCATTTTCGGCGTAAATCAAAATTTTCTAACTAAGATTATATATATATATTTATATATATATATTCATAATACAAAAATTATAACTTAAAAATAAAACTTCTATCACTATTTTTTAGATTTATACTTGATAAAATACTATTATCATTTATAATTTTAATATTTATATGTGGCTAAAGGTTTGAAAAAACCTTCACCTTTTAGCCTCTTTTTATTTACACCCTGACATTTGTAAACTCGCCGATTTCACCTAAATCCGTACCTTTCACTTTTAATTGCATCCTCAAATATCAAAATTCACACCTTTTAGTTTTAATTGCACCCTTAAACATCAAATTGATTTCTTTTTCAATACTTCACATTTTAACATATATTCTATATAGTGCTTAGTGTTATAATTAAATTAAAATAAAATATTTATAACATAATAATATTTATTTGTATTGAATAAAAACTTATTATTGGATTTCAAATTTTTTGAGAAAAATAATTTTTTGTTTTAAATACAACAATAAGCGCTACTTAGACTATATGTTAAAATACACATCGTTGATTTGAACTTTTTTAAGTGAAAAGAGCTCAATTTAATATTTGAGGGTGCAATTGAAAATAAAAGATGCAGATTTGGGTGAAATCGGTGATTTTACAACGCTAAAAAGCAAACGAAAAATGGCTAAAAGGTGGAGGTTTTTTCAGGCCGTTAGCCTTTATATATTTATCCATTTTGGTTTTTCATGTCAAGTAGGAGGGGTAAATCGATCTTTTGTTCAATTAAATGATTTGGAGTAATATGGATACAATATAAGTGAAATCAGAATTACATCTGTAAGTGTAATAATATATTATTTAAAGTAAAATAATAAGGATTAAAACAATAATTTTATAAAAACTAAAAACAATTAGAAGAAAATACGGTTATTCGTAGAGTGTTCATGTCTCTTGTTGTTATACTACTGTTGCTTGAAACCCTAGAGTTGAATTACATGAAATAAAAACTAACCCTAATCAAAAAATGTTGAGAAGAAGATTAATTTCTTTAATTATTTCATCAACCTCAACTCTCCAATCTACAATCAACCTGAAACCTATTTCACAGCTTCTTCACTCACTTAATCTGCAAAACCCTAATGAATTCAGCTCAAATAAAGCGTTTGGGTTGATGGGTACTCGAAATTACAGCTTGTTGGCGTTAAATGATTTAAGAGAGAAAATACCTAGAAAGCTTAAGACAACAAGGAAAGGACGTGGGATTGGTTCTTTCTGGAAAAGGAAAAAATGTTGGGACAGGTCATAAAGGGCAGAAAGCTAGAGGCGCTATGAAGTTTGGCTTTGAAGGTGGGCAGACTCTGATGCTTAGGAGTTGCGACCGATACCGTGTATTTTCTCGTAAATCTACACGTCCAACGTGCTTAGAAAGTTGCGACTAGTACTATGAATAGTATTCGCCGATGCCGATGTTCCTGACATCCTCTTCGTCGCTCCTATAGAAATCCTCTTCTTCCACTTCGTCACTACTCTTCTTCGACCCGCTAGAATCACTTAAAATCAACTGATCCAGTGAAATGTCATTACGAACCACAATCCGGTACTCCACGTACAATCCCAAAACATTTGGAGTCGGGAACCTCAGAGCCTCGTTTAGAATTCCAAATAGGTGCTCATTGTTCTCCACGTACAATCCCAAAACATTTGGAGTCGGGAACCTCAGAGCCTCGTTTAGAATTCCAAATAGGTGCTCATTGTTCTCCACGGTAAACAACGAGTAGGAGCGTATTAGACCCCTTTCAATTGTTGGAAGCCGGAAGTAGATTTTTGTAATTTTCACTCGAGGAATCCCCTGGTATCACTATAAGGAATTCTGTATTTGGCAACAAATTCTTTTGCAGCTAATTTTTTTTTTGCTGCTAATAAACATTTTGCAGCATTAATTTATAAAGTTGCTGCCATTAGTTAAGTTATATCAACATTTTACAGCAAATTTTGTTACCAATTACTTAAGCCAACGTTTTATTAATATGTCAACAGTAACAATTTTAGCACTTTTAGCAGTAAAAATATTTTCTGCTAGTTCTAGTATTTCTTGTAGTGTATTCTACTCCACACGGGAAGCTTACCATACGGCCATTGCACCATATCAGAAAAGATATGTTTACGGTCGTCATTGCTAGAGGTACAGTGAAAAAAAATATATCTCCGTTATTCTAAAAATGCGATTCTCAAATTTATAGCATTTCTACCAATTCAAATTACAGGTTATTAATTTCTACTAATTTTGTAACATACTTTTAAAATACTAATTTTTTTAATATAGTATCCTTAGTAATATTAAATGAACTAATCATTTATACTAAGAATTTAGCATTTTCCTAAACTATAGTATTTCAATAAATATAGTACCCTGCATTTAATTAACAATAAAATAATTTAAAACTATAATTACCGAAAAAATTAAATGAAGCTAATCATTTATAGTTTTTAAAAATAATTAGCACAAACATTTTTTTAAAACTATAATAAATAATTAAAATTCTAACTTTGTTCTACACTATAATAATTCCTAACATTTTACTAATAATAAAATTATTTAAATATAAAATAACTAAAAAATTTAGATGGACGCACCTTTTGTAGTCCTCTAAAAAATATTACCACCATTATGTAAATATAGGCCCGTTTAGCTCCAAAATATAACACTTCGTAAAATATTACAACTCTGCTAAAAACTCTGAAATATAACAAAACCGAAATATAAAAAAACGCTTTAAATAATATTCTATTTATTTTTGTTTATTGTGATTCCCACCTTATATAAGCTGCATTCCGCAATGCTACATTGCGGAATGCAGCAAAAGAATGATACATTGCGGAATGGGTGGGACCAGAAACAAATTTAGAACTAAATATCCAACAGACACAAAATTGAAATTTCCTTGGTCTAGTAGACACTCTTGTATATAAACCCATAGCAGTGTGCTTCTAGAAAGGAAAGAACCAATTTCACCAAGCGGCATAAAAATGCAGGAATCAGTATGATATCGCTATTGTATAATATATTGCTTGTTTATTTAAAAAGAACAACTGAATGCATAGAAAGTCATCATTATAACAAAGTAAAGATGATGGACAAAACTCGAAATATATATCACTATCATTTTTTTAGTATAATCATTCAAATTAATATAACCACTCTTACATTTATTTAGTTACTAGTGAGGTACCCTTACTTCGCTTCGGGGTGGATCAGTTTAATTTAAAATATAAATTTAAATTTAAAAATATAAATTATATACATAATTGTTTAAAAAAATCATGGTCGTTTTGATATTTAAAATTGAATGTACGCACGTTTTAAGTTTATTTTAATATTAAAATTGATATTGACTGTATAAAAGTTAAATTTTGTAAAATATATTAAGTGTCCACAAGTTTTGTAGTAAAATAATTAATAATATAAAAAAATTATTTAAAAGCCTTATGATGTTGTAGTAAAACATTTCAAATAATTAACTAAATATCAATGCGTTGTGCAATTCAATTATTTTTAGTTTTGTACTGTTATAAATTTTTAAACTGTAAATTTTAGATGTCTTACAGATTTAGGTTAATATAAACAAATTGATAATTAAAAAAATTAGTAAAAGATGTCAACTTGTTTTTAGCTAAATTCAATGATTCATATTTTAAAGTTCATAAATTTGATACATTTTAAAAATTAATAATTTATTAAAAATTTGCATAGAAAATTTATTTGATGCATTGTTTAAGAGGATTTATTTTATTATAGAGATGGTCTTGACACTTTAAATTAAATCATTAATTATTATTTTTGTTTTTTCTATTCAAAATCTTGAATCTAATTCAAATTATTCTTTGCATTGTTGTCAGCCGAATATCAATACCCTATAATGTATTTCCTTTTCGCCAAATGAACTAAATTAATAAGTCACATAAAAATTAAACATAACATGAGGATAAAAAAATAGTTCGTTCAATTAAATTAAGGTTGCAACTTTATGATTTTATACACGATCAATTTTATGTTCACGCATTTTTACACACGATAAATTTAAAGCCAACGAACCAAAAACGTGATGAATGTTTAGAAATTCCAATCAACAAAATAACATTATTTAATTTGATATCTTGAGAAAGCATGTCGTCTTTTAGTTAAATTCACTCTATTCACCGATTTGTATCTCAAAATATTTTTATGTGCTTTTTAACCCTTTAAGCTTCTTTTTATATATAGGGAAGGAGATGAATAGCCTCCAAGTAATTTGCTTACACTGCTTCTTTAAGAAGTAAAAAAGAATTTAAATAATTTTGCATAAAAAAGAAATATTCCTTGGAGGCTACATTGTTTCTTGGAGAAGTAAATTTTCTATTTAATTTAATATGGTAAAAAAATAAATTTTCCAGCTAAATTTTTAAAAAACATATGGCACTAATTCAAGGAGTATGATGGGTCTACTGTAAATAAGAAGTCTAATATGGATTCTTTAAAATTAAGAAAAAAATATTTAACTAATATAATACCCTCAAGTGTAACAACGAAAGAAATAGTTAAAAGACTCAATAGAACAAAAAATTAGTTTAGAGGTCGTATGGAATAAAGTGGTAAAGTTTAGGGGTTAAATAATGTATTAAGCCCTTTATACTATGATTGTATATAAATTATTTATATGCTTTTAAGCATTTATTCTAAATATAATATGGCTGAAAAAGTTGCAATAGGCAAAAAGAATAGTTAAGGGGTTAAATATAATAAATTTATATGTTTTTAAGCATTTATTCTAAATATAATATGGTTTGAAAAGTTATATTTTTTAGGAGGTTAAATGGGTAAAAATTAAAAATTTAAATGTGCAATAGGCAAAAAGAATAGTTAACGGGTTAAATATAACCAAAAAAATAGTTAAAAGGTCTAATGGAACACGAAATTAGTTGAAAGGTCATAAAAAAAATGATAAAATTTAGGTGTTCAATAAAACAATGAAAATAGTTAATAGGCTCAATAGAACAAAAAATTAGTTTAGAAATCGTATGGAATAAAGTGATAAAGTTTAGGGATTAAATAATATATTTAGCCAAAAGGTTCACTTTTATACTATAATATATATATATATATATATATATATATATATATATAATATATATATATATATATATATATATATATATATATATATATATATATATATATATATATATATATATATATATATATATATATATATATAGATTACTAAGCCAATTATTTATTTTACATTTATATTAACTAGAAGTGGTGATAAGGGCATTGAATTTTGTTTTTACAAAATTTCATTTGCATGAATTTTGGATATCATATTTCATAAAATATCATTAATATAATATTTTAACCGAAGCATCGCGAGAGTTTCGTTTTAGTTATTATATAGTGTTGGAAATATATTGAATTTGAAATATTACATTTTCATTTATTATGTTTCAATTTTAATCTCGCATAAGTAATGAAATTATGTAACAGTTTCTTTCTTGCATGACTGATGGAAATCCAAAACTGATGGAATTCCATCAACAGCTCTGGAATTCCATCAAGTGCAATTGCAATTCCAACAATTGAAGTTTGAACTCCATGATCTGGATGCTGGAATTCCAATGCCTTTTGACTACAATGAATATGCAAAACGTTTTTGTCTGTATTAATATTTTGTATAACAGCTCTTCCATCTTTTCTCTATAAATACTACTCTCATTTTCATTTGTAAAGATACATAAAAAATATACAGAGTAAAGAACGAGCAGTACAAAAACGTATTTTAGAACTGTTATTATAGTGCAGCGGTAACAGTTGTCCGACTGTTTTATCCTAGGAACACCATGGTTGATAGTCAGCTTTGCACCAATGAGTTGTGCCACAAAACGTCTAAAAGAAAGCACCTAGTCTGCGACTCAGCCGCATCAATTTCCAGTATAGTTTAAGCAACTGTTTTAACAATTTTTAGTCGTATCACTTTACAATTGCTGCTACGAATTCCGATGAGGTCACTGCTACGCTACCTGCGTTGTTGATACCAACAAACCATTCCGGTTTGAAGGTTTGCATTGGAAACAAAAGACTGAATTTTTTCTGACCATGAAAAGTGGTCACTGTTTTATCTATGGATATGCCTGTCGTTGATGAAGAAAAGGAGAAACAAAATGCTGAACTACAACAATGGATGACAAATGACTATCTGTGCAAAAAATTTATTCTTAATGCACTCTGTGATGATCTATATGATTATTACAACAATGATAAGACTGTAAAAAAAAATTGGGAGGCGCTATAGAAAAATATGATATTGAGGAGGCTGGAACAAAAAATTATACTGTCAGTCGCTACCTCAAATATCAGATGACTGACGATAATCTGTCGAGGCACAGTCCCATAAGGTGTAGAAAATCGTTCACGAGATTATCTAAAAAGTTAAGGTTCTTGACGAACAATTTCAAATTGCTGTTTTGATTGACAAATTACTCCTTCGTGGAGGGACTTTAAGAATTCTCTCACGCACAAAACCAAGGAGTGTTTGCTGGAAAGTTGATCACTCTCCTTCGGATTGAGGAAGAGACGAGAAAACAGCTTCAGAGAGATAAGGTGCTTGTCGTTTCCAATAACACTAGAAAATTCAATTCGGCGAATCTTAAACCAAATGGCAAAAAATTTACCAATCAGAATCGCAATTTGAATTCAAACCTAAATGTGAATCGCAATAAATTGAACCAAAATTGTAATCCTTCAAGGAACCATAATGTGAAAAAGCAACCACCTATCCGAAATGACTTGGCACTATCTTTTTGTTTTAATTATGGAAAACCAAGTCATATGGCACGCAAGTGTAGGAAGAGGTGAAGTACTGCTCCACAGGCTAACTTGACCGGAAAACCCTTTTACGGCTATGATAACTGAAATGATGGCTGAAATCAACCTTATTGGTATATCAAGTGGGTGGTGGGTAGACACAGTTGCAGTAATCTCCATGTTTGCCATGATCGTGCTATGTTTAAAATATACATTGCTGTTAATGATAAGAAAGTGCTGCTGGGTGATACTCACACCACGATTATTGCTGGTATTGAAAGTGTCAAACTTAAGTTTACTTCAGGGAAGACACTAATTTTGAAGGATGTGGTGCACACTCTTATGATGAGGAAGAATATGGTGTCTGCATCTTCTCAATAAGACTGGGTGTTTTCAGACTATTGGAGGTGATTTGTACACTATTACCAAAAATGGTATTTTTGTGGGAAAGGGTTAATACTTGTGAGGGTATGTTTAAGATGAATGTTGATATTATCAATAAAGTTGATGCTTCTGCTTACATGGTTTATGATTTTAATGTTTGGCATATGCTAGATTTTGTCATGTTAATAAAAGATTAATTAACAACATGATCACATTAGGACTAATTCCTAAAATGAACCAAACCGAGTTTGAAAAATGTGAATTTTATATTCAATCGAAAATAATAAAAAACTCACATAAATTAGTAAATAGAGAATCTGAATCTTTAGATATACTACATTCTGACATATGTGAACTTGATGGTACCTTGACTAGACATGGTAAACGATACTTTATTACTTTTATTTATGATTGTTCTGATTTTACATATGTGTATTTTATGAAAAATAAAAATGATGCAACCTATTTCGTATTTTTTCGATTTCAATAGCACCCTATTTTTTTTTTAAAAGATGATTTTATTATGATAAGGATTAAACTTTTTAAAACAATTAAATTTAAGGGTCATTTTATATTTTTTTCTACTTGGACAAATTCAAATAAGTCTCTTAACATAAACACCTTTCAAATAAATCCAAATAAATAAATAAATAAATATTAATAATTTAATTTTAAAAAAAACTGAACCTGCTCCGGAGGAAGACGAGCAGCTCGTTTTCCTTGGAAGACCAGTTGGCTGGTGTTCCTTAGGGAAGACCAGCAGATCTGGTCTTCCGCCATGGAAGACAAGATCTGCTGGTCTTCCATGGAGGAAGAACAGCCGCCGCTGGTCTTCCATGGGGGATGTAATACCCCGTAAAATTAAAGGATTAAATTATTCCACGAAAGGAATAATTTATAGGACCGGGAGAACGTAAATTAAATTTAAGAATAAATTTAATTTATAGTATCTCCGGAAATATAAAATAGCCATAGAAGTTAAAATATAAAATTTGGATATCTATATTTTAAATAACGGGAATTAAGAAATGCTTATAAATTAAAATAGGATAATTTATAAGTCCTGTGTGAATATTTTTGGAGTCAATATTCACGGAATATTTTTAGAAAGTTACCCCTAAAATTTTATAGAATTTGGAGATAGATATTTTATTAAGTGGGTCTAATTTAACCCTAATAAATCTTTAATGATTTACTAAAAATAAAATATGGGTCACGTGAGAATAAAAATTAAGTTTTTATTCTAATTACGAATTATGGAATTCATGGTTAAAATTTCATAAATTTCGGAGTTCATTGTCCGTTTTAGTTACGGACGAATATTTAAGAATTTGGGTTAAAGTAACGCGTGAATACCGAAGGACTAGTTTGGAATTTAACCAAACTATATTTGAAACAGAAAAACAAAACATTAAGTTTTGGAGTTCAGAGAACGGCGATTGCGATGGCGACGGTAGGTTCGACGATTTCGATCTGATTTCTCGTTTCTAACTCAAATTTCTTCGGTAATCCATTATTAATCGAAGTTATAACCGTTATTTTGAATTTGGTTTTATAGAAAATGGATTATATTCGAATATATAACTGTTACCGTATCGAATCGAACGAATACGTAATGATTTTACATTCCGATAGTGAAAATGGATAGATTGGTGTTTGTATATGCGTTTTGGATCGAAAAATGGGTATAGCTCGACGGAAATCGGCCCGGGAACGGAGTTCCCGTGGCTGTGCGTGAAGCACAGCCACTGTGCGCACGCACAGTCTCTTTGAGATTGTGCGACCGCACAGTACTTGTGCGGACGCACAGGGACACTGTGCGGGCGCACAGTGTCCTGTGCGGGCGCACAGGGCCCTGTGCGGGCGCACAGGGCCCTGTGCGGGCGCACAGGGCCTCGCACCAGCGCGCGTTTCCGACGTGCTTTCACACCTCGAGTTCCGAATCGACGAGGTTTGGAAAATTTTGAACGGTACGTTCAATAAGGACTAAAAAGAACTTGGACGATTAAGGGATTTCGATTAATTAAAACTTAAAGACGTTTTAATTAGGTTCTCTATTAATGAAAGTGATTAATAGTTAGAGAACTATGAGTTGAGATCAAGAATGAGTATAGATTAGATATGTTATATATCTAGTAATGTCAATATAGTCTATTCTTTAGAGTTAGAATTCATATTTCAATTGTGTTTAATAATTGTTTTCTAACTAGATCCGACGAGCAAGCACGTCATCGGACCAGGAGAGTAGAGGGTGACCGAGAACTGTTTTGTGGATAACGGTTTTGTGAGTTCGCATATTTACTTTTGAATATTGATGTCAAAACATTTACAACTAAAAATGTGTTTGAAATTGCATTGCATAGAGTCAATTTGAAACCAATATATAGATCCACTGGAACGTGCTATCTATTGGGCAACAATAGGACTGTGTGATCACCGGTATTAATAAATCATTGCATTGCATACTAGTTGGGTTCTTTGGCCAGATGCTTGCAAAGCGGCCTAGACCTAACAGGTTATTCTGGGGAGCCAGTAATTCAATTTACGGCCCAGCAAACCTTACACAGAAATAAGATGACTGTGATAACGTGAGTTCACAGTTCATCCTGTGTTAAACAAGTTAGCATGAACTGTGGTATTAACCATAGTTAACCAAATGAGGTTTCTCTTAGGGTTTCATTTGGATCAGTTATTTGGCTGCACAAAGTGCGTTTACATGCGATTTCTGCTTTTATTAATATGTTTGAGTAACTATGTGAATTCACTCATATTTGACCCCCGTTGATTTCCCTTTCACAGGTAAATGATAATTGATGTGACAAGACTTCCGGTTCTTTCTCTGGAAGTTGTAATTAAATAAAGGTCACTCTAGAGCTGCAGAATAGTTCTAGCTCTGAACAGTAGTTCATTTGTAAATGCTTAAACTCTGATGTGAAACTACTGTCAGTATCATTTTGGGACAAAAGCATGTTTTTATAAAAGGGGCTTTTGCCAGTTGTTTATAAGAAATCTGGTTTTGATAAAAGTTTTGTTATTAATTACTTAACATGCTTAAACCGGTTACTTGATGTGATAACTGGTTTGCACCGCTGTCATTGTTTTCGGACAGGGTTGTGTTAGGATACATGCAGCGTACACGTACTACCCTGAGTTCAGAAATAAAATCGCACGGTTTTGATTACACGTTTGTCTAAAGGTTTTCAAATACTTGCAAAAAGAGATTGAAACCTTTTATGTTTTCAAAACGAGAAAAGTTTTTACTGTTTTTCCTTGGCTTCTACGGGTTTCGGAACAACCATCCCATTCTCTAGCGCCGGTCTCGACACGAGTTTCTAGGCGGAAATCGGGTCGTGACAGGGGAAGACCCGCAACCGCTGGTCTTCCATGGGGCAAGACCAGCAGCTCGTCTCCGGATTCGGCCACAATTTTAATTTAATTAAATATTTATTCATTTTTTTTATTTTGTGAATTAGAGGGCGTTTATGTATAATTTAAAACATTGTAGAATATTTAGAACTTATGATATATATGAAGGATGTTTTGAATATTAACCCAATGAAAAAGTTCAATTTGATGCTTTATGGTGCTATTGAAACTGAAAATACGAAATAGGGTGCTATTGAAAAAATTATAAGGTCAGGGTGCTATTGAAAAAAAAAATGAAAGGTGGATAGTTTTTCAGCCCTTTTGTCTTATTTAAAATAGTCCTAATGCGTCAAAAAACCCCAATCTTTTAGCCCATATTCAATCTTATCTTGACGTTGAAAATTTGTTAATTTTACCCTATTTTGCATTCTTGTGTTTCAATAGTACCCTGAAATATTAAATTGACGTTTTTTTTGTTTGGAAAAAAATTAAAAAAACGTTCTCCATATCTAGCATATATTAATTGTATATGTTGAAAATTTATTTAGATTTAGTTAAATTAATTAAGAATTTAAATTAGTTTTAATTTGATTATGGTTTTTAATTAGTTTTTAAAAATAAAAGACTTATTTGTACTTTTTTGAATGAATATCTTTAAACTTAGTTAATTAAATGATTTCATCATTTAAATAAAAAAAATTGTGAAAAATTAAAAAATTAGGGTACAATTGAAACGAGAAAATATAAACTATGATAAAATTGACCAGTTGTTAACGTCAGAGTAGAATTGAAAAGAGGCTAAAAGGTCGGGGTTATTTGAGGCATTAGGCCTTTCAAATAAAACAATAGGGATTATTAAAAACAATAATTTTAAAAATTTAAAAAGAAATTACTGTTATTCGTAAAATGCTCCTGTCTCGTGTTGTTCTACTGTCACTTGAAACCCTAGAATTGAATTACATGATCTAAAATTGAAAAATTGAATCCAAAAAAAACCCTAATCAAAAAATGTTGAGAAGAAGATTAATTTGTTCACTTATTTCATCAACCTCAGCTCTCCAATCTACAATCAACCCAAAACCCATTTCACAGCTTCTTCACTCACTTACTCTGCAAAACCCTAATGAATTCAGCTCAATTAAAGCGTTTGGATTGATGGGTACTCGGAGTTACAGCTTGTTGGCTTTAAATGATCTGCGAGAGAAAATACCCAGAAAGCTTAAGACAAGGAAAGGACGTGGGATTGGTTCTGGCAAAGGAAAAACTGCAGGGAGAGGTCATAAAGGGCAGAAAGCTAGAGGCACTATGAAGTTTGGATTTGAAGGTGGCCAGACTCCGATGCGACGTCGTATGCCGAAGAGAGGGTTTAAGAACCCTTTTAGCCTCACTTTTCAGGTAATTGTGTTTGCTGCTTTGTGTTATACTTCTATTTTAGATTATCATGTTTTGGTGCAATGTGTTAATTGTAGTTAACCAAAGTGAACTGAATAAGGATCTTTTCGACATGGATGTTAGAATTAAGATGTAAAAGATTTTGTTTGAGGAAAATGTATTTAATTTTGCAGATTAAACATTAATCCAATATTAGTAGCATCCCGGCTAATAATCAAGGCATGAACTAAATATTTAAATTAGTGGAAACGGTGGGAGTGGCAGTGTGAATGTTGTAGTTTGATTCAATTATGGTCAAAATGACAATAGTATAATTTGGTTATGGATCTTTTTCTCAATACCTTTTTTGGCTCAGAAAATTCCAAGCTCCATCTACTTACCTGATACTCATAGTGACAGTATGACACGCATCTCGACTTCATTCACTAGCTGGTGTTACATTTCAATTTTATAGTAGAATAGAAATCTAAGCTTTCCGTCTGGACTAGCCAATACATGAGCGCTCACCTCACTGGTTGTTTGACGGCATTTAAAGAAAAGGAGTAGCTTCTTGCTGCTGATGTATGTTATATGCAATATATGAAGAAGATGGTACGGAATTAGACGTGTGAAAAACTAAAATGTATTTAAAGAAGGATGAGGGTGAAGAAAGCACTAGTGCAGACAATAAGGCTGTATGTAACTGTAGTTTAGTCACCTTAAATTGCTAAGATGTACAGAGCATAGCATTCAATTCATTCAATATTAGGAAAACTTAAAATAAAAGATGCGTTCTTTATATTGAAGACTTAATAGAGATTTTCCTGTTTAACCTTCTTATCGGTAGTCTTTAATCTATTCCACTACTTTCGGTTTGCTTTTTGATATCTGCTTGTACTTGGCAGCCAGTCGGGTTGGGGAAGATTGCTAAGCTCATAAATGAAGGGAAGATAGATTCGCACGAATTGATCACGATGAAAACTCTCAAGGTAAACAATCATCCTTCTATAATTTTCAAATGAATCACCTTCAACAGTGGCTTTTGGATTATGTTGATCTTTGCAGATTTTGTGATAGGATACTGGAGCCATAGGAAAACAGATAGAAAATGGAGTAAGATTGATGGGACGCGGTGCTGAACAAATTAAATGGCCTATTCATCTGGAGGTAAATATCATCTGACAATTTCTGCTTATGTTCAGTTAGATTTGTATTTTTGAATTCCACTTTTACTAGCTACAATCTAAGCTATCATTTGCGTGTTCTCATATCTAGAATTTATATAATCACATTTCCTACTGATTTGGGTAATGTTATTATTGTCATTGTGACGGTCCTATATATATATGGAAGTTACTGCTTCACTGCGTTGATACCCACTCACAGTAATAGCGATAATACTTCTTTATCTTTTGCGATAATGTTGCTTTGTATAGTTTCTACAAGATTTAATTTGTCGCAATTTTCTGATATTATTGATGGGTAAAGTTCTGTTCTCATCCTTAGATTCGTTTAGACAAGGAAGTAGTCAAATAAAACTCAAAGAATTTGGAAACTTAGAATTTTGTCTAGTATTTGCAATTTTAACACTCAAATGGTATTTCTGTGACTTCTATTCTATTCTATCTTTGATGAGCAAGTAGTAATTTAGGAGTCTTTTATTTTATTTAAAATATTATTTAGAAGTTCTAATTGGCTTAGGATTTTCTAGTTAGTATTAGTTTAATGTTCCTTGTTTAGGATTATTAATTTTAGTAGTATTGAGGTTTATTGTGAATCTATAAATACTAGTATATTTTGCTGCTTTATTTATATAAAGTTCGAGAATAATAAATTTTCTGCTTTATGATGCTATCTCAATTGTGTTGACTCAACTCATACAAACTCTAGGTGCAATTGCGTTGGAGTTTTTTTAGGTGCGATTGCTTAAAACCTATTAGGTGTTGATTCTTAAAACTTAAAAGAATCTTTTTAATCTTTTCTTTACTTTTTTCCTCATAATTCAGATCTGAAATCTCATGTTTAGTCGTAGATTTTAGCCTATCAAACCATTAGTTTCTGCAAGTTAACCCGCGCAGGATAGTTTTCCCAAGCTGTCCTATATTATCGATATACACTTAAAAACCTCTCTTTCATGACCTGTTTCTCATTTATGCATTTATGGGCAAGAAGATATATTTTCTTCCTTTTATTGGAAGTGTTGAAAATACAACATGAGTATACTAAAAAGGTTAACGTGCACATCTAGTAAAGATCGTATGTATATGATATGAGAAAGTGCTTCTGAAAATTACATCAAACTTATAGACACAATGTATGTGCTTCTTTGTTACTGATCTACATTTTGCTATATTTCTGTACTATGCTGTGTTTTTGTGATCCTTTCGACGTATTCTGCAGTAGCTTTTGATGCAAATTGCTAAAACAAAATCGGGTTGAAATTGATAAAACATTTCACTTGCAAGCTCTTAGGCTTGTAATTGTACTCAAATTTTTTTTGCATGTAAAGCAATCTTGTGCTTACAACTGGAAGTTTGTAGGTATCAAGAGTGACTGTAAGTGCGAAACAAGCAGTTGAAGCTGCCGGTGGGACTGTGAGACGAGTGCATTACAACGAGCTGGGTCTGCGGGCACTGCTGAAGCCGGAGTGGTTTGAAAAGAAGGGCAGATTATTGCCAAAAGCAGCCAGGCCTCCACCAAAGCTAAAAGATAAAGTTGATAGCATCGGCCGTTTGCCCGCTCCAACCAAACCCATTCCATTTTATGTTGAAGATAAAGAAGCAGCGTCTGCTCATACTTGAATATCAGACCAACCATTCTGTCGGAGATAACTTGTGTTTGGGTTATCTAGAACTGTATACGCAGATTTTGGCGGCTCTGCAAATTTTAGTCTCTGGCAAGTCTAACATATGCTCTCTTCCTTTTAACAAGGGCTCATGGACATTTTGGATTTTCTTTTTCAGGTGAATTTTTTTATGAGCTTCTAGAAAAATAATGGCTATCTTCTTCAATTTTCACTTATTCATCAATTTATTTTCCTCACGGTTGACAAAGGATTTTTTTTTTTTGGTTTTGAAAGAAGAAAAGAACCTTCATATTAGCGGGTTTTTGATATTTGCCGGTCTTGTGCCTCTTTTGGAATTAATTCCAAAAGAGTGCCTGCACCCACATGTTCCGCATTCTAGAATTGCGGAACATGTGGTGTTCCGCATTCCTAGAATGCGGAACTACTTAATCAGCTGATTAAATATTAATCAGCTGATTAAGCACGTTCCGCATTCTAGAAATGCGGAACGTGCTTCTCCCTAATGATTGGGAAGCAGTTTTGTCTCCCCAATCATTGGGGAGATGCAATGATTGGGCACTAAAGTGCCCAATCATTGTTGAACTTAAAAAGAAATAGTTTAAATATTATTCAAAAAAAATTAATAAATGCTATAAGCTAACAACAATTTTAAAATAACTTTATCAAACGATATAATAAGAAACAACTTTAACAAGCGATTTAAATACTTGTTTGATTTAACTAATGATTTTAACAAACGCTTATAAAATATAATAATTTTAACAAACAATTATAAAATACAAAATATAGTAAAAATACATCTACTAAAATACAAAAATCGATAAATGAACTAAAATATAAAATCTAATCCTGATATCTAGGATTCCTAGGTCTTTGTATCCTCAAACCGTGAGTCTCCCGTCGGTGCCTCGAGCTCTCTGTAATTGAGTGAAACTGTCTGGGTACCGGAGGGCCCTCGCTGTGGTCGTCGTCGTCCTCGTCTTGAGCTGAAAGCTCAACGTCTGCTCCTGGTGGCGCCATACCGGTCTCCTCATGTGTGGGCGGTAGGAGTCTAAAAGATGGAGGTGTGATATCGGGTCGTGAAAAAAGCTCGTCGTATGCCTCTGAACCGAGGTCCAGACTAAACAACCAAGACTCTGACAGTGAAAAGTGAAGTTGTGATGGATCCTGAGCCTGGTGAGTAGAAGATGGCTGTGAATGTGACGTCGACAGTTGATCATCCGGAGGCAGCGTGGGACGGTAACACTGATCTAAAGGAGTGAATTGCTGATCATCCGTAGAAACCGCAGGACGGTAATACTGATTTGATGCAGCAAACAGCGGTGGTGTGGCCTGATGGAACTGAGACGATGATGGTGTGGCCTGGTGGAACTGAGACGGCGGCGTTCCCAGAGGAGTCGTATATGTCGTCTGTCCATATGACGGCTCAAAAAACGGCATCGACGAAGGCGGGAACAGATACGATGATACCTGGGGTCCTTGAAACACAAAGTAGAAAACGTAATATTTAGATTATATAATTAAATACGAGGTTAGAAAAGCAATAAACTAATAAATGACCTGAAACCTGTGGCCATGGAGGCTGTGATGCAGAAGCGGACGTAGAACCGTAATACTGAGTCGGCCCATAGTACTCCCTCCGTCTGTCTGAAGTGGCTGTAGGATCGAAGTGGTAGTATACCGGTGGGGGGGATAGGGGCGTTCGGGCTCTGGCGAGGCTGGGGGACTCTAGGCTGCCGTCTACGCGCTACCCTGATGTGATCCAGATCGATCGTCAGGGGGAGGAAGAGGAGGAAGTACGTACGACGGAACTGTTGGCTCTTGTGGGGGCAGTGTGACGTCACGACGATCCTCTCCGTAAGCCAATTGGGAACTGCGTGCGGTAGTCCCAATCTTAGAAGCACGCGCGTCTCTTTGCAGGGCGATCATCTCGAAAGTATCGCGCTGTTTAAATCGAAAAAATAAACTGTTAGTGTATACATTAGTAAGACAAATTTAATAAAAAAATAAGTACGTACACTCTGTCCGGCCGCTGCGCCCTCTTGGGTAATCCAACGCCGGCTGCGGCTCCGGAACCACTCCATATACTCTGAATGGTAGTGAGGTGGATGCTGGAGCTGGTAGCCCTGAACAACGTAATTCGTTCTGTTGTTCCAAATCTGGACATAATCAGTGAGCAGTTCCTCGAAGTTGTAGTTCCCCTGATACTGAATGTTATGAAGGCGCCGATCCTACATGGCAGTTAGGGGAATAGGCTGCAGTAAGCCAAACTGCTGAAGAACTCTGTCCGGCTGGTGCCACTCGACGATGTGGAAGTAGATCAGTGGCACTCGGGCACGCCAAATATGTTACACTGTTAGGTAGATCTGGGGGATGGACTGGATAACGTCGTAGGAGTATGGCTGCCACACAATCTGCGTACGTAAACTAAAAAGTTAATTAACATTTATCCTTAAATTAGTTCAATTAAAAGAATAATAAAACTTACATCGTCGTAACGCAGCCTGTCCAATACAAGTCTGAAGTGACGAACAGAGTGTCTGGGAACCCGCCGTGTCCCCCGCTCCCGCTGTCTGGGACCCCCCCATCTGCAGACATTTTTAAATTATATTACAAGTACAGTGACCAAACCAAATAGAGATAACTTTAGACGAAAAATGTACCTGTCACAAAAGGTAACCCCCCCTTCCCTCCCGTGACGCTAAAGTCCGCCAAACAGGGATGCAATGGCCTAAGACGCTCGAAAGCCCAGAGCTGTAGAATCCACACAGCGCCCCCAATTTTGTGTCTGTTCGTCGAAGCTCTAGCGCAGAGGCATAGCTCGTGGTACAAGTAGGCTAGAACTGCCGATCCCTAGCTGATCTCGTGCAAACGACCTAAATTCGCCAGATGCGGTAGGATCCTCGCGCCCAAGTGGCCGCTGTTTAAATCCGGAAAGCAAAGACCCTGTAAAGCAGCCTAAAGATACGCTCGAACTGCATGGTCAATCTGCTCCTCTGTAGCACCCCTCGGCAAATCCTTCCACTCAGCGAACTGTTCAGACAACCAAGCAGTAGTAACCCACGAGGACCGAGGTGTACGGGGACGGTAAACCTCAAGCTGCCTCCCTAAAAGAGGAACAGATACAGTGCTCCAATCCTGGATACGAGGTCCGGTAACTGGCGTGACATCCACGGGGAGCCCTGTCAGGATGGCCACGTCCTGCAACGTGATAGTACACTCGCCCTCTGGAAACATAAATGTGTGTGTCTCCGGACTCCACCTCTCAATAAGAGCAGTGATCAGGCACAAGTTAACCGAAAACTGGCGCATCGCGATAAAACCAGACATGCCCGTCTGAATGACCCCTCCCTGATGCGAGAATGTATCTCGTGAAACGGAGTCACTCTGGCGCTCGATCGTGACCCTAGAGAAGACTCGTCGTCCTGAGAAACAATAACAATTTTATAAAAATTAGATGTAACAAAAACAATAAATCTGAACTATTGTGCCAAAAATAAAACATTATGTCACTTGGTTATTCCAAATAATCGAGGACCTGTGATTGTCTACATGGTAAGAACATCTGGCACCTGTGGCCCAGGAGTGTAGTAGTCGTGGCGTTCAGCCATAGCTGAACTAACAAAGACATAAAAACTCAACTTTATAATTATAAAAAATTACAATAACATTCATAAGAATACATTACAATAACATTCTTTAGAAAAATTAAATATGACATTCATAAGAAGAATATTTTACAATAACATTCATAAGAAGATTATCATTTAAAAAAATTACAATAACAGTCATAACTACTTCCAATTTATTACACAATAATGTGGAAGCTACTCATTTTGAATTGGATTGGTACAGTCATTTGCATTGTGACCCCTGTTACAACATCTGCTACACCAGTTAGGACTCTAATCTTCTCTGTATTTTTGATCCATCTCGTTTCTATAGCGCTGGTTGACCGGATGCCCCCTTTTTCTACGCCATTCAGGGTTTGGAATGAAGTGCGATTCGTCGGATTCTCTCAAGTATGTACGGGCACATAATACTTTAAATGGAGTGTTCCAGCAATATTGTAAAGCAAACTTGGTCTGATAATGCCAATGCACAAGTCATGAGGGTTCAGCTTCTCGTTCGCACAAACGGCCATAGCATGAGAGCAGGGCAACTTAAATTGCTGGAATTTACCGCATGTGCATTTCTTTTTCTGAAGGTTTATCGTATGAGTATTTCCTCCTCTCCAAGAGTGGTTCTTCCTAGTTTCCACTTTGCAAGTCATCGTAGAACGGTCGTATATCTGGCTGGTATGGAAACGGGCCTTGTCCCCCCTCTGTTTTTGTAGTTGGATGCATATTGGAGTGTAGTGAACGTGTAGTGAACGTTGGTGTCAATCAATGACTCATACGTCTTCCAACGCGTGTCGAATATTTTGACCAGCCTATCAAAAATTGCCTCAATCATTGATGTGATCGGAAGCCCCTCTTATATTCTTCAGTTTCAATGCGACCCTGAAGAATATAAGGGGGCTTCCGATCACATCAATGATTGAGGCAATTTTTGATAGGCTGGTCAAAATGTTCGACACGCGTTGGAAGACGTACGAGTCATTAATTGACAGCAACGTTCACGACACTCCAATATGCATACAACTACTGAAACAGAGGGGGGACAAGGCCCATTTCCATACCAGCAAGACATGCGACCGTTCTACGATGATTTGCAAAGTGGAAACTAGGAAGAACCACTCTAATGGGAGAGGAGGAAATACCCATACGGTAAACCTTCAGAAAAAGAAATGCACGTGCGGTAAATTCCAATAATTTAAGTTGCCCTGCTCTCATGCTATGGCCGTTTGTGCGAAGGAGAAGCTGAACCCTCATGACTTTGTGCATTGGCATTATCAGACCAAGTTTGCTATTCAATGCTGGAACACTCCATTGAAAGTATTACGTGCCCGTACATACTGGAGGGAGTCCGGGGAACCGCACTTCATTCCAAACCCTGAATGGCGTAGAAAAAGAGCGCGTCCGGTCAACCAGCGCTACAGGAACGAGATGGATCAAGAATACATGGAAGATCAGAGTCCTAACTGGTGTAGCAGATGTTATAACAGGGGGTCACAATGCAAATGATTGTACCAATCCGAGATGAGTAGCTTCCACATTATTGTGTAATAAATTGGAAGTAGTTATGACTGTTATTGTAATTATTTTGAATGATAATCTTTTTATAAATGTTATTGTAATGTATACTTCTTATGAAAGTCATATTTAATTTTTCTAATGAATGTCATTGTAATGTATTCTTATGAATGTTATTTTTTTGAATGGTTTATTATGAATGTTATTGTAATTTTTTATAATTATAAAATTGAATTTTTATGTCTTTGTTATTTCAGCTATGGCTGAACGCCACGACTACTACACTCCTGGGCCACAGGTGCCCGACGTTCTTACCATGCATGACGATCACAGGTCCTTGGTTATTTGGAATAACCAGGTAACATCATGTTTTGTTTTTGGCACAATACTTTAGATTTGCTGTTTTTGTTACAATCTAATTTCTATAAAATTGTTGTTTTTTATCAAGACGACGAGTCTTCTCTAGGGTCATGATCGAGCGCTAGAGTGAGACCGTTTCACGAGATACATTCTCGCATCAGGGATGGGGTCATTCAGACGGGCATGTCTGGTTTTATCGCGATGCGACATTTTCCGTTGACTTGTGCCTGATCACTGCTCTTGTTGAGAGGTGGAGACCGGAGACAAAACACATTTATGTTTCCAGAGGGCGAGTGTACTATCACGTTGTAGGACGTGGCCATCCTGACAGGTCTCCCCGTGAATGGACACCAGTTACCGGACCTCGTATCCGAGATTGGAGCACTGTATCTATTCCCCTTTTAGGGAGTCAGCTTGAGGTTAGCCGTCCCCGTACACCTCGGTCCTCGTAGGTCACTACTGCTTGGTTGTCAGTTCGCTGAGTGGAAGGTTTTGCCGGCGGGTGCTACAGAGTAGCAAATTGACCATGCAGTTCGAGCGTACCTTTGGGCTGCTTTACAGGGTCTTTGCTTTCCGGATTTAAACAGTGGCCACTTGGGCGTGAGGATTCTACCGCATCTGGCGGATTTAGGTCGTCTGCGCGAGATCAGCTGGGGATCGACAGTTCTAGCCTACTTGTATCACGAGATCTGCCTCAGGGCCACAGCTTCGGCGAACAGACACAACATTGGGGGCGCTGTGTGGATTCTACAGCTCTGGGCTTTCGAGCATCTTAGGCCATTGCGTCCCCGTTTGGCAGATTTTAGTGTCAGGGGGGGGGGGGTTACCTTTGGGTGACAGGTACATTTTTCGTATAAAGTTATCTATATTTGGATGTCACTGTACTTTTAATATAATTTAAAAATGTCTGCAGATGGGGGGGTCCCAGGCAGCGGGAGCAGGGGACACGGCGGGTTCCCAAACACTCTGTTCGTCACTTCAGACTTGTATTGGACGGGTTGCATTACGACGATGTAAGTTTTATTATTCTTTTAATTCAACTAATTTAAGGATAAATGTTAACTAACTTTTTAATTTACGTACGCGTATCGTGTGGCAGCCATACTCTTACAACGTTATCCACTCCATCTTCAGCAGTTCGGCTTACTGCAGCCTATTCCCCTAGCTGCCATGCAGGATCGGCGCTTTCATAATATCCAGTATCAGGGGAACTACAACTTCGAGGAACTGCTCACTGATTATGTCCAGATTTGGAACAACAGAGCGACTTACGTTGTTCAGGGTTACCAGCATCCACCTCACTACCATTCAGAGTATATGGAGTGGTTCCGAAGCCGCAGCCGACGTTGGATTACCCATGAGGGTGCAGCGGCCGGACAGAGTGTACGTACTTATTTTTTTTATTAAATTTGTCTTACTAATGTATACACTGACAATTTATTTTTTCGATTTAAACAGCGCGATATTTTCGAGATGATCACCCTGCAGAGAGATGCGCGTGCGTCTAGGATTAGGACTGCTGCACGCAGTTCCTAATTGGCTTACGGAGAGGTGCGCCGTGACGTCACACTGCCCCCACCAGAGCCAGCAGTTTTGACGTACGTACTACCTCCTCTTCCTCCCATGACGATTGATCTGGATCACATCAGGGTAGCGCGTAGACGGCAGCCTACAACCCCCTAGCCTCGCCAGCGCCCGGACACTCCTATCCCCCCCACCGGTCTACTACCACTTCGATCCTATAGCCACTTCAGACAGACGGAGGGAGTACTATGGGCCGACTCAGTACTACGGTTCCACCTCCGCTTCTGCATCACAGCCTCTGTGGCCACAGGTTCCATCATTTATTATTTTATTGCTTTTCTAACCTCGTATTTAATTATAGAATCTAAATGTTACGTTTTCTACTTTGTGTTTAAAGGACCTCTGGTATCATCGTATTAGGTCCCGCCTTCGTCGATGCCGTTTTTTGAGCCGTCATATGGACAAACGGCATATACGACTCCTCTGGGCACGCCGCCGTCTCAGTTTCACCAGGCCACACCACCGCCGTCTCAGTTCCATCAGGCCACACCACCGCCATTTGCTGCATCAGATCAGTATTACCTTCCCGCGCTATCTACGGATGATCAACAGTTCACTCCTTTAGGCAGTGTTACCGTCCCACACTTTCTCTGAATGATCAGCTGTCGACGTCACATTCGCGGCCATCTTCTCACCAGGCTCAGAAGCCATTACAACTTCATTTTTCATTGTCAGAGTCTTGGTTGTTCAGTCTGAAGCTCGGTTCAGAGGCATACGACGAGTTTTTTTAACGACCCGATATCACACCTCCGTCTTTTAGACTCCTACCGGCCACACAAAAGGAGACTGGTACTGCGCCACCAGAAGCAGACGTTGAGCTTTCAGCTCAAGACGAGGACGACAGCGAGGGCCCTCCTGTACCCAGACAGTTTCACTCAATTACAGACAACTCGCGGCACCGACGAGAGGCTCACGGTTTGAGGACACAGAGATCGAGGAATCCTATATATCAGGATTAGATTTCATATTTTTGTTCATTTATCGATTTTTGTATTATAGATTGTATTTTTACTATATTTTGTATTTTATAATCGTTTATTAAAATTATTATTTTCTTATAAGCGTTTGTTAAAATTATTAATTAAATCAAACAAGTATTTAAATCGCTTGTTAAAGTCGTTTCTTAATATATCGTTTGATAAAATTATTTTAAAATTGTTGTTAGTTTATATCGTTTATTAATTTTTTTTAATAATATTTAAACTATTTTTTTTTTAAAATTCAGCAATGATTGGGCAATTTAGTGTCCAATCATTACATCTCCTCATTGGTTGGGGAAACAAAACTGCTCCTCAATCAATCATCTGGGAGAAGCACGTTCCGCATTCCTAGAATGCGGAACGTGCTTAATCAGCTGGTTATTAATTTATCAGCTGATTAACTTGTTCCGCATTCTAGGAATGCGAAACACCACTTGTTCCGTATTTCTAGAATGCAGAACAAGTGGGTCCAGACACTCTTTTTGAATTAATTCCAAAAGAGGCACAGGATTGGAAATTTGGGTGCCTCAAATATCAAAAACCTCGTTGACAGACTTGGCATAGTTAGTAGTCATTACATTGTGCCATTGGCCCTTTTTGTCATGCACCCTTGTCCACTTTTTTTCCGGCCGCTTTTCTGCCTTAGTTAGGCATGCATACACTTATGGGCTTCTAATCTTGATGATGTCCACGTAGCGAGTGTACTTCTTCTTCTGATATTCTCGGCCTAAAGCACAAGTATAACCACAATATTAACGCACAATAATAACCTATTTTGTCAACATAATCAATCGTAAAAAACCTTACCTGCTTTTTCCGCCAGCTTTTTCAAAACCTTGTTCCTAAACTTGGTCTGAAAATTACTACAGAAATGTCTGATGAAGAACTTGTGAGCGACACCGGCCCATTTAGGACGCTTCAAAACTGACAATATTCCAGCGTGCCGATTAGATATAGTGGCCACCTTCCTTTCGCAAATCACTTGCTCCCGCAAATGTTAAAAAAAATACTCGTAACTCTCAGTACTTTCAGATTCAACAAGTGCAAATGCCAGTGGCATTATGTGACTGTTCCCATCGATTGCCGACGCGATCAACAAGGTCATTTTGTATTTGCCATACAAATGAGTACCGTCGACGAACAAAACAGGCTTGCAGAACCGAAATCCCTCAATTGTCGGTTTGAAAGTCCAGAACATTCTGATGAACGTTACAACTTTCGGCTGGAGGATCCCGTCAGCGTACACCTCAGCGCCTACATATAACAAGTTCAAGAATATTAGAGTTATTACGTGAACCAACTCGTTGTAAAACAAAACCATATAGTAATTCATAATTCGATTATACCTTCTACATGCCAGAATGAACCAGGGTTGACATGCACCATCTCGTTCATGAACTTATGAACCATAGAAAATGAATCATACCAGCCCCCATAAACATCAGTTATTGCCTTTTCTTTTGCATTCCAAGTTCTTTTATACGGAGGCCTAACTCCATATGTTTGCCAAATTCCAGCTCGGAGGGTATCGATCCGTATATCACGCTGAAGCATTACTTGACCCTTAATATAGTTTGTGATCGGACCAGACCCAAAATTTCGATGGTTTGTATCAGGTGACAGTTGATTGCACGTGTACGGACCACTATATTTTGTCAACGTCCACGTCTGAGTCATTTGTAGAAGTGTAGCGCGCAACCACCATTTGTAGATAGTGTTGTGCCTACAAACCAACACTATTGTGGAGTTGGTAGTCCGATGACTCTTGTGCTCCCTTCCCACGCCGACTGAATAAGAAGTCGCACAAGTTTGGACGGCATCACGATTATGGAGACCATCTCTTCTTGGAATTCCATTCCAGGATTCCACATAATATTTTCATCAGCCTCCGGGGCGACGTCAAAGTCGCAAAGATCCACCCTTCTTACATGCTCAGGAAGTTGCGACTAATATTGTGAATCTTCTCCCAAGTCTTCCCGACATCCTCTTCGTTGCTGTCATAGAAATCCTCTTCTTCCTCTTTATCGCTATCTCTCTCAGACCTGCTGGAATTACCTAAAACCAACTGGTCCAATAAAATCTTGTTACGAACCGCAACCTCGTATTCCACGTACAATTCCAAAATATCCAGTTGCAGATACCTCACAGCCTCGTTCAAAATTCCAAACAAATGCTCGTTATTCTCCACGGAAAATAACGAGTACGAGCATATCGCACCCCCAACTATTCTTGGAAGCCGGAAGTAAATTTTTGTAATTTCTACTTCCCCGTCGGTAGAAACTGTCCTTCTACAAATATTTTGTAATTCTTCAAACTCATTCTCTCGCTAAACGCCATATTAACCGGACGACCGCCATGATATTCTATTCCACACGGAGAACTTACAATAAGGCCATCACACCATATCGAAAAAAGATATATTTGGGGTCGTCATTTCTAATTAATAAATAGCAAATATATCACCATTATATTTAAAATGCGATTCTTAAATTTTTAGCATGTTTTATAAATTACAATTACTGTTACATTATTTCTAATATGTTTTTTAAATATTACAAAAATACATTAACATACACTAGTATAATTATATGAAATAAATTTGTAACATACACATAATCTAGTACAATAATATTTTAATAAACTACAATATTTTCTATCATTTTTTTAACAATAAAATATTTAAAATTTAAATGAACAAATTAATTATAATTTTTCAAAAAATTAACACAATTATTTTTCTAAACTTCAATTAATAATTAAAGTCTAACATTTTACGATGTTATAATAATTTCTAATATTTACTACCGCAATAATATTAAAAGTAATAATTAAAAAAATTAAACGGACTAACCTCTTGTAGTCCTCGAGAAAAAATAATACCGCACAAATAATGTAGCTTCTCCAAATATTTTGCTGAAATTTCTTCCGTTTAACTACGATGTTTTTTCTTGCTTCTCCAAATAAATTTTTTCTTACTTCTATCATCTCCCCAAACCCTCTCTTTTCACTACATTACACATTTTTAACTGCTTGTAATTAACCCCTTCAGAACGAAGGGGTTATTTATACAAATGCGTTCCGCATTACTCAAATGTGGAACACATTTGTTATTGTTGGGAGCTGTCAGCTCCCAACGGTAACTGCAGCACGTTCTGCATTTTTAGAATGCGGAACGTGCTTAATCAGCTGATTAAGTTGTTCCGCATTCTAAGAATGCGGAACACCACTTGTTCCACATTTCTAGAATGCGGAACAAGTGGGTTCAGGCACTGTTTTGCAATTAATTTCAAAAGAGGTATAAGACCGGAAATTTGAGTGCCTCAAATATCAAAAACCCCATATTAGCTCTGAACAAAAACAGGTACAAATGTAAGTTTTGGGAGGATTATTTGACTTAGAACAAGACGCCTATTTTAAAACATAAACCGTCATCATAAATTGTCTTATCATAGGTACATGCCTACGTAGTATGGATGTGCATCCAATTTCAAATTGAACTGAATTAAAATTTAGTTTTCTTTAACTAAACTAAATTGATTCATAAGAATGTTAAATATTTCAGGTTTAAGAGAAATGATTGGTTTAGTTTGTTTTTTGTTTCCATGTTTTTATGATTCCATTTATTTTTGTTTGGCTTGTGTCAAATGCCATGTGAAACTTTTTTCTTTTAAAAACGAATTGAATCTGAAAAACACAATTATTTTAATAGTGTCAGATTAAGCTGAATTTAATTTGTATATTTTGTTTAATTTTTACACAATTGTGCTTCTTAATGCAAAAAATAGGCATTTAAAGTATTTATTTGCAAAAAATACTTAACAGATAATTACTATACTTTTTTTATCAATAAAATTATCATTTTAATTTTTTACTCTAAGCGACACGGGAGTATTTTGTATTTAAACCCCGCGAGAGTCTTTTTATTAGCCACACAGGATTGTTTAATACTTTTTCTATTTTGGTATCTAAAATCGTAATGAAAGACGTTTTAGTTTAACCTTGTGAACTATATAAAAATTTAGCTACATTATACGTATTAAGTGATTATAAAAACGTTACACAACCTTATAAACTTACACAAAAATTTGTTGAAGTATTTCATCGAACATAATACGTGAAATGGTAAAAATGATAGAAAACGAGATCAGAAATTAATAAACAACCAAAGAACATAGTAAAATCATTAATTAATAAATTCAAATTTTAACCTAACAAATCTAAAATAAAACAATTAAATGAAAGATAATTATAGATCTAAATACAAAATTTGTTAGGATATCGCAGTAAAAATAAACGCGACATCGTCTTGAATATACCGTGTTCGATGACGGGATTAAAGGCAGAGAGAAGAGGGACTGAAATCATACACTGAAAGATATAACTGAATTTAAATTTGCGGCAGAAATGCGAAATGAGAAGAGAAAAAATGAAAATATGAAAAGAAAATCGAAAGAAGCAAGTTAGGAATTTTAACTAGGAGTGGGTAAATAAAATGATAAAAAAAAAGGGTATAATAGCGAGGGAAGGAGAAAGTTATTAATTGCTAATTAAACTATGAGCTTATAAAAATACCTATTTTCAGCACATTTTTTGTAAAAATGTGCTCTTTCTAATTTTAAAAAATAAACGCTCTTTTCACTTTTTTTATAAAGTAGATTAATGGTAGATTTTATATAGATTTTTTAAAAAAATATACTTCTATAAAAAAAAATTAGAAAAAAACATATACTTGTGAAAAAAACATATTTTTGCAAAAACTTTAAAATAAAAAACATAAAAAATGTAATGTTCCCTTTAAATTATTAAGTGGCACTTTTATCCAATCAGCCCCAACTAAATAGGTGTAAAATTTCCAAATAAATGAATCTATTAGGCTTTATAGACAAGCTGATGTTGGAAAAATCAAGTTGGGGAATAAGGTTAAAATGTTGATATTTTATTTTTTAGACATTTTTCTACATTTCTTTTTATTTTTGCCCAAAATAAACATAGATTACTTTTATCCAATCCATTTTGACTTAAAATATATTAAATTAAAAAAAATTAAAAAGGACTTAATGGGTAAACAGGATCAAATAATATATTTTAAGGACTTTCATTTTCTTATTTGGATAAAAAAAAGTTTAATAATAAATTTCATTTTATTTAAAACTACAATTTAGAATTAAATTGAACCGAAAAACTAATTTTTTATCATCTCAAATTAAACCGAATCGACTAAATGTTTTTCATGTTTTTTAATTGAATAAAGCCGAAGTGAAAACTATTTTTTTTATAATTTCAAGTTGAATCGAACCGAACCAAAAAAGTATTTTTTATTTATAATTTCAAATTGAATCAAACCTGACCAAAATTTTATGTTTTTTTCTCAAAATTGAATTGAAAAAATATTTTTTAGAATATTAAATTGAGCCAAACTAAACCAATTTTTTCTATTTTTTTAAATAAAATTAAACTGAATCGAACTGAACCAAACCTTTTTATATCTTAAAAAACGAACGGATCCAAAATGTGTTTTTTTTAAATTTCAAATTTAGGTGGAACAAACCAAATTTTTTTAGTTTTTCCAGAATCAAACCTAACGAAACCAAAATTTTCTACTTTTTTTAATATCCAACTGAATTGTACAAAAAAAATTAGTCTTTTATAATTTCAAATTGAACCAAACTAAAAGTTTCTATTTTTTTCAAGACCCAAACCAACCAAAGTAAAAAACTAAAATTTCTAGTTTTAAATTCAATCGAACAGAACAAAATTTTTAAGTCAGTTCGGTTTGATCACGTCAGAGTTTTGATTTGAATTTTTTGGTCTGGTTTACTTTCAAACTTAATCAATTATTTTAATGTCCAAAATCAAACCTAATCGACAAACTAAATTTTCTTATAATATCAACCTAAACCGAATCAAAATAATTTTATTTTTATTTTTTCAAAATAATTTTTATTTTAGAGATTCCAACTTTTTACTTTTATGTTTCATGTTTTGAGTTATAAACTTTTGATGTTAGGTTTAGGATTTTTAGTTTCAAGTTGGATTTTAAATTTAATGATCCAACTCAATCAAAAATTACTTTAAAATTTAGGAAAACCACACAAAATATCCTAAAACATTATATTTAGAAAAAAATAAACACTAGCCCCATATATTACACTTCTATAAAAATTGGAAAATTTATATTTTTAACCTACCAATCAAATGATGACACGTTAGCCCGCGTTAGAAATGCGTTAGCGTGCGTCAGTCCTGGGCCAGCATATGTGTTAGTCCCAGGTTGATGCGATTCAATATGTTAGCGAGTGAGTTCGTCGTTGTTAATGCCTCAAATGCGTAAAATGAGAAAATTATACCAATGGAGCCGTGACACCTCAGCACCGTGCATGAATTTGAGAAAAAAGTGGTAGTTCGTGCATGAAAATGAGAAAATTTAAACTGCGTGATTAAAATGAGAAAACATGTAAAGTTGGTGAATTTTTATGACATTAACCCTTTTTATTAATAAAGAAAACTCAAATCAATCAACAAAAAATAAATTCAAAACCCTTTGTTTTCCTATCACCAATCTCAGCGATTTGTTAGCTTAGGAGTAGGAGTAATTGAACATCAATCTTGCATGAGTTTCTTAACCTCTTGATGGATATTGTTAGATTTAGTATAAGTTGGTTACTTTTGTTCTTTTTGCAAGACCTGTTTACAAGGCTTGTTTTGCGAAACCTGATCGACTCGACCGATTAAAGCATCAAACTGAAACAGAACCCAATCATAAATCTCAACCCAATCATAAATTACAAATAACGGATTTCTCTAAACTAATCGAATCAAACAACTAAGCAACAAACATCTTAACACTAATCAATCAAATAACAACTAAAACCAATTGACAATGAAATGAGATACATCAAATAGATAAAAACGTCTAGAAATTGATAAATCATACCAAAACACAAAACTCAAGTAACCGGGTCAAATAGTGATATTGGTTCGAGTCAAGTTATCTAAAAGCAACAATTATGCTCTCTCGAGTCTGAAATTGAAAAAACCGAGATTCGATCAATGCAACAAAATTTGTATCGCTCTCGTGTAATTAGATTTTGATAACATTAATTGAATATACTTAAACCGCAAACTTAACAACCACCTAAGCCTTAAACCGCTCTCGCGTGATTAAACCCTAAGCATGCAATTAATTAAGTCTGTTTAATTAAATAACTCTAGTTCAATTAATTAAACGCACAACATAGATTAAGAGATCACTTTAATCTAAACATTAAGCCTAATAATTGCATCAAACCCTAATTACATATCAACCCAACACTTAATCAATCAATCATGGCAATCATTAACAACAAGGGTACTTAGCTACTCATAACTATCATGGCAAAATGAATTAATTAAAAGCAAGAACTAAACATAGTGTAAAGATTAATTACCTTAGAAGTATTAATGAAGAACATAAACAATTCATGGGATAATAAAGCTTCAACACTAACGGCACTCTTGTATTAAATGATGAACACTTGAAGAACGAACTAAAATCTGGAAATTAAATGATGAACTCAATCCCTAGGAATATTCTCTACCTAATTTAAGAGCACAAAACATAATAAAACCTAGAGAATAATTGTTGTATTGCATAAAGAGGCATAACTTAGAAATGAGATAAAATGTTTTATATAGTCACTACAAAAGAGGAAATAGAAAACATCCTAGTACAAGTGTGTCTAGCAAAAAGAGGAAGTGGGTCTCAAGTCTTGTTTCTTTCATTGAAATTTCGAGAAGCCATCTTTAGGCCTATTCACGATCGTGACATTCACTTAAAAAGTATGTCACGATCGTGAGCCTTGTAGTCCATGTCTCTCGGTACCTTTTGTTTCTCTATTCAGGACTGTGAAGTGATTTTAGGTTGTCTTCACGATCATGAGATGCACAAAAAAGATTTCTTGACTCGCTTCTTCGCTTTAACACTTTGCTGCATCGTTTCTTTGTCGATTATTTGCGCTTTTAGGCTAAATAAGCTCTGCACCGCTCTAATGTTCCTTAAATACTCAAACATGCAATAAGCCACACAAACACCCATATTTGCACACTAAAATACATTAATGCGATGCTAAACCGAATTAAATACTAGGAGTATTCTACTCCTATCAACATGTTTATGGTTAGCACAAAAATTGGTACTAAGATACCTAAAAGATATACATGCTCAACAAGTCAAACAAGCTTATTCGAAGAAAGCGAGACATTAGGAGATTTAGACTCATATTTGGTAGCGATCATGACCAAGGGAGACAAGGATCAACTTCTGCATATGAGGACTAACATGCCTCCTGCATGAGGGAAATCGGTCCATCTCAGAGTAAAAAATTTCAGCCAAGTCCAAGATGACAATTTAAGTGATCACTATCGTGTCATATCCTCAAATCCCTCACCATTATCAATGGAAGATTCCACAACCATGAGGAATGTGATCGTTCATGTAAATCTGCTTGGATATTATGGAGGAGACTAATTGGCAAGAGCCATGAAGACCGTACTTGATGAACAAAAGACCGTTCAAAGAGAGACCGAGTCTGACATAAGAAGAAACCTATAAATCATAAACGATAACATGTCAAAAATCATGGCACGACAAGAGATTTCCGAGACTACTATAAAAAGGGTTGATCTTGACTACATACCAGCATGGATCGGCTCACGAAGAGGGACTAACGATCAGGCGCAATCGATCAATCAATCTAGTACGGAGTACAATGCTGCAGCTTACAATAATGATTCTAGGCACATGAATTATGGTATGGTTGATCACAACTATGCCTCGAGCCACATTTAGTATGGCGTGGTGGATCACAGTAATGCTTTAAGACATATACATTATGGTGCGATCGATCAAAATAATGCTTCAAAATTCATGAAGTACGGAGAGACCGATCTCTATATTTCTTCAAGACACATGAAGTATGATGTGGCTGATCACAACAATGCTTCAAATCATATTTTTTATGATGTGGCTAATCATAATAATGCTTCAATCCAATTACATTGGGGCACGATCGATCACAATAATTCTACGAGTTACGTGTAATACGTCGCGGTTGATCAAATTTATGAATTACACAAGTACGGATGGAAACACGCATTAGATAATCAGATCCAAACATCGGAGGAGATTAACTCGTTGAGTCCACTGGCCGATCGGATCTGGACACCACAGGAGATCACCTCGTCGAGTCATTTGACCGATCTAGGTCCAGAAGCCGGAGGAGATCACCTCTTTGATTCCATTGGATGATCAGGTCCGGATGCCAGAGGAGATCACCTCGTCGAGTCCATTGGCCGATCAGATCCGGACGCTAGAGGAGATCACCTCGTCGAGTCCATTGGCCGATCATATCCGGACGCTAGAGGAGATCACCTCGTCGAGTCCATTGGCCGATCAGATCCGGACGCCGGAGGAGATCACCTCGTCGAGCCCATTGGCCGATCAAATCCGAACGCCGGAGGAGATCACCTCGTCGAGTCCATTGGCCGATCAGATCCGGACGCCAAAGGAGATCACCTAGTCGAGTCCATTGGCCGATCAGATCCGGACGCCGGAGGAGATCACCTTGTCGGGTTCATTGGACGATTAGATTTGGACGCCGGAAGAGATCACCTCGTTGAGTACATAGGCCGATCAGATCCAAATACTAGAAGAGATTAGCATGACGCACCCATGGGTAGATCAAATCCACATACCAAACAAACTTTGTTTCACTTGTTTGTTAGAAGATCACATCTATACCAAAAAAAGTTGGAGTTGCAAAGTGTACCCTATGATTTGAGCCTTATACCAAACACTACCGTTTTATAGTATGGATCCGTTAAAATATTAAATAGGAAAAATACCAAGCCAATCTCAAGAGAAGAGATGATGGAAAGATGTCTCAGTAAAGAACCTACTTATGGACCCTTTACCAATTTCCAAAGCTCTTCGCTCGAACAACCCATAGTCACGGAGAAAACTCCGAACCAAGAAAATAATAAGGGTTATAGCAAGATTAACAAAGGGATACCTTTTTTCCCTTATAAAAAATAAGATAAGGTCAAGTATTTAGCAATCAATGCGGTACAACAAAAGTTTGATCAAGTCCTAGGAAGAGGACATATCATGAAACGATGGAGTCCAAGGTCCGAGAAGCAGAGTAGACATAAAATCACCTAAGTTAGAAATAGACATTAAAAAGAGAAGGCCGCAAAAATAGGGTCGCACTCTAACATCAAAGTTTACTTGTCCTTTCAGCAAGTTCTGTTTCGTGGCAAAAAAAGATAAGAATGAAACTCGCGAGAAGCCGAAAACGTTCAAACTTCGATCTCCTACTGAAGAGTGGCAAACACATAAGCCACAAAAAGGTAGTTATGATCGTTTTCAAGAAAATATTTCAACCCATTGAAAATCGGACCTAGACGAGTAAGACATCAAAAGGAAAAATCCAGTGGATAAGGCAAGAGTCTCGCAACAGATGATCCAAACAAGGCGACAATAATTAGCGGTGAAACGATTAGCAGGACGGATGAGAGTCATCATGTGAAAAAAAAACTACCTATCAAAGAAGGACTCATCCATGTCAATCACAAAAAGATCAAGTCACATTGTGGGAGAGAGAAAAAGGGTTGATATGGTGATAAACACTTTGACCAATCACACTCACTAGTGCATAAGGTTAGAAAAAACTGGGTAGAGAAACAATCATATGGTTTGCGAGAGCAAGAGAGGCGATATTGTCATAACCGTAACCTAATCTCGTTTAGAATTCATTAATTAATTTCATTTAGAATTCATTATGCATTGCATATCATGTATAATTATTATAAAAGAGAAATTGAAATAAGAATATAGGCATTTTAGATGTCAAAAATAAATTGAAAACAAAAGTTATGATTAGTTTAATTGAATCGGTATAATTGAACAAAAAAAAACTCAAGGATTGAAAGATATAATTAATATATCATTGAGGGCTTAAGAGGATGTTTGTATTAAGCATATCTATCTATGTGTAAATGTCAAAATTATCCTTAAGAGTTGCTAAGTGTTGAGCCAAGGTTAAAGATCTAAGTATATTTTGGTAATTTCATAATTAGTTAGATTACTTAAACATGGAGACTTTGCAAAACAAATTCACAACATAAAACCTAATTCTAAAACTCCAAAGCTTCGATTCTGATTGTTCTTGAGGTCTAGGAAGAGATTCAAGATCATTTGGTAAGAAATTTTATTTAAATAGCTTGTGTATTTGAAGTTTACCTACTGATATCATATTCTGTTTTTGAATTCAATATTTGCAGTTTAGTGTGAGATGCATATCTCGAGTTCTATAACTCCAAATCGAGTAATTCTTGATATCACAAAAACTTTTGAGTGTCTACTACAACTTTTGTTTTGAGTTTGATCTGAATCTGTCATTTTGATATCTAAAACGACCGCGACATTTTACTGCTTCAACTGTAAAAACAGTTTGACATCACCTCACTAAAAATGGTATAACTCATTGTTTAGATATTGAAATGATGAAATGCTTTTTGATTTGGATTCTATACTCAAAGGGCTAAAGGTTCACCGAAGGGTTTGTTATAATTATGTCTATACTATTCACAAGACATGTTTAAATAGAGGCTTAATGTTCAGCCTACTAAGGCAGATTTATTGCCATGTTTATAATCATGCATAAACCATATAGAAATCCATTGTTAGGAGCTGAATTTAGGTCAAATCAGTATTAGATATCTGTATAAGTATGTTTATGTCATTGTGATGGTGTTTTGTGATTTACATTACTCATTTAGGTGCTCGTTTTGGCAACGACGGTGCAACTAGGAAGTAAGGCAGCTTTTGACGATATTTTGGACTAGTTTGGTTGTTGTGTGGTGAGTAGATATACTAGCCCTTGCTACTGAAATCAATATGCTATTTTGATATTCAAAATGTCAAGGTTTATTGTGTTTTAAATGGTTGTTTTGGAATGCACGAAAGGTGTTCAATGAAATGCCTTGTTTAAATATTTCAAATACTACCTTTGGCAAATGTTGTATAAAATGAAAGAAGTTTTGAATTGAATCTATATAATTGTTTGATTTTAGTAATGCTTTGATGCTTTTGATATAATGAGTATTTGTTTATGAATGTGTAATACCTTCGGCAATTCAATAGTCGTTTGATTTGGTTAAGTTTTGAATGAGAATTTGAAATGGTTTTACTATTGAATTGTATTGCGTTTTGATGCAATGATTTGAGATTTCTTTTTATATGATATGCTTACTCAGTAATGGTACATATTTGAGTGGTGCTGAGTTGTGATATGCACCTGGTTATGTGCTGAGTTAGTTATATGCACATGTGAGATATTGTGAGTGTCTATGCGCATTTGACACAGGCCACTTGATTGATGGTCAGTGAAGGGAGAAGGGCTGAGCCGTGCTAATGATGGAGAAGGGTTAGCCATCAAGTGTTCCTAGATATGTTGGTTAGACTGTAGATCAGTGTTGTGTTCCTGATTGCAGGTCTATGGTTTATATTATTGTTACAGGGTAATATATCAATGTTATAATTGATGATTGATACAAACTACATTTCATATTTAAAGTGAAATTGTTTTGATATTGTTTATATTTATAAATGCTTTTGAGATGAACTTTAAAAATATTTTGTGTTGTAAGTATTCGTTACTATATGATATACTTACTTTAAGTATATAAATGTTTTATGCTTGTTATGTCTATTCACTGAGCTTTCGCTCATTTTAGTTGTTTTAAAACCTTTTCAGTTAGCAAGGCAATCTACAGTACAGTTGACTAGAGAGAGAGTTGGGCTTAGAGTTTGGGCTTGAGACATAGAGGTTGGCCACATCTCCGAGTTTTGAGATGCCTTGATGTTTTTGTTTAGAATAAACTTATTGTACCTAAATATATATTTTGAATTATATGTATAAGAGTTTGTAACAATACTTAGTTTTCATACAGTGGTTTAATTAAAATGTTGTATAAAAGGTTTTTATATATTTGTGCTTAATTATTTATAGAACATGTTTTAAAATGTTGATTTGGAGATAAATTTATTTTAAATAACCGTCAATCTCGTGCTAAGTAAGGCGAGGTATGACAGATATGGTGAGAGATACTTTGATCAGTCATGCTCATTGATATGAAAGGTCATGAAGATATGGGCTGAGAAGCAAAAACTCAAAGAAGTGGGCACCTCAAAGAGACCTTTAGAAACAAATTGCCCTAATGAAATAAGGGTGATGAGCAATCAGAATGAGAGATCAAAAAGGAATTGCCTTGACAAAAAAGGAATCTCCCATATGAGAGAATGGAGCCACCTATCAAAGAGAGACTCGCTCATGCCAATCAGAAAAGGAATATGTCACTTGATGGGCGAGATCAAAAGGGACAATCTAGTGAGAGACATTTTGGCCGATCACACTCACAAGTACACAAGATCCGAAAAATTTGGACAGGGAAACAGAAACCCAAAATGGATGCTAAACCATCTAGAGAAAGACAAAAAGCTGATCAAAATGAAAGAAACGGAGATTCCCATAACAAAGAGGAAAATGATGATCGGTGAAATTCGACAAAAGCAAGCAAATTGATCACCTTTCAAGTACAAGTCATGAAGTGAAGAGGTTGTTTAAAGATGTTTTAGTACCAACATCAAGCGGGCCGAAAAGGTACTCCAAAAGATGTCGAGTCCTCACTTGTTGAGTCCTCAACCTCCAAGACCTTAGCACCGAGACCTCAGCCTCTAAGATCTCAGCCGTCAATTTTCGAGACCTCAGTTGCTGAAACATCCACTGTCAGCTCTCGAGGCCTCATCTTCTGAGACCTCAGTTGCCGAGACCTCAGCCTGCAAGGCCTCATATTTCAAGACCTTAGTTGTCGAGACCTCAGTCGTCAACTCTAGAGACCTAGGCTATTAAAACTTTAAATGTCAGCTCTCGAGGCCTCAACTTTTGAGACCTTAGTTGCCGAAATTTGAGCCTTCAAGGCCTCACCTTCCGAGACTTTAGTTGCCGAGACCTTAGCCTGCTAGTCCTCAGCCTCCGAGACCTCAGTCGTCAGCTCTGAGACTTTATTTATCAAGACCTCAGCCTCCGAGACCCCATTTGAGAGGTATACAACTTTGAAAATAGAGGTTAGCCGAGTAGAGATAGAAGAGAGTTTCTTCGTCGCAAATGCGATAAGTAATTATATTCACCCACGGCTAGATTTATTTTGATATGTGCATACCTTTCATTATGCACCAAATATTGGTCATGTAGCGCGAAGATGACATTATAGAAGAAGTGCGGGGAGATCCAAACCCATTCGGCAAGGATAGTAATATGTTGGAAGCTCTAATGTATGATGAGAAAGTCAAAACCATCCAGTATTAAGCGTAAAATTTCACAATACTCCATGGATTTGGGTTAGTGCGGATCATCCAATACAATCACCTTTGGGGGCAAGGGCCGATCAAGAAATCAAAAATAAGGTCTGAGACCTTTTGGAAAAGCATATGGTGCACATTTATGCGGATCAAGATCAAAACCTGACAAGTACATTGAAAGTATCATATTTGCAAGACATGTTAGGAAAATTGGAAGATGAAGCCCAATTGCAAGACGAGTTGACCGCGATCAATATGGGTTCGGCTGAGCAAGTCAAACCAATTTTCATTTGTGCCGAACTTGACCAAGTTTATATTGCGCTTTTATGGGAGATCAGATTATCAAAAAGGCGACGGGGTGAGCAATTCTATTTTTTCTCGCCTTTATGTGAGGTCCAATTGTCAAAAGGGCGACCAGGTGACCAAGTCTATTTTGTCTCGTCTTTATGTGAGATCATATTGTCAAAAAGGCGACCGTGCGATCAAGTCTATTTGGTCTCGCCTTTATGTGAGATTAGATTCTCAAAAAGGCGACCAGGTGATCGAGTCTATTTTGGGCAAATCAAAACGGTGGGGGACAAGGCCGATCACTATCCACTTTGATGAGTAGGGCAATCGTTGTTCAGGACATATTCAATACACGTGATAAAATTACATCTCTTCGCCTTTCTTGTCATCCAACTAAAAAGACGTAGCGACATTGTTTACAATGGCCCAAAAGGAGCTCAAATGGACAGACCAAAAAACCATCAATTATCCTTTTATTTTTATTTATTATTTTTAGCTTAGTATTTATCTAAATAAAAGATCATGTCTCATTAGGATATGTCTTTAGTTGTTGAGTCTTAGTAGTTTTAATATTCCTATTATTGGGGGGGTGTGTTGTCCCTATAAATAGTTGATCTTGTTTTTTTTATTAAAGACATAACTCAAATCAATGAACAAAAAACAAGTTCAAAACCGTGTGTTTTTCTATCACCAATTCTCGTGATTGGTTAACTTAGGCTTAGGAGTAACTAGATATTAATCCTGCATGGTTTTCTTAACCTCCAGATCGATACTGTTAGATTTAGTATAATTTGGTTATTTTTGTTCTTTTTGCGAGATCTATTTGTAAGATCGTTTTGCAATACCTATTTTGCGAGACCTGATTGATACACAAAATCGCAAGTGTACGATGTCGAATAATCAAGTAATAAAGTGATAAGTAAAGGTTGAATCCACGGAGAACTGAATTTAGTACCAAAATAGTTAATCAACTATTATTTGAACCAACAATTTAAGTTTTGAAAGGTTTTTAATTAAAACTAATAAAAACAGAAAATAGTAATTTAGAGAATAAATATTAAAGACAAATAACTCAAAATATTGCTTTCGTATGGATTATCGATATCTTACAAATTTAATTTATATTAATCAATTTTAATTGTTACATGCAATGGAGGATAGATCGAAGATACTAGCTCAATATTTCTATATTATTGCTAGTCTATTGATTATAACCCGTTACCCTGAATCATCCTTACTGTCACGGCTTACAGAACGATAGAAGATAAACGACAATTTATAATCAATGCATTATCGATTAGTTATCCACATAGAACACATAACGCAAACATGGTAGTCGGATTCATGCTTTGTAATTATGCCTTGGTTACTCTTTTTCAATTAAATTGCTTAAATCCCCTCCTCACAATTTATTCTAAGTTCATGTGATTGTTGATCAAGTGATCAAATGCATTACTCTCAATAACAAAGGATTGCATTAATAAAGAAGGCTAATCACTTAAAAACCCCTCACCTTTAATTTTTTTTTCAATTCCACCCCGACGTTGAAAAGTTGTCAATTTTACCCACTTTTAAATTTTCCGTTTTCAATTGTACCCCAATTTTTTAATTTTTGTTAATATTTTTTTACTTAAATGATAAAATCATTCAATTATCTAAGTCTAAAGATGCAATTAAATTCTTTTATATTCAAAAAGTATAAATAAGTCCTTTATTTTTAAAAACTAACTAAAAATCATAATCAAATTAACACCAATTTAAATCCTTAATTCATTTAACTAAATTTAAATAAATTTAAAAAATATATAATTAATATACGCTAGACATGAAGAATGTTTTTAAATTTTTTCCAAATAAAAAAGACGTTAATTTAATATTTCAAGGTACAATTGAAGCACAAAAATGCAAAATAGGGTAAAATTGACAAGTTTTCAACGTCAACGTCAGGGCAGGATTGAAAAGGGGTTAAAAGGTTGGGGTTTTTTTAAGGTATTAGGCTAACAAAGAAAGATATAAAAAATTAGTTTTCAGAATTTAAATCTAACATTCATACTACTCACAACATTTCAAGTCAACTAATTTAGCTAGATATGCTTAAGGTAAATAAACAATTAACAATAATAAACATAATTGAGATGAAAGATTGAAATAAAAATAATTAAATAAAAACCTGGAATTATTCGGAATACAAGCTTTCGAATCAAGTTTCGAAAGATTAAGTCTTGAAATAACTCTAAGGACTAAAACAAAGTGAAGCTAAAACACAAATTGTTTGTAAGCTAAAACAATGAAAAACTAGATGATTACATAGCCTTTAGCTGAGTTTATTTATAAAAGAAACCCTAATAGTTTATTACAATCGGAATTCAAGTCGAAATAGGAATCCGTTTAGAATTAGGATTTTCAGCATTTAACCCTCGTCAGACCATCCTGCCGGGGAAAGAGGTCCTGCCGCCAGCAGGATTCACCTTGCTCGGCAAGAAGCTGCCACAACATCTCTTCCTGCTGAGCAACAGCTTCCTGCCGGCCGGCAGGAGCAGCATACTCGGCAGGAAGTTGCTTCAGCTCCCTACTACTTCACAAATCCCGCAAACTTCTTACTTTCGATCTTTAAATGTCTCGCTTTCTTCCAATTGCAGTATCCTACAAATCAAACACCTTTACAAGCGTAATAAATAAAGTCAATAACACAATTTTACACCTAAAAAAATGCTATATAAAATACCTGCATCACTGATCGACTCGACCGATTAAAGCATCAAACCGAGACAGAACCCAATCATAAATTCACAGGTTTGAGTGTTGGATATTTTCCACGTAAACAATTATGTATCAAGAATATTATCTATCACGTATAAATTATATATCAAGAATGTACCTATCAAATTTATCTAAAAACATCTCAGCCATGTCTTATAAATTAATAATATATTTAAAAGAGAATGTATTTGAGTTGTTTCTGATATGTATGCGTAATGTATCTGAGATGCGTCACAAATGTATCAGATATATATGTGTAATGTATTTGCGATATATCACAGATGTATTTCTAACACATTGAGGTGTTACTATTGAAGAGACAACGTGCTGAAGAAGCTAGTGCTTTGACAAGCGACACATGTCGTTTTTTCGTGGACTGGTACAAATTTAAAAAATAACAAGTGTTGAGCGAAAAGAATTTAAAAATTTAGCATCTTTAAAAAGATAGGAGCGTTTAGTACTTTTTTATTATTTTTTCTAAAATATATAACAAAAATTTATCCAAACTTGGATAACTAGTTATTATTTGAATCCGCACAAAATCACACATTACCCGCCTCTAATTCTACATGTTCATCTATTTGTAAACCGTCACTTTCAGATTTGGTTTAAAAGGGAACAAAAGAAGGTTGGTTTCTTAAACTTTATGAGCCAATCAAACAGCTTATACAGAATCTTTTTTATGATAAGGCTTTTGGTTGGTTGGGTACCTCATTTGTGAATGTGAGGCTTTCACGTTTTCGTGTTCCAATTTGTGCAACGCTCATCATTCCTACTGCACCGCCCAATTTTTAATTTGATTTTTTTAATATATTATTTTGTATAATTAAGGATGGACAACAATATTAAAATTCTATTTTTTCCCTTAATAAAGTGAATTTTTTTTTTTAGTGATTTGCCTAAAATTTTGCAAAAAATGTTTGCTATTTGATCTCCTTTTTTCTAGGGGTGGGCATGGACCGGTTAACCGGTCCATGAGGGTGATTTGTAAACCGGTCCATTGTAATACGGTTTTTAAAATTAAAAACATAAACCTAAAATTTTAAACGGTTAACCGGTAAATCGGTTAACCATCAAAAACGGTTCGGTTTTTCGGTTTTGCGGTTTTTAACCATATAACCATTAGAAAAATTAAAGACAAAAAAAGATAAAATTTTAATTCTATTTAATTTTTTAGCAAACAAAAAAAACCATAGAAATTCAAATTATATTAAAAATATAAATCTAAACTATCTTATGAATAATTAAGTCAATGCAAATATTTAAAACTATTATTATTTACAAATAATTTATAAGTAACATTAAAGATAGGTTTGTATTTTTTGAATTGTTTGTGGTGTTGTTCACGTCCACTTCCTGCTATCTATATACTTAAATATTCCTATTTCTGTTAAGTAAATATTTTAATAAGGAAAACAAATTTCTTTCAAAATATTTTTACATATAAATTCTCCTAAAATATAGAAATATTCCTAAATAAAATATCTATCAATATATTTTTATATTTAGATTTTATTGTGTATATTATAAAATCCATATTATTTTATAGATCATAAAATATACCTTATTAATTATTAAAAATATATGAATGTATATATATATATATATATATATATATAAACCGGTTAACCGATTAACCACGGTTTTTAGAAATCCAAAACCTAAACCTAAACCATTAACCATGAAAATTAAAAATCAAAAACCTAAACCTAAACCGTTGGACCGGTTAACCACATTTTCCGGTTCGGTTTTCCGGTTTCGGTTCGGTTAATCGGTTTGATCGGTTTTTTTGCCCACCCTACTTTTTTCTAATTTCAACCATATAAACGCCATAATTTGAAATGTAATTGAATAGATTCAACTCACGAACTATTTGAACTAACATCACTTGCGGAATTGAATTCGAATTTTAAAGTATTCACAAATGGTTAGAGCTTTCTTGTTTTCAGTTTCATAGTCTATGGAGTACAATTTGGTTCTTTAGCATTTGGGAGATTTGGAAAGCGAGAAATAGAAAGATTTTAAGATTAGGAGACAAATTATTTAAATTTGATTTTTATTTGCATTAACAAAGGAGTGATTTATTATAAGTTTCATAATCCTAACTTTACCTGTAACGGAAATGATCTTTTTAGATCACTAGATTTTTTTCAATCGGGCTAGTGTTTTTATTTGCCTACCACTTCTTATGATTGAGCTAACATAATTATTATTTATCAAAGAAAAAACTAATATTCAAAATTTTTAGTCGTGTCGGATTTAAATTAGACATTGTTTCTATTTGACATGACTGTATTACACCCTAGCTCCAACCAATCTTCCTCATGTCATTCTTAAAAAAAAGGGGGGAAAATAATTATCATGAACTTGGTTTGCTACTAAATCTTTTGCCTTCCTGTCATGTGAATAATCTAAACTATATTATTATTATTATATACTAAACATGTGTAGCCCCATGGATTGGAGTGGGTAACATGGGGGGAATGCTAATGTTTTTTTCATAATAAATATGACTTTACACTTGTTTTTTCAAAAGAAAAAAGAGAAGTTTCCTTTTATAATTTACAAATCCAACTCACAATGTGTGTCCTCTCATTATATTTTGCTTATTCCATAAGATTTGAGAAGGTGCCTAACCAACCATATGGAAACCTAACAATTTCAGAAATTGCTTAACTCGAGTATACTACACTCAACTCATCAATTAACCCTTCAACCACAATATTTATGCCCTAACTCGCTTATGTACAAGGTTTCGGACGTAACGGTTAAGTCCAAAAGAAGCAAGAATGTTGTGATTTGGTGTATTACTTGGGGAAAGTTTCACATCAGCGCCACGTAAGCGCTACATGGGTAAATTATATAATTGGACAAAATTGAAACGAAATTATGTGTTTCAGGATAAATTGAATAAAATTAAAAAGTTTAAACTTTTGTGACACTTTCATGAAAAGTTTAGCATTTTTTGGTCATTTGTTCTTAAAAAAAATGCTTATTGGCACTGCCATCGTAAGTATTTCAAAGACATGTCTTGAATTTTTAATAATTTTCAATTTTTTTTAATTGAGCTTTATAAAAGCACTAATACCACAAATTTATGTATTTTTGTATTATTATTATTTAGATATTAGTAATAAAATAAAGTATTTCCTTCTTAATAAAATAATGGGTTAATTTCATAAAAAATCACGACCTTTACATGAAGTTTCATTTTAATCACAACTTTTAAAAGTTGACATTTAAAGGCACGATCTTTCATTTTGTTCCAAATTTATCACCAAAGTAAAATTCGATGTATTTTTTTGACGAAAAATTACTAATCCTACATACTCTAACCGAAAGATAATAATATTTAGTGTCGATTTATAATTTGGGTCTTTAATTAATAGTTTAATAAAGAACTTAGTAAAAAAAAGATACACTATAATGATAGATTTGAAAGAAAAAAATGAAAGGTCATAATTTTATATGGTAACTTTTAAAGGTCGTGATTAAAATAAAATTTCGTGTAAATGTCGTGATTTTTTATGAAATTAACCTAAAATAATTAATTTAAAAAAGAAAGTTTTTAAATTTGTTTTATTTTATTTAGAATACTCTTTTGAGATATAAAATTTTACTTTTTTAATTTTAATAGTCTGTTGTCAATTGTATAAATTCTGTAAGAGGCATAGATTTATTTTATGTCTGTGTATTATTTTGTAGTTAGTAAAATCTATAATTGTAAATGTACAGAGAAACTATTTGTGGTAAAATATAAAATTTCAGGATAATAAATTAAATTAAAAAGGCAAAATGATTCTTTTGTCTATAATTATGACCAAATTAATTTAACTATCATAAAAATTAATTTTAATAGTCTGTTGTCAATTGTATAAATTCTGTAAGACGAAAAATCTAATTGATAAATAAATATATCTTATTAATTTAAATTATTTCATACTTGATTATTTACAACTTTTCATGAAGAATTGCCAAGCGGTTTTAAATATACAAATGGATCTTGTAACCAAATTGCTCATTCTCTTGCTAAATGAGAAATTTTCTAACAAGAATTACTTCTTTGATAAAAATGTTCATTTTCCAATTAACAAACTTGTAAAGGTGAATATTCATTAATAAATTGCAATTTTTCGTGTCAAAAAGAAAAATAGCTCTTGTAATGAAATATTCTTCCAATTGCCACAAAATTGGGTTAAATCCCATTTAAGCAAAATTCACTCATTAACAAGTCCGCATCTGTACCAAAAATTCAAACATAGTATTAATTTTATTTTTCATAAGTTTCATGACTGCAAACTGACTCTAAATAAAAATTTCTCATACAATAACTATTAACAATGTTTCCAGGAGAAAAAGAAAACCTTCAAATGTTGGAACCATAAAAAAATAAATAATAATAGAAAAAGCATCACAACCACTCTCCGACTACAAGCATCCTACTAAAAAGAACCACAAAATATTGCGAGGAAAGTAAAGACTTAAATACCAAAGTATCTATCCAGAGGGACTATTACAATTAAAGTCTCTCACTTCCGGCAATAACAACATCAATAGCGAGAAATGGAAAGCTGTTTGATACATCAAAGATCAGACCGTACCCTCCTTCGCCCGAGCCCACCTCAATACTTGTCCACATCAACCATATTTGAGTTCACATGACAACTTGACGCGAAAAAGCCAACTAAATTTGAAAAATAACTCACCATTGACGCACTTGAAGAGCTTAGAAGCACTTCCTGTGGACAATAGATGGACCAGACTCGTCGTACTCGCCCTTGGAAATCCACATCTGATAGAAAACAAAAATGTCAGCCTCGAGCCAAATTTCATCTGTAAAACAAGGTTGAAAACAAAATTCACCTGCTGGAAGGTACTGAGGGATGCAAGGATAGATCCTCCGATCCAGACACTGTACTTTCTTTCCGGAGGTGCGACCACCTTAATCTTCATACTGCTGGGAGCAAGAGCAGTGATCTCCTTGCTCATACGGTCTGCAATACCAGGGAACATAGTGGAACCACCACTGAGGACAATGTTACCATAAAGATCCTTCCTGATATCCACATCACACTTCATGATAGAGTTGTATGTAGTCTCGTGGATTCCTGCAGCTTCCATTCCGATGAGAGATGGCTGGAAGAGTACTTCTGGGCAACGGAATCTCTCAGCTCCAATGGTGATTACCTGACCATCAGGAAGCTCGTAGTTCTTCTCAACAGAGGAGCTGCTCTTAGAAGTCTCGAGTTCCTGCTCATAGTCAAGGGCGACATATGCAAGTTTCTCCTTCATGTCACGGACAATTTCCCGTTCAGCAGTGGTGGTGAACATGTACCCTCTCTCAGTGAGAATCTTCATCAAAGCATCAGTGAGATCACGACCAGCAAGGTCCAGACGGAGGATGGCATGTGGGAGAGCATAACCTTCGTAAATTGGCACAGTGTGACTCACACCATCACCAGAATCAAGGACGATACCTGTTACAAATGAAAAGCCAGTAAGAAACAAATCATAATACAAATAACAACAATGCAGAATTCAAATAATACTAACCAGTTGTACGACCACTGGCATACAAGGAAAGAACGGCCTGGATGGCAACATACATGGCAGGAACATTAAAGGTCTCAAACATGATTTGAGTCATCTTCTCTCTGTTAGCCTTAGGGTTGAGAGGAGCCTCAGTGAGAAGAACCGGATGTTCCTCAGGTGCAACACGGAGCTCATTGTAGAAAGTGTGATGCCAAATCTTTTCCATATCATCCCAGTTGCTGACAATACCGTGCTCAATTGGGTATTTCAAGGTAAGAATACCTCTTTTAGATTGTGCTTCATCACCCACATAGGCATCCTTCTGACCCATACCAACCATGACACCGGTGTGTCGGGGTCTTCCAACAATACTCGGGAATACCGCCCTGGGAGCATCATCGCCAGCGAACCCAGCCTGCAGATTAAGAAACACCTCATCAACAATCTGAAAACCAAGTAACCCAACAAAATTCAACCGAAAATTCAAAACATCAAAACACTATTACTCACCTTAACCATTCCGGTTCCATTGTCACAAACGAGGGGTTGAATATCCTCAGCGTCGGCCATTTTTTAATTTCCTGCATCAACATACAATGAAACGAGAGCAAATCCAATCAAGCATAGCTTATAATGCCATCTTCGTTCAGAATCTGAACCCGTAAAATTCAGCTATAATCTTGCATTAAATGAACGAAATACAATTCAACCAAGCAAACCAACATTAACATTTCTATTATACTATAAAATAGAGATCAAAAAATAAAGTATCAATCTTTCTCCATAAAAGACCTAGAAAACTGTTTGAATTTCAAAATATTACAATGGCTTGCTAATCAAATCTATTTATGTTCTGCTAACTACCTAAGAAATCATGCAAAGGCACTAACTTTTTAAATAAACCAAATCAATTGATAAAAAAACACAGATCTAGATAAAACTAAAGCAGATCAGACAATTAAATCTAACAAATCAAAAATGAAACAGATAATAATCAGCTAAACCTAGCTACAGATCTAAACATCAATAAACAAAATTCAGAGATCAAAAGCAAAACAAACAAACAAAAACAAATTCAAACATAAAAATCAAAACAAATAATAAAGGATGGTTACCTTAGATGAAGAAAAAGATCTGAAGTTTGAGATTTTGGGGAGCTCTGTTTCTATTGTAAAAGGCTAAGCAAAGGAGGGTGAGGAGAGGGTATAAATAGTAGGGAGGGGGGTGAAATTTTGAAATGCAAATGAAATTTGGACCAAATTTAAATAAAAAAAAAAGAATGAAGTGGTAATAGAAAAGGAATCATTTGAACCACGAGAACAAAAGATAGGCTGACCTGGATGACAGCCTTTTCCCTCTTCCTTTTCTTTTCTTTTTTAAAACATTTTTCATTTCCTCTCCACCTTTTTTTCTTATTTTTTTTAGGCTAATCACCTTAAAAACTACTGACCTTTCATTTTTTTTCAATAACACCCCAATCTTATAATTTCGTCAATTGCACCCTATTTCGTATTTTTACGTTTCAATAGCACCCTAAAATATTAAATTGAACTCTTTTTATTTGGATAAAATTCAAAACAAATCCTTCATATTTTTGAAAAGCTCAAAATGTTATATAATATTTTAAAATTCAAAACAAATCCTTCCATGGAAGAAGAGCAGCTTGTCGCCGGTGAAGACCGGAGAGCGGCGGGTGGCGGGGATGGCGGATTCCGTTTTAGGTATTTATTTAATTTGAATTAAATAATTAATTGTATATGTATTTAATTAATTTTTTTATTTAGGATTTATTTGAAAGTTTTTTAAGTTTAGGAACTTATTAGAAATTGTCCAAGTGGAAAAAGGTATAAAATGACCCTTAAATTTGATTGTTTTATAAAATTTAATCCTTATTATAGTAAAATTATTTATTTTTTCTAAATTAGGGTGCTATTGAAACGTAAAAATATGAAATAGGGTGCAATTGACGAAATTGCAAGATCGGGGTGTTATTGAAAATAAAATGAAAGGTCTGTAGTTTTTAAGGTGATTAGCCATTTTTTTATGAATCGAAATATATTAAAAACCACTAAAGGTGGCTAAAAACCTTCTATTCAAAGCTTTCGTACCTGAAGAATAATCTATTTACTAGAAAATAATCTAATCGAATCTAAACAATTCCTAATTTGAACTCAATTCGATTTTATAAACTTTGGATCCAATCGGATTTTACCATTGGTATTTAAGTTTGAATTCGGTAGGATAATTAAAATTTAGACTCAGTTCAACTATATATTTAAACATTTTTTTAAAGGGTTAATTTCTAAAAAAATCACGAACTTTACACGAAATTTCATTTTAATCATGACCTTTAAAAGTTGCCATTTAAAGGCACGAACTTTCATATTGTTTCAAATTCATCATTTCAGTGTATTTTTATTAACTAAATTCTTCACTAAACCATTAATGAAAAACCCAAGTTATTAATTAACATCAAATCTTATTATCTTTCGGTTAGAGTATCTAGGATTAGGAATTTTTAGTCCGATAAAATACACCGAATTTTACTTTGATGATAGATTTGAAATAAAATGAAAGTTCGTGCTTTTAAATGACAACTTTTAAAGGTCATGATTAAAATGAAACTTCGTGTAAAGTTCGTGATTTTTTTTAAGAATTAACCCTTTTTTAAAACATAAATTTTAACATAATTATTGAAAAAATGATACAAATAATATATATAAAGGATAAAAAAAAATTAAAACTCGATTGGACTTGTGAACTTATCAAGTCTAGTATTTTAATATTCAAACTCAACTAGTTAATCAATTCGAGTAGTTCTAATTTGAGCTCGACTCAATATTAATTAAATTGATTTGAATATTTTCTTAAATAAACTTCGAATAGTTTGCGAGTGACTCGCGTTGGTTACAATCCTATATTTTATGTTTTTTTACTGGCTTCGGCTTCAAAGCTCCATTAGCTTCAAGTTGGACCAAATAATCTAGAATGGATGACATAGTAAGAGATGTGAAGAAGATGTCCATTCAAGAAGTTGTTAACAATGCTGGTTTCCAGCTTAGGGCTTTCCAGAATGCGCGCAAGTTCGAGAAGGAGTACGCTGGTCAGGAACTGATGAAGGGTGATGGTGGTTTTAAGTGATGCAAACTGGTTGTTGAGTTCTTGAAAGTAAACGTGGATGCAGGATGTAATTCTGAAGGGTCCTCAATTGGTATAGGTTGCATGGTTATGAATGGTAATGGTGATTTGGTGGGTGCTCGTGTAGCAAAAATTATGGGCATTTGTGAAGCATGGAGTTGGCTTAAAGATACCCGGAATATGATAGTAGAGTCGGATGTGTAGGAAATTGTCCTGGATGTGAGGAATTCAGCTAGAGCGGAGATGGACCCTCTGACTATGGATTGTGTGAAATTAGCGAAACAGTCTTCTATTTATAGTTTTTTTTATGTAAGACCATCTGCGAATCAGGCTGCGCATGTGCTAGCGCTTTATGCCCGTTCCTTGTAAGATCATCTGGAATGGTTTATCCAGTATCCTGAATTTCTTACAATTGTTGTCGCTTCGGATTCGAATTAATATATCCTAATTTTCTCGTCAAAAAAAAGTAGGTAAACCTCCACTTTTGGTATAACAGATTATCTTTTAATTACCTCATTAACTAATCATTTTATTACATGTTTAGTATCATTTTATCCTTACTGACTTTAACATCAGAATGGACCTTGAATGTAAAAGTATAAGCTCATTCCAATTGTTTCTTTAGACGACTCTCATACCAAACAGACCTGGCTCACTAAGGTCATACATAATCCATCATTTGGCATAATTTGTGGAAAATCGAATCTATTTTTTTATTATAATTGGATACACTAAGATTGTTCCGAGCAAGACCCTCAACTATCCCAAGAAGCTACCCATGTAACACCACTTCACCACAACCTATATTTCGAACGATAAATGCACTTATCTCGCAACAGTGGACACCTGGCCCGTAAGAGTTGTACCTATGTAAATAGAAGGAGGAAGAGTTGCTAGGATATTATATTAAAAGGTTCATTGATGAAGTAATGAAAATCAAAGAATAAAATAACGACATAAGAGTGCAAGCATTAACGAGGAACGAGATTAGGTATATTGGGAGGCAAGTTGAATTCTAAGAAGTCTAAAACCTATCAAAAGATCAAGGTTGTAGCACAAAAATGCATTAATGTAGACGAGAACATAAGATATAAAAAGGGAAAATAGAACGAGAGGGACGACTCCAGAAACTGAGACATGCCAAAGGCTAATGACAAAAGAAATGCTCAAATAGGATGATCAACACCTTGCCCTCTCAAAAGCTTTAATAAATAATAGACAAGCGTACTTAAATTATATAAAAGAGAATTAAATATTTATGGGGAAACTAAAGAAGATGAATTTCAAAGGAAACTACAAGTATCACGAGGATTATAGGCTTGAACGAGATATTGTTAAGAGCTAGAAAATGAGATATAAGTGATGATACACAAAGGGCTATCAAGAGGCTTTATGAAAAAAAAAAAGGAGGAGCAATAGGAGAGAACCTGATTGAGGATTTGTGTACGGGAATAAACCACAAGATAGTAGGAGAATATATTGAACCCGAAAAGAAGCGCCATAGAGAGGAAACCGTTGTCATCTATCAAATGCCAAACAAGTGGACTATCAGACCATCAACGATAACTTTCAAACTAGAGGCTGAGACATCATCCTAAGGACCTCAAGGCGAGGCCCAAGTAGTAGAGGGAGTCCTCAAAAACTATACGGTAAAGAAGTTTGGATCAAGGAAGTGCGGCGAACATGGTCATATAAGAAGTCCACCATAACATAAGAGGAAGCATGAAAGAGATACGACTATTCTCCGTACCAATATTAAGACTAGGGGAAGCCCAATGGTCCGGGGGTTAGTATAGTTGGTGATAGATTTTTGCAAGAGAGGTGAAATAGTGAAGGAAGTGGTAATGTCATTTCATGTGGTAAATATACGCTTGAAATGTAACACAATATTAAAAAGACCCTTTCACTTTGAATCTAAAGTTGTGATGAGCATAAAGAACTTGATGACGAAAATCCCAACATTAGAGGGGATGATAATGATATGAGGATATTAAAAAATAGCATAGTAATATTATGAAACGCTGTTGATAGAGACGATGCAAATTAAAGAAATCAAGGAAATAAGCTTTCCATGAGTTGAACATAGACCTAGACATAACATCTAAACCGATTAAGTAGAAGAAATTGAGATTTTTCGTCGAGCGACAAGTGGCAATAGAAGAAGAGGTAGAAAAGTGGAAGGTTGTAGAGTTTATCAAAGATGTCAAATGTACAAGTTGGTTAACAAACATTGTGTTAGTGAAACAATTGAATGGTAAATATCGAATATGCGTAGGATAGACCTAAACAAGATTTTTCGTAAGTACTACTTTCCTTTTTCTAACATCAACTAGTTGGTGACTCGATTATATGTTACAAGTTGTATAGTTTTGTGGATATGACCTATTGATACCATCTGATACCCCCTAAAACGTGAAGACTTGAACTTTCCCGCAGACAAGAGTACAATATGCTATAAATTAATACCTTTTCGCTTGAAGAGTGTGAGGACAACATATTAGAGATTAATGAAATTTTTGTTTGAAGAAAATATTAGGGATATGGTTGAAGTATAAGTGGGTGATGTAATGATAAAAAGCAAGATCACCCCAAAAGACTTGACAATAATTATTAGAATACTGAGCTAATATAAAATGAAGATGAACCCCAAAAAAAATATTTGAGCTAAAAGAGAGAAAAAACCATAAGATACATGATATATCAATAGAGAATAAAAGCTAGTCCAGAGAAAATCAAAGCTATCGACATGGCGTCCCTTAACAAATAAAAGGAAGTCCATATGCTAAATGGATAGATAAGAGTCATCTCCTTGTCCGTAGGTAATGTTTCCATTTTTACCAAACACTAAAGACAACAAAAGCCTTTAGATAAGGAGATGACTGAGAAGATCTTTGGATCGTTGAAAGAATTCTTGTTAAAACTACCTCTCCTGAATAGACCAATTGTCAAAAATATGTTATATCTTTACATGTTAGTGTATAAGGATACAATGACATTAATATTAATTAGAAATGAAGTTGGCCAACTTTTTCCGATGTATTACATCATTCACAATCTTAAAGAGTGAGAAAACATATATCAGACGATCAAAAAAATTAGCGGCTTATTTAGTACTAGAGACCAAAAATCTAAAAATATATTTCCAAGCATTCCTAGAAGTATTCCAAATGAATCAACCATTGAGGAAGGCACTACAAAGACCAAAATCATCTGGCAGACTAGTGAATGTTCGGTCTAGTTTGGAGAGAATGAAGTTAAGTACAAATAAAACAAGCAATAACAACACAAAGATTATTAGACTTTGTCATAAAATTTCTAGCTATAAGGTGAAGGAGAAATGATAGAGGCTTGGTGAAAATTAGTTGTTAATGTATCCAAAAATGAAGCGAGATCTAGATACTACATCATTTCGAAAGGGTAGCATATGGTCAAAATAGAACAAGGAGTGAAGTTAAACTTTGAAGCAACAAATAATGTAGCATAATATGAGAAGCAAAATAAAATATGTAGATGCCTTTTCCTGCTTTACATCATCATTTATCAAGATTATTACCCATAGGGGACTAGCCAAGATCTAACCCATCCACATAAAAACAACTCAAAAAATATAGTTAATCATTTATACCAAAGGAAGCACTCAATTCAAGAGGTTGATCAGTGTTGGACCCTGGAACAATAAGAGGATTGGTAAAAGATGTATCTTTAAATTTTCTTAAAACTTATTGACAAGTTGATATGTCAGCAGTGTTAGTGGTACAAAAATAAGTCTTAGCACTAGACATCAGAGAGAGGTATTGTTCTTTTATGACCCGACATCACTCCTCCATCATCAAATGTAAAAGAGAAGAGGCATCAGTACACGCCCCTTTTTCTAGAGCCTTAGCTCGGAAAGCTTCATCTCTCTTAATAAACACAACATCACGCTCCATCCTATAACTTTTGCCTTCGAGAAGGCCTTTTAGCTTATCCTCTATAACCTCTAAAACGAGTCACTCTCAAGAAGAGATGTCTGTAAACTTCCTTTATTAATACGAACATCTTGTATCTGCTCTTTGGCATCCTTGTGATAAATTTTTAGCTGACAAATTAGAGCCTTACAGATGCAGATCTTTCTAAGGGCCTAGTTTCAAAACTCGCTCATCACCGTCAATACCATCCATCGCATATATCGTATTGAGCAAGACACCCTTGCGGATGTTATCGGCACTTAAATAATGAATGATAATAACAGTAACTAATGAGAGATAAACTTAGGGGTGCGCAAAAACTGACCGAAACCGAAACAAAAAATTAAACCAAACCATAAAAAATTTTGGTTCGGTTTTTGTAATGTTCGGTTAGATTTTGGTTTTGGAAACTGAAAAGCTGAACCATCCAAAAATAACCGATATATATTTAATGGCGTGAATAAATTCATAGATTTTTAGTGGTCCAATGGTAGAATGTGCCTACATTATGATGCAAGGTATGTGTTCGAATCCCACTACTGTATTTTAAACTTTTTACTCTTTAATGTCTTAGTATAAAATTAAATTGTATAAAAGTTGGTGTCAGGAATCGAACTCAGGATATGTTCCTCAAGTACTAACGCGCGTTACCACTGAACTGGAAGCTATTTTGGTTATAATTGTAAACTATGTGATATATATCTGGTTTTCAACCTAACCGAACTAAATTTTAGCCTTTATTTTGGTTCGGTTTTCTTAGCACTAAATAACTAATTGATTTTGGGTACAAAGGTCGGTTCGGTAATCGAACCGACTGATGCACACTCCTAGATAAATTAACCAATTCTATGAATAATAGAAGGGTTAGAAATTTAGTATCCAAAAGGAGAAATAATGAGCATCATGGCAAACAACTACAGTAGAGGAAGGCTCTAAATCCACCCCCTACCCAATAGGTACCATAGAGGGGAGAGGCTTTGAAATAAAAATAGAATACTTTTAGAAGCAATAACATATTTTCTTTTCTCCAACAAATCACTATAACACTTACAAGAACCATGCTTGACCTCAGTCGTAACATGTTGCTTATTAAGAGATGGTTTATAAGGAATCTTAATAATCGGAGAAAGAACATCACCACCCATTCAAAGACTATTATCACCCACTAGAGGAGTCAAGATCAAAAAGTTGCTTTTCATCTCCTTATCATCACCCATCCATAAATGCAAATTTGCTAATAGGGAATAAACATTATTTTAGCACAAGAAATAGTTGAATAAATATAAAGAAACAAATAATTTGGAAACCCAAAAATATACATATTGAAAGACCCACATACTGATATAATTTTTATAGGTCTCCTCAATCACGGGTGCAAATAACCGAGGTACTGGGCTGTGAGTGATACTACTCTACATAAGACGTCATGGATATTGGAGTGAAACACTAGAGCATGAGAGAGGCTATGAATATCGAAGCTAGATAAGGACTCCTATAGAGTAGATGAGAAGAGAATTTTTCTAATGCTATGCAACAGGTGAGAATACATCTGATAAAATTATTTGACTGATAAGTTGTAAGTCGTGCAGTTATGTCCATGGAAACTATTTTTGAAAATAATTCTAAAAACGTCTTTATGTTTTATATTTTAAAAATAGTTGATTTTAAATCTCTAGTGGAGTCGCCACCATAAGAGGAGTGGGGTTCGGGGCCGCTCGCCCAGGCTTACGGCAGGACTCTATTCCGGACTGGGTTTGAGAAAATATGGAGTCGCCACCTAGCTTAGCTAGGAATGCCTTTTATACCGACTGGATAAGCTCACTCGCTTATGGGTGAGATTATCGTACGCCAGACCAAAATATTGGGTTCGCGGGCATTCTACCGAAACTCTTGTACTTAGCTTATCAGTTATGTTTGCTTTTACTGGATGTATTTGTTTTATTTCATCTCAACATTCATACAACTCATAACATAAACTGCAGGAATTAAACATAAACGAAAGCAGTAAAGGGACCTTATTTATGACGCTCATATGACTCGATTTTGACGAGTAGAAAATACTCCTAAGCATTCAAACCTTAGAGGTTTCTATCAAATAACAAAGGACTGGCTGGTTTAGATTGATTACATGCACAAAGCCTAAAATTAGATTTCTAGGTTTGATTGATTTTAGTAATAGTCATCTTAAATGCTTATACAACCTTTGACTACTTTTTCATGGCAGTCCTAAATTTTTTAGGTGTTTTGCTGGTTTTGATTGATTTATCTAATTAATGTGATTAGTCCTTTAACCTGTTAATACTGGATTGGATCATGCTTTTGCAAAGCTTTTAAACATTGCAAGCATACACATGGACAGTTGATATACATACGAGGTTAGAAATACTTTTAAACCTTGTAGACCGGAGTGTTTGGCACTCGATGCATTTTGACTGTTGGTGGTCGGAAATGGTTCTCGGGGAAAACACAAAAATTATCCGTCTCGTCAATACGAGTCTGCCGGTTTGAACCAGAGTCGATTACGAGTTTGCATAGGCTCAAATCGGGTCTGGAAGTTGTTGGTCGCGCTTGATCTATGCTTCAAGGCCCGATTGGCTGGACAGATTACAAAACTAGAGTCGATTACGAGTTTGGATATGCTCAAAATCGGGTCTGGAAGTTGTTGGTCGTGCTGGATCTAGGCTTCAGGGCCCGATTGGCCGGAAGATTACAAATTGGGCTTCGAGGAAAAAAAATAGAAGGACATGCCCATTAAACATTACAAAAGGCCCTACAACTAAAACAATTCATTTTCAAAATGGGCCTGATTCCGAGCTCAAACGAGGCCGAAAACACAAAAAGAAGGTTGGATCGAGTCTGGAGAAATCTGGAATCGGGTCTAAAGGAGGTCGGAGGCAGAGGGATGGTGCCACTCACAGTGTCGGCGGCGGCAGTCTGCACTACCGACGCCTACAATGTACTCTGGCGGCACCGGCGGTTCGTACTGGCGGCAGAAGCGTCATCGTTAGGGGCAGCAGCTTCGTCGTTTTGGATCGGTTTTTCATGCAAATTCACTCAAAAATGCGTAAAAAGGAACAGGGAATGCAAATAACATATATTAATATTGTTTTAAAGTGTTTCGACCCAAATATAAGAGAAAACTTGTTTTCAGAAGTACCGGTTAGATAACCGCATTATCTCAACCCTCGCTTCCTTCTGAGAACCTGGCGTGGTAGATACTGGAAACCATGGACTTAAGTCTCGCATGCCTTAATACATAGGCAGCCATGTTCCAAACCACACGCCATTCTTTTCAAATGTTAATATGTTTAATAAAATAATGCGGACACCTCTGCGTCTTACAACGATGGTATTAACCATATTAAAATAGACAACGGACCGGTTACATATAGCCGGCGTATATAAAACATACTGTTTTGGTGACACCCAAAAACATGAGGTCGACTCAATAACTATATACATAATGCCACTATGCAGCCACCCAAAAGGTATACAGACACGTGCACTAGATCCCATCAGAGTATCTAAACAGAGGACTAGTGGCATGACTGCTTGCATATCATAATTATACCATTCCAGCATTCTAAGAGTACAAAAGCATATGTACAATACCAAAATAAGAGCTCCCCTGAAACAGGAAGGTGGAAGCTCGACTGACTTCAAAGCTCATCGCCTGAAAATTGGGAAACAACAACGGGGTCAGAAATATAAATATTGCTGAGTGAGTGATCAGTTTACAAATAAATACCAAAATCACATCATATATATAAAAGAGTTATATATATAAATTCGTCGATCCATTTGAAATCATAGTCCACAAATGTCCTAACAGACATACTCACATCGCGAGCTTATAGACTATAGACTAAGGACCGTGAATTGAATTATTGCCGTCTTCTTTTGTATCTGTGGTACCTGGACCGTAATAATGAAACTGCCATCACGGTTTAACCCGCGACCGTAACTATATTACTTCCGTCTCAGGGTTTACCCATGAAGTCAGGGCATTCACTTTCCTAATGACTTAACACAACAGACGTATCTTTATACCTCGACAGAAGTATATCTAGAATCGGTGTCGGTGATCACACTCCTATTTCCGCCAAATAGGTAGCTCGTTCTAATGGATCTCTCTTAGCTAAGTTTATAGTACGACGATTATGGCTTTAAAACAGTTGAATACTGATATTCAAAAGTAAACATATAAAATCACAGTACTGCTAAGTTACTACTTAGCCCTGTCGTATGTGTGACAGACTCCCCTAAGTCATGGTCTGACTGCTTGGCAGCTGGTCGGGTCAAACACACAAAACATACAATGCAAACACATTAATACCCATCTCTGGTATAAACATCTAGGTCCGAGAACCTAGATTTAGACTAGCATACAATTCATGTATCACATAACACTTATGATATCTTTCTTTTTTAAAAACCATTTGAATCGTTTTTACCTCAAGAAAACGTTTAGACTTCACCCTAGAAGTCCTTTTAGGTATTGCAATACGTAATTAAATTATTTAATAGTATAGATGATACGCATATTTTGTATAGCCTTTTTCAAGTATGATTGTTAGTAATACTTCCTATTTTTGAGGAAATTATGCCTGGAAAGGTGTTGTTTTATAGGTAAATTATGCAAGAAAGTCATGGACCAAGAATCAAAGGAAATTGCAAAGAAACGAAGATATTATATCAAATTAATCCTTGTTCATGAATGAATAGTTTTGTCATTCTTCATGACCTCAAATGAGAAAGCTTTATTCATATGAATTGTTGAATACACTCTAAGCTTTCCAAAACATCAAGAATTATAGAATTCGGAGTTATATAGCTCAGCCTATGAAGTCTTGAAGATTGAAAAATTGCACGTTGCATTAGATGGCTTGCAGATTTGACCCTTTTCTATTACTTGGATATTTCAGAGTATTTAAGGATCTCTAATGAATTTCTGTTCTTCATATGAAATAAACTAGACATCTCAATCTTTTCAATGGTTCAAGAACCAAGTCATTTGGAGTTGTGTACGAAGAGTTATGGCTGTCCGAAGTTAGGACATGCGCTGAAATCAGTCCGGACGGGCATGAAGGATCCTGCCGGCCGGCTGGAAATACTTCGGAGACAACCTCCTGCCGGTCATGAATAATTCCTGCCGGCCGGCAGGAATGCCTTGGGTGGCAAGAATGTGCAGCGAGGCAAAATCCGAATTTCCTATTTTCTCGAGGATTTGACTTCAAAACGACTTTCCGACTTGCATAAGGACTCCAATATCTTCCCCTATATAAATACTACTTCAAGGTTATGTAATGAATCTAGTTTTTCATTATTTTCTATTCTACAAACAATTTGTCTTAGGTTAATTTCGTTTTAGTCCTTAGTTTTATTTCAAGACTTAAATCTTCGAAGCTTTGATTCGAAGACTTAGAATAATTTCAGGTTTTTATTCAAGTATTTTTATTTCAATCTCTTATTTTAATTATGTCCATTATTATTAATTGTTTAGTTAATTCAATTATGTCTAGCTAAATTTCTTGACTTTGAATATTGTGAGTAGTATGGATGCTAGGTTTAAATTCTGAAAACTAATCTTCTATCTTTCTTTGTTAATGCAATCCTTCGTTATTAAGAGTAATGCTTGTGATTAATTGGCCAATAATTGCATGAACTTAGATTAAATTGTGAGGAGGGAACTTAAACAATTTAATTGGAAAAGGGTAACCAAGGCATAATTACAAAACATGAGTCCGACCACCATGTTTGCGTTATGTGGTCTATGTGGATAACTAATCGATAATGCGTTGTTTATAAATTGCCGTTTATCTTCTATCGTTCTGTAAGCCGTGACAGTAAGGGTGATTCGGGATAACGGGTTATAACCAATAGGCTAGCAATAATATAGGAATATTGAGCTAGTATCTTCGATCGATCCTCCATTGCATGTAACAATTAAAATTGATTAATATAAGTTAGATTTGTAAGGCATCGATAATCCATACAAAAGCAATATTCTGAGTTATTTGTCGTTATTGTTTATTCTTTAGATTATTATTTTCTGTTTTTATTAGTTTTAATTAAAATCACACAAACCTTATCTTTGTTAGTTCAAATAATTCTTAATTAACTATTTTGGTACTAAATTCAATTCCTCGTGGGTTCGACTTTTACTTATCATTATATTACTTTATTTATCGACATCGTATACTTGCGATTTTGTGTATCAATAGACTTGATTGCCAAAATAATTCACAGTCGTATACTGAATCATTTAGCAAAGCCGATTGTTAAATCTTTTAAACCGGTTAAACATCGACTTTAACTCTTTTAAAGTCCTTTTTAACGTTTAATTTTAATTTTAAAATTTCATTTTAAAAGTCTTTGGGTTTAGGTCTAAAACTCTTTTCATTTTAGTTTAAAAACAAATATCATTTTTAAACGTTTTCGGGTTAACGAAACTACGTCGGACCCTTAGGGCAAAAGCCCCGTAAAAGTCCTCCTCCCATTTAGCATTGGACCTGCTGTGCTGCACGACCGTGCAGCAACTAGGCTGCACGTTCGTGCATCCGGTTTCCAGCCCCTGGAAACCGATTTTTTGGGGACATTCCGGCGTGCTCGGAACGCCTGAAATGCTTCAAACGTGTATATTTACGTCCTAGTGACAATAACAATCCAAAAACAACTAAGACGTATAATTTGATCGTTTGATTCGGTAACCGTTTATAAACGAATATATATTTGAAATATATCGAAATAAACGTTTAATATGAGTTTAATATCTCGAATACTTAAGTAATTGTTGAAGAAACAAAGTTAAAATCGAGAAACGAACGATTGGAAATTCGAAACCCTAGCTCGCCAACTCACTGAAAAACAGAGCAGCTCAACCTTCTTACTAAAATTGAAAGAAATGAATTCTATATCCTATTCTTTCAAATGCAACATATATATATATATATATATATATATATATATATATATATATATATATATAGTGTTGGTCAAATGCTAACTTGATCCTTGTGACCTATGCGTCACTTTAATCCAATTTTTTTTAATTATTCGTCCGTAGTTCAAACGGAAACGACTTTCGAATTTTGTGAAAATTTATCCAGAAGTCTAATAAAATATAAAACGAATAAAAATATAATTTTTTTGGCATCCGACTTATATTTTACTTTTAATAAATGATTTTCGATTTATTAGGTCTATATAGACCGCGCTTGATAAAATTTTATCAAATTTTTACGATAACTTTTTAAAATATTTTGCGAATATTGACAATTATTCGCTCAGGACTTATGAATTATTCTGCACCCAATTCATAAGTTTATTTTATTCTCGTTTACTATATAAATATTCAAATTTAAATTTCCAAAATTTAAATTTAAAATCTTATTGCCACAATATACTTTTAGGGACACTTGTAAATTTAATTTAATTTACGTACTCCGTCTAACAAAATATTAGACACATGGAAATATTTTATCCCTTAAAATTATGGGATGTTATCGATTTTATCAAGAACACCAAATTTGACAATTATAGCAAAAGTCATTAAAATAAGCTAATATGCATCCTAATACATAAAAAAACTCAGCAGTTTTAATTAATATAGCATAGAAGTAACTGTGAATATTGCGCGTACAGCTCGTACTTCATTGATTAGAACATTCTAGCTTCGTTCTTAGGACTAAAATTGATTAATTTTTGTGTTCGTTGGGGGGGGGGGGGGGCGGAAACACTAGGTACATTCCTAGAATTTTCTATTTTTTCTGGTCTTTAATTTTCAATTCAATTGCCGGTCTTTAACTAAGCTGACTAACACCTGTATTTATAATAGTTAGGGGGTGAACAAGAGTTTCTAGGGTTAGGTTAAAGTTAAATTACTATTCTACCCTTTTAAACAATAATGAATGTTAATTGGATAATTAATAATAAAGTTTGGATTAGGAAAAGTTATATAAAAGAGAACAAATCCCGTATTAATGCTTGTTCGCTAAGAAAATATGCCTAAAAGTCATATTTGGTGTCCGAAAGTATTTAAAAAGTCTCCTAAGCCCCTATGAGTTTGAGTATGGTCAATTTTAGTACATAAAACTTGCAAATTGGCTCATAAACTTCTAAAATATTGCCATTAGTCCAATTTCTGGACTTAAACTAGAATCTCTTTAGATTTTTATGGGCTATTCACGACTAATTAAATGTTAACCCTTCAAGTTGACAACTGTGCACTGATTGCGCCTGCCTGAATCCTAGCAAGCAAATCGATAGCTCGTCATCTGGACGAATTTCTTTGAAAATCATCATCGGACACTTCAGTCTTTTATCACTTTTTACCTGTCCGGAAAATGGTGTCTACACTCATTCACAATAGAAGTGCTTTCATTAGCCACCTCAGTCTCTTCGTTTGTATTTTCCCTTCCTTGCTTAAATTTATTCATATGAATAACTTCGCAACCAATCTTAAAGCGCCTCATTTTTCTACAACTTTCACAGAATAATGGTCTGCACTCTCACACAATTTTCTGAGAAAAATTATTCCATTTTCATTTTATAGAAGAACTGAATCAGAAAATAAACCAGCGATATCCATCTCTACAAGTAAGCTAAGAAAAGCTAACTTAGTATTATATATGCTACATTGATCATTGTAAAGGGGATTCCCACAAAAACTACCATTTTTAATAAACATTTCACTGGTCCAGGGCTCCCAAGGAAGACCAGGTAACGGAATTCGGATATGAACAGTTTTAATTTCTAATAAATCCATAGCCATATGAGAATGCCATTTCTTTTATAAGAATGGTCTTTGATCAAAAGTGTAAGGTCATGTGTCCGAAACCTTATTGCAATCATCTCCATTCTCAAATTCAGATAAAAACATAGATGTATTTATTCTATAAACATTTCTTATTCTACTATTTTTCCATCTATTCTTCACATAAACAGTAATTTTTCATACTTTAAATATATAGAATATTTTACATCATAAAAGGTCATATGATATGAATTAGCAACCAATTTTATTAGTAAGATTAGTTGAATGCCTTAATTAATTTAAATAGTGTGCAATTTGATAGCTCAACTTTTTTTCAGTTTAAAATCTTTTTTTTACTAATCTTTATAATATACTGTTGTTTAACTCATATTCATATTGATAATTTTATAAAGTAATATCTATAATTAATTTTTCTTTGCCATAAAATATGAATGTAAATTATCTATACTAGTTATTTCATAGCCACAAAGCGATATTTTTTGGAATTTGGTCTGGCTTAATTAGGCTTAACTAGTTGGCTCAGAAAATTGAATTAATAACTTAAGGAACTAGTTTTATAATTTTTGTGGTTGCTGAAGTTCAAGAGAAAGAAAAAATTGGTGCTTGAGCGGTTGAAAGAGTCGGTCTTGAAAACCGAAGTATTGAGTTGAATACCGGGGATTCGAATGGCTCATATGACAGTTGCAACTAGCTCCAAAATTGTAATATTTTAATAGTTTGGCCTAATTGTGGGGTGCATGATTGATATTATAATCGTATAAAATATAAGCTCGATTAGCCTTCAATTTGGAATGAGTTTAGACCATAGGTGTACTAAATTGAAGATTCTAATCACATATTTCGTTTAAATAATGAAAATTCAATATTTATATTCTTTCTGTGATGAACATGTTGAAAATTTTATAAAATATCGCTTCAATTTTGATTATTATATTCGAGTTGAATTGCTGTATTTTTGTTTATATTGCTTCTTATTGAAATATTAAAAGTTTTTTTTTTATGATAAAATCTTGCCATATTCGTTTCAAATTATTACTATCCAAATTTTAATTTATATAATTAACTTTTATTATAATTGCATCATACTAATATCATTAGCGGAACTAGGGGGCAAGGTCGGGCGGCCGCCCCCACCCACGAAATAATCAGAACTGCCAGCTTAGATCACGGCTGCCACCCTCCCATACCAGTTTTCTGTTCTCTTTCTTATGGTTTAGAAATTACATGGACAAACTTTGATTTTGCAGGACTTTACTTTTTTTGGAATATGATTTTGGTTTGTTGAACTTTAATTTATAGATGTAATTTTAAAATGTAATCTGTTGGACTTTTCTTTTGTATTGAGTAATAAAAAATGAGTTCTTTTCTATATATTTTATTAATTAAAATTTAAAATGAGAATAAACTCTTAATTATTTGTGCGTGAGTTGGGAATTAGAATTGGAGAGTTGTCAATTTACCTAATCTATGTGCAAATTGAAATCCCGAACTAAAAATTTAACCAACTTTGAATATATCTAACTAATTTATTTTGTGTTTTATTTAATTTAGCTTTATTTTTTAATTTTTTTAATTCAATTTGACAAACCAAATAACATGAATGAATTAAAATAAATTATAGACACTTCTTCTTTGATAGGTAGAAATATAATAAAAGAATGAAGTATGTAATGATGATTTTTGGAGACACCGGCCTGAGTGACGAGCTAGTGATTCGCATGACAAACTTTAAAGGGACTATATTGGCGTACAACGATAAATTAAAAAGATCGAATTGTAATTTTCGCAAATAACCCATAAAAATGTAAAGGAATTGCAAATAAAAAATATCATTAATTTATGATAAATTAAAAATTAAAGATCATCAATTTCTTATTTAAATTAAAATTATCTATTTTTTATTCAAATAGAATTTCAATTGCATTTTATTTTTAGTAGTTAAATAATTATTATATAATTAGTTTATGACACAACCGAAAAAAGACTTTCTCTCATCTCTCTAAACTCTCTCTTTCTTTTCAGAAACCCTAGCCGCAACAAGAGGGAGGTGATTTTGGCCATTGTTTGATTCAAAATCACCTCCCTACCTTCTCGTTTTCTCTTTAAATCTCGTATTTAGTTTATTTTACGTCAATAATCACATATCTGAGATCTGTTGGTTTTTTCTTTCTTCCTTTATGGATGTTTTGTCTTCCTTAGTGGAGTTCTGGCTCTTACCCTTTATGGGTTTTGCTATTTACTTGATGGAATTATCTACGGAACGTAGATCTGAAGTGCTATCAGTAGAAATCTTATTTCTAATATTCTCTCAATCGGACTCATTCAAAGACCAAAGAGTCGATTTGTGGTTTAAAATAACTTTCGAGTGGAGCGGACGGATCGCCGAGTTGCACATTCAAAGAGCTCCGTAAATGCGATTGAAGAAATTAGATATGATTTTTTGTTATTTTACTGATATTCTATTATTGTACCTCTTGAATGTATTGATATATTCAATATTTGATCAAGTTGTATTTTTATTTCTCTATTAATGAAATTTTTATTATTCTCAAAAAAAAATTAGTTTATGACTATAAATTTTTCATTTTAAATAATTAATTTATGATAAATTAAAAAAGTCGGTAGATTAATTTGCATGATATTCCACCATCCCGTACTATTTCTTATAGAATTGTAACTTTTTTAAAAATTTAACTTCTAAGTTTTTTATAATTAAGTTTAACATATTTGAACAAAGGAGTAATTTTAAAAAATTTCAGAGAACATTTATTGTTCAAATGACCTTTATTCGGTACGATTCGAATTAATTACCTGTGTCAAAAACAAAAATTTGTAATCCATACTCATCCTAGAAGTGATCAAGGTATCAAAAATTTACTAGTTCGTGTAGTCAGCCCTCCATGAAGCGTCTTTGTTACAGTCATTTTTGTGTTGGTCAAACTCAAAATGGTTTACAGCTGAGGGACGGCGAGGTATGCCACCGCCCTCAACAAAAGTTGATTGATTGAGATGCCCAAAATGAAGTAGACATTATTTCCTACGTTGGAAACTGATTGCCGCCCCTCCCCAAACAATAATTCATCCTCTAATAAAACACGAAAAAAGGATCATTCACCCCCTCAACTTGTCACGAAATATTAAAAAAGCTCTAATTCATAAAACCAGATTATTTTTCTCTTGTACTTGGCAAAATCGAATCGGTTCTCCCCTTCTCTACCTTTGCCCACTCTCACCTGTTTTTGAAACACGCTCTCTTAAAAAAAAGTACAAAATCAAAAGGCAAAATATATAAAAAAAAAACCTTGTAGTTTTTACAAAAGTACAAATCAGTCCTTTTACTTTTTTGGGGTATAATTAAACCCTCTTTATTTTCAAATAGAACAATAACCCCTTTCATCCAACATCATTAGAAACACTCATTAATGGCTGACATGTTCTCATAATCATATAGGTAAAAAGTTCAAAAATAATTTTAATATTTAAAATATTTACCAAAAATTTGAGGAGGTAAGTGTACCAAAAGTAAACTAAAAGGGTTTATTTATTCGATTTTAAAATGATAAGGGTTTAATTGTTCAATTTTAAAAACACAGGGGCTTAATTGTGCCCAAATAAAGTAAAAGGGCTGATTTGTACTTTTGGGAAAAATTCGAGGGCTTTTTTGTACGTTCTGCTAAATCTAAAATAGTCGTTATAATTCTACAAATTAGTATATGAAAATTTTTAAAATTAAAAAATAATTCTCCATTTTAAAAAATTCATATATTAAATAACTTTTTTAAAAAATATATAAGGACTTTTGTGTACTTTTTCTATCTCCTACCTCACCAAAACTTCACCCACCGCCGGCCACCCTCATCCTTCGTCGGCCACCTCCGCATACGGCCTCCACTACTAAAAAGCTTGTTTTTAGCTAAGGATTTTTCCGTCGCTAAAAGCAGGAAATCCGTCGGTGAAATGTTTCCCGACGATTCGTAAATTGTTTTGGTGACGGACTAAAAAATTTGACGACGGTTTTTTTAGAAATTGCCGACAGACTTTAGCGATGGATTTAAATCCGTCCCTAATTACCGACGGATTTAAATCCGTCGCTAATTACCGACGGATTTGAATCCGTCGCTAACTTAAAAAAATTAAAAAAAATTAAATCATAAAATTAAATTATTAATTAATCGGTCAACCACCCGTCACCCTCAGTCACCCACCAGTAGCCCTCCGCTTTCCACTCGCGATTTTTACAAACTTACCAGTAGGTCACCCATCCTTCCCTTTACTTCCACTCAATACTCTTATTTTTAAAGTTCTTCCGCGCATAGCTCCACCTGCACCAACTCAAATTCTTGCGATATATTTATGTATATTATATTTAAATGTAACTAAAAATAACAAATATATGCCCCCGCATTTTAAGATAATAATTAAATATTTGATAATAATTAATTATTTTAAATAATTAATTATTTTAAATAATTATTTATAAATAAATAAATAAATTTTTTTTAATATATTTCATAAATAATTATGTTATTTTTAAATAATATTATATTTAATTAAAAAATTGAATAATTATTTTTTCTTAATAATTATTTTCTTGAATAAATTTTTTATATAAAATTTATTTAATTTTTTTTGCAACTAACATTTAGCGATGGATTAAAAATCCGTCGCTAAAAGTCGCCTTTGGCGACAGATTCAAATCTGTCACTATTCGAAGATGGATTTAGCGATGGATTTAAAATTCGTCGCTAATTCCATCAAAATAATTGGCAAGAGTGCTCCCGCCAATTTTAATGACGATTTAGCGACGAATTTTAAATTTGTCGCTAAGCCCATCGGCAAAACAATTAGCGACGAATTTTGAATCTGTCGCTAAATCACCGTTTTTTTAGTAGTGTCCATCTATTCTTAGACGAAAACAGTCCTTCTGTTCTCAGACGAGAAGAGAGGGCTCTGTTCTCGTCTGAGTACATTGGATGACAGTGGGAAGGTCTTCAAAGGTGGTCGGCGGTGAGGGGTTCAAAGGCGGCCGGCGGGGAGTGGGTTTCAGAGGTGGTTAACGGTGGATTAGGATGGATGGCGGAGGTCGGAATGGAGGCGAGTTAATTTAAAAATAATTTAATTTTAATTAATAATATTAAATTAAGTTTAATTAGGATTAGTGTTAAATTAGGCTTAATTTGTATTAAACTAGATTTATTTTGGTATTAAATTAGACTTAATTTGTATTAAATTTGGTTGGAATGGAGTGCTAAATTGATTCGGTTTTGATAATTGAGGGGGACAATTATCTCATTTTTTTCGGGTTGATTTGATACGTTTTTGTCAAATTTGGGGAAAAAGTGATCCACTTTACGAATTTCGTCTTTTTTGATATTTTGTGCCAAGTTGAGGGGGTGAAATGATCCTTTATTTAATAAAACACTCAATCACGTTTGAACATAAAAATATGATTATGGCCAAATTTTGTCCAACCCTTAATTTTTAATTGATTTTGCTAATGTGGCGCTGATGTGGCTGCTACACAATATGCCAACATGGCAATTATTTGGTTAAAGTGTAAATGAATCTTTAATGTTAAAAAAACTTACCAATTTTATATTTATAAATTTTTAACACATTACACCCTCTTCTCCATTTATATATGATTAATTAATGATATTTAAAATTAAAAAATTTATTAAAAAAAATTCATTTAAACTAATTGAAACCTACTTAAACACTTTGAAATTGGTTTAATCAACCGAACTAATTTAAAATATCAAAATTTTATGCCATAATATTTTTTTAATTTTTTTTAAAACAGAGGAGCGGCTGTTCCTCCTCGCCTGAGGAGGAGCAACTCCTCCTCCTCTCCCGAGGAGAAGCAACTCCTCGCTTGAGGAGCTTATGATCATCGTTTTGGAGTAGTAGCTCCTCAGGAGAGAAGTTGTTGCTCCTCAGACGTGGAGCAGATCTGCTCCTTGTTTTTGGAGCAGCAGCTCCAGAGGTGAGGAGCAGACTTGCTCCTCCTCTTTTACGAGAATTTTTTTTTTTTTTAAAAAAAAAATTGTCGGAAAAAAGTTTTGTTGGATGGCGGGAACGGGATGGTTTAATTGGTTTTAATTATCGGAGAAAAATTGATTATTTAATTGGTTTTAATTTATAATTTTATTTATTTATAGATAAATTAATGAAGAAGAGGGTTAAAATGTTTAAAAAATTTATAAACATATAATTGGTAAATATTTTAAAAGTTAAGCTGAAACTATTTAAAATTTGAGAGTGTAATTTTTTTTTTAAATAATCTAAGAATTTATTTGGACATTTTATCTTGTATTCGCCATGATGGCATTACGTGTGTCATGCCTCGTCAGCGCCACGTAGGCGCCACATATGCAAAATCAATTGAAAATTGAGAGTTGGTTAAAATTGAAACAAAATCATGCGTTTCAGGATAAATCGGATGAAATTGAAAGATTTGAATTTTTGTGAAATTTTCTTCAAAGATTTGGCCTTTTTTTGATTATTTGGCCTATTTTTATTTGTTACAAACAGAAAACAGAATCCATCCATAATTTAATATAATTTTTTATTTATCTAATTTTTTAGGAAATATTATTTACTTTGTCTATTTTATAATTAAATTTCATAATAATTTTGTCATTAATTGAAGTAATTAAACAAAGAATGAATTCTAAAAATGACTAATAAATAATAAAATTAAAGACAAATACAAAAACTAACTAAAGTAATAAAATAGACCAAAGACAAACTAAACAAAAAAAGTAAAAAGTGTAGAAATTTGAGAATGGTTCTGTCCAAATAAAATACTATTTATGACAAAATTGATCAAAAAAAATTTCAAACCCAATCATAATATCAAAATAGATTATTATATTGAAGTAAAATAATTCGACTACCTACAACCTTCCACAACTATCTAATACATAAAATTAAGAAAATCAAATTAAAAAATAGATTTAGCTAAATAGGCAAAATAATTAACATTTCTAAAATGATACAATTTAAAAAATCTAAATTTATGAACTAAGTCGTAAAAGTTTTAAAGTTGTAACCAATCTTTCCAATGAAATGTAAAAAAATATCAGATTCAACAATCTATCAGTTGTGGACGATTTTGAGAGTTTAGTTTTTTTTTTTGTAAAATCATCATATTTGGAAAAGAATAAATCACATATAATAGAGAAACAGGAAAACAAAAATAAAATAAAATAGACTGAAACATTTATTGTTAATAAAAATTAAGCCAAACCCTCAAAAAATATAAAATCTTTGAGATTTTTGTCAGTTATGACCAAACCTTTTAAAATTTGTAAATATAACCAGTTTTGGCAAATTATATTCCTTTTATAACAAATTCGAATCAAACTGATTTTCTTGCCAACATGACAACCATGTATATAAGATTTAATCACAATAAAATATCAAACCGATTAATAAATGGGTATAAAAGGTTTAATCACAATAAAAAAAACAAACCGATTAAAAAATGACTATAAAAGAAACATAATTTACCAAAATGGGCTATATTTGTAAATTTTAAAAGATTTGGTCATAACTATAAAAATCGCAAAGGTTTGGTATTTTTTGAGGAGTTGGCTTAAAATTTAAGACATTTGAGAGGCCGAGATGCGATTTCACAAAGTACATGGCAAAAAATTACCTCATAAACAAGGGAAAATGGTCATTTATGCCCTTAACGTTTGACTGTAAGATCAAATAAACTCTTAACGTCTTAAAAAATAAACAATCAGGCCTCCTATTTGGACAACCAGGCTCTTAAAGTATCATTTATGCGTCCAAATTGAGGGCCTGATTGTCAACATTTTAAGACGTTAGAGGTATATTTGAACCTTTTCGAACGTCGAGAACTTACTTGATTCTGGAGTCAAATCTTAGGGGCATAAATGACCCTTTTTTTTCCATAAACAATGAAAGCGACACTGCTAGAGTTTGGAAGGTGAGAAATAATCATTTATTACACTATATCTAAAATTATACTCCCTCCATCCCAAAACAGTAGTCCACTTTTTTATTTTTTTTGTCCCAAAATAATAGTCCACTTTCCTTGTAAATCACAATTTAGAGTGTTTATTTTCCATATTGCCCTTATTTAAGGTGTATCATTTATTGCTATTAGCCTATAGTCATAACATTTAATAAGGGTATGATAGGAAAAATAAATATAATTCTGTGAAAAGTTAGAGCATTAATTGTATTTCTTAAACTGTGTGAAAAAAGAAAAGTGGACTATTGTTTTGAGACGGAGGAAGTAATAATTTTGGTTTATATAAACTTAGGTATCCTAAAATAATAAAAATAAAATTAGTTAAAATATTAGTTAAAATTAATTTTTTTTAATTAAACAATAATTTATCAATGATATACTTTTTTCTAAAGAATTAAATTTATTAAATAATTAGATCTTATTTTTATATATTTCTAGTTTTCAAAGGGTTAATTCAATAAAAAAATTAAACATTTGCTAGTTGTTGAGTTCTTTGGGTTCCTTTGTTTTTAAGTGAAAAAAATGATTTTTACTTTTGTAAAATGTTTGGGTTGGGTTAGACTTGATTCGCCCGACATGTGAAGTTAATCTTGATAATTGATAATTTAGCTAACTCACTACTTTGGGATTTTAAACTTTGTTTTATGAATTTAACTAAGTATCTGAAATGGTTGTTCAGATTTGTTTTTAAAATGGAACTAAATAGGACTTAACTGTTTGTTTGATTTGTATGCTTTGCTTTATTGGTTGTACTAGTCCTATGTGTTGTCTGGTATTCTTACAGTTAAGAGTTGATTTGATTTTAACTTATATCTTGTTTCTTAGATCCGCCGACTGCTCGTACTTCGGAGTCGAACTAGGTTTAGTTGCTTGTCAGGCTGTGTTAGGGATTAGTTAGCAGTGAGTTTATATTATTGTTTACCGTTTTATTAAGTATATTATATATTTTGAATATATATTGTATACTTATATTCGAAAAGGATTTTGAATATATTATGGATCTGAATTGAAACGAGCTACTCAAGGTATCGTCGAGACTGTGCACTGTTAAGTACTTTGGGATCAGAAGACATTGGTCTAGCCTACTTTATGATTGACGAGGATTTGATTCCCTCTACTTTGGATTGGTGGAGATTCGCCTCACCTACTTTGGAAATGGATTTAATACTTATTCCATATTGAATTAGTATATAAGGTTTTAATGTTTTTACGGGTTTTCACTTAATAAATATAAATGATCGTATGAACTCATCTCAGTATATTTGACCCCGTTGTTTCTCCATTTTTTAGGTTTATGATTTTGACCGCGTCTGATTGATCTCCGACTTCTTTCATTATTTAGAGGTTTATTTTGATTTTAATAAAACTAGTCAAACAGTTTTAAACTCTTAAGCTGCAGTAGTGCTAGTATAGTCTTTATTGCTTTTATAGATCTGTTGGTTTATCAGATTGGTCTGACTGTTATTATTATGATGTTGACATGCTTATACTTTGGATTTGATTACTATTTTTTATGCCATGCTGCTGTAGCCTCGGAGTTGAGTCGAGCATTTGATTATTTACATTGTTAATATAAACTACTAGTGTTAGGTTGGAGTCTCGGTTATCCCCGAGCATTGGTTTATACAAGTTGATTTGAGTTGTTTGTTTATCCACGAGGCTAGCTACGAATTTCGGATCTATCACTCACATACCCTGCCGCTGGTCACGATCTGTGAAATCGGGTCGTGACAGTATGACTCCGACAATATCTTTACGTTATTCGATGTTGAATACGCGAGACTCGTTATCAAATCGTATAAATATTAATCGTCTATCTCGCACGTAATAACACACATCAATCGCAGACTTATATCCAAAAGGGAAGACTGGAACGTTAGAAAATCTTACTTATGATTGGATTTTTGACATACTTAGCTTATTAACTTGATTATATTTTACATATTTTTGTCAATTGTTATTTTTTAAAAAAAGGTTAAGAATACTAAAAAAACTCTAGCCGTTTTTTTTTGAAAAACCTCTCAAATTCTATTAATGTTTTTTCCTTTAGGAGGTGGGTTTTGGCCATTTTTTGTCAAAATTGCCTCTCTATTTCCTTGAATTCAATTATTTAGTTTTTATATAATTTTGATCTTTAGTTTTGAATAAAAATTCTGTGTTGGCCAATTTTAGTCTAAATTTAAAAATTATTTTATATACTAGTGTCTTATTTGGATTAGATTTGATCTAATCAAATTTAAAAATAGTTTAATTTTCATCTTTGGAGATAAAGATATTTATTTTTAAAGTGCAAGCGTCTTGGATCTCTGAAACAATTAAAGCAACGATTTTATGACAGGTTTTACCAAATATAGGTATCTTTTGTGTCAATATCCAATTCAATTAAAGAAATTTCATAAATAGGGTCCCGAACCCATCCCGTCCAAGACCTTCGGGTAATGATGCCTTTGATATTAAAGAGAAGAGATTTACCACACAAGATGTGATTATAGGGACTTTAACAATAATATTATAGCTAGTTGTAGCAGTCGGCGATTAAAGTTAGTATTATCATGTTAAGCAAAGCAAATCTAATTCCCTGTGTTTCAAAGGTCATAATGGATACTTTCAACAATAACTTTTTTGCTTTATAATATTATTAGTTTGATAGCACATGTTTAATTTAGCATAATAAAGATGCATAAATGTTTTAATAATTGTCATAAAAAATCTCTTTCAATACTATATGACTATTTTAATTATCTAAATGAATGGGGTAATGTCCCTTATGTTATCAAATTCTATATACTGCCTATTCAATTAGTTTTTAATTAATAAATTTTTTATTTCAAAAAAAGGTTAATACTTTAATCGATAAGCTAATAAAATGATATAATTGAAAGTTACTTATTACTTTTTTTTTTATATATAATTAGGGAGATGAAAGTGTTTTTTTACATAGTTAGAAAAGAAAAGCGCTTGTGGGAGGAATTGAACCATAACCTAACAATTGCTACCTATCTTATATAATTTGAGCTCTAATTCATTAGTATTGGCTGTTCAATCAGCTTTTAATTAATAAAATTTTTTATTTTAAAAAAAATTAATACTTTATTTGATAAGCTAATAAAATAGCATAAGCTATTTATCCTCTTTAAAATTTATATTTTTTCAAAAGTTTTTTTTTTTTGATAATTAGAAAGATGAAAATATTTGTGGGAGAAATTAAACCCACGACCTAATAATTTACTTCTTAATGTTTATACCATTTTCTGGGGACGTTTGCAGATTCCTTCCGTGGAATATGGGATTTGGGCAAAACGACGGGATGGAAAAAAATGGTTTTCGAAAGAGATGACATTCAGGTCTCCAGTTCTATAAATACAGGCAACTGCCTTGTGGCTTCTAATTGGGGAATCTGTCAAGATATTTGACTATCACTTATGCAAATGGATCAAACGAGATTACAATAAAGAAGCTCATCGTTTGGTTCAATTGGAAAAAGCAAAATTCCGCCAATTTGGTTTGCTAAATGTTTAGGTTATTTAAGCTTTGCTCTTGTAATCTCCTTGGAAAAAGAAAATAAATAAAGCTCATTGGCTATTTGTGCTGTTAGTTACATTTGTAAAATCTTAAATTATTCGTTGTTTCTTGTAGATTAAGACATATAAAAATATGTATGAACACTGTACACTAATTAAATATAACAGCGATTAATTAATGTTAGTAAAATATGAAAATAAAATAAAAAATGTTGTATTTTGAGAAGCAATACCTAAATAAAAACAGATAAAAGGGAGAAAGAAAAGGTTTTGATGATTAAATTAAAGAGAAATTAGTTACAGATATACAATAATATGAATGGAAATACATATCAATATGGCTCTGGCATACAAAAAAAATAGTTATTGCTTTAAATATGAATTCCAATTATAGATTATAAGATTTAGATATTATCAACTGATAATTTAGAATAACAGATCAAATAGTCAAAGGATATGGTTGACCATTTTCTTTCAATTTGAGTGTATATATATGATTCATCCTGAAAGAGGTTATTATGCACTTGAAACCTCAATTCTCATCAGAAAAAAATTTCTTGGCTTATAAGTTTCTGTATTTGTTTTTCCTTTTTTTTTAAAGAAATTTAAAACTCTGAAAATTTTATATTTTATAAAAAGTATCATTTCCCTCGATTTTTTCCTCCAATATTTTTATTTTAGTAATTTATTATAACGTATAACATTTTTTATTTTCGTGCTACATAGCTGGTAAGAGAAGAAATGGCTCCTCCAAGTTTTTCCGAATCAAACTCACTCTTCAATTTTGTTGTAAGAGACGGCAATGGCGTAAAAGGAATGGTAGACTCAGGCCTATCAGAGGTACCACAACAATATATTCAACCTCCACAGGAAAGAATAGACAAACATAAATCCACATTAAATGAAAATCCACCAATTGACTTGTCGAAACTAGACGGTCCGGACCACGAGCAAGTGGCGGCGGAACTAGCTAGAGCCGCCGAGACTTTAGGGTTCTTCCAAGTGGTGAACCACGGTGTTCCGGTTGAGGTGCTAGAGTCGTTGAAGCATGCAGCTCATAGTTTCTTTAACCAACCATCCGAAAAAAAGGCTATCTATTGCAAGGGTGTGAGCCCTAGTCCATATGTGAAGTACGGCACCAGTTTTGTGCCGGAGAAAGAGAAGGCATTGGAATGGAAAGATTATATTAGCATGATGTATACGAATGAAGAGGAAGCACATCAACATTGGCCTAAGGAATGCAAGTAAGCAATCTCATGCATAGGTTCATTCCATTAGAATCACATTATTTCGTATAAATTAATTTTTTCTAATGATCATGTGTTACGTTTATTCTTTTTCAGGGATGTGGTACTAGAATACTTGCAAACATCAGTGAAGATGGTGAGAAAAATAATGGATGTTCTAATGGAAAAGCTAGGAGTGGAAGTAGAAGATGAAACAATAGAAGCATTGATTGGGTCGAAGATGGTAAATATGAACTTCTATCCGACATGTCCGAATCCTGAGCTTACCGTTGGGGTGGGACAACACTCGGACATGGGTACCCTTACTGTGTTATTACAAGATGATATTGGCGGTTTATATGTTAAAGTCGAAGAGGGCGAGAAGAGAGGAGAATGGATGGAGATTCCACCAGTTTCCGGTGCTTTGGTCATCAATGTTGGTGACATGTTACAGGTTTGAATAACTCATCAACTTTTTTTGTACTTCCATTTAATAAAATCTGAACATGAAACTTAATTAGATTAGAATATGCAAGCGAGTCGAGATCGAACTCAAATGCTCTATTGCTGGTGCAGATAGTAAGCAATGGGAAGTATAAAAGTGCAGAACATAGAGTGAGGACAACAAGTGAGAAATCAAGGGTGTCCATACCAATTTTCACAATTCCAAAACCAACACAGAAGATTGGACCGTTGGCTCAACTGGTGAAAAAAGACGGAGTGACTTTGTATAGAGAAGTTATATTTGGAGAGTACATGACCAATTTCTTCAGCAATTCCCACCAAGGAAAGAAATCGCTCGACTTTGCTGCCATCAATTAGTTTATGATTCTTATATCACTTTATGTTATTGTTTTTATTTTATTTTATTAATGATCGATTCTTTTATTATATTTTACGTTTTCTGTAAACATGTTTAAAAAAATCCGCCATAACTCTATTTTGTAGCCTCCAGTTTGCCATCTTGAGTGTGGCACTTCTTGTGCGGAAGTTTAGAGTTTTGGTTTTGCCACTTCTTATGACTTTTAATATATTTTTATTCATCAAACAAAAAATTCTTAGTTCTTCCAAAAAAAAGTGATTATAATTCGATCCTGACAGGCAAATTCACATATATCTACTTGTACTACATTAATTATCAGTTTTTAATGAATCTCTTATTATCAAAGCTCCTCTTGAATAAGGATATGTATGAAGCAAACTTATGAACTTCTGTAAATTATGTAATCCAAAAATTGCTATTATACTTCTGAAATTACATATGATTATTGTTTTTCTTTTAAATTTAAGAACACGACATTTTTTTTCTGATTTTTAATTATTAAGTAACTGAAATTTGTCAGTTAAATAAAACTAAAATCTCATAGGAAAAAGAATACATCTATATCTATATCTATCTATATCTATACTATATATAAAAGCACGGATGGGGGGGGGGACAAGCACTTTTACGTGATAACCCTTTTTAATTTATAGCTAATTGATCACTTAAATAAAGGTTTTATAGTAATTTATCTTTTTCTATTTATTTAATAATTAATAATTAAATATATATAATTATTAGAGTCCTAACAGAACACAAGTATTTCCGAACATGACTTGATTAAGGATTGTATTTGATATATACAACTCACACACGAATACTTTGTATTTGATATATACAGTTCAAGTATACATGAACACTATAAATTTTTAGAATGAATATAAATATAAATAGGGATTGCCCGTATAATTAGGGATATTTCACAAACTCTTCTCCATTAATAGTTTCGCTGATAATATATGTGTTTCACGTACTGCTGTCAAAGAGAAGCCTAAAATTGATGAGCCCTCTATGGCAGCTCCAACCACCATTGCGTCCATACCTTTTTGGAGAGTAATAGTGTTGCGAAGGGTTAAAATTTGAAATTGAAAACTAAATTTGCAGCCCATATATGAATTTATGGGATTTAGGATATGAAACAGTATTAAAAAGATGGAGCCAATTATCAATGCTGGTGAGTTCAACTTTATTTATTCTTTTAGTTTGTTGTTTATGAGTGTATAAGGAATTGATTAAAAACTAAAGCTGAGATTATAAATGTGAGATTGTATTTTTAATAAATTAAAGTATGTATTAATATCTTTTTGGTTAATTGATCGGAGTAGACATATAATATAATTTAATTTAATTTAGTATATAATCGGTTTATGATTCATACTATTGGTGAGTTCAAATTTAATTTAATTTAATTTAATTTAATTTAATTTAGTGTATGAATATAATTTAATTTAATAAACTTTCGATATCAATTTTTATAAATTAAGTATATAATCGGTTTATGATTCAATGACTGGTCTAAAGATGAGATATTTACAGTATTTAACAAACACTCACATTATATGATGTATGGGAGAAGACAATTATGAAAATTACGGATAATTTTGTGAACAAATAGGATTTGATTCTATGAGTTTTTATTATTATTTCGCTGTAATTTTGCTTTTTAAATTGGAGAAGAAAATAATATCCAAGGTGTAGAGTTATTATGGTTCTGATGAACAAAAGATTGATATTGCTATTATTTGATAATGACATTATCAGATTTTTCTTAAACTTTTTATGTTTGTATTCATCGAAAAAAAATTGTATTCTCCTATATTTTTTATATTTGTATCCACTGCATGCACTAAATTTAACACATAATTCAATTTTCACTCCAATATAAAATGTTATATTACATGACAAACCCTTAATTGTTTAACTAAATTTTAATCTACATGCAACAAACATTTAGTATAAAGTCTTCATAATTTAAAGACTTTTATAATTATCAAAAAGAAAAATTAAAGATTTTTATAAAAAAGATAACAAAAATAAATGCATATGTGGTTAACAAGCACACATTTAATAATAGAAAAGGGATATCAATATACTAATAATTATAAAAACAATTCATATATCACAAATGTATGTGATGAATATATAACGTATCAAAAATTATAATGAGTAATCTACATCTATACTATATATAAAAGTACGGATGGAGGGAGTGGACAGACAAATTTACGATAATACCCTTTTATTTTATAAAATTTAATTATTTATTAAAAACTATTAAAATAATTATTAGAGCTAGAGTATTAACTAAAATAGACTACTATGTTAAGATAAGTTAGAGTACTAACTAAAATAAACTATTATGTTAAGATAATTATCTAAAATACTAATTAAAATATACTATTTTAACTATCTAATAAAACTATTCTAATTATTATTTAATCATATAAAATTCAAAATAAGATAAACTACCCTGATAAATTACTATTTTAATTATTACTAGTTTTTTTGGCCACGTGCTACGCACGTTAACGATATTTATATGATCCGTTATTTAATATTATAATTGTATATTTTTTTAATAATATATTATTATTTAAATTTTATTAGACTTTTGTTTTTTTATTTATTTTTGCTTAATTATTCTATAAAATTTTAATTTCTTTTATTGAAAATGTTAAAAAGTTAGAATTAAGCAATAGATTTAATTTTTGATATTGTTATTATTAAAAAATGATAATATAATTGAAGCAAATTTATATTATTTTTTATAGTAAATAACTAATAAATATCAAAAATATCAAAACTTTAACACAAATATTATAATATGATTATTTAATATTAATGAAACTCGTCATATTCTTTTAGGATTAGGAATTTAACACATAATGATAGTTGTTCGCACAATTCCTTTTAGGATTAGGAATTTAATACATAATGATAACTACTACGATAATTATTTTAATATGTTTTTTTTATGGATTAGGAATGTCATCGTTCTATTTGTTAAGCACAAATATTCTTATATGTCACTATTAGAAATATCAAGGGTATTTTTGTCCGTGAATGGAAGTGTTCCCCCGCGAATACACTTTTATATTTGTTATAGATTTTATATTTTCTATTAAAATATAATATAATTAAAAAATTTGGGTATTAATTCAACATAACAAGATATACTATTACAAATTAACTACTATTTCAAATTATGTTTGATAATTTGACGAGTTACACTACGAGCCACGTGTGAAACACGTAAAGTAAAACTAATACTATATATAAAAGTACGGATGGGGGGGGGGACAGGCACATTTACTAAATAACCCTTTATAAATTACTACTGATTAATGAGTTTATTGAAGGTTTAATGGTCTTTATCTAATTAATCACTTTACAAATTGATTATAAATTAAGGTACGATTAGTGTTAAATTTGGATAAGGTAAAATCATCACCACTTGAAACTCTCCTTAAGAGTCCTCTATGCATATTACTACTATGTTAATCCTACAACAAAGATTATATGAAATAATGCTGCACAGAAAAAAAGAGTTCCTGCCATCAAGTAAACATTTGATACCAATGCAACTACAGTTAAGTTGAATTAAGGTAAATATCAAGTAATTTATAAATAAACAAGAACTGAACCTTTAAATTGGTTGTTATATACTAGAAACTATACATGATAAATTATTGATTAGAATTTGATATATTTTACATGAACAAGAATGAAATTCAGAAAATAACAAAGACATTGTACAAACCAAATTAATATTATTCAAATTGTCTATTTTTTATTTAATATATCAATATTGAATTTTAAAATGAGACAAATTTAGATATTGTATTTGCTTTTTTATTTATATTAAAAATAATTAAATATATATGCAATTATTAAAAAAAAACAAGAGATAACTGCTAATTATAATGATATTATAATAATTGAAGTATTTTATTTATTTCTAACAAAAACTCTAATTGATTATATATTAATTATAAATAACATAAATTTATATAATTAATATAAATTGATGAGTCACACCACGAGCCACGTGCATAGCACGTAAAACGAAATTAGTAAATTTTAAAAATTTGGAAATTTAATAATTTTAACCTACACAGATAAGAATAGCCACCCGCTTGGATTCTTTTCAACCATATTTTAAAAATAAATTATGAATCTTTTTTTTGATAATTTAAAAGAAATGAAATTTTTGTGGTGGTTTATTTACTATGTCTTATTGATGATGGGCGATAAAGACCATATTTTTTTTTGGCAAAATAGCAATTGTATTAAATTCGGTAAATAGAAGTACATAATGTTTGTGAGAATTAAATAACAGAGATTACAATAATAACTCCTAAAAAGGAGGCTTTAAGGACTTTTTAGCCACTTCATGGGCCATCCAAGTACACATTCGCTTAACATATGCAAAGTAAGCGAACGGTATAAAAATTATGACTTCTATTATTGATTGAATATCTTTCTCGATTTATCCAGTGTCTTCGGAACTTCGGGTGATATTATTCCTGAAAGACAACAAGAACTACAATAAGTGATAAATCTCCAAAATTTTCATACAAATCATACCAACAACTGTTATTATATTATAGCTGTATCAGAACTTATCTTGTACATTGCAGATGGTAGAGACCTTTATCAACGTACTTTAACCTCACAAGGAGTACTTTAACCTCACAAGGAGTACAATAACCTCACAAGAAGTACAATAACCTCACAAGGAGTAATTTAACCTCATAGAGAGTATTTTAACTTCACAAATTGAAATGACAAATTTTTTTATATAATTAATGAGATCTAACTAGAGTAAAAATAACATATAATTATACAATTATTTAAAAATAATATATAGTAGGTAATTTAAATAATAAACTTTATTATAATGGATTTGATTTCGATTGAGTTGTCAATAGTTAGAATCGTGTTATTTGAACAAATTGTTACTTTATATTATCAAATGAAGAGATTATTTTAAAAATAATTAAAACTAAATTTCTTTAAATATCTATTTTTGACAATATCTACTTTTGACAATACCATTCATCAAAGATTAAATACATTAGGATTTGAAAATTCAATTCTTGCTTTTGAAATTAACATCACTTGATGATCCGTTAAAATACAAAGAAAGAAATACGTGACATAATAACATTTTTCAAGCAAAGTAATTATAAAAAGTGGAGTAAAAACAAATCCAAGTTAAAATTGGCATCCATTTTGGTTTTAAGTTCAATTAAAATTGATATAATTTATAATTTAAATTCAATTAAAATTTGCATTTCTTTTATTTTTTATTTTGCATAGTGACATAACCTTTCATCACTGTTGACCTTAATTATTGATACTATTAATTAATTAAAAACATATTTTGAAAATTGAAAAAAAAAAAACAGTTACTCTCATCCAACCACTTATGATATTAGTCTTTTACCTTGGATCTTGCATGATCTCTATGGTGTTTCTTGTGATAGGAATGTTAGTTACTAGTTTGTTTTAGTCTTTGCCTCTTTCCCTTGTACCAAAAAAAAAAGGTGCGGTCATTTATGATCGAATAAAGAAACTAATATCAATAAATTTTGCAAATTTATAAGGACGAATTATTATGTTGTACCACATTTTAAACTCTTGTAATTCAAACTTTATAAACTCAAAATAAGTAATAATACAGAAAAAGCAAGATAATAACATACCCGGCGGCGCCGATCGGATGCCTATTTACACATATTTTCGTAGATAAATTAGCAAACAAAAACACAACTCTACTTCATATTCAATTACCCATATAAAATTAGAAAAGTATAAGAATATAAACCATAACTATAATAATGATTATGAATGTAACATTCATATTTAAAAGGAAAAAGAAAAAATATACTACTTATCTTTTAAAGATTGCTAAACATTGAATTGAAACGATCATTCCATTGATTATTCTTTTTTACGGTAGTGAAGATGGTAGTGTGAATATATATTAATGATCGAATGTATTAATGTTCAATTTTCACTAAATTCAGAATTAAAAATTTTAAATGTTGGATTATTATTTAAAAAACTTTGTCAAGTAAATAATATTGTATAAAAATCACCAATTTGAAAGCAGATCTTAACATGTAATAACAGAAAAAAGGATATAAATTTGAAATATAAGAACCTGGCCGCTGAGGACGACGGTGAAGGTTTTCTCACCATCTCATCATTTACACCACCATGTTGGAAGCTTCAAAATTGTCTCCCTATTTTGACCCATACTGCGCTTTTTGAAATCTCTGCCGGCCATGGAGAAAGAAGAGAATTGCAGCGGTTGGACGGTTATCGACGGTTAACAAGTCCTTTATTTCTTCCTTTCCGGTGTCTACCATGTTTTCCTTTAAGTTCTAAACTTTTCTGAATTTCCCATTTGATGCAGAAATTGAAAACGAACAATTGTGCAAGGATCCAAAGATAGTGACACCGAATGATTTCTTCTATTCTTATTATGGCGGAGACAAAGACGGCGAGATGGTGGAGATCGGTGGCGGAAGCGAGAAGGGAAAGCGGCAGTGGATAACGGTGACCGGAGGCGGCTGGAAGCGAGAAAGGCGAGCGGCAGTTTTTTTTCGTTTTTCACAATATGATAATCTCCGGTTTTTGATTTAACAAAGGGAAAAGATAAAGACCATAATTGGAGTATTTGTTTTTCCTATCTGATAGCTTTATGATCACATGTAAGCAAAGAGCCAGAACCTTCGCAATTCAAGTGACCAAGGCCATTTCTAAAAAGCTGATAGGTAACACTTTAAACCGTAAGGGACTGGCGGAAAACTCTTCAAGCCGCAAATTTATCGTACAATTTCAACATGTCCTTTCCCGTCGGTGCGCGTGTTATTCACACACTTCTTCAGGGGTCGGCAAAAAGAGTGGAAGTTTAGACGTGCGTCGTGCGATAAGAGAAAATATGTGTAGTGAAAAGATTGTAAAAGATTAAATGATATATTTAAGGATTACATAATGCATTATGCCTTATTCTAATCCTCAAATATAATACATTCAATTTCGATAAGGATATGTTTCAGTTGGAAGCAACTCGAAGACATGTACTTATTATGCTACAATTTTAAAATTTGATGTTAAATTTGGGACCACTAGTTTTTTCTGTGCCTCTAATGCTATATTAGAAGAATAAAAATGTTATTTTTGATGATGAAACAACAGGCTCAAGTTTTTTCAAGGATCGGGACATGTATGTTCGACATCAAAATCAATTTTGTATGTTGATGGCCTATAGATGTGAAAACTTGGTATCCTTCACATTGCTTTCTCATATATATCAAATATCATTTATACGAACCCTGCCTTATCCAAGATTTAAGCCCCCCCCCCCCCCCCCCTAAATGGCACCCCTTTTGTTCTACTTTGGTAGCCAGACAAGGTTTTTCATGGCGGCGATAGATTAGAGCAAGGTGAAGGAGAATAAGGTGTTGGCGTTGGGGGGCACGTGGGTTTGGATTGTATATTTTAATTCAAAATGAAAATTCTAATAATCCGGATCCGGATGTTGATCGTATCAACATATACACGAAATTTGAATAGTAATTATGATTTTTTTCGCCTGCAAAAATTCTCTAAACACGGGATACTTATCCACTTTTATGGATGTAGACATTCATTCAACCCAACGAAATTTAATGAAATTTTGAATAAATAAATCTTTCATCATGGAAGAATAAAAAACTCCAAAAAATCTAAATAAAAACAAATCATCGTAAATATTATTCATGATCTTAATTTCTTCATGATCATCATCATAGATTGCTGGCAATCCCAATTGACAAACAATAAAATTTCTTCATCATAAAGATCAAAAATATTCTCCATATTTTTTTTATTTTCTTCTTATCTTGATTGTTTAAAAACGAACGCAGATCTGATATCAACTGATGTAGCGGAAGTCACCAATAAACACAATGATAATTAAAAGCTGTTGATTAACAAAATAATGCCAGCAATTAACTTCTAAATTTTATTGATTCAAGAACAAATGCTAGGCATCAAACGTCATTAATTCGATTGAGGACCGACATTTGGAAAAACAAACAATTCTGTCTCAAAATATCAAAAATTAAAAAACTATCTTCCAACAACTCATAAGGTTGTTTAAATATTAAAACAAAATAAAAACCCTAAATGAGGCATAATAGGAAATAAACTAATAAAAGTCTAAATCAGCCATAATTGTAAAGAGAAAATTAGCTCATGTACTAGCTTTGGCTAAATTAATGTGAATATTACGGGAGCAAAAATTCAAATTGACTTTTACGGTTTCTATTTTTATAATTTCAATTATATATTTTTAATTTGTAAAAAGATACTTTTCAAATTAGCAAAACACTATTAACATAAATGGTAACCTCACTCTTCAATTGCATGTATCCGTTTATCATTGATATTTTCCTAGATTCTCTCCCTAATTAACTCATCTTTCTCATTCACAAAATCTTTCCCACTTTATTTTGTTTATTAATTGAAAAAAATTTGAAATGCGAATACTAAATCTTCCTCAAATCAAACTTCTTCCCAAAAATCCCAAAACAAGAAAATCTCAATGACTAAATCGAAGAGGGTTGTTAGCAAACGGAAAGTAGAATTCACTGAACCTCCATCTTCGAGTAAGAATAGTGGAGTTCTTACTAATCAAGAAGACAATATTAATGATTTCGAGGCTTTCACGGTCACCGACTATGAGAAGAACAAAACAGTGGTTCCTCTTTCTCTTTTTGTTAAGGTATTTGAAATTTTAATTATATATTTTTAACATTCAATTTTAATTGTTTATCAATTTATTATTGTTTATGTTATTGTTAGGTGTTTATGTGTCTGTTTTTTATTTGTTGGTTTTGAATGTTTATGTAAAGGGTATGATTTCTATATTTTAACAAATTATTAAATAATATGTAGAAATAAATTTAATATAATGGTTAATTTATTGTTGTTTTTAAGTACATTATATGTTTTTTAAGTTTTTTGTGTTTGCTTCTAGTGTTTATGATTTGATACCTGTTTATGTAATTTTGAGATAATTACTTACAAATATACTTATTAACTAACGGTTATTTAATAGTTAACTGATGGTTTGTTTACTAGTGTTTTTGATTTGATAGGTATTTAAATTAATTTTGGAATAATTATTTACAACTATACTTATTAACTAATGATTATTCAATGGTTAATTGATGGTTATTTAATATTATAATGGTTTTTGTTTATATTAATTGACATTATAAAATTAATATTTTAATGGTTAACTGAAGATTATTTAATTTTTCTTTGGTTGTTGTTTATCTGAATTGAATTTAAGGGCATTAATAGTGATTTTTTGGATTTCTCAGTCACCGGCAATGAGAAGAACAAACTGATGGTTTCTCTTCCTCTTTCTGTTAAGTTATTTGTGATTTAATTATATTTTTTTTACATTTAATTCTTATTGTTTATCAATTTCTCATTATTTATGTTATTGTGGGTGTTTATGTGTGTGCTGTTTGTTTTTAGTTTTGAATGATTATGCAAAGGATTTGATTTTGTATATTTTATAAAATTATTGAATATTATTTAGAACTAAAGTTAATATATTGGTTAACTGGTTTTTTATAGTTATATTATATGTTTTTCTCATTTTTTCCGTTTACTGCTACTATTTTTAATTTGATAGGTATTAAATCAATTTTGCAATTAGTAATTATCATTATTCTGATTAACTGATGTTTATTTAATTGTTAACTGATGGTTATTTAATGTTTTATTGGTTGTTATTTATCTGAATTGACTTTATAATGTTAATAGGTTTTTTTTTCTTGAACGTAATTTACCAATGGTTAACTATGTGGTAACTAATAGTTAACTAATCTGTTTTTTAAACAAAAACATGAATTTGTAAGTTTTTTGATCTACCAACCCTATAGAATAGGTAAGTTTTTTAAAACATAATTTTTTTTTATTTTTTTTATGTATTATTACTTATAATTCTGTATTTTTGTTTAGTGATTGTGGAGCGTTTGTATTGCCTTTTGCTGAGCATTTGATCCAAAATCTTCTAATTCCAGCAGCATTTTCCATTGAGAGCCATCGTGAACGTATTTCTTTCATATTTTATCAATATGGTAAAATGAAGCAAACGAGCAACATTGACAGCGATGAGGAGGTGGAACTGAAACCAAAGCTGAGGAGGAGGCAGAAGAATTAGATGTCTTTATAGTTTTGAAACTTTTAGGTTTTATTTTTAGTTATAAATTGAAAACAATTGATATTTTATAGCTAATTTGTAGGCAAGTTTGTTTTTCCTTTATTTTATTTTTTCAAATCATTTTGTTATTATCAAATGTATTATATTTTGTTTACCATTTAGTCACCTTTACGCATGTGTGAACTACTAGTTAACTAACAGTTAACCAAATGATAAGTAGTATACTATTAGTTAATTAACAGTAGTATACTGTTAGTTAAATCATAAGTAGCATACTATTATCTTTTTAAATGATAAATAGTATACATGTCATACTTCGTCATAGTAAACTAAAACCTTTAATGTGGCCTTTCCTGCATTAATATGATATATTTGTTAAAAATCACATTAGTTAACTTTTATAGTTAACTAATAGTTAACTAGTTAACTTCAGTTATTGATAAAACAAATTTGAAAACGTTTTTATTAGAATAAGATTTACAGAAGCAGGTTTTAATCTATTTTATATTGCATAAAAAACATGAAATTGCTTTAACAATTTATTTTTTTATTGTTATGATACAAGTAAACCAATTACGAAATAAAATTTCAGCTATTCATTGTTTATTTTTTTCTTTTGAATCACAACTATTTAAAATCATTGGTTCTTTCAAATCACTGGTTCACATATAATTCACCAATTATAACACATAATATTGACTGTTCATAACTAGCTTCTTTTTATTTTCAGAAAACACTAAAAAGACAAATTTAAATCTAAAATTGATATATGCAAATCAACCATGTAATTAACTAATTTTTTTTCAAGAAAACACTAGCCTTTTGGAATGGATGAATAGTCGATTGTCTTTCTTGCTGAAATATTTTAGTTTCTCAATAGGTTTATAATTTGCTTTTTTCAAATGATCTATGTTTGTAAAGATTTTAGTTGCTGTTATATATGGAAGGTTTGTTTAATATTTTCCGTTATTTCTATTAATGAATCTTGAAGATTCTTGAAAAGATTTTCTTAATATGTTAGTTTGCCCATTTGTAGGAGATATTAAACACCATAACATTTAGTTTCCTATTTTCATGCTCACCGTATTTCCTATATTAAAATTGATATTTGTGCAATCTTAAATTTGGTAATTGTATTATTCAACTTTGATTTTGTCTCTAGTAAAATTTACAATATTTTCACTCATGTAGGGTATTTGTCAATTTTTCTCAATTGTAAAAGAGGAAATTACATAGAGTACCCTCTTTTCTTTAAACTTTGTGAAAATACTCCCCCACAAATTTTGATATCAAGCGTACGCTTTTTTTAATTTTCTCTTTCCACTTATACGCTCTTTTCTTATACGCTCTTTTCTAAGCCTTCAAATCATTATCTCCTTTAACTATCTTCTTCTCCGAATAATTGTCTTTCTAATATCATTTCACTATATTTCCTTTTTAACCTAGAAGTAATTGGGCAGATCTTTCTCTTGAAGAAGTAATAATCCAAAACACCATAAGAGGATGAACCTGTTGTGGAGGACGTGAAAGACGATGAATATGCCGACAACGGCGAGGATGATGATGATTGAAGGAGGATGATACCTTCGGTGTAAATGGGAGTCGAAAACAGAGAAGAATTGAAAAGAAAATCTATGTGATTCTGAAGTAGTTGATCTTAAAAAAACATAAAGAAGATGAGATCTCTCCCTCTTCTATAAAAGAACAGGTATATCACTATTTTTTTCATTTTTAATTTATGGATCTGATGGTTCAGCTTTGCTAATTTGTACGACTTATTGATGTTTTTCATATTTGGTTATTAATTAGCAAAATTAGTACGATTTATTGGTGCACATGGCTACTAATTATAAATAATCTCCATTTATTTATTTATTTTTGCTCCTGTACCAAATAGTTTTTATGATTTTTTTGGTCTCTTTTGTTATTGATATTGTTCCATTATTTAGCAAAAGGAGGTTGCTTGATTGCTACTATACTATGTATTAATTAATCTTTTTTGTTTCAGTTTGATCAGTATTATATCCATTGGCTAATATTCATCAAAATTAAATGTTTAATTATGTTTAGCTAAAATGTTTGGTTGTGTTTAATTAAAGTGTTTGGTTTATGGCTTTGGTGTAATTGCTTTGTTTTTGAAAGTCGGTGGATCAAATTATTTGAGGTATTAAGAGGCAAGTTGATTATATTAATAGAGCCTTAAATGATCAGGCCTTAAACAACTTAATTAGACGAGCTGATCATGAAGTGCAGATTGGTTGGAAGCGGCCTCGACAAAACTGGATGAAAGTGAATACTAATGGAGCTTTCAATCTGATTTCAGGGGTTGCCAAGGTTGGTGGAATTGCTAGACACGATAATGGTTGCTGGTTAGGTAGTTTTGCTGCTAAACTTGGAAAGGGTTCGGTCCATGGTGCTGAATTGCAGGGAGTTTATTTCAGTTTGCAAATGGCTTGGAAGTTGGGTGCTAAGAAGGTAGTTGTGGAATTTGATAACAAAATAGTTGTTGATAAGCTGAATGGTAACAGTTTTCATGGCTTTCATGCTAATATCGCAGCTGCTATCTGAGCTTTAATGAATAGAAATTGGGAAATTTTAATCACTCACGTTAATAGAGAAGCTAACTTTACAGCGAACCACCTCACATCTTTGAGTAATGATGATATGGCTGGTTTTATTTTTCATGATAACCCTCCAAGAAGTCTTTTGCAATGGTTGATGCATGATGAACATGGAGTAGCTTACTGCAGAAGGATTGCTATAGATTAGTTTTCAGGCTTATGCTTCTAATTCTTGTAACAAAAAAAAGTGTTTGGTTTATAAAAATTGCATGCACAAAATTATTAAAAATCAAACTATGTAAAATATCTGTATATTATTATTAATTTGTATTTAATTGGTTGAACTTTTTCTGTATCCCTAAAATTTAAATAATATAGACGTCATTTTTTTTTAAAAAGAGTTTAAATACATAAGATATTTGTCTAAATTTAGATGATAAATTCTTATATGTGAAGAATAAATAATGAGTAACCAATAATCAACTAACGAGCAACCAACGATCAACTAATGATCAACCACGAGCAACCAAAAGAGCAACTAACGAGCAATAAAATAATAATTAATATATAATAAAAAAATAACCATGAGTAATTAAAATTGAAATAAAATTAAGATATATGTCTAAATTTGGATGATAACCAATGAATAATTAAAATATAATTTAAATTGAGATATATGTCTAAATTTAGATGATAAAAGAATAAAAAATGAGTAACCAACAATCAACTAAGGAGCAACCAACGAGCAACCAAAAAGCAACCAAAAGAGCAACTAACGAGCAATAAAAAAAGTTCAAATGATGAAAAAAGGCCAAACATTTGAAGAAAATTTTACAAAAGTCTAACCTTTCAATTTTATCCAATTTGTCATGAAACGCAGGATTTCGTTTCAATTATATCCAACTTTATTATATTATTGATAAGTGTAAACTTAGATAAGAGGTATCAATAGATAACGATTTTAAAATAATAATAATAAAATATTAAATAAACAAAAATAAAAAAATTAGACAAGAAAGAGTTTTAATACAAAAAAACAAGTGTTCACATATCAAAATAAATAAATATTTAAAGATAGATAAATGTCTTACCATGTAAGTAAATTTATTCAATATTTGACTTAAAATTTAATATTTTCACTCTAATAACAACAATAAAAATAATAAAAATTTAAATGTTTTTAATGATTATTTTTAAATTATTCATTTGTTTTTGATTTTTATATAGTTATTGTTCAAATTGAAAAATTAATTTGGAGTAGTTAGATTTTTAAAAATGGAGAGAAAATATGAGAAATTAGAAAAAAAATGATTGAATCACAAATTTTTCACATATAAAGTTTAAAGACGGAGAATATAAAATTTAAAATAAATCAAATTTGCAGTTAATCGAAAAAGAAAATTAACATAATATAAACATATATATTTTCAATGATAGTAAAACAATGACAGTTGTTTATTTCTTTTATGGATGTAACATGTGAAGTATTGGCTCTAGATTGACAAGTGTTATGTAGCTTCTCTTTAAAAAGAGTGCAAATGCAAACAAAAAGGAAAAAAAAGTGTACTTTTGCTATCTTTTTAATGGTGGAGTAGTTTTGAAAAGGTCCAGCCCAAATCGGGCATATATGTACTTAGCCCATTGTAAAACCGCCATTTGTGGAGGCCTAAACGAAGAAATTCGGCCTTTAAATGGTTGGGCTGATAGCAACACTAATGAATCTTGTTTATCGTCTTGTTTCCACTCAAATTGGACCTAGAAATTGTCTAATTCGGATACCTTTAGTAAACTAACATATTTTAGAAAACCCCATAATTATCTCAATCCAGCTTTCTCACAAGTTCTGAATCAACATTAGTTTGTGCGTTTTCTTATTGTGTTAGTTTATAGATTTTAATTGCATTTATGAGGCCATTTGGTTTGGGTACCATTTCCCTCTTTTGGTTTGATGTGTTAGACTAAGTAAAAATTGAAAACTGTAGTAATTATTTTTCTTGTGCCATGTTGGTTGTTTTTATGACTTATTCTTTTCCAAATACAAAGTCTGGGGCTGGGTATTTTAATCAGTTGCTGTATTGATATTACAGATTTTTGAATACAATCTATGCTTCTATGTGCATCGTCGTCTGACCTATGAATGTATTTAATATAGCAATGCTAAGGAGTGAAGGCAAATGATGCTTAGTCAGATTTTATCTTCTGAAGCGCAAGAAAGTTTCATATCTGAAGTTATGTTTAAAAAATGCATTTTTAATAGTAGCTAATAGTTAGAGAATGTTTCTATAATTAGTTTTATTTTGTGATTGTGTTATTGGAGAGCATATTACTGCTTCATTGGTAGACCTAATATGGTACTTGTCATTTAATAAGCATATATATATGTACATATGTATGTATATATGTACATATGTATGTATATATGTACATACTAGTTTTGAATTACGTGCTACGCACGTGGCTCGTAATGTAACTCGTCAAGTTTTTTATATTAATTAAATTCAGATTTTACGTGTTAATGTCTTATTCATAAAAAGAATTAGTTCATAATAAAATGCTAATGTCTTTATAAATCTAATCTAATATCATTAGTTTAATTAAAAATTAATCTAATTTTTATTTAAAATAAAGCTTTAAACTAAAGATTTTGAGAATCAAGAATTACCAAAAAGAAAAAATCAAAGAATTGTTGAACAAACTTTACCAAATTCAGATTCTTGTTTTACAATTTTCATTAAAAATTGTCGTAATATCTTTTTATTTTATCTTATCATATTTCTAAGTTTATAGTATTATAGTTATAAATAGTAGTCATTATACGTTCTAATATCTCCATATAAAAATAGTAATAGCTTTCCTTATTGCAATATAATTCTATAAAATTTATAATATATATAGCTTACACTTTCAAGAACAAAAATCGAAACATTTTAATTTCCTTATTAATAATAAGTTTAATGCTTTCCTTATTACAATAGAATTCTATACTAATTAAATAATTATTTTAATTCTATATGTAGTTATAAATAATTAGTAAATTACTATAGAGCCTTTAGTTATATAATCAATTAGTAAGAGCTTTTTAGTAAAAGTGCCTGCCCCTCCCTCTCCCCCTCCCCCCCAAATCCGTGCTTTTATATATAGTATATATATATATCACACAAAGGACATAACATTATCTATTATTTATATTTATCATATATCTATATGGTTAAAAATATTGAGCTGAAAAAGGAAGTGGCAAGAAATGAACTTATTAATGTTAATAGAAAATTATAAAAAAATCCCTATAATAAAATATTAGTGTATATGGATCTGTTTTTTTCTTTTTCATGTTTGTTTTGTATTTTAGTCTCTGATTTGTAATCTTCTTTTATCCATCTTTTCAAGTCGTAGCCTGTAATGTGCCATTAAAACTGGAGAAATTTAGGAAAAATACTCCATTTTTTAATATATTTATAAAATTTACCTTATGGCTAAAAAGTTAGATAAAATACTCTCGGTCTTTTTAAGTTTTATATTTTTACTCTAAAGTTTATTGTAATTGTTGTTCTACTTTTTAAATTTAAAACTAATACTCTGTACGTTTATCTTTTTACCCTTTTACTTCTCTTTCATCTCCTATTTCTCTCAATTAGATCTAATTTTGTTTTCTTCAGTCTTTACAGCATGCGATGGCTTCGGTGGAAAGAGAAGCGATGGTGGCTGCGGTGGAAAAGAAAAGGATAGTGACGGTGGTGGAATGAAAAACGATGGATATGTAATAGATTCGATTAGGTTGGCAATAGAAGAGAATTTAGCGGAGGAGGAGAGGCAGAGGCGATCTCCGGCGACGGCAGTGGAAACGATATTCAGCGGCAAATGGAAGCAATCTTCAGCGGTGACAGTGGAACGGTGAAGTGAAAATTTCATTTTATTTTCTACGTTGATTTTAATTTTGTTTTAAGAATCATATTTTCTTATTCTCTAGAAAGTCAGCTTGTTTTTGATTTGAGTTGTTAATTGTAAGATAAAATGGAATGAGATGAAGAATAGGACCAATCATGTTCTGATCATTTATATAATGATAGGTCATTGAATTTGGTGAGTTTCTTTAATAAATAATTTTAGTCTGTTTATCCTCATGGTTCATAAACACAAATTGTATTTGTTTTATGAGAATTCAGATTAACCTTTGACTCCTTTATAAACAGATATGTAAAGGCAAGGATGAGGTTGAAGTATGGCTCGTTGGCTTAGGAAATTGATAACTACTTAAATTGCGACGAGGGCAAGTGGAGATTATAGTCCACAAGTCAGAGTATAATAATCAGATAGTCCACAAACTTGTACATGAAAATTTCTTCGTCAATTAGCATTTTTTGTTTCTAATTTTCTTTTTGGAATTTTTTATTTTGCTTATTTATTGATTTATTGTATTTTATGGTTAACGAGAAGCTTATATATATTGGATCTTTGTTTGACATTTAACAAAATAATGAAATATTGTTTTTTACTCATTAGTGCAACTTAGCTTTAGGTGATTCTCTTATGGAAGTAAATTTCACATTCGTAACAACTTATAAATATTTTGGCTAATTATGTATTATATTATGAGCCGTAAAGTGATAAATAATTAGATTGTGATAATAATATGATAATAGTATGATAAATCTATGATACTATTATGATTAGATTATGATAATAATATGATAATATTATCATAGGTCCATGATACTATTATGATAAAGTACATACAATAGTTTTTCATACTAAAATTATGATAAGATTATTATGCTAAAGTTATGATAAGGTTGTGATAATATTATGATAATGTTATTTAATTCTGCATAAATTACATAAAATAAGTTATACACAAAATTATAATGAAGTTATGATAATAATATGATAATATTAATTAAATTATGCTAATAATATGATAAAGTTATGATAATATTATGATTAAGTGATAATAAAATACATAAAATAATTTTTTATAATAAAATTATGATATTATTATGATAAAGTTATTATCATAGGAAAACTATGATAATGTTGTGATAATATTATTATATTGTTCTAAAAATGTTATCCAATTATGCATAAATTATGTAGAAAAATATGATAAGCTATGATAATATAATGATAAAATTATTGATAATAATAATATGATAATAATATGATAATATTATGATAGTGTTAAGTAATTAATAAACTGAACTTATATAAATAATTCATAAAAAATTTATCAATATGATATGAAATGGATGTGATAATATTACGATAAGTTTATGAGAATACTATGATAATTCTATGATAATACTATGATAAACCTATGATAATATTATTTAATTCTCCACAAATTATATATAAATAAAGAAATGATAAGGTTATGATAATATCATTATAAAATTATGACAAAATTATGATAAATTTATGATACATTTATGATAATATAATATAAAATAATTTATGCAAAAATTATGATAAGACTATTTATAATATTATGATAAGATCATGATAACACTATGATTATATTATGATAAGAATATGATAATATTATGATAAAACTATGATAATATTATGATAAGACTATGAGAATATTATTTTAAAGCTATGAAAATGTCATTTAATTTTGCATAAATTATATAAAAATATATGATAAAGTTATGATAAAATCATGATAATGTTATGATAATATTATGATATAATTTTGACAAAGGTTATGATGATATTATGATAAGATCATGATAACACTATGATTATATCATGATAAGAATATGATAATATTATGATAATATTATAATAAGGTTATGATAATATTATGATAACACTATATAATATTATTTTAAAGCTATGAAAATATTATTTAATTCTGAATAAATTATATAAAAATATATGATAAGGTTATGATAAAATCATGATAACGTTAAGATAATATTATGATATAGTTTTGGCAAAGGTTATGATAATATTACAATAAGGCTCTGATACTATTGATAGTATTTATGATAAGACTATATTAATATTATTTTAAGGTTATGATAATAATATGAGAAGGCTATGATAATATATGTGATAAGACTCTGATAATATTGTTATAGGGCTTTGATAATATTATTATAAAGTTATGATAATAATATGACAAGTGTATGATAATATTGTGATAAGGCTATGATAATATAATAAGATCGTTATGATAATTTTATGATATGATTATGATAAGGTTATGAAAAAATACGTAAAATAATTTTACATTATACAATTATGATAATATTATGATAAATTTACGATACAATTATGATAATGTGTCTTCGTCCTTGATATTATGTAGGTTTATAATAATATTATTGATGATATTATAACACTGTTATGAAAATATTATCGAGTTTTGCATAAATTACGTAAAATATTTTATGTAACAATTATGAGAAAAATTATGCAAAACTTTATGACAAGATAATAAAAAAATATAATTATATAATATAAATAATAAAGTAATAATTTATTAATATCATAATATATAATTAATAATTAATATATGTCTGTTATAAGTATATTTTATCAAATTTTAATTATTTTATTCAGTTCATATAAATTTTTAAATTTATTATCAATATAATAAAATATTAAGTAGCACATAATTTTATATTAATAGAAATATTTTATATTTTAATTAAAAAAATTACTTATAATTAATTTATAAAGAAAAAAAAGAAATGGAAAAACTAAATACTTGAACAAATAAAAAAGAAGTGTCAACAGGTAAAAAGAAATTGCCAACATGTAATTTAAAAAAGAAACAACAAAAGAAATATGAATAAAAAAAAGTGGTCTGCATGTGGATGGCTGGAGAGAGAGAGAGATATGAGGGGTCAAATTATGCATGTGGCAGTGAAAGAGAGAGAGATATGAGGGGTCAGATCATGCGTGTGGCAGTCAGAGTAAAATTACAATTAATCCAACGCGCAGAGTAAAAATATAAAAAAACTAAAATCGTGATGTATTTCTTATAACTTCTCCGTGTTGAGGTAAATTATATAAATATTATCTTATTTTAGGTAAATATGTAATCTTCTCTTAAAACTGTGCCACTTTTTATAAGAAAGTTTTGAGCAATGGGTTTTATCACTTCTTGTGGTTTAATATACATATTAATTCATAAAAAAAAATTTGCTTTGTGAACCTATTATTTTTTCTTTTCTCTTGACTATTGTGTGGGTTCGCATCTATTTTCTGAAATCACTACATTTAAGTGGTTGTTATTTGGCATTTTTAGTTTATAAGAAGTTTTAAATATAAATAAAGAAAATGATCTTATTTTCCTTTTGGTCTCTGGTTCTTTCTGTTATTATGTGATTTCAGTTGAATTTATACAGTGTATCTATTGTTTTAGAGTTCCGTTCAAATTTAATTTAATACCAAAATTAGTTCACTTAGACCGATTAAACACTTCAAGGGTTGAATCCCGAATCAGTTTTCTGCTCCTCTTATAGATTATGTTGCAGTGTTTTATGCTTTAACTCTACGCATTTAGCAATAATTCTACTTTTATTTCTCTATTTTTGTGTTTTCAGTGATATTTCTACTCCGTCTTTACACTGTTTTTTCAGTATTTTTCTTGGTGTTCCCTACCTGTTGCTTAATGCTTGTTTATATAAGCATTTTAGTTTGGTTTTGATTGGTTATAATGTAGGTCACCAGAGGTAGACCTGTTCATGGGCTGGATTCGCGCCGAATTTAGCGGGCCTTTTGATTTTTTTTACAAGCCAAGCTCAGGCTCGGGCTTTTTCTATCCAAATTCGTCTTTAACACTATATTTTTGCGGGTCCAGACCAGACTTGGGCGGACTTCTATGTAAATTTTACAAAATGAAAGCACAAGGCCCTCCATAAATTAGCGGGTTTTTTGCAGGTTCGGGCGGATCTGGCTTGTTATGAAAAATCATTGTCCAATCTCGGCCCTAAGTATCGGGCTTGGGCTGGCCTAGGCAGGTACCCAAACCTATAAACAGATCTAAACAGAGGTGAAACTTTGCTTTGTTAGGGCATCTCCAACTCTTGTCACCTAATTTAAATTAGGTGACAAGTGAATTTCAAGGAGTCACCTAATATTAATTAGGTGACAAGGGTTCTCCCTCTCTCATTAAAATAGGTGACTCCTTATTTGGAGTGGTCAATTTACCATTCATCATTTGATTATTTAGTTAAAGTACAATTTTAATATTTGTAGTTTATTTTTATTTAATTCAACATATTTATAACATTAAAATAGGCGACTCCTTATTTGGAGTCATCTATTTACCATTAATTATTTCATTATTTAGTTAAAGTACAATTTTAATATTTGTACTTTATTTTTATTTAATTCAAAACATTTATAATTAAAAATTTAAATATATATATATATGAATATTATTTATTTATAATATTATAGAAAAATTTTACACATGAAAATATTAAAATTATTTATTTTTTTTCATAGATTTCTAAAACTAATATAAAAATATTATATAAATATTTTTACGAGACAATAATTTAACAGTATTATATTAATAATTTAACGAGACGTGAGCATAAAAATATTACATAAATAATTTTAGAGTACGACACAATAATATTAAAATATTACATAAGTTAGACGATAGACTAAAAATAAAACATACTACGACATTACACGATATAAAATAGAATAAAAACATGTAAAAAAAAATAAGTTTATGGATGTAATTAATAAAAGTGTATAAATATCAAAATAAAAAAATAATTGAAATATTGAATATGAACAAAATAATTTATTTTGGTATAAAAAAGGTGATTATGGGTTGGAGTAGATTTGTTGACAAATCACTTGATTAATATTTGAAGCTAAAAATTAGGTGATTTGAATTGGAGATGACCTTAACTAGTGTTATTTTTTTGAACTTGGTTATTTATTACTGACAAGTTAAGGGCATCTCCAATAGTGGGAGCCAAAATAGTGTAAATTTTACACTAAAATTCCACTGCTACAGTGATTCATCTCCAATAGTGTCTTTATTTTTGTACACTAAAAGAATATTCTCAGCATATTTCTATCTAATAAATAAGTTAAATATTTTACACTTACATCCATAAATTATTTAAGACTTACAATATACATTTATATATTTTTATTTTTGATTATGTTCATTTATTTATTTATAATAAAATATATTTTATGTTTATGTATTTAATATAAATATATATATATATATATATATATATATATATATATTAAATTTATATAATAACTATATTTATTAAAAAAATTAAAAATTTATTAAATAATAAAAATATTAAAATATACTCCACTTATAAATTGTTGAATTTATTAATACCTATTTTATTAATATTATATATTTATATTTTTGACTAAATCGGAAAAACTTATTTGGACTATATTATAACGAAAATTAACAAATGTTTAATAATGAAATTTATAATAAAAAAAGAAATTAAAAGTAAAATAGAGTTACTCTATTTTCATCTCCAATAGTACCCTATTTTAAGGCACATTATTATAAAGTGACTCTACATATAGAATAAAAAAATGAAGTACACAATAATAGTGTTGAATATAGAGTACTATTGGAGAGGATTTTTACTCTATGTTAGCAAAATATAGAGATGGCCTAAGTAGTTGAAGTGGAAGGATCTGGCGTCATGCTACTTAGGGACCAATGATGAGGAGAGGTTGAGTTGCGCATGAAAGATGTGAAAATGGCTACTGGGTCTTGGCTTGTTGGGTCAATTTGTTCCAAAATATTTTCATATATACAATGTATACTTTTTTTAGGCTTTAACCCATATTAGGATCACTGTACTATGCAATTTGTAATTATTAGGTTCATGTACTATTTTGTGACCACTTTAAGTCCCTCAACTTACCTATTTGTATTTATTGTGCCCTTTTTTGACAGAACCTTCTGCGCGTGTCTTTACTCTCTTTTAGTACGATTGCAGCCTTATTTTCATGTCCACATTAGCTCCACGTTGGGTTTCATGTCAGCACCTGAAAACGACGTCGTTTCTTCAATTAATTAAAGCGTTATTGGAATAGAATAGGGTTAAGCACTGAAAACCTTTGCTGAAATTCTCTAAGGCTTGAAACCCTAAATTAGAGAAGACAAAAGCACACTAAATCGTTCATCGCTCAACTCAAATGTCGTAAATAAAACCCTAAATTGCTTTATTATTTTCTTCCAAAAAGTTTGTAGCTGTTTTCAAATTGAGGGAGACGAATGAGCTAGGGTTTTCTTAAATCGCAGGGTGCATTGTTCAAGGTAAGTCTGTTGATTTTAATTGTTTTTTCAACTTCTTTCTTCTATTATATTAATGGTTTTTTCATTAGTGGTCCCAATTTTGTCTGAGTAAATGCAATTGTCTTAAAATAATAACACTACTATTGCAATGTGGTCCCGATATTTGCTTTGGTAGGGTTTCTGGGTTCATTTGTTTTGTCTTAAATTCTATGTTATTTTGATAATATGAATGACATAGGGTGGGTTTTTAGGTTTTTTATGCATGAGTTCTTTGGTTGTATTGCTATAACTAGAGTTTAGGGTTTCCATTTAAGCATGATTTTAAGAGTTTTTTTTTTCATTTGTCTCTGATTTTGATCTTGAAATGCATTGTGTATATATTTGGCAGGATGGTTTTGTTACTCACAGATTGGTTTTTCATCATGGGGGTTATTTTACTGACAGATATATTGGGGATAAGGTTACATGTGCTCATGAATGTCTGTCTTTATATGAGTTTTCATATATAGACTTGATATCATATGCAAAAGATATTGGTTGTGAGCATGTCAAGAAGGTGTATTTTAAGGTGTATAGAATGGCGGATTATGTGTTAGTTTATGATGATAATAGTTTGTTCCAGATTGTGAATCAACATACTAATATTGGAAATCTACATTTTTATATGGTTGAGGATAAGCCTATTGAGTATGTAGATGTGGGAGAAAAAGGTGAGGGGAATGTAGTTGTGAACATTGCAGACATTGAAGGTGGGAATATGGAAGATAATGAAGCTGAAATGGACGATGGGTTGCCTCAAGAAACTTTTGACAATGTTTGTGTTGATGTGAGTATCATGACAGACGATGAGGACGACAAATTACAAGCTGCCAGACAGAATGTATCAAATGTTATGGGTGATGAGGCTGGTAATGATGGTGAGGAAGACCAGTTAGATGATGATAATAATATGGGTACTAAAGAACTTGAAGAATCTGATGATGTGTACTCAGCTAGTGACTTTGAGGGTGATGACAATGGCAGTGTGTATTGTGACAGCGATGAAATGGGAAGCCACTACAGAGAAAGTGACAAAGAGTGTGCTGACGATGCCTTAAGGAGGCCTACTAATAGAGTAATGTATGATCTCGATACACCAATACCAATCTTTTTTGTGTTGGTATGATTTTTAAGAATGTTGAAGAGTGTAGACATGCATTGGAAAAATATGCTATTCTTAAGAGAGTGGCGGTTAGGTTTGTGAAAAATGACACATTTAGGGTTAGAGCCAAATGTGCAGCCGGCTGTCCTTGGGTTTTTCTAGCATCAAAGGATGCTAAAGAAGAGAATTTTGTTCAAAAGACATACGTTCACAAACATCAATGTACGGTTGTTTATGAGAATCCAATGGCCACTAACATTTAATGCCCAGATTGATGGCCCACCCACACATGAAGTTGAAGGAGATCAAGAGCTTATGTAGGGTTGAGCTAAAGTTGAAGGTCAATAAATTCATGTGCCAAAACATAAAAAAATGGGTTCATACAGATCTTGTGACCTTGTACCAAAAAGAATATGCAAGCCTGTATGATTACATTACTAAGATAAAGGCCTCCAACCCCGGTACTACGTGCATGATAAAGCTTCAAAGGTTGGTAACTATTAGATTTTTTATTTTCTATTAATTGATTACTTACTGTTTAGTTTGTTTCTATTTATTAACTAGTTATATAATGGTTTATTAATGTTAATTTACTACTTATGTAGTTTGTGTTATGGTAATGGTATATATGTTGGGTTTTCTAGGTTCATAACGCAGCGGAATTTCAATTTTTTTATATAAAATCCAAACCAAGATCCATGTAATTCGAATAAATAAATTAATAACAGAATTAATACTTACTTGTATGTCGAATTCAACAGCAATGTAGGAAGGAAGGAGGTGGTTCACTTTGGTGATACCTGGCCTCGGATCAGAAACACCTCCAAAAGAATGCGTCCTCTACGAGTATCCACACGAAAAGACCTTAGCCAAAACTAGTGCTTGTGTGCTAGCACTATTGTTTCACAAGCAATTTCGAATTTTAGTGATTTAGTGAATAATGAATTTCGTGATTCTCAAAACTATTCCTTAATGTGTATTTATAGTCATCCAACAACACGAGGGTTTGAGACAAATTCGAATTTCAATCTCATTGCAATTCTACAAGTTTATGTTTATCAAAAACTCCTTTTTGATAATCATCCATATATATTAATTATTATATTTATTATCTTCAAAAAATAATAAATTAAGAAAAACACTTATCCTTAATTTCGAATTAATATATATTTATTAATATATATATATATAATAATTAATCACTTAATCACATTGGGCTTGTATAACCCATAACTGTTTTGGGCCTGTTCTTAGTGTGCGACCCTGTAGGTTCATATAACGTTGGGAGTAGGCCCGAAATCCCTATTTCAGCCCACAAGTCATAAGTGGCCTCTAGCAAGACATTATGACTATCCAAGTTATACGAATATCGACAATCCGATTTAACCATTTACAATAATATTTTAATCCCTTTGTCACTCGATATCCAGATTGAATATAAGACATAGTCATGTTATCCTTATAATATTCAATCATTAGTTTCTTGACTTTAAGTAGACTGAAAATGATAACTCTTTATCAATTCATTTAGCATGGCCATGCATTTCCTTTAGTCTATCTTCTTCAAGGGGCCCATAGATATCTTACTCAAATAAATGAGGGACAAATTCCTTCTCAGTCACTCACATTTCTCACATAGTTACTTTCATATCCAATGACAATCTATTCCATTATCCTGTTAAAGATAATGTAAGACTGTATCAAAATATGAAATAGCTATGTAGAAATCCATGATGATTTCAACGTCAAAGGATTATACTAATAGAACTGTAATGAGAATTACTTATGACAATAATCTATGTAGTATTCTCATAGTGGGTCATCCAATGCCTTATTTCTCAAATGGCACCTATGATTTGACTTAATATCTCATATACATGATTAGTAAAACATAATCATCATACTAGTCTCAATGTTCTATTAAGACTAGGGATAAATGATATATAATTTTTTTATAAAACCTAAGGGTTCTACTATCAAGTCACATACTTGATGACCTTAGAAAGAATTAACCATTCAAGTATTTTAATCATTAATATAAAATGATAAAAATCGCCAATCAATAAATAACAAAATGATAAGTCAAAACATGGTCAAACATGATTGACCTAGTGCATATCACTAACAATATAACTGTTCATTTACTATTTCTAAACTTTTTTTTGTTCAAAGGAGGACAATTTAGCGGGAGTGAATCATTTTGTTAGACTGTATATCTGCTTTGACTCATGCAAGAGGGGGTGGCTAGAAGGATGTAGAAGAATAATTGGTCTCGACGGTTGTTTCCTGAAGGGAATGTGCAAAGGCCAATTTTTATATGCCATCGGCCGAGATGGTAACAATCAGATGTTCCCGTTAGCGTGGGCTGTTGTATCGGTTGAGAACAAGTTTAATTGGAGTTGGTTTTTAAGATGCCTCAAGTATGACTTACCTTTACATGACGGAGCAGGTTACACAATTATCTTAGATATGTGCACTTGTGATTCTCCTTTTTTTATGTTTATTACATTGATACTTATCATAGTCAATTGTATTAACCCTAAATTGTGTTGTTTAAAACTATAGGGATTGGATAGTGCTATTAAGGAGGAACTGCCCGAGATTGAACATAGAATGTGTGCCCGTCATGTTTACGCTGCATGGGCAAAGAAGTGGAAAGGAGAGGAAAGGAAGTTGGCATTCTGGACTAGTGCCAAATCTACGTTTGAGAAGGAATTGAGGAGCAATCTGAAATTGTTGGAGAAGATGGGATCAACCATTGTGAAAGACATGTTGGCTTATAAAATTGAGACTTTCTGTAAGGCCTACTTCACTTGTGATGTCAAGTGCGATGTCATTGATAATAACTTATCCGAGACTTTCAACGGCTGGATTCATGAAGCACGGTGCAAGCCCATAATTAGTATGTTGAAGGAAATCAGAACCCAAGTTATGACAAGACTACATGTGAAGAAAAGTTTTTGCAAGACTTGGATCAATGATATTGCACCAAGAGCAATGAAAAAGTTGGAGAAGAATAAAAGCCACTCATTCATGTGGACAGTGCTTTGGAATGGGGATGATGGGCATGAGATTTCAAGCATTCATGATGACACTGTGAGGCAAACTGTGAATGTGAAAAGGAGAACATGTACATGTCGTGAGTGGGATCTTACTGGCATCCCTTGCCAACATGCAGTGTGTGCAATCTACGACCTTGAAGGAATACCAAAAGTAGAGTCTTTTATTGATAGCTTGTACACAAAGGAGACCTATTTGAAACCTTATCAGTACATGATGCAGCCTGTACGGGGAAAGATCCTGTGGGAAGAGAATGGACTAGAAGCTATTGCACCACCACCGTATAGGAAAATGCCTGGTAGACCTAGAAAATCAAGAAGGCGAAACCCAGAAGAACCACGTATTGGAAAATTATCAAGAGTGGGAAGGATCATGACATGTAAAATATGCAAAGAAGCTGGTCATAATGTTAGGGGCTGCCCTAAAAAGGTAAATTCTTATTTATGTATATTATTGCTTAGTTAGTTGGTTAGTTATAGTATTTGTTGGACAATTTGTGTTTATTGTATATTTCTTAGTTAGTATGTTTCTTTGTTTTTTTTGAAAGATGTCACTAATTAGCGTGAAAATGCTTCAACCTCAAATGCCAAAAGAAGAGTTACAAAAAAGACTAAACAGACTGAAAAAGCTTCATCCTCAAAGGCTAGGCCTGTCACGACCCAATTTCAGGAATCGTGACCGGCGCTAGGGTATGGGTATGGTTGTACCAAAACCCGTAGCAAGCCTCGCGGAAATCAAATAACATTTAAACCTGCAGAAAATTGCTCGGGGGCAACCGAGACTTCAACCTAGGTCTAACAATTTATATTACAGTTCTAATATAAATAACTTAAATATCTTAAATGTTCAACAACATGCCTTATATATAACAATATCGTAATCCAGAGTAATCATGCAAAATATAAATAATCGGATATATCGACAACTTCCAAAGTGTAATATCAAATGAAATAAATAACTAGTTCTACTGCGGTCTAAGAGTTCGAAAACAGAAACTAGTTTAATAACATAAAAACCTCCGAGGAATCAAAAGAATCGGAGTGGACCAACTTTCAAATCATAAACCTGGAAAATTTGGGAAAACAACGGGGTCAGATATACTGAGATGAGTTCGCAATACTATTTACATTTATTAAGTTTAAAACCCTTAAATCAAAACATTTTTATACTAATATAATATGATTATGGAAAACAGTATTGAAATGATCCCAGCGTGAGTATGACATAGCATACCGATAAACCCAGAGTGGACGGGAACAAATCCTCGTCATATAAATATACCAGCGTAAGCAAGACTTTAGTCTGCCGTTTCCCAGAGTACTTACCGGTGCACACAGTCTCGATACAAGCCTATCGAGTAGCTCGTTTCAATCCAGATCCATAATCCGTAAAAACAGTTCACAAACATTTATAATATTAAAATATGATGCAGTACTTAATAAAGCGGTAAATAGCACTACAAACTCACTGCTTGCTTATCCACGTGAATCTTGGCAAACAGCTAACCCTGCGTAGACTCCGAAGCACGAGCAGTCAACGGGTCTAAAACAATATATAAGTTAAAATCCATACAACCCCTAACTCTAAGAATACTAGACACCACATAGGACTAGCACAATACCGAGTCAAGCATAAACGTAGCCAGAATAGAATGAACAATTAATCACGTAATGACCCGAGTCAAAAATGAACCACAACGAGTAACATAATACTCAAATAAATAAATAAGCCAAGTCTATTGGGTTTCCGCTTTAAAATCCGTTCCGAAAAGTATTACTTAAATAATAAATAAATAATAACTTAAATTAATTTCCTCAAATATTGGATTAGCCGAGTTACCAATAACTACCAAGCTACCTCACATGTCGGGTGACCCAAGTCTAATCCGACCCAAAATATTTTATCAAAATATAAACCAGAGTTTATAATTCCCAAAATCACTTTGATAAAATAAGTATAATCATACCCAATTATAAACCATAGTTTATAATTATACAATCAACTTGATTAAATAATAAATCAATATTTAAAACGGAACCCAATAGATATAACCTCAAGTAACCCAAGCGAAAACTTAATCAAATAAGTTTTAAAAACGTTCAAGGGCTAAATTGAAATTTAGTCAAAATGACATACCAAAAAGATATTTAAAATCGAATATAATTACCAGAGTAATTATATTAATTTAGATTATAAAAATAATCATTGTTTTCAATTTGACAATTTATATCTCGAAACGAAATTCAAAAGTTAAAAATATATTCAAAAGCTAAAATGTAAATTAGCCAAATTGGCACGTTCACTAATTAAATAACTCATAATTACCAAATAATTATCCGAAAAGAAAATTATAAAATAAATATTGTTTTCAAATTCATAATCTTCAAATCAATTTAAATGAGAATCGAAACTATATTATTTTTAAATTTAACAATAATATTATCGATTAGAGATTTTAAAATTAAAACGATAGACGAAGGTTCGGTTTTAAAACTTGTATATAATAAATTAATAATTTTGATAAATAAGAAGACCAACCCAATAGAAAATAAATAAATTAAAATGGCCAATAATTTAATAGTAATGAATTGCTGCCTATTAATCAAGTAAAAATAAAATAAAAAGGATTCAATATTCTTACTTGAATCCAGTTTAACAGTTATAACCAATATTCAAATCAATTTGATATGCAAGAATAATATTTCCATTATCATTAACCCCAAGCCAAGTAAACAATTTAAAACCGGTAGTTAATCAATTAATAACTCATGTTTAATATAATCCACCAAGGATCAATATTTGAAATTGCAAAATACCAATAGCCTTCACATATAGACTTCGCAGCCAAAAATCAAACAATACTGACAATTTAAATTCAAGCCAAAGTGAAATTCTTAGTCAAAGAATGAAAATCAAGCTAGCAGTAGCCTAACAACAAACAGACCCCAACACACCTAGCAATCACCATGGAAAATCATTTAAACTTTCAGAATGTACTAAGAGTTCCACATAAGGAACATGAACGAGGGCAGTAACTTAGAGGACGATGAATCAAACCCAACTCTAACGATTCAGTTAAACAACTAACGGACAAGAGACATCAATCAACAAAACGCAGCAATCATAACCAAAAAGGAACACAAACCATCGGCAGCAACAATTTTAGGAATCACAATTAAGAGCAATGAAAACGGTGAGACGACGGCGATTGTAACGGGATTATTTACGTACCGTTTGGCGAAAACGAAGTTGAGAATCGTAGAAGCGAGAATCTAGAATCAAAGGAACAAGACGGATCTCAATTTAACGCTGTAACGAATTAGAACGGATCAAAATACCACACTGTCGATTTTAAAATCAAATAGAAAATTACATAAAACGGTGGGACGATATCGAAAGAGTAACAAGGAAAAGAGACATGAAAGTAACTTACCAAGATCAACGGAAATGGAAGGAATGAAGGTTGTGTTGTTTCATATTATACTGGTGTTGAAGGGGGCTATGGTTTGTTTAATATTTAAGTTTATGAAGAAGGGAAACGAGTGAAAGAAAACGCAGCAATATTTCTTATGCTACAAAATTAGATCCTGCTTCATATATTAAAGCATAAAACTGTGAATGGGCTATCAGATGAGTTGATTAAGGAGTTTTGTGGTCCAAAGAATAGAAAAAGAGCTGTAAAAAACACTAGCCAGGCTAGAAATCCATCAACTGCTGACCCCATAGAGCCTGAAATTCAGTTCAGCCAACCATTGTCAAGTTGTGAACCGCAATCAACCCCACCTGATAATGTTGCACCTGCTGAAAGGAACATTACACTTGTTGCGAGAGAGAAGGGAAAAAAGAAGGAAACAATTTCTTACAAACGAAGAGGTTACAGGACACCTTACTTCAAGAAGCCAATAAATGGTTTTGGAACTCTCATAAATGAAGAGAGTGGAGTAGGAACATTGGATGTAAGTATTTTGGATGCTTGGTTATTGATTAATGTTTGTTTATAATTCATGTATATGATTAGTGATATGTATTTGGTATTTTGCTGCCCGGAACAAATAGATAGAGCCCCTTATACCCACCATTTGCGTCCCACAAGGCTAAAGGGAAAGGGAAGGCACCACTGGACACTACTGAGCTGGAGAAGCAGGCACAAAACAGAAGTGCTTCATTGGTGATGTTAGACAAGATGAGGCTTCGTCCTAGACTTCCTCCCAAGTGACTGGGTAGTTAGTTTGCTAGGTTTTGTGATAATTATTTTGTTGGCAAAACATTACATGTTATGTGTTGATGTTGTCAAAACAGTGATCTATATGTTTTGTGGTAGTTTTTGGCTGGGTTTAATGGTAGGTTTGTGAAAAAAAATATGTTTGCCCAGGTTATAGGCCATATGGTAGGTTTGTGGATAGTATTTTGCTGGGTTTTCAATCATAGGCAGTGTTTTTATGGGACAAATGTGGTTGCCCAGATTATAGGTCATTTTCTAGGTTTCAAATTTGTGATACACATTTTGCCAAGTTATATTATCTTATTTTTAGGTTTATGTAGAGCCTTATCTGGTAACCTATTTTGTCATCATCTTATGACAAATGTGATTGGTTTCCCAGGGACCTGTATTACCAAACACGCATACTACAGGGTCCTGCATTACCAATCACGCATAATACAGGGACCTGCATTACCAAACACGCATAGCATAAGGACTTGAAGACAACTCCAGTAGCTTAGTAATGCAGTTGATACTTGATAGAATACACTCAGGTTACAACACAAACTACATTCACAACACAATCTAACTAATCTAACTACATTCACAACACAATCTAGTTTAGGCATATGCTTTATCTCTTCTCAAACAATCAATTAAACACAAACAACTTTCATAGATAGATAACTTAACTTTTTTCAAAATACAAGTTTTTCCTACAATCAACTGCAAATAGATTTAGTTGATAAAATACATCAAGTAGTTTTCATACAGTTAAGTTAACTTAGTTCAACTGCATACAATTAACTAAGTTCATACATACACAATAAACCTAAAACACAAACAATAAGGCCAAGCCTAATACAACAACAGCGATAAGAGAATATTTGAACACAGCCTTCTCATAATTCAGTTTCTTGTTTTCCTTCTCAAATTCAATCATTTTCACAGTGTTCCCCTTCAGTTCTTCAAGCTCAGACTCCATTGCAATTGAGTCAAGAACAGTGCATCTCTCATTCAAAAACTTCTGGTAAAACAGATCCCCCTTGATGACTTCACCTTCCTTCTGAAGTATCTCCTTTTCTTTCTTCAATGAGTTCAACATATTCTTAATGTGGGGAGCATATTCTTCGTCGTACCAATTAAAAAAACTACACTGCTTTGACTGCATCAAAATGACGAAAACATGGTAAGTTGTCCAAACTGAAAATCCCTTAGCAAAAAAGACGTGGAATATAATCAATAACCCTAGATATTCAATAACAATCATGAACCCTATAACCTGACATACAAACTCAATCATTTATAATAATCAAGAACCCTACAAATTGAGAAAAAAATTCAGACATTGAAATCAATTTGAAACCCTAGAAATCAATAGGAAAACCCTAATAATCAATCTCAAACCCTTTAATAGCCTAGAAAGACAAAAAGATAGAAATCTGTTCATAGTTGATAATTATCTCAAACCATACAAATTTCTGAAAACCCTAGAAAAATTGAAATCAAATTGATAGCTATTGAAATCCCTAGAAAAAATTTAAAATTAATTTTAGCCCTAAATCCACAAAACATTAACAGACAATACCCAAATGCAAAACACAAATGCCCAGCACACTAACCTTCCTGTTTGAGCAACGAAAGGACCTTTGACCGGGGTTTTTCTCAGTCCAAGCCACCATAACTTTTGCGTTAACTCCACATTTGCACTTCGGCACATCAAAGACAAAAAAATGGGTCCACATATTCCTCTTGATTCTTAATGTCGTTTCCTCTAGGTTGAGACATCATTTGTCTTCTTCGTCTGGTAGGTGTTCTTCATCTAGTCTGTCTTCTTTGTTTTCTTTGTCTTTCTATGGTGAGTAAAAAATCGCAGCCAATTGATGTTAATAAAACCCTAGCAATTTTACCCGACCATCTTTCTAGCACCCACGACCCGCCCGTCCATGTCAGCACAAATATTACCCAAGTCATTGACTTACACATCAGCAAAGGTTTCCTACGTGTAATCACAAAAAGAGAGGTTCGTTAGTTTAATGGAGAGTAAAGACACGCGCAGACGGTTCTGTCAAAAAAGGGCACAATAAATACAAATAGGTAAGTTGAGGGACTTAAAGTGGTCACAAAATAGTGCAGGGACCTAATAATTACAAATTGCGTAGTACAGAGACCCCAATATAGGTTAAGCCTTTTTTTAAATATAAGTGAATCTGAATTTGTTATAGTGATAATTATTTTTATCATGTTATGTTATATTACTTGTTAAAATAAATTTAATTTAGCGATTTTTAGACAAATACCTATCAAACATCTATTTATCAATGTTTTTAGTACCGGACCGGAGAGCGAACCGGCTTCAACAGGGGTTCACGATTGGACCGGTTCAACCGGGTTCGATCGGATTTTTTAATTTTAATAAATATAAATTATTTAAATTAAAAAAATTAAAAAAATTAGTTTTATAAAAAAATATGATAAAACATCTATATAAAATATTTACTATTTTTAAAATATCATTATGTAAAACATAATCATAATTCGCCAATTTAAAAATATATAGAATAACTACTTTTTATGTGGAAAAAATGATTTTTTTTCATTTTAATAATAATTATTCCTAAATTAAAAATTATATAATTAAAATTGATAAAAAAAAAATATGATGGTAAATTTAATTAAAATTAATTATTAAATTTGTGAAGTACAATAATAATTAATCAATAGTTATATGTATGTAAAATAATTATTTTGTATGAAAAAAATAATTTTTAAATTTTAAAACATTATATTATTAATTTTAAAAGTTAAATTTAGTAGATAAAAAATATGATAATATATTTAACTAAAAAATATGTATTAAATTATATTGTATGAAATATATTAATAATTAATATTTTAAAGAAATATTTACACTCTATACCATAATAAGGTAAAATATTCCAAACATGCTATCTTATACTTTCTCTTTACAAGAGTGTTTTTCATATTTCCAAATATACCACCTTATCTCTTCCCATGCCGCCTTAATCTTTGCTCCGCAACCGCTCCGCCTGCCGCCGCTCCATCCTTCTCTGCTCCTCCTTTGACCATTAAATATAAAATCGGATCTGAAAATATCATATCTGAAATTTCAGATTTGATATTTTCATATCTTAATTTGTTTTTTTTATATTGTATACATTATATATTATATACGGATTATATATAAAATTTGTCTTCATGTTCATCTTCTTCGTTTTTCAGAGAATATTCTCAGATTGATTTAAAAAAACGTATATAATTCGTATTATATACGGATTATATACAAAATTGCATTTTTATATACAAATTTTTATATAAAAACTATATTTTTATAATTATTTTTTGAAAATTTGTACTTTTGTAATTATTTTTTATACTTATGTTAAAGGAAAATGCAAGTAGTATCTTTATAAATATTTTTATTTCTTCCGGTATTTGTAAAAAAATCTATATTTTAAAAGTATGTAGGATAATTAATGTGTATTTTATAGAGAGAGAGAGAGAGAGAATGTGTTGTATTTAAGAGATAGAAAGTATGTTTTGTGTGTAAGAGAGAGAGAGAGAAAAACTGAATATTGTGTAAGGAAGAGAAAAAGTAAATGTGGTGTAAGTAATTGACATATGTGTAGGGACCACAAAAATTTGATATGAAAAAAGAGACTTTTTGACTCATATCAAAAACCGGATTCATCCAATTTTGGTCAGAAACCGGGGTTTACCGGTTCAATCCGTTTACTAACCGATTTCATTAACTTTGGGTTTTCTCTTTGTAACCGGACCGGACATCCAGTCGGTTCTCGGTTAACCCGGTCCGACCAGCCGATCCGGTTTTCAAAACATTGTTATTTATTCTTAAAAATATATTTTTGACCAAGATTAATTGAAATTTACAGTTTGACCAATTTTTTTTATAAATTTTTTTTCTATTTGCAAACTTATAATTTGAGTTTACTGACGGTTTACTAACAATTTACTTAACATCTGTTTATTATAAGTTAACTAACAGTTTACTAATGGGCTACTATCGGTTTACTTAAAAATCAAATTATTATATATTATGTTAAATTATAAAATGTTAAAATAAATTATGAACATAAACAAACAACTAACAAAATATAACAAATTTGCATTTATAAAAAAATACAAAACTACAACATTAAATGAAATAAAGACAAACAATATTTCATTGCTCCAAGTGGAGCACTTACTTACATTAACCTATTCATCTTTTGTAACTTTTTCTCCAAACTTGCAACTTAATGGAGCATGTTATAGACAACTAATGTTCTTGAAGAAGATGCTTGCTGGTGACTTTGCTCCAATAACGTTTCCTTGTTCTTGCGAATATTTCCGCCTGCAGTAACCACCAAATTTTGGGATCTTGCTTATAACCAGACACGAAGTCACCAACTGTCACGACCCAATTTCATGGATTGCGACCGGCGCTAGGGTATGGGTATGGTCGTACCGAAACCCGTAGCAAACCTCGCAGAAAACCTTACATTCAATATAACCTGCAAGAAAACCAATTCTCGGGGACAACCGAGACTTCAGCCTAAGTCTAACAACTTATATAGCAGTTCTAATATAATTACTTAATAGCAATACGAAACTATGAAACATGCCTCACATAATAAATAATCCAATGTAACATACCAAAGTATAATAATATAAAAGTCGTACTACTACGACAAACCAAAGTACAATAATAGAGACAACTAGTTCCACTGCGGTCTAAGAAGTAAAACAGTAAACTAGTCTGATAACATAAAAAGACCTCTGAGGAATCAAAAGATCGGAGATGACCAACGCTCTCAAAATCATAAACCTGGAAAGTTTGGAAAACAACGGGGTCAGATATACTGAGATGAGTTCATAATACTATTTACATTTATTAAGTTTAAAGCCCTTAAAACAAATCCTTTTATACTAATATATATACTTGATTATGGAAAACAGTATTGAAATGAAATCCCAAAGTATTTAACCCAAAGTAGATGGGAACAAATCCTCATCGATTCCCAAAGTAGGCCAGACATTGGTCAGCCATTTCCAAAGTACTTACCGGTGCACACAGTCTCGATACAAGCCTATCGAGTAGCTCGTTTCAATCCAGATCCATAATCCTTAAAACAGTTCACAAACATTTGATATACTAAAATAACTTGCGGTACTTAATAAATCGGTAAATAACACTATAAACTCACTGCTTGCTTATCCACGTGAATCTTGGCAAACAGCTATCCCTGCGTAGACTCCGTAGCACGAGCAGTCGACGGGTCTAAAACATTATATAAGTCAAAATCCGAACAACCACTAACTCTAAGAATACTAGACTCCACATAGGACTAGCATTTCACAACGCAACCAAAGAATCAAACAAGATATCCAAAGTACAACCAATATCCATACAACCAATTAACAAATAAGGCAAGTTCAGCTTAGGTGAGTTCTTATTTTTGAAAACGAAACCAAAGTCTTAAATACTTAAATAATCTTTCAAAACAATAACAGTTCCTAAAGTAGTGTGTTAGCCTTACTGCAGTATAGCTTAACACAACATGTCGGGAGACCACGTCTAACCCGACCCAACAATAAACCAAGTTTAAAACCAAAGTCTTTAATCAAACCTTAAATGAAATCAAAGTCAATTTTTAAATAAGAACTCACGCCGTAACTTAATAATGCCATAAACAATTAAGCTTGCTAACACTTAGCAAGTAGCACCCCAAGTACATTTAAATATATCACCTAAAAAAGAATCAATAAGATTCAACATCCTTTAAGTATCAACTTGAAGTTAAAATAGTTCAATCGAATCCCTAATGACATATAATGCCTTGAATGCCTTATATTATTTAATTCAAGTCAATTCACATCCTAAGATAATCTAATATTCTTTTAACAAGGTTTAACCCATTTTCTAAACAATTTCCAGCCCTTAGTAATAAGTTCAAAACCGAGTTTAAATTCAAAAATGTTAACCAAACTATATGCTATTTCATTTAAACGATTTCTCAAAATCACCCAATGTATTGTTTAGCATCTAATACCCTATGATCCATTACTTTGAAATTTCCAGATTTTAGTTTAATCATAAAACATAATTTTATCTCAAAAGCATTAATCAAACAATACTAAAATCCATTCACAAGATTCCCCCAACACACCCAATGTACGTTTGATGTTTAAATAACCTAAGATTAGCTTTTAAGAAATTTCCATATTTTTAAATAACCATAAAAAACAGTTTATAACCCAAAATCTTTAGCAATTCGATAAGTTTATCAATTGTAACATTAAAACCAACCCACCCCAAAGTACAAATGAAATCCAAGAGACTAATATAACATCAATTTAAGATTTCCAAAATTTATAATTCAAAGCAATATTGAAAATACAATCAAACCACCCAAAGTATTGATTCATACAACGATCTAGCAATCTCTACACCACATAAGAAAGAGAATTGAACCACATACCTCTTGATTGGACTAAGATCAAGAAAACTCAGAAATCAACCAACCCAAAACAGCCTACAATGACACACATATAGGCTATTAGTTTTAGAACTCCTAGAATTGATGAACTATAGATGAAAACACAAAGGAATGATTAGGAACACTTACCAAGAATCAAAATTGAGATGAAAGGATGGAGGAATGACCTAAGATAGAGCCTCAGCCGAATTAGGGTTTTTAGAGAAGTTAAAAGTGTTTAAAATCTGATTTAGGTCGAGTTAAGGTGAGTTTAAATAGAAATCAGCAAACTGAACAGTGCACGCGTCGCGCCCGCTACACCTATATCGCGCCCGTGATACATGAATCGCGCCTGTGATTCATGCATGTCGCGCCCGCGAAATGCTACTGCCTCCAATGAAAATTTGAGATTTTGAAATTGAAATCGAAAACGTTTCAAACTCCGAGATTACTTCTAATACATCTTAAAACACATTTTAAAAGGTTTGGAACCTTCGAAACGCGAATTGAAGTGGTTGAACCTCTCAAACGAACTCAAGGTACCGTTTAGGCTTAACAGAACAAGTTAGAAAAATGTGGGGTGTTACACCAACGATATGGAATCTGATAAACAGAAAAACAACTATTAGAAAACCTATAGCAAACCATGGATATAACAAAATGATATCAAGTACAAACAAAACACTAGACAACCATTAACGAACATCAGGTAAACTATAAATAAAAGTTAATATGGTTATTATGCAAGCATTAATAATGAAACTATTAAATGCAATAGAAACTCTTAACTAAAACATAGTAAAACATAAAGATAATCATTAAAAACAAACCTATTCCAAAATTATGAATATATCGCATTGACATATCCAAAGTTTATTTCATATGACAACAAATAACAAAAGGTGGCATAAAATGCTAAATGCAAGTGAAAGCTATCAATTTATTGTCCATAAACTATCTGTTTACTATTGATCTAGATTTTAATCTATCATTTTACTATTAATCGGTCTACTATCAGTAAACTATCGGTTTACTATCGATCTAGATTTTAGTAAAATTAGAATAAAATGGCATGATTTTGCAATAATTGACTGTCAAACAAAAAAAATCAATAAACTAGCAAAGTAAACCCATAGAGTGCAAACTTCTTTGAACATATAAATAGAGTAAATCGACCTCGGCGCATAAATTCATCCCTTTCATTGTTTACGTTCTTTGAGACAATTCGTCGAACAGGTGACTGCAATTTTTTTTATCTAATTTTGTTGACAAACCAGCAAATGTAATCAGATCATACCTTCTACATTCCAGACTTGGAAATAAAAGACTGAGTTAGATTCTCCAAGCCATCATTTAACACCTCAGTTATGGAAGATGTAATCGCTTTGCCTGTTTTGACGGCACGCCTTGCGCTTCCAAACTCCTCATCTAAACCAGATTTAACCTAAAGTTAAGAAATTGAAAGTTAAGATACAACTTAGTTTTAGGGTTTATTTTTTTTCACTTAAATCAATAAAAAAAATTAATCCATATGGCAATTGAAAGTTAGTTAAGGAAATGGGTTCAAAATCAAGATGTTGAGTATAAGAAGAAAAAGGAAGAGAGAAAATAAACAACAAATTCTCAGCGAAGGTGCAAAAATCGGAGATGGTTTTGTAAGACCGAGAATAAATCGACCAGTGACCGTTGCCAGAGAAAGCAAAACTCGGAGAAACATAGAAAAGGCAATACCATATTTTTCAAAATCTTAAACAGTAAAAACATCAATTAAAAATATAAAGAAGAAGGGAGGAAGGAAACTAATGTATGGCAAAAGGACAAGTGCATTCGTATTACTGAGATTAAGTAGGGATTTGATCGTGCCTGATCTAATTTCCTCTTTAATCTATAATAATTAACTAATTATAATGACAATTTAATACATTATATTATGATAAATTACATGTTATGATAGAAAACATTTATTATGTTATATGATTCTTTGTCACTATAAACTCGGTATATGTAATGACAAATTTATAATAATTATGATAATATTTTTTGTCAATTCATAATCTTTTTATCACTAATAACTCGGGTTATGGAATGATAAATTTAGATTAATTTTGATAATTTTTCTTGTCAATTCATAATCTTTTTGTCACTAATAACTCGGTGTATTTAATGAAAAATTTATATAAATTGTGATAAATTAGCTTCGTCAAGTTATTAATTTTTTGTCACTAGAAATCGATGTATATTATGACAAATTTATACAAATTATGACTATATTTGAGTACTTGTGATATAAATATTCGCTCATAGTACATATAAATATGACAACAACATTTATCACAATAGCAAATTTATGGATACAAATGATTTATTTTGTCATAATATACTTAATATGACGAGCTTGCTTTGACCAATAAAATTTGTCATAAAATTTATCACAATAATGTTATTGTGACAAATTTAGGGCATTAACGTGATAAAATTTATTCATCACAACAAGTCAAATTTTTTATAGCCTGTTAATATTTGGATTTGGTCATGCTTTTAAAATGTTTTTAAACAATATCAACATAAAGGATATGTGATAAACATACAAGGTTAGGATACTTGTAAAACCTTGTAACCCGAAGTGGTTGGCACTCAATGCGACTTGACCATTGAGGTGGTTTGAATCAGGACTCATTTAGAACATCGAAGTTGTTCGTCTCGTCGATACAAATATACTAGTTTGAACCGGGGTCAAGTCCGAGTTCAAACGAACCCGGAATCGCTTCTAAAAGTTGTTAGTTTCGTCAATTATGGGCTTTAGAGCCCGGTTGGCTTGGCAGAGTACAATTTTTGGTCTCGAGGCCCGAAATAAATTGAGATATGAACTTTAGAATACATATTATGATTCTATAACTAATTATGTACACGTGGGCTTAAACGGGACCCGATTCCAAGTTCAAACGATCTCGAAAATATGAAAATAGGTTTGGATCGGAGTTTGGAAGATTTGGGAATCGATTCTTAATTGAGGATAAGGGAGGATCACGGAGCCAATTGGAGTGGCGGCATACTAGAGACGGCAACAGTGTGTTTTAGCGGCAACAACAGTGTGTGGGAGGGCGTCGGTTTGTCGTTTCGGCTCGAGATTACATGTAAAAACACTCAAAACACATAAAAACAAACAAGAAAGGACATTGGCATGTACTACAATCGATATATAGTTGATAAACATCCTATATCAGCTAAATCATGTGTTTTTAATGTAGAATCATTGAAATTTTAATCAAGAATGCCTTCATGGCAAGAAAAACATAAAATAGCATGCATTCTAGATATCAGAATTGAACATAAACTGGACATGACTTATTAAACACATTAAATCAGCATAATAAAATGTTTCTAGTCAGTTTTGCATGGCATCAAGGCAAGAATATTGAATTTAACAATTACGGCAGGTTAAGCACTTTATGGCAAAAAACAGATAAAACAACTAATCATTCATCCTAAATACACAGAATTCAGCACTTATAACTAAAACAACATAAAAAGTAATAAAAGATAGTTATGAGTCCTTGAGTCGTTTTTTGGTGATCCGGATGGAAAATCTTGCTTTGGATCAATGCACAATGAGGCGTTCTTGAGTAATTAAAGCGTTTCTAACTTGTTTGATTGACTGGTGTGTTTGTGTGTGAAGGTTTGGGCAAACTAGTATTTTCCAAGGGTTTGGTGTTTGATTTTTGTGCCTCTGGTTCAACTGGTATTATCCCCCTTTTATCTAGGTTGTCCTAGGGATTCCATTTATAGAGGCTTAGGTTGACCTCGAGTTTACTAGGTGTTAGCGTCAGAATTGTGCGTGTGTGTTGAGTGATAGCTTTAGAACTCTAATCAGGATTAGCATTAAGTTTAACATTTATCTTTACAATTTTATCAATTAAATTCGAATTAAATCTTGCATGCTAAGTAAAAGGAGTCTAAAATTTTATTTTAGTGCCCGAAAGTATTAAAAATGGCTTATGCTACCCTAAGGGTTTGGGTATGGTCAATATCAATCTGTCAAACTTGCAAATTGACCCATAAACTTCTAAGATATTGCAATTACTCTGATTTCTTAGACTTAGGCTACAATTTGTTTGGATTTTATTAGTTATTTAGAGCTAATTACATTTTAATGCCTCAAGTTCGCAATTGTGCACTGATCACGCCTGTTTGAATTCAAATAGACAGATCGATAAGTATAGCTAACCAGCGAACGAATTTTTCTAGATATCATCATTGGACGCTTTAGTCCCTTATCACTTTTTACCTATTCGAAAAATAGATGGCTACAGGAGTATCACCCTCGAATCACCTATATAAAAGATAATGTCACTGCAAGTCACAGGACATGTGTACAATCACGAACTAGATGACATAAAATTTACTTTGATGAAATACCATGTATAAGTTATCTAGCATCACATGTTCAACTCACTCAATCCCTTGAGTCTCCACATGTTTATTTTTATCACCATCGAGTAGTATGAGACTCATTACTTCCTATAATTGGTAACTTTTTATTATTCAAAAGAATAAATAGAGATAGCGATCTTTCCGGGATAATGCGATGTCCTTATTTGTAGGATCCCATCGATCGTGAACAGTTATTTAGATCATTTGTATACCTAAATTTGTCTCTCATATTCATAACACCATAAGAATAGATTATATCACAATATGATAAGCACAATACGTAATAAATGAACACTTAGTTGATGAGACACTTAGTTCAAATAAAACATATATATTTTTCTTTGCCACACATGATTGAATTTTTACAAGTATACATACAAAATGGCTCTAGGACACATACTACTAACATAAGGAACAATAAGGAGGAAGTTGTGGTCAAGAAAGCAGAGAAGGTAAGAAGCATGAGTGACGTTTCCTGAGGAGAGGTCAGATTTTGCGACGATTGGCATCCCGAGTCCCCAAGAAAAATGACATGCCATTTTGGTAGAATCAGAGCACCATAGCTCGACGTGGTGAAAGCGTTTTAACATTAAATCGATCGGATTTTGGGCTGGTACGAACGAACTTGGGCAATCCAAAAAGCTTGAAGCCGTCTTGCGATGATGCAAAACCAAACCGACTTCTGCAAATTAAAGCCAACGATTATAATCAATTGAAAACTTATTGGCAATTTTCTATTAATCTGTAGTTATGTTACTAAAGTGTCAATTATATAAACGAACACATGAAAACACAAAAGCTAGCTACTTTGAGTTTTTAATTGGCTTAACCCATCTAAAGGTCCCTGTACTTTACACTTTTTTTTCGTATGTCCTTATACTTCATATTTGTATTATCTGGTCCTCCTACTTACCTATTTTTGATTTTTAGGTCCTTTTTGAGTTTTTTCCAGTCCCTGTACTTACAATTTTTTTTCTTCTAGTCACTCTACTTACAATCTTTTTTTCCTCCAGTCACACAAAAGGACTGAAAAAAACTCAAAAAGGACCTTAAAATAAAAAATAGGTAAGTAGAGGGACAAGGTAATATAAAAATGAAATATAAGGACCTACCGAAAAAAATATAAAGTACAGGGACCTCTAGATGGATTTGGCCTTTTCAATTAACGCCATGTCTATTTACATTTAGGTAAAATTAGCAAAGTGCAAATTACAAATTTAACTCATTAACATTGCATTTGTACGCGCTTGGCTTCATAATATTTTTATTTTTGAACATCTTTCGTATGCATGCTTTTGCTTCAACCAAATGGGACAGGAAGTTCCATGGATGCTCTAAAAATTTAAATAGAGCGAGAGATCAAATTATTAATGATCCTTTTATACATTGTCGAATCAAATTATTAATGCTGAGTTGGCATTGACATGGCAGACATGTTAGCATTAAATTAGTTCGATCGAAAAAAACGGCTACAAACGGTACCAAATATTTTAAAACAGGCTAAATAACTTGACTTTTTAAATGTATGGATATAATTGACAACACCCGCAAATGTTTGCTAGTTTTGGGCAATTAAGTTTAATTAATATAGTTTTAAATTCTTTTGTTAATTAAATTAGAACTTATAATTATTGTATTTTTAAAACTATATAATTAATGTATTTTAAAAATTTATAATTAATGTATTCAAAAACTATAATTAATATATTTTAAAACTTTGTTGTTGGACAAACTATTTAATATAATCAGCATATAAATATAATTATCTATATTTTAACAATTATAATAATTATAAAATATACAAGTTATTTATGTATTGAACTAGACTTAATCACCAAAAAAAACTCACCTTTTAGCCTCTTTTCAGCTGCACCCTGATATTGCAATTTTATCAGTTGCATCCAAATTTGTACCTTTATGTTTCAGTTACACCCTCAAAATTAAATTGAACTCTTTTTTACTCGAAAAACATTTATAAAAATCCTTATAAAGTATTCGTTTGAACTCTTTTCCACACAATATTAAAAATGGATGACTTATTTTAACTTTTTCCAAATGGAAAAGAAATAAATTTAGTAGTTGAGGGTGTAATTAAAGCTCAAAAGTGCGAATTTGGGTACAATCGATAAAATTATAACGTCAGGGTACATTTGAAAAAGGAATAAAAGATGCGATTTTTTTTGGTGATTAAGCCATTAAACTATAATTTTGTTTCTTAAATACGGCACTCTACAATTAATATGTTTTATTCCTAGTATCTACCATGGCATTGTACTCCTAAAGAATTTCTTGCCAAAACAGAGAAACAATTGCTACGTTCTTGCTGAAAAGTAGAAGGAAGGAAGAATTTTTTTTTTTTGAGTTGAGGAGAAAAGAATAGTAAGGGGTTTACTGCGCATAGGTACCCATCTCCATGTGTGCGACAGTCGCTCAATTTGACCAAATATTAGTGATATGCACCGTAATACGGCGCGTAACATTAATATTCCTGACCGTTCTTCCGAGCTGGTAGCCACTGTGGAAGAAACGTGTGATGCGCTGCGTACAACAACGTAAAATGGGCTATGCGCCTTTTGTTTTGGTTGCTTATCCGATTTTCAGGGTTTCGTTCTGGCGCATTCAGATTTGACCCGCGTCGTGCACTTAGCATGATGAGTGAGTCTGCTAATAGGAATTTTTACAATTACAAAGTTCAAACTCGAAATTTTTCTTAAATGATTTCAAGCTGTTGACCACTCGGACAAATCACGACATAGCTCCAAAGAAAACACATATATAGAAATATGTTCAAACTAGGCATAAAAGTGAATTTAAATTCTCAACTTGAGTCAAACAGGAAATTGTCCCCAACTTTTCAATCTTAAATTTTTAAATTTCTTTTAAAATAACAATTAAAATTAAAGTCAAAATATAAAGTAGAAAAGGTTGCGATGCAACTTAACTTTGCGCTGAGTACTATATGTATGTTGCAAAGTTCTGTTTTGAATACACACTCATTTGCTATGAAAAAGTGCACGGTGGATTCACAATCAGCTTCCAATGCTATCATGCTCTATTGAATGGACAAATATATTATCAATTTTATTAATTAGGATTGCTACAATTTTCGGACTCTATTCGTAGTGTTAGAATGAGGCCATTTTGTTGTTGTAGGACTGCTTGAAATGACAATAATTGTACAACTTTTTATGTTAGTTGGATTTATCTATATTGCTGTATTTTTGGAGCACTAATAATATGTTTTCATTTGAAGAGCAGATCCTCTTTATTTATTTTTCTTCTAAGATAGAGTTAATAATGAAGATTCGACTTACAAAATGAAAGTCATATAACAAAAACTTACATATGATCTTTCAAAAAATTAAACTTCAAAATAATAGGTAACAAAAAGAATACAAGCAAAAAAAATCGAAAAACAAGAAATTCTAGACATAAATCCTCAAACTTAACACAACAATTCGTTGAAAGGGTATTTTGATATTTTTTTTGTGCCGATTTGTCATTCAAACCGCTTGATCCGTTGAAGTTTACTATTTTTGATTTTCGATTTTCATCTTCATTGAAACTCTATAGAGATAGATCCATATCCTTTTTATTTCTTAGATCTACAAGTTAAAAAACAAACACTAAAATTTCTTGTGGATCTAAGAAATTTAATCAAAGAACGGAAAAAGACTTAAACTTTATATTAACAAGACCAAAACCCAAATCAAACAAGAACTAGACTTTAAATTTTAGATTTATTGAGCTAAAATAGTAGATCTATAATAACTAGTGATATGGGCGGCACCCTCAAAAAGATGAAGAGAAGGAGTTTTTTTAAAGAGAAGTGAGAGTAACAAATTTTAAAGAGAGAGAGAGGCCTTCTAGTTCTACCCTCGTTATTCATTTTAGAATTTTTAAGCTTTAAATTTAAATCTATATCTATATCTTTATATTTATATAATTGAGAGGAACAACGGAGTTCTCTCATTGATTCTCACCAAACGGAGCTCTCTCATTGATCCTTATCAAATAGAATTTTCTTATTAATTCTCACTAAATAAAAAATTCTCATGAATTCCAACTTTATCTAAACTACTTGAATTATCTATTTTAATTTTATGAGTCTTTAATTTATTTTATCTTTTTTTTATCAACTTCTTAGCATCTATATTATACGGTAATTAATATTCAAATTAATAAAGCAACGATCAAACTTTAGGAGTACTATAGTTTTGGGTTGACAATGTCATTTGCATTGTTAAGTATTGAAGTCATGCCCTAACTCTATATTTGACCTCATTAAAAGAATTATCAATCTTTTAACTTTTATTTAAAATTAAATTTTCTAATAGAAGTATTTATTGTTAAAATTAAGAAATATTTGTTTGGGTTTTAATTTGCCTCAATAATTTATTGATTATTTTACTTTTTACTTTTTACTAAAAACTTATTATTTATAATTTTTTTTAATTTGTAATTATAAAATTAATCACTAAATAAAAAATTCTCATGAGTTCCAACTTTATCTAAACTAATTGAATTATCTATTTCAATTTTATGAGTCTTTAATTTATTTTACCTTTTTTTTATCAACTTCTTAACATCTTTATTATACGGTAATTAATATTCAAATTAATAAAGCAACGATCAAATTTTAGGAGCACTATAATTTTGGGTTGACAATGTCATTTGCATTGTTAAGTTTTGAAGTCATGCCCAAACTCTATATTTGACCTCATTAAAAGAATTATCAATCTTTAACTTTTATTTACAATTATATTTTCTAATAGAAGTATTTATTGTTAAAACTAAAAAATATTTGTTTGGGTTTTAATTTGCCTCAATAATTTATTGATTATTTTACATTTTACTTTTTACTAAAAACTTATTATTTATAATTTCTTTTAATTTGTAATTATAAAATTAATCACTAAATAAAAAATTCTCACGAGTTCCAACTTTATCTAAACTACTTGAATTATCTATTTTAATTTTATGAGTCTTTAATTTATTTTACCTTTTTTTATCAACTTCTTAACATCTATATTATACGGTAATTAATATTCAAATTAATAAAGCAACGATCAAACTTTATGAGCAGTATAGTTTTGGGTTGACAATGTCATTTGCATTGTTAAGTATTGAAGTCATGACTCATGCCCAAACTCTATATTTGACCTCATTAGATGGCTCTCCCCTCTCTCCTCCAAAACCCCACCAAAAACCCTAACCCCACCAAAAACCCTAACCCTATTCAAACCTCGAACCATGCATCCCATGCACTGATCAAGGCAACGCAGCAACAACGGAGCTTCCATGCTTACCCAGACGAACCCAGGGTGATTTACTTTGAGAATTACCCAAAAATATGGAGATATCATGATTTGGAGAAAGTATTTGCAAGGTATGGTGTCAAGGGCAGAGTTTCTCTAGCTACGAAACTCACAAAACGGAACGTCAGTTTTGGTTTCTTTAGACCGGATTCGGATAGATCCACAGTTTCAATTATTGAGCAGCTAAACCTAATCTGTATTGGGCGATTTAAGCTTCGTGCGTACCTCGCAAAATTTCCAGCAAAACCAGCGAATCTGCTGCAAGTTCGTGAACGGAAACCTACTATTCAGCAAAGCAAACCTATTTTATCACCAGCACTGCGTGATAACAGATCTTACCGTGATGTGTTCACAAAAGGGGCGATTGCTGAGGCTTCTTCGAGCAAGGAAGCTGAGGTTTCATATGATATGAAATTAAGGCTATCGAATCAGATTATTACCGGAGTAGCAACGGATGTGGATTGGATTCAAAGGTCTATTGTTGCTAGGGCCAACAACATCGAATCGATTTCGGAGGCGCAACGTTTTCTATCAAATCATAATATTGATCTTGAGAAATTGTCATTCATGGGAGGTAATCTTTTGTTATTAACTTTTAATTCTGCTATTGTTGCTAACAATTTTATGCAGACTGTTGATTGTTCTCTCAAGGATTACTTCCAATCCTTTGTTTGGGCAAAGAATTTCGATCATGTCTGTAACCGTCTAGTGTGGATTTCAATATCTGGGTTACCTATTTGCTTGTGGTCTGCTGTTATGTTTGAGAAAATAGGTAACATGGTAGGGGAGACGGTTTTGATTGATCCAGACATCACGAATAGAAAGCGGATCGATATTGGTTGTGTTCTTATCTCGACCTATTGCAGACATATTAGTCACTCGCTGGAAGTGATTTGTGGTGATAAATCCTATCCTGTATTTATCAAGGAAATTGACAAGCCAATCGACTTTATTGTGCATGGTGATAAATATGAATCCTCGGTTATGGAGTGTGAGCAATCTATCCCTAGCATTAATTTGCTTGATTCTTTCAACACGGAGGTTGCTGAAACGGTTATAGAAGAGGAGTCGTTTCATGATCACATGCTTGGAGGGGCTCTCATTGATCGTATTGGTGAGTGTAATCGTTCCTTGCATTTTGAGGAACCGATTATTGAGGAAACGACCAAACTTCAGGGAATGGATTCTCAGGGAATGTTTATTAATAACAATATGTTATTAATAACAGTTATGTCGGACAGATTTCAGAATCTTCAGGAGGAGCAGATTATGAACAGTGCAGCCTCAACGCAGCAGGTTTTAAACGGTGAAAAGCAGACTCTAACAGCTATGTCGGACAGATTTCAGAATCTTCAGGAGGAGCAGATTATGAACAGTGCAGCCTCAACGCAGCAGGTTTTAAACGGTGAAAAGCAGACTCTAGACGGTGAACAGCAGGTTTTGAATGATGCACAGAACCAGCAACTGACGCCAAACAGTGAAGAAAATATGCAGCAGTCTACGGGTATTGATCATCAGCTGATCGTGGAATTAGCACCTGTGCAACAGATTTTGTATGAAGAAATTACACATAAACAGCAATCTTCAAACAGATTGCAGCAGGATCATTTATGCGTAGAAGACCAGCGGATATGTGTACCTGTTCAGCAGGATGCTTTAAATGAGAACGACACACAGCAGGTTGTTGAATCTCCGACTTCTTATCAAAGAATTGGAGATGTGGTTGGTGATAAAATTACAGTCTCTAAACGTCAAGTTAAGAAAATTGATAGATTGGGACAAATTCTATCATGCTCCACCAAAGAGCTGATAAGCGGAGATGATTTATCGGATGCTGATATTGTGAATATGAATCGAATTAATGGCGTCGATAAAGAGTCTTCAGAGGTATCAACACAAGAAGATGAGGTAAGCAAGACATGGCAAATCGGGCATGATCTGGGTATTCTACAACGTGAAACCAGATCAGCAACTTTGCGCAAATTAGCGCAAAAAATGGGTTCTACTACTGGAATTCAACAAAATTAAGGTTCTTTTTCCTTTCGAGGTTTTTTTCCTGTCCATGTCTTTGCCCCTATCTTTTGTTTCCTGGAATTGCAGAGAAGGGTTATTTAACAGTAGAAAGCAGAAATTTATCCGTCGAATGGTTACCACTCATGACTTATTGTTTATTGGTCTTGTGGAGTCCAAGAAAGAAACTGTTGATAATTTTCTAATCCGCAATTTATGGCCTCATTTGGATTTTGGTTTTGACTGGATTCCTTCCGTGGGTGCTTCTGGTGGTTTAGTTCTCATTTGGAACTCTGTCCTGATTAGTAATGCCACGATTACTAAGGGTTCTAGATGGATTGCTTTTGACTTCGTCTTTGATTTTATTCGCTACCGTCATATTCTTGTTTATGCAAGCAATATTTCTTCTGAGAGATTGTTGTTATGGCAAGAGCTTTCTCATCTCATGGGGTTTTTAGGAACAATTCTTATCAGTGGGGACTTTAATGACATCCTTTTGCCAGAGGATAGGTGGAATAGTACTGGATTTACTCCTTCGATGTTGGCTTTTCGGGATTTTATCAACAGTTCAGAGCTGATGGATCTTCCACTTCAGGGAAGGCTATTTACATGGCAAAATTCTCTTTCGAAATCTCGTATTGACAGGTTTAGTTTCTGCTTCCGCCGGCACCATTTGGCCTCATATGACGTTGTCGGCTTTACCTAGAGGTCAGTCGGATCATGTTCCTATTCATTTTCGAAGTGCTAATGCTTTTGACTGGGGGCCTAAGCCTTTTCGCTCAATTGATTCGTGGTGGGAACATGAGGATTTCGGTAATTTTGTTGCTGAGAGTTGGACTTCAGTTTGTCAAAATTCTCCACATCTCATTCAGAGGTTAAGAGAACTGAGACAAAAAATTAAAATTTGGAATTCAGAGGTTTTCGGTGATCAGAATAAACGCATTAAGGAGCTTTCTCAAGAAATTCTTGTTAAAGAAATTGTTGCAGAATCCGAGCTACTTACTGAGGCTGAAAAGGTAGAGATGACTAGGCTTAAATCCGATCTATGGAATGCTGAGAGGAGGGTTGATTCTTTATGGGTTCAGAAGTCCAGGCTGAAATGGAATGTTGACGGGGACAGAAACACTAAGTTTTTTCATAGTGTGGCTTCTACGCATTATAGAAACAACCACATCTCTTCTATTCAAGTTGACGACGTTACTTATGTTGAGCCTAAGGATATCAGATTCCACATCAGGGATTTCTTTTGTAATCTTTACAGACAGAGGGAAAGAGTAGTTTATGACTTATCGGGGTTGGCCTTTTCAAAAGTCACGGAACCGCAGGCTGATCTTCTGACTAGATCGTTTATAGAAAGTGAGATTTTTAGCGCTCTTTGTTCTTGTGGTGAAAAAAAGGCTCCTGGACCTGATGGTTTAAATTTCTTTTTTTACCGGAGAGCTTGGCCTTTTATGAAGGATGCAATTGTTGATTTCTTTTCTGGTTTTTTTCGATTTAATACTTTGCCTAAAGGTGTTAACTCCTCCTTCATGGTTCTTATTCCAAAAGTGGCAGGGTCATCCAATATCAAGGACTACAGACCTATCAGTCTAGTTCATGGCCTCCTTAAGCTTCTGTCGAAGGTTCTTTCTCGAAGACTCGCACCTCTTCTGACTAATTTAATATCTGACAGTCAGCATGCTTTTTTAAAAGGGAGAAGTATTCTGGAGTGCTCCATGATAGCTAATGAGCTTATTCATTCAGCGTCGCATAGGAAGGAGAAATTGCTTGTTCTAAAGCTTGATTTCCACAAAGCTTTTGACAGTATCGATTGGGACTATTTGATCACCGTGATGCGATGTATGAACTTTCCTGACAAATGGATTGAGTGGATGGTTAGTTGTTTTTCCTCGGCTAATACCTCAGTTCTTGTCAATGGCAGTCCGATTGATCCCATTCCTCTCCAACGAGGAGTTCGGCAGGGTGATCCGATCTCCCCTTATCTGTTCGTCCTTGCTGTTGAAGGATTAAAACGGATGCTTGACCGCTCTAATGGTTTGGGACTCACTCAGGGTTATTGTTACTCAGAGGATCATGACCCTATCTCTCTCCTCCAGTTTGCGGATGACACAATTCTTTTCATTCCATTTGATATGGAAAAGTTAAGGAATTTGACTCGTATCCTTCGCTGTTTTGAATTGATCTCTGGTTTGACGATTAATTTTCACAAAAGTTCCATCTCGGGAGTTAATGTGAATCAGATTGATTTATTATTGGCAGCCCAGACAGTAGGCTGTAAGGTTGATTCTTTCCCTCTGAAGTACCTTGGTCTTCCTCTTACAAATAGAAAGCTTTCCATTAATTCGTGGGACAGTGTGGTTGAGCGTTTTAAGTCAAGATTGGCTCTCTGGAAAGGTTCTCTGCTTTCTCCTGCAGGAAGGTTAGTCCTTATTAAGTCAGTTTTATTTAGCGTGCCGGTCTATTACATGTCCATTTTTAGCATGCCCATTCATATTCAGAAACAGTTAGAGTCGTATATGATGCGTTTTCTATGGAAGGGAGATGGGTTTGCTAGATCTCTTAGTAAGGTTGCTTGGAAGGTTATTTGTCAGGATTTCGCTAATGGGGGTTTGGGTATTTCTAATCTTCATCTTAGAAATCAAAGCCTTCTCCTAAAATGGATTTGGAATTTGAGAATTAATAATGGTAGCTAATTATGGTTGAAGGTGGTGTCCAATTGTTCTTCGGTTGTTAATTGGAATTTTTTAATCCATGGCGATGCGAAAAAAATGTCATTTATTTGGAAGGGCATAAAGAAAAGTTGTTGCAATGATATCAAAGTTTGGAGTATTTTTATAAATAATTTAAAATATTCTATTGGTGATGGAGCAAGTATTTCGTTGTGGAATGACAATTGGCTCGGTAATGGCTCGTCGCTTCAGTTATTTCTGCGGCTTTATAACCTTTCTAATCAAAAAGACGCTACTATTCGTGATGTGTGGGATACGGGTTGGCGTTGGAGACGTCGTTTAAGAGGAGCTGAAAACTTAATTTTGAGTGAACTTCAATCCCATTTTAATGCAGTAAACGTCACTTTGGGATTGCAAGACAGGGTTTTTTGGAATTCAAAGTCAAAAATATTTAGCTCAGCTTCTTTTATATTGCTTTTCAATCAATCTTTTGGCCCGGTTTCAGTTGTGGATCCTATTACTGTTAGAAGAGCTGCTGTTTCTCTTGTTAATCAACCTGAGGTTACTGATCATCGTCCGTCTGCTGCTGCTGCTGCACTTGAAGATGAAAGTCGTGCTTCGGATTTTACACCCCAACCTGCTGCTGCTGCTTCAGACCGTCACTCTTCTACTTTCAGACCTGCTGCTGCTGATGGTTATTTATCCCTTCTCCGTTCTGTTAACCTTCCTTCTACCTCCAGACCTGTTGCTGCTTCTCTAGTTCACCGCCGTTCAGTTGTCGCGCCTCACTGGACTGCTGTTGTCTCCGGTCTTGGTTCTGTGTCCACTGTTGTTCCTGGAAATCAAATTTCTGCTGCTGTTAATGATGAACGTCGCTCTCCTTCAGCTGGTCATATTCCTTCTACTGCAATTCATGATTTTAGACATGATGGGATTTATCGTTTGTTTGATCTAGCATGGAAATCTTGTGCGCCTCCAAAAGTCAAATTTTTTATTTGGCTAGCCTTGCATGGTAGGCTACCGTCTTTGGATTTTTTAGCTTTACGCTCTATAGTCTCGGTCGATAATTCAGTTTGTTCGCTCTGTGGTGTGATTGAGACCCAAGATCATCTCCTCATTCATTGTCTTTTTGCTCGAAGTATTTGGTGTAGCATTCTCCGAAAACTTGATATTCTTTGGTCTTTTCCAAACTCTTTTGGTGATTTTATGGTTCAATGGTTGAATATCATCCCAAAAGAGCCTTTTTGGAAGCTCTGGCAAGTTTTCTCGTTCTTGGTTTTATGGGAGATATGGAAATGCAGGAACATCAGAGTTTTTCAGCTTAAAGATTCAAGCAAAGAGACGACGATCTTTTATTGTTTCACTAAGGCAGCTTTTATTTTTAAATGTTGTAATAGGGATTTCAGTTACTCGGGCTTGGATTTTTTTAGAAATCCTTTTTGTATTCTGTTTTCGGACAGATGACTTTGTTTTTTTAGGCCTTCCTCTAAAGTCGTAGCCTCTAGTGTGCCACCTTGAGTGTGCCACTTCTTGTGCGAAAGCTTATGAGTTAAGGTCTTTTGCCACTTCTTGTGGCTTTAATATACATACTACTCATCAAAAAAAAAAGAATTATCAATCTTTTAACTTTTATTTAAAATTATATTTTCTAATAGAAGTATTTATTGTTAAAACTAAGAAATATTTGTTTGGGTTTTAATTTGCCTCAATAATTTATTGATTATTTTACTTTTTTCTTTTAATTTGTGATTATAAAATTAATCGCTAAATAAAAAAATTTCATGAGTTCCAACTTTATCTAAACTACTTGAATTATCTATTTTAATTTTATGATTCTTTAATTTATTTTACCTTTTTTTATCAACTTCTCAACATCTATATTATACGGTAATTAATATTCAAATTAATAAAGCGACGATCAAACGTTAGGAGCACTATAGTTTTGGGTTGGTCTCTTTAACTATTTCAGAACCTTCAAGTTGTCTCATTCCTTCAATATACCAATACACTGGACTTCGACACTTTCTTCCATACAGTGCTTCATATGGAGCCATACCGATACTAGAATGAAAACTGTTATTGTAGGCAAATTCCATCAAGGGTAAATGATCATCCCAGTTCCCTTTGACCTCTAGTGCACAAGCTCTCATCATGTCTTCCAAAGTCTAAATGGTTCTCTCTAATTGCCCATCTGTATGCGGATGAAATGTTGTACTGAAATGTAACTTAGTACCCATAGTATTTTGTAAACTACTCCAAAAGTGTGAGTTAAACCGCAGATCTCTGTTAGGTACAATTGAAATAGGCACACCATGCAATCTAATAACCTCCGAAACATACAATGTAGCCAGTTTATCAAGGGAATCAGTCTGTTGAACAGGTAAGAAATGAGCAGATTTAGTGAGTCTATAAACAATAACCCAAATAAAATCAAGCTTTCTGAATGTACGTGGCAACCCAACAACAGAATCCATAGTTATTTTCTCCCATTTACACTCTGGTATGGCTAAAGAATGAAGTTTACCTGCAGTTTCCTGATGTTCTGCTTTCACTTGTTGACATGTTAAGCATTTAGCCACAAATTCTTACACGTATTTCTTCATTGTTGGCCACCAAGAAAAAGATTTCATATTTCTTTACATTTTAATACTTCCATGATGCATACTATAGGGTGCATTATGAGCTTCTTCTAATATATTCTTCCTCAAGTTCTCCACATTAGAACACAAACACGAATGCCATTTAATAAAAGACCATCGTCTCTGAAAACAAATTGATCATGTTTTCCTTGCTCAACCTTTATTCTCATCTTCTGTAAATAAGGATCTTCAAACTGAGTTTCTTCAATTTTATCTTCAATAGAAGGCTTCACTTGCAAGGTGGCTAATAAGATATCATCATGTGTGTCCAATCAAGTGTTCATTCCTCGAAGTGCAACTAAATATTCAATATCATAACAGAGCATACCTGCCATACGATCCACAACCTTTCAACTCAAAGCATCAGCAACAACATTTGCTTTTCCAGGATGGTAATTAATAGTACAGTCATAATCTTTTAGTAACTCAATCCATCTTCTTTGTCTTAAATTCAACTCTTTCTGTATAGAAATATATTTCAAGCTTTTGTGATCTGTGAAAACTTGAAACGTCTCACCATATATGTAATGTCTCCATGTCTTCAATGCATGCACTATGGCACCTAGTTCTAGATCATGTGTTGGATAATTCACTTTATGAGGTCGCAGTTGTCTAGAAGCATAAGCAATAACCTTTCCATTTTGCATTAATATACATCCAAAGCCTTGCTTTGATGCATCAGTGTAAACCACATAACCTCCATTTTCAGATGGTAAGGGAAGTATTGGTGTTGAAGTAAGCCTTTTTTTTTAATTCCTCAAAGCTTTTCTCACATGGGTCTATTTATTTGAAAGTCGCATTCTTCTTTAAAAAATTTGTCAATAGTTTTGCAATAACAGAAGAATCTTTCACAAATCTTCTGTAATACCCTGCTAAACTCAAAAAGCTTCGTGTAAAATTCTTTGGTGACTCCCATTCAAGAATATCTTTAATCTTTGATGGATCTGGTTGTACACCATGTTTTGAAATTATATGCCCCAAAAAGGCTATTTCTACCAACCAAAACTCACATCTACTAAACTTGGCGTAAAGCTGATTGTCTTCCAAAACTTGTAAGACAATTCTCAAATGTTGTTCATGTTCCTCATGGCTTCGAGAATATATAAGAATATCATCAATAAACACAATCACAAAATGATCCAAATACTGCTGAAACGTTTTGTTCATTAATGACATAAAAGCAGCTGGAGCATTCGTCAATCCAAATGACATCACAATAAACTCATAATGACCATACCTAGTCCTAAATGCAATTTTAGGAACAGACTTTTCATCAATTCGAAGTTGCCAATATACTGGCCGCAAATCAATTTTAGAGAACACCATGGCAACTCTCAATTGATCAAGTAAATCATCGATTATTGGCAATGGATATTTATTCTTTACATTAATTCTATTCAATTGCCTATAATCAATGCATAATCGCATACTACCATCTTTCTTCTTCACAAATAACATAGGTGCGCCCCAGGGAGAAATACTAGGCCCGATGAAACCCTTATCAAGTAGTTCTTCTAACTGTTTCTTGAGTTCTTTCAGTTCTAGTGGAGCCATTCTATATGGTGCTATAGAAATAGGAGCTGACCCAGGTATAATTTCAATTTCAAATTCGACCTCCCTATGTGGTGGCAATCCAGGCAAATCATCAAGAAACACATCTTGAAAGTCTCTCACTATTGGAATTTTTGAAACCCCAGACTAACTTTAGTCACATCCATCACACTAGCCAAATATGCTTGACACCCATCTTTAATTAAATGAAATGCAGTAACAGCAGAGATTAAACAATTAGGCACTGTTTTCCTTTCCCCAACAATCATCATTTTCATTTGCACTTGAATCTCCATGACTACTTTAGTTTGACAATCAACAATGGCTTGATGTTTTGACAACCAATCCATACCCAATATAACATCAAACTCTCTCAAGCGAATAACAACCAAATCAACTTGCAAGGTCATACCATCCACAACCATAGAACACGATTTTATCCTAGTATTTACAATAATAACACCTCTAGCAGGCATAGAAATATATATATTATGTTCCAATGGTTCTAATATGCCATGAACACATAATGCAAACTCATGTGATATAAATGAACATGTAGATCCAGGATCAATTAACACATGTGCATCACAGTTACAAATAGAAAATGTACCAGTAATCACATTAGGTGTAGTAGGTGCATCTTGCCTTGTCACTGCATATACTCTGTCTTGGGTATGAGGTTGGCCTGTATATCCAGACTGTATAGCTGAAGATGTTCCTCCTCCTCTATTACCTCTACCTCTTCCCCGGCCTACACCCACTTTGTGTATATTTTCACCCACACTACTCTGACCTATACCTTGAGATTCTCCAAGGAAACCTCTCTTGAGTGGACAATCTCTAACAATATGGCCGGGTTGAAGACAATTATAACACACAATAGGGGTTCTAACCCAAAACTCCCCTAAATGTACTCTACCACAAATTGCACACACTGGAGTGGATCCTACACTAACTGACCTTGTTGGTCGTTGTCTATTATCAAACCCAGTTGATGTATATCCACCTCTGCCAGATAACATTGATGTTGGCCTACTCGACTGACCTCTTCCCTTTCCTCTACAACCACTAGTATTTGAACTTGACCCCCTAAAAGAAAAGGAACTACCATGTCTTGAAGGAGCATGAAAAGTCCCGATCATTTTCTTCTTTTTAGACTCTATCTCACTCCTTTCAACTAGTATTTTTTCAGCCCTCTAAGCGACTTCAATCAATGCACTATAAGTAGGAGTCTTAACACCAATTTCTCTCGAATATCAATGTTCAAACCCCTTTCAAGTTTACTTCTTTTCCTTTCCTCAGTAGTTATTACCTCATGTGCAGACTTTGATACTCTGACAAATTGAAGTTCATATTCAGCCACTGATAACTCATTCTGCTTTAGTTCCATGAATTCAATTTTCTTTTTATAACGATACACTGGTGGCATGTACTTCTCACCAAATTCTCCGAGGAAATCATCCCAGGTTTAATTCAACGACCTATTCCCGCTTCCTGGAACTGTTTCCCACCAATCCAAAGCATCCTTCTCAAATAATGACTCTGCATATTTCCGCTTCTGCTGAGGAGCGCATTCACTTTTGTCTAAAACTCTCTTTGTATTTCTCATCCATTCTTCAGCTTCTGCAGGATCTATAGTACCTCCAAATGTCTCTGCCCCTTGTTTCCTAACTCTCTCATAGTTTTTGTCAATTTCTGGTTCTCGTGCTCGATGGTGCGGAGGTGCTGCCATTCTTTGCAATATTTCAATAAACTGTCGCAGCAAGGGATTTCATCTTACGGTGGAGCATTATCTTCAAATTGTTCTTGTTCATTAAAAAATGCATTTCCAGGACCATGCACAGACTCTACAGAAATTATGGGCCAATGGAATCATCTCCATGCTCATCCATCCTATAGAAGATGTAATACATCAATTAGATGTATATCATGTTATGCCAATATGCATCACAACTCTACGTCCTTAAGAAATCTAATCCCCACTCTAATACCACTTAATGTGACACCCTGTTAACTAAAATATTATTTACTCATAAAGTTATAACAAACACAACATAATACATTTTATACATTTCATTCTTCCAATCCAAAGATCATAAGAAGTTTTATTTAAATAAATCTTTTAAAATCACGGTTTCTAACATAGAACACATTGTTAACAGCCTCGACTCAAAGATGTTGAGGGAGATCCAACTTTTTGAGCATAGTTCGAGCCATTTCCACTAAAGTGCGGGTTTTCCTTTCAACAATTTGATTTTGTTGTGGAGTTCTAAGGGGATGAAAAATACCATTTTCATCATAAAAACTTTTTAAAAACTCATTTTGAAATTCATTTCCATTATCACTTTGAATGTTAGAAATGCACAAATCGTTCTCTTTTTGAATACGTTTTGCAAGAATTTTGAAAGCATTAAAAGCATCATTCTTATGAGCCAAGAAACTAACTCAAGTGAATCTAGAGTAATCATCATCAATCACATATGGATAATGCATGTCACGCAAACTAGCAACTCTATTGTGTCCAAATAAGTCCATGTGAAGCAATTGCAATGGTCTAAATATTGAAACCATATTTTTCAATTTAAAAGAGGACCTGTATTATTATCCCATTTTGCAAGGTCCACACACTTTGTCCTTGATAAATTATAGCTTAGGAAAACCATTAACCAGTTCATCCTTTCTTAACTCACTTAAGAGATCTAAACTAGCTTAACTAAATCTACAGTGCCAAAACCAAGATTCATCATTAAGTGACATCAAACAGTTAGCATCTTGGTTGTCAAGTTTCTCCGAATCAATTATATACATATTATCCTTTTGATGTCCTTTAAACATTACCATGTCATCAATATCTTGGGTGGCATAACAACCTTTAGAATAAAAAGTGACTTTGTAGCCATGGCCATATAATTGATTTACTCTCAAATGATTGTGTTTTAGTCCATTAACAAGCAACAAATTCTCAATATAAGGAGAGTTTGGATTACCTATCTTACCAACTCCAAGAATCTCTCCCTTTGCATTGTCTAAAAAAGTGACATTTTCTCTTTCTAGAAGAGAAACTCGTCATATGCCTGCAACAATCGCTATCGACATACCATTTGGTTTGAAGATTTGAGGTTTTGGATGGAACGTATAAGAGACAAACACAAGACTTAGGTATTCAAAGAACTGTGTGTCTTTGAAATACTACTAGAAAACAGTCATTTTAGCGACGGATTTTTCCGTCGCTAAATAACCAAAATCCGTCGCTAAACACGTTTAGCGACGGATTTGCAACGGAAACAGCCCGTCCCTATATTTTTTGTCGCAACGCTTGATAACAACGGAAAAAAAATTAGCGACGGATTTTGGTCTCCATTTTAGCGACTGAATTCTAAATCTGTCGCTAATTAGCGACGGATTTAGCGACGGATTTAAATCCGTCACTAATTTTAAAAAAATTGAAATTGTTTTTTAAAATTAAATCGTAAAATAAGTTTTTTATTTAATCATTCACCCCATCCGCGCCCTCCGTCACTCACCCACCCGCGTTAGATCACCCACCGGCACCCACCTGTCGAATTTTGCAAACTTCCCAGTAGGTCACTCATCCTTCCATTGCTCCCACTCAAGACTCTCTACCTTGTAGTTCTCCCGCGGATAACTCCACCTTGACCAACTTATATTCATGTTATATATATATGTATATTATACTTAAATGTAACTCATATTCATGTTATATATCTATGTTATATATTATTTTCCCGCTGTTTAATAAGTAATTATTTTTTTAATAAATGATTATTTTTTAATATATAATTATAATTTTTAATAAAAAATTTGTTTTAATAAATGATTTTTTTTAATAAATGATTATTTTTAATCCGTAATTAATTTTTTTAATAAATGATTTAATTTTAAAAAACAATTATTTTTTTAATAAATGATTATTTTTAATATATAATTATTATTTTTAATAAATAATTAATTTTTTAATAAATAATTAATTTTTTAATAATTTTTTATAAAAATATTACTTCTAGCGACAGATGCAATAATCTGTCGCTAAAAGTAGTCATTTAGCGACGGATTGAAAATTCGTCGTTAAATGTATTACTTTTAGCGACGGATTATTGCATCCGTCGCTAAATGTGAAATAAAATTTGGCGTCATTCATCCCGCCAAATTTATTTAGGATTTAGCGACAGATTAAAATTTCGTCGCTAAATCTGATTTTAGCGATGGATTTCAAATCCGTCGCTAAAATCCGTAGTTAATCGACCGTTTTTAAGTAGTGAAAGTTAGCATTAGAATAGTACGATAGGATCAATCTCAATAGGATTTTTCTCATATATCAATTGATATTATCGTGCCCGAATCTCATACAATGAGCATATTAAATATTATGGGTCATATGAGCATACTTGGGAGGATATTTGACTATAGAAGTCACACAAGTGTTGGCGTTAGCACAAGAATGATCATACATGTAAGCATGTGCATTTAGCATGCAGATATAAATTAACATGTGTCTTTTGCATTTACATCTTAGTCCATTTGTGACTATATTGTGAGACATGATCATGTCTAGAGGATCTTGTACGCTTATTACTATTATGCCTATGAACCAAGGATGGTTTAGGATTGGGAGTTCAGACATGAGCTTTCTTTTACTCATTTGGTTGAACCACGCTGGGAGAAACTTTTATAGAAGAAGTTTGAGGCAAAAAGACCTTCACAAATATACTCATATTTGAACTTGAGGACCCTTGATTTAGCCAAATTAAAATTTTATGGTTGGGTTCCTTTGAGATAGAAGGATTGTATCAAAGTCTCCTTACCCTAATTAAATTTAGAGAAAAAGTTATTTAAATTAAAAACTCCACTCTTTAGCTTTTAATTTTCCTTAAACAAGATATTAACACCTACATCTTCTTTTGAGATAGATTTCAAAAAAGACTTAAGTTCTTGAATTCTTTCTTTAACCTACCCCATGTCCACTCAGTCTCATTTTTGGACTTCATGAGCATTAAGTAAAAGGAGGCATATCTGACATCTCAATTTTAGCTTTTGAAACTTTCTTTTTTATAAATATTCATCTTGGAAAAATAATCACTACAGTTTAAGGTGAGTTCATTAAGGCATTGTCATTCCTTTCATCAACATCATCATCAACGACAATATCATCAACAATAAAATTACAAACAACAATATTATCAATAATATTCATATTAGGATTAACATGAACACTATCCCAGATAAAAGGGATAGAGTTGAACTTTGGCTATGATTCCTCCTTAAAGGACATGAAGCAAAGGTTTGCTCTTTCATAATATTGACTCTTATCTTTAAAATGGAAGTCACTTTCATCATTCTAAGTGGCAGTATATCCTTTGTTGTTGTCGTTTTGAGGAGGTCTCTTGGTAGTTATTCAAAGACCAGATTTGCCACATCCATAGCATGTCAGATCTTTTATTAGGACACTCGATTTCTCGAACATAGAGTTCTCACCCTTGTCTCATATCGTGGCCTTTGCCCTTTTCTTTTTGTCTTGTTCTCTTTTATTTTCTTATAGAGCATCATTATCTCATCCTCTTCTTTTTCATCACTGTACTAATATTATTCATCATCTAATCTAACTGTAACAATTTTCGAGGCTTTCAAGGCAATTCCCTTGCCTTTCTCCTTTTGAGGCCCTTTGGTATATGTCATCTCATGAGTGAATAATTATCTGAGTAATTCATCGGTTCTCAAGCTCTTCATATCATGGAATTCTTCAATAGCCGTCACTTTGATTTGACACTCCATAAGAGATAGAGATCAAAGAATCTTACCATTAACATTTGCAAGATTATAATGTTTTCCGAACTTTTTAATATTAACCATGATAGCAAGGAGGTGGTTTGTAATCTCCGAGACACTTTCATTTGACTTATATTCTTGAAGAGTTCACACTCACAATGAGCATTTGAACCTTTTTGGCTTTAACTTGCACCGTACCTTCATGATAGTTCTTCAATATCTTCCACATCTCCTTAGCACTAGAACAATGTTGAACTCTCTTTATTTTTTCTCTACCAAGTGAGAAGATGATAATACAAATAGCTTTGCAATTTTGAGTATTCTCATCTTTTTTTTCTCCCTTGTCCATTGGAACAGGCTGATTATTGTGAACCTTGGCAGGATGGGTCCAGCATTTAAGAACAACGTTTCACAAGTTGATACCTTTTATATTCAAGTAGTTTTCCATACGAAACTTCCAATTTAGATAATATGTTCCATCAAAGAAGGGACAAAAAGTGTGAGAAATGTTTTCGGTTGCCATTTGGATTGTTTAACTTGGCAATTAAAAACTAGAATGAACAACTAAACTCTTATACCAATTGAAATTCCAAATGTGATCTAAGGAAAAGGGGATATAGGTTGTTTAGAAAATAAAATATTTAGATGAAGAGTTAGGGTTTGATGAAATTTGGCATAGAATTTTCAGAGTGGTTTAGTTTAGAATTAAACATACATCCACTACTTAATAAAAGATTGAGATTGTAAATTCAATAAGTTTGAACAAGTTACAAGAATAGTGTTTTAAGTTTGACACTCAATTATGGAGCTTTTAAAAAAGCTAAACTTCTAACTTAAAAAGACTTGGTTTTTTAAGGATAATTAAAAATCTACAATGTGAAATCAAAAAATGATTCACCTAATAAAACAATAAGCAATCATGTAAACAATGCAATGTTGAGAGAATTTTGAGAGTTCTTGAATGTTGTAAAATTATTTTTAAGCTCCCATTGGCGCGAGGGTGAAATAATTTTGTTATAGCACTTTTTTTTTTTTTATTAAATGTGTTGCAGGACGCAATGCACGATCGTTTAAACAATATTCATTCTTATTTAACTCTAACGATCGTTATAATTTGGATTTTGCTTTTTAAACAATCATTTAAGAAAGTAAACAATCGTTTTAAGATTTCCTTAAACGATCGTTTGCTCGATCTTAAACGATCGTTTAAAGATCGTTTATAGGGTCATTTTGCACCCGGACTTGAATCCGATAGATTGATCATTTACAACTTGTACGATCGTTTAAGCCCGTAAAACTGGTTTATCCTCGTTTGGACACTTGTTTGACCTTTCTTTAACTTCCACTTTCAATGTTGCCATTCAAACATGTTAAAGAATAGTTTAAGCTTATAAATGATCGTTTAAACAACTTTTTGCCACGAAATGATTTTCTATATAAATAAATTCAAAGACATTAAACACAATAAAATGTCAATTTATTGTTTATATCAAGATTAGGTATATAAAGAGACATGGTATAGTAGTAGCTTTAATTTTCTGTAAATTCTAGCTCAATTATTTGTTGCTACACTTGAAATTCTTGTAGTCGTATTTTCATTAATAAAATAAAATTTATCTTTATTTTTTGTCTAAAAAATCTCTACCCTTGTTGACCCCTAGTCCAATGATAAAGGAAATGTTTTTATCTTATTAAAGTTACTTGCAATTAACAATAGTAGGATTGATTGCTCCTTTTCTATATTTAATAAATAAACATTCTTCTTTGGCCTACCAGCTGGTTTGATAGTGCTTTTCCTTCTTGCTATCCTTTTGACTCTCTCACTTTCTTTCTTTTTTCATTATAGAGTTGGCTACATTTTAAACAAATATTACTTGGTGGGATGTATATAATTACAAAATGTTATAAAATATTAAGGGGCCGTTTGGTTCGCCACAAAAAGGGGAATGAGAATGAGAATAGGAATGTTTCCCATTTTTTGTGTTTGTTTCGTCAAATTGTACTAGGAGTAAAAAATATAATTTAACTATTGGAATATGCATTAAGAGTTTATATATTAATGATAAAGTACGGAGAATATGAAGTAAATTAAAATTTGAAAGTGTGTACAAATTTACATTCTACGCTTTCTTGTGAATTTGTAGGCATTAATTATCCTAAAGAAAAGGCCTATTTGTGCCATTTCTTAAAGTCTAAGCTGAACTTAAACTAATATATTGAAGAAGAAAAAACTAACATACTTAGCTCCTATAATTGCGCACCAATCCTTCAGGTTCTAATGCTGCAATATTTACTCTAATTTCTTGTACTACAGGTTCTGCTGGACTGCAACCAACAATCTTTTGACAAGTTTCAATTAGGCTGTGCCTACAAGTCGGGCAAGACGAGTGTGAGCCGAGCCATTTATCAATGCATTTCACATGAAATCCATGGTTGCACTTAGGAAGTAGCCGAACGCGCTCACCAACTGTAAACTCCGCGAGACAAATCACACACTCTGTGTCTAATCCAGGCAGGTTCAAGTCCCGTGAGTAGTTTACGGTCGGGAAAGTCCTTAACGCCTTTCGTTTGACGCCTTTATTGGCTAATCGAGCTATGGAAGCTGTATCAGAAGTCTGTGAAGCTACTAAATTCGAGCATCTTAATGCACACCTAATGATGGAATTAATCCCCAGTGAGCATATTAGTGCACATAGAAGCACTGACAGGACCATCACGACATTTGCGTCGAAACTGTTTTTTACGGTGTAAGTTTCTGATGCGACGGTCTGGCTATGTCCAGGAGCTGCGGCTGCTGCTGCAGTCGCTGAGGCGTAAACTGGAGTATTTAGTAGCAATCTTCTAGAATAGAAGTCACCTAGTTCTTGAAATAGTTGGGCTGTTGTAGTTGTAGAATCTGACATTTTGAGAGGTAACAAAGTAATGTTTACAATAAGATTAGAGATTTAAATAGTTATGCAACTGCTTGGAAGTGTTTCCTTGTTGATGCTATATATATATAGGCTTTATATGTATATAATATATGCAATTATTTGTATAAGAAAAATATTACTGAGAATATTTTAAGTGTTTAATTTGGGTTAGAACAAAGGAAATTAATAATGTTTTGTGTATTTTAAATATGTGCAAATCTGTAACTATATGGATACTCCACTTAAAGCTTGTTTAGTTTAATGGACTTTCTAATCAATGTGGGATCATGCATCCCACTTTCTTCTAATCAGACAATGCCATGTGGCAGGTAGTGCAGTTAGTGAAATTCTTTCAAAATGCTATCCAGGTCCCAGTAGCTGGGGAAGGTCTCATGAAATCCTTATCTGATGGTGGTGGACATGGAAAGTATGCTTTTAAGTTGATGAAAGTGGGCTTTATTAATAGTATATTAGAGAGTTTATGGAAAAAATGGATTTTAAAATTTCAGAAACCACACTAATATGTATGTATGTATTATAAACTGATATAGACCAGTTGAATCAGGCAATTATTTAAACAAGGTTAATAGGCCGAAAAAATCTTGACCTTTGTTTGATTTTAAATTCCATCTCGACATTATAATTTTTTCAATTGCACCTTGAGACATTCAATTGAACTCTTTTATTTGGCTAATATTCAAAATAGGTCCTTTATATTTATCAAAAAATCTAAATACTTTTTAAAGCTATAAATAATAAAAAAACCATCTTTTCAAAAAAACCATCTCCTCAGAAGCTCCTCGCCGGAGGAGCAGATGTTCCTCTTCCGAGGAGCTGTTGCTTCTCGGAAGAGGAGGGGATTTGACAGCAAAAAAAAATTCTGGTTTTTTCTGATGGTAGGTGATAAGCGGAGTTCGGTCGATTGGTCTGGTGATGATGGGTTCGATGAAAGCGGAGTGAGGTGTATTAAAAATTAATAATGAATTATGATTAAGATTTTATTATGGATTTATTTGAAACTTTTTTAAGTTTAAGGATTTATGGAATTTTTTTCATATGAATAAAGTATGAAATGATCCTTCAATATAATTGTTTTGTATATTTTAATCCTTATAATAATAAAATCATTTAATTTTTTTATCTCAGGGTGCAATTGAAAACGAAAAATGTGAAATAGGGTAAAATTGAAAAAATTGCAACGTCGGGGTGGAATTGAAAATTAAAAAAAAGGTCACAGTTTTTTCAGCCTATTAGCCTTTAAACAATACTATAGTATCAATTTGTTTTAAGAATAGCATGAAATAGAACATAATTATTCCGTAAACCATTTATATCAGGAAACACGACAAATCATAACAGATACACGTACAACTAGACACAATCACAATCTAACCATGGGCATTTTATCAATCGGCAATTAATGTCCTCTTAGTATCTGTTAAAATTTACAGTATTATTATCCCGATGTTTATAACACAACATTTTTGTTAACAAGATATTCTATAGAGGCAAATGAAGAGCACATATCCTTATGCCTTTTCTTGTTGTTTGTCAAAGAGAAACAAACATATGTAATCTACCTTATTTATAGAAAATTGAGTAGAGAGATGTTTAGATACAAGACATCCATTTTAAAAGGACGCGTATTCCATAAATTTACAGAATATCAATTTCATAAAATTATTATTTCATGAATTAATCTAAGGAATAAATATTCTATTCAAATTATTCCATTAGCTAAACATTGCCAAAATTTTATGAATAAACTCTTTTAGTTTAGCTCATGTTTATGATGTCTTTCTTATTAATTTCTTCTTGTTATGTAATAATACATTGATAGTTATCAACAAAGATTAACATTTACTAATATGATCTTCTCAAGATCCAAAATGGCTTTTCCCATGCAAGTAGGCTAATTGCAATCTAATCAACTGTCCTATAAATTATCTTGTTGTTGTGGCTCTAATTTAAAGCAATATTCTCACTTAGATCTTCCATATGATCATTATTAATTTATATCATTCTCAACATGGTACTGCATTGAAATTTTGAAAAGATTGTCATAGTTTAATTGAAGTGTTTGTACACTACCACATAAGTCATTTTCAGCAACACTAGCGTAGCAACACATTCAATACTGTTGCAATAATATATATAAGGCAACAGAAAGGTTACAGTTAAAAACCGTTGCAAAAAAATTAACAAAATTTCAAAATTAACGACATAAGGCGACATATATGAAAAACTGCTGCATTAGTTTACGAAAATGCAACAGTTTGACTGAAGTTAGCAACACTTTTAAACTGTTGTCTTATCTTAAATACAAAAATACTTTGAATTTTTTTTTATTAGAAGGGGCAAATAAAATTATTATATTTTTTATTAGAAAAGCTCAAATTTTTATTATATTTTTCATAATTAAACAGTCATTACAATATATTGATAGATTAAGGACGAAAATTTTGAAGCCTATGATATTGTGGTCCTAAAATGATAATAATGAAAAAGCCCGAAGTAAAATAGGAAAACAATTTTTGTTCATTTCTTTTCAAGACTCCTTCGGTAATTAGGGTTTCACGAACCGTATCTACAAATTAAAACCACACAACATCATTCAATTAGTTAGGTCTGATTTAGCTCGAAATTCAAACAAATTGCGATCCAGTCTGAATCGGCAGCAGCGACGACCAGCAATCCAGACTGAATCGGCGGCAGCGACGACCAGCGAGCTGCGATCCACACTGAATCGGCGGCAGCGAGGATGTCCTCTATATCATCAACTTGATTGATCATCGATTTTAGTTTCAGATAACAAAAAAGGTATTAATCAATTAATCATTTCGTCTCTGTTATCATGTATTTTACTTGTTCTTTTCGAATTTGTATTCTGAACTAACTCATTAAAAATCATGTTTAATTAGCTTGATCATGTTTGTAATTTGATACAAAGTTGCAATTAGTTGTTTTTCTTGATTATGATGCATGTAGCTATTTAGTTATAGATATTTTTTGAGCTTATTAGATCTGTTTTCTGTTGAACTTATGCCTAAAGCTAATTGTTGTGTTGTGTTTTTTTTAGATGACTCTAGCTATTGCAATTGAAGATGTGAGAAGGGAGGTTAAGATATTAAGAGCGTTAACTGGACACAACAATTTGGTACAGTTTTATGATGCATATGAAGATCATGATAATCTGTACATAGTTATGGAGTAAGTTTTACAGTTTATGAATTGCGCGCATTGGATACCGATATTACTTGGTAAGCTTTTATGATAAGTTGTTTGATTGTGCAGGTTATGTGAAGGAGAAATTATAACAGACAGTGAAGGATTATTTGAAGTTTAGGAAAATCTAAACATATTCCACCAAAGTTTAAACCTAGGTGATTTCTTGATGCATTGGTGAGTATGACTGTGAAAGACGTCATAGATCGAGATAGCTGACACACTTATGTTCTGAAAATGAAACATAGACTTGTGTTTGCAGTCTGTTCGATTTTACTATAATTTACCTGCCTTTGCTTCATGTTTTCTCATGTGATTTGCAATGGAATTAATTACTTATACATCTCTATCTTTTCCATTCTTTTCAGTCATGCAATTTATATCTACCTCGCCTTTGTATTTGGAGTTGCAGATCACTGGTAAGCAGACTTGCTAATTCGTTGCTGTTAGTTTTGCTGTAATGTCTTGAGTAGTTGACAATAATACATGTATACATGCACATCTAGTTGCAACGTTATTGTTTTGGATAAGAAATTTTAAACTAATGCTCATCTCGGGCATTTAATTTTTGACAACTTTCCTCTGATTTTAGGTATCGAAGTGATCTTCAACCACATTGGAACGCATTGAAATGAAGCACTGTTTACAAATACAAACTGATTGCAGGCCTCCATTTTCACATCAGAAACAATATAAGGCCTAGTAAGTAAAAACCAACTTAATCAGGAAAGCCCAAAGATAAATTGTCGTTTTTGGAATTTTGAGTCGTTTGTTTATGATTTGAAGAAATCGTAGGAGCTTCGCCCCCAAAACTCAAATTCGATTTCTATAATCAAAAAGTTAAAGACACAAAACCCAGAACCCCAGTTCACTCTTCATTACTTACTCTAATTAAAGGAAAATGGTGGTAAAGATTAGATTATCTCGATTCGGATGCAAAAACAAGCCGTTTTATAGAGTAATGGCAGCTGGTAGTAGCAGATCTCCCAGAGATGGCAAAAACCTGGAGGTTCTTGGTTATTATAATCCGTTGCCAGGTGAAATTAATCTTCAAGCTTTTAATTTTTTAGAAATGGATACAATTTGTTTTTTGTTATTGTTCCCTAATTAATTTCTTAATCAAATTATTCAGGTCAAGATGGAGGCAAAAGAATGGGTATTAATTTCGACAGAGTCAAGTAAGAAATTTATAATGTTATAACTGCTCCTTTTTTTTCTAGGGCTTATTGTGTTTTCATTTTTTTATTTCTATGATGGTTTCATATTTATAATTAAATGAATGTATCAAATAGATTATAGATTTCATCGAAAATATATCATAATTTGGTATATTTTCCTAAAAGAACAGTATATAGTTTTAGTTCAGAGTAGGAACGGTTAAGAACGATGAATAATTAGGGTGAAAAGCAAAGGGGGGAACTAGGAAGAACGGAGAGAAGCTCGTGAAGTAGTTTCAGATTATCTTCGTTGCTACAGAAGAATTTTGCCTGCAAAGTGAGGAGATAATAACCGGTAGAACTAATAATTTAAGGTTGGCTGTAGGATGAGAAGATTTAAGTTATCAGGATGATCATAAAGATATGGTAACTTACATACGTATCATATTTATTTTTAGTTTCGTAGTGGTACATAGTTCCTTCGGAAAGAAAAAAATGAGTTTAATTTATATGAATCCTACTCCGGCGCCTGTGGATGCTTTTTAGACATTTGATGGCACTTTAGAATTACAAAAGTTTATGATTTGGGCGACTTTGTGGGTCATTTGCTGTTTGTTTAATTTGAGATCTAGCTAATCTTATATTTATTTGTGGCAACTATCAACGTGATTGTATGATGATGAGTTCCCATGTTAAGTAAGATTGTAACTTAATTTCTCGTCTATAGCTCTATTTTTGCAATTAGAAATTGTTGCTACTCTACTTTTGTTGAATTTTGTGTTATATCTAATTAGTGGTTTATCAATTCTTATCGTTCTTCATACTAATTTCTGGTGCACTCCAAATTACAGGAGCTCCAAAACAGTGGAAGTGTGTGATGCTTTTTCCACTATTATAGGTGAGAGGCCTCCTGGTCGTGCACTTCTTTATAGAAGAGGGTCACGAGAAGCAATTTGAAGAACAAAGAAGGAAGCAGTTCTTCAATAATTTTGATGGAATATTTTCCGTTTTCTAATTTTGGTGAATATTTTTTGTTTGTGATGTAATAGATGAAATATTCTTGTGATGTAATAGATGAAATATTCTTGTGATGTAATAGATGAATGGAGTATTTTCGTGATGTAATGGATGGAATATTTTCCGATTTTGTATTAATAAATATTTTCCGTTTTTTAATTTTAGTGAATATCTTATGTTTCCAATTTTAGTGAATGTTTTCTGGTTCTAAATTTAGTGAATAATTTCGATTTGTAATTTATGTTCCTCAAATAAAAACCGTTGTCTTTTTTATATAAACTGTTGCTTAAAGTTTTAGTCAAACCATTGCAAATAGTATATACAAGTGTTGCATAAAGTACTATATAAACTGTTGCCTTCTAAAAAGAACTATTGCCTAAACTAAATTATTTAACTGTTACAGAAGAAGATCAAAACAGCTGCCTTTGCTGTTAATTGCAACGGTTTTATTTCTATTACTATAGATTAAAAAACCTGTTGCAATAGCTATTAAAACGTATTGCAGCGGCCGCAAATGTAGCTGATTTAAAACCGTTGCAGTAGACTTACGGCAACGGTTTTTGCACATTATGCAACAATTATCCACTGTTGCCGAAAGTGACTTATGTGGTAGTGGTATATGTTTTTGTGGCCCACCAGTTATTAGTCTATTAGGAAAGTTGCTCAACAGAAAATAGCACTTTTGTGTTCATATCATAAGATAATATAGAGTTTGTATTAATTTGTTTCTTTTGTGTTGAAAATAAAGAAAGGGAAAGGCTAGGTGTAAAGACTTGCTTTTGATTTTGTTTGTACAAAAATAACTACTAGGGCCTATATTTCTGTATTAGGGTTGGATTTCACCATCTTTTTAAAATATTATCTATCTGTGGGTCCGTTCCGATGTAGAAATCAATCTTTTCATTTTGGTGCTCTGCTAATGTAGATCTAGCCTAGTTGGTTAAGGTGCCTCTAAGTACATTTAAAGGTCATAGATTTAAACTCCGCATTTGTAATTAACATTAACAAAATAAGACTCTAAAAAGGCAAAACCCTATCTGTCAAAAAAAATGGTGCTCCACATGCTATTCTCCTACCTGGTGGCCAAATCCGAATTTCGACTTAAAGAAGACAGTATTTTATTGTTCAGATATTTAAACAAACAAGTCGGCAAACATATCGTTTGTTTTTTTATTTCTTTTAGTTCAAAAAACAAGTTATTCCGCTATTTAAAAAAAGTTAGTCAAATGATGTGCCATTTAGCTATTTAAAAAAATAATTAGTCTAAAATAAAATAAAATTAGAAAGGTAAAAATGGTAAAAAATTATATATTAGAAATGAAATAAAAACATGAGGAACTCAAATTTTCGTTAAAAACCTGAAAAGGGTTTATCATCTCAAGATTTCAAAACCTGATATTTATGTTGGGAAAAGTGAAAATATTCCCTTATCGTTTAGAGTATGGAGCAAGTAGACCATGTTTGAATTTGAAATCTCAATTAAGCCCGTTACGTTTCAAAATCAAACCATATAAGCCCCTATGTGTAGTAGCATTAATGAAACATTAGTTTTTACCTACGTGGAATGTCCATACCATATTTCTGATAAGGTTATAGATTAGATAATGTAGTTTGCTAATACTCATCTGCTTATAGTTAGCTTATAGATAGCTTCATAGAGTTTTGTATATATCACAACTCTTCTCTTGTAATCTATATATATGTAACTACCACATCAGAAATACAATCGATCAATTCATAATCATTCTACATGGTATCAGAGCCATCTAGGGTTTAAACACCAAAATGTCAAACCAACCTATTGTTTCTGCCTCATCAATTATGAATCTTCCTAATGCCAATTTTACAGCTCAATTGCCCATCAAATTGAATACAACAAATTATCTTCTTTGGCAAGCTCAGCTTATGCCTCTACTTCGGTCTTACGACCTATCCTGCCACATCGATGGCACTGCGCCTCCGGCACCGTTTCTTGCCGATGAACAGCCTAATCCCATATATCACAATTGGTATAGACATGATCAGTTAGTTCTTACCTGGATCATTGGATCTGTATCAGAAAACTTCTTATCTCAAATCGTCAATGTCACCTGCGCCCGTGAAGCCTGGAACAAACTGTCTTCTGCTTACTCGTCTGGCTCCAAAGCTCAGATTCGCACCTTAAAATCTGGTTTTTATCGGATCCAAAAGGAGCCAGCTGAATCCATTGCTGTTTATGTTCAACGTGCAAAATCAATCTTTGATCAACTACTTGCACTTGGAAATCCTATCCTTGAGGATGATCTCGTTCAGGTAATCACAAACGGACTTGATTTTTCTTATCGTCCCTTTCTTCGTTCTTTAGAAAACCGTCTTGATACGGTTGGATTTGACGACTTGTATGGTTTGTTGTTGAGCGAGGAGACAAGTTTAACAAATGAATCTGCCAGACAAAATAATGTTCCTGCTGCCTCAGTTTTCTCTGCTGCTATGTCTTCCCAAAATCCATCGAGCTCCGCTTTTGCTGCTCACCACCAGCCTGGTGGTCGATACGTCCCTCCTTATCGTGGTCGGAGTTCAAGATACCGGGGCAGAGGAAGGTACTCTTCCCCCAACAATTATCGTGGCTCCTCTGTCAACCAGTCTGCAAACTGGAATTATACTGCTCAGCCAATACAATCAGCCTCTCCAAATTCTTCTCCACATCCTGATTTAATGAGTGTCACCTGCTTTAATTGCAATGGCAATGGCCACTACGCCAATACATGTTCTTCACCGAGACAACGCCGTGAACAGCGATCAAACCATCACCAACCAGTGTCTAATTTAGCCACCACAACCAACATTCATCCACAATCATGGATTCTAGACTCCGGTGCAACACATCATATTACTTCTGATATTAACAATATGTCTGCTCCTACAGAATACTCTGGTCCGGATGGTATCAAAATCGGTGATGGTAAAACTCTTCCCATTACTCACTCTAGCACTACTTCCTTTACTTCAAATAATTCTACGTTTTATTTACGTGATATTCTTCGTGTTCCACAGGCATGTGATAACTTATTATCCATTTCTTCTTTCACTAATGCTAACAATGTTTCGATTGAATTTTTCCCATCTTATTTTGCAATCAAGGATATCCGCACGAAACAGGTTATTCTTTCAGGCCCGAATGATAGCGGACTATACTCCATCTCTCTTCAGCCGAGTCACAACAAACAAGTCAAAGCAGCCCTGAAATGCTCTCTTTCTACCTGGCATGCTCGTTTGGGTCATGCCAATATTCGCACAGTCAATCAAGTTTTAGCAAATTGTGATATTTCCGTTGATAATAAGTTGTTTAATTTGTGTCATGCATGCTGTATTAGCAAAAGTCACAAATTACCTTTTTCAGATTCTGATTCTCAGTGTGATGGACCTTTAGATTTGATAAATTCTGATGTATGGGGACCGTCTCCGGTTCCTTCTATTGATGCTTATCGATATTATGTCATTTTTCATGATCAATTTAGCAAATACTGTTGGCTTTATTTTTTACGAAACAAGTCTGATGTATTGAGCACATTTATCAAATTTCGCCATGTGGTTGAAAAATATTTCAATCGCCAAATAAAAGTATTTCATTCAGATTTAGGTGGTGAATTTGTGGCTCTTAAATCATATTTATCGGAAAATGGTATCTCTCAACGGAGTGCTTGTCCCAAAACTCCTGAACAAAATGGTTCCGCTGAACGCAAACACAGACACATTGTCGAAACGGGTTTGTCATTACTTAATCATTCTCATGTTCCATCCAAATTTTGGACTTTTGCTTTCGATGCTGCTATATATGTCATAAATCGTCTTCCTACCTCTGTTTTAGGTAATAAATCTCCATTTCTTGTGTTGTTTAACAATAATCCTGCTTATACCAATCTTCGTGTTTTTGGTTGTTTGTGTTATCCTTGGCTCCGTCCATATGCACATAATAAATTTTCTTCTCGTTCTCATTCTTGTGCATTTCTTGGTTATAGCAAGTTACATAAAGGGTATCTTTGTCTTGATTTGTCTTCTCAAAAAATACTCACGTCTCGACATGTTGTGTTTGCAGAAAATGAATTTCCGTTTAAACAAAATGATGTGTTGCACCACCAACCAAGCTACTCTCCACCGGCCACTGTTTTACTTCCTTCCTTCACCACAATGCCGAACACAACCATCGATGAACCAATGTCTCAAATCCCTACCACAATATCACCTCCCACAATTTCAACAAATCTGCCCCTCACAGCAATACAACCTTCACCTTCACCTCAATCATCACCATCTACTACTACACCATTACCTTTAGCAGTTGATTTATCCATAAATCAGCCACCTAAGCCATCCAATTCAGCTTCTATTCCCCATGTTCACGGTTACAATACTCGGTCTAAGTCTGGTCACCTCAAACCACGACAGTTTCAGGCTCAATCCACTATCGAAGACGATGAGCCAACTAGCTACACTCAAGCATCCAAATCATCTTCATGGAGAGCTGCCATGTCTGATGAGATCAAGGCCTTACTACACAATCATACTTGGGATCTTGTCCCACCTCACAATCATCAAAATGTTATTGGGAACAAATGGATTTTCCGAATCAAAAAGAATCCGGACGGATCAGTTGCACGGTATAAAGCACGATTGGTTGCTAAAGGATTTCACCAACGTCCTGGCATTGATTTTCATGAGACTTATAGTCCGGTTATTCGTCCAGCCACAGTCCGCTTAGTGCTATCTTTAGCAGTAACAAATAAATGGCTGGTCAAGCAACTTGATGTATCGAATGCTTTTCTTCATGGCTCACTTGATGAAGACGTTTTCATGAATCAACCTCAGGGATTTATACATCCAGATTGCCCACATTACGTCTGCAAACTCCGCAAATCACTTTATGGTCTCAAGCAAGCCCCACGGCAATGGTTCAAGAAGCTTTCTGCAGCCTTGATCAAACTCGGTTTTCAGTCCTCTAAAACTGATTGCTCTCTTTACTACTTGTCCCACAACAAGGTGCAAATATTCTTTCTCATATATGTCGACGATATCATTATCACGGGCAATGATAATGCCTACATTCAGTCTATTATCTCCTCATTGCAAACTGATTTTGCGATTAAGGATCTTGGCAGCCTTCACTATTTTCTTGGTGTTGAAGCTGACTGGACATCACAAGGGCTACATTTAACTCAGCGAAAATACATTAAGGATCTTCTTCTTCGATCAAAAATGGATTCAGCTAAGGGCATTTCCTCTCCTGCAAACCCAAAGCAGACATTGTCCAAATCAGGTGGTGGCGTATTCTCTGATCCTTCGCTCTATCGCAGCATTGTTGGTGGACTGCAATATCTCTCCTTAACCAGACCAGACATCTCTTATAGTGTGAATAAGGTGTCACAATTTATGCACAGTCCAGAATTAGAGCATTGGTCTGCTGTCAAACGGATACTCCGTTACTTACAACACACACTAAGTCACGGTATTCTCATTACAGCAAGCTCTTCCATTATTTCTGCATACAGCGACAGCGACTGGGCTGGTTCCACTGATGACCGTCGTTCCACAACAGGCTTCTGTATTTTCTTTGGTCAAAATCTAATCAGCTGGGGTTCGCGAAAACAGAAGGTTGTGGCAAAATCATCGACTGAAGCTGAGTATCGGGCAATGTCTACCACAGTTTCTGAACTTCAATGGTTACTCTCGCTGCTAAAAGAATTGGGTATTTCTTCTCAAAACAGTCCTACACTATGGTGCGATAACCTCAGCGCCACCTATCTCACTACCACACCTATTTTTCACTCTCGGTCGAAACACCTCGAAATTGATTTTCATTATGTACGGGAACAGGTCTCGAACAAGCAGCTCACTGTCAAATATTTATCAACTCATGAGCAAATTGCCGATGTTCTTACCAAGCCGTTATCTAGTACGCATTTTGCATTTCTTCGTGACAAGTTGACCGTCGTGTCTCCCCGAGCTCAACTTGCGGGAGGGTGATAAGGTTATAGATTAGATAATGTAGTTTGCTAATACTCATCTGCTTATAGTTAGCTTATAGATAGCTTCATAGAGTTTTGTATATATCACAACTCTTCTCTTGTAATCTATATATATGTAACTACCACATCAGAAATACAATCGATCAATTCATAATCATTCTACAATTTCATGTGGCCAAACTAAAACAAATAATTTAGAGGTGGCCACGGTTCATAACCCGGCGGTTCCGTTTTGAAACCGCCGGGTCACGGTTCAAGAAAAAATGGAACCGGCCCGGAACCGCCTAAGAGACGGTTCCATGACGGTTCGGAACCGAACGGTTCTGGTTCTGGTATAGGATGGTTTAAAAAAATTAAAATTAAAATTAAAATTTAATTATTAAAAAATGTAATTTGATAATAAAATAACTCACGGAGATAGTATTACAAGAAAATAAATATTTTTTTTAAAAAAAATTACAAAATTAACCAAAAATTTAACTAAAACAAATATAACATATATTTTATTGCAAAAGTAAATATATTATATGATAAAAATATAATATATATTTTAAATATATAATATATATTTTTTATCAACGGATTCGACCCCTAAACCGCCGGTTCCGGGCATTTTAGAACTTTATATCCTATGGGATAGGATTAAGGAAAACCATGATGTTGTAACAGATAAGGATGATAGAGTTTCTAGGAATTTCTGCAATTCTGAAGTGTTCTCAATCAAATCTGCCTAGGAGCATTTTAGAACTTTATATCCTTAAGTCACATGGTGGAAAATTAATTAGAGTCCAGGATGCATTAAGCTTCATAGCTTGGCTAGCCCTCAAGAAGAGGGTAAAAACTAAGGATAAGCTTTAAAAGTGGGGTTGTACTGAAAGTGATCGGCGTGTTTTTTGTAGCAATGCCATTGAATTGTGGAGCATTTATTTATTTATTTATTATTTTTTAAACCCATCCAGTTTCCAAGACTTCACCTTGACTAATCCGGATCCGACCCGCGTCGCGCACCTGGCATGGTGGGTGAATCTGCCAGTGGGAATTTTCTGCATTCACAAGGACTCGAACTCGAAACCTTATTTAAGCGATACCAAGCCGCTTACCACTTGAACCAACCCCCATTGGTGGAGCATTTATTTTTTGATTGCTCTGAATGGAATAGCATAATTACTTTTGTTATGAAAGCTTAGTTGACAGGATTAATTGGAGAATGAAATGATCCTGGTACAGTAAGAAGACTAATGGAAAGTCTTTATTTATCCTCTATTTAGAATGTTTGGAGAGGTAAAAATCTCATTATTTTTAAGAATGAACTAGTCAGTGCAGTGATGATCAAGGCCCGAATTAGAAGAGATATGATGCTTAAGCAGTTCGCCAGAAGGAACAATTCTAAGACTTTCTTGAGTTTGTATCATAATTAAAATATATTAGTATAGTCTGTTTGTGTTGTTGTTTTTGTCTTTGGTTTGTAATTTTAGCTTGCTGTTCTCAGTTTGAAAAAACTTTGAGTTGTAAATAGTTTTTGAGCTTAGTATATTTTTTTGGTACATTTTACTAAAAAAATATAAAAATTTATCCTATATATTATAAGGGCTTAATCAATCCTCGTATCCCTATATTTTAATAATTTGGCTTAATGTCTTAAAAAACGCTGACCTTTTATTCCCTTTTCAATCCTACCCTGACGTTGCAAATCTGTCAATTTTATCCTATCTTGCATTTTTTTATTTCAATTGTACCTTAAAGCATAAAATGATTTTTTTTTATTTGGCAAAAATTCTTTAAATTGACCCTTTTTACATTAGATTAACTTTTTATATTGAATTGACCACTTTTAAAAAAATTTATTAAACTTTTATCAAATAAAAAAAGGTCAATTTTATGGTTCAGGGTACAATTGAAATGAAAAAAATGCAAACTGGGGTAAAATTGATAATTTTTCAACGTCAGTATAGGATTGAAAGGGGATGAAAGGTCGGGGTTTTTTAAGACATTAAGCCTAATAATTTTACACATAAGGTCCCTGCATTATAAAAGTCTTACATTAAATCCCTCCACTTTGAGTATCTATCAATCCAATGTCCTTCTGTTAACCTCTATTAACATGTGTAATTCACATTGTATTAGTGAGAATAAAAATGCAACCTCTAATGTCATGACATTTGTCTTTTGCCACATGGATCTTCATAAAAAGGGAAACAACGGGTAATTAATTTTAGGGGTCACTGTAATTTTCAAAAATTGTAAAATGGTGACCGAACTTCAAAACGTCACAAAATGGTTACTAAACTTTTAAATATGTGAATTTTGGAGGTTTTTAAGTGCTTTACGGTCAAATTATACATATGTAATAATCAAAATTTGATTATTTATGACAAATAATGCCTTATATTTTATATATACACACAATCAACAAAAAATCGACTTGAAATATTTTTCTTCAGCGACCAAATATCCTTATATCTTAACATAACCAAATAGTATAGTAACTAAAATGTTACGTTTTGAAATTCGGTCACCATTTTGTAATTTTTGAAAAGTACAGTGTCCCCAATATCAATTTTCCGGATTGCTATTTTATCCAAATTCACAGCCTTTAAGCCCACGTCATCAACCCTAACTCTTTTTCTTTCCAATGTTCTCATTCCATTTCTCTTCTTCATCTTCTTAACATGAAAGATATCGAAGAAATATTCCCAAACTCTTCCTAAATGATCAAAATAAGAAATTCTATTTTTATTATTATAAGCAGACCTTCTAGCTTCCCATGAAGTCTTAATACCATCATAAAGAAGACGAAGAACATTACCGTATCAAAATATAGCTTAAAGAAACTGTTGGGGTTTATAGGTTCATAACGCAGCGGAATTTTAAAAATTTATCTAAAAACTCAAACTAAGATCTATGTAATTCGAATTAACAGAATAATTACTTACTTGTATGTCGAATTCAACAGCAATGTAGGAAGGAAGGAGGTGGTTCACTTTGGTGATACCTGGCCTCGGATCAGAAACGCCTCCAAAAGAACGCGTCCTCTACGAGTATCCACACGAACAGACTTTAGCCAAAACTAGTGCTTGTGTGCTAGCACTATTGCTTCACAAGCAATTTCGAATTTTAGTGATTTAGTGAAATAATGAATTTCGTGATTCTCAAACCAATTGCTTAATGTGTATTTATAGTGATACAATAACACTAGGGTTTGAGACAAATTCGAATTTCAATCTCATTGCAATTCTTACAAGTTTATGTTTATCAAAAACTCCTTTTTGATAATCATCCATATATATTAATTATTTATTATCTTTAAAAATAATAAATTAAGGAAAACACTTATCCTTAATTTCGAATTAATATATATTTATTAATATATTTATTAATATATATATATATATATATATATATATATATATATATAATAATTAATCACTTAATCACATTGGGCTTGTACAACCCATAACTGTTTTGGGCCTATTCTTAGTGTGCGACCCTGTAGGTTCATATAACGTTGGCAGTAGGCCCGAAATCCCTATTTCAGCCCACAAGTCATAAGTGGCCTCTAGCAAGACATTATGACTACCCAAGTTAAATGAATATCGACAATCCGATTTAACCATTTACAATAATATTTTAATCCCTTTGTCACTCGATATCCAGATTGAACATAAGGCATAGTCCTGTCATCCTTATAATATTCAATCATTAGTTTCTTGACTCTAAGTAGACTGAAAATGATAACTCCTTATCAATTAGCATGGCCATGCATTTCCTTCAGTCTATCTTCTTCAAGGGGCCCATATATATCTTACTCAAATAAATGAGGGACAAATTCCTTCTCAGTCACTCACATTTCTCACATAGTTACTTTCATATCCAATGACAATCTATTCCATTATCCTGTTAAAGATAATGTAAGACTGTATCAAAATATGAAATAGCTATGTAGAAATCCATGATGATTTCAAGGTCAAAGGATTATACTGATAGAACTGTAATGAGAATTACTTATGACAGTGATCTATGTAGTATTCTCACAGTGGGTCATCCAGTGCCTTATTTCTCAAATAGCACCTATGATTTGACTTAATATCCCATATACATGATTAGTAAAACATAATCATCAGTCAACATCATACTAGTCTCAATGTTCTATTAAGACTAGGGATAGACGGTATATAATTCTTTTATTAAACCTAAGGGTTCTACTATCAAGTCACATACTCGATGATCTTAGAAAGAATTAACCATTCAATTATTTTAATCATTAACATAAAATGATAAAAACTGCCAATCAATAAATAACAAAATGATAAAGTCAAAATATGGTCAAATATGATTGACCTAGTGCATATCACTAACAGAAACCTGAACTATAATTGATCTCATTTCTCCACGAAACAAGCGCCCAATTTTTGGTAATAGGCTGAAGAGGAAAAAGAGTGTTCGTCGGAAAATCAAAGCTTTGCCATAGTACAACGCTGTTTAAAACAAGATTACTGTTTCCTCAAGATATAATTCAACTGAAGATTCTGAAATTGAATTGGTAGCCCTAATGGTGAATAGATCAGCGTCTAATACGATGCCTAATTTTACCAGAGACAAATGGGAATTTTTCTCGTTAGCGGGCTTGTCGCGATTTGCTGTCCAAACGACAGTGTAGTTATTTCTGCATGATGGTTCGTTGAACCATACGACAAAGGAGTAGGCATTGTCGCCGACTGGGAAGAATCCGGCTATGAAAGTTGCTTGTGGTAAGAATCCGACAATACAGTTTAGACTTGGACAAGAAATGAAAAATTTACTTTTACGTATCTGAAATCTTGTAATTGTATTATAGTAAAAGGGTCTCTGATGAAAAATCTGGCTTTGTAAGCAAAAGAAGAATCACTATGCTGCTAAGGGCGACATGCTCTTAATTACCGTGACAGTGATGGGCAATGTTGGTCCGATCCGATTTGTAGTGAATGAAGAAGAACTTGTTGCAACGGTTATGAATATTGCAGCTATTAATCAAAAAGGAAAATGGAAGCTGAAAATCTTGGATCAACAAGTCCCTTTTGAAGATATATTCTCACTAAATCGATGGAATTTCTAACGGCATCAACACTCGATTAAATTAAGGGATCACGGGCTAATTATTTAAGAAGTATATAGGATTTTATAATAGAAATAATGAAGTGCACAGATCTTATGTGCAAAAAATTAAAAGTGCAGGGACGTATTAATCCTACTAAAAGCCCTAACTGTTATCGAGGCTGTTTTTATTAATTAAATTTATCAGAGAATGTTTTTTAATTTGAAATTCTTTAAATGGGAGACTTGTTGAATGTTTAATTTTTAGTATTCTTTGAACTAATTAATTTGAAAATCATAATCTGATATTATTTTACTAGTGAAGAATTTATAAACTTATATAAACGTATGCAACGATATTTATGAGGAGCATATTGTACTTTACCCCTAAGCCAATGAGAATAGAAATGCTTTTACCCTTGTAGATTTGCAATAAACAACAGTATGATTGGTTGCGCAGCTCAATTTCTTTCTTTTCTTTGTTGAGTTGGCTACATTTTTAATAAATATTACTTGGTGGGATATAAATATTTAAAAATGTTACAAAATATAATTTAACTAATGTGATACACATTAATAATTTACATATTAAAGATAAAATTGGGAGAATATGAAATAAACTAAAATTTCAAACTGTGTACGAATTACATCTACACTAGTCTTGTGAATTTGTGTGCATTAATTAACCTATGGAAAAGGCCTATTGGTGCCATTTCTTAAACTAATGTATTAAAGAAGAAACAACAATTATACTAAGTTTCTATAATTGCGTACCAATCCTTCAGGTTCTAATGCTGCAATATTTACTCTAATTTCTTGTACTGCAGGTTCTGCTGGGCAAGCTATAGCCTGGCTGCAACCAACAATCTTTTGACACGTTTCAATTAGGCTGTGCCTACAAGTAGGGCAAGACGAGTGTGAGCCGAGCCATTTATCAATGCATTTCACATGAAATCCATGGTTGCACTTAGGAAGTAGCCGAACGCGCTCACCAACCGTAAACTCCGCGAGACAGATCACACACTCTGTGTCTAATCCGGGCAGGTTCAAGTCCGGTGAGTAGTTTACAGTCGGGAAAGTCCCTAACGCCTTTCGTTTGACGCCTGTATTGGCTAATCGAGCTATGGATGCTGCATCAGAAGTCTGTGAAGCTACTAAATTCGAGCATCTAAATGCACATCTAATGATAGAATTAATCCCCAGTGAGCATATTAGTGCACACAGTAGCACTGACAGGACCATCACGACATTTGCGTCGAAAGTATTAGATCCGTTGTAAGTTTCTGATGCGACGGCGTGGCTATTCGCAGGAGAAGCTGCAGCAGGTGAGGTGTAAAGTGGAGTATTTAGTAGCAATCTTCTAGTATAGAAGTCACCCAGTTCTTGAAATAGTTGAGCTGTTGTTGGTGTAGAAGTTGACATTTTGAGAGGTATGTAAGTAATGTTTTCAATTATTAGTTATGCAACTGCTTGGAATTGTTTCCTTGTTGATGCTATATATATAGGGGAAAGGTCAATAGGTTAACTTCCTAGTGGGGTTTTTTTTTTATAGATATAATATATGCAATTATTTCAATTAGAAACATATTACTGAGAATATTCTAAGTGTTTAATTTGGGTTAGAACAAAGGGATCAATTAATAATGGTTTGTGTTTTTTAAATATGTGCAAATCTATAACTATATGGAATTATGAATACTCCACTTAATTGCTTGTTTAGTTTAATGGTCTTTCTAATCAATATGGGACCACCCCAATATTGCAGTGGTGAAATTCTTTCAAAATGCTAGGATATTAAACTCTGTAGCTCACTAACCTTTCCTAAAATTACAGAAAGGTCACTAAAAAAACTTTTGTTACAAAATGATTATTAAATTATACCTTTTATTATAAAGGGGTTTGGCCATATAAAACGTTGCGTTTTATGCAAAAACGCAACATTTTTACTTACGTGGCAAGACAAAATTACAAAAAGAAACGTAGTTCAGTGACCTTTTTGTAATAAAAGATATTATCCAATAATTATTTTGTAATTCACTAAAAGTTTAGTGTTCATTTTGTAACAACATAAATATTTTTGTAATAAAAGGTATAGTTCAATGACTATTTTGTGATAAAAGTTTTTTTAGTGACCTTTCTGTAATTTGACGAAAACCTAATGATCTACAGAGTTTAATATCCAAAATGCTATCCAGGTCCCAGTAGCTGTGGAGGACTCATGAAATCCTTATTTAAAGGTGGTGGACATGGAAATTATGCTAGCTTTTATGTTGATGAAAGTGGTAGAGTTTCTGGAGAAAATGGATTTTTAGATTTCAGAAACCACACTGATATGTATGTATATATATTATACAGAGTAAACTATTCTGAGATTTTCTATATATATCATAATTAACAGTTTAATACTTTTTATTTGAAAATTTTATTAATGATCTCTCACTTTCAATTCTGTTAACTATTGAACTTTTTATTAATTTGAGGTACCAAATTGTTAATATAGAATTGAAAGTTAGGTATCAAATCATTTGAAAGTAAGGTACCAAATTGTTAATAAAATCATAAGTGAGAGACCAAATTGTTAACGAAATTGATAGTGGGATACTAAATCGTTTGAAAGTAAGTGCTGAAATTAACGGAGTGGCCTGATAGTTAAAGAAATTGAACGTCAAATACCATTTAGTAATATTTTAAAACAAGAAATATTAAACTGTTAATTATAATATAACTGATGGACCTTAGAGTAATTTGCTCTATTCTAAATTAATATAGATCCATCGAATAATGTTCTAAGTGTTTAGAACAAAGGAAATTAATAATGTTATGTGTATTTTAAATATGTGGAAATCTATAACTATAAGGATATTCCACTTAATATCTTGTTTCTGATATGTTTTTCTCATAAATTTCTTCTTGTTATGCAATAATCACTTGATAGTTATCAACAAAGATTAACATTTACTACTATGATCTTCTCAAGATCCAAAATGACTTTTCCCATGCAAGTTGCCTCATTACAATCTAATCGACTATCCTATAAATTATTTCTTTGTTGTGGCTCTAATTTAAAGCAATATTCTCACTAAGATCTTCCATATAATCACTATTAATTTATATCATTCTCAACTTTGTACTACATTGAAATTTTGAAAAGATTATCATAGTTCAATTGAAGTGTTTGTATATGTTTTTTGTGGCCCACCAGTATTAGTATATTAGGGAAGTTCTCAATAGATAATAGTACTTTTATGTTCATATCATAAGATAATATACAGTTTGTGTATAAATTTGTTTCTTTTGTGTTAAAAAGAAAGAAAGGGAAAGGCTAGGTGTAAAGACTTACTTTTTATTTTGTTTGTACAAATATAACTACTAGGTCCCATTTTTTGTATTGGGGTTGGATTTCACCATCTTTTTATATTATCTATTTGTAGGTCCATACAGAGTAGAAATCAATCTTTTCATTTTGGTGCTCCGCCAATGTGGCCTAATCTAGTTGGTTAAAGCGCCTCTAAGTGCATTTAGACGTTGTGGGTTCAAATTCCTCTTCTGTAATTAACATCTAACAAAAGAAAATTCTAATAGTTAAAACCCTATTTACGTCAAAAAAAAATGGTGCTCCACATGCTATTCTCCTACGTGGTGGCAAAATCCGAATTCCGACCCAGAGAAAACAGGAATTTTGTTGTTCAGCTATTTAAACAAACAAGTCAGCAAACATATCGTTTTATTATTATTTTTTTAATTCTTTTAGTTCAAAAAACAAGTCATTCCGCTATTTAAAATAATTAGACAGATGATGTGTCGTTTAATTATTAAAAAAAAATTAGTCCAAAAAAAATAGAAAAGGTAAAAATGGTAAACGATTAAATAAATTTAATTAGAAATGGAATATAAACATGGGAAGATGTTTCTGATTTTTTTTAAAAAATCTAAAAAAGATTTATCAACCCAAGCTTTCAAAATCTGATATTTATGTATGGAAAGGGGAAATTATTCTTCTATTGTTTAGGATATGGAACAAGTAGGCTCTATTTGATTTTCAAATCTTAATTAAACCCGTTATATTTCAAAATCAGACTGTATAAACCCTTACGTGTAGCAGCGTTAATAAAAACATTAGGTTTTACCTACGTGAAATGTCCATACCATATTTCAAGTGGTAAAACTGAGGCAAATAATGCCCTTACGATTTAAGACGGGAGCAAACCCCTATGGTTTAGGGCGGGAGCGATTAAGCCCTTCATGAATTTTCGATCTCAATTAAATCCCTGAAATTTTAAAATCGGCACATCCAAACCTATTTGTCTAACATCGTTAGCGAAACGCTCTGTATCATTACTCGATGCTTATGTCGAATGTCTTTATCATTTAATATCCCAGATAAAAAAAGATCACTTAACTTACTACTTTTATAAATTTAAAAATTATTTTATTTTTCAGATAAAATTTTAGAGACTTTTTTGGCCTTTTTTCATATTATATATTTCCTCTTCGACTCTTCTCCTTTCTTTTAAGGGTCGTCCACTGTATTTACCACATATTTCTATCTCTGTCACATCATTTTACAATCACCTCTGTTCATCTCTTCAAATCTATCAAGGTTCGAACTAACAAACACACCATACGTATGTCTGTTCGAATTCGGCTGCGATCAAAACAGACAACAAACAGACGTGTTGTTTGTAAAAAATAACTATTAGTATTATTTGTCTGAAGCCCCTACATAGAAGAAGTGAAAAGATCTCTAAAATTTTATTTAAAAGATAAAATAGTTCCTGAACTTAAAAATGAGTAGCAATACTAAAAAACAGTCGATTAGCGATGGATTTTAAATCAGTTTTTAAATCTGTCGCTAAAATCAGATTTAGCGACAGATTTTGAATCCGTCGCTAAAACACTGAGGAGGTTTGTAATTTTGGTTTGCTGCTCTCAGTTTGGAAAAACTTTAAGTTGTTAATCGTTTTTGAGCTTAATATATATCTTTTGGTACATTTTAAAATAAAGTTATTATCCTACATTTTATAAGCCTTAAATGTTATAGAGGCTGTTTTTATTAATTAAATTTATCAGAGAATGTTTTTTAATTTGAAATTCTTTAAATGGGAGACTTGTTGAATGTTTAATTAATTTTTTGGTATTTTTTGAATTTATTAATTTGCAAATTATAATCTGACATTATTTAGTCAAGAATTTATAAACGTATGCAACGATATTTATGAGGAGCATATTGTACTTTACCCCTAAGCCAATGAGAATAGAAATGCTTGTTTGGCCTACCTCGTTTCTTAGTGCCATTCTTTCTCACTGCCCTTTTGACTCTCACTTCCTTTGTTTTCTTGGTGAGATGTGAATAGTTAAAAATGTTATAAAATTTAAATTTAACTAATGTAATATACATTAAGAATCTACATATTAAACATAAAACTCGGAGAATATGAAATAAACTAAAATTTCAAACTCTGTACGAATTACATCTACACTAGTCTTGTGAATTTGTATGCACTAATTGACCTATGGAAAAGGCCTATTGGTGCCATTTCTTGAAGTCTATGCTCAACTTAAACTAATGTATTATACTAAGTTTCTATAATTGCGTACCAATCCTTCAGGTTCTAATGCGGCAATATTTACTCTAATTTCTTGTACTGGACGTTCTGCTGGGCAAGCTATAGCCTGGCTGCAACCAACAATCTTTTGACAAGTCTCAATTAGGCTGTGCCTACAAGTAGGGCAAGACGAGTGTGAACCGAGCCATTTATCAATGCATTTCACATGGAATCCATGGTTGCACTTAGGAAGTAGCCGAACGCGCTCACCAACTGCAAACTCCGCGAGACAGATCACACACTCTGTGTCTAATCCGGGCAGGTTCAAGTCCGGTGAGTAGTTTATGGTCGGGAAAGTCCTTAACGCCTTTCGTTTGATGCCTGTATTGGCTAATCGAGCTATGGAAGCTGTATCAGAAGTCTGTGAAGCTACTAAATTTGAGCATCTAAATGCACATCTAATGATTGAATTAATCCCCAGTGAGCATATTAGTGCACATAGTAGCACTGACAGGACCATCACGACATTTGCGTCGAAAGTATTAGATCCGTTGTAAGTTTCTGATGCGACGGCGTGGCTATTCGCAGGAGCAGCTGCATCAGGTGAGGTGTAAAGTGGAGTATTTAGTAGCAATCTTCTGGTATAGAAGTCACCCAGTTCTTGAAATAGTTGAGCTGTTGTTGGTGTAGAAGTTGACATTTTGAGAGGTATGTAAGTAGTGTTTTCAATTATTAGTTATGCAACTGCTTGGAATTGTTTCCTTGTTGATGCTATATATATAGGGGAAAGGTCAATAGGTTAACTTCCTAGTGGGCTCTTTATATATATAATATATGCAATTATTTCAATTAGAAACATATTACTGAGAATATTCTAAGTGTTTAATTTGGGTTAGAACAAAGAGAATTAATAATGTTATGTGTATTTAAAATATGTGGAAATCTATAACTATATGGATACTCCACTTAATAGCTTGTTTAGATTAATGGACTTTCTAATCAACGTAGGACCGACCATCCCACTATTCAGACAATTCATTCAAAATGCTATCCAGGTCCCAGTAGCTCAGGAGGACTCATGAAACCCTTATCTGAATTCTGAAGGTAGTGGACATGGAAATTATCCTTTTAAGTTGATGAAAGTTGGCTATATTAATAATAGGGTTAATTTCATAAAAAATCATAATCTTTATACGAAATTTCATTTTAATCACGACTTTTAAAAGTTGCCGTATAAAACCATGAACGTTCATTTTTTTTTCAAATGTATCACCAAATCAGTTTCTGATGTATTTTTGCTGACGCGTCTACCAGAATCCGGTTGATTTGAAAAAAAATGAAAGGTAAAACTACACCGGAAAACTAATCGGTGATAGATTTGAAAAAAATGAAAGTTCATGTTTTTATATGACAACTTCTAAAAATCGTGATTAAATGAGAGGAGAATACAAATCATGCTATAAGAAACGAGTTGCGGCCCGAGCGACCAGACTTAACATAAATGTAGCCACTGGAGCCATTCTAAAAAGGGAGAAACTTGACTCGTTGAAGGGGAGCATTGAAATGAGTGACAGCTAGGACCAAATTCTCACATGTCCGTTTCGTTATTACAACCTTCTTTTTTGATGTCAAAGACCAGAAGGGAAAAGAAACGGCTCCGAAGAAAGAAATTGGGCAACGGCTGGAGAGGCAGTCGTAGAAGCGAAGTCTATCGCCGCGCCGACCATCAAATACGAGACCCCTTCTCAACGATTTGACAGATACACCGGTAATTCCGCATCTAGGATTCTGTAACAGCAAAACGAGCGTATCAATGGAATAATTTAGCGTTACGAGTACATTCCAATAATCATGATGAAGAATCCAATAGCTCCTCTCACATGATTAAATATACTATGAGATTCTTTTGTGGTCCTGATTGAATGAATCAACTATGAAATTTCATAGTAATTTCAAATGAGACTTCGTGTAAAGTTCGTGATTTTTTATGAAATTAACCCTTAATAATATGTTAGAGAGTTTATGGAGAAAACATGATTTTAAATTTCAGAAAACGCACTAATATGTATGTATGTATGTATTATAAATTAATATAGATCCATCGAATAAGAAGTTATAGCAATTGAAATTTGCAAATAAAATAACCACAGAAAATAATTCTAGTAAGTTTATTTTCTGCCTGTTGACACAGTTTTTAATAGTGTGCATCTCTTTGAGACAGATTCAACTAGACTCATCAATCACACTCTTCATATGAACTTTAGTTTCGAATATGCACATGCTTTCCTGTTTCTGTATTATTATTGTTTGTTTTAGGAATAGCATAGAATAAAATATATAATCTATAATAAATGAAATAACTACTTTTACGGGTTAAATATTCTTAAGGTCACCAAAATATGATTTTTTGACAAAATGGTTACCGGACTATAATATAATGGTTACCGGACTATAGTTTTCTTTTACAAAATAGTTACCGAACTATAGAAAGCTACAAAACGGTTATCAAACTATTGTATTTTTACAAAAACGTTATTTTACTATACATGTTTTCCTAGTACACATTATCAAAATGGTAACTTTGGTTTAAAAAAATAATATTTGTAATTTATTATAGTTTGGTAACCCTTTTGTAAAAACACTATAATTCAATAACCATTTTGTAAAAAGGTCATAGTTCAGTTACCTCAAAAATATTGAACTCCTAATTTTACTTATTGATAGGCAAAATTATTCTATACAATTATAGAATAATAAGCTTATAGAGTTATTATTTTATGAACCAAATAAGAATAAATATTCTATATAGAATATTAATTCTGTTCCGGACTTATTCCACTACAATAAATACTAGAATTAGCAGCAAATATTTTTGCTGCTAATAGTAATAAAATTATTACGATTAACATATACATAGCAACAAAAAACAACTGTGGCATGTTGCTACTAATAAAACATTGTATTAAGTAATTGATAATAAAATTTACTATAAAATGCTGCTACAACTTAACTAATGACAACAACTTTCAAAATTATTGCTGCTAAATGTATTTTAGCAGCAAAATAAAATTAGCTGTAAAATTATTGTTACTAAATACAGAATTTCTTGTAGTGTTTGATGAACCAAACATAACTTAATTACTATACCTAGACCTTTTTAGTTCAGCTCCTATGTGTCTTTCCTATTAATTTCTTCTTCTTTTTGCGAATTTTCAAAATCCCTTGATTGTTATCAACAAAGATTAACATTTACTAATGATCTTCTCAAGATCCAAAATGGCTTTTCCCATGCAAGTTGCCTCATTGCTATCTAATCAACAATCCTATAAATTTTTTTGTTGTTGTGGCTCTAATTTAAAGCAATATTCTCACTAAGATCTTCCATATAATCACTATTAATTTATATCATTCTCAACTTGGTACTGCATTGAAATTTTGAAAAGATTATCATAGTCCAATTGAAGTGTTTGAATATGTTTTTTGTGGCCCACCAGTTAGTAGTATATTAGGAAAGTTGCTCAACAAATAATAGTACTTTTGTGTTCATATCACAAGATAATATATAGTTTGTATAAATTTGTTCTTTTGTGTTGAAAAGAAGGAAAGGGTAAGGCTAGGTGTAAAGCCTTGCTTTTAATTTTGTTTGTAAAAGTATCCCTACTAGGGCCCAATTTTATGTATTGGGGTAGGATTTCACCATCTTTTTATATTATCTATTTGTGGGTCCATAGAAATGTAGAAATCATTCTTTTTATTTTGGTGCTCTAGATGCTATTCTTCTCCACATTCTATTCTTCTACATAGTGGCGAAATCATAATTCCAATTTGGTGAAAGCGGAGTTTTTTTTTCTTGATGGATAATAAGTATATTAAAAGCTATAAAAATTAATAATTATTTAAAGTATAAATTTTCACACAAGAACTGACATTAAAATGGTGCACTAAAGACTACAATTTAAAGTACATGCAATCAAAAGTCAGAAAATAAAATACAATGAGAATTTTAAAAGAAATCCAAAACCGAGTAGGCAAAATTCATATTAAAACTTGAAATACCAAACTGCTACGAAAAAATAGTTAACAACTGCATCTTTATCTGAAGACTTATTTTGAAATATTTTTTCATTCCTACACGTTCAAATTTCTCAAATCACCAGCATCCAAATAACCTACCATAAATTCGAGTAGGGATCTCTAGGAAGTTATTGAAACATAAAATTTGCAAATGATGAAAAAAATATTCAAACCATGTCTAGTCTCTGTAGAATATCACACCAAATACTTCTAACAAAGTTTCTATCAATTAAAATGTGTTCGTGTATTTTCACAACATCCAAATAAGCACATGGAATTCTCCAAACAAATTATAGATCAACTAGCCAAAAAATGAAGAGAATGAACTTTATTATGAGAAGCAAGCTAAGAAAGAAACTTAACTCGTGTAGGCGCTACAAAATTTCAAACAATCTTGAACATATTAAATTCATTTGAACCATCTCTATTAAATTTAGCTAGTTGCTGAACTGAAGTCTCATCTCCCCTACTAGTAGAATTCACGTCAACAGCAGCCCCCACAGCAGACTCTAATTCGGCGCCCTTTTATCATCAGACCTTCCTCTCAATGAGTTACTATCAGCTAGACATGTTCATGGGCCGGGCTTGGGCCGGCTTGACTTTTTAAAAGGCAAGTCCAAGCCTGCCCAAGCCTGGTTCGGACTTTAAATATACTACCCAATCCCGGCCCTAATATACTATTTTTACGGGCTCGCGTCAGGCTTGGACGGGCTTACGTTGATTTTTTTACGATATTGAAAGTCTGAGCCCGCCCATAAAAAAAGCGGGCTTTTTTCGGGTTCGGGTTCGACCGGGCTTGGGACCAAATACTGGTGTCCAAGCCCGGCCTGAGAGGACAGGACTGGGCGGGCGGGCCGGGTACCCAAATCCATGTACATGTATACTATCAGCCGCTGCTACTGTCGCTGTACGACCAGACCTGATAGACGAACAAAGGGTCACTTTACCCCTTAATGGCATAAAGTATCAAACGCGTCAAAGTCAGCAAAAATATATCACTTTTATCCTGAAATTGGCAAAATCGGAATAAAAACTCATCTCCCCATTTTCACCTAAGAGAGTGAGATACAATAGGGGTGTCAAAATGGATTGGCGGGTCGTATTCATGTCGTGTCGACCCACTCTGGTGACACGATTAGGGTCAACACGAACACGACCCATTTAACTAATCGTGTCAAAATTCCCAATCCTAACACGACACGAATTTTAAACGAGTGACACGACACGATTAACACGTTAAGATAAATGGGTAACACGATTAACACAATTACACGGCTAACACGACACGACTAACACGACCCACTTAACATTTAAGAATTTTTTAAATCATAAAAATATAATTTTAACCTCAAATTTATTAATTAATTTTCAAATTGTAAAATTTTAATATAATTTATTTATTTTTATATCAATATAATTAATTTAGTAATTTTATTCTATATTTTTTATGATTATAACTATTTTATTTTTATATTATTATAAATAATAGAATTTATAAACGGGTTAGGTGGGTTAGATGGGTTCGCGAGTCAACCGTGGCACGACCCATTTATTTCGTGTCATAAACGGGTTGACACGTTTTCAACACGAACCCGCTAAGGCTCAACCCGGATTCGCCAAACTTACGGGTTAGACGAATCGTGTTCGTGTCATGACCCATTTTGACACCCCTAAGATACACTCTCCGGTTTTCAAGGTGATTTTTTTTTCAAGGTGGTTTTTAATAGAAAAAGGTTTAAAATAGTCCTAATTTTTTTAAACATTTTAAATTAATACCTAATAAATAAAAAAACAATTTAATCCCTTTAATTTAAAATTTAAAATAACAAATTAATCCCCAAATTTGTATATATAACAAATTAACACCCAAAATTTTTATATAAAACAAATTAAGCCCCAAATTTTACATTTTAAAAAAAAAATTAAATTTTTTACCCGTAGGTCTGTTCTTGAAGAAGAACAAACCCAGGTCTTCTCTAGCGAGAATTCTCTCCGGAAATCGGAAAAAAATATTATTTTTGATGGAAAAAGTTCAAAAAGACCTCTAGGTTAATTAATTTTAATTATGATTAATTAATATATAAGTATAATTAATTAGAGTAAATTATGAATAATTAGAAACCCACTCTCAAATTAAGGTGCCATGTCGGCATATGGGGTTTTTGAGCCGGGTTTGTCAAGTTCAGGGTAAAAGTTATCCGGTTTTTCAGTTTTGGACGTTTTTGATACTTCGTGCCAAGTTGAGGGGGTAAAGTGATTCTTTGTTCCCTGATAGACGCATCTCTAGCTGTTACCGTCTCCATAGTACGAGCTGCCACACTACCAAAACACGGCCAACAGATAGCGGCTCCAAATCTCCCAAAATTATCCCCAATACCGGTTTTCAACTTACAAAAAGAAGTAGAGCTGAAAAGACCCAAACTAGATTTCCACAATATTTCATCTTTACGATCCAAACTGCAAGTAATCGAGGCAAAAATAAATTGCAAATCAGCAAGTAAGAGTAGCTTATTACCCAATTAAATGACGTCTCCAACGCCAACTATTGCACCAAACATCTTTTAAAGTTGTTTTTTTATTCAAACGATTATAAAGTCAAGGAAAGAGCAACGTCACCGGACCATTACTCATCCAATTGTCATTGCAAAATGAAATATCATTCCTCTTTAACAATCAAACCGATTTAATTTTTTTTTGTCAAATCAAATCAAATTGTATCGAACTAATTGGTATTTGGTTTGGTTTAGCTCCTAATCTAACAATAGAGGCCTAGCTCAAGAGTTTAAAGCATGATATTTATTTTGGAAGTTTACGTATTTATTTCAAAAATAAAAATGTTTGTACTTTTTACCTCAATAAGGAAAAATAATAAAAAATATCTCTCGTTTTGTCAGATTTATGTTTTTACTCTGAGTATTTAAAATAATTATAAATGGTTATCAGAACATTATCATACTAGTATCATGATCCTTCTATTGTTTATTTTTTTACGTACATCATCATACAATTATCATAATCTTATAATGCTTCATTATCATATAGTTATCATACTGCATTGTTATGATAGCGACATAGTAATGTAGTGATACCGATATGATAAGCAGACAATGTTTTATCATAACATTATCATAGATATTATCATAATGTTATCATAAAATTAGGGTATTACTATTCGCCACCCCAAATTACTACCTAACGCCCAACTTTTTACCAAAATATCCCTAAGCCATTTTCAGCTAAAAAAAACTCAATCCTCTCAACTCAACTAAAAACCCGACAAATAACCGAGCAAATTTATAATAAAAATATCAAAATCACCTAAAAATAAAGGACGGTAACCTCTAATAATTAATTAGTTTTTAATTTTTTCGTTTTTAAAATTTTTTAATTTTTTTTAATTTTTTTTAATTTTTTTTAAATTTTTTTAATGGGTCATCGTCTTGATTTGGCGATAGACCCTATGGGCTATCGCCTCTATGGGCCATCGCCAAATGATGGCGACGGCCGCCATCTGCTTGAGACATCATTTGGCAATGGCCCTATGGGGCCGTCGCCATCATTTGGCAATGGCCCTATGGGGCCATCGCCAAATCAAGGTGATGACCCCTATGGGCCATCGCCATCTGAGGGCGATGGCCTATTAAAAAAAATAAAAAAAAATAAAAAAATTTGAAAAATTAAATAAATAAAAACCGATTATTTACCGGAGGTTCCGTCTTCTATTTTTAGTCGATTTTGACATTTTTATTGTAAATTCGCTCGGATATTCGTTGGGTTTTTAATTGAATTGAGAGAATTGAATTTAAAAAAAAAAACTGAAAATGGCTTAGGGGTATTTTGGTAAAAAGTTGGGCGGTAGGTAGCAATTTGGGGCGGTAAATAGTAGTCCACTAAAATTATCATCTCGATATTATATGATAATATTATCTTAACGAGAATGATAATATTATGATAATTAAAAAAAAATAAAAAAAAATAAAAAAATTTGAAAAATTAAATAAATAAAAACCGATTATTTACCGGAGGTTCCGTCTTCTATTTTTAGTCGATTTTGACATTTTTATTGTAAATTCGCTCGGATATTCGTTGGTTTTTTAATTGAATTGAGAGAATTGAATTTTAAAAAAAAAACTGAAAATGGCTTAGGGGTATTTTGGTAAAAAGTTGGGCGGTAGGTAGTAATTTGGGGCGGTAAATAGTAGTCCACTAAAATTATCATCTCGATATTATATGATAATATTATCTTAACGAGAATGATAATATTATGATAATGACATGATAATCAAACATTATTTTTTACAAAAAAATCTTTTTTTTCCTGCAGTGTTATGATAACGACATGATAATTTAGTGATACTCACATGATAATCAGACACTGTTTTCTATAGAAACCATTTTTTTCTACAGAAATTCGTTTTTTAGTTGAAAATCGATTTTTATGTAGATTTTTAGATCTAAAAATTGGAAGAAAAAAAATAAGATCAATTTTTTAGGTTTAGAAGATAAAATAAATCGTAAAAATCATCACGAGCTAAGAAAAAATCTATAAAATTAAATATGAAAAAACATTGAAGCGATGACAGAGAAATAACTAAGAATAATAAAACAAAAATGAAAAAAAACAAATAAAAAATAAAGGGAGAGAGAGAGAGAGAGAGAGAGAGAGAGAGATGATGGTTGTGAGTAAAAAATAAAAAGTTAGAGTAAAAAAAAAAATTAAAACAATATAATATAGGCCTAATGTTTTAAAAATATTCTAACCTTTCATCCCCTTTTCAATCTTACCCTGACGTTGCAAATCATTTAATTTTACCTTATTTTATATTATTTTTTTCATTTCAATTGTATTCTAAAACATAAAATTGACTTTTTTTTATTTGGAAAAAATTCTCTAAATTGATCATTTTTGAAGAATTCTTTTAAAATCTTGTCAAATAAATAAAGGTCAATTTTATGATTCAGGGTACAATTAAAATAAAAAAATAAAAAATGGGATAAAATTGACAATTTTTCAACGTCAGAATAGGATTGAAAAGGGAATGAAACGTCGGGGTTTTTTTAAGTCATTAAACCTATAATATAATAATAAAAACATTTTTGAGAGTAAAAGAATAAAAAAATCAAATAATAAGATATTTTTTTTATGAAGATTAAAAATTATATTTAAAAAAATACTTTTTCTAAACTTTTTTATTTATTTTTATATCCAACACGTCTTCAAATTATAAACATGAATGCTCTAATTTAAAATTTGGGGAAATCCCATAATATATCTTCCGTTGATTCTATCTTCTTATTGCAGGAGAAGGAAATGATTGACATAAAACAACACCGTCCCATTAAATAAGTAGGGAAGTGAGCAAAAGGATATCCCTATAAATAATGGGGTAAGACACGTAATTGAGTACAAAAATTTAGTGAACAAAGGGTCAATTCACCCCCTCAACTTGGCACGAAATATTAAATGAGTCATTTTGAACGTTTTTGGATCAAACAGACCCGCAACTTGCGTTTTTCGTTCAAATCAGCCCATATGACACAAAAACACCTCAAAAAGAGAGTGAAATTGCTAATTAAACTAATTAATTTTAATTAATCATAATTATAACTTTAATTAAATACAATTAGAATCCTAATTAATCTAATTTTTTATTTAAACACCGAAATCTAAACCGCCGGAAACCGCCACGGGTATGAAATTTATGGTCGAAAACCGCTCCTCAAGCGAGGAGCTGCTCCTCGCCTGAGGAGCAGCAATCTGCTCCTCAGGGGCAGATCTGTTCCTCCACAGATCTGCTCCTGAGGAGGAACAGATCTGCTCCTCAGGAGCAGATCTGTGGAGGAACAGATCTGCTCCTGAGGAGCGGATTCTGATCCTCCTTGTTTTGAGCAGCAGCTGCTCCTTGTTGGGGCAGCAGCTGCTCCCCGTGGATGCTCTTCAGGCGAGGAGCGGTGCTCCTCGCCTCGCGCTCCTCGCCTCGTCTCAGGCGAGGAGCGGTGCTCCTCGCCTGAAAAAGCAGATCTGCTTAGAGCAGATCTGCTGCTCCTCAGGCGAGGAGCAGCAACTCCTCGCCTGAGGAGGTGGACGGTGGATGGGGTTCCGTGGTGGGTGGCGGGTGGAGATGGACGGTGGTGAGTGGCGGTGGATGGTGGTCGGGAATTTTAAGAAGAAGAAAGAAAAGGGAGGAAGAAGAAGGGAAGGTGAGGAAGAAAGTAAAAAAGAAAAAAAAGGTCCTTTATCTTTTATTAAAAAACAAATAAATTATTAGATTTTTAAAATTATAAAGATATAATTGAAAATAAAAAATTATTAAGTATTAATTTAAGAGATAAATAAGATATGAGGGTTTTTTCAAACTTTTTCCATTTTTTTTCCGGAGAGTGTAACACACTTGCTTAGCTGAGAGTGGGAGAGGGGCTTTTTGACCGAAAAACGCAAGTTGCGGGTCTGTTTGATCCAAAAACGTCCAAAATGACTTTTTTGATATTTCATGCCAAGTTGAGGGGGTGAATTGACCCTTTATTCAAAATTTAGTAAGCAAAGCCCCGTAAAAGCCTCTACGTGGTTAGGATGGTAGGCATACAAAAATTTACATTCACCGATAAAGTTTTAAAAGAATATTCATTTTTTTGAATAAAAATATAATTAAGATGGCGACATTTTATTGAGCCGAACGATATATTATTAAATCAAGATCCTCTCAAGTTGATTGAACATGACCTATCATGTTCAATTAATCTATATCATTCATTATAAAATGAACGGTGTAAATTGAAAAAATTAAAAATATGTTAAATTAATCTACATCATTAGGCCGAATTTTTTTAATTACGACTTTATTTATTTGACTAAAACTATTTGCAAACATACAGATAATTTTAAAAATAATTTCATTATGTTCTTTTATGTGAAAAAGTAGTGTATCCATCGGTGAGAGCATTGTTGTAATATTAATACTGATTGCAGAAACTTTTGGTAACAATTGTCTTGACCGGTTCATGACTTGATGCATATGCACAGCGGAATCGAAAACATTCGGTAGGAATTTAATTATGGATTTGATAACAAATAAGAATATAACAAAATAAAGAAATAATACAAGAGATTTACGTGATTCGGCACTAAAGTGTACATATATAGGCGAAAAAATTGAATTATTCACTAATCATTAAAAAGATATAAAATTGATAAATAATCACCAAATAAGAGAGAATATTTCTAGTAAATATGTCCTTAAAAAAACCCATAAAGTGTTTAATTCTTTAAAAGAATAACCAAAAAAAGTTATGATTAACTTAAATTCCTCAAATTACGCAGACCCTCTTTTTTCCTTATTCACATTAATGTTTACATTATGCGTTCGGTTTTTTAGTGTGATCTAAAATGTGAATAAGCCAGGTAGATTACACATAGGGAATAAATTTTTTTTATGAGTACTACTCTTAATTGGATTATATCTTACTAATTGTCTAATAAAAATAAAATTATCATTAATCTTTCATCAAAAGTTAACTACATCACTTATCCAATAATGTTAAGAATCTGATTCATTTTACATGATTTTTCGTCCGATTATGAAGCAATCTAGAAGAAGAGGTGTACGTGGATTTTCCACCGGGAGTGAAGCTTGGTTTATCAAGAACGAATAAGGTTTGTAAACTGAAAAAAATCAGTGTACGGGCTTAAGCAATCACCTAGAGCTTGGTTTGGAAGATTTTCAGTGACAATGAAAGCTTTTGGCTATAAACAGAGTGGTGCAGATCATACATTATTTGTTAAGCACAAAGAAAGAAAAGTTACAGTCCTGATTGTATATGTAGATGATATGGTCTTGACAGGCGATGATGGTGAAGAAATGAAGCTTCTACAAGAACACTTAGCTGCTGAATTCGAAATGAAGGATCTTGGGTCACTAAAATACTTCTTGGGTATCGAAGTAGTGAGGACGAATCAAGGGATTGCTCTTTCTCAAAGGAAGTATATACTTGACCTCTTAACAGAAACAAGAATGCTTGCTTGTAAACCGGCTGAAACGCCTATGGAAATGAATCATAAACTTGGAATTTTTCAAAATCAAACTCTAACGGATATGGGGCGCTATCAACGGTTAGTTGGGAGGCTAATTTACTTGTCTCATACTAGGCCAGATATAGCATACTCGGTTAGTGTGGTTAATCAATTTATGCATCAACCGAGTGAAGAACATGTGGATGCAGTCTATAGAATCCTGAGGTACTTGAAAGGTTCTCCAGGAAAGGGTTTATTCTTCTCGAAAAATAACATTTCTAGTATTGAATGGTACACGGATGCCGACTGGGTAGGTGATCAAACAACTAGGAAGTCGACATCTGGTTACTTCATGTTCGTTGAAGGAAACCTGGTTACTTGGAAGAGTAAAAAGCGAAAGGTTGTCGCGAGGTCGAGTGCTGAAGCAGAATTTCGAGGAATGGCTATGGAATATGCGAACTGTTGTGGATTTCTCGTGTTCTAGCAGATTTGGGGATTGAGCATACAAGACCAATGAGTCTTTATTGTGATAATAAGGCTGCCATAGCGATTGCACAAAATCCAGTACAGCATGATCGTACTAAATACGTCGAAGTGGACAGACATTTTATTAAAGAGAAAGTTGATCAGAAGGTTGTTCATCTTCCTTATATAAAGTCTGAGGATCAATTTGCTGATATCCTTACAAAGGCAGTGTCTAGTAGAGTGTTTCACAATGTAATTGACAAGTTGGGCATGTTGGATAGTTATGCACCAACTTGAGGGGGAGTGTAGAAGTTAGTTGTAGATAAGTATTGAAGTTGTTATTCTGATAAGGAGTCTTGTTAGGAGAAGAATTAGATAGTATAGATGTCTATGTAAACTATAACTCTCTGTGTATATATGTTCCTCCTCGAAGTGAATAAAATACAATTCACCAGAATCATTAAAGTTTACATGATTTATTTTACATGATTTTTCATCCGATTATGAAGCAACTCCAAATATCAATTTTGCCACATATGTTCCTACTGCTACTGGCATTTTCCTAGACTTAGTAAAATTTGAAGTGTGCAAATTATCCCTTTTTATGAGCTTAACTTCATGAAAAATGGTCTAATAATCGATATTCATAAATTTTTCTATTGATTCACGCCGCTTCGAGACAAATTCAATTGAAACAAATTCAAGCATTTAAGGTTTTGTAATTGCATAAAAAAAAATTTAATTAATAATTTTTAATTTCCCATGAATTTCTTTTTCAGTGTACAATTAAAATTTATAAGTTTTCCTACATATTTTGTAAACTTTAAATAGGCTATTAATCACCCATGGTCCCTGACCTTTAGAGCTATGTGCACAAAACCTCTTGAAATTTAAAAACGGGCACAAAACTCCCTGATATTTATGGCGGCGCTCATAAAACCCCCTGAAATCAAAAAATCTTCGATTTTTGTAAAATAGGATGACGTGGCAGCGATTTTTAAATGTCAGATCTAACAAATTCTAACTCCATATCTGTCCATGTTAGGTGTCATGTGACACCTAACCAAAAACACCAAAAAATCTAAAATACCCACAATAGTGCAATTAAAAAAAAAACAACTCAACCATTTAAATCAAACCCTAATAAACTTAACCAAACCACTTCACCCCCTATCCTAACTGTCAGCCACCTGCCTCCGGCCACCAATGGGCCTGTTCTTTGATGAAGAACAGATCCACGATTTGTTCTTCATCAAAGAACAGACCCCGGTGGTCTGTTCTTAGGAAACGGCCCGCCAGAAAATATTCCAGCCGTGGGGGCGGCGGCGGCGGTGGCCGGCGGTTAGGGTAGGGGATGAAGTAGTTTGGTTAAGTTTATTTGAGTTTGATTTGAATGGTTGAATTGTTTTAATTTTTAATTTTTTTTAATTGCATTACTCGATGGAGGTTGTTTTTATGGAGGTTGTTTTTATTAATATAATTTTTTAGGCCTCCTTTGGAATAATTCCAATTGTGAATTGGAATTCATTTATAAATGAATTCTACATCGAAATCATTTACAAATGAACTACACCGTTTGAAATGAAAGAATAAAAAATTTAAAATTGAAATGAATTCCATATATTCATGTTTGGAATGAATTCTAGAATTGAATTCTTTGTAACCTTGTTCCCATATTAACCTTATAGACATTTTATTAAAAATATCTTGAAATAGAAATAATCATTAATTTTTTTGATAATATTAGCTTATTAAATATTATATATATATATATATATATATATATATATATATACCAGTATTTCAAATTAATAATATTAAAGTCACTGGTATTATGATTGAAATGTATAAAATAATTAATAATAATTTTTGAAAATTAAAAATAAAAATATACTACATAAAAAAAATGGAGATGAAAATTACAAAGAAAATATAGAAAGAAAAAAAATTGTAATAAAAATAAAAAGTGAAAGAAAATAAAAAAATAACTTTATAAAGTAAGGACAAATTAGTCAAATAAAATTGTTCTTTTAAATTTTTGGAATTCATTTGTAAATTCCACCTATTTTAGTTGGATTTGCAATTCCTCAAATTATAACTAAAACCAATTCCAGAATTTCAATTCCAAAAATTATTTTAATAGGTTCATTTATTCCAAACACAAAAAATTAAAATTACAAATGAATTCCACATAATTTTATGGAATTCATTCATTTCAAAGGGGCCCTTAGAGAATATTTTTTAAAAGTTGAAATTCTTTAAATCAAAGAATCGTTGAATGGTTTAATTTTTGGAAAAATTACACAAATAAGCTAATTGCGGGCTATTATTACAAAAATACTAAGTGTTCAATTTCTTTTCGTTAAATGTTAATTTGTTGTTTACAATACAGAGCTAATAATGACAAATTATTACATTTTTTACGATTTTCATTCAAGCCTTACACGTGTCTTTAATTTAAAAAAAATGTAAGATCATGTATCGCCATTTTCTTCTCCTCTTACAATTTTCTTCACTTTTTCATTAACTGTCATAGTTAATCTCCATTTGTTTTGACGCCGAAGCTCTCCGTTCTACGTCCAAATTCTGAATTTGATAACCAAACTAGACCGACAAACGTTTCTCGTATTTTCTTCTAATTGGAAGATTCACTGCCACGTGGAAAGATCGGAGCCGACATAGTTCCTTTTGGTGGAATTGAAACGAAGCAGCTTAGTATTAGCCACACTAGGCGTTGAAGGAGAGGGAGTCTCGCTGATAATTCGAAGTGATTTTTCAAAAAAGTGCATGAAAAGGAGTAACAGGAATGGAAGGTTTCTTAGAATTAGTGTTAGGGTTAGATTTGAGGGGTTTCTCCTTTAGAAAGAGTAGAAACATGAGAGGTTTTAGAAAAGAATGAGGTGATTTGAGTTGTGGATTCATCAGCGGTGATCTGCCCTTGGTCGATTTTTGCGCTTGACGAAGAAGAAAACGAAAAAGAGGTGAAACAACAGAATTAATCGGGTTCAAAGAGTTTCCGATCTTCAGTATAAATGTTTTATTATGTCTTTAGTTTTATTCACACTTGGCCTGTCAATTTCTGTCTCGACAAGGTAATCTTTTTATCACATCTTTCAATCACAAAAGGTTAGTTTTTTTGAATTAGTTGAACTGATTTTTGGTTGGTTTGGATCTCGGTAGGGAGCATATCTAAAGAATTATATGGTAAGAGAGATCTGGCCGGAACTAGCGAAAGCAAAATGCATAGAGTGGGACCAAATATTTACGAAGCGTTCATGGAAACGCCAAAGCTTTTGTTGTGGCAATGAGTCCAGTGAGCTTGGTTTTATTATGATGGCATTAAGCTTTTACATTTTAATGCTTAGGCAACGGCCATTTGCTTGCTTATTTTGATATTTACTGCAGTTACCACTTATATGATTCATTCATGCTTTGCTCGGAGAAGCATGTGATAATGCTCTTAAGAAAAAATGTTTCCTATATAATGGCCTAACAGAAGGATTCTGGGAAATGCTGCCCATTATAATTTTTTTTTTTATAATATAAGCGTTAAATTATGATACACTATAGATACATGTTTGATGTACAATTTATACATTGTAATTTTTATATTAAAATAGATGGATTATTAAAATTATATTTAATATGTATTATTTATGTATTGTAGATTTATTATTAAAATTATATTTAATATATATTATTTGTGTATTTTGATATGCATTATGTATAAATAGTGTATCAAAAATATATTGTTTGTGTATTTTGTACGCATTACATGATATTTATTGAATTTTGTTTTGATTTTTTTCTCTATATTTTTATATAATTATTGGTATAATAGTGTATTTAATATTCTAGATTATAATAGCAGAGAGAGATATTATTTGTGTATTTGATATTTATTTTTGGCATATTTTAAAACGTACCATTAAGTCGTATTTAATATGTATTATTTGTATTTAAGATGTACAATTAAAGTTGTATTGAATATGAAAAGATTCTGAAGTAAATTATATCCGTTTGAATAGTTTTTGAGATGCATAAATAATACTCCATATTAAAAATATAGTTTTGAGACACAAATAATACATATAAATAATATAGTTTTGCAACACATAAATAATATATATTAATAATATATATATTTATTATTTTTATCAATGGTGATAGATTTGATAAAGGGGATAAATATTGTTATTAATTTTTTTTTTTATATCACATGTATATGAAAATGTTATATTGCTATTATTTGATGCGTGAGTTATTGTTAAAGCATTTGATACATATATCATTTGATTTAATATATATTATACATACTGCTTAGAGGCACATAAATATAACATATTAATAATTTATTTATTTTTGTTTTAAAAATATGAAAAAATAATAATCAAATATGTCCTCGATATATATCTGATACATAACAGATACATATCTGATACATGTTTGAATAGTTTTGACAAAAGGACGCGTGACGGACGCACGTGTAAAACGCCCGTCAGACGCGCTTCTGACGCGTTTTGACAGCTGTTTGACGCGTTTTGACAGCTGTTTGATATGTTTTTTTTGCTATTTGAGTAAGACATGTGTCTCTTATTTAGTGGTTAAGTATAAAATGTAAACTTTTTAAACTTTTACGTGCTAGTGTAATAAATGAGTTTAATTAGCATTTTTGTAAACTTTATTAATTTTTTGTATAATTTTGTAATCTTCTCTAATTTTTTTAGTATTTTTTAATTAATTAATTTAAATATTAATGATCTGACATTATTTTACTTTTTTTTATAAATTTACATAAATATATATGAGGAGCGGATTGTACTTTGCCCCAAAGCCAATGAGAGTAGAAATGCATTTATTCTTGTGTGATTCGCAATAAACAATAGTATGATTGGTTGCTCTGTTTCTCAAAGCCATCCTTGTTTGGAGTTTGGCCTACCTGGTTTCTTAGTGCTATTCCTTCTCACTGTTCTTTGACTCTCTCCCTTTCTTCTTTAGTTGCCTACATTTTTTTAAAAATTCCAACTTGGTGGGATTGGAAATTTTAAAAATGTTATAAATTATAATTTTATGAATGTAATATGCATTAATAATTTATATATTAAAGATAAATATGAAATAAATTAAAATTTCAAAGTGTGTACAAATTTACATCTATACTGTTCTGTGAATTTGTAGGCATTAATTAACCCTTGGAAAAGGCCTATTTGTGCCATTTCTTGAAGGCCATGCTTAACTTAAACTTAACTAGCTCCTATAATTGCGTACCAATCCTTCAGGTTCTAATGGTGCAATATTTACTATAATTTCTTGTACTGCAGGCTCCGCAGGGCTGCAACCGACGATCTTTTGACAGGTCTCGATTAGGCTGTGCCTACAAGTAGGGCAAGACGAGTGTGAACCGAGCCATTTATCAATGCATTTGACATGGAATCCATGGTTGCATTTGGGAAGAAGCCGGACGCGCTCACCAACTGTAAACTCCGCGAGACAGATCACACACTCTGTGTCTAATCCAGGCAGGTTCAAGTCGGGTGAGTAGTTTATCGTCGGGAAAGTCTTTAACGCCTTTCGTTTGACGCCTGTATTGGCTAATCGAGCTATGGTAGCTGTATCAGAAGATTGTGAAGCTACTAAAATGGAGCACCTTAATACACACCTGATGATGGAATTAAGTCCCAGTGAGCAAATTAGAGCACACAAGAGCACTGACAGGACCATAATGACATTTGCGTCGAAAGTGTTATTTCCGGTGTACGTTTCTGAGGCGACGTCGTGGCTATTAGGAGGAGGTGCTGCTGGAGTATTTAGTAGCAATCTTCTAGAATAGAAATCACCAAGTTGTTGAAATAGTTGAGCTGTTGTTGTTGTAGAAGTTGACATTTTTGGTGTTTGCTATAAAATTGGAGATTTAATTAGTTATGCTACTACTTGGAAGTTGATACTATATATATTGAAGAAAAGTAAAGTGTTAAATTTCCTAGTGGACTTTTTATAAAATATAAATAATTATTTCAATAACAAAAGTATTGCTGAAAATATTATAAGTCTTTAATAATGTTGTGTTTTTCAAATATGTGCAAATCTATAACTATATAGATACTCCACTTAATATATATCTTGTGTAGTTTAAACTTTAATGGACTTTCTAATCTATGTGGGGTCATCCCACTTTCTTCTATTCAAACAAAGCCATGTGCCAATTATTTCAGCTGGTGAATTTTTTTCTCAAAATGCTATCTAGGACCCAGTAGCACAGGAAGGACTCATGGAATCCTTATCTTAAGTTGATCGCCATGGAAATTATGTTTTTTAAGTTGATTTAAGTGGCCTCTAGTAATAATATATGTTGGGCTAATAATCACACACGGTCCTTGATTTTAGGACTTTCAAATCACCACATTCTCTGAGTTTTCATTTCGGCACCAAAACTCTCGTGTCTTTAATTTTTAAGCGAGTAAACTCTCTACCGTCTATTTTATTAATACCCCTGGAAGTCGATGATGTGGCCATTGATGTCGCAACTAAATTTTTTTCATAACAAGACAAAGCGCTGCGTGCATAATATGACAACAATAAAACACAAAGTAAATATAAAATTTTAAACCGTAAAACTCAAAATCCTAGCATTTTCTAATTGTACTTCTTATCATACATTTGTACTTCTATTAGTATAAATACTGGTGTAATATATGATTGAAATCTGTTGAGAGAAAGTGACAAAACGAGAAAAGAATAATTTGGTAAAATGAGTTGTATTAATTCATTAACCAAGATCAGGTTTATATACAAATGAATGAGCTTACTTCAGCAACTATACAACTGAAGCAGAGTAACTAATACTCTTAACAAACTAATTAAACAGAAATAACAAACTAACTGAATAATTAGCTGACTATTCTTTACACTCCCCCTCAAGAGGAGCATAAATATTGATGATGCTCATCTTGTTCAGAAAACCATAAAACAGCCCTGGACTGAGTGCTTTAGTAAAGATATCAGCAAGTTGCTGACCAGTGGAAATGTACTGTGGTTTAATTGTACCAGCTTGAACTTTCTCCCTTATAAAGTGACAATCCAGTTCAATATGCTTCGTGCGTTCATGAAAAACTGGATTGTTGCAGATGTGAAGGGCAGAGATGTTGTCACAGAAAAAATCCACTGGTGCTGAATGATGAATTTGAAAATCAGCAAGAAGGTAGATCAGCCAAGTAACCTCAGCAGCAGTAGTGGCCATAGATCTGTATTCTGCCTCAGTAGAACTACGAGACACAACTTGTTGTTTCTTGGACTTCCAACTGATCAAAGAAGTACCAAGAAAAATACAATAGCCAGTCAGAGATCTACGAGTTTCTAAGCAGCCTGCCCAATCACTATCACAGTATGCACGCAGATGAAGCTTAGCAGAAGAAGAGAAATGAAGACCTTGACCAGGTGACCCTTTCAAATAACGCAAGACCCTGAAAGCAGTCTGCAAATGAACTTCAGCCGGTTTATCCATGAATTGAGTCAACACATGAACTGCATATGTAATATCTGGCCTAGTCAATGTCAAGTATAATAGCTTACCAACCAATTGCCTATAACCAGTTGGATTGTCAATCAAATTCTCAGATTGATGAACTAGCTTATGATTCACCTCAATTGGAATAGAAACAGGCTTAGTACCAGTAAGACCATATTCATCCAACAAATCCAGAATATATTTGCACTGACATAAAGAAATGCCTGTTTTGTTGCGAGCAATCTCAAGACCAATGAAGTACTTAAGGTTGCCTAAATCCTTAAGTTTGAACTGACTTTCCAGATAAGTCTTGAGAGCAGAAATAGCTACTGAGCTAGAACTTGCAATAATAATGTCATCCACATACAGAAGAAGGGCTATAAATTCATCTGAATCTGACCTTGTAAACAGAGAATAATCAGATTTGGACTGTTTGAAACCTTGAGACAATAGAGAAGCAGTGAACTTAGCATTCCATTGCCTTGAGGCTTGTTTGAGGCCATATAATGATTTGTGCAGTTTGCATACAAGTTTCCCAGTAGAAGAAGACTCCCCCTGAGATGTATAACCCTGAGGAATGGACATGTAAACATTCTCATTTAATTCACCATTGAGAAAAGCATTATTAATGTCAAGTTGAGCCATGTGCCATCCTTTTATAGCTGCAAGTGCCAAGAAAACTCTAACTGTAGTATGCTTTGCCACAGGACTGAAAGTATCCTGATAATCCAAACCAAATCTTTGTGTGTATCCCTTTGCTACTAACCGTGCTTTGTAGCGATCAATAGTTCCATCAGACTTAGATTTCACCTTAAAAATCCATTTGGAGCCAATGACATGTTGTCCTGGAGGTAAAGGAACAACAGACCAAGTCTTATTTTGATCAAGAGCTGTCAACTCTTCTGTCATTGCTTGTTGCCAATGAGGATATGAAGCTGCTTCTTTGTAAGTTTTGGGTTCATGATGAGAAGATATTTGAAGAACATAAGAAGAGTAAGCAGGGGATAGATGAGAGTAAGAAAGATATTTTTGAATGGGATGAGATGTGGAGCAAGCAGAAGCTTGATGATGGTAAGCAGCTAGGTATGATGGAACAGTATGTTGTCTGGTACTTCTCCTAAGATTTATGATAGGAGTAGTAGTGGGAGCAGTAGGGGAATTTGGAATAATGGGAATAGTAGGAGAGGGAATGTCAGAAAATGTATAAGGAGGGATAGTAGGAAGGACAGGTGAAGATGAATCAGTAAAAGAAGCAGGTTTGAAGGGAAAAATGGATTCATGAAAATGAACATCTCTTGAAATAAATGTCATTTCAGCAGCTATGTCATATACTTTGTAACCCTTAGTGTGCATAGGATATCCAACAAAGATACACTTTTTGGCTCTAGCATCAAATTTCTTCTTGTGAGGGTCAACATTAGTAGCAAAACAAAGGGATCCAAATACTTTTAGTATATGATAATCTGGTTTGTCATTGAAGAGTCTCTGATAAGGACTCATATTATTCAGAATAGGGGTAGGAATTCTATTGATGAGATAGGTAGCAGTGAGAACTGCATGACCCCAGAATTTCAAAGGTAAGTGAGCCTGAAACAGTAAAGATCTAGCCACATTGAGCAAATGCTGATGTTTTCTTTCTGGTACACCATTCTGCTGAGGTGTATATACACATGTAGTTTGATGAACTATACCTTTGGAAGCATAAAACTCTGATAAAAAGAATTCTGTACCATTATCTGTTCTGATTACTTGAATGGACTTGTTAAACTGGGTTTTGATCAGTTCATAAAACTGAGTTACAATGCCAGAAACTTGAGACTTGTACTTCATCAAGTAAACCCATGTGACCTTAGACAAGTCATCAACAATAGTAAGAAAATAATGATTTCCATGTAAATCAGGAACAGAATATGGACCCCAAACATCCATGTGAACAATCTCAAAAATAGAGGTTGTATGACTTATATGAATAGGAAAAGGTAACCTTTTCTGTTTAGCTATGGGACAAATTTCACAAACATGATTCAATGCTACATCAGCAATAGGAATTTCAGATTGAAGAAAAGACATTCTAGGTTTTGAAGGGTGACCTAACCTATAATGCCATAAATCTGAAGATACAACTGAATTAACAGAAGCACAAGTATTGTTATGGGAACCATTAACTACACTTTTCTTATCATCCTCAAGTTGAAGATAATAAAGACCTTGAAAGACCTTAGCTTGACCAATCTTCATCATGGTTAAGTGGTCCTGTATGACACAATAATCAGCAAGAAACATCAGTCCATGGTTTCTGTATTTTGTCAACTTACTTACTGAGAGTAAATTGAAGCTGAATGTGGGTACTAAGAGTACATTGTGAATAACCAGTTTGGGAAGTAATTGAACAGTTCCTATATGGGTAATAGGAGCTTTCATTCCATTAGGCATGTGGACAAACCAGTTAGAGACAGGCTTATAACTGGTAAATAGTTCTAATGAACATATAATGTGATCAGTAGCACCTGTGTCAACAATCCAAGTATGCATATTAACTTGACCAGAATATGCATTCATGGCAGAAAAAATTGATGGTGAAATAATCATACCAGGAGAAGATGAAGCTGGTGAAGGATCAGATAAGTTCTGCTGATCAGAGGAATTATCATTCAATAGCAGATAGAGTTTCTGCAATTGTTCAGGAGTAAACTGGAATGAGTTACTGCTGCTTGGAGCTTCATTCACCACAGGAGTAGACTCATTGTACTGTGTTTGAACATTATAGGCTGCTCTAGGACCTTGAGCAGGAGGGTATGGATTGTTGTAATATCCTGTATTCTTTGGCATAGCAGGTGCATATGATGAAGGAGGCCTGTACTGGTTATATTGATTGTGATTCATCAAGTTAGGATTTCTGGTTGGAGTTTTAAACTTGAATCCAGGAGGAAATCCATTAAGTTTAAAACAAGATTCTTTGTCATGACCCTGTTTCCCACAGTGAGAACATATTATATCAAGCTTAGGTTTTCTGACTGCCATAGCTGCAACCATATCAGTCATACTCTGTTGATTCATAGACAGAGCTCTCTGACTTTCATCTCTCAAAATCATATTATAAGCTTGATCTATATTAGGAAAAGGCCTTGTGTTAAGAACTTGAGACCTTTGGTTTTGAAATGTGTCATTCAGTCCATTAAGAAACTGAAATACATAGTCCTTTTGCTGTAATTCAGTGAACTTCTGAAAGCAGTCCTGATTACATCTACCACAGCTGCAATGTGGTAATGGCCTATAGCATTGAAGCTCTTCCCATATAGCATTCAATTCAGTGTAATAAGTGTCTACAGATTTAGTACCTTGAGTTAGAGTACATAACCTCTGTTGTAACTGGCAAATCTTAGCATCATCAGGTTGAAGAAACCGTTGGCTCAGTTTTTCCCAAATTTTACTGGCATTATCCATGAAAAAGACAGTAGAAGCTATAGAAGGTGAAATTGATCTCAGCAACCAAGCTATCATCAGATTATTGCAGCGAGTCCAGGCATTGAACTGAACATCAGATTCTAAAGGTTTTGGAATAGATCCATCTATGAAACCCTGCTTGTTTCGAATTGAAACAGCAAGTAGAAATGATCTTCTCCACGTAGCATAGTTTGATGGAGTGAGTTCAGGTTGAACAATTACTGAACTGTGATTTTCAGTAGGGTGAAGGTAGAAAGGAGAAGAAGAATCTTCATTATGACTAGTAACCGCCATTTTAGATCAAGAAATCAAGAATTTTGATCAAGAATTAAGAGGAATCAAGTGAAAAACTAGTGAAATTACTTGGATAATCAGAAAGATAATGATCTGGAGAATCAGATCATGTAATTTTGATCGAAAATAAGTAGAAAAGTGAATGGGTTAATAGTGATTGGCAGCTGAGAAAAGGTGAGAAAAGTGGCAGTTACCAGAGAAAATCCAGCTCCGATACCATGTTGAGAGAAAGTGACAAAACGAGAAAAGAATAATTTGGTAAAATGAGTTGTATTAATTCATTAACCAAGATCAGGTTTATATACAAATGAATGAGCTTACTTCAGCAACTATACAACTGAAGCAGAGTAACTAATACTCTTAACAAACTAATTAAACAGAAATAACAAACTAACTGAATAATTAGCTGACTATTCTTTACAAAATCAATACAAAATATTCAAGAGTTTTTCTCATCTCTACGGTTTTGACTTGGTATCATAGCCAAATCCAAAACCTTTGCTTTCTGTCAAACGATTGTGTACATTGTTGTTTTGAGTTTCATCCTACCCATTGACTTGTTAAGGATCAGGGGACAAAGGGACCGGTGCTCCACGGAACAACTGAGCTTGGGCTTTACAAGCTACAAGGTGCTCTACCACACACGTTTTCTACTCCTTCTGTGGCGTACCTTGCAAGCTTAGAGGATTGGCATGCTAGAATAGGTCATCCGAATTTCAAAACTGTCTCTCAAATCATAAATTATTTTCATTTGCCTTGTTTCAGAATAAAAAAAATCATCTGATGAATGTGAGGCTTGTTGTTTAGGCAAGTTACACCGTGTCACTTTACCATTGACACACAATCGTAGTACAAAACCTTTACAACTCATTCATTCTGATGTATGGGGCTCTGCTCCAATTTATTTAATTTCAGGATTTCAGTATTTTATCATTTTTATTGATGATTATTCTCTGTTTATTTGGATTTTTCCAATGAAATGCAAAAGTGAGGTTTCTTCTATTTTTTTACAGATTTCAAGCCCTGGCTGAAAAACAATTTGAGACAAAAATAAAATCGTTCAATTCTGACTGGAGGGGGGGGGGGGGGAGAATATCGACCTTTAAATACATTTTTCAACAAACAGGAATCATTCATCGAATCTCTTGTCTTCATACACATGAACTAAATGGCAACTCTATTAAACATATCATCAGCAAACAAGAAGAAGAGAAGAAATCCAGCTCAGCAAACAAGAAGAAGAGAAGAAATCCAGCTCAGCAAAGTGTGTGATTCCAGCTCCTTCAAGTCACAAGTTATTGCTTAATGAGTTAGTTATTTTTCTGTTATAGTTAACAGTAAAGTCAGTTAGTTAGATTAAGGAAATAGCCATTAAGTATATAGCCGTTATAATTAATCAGTATATAATGTAAAGTGTACAGATTTTATCATTTAATGAAAATGCAATTATTTCTTTTACTCAATTCAGAAATCTCAAAATCTAAAATCTAATATGGTATCAGAGCAAGAAACTTTGTAAATTACTTTTTCTCTGAAAGCAGTTATTTCTCTTTTTTCTTAGCAACCAAACAGTAATTTTCTCAGCAAACAAACACATAATCGCTGAATCTTTTCTTCATATTTTTCTTCATTAAAAGATCATAGAATCTTTTGCTCTTGTTTCTTTATCTTAATTTTGTCTTGTTTCCATTCTTCTTTACTGATTCTTGTTAAAATTTCACATTAATGACTTTTCAAAACACAGATTTTGATAATCCTTCAAATTCATTTTATCTCCATCCAAGTGAGAATCCTTCTTTAATTCTTGTTTCTCCATTGCTTAATGGAAAAAATTATCATTCTTGGGCACGATCTATGAGGATGTGCTTATTATCAAAACAAACTGAAGTTTATTAATGGAGGTATTCCTGTTCCATCAGTGAATGATCAAATTTTTCCTATCTGGGAAAGATGTAACATAATGGTGCTTTCCTGGATCTTGCGCTCTCTTACTCCTTCAATTGCACAGAGTGTGTTATGAATTGATACGGCTTTAGAGGTTTGGAAAGATCTCTTTGATAGATTTTCACAAGGTAATGCCTTACGTAACTCTGACTTACAAGAAGAAATATATGCTTATAAACAGAATAATTTGTCTGTGACTGATTATTTTACTCAGCTGAAGATTTTATGGGATGAGTATATTAATTTTAGAATTTTGCCAGTATGTACTTGTAATCCTTAATGTCACTGTGATGCTTTAAAAACTGTTAAGAATCAACAAGAAGATGATTATGTCATTAAGTTCTTGAAAGGTTTAACAGAAAGTTATGGAAACATTAAGACTCAAATTCTGATGTTAGATCCTTTACCAAAGATAAAAAGGGATTTTTTTCTTTAGCTTTGCAACATGAGAGACAATTGGGAATTGGTTTGACAGATTTAAGTACAACTATCATTGAACCTTCAGTTTTTGCTACACAGGCTACTAATACATATATGAGAAGACATGTTCTTAATAATTTTCAAGGAAATAAGTCTTTTGGTATGAATAAGTCTTCTAATAACAATTCTAGGTCTCAAGTTCAGGGGGGACAAAAGAGGTTTTATAATGCTTTCTCATCATATAATAACAAGCCTATTTGTAGTTATTGTGGTTTTCAAGGTCATATTGTTGACGTTTGCTTTAAAAAGCATGGTTACCCTCCTAGTTATAAGCCTAAGTCTAAGAGCTTTGTTAATCAAGTTGGAGGATACATAATGGAAGATGATCAAGAGAATTATCAGGGTCAAGATGGTTTTATAGAACAAGATCAGAGGTTTGAGTTTATGGATGGATCTTCAAATTTTGATAGATCACTTTGTAATTCTCAGAATGGTAATGTGAATTGTTCTCAAGGGAATGTGAGTAATATTGCAGCACCTGTGATTACTCAAGAGCAGTATACACAATTAATGGAGTTGCTGCAACTGAGAGAAAACTTTGTCACGTAGTTGATACTGGTCTAATATTATTAGGTCATTGTGGTGCTCCACATAAATATTAGGAGTTCTCCTTTGAAACTGCCATATTTTTAATCAATCGTTTCCTTACGAGTATATTGCAAAATAAAATTCCATATTATACCATAATGTTCCTGATTTCACTTTTTTGAAAGTCTTTGGATGTGATATATACCCACTTTCTTCGCCCATTTAACAAACACAAATTTTCTTATCGCACTACGCAGTGTATTTTTTTAGGCTACTGGTATCGTTGTCTTGACAAAAATACCGGAAAAAATTTTGTTGCACGCCATGTGACATTTGATGAGAAACTCTTTCCATTCAAACAACTTTCTTCTTCTACTTCGGATGTACCGCCAGTTAACTTGCGTAATTTACCATGGTTACAGCTTAGTCATTCAATGCCTGTGGAACATCGCATCTCACCTACATCAATCATCTAACTTTCATAATTCTAATCTTACTCACCACTATCATCTCATTATGTCCCTATCTATTCTCCTACTTCATCCATATGACAACCTAAACATACTCAAGGTAGTGATTTATCGCAATCTACAACTTCTACGAGCCTTATCTCTAATCTTGATAACTCACAAAATCCTTCTACATCACTTGATACTGATCGTAACCAATCCCAACCAGAACGCATTCATCAAATGGGATTGCGTCTGCTTCGAAAGCAATCAGATATCTTCCTTTTTAACAACTTCTTTTTCTATAATTCCTTGTGAACCTACATCTTTCACAAAAGCCAACCAATTACCGGAATGGCAATAGGGACTTGAAATGGAAGTTTTGATGCGCAACATGTAATACCCCGTAGTTTAGTAAAAATACGAAATAGACCGATTATATTATTTTGGCTAATTGGAGCTATAATATGGTAACTTTTAATGTTTTGTGTTGGTAAAAATACGCAAGCGTACGTAGCCAACTTGTAATATAGACTGCGAAGTCTAGATATCGTACCCACAGAGAAAGCTCTAAAGACAACTAGTTAAGAGACTCGATTCGAATAGTCGAAAAGACAATTTTAGTTGTTTGAGTAAATTAAAAGATAAATTTAAACTAATGTAGATTAAGTAGACTAAAGCTGTAATTAAAATGGTGTTTAACAATAATGAGAGAAACAGGGATTATTAATCTTTGTTATGCTGTTTATTTAATTCGAGTTATGAATCGTATTGTTCTGATATGGTTCGGACTAATCGAAAGCACCTATAATTCTCTCTCAAGCAATTACAGGCAAAAGCATAAAACTAACGAATAACAGGTTAATTACTCACTCTCGCACAATGATTAACCTAATTACTGATTAATTGAATGATTATGAAGTGAATCCTAAGAACACGCATTCGTTAATTCACTCTCGCACAATTAACTCCTATGTTCCTAATTATGTTGTTCTATTCCAATTTTACTCTCTCGAGCTAAAATTAAAACAAATGGCATAGACTAAGTGATTAATTCAGGCTAGGCATTAAGCACAATAATTAAGAACATATCAAGAATAAAAACCCATAATTTCGATTTAACTAAACAGACATAATTTGATTAATAATCCACAACGAAGGGTTTAGCTAGACATAATAATAAAAATACTAAAAGCAATCAGTAAAGAATTCATACTAAGATTAAATAAAATACTGAATATGAAATTGATAATAATCGTAACATGTTCGAAAGTAAACTAATGATAATCGACAATAGAATAATGAGGAACTCAGTAATTTGATAAAGAAAGATTTGTTGATTTATTGCGTGATGATTTTGTTGAAAAAGATCGAAGCCGCGGTATTTATTAAGAAAACTACTAATCTAGGGTTTCTGTCTAATACAAAATTGAACGAACTCTTGTTCAATGTTACAAACAGACATAACTAGTGATACTTTCCAGATACCTGATAGTTTCTCATTTATTTCTTCTTTTCAAGCTTATCTATCTTTTCCTCCTCTGTCCAGTGTGTTAAGACCTTGATGTTCAAAGCTTCCTCAATTATTCCCATGGTAGCTAGATAACATTTCTTGGACAAGCTTTAATTACCTTTTATGGTGATAACACCTTTAATCGTTGGTATTTTCCTCATTATGTAACGTATGCAGGTTATAGCACCACTGCTATATAGCATGGGCCTCCTGATATTCCATAATAGGCTAGAGGCATGTCTAAAATCATGAAAAACATTTTTACTTTTCGTGTCGGCTCCTCTAGTACCACATCTATGCCATCCTCCTAAAATATCTCGGTTCCTAGCTCCAGTTCCAGTTATACTATTCCGTTTGGAACGACCGGGACTCCTCCTATTGCAAGTGGAGGTATGTTTAGCGGTTTGAGATCTAACTTGGTTTCGCCCATTGAAAAGAATACATATAGAGTTAGTAGATTAACTGAGTTTCCATCATCTACCAGCATCCTGTTCACCCACTTGGTTCTTATCAAAGTCGAAATCACTAGAGCGTCATGATGCGTAAAACCTACTCCTCCCCTATCTTCTACACTGAAATTTATCCTTGGCAACGAAACGCACTCCGAAATGGACATGATTAACTTATATTTCCTCTTTCTCCAGTTACCAAACTCAAATTGAACAATTACCCTTGAGATTATATTTATGATGCCTCAGACTGTGGTTCTTTTGGCCATGGATGGGTACTTCCGTCCTCTGATTGGCTCTCTTCGAATAGTTCCTCCTCTAGGACTCCTATGCTGTCTTTGAGAGGTCTTAGCTACAAACTTTTTTAACTTTTCTTTGCATACCATCTTATCGATCTCTTTTTGCAAATGACAATAATCTTCCGTATTATTGCCATGACCTATGTGAAACTCGCAATATCTCGATTTGTCTCCCTCATGGAGCATTAGATTAGGATAACAAATCTTCTCATTGTGATTCTTTTTCCATAGTAAGATTTCTTCCCGTTGGGTTTTGAGAGGAATCAATGGTCTTTCTATTCCTAGTCTATCTACATAAGTTTGACGTTCACCATAGTTCTATCTCTCTCCTCCATAACTCGTCTTGACACTCCTATTTATTGAGCTTTCTTTCAATAACTTGTGCATGTGTCACGACCCAAATTCATGGATCGCGATCGGCGCTAGGGAATGGGAGTGGTTGCTCCAAAACCCGTAGCAAGCCTAAAAACCTTTATAAATTTTTCGCGTTTTAAAATATAAAAAGGTTTGCAACCTCGTTGCGGAAACACTTTAACACCTTTATTAAAAACGCGTTCGCAATTTAAGATCATTTATCACATATGATCTGTTTTCAGAAAATATCGTTAAAACCTTTCTCTCGTTTAACGTAAACACATTTCTGAAAACTGGGTCTTAAGACCCTGATTGTATTTAAAGAAACTAGAGCGCAAACATCAATCTCAGTTGACGCACCTGCTCTGTTTTTAATACAATCCTAAAATGCTAAACACATGAAACCAGTGTATCACTCAAACAACTGGTCCTAGCATTTTAGAAAACACGCAGCTTTTCAATCATATACATATACAGTAGTTCAAATCAGAGTATATCAAGATAAGTTTGAACTGCTGTAAATAAAAAGACAGACTTTCCAGTACCCGACTACTTGCAGCTCTAGAGGTATGGCTGACATTGACTTCTGGAATTATTGTGGAAGTCAGACCTCGTACTTGATTACCTGAAAGGTAAACACTGGGGAGGGTCAGAAATATAAATATTTCTGAGTGAGTCTACAATTTTACAATTGAATATTCAAATCGCAAATACATAACATTTGTATATGTAAAATATTACCAATTAGTCGATCCAGATGAAACCCTACAAGACAGACTATTGTATGGGTCTCAACCTACACAATATAGGCCTTAGACCGTGAACTGAATCACTGCCGTCTAAGCCGGGTGTCTGGACCGTAACCGTGAAACTGCCATCACAGTACTGCCTATGACCGTAACCGTTACTGCCGTCTCAGACTGTTAAGTCAGGGTCGCTAGCACTTCCAACGCCCAATGACATTAACTGACCTCTATGTCAGACACAGGCTCGTATCGAGAAACACTACTGGTGATCACACAGTCCTATTGACAACCAATAGGAAGCTTGTTCCAATGGATCTTTCATGGTTAAGTTATACTAGTGCGATTAATTATTTAAAAACAGTTTAAATATAAATATTCAAAAGTAAAAATCACAAAGTAAAACTCACAAAACCGATGCCCCCATTTTAAAAATGTAAGCTCCCATCAAGCTCGTTAGTCAAACACGTTGGTGTTTGGCTCGCTAGATCGACCACTCGTCGGATCTAACTAAAATTCAAATGTCAAAACACATCAGACATTGAATTTCTAACTCTAGTCCTATCGTATAAACGATAGACTCAAATACCATTTATGTTTATAGACGACTCAATAAACATAATGTATAAACTACCTCGACATTGAACCTCTCGTTCAATTTGTATTACCGTTATCGGTATGGACTTATAGTCTTTTCAACATTAATCACTTTAATTAATGTAGGGCTTTATTAAAACATCACATCGTTTTAATAACCCGACTATCCTCAAACGTCTAGATTCTTTAAAATCTTTTAAACGTCGTAGTCCATTTTTTTTAATAGTTCACATAAATCCTTTTCAGATAGATTAGAATGACCGGGATTAAATTGAACCAATTGAATCGAACCGGACCAAATAGAACCAAATTAATCAAATCGGATCGAACTAAATCAAATCGGATAAAATCCCAAATCGATCCCTCGGTCAACCCACTGTGCGTCCGCACAGTAACCATACTGTGCGTTCGCACAGTATGTGTACTGTGCTTGCGCACAGTGCACGAACAGCCCCCCATGATTCCAGGCCTCCCGACCTACTTCCGACGTCAAATTTTAATTCGAACATTAATACGACACTCAACTCAATCCAATTCCGCAATTTAAATTTTAAACCGATACGAATTCGATCGATTCGATACGGTCGACGTTATAAATTTAAATATAATCCAAATTATTAATAACCGAATTTAAATTAACGGTTATTACCTCGATTACGTGCGGATTATTAAAGAAATCGGAGTTGTAATCGCGAAACGGATCGCGCCGAGGCGAAACCTAATTTTCGCGCCTCTGTTGAAAGGAAGCACGCAGCTCCCATATTCATTTGCTGCGCAAATGAATTCCCTGCCCCCAAAACCTAATCCTAATGTTATATATATAGTTTCGGTTAAAGTGCAATTTAGTACTAGCTCAATCATGCACTTTAATTCTAATTTTAATTAGTCGTCCGTAGCCCAAACGGAGACTAATTCCAAATCTCGCAAAACTCTACTCAAAAATCCAATAAAATATAAAACGAATAAAAATATAATTTTTATTCGAATCCGACTTATATTTTATTTTTAATAAATCTCAGCAGATTTATTAGGTCCAAATCAGTCCCACTTGAATAAAATTACTACGTCCAAATTTCATAAAAATTTGACGGTAGCTTCGTCAAATTATTTCGAGAATATTAATATCAAAATAATTCGCTCGGGACGTATAAATTATTTTATATTAATTTGGACTAACTAATAATATTTAATTACTTTAAATTGAAAAGTAATTAACGTAAAAGTTCAGGGATTAAAACAATCTTTTTCTCTTACTTTGCCTCCACTCCACGCTTGACTCTCTTCTTATCTTTTTTTTTCTTTTTATTAATTATTTTAGTATATATATATCTATACTATATATAAAAGCACGGATGGGGGGGGGAAATTTACCGAATAATCCTTTTCAGTTTACTATTAAATAAAAGTTTTATAGTCCTTAACTAATTAGTTATTTAATTAATCACTATTGTAATTAAAGTTCTAATTAGAATAGGTAGCTAAATTGTCTCAAATTTAATTTTTAGTATGTAAAAAATAACTAAATTGTCTCCAAATTAGTATGAATACCTATCTTTTAGTTTGATTGAACTAAAAAATTAAAATATTATATTTGGTCAATATATTATTATTTAAATTTCTATCTTATTATTTTTAAAGATATTATTAATAAAATTAAGTTAATTATTTAATTATGATTATTATAAAACCAAAAGAAAAATAAATTTAGTATGGAAAAAAATTTAATAACTGAATATATTATATTTACTTTTACAAAAATTCTTAACTAATTTAATATTAATTATAAATAAAAAATTGATATAATTATAATAAATTGACTAATATATTCATTGAGAAGTTACGTTACGAGCCACGTGCATAGCACGTAATGCGAAACTAGTATATATAAATATATATATTAACTTATATCATTAATTACTCGTCGAGACTTCCGAGTTTCGACATTTTAATTTCGGGGTTTTGTCCGAAATCTTAAACTCTCCATTTAGAGTGGTACATTGATATTTTAATTATCAATATATTTTTATCTACGACGCCCAGTCGTATTCTCTATTATATTAATCTCGTTCATATTCTTTATTAAAATTTAAATTCTCAATTTAAATTTTAAACTCCAATTATTACGATATTCTTTTACGGATACGTATAAATTAAATTTACGTTTAAATTTAATTTACGTATTCCAAATTTATTAAATCAGTTTCCGTGATTTAATTTAATAACCTTAAATAGTCAAATCTTACTATTATCCTTTGACTATTAAACTTAGTCTTTCCAAATATTTTTCTTAATATTCGAAATCTCAAAATATTATTTTTAATATTTTGATTACTCCAATTTGATCTCGTGGCATATTTAATTACTTAAAATTACGGGGTATGGAACCGCCGCTTGTCTTCATCTTTCCTTGTCCAAGTTTATATAGTTCCATGCCCTAGATGTTAATTGGGTATAACTCTTAACTGGGTCGGTTATCAAACTATCTCGGAACTTGGTCATATTCGTGTTATCTTTCATGGCATTAATCGTCGTACCATCTGTCAGATTCTCCACCAGGATAGCTTCATCATTAAAAAGGGCTACAAAGGTTTTAAGGCTTTCCCTATTGTTCTAGAAACATTTCTTTAGATCACTTGATTTTTTTTCTTTCTTTGGATGCTCGGGGCAAAATGATTGTTAAATGCTATAGCCAGCTCTATATAATTGTTGATCGACCCTTCCCTCAAATGTTGATACCATTTCTACGCGGCTTCCTTCAATGTGGTAGGAAACAGCTTGCAAACAAATGCGTCCAAAATGGTTTGGACTCCCATGGCTATTTGAAAATAGTTTAAGTGAATCATCGGATCCAACTTTCCGTCGTATTTTTGAAGAGTAGGGAATTTAAACTAATCTAGGAAAGGTTCATCAATGATTGATGGATCTAGATAATGGGCTTTTGATTTCGACTAATCCAAACCTCGAGGATGCTCCTCTATTCCCCTTTTTCCTGTCTAGCTCAGCTCAAACTTGCGTGTTATGTCATTGTTCAGAGTTTTCTTCCATTTAGAGTCGGTGCCCAGGCTATATGCACGCTTTCTGCCGGCTCTTTTCTCAATGGTTTGGGAGACTGTACCTCTGTGCGTGCCCCCCTTTCAGAATCTACCACAAGAACGTGACCAACGCTTTCCGGAGGGATGGCTTGATTGTTCTGTCAGGCTGGACAAGTTATATCTACTACCGGGATCCGGTGTACTATCTCCGGATGGGTCCTCTCTACCATATCTAGAATTCCTATGATGTTGGCCCCGTGCTCAGTGACAAGATTGTTCCCTACCGGTAAAGCACCTTTGATTACTTTTACCGCAGTTCCTTGCTGTGAGGTAACTTGACTCATCAGGTAAAATTATACCATCAAAGTTTGATGTATTTACTAGGCTGCTTGCATTTTCCCAGTTAAATGATACATGTATTCCTTAACTTGAGTGACAACAGGATGAACCAAGTTTGGTTATTATCTCCCACACCCATCGAGGTAATGTTGCATCCGTCTGAAAAACTTAGATTTGTTGGAACCAGGGTGTTGTTCAAGAAACATTAAGGGATCTGAGTAATAGGTGTTTGGGGTAGAGTAAGACATGCATCTCTTTCCGAGGTCATGCCTATTGAGTTTTCATGGGGAAAACTAGATAACCCATACAAGGGAACAAAGGGGTACTCCCTCTTGTGTATTCGTTAACGGTAAGAAAACATAACCTGGGGTGGTTGAATGTTTCTTGGACGTTATTATGTTATCACCGCTGATCTAACATCGTCCCCTCTTAATGATCCAGGTGGGACGATCTGCTCCAAAATAGGCTCTTCCCTTTCCATCTAGCAAGGATGCCAAGAAATCAAAACCGAACAACTCGCAAAAAACTTGCAAAGTAAGAAAGTCTCATGCTCTCAATGAAAGGACCAAGTGATAAATCAAGCCCGAGCTGCCCTAACTCCATCTAAGGACAAGGAGCAAACAGTGGTCAGAATGAACATAGGTGGGGTTAGCCTGTTGTCCGCTCCGACTCTCAAGTTAGTATAGTGAAGGAAAGAAGAGAAAAGAGAGAGAAGTATTAATCAAGTGTGAAAAATAGATTGTACCTTAGGGTTTTCATATAAGGTGGTTTATATAGTTCGACCTGTACAAACCTTCTTCCTTTCTCTCTCTAGTCCCCACTTTTCTATTTCTTTAGGTGGCCGATTCAGTTACGCTTTTATTGGTGTATCATATGCATGCTAAGCGCGGAACATCTTTGTGTGTCAGATGATCTTTTATGGCCCCCTCAAGTTTAATTTGTTATGCACGTATTCTCTCCATGTTATGTATACTCGGCCAGCTTCCTTGTATGATCCCATGTATTTGGTATCTCGGACGAGCAGACTAGAGGATGATGTCTACGGGTTCCGAGTTATTAGTGAGCTTATGAGCTCTGATCTATTCGTCTGTCTTGATTCCCGAGTTACCCGCATCATGTCTCAGTTATGCCGGTTATCATTTGATTTAGTGATACTATATTTTGGTGAGGTTGCTTCTCCTCTAATGCGGGTTACCATTATATTATCAAATCCGTATTTTCTTTTTTCATAAAACTTGTAGGTATTCAAGTTAGTTTTTCAAGACCGTTCAAATCAGTTAAATCGGATGTCTGAAAATAAAAAAAAAAGTATGTTATGAATAGTCAAACTTTCTATATGCCCCAAAAAGAGATACCTATTTCAATCGAACAAAGAAAAACCACAGATTAATTCAGTATTTGAAAGTCAATCGGTTAAAATAGTTTATAATATAGATTACATTAATTATAATTTAATAAAAACAGCATACATTTAATTTAAATAATTTAATAATTTATAAATAATAATTTTATTAAATTTATATTTAGTTAAATTTTAATATTAATAAATCTAAAATATTTTAATGTTTATCTTTTTTTAAAACAAGCAATATTTATAGTATATTAATCTTAATAAATAAAAATGTATATCAAATAATATTTATGTTTAAATATAAAATCTATTTATATTAACTAGTTTTGGATAACACTCTCTTATTTCAACTAATTTATCAGGTAACAAGTTATTTTTATTTTATTCAGTCATTATAATATTTGACTCTTCTAGACCGGTCCATCGTTGAACTGTAGTCTGATCTATATTTGATTAGTGAGCTAGGTGTTAATGGCTTTTGACATGCAAGTATAAATTATCATCTCTTTGTAGCGGCTAATAATCACCCATGGCACCTCAACTTTAGGGGTACGGGCGCTAAACCCCCTGAAGTTTAAAAACGGGCGCTAAACCCCCTAAACTTTGTGTCGGCGCTCACAAAACCCCTTTTGGACGAAATATGACTAAACTACCCCTGGCGCCGTTTTTCCTGGTCAACTGACTTTTTTTCAAAAAAAAAAATAAATAAATAGTGACGCCACGTCAGCTGCCACGTCACCAAACTACCCTAAAAAATTAAAACACCTAAAATACCCCTAAAACACCCAACCCAATCAAATCAAACCCAAAAACATCCAACCAAACCACTTTCACCCGAACCGCCACCACCACCGCCGCCGCCGGGAAATTTTCCGGTCATCTTCTCCGATTCGAAGATGACCGGAAAATTTCCGGTCATCACACTGAGGAACAGATCGGATCTGTTCCTCAGTTGAGGAACAGAGTCGGATCTGTTCCTCAACTGAGGAACAGATCCGTCTGTTCCTCAACTGAGGAACGATCTGTTCCTCAGTAGATCTGTTCCTCTGAGGAACAGGTCCGGCGATCTGTTCCTCAGAGGAACAGATCTGTTCCTCAGTGTGATGACCGGAAAATTTCCGGTCATCTTCAAAATGGAGAAGATGACCGGAAAATTTTCCGGCGGTGGTCGGGTGGCGGGTCGGTTGGTGGGGTGGTGGTTGGGTCGGTTTTTGGGTTGATAGATTGGTTTATATTAAATTGGGTTGGTTTGATTTTTTTTTTTAAATTAAATTAGGGGTATTTTGGGTTTTTCAAATTTTTAAGATATATTTCTGACGTGTCAGATGATATGACAGTGTCAGAATTTTTTTTTTAAAATGTCAGTTGACTGAAAAAACGGCGCCAGGGGTATTTTGGTCATATTTCGTCCAAAAGGGGTTTTGTGAGCGCCGACACAAAGTTTAGGGGGTTTAGTGCCCGTTTTTAAACTTCAGGGGGTTTAGCGCCCGTACCCCTAAAGTTGAGGTGCCATGGGTGATTATTAGCCCTTTGTAGCTGTAATTTAAGACAATATTCACTGGCAGATCTTCCATTAAATCAAGTACTAAATATAATTTTCAACTTGGTATTGGATTCAAGAGTTGGAAAGATTACTGCGGTTCAATTGATCTGTTGATTTTTGTATTTTGGGACCACGGGTTAGTATTTTAACATTGTAGTTGCGGCATCGCTCCCCCGTATTAGAAAACTCATAAAGACGATACATTTAATATAAATGGTATAGATGATATGAATGGCGTAGAATTTGCATATATTTGTAAATAGTAGTATATATATAAGTTTATATTGCAATAGTATAGTATTTATTTTTGTATATCTATCTCTTTAAAAAAAAATTCCCTTAACTTTAAATTATATTTAAAATAAATAAAAATATTAAATTTATAAATAAAACAAATTAATTGAGTAAATGTCATATCTATACTTATTTAATGTAGAAATAAGTTTAGCTTTATATTCATTCTTAATCATTCTACTGCAACTAATATAGATAAATGATAATTAATTATTTAAATTATAAATGATTCATTGTATAGATCTTCTTTTATAACTTATGCGTTCTTTTATTATTTCTAATTAGACGAGGATAATTACTTAAAAATATATTTTATGCAACAGCCTATCCTATCTGATAAAAAAGGTTCCTAATCTTTTTGATGACCTATATATCGTGTTGAAGGAATATCTATATAATCCGATAGATTGCGTAAAGCACGCAGTAGTAATATACCCATTTGTTTTCCACATACTTATTTCATTTTCTCTATTGATATACATTTCGCATAATTCCTTTCGGATTGAGCAGACATCCGTTATGGTCGTCATTCAATTCAAAGAAGCACCATTCCAGAACCGTATAATTTAACATAAAACAATAAATATATCAATTATCAATTGACTGTAAATGAAAAACTATTTGTCTTTTCTTTATTTTATTAAAATTATAGTTTGGCAACCGTTGATCATTTTATTGAATAGTAGTGGTCATTTTAATTCAATAAATATAAGTATTTATGTGTATTATTATTTTATTTTATTTTTCTTTTTTGAATATCATATTATTATGTGGAATCTTTTATATTAAACTATGTTATTTCCTTCATGAATTTATATATGGCGAGAAGATTAAAAATATTATTAATAGTTTTTTTATATTTTTTTATATTTTTTTATCTAAAATTGTTTAGTTTAGTTATTTTTTGAAATAATTATTGATTGAAAAGGCCCGATCATCAAGCTAAACATTCAAATAGTTTTGTCAACATGATTGAAGACTGTAAATATATTTATTTTATTATTTATAAAAGGTATTATCTTTTGTATCTTTTTCACTTTATCTTTTTATAAAATATTTGACTAAATTGTACTTTTAGTATCTCATTATAAAATATTTTTGATTGTCAGAAAATAATTGAATGGGAGAGTAACATTTTTGTGCATATCACCAGGACTTTATCCTTTTCTTTGGCTAGGTGTAAAGAGTTGCCATATTATCTATTTGTGGGTCCATAGAGATGGAGAAATCATTATTTTGCTTTTGGCGATCCACATCCCATTATATTTTTTTTTTCTGAGGACAAAAACTTTTATTAATAATAATTAAAATTAATAATAAACAATCCGTCAATAAATTAAAAAGATTATTTTAAGATAATAATAAAAATTGTAAATACAGTTGTAAATTATGATTTTTTTAAACCACCAAATTAGTCAGCCAATACATTTGGACTCGTTTAATTGGGGGTAAATAGATTAGGGAAATTTTCTTCCCGAAAAATAGTAAAAAGAATTTGTTAGGTTTAATTTATACATTTTACTTTCTGGAAAGTTAGATGTTTGACTTCCCATTAACTAGGAAAATAACTTCTCTAGTAAAACTCAAGGAAGTAGAACTTCCCTAACAATTTTGTTAGATTTTTCTAATTTAACCTTAAGTCTTTCTCTCTTTTTTCTAAAATTTATATAAAAACTATTTTTATTTACTTCAAAAAATATATCTATATTATTTTATAATTATTATTTATAATAACATTAGATATTTTATTTAATATTCTTGTCGACAATTTTTATATTATGTAAAATTAAACTAAAAATATAGAATTTTTAAATTTTAATATTTAAAAAACTCTCTAAAATAGTACTTAAACGTAAAATAAGAGTTAATAAGCAAAAATTAATTATTTATTGCTCGATTTAAAAAAGACGATACTTATTTATTTAACAATATAAAAATTATCAGGCCATAGGTATAACCTTACGTTCACTGTTAGAATTGACAATTAAAGCATCTGAGGCTGCATTAATCAAGCCCTGAAAGGAGAAGGAAGGCCGGAATGCTAATAGACATCTATTATTGATAGTTATGTCTTTTAATTAAAAATATAGTATATTATATTAAAATCGATTTCGTACTTCCCGAGAAGTAAAAATCTAAACAAGCAACATTTATCAAACTTCCTAGAAAGTTAATATTTTCCGGGAAGTTAATACTTCCCGGGAAGTTAACTTCCTGTGAATTACTATAAAACGAATCAAGTGAAAGTACGATCTTAAAAACGCTCTATCCTTGAAAGTTCAAGATTTTCAAATCTCATTTTCAACATGAATCAAAAAATTAGATCTAATAAGACACAAGCACAACATGAAAGAACATATTACAAAAAACAATCATAAAAATTTTATTTTTTAAGTTGAGGATTTAAGTCCGATCAAAAGAACTTCAAGTTTTTCGATTTCAGTAAAGATCCTTTAAATCGACTAAAAACAGGAGAGAGAAAAATCCATCAATAGATTTTTTTAAAAAGTTGCTAGTTAAAACTGAAAGATGGTTTTTCGGCCACCAAAACTATTTTCAAATTATATATTTTTCAACCATCTAAAATAAGAGGATCTTTTAAATAAATGTTTTTATTAGACAATAACTAAATAAAACTATTATAAAAATAAAGATTAAAGGATGGAGGAGGTGGTTAAAACTATAGTTTTTAATTTGGACTTTTTATTTAGAGAGAAGAGAGATGTTTTTTTTTCTTAGAGAGAGAATAATCATTGTCTTAGTTTATAATTATGGTCTTGGCATAGTGACTGGTTTTTTAATATTGGCATTGAACAGTTGAGCGTTAAGTGTTATAGAGTACCCGTACAATAGACCCAAATTGATCTAAAATGTTAAATTTTTAAATTAAATCGTACTTAAATTTAAATTATTTCAACTTAGATTAAATCGATTTGTTAAATTAATTTGTTAAATTAATTTTTTAGTTGGTTCGATTTATATTAAAAATGAAAATTTTTATTTATAGTCAAAGCCAAACTAGAAATATTTTTATTATAAGCTTATGTTTTAAACAAATCTCCCCCTTTCATATTCTTTTCGATTTAATCAATTTTACTAAACGTGGCATCACATCCTAGTCTTTTTACACTTTTCATCTTATTGTTTAGTGTCGTTTTAGACTTTTTTTTTATATGACTAAAATGACATCAAATAGGATATTTCGGCTATCAAATATCAAAAATGAAAGATTAATCATTTTTATGCTAAACTGTGAAAAGTTGGAATTTGTAGTGATACATTAGGTAAAATATGTTGTGAAAAAATTGTTTTTTAATTTGTCATATTTTTAATTTGTCCTTTTGTGTTATTTCAAAACAACAACAACATAAATCCCACATGGGAAGTGTAGAGCTTCAATAATGAATTTATAAGGGTTTATACAATATAGGCTCATAAGTGTGTTGAGGGGAAAGCAATGGGCTCGCGCCCCCCCCCCCCCTCTCCGGAGTAGGCTTGTGGGTTGGGTTTGGGATGAAAGTCAAGTGAGCTTGTCCGAGACTTGACTAATCTTTTTGCTACCCGGTTTTATTATTATTTATTATTTATTAAATAATAATTATAGCCTTATGTGAGAAGGCCTTATTTTAGCATGTGTAAAATAATTTTTGGTTGAGACCTAAAAATCCGGTAACAAACTTTGACTAAACTTTATTACCTTCAGTTTAATTAAAACGTTTTATTTAAATTTTAACCACGTTTTATTACTGCTCCTCCACTAAGATTTTCAGTTTTGTTTAACTTAACCAATTTTATGTCTACATTCATTTACTTGATAATTAAGTTTGATTTTAAAACTTCAAATCGTGGCTTGCTGGATTAGGGGAGATACTTGATTCGTATCAAAGATTTAATACTGCTTCTCATGCTTCCAGTTATATAACTGAAGAGCTTGTTGTATCCTGAGAGATATCGCACATACTGCGAAATATTTCTTAAGGGCAGTGACATCACGCCTCAAGCAATTATCAATAACACTCTATTTTTACAACAATCTTAAGAAATATGTCTACTACTGAGAGTGCTGATGGTGACAAAAACGATGCTCCACCTGCTGTGGCTGTTGCCTCAGGCGTTGCTACGCCGTCTATGCTAACTGATGTTCCTTATGCGAAGCCGTTCCCAGACATCTCAAAGATTCAAGTCTTTGATGGTGAAAACTTCAGGCGCTGGCAGGAACGAATCTTTACTGTTCTTGATATGCACGGTGTGGCTTCTGCCCTTACTGATCCGAAGCCTCTTCCAACTGCTGTCAAGGAATCCGAAACATGGCTTTATGCCAATAAGGTTTGCCGACACACAATAATTAGTACTTTATCTAATGAACTTTTTGACGTTTATTGTGCGTACAAGGAAGCAAAACAGATATGGGATTCGATGATCAGTAAGTACACTGCCGAGGATGCTGGAAAACAGAAGTTCGTGATTGGTAAATTTTACAAATGGGAGATGGCTGAGGACAAGGACATGATCGCTCAGATTAACGAGTACCACAAACTGCTCGAAGATCTTAAGGGCGAATCAATCACACTGCCGGAGGAATTTGTTGCTGGAATCCTGATTGAGAAACTGCCTCAATCATGGAATGACTACAAACAGAATCTTAAACACAAACATAAACAATTGACATTGCAGGAACTGATCACACACATAATAATTGAGGAAACGAACCGAAAGGAAATCAAGGCTGCCCGAAATAAGGCGCTGAATGCAAGGGCGAATATGGTGCAAAGCAAGGGGAACTTCAAGAGGTATGATCAAAAACCCCCTGTAGTTGTTAATACTGATTACAAACCCAAGATAGCTAACTCCACTGTTTTTAAGAGAAAGAGTACTTGTTTTGTGTGTGGAAAACCAGGTCACTTTGCAGCTCAATGCAGAAAGAGACTTAGAAATGGCAATCCTCCTAAGCCAAATGCGAATTTGGTCGAAGGAGATGATATTATTGCTGCTGTCATTTCTGAAGTGAATCTGGTTGCTGATGCGAGAAACTGGGTGGTAGACTCTGGTGCTACCAGACATATCTGTGCAAGCAGAGATGCTTTTACCTCCTACACACCAGTAGGGGATGGAGAAGAATGTGTGTTCCTTGGTGATTCCCGAACAGCTCCTGTTCTTGGAAAAGGAAAGGTTCTTCTCAAGCTCACATCAGGAAAGACACTGGCTCTGAATGAAGTACTTCATGTACCAAATATTAGGGCTAATTTGTTGTCTGTTGCACTAATGGGTAAGGGTGGAGTTAAGGTGTCATTTGAATCAGATCAGATTGTAATGACAAAGAATAATGTCTTTATAGGCAGGGGTTATTGTAATCAGGGTCTGTTTGTATTGAATGTTGCTGAAATAATGAAAAATGCATCCACTTCTGCTTACTTGATTGACTCTATTGATTTATGGCATGCTAGATTAGGACATGTGAATGCTAGCTATATTAAGAAAATGCAAACACTTGGTATAATAACTGGACTAAATAAAACGAACATAGATAAATGTCAAATATGTGCTGAAACTAAATCGACTAAGAAAACGTGCCATTCTGTAGTTAGAGAATCTGAATTACTTAGTTTAATTCATACAGATTTAGGAGACCTAAAACAAACCATGACTAGAGGTGGTAAAAAATATTATGTGACATTTATAGATGATTGTTCTAGATATGCTAGAGTTTATTTATTAAGAAATAAAGATGAAGCATTTGATATGTTCTTAATTTATAAGGCTGAAGTAGAAAACCAACTTAATAGAAAGATTAAAAGAATTAGATCAGATAGAGGTGGCGAATATATAGCATTTAATGAATATTGTGAAAAAGAAGGAATAATACATGAAATAACTCCTCCATATTCACCTGAATCTAATGGCGTAGCAGAAAGAAAAAATAGAACCTTAAAAGAAATGATGAATGCACTTCTAGTTAGTTCTTCTGCTAGTGATAACTTATGGGGTGAAGCTATATTGTCTGCCTGTCATTTACAGAATAGAATACCTTATAAGAAAACTGGAAAAACACCTTATGAATTATGGAAAGGTTATAGACCTAACCTGAAATATTTAAAAGTGTGGGGGTGTCTAGCTAAAGTAATGTTACCTGACCCTAAGAAAAGGAAAATAGGTTCTAAAACCTCTGATTGCTTGTTTATTGGATATGCTGAACATAGTGCTGCTTATAGGTTCCTTGTATTGAAAAGTGATGTACTTGATTGTAATACAATTGTTGAAACTAAGAATGCTGAATTCTTTGAGAATGTGTATCCACTAAAAACTGAGTCAATTTCTCATATGCCCACTGTTAATGAAAATGAAACTGAAAATATAACAGTGAACTCTACTGAGGAGTTGAGACGGAGCAAAAGACAAAGAATTGAAAATTCCTTTGGAAATGATTTTTATACGTATTTGGTTGATAATGAACCTTTAAATTTTAATGAAGCTGTTTCTTCTTCTGAGTCTGTTTTTTGGAAAGAAGCCATTAAAACAGAAATTGATTCAATTAATCAAAATAATACTTGGGTTTTAGTTGATTTGCCTCCTGGCGCAAAACCCATTGGCTGTAAATGGATTTTCAAAAGAAAAATGAATCCTGATGGTTCAATTGAAAAATATAAAGCTAGATTGGTTGCGAAAGGTTTTTCTCAAAAACCAAACATTGATTATTTTGACACTTTTGCACCTGTAACTAGAATTGCTTCAATTAGAGTTTTAATTGCCTTAGCTTCAATTCATAAACTTTTTATTCATCAAATGGATGTTAAAACTGCGTTTTTAAATGGCGAATTACAAGAAGAAATTTATATGACTCAACCCGAGGGTTGTGTTGTTTCAAATCAAAAGAACAAAGTTTGTAAACTTTTAAAATCATTATATGGTTTGAAACAAGCTCCTAAACAATGGCATGAGAAATTTGACCAAGTTCTGATTAGTGATGGGTTTTCCTCTATTGAAGCTGATAAATGTGTTTATACTAAAGTGCTTGAAGGTGAGTCTGTCATTATTTGTTTGTATGTGGATGACATGCTTATCTTTGGTACTTGTCTTAGTATAGTACATGAAACAAAGGCTTTTCTTGCTTCTCAATTTGATATGAAAGATATGGGTGAAGCAAATGTAATTTTGGGTGTTAAAATCATAAGGAAGGGTGATAGTATAATACTATCACAAGAGCATTATGTTGAGAAACTTCTTAAGAAGTTTGGACATTTTGATGTCACACCTGTGAGTACTCCTTATGATGCTAACACTAAGTTAATGAAGAATAGAGGAGATCCTGTGGCTCAAACTGAGTATGCTCAGGTTATTGGGAGTCTGATGCATCTGATGAATTTCTCTCGACCTGACATAGCTTATGCTGTGTGCAGATTGAGTAGATATACTCATAATCCCAACCGTGATCATTGGAATGGCATTGTCAGACTAATGAAATATTTGAGAGGAACCATGAATTATGGTATCCTATACAGTGGATTTCCCGCTGTACTAGAAGGGTACAGTGATGCTAACTGGATCTCTGATTCAGATGAGACAAAATCCACTAGTGGTTATGTGTTTACACTTGGAGGAGGTGCGATTGCTTGGAGATCATCTAAGCAAACGTTAATTGCCAAATCTACTATGGAGTCCGAGTTTATAGCTCTGGAATTAGCTGGCAATGAGGCTGAGTGGTTGAAAAACTTCTTAGTCAGTATTCCTTTGGGAATAAAACCAACTCCTTCAGTGTCTATGCATTGTGATTGCCAAGCGGCAATAGCCATTGCTAAGAATAAAGCTTACAATGGAAAGAATAGACATTTACGTCTAAGACATGATGTGGTAAAGCAATTGCAAAAGGATGGAATTATGTCCATTGACTATGTGAAGTCAGAGCTGAATTTGGCCGATCCTCTGACTAAACCTTTGGGAAGGAAAATGATCCTTGAAACATCGAGGGGAATGGGACTTGTGCCAATTGAGTATTAACCGTGATGGTAACCCGACCTCTGTGATTGGAGATCCCATGAATTTGGTTCATACGGGTAATAACAAGTCATGTGTTAGTCCTGCTAGTACTAAATTCTGATTTAGTTCATTCCTATGGTGTGAGTTGTGCTAGAAGCAACTATTGTGAGGTTGAGTTTATAACTCTTAATGATTTCATAGTCCTTAAGGATAGTTTATATTTAGTTGCTATATAAACTTGATGAAATCACCTATGTGAGTGTGGAGTGGGGCCGCTCTTATATGACTTGTGGCTAAGTCGTTAGAGCACTCATGAATAAACAGGTACGCGCACGGCCTAAATGCGCACAACCGCGTTGAGTAAGTTGCTATATAAACTTGATGAAATCACCTATGTGAGTGTGGAGTGGGGCCGCTCTTATATGACTTGTGGCTAAGTCGTTAGAGCACTCATGAATAAACAGGTACGCGCACGGCCTAAATGCGCACAACCGCGTTGAGTAGCAGTTTGTGAAAGTATGATGTGAGGGATGAGAATTATAGCTTACAAATGGAATTCTTGGTTCATAGAAGTTTAAAACTTCACCAGGCTTACCGTGAGTTATACCTCTTCTTTTCAGGTTTTGGTTCATAGTCCAAAAGACACTGAAACTGATGCATTTATATTTATAAGAGAAACTAATCCAGCAAGTGTTTTTCTGTTTTGAAATAAGTGGGGGATTGTTGTGAAAAAATTATTTTTTAATTTGTCCTATTCTTAATTTGTCCTTTTGTGTTATTTCAAAACAACAACAACATAAATCCCACATAGGAAGTGTAGAGCTTCAATAATGAATTTATAAGGGTTTATACAATATAGGCTCATAAGTGTGTTGAGGGGAAAGCAATGGGCTCGCGCCCCCCCCCCCTCTCCGGAGTAGGCTTGTGGGTTGGGTTCGGGATGAAAGTCAAGTGAGCTTGTCCGAGACTTGACTAATCTTTTTGCTACCCGGTTTTATTATTATTTATTATTTATTAAATAATAATTATAGCCTTATGTGAGAAGGCCTTATTTTAGCATGTGTAAAATAATTTTTGGTTGAGACCTAAAAATCCGGTAACAAACTTTGACTAAGCTTTATTACCTTCAGTTTAATTAAAACGTTTTATTTAAATTTTAACCACGTTTTATTACTGCTCCTCCACTAAGATTTTCAGTTTTGTTTAACTTAACCAATTTTATGTCTACATTCATTTACTTGATAATTAAGTTTGATTTTAAAACTTCAAATCGTGGCTTGCTGGATTAGGGGAGATACTTGATTCGTATCAAAGATTTAATACTGCTTCTCATGCTTCCAGTTATATAACTGAAGAGCTTGTTGTATCCTGAGAGATATCGCACATACTGCGAAATATTTCTTAAGGGCAGTGACATCACGCATCAAGCAATTATCAATAACACTCTATTTTTACAACAAAATATGCTTAAATCGGAAAAAAAAAACGTAAAAGACGGAATTTTCTTTTTGTTAGCAATAACCCATTATTACACCAAATGGAATCGAATTGAATCTAACTAAACTAATTAGTTCGGTTCAGCTATTCTGATTAGTCTAGCATCTGCTCTACCCCAACTCAAGAGTTCAAACCCATATACTTTTATCCTAGATAACAAATATTGTTTCATTTGTTTTAATTCATCAAATTTTATTAATTCGAATCAAAAACAATTATTGCAAGAAATTTGAGAAATTTGAAAACTAAACCTAATGATCTGATAAGGAACATGTATTTACGCTAACTTGTGTGTTTTTTGATTTGCAGATCCATTTATAAAAATAAAAATAAATTATCGAACTATTTAACAAACAAAATGCATCCTCGATTAAAACATTGCCATTAGCCAAATATCTCGTCATCAATGGAAACTGATATCTGAAATCAAAAACTACAACTATGACATCTGATTTATTACCACCTGATAAATCTTCATAAAAAGAAAGAAAATTTACGAAAAAAAAAACTTTTAAAAAGAAAGATAAATAAAAAAAAATGATGTATTCGATTTTTTTACGCATTTAAATATTTTTGTTAGAATGTTAAGAACTGGTGGAATGCATAGAGTGTTCTCATTGTCCAATAAAATGATGTTACCAATATCAATATAAATCATCTTAAAAGAAGTTCATATGGCTCCGATAAACAAATTAAATAGTACTAAAACAAACATAAGAAATAAAATAGTAGTATTCAATTTTGGGGAATAGAAAAAACTTTTTCATCGCTTAGCGCCCTAAGAGAAATAATCCTTGCTACTTTTATACTATTTTTTCCATTTCAGGATGGAAAGGATTTGAACCTATGAATAGTGTACGACTAAAACTCTAGAGTAATTTACACACTCATAAATTTAGGGTCTATAATGTTCATGTCAATAAGGCCATCAAAATACAATTCAATTTTTTCATATTTTTTTTAAGGTATTTCATGTTTTATTTATGTCCAATTTGTAAAGAATATATCCATACTGGCCGGGAGATACAAATAGTGTATTAGTTCAGTAAAATTCATTACACGTGAAATAAAGATAATTTTATTTTTGAGATTATTTTTTAAATATCTATTTTTGAAAAAGTAATTATAACATTTTAGCCCATCTTTTTCTTATTTTCTACGCTATCTATTTTTCTAACTTATTTCAAAAATGCAGGTTAAATTTTTACATAACTACTATTTTTTCTCTCTTTTCTCTCTCTTCTCCCTCAAATTTCTCTCTTCTTTTTTTATTCTTTTTTACTTTTTTTTCGTTTGATTTTCAGTTTGTCTCGTCCGGTTACTTCTCCGTTCGTCTTTTCCGTTCGCTTTTCCGTTCGCGCTTCCGTTCATCTACTTACGATGGATTTCTCGTCGTTTCCGGTCGTTTTTCATTTGTCTTTTCCGTTCACGGTAGTCCGTTCGTCTCTTCCTTTCGCGCTATGGATTTCTCGACTCGGTTTTAGATTTGTGTAATTTTTTAGGTTTTTTGTAATAATTTAAATATTTTGTAAATCAATTATTGTAGATCTATAATTTTTTGTTTATAAAATTGTTGTATTATTCATATAATTATTTATTTTATCTTTCTCTTATTCATAAATTTGTTTATTGCTACTGAGTTTGTAAAGAACAAATTGATTTATGGTGCATTTGTAGTAATTTTATAATATCTTTACGTTTTAGTGTATTTCTCACATATTTATAGTGTAGGCTTATTCACGTAAAAATGCTAAATCTTTGCGTTTTGTGTCAGTTATAGCCAAACCTTTCCAACTCACCAGATTTAGCCAATTTTCACATATTATGTTCTTTTTTTTAGCTTTTTGTGAATCAAACCTGATTTTTTGCCACCTTGTCATCCCTATCAACTCCAACTCACCAAATTAGAGGACATGGCAACTTTTCTCTAACCCAGCTTAATCAAACCAAATGATGAACCACATAATGGTTCAACCAAAAAATTAAATCCAACTTTTAAATTAAATAAATAATTAGTTATATTACTAAAAAAATATACATACATATTTAGAAAATTTATATTCTCTAATTAATTGTAATTAACATTAATTAAAACTAATTTAAAATTATAATTAATTTAATCAAATCAAATTTAACCTAGACTTTATAAATTTTTGAGTTGATTTAGATCATTTCTTGAATTTAACCCTAATTTACATCCCCAGACAACGAATTTACATTTCTAAATGACGAGTTTTCATTTCATCAAGGCCTCCATTTCTCAAAAGTCACTAATACAATCCTACCACCGGTCAATAACTGTACAAAATCCCATTTTTTTGGACACCCATTTGCACTTTTCCGGTGTTCTTTATTGGGTATCTTTCATTTTCTTGAATTTACATCTCCAGACAACAAATTTCTACAAAATTCTCATATGGGTATCAACTTTTTTCAAAGACTGAATCTTTGAAAAAAAAAGAAGGGATAATGTCATAAAAATTCACCAATTTTACATCTTTTCTCAATTTTATCACGTTTTTTAAAACTTCTTAAAAACATACACCAACTTTCATTTTTTCCCAAATTCATACACGGTGCTGACGTGACACTCATTCATTGGTGCAATTTGCTGAGGTGTAAGTTACTTTTACCAATGAATGAGTGACACATCAACACTATGTACGAATTTGGGAAAAAATGAAAGTTGATGTATGTTTATGAGAAGTTTTAAAGAACGTGATTAAATTGAGAAAACGTGTAAAGTTGGTGAATTTTTATGACATTAACCAAAAAAGAATTGAGGTGATTGTTCCTTTCTCGCTGTCAGTCCTTCTCTCACCATTGTCGCCGTCAGTCCTACTCCTAATAACGTTGCTGCGGTAATTCAAGACCTTTATTTTTGTCTTCTCCATCATTTTTCAATCTGGTTTGGCAGCAGCAGAGATGATGTTCCAAGAACGATGGAGAAGACGAAAATAAAGCTCTTCAACTTTGATGTACATACATCTGGTGGAGGAGTTAACAAAAGGTGGCGACGAACGATGGCTTGCAAGGTGAGGGGAGTGACGGCGGCATTGAAGTAGAAGATGGAATTAGGTTTTTGGTTTGATGTAAAAGATGGGTGTAAAAGTGCAGAAAAGTCCTTTGATTTTTAAGTAAAAATTTAAATGATATATCTATTAAATTATCAAACTCAAAAATTTATTAGGTTTAGGTTAAATTTGATTTAATTAAATTAATTATAATTTTAAATTAGTTTTAATTAATTTAATTAGAATTAATTAAATAATATAAATTTTCTATGTATGATTTTTAGTAATATAATTAATTATTTATTTATTTAATTTAAAAGTTGGATTTAATTTTGGTTTGTGCTTTGGTTTGGTTAAGTTGGATTAGAGGAAAGTTGCCATGTCATCTAATTTGGTGAATTGGAGCTGACAAGGATGACAAAGTGGCAAGAAATTCGGTTTGATTCGCAAAAGGCTAAAAAAAGAACATGATATATGAAAATTGACTAAATCTGGTGAGCTGAAAAGATTTGGCTATGATTGACACAAAACGCAAACGTTTGACATTTTTAAGTGAATAAAACCTATAGTGTATTTCTGATGTTTTTCGGGATATTTATGTTTTTTTGGTGTATTTCTGTTGTTTTTTAGTATATTTATGGTGCATTTACAGTGTTTATGGTGTATTTGCAGTATTTATGGTGTATTTGCAGTGTTTTCATGGTATAGAGTATAAAACATTATAAAATGCCATAAATACACTGTATATACATTAATCTTTTTTTTTTGGTAAATGATATATACACTAATCTTACACTATAAAAACACCATAAAATACTATATATAGTATATTTGCTGCTAATAGTACTAAAATTGTTATTATTTGGCTTAAGCTCTGAAAAACTACCGACCTTTCAAATTATTTTTAATAGCACCCTCACCTTGTAATTTTTTCAATAGCACCCTATTTTGTATTTTTGGCTTTCAATAGCACTCTAAATTAAAAAAAAAATAGATGATTTGATTACTATAAGGATGAAAAATTTCAAAAAAGCTAAATTTAAAGGTGAAATCATACTTTTTTCTACTTGGACACTTTTAAACAAGTCTTTTAACTTAAAAAAATTCAAATAAATCCTCGATAAATGAGTTTAATTTGATGATTTATGGTGCTATTGAAAGTCAAAAATATAAAATAGGGTAAAATTGACTGTTTTACAGGGTCGGGGTGCTATTGAAAGCCAAAAATACGAAATAGGGTGCTATTAAAGAAATTACAAGGTGAGGGTGCAATTGAAAATATTTGAAAGGTCGGTAGTTTTTCAGACCTTAAACCTTATTATTAACATATAGCAACAAAAAAAAATTGTGTCATGTTGCTGCTAATAAAACGTTGCCTTTAGTAATTGCTAACAAAATTTGCTGTAAAATGTTGCTATAACTTAACTAATGGCAGCAACTTTCAAAATTAATGCTGCAAAATGTTTTTTAGCAGCGAAAAAAATTAACTGTAAAAAAATTTGTTGCCAAATATAGAATTTCTTGTAATGACTATTGTTACACTTTAAAAAAATCGGAAAAAAATCAATAAAAAAGAATAAATTATTAAAAAAATGAAAAAAAGGGCTGTGCAATCGGTCGATACGGGGTTCGATCGACTGAACTGAAAAAACCAAAAACCAAAATTGAAAACCGAAAAAAGTATTTGTAAATTTTTTTTAAGAAAAAGGATTTTTCGTAAATATAAAAGTCAGAAAAAAAAGTTAAAATTTGACAGATAAAAATTTAAATAAGTTACTGAAACATGTATTTCAGGAAATTACCACTTTATTTTTCTTAACATTATTCTTTTTTTTATAAAATACAAAGAAATAAAAAAGGACGGATCTTTTAACTAACTAAAATTTTCTTCTTCCTAAAAATAAAAAGGAAACAAATAGGAAAAAGTTTATGTTTCAACAAATCACACAACAATTACTGGTGTTTACTAATAAAAATATAATGGAAACAGTCAACCTATATGTCCTAAATCTCATTCAAATCCAACAAAGGATGGGGAAAGAAATAAAAGATGTAGAAATACTCGCATGAAATCTTTTGAAAACTTATTTGCTCTCCATATATCTTTTTCTATTTCTATATTTCTATCTCAAAATAATAAATTGAGTTCGTATGATCTTATAATAAGGACGAGAAATATTACAATTTCATCTTAATTGTTGAAAAAATTTCGATCTATATCCGATTCTTAATCCGTGATAATTTGAGTATTTGTTAAATTATATGAAATTCAAATTTTTACATATAAAAAAATAGTTACCGTAAACGGCAAACATAAATTATGTACTAAAATAAAAGGCTTAATGGCGAAAAAAAAACTAAATCTTTACGACTTGTTTCAATTTAAATCAAACCTTTTAATTTTTATAATAATATTCAACTTGTATTTTTTTGTTGCAATAATAGCCAAACTTGAATTATTTTTGCAAGTTCGGCCACCAATTTGACTATTATTGCAACAAAAAGATGCAATTTGATTATTATTATAAAAATTAAAAGGTTCGGTTTAAATTGCAACAAATTATAGAAGTTTAATTTTTTTTACTATTACGCCAAAATAAAAAAATTATAGACAATTAGGATTTATTATTTGAAAGGCAAACACTTCTTCATATTATAAATAAAAATGGTTTATTTTAAAATTGAAAAAAATCACATAATATATCTTTCATTGATACTATCTTCTTATTGTTGGAAAAGGAGAAGAAGATAGACAGAAAGCAACCGTCCCATTAAATAAGTAGGGAAGTGAGCAGAAGGATATCTCTAAAAAGGTCCCTACATTAAGCACTAAAAAGATAAATAATCAAAAAGGCTCGAAAAAGGTTTGAAGATAAAAAACACTTTTTGATTAATTTATCTATTTTGGACGAAAAAGAGCCCTAGGACACTCAAAATCAATCAAGCTAATAAATTTCGATTAATGTGTTAATTTCGTTAATTTCAAATTAAACTTTGTTGAATTAAAGTTTTAAATTAAAACCACGCTAAATGAATTTTAAATCAATAAATTTCTATTAGTTTAATTAATAATTTGTTTTGAGTTTGAATATAAACTACCACTTAAATAATAGATAATTTGTATTTTAAAATCTACATTGATAAATTTATCACAAATTTATAAAATATATATTTTATGTCATATAAAAATGTAACATTTAAAATTATATTCAAATCACCAATGAGCTATAGCTCAAATGGTATAAGCGCTAAGCAGCAAACTGTTAGGTCGTGGGTTCGTTTCCTCCCTCAAGCGCTCCCCCCTTCCCAAATTATCAAAAAAAAAAATTATATTCAAATCATTCTATTCATCATAACAATATTGAAAAAAAGTAACAAATTGTATTAGTGCCCGACATATATAAAAGTACGAATTTTTTTTGTGAATAATATATATATTAAAAGACACAAATAAGTGGTAAAAAACCGATGCTCAAGACCTTCGCACAACGAGTGACTTATAAAGAAGCACACTAAAGGCTTAGTTCAACAGTGAGGGACAACGATCAACGGCTCGAGAACAAAATACAACGAGACGCAATGGAATGATGTTTTGCCACTGAATCAAGAAATCCACAAAAGAAAATGGAGCAACCCAAACAACATCCAACTTCTCCAACACACTACACCAAATACTCCTAGTAAAAGAACAGTAAATAAATAGGTGCGTCTACATTTCAACTTCATCACAAAGAGAGCACAAAGAATTTTCTATCAGAATGATAGAACGCTTTGTCAAAAAATCAAGAGTGGGCACTCTTCCATGAATGACAATTCACAAAAAGAATTTAACCCTCGGAGGAGCTTTCGATTTTCAAACTTGTATAAACGGATTATGGATTCGGAGCCTATTTCCAACTCCACTAAGCACGAATCAGAATTAAATAAGCAAGCAACAGGCTGAGCAGAAAATGGACCTGCTACTGCTGAGTTTACCTGAACATCTTTTGAGTAAGTTACATCTGAGACCCAAACAACTCCCGCAATAGAAGGACCAGCAGCTTCCCCTGACAAACCTAACACAACACTAGAAGATGCCCTTGACGAACCCATCACAACACTGGCAGCAGGTCTCCTTTTGATTGTTAGAAGATCAAGAATCAACTGTTGTAGACAGAAAACTCGCCAACAAATCGTGAAATGAGGCGGCAGTATATATACCTGAACAAATATTTCACTGAACTTCATCCTTACGACTTGAATTTTGATTAAGCCGACCAAATATGGACTGAAAATCATTAAGCAACAACAGCTTATCACCGCACAATTTACGTCTCCACCTCCAATTCCCCCTCCAAATATCCTCAATTATGGCTTGTTTTTTATTAGAAATATTATATTGACGGGAAATAAAAGAGTTGTCGGACCATTACTAATCCAACTGTCATGCTAAAGAGAAGTAGAGTCCCCTATACCGACTATGAATTTCAAATTAGCAATAAAAACACCCCATCCTTCTTCATCACGGAAACAAATTTTTGTAATCTTTCCAAATAAAAGACATTTTCTTCAAATCTCCAAAATTAAGAGAATCCCAGTCAAACACTAAAGACCAGCAAGAGTTAACATTGAACCAAAGAGAGTCTCGATTAGTAGTCTGAAGCTTCCAAATCCATTTGAATAAAAGACTCTGATTTCTAATACGCAGATTATAAATTCTCAATCCCCCCGTTTTTAAAATTTTGACAAACCATTTTCCACACCACCTTACTTATAACACGATTAGAAATATCACCCCTTCAATGAAAACACATCATATACAATTCTAACTGCTTATGAACCATCGTAGACATTCTAAATAAAGACAAAACGTATATTGTGACACTGAACATAGTGTTTCAATATTATAGTTATGTAAAGATAAAAACTTATTGTCCACAATTAACAATTACTTTGACCACCATATACCGCCAAATTAAATTTTAATAAATATGTTGATGATCGTCTTAAAATTATCAAATATTTTTAAGTGAAGTCAAATCTAATCAAACTTTTTAAAAACACTATTTTAGCCAACTTTTCATAAATATGTTTCAATTTTATCTACTTATTCTTTTTTTTCCTCAAAAGAATATTATAATTTTTTGATTTGTTTCACTTATAACCATTTCATAATTTATATCCTAATTTGATAAGTATTTTTCAAATGGAAAAAAATAAGATTTGGTTAGAATTGAAAACATTATAAAAGGTTTAGTATTTTTCGAAGAAGAATGAGTGATTAGTCAAAATTAAAATGTATTTAATTTATGAAAGGTTTTGTAAAAATCACCTCACAAAAAAAGTTTGGCATTTTAAAATATTAAGCTTTGGAAATATTGATTTGCAATGATTTATTATTAATTTTTATATTCATTAATCAAAATTTCAAAATAATTATAATTATAAATCAAATAAATGATTGAATTTTTTATTTTACTAAATAAAAATCAATCCAATACATATTTAATTTTACTATTATTTTTGAACAAACATCTCCAAAACCTCATAAATCCAAAATTTTAGTTTTGATAGAGTTTTCTTTTCTTTAGTTGGAATTCTGTATTTTTTGCTTTGATTTTGATTATAGTTTCTAATTGGACCATTTTTGATTTAGACCTAGAAACTATTTCTAGTCTAAAATCTTTGTTGAGTTAGATACGATCAAATTGAATTTAAAATTGGTTTTCTCTTCATTTTTAAGGGTCACTATAAAAAAAGTGACTTTTAGTAATGGAACGACTATTAAAATTGTTACCGTATGTATAGCTTTTATAACGATTATTTTAATACCGTTTTAAATGTATTACTTGACAACACCGAATAAAGTTGTTATTAAAAATTATACTTTTAGTAACGACTTAATTTATATCGTTTTTAAATATAATTACTTTATAACGACTAATCATGTCATTTAAATTATATGCTTTACCAACGATTTAATTTTTGTCGTTTTTAAATGTTATTATTTCATAACGATAAATAGTTTTGTCCCTAAAAGAAAGAAAAAAAGTTTAAAATTTCACATTGAGGATAAGTGAAATGAGAATTGATGGAAACTGAATTCTGCCATAAGTATAGTGGAACCGAGTCGTACAAGATCTGTCCTTCTGGGAGAATCCTAAAACTCGCCCAAAGGGGAAAGCCTAATGACATCGGCACTGGAGACCACGAGACTCGTGATCGAGTTTGAAGATTAAAAAAGAATTTGCCCGAATCTCCAGAAAGACCGACTCCCAAAGGACTCGGTCAAAGCGCGTCGCCAAATACCTATTTATACGGGAAGAATAATATATAGAAGACCAAATATTCGGGATCGCTTTCCTATTCGGAGATAAACTTCTATAGGAAGATAAGCTTATTAAGGAGGATATTCCTGAATAAGACTTCCTTTGAAAGGAATCACTTTTCTATTTAAACACAAAGCTACTAAGTAGGAATCACTTTCCTATTTGGACTAAAATATGTATTCTCTCAACAACTATATAAAGACTTTGAGGTATTCCTAAACGCACAATTACATTCAATACGCTAAAACACTGCTCAAAACTCAATATTGACTTTAGCATTGGAGAGTTAATCGGACAACCACCGTTCGATTGACCTTCTACCCTGTTTTGCAGGTTTAATCAAGAGGATCAGAAGGCAGACTCCATCAATTGGCGGCGTCTGTGGAAAAAGCTTGACAACTTCAAACTCGATGAAACTTTTCTGAACTCAAAATAAATTCTCACTGAAGGAATGAATTCTAACGAATCAAATCTCAAAAATAAGCAACCTATGGATCCAAAGAACCTGGTCAGACTCCTCCACAAAGTTTAAACACCTCCAAAATGTCTAATGCCATTAGCAACGACGGTATCAATACCACATTAGCAAACACCAACGCTGGTGGAACTTTATACTCAACACCCCCATATCAGACGCAACAGATCAGGGGAAGCAACACTATTGTCTTTCCAGATCTAGGTGGAAACAGCGATCTAACTCCAAACGTGGTCTTCCCATAAGCCTATCACGAGGTGTTAAAAAAATGCTAGAAGCATTCCAGGCCAACTTGGACAAGATGACTGAAGAAGCCCGAAATTCAACAAACGCTCATACGGAAACTATGAGATTATGAGAAACCAATTCACCATGCCATCCAGTCGATAGAGAGTGGAAACAGAAGGAAGGAATCCCGATAATCAAGGAGCTACTAGAGGAAACGACAAAACAAAACGAAGTAATGAAGAGCGCGAGAGCCCTGAGAACGAAGAGAGGAGGAACGAGAATGGAAAAGAGACAAATTGAGGGAACGCCACCCGAAATGGAAAAAATCCAGATAAAGCCAGAAGCGGGCTAAACTCGAAAAGATAAGAGCAAAGGAAAAGAGATGATGCTCATGCGAAGAAAAAAGGCAAGAAAAAGAAGCAAGGAAAGCACAATCAAAGAAGAAAAATCAGGAGGATGAAGGCGAATCGTCCGAATCCCCACAAAAAAGTAAAACCACGTACGTAGCTGAAGAAGACCTGAAGGAGAAAATAGCCAGAGTGATGACGCCTCTTATCACCAAAGAGTTGCTCTTTTAAATCACGTTCTTGCTATAGTACTTGCATAATAGTGAGCATGATTTACATTTTAAAACAAAATGCACTTTATATAGAAAATATATACATATGCTAGTACATTTCTAACGTGATCAATATGACATACGATATGCGAGGTTTGAGCACAATTGTACTTATTCAAAATCATAAAACTTTTCACATCTTTGTAAACTCGGAAGTTACTTCAGATTACAAACTCGGCGAATTAATGGCTATTCTTTCTTATTTATTGGAGTTTATTATGATTTTGATATTGGTATTTTTGTTATCCATTAACACTTATTTAAGTATTTCGCGACCAACGACACTCTCCTCCAACATTTCTGATTAACCATTCTGTTCAAATCCTTCCAATACTTATCAATCTTCACAATCCATCTTCTTGATCACAAACTTGTATCAGATAGCCCTTAGCCATATGTATCGATTCTTCACAACGATCTTTCTTCAATATCACTTACCACTGTTCGCGGTAAACAAACGTAAAATCAGGAATTACATTTCACGTCATATGTATTTTATGTGTTTTTCGTTCAATTACTATTCTAGTAACTTATGTATATGTGTTCCTTTACTAAACGCGGTTCACCAAAATCTATCTCTATAGGCCTTAGCTATATGATGTTCTATTCTATAAATGTGCGCCTTATCGATCAAACTTTAACTATGCAACACGCACAACAATTCAAAACAATGCAAACATTTAAACACATAATCACACAAACCATTTCATACCTGGGGGTGCTTGGTGTGGATTGCTAGGCTCCCTGATCACTATACTTGAGCCACGTCCCCTAACTCGTCTAACACTACCCCCACCATAGCTACAAACACAGGGTTATGGCAAATCCTACCAGCACAGCTTCTAAGCACATGGGACACTGAGGTTGCATATTCGAGGGATCGATCGATCGGCGAGTTATCGTATTAGCATTCGCATATCGGTTTTTGTGAGTTACATATTACTTTTGTGTATTGTACATAAAAATGTTTAATATATGATATACTATATAAAACGCATTGCATACTATGGATTTTATCGAAATGCTTATTGTTTGTGATTTGCCTAAAAGTACGAAAACCAGAGTAATGATCTGAAGAAACGGGCTACCTATTGGACTTCAATAGGATTGTGTGATAACCGGTGACGGGTAAATCTTAGATGATAGAATATACTAACTCTTTTGTATTAGATACGAGGTTGAACTCGGTAGAATTATCCCGGGACTTGTATCTAGAGTTAACTCGGTGGAACTATCCCGAGACTCATATCGATCGTTTGGTTATAAGTAATGGTACTAGTTTAACTCGGTCTAACTATCCCGGGACTGTACCACTTGGTATAGGTTAAACGCAGTCGAACTATCTCGGGACCTTACCAAAAGGACTTGATAAACTTTATCGCTCGTTAGTACTAGGAATATACCTAGTTCAGGATCGTTTCAGTATTAGGGTTTCGATTGGATCTATTACCTGTGTATTTTTATTATCGTTTTGTTTTGATATGCAATGTTATTTTATACGATACCTTAAGTAATTGTGGACTCACTCAACACGGTCTGACCCGTTATTGTTTAAACATTTCAGGCACCTAGAGTTTGATCGACAAGGCTTCCTAACCTATTTCGGGAGTCTTCTTTTTGGCATGTACAGTACATGACTTCAGTTAGGAGCTGCAGTAATTGATAGTCAATCATAGTCGTTACAGCATGGTGGTACATATATGTTGTTTATTCTGCTGTCTTTGTATATATGTTTTGTAGGCTGCGAGACTTAGTATTTTTGCCATGGTTCTATAGTGCCATGTTTGCCTGGTTGTGAATTATGCTAGTTTGTATATGATAGTTTTGTATGTGATCATGGTGGAGCTAGTACGTATGTAGATACGGAAGCCAGAAGCTCACTAGTATAGTATCGGTTACTCGGTGACTAGTATATATGTATATGCTTCCGTTTGTTTTGTTTTCCTAAGTATGCATGTCTTGAAAGAAAAAGATTTATCGTTTATAGGCTTGCTACGGGTTTCGGAGCAACACGAAAAAAAAGTTTAAGATGGGTGGTTTTTAAGTAATTAAGCCTTCATGTTTTGAACAATGATTACATAATGCACCCCAAGTTACTTCCTACAATTGTTTTGTTTAAATTTCTTACTTTATTCTTATATAAAGAAAGCAAACTCATATTATGTATGGAATACAATACGCAGGCAAAATATAAATAGCTTATGAATTGTACGGATTACCAACAAAATATATATAGATGCATGGCATAGAGGCCAAGCTCCCAATATGTTAAAAATAGCTGTAGATACAGTACAGATTTACCTACAAAATATACTGGAATTGTGGTTCCGCTGATAAACCTTTTGTCATCATATAAACCTCACTCATCCTCTCATGTCGCCTCGTATATACACACCGAAATGGGCGCTAATAAAACATTCATCTGTATTCTATGAAATTACCTCTTAAAACCATATTCTGTACATATGTGCAAGTATTAACATTATTTCACGCAGTTGCGTTGCCGCTTCTAAGTGCCATTACCCGATGTGTTGGACTGATGTGCTGGACCTACTGGCTTGATTAAGTAATAACTCTTTCATGATCTCTTTGTAACCCTGGAGTTCTTCAAGCGCATCAGCCGTTGTCTTTGAGGCGACAAACCCTGAAGATGCAATGCTTGAAGAAACTTGCTGAAATGCAGGTGTCTCAGATATTTGAATATGCTCCTGAAGGTTGCTGTTACATAATTTCGGACGGGACTCTTGCAAGATGTCGACTGAAGTGGAGAAGTCTTGGCGCAGAGGTGGTGCTTTCTTCAACATGCGCACGAGAGCACCAACAGCAGCGTCCTGTGATATTTTTATTGGAAATAATCCTCCCGGCTCAAGTGGATCAAACAAAGGACCCTTTTGATCATATGATTCAGGCCTGTCAGAGAATACACTAGGTTAAATGCAAAATACAGTTCCAACAACATAATCCTTTTTTCCCATTTCTGCTTGAAAATTTTATTTAAATTTAGTTGAATGATCCATGCCAGATTGTTTTACTAGTAGGTATGAGACTTGATCTGTAGTTATATTTTTATCATGAAACATCCAAAAATCCAGAGTTCATAATTCATGATTAGACAAGCAGACACAAGAAAAGAAGCATGCACGGAATGAATGACCGGTATAATACTGCATATTATAGTTTGCAAAAGACGAGCAGCAGTGACATTCAAAAACATTTCTTTTTGAATTCCTGTTGCAAAATGCACTATCACACAACCATAATATTTGTAATTTCACATATAGTATTGGCATTATCGAGACAGGCATATTAATGTGAGAAATAATACAATCATACAATAAAAGATGGAAAATAAACCCGATAGGCATCGGTGCTTCAGTCTAGGATAGGCATGGCCTGGGGCTGGAACCTAAGGGTGTTTCAGGCCTAGCAAGCATGAATCAGCAAGACCCATGTGCAGAATAGAGAAATCACAAACACACAAGATCATAATACTTCAAAATCTTTGTCAAGCTAATAAAAGGATGAAATGAATAAGCTATCTAAGTTCAATAGAAGTTGCGAGTGTAAAGGATGTAGCCATTATAACTCAGAGTATTTCATCTCAAACCGAATAGTTAAAACTAATAGACATCCCAATTTATTCAAAGAATTAAGTCGGCAATCATAATCATCATCAAATAATAGAACATTTCAAGTGTTCTACATGTTCACTCATCTCCTTCAAAGTATCCCTTTCTCTGATTTAATATGGATTGTACCTAATCACCTAATTACCTGGAAGCATTATGTAATCATTGTTCTAGATAGTCAAGCTGAGTGATAGAATAGTTGCGATGAGAACTGAATAATAACATCTCGATTTTTACCCTTAAAAACAATAAACATAACATTATTACTATAATTACTGCAGTATTTAATAGGTTAAGAGTTTATATGAATTTAAAATGTTAAAACCTGTGAAGACGGACTTAAGAGCCTGTTTAATTTGAACACTATTGAGTTAGGTACTATAGTTTCAAAATCCTCAAAAGAGCTCGTTAGTCCCAATTGCCAACCAATGATAACCTAGTCTACCTTAAACAGTACATTCTACTATGCCCTGTACCTCAGTAATAGAGCTTGGCCTAAGACGATTCTGGGCACATATACCTAGAGGGTATGCGTGAAAAGAAAATCACCAAGAAACCTTTTGTGATAGTCATTTACAACTTGTTTTTGTTTTGGTAAGAAAAAGAAATGATAAGAAAGAAATTAAGTTAAAATCTGTTAGATAAATACCTTGTTAATGAGGTATCATCTCTGTGCTACTATGGCTCACTGCATTATAGCATATTTAAACTTGAAGGTTGTGGACCAATGGTGGTAGCTATCATTGTCAATGAGTACCAGAGTAGGTGACTGCTAGCAACAGTCTTTAGAGACCAATCGGCTAGTGAGTACTAAGTATGTGCCAATACAACATTCTCTCATAATCCTTACAATTTTTTTGCGAAGGTTTGGAAAATAACATCCAGCACTGAGAACAAAATGTTTACTCTGTAAATAGGGATTTCTTTAAATAGATGAGCATTTTCCTATTAACTCGTTTTCCGATATACCCGAACACCGAAAAAATCTACATTTGACACATACTAAGACCTCTTACAGTTACTAGATTGGAAGTGAACACATCCAGTGCAGATAAGCATCAGCAGCATACTTTGTGGTGTGCCGACTCCTTTAGTTCTAAAATTTCTACCTATTTCCTTTCTGTAAGGATATAAAAGTTCCACTTTTGTTCATTGGCTTGAAAATTGAACAAATAGAAACAGCTAATAACTTCAAAGTTCGACTACATACCACAGACAATACCTCACGAGACTCTTCCATCACATATTATATTGATAAGCCTCCTCTTAAATCAATTTATGAATAGAATGATGCACATGGAGCACTTGCATTGACAGGATTCTGAAATAACAGAATCAACTGGATTTACAGCATACAACTGAAGACATTGAAATGAAATGTAAATCATATCCATCTTCGGATACAGGTTCAAAAGCAGAAAACTGGAAAGCAGCAGGTGGCAAGTTTTTTATTTCTGTAAAATTTCTTTGGAACTTGCAAACAGTAGAACATTATTTACTATGCAACCATACATACATAGCAACAATACATAATAGATATCCAAGATCACTTAAGTTTACTTATTGCTTTTACATGTGCCAAAATGTTAAAGTTCACCTTTTATAAAATATGAAGTTCAACAAAAGACTAATCACCAAACTGATATATTTTAATAAATGTTTAAACCTTGATCTATTTAAAATTTATACTGCACATTTGTCCGTGTTTGTAAGCCAAGAAACAGTACTTTTATATTCAATCATATAAGAGCATCCATTACTAATTGAGTTCAAATTCCAATCATACGACAACCAGTAAATTTGAAGAACTTAGATTCTTGCACTGAGAATAAAAAAAAAAAAAAACAGATAGTAGAAACTACTAAACAGTTACCTGCTACCAGGATCTGTCATATCATCTTCCTCCAAATCAAATGGGCAAGGAAAATCCGATTCATCAAAATCATCCTGGTAAGACCTGCTGGAACTTCTAGAATATGAAATCTGCGGAGAACAGTTGGATGATATCTTCATTCCCGAATACCTTTTAACATCATATTTCCCAAGAGAGAAACACTACAGCAAATGAAAAAAATCAATCATAGCTAAGGAATTATGTCTGAAATAAACTACTTCTGCAATGAGCATATATATTACCTTTTCAACTGATATACCAGTCTGGGCCTGACCTGCATTTCTATCAGCTCTAGGATTACTGGATCTGATTCCTTTGATTGGAGGCGATGGAGGCAAATTTTGCTTGCTGGACAACACAGGAGAGCCAACAAGTTTGGATGCAGGTATGCTAACTGGTGCACTTTCAGATCGCAAAAGAGCTTTAGAAAGATGGCTACCGGGAATGTAGATTGGTGGTGAAGGGGATGGTGAGGGGGTGAAGTTAGGAGAAGGACTATACTCATCAAAGCTTGTATTCTTCTTATAACTAGAAGATGTTTCAGGTGGATGAGGGGGCAAATTCACTTGTAGTAAGCGACGATAATTTGGATTAGAAAGCGAAGCATGTGATTCTGAATGAGTCGGAGATGGGGAGAATGAAAATGAAGGTGGTGAAGCTTTATAACGGTCATAACTCCAACTGTGTCGTCTTGAGAATGGCAAAGATGACGGAGAACCATGTGACGCAGGAAGAGAGGGAAACCTTTTTATCGGGTCTGCCAATGGACTCCCAACATAATTAGGGATAAACTGTGGGGAGACTGGGGTTGATGATTCCGATCTTACATCTGACAGTGATGCATGATACAACACTGAAAGGCAAAGCCTACCAGAAGATGTTTCAACAGGACTAAAACCGAATCGCTGCATTTCAGCCTCTTCTTTGCGGCTGAATGGATCAGCAAAAGAAGATACCCTATGAGTAAGAGTAAATGTCTGAATCTGTCCAGATGAACTCAAGTCACGGAAAATCTTATATGCAGGCAGAAGCCTAACAGTTAAATACAAAGACCTCAAAAGCAAAATCGATTTCTTATACAACGTATGCAAAGTATTACTCGATCGCCTACTACCAGAACCACTGTCCCGTGTCTTCCTACTCTCATATTGCAGTATCCATCTCTCGACAATCTTTTCGCTCTTATCAGCATCACAACCCACTTCTTCCTGATCAAAATTCCAAGTCCTACCAAAATCCTTTCTCGGGGAACAATTAAGCGGGTCCCAATCAAGCGGCCTCTCGACCAATACAACATCAACAACCATAGGTTCAAGATTACCCTGCCTCCAAATATCAAGATTCTCAAGAGCAGCAGGGCATTCCCTAAGAGCTAAATTAAACCATTTATCCCGCGGCCTAACACCCGAAGAAGACGATGATGACGAAGACGGAGACGGAGACGAAAAAACTTGTTCTCCACTATAATTACGCGACGACATAAACGAGGACCTCGATTCCAATATTATATGGAGACTTTTAGCAAAGAATTCAGTAATAATTTGTTCTACTTTGGCAGCTTCAGTGTGAGTATTACTAGTATTACTATGGTTAGATGCCATATTTAAAACAAATTAATAGATAAATTCACAAACCCTTAAATAAAAACCTTGAGATTATACCACCTTTACAACCACCCAGTTGATTTATCTCAAAATTGCAGCAAAATAACGCATAATCACTACAAATAAACAAAACCCAGAAAGTAAATAATACTCAGAAAGCTAATCGAGCATTAAAAATTAATTTTACAGGTAATTGAACGGCTAGCGATTTTAAAAAAGAGAACAGTTATTTAACTTACTGGTTGTAATCGCTGACTTGATTTTCGAGTTATGTAAACGAAGAGTTTTTAGTTGTTGTTATAAGATAAATTTAACGATGAGAAAGTTGAAGACGATGAGGAGGAACTTCAATCAAATGGTTAAATTAAGAATTTAATATTTGAAAACAAATGTAATGAAATAGACTTACACTTTTGACCTAAGGACATTCAAGGACTTGATATTTAGTTTTGTTGTAATTTTAACCCTTAAAATTATAAAAGTAAACAAATAAGACCTTATTGTCAATCCGGTAATTATTCCGTTAATACGAGATTTCATCCGATCACTAAATGACTTGTATTGGATAATTCTTTTAAATTCTTTAAAATTTAATTAATAATTGATGAATCACAGAGTAATTCAAAGTCTAAATGGCGGATAGTCCATTTGAGAATAAGAACAAACTCGTTATAAGAACGTCGGAAGGGAATTTCAAACATCCACACCAACAATCATGTATAAGTGGAAAAAGAAGATTAGAATAGCAAGAGTATAGAGAATGTAGATTAAAAGAGTATTAATGGCAGGATATTATTCCTAGAGGTCAGTATATGAAATTATGGGAGGTTACTTGGATGTTTATTATTTGGGAATTATGGAAATGCAGAAACAAAAGAGTCTTTCAAAACTTAAAAACAAACAAAGGAGATGTTATTTTTAACTACCTATCTAAGGCAATTTGGTTGTTTAAAACTTGTAATTGGAATTTTTTTTAGGCTTAATTGCGTAAAAAATCACAAACTTTAGCGTGTTTTGCAAATTTAACATAAACTTTCAATTTTGGCAAATTAATACACAAACTTTTGATTTTTGGCAATTTTAGCACCAAGCAATTTTTCGTGAAAAAAATGCTGATGTGTACACCGGAATAACCACTATTCCGGCATCCACATCAGCATTTTTCTCTATTTTTTTGAAGGAAAATTGATCGGTGCTAAAATTGCAAAAAATCAAAAGTTTGTGATTTAATTTGCCAAAATTGATAGTTTATGTTAAATTTGCAAAACACGCTAAAGTTTATGATTTTTTACGCCATTAAGCCTTTTTTTTATTCAAGTTTGGACTTTTTCAGGAATACTCGATGTATTTTGTTCTCGGACTTGTAATTTTCCTTACTTTAAGTCGTAACCCATAGCGTGTTCCGTGTGATCCACTTTTTGTACGAAATCTTTTAGCTTGAGTTTTTGTCACCTTTCGTGACTTTTAATATAATCATTGTTCATCAAAAAAATATTAGAGTTTTACCTGAAGACGTGTATATGGAAAAAGTTTGCGATGTGTGGCTTCTCTCACAAATCTCAACATCAATTTGTCGAGCTGTAGATTTTTGTTATTCTTTTAGGAAGAATGTGGCTGATGCGTGGGGTGCAATAGACATGTTTCTTTGTGTTCGAAAACTATACATATGATTAGTAGGACTAATGTTGTTATATGATTATACGTCCACTGTTTTTTTTAGTTAGGTTTGTCTTGGATGGAGAAATGTGATCTTTAAAGGAGACGTAGTTCGGTGACCGAATTCATAAATGTCGGCTTATGCTCGATAACTATAGATTGAGGAATCTGTCAAGATATATGACTGCTAAAGAACTCCTTTCAAGAGATATATTTTGTCTAGATTGAGAGAAAATCAAATCTGGATGTTCACAATTTGGCGAAAGTGGAGAAAACAAATTTTTTATGGAAAATCGCCACTGACTCTATCCTGTAATGGCCCTTCAGGCTCTTTCTACCAAAGAAAAAAAAAAGATTTGTCTCAGGTAGGCCTATTATTTTAGCCTTTTGATGATTTGCAGTTGTTCTCCATGTACCGTGTTACCAATAATGATTAAAAAAATTTAACTAATAAATATGAATAAATATATTAATATAAAATTAATTTAGCAATTAATTGTTGAGAAAAGAATAAAATTGTCCATAAATGCCTATATTTTACAACAAATACACTTCACCCAAGACTTTTACAACACCATATAAAAAACACAAAACTTTACAACAAATGCTTTTATATTGAATAGGTGACACATGGATAACATGACATCAGTCCAACAAAAGTAATCAAAACAACTAGCACACGTGGCTTGCATGTCAGAGCGCGTCAGCGCGTTAGCATCAGCGAATCAGAGATACATTTCTGGTATATCGTCTAACACATCTTTCATACACCTCTGATATATCGTAGATACGTTCTGCATAAAAATAAAATAGATAATTTTTTGATTTTTGAAATATATAATTTTATATATGGTATTTTATTATTTTTAAATATTTACGAATATTAAAAAATCACAAAACTATTCAAAATAGTACATCTTGAAAGCATCTCAAATAAATATTAAAAATAGTTCATATACAAAGACATCTTTTATTCTCAAAAATATCTCATAAATAACATAAATCCATTTTTGAGAAAAAAAAATGGTACATTAAACTTCAAAAATATAAAATACATGATATAAAAAATAGCACCTCTCGGTGAAATATTTTTAATATTTATGCGTTTTAGATTTATGTGTTTTGGATAAGAAAGACTATGAAGACTTACGATCGAAGTGAATTGTATACATATTTGAGAATATATATCAAATGCACAAATAAAATGTAGGGTTAATTACATATAAAATCACCATTTTTACACGATTTTTCAAAAATAACTCGACTTTTAAAACGTGTCAATTCAGGGCATCACCTATCATTTCTTTTCAAAAACAATATGGGCACAATTTTAGGTAAAATTTTGCTGACTTGGACACCCAATGGGTCTGCCACGTGTCCTTCCACGTCAGCAAAAACGCCACTAAGAATTTCTGATGCTGTTTTTGAAAAGAAACAAAAGGTGGCGACTTGAATTGACTTGTATTAAAAGTCGAGTTATTTTTGAAAATTCGTGTAAAGGTGGTGATTTTATATGTAATTAATCCTAAAATATATTTCATATTGAAACTATAACACCAGTCTGTAAACAAAAGAAAAGAACTCTGATAAATTTCCAATACGTCGTAAAGACATCTTAAATACATCTTCAATTACATCTCTTACATCACAAATACATATGAAATACATTGCAACTATCATAGACTATAAAACAACAAAACAAAACGGGAGAGAAATGTCATTTAATAATGACAAAACTAATACATTGTTATCAATAATGCATACAATAATACACAAATGAATTATCTCTAAAATACTATTAATATATGATACATTTCAAATACATAAAAAAAAGGGGATTATTTTTAAAATATCTGATTTTTAAATTTATTTAAACTTTTTCCGCCCATCTTTTCTTAATTATCTTCGCTATTCTAATTACAAACATATTTATAAAGGTACCTACTATATATAGAAGGCTTCACTCATTTTAAATCATAATTTTCACACAGTTGCACTTCTCTCTCTCTACTTTCTTCTTCTCAATATTCTCTTCTCTCTCTCTCTCTCTCTCTCTCTACTTCTTTCAAATTTCTTTTTCGTTCGTTTACTTCCGCCACACATCGCTTTTTTTCATCTTGCCGTCGCGCGTCTTCTGGTGGATTTTTCGTCGTGTCTCTTACTGTCGCGTTTTATCGGTGGATCTCTTATCGTCGCGGTTCTTCCATTGCTTTTTTTAGTCACCGCGTTTCTTCCACTGGATTCCTCGATATCGTTTTTATATTTTTTTGTAATTTTTTATATTTTTTTATGATAATTTAAATTTTTTATAAAGAGATTATTGTATATCTATTATTATTTTTTATAAATTTTTCTATTATTGATATAATTTTTTTGTCTTTCTCTTGTTCATAGATTTGTTCTTTTATTCTGATGCTACTGATTTTGTAAAAATAAAGTGATTTATGGGGTATGTACAATGTTTTTATGGCGTATTTATGTTATAGTGTATTTTTGGTGCATCTACAGTGTATTTCTGATTTTTTTGGTGTATTTATGTTTTTTTGGTGTATCTATATTTTTCTGGTGTATTTGAAGTGTTTTTATGGTATACACTACAAAAACATTATAAATACATTATATATACACCATAGATACACTATTAAAACAATATAGGTACAATAAAAAAACACCATAGTTATACTAAAAAAACACCATATTTACACTAAAATAACACGATAATAAAACACAAAAAAAAAACTTCAGAAAAAATTCTATAAAAAAAGAAAAAATGTATTTTAGAAATTTTTTTAAAAAAGTATTTTTGATAAAAAAAAACATACGGCCTGTAAATATGTTTGAAAACAATGTAAAGTTGAAAATAAAATACAAAATAGTGTACTTTAGAAAATTTCTTCTAAAAAAAATATTGCATTTAAATTTAATGATAAAAAACACACAGTTTAAGATAAGCAGTATTAAAATTTAAAATATAGAAATACTTTGATATACCATATATGATACAATTTTAAAATTAAATTTGAATATTATAAATTTTAAATTGAGCTAGTTATAAAAGTTGACATTCAAAATTTATTATGTATTAAATTAATTGAACTTTTGTTATAATTTGATCTAAACTTAATTTTTTAGATGAATTTAAAACAATTATATTGATGAATCGACTCAAATAAAATGAATTTCTTCCGCTTATCAACAATCTACTCAGACAATTTCTCATATTTTGGATACATATGCTTCCATCAGTGGGCGGTCTATTAATAATCAAAAGTCTGATATCTTTTTTAGTGCTAACATGTCTATAGTTCAAAGAAAAAAGGGTTAATTACATATAAAATCATCACCTTTACACGAATTTTCAAAAATAACACGACCTTTAAAACGTGTCAATTCAAGGCATCACTTTTTATTTTTTTTCAAAAACAACATGGGTACGTTTTTTGATAAAATTTTGCTGACTTGGACACCCGATGAGAGTGCCACGTGTCACGCCACGTCAGCAAAAATGCCACTAAAAATATGCCCGTGTTATTTTTGAAAAGAAATGAAAGGTGGTGTCCTGAATTGCCACGTTTTAAAGGTCGTGTTATTTTTGCAATTTCGAGTAAAGGTGGTGATTTTATATGCAATTAACCCAAGAAAAAATATTTCAGCTGTTCTCAATATTTCTGGTAATCAGTCTTAATCTTTTTATCTAGGATTACCTATGTACTTTCTTTCCTAGGTCCAAGAAACTTGTGTTTGTCTATATTATTAATAATATTCAACACAAGCTTATGGATTGGAAATCACAAATTTACAAATGGAAGGTAAGGAAATTTTATTGAACGTAGTTATTTTAACAATTCGAGTCTTAGTTATGCCGATTTCTTTATGGAAGCGTATTAATTATATGATGGAACAATTTTGGTAGGATAAGGAAATTTTATTGATCATGGTTATTTTAACAAGGATTTTTTACACAAATCCCTCAAAAGTGCTATAGTGTTTCACTTTTCCCTCACCATTTTGATTTTGGCAAAAATCTCCCAAAAAAAAAGTGTTCAAGAATCCCTCATAACCCAAAATAAAAAAAAAGACAATATTGTCCTCACGATTTGGCAACATCTCATTGGTCTATATTTTAGTCAATAAAATGTTGACACGTGGCAAATATGGGTTTGGTTAGACCAACCAACCAACCACAACCGACAACCGGTCAAATTCCGGGCAGACCGACCGGTCAACGCTCGGTCAACGGCGGTCAACGACCAGTCAACGGCGGTCAACGCCCGGTCAGCTCGGTCAGCGGCGGTCAACTCCCGGTCAGCGGCGGTCAACTGTAGTGGTGAGATTTTAAAAGAATTAATAAAATATAATTTTGCTCTTAGTGGGATTCGAACCCATGACCTCTCACTCTTTGTCCATGTGCCTAACCACCAAGGCAAGACATTCTTGTTGTCTTTATTTACTCTTTAATATTAATACATGTACTCTTTAATAATGTATAAAAAAGCATATAAACTAAATATAACCTACTAAAATGGTTGATTATAAAAACACTAATAAGATATTACTCTTGTCAAAATTTAAATTAAATTACTCTAATTAAATTAATAGTAGTGTAAATTAAATATTAACTTAAAGTAAACTAAGTTAAATAGATTATATTAATGTATTACAAACACAATTAACTTAATATCAACTCGACAAAAACTCAAAATAGATTATATAAGTTAATTGAGTTGATATTAAGTTAATTTTTAAAATTATAGTAATTTATTAAAAAAATTATCTTGCATTGACATGTAATTTACAATGAGTTGACATTGAGTTTACATTAGGTTGACATTGAGTCAGCGTTGAGTTACTAAGTTTATATTGAGTTGATATTAATTTACATTTCAAAATTAAAATAATTTTCTAAAATATTACTTCAGATTGACAATAGGTTTACATTGAGTTAATATTATAATTATATTGAGTTGACATTAGGATTATATTGAATTGACGTTAGGTTTATATTGAGTCGTCATTAAGTAGACATTGAGTCGACCTTCAGTTGATATTAAGTTAATTTTTAAAAATATAATATTTTACTAAAAAAAATTACTTTGGATTGACATGTAGTTTATATCAAATTTACATTGAGTTGACATTGAGTGAACATTGGGTTTACATTGAGTTGACATTTAGTGAACATTAGGTTCACATTGAGTTGACATTGATTCAACGTTGAGTTATTAAGTTTATATTGAGTTGACATTGAGTGAACATTAGGTTCACATTGAGTTGACATTGAGTGAACATTAGGTTCACATTGAGTTGACATTGATTCAACGTTGAGTTATTAAGTTTACATTAAGTTGATATTATAATTATATTGAATTGACATTAGGATTATATTGAATTGACGTTAGGTTTACATTGAGTCGTCATTAAGTAGACATTGAGTCGACCTTCAGTTGATATTAAGTTAATTTTTAAAATTATAATATTTTACTAAAAAAATTACTTTGAATTGACACGTAGTTTATATCAAGTTTACATTGAGTTGACATTGAGTAGACATTAGGTTCACATTCAGTCAACATTGATTTATTAAGTTTACATTGAGTTAATATTAGTTTACATTTTAAAATTAAAACAATTTACTAAAAAATTACTTCATATTGATATTAAATTTACATTGAGTTGACATTAGGTTTATATGGAGTTGACATTAGGTTTATATTGAGTTGACATTAGGTTCACATTGAGTTGATATTAGGTTTACATTGCGTTGACATTGAGTCGACGTTAAGTTAATGTTAAATTTACATTGCGCTGATATTAAGTTGACATTAAATTTATATTGAGTTCAAATTAAGTTTATATTGAGTTCACATTAAGTTGATATTGAGTTGATATTCAGTTCACTTATTTTAAATTTACTTTTTGTTCATTTTAATAAAACCTTAGATAGTTTAATTCAAATTACTATTAATTTATCTCATTTCATAAATTATTTTTAGTAGTATAAATAATGAAGTTGACATTGAGTTGATATTGAGTTTACGCACACCACGACGGGTACCACTACCACGTATCCGACCATGACCACTTCGGTCCGACCACCGAACCACCATATTTATTAATTTTAACAAACAAAATATATTTTTTAATTTTAACAAGTGAAAAATCTTACTAGTTTTACTCATGTATGAATAAAAAGTGAAATATAAATATTTTTATTTTTTTATTTTTTAATAAATAAATTAAATTAGACTAATTTAATATTATATTTATAGTAAATTTAATTTAATTAGATATTTATATTTTATTTAATTTGTATTGTAGAACTAATTTCATTTTAACAAATTAATTTAAATTTATAATGAGTTATATATATATCATATAGAGCAAACATTGACAACAATAAGGCCTTGCCTTGATGGCAAAGCGCAAAGTCTCTCATTCAAGAGGGCAATCTCCTTATCCACAAAATGGTGTTTTATTTAATTTTTAATTATCTAACCAACATTGGTTCAACCATTAAAAATGGTTAGACCACAAACCATTGTTGGTCCGACCAGCAATGGTCCGACCTGATGTCAACCGGCCGTTGACTTCTGTTGACCGGCCGTTGACCGGCGTTGACCTGCCGTTGACTTCCGTTGACCGGCGTTGACCAGCCGTTGACTTCCGTTGACCGGAAATGGTCCGGTCAATAATATTCCGACCAATGGTTTGATTTATAAAAAATGGGGAAATTATTGAGTGTAACAAAAACACAATAGGTAAAATACACCATAGGGATAAAATAGGAAGAGTAATTATAAAAAGGTAGGCATGGAAAGTTTTTTTTAAAATTTGAGAGATTTTTGCAAAAAATGAAATCATGGGTTACTAACATAAACTTTTCAATTTTTGAGGGATTCCATGACATTTTCTCTTTTAACAATTCGAGTCTTTGTTATGCCGATTTCTTTATGGAAGCATATTAATTATATGATGGAACAATTTTGGTAGGGTAAGGAAATTTTATTGATCATGGTTATTTTAACAATTCGAGTCTTTGTTATGCCGATTTCTTTATGCAAACGTATTAATTATATGATGGAACAATTTTGGTATGGACAAATCCATGAAGAAAGAAAATTACATTGGAAATCATGGAAAACAACGTGTCAGAGTAAAAGTTCTGATGGATATCAAGCTTGACTTGCTAAACAACTATGGAGAATTTCATTACATAAACATTCCTTATTATATAAGGTTCTACAGAGTAAATATTTTCGAAATACAAATATATTTCATGCTACTTTAACACAGTTAGCTTTATGGGGATGGAGAAGTCTTTATTATGGTCTACAATTATTGTAGCAATGGATTATTTGGCAATTTAATACCGGACAAAATGTTTCTATATTAGCAGATGCTTGGGTATCTAGTATGTTTCCTTCTAGTCCAAAATTAATCCTCATGTTAACTGTTCTACTATTCCAAACTTTTTTTTATCTGATCATGAGGTGTCCTGAACGAGTTCCAACTATGAAACGACAACTTTAAGCCTTCCACGTTCAGATTAATCCCCACTCGATCCGGATAGATCCCTTGCGGGAGGCAAAGCTCTGGCCCCAATTATACACTCCAATGGCTCGAGTTGGAATATTCCTTTGCACCAAAACTCTTTATTCTTCATGATGTATATCACATATTAGCATTATCATTACCATGTCATTCTTTGCCATATAGACTTATTTAAGTATATGCTACATCAGGATCCATGGATGTCAAATCCAGCTAGGAATAACCCATTTCCAGGTCTTTAAACTATATTTGTTTTGTTCATCCGGTCCTTAAATTATTTTTTGTCCTTATATAATTGTTCAACTTAGCGAAAAATCGTTTTCGAGTCCTTAATTGACAAAAACGACGTCGATTAAAGTAGCAAATTGCATTTTCAAAAGTAACGAAACAACGTCGTTTTTATCGTTTAGGGACTTGAAAATGATTTTTTACTAAGTTAAAAGACTAGATTAGGATAAACAATAGTTTAAGGACCGGATAAAAAAACATATATAAATTAGGGACCTAAAAATGGGTCATTCCATCCAGTTATTATATTACTCTTCAACATAAAAGTGTAGATTATGTGACCCTTAATCTATCTTTAACGATATATCGCAAGTTCATCATGTATGCGTATTTCATGTTCTTATATTGCGGAGATACATATATGATCATTCCCTTGTTATTCAACCACAGGAGTCTATAGATTATTGAAGAGTTATCACATAACACTACCAAAATTCTGCCATTTAGCGACAAATTTTTCAGTCACTAAATGGCCAAAATCCGTCGCTAATACGTTTAGCGACGGATTACCGACGAATTAAATCCGTCGCTATAGGAATTTTAAAAATATAGCGACAAATTTGAATCCATCACTAATTTTTTTAATTAAAAAATTAATATTTTTAAATTAATCGTAAAATAAATTATATTATTTAATCTACTGCTAACCATCATCCACCGACCCGCGACAAGTCACCCACCGTCACTATCCATGATTTTCACAAACTTCCCAGTAGGTCAGCCATCCATCCATTGCTCCCCCTCAATCTTATTTAAACTTGAAGTTCCCCGCGCGTACTCAGATTCTTATTCTATATCTATCTATATTATTATTTAAATACAACTAAAAAAGAACAAATATTTACTCTCACATACTAAAATAATTATTTTTTCATAATAATTATTTAAGAAAAAAATTAATATTCTTTTAAAATATTTTTAAAGAAATATTTTTAATAAACTTTTTTATTTTTTTAAATAATAATTTTTTAAAATAATAATAATTTTTTGAAATATTTTGTTTTAAAATAACCTTTTTTAAATAAATATTTTTTAAATAAAAAATTTATAATTTTTAAATAATTTTTTTTAAAAAAATTAATATATTTTAATAATTTTTTTTAAAATTAAAAATTATGTTTTGAATAAACAATTATTTAGCGAGCGATTCAGAAATCTGTCGCTAAATCTCCATATTTAGCGACAGAATTCTTTCGCTACATCTGCATATTTAGCAACGGAATTCTGAATCCGTCGCTAAATCTGCATATTTAGCGACGACATTATGAATCTGTCGCTAAATCTGCATATTCAGCGATGGAAATATGAATTCGTCGCTAAAAATAGGATTCCAAATCCGTCGCTAACACGTCGTTAATTTAGTGACGGATTTAAAATTTGTTGCTAAATCCGTCAAAATCCGTCGCTAAAATTTGCGGGATAACTCGTGCCAATTTTTTAAATTAATAATATTTAAATAAGTATTTTTTGAAAAAAAATTAATATATTTCAATAAATATTTTTTAAAATTATAAATTATATTTTTTAATAAATAATTATTTAGTGGAGGATTCAAAAATCCGTCGCTAAATCTCCATATTTAGCCACGAAATTCTGAATCCGTCGCTAAATCTGCATATTTAGCGACGAAATTATGAATTTGTCGCTAAATATAGGATTCCAAATATGTCGCTAATTTAGGGATGGATTTAAAATCTGTTGCTAAATCCATCAAATCCGTCGCTAAAATTGATGGGATAACTCGCGCCAATTATTTGACGAATTTAGCGACGGATTCAACATCCGTCGCTAAAAAATATTTAGTGAAGGATTTTGAATCCGTCGCTAAAATGCAGTTTTTTAGTAGTGTAAAGAGGAATACGTTAAGATTTTGGGCACTCAAGTCAAGAGGCCGCGGAATAAGGAAATTGTGATGTTGAAGGTCCTTTTGAGAAATCATTCAGTTGAAGAATGTATTTGGGAGGCAGAGTCTGATATGTGTAATCGTTACTCTTATATTTTTCCTCGATTTCTATCCAGTTTTATTTTATATGATTTTGGACAACTTTGATATCTATGAGATATTCATGATTTCAATTCGTAAATGATTTGTTTCGAAACCCGAAGCATAAATTTTGAATAGATTTTTACTGATGGAAGTATAGAATAAGATTTTTTTTATATTTAAATATTTTATGTTTATGTATTAAACCTTGAGTTGTGACTTGGTTGATATTGCGATGTTGCAATGCGGTGATTTCTCTGAAATTGATATGTGTAATGCAGTTTGATTGTTTATTTGTTAATTGACTAATGTCAAAGTGTTCAGTCTAGAAGTACTTTAGAGTTATGCTTTATGTTCCCATTATATTAGTCAATATCTTAATTCTTGATTGTTTCTAGACCACTTAACTTCTCTAACTTGAGTTTGTGGAAATTTAAGTGATCAATATGTGAGTTTGTATTATTATATTTGATTATTAAATAACTGGAATGTTTTAATAATAAACTATTTTATACATTTTAATTTCATAATGGATTTCTAAATCGTTATGGTTATATTGGAACATGTATCTTATTGCACATGACTAGGACTGTGCGCGCGCCGCTATTAATTGATTTCATGTCTGTAATCGTCATCATAAATTGAATTTGATGGATTAATCGATTGATGGTATGTAGGATTAACTAGGTGGAACTTTGGGCTCTTTGGATTCGTGTATAATGAATTAATTCAATCAAATTTCAGGCTCTCGAGACTAGGGCTGAGCAAAAACCGAGTCAAACCGAAAAACCGAGTCAAACCGAACCGAAATAAATAATGGAGTGGTTAGAATGGAGTAAATGGAGTGGTTTGGTGTTAGGGTAAGAAAAAACTCGGTTTATGGAGTTGGTTTGGATTTTCCCTTCGGTGACCGAACCGAACCGAGGAAAACCGAATATAAAACTACGTCGTTTTATACAAGAAACCCTAGGATATATAAATAATTTTATTTCCTAAACCTAACCCTAAAAACTGATCTCTCGCTCTCATTTGCACCGCCTCACTCTCTCTCTAAAAAACGCTCCTCCTTCTCTCTACGAAACCCTAACAATTTAAGCCTAATCGCTCGACTTATCTCTCATTTTAGCAGATAATCTTCCCTTCCCAGCATAGTCTACCATCGATTCTTCGTTTGCTAGCATTTGTTTCTCTGTTCCAGTCTTCCAGTGAAGTTTTTATCTCCTTTGCTTGTGAAGTTTTTGGCTCGCAAAGTATCAATCGATGCTAGACTTATGCTGATTTCTGTCGAAACACACGAATCATAAGGTAATACTAATACAAATGATTATATTTTCCTCTATTTTTTTATTTTGCTTTGATCTAACATTTTTCTTTTTATTTTTGTCTCTTCTTGTAGATTGTGTTTCCTTTATGACCTAAAAAAGAGTTATTAAGGTAAACCCTTATCTGTGGACTCTGTTACTGTCAATTTCTATCCCATGTCTCTCTGTTTTGATTCGTATTGATTCGTGGTTTTGATTGCTAATATCGGTCCTGTTTTCATGTTTCAATGGCTGAAATTTGTTGGTATTAAAGGCTTTGGTGGAAGCCCCAATCTGCACTATTCTAAGGTAAAACCTAATGCTTGCTTTCCTGAGTTCTTGTATTGTTGTTGATGTTTGGTCTTTGATTTTCTTGTGTTCCATGTCTCTGAGTTTGGTTGTTTCTTCTTATTTCATGAACTCTTTGCACAAATTGGTGCTTAAAACTTTGGTGGAAGCTCTGTTTTTGTTATACAAAGGTAATGTTTTGGCTTTTATGATTAAAATGTTTGTTTATTATGTTTTTATTTTGATTAAGATTGTGTATGACCTAATCTGTGTTTTTGTTTTCTGTGTTTGTGTTTTTGTAGATGGACACTGATTCTGACCCTGCAATTGACCTTAATTCTGAAATTGATCTAGAAGCCATTACTGGCCAACTTCCTGTTGTCCAAGAGATTGCCCCAGATGGAAATGGTGGACAAAGTCCAATGGAAGCAAATGCAGTGACTAACCCAGACCATGCTGGTGGTAGTGGTGGACAAAATAATCCAGTGGAAGCAAATACTAGAAAGAGAAAGGAAGTCCACCAAAGATCAATTGTTTGGGACCATTTCAATGCTATTAAAGATGCTGATGGGGTAATCATACAAGCTAAGTGTTCTTACTGTGCTCGTATTTATAACTGTCATGCCAAAAAAAATGGTACATCTACTTTGAGAGGTCACATGCTTAGATGCAGTAAGCACCCGCATAGTTTAGAAACCAGACAAGCTTTATTATCCTTTCAGCCTGCTGTAAATGTGGGTGTAGTCCCTAATAGTGGTCCTCAAATGTGCAATGTTGCTAATTGGAAATTTGATCAGGAAGCCATTAGAAAGGCTGTGTCATACATGATTGTGGTTGATGAATTGCCTCTGAAATTTGTTGAGAAACAGGGTTTTAAAAAGTTGATGAGTATTGCATGTCCTAGGTTTAAAATTCCATCTAGATGGACTGTAAATAGAGACTGCTATGCCATGTTTGTGGAAGAGAAGCTGAAACTGAAACATTTTATGAAATTTAATACTCAGAGAGTAAGTCTAACTAGTGATGCATGGACTTCTAATCAAAGAATTAATTACATGTGTGTCACTGCCCATTTCATAGACACTGAGTGGAAGCTTCATAAAAAGATAATTTCTTTTGTACCTTGTTCTAGGCATAAGGGTGAATACTTGTCTAAGGCTTTAGAAACCTGTTTGCAAGAGTGGGGGCTCAAGAATATCTTTACTGTGACCCTTGATAATGCTGAAAATAATACTGCTGCCATGAGTTTTTTCATGAAAAAAATGCTGACTTGGGGTTGTAGTCCTGCTAGATGTAAAGTTGCTCACATGAGATGCATAGCTCATATTCTTAATCTGGTTGTGTCTGATGGTCTAAAAGAAAGTGGAGCTTCTGTTCAAAAAGTTAGGGGGGTTGTTAGATATATTAAAAACTCACCTCTTAGACTAAGTAAGTTTAAGGAATGTAAAAAGACATGTGAGTTAGAATGTAAGCGTTCATTATGTCTAGATGTCCCAACTAGATGGAATTCAACTTATCTCATGTTGAGTACTGCCTGTTTGTATCAAAAAGTCTTTGAGGAGTATGAAGAAACAGAGTCAAGCTTTAAAAAAGATTTGGGTGATAGTGTTCCTGGTTTCTTGGATTGGGAACATGTTAAGGAGTTATGTGGCATGTTAGAATGTTTTTACAAAATGACATTGAGAATTTCTGGTTCTCTTTATGTGACTTCTAACAACCATTTCAATGAAATTTCTGATTTGTGTACAATCTTGCAAGACTGGACAAGGTCTGATGATGTGTCATTGAGGTCTATGGGGTCTAAAATGAAACAAAAATTTGATAAATACTGGGGTGATCCTATTGTAATGAACAAGTTGATATTCTTTGCTAACATTTTAGATCCTAGGGATAGAATTCTTTATTTGGAGTACACATTGACTCATATGTATGGTGTTCAAGAGGGTAAATTTCTGTTTTCTGGTCTGATGGATGATTTGCTTGCATTATTCAATGACTATGAATTACAACATAAGAAAGAAAAGGCCATTGGTGGTGGCCAGACTAGTGTGTCATCTGAGCATGTTGGTGGCTTATCTCAAGCCAATTCTGTGTTGAAAGAGAGGTATCTACAAGAAATGAAGGAGACTGGTGGTGTTGGTGGGACCAAGAAATCTGAATTGGATTTGTACCTTGGAGAGGCAGTAGTTGCAAATGAGGAGAATTTTGACATTCTCAGATGGTGGAAGCTGAACTCAGAGAGGTTGCCTGTCCTCTCTAAAATGGCTAGAGACATTCTTGCAGTCCCAGTCTCCACAGTTGCTTCTGAGTCAGCATTTAGCACTGGTGGAAGAGTGCTAGATGACTTCAGGAGTAGCCTGACTCCAACACTTGTGGAAGCTCTAATCTGCACTCAGGATTGGCTTAAAGACCCAACTAAACCTGTTTCTGTTGAGGAGTCTTTGGATGAATTGGAGCAGTTTGAAGAAGGTATTATACTGTCAAACTTAAATTTTAGTTTATTTACATTTTACTTTGATTATTTATGAATTATTAACTCTCTATTATTCTTTTTTTGCAGGCTTTCAAGAACCAACCAATGCTAACACTAATGCTGTTGTTTGTCTATATGTCCTTTTCTCAATTTACTTGATGTTTGTTTGGTCATATGACATGTTGGCATGTTGGACTAGGAAGCCAAATCTGAGCTTGTTGCCTTTATGATCTAGTTGCCTTCTGATAAGTTAGCATAGACATAGTTTATATGTGTGTTGTTGGATTTGATTTCTCTGTCTTTATGCTTCATATTGGCTGTGATGATGCTTCCACCATCCAAGTTTGAATACTAATGACTGTAAATTGATGAGGCACTATATTTATGCCACCATTTTATGGACTTAGTGTTTGTGCTTGACATATCTTATATCTGAGCCTTTAAAGCTTTTGACATTGCTGATGAGATCTATTTATGTTTTTCTGTTGATTTCTCTGCTATGTCTTTGCTAATTTATCATTACATATTTTGGCTGTGATGAAGCTTCCACTTGTTTAAGTCTGATAGCTTGATCATTAACTGTGTGACATTAATTGTTGCCTTTAATTGATTTGATCATTAACTGTGTGACATTAATTGTTGCCTTTTAATTGATTTGAGCTTAAATGACTTATATTTGAAGTCTGAGCCTTTTTCTTTTACTTACATTAATGTGAATACTATTTTGCTTTTGGATACTGTCTTATTTCATTGTGTTATTTTGCAGGATTGACTTGTGAAGGAAATTTTGAAGCTGTACAGGCTTGTTTTGACCTAAAGCTGACAGATTTAGGGTATATTTTTGGTGAATATTTTGTACACCCATTAATTGTAAAAATGTAATAGCTTAGTTATGTTTTTTTTGTAAAGCTAAGCTATAGTTTAGTATACTAAACTTGATATTTATATAGGCTTAGTGATGGGTGATTTTGAGCCAATGCAATTATGAAAAATTGCAAATGATTGGCCTTTTGATTATAATTTGTAATTTTTTGTAAAACTGTCAAATATATATAGTTTATTATTTTTTTTAATTATTTTCTATATATTTAAAATTCGGTTCAAACGGCTCGGTTCGGACGGTTAAACCGAACTTTCGGTCCACCGAACCGAAAAAACCGTATACCGAATTGCATGGTTTGGTTCCCTTAAAATAAAAGTGGTTTGGTTCGGTTCTGGGAATTTGGACTCCGCACCGAACCGAACCGAACCGTGCTCAGCCCTACTCGAGACCGAGGCCTTAAATTGGAATATGATAATTATCGCTATTATTATTGTTAATTGTATGAATATTTGGAATAGGATTCCGTTTGTTTATATAATAATAAAACTATTTTCTTCAAATATTTTCACAGTTTTTAGTTTATAATTTATTAATTGATTTTAATAATATGAACTCGCTTAATTTCAAAAAATGTTATTGATTTCTCCTTATTTTATAAACTCATTCAGGATTGTTCTTGAACATTCATTTCCAAACATCATTCATGTCAGAAAACTTGTTTATTTAAAGTAGGCTAAACCCATTTAGATGCCCTTATACTATATCATTTTTATTCAGGAAGTCCTTGTACTATTTTTTTATTCATCAGGTCCCTCTATTTATCTAATTTTGAATTTTCAGGTCCTTTTTTTAGTTTTTTGTAGTCCCCTCTACTTACAAAGTTTTTGTTCCTCCAGTCCTCAAAAAAATATGAAAATCGGGATTTGGCAAGTACAGGCACTACTAGAAAACCGTCGATTAGCGACAGATTTAGTGACGGATTCAAAATCCGTCGCTAAATCCCCAAAAAAATTGGCGGGATTCATCCCGCCAACTTTAGCGACAGAAATTCCGCCCTAAAATGGCGGGACAAACCCCGTCAATTTTTTTTACTTTTAGCGACGTAATACATTTAGCGACGGATTACACAATCCGTCACTAAATGCTAACTGTTAGCGACGGATTCCACAATCCGTTGCTAAAAGTATTAATTCTATTAAAAAACAATTATTTATTTAAAAAATATTTATTTGTTAAAAAAATATTTATTTATTAAAAAATTAATTATTTATTAAAAAATTAATTATGTATAAAAAATAATTATTCAGTAAAAAATAATTATTCATAAAAAATAATTATTTATTAAAAAAATTACTATTAATTAGAAAATTTATTATATTAGAATGCGGTAGTAAAGTGTAAAAGTAATAATTTGTTATTTTTATTCAAAATAATTATTAGAAAAAATAATTAGTATGAAAAAATAATTATTTTATAATGTGACTGTTGATTGCGGGAGTAAATATTCGTTCCTTTTAGTTATATTTAAATATAATATACATAGATATATTTCAAGAATCTGAGCTGGCTAAGATGGAGTTACGCGCGTGGGAACTAGAAGGTTAAAGAGGTTTGGCTGAGAGCAATTGAAGGATGGGTGACCTATTGGGAAGTTTGCGAAAATTGCCGAAGGATGGCGATAGGTGACCTATCGCGGGTGGGTGGGTGACCGTGGGCTATAGATTAAATAATATTTTATTTTTAGCTTTAATTAAAAAAATTAATTTTTTTTATTTTTTTTAAAAAAAAATTAGTGACGGATTAAAATCCGTCGCTAACTCCGTCGCTAAATTTTTTAAAATCCGTCGTTAATTTTTTTTTTCCGTAGCTAAATGATTTAGCGACCAGGAATATAGCGACGGATTAAATCTGTCGCTAAAGCCATTTGGCGACGGATTTATGCCATTTAGCGACGAAATCCGTAGCTAAATGACAGATTTCTAGTAGTGAGGGACCTGAACGTGAACAACTTTAGGGTTGGGCCTCTCGAACAAAAACGGTAAAATAAAGGGGCCTCCGTATAGATTTTGCCTTTGAAGTATGTGAGCAAATGTTAAGTGTTTTAATTCTAGATGGCCAAACCCATCTGAAAGTCCTTGTACTTTAAACATTTTTTTTCCGGATGTCCTTATACTTTAATTTTGTATTAGTTGGTCATTTTACTTACCTATTTTTTGATTTTTATGTCCTTTTATGTTATTGGAGGAAAACAAAATTGTAAGTAGAGGGACCGGAAAAACTAGAAAAGGACCTAAAAATTGAAAAATAAGTAATTAGATGGATCAAGTAATACAAAATTGAAGTGTAAGAACCTATGGAAAAATAGGTTTAAAGTACAGGGACCTCGAGATGGGTTTAACCATTCTAGATATGTGGTTGTTGAAGTTTGTGAACCCGAGCAAATCTTCTAGCAAGCGTACTCCTTTCTAATTTTGTAATGTAATTTTTTTTTTATCATTCCTTACTTAATTTCAATATTAAATATAATAAAAAAATTCAAAAAATACTACAGATTTTATATTAACTGAACATGTTGTTATATTTATTTTGGACTCGTTTGAGATGTTAATGATGTGTTTTGTATTCGACTTTAATTCGTTGAACTCATTATATTGCAATTAGTTTGTATTTGTAGATTCGGTTATGTATATCGGTTTTACGTTGTGATTATGCATATTTGTTTTATTGTTGAATACTATTTGAGATTGAGGCTCAAATTTGAACATAATTGAGCGATAGGTTGGATAGGTTATTTAGGCTAGATTTGAATGCGTACATGTTATGTTTATTTGTTGAGAAATGTTATTTTTCGTTGGGCTAGCTACAATTTTTCTAGCTACTACTTCCATTTTCTAGTATTACTGGCGGCCCGTGAAATTGAATTTTGACAAAATTGATATCAGAGCAATTAATGATTTACTATACTTAGGCCTTTCTGTGTTATTGTTATATATGTCTTCTTTCTAGTCAACTTATGATGTTGTGATTGTCTTACTAATATGCATGATTTGTTGTGCTTTGTGGTAGTTGTAAATTATTGAATGTTTTTGATTTGTTTATTAGAATTTTGAATCAAAGGCTTACTCTGGCTAATGGTGCTGCACAACAAGCCGAGAAAATTTAAAATGAGGCTTCAATTCATGATGGGCAGAATGATTATCACTCCTATTTATGACAAACTTTGGTAACAAACTCTTAACAATTAGTTAAAAAAAACTAGGCTTAATTACTTAAAAACCACCCACTTTGAACTTTTTTTTTGTTTATACCCTGATTTAGGAAAAAGTTCATTTATACCCTGACGTATGCGTTTATGTTTCACCTCTACCCCGAGGCATTAAATTAACCTCTTTTCATCTAAAAAAAAGTTTAAAATAGTCCTTCATTTAGAGAAAAAATCATTTCTAATTAATTCTAATTAGCTTAGGTTAAAAATGAAGAACTATTTTAAATTTTTTTATTAATGAAAAGAGGTTAATTTAGTGCCTCGGGGTAGAGATGAATACGTTAGGGTATGAATTTTTTCCTAAGTCAGGGTATAAACGAAAAAAAAGTTCAAGATGAGTGGTTTTTAAATAGTTAAGCCAAAAAACTAACAGTTAAACTATTATTATTATTTTAAAATTGATATCAAATTTTAATTTTTTTTAATAACCAGATTTCAGTTTTGAATTTAATAATAAGTATTTAGTGATATTTTAGTTAATTTTTACTGATATGTCCGCAAAAAGGAAATTTCTAATGATATTCTTTACATTAGCATCCATATCGACAACCACATCAAATAAATTTAGTAATTACTTATAACGTAGCTGATGATGTAACTACCGATGTAGAGGACATTTTTAAAAAAATTGTTCTCGAACGATCACATCAATAAAAATATATCAAAATTTTATTAAAATTCATCGTCTACCTCAATTTAAAAGCGTGATACAAAAAGGAACAAAAATGTCGTAGAAAATTTGAAACAAAGGCTTAATTGGGTGACTGGAAATTTATTATGTGGCAAACTATAGTATTTATTTGGTATGCTAAAAAAAAGTGGATTATTGATTCTGGGAGTCATTGAACTTTTGAGTTATTTCATTCTTGTTATAGAACTTTTATTTTTTCCATTTTGGTGAGTAAATTTTAACTTTATTTTAATGGAAAGATTTGTTTTTTTTTAATTTCAAGCGCAACAATGTATACGTGGCAATCAGTTTGATATTTATATGTGTTTATTGATAAAAAAATCTTTTTGTTGAAATAAAATTAAAGTTTAATCACAAAAATAAAATAAATTAAAATTTCATAACCAAATCAAAATAATCACAAAATTTAATAACTCGCATAATCAATTACCCCTAGAAAAGCTAACAGAAGGACACAAAAATATTAATACTAATTAGGCTTAATGTCTTTAAAATAACAAAAATAATCGACTGAAGTCAATTCTAATCAAACCTTGTAAAAACACCAATTTTAAACAATTTTGTTCAACATCTCAATTTTAGGTAATCACATATTTAAAAAAATTATCAAAACTTTTCGATTTGTTCAACTATACCATTTATTTGATAAATATTTTTCAAATGAAAAGACGCTAAAATTGAAATATGCTTATCAAAACATAGTTAAAATTGGCGTTTTGACGAATTTGATTATAATTGACCTCATCCGAAAAAGATTGAGATTGGTATTTTTTAAACATTAAGCCTACAAATTAATAAGGATAGAGCAATTACTTGTTTTGCAGTTGGCCAGGTTGTGGCCAATCATTTTCCAAATTCCAAATAGAATTTAGTGTTTCTCTATTTTGATTCAACTCCATATCTTCGTTTTGGTACTCATCATTCATAGCTAAATCTTCAACCTCAGCTCCCCAATAATCTTGATAGTCTTGCATTTTATATCCACACTCATGATCTCCGGTTTCTATATTCGTATAGTTAGCATTTTCTAGCACTGTATTAGCCCAATCACTTACACTTAACCCATCCGGCAGCTGATCAGGACTGATGATCAAGCTCGCCTCATCGGACGGCCAGGGAAGATTATTTGGGCTACTGCTGTCCCTTTCTTCGACACGATAATCACACCGGAGTTGATGATCAGACCTCGCGTTCTTGTCTATAAATCCCGAATGTTCTTCGCTCTGCGGACACTCCAAGTTTTGGCACCAATAAGTCCTATCCAAAGAAGCTGCTTCTCGATCAAACACACGCTTCCTTTTCTCAGCAAGGTTTAAGTCACTCGTCGCGTTTTGGTCGATCTCTTCGGGATCATCATCTTCGATTTGGAGGCATGTGTTCATAAGACCCGAGAGAGCTTCTTCTTGATTAACGACGGCAGACCATGTAGTGCTTTCTTTAGCTGTCATCTTAGCTTGCAAACACTTTGATTGCATAACAATGCGTCGCATTCGATCAAAATTGGGCGACATGTGTTTGATAACCGCCGCCAAGGCGCTTACCTTCCATGCTTTTTTGAGATCATGAGGTTTCTTGTACGGAGGAGCACCGTGTTCTTGCGATGATCCTTGTTCGCCCCACCACATTTCATCCCCGGTAGGCCACCAAGGCGGAGCTAAACCTCTTTCGAGGGGAAACCGCCTTTGGGGAGGCACACACTTCTGCATGAGAGCAGAAAGTAGAGAGCCTAAAGTAGAATCTTGCAACTCATGAAGTAAATACATGACAGAAACGGGGTCGAGTTGGGCTTGAGCTAAAACCGCTAGCGATTCTTCAACAGCCAACGGGGCATTTTGATTGAATCGAACTTTATCGTTCCACCATTGACGGAGACTATCAGAAGAGCCCGTAATAGGCTTACCCTTCTCCGGAACAATCCCGTAAACAAACCCTTGAGCTTTACAAACTTCCATGATCTTCAACATGTACTTAAGAACCGAATCTTGCGCTCTCGACATCTTTTTTCGACGCGACGCCACTTGTTTCGCTGCAGCATTATCAGCCTCTTCATTCATACGCTTCTCTTCAAGCTTTTGCATAAGCACGCTATCTTTCCACATGCGCTTCTTGAGGTCGTCATAGCTTATTTCTTCCTCCTCGTCGACTTCTTCCTCTTCGACTTCTTCTTCTACTTCTGGAGTAGAGATTGAAGAGTCCACTTCTCCATGGATTTCAACCATGAATTGATTATTATAATAAACAGTTATGACTAGAAATTAGAAATTTGATATGCATTGCATCTGGTCATATGTGTTTATATAATCATTGGAGTACAACGGCGGTGTAGTAGATGATGCAAGAACTAGGTTAAGACAAATTCAAGTTCCGAGAATAAGGGCCAAGTAAAAGTTATTTGCCGACTTATATAGATTATAAAGCTGCTTAATTGGAAAGTATCCACGACAACTTATGATTTTGTGGAGCATGAAAACAGCAAACCCTGACGTGAGGCATGCATAATATATATTTCTTTGTAGAGCAAAATTTTCCTGCTATAGTTTTTTGCAGGAACTTCTGCAATAGTGGCCCAAATTTTGCCACGTTATTATACATACAATTTGTTTATAAAAATGGTTAAATGACCATTCAGTTATGGGTAATTGTCCAGTACATGCCAAATTTTTATATGCTTGATTAATTAACCATATCCTTTTAATAATTAGATAATTTTTAACACCCATATTTATTATATTAATAACATAAAACTAATAAATACATATGTCATCATAAAATATATATTAAAACCAAAAAGTAATTTTACGCTTGAACATAACCTAATCAAAAATAAAATTTTAAAATTTATTCGATCCTTTTCCTCTTGAAATCTGCAATTGCATCCTACAAAAATAAAATTATAGATATAAATAAATTTTATAAATAATATAAATAATTTAATTTTTTTAAATGATAAATTACCTGAAGAAGCTGAGTATACGAGAATCGATTTTAATTGGAAAATGTATAAGAACAATCATTCTATGATGAACTTTTTATTATCGCTTGAGTAGTAATAAAGTCTTCACATAAATATTTTTCACTTGATTCCTTCAAGTAAAAATAAAATAAAAATTATTCAAATTATAAATCTATGAAATATATTTTAAAATAATATCACAATATGCATGTACCTGAGTAGTATTTTTCAATACTTGTAATTTGATGTTCAGATCTTCTTGATCATAATTGATGCATTCATCCTAAAAATACATTAAATAATAAATTTTTATTTTATAAAAAAGATATAATATTATATACTTCTTACATCAATATTTTTGACGTCTTTTTTTATGAACTTGTTAATAGAATCTATACCACCAACAATTTAATATAAAATACAAATTTAAAATATTAAATTATATAAAATAACTCTATATTATATATATAAAAATTACTTGTGATTTAGATTGACGTTTAATTTTTTTTCTTTCTTTTTAAAGCACATTTTGTCCTTTTACTTCGACGCCCGACAATAATTTTTTTTCTTTCTTTCTAAACAAGTAACTTACCTTTTATTACAACCAGATTTTACTGGTGCCGGTTTAGTTAATTTGATAATTGTATTGTAAATATATTATAGTTCGGTGATGTAAAAAATATTTAACTCCAAAAAGGATAATGAGCTTATAGTGAATCACAAAAGAATTAGTTGTATCCTGTTTGTAATTCCGGCTTGCCACGTAAGCAAAAAACGGTGTATTTTAATATGAAAATGTTGCGTTTTATATAAATGACGTTCAAAGATGAATGGTTTTTTTTATAAAAAAATGATGCTTGGTGCTCCTTCTGTAACAACAGATAAATTCAATGATCCATAATGTTTAATATCAATATCCTTTGCAATTTCATTCTAATTAGAAATCCGATTGTTTTAAATAGAATATACAAATTTCTCATCATCTGAAAGAGTCATTCACCGCCATCCACCATCAGTACTAATGATTTTGGTGTGGCTTCCACAGCTCCTTCAATCAATCTGAAAAAGAGAAAATAGGTTAGAATGATTCGGACCTGTTTTAGTTCGAATACACTCCGATTATTAGAGAATATCAGAATCGAGAAGTTAGGATTAAGTTAGTTATAGAAGTTTGTTATAAAAGTCTGTTTGTCAGTTAGTTTGTTAGGTATTAAACAATTGTTAATAAAGTTGTTTTAGTTATTATAGCTGTTTAGCTATTTAGGAGAATAGCTCAATGCATGTGTGACAAGTGTCAAATACATTCTCTTTATATTGTAAACAGATGCAACGGTTATTTCTGAATGAGAATCAGTTCATTTTTTCCTTCTTTAATCATCTTCTTCATTCTATAATCTCTCAATTCTTCAATTTTTATATGGTATCAAAGCAACAAGTTACAATAAAATCATCTTCAATCAAAGTAATCTTTGTCTTTTCTTCTTAATCAACTCGTTCTTCAATTAAAGCTATCTTTGACTCAGTTCTTAATTTAATTTCTGATTCATTTTATTTTTTTTGTTTCTAAAAACCTAGAAACATGGCTTTTAATCAAGATTTTGATCATTTTTCTAGTCCTTATTATCTACATCTGAGTGGAAACCCATCTTTTGTTTTTGTTTCTGCATTGCTTAATGGGAAAAATTACCATTCTTGGTCAAGATCCATGAGAATGTGTTTAATGTCAAAGAATAAACTGAAGTTTGTAGATGGGAGTATTGTTGTTCCATTTAAAGGAGATTATATGTATCCTATTTTGGAGCGATGTAATACTATGGTGATTTCTTGGATAGTCAGGTTTTTTTATCTCCACCCATAGCTCAAAGTATTTTGTGGGTTGATTCTACTCTTGATGTTTGAAAAGATTTGTTTGACAGATTTTCTCAAGGTAATGCCGTAAGAATTCCTGATTTATAAGAAGAGATATATGTTTTTAGGCAAAATAATCATTTTGTTACATATTATTTCACACAGTTAAAAATATCATGGGATGAGTATTCAAACTCATAAATGATTCATGTGTGTAGTTGTAATCTTCAGTGTATTTGTGAAGCTTTAAAATCTGTTAAGAACCAGCAAAAGCCAGACTATGTTATAAGATTCTTGAAAGGTTTGAATGAAAATTTTGCAACTATTAGGACTCGAGTTTTGATGAAAGAATATTAGCCTAAACTCAATAAGGTGTTTTCTTTAACCTTATAGCATGAAAGACAGTTGGGATTAGGAATCATAGAATCTAGAATTCAAAATGTATAACCTGTTGTTTTTGCTACTCAAGCTAGGAAATTTGTTTTTTATAATTCTGGAAATAGGTCTTTTAGTGCTAATAATTCTTTTGCTAATGGAAATTCTGGAAGTTCTAATAATAATAGGTCACAGCCTCACAGGGAGGGCAAAGGAGATTTTATTCTAATTCTAATAGTGACAAACCAGTTTGTACTTTTTGTGGAATTTCTGGTCACAATGTGGACATTTTCTTTAAGAAGCATGGTTATCCACCAGGCTTCGTTCCTAGGCCTAGAATGCAGATTATGTTAATCAAGTAGGAGATTCTATGATTGGAAATGACCAAGATCAAGGTTATAATGATCAAGATCAGGGTTATGAAAGTCAGACTTATGAAGGTTATTATGTTGAAGATGCTACTGGAAATGTCAAAGAAAGGAGAGAGTTTGATTATAATCAAACTTTTTCTTCAAATACTTCTAAAAATGTTGCAACAAATTCCGTTCCAATGTTTACTCAAGAACAATATGAGCAACTTATGGGCATGCTGCAACATAATGCTTCAGCAAACTCTGTCAAAATTAATACTGTATCTGCAAATTATTCTTCTACAACAGAAGATTCAGGTATGCATTTTTCTGCTTGTTCATTTGTCTCCAAACATGATAATGCATTATGGATAGTAGATTCAAGAACAACAGATCATATTGATTGCTCTTTGAATTTTTTCACATCCTATAAGCCTGTTAACAATGTTAGTGTCACTTTACCTAATTCATAAAAGATAAAAGTAACACATATAGGTACAGTATTTTTAGTGAAAAATTCAAATTACATAATCTGTTGTATGTTCCCAAAAATTGCATTCAGTTTAATCTCTACAAGTAAAATAACATCATATTATGAATATTGTATTATTCTGCATAAAAATGTTTGTAGTATATAGGATTATGTGAGCTAGAAGATGATTGGATTAGATGAGAAAGTCCAAGGTCTTTATATACTTGATAAAGCATCATTTGATATTAATAAGTCTACTGAGATTGATGTATCTGGAAAATTTTCCTATGTGAATTCTATTAGTAGTGATTCTTTGTGGCATTATCAGTTTGGTCATTTGGCTAATTCAAGACTTAAATGTTTGCAAAACATAGATTCATCAATAAAAGTTCCAATTGATTCTTATTGTCAAATCTGTCATTTAACAAAACAGAAAAAGAATGCATTTCCTTTGAATAATTCAATAGTTGATAATTGTTTTGATTTATTACATATAGACATATGGGGACCATCAAGGTTTGATTCAATATATGGTCACAAATATTTTCTGACTATTGTGGATGACAAGAGTAGGTACACATGGATTTTTATGTTAAAATTAAAATCAGATTCAAGAAGTATGATACAAACTTTCTGTGCATATGTTGAAAATCAGTTTTCTGCTAAAATTAAGTTCATTTGATCAGACAATGGACATGAATTAAATATGTCAGACTTCTTTAGTTCAAAGGGAATTATACACCAAACCACATGTGTATATACTCCTGAACAAAATTCAATAGTTGAAAGGAAGCATCAGCATTTATTGAATGTAGCATTGAAGTTTCAGTCTTCTGTTGATATTTCTTTCTGGTTAGATTGTATTATGAATGCTGTTTTTCTTATTCATAAAGTACCTTCTCTTGTCATAGATAATAAGACACTTATGAGATTTTATATAAGAAACAACCTGTTTTTAAAGATCTTAAAGTCTTTGGTTGTTTAGTTTATGCTTCAACCTTACTGCACACTAGACATAAGTTTACTCCTAGGTCTAGTCCATGTATTTTTATTGGTCATCCAGCTAATACAAAGGGGTATAGATTGTTTAATCTTGAAACAAAACAGGTTCTAATTTCTAGAGATGTCAGATTTTATGAGCATCTTTTTCCTTTTAAAGATTTAAGTATTTTGCTTGATTCAATTTCATCAGTAGTTTTACTTGCATATATTGATATTCCTGACATAGATTACAACTTGATTAATGTAGATAGGAATCATGATATTCATACTGAGGATTTAGTTCAACCAGTAGAAGTAGTTACAAATCCTCCTCTTAGAATATCATCTAAAAAACAGCTGAACCAGTACACTTAAGGGATTATATTTGTCAGCTTTCTAAAAATGATAATGTTTTGTCTCAGAAAACAAGAATAACACCTCATGCATTATCAAAAGTTTTGTCTTATTAAAAACTAAATAATTGTCATAGAATATTTGTTGTTAATACAGATGTTACAATAGAACCAAAAACTTACGAAGAATCAATAAAACATGCTTGTTGGCTGGAAGCAATTCAAAAGGAGTTAAGTGCTTTAGAACAAAATAAAACATGGTTTTTCACTGATTTACCATATCAAAAGGAACCAATAGGGTGTAAATGGGTCTTTAATGTTAAATATAATAGTAATGGAACAATTGAAAGACATAAGGCTAGATTAGTTGCTAAGGGTTACACACAGCCGAATGGAATAGATTATACAAAACATTTTCACCTATAGCTAAGATGACAACTGTTAGAGTTTTATTAGCAATAGCATTTGCAAATGGTTGGTTCTTACAACAGTTGGACATCAACAATGCTTTCTTACATGGAGACCTCAATGAATAAGTCTACATGCAAGTTCCACCAGGTTTGTCTTCTTCAAAACCAAATCAAGTCTGTAAATTTATAAAATCTCTGTATGGTTTGAAGCAGGCAAGTAGACAGTGGAATGTGAAGTTAACTGAGGCATTGATTACTCAAAGATTTACACAAGCAATATCAGAATCTTCTTTATTAACAAAGAAACAAAAAGGATCATTTACATCCATGCTAGTTTATGTTAATGATGTAATACTAGCAGGAAATAATCAAGATTAAATACAAGAAGTTAAGGATTATTTGGACAAGACTTTCAAAATAAAAGATCTTGGTGTTTTGAAATTCTTTGTGGGATTAGAAGTGGCTAGATCAAAGTCTGTCATAAATTTGTGTCAACGCAAGTATGTTATTGATCTACTTCAGGAAACTGGTTTTACTGGATCAAAACCTGCAGCAACTCCTATGATAGCAATGAAAAGATTGACAAAAGAAGATAATTCAGCTCCTCATCCAGACATATCTGAATATAGAAGACTAGTAGGCAAGCTGGTATATTTGTGCAGTACTCGTCCAGATATATCATTTCCAGTACAACAACTGTCACAATTCATGGATTGCCCAACAAAGAATCATTTTGCTACAATATCAAGAGTGTTAAGGTATCTTGAATTTTCTTTCCAGTAAAGAACACCTTGAAATTGAAAGCTTTTTCAGATTCAGACTGGGCCACCTGTTCTGAGACCATAAGTTCAATAACAGGTTAATGCATTTTCCTTGGAGAAGCTCTTATTTCCTGGAAGATAAAGAAATAAGTAACAGTTCTAAATCCAGCTCAGAAGCAGAATATAGAGCACTTGCAAATACAACATGTGAAGTTCAACGGATTGATTATTTAATGAAAGATCTACAAGTCACAAATGCTATTTCTGCTCAGATCTACTGTGACAATTAGTCAGCATGCCACATAGCTCATTGATAGGAGTAAAATACTCCTATATTACGAGTCACTTTTGCATCGCTTTGTGTACTTTTGTGCATGTTTCGAGTGATTATATCGCTTAAACGGAGCGTATGTGAAGGGTTTTTGAGTCCAAAAGAGCAAAGAATCGATGATATTTGGAAGTCGGAAGTTAGATTGAAGCAAGGAGCGAAGTAAAGATCGAGAAGCCCTTCTTCTGCTTGATCTCGATTGAGAAGCAGAGTTGCACTGAGCTTCTCGATCGAGAAGAAGAGCCAAATTTGGCAGAGATTCAAGACCTCATGCTTCTCGATCGAGAAGCTGAGTTTAATGAAGCTTCTCGATCGAGAAGGCCCTGTTCTCAGCACTTTAAATCCTTTTGGGTTCTTGTGCTCTCTTGGCCCACTTCCACTTTTGGACAAACAAGCTTGTAATAGGATGTTTTTTATTTCCTTTTTGGGCTTTACTATATAAAGGCACCTTATGTCTGATAGGAGTGAAATACTCCTATCTTTAGGATGTCTTTTCGTATGCTTTTATGTGTTTTCACCCCGCTTTTATATGGAATTGATTAGCTTATAGAGGGTGTTTATGTTTCAGGGAATCAAGAGCATTACGAAGAGTTTTGAGGCCGAAATAGTGGAAAATGAGCGGAAGCGGAAGTCGAGCGCGAAAGAAGTCGAAAGCCGGAAGCAAAAGAAGCAAATCCTCCCCCTTCTGAAGAGGTGTCTCGAATCGAGACATCCCACTTAAATGGGTGTCTCGAATCGAGACACAAGTCCTAGAGAAGCAGATTTTTCTGCTTGGTGTGTCTCGAATCGAGACACACTCATAAGTTGAGTGTCTCGATTCGAGACCATAGTACTAGAGGGAGCTCAGATTTTCTTGGTTTCTTTCCCTATTGGGCCAAACATTCTAGATGGGTTGTATTTTTATTCCCTATTTTGGGTAGTACTATATAAGGATACCTTATTTTCCCTTTTTAGGGTTATGCACTAGATTTAGATTTGTAGCCCCCATTTCCTATTACTATTCTCAGATTTTTAGATACAATTGTTCTTAGTTTTAATTCCAAATTCTTGTTCTTAACTTTGGTGATTAATGCAAGATTATTATTATTCAAGCTTCATTATTATAGTTATTGTTGAATGTTTTTCTTCTACTTATTAAAGGTAATCTTTCTACATCTTAATAGTATGTTTAATTCTTGTTTAATTATTGCTTTAGTTTTGATAATGGCTAGCTAAACTCCTTGTTTGGGGGTTGTTGATGATTGCCATGATTAGTTGAATAGTTGATTAGGGTTGAGTTGTGTTGGGAGTTTGTTGTGATTATTGGGGCTTAATGCTTAGATTAACTTGATCTATTAATCTATGTTTAGAGACTAGTTAATTAGGCGAGAGTCAATTAATTAGACGGACTTAGTTGATCACAAACCTAAAATCTAATCACGCTAGGGCGGTTTAGGGATTAGGTGGTTAGAAGTTAGCTTCGCGATTGGATTAGATTGTCATTGTTGAATTCTAATTACGCGAGAGCGATTTAGATGTCAACTTGATAATCTAATCTCAATTAGACCTAATTGCGGACTCGAGAGAGCGGATTAGGCAATCTAGGAAAACTTGACCCGAACCTATAACACTACTATACCCAATTTTCTAGGATTCGTTAGTGGCATGATTTAACAACCTCTAAACGCCTTTTACCTATTGTTTTACCCCGTTATCAATTAATTGCTTTAGTTTTTAATTGCTTAAAGTGTTGATTTCACTAGTTTTAAATTCCGTAGTCATTACTATAATTCCAATTGATCATTGCTTTCCGAATTGAATTTCCAATTACATGTTCGCTCACTTTAAACCTCTTGTCTTCGTGGGATCGATTCCGCATTTCCGGATTACTACAAGTTAGTATTTTTGCTAACAAGTTTTTGGCGCCGTTGCCGGGGACAAGGTTGCGTTTAATTGATTGAAAGTATTGTGAAATTCGGTCGAGTTAGCGTTATTTTCTGTTTTTGGTTTTTTGTTATTAATTATCTTTCGTGGTTTACACTCGGTTTTCTTGTTGTTGTTTGTGTAGGGAATTTGATTTTTGTGTATGCACAATACGCGACGAGCAAATCTACCACTAGAACCGTTCCAAGATAACCTCGGTAACTACGAAAGAGGTGTAAGAAGAAGAGCCCGTATACCCGAAGTTATGAACAACGAGGGAAACAATTATGATGAAGAGGGGAGGTTCAATCCTCTAATGGATGGAGGGGAACAACAATATCCACCCGCTCCTCCATTAGGGAATGTGAACCGACCAAGGCAACAAGACCACCCAAGGGATGATCGACCCCAAGCGCACGCACAAGTGCCAAACCAACAAAGACAAACTTTGGGTGAGTTTTTCTTGCCGGATGTGGACAATGCAACTTTTGGATGCTTCGCAATGCCGGTTCAAGCGGCAACTTTTGAGATCAAGCCGAGTACCATTCAACTTTTGGAAAATCGTTGTGCCTTCTTTGGGTTGAGTCATGAGGATCCTAATGAGCATATCGCCAAGTTTTTGGGTGTTCTAAACACATTCAAGCTTCATGGGATAACGGCGGACCAAATTAAACTTCGGATGTTTCCTTTTTCCTTGAGGGACAAGGCTAGCATTTGGTTGCATTCTCTACCTAATGAGTCCATTCACAATTGGAGGGAGTTGGCTCAAGCCTTCCTTAACAAATATTTCCCTCATGGCAAGACTACAAAGTTGACTAAAGACATACTTGAGTTTGTCCAATTTGAAGGAGAATCACTTCATGAAGCATGGGAGCGGTTCAAGGATTTACAACGAAGTGTACCCCATCATCGGCTCAATAGAGAGCATGTTATACAAATCTTCTATGATGGGACGAATGTCACTACCCGAGCTACTATCGATGCGGCTTCGGGGGGTTCACTTATGCAAAAGACCTATGAGGAAGCCCTTGAATTGGTGGAGAAATTGGCCGTGGTTAGTAGTACTTGGGGTCCTATGGAAAGAAGAGCGCCACCTACTCAAAAGTCACTCATGACTCTTGATCAAGTGAGGGAGATGGAGTCCATCAAAGCCGCAAATGCTTCGCTTCAAGCTCAAGTGGATGCTCTCAAGAAACAAGTCGCTCCGATGCAAAGAAACGCTCCGGTGGCTTATGTGCAAGTAGGTTGTGAATTTTGTGGTGATTTTGGCCATTCGGGAGGAGAATGCCTAGTTACGGGTCAAGCTTTGAGTGAGCAAGTCAACTACATCGGGGGACAAAGGCAAGCTAATGACCCCTACTCTAACACCTACAACCCCGGATGGAGGAATCATCCAAACTTCGGGTGGAGAAATCAAGAAGGGCAAGGCAATGCTCAAGGGTCTAATCATGCGGGTTCAAGCTTTCAAAGCAATAATAGGCCTCCACAACAACAAGGTCCTTATCAAGGCCCTTATCATAACAATCAAGGGAACCACAATCACAATCAAGGGAACAATTTGGGCAATCGACCTCCACACCCTCCCGGTTTCCAACAACAACGGAGTCCGGATGAGGGAAGCTTGCTTGCTAAGGTGCTTGAGAGATTTGATAGGATGGAACTTGAAGCCAAGCAAAGAGAGCTTGATGCTAGACAAAGAGAGAGGAACCAAGCCGCCACTAATCAAATGCTTGAAACTCAAATCTCACAACTTGCTATCAACCTTCAAGGGAGACCTCAAGGAGGATTGCCTTCCACTACGGAGACTAATCCTAGGGAGCATGTGAAAGCCATCAAAGTTGTAGAGCTTCGGAGTGGGCGGAACTTGGAGAAAGCCAATGGAAAGAAACAAGTTGTTGAGGAGGATGAGCCTCAAGTGGTAATTGACATAGCAAGTTCAAGTCGAGAGTTGCCTCGGGAATGTGAGGAGGTGGTTATCGAAGTCGAAGAGCCTTATGTACCACCGCCACCGTTTGTGCCTCCGGTTCCATTTCCGAGCCGGTTAAGAAAAGCTCCGGACAATGAAAAGTTCAAAAAGTTCCTTGAAATATTCAAGAAAATTCAAATCCACTTGAGTTTGGCGGATGCTTTGAGAGAGATGCCCCAATACGCAAAGTTCTTGAAGGACATAATAATGAACAAGCGAAGTTGGGAACAAAGCGCAACAATTTCCCTCACGGAGAATTGTAGTGCTATTATCCAAAGTGATCTACCGACAAAGCTAAAGGACCCAGGGAGTTTCACTATTCCTTGTTCAATTGGAACTTCTACTTCTCTTAATTGTCTTTGCGATTTGGGTGCAAGTATAAATTTAATGCCATTGTGTCTTTTCAGGAAAATATGTGGAAACCAACCGATAAAACAAACTTCCATGATGCTCCAATTGGCCGACCATTCGCTCAAGAGACCGCACGGGGTTGCGGAAGACGTGCTAGTAAAAATGGGCAAGTTCATCTTTCCGGTGGACTTTGTTGTGCTTGATTATGCGGTCGACAAAGATTGCCCCATGATTCTTGGGCGCCCTTTTCTAAATACGGGACGAGCATTGGTTGATGTGAATGCGGGAAAGATAACATTGAGAATGAATGACGAGAGCATGGAATTTGACATGAGACATGGAAAAAGCAAGTGTGAGGAGGAGCAATGTATGAAGATTGATGCCATTAAACCCACATTGCATGTGCCTTTAAAGGAGGTTCATAAGAAAGAACCCAAAATTGGGTGTGCCAAAACTAACATGACACCTCATGTCAAGCCACGGAAGGGAAAACCAAGACATTGGGCATCATGGAAGTTGAAGCTCAATGGGATAGCAACCGCAAGCAAGAGACAAATGTGCAAGGAAGTTGCTACTCTTGGTGAGTACGTCCAAGTTCGAACCTCCCAAGAGCATTCGCATGCGGGGAAGTTGATTTCTCAATGGAGCGGACCATTTAAAACACGACGCAAATTGGAGGATGATTTGATTGAGTTGGAGGGGGACAATGGAGATGTTTTTAAGGTGCTTGGGGAATGGTGCAAACCATATCCAAGAGTGTTGAGGAATGAGGGCCGTGAGCAAGTCGCTCTTTTTGATCCTCCATGATTTTGAAGATTGCTAGTCGAGCTTTCGACTTTAAACAAGCGCGCTCGGGAGGCATTCCCGAGAGGTTCGATTTTCTACCTTTTATCTTATGTTCTTAGCTTTTAATTTTGTGTTTTTTTTATGTTGTTCTTTTTGTTATTTATGTTCGATTTGATGTCGGGTGTGTTCAGTTTTTGGATGTGTAGGAGTCCGGGGAATCAACGGAACGAGGAATCGAGAGACACGAAAAGAGAAAGGAGCAGTTTTTTCTGCTAAACCTTGTCTCGATTCGAGACAAGCTTCTTAGTAAGTTGTCTCGAATCGAGACAGGGGGTGCAGATCAATCTGCCCCCTTTTCTTCTGTGTCTCGAATCGAGACACCTTAGTAACAAGGGTGTCTCGATTCGAGACACTCTACTTAAGAGGGAAGAACTCGAATTTTCTCATTGATCTTTAAATTATCACTTGGATTGATGATGTGGCGCGATATAGGACTTTTACAAGACGCATATTAGCCCGCCTACACCTTCGCCGGAGCCACCCGAGTTCGATTGAACTCGAAGATTTGCTTTCTTCAACTCTAACTCATGCAATTTTCCGTTTTATTTCATTGCCATGGGGACATAGCATAGAAATAGTGTGAGGAGGGGTTGTTGAAAATATGAATGCGTTAGAGTCTCGGTTTTATTGTTTTGTTTTTAATGTAGGAGTCTAGTTTGTTTGTTTTATGTTGTTTATTTTGAGTCACCTCGCACTAAATCGTTGGCTTGTGTATGTTGAAGCATGATTAGTGACCTTGGTGTATTTGTGAAATGAAAGTTTTATTCCCGATCAATGAAGTTAGCAAGTGCATTTTTCTAGTTTAAATCAATCAAATGTGGATGTGTTTAATAAGATGCAAGTTGTATGACATGGTTCAATGAAATTCGAGTTAATTCCATGTTAATTGGTGTTGTGTTTTGACAAGTTGTAGTGCTTAATACGGATGCATGATGTGTGCTTTTAAATTGACAATTTGTGCCATTTTTGGAAAGTTGAGTATGATTGGCATGTTTTCATAGGAATTAAGTTTTTGGCATGACACCCTTTTATTGAGTGATTATTGAGCCTATTCGTTGTTGTGAGTATTGATTGCATGCTAAATTCCTAGAACTTGCTTGGTGTCCGCTCAAAACTATAGAGGTTGAGTGTCAATGACTAGATGAGTATGGCATTAGGAATACCCCAATCTTTTGAACAAAATCACTTAAAAGCCTACCCTCTACCTTTAGAATCACCATTTTGAGCCTAAGCCTTTCCTTGTCAAACACAAATCACACAACTCATTTCAACAACTTACCTCTTAAAACACCCAATTTGATTTGAATGACTTAATGATGAGAAAAATGCGACACTAGCTTGATGACTAGAAAGAAATGTGAAAGTGTTAAAAGAATAGAAATTTGCCTCGAGAAAAAAGAAAATCAAAAGAAAGAAAGAATAAAAACAATTTCAAGAAGAAAAAGAAAAAAAAAAAGAAAAGAGAAAACAAAAATAAAAAGAGGAAAATGAAGAAAAGAAAAGAAAAGAAAGAAAGGATAAACAAAGGCAATAAATAAAAATAATTCAAAAGTTCACAAGTGTTGAAAATCCGAGCTAGGTCGAAAGTATATTAGAAAAGAGTCGTTCAAATCAAGTTTTAGCCAAGTATCCAAATCTACCTACCCCTAACCCATAGCCAAGTTACAACCCTCACAAGTCCATATGATAGTTGTTGATTACCGAACCAAATAGTGGAGTTCGGGACTAAAGGCAAGCTTATGGTGAATAAGCACGATGTGAGTTTAATTGTTTACCCTAAACACTTGTGTGTTGGAGTGATATCTTGTGAGTTTCATTGTGCTTTGCTTGGTTCCTATGAGAGTAATGCCATGATTTACCATTTCACTTTGGCCAATGTGTGCATGTCCCGTAGATGATTGTAACTCCGAATTTGCTTAACACAAATGCCTTACCAATAGTATTCTCAATGTCATTGGACTATGTCATTATAATTGCATTCATCGTTGGTTGCATCGCTTACAATTGATAACACTAGAAATTTGTCTTGTGCCTTCATTGGTTGGGAGTTCGTGTGTTGTCTGGTGTTTACAATCACCAAGGTTGTTAATTGTTGTGGTTGATAGTGAGATTCATTTCTTGCTTGGGGACAAGCAAGGTTTTAGTGTGAGGAGGTTTGATAGGAGTGAAATACTCCTATCTTTAGGATGTCTTTTCGTATGCTTTTATGTGTTTTCACCCCGCTTTTATATGGAATTGATTAGCTTATAGAGGGTGTTTATGTTTCAGGGAATCAAGAGCATTACGAAGAGTTTTGAGGCCGAAATAGTGGAAAATGAGCGGAAGCGGAAGTCGAGCGCGAAAGAAGTCGAAAGCCGGAAGCAAAAGAAGCAAATCCTCCCCCTTCTGAAGAGGTGTCTCGAATCGAGACATCCCACTTAAATGGGTGTCTCGAATCGAGACACAAGTCCTAGAGAAGCAGATTTTTCTGCTTGGTGTGTCTCGAATCGAGACACACTCATAAGTTGAGTGTCTCGATTCGAGACCATAGTACTAGAGGGAGCTCAGATTTTCTTGGTTTCTTTCCCTATTGGGCCAAACATTCTAGATGGGTTGTATTTTTATTCCCTATTTTGGGTAGTACTATATAAGGATACCTTATTTTCCCTTTTTAGGGTTATGCACTAGATTTAGATTTGTAGCCCCCATTTCCTATTACTATTCTCAGATTTTTAGATACAATTGTTCTTAGTTTTAATTCCAAATTCTTGTTCTTAACTTTGGTGATTAATGCAAGATTATTATTATTCAAGCTTCATTATTATAGTTATTGTTGAATGTTTTTCTTCTACTTATTAAAGGTAATCTTTCTACATCTTAATAGTATGTTTAATTCTTGTTTAATTATTGCTTTAGTTTTGATAATGGCTAGCTAAACTCCTTGTTTGGGGGTTGTTGATGATTGCCATGATTAGTTGAATAGTTGATTAGGGTTGAGTTGTGTTGGGAGTTTGTTGTGATTATTGGGGCTTAATGCTTAGATTAACTTGATCTATTAATCTATGTTTAGAGACTAGTTAATTAGGCGAGAGTCAATTAATTAGACGGACTTAGTTGATCACAAACCTAAAATCTAATCACGCTAGGGCGGTTTAGGGATTAGGTGGTTAGAAGTTAGCTTCGCGATTGGATTAGATTGTCATTGTTGAATTCTAATTACGCGAGAGCGATTTAGATGTCAACTTGATAATCTAATCTCAATTAGACCTAATTGCGGACTCGAGAGAGCGGATTAGGCAATCTAGGAAAACTTGACCCGAACCTATAACACTACTATACCCAATTTTCTAGGATTCGTTAGTGGCATGATTTAACAACCTCTAAACGCCTTTTACCTATTGTTTTACCCCGTTATCAATTAATTGCTTTAGTTTTTAATTGCTTAAAGTGTTGATTTCACTAGTTTTAAATTCCGTAGTCATTACTATAATTCCAATTGATCATTGCTTTCCGAATTGAATTTCCAATTACATGTTCGCTCACTTTAAACCTCTTGTCTTCGTGGGATCGATTCCGTATTTCCGGATTACTACAAGTTAGTATTTTTGCTAACAATGTCACATTTTAGGTTAAGCCTCTTTTTGTAGCAACAATTTATACTCTAGCAATTATTCTCTTAGTTGGTGTGACTTGTTCTTGGAGATTCCTCCATTGTTAAGGATTTCAAGCTTTTATTTCCAGATTTTGGGTTTTGAATTCATCTTTAATACAAGCTTAGTTATTGAATCTTCATTATCTTGTTCATGCTTTATTGTTCTTCATTGTTATTTGAGGTAAGCTTTCTCACTTTTATTATGTTGATTTACTATTGCTTAGTTGTTGTTTTAACTTTAATCATGAGTAGCTAAACTCCTAGTCTAGGGGTTGTTTATGATTGCTATATATGATTGCTAGATGATTGGTTAGGGTTGTATGGGTTAGGGTTGTATGGGTTAGGGTTTTGTTGTGTTTAACGATCTTAATGCTTAGATTAAGTTAGCTTCTTAATTTATGATTTGTGTCTGATTAGTGAGGGCGAGAGTTAAGCTAATCGAATAGACCTAGTTGAGCATAAGCTTAAGACCTAAATGCGCGAGAGTGATTTAGGGATTTAGCGGTTGTTTGAGTTTGCGGATTAATCGGATTGATTGTTGTAGTCGACATCCAATTGTGCGAGAGTGAGTTGGATTTCGACTCATTAATCAATTGTCGGTTCGTCAACTTCTGGCTCGAGAGAGCGGATTTAGACACCTTAGAATGGCTCGACCTGAACCAATACCCGTATACCCGACCTATTACCTAGGAATCTCGTTGGCATGATTAGCAACCCTTAGGCGCTTTAATTATTGTTTTTAATCCTTTAATCAATTAGTTGTTTAATTCTTAATTGCTTCTTAGTCTAATCAGTGATTGCTTACTTTTAGTTCCGTTGTTTTCAATCAAAAATCCAACTACTCTTTGCTTTCCGAATTGAAAATCAAAGTCAATTTCATTCACTTTAAACCCCTTGTCTCCGTGGGATCGACACTCGACTTGTCGAGTTACTACAAGTTGGGTTAATTCTCAACAAGTTTTTGGCGCCGTTGCCGGGGACTAGGTTGCATTTAATTGATTGAAAGTATTTTGAAATTCGGTCGAGTTAGCGTTATTTTCTGTTTTTACTTTTATTGTTCGTTCTTACGTTTTCGTGATTTACGCTCGGTTCTCTTGTCTTTGTTTGTGTAGGAATCTACCCTTCGTGTATGCATAATACACGACGTGCTAACCTTTCACTAGAACCTTTCCAAGAGGATCTCGGTAGTTACGAAAGAGGCGTGAGAAGAAGAGCCCGAATTCCGTTAATTATGGAGGGTGACGGGCATGATTATGAGGTAGAAGAAGGATTCAATCCTCTAGTGGATGAAGGGGAACAACAATATCCACCCCCTCCTCCTCTTGAGAATGTGAATCAACAAAGGCAACAAGAGCGACCAAGGGATGTTCGCCCTCGAGTGCAACCGCAAGTGCAAAATCAACCGAGGCAAACTTTGGGCGAGTTTTTCTTGCCGGATGTGGATAACGCCACGTTCGGATGTTTCGCTATGCCGGTTCAAGCGGCGACTTTTGAAATCAAGCCTAGTACTATCCAATCTTGGAGAACCGTTGTGCTTTCTATGGGTTGAAACACGAGGATCCGAATGCCCACATAGCCAAGTTCTTGGGTGTTCTTAACACATTCAAGCTTCATGGGATAACCGCGGACCAAATCAAGCTCCGGATGTTCCCTTTCTCCTTGAGGGATAAAGCTAGTTTGTGGCTCCAATCTCTACCCAATGAATCAATCCATACTTGGAGGGAGTTAGCTCAAGCTTTTCTTAACAAGTATTTTCCACATGGCAAGACAACAAAGCTAACCAAGGACATTCTTGAGTTTGTGCAATTCGACGGGGAGTCACTCTATGAAGCTTGGGAGCGTTTTAAGGATTTACAATCATAAGCTTAACAAGGAGCATGTGATTCAAATTTTTTATGATGCAACGAATGTCACCACTAGAGCTATTATTGATGCGGCTTCGGGGGGGTCTTTGATGCAAAAGACGTATGAAGAGGCTCTTGAGTTGGTAGAAAAGTTGGCCATGGTTAGTAGCACATGGGGGCCCACGGATAGAAGGGCACCGGCTAGTCAAAAGTCGGTAATGACGCTTGACCAAGTTAGAGAGATGGAGGCTATCAAGGAAAAAAATGCTTCACTCCAAGCACAATTGGATGCTTTGAAAAAACAAGTTGCGCCTAGAAATGCTCCGGTGGCTTATGTTCAAGTCGGGTGTGAGTTTTGTGGTGATTTCAACCATTCGGGGGGAGAATGCCTAGTTACGGGGCAAGCTTTAAGTGAGCAAGTAAACTATGTCGGGGGTCAAAGGCAAGTAAATGATCCTTATTCCAACACCTACAATCCCGGATGGAGGAATCATCCAAACTTCGGATGGCGGAATCAAGAGGGGCAAGGCAATGCTCAAGGATCTAATCAAGCGGGTTCAAACTTTCAAAGTCACAATAGACCTCCACAACAATAAGGTCACTACCAAGAAAACTCAAACCATGGGAACAATTATGGTGGTAGACCGCAACACCCTCCCGGTTTTCAACAACCACGGAACACGGATGAGGGAAATGTGCTTGCCAAGGTACTTGAGAAATTGGAAAAAATGGAGAAAAGGGAGAAGAACCAAGCTTCCACCATTCATCATTTGGAAACTCAAATTTCTCAAATGGATATCTCACTTCAAGGTAGACCTCAAGGGGGATTGCCCTCTACTACGGAAAACAACCCAAGGGAGCACCTCAAGGCGGTAGAGCTTCGAAGCGGAAGGAACCTTGAGAAAGCCAATGGGAAGAAGCATGTTATTGAGGAGGATGAGCCTCAAGTGGTGATCGACATAGCAAGCTCAGGTCAAGATCCACCTAATGTTTGTGAGGAGGTGACTATTGATGTTGAAGAGCCATATATTAGACCACCACCACCTCCACCATTTGTACCACCGGTCCCGTTCCCAAGCCGGTTGAGAAAAGCTCAAGGGAACGAAAAGTTTCATAAGTTCCTTGAGATCTTCAAGAAATTGCAAATCAACCTTAGCTTGGCGGATGCGTTTTAGGAGATGCCACAATATGCCAAGTTCTTGAAGGACATCATTACCAACAAAAGAAGTTGGGATAGTGGCTCCACGGTCCCTATTCCGGAAGTGTGTAGCTCCATTATTTTGAATGATTTACCGGCTAAGTTAAAGGATCCAGGGAGTTTCTCTATACCTTGTACTATTGGAAACATGAGTTCAATAAATTGCTTATGTGATCTTGGTGCTAGCATTAATCCTATGCCTCTAACTCTTTTCAGAACTTTATGTGGCGATCAAACCGTGAAGAGCACCTCGATGGTACTCCAATTGGCGGATCATTCATTGAAGAGGCCGTATGGAATTGTTGAGGATGTGCTTGTGAAAGTGGATAAGTTCATATTCCCGGTTGATTTTGTTATCTTGGATTATGCGGTGGATAAGGAATTCCCGATGATCTTAGGGCGGCCTTTTATGAACACCGGGAGAGCTTTGATTGATGTGCATGGTGGAAAATTGACTTTGCGAATTGATGAGGAAACGGTTGAGTTCGATATGAAGAAAGCAATGAGGGGTACCATCGAGGAAGAAGAGTGTATGAGAGTTGACATGGTGGATGAGGTTGTGAAGGATCAAATCGAGGAAAATGTGGAAGCATTCAACCGGGGATCATTGGAAAGATTTGACAATTTCACCTATGATCAGGAGCTTCTCGATCGAGAAGCAGAATTACTCCTTACTTCTCGATCGACAAGAAGAGGTGAAAATGACAGATTTTTCCAAAGAAGAGCTTCTCGATCGAGAAGCAATTCCCAAACCACTTCTCGATCGAGAAGCACAGAAAAGGGGGGAATTTCGCAAGTTTCTAATGTTGTCTTCCATTCCGATGATCCTAATGATGAATACACCGAAGATAATGAACCTAAGCCTTAGAATTTGAACAAGAACAATGGTGTGACTCCGCCATCTTCCGAGTTGCCACCAAACGTCGAGATGAAGCCACTTCCGTCTCATCTCCGGTACACCTTTGTTGGAGAAAATGAGACTTTGCCGATAATCATTTCCAACAAGCTTTCTAAGGAACAAGAGAAGAGGGTTGTGCAAGTAGTGAAAGAGCATGTGTTAGCCATGGGGTGGCAAATCTCTGACATTCGAGGCATAAGTCCTCAAGTGGTGATGCACAAGATCCACCTTGAGGATGAAGCCAAGAAGTGTACTCAAAGGCAAAGAAGATTGAACCCTAACATGAAGGAGGTTGTGCACAAGGAAATAGTGAAGCTTCTAGATGCCGGGATTATTTATCCGATCTCCGATAGTGGTTGGGTTAGTCCGGTTCAATGCGTACCTAAGAAGGGAGGAATGACGGTAGTGGAGAACGAGAAAGGGGAACAAATCTCTAGAAGAACGGTTACCGGGTGGAGAGTTTGTATTGACTATCGAAGGTTGAACGCGGAGACTAGGAAGGACCACTACCCGCTACCATTCATTGATCAAATGCTTGAAAGGGTGGCGGGTCACAAGTACTATTGCTTTCTCGATGGATATTCTGGCTACAACCAAATCTTGATCTTTCCGGATGACCAAGAGAAAACAACGTTCACTTGCCCCTATGGCACCTTTGCATACCGACGAATGCCTTTTGGTCTATGCAACGCACCCGCCACATTTCAACGATGCATGACCTCGATATTCAATGACATGGTGGAGGATATAATGGAGGTATTTATGGACGACTTTTCCGTTTTTGGTGATTCGTTTGATGGTTGTTTGGCAAATCTTGAGCGTGTTCTAGCACGGTGTGAGGAGACCAACTTGGTACTTAATTGGGAGAAATGCCATTTCATGGTAGAAGAGGGAATTGTGCTCGGGCATAGAATCTCGGAAGCGGGTATTGAGGTAGATAGGGCAAAGACGGAGGTTATTGAGAAGTTGGTGGCTCCGGTGACGGTTAAAGGAGTCCGGGCGTTTTTGGGCCATGCGGGTTTCTGTCGCCGGTTCATCAAGGATTTCTCATCCATTGCGAGGCCATTAACGAGTTTTCTAGTAAAGGATGCCCCATTTGAGTTCACCAAGGAGTGTCAAGAGGCCTTTGAGAAATTGAAGGAGGCCCTTGTGACCGCTCCTATTATTTCATCTCCGGATTGGAGCTTGCCCTTTGAGCTTATGTGTGATGCAAGCGATCAAGCCTTGGGATGTGTATTGGGTCAACGGAAGGACAAAAAAGTGCACGTGATCTATTATGCAAGCCGGACAATGGCGGGGGCCCAACTCAACTACACCACTACCGAAAAGGAAATGTTGGCGGTAGTCTTCGCTTTGGATAAATTTTGACAATACTTGCTTGGATCCAAGTGTATCATCTACACCGACCATGCCGCTTTGAAATACCTCTTTACCAAACAAGATGCCAAGCCAAGACTCATCCGATGGATCCTCCTAATGCAAGAATTCGATATTGAGATTCGGGATAAGAAGGGAACAGAGAACGTGGTGGCGGACCATTTGTCAAGATTCGAGAATCCGGAGCCAATTCCTATCGGTATGGAAATCAATGAGTGGTTTCCGGATGAAATGCTTATGGTGATACGGGAATTGGAAACTCCTTGGTATGCCGATATTGCTAACTTCCTTTCATCTAAGGTAATGCCTCCGGATTTGACGCACCATCAAAGAAAGAAATTCCTCTCCGATGCCAAAAGGTTTCTTTGGGATGAGCCGTATTTGTATAAGGAATGTGGAGACAGAATGTTGAGGCGATGTGTTGCTTTGAAGGAAATGATGCCCATCTTGGAGGCTTGTCATACATCCGATTATGCCGGTCATTATGGAGTGGCGAGGACCGCCGCCAAGGTGTTGGAGAGCGGATTCTTTTGGCCTACCTTATTCCGTGATGCTAAGGACTTTGTGAGCCATTGTGATAGGTGCCAACGGGTTGGGAACATTTCTAAAAGGGATGAGATGCCATTGACTTCCGTGCAAGAGGTAGAGATCTTTGATGTTTGGGGGATTGACTTCATGGGTCCTTTTCCGATGTCGCATGGGAACCTATATATTTTAGTGGGCGTATGTTATGTCTCGAAATGGGTGGAAGCGGAAGCTCTACCTACCAATGACGCCAAGGTGGTTTTGAAGTTCCTCAAAAGGTTGATGAATAGGTTCGGTGTAATATCCCGTATTTTTTCCGTCATGGTTTCGTTGTGTTTCCGACTTAGTTTCGGATTATTAATGGTGGACTTAGCAAGTGTGAAACTTTATTTGGGGTTGGAGTTGTATCTTGTATATGTCGCACGTATCGCGTGAAGTTTCGATGACGATTTGATTTGTATCCGAATTACAATCGATGTTGTGTTTGTGTGCCTTCTAAATCTGATGTGTTTTGATAAACCATGCATATCTCCCAATTGCACCGTTGGATCAGGCTCATCTTTGGATATGCTGTGCACGACAAACAATTGACCGTTGGATCAAAATTTAAGATGAATTGGATTAATTTTCGAGTGTGCGAACGCACACCTAGTGTGCGATCGCACACCAGCGGGCAACAGGTCTATAAATAGACCTGTTGTCATTCGATCTCTTCTTTTATTCAGAACCCTAATTTATTTCAGAGGAACCCTAGCCGACCCATTATTAGAAACACTCTAAAAACATCATTCGTTCTTCCCCCCTTTCATTCGCTTCGGAATCGGTAAGTATATCGCTCTCGTTTCATCGTTATTCATTCTTGATCAATACTCGTTGTGATTCGTTACACTTTTATTCTAGCTTATTGCTGAGATCATTCACTTCGTTCATCCTCACTGAACGAACTCATCATTCCCTACGTGTTGGAATCGTTTTTGGTACGTGATTCAATCCTTTTCTTTCGCCGTTCGGTTTCGTCGTTACTTGTTGTGTTGTTGATGCCGTTCTTATGGTATTTGCTGCTGCCATTACTTTGTTTATCTGAACCTATACTGGATAGAGTATTAGAGCATGTTGCTTTGGTTGCATTTGTTCATGGTGCGTTGCCGTCGTAGAATTCGGGCAGTTGTTGAATTACTCCATGTCGCTGCCGTTGTTCTTGTTTGATGTATCAAGTTGTTGTTATGTGGAATTCATATGTTTAGCTTCCTTTTAGGTTTTGTTCTTGATTTATTGTCCTTGATTCTTGTTATGGTTTTTAATGATTTGGTAGATTTCATGAAAGCTCAAACTTCATTTTGTTTGGTTACTGTAATACGTGAGTTGTGATATGCTTAATGATGAAGAAGATGATGTGGCCTTTAGTTATTGGTTGTATTGTTTTGTTTTTTGGCTAAAGGCTCTGTAAATCCCTGGATTATTTGACTTAAAACATATTGATTCTTAAGCTATTTATTAACTGTTTTCAAAAATTGATTTTTGATTTTAATCTACGGATTTAGTTCCGACTTTTATTTTGGCAATTTAAATTGCTAATTATGATTTTAAAATACTTTGGGGCATCATTACGTTAAATTGAGAATTTATATTAATCTTATTTAAATGATTTTCATTTGAATTATTTATTTTGATTATATTAAATGAGAATTGGACTTTATCATTTAATTATTATTTTAGTGATTTTGTTTTAGCGTGCCAATTGGGCTAAATTTGTAATTTAGCCATTTAATGATTTATTGATTTATTTAATGAGACATCTTGCCGGTAATTTATAATTACTTGAATTTTAAGATATTGAGTTCCAAATTTATTGTTTTAAAAAATGTGTATATTTTTAAATTATAAACTATGGTTTATAATTTTGGATTAATGTGTGGATCGGGTTGGACTTGGGTCGCCTGACATTTGAGGTTAGCCTGGCAGTTACGGTAACTCGGCTAACCCATTTTTTTTTTAATTTATTATTTAAATAATATTTAAATAATATTTTCTGAAAAGGACTTTAAAGCGAGAACTCGATAAACTTGACTTGTTGTTAACTATATAATTATTTGAGTATTGCGTTTACTCTGTTTGGCTTTACCTTGACTTGTTGTTTGTGCTAGTCTTATGTGGTGTCTAGTACTCCATAGAGTTAGGGTCTGTTTTTAATGATTATTTATATTTGTTTAGACTCGTCGACTGTTCGTGCTTTTGAGACGAACCGAGTTTAGGCTGCTTGCCAGGAGTTTTCACGTGGATTAGCAAGCAGTGAGTTTATATCGCTATTTACCGCTTTATTAAGTAAATTGTATTTTGTATATATGTATATATTGTATAAACAGATTTCGAACTGTTTTCGGCATTATGGATCTGAATTGGAACGGGCTACTTGATGGGCATCATCGAGACTGTGTGCGCACCGGTATGATCATATATGGTATTTGAGGTAGGTTAGAGATACGTCTCACCTAGTGAGGACGCCGGTGGAAGATACGTCTCCTGGGACTCACATGTTTTAGTCGAGTGACAGTCGGGGATCGGTTATTGAGATACGTCTCACCGACACGACAATGGATTTAGTATATTGTGGTTTAGGGTTTCAATGCTTATCCATAATGATAAATTGCTTTATAAATGTTTTAAAAGTGTTTTAAAGGTTTTCACTTAATAAATGTAAATAGTTATATGAACTCATCTCAGTATATCTGACCCCGTTGTTCTCCCAATTTTTTCCAGGGTTATGATTTTGAGCGAGTCAGCTGGTCTCCGATTCTTTATTTCCTCGGAGGTCTTATTTTTATTAAAGTTATTAAATTGATTTTATTCTTAGACCGCAGTAGTAATTAGAAGTCTTATTTGTCTAATACTTGTTATACAAATTTTCAATTGATTTATATTTTATTTAGCATTCTTATATTAACTTGGGTTAATATGTATTTATGCCATGTTGGAGACTCGCAGTTGTTCGAGCACTTACTATATAAATGTGATTATTATAAACTGATAGAATTAGGCTGAAGTCTCGGTTGCCCCCGAGCATGGGTTTCTTGCAGGTTTATGTACTTATATGGTTATCCGCAAGGCTTGCTACGGGTTTTGGTACAACCATACCCATACCCTAGCGCCGGTCACGATTCATGAAAATGGGTCGTGACAAACTTGGTATCAGAGCTTTGGTTTCAAACCAAGGCCTTATGCATGTTATTTGTTATTTGTTTTGGCATGATAAGTGGTGTCGTATCATAGGAACTACTGCGGAATTAGGATTCGTGTCTTGTCTTTAAAACGTCATCATTTATTTTCAAACTTTCAGCCTACATCCTATAGGTGATGTCTGTCAGTCTTTATTTGGTGTTAATGTTATGATTGACAATTAATTTCACTTGGATGTTACTTGCTGTGTTTTATCATGTTAAGATTATTTCACTTGGGTGGTTATTATTGCTTTCGATTTCTCGGGAAATTTTGGGTTGGTAAATTTTTCTAAAACTCATACTTGGGTATGATGTTGTTTGATAAGTTTTGGATTTTATGATTTTAATAACTTTGAGTTATTTAGTGAGTAGTTTGGCTTGGGCCGAGAACATGGATAATTAAAAAAATAATATTTTGTTAGGCTTTGGCCTTGTTTCTAATATAAATAATTTCGATTATAAAATCTTTTATTATGTTTTGTGGTCATACTTGTTTGATCACATGTTGTTTTAAGGGTTTTTATTGAGGAAGTTATTTTTATTCGATTTGTGTTTTGACACAGAATCAAAGGAGAAGTTTGATTTTATATCCTTATAAGTTTGATTTTTGTTAAATTACCAGTAAAAGAAATTATAGTATTTTGAAACATTATATTTTGTTTGATGTTGACAAACGACGATTTTCTAAAGGTTATTATTTACATGATAATTTGTCGTGTTAAAAATTTAACGTTAATTTTATTTTGTCACATCTTAGAATATTGGGATTTACAAAATGGTTGTTTGAGATTAAAGATTTCTCATTTGACTTTTAAATCTCTGTTTCACGTTTGGGTTTGTTAAGCTCTTAATTTTAAAAGGAAAAAAAATTTATTTAAATATTTTTCCGGATTTAATAATATTTTGAACACGTTTTATAAACGATTGTTTTGGGATCGACTTGGGTCACCCAAATTTAGGAGTTGAGCTTGATAGTTGTAATGACTCGGCTAGCTCGATGATTTTATGGTTTGAGATACTTGGGTATCCGTTTTAAAGAAATATATAAATAAGAAGAGACTCTTACAAATTGTGATTTGTTTTAACCGTGGAGCTCAATTAAAACTTTTGGAAGTTTTCGTATTGGACTTTAAATTTCAAAATAAATTTTGAAGCGTACTCTTAAAAGATAATATGATTACAAGTGGATATTAATACGAAAATTCAAAGCTTGTCCTCGCATGTCTTGATAATTGTCTTTTGGAATGATTAAGTTGTTTTGCTGAATGACATGCTTACGTGGCTTATAATTTTCAGATTTGATGTCTTTTGGAAATAAATTGCGGTGTATAACTCGATTGTCTGTTGGACTAAGGTGATTATTTTGTTTGTCTCTTCGTGCGGAGTAGCACGTGAGATGATTTACTCACGTGGTCAAGGTTGGCTTACCTTGATGTATGATTCGTGGATCGAAATCTTTGGGTTTCGATATCGAGAAAGACGAGGGAAATATTTCCTTGGGTTGGCTGATGATTCCCGATTATCCTAGAACAGATATTGGAAACTCTGGACCGAGAAGATAGACTGGTGTATTAATATACTGGTGTTTCCATCAAGTTTGAGGATGCGATGCAGGAGCTGGAGGTAAATTTTATAGGAACGTATTCTATGTGCTATTTTCTTTGGATATGCTCAGTCTGGATTAAGGTTAGTTAGATACTTCTTATAGTAGAGTTGTAGCAAAGTTATCAGGTTGAGTTGTTATGATTGTGGCGAATGTTGCTAGGTTACAAGTATGGAGCTGAGAAATATTTTGAAGTTATCGAGTGCACATCTCACAGAGTGTAAAGTCTAGTAAATGTTTTATTGGAAAATGGAGTTCAAAGGTTTATTTGTTAAAATATTTGAAATATTTTTTTACACGTAATTGTGCCCAGACATATTATGAACATGCATTTTGAATGTCACGAATAGGTTTGCATTGAACACAGAGTATGTTCACTAAATAAAAGATAAATTAATAATTGATACATGCATAATAGTACATGCATCACGTGCATAGAAATGATTATGGTTGGATGCAACTCTTTGGGGATGAGAGATGTCATCACCCTGGCGCACAATTATGTAAAATAAATTTTATCGATAAAGTGTTTTGAGAAAGATGTTTTGAAACAAACTCGCGAGTCCCTTTGGGGTAAATGTATTTATAAAGTTGTGGAATTTCAAATGATTTTGAAACTGTTACCGAAAGGTAGCTAGACAATACTCTGTGATGATGGTGATGATTATTGGACGTTTACGTGTGAGCGATTGGTCTGTAGAATCAGAATCTTGTAGTTATGAGAAAGAATGAAATTGAGGTTGCGCTCGAGGTATAGTTGCGCCAAGTGCGGTATATGGTTAGATTCAGATTAGAAAGTGTTCGTGATAATTTCTGATTTGTGATTTAGAGATTTGTGGATTAAGGATGTTGGTTATGCTCATGTGTGTGAATACACTACGTTTTTAAAAGAAACTTTATCTTTCCAGATTTGAATTTTTCCAAAGTATTTTGGTATATTGATATAAATGTATGTTTATAAATAAGAGATTTACATTGCTGATTTTACCTTTCTGAGGAAAAGAAGAAATGTTTTTTTTAAATTGATTTTAAAGGGATAATAATTTTTTTTGCTTGAGCGATTTTGTTAAATTGTGGTTTTGTTTGAGAAAATTTAGAAACAATTAAATTTTGGATGTTTGAAACATCAATGTGTATTTTTGAACACGGAGAATTTTATCACAGTTTGACTTTTAAGAGAAAAGTATAAACTATTTAAAAAGTGTTTTAGCAAGTTTGGTTTAAAGAGAACATAAATTTATCAGCTGTATTGTTCCATAAATTTGCAACGTATTTAAAAGCAGGGAAACTTTCAGATCTAAAATGTGAATATTTTGAAAATTTTCAAGGGTTTGCAAAACCGATGGTTTTTCAACGGTAAAGATATTTCGATTTTTAACGAAAAAGGAGGTGTTAGACGTAGAGTCTTTTAAACAGGGTGAGAAATTTTGTATATAAAATATTTTATACCCACAGGGGTTGGTTTTGAGCATAATTAACAATCCGGTCGTAGTAAACTGGTCTTATTGATCTGTCGTTGTATACGAGGTTATAGTCGATTGATTGAATAAATTGGAGAATTTGTGTTTTATTTGGATATATGAGTTAGCTAATTCGAGAATCGAGAATCGCGGTTAATAGGTTACGACAACCATGATTGGTTGATCGATTTTATTTATTGATGGTATTATCGTAATGTTTTGATATCGTTTGGGGCAGTTGTTGAACTCTTAGTGTGGGCGATGATATTTTAAGTTATGTATTTAAGTGAGATGCAGTAAATGTCCAATTTAGTTATGGCGTTATGTTTCTAAGTGATTGGAAGAATCATTGTGATGGAGATTGTTTATTACTATTATGAATATTCTATTATTATGAGTTAAGTTCATGTTTTCTTGGGAATAACGGTATAAGTTTTTGTCTTTCATGATTCTCAAGGTTGATGGAATTGTTTTCAGTTTGGGTGTTAGTCGTTCGGACTAGATGATTCCTTGTAGTGTTTGTTTTGGAACCAAAATATTATCTGAAGTTTATTGGAATTTGTTATCGATTATCTTGATGTCGAGATTTTATAAGTGGGAGTAAGTAAGTGTTGTAAAATGCAAGAATTTATCAGCTTGTGTTCTTCAGTATCCCTGATTGACGATAGAGTTGGAGTTGTAAGAACTATAGTTGATCTTAGTGCTTGATCTTGTATTTTGATATTGAGGTTTTTTATTGTAGATAAGATTTGAGCTGGTTTTGGAAGCCACTCCGGTACAGAATAATTGTGACTCTCAGTTGGAAATTTATTGTTTATTCACATTGCGTTGATTGAGTAATAATTGGAGCACCAAGTTGCTAGATCAGAAATTTGTGTCTATAAGTGATTTGTGGCCGCTTATTGCGAATAAGTTTCAGATTTCAATTTTGAGGTTCGTTTTTGTTCATTCTAAGTAATACAGTTGAGTTTTATACGAGGGAGTTTGTTTTACCTCGATTGGGTTCACCTAGAAGCAGTGTTATCATTTTATGTTAAGGGGAAGGTAGTATTAAGGTTTTGTGACCTTTTAAAATTGTTCGATATATGAAAACTGTTGACTAGTTTAGTAATGTTGAGTTCCGTTGTTTTTTTCAAACTTCATGTTGTTCTATAAAATGAACTTCCGGATTTTAAACATTGGTTTATATTGTGGTTTCTTGGGTCGGGATAGACTTGGGTCGCCCGACACGTGATGTAAACTTGGAAGTCTTGGTTGACTCGGCTACGTGCTATTTTGTTTCTTAAAATTTATTTCATAAAATGGTTTGAAAAAGTTTATGGTCTATACATTTTTTTTAATGGAACTCAATAGGGCTTAACTTATATATAGTTTTGCTTTTGTGATTACTTAGTTGAAAAATGTTTTGAGGTTTCACGATGTCTAGATGCGTTTTGTTCAGCTTGTTACAAAAACTTTTCGTTGTGTCTACTTCAGTAGTTTTGTTTTAAATTCGAGGGCGAATTTTTAATAAGTTGGGGAGAATGTAATATCCCGTATTTTTTCCGTCATGGTTTCGTTGTGTTTCCGACTTAGTTTCGGATTATTAATGGTGGACTTAGCAAGTGTGAAACTTTATTTGGGGTTGGAGTTGTATCTTGTATATGTCGCACGTATCGCGTGAAGTTTCGATGACGATTTGATTTGTATCCGAATTACAATCGATGTTGTGTTTGTGTGCCTTCTAAATCTGATGTGTTTTGATAAACCATGCATATCTCCCAATTGCACCGTTGGATCAGGCTCATCTTTGGATATGCTGTGCACGACAAACAATTGACCGTTGGATCAAAATTTAAGATGAATTGGATTAATTTTCGAGTGTGCGAACGCACACCTAGTGTGCGATCGCACACCAGCGGGCAACAGGTCTATAAATAGACCTGTTGTCATTCGATCTCTTCTTTTATTCAGAACCCTAATTTATTTCAGAGGAACCCTAGCCGACCCATTATTAGAAACACTCTAAAAACATCATTCGTTCTTCCCCCCTTTCATTCGCTTCGGAATCGGTAAGTATATCGCTCTCGTTTCATCGTTATTCATTCTTGATCAATACTCGTTGTGATTCGTTACACTTTTATTCTAGCTTATTGCTGAGATCATTCACTTCGTTCATCCTCACTGAACGAACTCATCATTCCCTACGTGTTGGAATCGTTTTTGGTACGTGATTCAATCCTTTTCTTTCGCCGTTCGGTTTCGTCGTTACTTGTTGTGTTGTTGATGCCGTTCTTATGGTATTTGCTGCTGCCATTACTTTGTTTATCTGAACCTATACTGGATAGAGTATTAGAGCATGTTGCTTTGGTTGCATTTGTTCATGGTGCGTTGCCGTCGTAGAATTCGGGCAGTTGTTGAATTACTCCATGTCGCTGCCGTTGTTCTTGTTTGATGTATCAAGTTGTTGTTATGTGGAATTCATATGTTTAGCTTCCTTTTAGGTTTTGTTCTTGATTTATTGTCCTTGATTCTTGTTATGGTTTTTAATGATTTGGTAGATTTCATGAAAGCTCAAACTTCATTTTGTTTGGTTACTGTAATACGTGAGTTGTGATATGCTTAATGATGAAGAAGATGATGTGGCCTTTAGTTATTGGTTGTATTGTTTTGTTTTTTGGCTAAAGGCTCTGTAAATCCCTGGATTATTTGACTTAAAACATATTGATTCTTAAGCTATTTATTAACTGTTTTCAAAAATTGATTTTTGATTTTAATCTACGGATTTAGTTCCGACTTTTATTTTGGCAATTTAAATTGCTAATTATGATTTTAAAATACTTTGGGGCATCATTACGTTAAATTGAGAATTTATATTAATCTTATTTAAATGATTTTCATTTGAATTATTTATTTTGATTATATTAAATGAGAATTGGACTTTATCATTTAATTATTATTTTAGTGATTTTGTTTTAGCGTGCCAATTGGGCTAAATTTGTAATTTAGCCATTTAATGATTTATTGATTTATTTAATGAGACATCTTGCCGGTAATTTATAATTACTTGAATTTTAAGATATTGAGTTCCAAATTTATTGTTTTAAAAAATGTGTATATTTTTAAATTATAAACTATGGTTTATAATTTTGGATTAATGTGTGGATCGGGTTGGACTTGGGTCGCCTGACATTTGAGGTTAGCCTGGCAGTTACGGTAACTCGGCTAACCCATTTTTTTTTTAATTTATTATTTAAATAATATTTAAATAATATTTTCTGAAAAGGACTTTAAAGCGAGAACTCGATAAACTTGACTTGTTGTTAACTATATAATTATTTGAGTATTGCGTTTACTCTGTTTGGCTTTACCTTGACTTGTTGTTTGTGCTAGTCTTATGTGGTGTCTAGTACTCCATAGAGTTAGGGTCTGTTTTTAATGATTATTTATATTTGTTTAGACTCGTCGACTGTTCGTGCTTTTGAGACGAACCGAGTTTAGGCTGCTTGCCAGGAGTTTTCACGTGGATTAGCAAGCAGTGAGTTTATATCGCTATTTACCGCTTTATTAAGTAAATTGTATTTTGTATATATGTATATATTGTATAAACAGATTTCGAACTGTTTTCGGCATTATGGATCTGAATTGGAACGGGCTACTTGATGGGCATCATCGAGACTGTGTGCGCACCGGTATGATCATATATGGTATTTGAGGTAGGTTAGAGATACGTCTCACCTAGTGAGGACGCCGGTGGAAGATACGTCTCCTGGGACTCACATGTTTTAGTCGAGTGACAGTCGGGGATCGGTTATTGAGATACGTCTCACCGACACGACAATGGATTTAGTATATTGTGGTTTAGGGTTTCAATGCTTATCCATAATGATAAATTGCTTTATAAATGTTTTAAAAGTGTTTTAAAGGTTTTCACTTAATAAATGTAAATAGTTATATGAACTCATCTCAGTATATCTGACCCCGTTGTTCTCCCAATTTTTTCCAGGGTTATGATTTTGAGCGAGTCAGCTGGTCTCCGATTCTTTATTTCCTCGGAGGTCTTATTTTTATTAAAGTTATTAAATTGATTTTATTCTTAGACCGCAGTAGTAATTAGAAGTCTTATTTGTCTAATACTTGTTATACAAATTTTCAATTGATTTATATTTTATTTAGCATTCTTATATTAACTTGGGTTAATATGTATTTATGCCATGTTGGAGACTCGCAGTTGTTCGAGCACTTACTATATAAATGTGATTATTATAAACTGATAGAATTAGGCTGAAGTCTCGGTTGCCCCCGAGCATGGGTTTCTTGCAGGTTTATGTACTTATATGGTTATCCGCAAGGCTTGCTACGGGTTTTGGTACAACCATACCCATACCCTAGCGCCGGTCACGATTCATGAAAATGGGTCGTGACATTCGGTACCCCACGGGTTATTATTAGCGACGGTGGATCTCATTTTTGCAATCGGAAATTCGATGCATTAATGAAAAAGTACAATGTGTATCACCGGGTTGCTACCCCCTATCATCCGCAAACAAGTGGGCAAGTTGAGGTCTCTAACCGGGAGTTGAAGCGGATACCAGAGAAGACGGTGAATGGCACTCGCAAGGATTGGAGTTTGAAGCTTGACGATGCATTATGGGCATATCGCACGGCATTCAAAACGCCATTAGGTATGACCCCTTATCGCATTGTGTATGGGAAAGCATGTCATCTACCCTTGGAATTAGAGCACCGGGCCTATTGGGCGATTAAAAAGTTGAACTTTGATCTAAAAGCGGCGGGGGAAAAACGCTTGTTGCAATTGAATGAATTGGAGGAATTCCGGTTCTTGGCATATGAGAATGCAAAGCTCTATAAGGAGAAAACCAAGCGGTGGCATGATGCCCACATTTCCCCTAAATCTTTTGAAGTAGGAACTTATGTGTTGGTGTACAATTCGAGGTTGAGATTGTTTCCGGGAAAGCTTAAGTCTCGATGGAGTGGGCCATTTAAGATCCGGAGTGTGGCAAATCATGGTGCCATTGAGTTGGAAAATCAAGGAGGTGAAACGTTTAAGGTCAACGGACACCGTTGCAAGCCTTACTTGGGGCCTTTAACGGATCAAATTGGGGAGCAATGTTATCTCGACCCCGCCTCATGAGTTCCACAAGCAAGAACGGTCGAGCTTTTGACTTAAAACAAGCGCACTTGGGAGGCATTCCCAAGCGGTTCGATTTTCTTTCTTTTTACTTATTTCTTTCGTTTTAGTCATTTACTTTGAGAAATTTTCATTTTGAATTAGTTTAGTTTTGTTTATATCTTTTGTTCTCTTTAATGCCGGGGTGTTTCGTGTTTTTGGTTGCATAGGAAGTGAAAAATGCCTTTGCAAGTAATGGATAAAGTTGGAAAAGCGATTGGCAATTTTTGCTCGTTTTGAGAAAAACTTGGTGTTAAAACCAAGCTTCTCGATCGAGAAGCCAAAAATGCCTTGGCTTCTCGATCGAGACGAAACCTAAAAAACGGCAGAAAAATGCCAATTCAAGCTTCTCGATCGAGAAGCACATTTCTCAGGTGCTTCTCGATCGAGAAGTACATTTTAAAATTTAAAGAAGCCTTTGTCATTTCCAAGACTCTTCAAGTGCACATGGGGGGGGGGGGGGGTGATGAGGTGGCTTAATCTTAGCCATATACAAGAAACACAACTCACAAGGATTGATGAGTTGTCACCATCTCATATTCAAAATTCAAAAAGAGTGTTTCTTTTCCCTAAAAAGCCAACCCCACTTCATCTTCTTCCACACACTTTGCCATTTCTAGCAAAAATCAAAAACTTCATCTTCTCTCTTCTAAGAAATTCGGCCACCACTATACACACCCTAAACCACCACCAAACTTCAAAATAAACACATTTCCGACTACCCTTTTGCCTCCTCTCAACATGGCCGGAACTTCAAAGTCATCCAAGGGCAAAGCCGCCGCCACCGAATCCGCCCCCGTACCAAGACCTCTCCGAAAAGGGAAGCAAACCGCTTCCGGAACAAGAGTTGTGGGTGCTAACACGCCGGCTTCTTTGACAAGAAGATTTGAAGCACCTTTTGAGATACGCTCCGTTGAAGAAGGAAAACGGTTCGAAGCTATCAAAGCACGTACGTTTGCCATCCCCTTTCAAATTAATTGGGACGACATGACCGGGTTGCGTTTGGCGGAGGATGTGGAATTGTATTTCGTTTTGTTAGGTTTTATTTTAGTAATTGCTTTATGTTTGTTCCATTTTATTTTAGAGTCTAGTTGTGTTAGGTTGTTTGAGTCGCCTCTACTAAACTCTTGTGCCAAGCTTGTGAAATGATCTTTGTGAAAAAGTTAGTGTTTTGGTAATAATTTGAATTGTATCAACATTCACTATCTCTTGTGCTTTAATGTCGTTATGCATTTTTCTAGCTTAGACAATTGTGTTCAATGCTTTCTTAATGAAATGAAAATTGATATGACATATTGCGAAGACAAGGAGAAAACAATTGCATTAGTCTAAGGTCAATCTCGAATACTCAAGTTATTACCATCATCTACGGGACATGCAAATGCTTGGTCAAACATGAACATTGGGCAAGCTATGGCAAAATCAAACATAAGCTTTGAGCAAAGGCACTAAAATCCTCTCAAGGTATCACTCTAACACAAGTGTTTTAAAGCAAAGAAATGAAGCACACAAACACGGAATTCCCATAGGTTTGCTCATAGTCCTAAACTCCACTACTTAGCTCGGTGATCGATGATTATCCTATGGACTTTGTACGGGTTGTAACGTGGCCAAGGTCGGGGTAGGTGAACTTGATATTTTAGGCTACAACTTGACTTGAAACTAGCTACTTCATTAACATCGAGCTTTTTAGGTTAGCTTGGAATTTTAGCATAATTGAACTTCTCTTATCGTTTTAACACCTTTATTTCTTTTTCTTACTTCTATTTTTGTGTTTTTCTTTCTTTTCTTTTTCTTTTTCAATTTTTTCTTGTTTTTGAATTTTTTCTTTCTTAGGTGTAGATTTTTGCCTTTGGCACTCAAGTTCAAACTTCTTCATTTTCATCAAGCTATTACCCTCTCCTCCTCACACTAGTTCTCAAGTCAAGTTCGGGTAATTAAAAGTAGAAATTGAAGAACGGAATATGATGTGATTATGAAAATATTCAACAAAGGTCTAGGCCCAAATTTGGCTATCTAGAGGTAAAAGGTGAGCTTTTAACGTGGTCTCTAGAATTGGTTACACCTAATGCCATACTCATCTAATCATCAACCACTCAACAATGTAATTTTGAATGGACAACGAGCAAATTCTAGGAATTCCGGACAATTGACACTCACAACAAACAATTAGGCTCGAAAATTCTCGAAGATCAACAAGAAAAAAATGTGGTGTTATGCCTAATGCTCAATTCCTATGTTTTCATGCCACTAATGCCCAAAATTGCGTCAACACAAATTTTTCAAACTTTGTCACACATCATGCATCTGTATTAGGCTAATCAAATGAATTCCATAATCAACAACTAAAGGTCAATTTTACCGCTATCCCTTTGCAACATGTCATATCAATTTGCATGGCTCATTTGTGTGCATTGTTCATCGTTGTTGATGTTAGACGTTTGCATTTGTGCATTTTTGATACTAGAGTATGATTGTTGATGCATGGTCAATCTTACCAAATTACTAGTTTTTGAGTTGTGTGCAATGCATTTCTTGCTTGAGGACAAGCAAGGTTAAGTGTGAGGAGGTTTGATAGGAGTAAAATACTCCTATATTACGAGTCACTTTTGCATCGCTTTGTGTACTTTTGTGCATGTTTCGAGTGATTATATCGCTTATTACGTGTGTTAGTGTTTCAGGATAAACGGAGCGTATGTGAAGGGTTTTTGAGTCCAAAAGAGCAAAGAATCGATGATATTTGGAAGTCGGAAGTTAGATTGAAGCAAGGAGCGAAGTAAAGATCGAGAAGCCTTTCTTCTGCTTGATCTCGATTGAGAAGCAGAGTTGCACTGAGCTTCTCGATCGAGAAGAAGAGCCAAATTTGGCAGAGATTCAAGACCTCATGCTTCTCGATCGAGAAGCTGAGTTTAATGAAGCTTCTCGATCGAGAAGGCCCTGTTCTCAGCACTTTAAATCCTTTTGGTTTCTTGTGCTCTCTTGGCCCACTTCCACTTTTGGACAAACAAGCTTGTAATAGTATGTTTTTTTATTTCCTTTTTGGGCTTTACTATATAAAGGCACCTTATGTCACATTTTAGGTTAAGCCTCTTTTTGTAGCAACAATTTATACTCTAGCAATTATTCTCTTAGTTGGTGTGACTTGTTCTTGGAGATTCCTCCATTGTTAAGGATTTCAAGCTTTTATTTCCAGATTTTGGGTTTTGAATTCATCTTTAATACAAGCTTAGTTATTGAATCTTCATTATCTTGTTCATGCTTTATTGTTCTTCATTGTTATTTGAGGTAAGCTTTCTCACTTTTATTATGTTGATTTACTATTGCTTAGTTGTTGTTTTAACTTTAATCATGAGTAGCTAAACTCCTAGTCTAGGGGTTGTTTATGATTGCTATATATGATTGCTAGATGATTGGTTAGGGTTGTATGGGTTAGGGTTTTGTTGTGTTTAACGATCTTAATGCTTAGATTAAGTTAGCTTCTTAATTTATGATTTGTGTCTGATTAGTGAGGGCGAGAGTTAAGCTAATCGAATAGACCTAGTTGAGCATAAGCTTAAGACCTAAATGCGCGAGAGTGATTTAGGGATTTAGCGGTTGTTTGAGTTTGCGGATTAATCGGATTGATTGTTGTAGTCGACATCCAATTGTGCGAGAGTGAGTTGGATTTCGACTCATTAATCAATTGTCGGTTCGTCAACTTCCGGCTCGAGAGAGCAGATTTAGACACCTTAGAATGGCTCGACCTGAACCAATACCCGTATACCCGACCTATTACCTAGGAATCTCGTTGGCATGATTAGCAACCCTTAGGCGCTTTTAATTATTGTTTTTAATCCTTTAATCAATTAGTTGTTTAATTCTTAATTGCTTCTTAGTCTAATCAGTGATTGCTTAATTTTAGTTCCGTTGTTTTCAATAAAAAATCCAACTACTCTTTGCTTTCCGAATTGAAAATCAAAGTCAATTTCATTCACTTTAAACCCCTTGTCTCCGTGGGATCGACACTCGACTTGTCGAGTTACTACAAGTTGGGTTAATTCTCAACACTCATAATCTTGTGTTCTATGAGTGTACAAAACACATAGACATAGACTGCCATGTGGTGAGACAAAATATTCAATCAGGTCTGCTACATCTATTTCCTATTTCTGGATCTCAGCAACTGGCTGATTTTTTCACAAAGCCTCTACCTCCATCTGCATTCTTAGAAATACTTAACAAGCTTGGAATACACAAAATATATATTCTAGCTTGAGAGAGGGTATTATAGAATATCATATTCAAGAATTTAGGATTAAGTTAGTTATAAAAGTTTGTTAGGTGTTAAACGACTGTAAATAAAGTCGTTTTAGTTATTATAGCCGTTTAGTTATTTAGGATAATATCTTAATAAATGTGTGACAAGTCTCATATACATTCTCTATCTATTGTAAACAGTTACAACGATTATTTCTGAATGAGAATCCGCTCATTTTCTTTCCTTCTTTAATCATCTTCTTCATTATACAATCTCTCAATTCTTTAATTCTTATACCGATGCCTAAGTCAGAATTGGTGTATGAACTAAGATAGGTCGAAGGTGTATATCGAATGTGTGTAAATTAGGGTTTATACCTGTGTTCGGCCCTCTATGTATATTGGTTAAGGTTTATTACCTTCCTTGGGTATTCTTTATTTTGATGAGGTATGTTTGACCTCTGATTCCCATAATCATGTCAATCAGCTCCTGATATGAAAACCTACATCATGAGTGCGATAGTCAATGGATTCCGTTGTTGATTTATGTAAACCCAGGATCTCTACTAACAGTTATGTCTTTATCTATGTCAGGGATAGAATGCGCACTGGTGTTGTCTGCTTCTGCAGTTTGAGTCTAGTCTCAGTGTAATGTGGTCATATTTAATATGAATCTGGTATCCCTCAAGTACCACTGCTTCCCTCCTCCAAACAATTCTATAAGACAATTTCCTCTTCTCAAAGGTTAAGGCCCCTCTCAAGTTTTTGATTTTGTCTATATCGTTACATTACAATAAATACTAAAATTAGCAGCATATATTTTTACTGTTAATAGTGCTAAAATTGTTACTATTAACATATAGCAACAAAAACAATTGTGGCATGTTGCTGCTAATAAAACGTTGTCTTAAGTAATTGGCAACAATGTTGTAAAATGCTGTTATAAATTAACTAATGGCAGCAAATTTCAAAAATTAAAACTGCAAAAGATCTTTTACCAATAAAAAAAATTAGCTGCAAAAGTATTTGTTGTCAAATACAAAATTTTTTGTAGTGCTAATTTGTCTTTTAGTTAAAGGATAACAGATATGGCAACGACATAGAGTCTGACTAGTGCCAATACAAATAGTAATATCTAAATCTTAATGAATATGGAAATGTAGAAATAATGATTCTTATAATTATAAGCAGAAGATTCTAAAAACATGAGAAATATGATAATAGTAAAAATTCAGAAGAAAAAAAGAAATTTAAAGAAGAAAAAATTCTATATCTACAAATTACAACAACTTTAGTAATTTTGTCAAATATATTATATTTTTAATATTGTGCCAAATATACCATCATATTTTTAACATTTGCTAAATACGAACTTGATTGATTTCCATCTTGCACGATGTTTCATGTGCCACATGAGATTAACTTTCTATAAAGAGACGTATAACATCGCGCTATATCAGATCCAAGCTGATTGTGGGTGTATTTAGAAAAGGATGAAAAGATGACGGTAAACATTTGTGTACATGAGAAACAATACTAAAATTGTGGGTAGATGTGAATATTTTGTCTTACAATAAATATGAAGACTGAGGCCAATAGACCTAGCCCTAGTGGTTAAGAAGCTCTTATGCATTCCTAAGATTTTGGCTTCGAATCTCAGTAGGATCAGGAGTTTAAGGCTAATTTAAAAAAAATAAAATTTTAACTATTAACAACTAAATAACTACTAACGTAATTAGATTTTACCTTTGTTAAAAAAAAATATAAAGACCAAGAAAGTATAGATCAAAAATGCAAAAAGATAAATAAATAAAAATAAAAATAAAAATAAAATATATTAAAATATTATTAAATTAACTATTATTAGATGCATAAAACCTGAAACGAACGTATATGTAGACATCTCTTTTCAATACAGGTAGAAAGTAATAAGGAACTGAAACATTCGATGATGATTGCCAGATAAACCCTTTCGATGATGAGCTAGCGATCCACTTGTTATAAAATTCAAGTGAACTAGATCATCGTACAGCGAAAAACTCGAAGGATTGTAGTGTAATTGTCACAAATAATCCATAAAATACAAAAGAATAATGATACAAGTCAAAAAAGAAATAAACTAGTTGTAATGTCTTAACGGTTTATGGGCCATTTTGTATGTTTGATGGACTAAATTTCCCAAAACCTAACCTTAGAGATCATAAAGTTCTTTTTGACACTTTCAGATTTCAATAACTTTTTGCCATTTTTTCATAACATATTGTGAGCGGAGCGGGGTTTGAGCCGCTCGCCTAGCCTTACGGCTGACTTCGAATCCGGAAAGGTTTGAAGAATGGAGTCTCCATCTAGTTCAACTAGCAAATGCCTTTTATACCGACTAGATAACCTTGGGTCGCTCGCCTAGCCTTACGGCTGACTTCGAATCCGGAAAGGTTTGCAAAATGGAGTCTCCATCTAGTTCAACTAGCAAATGCCTTTTATACCGACTAGATAACCTTACTCGCTTATGAGTAAAATTAGCGTGCATTGGACCAAAAGACCTGGTTTGTGGACCTCCCCGAGACTCGTGTGCTTCGCTTATTGATTACTGGTTTTATTTACTGGATATATTCAATTATCTCATTTCAACATTCAATGGCAGCCACATGATATTGGCTGGAAATGTAAACAAGTATGAAAGCGGTAAACACGTAGACTCGCATATGACTCAATCTGGACTGACATACGAGGCAAATAGCAATTACCCCTAAGCATACATCTAAACATGGTGGTTTCTATAAAATTATCGAACAATAGCTTGTATCGATCAATTTACATGCAAAAACCTAAAACCGGGTGTTTAAGTGAGATTGATTTTATATTAAGTCATCTTGAATGCCAATACAACCTATACTTACATTTTTATAGCAGTCATAAGATTTCTAAGTGATAATCTGGATTTGATTTACTAAGTTAATGTTATTAGTCCTTTAACCAATTAATATTTGAATTTGGCATGCTTTTAGAAAGAGGTTAAACAATTTCAACATTCTCACTACGCAGTTGATAAACATATAAGGTTAGAAATGCTATTTAACCTTCTAGATCAGAGTGTCTGGTATTAAATGCGATTTAACTACCAGTGTGATCGGAACCGGAACTTGGGCATAACACAAAAGTCCTTTGTCTCATCGACACGGATCCACTGGTTCAAACCACAATTGATTCTGAGTTCAAACAAACCCGGAATCCCTTCTAGAAGTGGCTAGTTTTGTCGGTATTGGGCTTCAGGGCCCGGTTGGCTGGACAGATTACATAATTAGGCTTTGGAGCCCAAAATAAAGTGGGACAGAATCAATACATATTACAAACAAGTCTTATAACTAATTTCAAACACGTGGGCTCAAACAGGGTCCAATTCTGAGTTCAAACGAACCCGAAAATATAAAGTTAAGATTGAAACAAAGTCCAGAGGATCTGGAATCGATTCTGGGATGGGGGAAGGATGAACTCGGCGCCAATGTGAGTGGCGGAGGAGGAGTTATGAACCGGCGGCAGTGCTTCTGTCTTAGTCCATAGTGCACTTTTTCGTGTTCGAGAACATGTAAAAACAGCTCGAAAACGCATAAAAATGTACAAAAGGCATTCTAAAACGTACTGGAATTGAGATATGATGTTCAAAAATGCATTAAACATCTTAAAACATACTTTTCTAAGCTAATTTTTAAGCTAACATGGAAAAAATAGCAAGAGCACATAAACATGGCAAATTACACCTAGCATGCATTATAAGCAACAAAATTGAATAGAATTTGGATATGTTGTATAAAGTATATTAAAACAGCCCTAAACATGCTCCTAATAAATTTTACATGGAATATATGGCAAAGACATTAAATTCGACAGTTATGGCAGTTTAAATAGTTTTATGGAAAAAACAGCAGAAACACCAAAACATGTTTTCTAAACACATCAAACTAGCAATTCTAACTAATATGACATATAGAGTAATAAGAGATATTAAGGGTCCTCAGAAGTACCGTACTGAGTTCTTAGCTCGTTTTATGGTGATCCGGATGTGGAATCCAGCTTTGGATTAATGTGGAACACTGTTTTCTTGAGTGATTAAAGTGTCTAATCTTTTTTTAGTGACTGTGGTTGTGTGTGTGTGCAGGGGTTCGGCCAAAGAGTTGTTTTTAGGGTTTGATTGTGCATTTTTATGGTTGATTACTTACTGGTCTGACCTTTGGTTAGGCTGTCTAAAAGTCTTATTTATAGTGGTTAGGTTGACCTAGGGTTTACTAGAGTTTGTCTTAATTCAGGTTTCTGTTAGCTAGAGTCTTAGATAGATCAAAGAATGTGAATTGACAAGCCTTCCCGTATTAGGATTGAGTTAAACTTCCATTTTATAAATTAAAGTCGTATTAAAGCTTGATGGCTAGGTAGAATATGTATAAAAGTCATTTTGGTGCCCGAAAGTATTAAAAAAGTGTCTGGGGCCCTATGGATTTAGGTATGGTCATTTTCAGTCCGTCAAACTTGCAAATTGGCCTATAAATTTTTAGGATATTGCAAGTAGTCCAATATTTAGACTTATACTACAATTTCTTTGGATATTTGTAGGCTATTTATGGCTAATTACGTTTCAATCTTTCAAGTTTGCAGTTGCGCTCTGGTCACGCCTGCTATAAAACAACCCCAAGACCCAGAACAGTACTTCTGAGGATCCTACTCAGTCCATATATACATATTTACTATTATTTATGCATATTATTTTGATTCTCATTCTTGCTGAAAAGTAAATTATCTTGGGACCTTACTAAAAGGATTTGAAAAATATTATTTGCTCGTTATGATTAGGAATTCTACACTAGTCCAAGATGGTTTTGGGATCAAGGTTTCAATCGGATCAAATGCTTAAATTATACTATATGTTCATATATACTTGTTTTGTTTTTAAAATGCGATGTTAATTTCATGTGGCTAGTGTCGGATCAGACGACCAATCTCTTTTGTGCCGGAAGTCCTTGGCTTGCACAAAATACAAGTTCCCTTAGCGCTGCAGTACTATACGGTAACTAGTCGTAGCCTAGTATAGTAAGGTCCTTGCATGTGATGTATATGTCTTTTACGCTACGTTGTATGATGTCGATGGTATAATCGCTTGATGTTGTTTTATGATAACTGCTTTTGTGTATAGATCGATAGATGGGCTAGTACGTACGGGTGACGGAAGTTAATGCCCACTATTCTCGTATGGTTGTTGTATCAACAATGTGTCAGTACATGATATCTGATCATATCACAAACGTGTCTTATATGTTACATGTTTGTATGATTACGTTATTCATGTTTCCGCAAAAAATTTATAGTGTTTTAGACTTATTACGGGCTTCGGAGCTATCACTCCTAATCCATTATAATTCAATTGGAGTTCACAATCCATTATTGCAATAACTGGTTAATTCAATTAACGATGGATGGTAAGTCTAACGGCAAAGATATGTTGCCATATCTTGGTTAATCAGAACAACACTGTTTGGAGCAGAAAACTTGGTTTATCTAGTCTTTCGGTGAACGATGGGGGTCACCAGCATATTGTGTAGTCTTCTGCTCAAAAAGATGTTGTTGAAGTGTGTTTGGCTCTGGTTGGGAAGGAGGACAAGATGGTCAAAAGGATTAGACCGGTTGTTGGATAGTGGAAGCTAAATATGGACGCTTCAGGTTTTGCTAATTCTCACTCTATTGGACTTGTTGTGTTATTAGGAATAGTAACAGGTGTGGTGGTTTAGGACATATGCATTAATGTGGCATGTGTTCATTCCCATAAGACGAATAAAGTTTTGGATATTCAAGAAGCTCCCAATTGGATAAAAGGGCATGAAAATATGATAATCGAGTTGGATGCTATTGAAGTTTTCTTACAAATTAGATATTCCACTTCTCTCGATAATTATTTCCTAGTTGAAGATTTTAGCGAAGAAATTCTCTAATTTACTTTTTACTATCGTAAGATGATATGTTAATCAGGCGTCGAATGTTTTAACACGACACGCTTGTTCTATTTCAAATCATTAAGAACTGATTTCAAATTTTCTTGAAATTTATACAAATGTAATTGCTTCAGATTTGAATTAATGCATTCATTCGATTGTCAAAAAAAAGTTGCAGAAAGATATTAAGAAGATTTAACCAATAACTTTTCAAAATTTCAGAAATTAATTTGTAAGTTTAAGTCCATCTTTAAAAGGTGAAAGGTAAAAGAAATCCTTCAATTTATTTAGAAATACACATAAACCCTTTTAAGTGTTTTTTGTTACTTGAGCTTTTAATATTTTTAAATGGTACAAAAAATCCTTTGAATTTTTTGAAAAGCGCACTTGAGCCTTTTTCAGTTTGTTGTTGTGTCATTTAGCCCCCTCAGTTTATGTATTTTTTTAAGCGTGACTATTTAAAATATTGAAGGTTCAAATGGCCAAAACAAATTAAAATATATTTCTTATCAAATGGGAAGAAGAGAGTATCACAATTCTAAATTAATTAAGTCTTAAAAAGAAATTAAAAAGACTTAACTGATAATTTTTCAGGGGAACAAAGGATCACTTTACCCCCTAAACTTGGCACAAAGTATCAAAAACGTCCAAATTAGCAAAATAAGGTCACTTTTACCCTGAAATTGTCAAATTTAGTATAAAAATTTCCCTCCCACTGTCACCCTATAGAGTGAGGTACACTCTCCGGTTTTAATAGTGATTTTAGTTTTGTAAGGTGGTTTTTGATTGAAAAATGTTTAAAATGTTCCTAATTTTTTTTAAATATTTTAAATTAATACCTAATAACTTTAAAAAAAGACAATTTCATCCCTTTAATTTCAAATTTAAAATTACAAATTAACCCCCAACTTTTACATGTATACCAAATGAATCCCTAAAATTTATATTTTTAATAAAAAAATCAATTTTTTAAAAAAATTAAATCAGACCCATGGATCTTCAAGAACAGACCCAGGTCTGTTCTCTTAAGAATAGATCTGGTCTGTTTTTGAGAGAACAGACCACGCCGGTCTGTTTTCTCAAGAACATAACTCCGGATTGATTTTTTTGGATTGAAGTTCAAAAAGGTCCCTAGGTTAATTAGAGTTTAATTATAATTATTAGTATTTAAGTGTGACTAATTAGAGTAAATTTAGTTTAATTAGAACCCCACTCTCTAATTAAGTGTCACGTCAGCATAAGGGGATTTTTTAGCCGGTTTTGCCAAGTTCAGAATAAAAGTGATCCGGTTTTGCCAAGTTCAGAATAAAGGTTGTAATAAGTTCAGTTCAGGATTAACAAAAGGTTGCAATGGATCCATTTATGAGTCATGACTTAACAAATTACGTAAGACAAGATGTTTGATTGCCGAGAACAAAGGAACTAAAAGTCCCAAGAAATAAATTCAGTGAATGTAATAAATCTTAAATCTATTCATTCAATGAAACTTCTTAGTTCACATTTCATTTATTTTGAATTCCAAAAATAAAAGTGATATGCATAGGAAATAGTAGCCGTTAGCTGATTAGGAAATATGAGCAAAATTTTAGCCTAATGTTTAAAAAATTCTAATTTTTGCAACATTCTTTCAATCCTATCGCGACATTAAAACTGACTAATTTTATTCTATTTTTTATTTTATCGATTCAATTGTATTCTAATTTTTCAATTTTTGTCAATTTTTTTGATTAAATGATGAAATCATTCGATTAACTAAGTCTAAATATAAAACTGAATTCAATTCCATTTAAAAAAGTACAAATAAATTATTTATTTTATAAAACTAACTACAAACTATAATCAAATTAATACTAATTTTAATTTTTAATTAATTTAAATAAATCTAAATAAATTTTAAACACATACAATTAATGTATGCTATATATGGAGAATGTTTTTGAATTTTTTTTCCAAATAAAAAAGACATCAATTTAATATTTCAGGATACAATTGAAACGATAAAATGTGAAATAGATAAAATTGACCAGTTTTCAACGTCATGGTAGGATTAAAAAGGAGATAAAAGGTCAGCTTTTTTAAGGCACTGGGCCTAAATTGTTTGGCATCCTTTGAATCTTTGATTATTTTTATTTATTTAATAATTTTAATTAAAATTCAGTTAATTTTGATTTTTCTGTCAGTTGATAATTTTAATCAAAATGTGGAGTATCTTTAGACTCTTTTACAACTATATCACTAAATCAATGATTAATATAAACCATTTTAGTTAAAAATTAAGACAACACTCTACCTAAAGAATATAGAAAATGAGGTCTTAAAAGATAAAGGCCTAATGTTTTAAAAAATCTCGACCTTTTAGCCCTTTTTCAATCATACCCTGACGTTGAAAATTTGTCAATTTTACCCTATTTTACATTTTTGTGTTTCAATTGTACACTGAAAAATTAAATTAACGTCTTTTGCGTTTGGAAATTTGTTTAAAACATTATCCATGTCTCGCATATATTAGTTGTATATTTTTAAAATTTATTTAAATTTAGTTAAATTAATTAAGAATTTAAATTAGTGTTAATTTGATTATGGTTTTTAGTTAGTTTTTAGAAATAAAGGACTTATTTGTACTTTTTTGAATAAAAAAGAATTTAATTTCATGTTTAGATTTAATTAATTGAATGGTTTCATCATTTAAGTAAAAAAATTAACAAAAATTAAAATATTGGGGTACAATTGAAAACGGAAAATTTAAAAGTGGGTAAAATTGACAAATTTTCAACGTCGGGATGAAATTGAAAAAAAATTTAAAGGTGAGGGTTTTTTGAGTGATTAGGCCAAAGATAAATAAGTAAATGAAGAAATAGTCCACCGCTACATTTGCATCTTTTATTATTTTTATCGTCCACCGCTACTGTTTGCTAATATTTCTACCCTTTCTAAGCTTTCTTTGCGCCAATTATACCTAGATAAAGCTTACAAAGCATACACTCCGATGCATTTTCACTACAAAAAATTTTGCTTATAGTGACAAAAACATATCACTTTATAGCCAAATTTTGTCACAAATATCATATTTTGACAAATTATGTTTGTCATCGAATTCGTCAGAACATCTTTGTCTCAATAACGTTATTATGACAAAATAATAATTTATCACGATAAAATTATTATTATGATAAAAGACTTTAATTTGTCACGTTATTTATCTGTTATGACGATTAATGTTATCGCAATTAATATTTTTTAATCATAATAAATATTAATTTGTTATAATAAATACCCTATTTATAGTGACAAAATTTAATTACATGACAAATTATTTTTATCACAATTTCAATCGTGACAAAATTATTTATGTCACTGCAATAATTTTAATTAAAATTAATTTTATAATAATTAGACATCTATGATAAATTTATTTTATCACTACAAAAAATTTATGATTTTTATGACGCAACGAATTTGTCACTAAATTTACTAAATTAATGATGAATATATTAGAGAACGAGTAATAAATGGTTAGACAATGTTGAAACAATTAATAGAACGAAATTATCAAATGAATAATCTAGTTGAGTAGCAGACTAATCCACTTTCTTTAACATATATTACGGGCACTGCCTAAATGGTGCAACTAGGATAAAATAGTCACTCCTTCAGAGAGTACTAATTGCTTAAGAGAATGCAAAGAGGATTTCTAATTTTATAAAATTGTTCATAATTTGTAACTCTTTAGAAATGAAATATGTAGAGCATATACTATATAGTAACGGTATTTATTTCATAAAATCTCACAAGAGTTTTAAAAATAAAAAGCCACAATTTTAGATTACAGCTAGTGTCATAAAAATTTCACAAATTTTCATCTCATAAAAAAATTATTGAGCAAATAACATTTTCAGCTTCTAGCTAATTTCACAAAAGATTTTATTGAGAGAGAAGCAGTTTATATTGTAGCTAGTTCACAATATATCTATAAAATTTGATAATTGAATTAATTTAATTTCACAATGGATTGCAAACTAAAAGTAGCAAGGGAGAAACAAGTTCAATAAACAAATATGTGAAGAAGAAAAAATCTCCCAACCACACTCAGCGACACAGCACAACGATGGTACAATGGTTTAAAAGCCGGGTCGATAGCCACCTAAAGGCAACTAAACAGAGAGTTCGTGATAAGAGTTTTCACAAATATCCCACCGAAAAAAAAGCTCAGAAGAACTCTATAGGTGCAAACAAGGAGAAGGGGAAACACTCAGAGCATACATTGAAAGATTCAACAACGAAGCTATGAAGATCGAGGATCTGAACAACGACACGGTGATACAAGCTCTAAAGAAGGGAACAAGAACGGGAGTGCGGGGAGACAAGCTAAGCTCAAAGAAACCAAAGACATACCAAGAGGTAATGGCGGTAGCCCAAAAATTTATCAACATAGATGACAGAAGGAGGCAGAAGACCAATGATGCACCAAGAAAGGAAGAAAGCAAGGGGAGCGACTCTCAGAGACAACCTTTACACTCATGAAAGGATTAGAGCACAAGCCACTGCAGTATTGACAGGTACAACCCTTATGAGGAAAATAACCATTGAAGGAACGACATCAGGTATTCCCACAATTACCAATCAAGGTACGGTGATAGAATAGAGGCTTTGACGCCACTAAACACTACAAGAGCAAACGTCCTAATGTGGGTCAAAGAAAGCCGGACGCCGGTAACATGGCCCAGAAAGATTTCAATGGATATAAATTTCATACCGAAGGACATGGTTCAAGCAGATTAACCACGAACAGTGGAGTATGCATTAGAGGTTCAAATATTAGCACTAGTGAATTTGACTTTTATGGTAAATTGATTGAGATCTTGGAATTGGATTATCCAGCATTACCTGTTAAGAAGATCGTCTTGTTTAAGTGTTCTTGGTTTGATCCGACTCCAATACTAGGTACAAGAGTGCATCCGCAGCTTAAACTTGTGGATGTTAATTGTCATAGGGTTTTCAATAAATATGAGCCATTTATTATGGCTGTCCAAGCAGAACAAGTGCATTATCTAAGATATCCTACTTCAAAACGAAATGATTGGCTAGCTGTTTGTAAAATTAAACCAAGGTTTGTCGTGGAGGTACCAGATAGAAGCAGCCTACCAGTGTCATCAGCAGTATTGGCATACCAAGAGGATTCCATAGAACAACATGAAGTGGATAGCCAAGTTGATGTCAATGAAACCCTGGTCGATCAAAACGATTTTTTAACTGAAATAGACGATGTTGATGATGTGGAAATTGATGGCAATTCAGAAAATGACCTGGAGGACGATGATGATGATAATGAGGATGATGCTTATGATGATAGCGATGATTAATTATTATTATTTATAGCATATATGGATTGTTTGTCTGTTTTTTGGTTTTTATATGTTCATTAATCAATTGACAGCTCTGATTTGCCTATTCATTTTCATGGCTAGCCTTATGTGTTATGTTCTTATTCCATTTAGTGTAATGTCAAGATTGTGTTTCTATAACTAAGTTAAGATTTTGGGATCAGTAGCTATGTTTCTGATTTTGCTTATATTTGTGAAGGTGATTATGGATGTTTTGGGTTTGACTTATTGATTCCTATGGTTATGAGTTATTTATTTTTGCTCCATGGAATAAGTGCCATTGATTGTTAATTTGCTTTTTTGAAGAACACTAGTAAGTTTGCACAAACAAGTTGAACTAATTGCTAATCATCTTCGGAAGTTCTTAGTTGATCGCAGTGTTATCGGATTGTTTTAAACACAAGTAAGTTCATTTTTCTCTAAATTTTGCTCCTCTATTCACTCATTTTGTTGTAGGTTCTCTACTTCTTTGTCTTTATTTTATCCATTGTCTATTACCCAGTTCAGGTCGTGGAATTATATACCCACCAACAATCTTCTTTTATCAGCTTGTTTCATGTTGTTGCTCAAAAGGATTTGTTTCTAATAATGTAATATTGATTAAAGGGTTTGTTCTTAGTTCTTTGGTCTATAAATTCTCATCCCTAACAACTACCATCATCTATATGTAAGTTTAATTATCATATTGGCCTCGAGTACTTACTGTTGAGTTACTGTTTTGTTGTGTATGTTATTTTATCAAGCCTTTTAGTTTGATAGTATGGCATTTAGCTAAAAATAACCACAACAAAGGTACATGGACTGCCTGTTAGAGAATTTATCATTGTATTTGTCATTATATACAATATAAGGCTCTCTTTTCTGCCTTTTCTTACAGATATGAAACAACGTGTGCGTTATATAAAATCAAATGAAGTGCCGCGAGCAGCAACGAAAAAAGTTGGGCGACATTTACCAACATTAAGAGCAGCACCACCCCAACCACCCCCAACAACACTAACACAATCAGAATCACCACCACCACTACCCCCATGAGTAGAGGCATCAACAACAATACTAGATACATTAACACAACAACCACCACCACAATTCTCAGTACCACCTTCACAACCACCACGAGCAGAGGCATCAGCAACAAGACCCGAATCATCAACACGACGACCACCACCACCATTGTCAGTACCATCGCCGCCACCTATGCGAGATTCAGTAGCTCCGTCAATAAACAATGATGATCATTTTGAGACTCCAGCTACACCACAATCTTGTACCACACCTCTTCCTAATCATTCAATTGGATCCAACACAAACTATCGGCATTCTCCCGATGTTTCTTACTTATATGTTGAGGGTGAAAGGTTAGATAATATATCAATTAATTTAATTTATATTTGTTTATAATAGTACAAGTTGGTAATATATCTTTTAACATTTTTTTTGAAGCTTTCTTCCCAATGGTAATTCTATATCTCGAAAATTAACTTTCGCATTTAGAGAGAAGCAAGATCCAGAGGGATACACTTGGGGTTCTGTTAATGAAAATAAAAAAAAAATTATTGGCAGGATTTCAAGGTTAGCATCCCTATCTATTGTTAAATTTATTATATAGTTAGATACCATTACAATATTCTATCATGTGTTTGATTAATATATATTGGATTGCTTTAATATTTCAGAGAAGATACTCATGGGATTCTAATCATGAAGACGTTGTTAAGAATACATGGGATAAAGTTATGTCAACTCGCTACAAAAAAACGCTTTCTAAGCGGAGAGAATCATAGAAAAAAGTAAAAAAGAACTACTTAAGGGTGTTAAACAAGAAATTTGGGATAGCTGGCTTAAAAGATGGAAAACCGATGATTGGAAAAAGAAATCCGAACAAGTTTCAAAGAATAGAAATTCAGAACCAAATGGTCCCAGTACTAGTGTTGCTCAGCATACAGGAGGTTTCGAATCTACTATAGAGCACACAAAATTAATGGTAACTATTCATAATTTTAACATTGTCTTAATTTTATATTTTTTTGCTTCTCTTCTTCTTCTTCTATGCATAGAGGGTATCTTATCTAGTTTATCTTCTACTTTATTTATTTTATCTAACCTTATCCATATACAATTAGTTTACTCCTTGAAGCTTTGAGTTAGAATTTTGAAACTGGAATCTTTTGACTTGCTTTTGAGTTTTGAGTTTTTCTCTATGTTAATCTAGACACATTCAGAACTATTTATCTGAATTTGGATACTATGACTTGTTGTGGTATTAATGTTTTTGCCCCTTTTTCATAAATCTGCATTATTATAGTTCAGTAATTTCACGACCCAAATTATTGAGCCGAGACCGGCGCTAGGGAATGGGAGTGGTAGCTCCAAAACCCGTAGCAAGCCTAGAATCCTCTATAAATTTTTCACATTTAAAACATATTATTCGTAAAACATTTCCAAAAGACTTCTTTAAACAAGATATTTATAGTTATTAAAAATATCATATTCGTTTTCTGAAAACCGAAGCGAAACAATTCTTAGAAACCAGGGTCTTACAAAGCGATATCTCATATCCAGCACCGCCCTGTTTCTAATCATAATCACAACCAATTCCATTCATGACAATTGGTTAAGTAAATCAAACGGATAAAAGGGCACAGCTTATAAAACTATGTACATGTATTATATCATATCAGAGTTAACAAAAAAACACTGTTTGATACAAAACATTATTCTTGGTCTGACATCTATTGATTACTGCAGCGCTATGAAGTAAAACATGCTTCTGTACATACTTCAAGATATTATAGACTTCCGGAACAAGGATGGAAATCCGACCCTTCAAAATACTATTCACCTGAAAGGAAATTGTGAGGGGTCAGTATATGGAAATATACTGAGTGAGTTCATATAAATACCGTATAAAATTAACGAAAACATAAAATATCTTTGTATGCATCCAAATACCGAACTGAATGAAACCCTAAGTTCATTATGCTTTATTAAATTTGTATTTCTTATTTATTTGATCAAAGCTTAGTTATTAGGCCCAAGTCCAGGGATAGTTCCATCGAGTTAACTGGGGAGATACAGGTCCCGAGATAGTTCCACCAAGTTAAAGCTCATATCTCAATTGATGCAGTCCCGAGATAGTTCCACCGAGTTCAACTCACATCAATTATCTTGAAGAATATTCTTCATGTCTTAATATCTAAATGAATATTACTTGTGTTTTATGTATATTCAGTTTATTATGACTGGTGTACACACAGTTCTATTGTTGCCTAATAGATAGCTCGTTTCATCGGGTGTATATACGGGTTTTAAAACGTTTAAATGCAATAATTAAATTTAAATAAAGCATTTGATAAAACAAATGAAAGTATTAAAAATCGACAGTATAAATATAAACTCACAAAACACGCTATTCCAAAAACACCACGGTATTCAAATACCGTCAAGCTTCGCGAGCTCCCTGTCCTTTAGCTGCTTGCCTCGCCGGATCTATAACGATTTCAAATCAAGAGACTCACATTAGAATCCTATTCTAAGATCGATTCTAGACTCAAAACACGACAAGACACAAAGCATAAACCGTCGTGCTTCAAACGTAATCTTTTCCGATAAACGAATCATACTTTTTTTGTTTCTTAATACTTCTCGATTCAATTCTCCATATGGAACATATGTTTTCTTTACAAAACCAATTGATAATCATATTCTATCTCATTCCAAACTACTAGTCACATTTTACTCGTTTAACGTCTGAATTTCGTATTTTCGGAGTCCGGAAGTCGATATCGGGTTAGGGAATCGTCAAATTAGGTTTTTGGACTTCTTTCCCTTCAAAAATGGGGAGGTGCACGTCGTGAATTCCCTCTTGGCACGTCGTTCCCCTTAGGTGCACGTCGTGCACCTCATTTGGGCACGTCGTGCCCCTACACGACGTGCTATGATTTTGAGCACGTTGTGCCCCGTCGTGGGCACGACTCTAGCCGTCCAAAACGGCCATTCCGACCCTAAAACTCAATGTTTAAACATCCCAAATCAATAGATTCAGCAAATCATCAATCAAGCTAGTCGGAAACGCTAGAAAACGCTTAAAACGAATCAAAAACGTAACTTCGATACGATCTCGCTGTAACCTTAATGTTTTAACTAAACATCCATCAAATAAACTCAAACAAATGGAGAAATGACATGCTTACCGTGATTTTCCATTGAAATACGATCAATTCGAGGTATAGAACGTCGAAAACGGACGAGAAACGGAGATCGAGCGACGAAAACGGTGAATCGACGAAAATGATACGAAAATGATCTAATGTTAAGGTTTGAGGGTTATGGATCCTTCATTCCTTAATGATGAAGGTTATGTATATTGGCTAATTTGCACTTTGGTCCTTGAAACTTTAAAAAGTTGCAATTTAGCCCAAAACTTATCCGCGTCCAAATTTTAAAAGGTCTCCGATTGACTTGAGATTTTTACCATAAATACTATAAAATATTTCACGAACTTTGGCGAAATAATTAATATCTCGGGATTTATATTCTATTTTATATCAATTTTCTAATCTTTTCTCTCAAATACCGTTAATACGCTTAATAAAAATTATTCTAAATTCTTAATATAAATAAATTAAATCCTTCTTAATTTAATTTATCGGAATTTACGACACGTGGCACGACTTAATTATTTTAAAATATTTGGGGTATTACATTCTTCCCCTCCTTATAAAATTTTGTCCTCGAATTTTCATAAATCCTTCTTATTTACTTTATTTCATTGATACTTTTTCAGTCGTAATACTTTTACCCATCAAGTATTACGTTCCTTTGTAAAGACTTGAGGTCTTGTCCTCGATTTGCCATCATGATGAACTTTCTTGATAGCGGGGTTGCGTCCAAATATCGTTACCATCATTGCATTTTACACTAATCACTTTTTTTTACATCTAATGTCATCGGGTTAAGTTTGCTGGTAGTAGACTCCCTTGTTTTCATATTTCAAATTACTTGCTAGAAGTAATTGTTTCACTTATGGCGTACCGCGGTCGTTATTTCATTGGAAGTTATTTAATATCTCGTTCTTTACTCTGATATTACTTTGATTACAGGTTCAGACGGTCTTGTCTTTGGTAAATACCATACGCTATCGTCTTGGTAAACCATCGCGTCCTTTGAAATTCCGTATGTCGTCATTTCTTGACGGCTTCCTACTTACTTTCCTGTAGCAAGGTTCCTTTCTTGCATTACTTAAATTACTTAACCAAAGTAATTATCTCACATGTAGTTCTGCTAATCTTGATCTTATATCCATTATCTTATTGTTCGTTATCTTCTTACGATGGATAATTTCACTCTAGTTAATCGTAGAATGAAAAGATACTACGTCCATGTTGTTTGTCATTATTTTATTTCGTTGACTTGCTAACATTGCGGCCTTGTATCATGAGTCAAATCTCTTTCAAGTTACTCCATGGTATATGTACCAAAACTCGTTCAAATTGTCCGCATCCATGTCCACGTCTTTATCGAAGTGACCTTACTTTAGGTTAGGGAAATCTCTTCTTGGCGTTTGCCTTTGTTGTGCAATTTGTACACGTTCTTCTAAACTTGTACAGTTTGACTTAATATTTACTTTTTATGTTTCATGGTTTCCTGGTACTGAATCTCATGAAGTTGAGTGCACCCTTGGAATTACTTGATATGCTTCACATTTGTCTTCCTGGGTGTATCTCGCCTCCCGATCCTTTGACTCCTTTCACTTCTCCGATTGGTATTGCTTATCCTTCATTTAGGTTGTATTTCAAAATTCCAAATTTATAGGTTAATTTTGTAGCCTATGCTTGTCGATAGCTAGAAGTATTCTTCATGTTGTTTCGATCCATTTCTCGATATGTCGTTGTCCCTTTTACATTCTTTCAATAGCTTCTTATCTTAGTGACATATGGTTTTCATTAGACATTCCTTATCTAATGACACTTTACTTTAATCTGATCTTAATCTTCATGTTGTTATACTCTTATGTCGTTATTGACCTTATAGATTCTCGAACAATCTTTATTCTTCATAAGGCTTTTTGTCCAGTAAGAGAATTAGACCTTACTAATTCAATCCCATTATCCATCTATCCATCATCTTCTTATAGATACTTTGCCTCTTCTTTATTATACGCCCTTTATGAAAATTCCTTCCATGTTAGTCCGTACATCCGTAGATAACTTATACTTGAAATTATAGAAGTAACATTTGTAGACTTCTATAATCATCCTTCGTTTCCTTCTTGTACTCGAACTCCTTATGAATACTTTTACTTACAAATCATTCTTGTCATAATTCATTACCTCCTTTCATATTCCTTAATTTCATTTACTAATACTATCTTTCTTATAGCTTTCATAACTCCTTCCATATACTTCTTTGTCGTCATTCTCACATTTCACTTTTCGTTGTTACATTCTCAATCATTAATGAAATTTTAGACGTTGCTTTAATCTTTGGAATCCAATTCATTAATATTCACTTATACTCATGGGGTGTACCCATTACTGACATTCATTATGTCAACAAGACTAATCTTGGTCTCCTATCATCGCATTCCCCTAAGACTTCTTGGTTGCTTGTGTGAAATCCCTGTTGAATCTTGTACTCGATTTTCGTAATACATTTCGAATCTTCTCCTTGTACAGTCATTTTATACATAATCACCTCGATCTGTCCAGACATCTCTTGAGACTTTTCGGATCCTAAAACAAACATTACTGCCACAGAAGGTTTGCTCTCATTCTAGCAACCTCTCAAAAGTTGAAACATCGATCATTAACGTCCTTCATGTCTATTCTTTCTATTCCTAATTACTTAAGAATCGTTAATAAACTCTTAGCCAAGAATACTTTATATCGTCCTTTAACTTGCTATGTTAAGTACTAATCCTAACTTCAGGCATCCTCGCTTTATTCTCTATCGTCGTGAACTTAACTGTTTCTTCTTTTTCAGGCACTAGTTTTTAATTCCACAGAGTTCTGTCTAGTTATGCTTATTCAAAACTTCTTAAACTAATTGGAAATCTTTTGTTTCTTCACAACGTATACCTTTATGAACATACTTGTAAATACATTTGTGAGCTCACGTTTAAAATATTTTTATATTAAATACTACATAGTAAATCGTAAAGTACATACATAATTGTGGCAGGGTGATGACACCTCTCATCACCAAAGAGTTGCTCGAAATCTATAATCATCATCTAATGTACATGATGCATGTTCTAATCATATTCCATTTCTCGTTTAATCATCAATTGTGATATGTGTATTTCTAGCAGTGAATGCACAATGTATGCTTATGACATGTCTGGCCACAATTATGCCAATTTTAAAATTTCAATAAAACTTCCAAACCTTTTTCCATAATACAAAGCATTTTCATATTCAAGCTTCACTAGACTTTTCAACTCTGTGGATGATAAACCTAATTCCGATGTTCATAGACAGATGATTATCTCTATTAAGCGCATAATGGTTTATCATCTAGTTCTTATGTATAAATAAATGCAACATAAAATAATTGACTTGATCTCAATGTAATAATACCTCGATTGATAGTGTTGTGGCTTAAAGCATCTTGAGCTTGTTGTGCTGTTCCACTTGTCGTAGCTTGCTCCCTTAGGTTAATAGGTTCACTCGGACCAAATCCTAAGCTTCCAACCCTGTGCCTATTCCTCATTCGCCTATTCCTTCTCCGTCCATACCCTTGAAATTGATCTCTATCTTCAATAATATTTAATCGAGGTTGTCTAATAAATTCCATACCCGTTGGTCTTCACTGCTGATAAAAGGGATTTATCATCCTTACTGGGGATATATGATACTCTAGAATAGGGCATGCTCTTACAAAATGACAAAATTGCCCACATCGCAAACAAGCACTTGTCATATAACGACAAACACCTTGATGTCGTCTTTGACACACTGGATAGAATGATGGTGTCACGACCCAAAATATTGAGCCGCAACCGGCGCTAGGGAACGGGAGTGGTAGCTCCGGAACCCGTAGCAAGCCTAAAATCACTATTAATTTTTCGCAAATATAATATAAACAAACAATATTAAACAACGGAAGCAAATATACATATATATATATATATATATATATACATATCATATAATCAAACATTTACACTAACTGTTTCAAAACCTCGCGGGCTCTAGTTACCGTACCATGTACGAACTGGCCTCGCGGTACTATATACATCAGTTAGTGTTTCAAACATTTCACCGGCATCTAGGGCCGTGGATCATATACTAAACGCGTAGCCTATCAAAATGCATAAAAACAATAACAGCAGTTAATATATACAATAAAAATGAACCGCTGTCTAGGCTACTATTCCGTTGACACAGGACCACTACTGCAGCATTCACAGAAGTCAGAAACTAACATATACAGCTGACTTCTGGACTTTAAAATTAGCCTCTAGCTAAGTCCACAAGCTAAGCACCTGAAAGACATCAAAGGTGAGGGGTCAGTATTTGGGGAAATACTGAGTGAGTTTGCATTTACTAACGGTATTATCATAAAATCATGGCATCACATTTCAAGAAACAATGATATAAAACATATACACATGTATTTGATCCGTACGAAACTAATATCCTAGCATGCGACACATTTCTCGAATAATCATTATCATTCAACCAAATCGTAAATATCAATCGCGAGTCTAACTCGCTGGTGGCCCAGCCACTAGATACGGGGACTCCAGACTACACCGTAGCCGAGTACTCACTCGTATCAAAACCCAATCGTAAATATCAATCGCGAGTCTAACTCGCTGGTGGCCCAGCCACATAAATTTTATAATCATCAACAGCTCCCAGCTGTGTCAAGTCATTTCTCAAATGCAAACATACTAGACTGACTCGATACTGGTGATCACACAGCCTATTGACACCCAATAGGTAGCTAGTTTCTTCAGATCGCATACTAGTTCTCGTATATAAAATATTAATAAAGCATATAACATTTGAATCAATTATATATAATGCGATGCGTGTAAACAGTATATATATATTTATACAAAATAACTTTATATATATAATATACGAAAGTAAAGTGCAACTCACAGTGACCGCAATCCAAGAAATGATATGATCAATCTGATAGTACGCTCTCGCTAGTCCGCTTCTACTGACTCCACTACTCGCTGACACGTCTGATAAATTGTTAATAGTTAGACGTGAATCTCGCATTCTTATACGTATAATACTTTTAAGTTTTAGGATTTAGTTTCATTTTATACTTATTTACGTATTCGATATCTCTAGTCGTAGAGATGACTTGGCGATTACTATATTTCATAATTGAGAATCGCTTAACATCCTTGACGTTTTCCATTATTATTATTTATCTAAAACGTCGAGCAAATCTCGAGATTAATGACTTTCCAAGTCCGAAATCCGTCCTTTAGCGTTAAATTACTCTAAACGTCAAACTCCTAGGTCAATTACAGTTTGCATACGCATGGAGGTGAGTCACGGTGCACGGGCGTGCCCTTCGGTAGGTACACGTTCGTGTACTCAAGTACACGTTCGTGCACCTCACTGGTGCACGTTCGTGTACTCTCAGTACACGTTCGTGTACTTTAGGTACACGATCGTGTACCTTGCTAGGTGCACGTTCGTGTACTTCCAGTACACGTTCGTGCACCCGTGGTGCACGGACGTGCACCACGTGCACAGCTCCCCGGAAGTCGATTTCCGGGGTTTGATCACCATTCCGACGTGCTTCACACACCCATACTCAATACCCATCTCTCGGTTTCTTCAAAAACACCATAATAACTTCAAAAATGTCAAAATTCAACCTAAACTCGATCCTAATCAAAACAGCCAACAAACCCATATTTTTATGCCAAAACCCGACCTCTTACCTTAATTTGATGGCCGGAGATGATAGAGCTTTCGGTTCTGAAGAAATCGCCGCTTGAATCGCTTGAATCGGACGTCGAACGGAGAAACGGCGGCGAAACGAATCGATCGAAGGCTTTCTCTCAACTCACTCGCTCTCTCTCTGGAAGTCTCTCTTCCCTTCTTTCATATTTTCTTAATTATATATGATTTGGCTAAAAGGTCACTTGAGTCCTTGTTCTTTTTGATTCTTATCATTTATCCTTTAAACTTTTTTTCGTACGATTTAGTCCATAACTAAATCGATAACCTCTTTTATTATTACTTATACCTATTATTTATCCCCGATAAATAATACGGAACTCGATATTAACACTTTTCCGTCAAAATCCTACAAATTTCCATTTTCGACAAAGTGGCTAAATTACCACTTTGGTCCCTGTACTAAATTTCGGACTTTTCTTAACATTTTTCCTTTTAATTCCAATTCTAACTTTAGAATTGAAATATAATCTTAATTTCTTCATAATAAATTTCCTGAAATCGACCTGCTTAAAATTTATTTACTGTTCTTTTATCAAAAATTCTTCTGATATTGCCACTCTGGCGAATCAAAACTGAACACGTGGTCCAATTAGATAATTAAATATTTTGGGGTATGACAGATGGTATAGGATCTAGATATATTGGCCTGAGATTTTGGTGAATATTACCACCTCCTGCACGTCCAACATTCATGTTTGGGTTAACTCTTATAAGTCTCTGTAGATTTCTGGGTCTAACCTGTAACCCATAAGCGCCCTGTCCTGATCCTTCTAATAGTTTGGTGTACCACTAAAAGATCCAAATCCTAATATGTTAGACTGCCTACGTTCCAACATCGCATTCCTATTCTCCAATTCATTCATACGTTGACCTTGTTGTAGCATAATTTGATTCATCCTCAATACACTACTTTGCATAACATCAATTCCTGGTAGCAACTGATTCATATCGATGTTGGGTTGTAGCTGCACTTCTAATGCTTGCGCCTCTTCTCCGAAATTTTGATTCATTTCATCCGCTTGCTCACCAAATTATTGCGGCACTTCCAATGCATTCTCCACTCTGGCATTACCTTGATTTCCATCTTGATCATGGGCTACTTCCTCCATTTGTACTGGTTTATTCTCTATCATGACGTCATATGCTTCATCATAAACCTACACCTCATCTTGTGCATCCATAGCACGATCATTGAATCGTCTTTGATCCTCCATCTACTAATAATACGCAACTCGTTCAATCCACTAACGAATCATACTAAACGATCGCAACATGCATATGTCATATTAACATGGCAAGCACACATCGATATAATCAAGCCTTAACGTAAAAGTGATATGTTAGCGTCTAAGCGAGACATATAAACATAAATCAAACATCTACACGTAAGCAGGATATTTACGCATACGTGTTTCTTCAACCGATCCCATCGAACTTACAAACAAACTCGCATCGTAAAAAGGGGAATGAAAACTGATCAAAGACATGACTCGAACCCTATGTGCTGCAGTATTTCCTAGGTAGACTAATACACAAAAGCAGTGGTATCCTGGACCAACTGCTCTGATACCAAATTTGTCACGACCCAAATTATTGAGCCGAGACCGACGCTAGGGAATGGGAGTGGTAGCTCCAAAACCCGTAGCAAGCCTAGAATCCTCTATAAATTTTTCACATTTAAAATATATTATTCGTAAAACATTTCCAGAAGACTTCTTTAAACAAGATATTTATAGTTATTAAAAATATCATATTCGTTTTTTGAAAACCGAAGCGAAACAATTCTTAGAAACCAGGGTCTTACAAAGCGATATCTCATATCCAGCACCGCCGTGTTTCTAATCATAATCACAACCAATTCCATTCATGGCAATTGGTTAAGTAAATCAAACGGATAAAAGGGCACAGCTTATAAAACTATGTACATGCATTATATCATATTAGAGTTAACAACAAAACACTATTTGATACAAAACATTATTCTTGGTCTGACATCTACTGACTACTGCAGCGCTACGAAGTAAAACATGCTTCTGTACATACTTCAAAATATTATAGACTTCCGGAGCAAGGATGGAAATCCAACCCTTCAAAATACTATTCACCTAAAAGGAAATTGTGAGGGGTCAGTATATGGGAATATACTGAGTGAGTTCATATAAATACCGTATAAAATTAATGAAAACATAAAATATCTTTGTATGCATCCAAATACCGAACCGAATAAAACCCTAAGTTCATTATGTTTCTTTATTAAATTTGTATTTCTTATTTATTTGATCAAAGCTTAGTTATTAGGCCCAAGTCCCGGGATAGTTCCACCGAGTTAACTGGGTAGATACAGGTCCCGAGATAGTTCCACCGAGTTAAACCTCGTATCTCAATTGATGCAGTCCCGAGATAGTTCCACCGAGTTCAATTCACATCAATCTTGAAGAATATTCTTCATGTCTTAATTTCTTAATGAATATTATTTGTGTTTTATGTATATTCAATTTATTATGACTGGTGTACACACAGTTCTATTGTTGCCCAATATATAGCTCGTTTCATCGGGTCTATATACGGGTTTTAAAACGTTTAAATATAAACTCACAAAACACGCTATTCCAAAAACACCACGGTATTCAAATACCGTCAAGCTTCGCGAGCTCCCTGTCCTGTAGCTGCTTGCCACGCCGGATCTATAACGATTTCAAATCAAGAGACGCACATTAGAATCCTATTCTAAGATCGATTCTAGACTCAAAACACGATAAGACATAAAGCATAAACCGTCGTGCTTCAAACGTAATCTTTTCCGATAAACGAATCATACTTCTTTCGTTTCTTAATACTTCTCGATTCAATTCTCCATATGGAATATATGTTTTCTTTACAAAACCAATTGATAATCATATTCTATCGCATTCCAAACTACTTGTCACATTTTACTCGTTTAACGTCCGAATTTCGCATTTTCGGAGTCTGGAAGTCGATATCGGGTTAGGGAATCGTCAAATTAGGTTTTCGGACGTCTTTCCCTTCAAAAATGGGGAGGTGCACGTCGTGCACCCCCCTACGACGTGCTCTGATTTTGAGCACGTCGTGCCCCGTCGTGGGCACGACTCCAGCCGTCCGAAACGGACATTCCGACCCTAAAACTCAATGTTTAAACATCCCAAATTAATAGATTCATCAAATCATCAATCAAACTAGTCGAAAACGCAAGAAAACGCTTAAAACGAATCAAAAACGTAACTTCGATACGATCTCGCCGTAACCTTAATGTTTCAGCTAAACATCCATCAAATAAACTCAAACAAACGGAGAAACGGCATGCTTACCGTGATTCGCCACTGAAATACGATCAATTCGAGTTATAGAACGTCGAAAACGGACGAGAAACGGAGATCGAGCGACGAAAACGGTGAATCAAGGAAAATGATAAGAAAATGATCTGATGTTAAGGTTTGAGGGTTCTGTATACTTTGATGAAGGTTATGTATATTGGATAATTTGCACTTTGGTCCTTGAAACTTTTCAAAAGTTGCAATTTAGCCCAAAACTTATCCGCGTCCAAATTTTAAAAGGTCTCCGATTGACTTGAGATTTTTACCATAAATACTATAAAATATTTCACGAACTTTGGCGAAATAATTGGTATCTCGGGATTTATATTCTATTTTATATCAATTTTCTAATCTTTTCTCTCAAATCCCGTTAATACGCTTAATAATAATTATTATAAATTCCTGATATAATTAAATTAAATCCTTTTTAATTTAATTTATCGGAATTTATGACACGTGGTACGACTTAATTATTTTAAAATATTTGGGGTATTACAAGTAACTTGGTATATAATGTTATTTTGGATGAACTATGGAGTCATTACTACCAAATATTTTTTATGTTTTAGTCATTTGGAGTATTTTCAAGTAAGTTTGAGTTAGAGGTCTTGATTGTAATGATCCAGCAATATTTCATTTCATTTCATCTATAAAGTTGTTATTCTGATATACATTTAATTTGTGAATTTTAGGAGAGGGAAAATATTGATGTGAATTCATTGATTGTTTTCAAAAAGTTGCATAAAAGGAATGATGGATCATTTGTTGATAGCAAAGAACATGCTATTAGTGTAAGTTTTTTGAATTTGATTTATTTATCAAAGTTCCTACCATGTATTTTATTTATTGGTTGAATTATGTATAGGATAAGATGGAAACAACTTTGTCTTTTGCTACTCAACCATTAGTTGATGGAACCATTCCAGAAGTTGACATTAATCAGATATATTATGATGTTGTCAGCGGTGGAAAGAAGAGACGTGTAGATGGATTAGGCTCTCAAACATCAATCTTTTATCCTCAACATTTGCCCTCTACGTATACTGCTCAATCAAATTCTTCGACTAATGATGAGGTAAAAAAGTTGATCTTTGTCTGAAAAGAAACAAGCAATGGCAGCAAAGATGCAATCTCTAGACCAACAGTAAGAGTCCTTGAACCAACAACAAACATCCATAATAAAAATGCAAGAAGATTGTTTGTGACTATGGAAGAACTTACAGGCTAGTACACAACCTAACTAAGGAATATTATCTAAATTTTGAAGGTTGTACCATTCTGTACGTAGTAGTTATTTTTGTTATCTATGCAACATTCAAACGTAAGTTGTTTTTGTTATTTATGAAACATCAGACATATGCTGTTTTTGTTATCTATGAAACATCAAACATAGGCTGTTTTTGTTATCATGACATAAGTATTTATGACAATATACTTTATGAATTAATTGACATACTGTTTAGTAAATTTATCTTTTTCTTCTTTTATTTACTACAATCATTATTTCAATTAATTAGAAACGAGCATATTAAATACTATATGTAGTAATTATAATTTTGTCACCCATTAGTAAGTATTTTTGACGGATTCCGTCACAAATTTCAAACCATTATAAAAAAATTTCAGAAAATCAGTGACTGATTTGTGACGGAAAAGTCCTTCACAAACTTTAATCTGTCGCCAATCCGTCACTAATTAGTGAAGGATACAGCCGTCACAAATTTGAATCCGTCACAAAGTTTGTGACGGACTGTCTAATTTTGACCAACGACGTTTGTGACGGAATGTTCCGTCACAACTTTGTGACGGACTTTATTTTCCGTCAAAAATTATTAGTACCCCAATTTTAGTGGTGTCCAAAAATCAGTCACAGCTGTTTGTGACGAATTTGTGATGGATTTTTCCGTCACAAACGCACTGTTTTTTAGTAGTGCATATGTAAAGTAATTATTTTAATACTCATAAATAGAGAGAATTATCATAATCTTTATTTTTCAAATTTGACTGTATAATTTTTAATTTAACAATTATAATCTATAAAAATTTAAAAATAATTTTTTACTTTCTTATACAAAGTACTTATTCTATAAACACCAAAATATTAATTAGTTATAATTATATTTTATGCAAAAAAATGTAATAATTAATTTATTTTAGATATATCATTATATTTTAAAAAACTTAATTCTAAAATTTTTATTTATCAAGTAATTATTTTACATACTCTTAATTATTTATCATTCATTATTATATTATGCACAAAAATTATTAAAAAACAATTGTTCAAATATTCTACCGTATTTTTTATCTATAAAATTTTAAATTATATATTTATTAATTTAAATGGTTTATAATTATTAAAAGTTGAACGATTAAACCGGTCGAACTATAAAAAGATGAAACCGGTTTGATTTCGGGTCCGATTTTAAAAGATTGATATAGATTGTAGAGTGTATTTTACCAAACATAAGATTTTTTTAGTTATTTTTATGATTATCCCTTTATAATTGGATGGAGCCATGTAATGTAACCCCAATTAGTTGAGATGAATGTTGAAAGTAGTTTAGATAATTGTAAGATAACTGGTAACTACATACTCAAATCAAAATTAGGAGCAGGGGCTTCTTCTTTATCAAGTGTATGGAAATCAGAGCACAGGGTAACAGGTGAAGAAGTTGCAGTGAAGCAAGTTTTTGTTTCTAAACTCAATCGGCATTTAAAGAACTGTTTGGAATGCGAAATTAATTTCTTGTCCTCTGTCAATAACCCTAATATCATTCGCCTTCTTGATGTTTTCCAGGTTAGTTCCTTAAATTCAATCAATAATTCTTCAATAATTGGCTACTGGGTTGTTACTAATGTTAGCTAACAGTTTTTACTTTTTATTCATTGTTGTTAATTGCTTGTCTAGGCTGTGTATTTTTATTTTTAAGTGTTTTTGATCTTGTATTGGATTGAGTTTTCTTAAAATTGGAGTTTGAACTGATTGAAAGCATCATAAATGGAGTTTTTTTGAAGGAGAAGTGTAGCCAAATGACATTTTCTTGAGAAAAAACCGACTAATGCGGCACTATCGGGTTTATTGAATAGTCCGCATTAGTGATTAATAGCTTTAGTGATTCTTGTGTTTAAAACTAGGTTGATACTCGCAAAGTTTTGCCCCGAACAGAGATAGACATTACAAAGAATGGAAAGAAAAGAGGATTTACTGCAGAACAAACTACAAGCGAAAATAAAAGGAAGAGTGAATAGAATTTAGTGAACATGAAATTACAACAGAAAACATTTTTAATGGGTACAGAAGTTGTGCTTCTTCTAAGGTTGAGGCTCCGTTAAATAGAACTTGCTGATAAACAATCTTCAAGAATGGAAAAAGATTGAATAGGTGCTAATTAACCCAAAATTCTTGTTCGCTACTTTCCTCAGTTGATTTACACAAATTAGTGATATTCACCTCACTTATAGGCTGAGGATTCTATATTTCTGGTTTTCGAGTACTGCAAGGGAGGAAGCCTAGCAGCATATATTCAGAACCATGGAAGAGTTCATGAAGGGATAGCTAGAAGACTCATGCAACAACTCGGTATTTGATGTGATTTATTTCTTCCTCCAAGTCTCTTGCTATTGTTATGTCTCTTTTTAGATCTACATAATGAGATTTCATATTTCAATGCAGGAGCTGGTCTGAAAATTCTACACTGCCACCATATCGTTCATAGAGACTTGAAACCAGAGGTCTTGAAGTTTTTAAACTTACATTTGACATTCTTATGGAGGACCTACAAGTTGGTGCACTGTTGAAATTATCTTACATCAGTTCTTTGATCTGAACAGAACATTCTATTATCCACTCAGGAGGCTGATATGGTTCTCAAAATAGCTGATTTTGGTTTGTCAAGGTAAATTATAGTCAGGCTTTTGGTTGAATTACTTATTTTTTGTTTGGCAGAGTTTTAGGCAGACCGATGCTATCATATCTGCTTATTTAGTGCCAAAAGTTTCTTGTAAAAATGTGAGCAATCTAATTAGTTTCTTATGCTCGTGTAAAATAGAGTGGTGCAACCAGGCAAGTATGCGGAGACAGTTTGTGGTTCTCCGCTATACATGGCTCCAGAAGTTCTTCAATTCCAAGGGTATGATGACAAGGTAACGAGTTTGTTGCTTCTGTCTATTTTATGTAAACTAGACCACACTGAGCAATAGAATTTGGTTATTTAGGTTGACATGTGGAGTGTTGGTGCAATCCTTTTTGAGCTTCTTAATGGTTCCCCACCTTTTCATGGTAGGACTAATGTTCAGGTAGGATCTTTTTCATTAGAATAGTGCTATTTGATTTACTTTATCTCCGGTCTCTATTCAAAGTTTTCTCGACCTCAGTTGCTACAGAACATCAACTCATGTGCAAGCCTTCCATTTTCTCCATTCCTTCTCCCAGCGTTAAATTCAGACTGTATCGATATATGTTCGAGACTGCTTTCTGTAGATCCAGGTTTAGCATATTCCTAGTATGCTGTTGATTCATCTATTAAGTGTTGAGCTATATCTGGAGTTATCCATTGGGGGTTTCTCTGTTTCTGCAGGGCATCGCTTGTCCTTTAACGAGTTTTATAATCACAAATTCATGAGAAGAAAAGGAGCATGGAATTAGCATGCTGAATAGACTCGACCACTTTCACATTTCTGTTTTCACTTCTGCTCTGGTTGCTTTATCATGCTTGCTAGCAAATGCTACCTGTTGTCATCCAAGTCATCTCGGATAATGCCTTGTGCTTCCTCTTGCTTATATATATCTATGTGAACCATTTCTTAGGGGCATGTATTTACTCTAATTTTTGGTGATAAATTTCTTTCTAATTTTGTCTATAACTGCCAATTCATCATGAAAAAGATGGATATCTTGCAAATTACATTGCCTTTCTAATTAGAATGTGTGTGTACTGTACTTCATGTTTTGTACACTTGTATATGATGTTTATAGTAACTTGTGTTTAGAAAGGGGAAAAAAGCTTTAATCCCACTCCTTTTTCATGGCTTTTATGTTTATTTATATGTTTAATTTTTCTTTGAATTGCTTCTCAATAGATAACGGTCTCTCTGTAGGTAACAAGTTTCATACTCTGGTTACTGCTGTTCATAGTTTAGTTTGGACAATTGATTTAGGGATGTCCATAGTTTAGTTTGGACAATTGATATAGTGTTTCTAAATTATACTTGTGAGGATTCTTTACACTCAGGTTAGAAAAAAGAAATTTGACAAAATTTTGTTGAACTCATTCTTAAAATACAAGAATTGACCTTTGAAATTGAATATTTATCAAAACCAGAGCTCTATTCTCTCGACTGGCTGCATCCGTTCTTTAATCATAATGGAACTCAAAGATGCATACATGGAAAATGACTCATTAAGATGGAGGGTCATGGCACACCTCTAATTTGGTAGATACGACATACAAGTATGATTGGTATAGGAAGTTATGTGCTAATTTCTTAAAATTAAAATTAAAACATACAGTATCATATATAAATGCAAACACTTAAAACAATGCAAAAAACTAGGATTTCCCTGTCATTAGGCGAACAAATATCTAGAGGCGCACAAATATTGATTTATAACCTCTACAATCCTGTCACTCAAGTTTGATTTTTAGAGATCTGGTTTGACTTGATTATTCATTCAATTGAAATTTTATGAAACTTTATTGAAATGAGATTTGAAAATAAATTGGAACATAGTGAGAAATTGATAGAAGAAAAAATTGTATGGTAAATTCATAATAGACTATATACATTATAGACTTGTGGAAAGGGACATGCAGGGCAGCTCTTTAATCCGAAGACTTGCAAGTCAAGATACATTGTATATAGTAGTTGTGCAAGTCTATCACATTAAATTTTTTGTGATAGACGAAACTTCCTGGTTTTGATTTATTGTACTTGGTACCTGTTTAGGTTCCTGTTCAGGACTAAAGATACCTGTTTTATTTTTGTAGAATTTAAATTTTTTAATATTTTTTCCTAAAAAATATTATTTAATTTCTTTTCAATTTTTTTAAATTGTCTTTTTGTAAAAGCACTAATTTTTTGATGGTTAATGGCTTTGCAGTTCTACTAGATTTAAGATATGGTCATGGGAGTTGGTTGATAGCATTTCTTTTTTAAATTGTGTTTTTGCTTTCTTTTGCATGGCCATGGCTATCCCTTCATATATGCTTTTGTTATTTTATCTTGTACTTCATGCTAGAATGGTTGTGGCCCGAGAAAACCAATCCCCTTTCATAAGCTTAGGATCTTCACTTTCTCCCATCACTCCTCCAAGTTCATGGCATTCATCCTCTGGCAAGTTTGCCTTTGGCTTCTATCCCCAAGATGATGGATTTTCTGTCGGAATATGGCTAGTCGGCGACCCTGAAAACACTGTTGCCTGGACTGCTAATCGAGATGATCCACCCATCCCCTCAAATGCTACTTTGGAGTTAACAACAGATGGAAAGCTGCTTGTTCGAACTGCGCCCGGTGACGAAATCCTCATTGCTAATGTATCAGATCCTGCTGATTCGGCTTTAATGCTCGATTCTGGTAATTTTGTGCTTTATGGAAAGAACAAGTCCGTTGTCATTTGGCAAAGCTTTGATTTCCCTACTGACACCTTATTAGGAGGCCAAAATCTGACCAGTGATGCTAATTTGATTTCTGGCAAGTCAAAATCAAACCACTCGAGTGGACGATTTCTGCTCGGTATGCAAGTGGATGGAAATCTTGTTGCATACCCTTTAAACAGTTCTTATGCACCAGAGGACGCATATTGGTCCTTTTCTTCTGCTTTTAGATCATATGATGTTCTCCTTAGTCTTGATCATCATGGTAATCTTTTTGTAAGCAAAGGATATTCCATGATAAAACTGGTCAACAACTCTTATACACGAGATGAAAAACCAGTAATTTATCGACTAACACTTGATGCTGATGGGATCTTAAGACTGTATGCTCACCATTTGGAAAACAACAGTAGTTCAAAATTATCTACAGAGTGGGTTGGATTGCAAGATCAATGTGCTGTCAAAGGCTTTTGCAGCTTTAACAGCTATTGTTCAAGCTCAGGTGGGAAAGGTGAATGCTACTGTTATCCTGGATTTAATTGGACGAGTCAGAGCGATAAATGGTTGGGTTGCTCTATAAACATAGCAGAAGATGCTTGCAGGGAAGACCAAAAATTTGATTACAACATGACTGCTATGGAAAATACTTGGTGGTCAGACTATCCTTACTCTGTGGTACCGATGACAAAGGAATATTATTGTAGCAGGTCTTGCCAAGAGGATTGCAATTGTGGTGCAGTTCTATTTGCCAATGAAAACTGCCAAAAGTTCAAGCTTCCGCTCAGGTATGGGAGAAGAAATAGAAACAATTCAGCCGTAGCATTCTTCAAGGTGTTTCTGGAAAGATCTGAGACAAGTCAAGTTGAGATTGTGATTGAAGGCAAGGAAAGTCTAGTGATGATCATTGCCATAAGCTTGGGTTCTGTTGCTTTCTTATGTTTTTCCATTGCAGTCTCTAGTTTCTTCATGTACAGGTATCAAGTTCATGATTACCGAAATCTTTCTACAACTGAAAATTTGGGATTATCAGAAGAGTTTGCTCTAAGGTCATTTTCCTATACTGAGCTCGAGAAAGTGACCAATAATTTTAGTGAAGAGTTGGGAAGAGGCAGTTTTGGAGCAGTCTATAGAGGAATGTTAAATGGAGGTACCAAAGCTATTGCTGTGAAGAGGCTAGAGAAAATTGTTGAGGAAGGCGAGAGAGAGTTTCGAGCTGAAATTTGTGCAATTGGACGTACTTATCATAGGAACTTGGTGCAATTGCTTGGATTTTGTGTGGAGAATTCTAGACGGCTTCTTGTTTACGAGTACTTGAAAAATGGTTCACTTGCAGATATCCTTTTCAAGGCACAAGTTCGGCCTGTATGGAGAGAGAGAATCAGAATAGCACTCGATGTGGCTCGAGGTATCTTCTACTTACACGAAGAGTGCCGAGTTCACATAGTCCACTGCAACATAAAACCTCGAAATATACTCATAGATGATTCTTGGACTGCAAAGATTTCAGACTTCGGGCTAGCAAAGCTATTAATACCGAATCAAACAAGCATAGCCCAAATGGTTATAGAGAGAAGTGGATATTCTGCGCCTGAATTGCAGAGCAGTGCTTTGATATCGGTAAAAGCAGACATATACAGTTACGGGATCGTTCTGCTAGAGATCATCTGTTGCAGAAGTAATATAGAAGTAAATGTGAATGAAAGAGATGAGACGTTGCTTTCGAGTTGGGCATATAAATGCCTAACGACGGGCGAAGTATACAAGCTAGTGGAAGACGAAGATGTGGACATGGAAACCTTGGAAAGAATGGTGAAGGTGGCGCTGTGGTGTATTCAGAATGATCCTACTTTGCGTCCTGCAATGAAGGATGTGATGCTTATGTTGGAAGGAATAATGGAAGTGCAAGTTCCTCCATATCCTGCTTTTTCTACTACCATATAACAAGTTTGTATCTTCATTTGTATTCATAATAAATTGGTAATAAAACTGCCTAAAACCATTCAATATTAGCATCCAATTCACTCCGAAAAATTGGAAAGCTATGTGGTTGCTCGAACATGGGGAGTCTTTCGCTTTATCTAACCTGGAACTCGCTACTTTTATTCCGCAGTCAAACGATCCAAACCAGGTTCAGACCTTTCTATTGTTTGAATTAACTTTTGCAAATTTTAATTTTACATTTTGATGCTGCAGAGTGTAGCTGATTACTAAGCAACTTAGTCGGAAATGTGAAATTAAATCCTTTTCCGTTCACATGTAATGATATATGATTATGGTAGATGTGTGCTTATTCGATTCTGTTTCAGTAAAACCTGAAGTGAAGTCTTCTTTTTAGTGTAACAATCATGAACACAGATGTTAATTTTGAGGATTATTAACTGGTGTGATGTCAATTTTTTTCCCTTAATTTCAGTTTGATATTGAAACTTTAATTCGTATCTAAGTGGTATCAAAAATTTAATTTATATTTTAAGTTATGGTATTTTTTAATATTCGGCATACAATTGCTTATGTGGCGGTCAAAAATAGCATTTATCTGGAATATCTGGCCACATAAGTTGCCATGTCTTAAGCGATCCTACTCTCTATATTTCATAAGCTTGTAAGTTGGTAACTTAATATTACTAATATTATTTCCGGCTGCCACATAAGTAATGTGACGGTATCATCGCCTAAAATGGGCTTAAAATCACCGACCGTCCCTCATTTTAGGTCCTCCAATCACTAAAATCTCTAAACTTCATTTTCAATTACAAAACTCCCAAAAAAATGTCTAAAATACCCCTAAACACGTGTAATTAATAAAAATTCTAATTTGGTTCAAACCAACAAAAACAAATCTAAAACCACCTATAATCAAACCTAAAATTATCTAACCAAATCCGTCGGAAACCACCTATGGTATCCGCCACCACCCACCGCCCATTTTTTTACAACGGTTCTCTTTCGAGGAGCAGATCTACTCCTCGGACCGTCGGAAAAAAATGGGCGGTGGGTGGGTGGTGGCGGATACCAGAGGTGGTTTCCGGCGGGTGAGTGGCGATGGGTGGTTGCATGTCGATTTTAGGTTGGTCGGATGGTTTTAGGTTTGATTAGGTGGTTTTAGGTTTGGTTTTGTTGGGTTGGACCGAATTAGATTTTTTTTAATTACACGTGTTTAGGGGTATTTTCATTTTTTGGGGCAAAAGGAGTTTTATGATAGTCAAATCAAAGTGATTGAAAATGAAGTTTAGCGATTTTAGTGATTGAAGGGTTTAAAGTCAGGGACCTTGGGTGATTTTAAGCCCCTAAAATGTAAATAAATTTTCATATTACTTCAATATGAATTAAAAAATTTATACAAACTAAAATTAATGTAAAAATTTGGTACCATTCAGACTAATAACCATATTTTTTTATAGAAATTAATGACCATGATTTTGATGTGTTGTGCAGTGTTTTTGGACCTCAATGGATTGATTACCTACCTATCATAATGAATGTGGAATTTTCTGCATATTGGAAAGTAAGACCAAGTGATTGCCATAACTAGTCAATGGAGTCAATGGAGAAAAAAGTTCCACATATTGGAAAGTAAATCCAAGTCTTGACAGAAAGAAATAGTACTAATCATCTGTTTAGCAATAATAAGTTCTTGCGTTATTGTTGAAAAACTCAATTTTCTATACAAATGGCTTCTGTTTCTTTGATTTTCTTTGTGTTATTTCTGCTGCATGTTGTGACTGGAGCTCAACAGGAACGTTCGAGCAAGATAGAACTCGGTTCAACGCTGTTTCCTGCATCTCATCCCACTTCATGGTTCTCTGCTTCAGGTCAATTTGCATTCGGTTTCTATCCTGAAGGTGCTGGCTTTGCTGTTGGAGTTTGGCTAGTTGGAAAACATAACATTACGGTTGTGTGGACTTCAAATCGCAATGACGAACCAGTATCCGAGAATTCAACAATAGTTCTAACCAATGATGGCTATCTTCTTCTAAGGACTGGACAAGGAGGGGACAAGCGTATTGCTACTAATGCCGATGCTGCTTCATCTGCCTCTCTGCAAGATTCTGGCAATTTAGTCCTCTTCAACAAGAACAATAATGTCATTTGGGAGAGTTTTAATCACCCGACTGATACCATTTTAGGGGGTCAGACACTCTTCTCTGGAGGTCAATTGATCAGTTCATCAGAGTATATCCACTCTACGGGACAATTTCATCTCAAGATGCAGGATGATGGAAATCTTGTTTTATATCCATTGCATACTGGAGATACTCCAGCGGATGCTTACTGGTACACCGAAACTTTTGGGCATGGTTCCGAGTTTGATCTTTTTCTCAATAGTTCTGGCCGGTTGCTAATTATCAACAGAACTAATCAGTATGCCATCACACAAGTAGCTGATTCCTCATCATCAGGAAAAAGTGATAATAGTACAATTTATCGTGCAACTCTCGACACTGATGGTGTTTTTCGCATGTATTCTCATAAGAAAGATGGAAATACTGGTGAGCTCAAAGCAGCAATTGAATGGGCAGAACCAGAAAGTCCGTGTCAAGTGAAAAGCTTCTGTGGGTTCAATAGCTTTTGCACGTTTAATGATAATCAGCCCTACTGTCTCTGTCTTCCTGGCTCTGATTTTATAAATGTTAATCAATCTTCTCTTGGTTGTGCTAGAAACTATAAAGCTGCAGGGTGTAGAGGTGGAAGAGAAAACATGTTGCATTTTAACATCACCCGTATGGAGAATTTGCAATGGGGAGATCGCCCGTACAGTGAAGAAGAGATGACAATAGAAGAATGCAGCACATCTTGTTTAGAAGATTGCAATTGCGGGGCTGCACTGTTTTCTCGTCGGAAATGCATGAAACAAGCACTTCCATTGAGATATGTTAGAAGACTCCAGCCAGGAGACAGAGAAGGTCCGACCACAGCCTTCTTAAAGATAGGCATTAAAAATGTTGATGGCAGGAATTCAACCAACTCTATCCCTTCGAACCTGCCTTTTGTTGTGATCAGAAACAAAAAGGCAACTGCCCAAATCCTTGTTCTAATTTCGAGTCTTGTCCTGTTTTCATTTCTTGCTCTTATAGTTTCTGGCGTGTACATTCACAAATTTAGATTATTAAGATATAAAAGGCTACTGGATAGCGGAAAGGATGGTCTAATCGATGAGCTGACCTTGCGATTCTTTTCATACAATGAGCTTAAAGTAGCAACAAATGGTTTCAAACAAGAGTTGGGAAAAGGCTCATTTGGATCGGTTTACAAAGGAACCTTATACAAAGGGAAAAAGCTGATCGCAGTGAAGAGGCTAGAGAAATTAGTGGAAGAAGGCCAAAGAGAGTTCCGAGCAGAGATGCGAGCAATAGGAAGAACTCATCACAGGAACTTGGTTCGCTTGTTGGGATATTGTGCTACGGAATCTAAAAGACTTCTGGTTTACGAGTACATGAGCAATGGCTCGCTTGCAGATCGTTTGTTCAAGTCTACAACACAGCCGGATTGGAATGAGAGAATGCGAATGGCACTCGACGTTGCCAAAGGAATCCTCTATCTCCATGAAGAGTGCGAGTCACCTATCATTCATTGCGATATCAAACCGCAAAACATATTGATGGACGACTTTTTTCGAGCTAAGATTTCTGATTTCGGGTTGGCAAAACTATTGATGCCTGATCAAACAAAGACATTCACAATCATCAGAGGGACAAGGGGTTACTTAGCACCAGAGTGGCATAAGAACATCCCCATATCAGTAAAGGCTGATGTATACAGTTATGGAATTGTTGTGTTGGAAATTGTTTGCTGCAGAAGGAACATGGACACTAACGTGTCGAATCCAGAAGAAATTCTTCTAACAACATGGGTCTATAATTGTTTTATCAATGGAGAATTGAATAAGCTTGTGGTAGGTGAAGAAGCAACCGATGAGAAGATATTGGAGAAAATGGTGCAAGTTGCATTATGGTGTATTCAAGAAGAACCGCCTCTTCGCCCTTCCATGAAGAGCGTTGTTTTGATGTTAGAAGGGATTGCTGATATATCCAATCCTCCATGTCCATCTAATGCTTCCATGTAATCCAATTCTGTGAAGCTGTGTTCTATACTTCTATTTTGTTTTGTTAGGAAGTTGTAAACCAATATGATAGATTCAATTTAAGCCTGCTCCTCCAAATTTTTTTCGGACGATACAATCGAAATGAAAGCTGCAATGAAATTTATATCTACATTTTTTTTATATTTTCAACTTCTGTAGTTTTCTTGCAACTTCTTTAGGTACTATTATGCATTTTCAACCTGTAGTCCCTAAATTACTGATTGTTTTAGATCCTCGTTATAAACTAAAGCATGTGAAATTTTGTCTTGAGAAGGGTTATGAAAGCCGAATGGCTAAAACAATGATTGAAAGGGTGGAGATGACTGACTCGCTTGTATCATGGTGATATCGACATTGATGAGAATGTGGACGGTGGAGAACTTTTTAAAATTGAATTTACAAGACAGTAAGAAGAGGAATAAAGCTTGGAGAATAAATCGGAGGTGGTGAAATATTTATCGGAGTGTTTTCAAACTATGGTTGAGCTTTTGATATTTTAGGTTGGTGGAAGACTAACTCTCCTAGGTTCCAATCCTCTCAGAGTTGGCAATTCCAGTTTTTATTATGGCTTCGGAGTTGGCTTTTAGTACGTTAGGGAGGATACTCGATCTATTTAGAAGCTCTCCATCTCCAATGATGGTGGAGGCTCTTGTGTGTGCTCAAAATTGGTCGCGATCTTCATCGGTAATTAATCTTCGACATATAATGGACGAAGTAGAAAATGGTAATTTAGTTATTGTTTTATATAATTTACTTTTAATTAGATAGCAGTTTCGTCTAAATACTTGTTTAATTTATCAGAATTAGCAAGAGAAAATTTATCTTTAGTTATGGGGACTTAATCTTTGATAAACAAAAGTAAAAGGATCCAATAATGTAGGGTTTTGCTGAAAATAATAGTAGTGAATTCAGAATTTTAGCTTCATTTCAAGCTTAAAAAAATATTCAAAACAAACCACATTTAGAAACAAAACTATTTAATGACTACACCATCCTAGCTCTTGCATTGCTTGTTACACCTTCAAGAATTGAATTCATCATCAGCAAAACAATGACTACATACACATAAATTAGCAGAATTATTAACATGCAATTCCAGCTTACGACTTGGCAAACACTTGATCGGATATTAACATGCAATTCCAGCTTACGACTTGGCAAACACTTGATCGGATGTCTTGTTCAAGTGTTCTTGTTCAACTTTCACACTTGCTTCATCGATTTGCATAGAACCAATATCTAAAGTCTGCAAGCAATTACAATATAACAAGTGTTCAATAAAATCAATTAGATATTAATTGGCCTCTTCCACTTGGGTTCATTGGAAAATTACTATAAAAACTATACCTTTACACTAATGGACTCAGCTGCTGTCGTCTCGAAGGCTCGAGCATGCTCACCGATTCCTTTTTGAATTTCCTGAAGAAACAAGAACAATGAATTATTAAGGTAAACAATGCTTTGACATTTCACAAGTACCATGCTTTAAAGACGAACAGCGTGTGGTGCCAGCTCTATGTTATTTGGCACAATATGATAACTATTATGGTTCTACATCATGTGTATTGCCTATATGTAACTGCCTGGATTCAATTTGCTCAAATTAGCTTTTAGGCCTACAACAAACCCCCAAAATGCTCAACGCGGATTTATTTAGTAATTGAATTTTAAATATTATATGCCACACCAACCAACCTCACATCTTCGATGAGGAATTTTATATTCACTCCCCCATATTTTACTTTTAAATTAATTTAAGTGATGGAGGTGGCCAAGATAAAGAGCACGCTAAATTAAGCTAACCTCAATTTCTGAAAAGCCTACTGTTCAAATTGTTCATACCCATCGCAAGAGCATAAACCGTAAACATCCTAGGTCTTACATTTAAGACATGGGAAGCAAGAGTTATGAGAGAAAAACATATAGCTTACCAGATCTTTTGGCTCAGCCTCAAAAATTTCTCTCTTCACTCTGCTTGGTAATGGCTTGCTGCATATTAAATAAGTTAGAAAAACAGCAGAGCCATATATGTAAAGAGAACTTTAAATTCTTAGTATTTGGTTACGAAAAGTTAGGGGAGCAAATAACATACCGCTCGTCATCAACATCCATATCAGAATCGGGGTCCCATCTCTCATCTCCATCTTCCTGATCTTCGTCTGCCTGATTGTTTTCAATCAGCAAAAAATAACATTCATTACATAAGCCAAAACCAAAAATATAGTAAGGCGTAAACTTAACAAACCAAGTTAAATTACATACAGGGTAAACAAAAATGTCTATTTAGAAGACTTTCATGACGCATAATGGAACCGGCTAGAATAAATTTCTTATTTATCATTCATGTCATAATTACATGTCTTCATCAGAAAACACAAGAAGTACTAACTATTTATGTAGTCCTGTCAAAGCTTAAATACCAATCCATGATTGCCCATCTTATAGACAATAAGAAGAATTAGATGCTACATCTCTGAATGCTTTTTTCAAGGGGAAATGAGATCCTTAACTGGCTACGCCGACTTCTGCTCTAAATCTGATTTTTTCAGCTTATGGAGTCTAAAAACTAGTGTCAACCCGCCCATAATTAGATGCTACATCTCTGAATGAATTTGTAAGGAGTGTAAAATTCAATGGCAGTTATCATCACACTAAATGTTATAACACCGAACAAAATATAACATAATAACCTACTTGTGCAGGAATGACCGCTGAATGCACTTTAATTTTGGCCAATAAAGGTTTACTTCGCCCCCTACAACTAGGGACAAAAGATTAAAAGAGTCCCAATTTGTGGTGTTGGAGAAAAACACACACAACTTGTCAACTTTTGATCGGCTTACACTTTTGACCATCAAGACTGACGTCAGAATAAGGTGTTAACTGACTCAAATTTCACAAACTATGATCTTTTTTGTTTAAAAGACCAAAATCATATACTTAAAGACTCTTTTGATCTTTTGTCCCAAGTTGAGGGGTGAAATGACCCTTAGTTGATAATTTGACAGATAGAATAATAAATTGATATAACTGAAGGCGCACAGTACACACCTCTGGAATATCAGTATTTGGAGGCCTATCCAGAAATTGGACACTGGGTGCATGCTGAAGCTTTGAAAGATAATCAAGAAGCTTAGATCGTATTTCCTCAAGTAACGGACGCGAATTCTTATTTTCCATGTTACTAGGAGCAACATGGAGGGTGTAATCAGGACCAAAGTATTCATAATACTCATGCTGTGGCATCTTATTGTCAACATCCATTCCGAGCGCAACTCCTGTCTGCCTTACATAAAAAACATTAAGAAGAAATTAATCAGCTTAAAGGAGAATATTAAATATAAGATAATACCACCTCTAATTTTTCTTCCATCTGTGATATCTTATTCAATTGAAATGGTTACTAAAGAAAAACAAGTACCTCATAGCACCAGCAGCGAGCGACATTGCGAATGGTATAACCTCCACCACCCAGAAGCAACAACGGCACATTAAAAGATCTCATAAATTTGACACACTCAGCGTGGCCCTTTATTGACAGATTGAAACATCCTAATCTATCCCCAGATAATGAGTCAGCACCACATTGAAGAACTACAGCACCAGGCTTAAATACTTCCATTACTTTTCCAATTATTGGCTTAAATAGGAAATGATAACTCTCATCATCAATTCCATCATCGAGTGGAACATTAAGGGAGTAGTATTTCCCTTTCCCATAACCAATATCACGTACATCTCCTGTACCTGGAAAATAATCTCCAAATTTATGAAATGAAACAGTCATGACCCTATCAGTAGTGTAAAATGCCTCCTCTACGCCATCACCATGGTGAATATCAATGTCCACATAAAGAACACGCTGCAAGAAAGACGAATGAGGATTTAGAAGAAAAGAATTTATAGTAGCTAATCTAAATTTTTAGTTGGAAAAAAGTGCTAAAGATGTCCTTTCTTACAGATACTATACGTAAAAGCACGAATGTCATCGACTTTATAACCATTTTAACATGAAAATAGATTGACATTTATCTCATGCACATTTATTCAATATAAGTTGATGAACAGTTTAATATTCTTGTACTAACAATAAGCCAACTTCACTAACTAAAGTACTAAGTCAATGACAGCAGCATAAAATGTTGAAAAGCATAAAAAAAAAAGATATACATGTTCATTAATCAAAGTAAACTTATTTAGTTTCGTCAACTGTTTATTGTTCTATTAGGATAATCCTCCTAAGCAAGAATCAAAAACAGAAAAACTACTTCAAAATAGGAAGTTTCCATATAGGTAAATTAGTACAACTTAAAAACAAACATTAAGTGATAATCTAATTAGCACTTCAACAATAATATTATAAAATCTTCTCTCGTTCATATAGTTGGTGACATACCGCAGCTACGTTTATATTTCAAAGTAGCAATTCAAATTACAGTTGTGTTTTACTTCATCAGAGGTCATATCATCATCTAGAAAAATTGTCATCACTGTTTATTGTATCAGAGTAAATATGGAGATGGCTAATTAAACTACTGCTCCAGTAAGCTGAGTTGGATTTCTCCATCTAAACATCACCATTCTCTTCTAATTGTAGGTGATGCTGTGATGGCTACAATCATCATAGTGACATTTTTTAGTTTAAATTTCTCAGAAAATAGAATGTCCACAAAGGCAGCCAACGCAATAAGTTACAGTTTCTCCAAATTGTAATTTGTTGTATGTGGAAACTTGGCACTTACGACCAATCAGGCAGAAACTAGAGCAATTCAACAAAACTAAGACAATGCTAAAATGAATCATAATGCACAACAATTGCAAAGACTACGAGCATTGACATTTATAATGTTGATGCACATCAACAATATGTTTATGCAAGTCACTATAAGATATATTTCTGCTTAGAAAACGCGAGAGATGGTATAAAGCAAAAGGCAAACCTCGTGCTGTTTAAGAAGTTCCAAGATGGCAAGGACAATGTCATTAACATAGCAGAAGCCAGAAGCTTCACACTTCTTAGCATGATGGAGACCCCCAGCCCAATTGATAGCAATGTCACAAAGACCATGGTTCAACTTAACAGCTCCACCAACAGAACCACCAGCATAAGTCTGACAAAAGGAGTAAAGGCCATCAAAAACCGGACAATCCTCACCAACATTAAAGCGCTTGAGCTGGCGAATTTGGTCCTGCTGCGTTTCAGGTGTAATACTACGGAGGAAAGCAACATAGTCATCGGCATGGAAGCGACAAAGATCCCTATCGCGAGCAGGAAAAGGCTTATGAACCTGCATATGCTGAAGCATACCGTAATGCGCAAGAAGCGCATGAGTCATTCTAATACGATGGGGTTTCATGGGATGGCCCTGTCCGTAATAATAATTCCCCACTTCCGGGTCGTAAAAGTAGCAAACTTTCCTTTTGACTCCATCAGGACCTGAGGCTAGGGAATTGCCTCCGGTGTCCATAATTTACCAAAGCATCAAACTTTAAGCTGCTGCATACAAAAACAAAGTAAACAAACCCTACCCATATCAGATTTACACGCTTAAATTCTACTTTAAAGACATACCCAACAGCAAAAGTACACAAATTCAAGATTACACAGCGCATATAACTACACTAAATCACACAAAGAAAAAACAAAGTTTGATTCTTTTTTGTGCTAAAATCAAATCCCATACTCAAAATTTAAAAAATTAAACAGTAACAGTGTTAAATTTATAGCAGAAACTGTACTGAACCTAGCAAAGTTAAAAAAAGAAAAAACAAACCTTTGAAAACAGAGATATTTTTTTCCTTCAGACTTGAAATTTAGTTAACTGGTTTATGTCGACTTGGTTTTCAATTAGTTCAGCTTTGGATCTATGTGTGTGTGTGTGTATATATATATAGACAAATATGTTGTCTCCTACTCAAGTCTGGTTTCCTAGCTTTGCCTCGACCAAAGGCTAAGCTTCACACTTCTTAAGGTAATTTGAGTTGTTACCTAATTATTTTTCATTTATTATTTTAGGGTTTTCTTTTAGTAATAATATTAGTTAGGGTTAGTAAATTAAATATCTGAACAAGTAAAAACATGAGTTAATTTAACTATTTAGTACTACAGTAACCTCTTTAATAGTTAATATTTAATAAATTAATAATTTTAATAATTAATACAAATTTGAAGAAAGCAACTTTATTTCACGTCTAATAATTAATAATTTTATTATTTAATACTTAATAAAATTTAAGATACATTCTATATAAATATTAATTATTAGAGAGATTTTTTTTAAAAAAATATAAATGGACTATCCAACACTTAACTTAATTATTTACTAAAATAAAAGGCTTCTCGTACGTTTAGTATAAAAAGATATTATAAGTTATTACACTCCATGAATACAGCTTCTTGATGATTATATTTTTTTTTAATATCAAGTTGATATTTTTTGAACTGAATATCAAGTTATTTCTTTTGTATTGAGTGATTTTGAAGTGTATTTACTTAACTTTTTTATAATATAATATTAATATTAGGTCTGCGAATGCAAATATTTTAAAATATATTGGGATAATGTTAAATAAATTCACAAATTATACTTGTTTTTTCAATTTAATTACGAACTTTAAAACATTTTAATTGTATGCATTCTCAACTCGATACATATGCTGACGTGACAATCATTTAATAGTAATTTTACTGAGTGAACATCATTTTTGTCAACCACGTCAGCATATTATGACCTTGTGTATCGAATTGAGAAAAAAAATAAAACTTCTTTCATATAATTGAGACGTTTTAAAGTTCATGATTAAATTGAGAAAACATGTATAGTTTATGAATTTTTTTACATTATCCCAAATATATTTTATACGTTTTATTATTTTTTCTATACAAAATTCAATAAATTAATAATTATAATAATTAATAAATTTTTGATCCACCATGTATATTAATTATTAGAGGGTCAACTGTATAATAAAGATTTGAATTATTAAACGATAATAGTATGTAGTGTAGACGATGCATTCATTATTGATACAGATAAAAATTAATCTATTTTGTAAAATTTGAGATACAAATTAAAAATAATAAATGCATTTAAAAGAAAGGTCAAATCCTCTAAAAATACCATAGCTTTGCAATTTTTTTCAGTTACGATCAAATCTTTCAAAATTATTAAATATAACCCATTATTGCATATTATATTCCTTTTATACCAAATTCGAATCAAACTGATTTTTTGCCAACATGGCAACAATGTATATAAGATTAAAAAAGATTTAATCACCATAAAATAATAAATATTTGCGTGTTATCACAATAATAAGTTCAGTCACAATAAAAAATCAAACCGGTTTACAAACTGGCTATAAAATAAGCATAATATGCAAAAGTATTTTGACCATATTATTATTTTCATTTACATTAAATTGTAAAATTTGCTATACTCATAAAATGTGCGACAATCTTGAGTATCTTAGCGACTAGGCGGATCGTCATCCCACTTCTCCAATTATTTTCCTATCTTTCTAGTCATGCGAGCAACGGCCTCCATATCTATTCAATTTGTCGGCGGTTTCGATGCCACATGCGCTTCTGGTTCGTTCAAATCAGCCTCTGGTGCTGGTGCTGGTGCCGGCACTTGAATGACAATCAAATTTGCCGGCGGCGATGCACCTCCGGCTACATGATTCATCTCCACGAAATTTTTTAGCAGTATAAGTTTACAAATGATGATCATTCAGTCTATCTTTTGGCCGTGAGCTGTTCTTGACCTCCAGCATCCATTGATGACTTGAGAGAAAATGTTTTAAATAACTGAAAATCGGCGACTAAAAGTATGACAAACCAATTAAAAATTGGTACGACTGAATTAAGGTGGGTCCGTACCTTTTATATTGGGTTGATTATATTCACTGAAAACGACACGACGTCGTTTACTTAAGACTAACAATATATTTCTTTTTTGTTTTAGTGTTGTAGATTGAGGAACTATATATATATATATATATATATATATATATATATCTGTGATAAGTTATATTTAAAAAATATACTGACCGTCTTATTATTTTAGTTTGCATTAAATTATGAAATTTGCGCTACTCATAAAATGTGCGACAATCTTGAGTACCTTAGCGACTAGGCGGATCGCCGTCCCACTGCTCCAATAATTTTTTTCCTATCTTTCTAGCCATGCGAGCAACGGCCTCCATATCCATTCAATTTGCCGGCGGTTTTGATGGCACAGGCGCTTTCGGTGGCACAGGCTTTTCCGGTTCGTTCAAATCAGCCTCTAGTGCTGGTGCTGGAGGTGCCGGCACTTGAATGACAATCAAGTTTGCCGGCGGTGCACCATGATTCATCTCCACGAAAGTTTCCAGCAGTATAGGTCTACGATGATGATCATTCAGTCTGTCATTAACCGTGAGCGGTTCTTGACCTCCGGCATCCATTGATGACTTGAGAGAGAGTTTTTTTAATAACTGAAAATCGTCGACTAAAAGTATGACAAACCAATTAAAAATTGGTATGAGTGAATTAAGGTGGGTCCGTGCCTTTTATAATAGATTCATTCTATTCATTGAAAACGACATGACGTCGTCTACTTAAGACCAACAATATTTTTTTTTATTTTTTTAGAGTTGTAAATTAAGGAACAATTTTGGCCTAGTATATATATTGACCGTCTTAAAATTTTAATTAACATTAAATTGTAAAAATTGCTATACTCATAAAATGTTCGAAAATCTTGAGTACCTTAGCGACTAGGCGGATCGCCGTCCCACTACTCAAATTATTTTTTAATCTTTCTAGCCATGTAAGCAACGGCCTCCATATCCAATCAATTGGCCGGCAATTTTGATGGCACAGGCGCTTTTAGTGGCACATGTGTTTCCAGTTCGTTCAAATCAGCCTCTAGTGCTAGTGCTAGAGGTGCCGGCACTTCAATGACAATCAAATTTGCCGGCGGCGGTGCACCTCCGACTACATGATTCATCTCCGCGAAAGTTTTCAGCGGTATTAGTCTACGATGATGATCATTCAGTCTATCATCAGTCGTGCGCGCGCGGTTCTTGGCCTCCAACATCAATTGATGACTGGAGAGAGAGTGTGTTTTTAATAACTGAAAATCATTGACTAAAAGTATGACAAATCAATTAAAAATTGGATGACTGAACTAAGGTGGGTTCGTGCCTTTTATACTGGATTCATTCATCTAACTTAAAATGACACGACGTCGTTTTCTTAAGACCAATAATATGTTTTTTTAGAGTTGTAAATTGAGGAACAATTTTGGCATATATATATATATATATATATATATATATATTGACCATCATATTATTTTAATTTACATTAAAGTGTAAAATTTGCTCTACTCATAAATGGTGCGACAATCTTGAGTACCTTAGCGACTAGGCGGATCGCCGTCCCACTGCTCCAATTATTAAAATGGAAAACTCTTTACCTAACTGAAAGCGGTTACCACAATTTTTCAGTTAAAAGAAGTCTCACATATCATCAAGAAAATCAGTATATTTGAGAGAAGGAGGAGTTAGTTAGTTCTTAATTCAATCTTGTAAAATGGATTTTGAGAAGTTGACATTACTAATCTTTTAAGAACAAGCAAATCTGGTAAATTCTTCAATCTTTCAAGATTTTGTTGTTGTTTTAAAATTTATTTTTCTATGTTAGTGTCACAACCCGATTTCCGCCCAGAAACTCGTGGACCGGTGCTAAGGAATGAGAATTGTTGTTCCGAAACCCGTAGCAAACCTAGGAAAAACAGTAAAAACTTTTCGCGTTTTGAAAACATAAAAGGTCTCAATCTCTTTTCACAAGTATTTGAAAACCTTTAAATAAACGTGTAATCTAATCAGTGCGATTGCATTTCTGAACTCAGGGTAGTACGTGTACACTGCACGTATCCTAGCACAACCATGTCCGAAAACAACGCCAGCGGTGCAAACCAGTTATCACATCAAGTAACCGGTTTAAGCATGTTAAACAAACAATCATATCCATTCAATTTACCGGCGGTTCCGATGGCACAGCCGCTTCCGGTGGCACATGTGCTTCTGGTTCGTTCAAATCAGCCTCTGGTGCAGGTGCTGGTGCTGGTGCTAGAGGTGCCGACACTTGAATGAGAATAAAGTTTGTCGGTGGCGATGCACCTTCGGCTATATGATTCATCTCCATGAAAGTTTTCAGCAGTATAAGGTAATGATGATGATCATTTAGTCTGTCATTGGTCATGAGCGGTTATTGACCTCCAGCATCCATTGATGACTGTAGAGGGGGTGTTTTTAATAACTGAAAATCGTCGACTAAAAGTATGACCAACCAATTAAAAATTTGTTTGACTGAATTAAAGTGAGTCCGTGCCTTTTATACTGGATATATTTCTATTCAGTAAAATCGACACAACGTCGTTTTTTTAAAACCAACATTTTTTTTTTGGAGTTGTAGATTGAGGAACAATTCTGGCCTATCTGTGATAAGTTATATTTAAAAAATATATTGACCGTCTTATTATTTTAATTTACATTAAATTGTAAAATTGCTCTACTCATAAAATATGCGACAATCTTGAGTACCTTAGCGACTAGGCAGATCGCCGTCCCATTGCTCCAATTATTTTTTGATCTTTCTAGCCATGCGAGCAATGTCCTCCATATCCATTCAATTTGTCGGCAATTTTGATGGCACATGAGCTTTCGATGGCACAATCGCTTTCAGTTCGTTGAAATCAGCCTCTAGTGCTGGGTGCTGGAGGTGCCGACACTTGAATGACAATCAAGTTTGCCGATGGCACTACATGTCTCCACAAACGTTTTCAGCAGTATAAGTCTACAATGATGATCATTCAGTCTATAATTTAAAAATGATTACATATAAAATCTAAAATTTTATTATTAAATTCAAAACATTAATTAATGAAATTATTACTTTATTGAACATCGAATAAAAAATTATTTGTACTTAAAAAAACAATTAGTATTTGTTTAAAATAATATAATTACATAATGATGTTGACATTTTTATATTAAATTTTAACTAACTATATATAAAAAAATTACTTAATCATTTAATTGTTTTTTTGAAAGACTTGTTTTTACTTAAAGTTACTGATAGAAAAAGATATTTACATTTAAATATGTTTAATATAATAATTATATTTGTAGAATAATATCATATTAAACTACTTTGAGTAATTATCTATTTTTATTTTCTTAACCTAAAATAGATATTAACTTAATTTTATATTATTTGAATTTTTGAGATTGTAACAATTACATGGTGATTAAAAGAAAATTGTGAATGAAAAAAAAACTCGTGAAAATGATTTATTCTAATTAAAAGATAATTCACAATATATGTAAAAATAAATAAAACAACTAAAGGTCAATGCTCCGTTAATTGTTTTTCTTATCTTTTATACTTATATCACTTTAACGATATTTTAAATTTGTGAGTGAGTGGAAGTTTCAAATTAGAAGATTATTTTTCAATTATATATATTAAAATTAAGAATACACATATAAAAGCATGCATATGTATAATATATATTTTCATAACGTTCAAAATAAAATATGAAAAATTTCATACTTTTGAACTAAAAAAAATTATTTCATAATTTTTTACTGATTTTTAAAGTATCTATAATTAGAAAAATAAAATTAAAGTGACTCTATATGAAAAAAAAATCTAAAATAACATTTTATATACTATAGTATTAAAATATATTTATTATATATTTATAAGATGCCATAATTTATCAGATTAATGATTTTCAAAATAATTAAATCATTAATAAATAAAATTTAAAGATTGAAGTGTAAGGTTTAATAGATATAAGAAGCTATTATGATATTTTGCCATGTTTCTTTAACTTATTAGGCGGTAAAACTTACTGCAATTCCTTTACAATTCTTCACTTGTTGTCACGACCCAATTTCATGAATCGTGACCGGCGCTAGGATATGGGTATGGTTGTACCAAAACCCGTAGCAAGCCTCGCGGAAATCAAATAAACATTTAAACCTGCAGAAAACTGCTCGGGGGCAACCGAGACTCCAACCTAGGTCTAACAATTTATATTACAGTTCTAATATAAATAACTTAAATATCTTAAATGTTCAACAGCATGCCTTATATATAACAGTATCGTAATCCAGAGTAATCATGCCAAATATAAATAATCGAATATGTCGACAATCCTAAAATATAATATCAAATGTAATAAATAAACTAGTTCTACTGCGGTCTAAGAGTTCGAAAACAGTAACTAGTTTAAATAACATAAAAACCTCCAAAGAATCAAAAGAATCGGAGTGAACCAGCTTTCAAATTATAAACCTGGAAAATTTGGGAAAACAACGGGGTCAGATATACTGAGATGAGTTCGCAATACTATTTACATTTATTAAGTTTAAAATCCTTAACTCATAACATTTTTATACTAATATAGTATGGTTATGGAAAACAGTATTGAAATGATCCCAGCGTAAGTATGACATAGCATACTGATAAACCCAGAGTGGACGGGAACAAATCCTCGTCATATATATATATACCAGCGTAAGCAAGACTTTAGTCTGCCGTTTTCCAGAGTACTTACCGGTGCACACAGTCTCGATACAAGCCTATCGAGTAGCTCGTTTCAATCCAAATCCATAATCCGTAAAAATAGTTTAAAAGCATTTATAATACTAAAATACGATGCGGTACTTAATAAAGCGGTAAATAACACTACAAACTCACTGCTTGCTTATCCACGTGAATCTTGGCAAACAGCTAACCCTGCATAGACTCCGAAGCACGAGCAGTCGACGGGTCTAAAACATAATACAAGTTAAAATCCAAACAAACCCTAACTCTAAGAATACTAGACACCACATAGGACTATCATCTCGAACACAACCAAAGAATCAACCAAGGTGACCAAGTACAACCAATGTATATCCAAAGTATTCCATTCAAACCAAATAACAAAGTTAGGCAAATTAAGCTTAGGTGAGTTCTTATCTTTAAACAAAACCAAAGTCCTTTCATAGCTTAAATACTTTATTTAAAATCAAAAGATTTCCCAAAGTAGTGTGTTAGCCTTAACTGCAGTATAGCTCAACATCACATGTCGGGAGACCACGTCTAACCGACCCATCCATAAACCAAAGTCTTCAATCAAACCTTAAATGAAACTAAAGTTATTTTAATAAGAACTCATACCCTAACTTAATAATGCCAAAACATAATTTAGCCAAACAAGCTTGCCAACACTTGGCAAATAACACCCAAGGTACACACACTTAAATATATCACTTAAATAGAATCAATAAGATTCAACATATTTCAAGTATCAACTTGAAACTAAGTTAACTTAGCTAAACATAATACAACCATCTTACACCTTACATGCCTTTAATCAATTACTTAACTCATGTTAACCACAATCTAGAATAAGGCTAACATCCTTTTAATATGTTTAAACTACTTATAAAACATAGTTTTCAGCCTCTTATATTTACTAAAAACCATCTAAATATGCCTTCAATATTTGGCCAAAACGTTGGTTAACCATTTAATCTAATCTCACCCAAAGTAGCATTACAATTACTTAAGATCAACCTTAAAGTAATTTCCAGCAATATAAGTCATTTCAAAACAGCGATTTAATCTTTGTAAAACATTAATTAACCTATGATTTAACCTTAGTCAATTTATCACAAACCCCCCAATGAATTAGTTGTTAACTAACAACCTATAATCATCCTACAGTGGATTTTCAGAATTTCAATTCAAAATATTGCCCAATGTATTATTCCTCCAATTAACTCAACCAAATCAATTCACCCAAAGTACAATTGACAAGAACAAGCTAATCGCAACACTAATCATTATTTACAGATTTTTATATTGCAACTTAACAGAAATTAACAAGCCAAACACCCTAGGTATGGATTCATACAATCATTTAGCAATCTCTACACATTTAAACAAGGAATTAGAGCCACTAACCTCTTGGAACAGATTAAGAACGATTCAATATAGAAAACCCAGAAAATATTTGATTAGAACAAACCTACAATCAACCAAACACCATAACTAATGAATCCAATTCGATGGGACAAGGAAATCAATGAATTAAACGACAAGAGATATGTTTAGAACACTTACTGAATGTCTAAATCACCAAGAAAAGGTAGGGAATTAGTTGGGAATGAGTTAGAATCGTGTTTAGGGTTTTAGGAAAAAGTGGGGGCTGATTAGATTTCAGAAACGGGCTTTTATAAGCCTTCCCGTAGTGCACCGGTTCACAGGCGGTTCTACTGAGAAGAACCGGTCAATGAACCGGCCAAGCATAAAATGAGCCGGCCCTCTGGCCGGTTCTACTGGGCAGAACCGGTCAGAGAACCGGTTTACCCTCTGCTCAGCAAAATTGAGCAAACCGGACCTCCAAACCGGTTCTACTCAGTAGGTCCGGTCCTAGGTCCAGTCAAAGCCTCAAAACCGACTTAAAACATGTCCGAACACGTCCCGAAAGCTACGATACGATCCGCTAATCGCACACACAAGTGTGAACCAAACCGACACCAAACCACATGCACAAACTGAAGTGAAAACACGGCTAGTGTTCAACCTAAACCGAACATTATACGGTCAACCAACCTTCGAATCGAGTCATAAAAACACGGGGTATTACACTTGTTGCTTTGTTTCCATACATAAAGTTAGTGTCGTTTTGATTTAGAAATCATGTATAGTATTTATTTTTTGAATTATATCAACTCTCATTAAATCGAATATGAAACAGTTACATTTGTAAGAAATTCGGGATAATTCGAAAATAAAACCCGATAACCTGACATGAAACAGACAACATGTTGTCTGATTCGCATATCTTACTTACGAAAACAAAAATAAATTGTTAACTGTTTCGCTAATTAAGTGCAATCTTCAATTAATTTTCGATCAAACTTCATCCATCACCCATCACCCGCAAACTCACATCATCCGGTTCAACAACCACTTGATAACTCCTTCATAAAAAAGAGACAGCAAACCTTCCACAGTGGAAGGACAATAAACCTTTCACAAAGAAAGGACAAAATAAAACATTCAGAAAAAAACAAAACAATGAAAAATAAATAAACCTAATATAGCTCATAAACGATTTCATTTTGTTGTTAATGATCTTTAATTTATCTTCGCTTCTTGGTAATTGAATTGCGCTTCGTTGATAAATCTTAATCTATCAAGAAAAAATGAAAAAGAATAGGCTATTTATTATATTTATGAAATTAAATTAATATATATAAAGGGTCTACCGTCAACAGCAAAATCAAACCATTGACGGTTGCCGGAGAAGAAACAACAAAAAAACTCTAGACGGCTAGGGTTTGCTTTGAGAGAAAAGAGAGGTTTAGGGCTTGTTTTCTAAATCATGTATAGTATAATAAGGGGATTTGGAACTTATGTGATCTTCATTTCAACGATGAGCTTGGATGGGCTCATTTATTCCTCCTTTTCTTGTCTTAACAAATGCCTAGATAGGGCTTTTATTTATTTATATTTTTAGAGGATATCAGGTGTACCACTTATTTTTATAAAATAATTGGAAAAATACGCGGTCAGCTATTCTTTTACATATAAAATATTTAGTTTTTGTACAACACGTGATTAATGTTTCTTTTCACTAAACATACACATTTTTTTATTATAATTTGCAAATAATTCAGATGATGTCATTTGGCACATGGACTACGTCACAGTATTAGAATTTTCTTCCTACGTATTTTTTTTATTGCAATCGCAAATAAATCAGATGATGACATTTGGCACATGGACCACATCACAATGTATGCATGTGATGACAAGTTAGATTTTATTAGATTAGTCATGTTTTCATTGTTTTCTAGCTTTTTTTTCTTTCATAAATAAGATCCATTTATTATTTACAAATTAATCCAACTGAAAATAAATAAAATTATACTTATAATTTTAAATAAAAAAATTATATTTTATATTTCCAATTTTCTATTTAAATATTAAATAAAATCATTTCTTTTTCTTAGTTTTTTTTCTTGTTTTTATTGTAAGTTAACTAAACTAAAATATTTAATTTATAAAATTAAACTTTAATTTAATTCTTATAATTATTTTAAATATAATTACTTTTATATATTTATTCATGTTTTAAGTTTTTTTAAATAACTTTTTTAGTTAATTAAACTTTTTAAATATTTAATTTTTTGCTATTTATGAATTTTTTATTTAATTTTTTTATGTAGGCATTTGATTTGAGTTGACCTATTTATAGAACAAAGAATTTGTTTGTTGGAGTCAGAGATACACCTCAATTATGCAAATGATGAGTAGTGTAGTTATAGAGAAATAGTATAGAAATATTTAAGCATACGATTCGTATAATTTTTGTATACCATATGCATATTGTTTTATAGAAAAAAATCAGTATATTTTGTGTATGCTGTATAAATGATAATAAATATACTTTGTGTATATTTTATACTTTTAAAATAATTAATTTTGATACATTTTGGTAAGCAATAAGTATATTTTTTTCTATAAAATAATAAGTATTATTCATGGTAATGTAAAAATAATTAGTTTTGATACATTTTTGTATGTATTTGGTAAACAATAAGTGTACTTTTTTTTAGAAAATAATAAGTATGTTTTGTGTATATTTTGTGTATATTTTATAAAAAATAATAAAAATACTATGTGTATGTTTTGTGTATATTTTGTGTATACTTTATAAAAGAATAATAAGTATACTCTATGTATACTTTGTGTATACTCTGTAATTTCAAAATAATAAGTATACAGATGTTATACTGTATATATATATATATAAGATTAATGCATTGTACAATATTCTTATATTTTTAATACAATAGTTTAATTTATATACTTTTGTTATATTATCCGTATATATTTGGTATATAATTTGTATACTTTTAGTTGATTTGACTTTTTATAAGTACACATTTATATACATAAAATACATATAAGTATATATCTAACATACATAAAGTATATATTTAGTATACTAAATAGTAATTCTAAAAATCAAAATACTTGAATTTAATATTAATCATTAATTGTACAAGTAAAATGAAGCATTAATTGAATATTATTGGTGTAGATTTTATATATAAAGTATACATAAAATATACAAAGCCGACCAAAAAAATGGAAGAAAAAGGGCGTAGTATTTGAAGTGTTTTTTCTTAAGTTGTGATAAAGGTTTGAACTTGCCATATTCCTTTAAAGTTGTTAGAGTTAAGCTCATACCAAATACGCTCATACCAAATATTCCATTTACCAAACATTGTGAGTAGTAATGATTATATTACTTCTAATAATTAAAAGAATTAAAGTGTTTTGTCTGACGTTTCTTAATCAAGTATTAGATACACTATTAATTATTAAATGGTGATCATTGTCTCATTTTACATAATTCTTTGGTGAATGCTTCTCAGTGTTGCCATTGCATGATGACATGGTCTCATACACTTGAAACTTATTGAATATGCACATCCTTTATTTTAAGTTTACTATGAATGTAAATTTTTCATTCAGTGTGAATCTGTTGGCACTACTTGCATTAAATTGTATTTTGGAAATTTACACATTAAAAAAATACATAAAATATACAGACGATATACATAAATTATACAAGCACGCTCTAAACAAAAACTAAAAAAAATAGAAGGCATATTAAAAATATATATAAGATATATATATATATATATATATATATATATATATATATATATATATATATATATATATATATATATAAAATATAACAAACACTATAAAAATATACAAAAGATATAACAAACACTGCAAAAATATGACCTCTATCCGAAAATTTCCAGAAAGCAAACATCAATAAATCAATAAAAGATTGTTAAGAAAAATATAAAATAGAATATAAAAACACCAATTGTCAAAAATAAAAGAATATAAAAACACCAACAAATTATAAAGATTATGAGTATATTTCCATGCCAAACTGAGTAGATTTGCCTACGTCCCATCTCATGTCAAAAGTTTAACACCTGCAAAAGTAATTTAATCCAAAAGTTAAGCATCTAAAAGAAGTTGAAGATTCAATTAAGAAAATGGGAACTGGAAAAGGGCAGAGATGAGTTGTAGAGGGTGAGCTTCTTTCTCAAAGCAAAACGTGAGCACAGTCGAAAGAAACGGCGGAGACGGATCTGGATTTTTCTTCTTTGAATCATAAAAAATTAAAGAAAAAAATTAAAAGGAGACGATCTTAATATGCTTCCGCCGGGACTCTTCTCCGAGTTGCTACTGCCTCCAATCTTCTTTGTCTAGAGAAAAATTGTTATTTGAGAGGAAATTTCAATTTATGTGTTTGCTGCAATAATCTCAATTGAAAAACACATGTTGGTTGGGAAAGATATGAGAAAATAAGTGCTAACTTTTGTTTAGAAAATTGATTAAGTGTTGTCCCAAATTAATTAGAAACACCCATAGTTATGGGATTACTTTCCCCTTTTTCTATATTTTTCAATTTTTCCAATATTTTTATTTTATTTTATTTTGTAAACAAACCTCATCTACTTATTTAAGGTGAGTTTGATATTAAGTGAGACTCAAAACACGTTTCTAATAAATAATTCTAACATCGCCTCATTTATTTCTATTCCGATGGTAATTCAAGATTTGTTATTTTTTTTAATTGTCTTTAGTTTCTTTTTTATTATTATTATTATTATTATTATTATTATTATTATTATTAACGAAATCTAGGATTCTAGGTTTCATTTTATGTATTATATAAATATAAGTATAACGATATCTTGGATAAGATATCAAAATGATAAAATCATAAAATAACAAATATAATTTGGAATTTTAACATTATTAATCATTGTTACAGTTCAAACGAACTACGTGGGTTTTGATCCCGACACACCGGATACGTAGACATCTCGGAACACAAACCGAGACTCAAATCCATTTTTCTATAAATTTATGTTTTACAGTTCAAACGAACTACGTGGGTTTTGATTCCGACACACTGGATACGTAGGCGTCTCGAAACACAAATCGAGACCTAAATCCAATTTTTCAAACACTCGTTTTTTTTTTATAAAGGCTCTCGTTCGAACTACGTCGACTTTGATTCCGGCACACCGGATACGTAGGCATCTGGGGACCCAGATTCAAGTCTCGCCTTTTTAAACTTTATTTTATTTCAATAAAAATTATAATTTATTTTATCTCTCATTTATAATACAGATTCGTATTATAATTTGGAGTAATTTTATTTCAGTGTTCAGTATATTTTTGCATTAATTTATATATGGGTTCCATTCTGACCTTTTATAACATTACTTTATCTCACACTTATAATACGAATTCGTATTATAATTTATGTTAAGTTTGTTTGTATTTAATTTATTTTAAATCTATTTTTATACAGATTTAAATTTAGATTTTTTATCATATTTTTTTATCTGTCATTTATAATACGGATTCGTATTATAATTGACGTTAGTTTTAGTTCCATGTTTAATATATTTTTGTGTTTATTTATATATGCTCAAATCTAGTCCTTTTTTTATTTATTTTTGTTTTTGCAGTAAAATTATAATTTATTTTATATTTGCAATTAGATTCGTAATACAATATGTGTACTTTTATTTATGGATTTAGTTTAATTTAGTTTATTTATTTATTTTTAACTTCACTAGTTACACACACTCACAAAAATGGAACATACATTCACCCCTATTTTAGGATAGACGAAAATGAGTACCATCATCTTCGAGGGAAGCCCAGAGCTCTGAGTGAAAGTTTTCACTCAAAACTAACTCCTGTTAAATTCGGATACGATTAACAGTGAGGGTATATTGGTTTTGAGACCCTTTTACTTTAGAATTAGAAATCAAAATGTTAACTCGTAATTATCAGTAAGCAAACGATGGATTGAATAAAATAGTATTTCCGAACCTGAATCTCTGAAGAGGTGAAGATGGTTATAATGCTTTAACCGTCTTTTCCTTCCCGGTTAACCCCGAGTGGCGACTCCATATTTATTTTCATAATTCATTTGTATTATACGAAATTCGCCAAAATCGTGTGAGCCCGCATTAAAGATGCAAATGTGACCTAAAAACGCATACGGTCATCACAACGCTTCAAAATCCATTTTCAACCACAAAACTTCCAAATTTTAGTTGAGTCTCACGATTAAAACAAAATCAGTTTCCAGAAAAATATCTTCTTATAATTCCATTGCTTAAAAGAATTCCCAATGTATCTCAATCTATAAAATCATCGAGTTAACAGAGTCATTACAACTACCAAGCTCAACTCCTAAATTTGGGTGACCGAAGTCGAACCCAATACAACCGTTTATAAAACGTATTCAAAATACTTATAAATCCGAAAAAGTATTTAAATAAAATTTCTCTCCTTTCAAAATTAGGAGCTAACCATAACCCAAATGTGAAACTAACATTTAAAACTCAAGTGAGAAATCTTTTGATCACAAGAAGCCATTTTATAAACCCCAAAAATTTAAAATGTTGACATAGTACAACATGTGTCACGACCCAAATTCATGGATCGCGACCGGCGCTAGGGAATGGGAGTGGTTGCTCCGAAACCCGTAGCAAGCCTAAAAACCTTTATAAATTTTTCGCGTTTTAAAACATAAAAAGGTTTGCCACCTCGTTGCGGAAACACTTTAACACCTTTATTAAAAACGCGATCGCAGTTCAAGATCATATATCACATATGATCCGTTTTCAGAAAATATCGTTAAAACCTTTCTCTCGTTTAACATAAACACATTTCTGAAAACCGGGTCTTAAGACCCTGATTGTATTTAAAGAAACTAGAGCGCAATCATCAATCTCAGTTGACGCACCTGCTCTGTTTCCAATACAATTCTAAAATGCTAAAGACATAAAACCAGTGTATCTCTCAAACATCTGGTCATAGCATTTTAGAAAACACGCAGCTTTTCAAACATATATTATATATAGTAGTTCAATCAGAGTTTATCAAAATAGTTTGAACTACTGTAAACAGAAAGACAGACTTCCCGTACCCAACTACTTGCAGCTCTAGAGGTATGGCTGACATTGACTTCCGGAATTATTGTGGAAGTCAGACCTCGTACTTGATTACCTGAAAGGTAAACATTGGGGAGGGTCAGAAATATAAATATTTCTGAGTGAGTCTACAATTTTACAATTGAATATTCAAATCGCAAATACATAAACATTTGTATATGTAAAATATTACCAATTAGTCGATCCAGATGAAACCCTACAAGACAGACTATTGTATGGGTCTCAACCTACACAATATAGGCCTTAGACCGTGAACTGAATCACTGCCGTCTAAGCCGGGTGTCTGGACCGTAACCGTGAAACTGCCATCACAGTACTGCCTGTGACCGTAACCGTTACTGCCGTCTCAGACTGTTAAGTCAGGGTCGCTAGCACTTCCAACGCCCAATGACATTAACTGACCTCTATGTCAGACACAGGCTCGTATCGAAAAACACTACTGGTGATCACACAGTCCTATTGACAACCAATAGGAAGCTTGTTCCAATGGATCTTTCATGGTTAAGTTATACTAGTGCGATTTGTTATTTAAAAACAGTTTAAATATAAATATTCAAAAGTAAAAACCACAAAGTAAAACTCACAGTACTGTCGTCCCCATTTTTTTAAAAAAACGTAAGCTCCAAGCAAGCTTGTCAGTCAAACACGTTGGTGTTTGGCTCACTAGATCGACCACTCGTCGGATCTAATTAAAATTCAAATGTCAAAACACATTAGACATTGAATTTTAACTCTAGCCCTATCGTATAAACGATAGACTCAATAAACAAACTCTGACACTCTAAATATCGCATATAAACTAATCTCAATATTGAACTTCTCGTTCAATATATAATACCACTCTTGGTATGGACTTATAGTCCTTTTAATATTAATCACTTTGATTAATGTAAAGCCTAGTTAAAACGTCGTATCGTTTTAACGTATAGACTTATATCATTTTAAAATGTTCACCTTTAAACATTTATTGACTGACGGTAAACACACCGTCCTACTAGGCGAAGTCCCCTCAGATTCGCCGCCTGAAAAGACCCCTTCGGAGTTGGACTACGCGTCCGTGTAGGGCCTGTACACGTTCGTGCACTGCCTGTGCACGTTCGTGCACAACCCTTGGCCAATGCACGTTCATGCACATGGTACACGTTCGTGCACCTTGTGCACGTTCGTTCACTTGGTACACGTTCGTGCACCTTGTGCACGTTCGTTCACTTGGTACACGTTCGTGTACTTTGTGCACGTTCGTGCACTTTTGTGTACGTTCGTGTACACCGTCAGGCCACCCTCGGAACTTCGTTCCCGGGCCGATTCCCGACGTGCTTCCTACGTTTATAATATTTTAATTTATTTTCTATTTAATCGATTACTAATTATCGATTATTACCTCGTACTACCGACCGAAGAAATCGAAGTCGGAATCGCGAAATGGATCGCGCCCCGGCGACACCGCCTCGCCTTTGCTTGCTATGCCTAGCAAGCACCTCAGTTGTTAAACTGAGGTGAGTTATTAGCTGAACCCTCACTTCTATTTATAGAAGTTTGATTTGGCTAAAATACCATTTGGTACTAGCTCAATCATGCACTTTTACTCTGATTTTAATTAGTCGTCCGTAGCCTAAACGGAGACTAATTCCAAATTTTACGAAACTTTACCCAAAAATCCAATAAAATATAAAACGAATAAAAATATAATTTTTATTCGCATCCGACTTATATTTTATTTTTAATAAATCTCCAAAGATTTATTAGGTCCAAATCAGTCCCGCTTAATTAAAATTACTATGTCCAAATTCCATAAAAATTTGACGGTAACTTCGTCAAATTATTTCGCGAATATTAACATCAAGATTATTCGCTCGGGACTTATAAATTATTTTATTTTAATTTGGACTAACAAATAATATTTAATTAGTTAATAATTAAAAACTAATTAAAGTAAAAGTTCAGGGACTAAAATGGACAATTTTCCATAATTGCCGCCTAAACAGCACCGCCTCTCTCTTTTTTTTTTTTTCTTTTTCTTTTATTTAATATATATATATTTATATATATATCTTAACTTATATTCGTCTATAACTCGTCGAGCTTTACGAGTTTCGACATTTTAATTTCGGGGTTTTGTCCGAAATCTTAAACTCTCCATTTAGAGTGGTACTTTGATATATTAATTATCAATATATCAATTCATACGACGCTAAAGAGTATTCTCAAATTTATTGCTCCCGTTCACACTCGTTTATTAAAATTTAAATTCCCGATTTAAATTTTAAACTCATATTATTACGATACTCTTTTACGAATTCGTATAAATTAAATTTACGTTTAAATTTAATTTACGTATTTTGAATTTATTAAATCACTTCCCGTGATTTAATAATCTTAAATAGTCAAACCTAACTATTATCCTTTAACTATTAAATTTAGTCTTTCCGAATATTTTTCTTAATATTCGAACCGGCAAAATATTATTTTTAATATTTTGATTACTTCAATTTGACTTCGTGGCATATTCTAATTACTTAAAATTACGGGGTATTACATTCTCCCCTCCTTATAAAAATTCGTCCTCGAATTTAAAATCTAATGCCACTTATTAAACAATTCTATTAACCCTTAACATCTTTCTACCTCGATCCTTATGCCTTATGTAGCATAAACTTACTTCTACTAGAGGTAGATTCTAAAATCCATCCTTACACTCTTCGTGTACGATACACGAAATACTTATCACGACGCTAGCTCGTCGGTTGTATTTTTATGCAATTTCTTTATATGTCACGATTTATCGTGACTTGGAGTTAACACTCCACACTTCATTATTACTTAGGTTATATTCTTTATCGTATTCCTCTCAACTTCTTAATTACTCTTACTCTTTGGATCAGTGTCTTTCACTGAATGTTCTTCGTTTGTCAACGAAGCGTAAATCTTTACACTGTTCAATTATATATACTTACACGATCTTTATCCTTTTTTCACTTCTCTTTCTATTTGGATTTATACATTTCATCCATCGGTAAAGTGTGTTTTCTCACACTATTCCATCGTGTATATTTACACAACTTGTGTACTCTATAGCCTCTCTTTCTTTTACTTCTCTTAATACAAAGGAGATCAATTACTTTGATCTCATAATGCTGTCTCTTAGCATTATTCTATGATCTTCTCATTATCGGTTAGGTTAACCTAACTCCATATTCTTTTATACACTTGGGATGTGTATATTCTTACTACTGGGTTTACCTCTTTAAGTAGTTTGTTACTTATGGGCAACAAACAACACTACTGTCTATTTACTGATCTAAAACTTTTCACAAGTTTTAGTCGCCCGTAGACTTCACCTTTATCGTTTTAACTGTCATCAACTTGCTGCTATTTGCAAAGTTTTGAGAGTATGAAACATATGATCTTCATCATACTGTCCACCACCATTTACATTGAGTCAAAACTTTCCTAATACTTAGGTATTTTGACTACAAATCCTTTGTCATCTCTTCTCATTTCCATTCTAGTTTGGAAATATTTGCCAAAATCAATATAGTGATTGGCATTCCAAATTGACTTACTGGTCCTTTGGACACTTTACTATTATTCTTGTCACCTCTTTCTATGTATCGTTCCCTCGATACATTTCTATTATATCATAGTACCTCTTTGTGGTACTAACACAAAACACTTTATAGTGACACTCAGACTATACATGTCTGGTTCACACAATTTATTGTCCCGTTTTAGTATTTCATCAACAATACTGAATTCGCAAACTTTTCTTTGCGTATCAATACTTATCACATACTCTAATTGTGTATTTCTAAGTTATACTCTCTCTAAAGTAATCACTTCATATTGGTCTCATACTTCGTTGAGCCAATAGAATTCCAAAGTTTAAGACCTTACGTCTAATACCTGATCATACTTGACAATTCAAGGTATGAATGTCTTGTTTAATAATCACTAGCACAGTAGTGTAGTATGCATTTATTTTTGCAAACCTCCACACTTTCACTGCGCTACTCTGATTCACAATCCACTAACTGTTCTCTTTCCAGTTAGGTTGTAGGATCTCTATATAACATTCTTCTTATATCATAATCTTTTGGTTTTATTTACCAAGCATATTTTCCTGTCTAAAAATCTACATCCATTGACTTTTGATTCGTAGGCAACTTACTTCTTGTATAATACAAGCAGTGCCTCTTGACTCCTATTACAATAACTCTTATTCTCATAAATAGTTCGTACTTTGTATCACATAACTATAGTCTTTCGACCTTTAGTACGACTATCACTTTGTCAGTTCCAACTCATAAATTGACAATTTTCCTCGCGCTTTTTCAACCATCGAGAAACATTTTCTATAACTCGATTATGTTATATATCATAACATATCTTTTCTTGATTCTTTAATACGTCTTATGTATCTTATGAATAGTGCTAACACTTGCACTATTGCTAGTCATTTTTTTATCAATCTCCACATCCTATCTCACGTTGATTTGCCTATTCAACTTTCGCACTTTCTTGTTTGAATTCCATAACTAATGCAAATATTTTGAAAAATCTTGCAAGCAGTGTTCGCAGTCCTTTGCGAAATTCAAGAAATTACTAATTTCTTTAACCATGCTGGTTACTTCCACTCATTAATCTCATTGATCTTTCTCAGATCAACTAGATATCATCTAAGATTTCTAGTGTTTCCAAATTGTCACTTACATTTGGAAATTTTAACTTGATTCTGACATTCTCACAAAATTTATAACAGTGGTCGCACACATTGTGCTTCTCCTTCCTTTATTATTCACATGGACCAATTGTCCATTAATACCACTTCTAGAAATAATCCAGAAATAGTTTGACTCATTGTTCTTATATATCTCATAATGACAGTAGAAATATTCACTCATTCCATATTCATACATCAGAACTAGTATTACTCATACTATGTTCTGCAAATCCATTTATCGGATCTGATTTATGCTATCCTCACGATAGGTTGTATCTTAACTTCTTTCTCGTCTACATTCTATAGACGTGTGAGACATATTCCTATTATACTTCTCTATCCCCCTTCGTGCAATACTCGTTTGCACACTTATAGTTGTGTCTACTACTAACACTTTCACTGTCAGTGTACCTTATCTCAATTTCAATTGAGTTTAAATTTGTGACTTTACTTACATTATAGCTAGGTAAAGTCAAATTAACAATCATACATATCGATAAAATATTTCCATGTTACTCACAATATCGATACATATCAGTCACAACTTATGTTCTCTCTTCTTATTCTGCGTCTATAGCTTATATAATTCTTTAATATAAGCTCTTAGACTTTATACTTATTTCCCATATACTTTCTCTCTTAATGTAATAAGCGATTTACCTTTCACTCGTACGCCTATTTCATCGTAACTCGTTTCAATACGACGTTACTTCCTATATCACTTTCTTATCTCCTCGTATATCTTTACTATATGATGTGTCCCTTCACGGGTCAACAGTCTTTTTCCTTTTTTTATCGTGGAACTCTTATCTTAATATCCGGATATTTCTACTCTTAACAGGTCATTTACCTCAAACTATGGCTTACTCAGAATCTCTCATTCATTCTGATGCATAAAATTCTCAGATCTTACATCACTGATCTGACTATCGCTATTTTTCACCTCTTAACTTTATACATATATAGCTGTCTTACTCGCAGCTAAGAGTCATTCTCAATGCTCTATAGCCCCTACTACATTTAATTAACTGATTATCAACTTCTCGCTCCATTTTTTTTAAAAATAAAACATCTATATCACATTTTCCACTTTTGGTCGGCCATACTTTACACATTTCTGGTCCGACATTCAAATTACATGTACTCTACATGTATATTCCGCACCAGCCAGCCAAGACTTCACAGTCACTAGGCCCGGTTATCGGAATTTTCACAATTTGAAACCACTGTTTCACAACAGTTTTCAAATTTATTTACATATCTATGGAGCTTACATTGATAATCCTAAGTTAATTAAACTTTATAATTCATAATCTCATAACTTACACTTTTGGCTCACTGCCAGAATTCACGCAAGTTTCCTATCGTTACTTTCAAAAACAACTATCGTCTACCTTTCCGTTCGACGATCGCAACGGTTAATCTCTAGGTAACCGTTTTAGGAACACCATATTCCAAAATTAAACCGATCCAACGGTTCAATTAAAAGTTATCAGGGTTTTACTACACCCTGTCGATTTTCAGACATCATCTGAAACTTGCTTCACCAATACGCTATCTCTATCTACTACACCTTGATTCGTGTGTCTTCCACTTATCCTTGAGTCTTCCTAAACTCAAGTTATATTAATCACTAGTGAGAAATCACGTATCTCTAACGTCTTAATCACTGCTCGATCAGTAGGTTATATCTCTCCTTTCTTACTTCTAGTGTGTCAGGGTACAATTCCCTAAATACCTTGTTTAAGGATATTCTTATCCTTAACTTGTCATAGCTCGGATATGCATTGATATCCGGATACCTGTTGTAGTTCATTTAACTACAAATAGCTGTGTACTTCCCAGTCACAACTTTATTCTCCAACTTCCACTCTTGTATGCTTCTGTTGCCCCCTCGAGAATCGTTTACTACTTGATCTCGAGTATTTACTTTTGTTACAGAGTTCTGGTCTAGGTATACTTACAAGAAAAACAAATCTGTTTGAAATATTTCAATCATCTTTGGGCCCTTTCAAAACAATTTGTTCAAAAATTCACTTTTTAAAACATCTGCATAATTGTGCACTAAGGTGATGACGTCTCATCTTTAGGCATAATTATGCTTTTAAAATCATTTAAATGAATAACCATAGCAGGTTATATAATTTGGTTTTTGTAAGTTTCCTCCTAACCCTAAACTCTGTAACCAGTAAGATTTCTCCACAACTACTCCACTTTTCTGAATTCGTACTTCCTTTGTCAATCGTCTCCTTGTACAACTATCAAATGATTTCGACAGTGTCTTCACGTTAGTTCCATGCTTGATATTCAAGCATCGTTATCGAATTATCTAGACGACTCGCACGCGTATATCGCAGTCTTATATCCCAAAAGGGAAGGCTGAGAACCTATGAAACATAAGAATATATGTAGGAGACATGACTCGAATCCTATGTGCTGCAGTAGTTCCTATGAGTACCTATGACATCTACCCCATACTTTATTTCCATGTATCAGCAATGTTTTTAAATTCTCGAGTCCGAGAACTATTGCTCTGATACCAAGTTTGTCACGACCCAAATTCATGGATCGCGACCGGCGCTAGGGAATGGGAGTGGTTGCTCCGAAACCCGTAGCAAGCCTAAAAACCTTTATAAATTTTTCGCGTTTTAAAACATAAAAAGGTTTGCCACCTCGTTGCGGAAACACTTTAACACCTTTATTAAAAACGCGATCGCAGTTCAAGATCATATATCACATATGATCCGTTTTCAGAAAATATCGTTAAAACCTTTCTCTCGTTTAACATAAACACATTTCTGAAAACCGGGTCTTAAGACCCTGATTGTATTTAAAGAAACTAGAGCGCAATCATCAATCTCAGTTGACGCACCTGCTCTGTTTCCAATACAATTCTAAAATGCTAAAGACATAAAACCAGTGTATCTCTCAAACATCTGGTCATATCATTTTAGAAAACACGCAGCTTTTCAAACATATATTATATATAGTAGTTCAATCAGAGTTTATCAAAATAGTTTGAACTACTGTAAACAGAAAGACAGACTTCCCGTACCCAACTACTTGCAGCTCTAGAGGTATGGCTGACATTGACTTCCGGAATTATTGTGGAAGTCAGACCTCGTACTTGATTACCTGAAAGGTAAACATTGGGGAGGGTCAGAAATATAAATATTTCTGAGTGAGTCTACAATTTTACAATTGAATATTCAAATCGCAAATACATAAACATTTGTATATGTAAAATATTACCAATTAGTCGATCCAGATGAAACCCTACAAGACAGACTATTGTATGGGTCTCAACCTACACAATATAGGCCTTAGACCGTGAACTGAATCACTGCCGTCTAAGCCGGGTGTCTGGACCGTAACCGTGAAACTGCCATCACAGTACTGCCTGTGACCGTAACCGTTACTGCCGTCTCAGACTGTTAAGTCAGGGTCGCTAGCACTTCCAACGCCCAATGACATTAACTGACCTCTATGTCAGACACAGGCTCGTATCGAAAAACACTACTGGTGATCACACAGTCCTATTGACAACCAATAGGAAGCTTGTTCCAATGGATCTTTCATGGTTAAGTTATACTAGTGCGATTTGTTATTTAAAAACAATTTAAATATAAATATTCAAAAGTAAAAACCACAAAGTAAAACTCACAGTACTGTCGTCCCCATTTTTTTTTAAAAACGTAAGCTCCAAGCAAGCTTGTCAGTCAAACACGTTGGTGTTTGGCTCACTAGATCGACCACTCGTCGGATCTAATTAAAATTCAAATGTCAAAACACATTAGACATTGAATTTTAACTCTAGCCCTATCGTATAAACGATAGACTCAATAAACAAACTCTGACACTCTAAATATCGCATATAAACTAATCTCAATATTGAACTTCTCGTTCAATATATAATACCACTCTTGGTATGGACTTATAGTCCTTTTAATATTAATCACTTTGATTAATGTAAAGCCTAGTTAAAACGTCGTATCGTTTTAACGTATAGACTTATATCATTTTAAAATGTTCACCTTTAAACATTTATTGACTGACGGTAAACACACCGTCCTACTAGGCGAAGTCCCCTCAGATTCGCCGCCTGAAAAGACCCCTTCGGAGTTGGACTACGCGTCCGTGTAGGGCCTGTACACGTTCGTGCACTGCCTGTGCACGTTCGTGCACAACCCTTGGCCAATGCACGTTCATGCACATGGTACACGTTCGTGCACCTTGTGCACGTTCGTTCACTTGGTACACGTTCGTGTACTTTGTGCACGTTCGTGCACTTTTGTGTACGTTCGTGTACACCGTCAGGCCACCCTCGGAACTTCGTTCCCGGGCCGATTCCCGACGTGCTTCCTACGTTTATAATATTTTAATTTATTTTCTATTTAATCGATTACTAATTATCGATTATTACCTCGTACTACCGACCGAAGAAATCGAAGTCGGAATCGCGAAATGGATCGCGCCCCGGCGGCACCGCCTCGCCTTTGCTTGCTATGCCTAGCAAGCACCTCAGTTGTTAAACTGAGGTGAGTTATTAGCTGAACCCTCACTTCTATTTATAGAAGTTTGATTTGGCTAAAATACCATTTGGTACTAGCTCAATCATGCACTTTTACTCTGATTTTAATTAGTCGTCCGTAGCCTAAACGGAGACTAATTCCAAATTTTACGAAACTTTACCCAAAAATCCAATAAAATATAAAACGAATAAAAATATAATTTTTATTCGCATCCGACTTATATTTTATTTTTAATAAATCTCCAAAGATTTATTAGGTCCAAATCAGTCCCGCTTAATTAAAATTACTATGTCCAAATTCCATAAAAATTTGACGGTAACTTCGTCAAATTATTTCGCGAATATTAACATCAAGATTATTCGCTCGGGACTTATAAATTATTTTATTTTAATTTGGACTAACAAATAATATTTAATTAGTTAATAATTAAAAACTAATTAAAGTAAAAGTTCAGGGACTAAAATGGACAATTTTCCATAATTGCCGCCTAAACAGCACCGCCTCTCTCTTTTTTTTTTCTTTTTCTTTTTCTTTTATTTAATATATATATATTTATATATATATCTTAACTTATATTCGTCTATAACTCGTCGAGCTTTACGAGTTTCGACATTTTAATTTCGGGGTTTTGTCCGAAATCTTAAACTCTCCATTTAGAGTGGTACTTTGATATATTAATTATCAATATATCAATTCATACGACGCTAAAGAGTATTCTCAAATTTATTGCTCCCGTTCACACTCGTTTATTAAAATTTAAATTCCCGATTTAAATTTTAAACTCATATTATTACGATACTCTTTTACGAATTCGTATAAATTAAATTTACGTTTAAATTTAATTTACGTATTTTGAATTTATTAAATCACTTCCCGTGATTTAATAATCTTAAATAGTCAAACCTAACTATTATCCTTTAACTATTAAATTTAGTCTTTCCGAATATTTTTCTTAATATTCGAACCGGCAAAATATTATTTTTAATATTTTGATTACTTCAATTTGACTTCGTCGCATATTCTAATTACTTAAAATTACGGGGTATTACAACATGGTAAAATAAAATCAACGTTAAATTCTTAACACGAGGAACCGTCTCGTAAATAATATCATTTTAAAAATCATCGTCTGTTAACAACAAACCAAACATAATATTTCAAAATACAAAAATTTCTTTTACTGGCAAATAAACAAAAGTCAAACTTATAAAGAATTAAAAACCAAACTTTTCTTCTGATTCTGTGTTAAAACACAAATCAAATACACAAATTTTCTTAATGAAAACCCTTAAAACAACATGTGGTCAAACAATGTATGACCACAAAACACGTTTTAAAGTTTAACCCAAAATTTCTATACTCGAAAAACAAGGCTAACGCCCATCATACAATCATATTAAAAACCAACAATCAAGGTCAAAGCCAAGATGTACTTTATTAATAGGGCAAAAGTAATCCAACACATCATGTAAAATAACCGTAACCATACCATATTTCACGACCCAAAATATTGAGCCGCAACCGGCGCTAGGGAACGAGAGTGGTAGCTCCGGAACCCGTAGCAAGCCTTAAATCACTATTAATTTTTTCGCAAATAATATAAATAAATAGCATAACACAACAGAAGCAAACATATATAACATATATACACAACTATTCACTTAATCTCGTGGGCTCTAGTTACCGTACTCTGTACGAACTGGCCTCACGGTACTATATACATAAAACACGTAGCCTACAAAGTATAAACAAAACAGCAAGTAATATATATATAACCAAAATCTACTGCTGTCTAGGCTACTCTCTGACGACGCAGGACCACTACTGCAGCATTCACAGAAGTTAGAGAACTATACATACATAGCTGACTTCTGTATTCCAAAATCGGCTTCTAGCTAAGTCCACACCCTAAGTACCTGAAAGACATCAAAAGTGAGGCGTCAGTATTTGGGAAAATACTGAGTGAGTGAGCACATTACTAATAGTATTGTCAAAACATAACATCGGATACGATAAAATATATCAGTAGCATCAATAATCGATATCAAAATATAATATAATGTGCTATCATATAATCCAAGTATTAGATCCGATTGAAACCCTATTCACGATACTCAATACGATCTATAGATTCATACATTCATAACGATAAATATCAATTCGATCGATCCGATGGGTAGGGTCTCGAGATAATTCAACCGAGTTAAACCACTACCGTCTCTTAATCCCAAGGTGTGGGTCCCGAGATAGTTCAACCGAGTTAAACCCACTGGATACGGGTCCCGAGATAGTTCAACCGAGTTAAACCTCGTATCCAATTCGATATACATATTCCAACTTCGATACGATACGATACGATAAGCGAGGTTCGATATTTGATATAATTCTATGACATGATAACGATTTAGACACGCTAGACTGACACACTTACCGGTGATCACACAGTCCTATTGACGCCCAATAGGTAGCACGTTTCCTCGGATCACACACTGGTTTCAAAACTATAATATCGATAATAGCGATAAACGATAATCAATAAAAGCAATTCGATAAGCGATATATCAACTCATGTACTATGCGATGTGGTTATTCATAATATATCAAAATAATAACTTTTAAATAACAATATACAAAAGTAAAGTGCAACTCACAGAAACTGCTATCCAATTAATTATGAAGTCGATGTGGTGGTATGTTCGTATTAGTCCACCTCTAGTGCCCTCACTGCTTTCTCGTACGTCTGATGAAACGTTTAATAGTTAGACGTAGATTTCATGTTTATATGTATAATATTTTTAAGTTCTAAGTTTAAGTTGATTAGATTCCATTTCTAGTTTGCTTGTAAACTCGATGATCCTTAGTCGTACTTGCGACTTATCGAGTACTATTCCTCGTACTCGAGAATTATATAACTTTCTTAACTGAATTTTTACTTATCACATTAACATTCACTTCTATAATGTTTTACATCCATTTCAAGACATTTGACTGAGTTTCACACTCAAATCAAGTTATCAGAGGCTCATTTTCGCTCCCGGAAGTTCCACGGAGTTTCTGGTCGAGGTAGGGGACGTCGTGCTAGCTTGGCACGTCGTGCCCTTCAATTTTTGTGAAGGGCACGTCGTGCACCCTTGTGGTGCACGTCGTGCACCAGCACGACGTGCTGAAGTGCAGCACGTCGTGCACCGACGTGTGCAGCGTTTTTCCAGCGCTTCCGGACCATTTCCGGGGCTCTAAAACTCCCTAACCTCACACCAATACATACCCACTTTATTTAACAACTTATCCTACCATTTTACAACTCAAAAACCTCAAAAACAACTCGATTCCTAACCGTACGATTCGAACGTAACGTTTTATACAAAACAGCCCATAACAACATCATTTCACCATAAAAAATCGAAATCTTACCTTGATATGATGCTTAAGATCAGTAGAGCATTCCATTACGGAGAGATGGGCGCAAGAATCGCTTGAAACGGATGTCGAACGAAGAAACCGTGAAGTGTCGAAGTTGATCGTGAAAAATGGCGATGGTTTCTGGATGCTTCTGGTTTCTGGATGCTTCTCCTTTCTTCCTCTGATTCTTTCTTTTCATATTAAGTTTCTTATATATATTTGGTTAAATCATTCCTTCAATCCTTATTTTCTTTATTCGTTACAAATTATCTTTCAAACTTTTCTTTTGTACGATTTAGTTCATAACTAAATCAATTAACTCTTTAATCATGACTTATACGTATTATTTATATCCGACAAATAATACAGAACTCGATATTAATACTTTACCGCCAAAAATCTGAAATTTCCATTTTCAACACAAAGTGGCTAAATTACCACTTTGGTCCCTGTACTTTATTTTGGGCTTTACTTGACATTTTTCCTTTTAATTCCAATTCCAACTTTAGAATTGAAATATAACATTAAATTCTCGTATATAATCTTTTCCAAAACCGACCTACTAAAACTTATTTATCTTAATTTTATCGGATAACTTTCTGATGTCGCCACTCTGGCGACTCGAAATTGGACACGTTGCCCAATTAAATAATTAAATATTTTGGGGTATTACACCATATACTCAAAATCGTTTCAGGCATAAGCGCCAAAGTTTATCAACCAACATCATACCTAAGAATGAATTTAGGAAAAATTCCAATCATAAGATTTCCCGAGAAATCAGAAGCAACTAAAATTACCCAAGTGCAATGACCTCAATATAATAAAATATAGCAAGTAACATCCAAGTGAAACAATTATCAATCATTGCAGTAACACTAAATAATGACTGACAAACATCACCTATAGGATGTAGGTTGAAAGTTTGAAACAAAACATGACGTTTGAAAAGACATGACATGAATCCTAATTCCGCAGTAGTTCCTAAGACACGACATCAACTTATTATGCTAAACTAATAAACACCTAACATGCATAAGGTCTTGCTTTGAAACCAAAGTTCTGAAATCGAGTTTGTCACGACCAATTTTCATGGATCGCGATCGGCGCTAGGGTATGGGTATGGTTATACCAAAACCCGTAGTTAGCCTTGCGGATAACCAACAAATACATAAACCTGCAAGAAATGCTCGGGGCAACCGAGACTTCAACCTAGTTCTGGGAGTTCATAATATTCAACATTTATATAAAAAGTGCTTGGCCAACTCCGAGTCTCTAACATGGCATAATTACTTATTAACCCAAGTCAATATAAATATGCTAAAACAATATATAAACCAATTGAATTAAACTTGATAACAAGAATCAAACAAGTAAGACTTCTAGTTACTACTGCGGTCTAAGAATAAAATAAATTTAACAACTTTAATAAAGTAAAGTAAGACCTCCAGGGAAATAAATAATTGGAGACCAGCTGACTCGATCAAAATCATAACCCTGGAAAACACATTGAAAAAACAACGGGGTCAGATATACTGAGATGAGTTCATACAATTATTTATATTTATTAAGTGAAAACCATTAAAAAATCATAAAATATTTATAAAGCATTATCATTATGGATAAGTATTGAAACCCTAAACCACAAATATCTAAATCTAGTTGTCGTGTCGGTGAGACGTATCTCCATAACCAATCGCCGATTGTCACTCGAATAAGTACACGTGAGTCCCAGGAGACGTATCTTCCACAGGCGCCCTCACTAAGGCGAGACGTATCTCTAACCTACCTCAAATACCATATGATCATATATACCGGTGCACATGCAGTCTCGATGATACCCATCGAGTAGACCGTTCCAATTCAGATTCATAATGTCGAAAACAGTTCGAAAGCTGTATATATATATATATATATATATATATATATATATATATATATATATATATATATATATATATATATATATATATATATATATATATATATGCAAAAATACAATTTACTTAATAAAGCAGTAAATAGCGATATAAACTCACTGCTTGCTAATCCACGTGATAACTTCTGGCAAGCATGACAAGCAGCCTAAATTCGGTTCGCCTCAAAAGCACGAACGGTCGACGAGTCTAAACAATTACAAATAACTATTTAAATGGACCCTAACTCTATAGAGTACTATACACCACATAGGACTAACACAAACAACAAGTTAAGGTAAAGCCAATCAGAGTAAACACAATACTCAAACAATTATGAAGTCAACAACAAGTCATGCCTATTGAGTTCCCCCTTTAAAATCAATTTCATAAAATATTATTTAAATAATATCAAATAATAAATCACTTCAAATTTCAAATAGTGGGTTAGCCGAGTTACCGATAACTACCAAGCTAACCTCACATGTCGGGCGACCCAAGTCTAGCCCGACCCAAATATTTTATCAAATATAAACCAGAGTTTATAATTTCAAAATAGCTTTGATAAAATAAATATATAATATCCAATTATAAAGGTTTAAATGCACCAAAAATCACCAACGTTTTGCTTATTTTTGGTATTTAACATAATCTTTTAATTTTGACAAAAAAGTACATGAACTTTCAAAATTTTGCAATTAAGAACACGTGTGTGTTTTCTTTGAAAAAATAGTGCAATTTGACATCCAAAACGGCGCCGTTTTAATCCAAAACGGTGTTGTTTTACATCCAAAATAGTGTCGGTCTCTTTAATTGCAAAATTTTAAAAGTTCATGTACATTTTTGCTAAAATTAAAAGATTACGTTAAATACCAAAAACACCCGAAAGTTGGTGATTTTTGGTGCATTTAAGCCAATTATAAACCATAGTTTATAATTATAAAAACAACTTGATAAAATAATAACCAAAATTTAACGAAACTCAATAGCTTTAAAGGCAAGTAACCCAAGTTACAATCATGTACTCAACTAGAATAAGTTAAGAAAACGTTTTAAAGTTAAAACGTAACTTTAGACAAATTGGTACAACAAGCCAATATTTTAAAAAACAATAATTACCCCTGTAATTATTCGATTTAAAGACTGTAAGACAATTAACATTTTCAAATACAATTAACAAACTATTCAAATAAAATCAGCACAAACGTTATTTTAGATAACACTAATCGATAGCAATTAAACGACCAAATCAGAAATCGCAAGTTTAGTTTCGAAACCGGAATTGATCAAATCAAGCCTTTGATTGATCATACAATATTCAACCAATCAACATGAAGAATTTCAAGTGGCCATTACAATTGAAAGATAAACATTGTCGCCCATTTTCAATCAAAAACCAATCAAGTGGTAAAACTTACTATAACAGTAAACAAACTTACATATACAGATCTCATACAACACACAAACTCAGTTACACATCATACAAACATTTTAGAAAGAGTAGAAAGGATACACGGCATCTACCATGTAGGATTGGAGCAACGCAACCGTATCACAACATGAGAAAACAATAGAATCTATCACAAACCTAACAGTGATACAGTAGTCAAACAACCGCACATCAGATTATAACCCTAAGCACACATAAACCACATCAGTAACCATGGCGTAGAGATTGGCAGCAACAAAACAAAGGATACAGTTAACAGATATAAAAAAATTGTGAACCGTAACGGCGCTAAAACACAAGAGATTGAACGTACCAATTCAAGATTAGATGCCTAGGATTAATGAGAATGAGTTGAGCTGATGTGGTGAAGAAGAAATCACAGAAGAATGCTAGAATAACAATGAACAGAAGATACGGAACGGAAGATACGGTAATCTCAAAAGGGAACGAGAGGAGGGATGATGGCTAAATATTTCAGAGTGTTTTAGGGTGGAAAAGTCGGTTAGGGTTTATCAGCAAAAGAAAAAAAAATAACGCGTTCTGTAACAGGTCTATATATAGACCTGTTACTGCGTCTGAAACCAAGTGTGCGATCGCACACTTGGTGTGTGCGTTCATACACCCTGAAAAAGATGTGTACAATTGCACACTCCATGTATGCGTTTGCACACCTCACCAGCTTGGTGAGCGGCCCATGAAAACGAACCCCGAATCAAACCAAACGCTAAAACAACTCATAAATGAACCAACTGACTAGAAAACGAGTCCGCAACCAACTTAAAACACGGTCGAAATACACGGGATATTATAAACTTTCAAGATCTTGAACAAATTCGGGATGAAATTGAATCCTGACGAATGCGCATTTGGAATGGAACGAGGGAAATTCCCGAGATTCATGATATCTTAAAGAGGAATCAAGGCAAACCTAGAGAAGTTACAAGCTATAATGGATATGAAGCATCCAACGAGTATAAACAATATCCGGAAACTCAATGAGCAAATTGTTGCCCTCAAAAGATTTATGTCTAGTTCGGCCAAAAGATGCCTACCATTATTCAAAGCCCTTAAAAGCTCGCAAAAATTTAAGTGGAAGGAAAAATGTCAAGAGGCATTCGAGGAATTAAAAAAGTTTCCGAATTCCTCGCCACATTTAAGTCGGCCATTACCTGGAGAAACTCTATACACATACATCTATGCGAGAAAAGAGACAGTCAGAACAATATTAGCCTTGTAGACGGGAATGTCTAGCATTCGATGCGTTTTAGACATTAGGGTGATAAAAATCTGGACTATAAGAGTCACAACCTCTATAAAAGGGAAAACTCTTTCCCCTTCTTCATTCGGAAGAAACCACATAGTATTAAAAAAAATCAGTAGAGTTTGGAAATTCAGTAGTTTTTGGCAGCTTATATTTAAAAAAATATATTAGTAAAGAGATCCTTTATTCGGTTTCATTCGCCTAAACTAAAATAATTGTTTCATAGAGAGGAACATTTGTGGAGAAGATTTTGCGGAGTCAACTTTCATGGCGGAGTATTTTATTTTGGCGGAATTATCGGACAATTATTTTTTTTACGAGGACTACATCAAGTAAGTTTTAAAAATTTCTAGACTTATCCCCTTAAAATCCCCCCAGCTTTTACCCCCAATTCGTTTGCACCCTCACGTTGTAAAACCATCAAATATACCCAAATTACGACCTTTCACTTTCAATTGTACCCTCAAACATTAAATTGACATCTTTTTACTTGAAAAATGTTCAAATTAATACTTTAAATTTTAGCATACATTTTAAAATAGGACTTAATATTTTATTTAAAACAAAAATAAACCTATTTTTTCAAGTGAAAAAAAATCAATTTAATGCTTGAGGGTGCAATTGAAAGTGAAAGGTCGTAATTTGGGTATATTTGGTGGTTTTGCAACGTGAGGGTACAAACGAATTGGGGGTAAAAGGTGAGGGGTTTTTAAGGGGATAAGCCAAATTTCTAAGTATATTATTTTTAATTATTGAGAAAATAACAAAAAAACCACAAAAAGAGCTTCTATTTTCACACAATTCCTTTTTTCTTGAATAATTTTCTTCCTTGCCTATTTTATTACAATTTTACCATTTTTCTTTAAAACTTTTCACCAGCACCATCTTTTCAATACCCACACCCACAAAACACCTATTTTTCTTTTTAAATGGATAAGGATGGCATATGGCCCACGACAACCAGCCTCCTTTTTATCTTACACTATAACTGGATAATGCCAACCCCATCCGTAAGTCTGATCCAGCTTCAAATAAATTAGAACTGACCAATATCTTTCTTTCTGAGTTCGAGTGAGGGTCTTTTATTTCCTTGTAATAATGCCTATTCCATTTTTCCATTTTACATACTAAACATGAAATCTATCAAATAGTTTCATACATAATTACTTCTTTAGCCTTATTGTAGTTATGCTAATTTTACAATATTATTTTATTAGTGCTGATAATTTATTTAAATGTTAAAATTTCTTATTAAAATTATATTTTAATTTTTTAATAATTTATTAATTGTGATTTTACTTCCACCATTAGTCTAGTAGATATACTTAGTTGACTCATTTTTATCTTTTTAATTTTTCACATTAAATAGGAAACATAATAACTTATTTCAAACATTAATGATGATTCTTCAAGGTCAAAGTGAGTCGGACCGGTTTGGTCCGACTAAACTCCGATGCCTAAGTCAAATGGAAGATAGTTGAAATAGTAAACAAAAAATATTAATTTTAAGTTTGAAAAAATATATATTTATATAAAATATTGTCAAATTACGTTAAAGATTAAAAAATAACCAAATATATATTTGATATAACTCTGATACATATTTGATATACTTCCGATACATGATACATATATTTCTGATACATTTATTATTAGTTTTGTAGTTTATTTTATAAATAGATGATTGTCAAAAATTTGTATCATAAATATATTTTCTATATGCATATTGGATACATCTCCGATACATATTTGATACATAGTTGATATATCTCCAATACATAGTTGATACATCTCCGATATCATTAAGTACATATTTGATACATATTCAATTTCCTTTCAAAAAAGTACATACGATGAATTTAATTTACGTAAAAAAATTAAGAAATAATCAAAATACAAAAGGCATTTAAAAAAAATATTTGATACATCTCCGATACATATTTGATACATGTCTGATACATATATGATATATATCCGATACATAATTTATACGTGATATTTATCAAAAAAAATATTAAACATGATAGATACATTTTTTAAATGTACTTAGTAGATACATCGTTGATACACAATTTATACATAATTGACACATTTTTTACATCTTTTTTTAGTTTTATTACAAAAAATTTAAATACATATATGAGATATTTTTAATACATAAATTATATATGATAAATATATTTTTACTATGTAATTATATACAAAAGATATATTTTAAAATTTACTTAATAGATATATCGCAGATACATGAGTTATACATGATAGATGCATTTTTCAAATATATCGGTGATACATGATAGATACATTTTTAAAATATATTAAATATATACATCGTTAATACGTAATTTATATATAATATATGTATATATTTTTAATATACTTAATAAATACATCTCTGATACATAATTTATACATAATATATATTATTTACGCATCAAAACCGTGTTTCAAATATATCAATAATATATCTGTAATTCAAAAAATAATTTTTAATTAAATTGTATTATTTGTTTATTTTTATATTTTAAAATTTAATATATTAATATTTTTAAAATTAAAATTTATATTGATATTTTAAAATTAAAATTTAAGTAAATATATTACAAAGAATTTTGCAAGATTCAATTTTAATGTTAAATGTATAATACAAGTTTTTGTTTTATTGAAAGAAAAAAAAACCAACAGCACAAGTCATTACATTTGGTGAACCATGTGATGTCAGCGTGCATTATGATTATGGATGATGGACTCTTATGTGAGCATAATGGTACTAATGAAAATAAGGTGGTGCCCATGTAAAGATTTCAAAATTTTGATAAAGTGTGAAAAGGAAGAGTTATTTTATGGTATTTTTGTGATTTTCTCTTAATTATTAGTATGTATATATTGTTTGAAAAGTAGTATGAATATATAAATGTAGTTAGATTTAGTGAGATTTTTAAGAATATGTATTATAAAAAATTTAAATTAGATTAATGTGTAAATTAGATTAGATTAATATGTAAATATTTAGAGAAGTACTGTAAACTAGAGTATATATTGAATAGTTGTTATTTTTGCGAAATTTTAGAAAATTTCTCAAATTAGGTCCCACTTAGTGAAGAATTCAAATTTTTTTAAAAATTTACAATGAATAGATTCGTAAAATATAAATTAAAAAATTATATATTAAAATTAATATTTTTAAAATTTTAGCATTATTTGAGAAAATGTAAATTTGTTATAATTGTGACTTTGTAAAAAATTATTAAATAATAAAAAATTTAATATAAAAAATTTGAATTACAATTTAAATTGGCTAATTACGTATTTGACATCTAGAAAATTCGAATTGCAATTTTAATGGGATTAATGACGTTTTTGATTTTTTTGATAAATTTAGTACGATTAAATTTGAAAAATATAAATTAAAAAATTTTGTATTAAAATTGATATATTTAAAATTTTAGATTTATTTAAAATGTAAATTTATTTTAATTGTTACGTCGAAAAAAATTTGTTAAATAAAAAAATTTAATCTAGTGAATAAAAATTGCAATTTAAATATTTAAATGTTAATAAAAAATCTATTTAATAAACTCTAATATTAATTCAGAAATATAAATTAGAGAATATAATGAATTATTGATATTTTTAAAAATTTAGTACGACTAGATTTGAAAAATATAAATTAAAAAAAATGTATATTAAAATTGATATTTTTAAAATTATAGTATTACTTAAAATGTAATTTTTTTTAATTGTCACTTTGTAAAAAAATTGTTGAATAATAAACGATTTAATCTAGTAAATCCGAATCACAATTTAAATGTTTAATTTTTAATAAAACAAATTTGCATAATAAATTTTAATATTAATTTAGACAAAAAATAGCAAATATAGTGAATTTTTGATATTTTTAAAAATTAGTACGACTAGAATTGAAAAGTATAAATTTAAAAATTGTGTACTAAATTGATATTTTTAAAATATATTATGTTTAGAAAAATATAAATTTATTTTAACTATCACTTCGTATCAAATTTGAATTACAATTTGAAAGTTTGATTGTTGACATAATTTTTTTCATTTAATGAACTGTAATATTAATTTAAAAGCATTAATCTATAATTTACAATGAGATATATTTAAATGTAAAAAACTTTAAAATTGTCAATTTAAAAAATGTAGTTAAAATTTTGTTTTTTAATATAATAATGACGACGAATGAATTGCTAGCCTTAAAAATTACCGGGATGGTACAATATTCACCACTCCGGGTGGAGTTGATTACGTCTCTGGCAAATCAGAACTGGTTGAGCTGACGAGTGTAATAAATCTTGCACAACTACAAATCGTAGTTAGAAGGGTAATTGGGGAGTTTTTGACGGATTTGTGCCTATGAAGCTTAGAAAATTCCATTTTTATGCCTCTAAAAAAATAATTCATATTTTTATGCCTGAGCCAACTAAATCTGCAAATCAACATAATTGACAATAATCCGCAATTGTACATTGCGGATTGCTTATAAATAAAAACAGTTGCAGAAAGTGATTAAAACTATAATTGATTTGGTGGTAGAATGCCTTTAATGGTTTTTTTGTTTTGGAAGGGTCACAAGTTCGAGTTCACTTTATAACAAATTAACAATCATTTATCTTTTTAATCTTTTTTTAATAAAAGCTAAAATACTTACTTTTGTATTAATTACGTTTTTTTCCTAATGAAAGCTAAAACTAGCAATTTTTCACTTTCTTTAAGTAATATATAAATAAAAACTATTCATGTTATATTAATAATTTTTTTACTTAAAGAAAAAAAATATAAAATATCAAACTAAATTCAGTTCACGTTCCAAATTTTAAATTAAAAATTAATTTTATAAAAACATCAAATTGATTTTAAATGTCAAATATTAAATTAATAATTTTATATCAATTTATAAAATCATCAAATTGAATTTAAATATCAAAAATTAATTTTATAATTTTATAACAATTTTAGAAAAACATCAAATTGATTTTAAATGTCAAATATTAATTTTTTTAATTTTATATCAATTATATAGAAACATCAATTAAATTGAGGTTAGATTAGGATATAAACTAAATTAAAATTAGTAGATTGTGTATTTTTAATTTAAAATTAGGATCATGAAATAAATTTAATTTGAATTTTTATAATCTTTTAAAGAAAGTGAAAAACAGTTAGTTTTAATTTTTATTAGAAAAGAAAGTGATCAATACAATAGCAAGTATAACTTTTAGTTTTGGCTAATGGGCTAAAAAAATCCCGACTTTTATTTTAGTTTTCAATTCCACTCCGACGTAGAATTTTTTTCAATTATACTCTTTTTCGGATTTTTGGTTTACAATTGCACCCTGTGCATCAAATTGAACTCTTTTTATTTGGTTAATATTCAAAATAGATCCTTCATTTTTATTAAAAAATCTAAAAGTTCTTTAATATTATAAATTCTACCAAAAAAACTATCTTCTCTACAAAATAAAAAATATTAAATTTAAACTAATTAAAAAAATAAAAAAAATAAAATTTCCGGAGGAGGCTGCTCCTCCTCCTGCAGCCCTCAACGGAGGAGCAGATCTGCTCCTCCGCAGGAGCAACTCTGCTCCTTCAGAGGAGCAGATGCTCATGGCCTGAGGAGCAGGAGCTGCCGGAGGAGGAGCAGCTCCTCCTCCTCCGGCAACTAAAAAAAAATAAAAACAAATTAATTTATTTTTATGTTTAGGATGTATTTGAACTTTATTTATATTTAAATATTTGTTTGAATTTAGCCAAATGGAAAAAAGTATGAAATAATCCTAAAATATATTTGTTTTATATATTTTAGTTCTTATAATAATAAATTCCTTTAATATTTTTAATTTAGGGTGCAATTGAAAATTAAAAATGCAAAATAGGGTATAATTAAAAAAATTGTTACGTCGGTGTGGAATTGAAAACTAAAACAAAGGTCATGATTTTTTCAATCTATTAGCCTTTAGCTTTTATTAAAGAAATAAGACTAAAAAAATAAATGGTTATTAATTTGTTATCAAGTGGAGTCGAACTTATGACCCTTTCAACTTTCAAGGCAAAATAGATAGCAAGTCAATATACCGCCAAACCAAGAATAATTTATGTTATAATTTTGCAACCAATCCGTGCGGATTGGTTTAATCAATATAATTACCCAATCCGCAATTGTATATTGCGGATTGGTATTAAATCCGCAATATACAATTGCGGATTTAGTGGGTTGAGGCATAAAAATAGCAATTATTTTTTAAGAGGCATAAAAACAGAATTTTATAAGTTTCATAGGCACGTATCCGTCAAAATCCCGGTAATTGGTTTGAACAATGCTGATGAGATAGTGAAGATTTACCTACGAGTGCCCCGGTTCGATGAATATGGAAGATTTCAAAAATACGATGGTTTTTCTAATAAGAGAGATGTTCATATGGAAGTAATGTGGCGTAATGTTTCACGGACGCCACAAATGAGGTTACTTGAGTTTTACATAGTGTACAACCTGCTATCTCAAGTACATGCAAAGTTTGAGGATTCCAAACTAGCGGATGTAGACGACTGTGGGGATGTAGACAATTGTGATAATTTTAGTGATGAGGAAGAGTTCTACGGGATCGTTGCTGATGACAACGAGGATGATGATGATGACATTGATGGTGAGAATGGAGAGGGCGCCCATGATGAGGATTTCGAGGGTGACATGGAACGAAATACAGATCCTTTTTAGTCACGGCTTCCTTATGAGTACACGCATCAGAATGTTGACGAAATGCGTGTCAATATGAATCTGTGGCCCAACAAAAATGCAATATGGGAAATTGGCAAAGAATTTGATCTGGGAAGGGTTTTTAGTTCGAGGTATGCTGCCTAGACATGTGCGATTGAGTTATCACATGGCAGCTAATAGAGAATACAAGAGTTATCGAACAACTGGTAAAACAATAGTGCTTGTGTGCGTAAACAATGACACTTGCAATTGGAGGTTGCGTGCGTCACTTCTAAAAGGCGATGCAGATTTGTAAAATTTTGTTTATTAAATATGTTATTTTTTTATGAAGTGTAGATTTATATTTGCATACTTGTTAATATAAGTATCCTGTAATATTTATTAAATTTATTTTGGTAGACTGTTAAAAGATTAACTATTTCAAACGTTTGTTATTCAAAAAATAATAAATTTTTTTAGTACAAAAATTAAAAATTTCACAACTAAAACTTGTTGTCACGACCCAAATAATTGAGCCGCAACCGGCGCTAGGGAATGAGAGTGGTAGCTCCGGAACCCGTAGCAAGCCTTAAATCGCTATTAATTTTTCGCAAATAATAAACAAATAATATCAAATAACGGAAGCAATTACATATATATATCATTTAACAAAATATTTACATTAGTTGTTTAAACCTCGCGGGCTCTAGTTACGTACCCTGTACGAACTGGCCTCGCGGTACTATATACATAAACTAATGTCTCAAAACATCTCACCGGCATCTGGGGCCGTGGATCACATATAATTCATGTAGCCTATCAAAAAGCATATAAAACAATAACAGCAGTTAATATATACAATCAAAATGAACTGCTGTCTAGGCTACTATTCTGTCGACACAGGACCACTACTGCAGCATTCACAGAAGTCAGAAACTATACATACACAGCTGACTTCTGGACTTCAAAATTGGCCTCTAGCTAAGTCCACAAACTAAGCACCTGAAAGACATCAAAGGTGAGGGGTCAGTATTTGGGAAGATACTGAGTGAGTTGACATTTACTAACAGTATTAATATAGAAACATAGCATCGCATCTCACGAAAACAATAATATAAAACATATAACATGTATTTGATCCGTACGAAACTAACATCCTAGAATGCGACACATTTCTCAAATAATCATATATCATTCAACCCAACCGTAAATCTCAAACTGTGAGTCCAACTCACTGGTGGGTCCAACCCACTAGATACGGGAACTTCCAGACTACACCGTAGCTGAGTTCACTCTCGTATCGAATTCATATCATATCATACGTATCCAATCATTTCTCAAATGCAAACACACTAGACTGACTTAGTACTGGTGATCACACAGCCTATTGACACCCAATAGGTAGCTAGTTTCTTCGGATCGCATACTAGTTCTCGTATATAGAAACTAATAAAACATATAACATTTCAATCAATTATATATAATACGATGCGTGTAAACATTATATATATCTATATAAAATAACTTTAATATATAATACGTGAAAGTAAAGTGCAACTCACTGTGACCGCTATCCATTCTATAACAAGATCGATGTGATAATATGCTCGTACTAGTACACCTCTAGTGCCCTCACTGCTCGGTCGTACGTCTGATACATATTAATTAACGTTTAATAGTCAGACGTAAATCATGTGTTTATATGTATAATACTTTCATAATTTAAGTATTGGTTTCATTCTTAGTATTATTCTCGTATATAGAAATTCTTAGTCGTATCCACGACTTATCGAATACCATTCTTTGTATTCGAGAATTATATAATTTCCTTAACGTTTTTCATTATCGTCACTCGCGTAAAACGTCGAGCTAAATCTTACTTTTTAAGTTATCGGGGTCTTTAATTGAATTCTAGGGTTTAATATTCAAAATTATCGAAATTCGGGTCAAACTAGGTCAAAAGTCCGTTTCGGTCCCCCGAACCTACTGTGTGGGCGCATAGTATGGCTATGCGCTTGCATAGTATGGCTATGCGCCCGCATAGCCTCAGCTATGCGGGCGCATAGCTGACCGCTATGCACGGCCACGAAAACATCGTTTTCGGGCCGTTTCCCCGCACCCCGACCTACTACACACTCTCACAATCTCAAATCCTTCAAAACCCGCATTTCCGTTTTCCATTAAAATGCTAAAACGATCTCAAAACGTCGAAATCAAAAATCAAAACGTTATTCCCATTAAAAATGCCAATACTTCTCCAATTTCAATGCCAATTCTTAAATATTTACCTTGAAATAAAGCCCCGAGATGATAGAGAATTCGATTTCGAGAAGTTTGACACCAAAATCACTGAATTCGGACGTCGGACGACGGAACGGCGAGATCGAGCGTGGCTTGAACTATTTCTGGATCTTTCTCCAATTCTCTACTGCTTCTTCTTCTTTGAATTGGGTTTCTTATATTTCTTGGCTAAAGGTTCACTTTAGTCCTTGTTCTTTTTGTTTGTCATCATTATTCCTTTAAACTTTTCTTTTATACGATTTAATCCATAGCTAAATCGTTAACTTCATTTATTATGACTTATACGTATTATTTTTACCCGATAAATAACACGAGACTCGATATTAATACTTTCCCGTCAAAATCTGAAATTTCTATTTTCGACACAAAGTGGCTAAATTACCACTTTGGTCCCTGTACCCTGTTTTGGGTTTTTCTTAACATTTTTCCTTTTAATTCTAATTCTGACTTTAGAATTGAAATATAATCTAAATTTTCGCATAATTAGTTTCCCAAAACCGATCTACTTAAGACTTATTTATCTTGACTTTATCAGAAATCTTTCCGATTTCGCCACCTTGGTGAATCTAAACTGGACACGTGGTCCAGTTAGATAATTAAACATTTTGGGGTACTACACGTGTAATATTATAATGGATTACTATATTATATTTTTCAATCCATGGAATTATTTGATTTTTAAATAATAAAATAATTTGAATATTTTTAAAATTATTAGTGGTATTTAAACATTATTTAAAATAAAATTTATGTTAAAATTTAAAAAGATAATTGGAAGAATTTTCTCGCAATTAATGCAGGCAGGGAATCAGTTGATTCCCTGACTACCGATAAAGTAACTCGTGGAAGCTTTCCGCGAGTTACTTTATCCACGTAGGATAAACTAATTTGCAGAAAGTTTGTTAGTTATCTTATTTACGTTGCTCCTTGCTGACTGGCCAGTTTGGAGCCACGTAGATAACTTGCAGAACTGTTCTACGAGTTATAAGGCACAAAATTAAATTTTTCAAAAAATAGGAATTAAATAATTAAGAAATTATATACAAATATGTCATTGATCTTGTTTTTGAGCGTAGAAACGCAAGTTGGAAAAAAGTGATAGTACAAAGATCCAGATATGCGTTAATAGAGAATACGATGCCCTAGGGTTGATTTTTCGGTTTCGGTTCGGTTAATCGATTTAATAAGTTTTTTTTCCCACCCATAGCCATGGGAAGTAAATAGAAAGAAAGAAAGGGCGACGTTGTTGTTGTTTTAATTTAATGGCACCGGCAAAGAAGGGGAAATCAAAGGCCAAGAACAACAGCAGCAGCAACTCATTGAATTGTAATTCAAAATCATTAGAAAAAATCGACTGTAACACACAATTTCCGCCATGTCTTCGGTTAATTCCTCCGTCGTCCGTCGGAATCAGCATCCACGCCAAGCCCGGTTCTAAATTCGCCTCCATTACAGGTCTCCTCTCCCTCTCAATCTTATTTTATCTGTTAGTTTTTTTGGCGTCATTACTGATAGTTAAGCTAAGTAATTGCGATGTTAGATTTGAGTGAAGAAGCGGTAGGAGTCCAAATTGACGCGCCTCCTAAAGACGGTGAAGCTAATGCCGCCCTCCTTGATTACATTAGCTCTGTTAGTTCTCCTTCCCTTATTTTGTCCCACCTTTTGTTCTTATTTTAGTCGCCGCTTCTTCGGTCAGGTTTTGAATGACTTTTTTTAGTAAGATACAAACATTGTTTGATATGAAATATGTCTTTGATTGTAAGCGGCATTGAAGAACCCGTAACACTTGAATAAAATTAACAATAGTAGCGAGTAAAACAATTGCTGTGTTGGTGGTATGGGAGGACGGGTATTGTGCGGTGGTGCTGATAACGATAATTGGGTGGCCGGTGAGTGATTTTGTCTGTCAGCAGTTGTGGGATGGTGGTAATGCAGTGGCAGAGGGTTGATTAATAAAGATATTGAGTTGAAATAATAGTGGGGTGTGGGGAGCAGGCTGTTTACCTAAACGGCGGAGGAAGAAGTTACAGAAGTTGTAACAAGATGTTGATAGTGGTGGTGGCAGATTAGAGCTTTAGTGATGATTGATGACGACTTAAATTGATTCATGGTGATTACAGTATTGGACCGTGTGGTGGGGGCAAGCAGCTGTAAGGGCAAGGATATGGCCACAATACTAGCGGTCATACGGGTGTTGATAAACTTGGATATTTAGTGTCAAATATAGTAGCGGTGGCTCCACGGTGAGCGCAATATGAGGATGATACTGGTGATGGTTTAAACTAGTAATTATTATAGCTGAAGCAGTTATAGAGGACATATTTTATATTTAGATATACGTACATATGTATATACTGTTTTTTCTTTAAAAGAATAGACAGAAAGGAAATTGGAACAATTTCAAAATGAAATTAAAACCAGAAATACCATTACAATGAAATTTGCTGTTTGCTTGATTATATAATATATCTGGTATAACCTCATGAAATGTATTATCTTTTATGGTTTTCTACTTTGTTATCTGTTAAATTATATTGGCAAGTCCTTGAGTGTTATTCTTCTTGATTAACAGGTATTGGGTGTGAAAAGAAGGCAGGTCTCACTAGGCTCTGGTTCTAAATCCAGAGACAAAGTGGTGATAGTTGAGGACATAACGTTGCAGAGTGTTTTTGATGCTCTTGACAAAGCATCAAAGTGCTAGCGATGATGGAATAATAGCTATCAACATTTGGATGATCTTCTTACTGAACAGGGAAACGTTGCAGAGTGTTTTTGATGCTCTTGACAAAGCATCAAAGTGCTAGCGGTGATGGAATAATAGCTATCAACATTTGGATGATCTTCTTACTGAACAGGGAAAAGTTGTGCAAGAGTATTTTCTTCCGCATTCTCGACTGATTGAGATATTTGGTATTGATTCTCTTGCTTCTCTTATTTCACACAGAGTTGACTACTCCTTTTTCATTTGGAATTGTCAAATGTAGTTTTAGTTTTCTTTGTAAATTCTGTGAATGTTTTTGGTGTAAATTCTGTTCACCCAACAGTATGGCGTTGCGATAGGAGTTTAATAATTGTTCCTTTAGCAACATATGATCCCTGCAACTTTATATTTTATCATGACGCCTTGCTTCCTTTATAGTTAACATCAATCACGAATCTATTAGAAGTTAAAACTTTGTTGTATTTTGACATAAGACAATCTAATCAGTGATTAAAATAACAGACCGGACCGGGAACCGGCCAGTGGTCCGGTCCAAAAACTGCAAAAAAGAAAAATCGGAAATTCTGTCAAACCGGACAAAGATAATTAGCGACGTATCTAATTCTATATTATAATTTTTTTTAATTTTACTCAAACTGGATACTGCCGGTTCGATTTTTAAAACACATAATTCCTCAAGGCCTTAATACTTTAACTCCAGAATTTAGGTGATAAACTTCAATCACTTGTGACTACAAATCAACTGACTTAAGTTGAAATATCATATATCTGTTTATGTCTAATCCAATTCCTCAGTCTTTACTGGTAGATGTATTTTTAAGTGTCATGCTTGCTTTTTTAATCTAGAGAAACAAATGTTGATAAGAACCATCAATGCCCAACGGATACAATCTCATTGTTTCATTGAGATTTCATGTCATTATTATGTGTTCGTATTTCAAACATTTATGGCTACGATTTTATTACCTACACTTTCATAGATATACACACATGTAATATTGTAAATAGAGATTATTAACTTATTAGTCTTTTAGTTTGGTTATTTATTACCTCTTGATTGTGTAGGGATGTCGACTGTTCCTTACAACGTTAACGTAACCTTTTTCATCAAAGAGCAAAGAGATGGTTTGTCAAAGGGGAACGATAGCCTTACTTTAATCATTCTATTCATTAGTCTCTTGTCGATCTCTTCGTCACCAGCCACAAGTTTATCCAGTTCACCAGCTTTGAATCTATTGTAGACCCATTCTACAAGTATGCTCTCATTCTCCAGCAACAAAATTTTGAAGATATAAACCTCAGCTTTAACAGTCACAGGCAGCCTGTCAATGTCATTGTTCATGAAATCATGGACCAAGAGCCTCTTGATTGGCGTACTAGATTTTCATGATTTGTTTTCCCGATAACCTTCATTTCAGTCTGAAACTTATTTTCCCATCAGTTATAAGTCTTTCCAGTTTCTTGACAGCGACACCTTTCCGGCTATACTACTCAATAGCTGCCCCTTACAAACCGTCCCAAATGATCTTCTTCCAATTTTTTCCTTTGAGTCCATAGGTCTGTCTCTAGTTCTACACAAGTGAAGGATAGAAGTGTGGCTTAATCCGATATGCTCATTGCTTTTGTATGCTGCTTTATGGTATCTGTAAATTATAATGCCACCGGTTGTTAGCATAAGTCTCCCAAAACCAACTCTCGTTTCTTTCGACAGTCCCAATTGTGTCTGTTCTCGACACCTATCTGCTGACTTTGATCATAGAGGAATTTGCATCATCCACATCTTTTCTTCCATATCTCAATCGAAGCCGCTGCTTTCTGCATTCCCTACTATTGCAAAATGCAGCATAACAATTACAGTCCTCCAAACAGGCTTTTTCATAGCCTTTTTTGATAGGAAGTGTAAGAATGGAACAAGAATGCTGTTCTTAGAGAGTGTTGGCAAGTTCTTGAATATGCTGCTTGCATTATGTACTCTATAATTTTCGAAGCATTCCAATTTGCTTGAGTAACAAATGCAAATCCAGGAATGCAGTCCCTTGGGATTCCATTATTCTCTTTGAGATGCTATGAGTACAATCTGTAAATCCCATCAACATCGAATCTGACCATGTAAATCGTGTCCAGTGTCGGAGACCCTCCTGCCGTAATTTTCTTGATGGAGAAGCCCGTGTTGTTGACAAGGTGGAGATACATTGTCTCCTGTTAGTTTTAAAAGATGCCCAATATGAATGAATACCCATCAGTATCAGAGGTTCCCACCACCAGATTTTCATCATTTTGAATCTTGAGGCAGAAACTTCCAGTTGAGTTATCGGTTCCTGAAACACTGAAAATCACTCTGTCAGCTTGAAGAAGTTGTGTGGACAAAAGGGTATCATCAAAGTTGCCTGAATCCAACAAAGAAGCTGAAGAAGGTGACCCGTGGAGGCAAAACGATAGAACTGGTTTGGTCTTGTGGAGATTGCAATACGTAACATCTCCGGAAACTGGTGGCTGGTTGCGGCGTAGTCCAAACTACTGTCATCTTAGAAATTCCAGCAAGAAAACCACTAGCATAAAAGGACCAGAAGGTGATAACCATGAAGAGTTGTTGGTGGGTATTAGGGAAGATTCTAAGCTTATAGTGTTGTCTTTGTTGTGCTGTGCCTTTGTTTAGCAATGACTGGATCCAGTGGCGGAACCAGGAGGGTAAGTTAGGGGGTCGAAATTTCACATTAAAATATAAAAGTACATTAAATAGAAAATTTAATTAAACAAAAGTGTTAAATATTGGAGTCGAGGAATAATAAATAACATAAAAAAATTCTAAGAATTAGAAAGGGCAAGAGGTGGAAGTTGAATTCGCCAGTTTTCTTTGTTTTGAAAATGCTGTAAAATATCTTCATTATCGATGGTAGCAAATATCGTACTCTCAATGAAGCATATCATCAAATCATTCAACCACTCATCTTCCATGATGTTCCGTAAATCTGACTTGATATGGTTCATTGCAGAAAAAGCTCTTTAAACAGATGTTGTAGCTACCGGTAAGATTAAAGCCAACTCAATCAAACGATAAACCAATGGGAACACTAAATGTCTACCAGTTTGAACCATCCTAATTACAAGGATAGAAAGATCTCCACAACTAGTAAAATCAGAACTTTGTCTTACTTTAAAAATGTACGTATCTAGATCATTTCTCAAAAGTTGCAAGTCAATAGCAGAGAAATCATCCGAATAGAATTCAGCAAGACAAATCAAACTATGTTGATCAAATTTAGAAAACGAGTCTTTTGGATCAAGACATGAGATGTACCTTAATAATGCAGTGCTAGATTCGGAAAACCTATTATCCATCTCAACAGTAAGCAAATCAATCACAGGAAGAAAAACCTCATTATGATGATGATGATAACAAGTTACCAAGTGCCTAGCACGCCGAGACCGTCCTGGAATAAGAAACTGATCTTCCATATCAGGCACCACAATGTCATGCTTGTTACAAAACATGGTGACTTCATGTAATAAAGCATCTCATCCACTGTCTCTCAAGTTTTGTAGCTTTACTTTCAAAACTTCTATCTTCATTGCAGTGATAATATTCTGATCTTTCTGTTGCAAGGCAAGCGACAATGCATTTGTTATACCCAATAATTTAAGCATCAGATTTAGAATAAATACAAAGTGGAAGTCTTCCATCAGTTTAATCAAGGCACTTGCTTTGCCCCTCGGCTCTGGTTCAGTTCCATCTTCATAAACTCTTCCAAGCACATATAAGGCTGAATTCCACATAGATAACAAACAGGCTAAAGTGACATGATGTGAACCCCAACGAGTATCACCCGGTCTTGCAAGATTAGTCTGTTGATTAAGCCCTTTTCCTGTAGTAAGCTCACCAGTCTCTAATTACTCAAAAATGTCAGCATCACTATGTTTATTTGATTCATCTCTTCTTTTGCAAGAAGCACCAGCAATATTAACAATCATACTGATGTTTGTAAAAAATTCAGCAACAACTGGAATATGTTTTGCAATAGCAACAACCACCAACTGCAGTTGATGGGCAAAACAATGGACATAGGAAGCAAAAGGATTTTCTCGTTGAATAAGTGCCTTCAGCCCATTAAACTCTCCCCTCATGTTAATTGCTCCATCATATGCTTGATCTCGCAATCTAGAAATAGATAAATTATGCCGAGCAAACAACATATCCATAGCCGCTTTTAAAGAACTTGATGAAGTGTCACTAACATGCTTAATGGCAAGAAACCTGTCGATTATTTCACCCTTCTTATTCACAAACCTTAATATAACTGCCATTTATTCTTTTACAGAACAATCCCGAGCCTCGTCCATTAGTAAATAGAATATTTCCTATCTCCAAGTTCACTAAGAATGGCTGATGTTAGACCTGACAATTCGTGTCTGCGGGTCATAAACGGGTTAAACCCGTTTAAACACGAACATGACACGATTATTAATCGGGTTTCATTTACAAACCCAAACACGACTCGAATATTACACGGGTTACACGACACGACACGTATAAACACGTTTATTTAAATGTGTTAACAAATGAACCCGCTTAAAGTGACACGTTTAAACCCGTTTAATTATTTAAATACTTTTTAAACTTATTTAATATAACACCAAAGGAATTATTACTATATTTTAAGATAAAGATTATCATAATTATATATATAATAAGAAAATTAAATAAAAATTAAAAATTTAATAGCATTAAAATTATAAAAAATAAATAACATTTAATTAAATCTTGTTAACCGTGTTTAAACGTGTTTAAACGGGTTAGGCGTGTATAACCCGTTTAGACACGAAATTAATCGTGTCATAAACAGGTTGATCCGTTTATGACCCAAACCCATTTACATCAAACCCAAACCCGTTTAACTTCGTGTCGTGTCGTATCATTTAATCGTGTCGTGTCTAAAATTGCCAGTTCTAGCTGATGTTACTTGTGAGGCACAAGAACTAACTAATTCTTTTTGAATTTTGGGAGATGTCATTTGGTTATTCCCAGGAGCATTACCACCGATGACATTTCTAACTTTTTCATCCATCTTGGCATACCATGGCACTATCTCAAGAAAATCCCCCCTTTGTAAAGAGTCAAGAGTCTCATCATGACCATGAAATGCTAAACCTTGCCAAAGAAGAATGTGAACTACTTCTGACACTGCTGCCAAACGAATTCGGTATGCGTTTTCTGTTTCACGACTTTGAGTGGTCAAAACATGTGCTTTGACGTTGATTCTGAAAAACCTCACAGTGACGTCTTGCGTCATTATAAACACTGCTTACTACACCAACATGGTCATTAAAATTTTTCGTTGCCTTTTTCCAAGTGCTAAATCCTTTTCTTGTAAAAGCGTCATGACTCTTTGAACCTGGACTAGCAAACAGGTAACAATACAAACAAAATGCAGCATCTTTCTCTACACTATATTTCAATCAAGGAAACTTTTTGAACCATGCCTCTAAAAAGCTTCTCATTTCTGTCGCATGTTTTATTTTGGAAAATTATGACCATATGATTGACACAGACCCTTCAACAAATATTCTCTTCTAACTTGATCTCTAATTCCCACATCATAATCATTAATACACAGTCGAAGTCCAGGATCAAAAATAAGTTCATTAGGATTAAATTCTACACGACTTTTCTTTAATGGAATACTAGTCGCTTCAGAAGATGAAGGGGTACTCGAATCAAGATTTCTAGACTTGAAAAAATTCAATATGTTTGTATTTCTTGATTTACCTTATAAAAATAACAAAAAAATCTATCAATTTTATTGTATAATTCATCAAATTAACTATGCAATCAATTTTATTCATCAATTCACTAATACAAAGCATAAACACAAAAAGACAACCAAATCAATCCATTTATATAACAATTAACATATAAATAATTAAGTTATCCATAATTCATCATCAACACACCAATTTAAATTAACAATTAATAAAATAAATAATAATTACAAAGGACTTACTTGTTGAAGTTTTGTCAAAACTACTACTTGACATTGCTAAATCAATTTATATAACCTAAAAAGATATAATTTAAGATTAATGTTAGATAATATAAAAAATTAAATTAGCTATAAAGAAAATAAAAAATTAGGTTAAAATCACAATACCATTGATTGTTGAGTAGAAATAATGATGGGTTTCAAGAATTAAGTGATATAGAGTGATTAATTGAGTGAAAGAGATTCAATTTAATAATTAATGTTGAGTAGAAATAATGATGGGTTTCAAGAATTAAGTGATATAGAGTGATTAATTGAGTGAAAGAGATTCAATTTAATAATTAGGGTTTATAAAAAAAAGTGAAGAAAAAGGGGGCTGATTATGAATATTTTGTTTTGTGCGTTTGAAACAGAAACAGACCTGTGTCTGTTTTTGCGTGAAATCAAACGACATGTCGTTTGGATATGTTCCGAACGACATCGTTTGGATTAAAAAAATAAATTAAAAATGTCGTTCGGCCCATTAAAAATCTAAAAAAAGACCAGTTGCAGCGCCGCTGCAACTGGCCTAAGATGATAACCAGCAGATCGAAGATCTGCTGGGGGTCGCAGTTAAAGGGGACCGGTGATGGAATAGCACCGGTCCCTTATATTCTCCGGCGAGGGAGGGTCGGCCGACCCTCTTCGACCCTCCCTCGTTCCGCCACTGACTGGATCATAGGGTAAGCTCCAGCTCCGGCCAGGACCAATTTTTTTTTAAAAAATAGAGGGTAAGTTTATAGTGAATTCTGGTTAGATTAAGATTAAATCAGGAATATTAAAAAATTACAGGCAAATTAAAAATTAAACCCCGATTGGAAATAAATAAAGAATTATGGTTCTCATCATCATTTGGTGTTCATGGCAACTTTGGCTCATTTTAAGACATTTATTAATCACTTTTAACTTTGAATTTTGAATTTTTCAACAATTAAAAGGAGGAAGTGTTTGCGAAAGATATCACATTCATGATTTTAACAAATTAATGTTCAGTATTTTTAGGGTATTTTAAACTTTTTTTTTGATAATTTGGGGAGGGAGGAGCGCTTGTGAGAGGAAGTGAACTCACGACCTACCAGTTTTCTGTTTAGCGCTTATACCATTTGAGTTAAAACTCATTGGTTTTTAAACTTTATTTAGTTGGTCATGAAAGTGGAACAATTTTAAAACTGCAACCTTTTCGAAATTTCCATGTTTTTTTTTATCAAAACGGGTATGATATTAAGGAAATAACCAGACACATACAACCCAGAAAATATCCCTCAAAACTTACCTAAACAGCTGCACATAATACCGTTTACAAGCCTGAGCCAAATTATGTGCAGATGAATTTAAACGACGAGGGATATACTGGAAAAGTGATTTCTGAAACAAAGAACAAAGATGCATAATATCCTTACAAATTCCCCAAGAAGAAGCTGAGCAAGATTTCTGAAAATTGAGTGTTTGAGAAATTTGAATGGCATCTCCTTCAAAAATCACATGATTCCAGCCATTAGCAGAAGCCCAAATCATGGATTGACGAAGAGCAAGAAACTCCAGTAGTCCTGGATCCCAAATAAATCTGAAAAAAGCAGTTTACCTGGCTTTAATAACACCTAAATGATCAGTTGCTACCACTCCCATAGTACCAAATTTCCCACTCTGATGAGTAGCTGCATCATAGTTCAGCTTAAGAAACCCCACAGGAGGAGGATGCCATTGATGCTGATGATTAATCTGAACAGATTGAGCTAAAAGTGAAGAAGGAACTGAACTATGACTCATAAGAAACTCCTGACAAGCTTGAACACCCTTAGCAAAAATCTCAACAGGATTATCTATCACATTATTAAAAATCCTGTCATTCCTTGACTTCCAAATTTCCCATAAAAGAAAGCAGAATAAAACAATATGGTGATTGGATGGGTCAAGCTGTTGTAGTTGATGAATAATATGCAGCCATAACTGAGAAAATTGCACATCAGGCAAATTGGACACACGAAGAGATAAAGAACTGATAAACCAGATTTGTGATGCTTTAGAGCAAAAAAATAAAAGATGCTTTATTGTCTCTAAATTACCACAAACCAAACAAGGAAGATTTGAATCAAACCTCTGCTGCAAAGCTGCTCCTGAAGGTAAACCTTTTCTAATAGCTCTCCAAATAAAATTTTTAAGCTTATTAGGGATATTCAGATTCCACAGAAATTGCCATTGTGTAGAAGTTAGCTGAATCAAATCTGGTTGATCTATAGGAAAATTTCTGTTTAAAGCAATGTGATAGCCAGACTTCACAGAATATTCCCCATTTGCAGTGTGTGCCCAAATCATTCTATATTTTGTATTAAACAAAGTTAAAGGCATTGCAAGGATAATATCAGCCTCCTCTGTGTTAAATAAACTGCAAATTTTATTGGAATCCCATTGAGCAGTATTTGGAACTTTAAGATCAACTACCTTATACTGATATTCTGAATCTGTAATTGTATCTTGTAATTGAGGAAGAAAAGGATAATGCTGAGGAATCCATGGATCTTGAAAACACATAACCTCATTTCCAGAGTTAATCTGCCAAATAAGACCATGCTCTAACAATCTCAGACCATGTATTAAGCTTCTCCATCCCCAAGAAGGTGATCTACCAATTGTTGCTTTTAAAATATCATTTCTAGGGAAATATCTATCTTTTAGAACTCTAAACAACAATGATGTTTGATCTGTAAACAATCTCCATACTTGTTTAGCAAGTAAACTTTGATTAAAACTTGCTAAGTCTTTGAAACCTAAACCTCCATTCCACTTACTTTTACACATAGAAGACCAACTCAACCAATGTACTTTCTTTGCCTCACCTTGTTGACCCCACCAATAAGAGGCTATAAGCTGATTTATTTTATTACAGAGAGAAAGAGGCAACTTAAAACACATCATAGTGTAGATAGGAATAGCAGTAATTATAGCTTTGATGAGAACTTCTTTACCTCCCATTGATAAAAAATGCTCTTTCCAACCATTTAGTTTATGCTGAATTTTATGAACCAAATAGCTAAAAGTCTGTGTTTTAGATGGTCCAATAAAGGTTGGGAGTCCCAAGTATTTCTGATGTATTTCAGAGTGATGAATATGCAAAACATCCGAAATTTGTTCTCTTAAACCAGTAGGGACATTAGCACTAAAGAACAAATTTGATTTGTCAAAATTAATAAGCTGTCCACTGGATAAAGCATACCTCTGTAATAGTTGTTGAATCTGTATGACAGATTGGATATTAGCCTTAGAGAAAATAATTGAGTCATCAGCAAAGAGTAAATGAGAAATCAAAGGTCCATGTCTTGTAATTCTTATTCCTGAAAAAAGCCTGGACTGGACAGCTTGCTCAATCATAAAAGATAAACCTTGTGCACACAGAACAAACAATAATGGAGATAAGGGATCTCCTTGCCTTAACCCCCTGGAAGGTTGAAAATATCCCTGAATCTGACCATTTAGTTGAATAGAGAATGAAACAGTAGAGACACACTGCATAATCCAGTGAATAAAGATTTGTGAAAAACCCCATTTATGCATGATTGACTGCAGAAAATCCCATTCAATTCTATCATAAGCTTTGCTTATGTCAAGCTTCAAAGCCATCTGCTTGTCATTTTTAGATTTCTGAATCTTGAAAGAATGTAGAATTTCATGAACCAATAATATATTTTCTGATATGACCCTATTCTTGACAAAAGCATTCTGAGTTGGACTAATAATCTGAGGTAGAATCAACTGCAATCTAGTTGTTAAATTTTTTGAAATCACCTTATAAAGCACATTGCATAAGCTAATTGGTCTGTAATCTGAAACTCTTTGAGGCCATTTAAGCTTTGGAATCAAAACAAGCACAGTATGATTGATGCTCTTTAGCATTCTGCCTGTTTGAAAAAAGGATTGCACAGCCAATGTAACTTGGGGACCTATGATTGACCAATATGATTGAAAGAAAAAGGAAGTAAAACCATCAATACCAGGTGATTTCCAAGGGTTAATACTGAAAACTGCAGAACGGACTTCCTCTGCTGTAACAAAACAATTTAACTTATCATTCATAGAAGGTGTGACAGCAGGAGGAAAATTTTGTAAACACACCTCAATTCCTACTGGATTACTTGTCTGATAAAGTTGGTGAAAATGATGAATTACTTGAGAAGTGATCAAATGAGGCTCAATACACCAAATTCCTTGACTATTGAGTAATCCAGTGATAGTGTTTCTTCTATTCCTGTCTTTATATTTAGCATGAAAAAACTTAGTATTACTATCCCCACATTGTAACCACTGAATTCTTGACTTCTGAGCCCAAAACACCTCTTCTTGTATCTGAACCTGTTTTAGTTGAAACTCTAACTGTCTAATAATAGACCAATCTATATCCACTGCTGTACCCTGTTTAAGTGAATGAATGGTCTCTGATAATGTAGTTTGAATCTTGTTAGAGTTTCTCTGATTCTTGAGAGTCCAGCTTTGTAGCTTATGTCTTGTATTTTTCAACTTTGTGAAAACTTGATACATTTTAGACCCTGCTACTGATCTTTGCCAAACCTGTCTAATAAGAGGTGGAATCTCAGTATTATTAATCAATCTTCTGTCAAACTTGAACAGAAATGATCTTCTAGGGATAAAATTATGAGAGTTTAATAATATAGGGCAATGATCAGATCCCAACTCAGGGAGATGAAGAACTTGTGCCAGTGGAAACAAATTCAACCAATTCTCAGAAGTTAAAAATCTGTCCAATCTGAGTCTGATTAAATCTGGAAAGTTTCTTCTGTTACTCCATGTAAAATGAGATCCAGAATAACCAACATCTATCAAAGATAATTGATGAACAAACTGGAGGAAATTAAAATGAGGCACTGGAGCATAAGGAAGTCCACCTTCTTTTTCAGAAGGGTACATAATATCATTAAAATCTCCACAGATTACAAAAGCATTTAACAACTGAGATTGCAAACCAGCTAATACAAGAAACTGACTACATCTAATAGCTGGATTACTATGGAGATGACAAAAGATTACATCAAACAAAGATCCATTTGGCATTTGTACAGCAGCCACAACAAAAAAAGATGAAGTGAGTTGAATATTTACAGACACTTCATCATTCCACAACAGAAGTAACCCACCAGCAGTGCCCTGAGGATCCACCAAAAAGTTATTTTGAAAACCTAACTTATGTACAAACTTTTTTACCTTAGTAGCAGGATTCTTAGTTTCTGATAGAAAGACCATAGTAGGTGATAACTTTTTACATAAACCATGGAGATGGTTTATTGTCAAGGGATTCCCCAATCCCTGACAATTCCAGAATAAAAGTCTCATTTATGCTCTTGAGACTCTTGCAGGTGAGTCTCAGTACCTGTAGCTTCACAAGCTGTATCCCTATCCACTTGAACTGAACCAGTAATGTTTGGTAAACTACTCCCCTCTGCTGCATTAACTTGAATACCAACCCCATTCCTTGGAATGCTAATAGGTGCCCTTCTGTTAAAAAAATCTGTGAGAAAATCTGAATCAGGATGAGGAATTGGTGCAGGTCTCAGTTTTCCCACCTCTGTCTCATTCTCTGTCATTTTAGCTTTACCCTTAAAAGCTCTCATATCTTTGGTTGGCATATGACCCTCTGAAGTAAATTTTCTCTTATGAGAGTTATCATCATTTGAGTCTCTAATCACAAGAGGTTGCTCCCTAACTGTTTGCCTTGCCAATTTCTTCCATGTAGACCCTGGGGAGGAACCAGGAAGCAAAGGCTTAGTAGAAACAGGTATACCAACAATTTGTATATGAGCCTGAGCTTCAGAATCACTGATTTCCTGTAGCAAGATGGATATTTCTTCTCTATCCTGATCAGTACATGCCACTGCAACAGTAGAAGTTAAAACTGCAGATGGATATAAGAAATCAACAGCAAGTTCAACCTTCTGATCCAAAGTGAGAATATCATCTCTATCAAGATGGCCATATTTAGCTTGCATATAAGGGTTAAATAGGTTGATCAACCTAGGGGCATTAGGATGCAAAGGGTTAGCACCTATTATAGGATCATCTGGCATTGGGATTGGATCTATAGGAGGAATCTGAACTTGGGTAGAAATAACAGTAGAGAACACTGGGTCAGACATGTACATACACAAAGAGGGACTATAACTTGATGAAGAGGCAGGTGAGCCTACCAAAAAAGGTAACCTATGTCTATTGACATGAGATGGGCCAGCTAAATTGTTACCTACTGAAGTCTCTCCAATGATGTGCCTATCGGGGACAAGACCAGAATTATCCAACATCTGGTTAGAAAATCCTGCCGGACCCTGGCTAATATGAGAATGAGACCTCCTTTGAGGCACTATAAACTCTGGTTGTCTAGAAGGAGTATGCATAGTGGAGCCCTCTTCAGAGTGTACTCTTTGATAGTGAGGAATTTGCAATTGAGAAGAGTGCAATAAAAAAGGAGCCTTCATCCAGAATCCATAAGCAAATTCATCAGCAATAGGAACACCCGCTTCTTCCTGTTCTTTCTTCATCTCACAATGCCAATTCATATGGCCCATGAACCCACAGAAAAAACAGAAATCACCCAATTTTTCATATTTAAAATGAACCCATGTTTTAGCATTCTGCCTTGTATGATTAAAAAAACCTTTCACCAAAGGTTTAATGACACTGACCGCCACTTTAAAACGCAAAAACCTTCTCCTCCATGAAAATGACAGTTAACATATATTATTCCAACATTATTTTATGATAATCATATATAATAATGCTCTTTAAGGATTTTTGGAATTAATAATTTTTTTAAAATTATGTGAATTTCATTGATAGTTTTAAATTTTTATATTTGATTGAATGGATACATTAATTTAGTTTTGAATATTAAATGTCTGAAATTGAATTTATTTTTAAAAATTTGCAAATAAATTCCACAACTTAAAAGAATGATTTTATATGAGCAAATCGTCTTTAAAGATATTTATTTTCTCATTTTTTATTTTTTACTTTTTAATAAGACTTAAATGTCCCAAAAATTACCAACTTTCACATGTTTTTGGTATTTAACATTATTTTTTAGTTTTGACAAAAAAGTACATGATCTTTTAAAATTTTGCAATTAGAACATCAGCACCATTTTGGATGTAAAACTGCACCGTTTTGAATGTAAAATGACTTTATTTTTCAATGAAAACACACACGTCTTAATAGCAAAAAAATTGAAAAGTTCATGTTAAATATGTTAAAATTAAAAGATTATGTTAAATACCAAAAGCAGGCGAAAGTTGGTTATTTTTGGTGCAGTTAAATCTTCTATTAATAATAGTTTTATTTATTTTTTATTTTTTAAATTTTCATCTCCATTTTTCTAAATGAGTAAAGAAAATACTCTAATTTTTAAGGTTTCAACTTGCTACTCATTTCTGTCAAAGGAAATTTCACAAGTTATATGGTTTTAAAACTTATTTACATCTTTTGGACCCCTTTTCATCTTGTACCTTTTTTTATTTCCCTAGTTAACTTTTTTTAGTTTTTTAATTTAAAAATACCTTTTTTATTTTTAAGGTTGTCTTTCTTTTATAGATTTTTTTATTTTTTTTATTTTCTGGTAGTATTTTTATGGAGTTTTTGGTATTTTTTTCTATGGTCTTTTTATAATGTTTTGACCAAATATATCCTCAGGTCCTTCTACTCTTCATTTTTTTTTATTAAGCCCTTCTACTTCAATTTGACGTTTTCGTGTCCCTTAAAATTCTATTTCGTTGTTATCATACCCCTACTTGGACGGAACCTTGTGCATGTCTGTCAACCGCTGTTAACGGACGAAGATGCTTTTACACGTAATTAAAAAAGGGAAAAACAAATTCCACGATGTCATAAGTAGCCGACATGTAATAAAGAGGTTGGTGTGACGTGGAATTAGGGTTCGAAATCAAAGGTTAAAAAGATAACTTATTTCTAATTTCATTTTTTACCTTTTTTAACTCTTACCCTTCTTCTCAAGCAGCGACTGCCGCTCTGAGTTTTCTTTGTCTCAACAATGGAAGATGAAACTGACTACGATGGTGTCATTCCTGACGTAATTATAACTTTTTAAGGGTTTTCTTACTATGTTAGGGTTTCTCTTATTGGTTGTTACAGTTTATGAAGTTGACTATTTGTTTCCTGCAATCGGGTTAATTGTTTGTTAATTGTTTGTTAATTGTTGTTTATAATTTTTATTTTTGTTACTTGGATGGGTTATTTGGGGTACTAATTGCTGGCTGTATTTGATTGTAGGGCAACTAATGTTCCTATTTCCATTGGTACGATGAAGAGTATTCTCAGCATATTAAAATGATGCTTAACAAACTCAAACGTGGAGAAACTACCCGGAATAAGGAGGGAGAATACTGGAGGATGGAAATATTTTGTTTGTAATACCTGATGGAGCAGGCAAGTACCCTCGATTCTGTTCAGTTGGAGAAGCAGCTTAAGGAAATGAAGATGAAGAAAATAAAATTGGAAAGGGAGCTTAGTTGTCACGACCCAAATTATCGAGCCGTAACCGGCACAAGGGAACGGGAGTGGTAGCTCCGGAACCCGTAGCAAGCCTAAAACCACTATCAATTTTTCGCAAATATAATATGATACATTTACAAACGGAAGCTAACATATATAACATATATACACAAATATTTACACTAACTGTTCTGATAACCTCGTGGGCTTTAGTTACCGTACCCTGTACGAACTGGCCTCACGGTACTATATACATAAGTTAGTGTATCAAACATATCACTGGCATCTGGTGCCGTGAACAAAACATATCATACGTAGCCTATAAAAACATATGAACAAAAGCAGTAAGTAAAACACATAACCAGAATGTATTGCCGTCAGGCTATGACGCTGTCGACACAGGACCACTATTGCAGCACTACGGAAGTCGGGAACTATACATACGCGGCTGACTTTCGGATCTCAAAAATTGACCTCTAGCTAGGTTCAAACACTAAGCACCTGAAAGACATCAAAAGTGAGAGATCAGTATTTGGGAAAATACTGAGTGAGTTTGCATTTTACTAACGGTACTGTTATAAAAACATAACATCGCATTTCAAGAAAACAATAGTATAAAAATAATACATATAAACAGGTACTTGATCCGTTCGAAACTAATATCCTAAAATGTGACACAATTTACGAATATTCAAATCACACTGATCCAAATGGTCCGACTCGGGAGTGTTCACACTCAACCACGTCGGCCGCGACCAATATCTTAATCCCAAAGTGTGAGTCCAACTCACTAGATACGGGGCTCAGGTTACACTGTAACCGAGTTCTCGCTCGTATCGCATTCATATGTCCAACTTCGAAAATTCATATTCATAATCATATCATACATGTATATATCAAATCATTTATCATATGCAAACACACTAGACTGACTCGGTACTAGTGATCACACAGCCTATTGAGACCCAATAGGTAGCTAGTTTCTTCGGATCACATACTAGTCTTTCGTATATAAAATTTAATAGAACGTATAACATTTCAACCAATCATATGTAATGTGATGCGTATAAACAATATACATATATATAAAATAACTTTAATACATAATACACGAAAGTAAAGTGCAACTCACAATAACCGCTATCCTGTCTATATTGTGGTCTATATGATGGAATGCTTGCACTAGCCCACGACTGGTGCCCTCACTGCTTGCTGACGCGTTTGATAAAACGTTTAATAGTTAGACGTGAATTTTATGTTTATACATATAATACTTTTAAATTTTAGGTTTTAGTTTTATTCTTAATGTTATTCGTGAACTCGATATTCCTTTATCGTATTCACGATATATCGAACTCCGCTTCTCGTATTCGAGAATCGTATAATATCCTTAGCGTTTTCCATTATCGTTAATTGCATAAAAGTCGAGCTAATTCTTACTTTTTAAGTTATCGGGATCTTTAATTAATCTATTGAGTTTAATGTTCGAAACTATCGGTATTTAGGTTTAAATAAATCAAAAATCCATTTCGGTCCCCCGGGCGCACACGAGCACTGTGCGTCCGCACAGTGTGTGTTTTGAGCAAAAACCCAACTCGTAATACTCCGTAAATACGAGATCGAACCCACAAGGAGTGAATTAGGAGCAATTGATGAGAATGAATTTTAGTTATGATTCAATTCGTTTAGCGAAACACAAATGGTGTAATAGATCAACAAGATTAACAACTAAATAGGCACTAAACAACTAAACAATTAAACTAACAATTCAAGCAACTATAATAATAACGAGTTTAATCAATAAGTAAAAGGTGTCTAGGGGTTGAAATTATTCCTAGGTCATGCATTCATAGTAATGGATGAATCAGTATCTAATAAGGGCCGAGTTGTGCCTAACGCACCGTTCCCGCTCTGATACCAAGTTTGTCACGACCCAATTTCATGAATCGCGACCGGCGCTAGGGTATGGGTAATGTAGTACCGAAACCCGTAGCTAGCCTCCCATAATAAGCATAAACACATAAACCTGCAGAAAACCAATGCTCGGGGGCAACCGAGACTTCAGCCTAAACTAGCAGTTATAATAATCAACAATTAATATAACATGCTTATTCAATTCTGATTCTAAAATAGATTTATCATAAACCGATATAAATAATAAAACATGCCAAAGCAATAAAACCAGTCGAACCAATCCGACAAAATAAATAATAATAACAAGGACGTCTAGTTACTACTGCGGTCTAAGAATAAAACAGTTTTACAATTTTATTAAAATAGAAGGAACCTCCGAGGAAAAGTAAATGCGGAGATCACCCGACTCTCTCAGATAATAACCCTGGGGAAAATTGGGAAAACAACGGGGTCAGATATACTGAGATGAGTTCATACCACTATCTACATTTATTAAGTGGAAAACCTTTAAAACGTTTAAAACATTTAATAACGATATTACGGATAATAGTTGGAACCCTAATCCACAATTCTAAATAATAATCATAATCCAATAGGTCTGGTCCCGAGAGCTGAGCTACACCGAGTTACCACTGACCACACTTATACCAGAGTCCCGAGAGCTGAGCTACACCGAGTTACTCTACCTGGTCCCGAGAGCTGTGCTCACACCGAGTTACCACATTTCCATATATACCTTACCCAGATCAATACCGGTGCGCACGCAGTCCTAATGATGCCCATTAGGTAGCACGTTCCAACTAAGAGCCATAATATAAAAACAGTTCGAAATATACGTACAGTATATATATTTAATATTAAAATAACAATTTACTTAATAAAGCGGTAAATAGTAAATATAAACTCACAGCTTGCTAATCCGCGTGAAATACCGGCAAGCAACTAACTCTGGTTCGCCTCTGAAGCACGAACAGTAAACGAGTCTAGACAAATAAAATAATTATTAAAATCAGACCCTAACTCTAGAGAGTACTAGACACCACACAAGACTAGCACAAATAATCACGTAGTAATTAAACAATCCAAAATAACACAAATATATCCAAAAGGTAATAAAGCCCAATTAATATAAGTCTATTGAGTTCCCGCTTAAAATCCAATTTATAAATATTATTTAATAACTTTAAATAATAATTAATTTACAAATAGTGGGTTTGCCGAGTTACCAAATAACTACCAAGCTAACCTCACTTGTCGGATGACCCAAGTCTAATCCGACTCAAAACGTTTATCAAATATAAACCCGAGTTTATATTTATAAAATAAAATAACAAAATAACAATCCAATTTAAAAGCGGAACTCAATAACTTCAATATTAAGTAACCCAAGTTACGACCCAAAAACTTAATCATATAAGTCAAATAAAAGTTTAGGGACTAAATTGCACTTTAGCCAATAAGGGACTAAACTGTACTTTTGCCAATTAGGGACTAAATTGTAATTTAGCCAATTTGATATCCATAATCAAATAAATTACTTATATTTGTATTTAAAACAAAATATAAACTTAACCAACCAAAATCCACTTATTTAATTTATAAGATAAGTTTAGGGGCTAAATTGTCATTTAACCAATTTCGTGCCAAAATGATATTTGAATTAAATAGAATCACCCGAATAATTATATTAGCCAAATAATAAATAACTATCGTTTTCAACTTAATAATTATAAACCAAATTTAACTTCAAGTTATTATCAAGCAAAAATAAAATCTAACTTAAAGGATCTAATAATTTCAAACAAAGAAAGCTAATGATCAAAGTGCCCTATTAGCCATCTCCTTCCTTAATTCAAAAACATAAACCCGCCTAAGACCATTTTCTTCACAAAACAAGTTACTGAACCATGAGGTTTTTCATACCAAGAAGAATAAAGATTAACCTAAGCATGTAACCAATTATCAATCCAAGAACAACATATAACATCACCCAAAACCATCTTATACATCAACACCAAGAACCCAAAAAAAAACGTTCACTGCCGAAACTCAAACATCCCGTGAATCGAAGAACAAATATAGAACAAGGGATTGATACTCATTGAAAACTTAAACTAACAATAACCCAAAAGATTAAACATCATATCCAAGCAAAATCATAGCCAAAAGGAGAGAAAAGTATTCGGCAGATAACATAAATCCAAGAACAGATAATAGGCAAACAGAAAACGGAAACCGTACGGCGATTGAAACGAGATCGGCGGCGTACCGTTCAGCGGAATTGAGGTAGGGAATCGTAGATACGTGAGTCTAGATCGTCTGGAATCAAACGGTATCAATTTCGATCTAGAAACGAAAGAGAACGAACCAAATTACGCAATGACGTTCAAAAACGAAATCTGGAAATTCAAGAATTCAGAAACTTACCGGACAGCGATCTTTGGCAGATGATAACGGCTTCGATACTCAGCGAAATGACAAGCGGAAAACGGCTAGGGTTTGTTTGCAGCGTGATGAAGGTTTTCTGTGAAGAAATCGACTTAAAAAAACGTAGGGAAGTGGGCCGTAAACGAGGTCGAAAAGGGCTGGGCGAAGGGGTGAGGGACTGCTGCCATTCACGAACGGGAATGGCCATATTTGGCCTGTTCCCGTTCGAGAATGGGCCTGTTCCCGAACGGGAACAGGCCAGAAAAAGGATTCCCGTTCGGGAATTCCAATTCCCGAACGGGAATGAATAATTCCTATTTTTTTTTTTAATTTTTAATTAAAAAAAATAATTGGTTAAACCAATAAATCACACCCAAACCAAACAACTCGAACCAAGCCACTAATATCGAGATTATTTCAAAACGACCGGGAAAAATGTCGGAAATTAAATAAAAAAAAATGTAAAATTTTACGGGATATTACATTCTCCCCAACTAATTAAAAATTCGTCCTCGAATTTACCACGACAAGAAATATCACACCAGAACAACACGTAACACAGTAAAACTACAAAAGTCACAGAAAATCAAGATATCGTACCTCACGGAAAAAGAAAAGGATAGCGATTCCGCATATCCAATTCGGTCTCCCAAGTACACTCCTCTACAGAATGATTGCGCCAGAGAACTTTGACCATCGGAATCTCCTTGTTCCGCAATTTACGCACCTGCGTATCAACAATCTCAACTGGCTGTTCCTCATAGGACAGCTCCTGGTCAATCTCAACGCTCTGGGGCACAATCACGTGCGAAGGATCAGAAATACACTTTCTCAACATAGAAATGTGAAACACAGGATGTACTAACGACATGTCTGGCGGTAGGACCAGACGATAAGCCACAGCTCCAATCCTCTCCGAAATTTCATAAGGACCAATGTACCTCGGTGCCAACTTTCCCTTGACACCAAAACGAACCACGCCTTTCATAGGCGAAACCCGAAGAAATACGAAGTCACCAACCTGGAACTCAATGTCTTTCCTCTTCGGATCAGCATAACTCTTATGCCGACTAAAAGCAGTCTCTAACCTCCGCTTAATCAACGGTACCTTCTCAGAGGTAATCTGAATAATCTCCGCTCCCGAGAGTTTACGCTCTCCGACCTCCTCCCAACAGATAGGAGATCTACACTTGCGCCCGTACAAAGCCTCATACGGCGCCATCTCGATACTCGCATGATAACTGTTGTTATAGGAAAACTCAATCAACGGCAAATGAGTATCCCAGCTACCCTGAAAATCGAGAACACACATCCTGAGCATATCCTCCAACGTCTGAATAGTCCTCTCAGACTGACCGTCAGTCTGAGGATGAAAAGCTGTACTGAAATCCAACCGAGAACCCAAGGATTCCTGTAACGCTTTCCAAAACCTCGAAGTAAACACAGAACCTCTGTCTGAAACAATAGAAACCGGTACACCATGCAAACTGACAATCCTGTCGATGTACAACCGAGCCAACCTCGAAGCAGTATACGAAACCATAATCGGAAGGAAATGAGCTGACTTGGTCATACGGTCAACTATCACCCAGATGGAGTCGTATCCCTGTCGAGTACGTGGTAACCCAACCACAAAATCCATAGCAATCCGCTCCCACTTCCACTCTGGAATAGGTAGTGGCTGCAGATAGCCAAAAGGTCTCTGATGCTCCAGCTTCACCTGCTGGCACGTCAGACACTTAGAAACATACTCAGCGACATCCTTCTTCATCCCGCTCCACCAGTAGGTACCCTTAAGATCATGGTACATCTTAGTAGAACCCGGATGAACACTATAAGCAGACTTGTGCGCTTCTTCCAGAATCTGGTCCCTCAAACCATCTGAATCCGGAACACACAATCTCGAACCATGTCTCAGAACACCATCCACAAAAGTAAACTCAGAATTTCCATCCTGCTGAACTTCCTCAATAATCCGTTTCAATTGTGGATCCTCAGCTTGTAAAGCTTTGATCCGATCAATCAAAACGGGTTGCACTTGCAACTGTGCTAACAAACAACCAGTCTGAGAAATCTGAAATCCATAGCCTGAAGCTATCAAACTGTGCCACTCTCTAACCATGGGTCTACGCCCAATCTCAGAAATATGAGCCAAGCTGCCCGAAGACTTGCGACTCAACGCATCGGCTACCACATTAGCCTTACCAGGATGGTACTGAATAGTACAGTCGTAGTCTTTCAGCAACTCTAACCACCTCCTCTGTCTCAAGTTCAATTCTCTCTGATCAAAGATATACTTCAAACTCTTATGATCAGTGAAAATCTCACAAGTAGCACCATACAAATAATGCCTCCAAATTTTCAGCGCAAAAACCACAGCTGCCAACTCTAAATCATGAGTAGGGTAATTCACCTCATGCTTCTTCAACTGCCTGGAAGCATAGGCAATCACCTGTCCATGTTGCATCAGAACGCAACCCAAACCAATCCGAGACGCATCACAATACACTGTGAAACCGTCAATGCCAGAAGGCAATGCCAAAACCGGAGCTGTAGTCAAAATCTCCTTGAGCTTCTCAAAGCTCGCCTCGCACTTGTCAGTCCACTCAAACTTGACACCCTTCTGTGTTAGTTTAGTCAAAGGTGCAGATATTCTGGAGAAATCTTGCACGAACCGACGATAGTAACCAGCTAAACCCAGAAAACTTCTGATTTCGGTAACTGACCTTGGCCTTTGCCAATCCATGACCGCCTCAATCTTCTTCGGATCAACCTTGATCCCATCTTTCGACACCACGTGTCCTAGAAAGGTAACCTGATCCAACCAGAACTCACATTTTGAGAACTTAGCGTACAACTGATGCTCACGCAACGTCTGTAGTATAGTCCTCAAATGGTAAGCATGCTCCTCCTCACTCCGAGAATAGATCAAAATGTCATCAATGAAGACGATAACAAATTGATCCAAAAACGGCTTGAACACTCTGTTCATCATATCCATAAACGCTGCTGGTGCATTCGTCAGACCAAAGGACATAACCAGAAACTCAAAATGTCCATAACGAGTCCGAAAAGCAGTCTTAGGCACATCTGAATCACGGATTCGTAGCTGATGATACCCAGATCTCAAATCAATCTTGGAAAAACACTTCGCACCCTGCAACTGGTCAAACAGATCATCGATGCGAGGAAGAGGATATCTGTTCTTGACAGTAGCCTTATTCAACTGTCTGTAGTCGATACACAGCCGAAAGGAACCGTCTTTCTTCTTTACAAACAGAACTGGAGCACCCCACGGAGAAGTACTCGGTCTGATGAACCCGCTATCCAACAACTCTTGTAACTGGTCCTTCAACTCCTTCAGCTCTGCAGGAGCCATCCGATACGGCGGTATCGAAATCGGAGCTGTACCAGAAACCACATCAATGCAAAACTCAATATCACGATCAGGTGGTAATCCAGGCAATTCCTCTGGAAACACATCAGTGAACTCATTCACTATCGGAACACTATGCATATCACCACTACTAGTCTCCAAATCACGAACCACAGCAAGAAAACCCTGGCAACCCTTGCCTAACATCCGCTTCGCCTTGATGGCGGAAATCAGATTCTTAGGTGTCTCTGCTCTTTCTCCCTGAAAGGAAAAAGGTAGACCACCTGGAATCCTGAACTCGACTGACTTCTCTCGACAGTCAATAGAAGCATAATGGCGTGACAACCAGTCCATCCCCAAGATAACATCAAAAGAAAGAACGTCAAGTACAATCAAATCAGCACATAATTCTCTACCCTGAATAACCACTGGACACGAAGGATAAACAACGTCCACTACTACACCTTCAGACATAGGTGTAGACACAGCTAGAGGTTCATTCAAAACAGATGGTGCTCTACCCAATTTCCCAGCAAAACAAGTAGAAACAAACGAATGGGTCGCACCCGCATCAAATAATACCAAAGCATCAGTAAAAGAAATCGGAATGGTACCTTGCACCACAGCATTTGATGCACGCGCATCCTGAGGAGTAAGTGCGAACACTCTGGCCTGACCCTGCGGCTGTTGCTGCGAACTCTGTCCAGTACCATAACCGTTGGAACCTCTACCGCCGTTACCACGGCCACCAAAACCTCTGCCACCAGAACCACGGCCCCGCTGGCCACCAAAAGATGCTGCAGGTTGAGCGTACCCTACAGACTGTGTAAACGCAGGTCTCTGCTGCTGATAAGATGACTGCGCCACACTGGAGTTAGACATCTGCTGCCCAGATGTCGGACACTCCCTAGAAAAATGACCCGGCTGGCCACAAGTAAAACAACCTCCAGGAGCTAACTGGCACTGACCATAATGCCTACGTCTGCAATTCTGGCAGAACGGAATGTTCGATCCACCACTGTACCCGCGTCCTGAACCACGGTTGCTCCCACTGCTACTGGAACTGTACGGAGCACTCCTGGCACTATGCCTCCCTTTGTTGTGAGTCCGTCGACTCCCCCTGTTGGCCTGAGAAGAGCCACTGTAGTAGTTCCCACTACCATGCTGCACTGGGGCCTGCTGCCCCCCACTAGGAACGTCACTCTTTCCCTTCTGATTCTGGAAAGGGTCAGAGATCGTCCCAAACTGAACCATCGAATTCTCCATCCGTCGCGCACTATCCACTAACCGGGCAAACTCCATGTTTGTCCCTATCAGCAAAGGAAGAAACTCCGAGCCTAAACCCCTAACATAACGGTCGTTCACTCGCTCTTGATCACCCTGTAGATCTGTAGCAAACCGCCCCAAACGTACAAACTCAGTAGTGTAGTCTGTCACTGATCTATCCCCCTTCTTCAAAGTGAGCAGCTTTTCTCTGAAACTCTCAGTAACAGAGAAGGGTAGATAGTAACCTCTGAACCTGGTCACAAAATCAGCCCAAGGCAAAGTATCCATAACTGGCCTGATGTTATCGCGATACCAATCCTTAGCTGGACCCTTCAGCGACATTTCCACAAGCATCACTGATTGACGATCAGACGCTTGAATCCTCTGACTGTTGTACTCAAATTCCTCCAAAAAGTCAAGAGCATCCCCAGTACCATCAAAAGAAGTCGGATTCAACTTCAAGTAGGTCATCACCAACTCTCTGTCTGTTGGAATATGACCGTCACCAGCATTTCCACCAATACCAGCTACAGCACCAACCTGAGGTTGCTGTTGCTGCGCTAACTGACCCAGTATATTACACTGATTCTGCAGTAGAGCCTGATTGTTCTGCATTTCGACAACGCCAGCCAAGAAAGTAGTGAAGTCGAACGCTTGCATATTTGGTGCCTGTTGCACATTCGGTGCCTGAACACCTGCTGCACCGCGCCCTCTAGCTCCACCTCTACCAGCACCAGCTCCTCTGCCTCTACCAGCACCTCTACCTCTGCCAGCACCTCCACCTCGACCACGTCCAGCATTTGCCTGAACTGGTGGTGCGTTCTGATCGACTTCCATGGAAATCGCATCATCAGCCACAGCTTCTTGCTCTGCCGCAGCACGAGCACGAGTACGAATAACATTGTCCATATCCTAAGATTGAACAACAACAATTTAAATAACAGATATTTCATACCCAAGTATGAACAAAACAAGCAACATATAGGATTTCCCAAGAAATCAACAGCAATAAAAATGTTCACCCAAGTGAAATAGCATTAACAATTAAAAACATCAAATCAACAAATAATGACTGACTCGACGCAATCCTATTGGTGAAGGCAGAATGTTTTAAAATCAAAAGATGACGTTTTTAAAGACATGACAGAATCCTATATCCGCAGTAGTTCCTAAGACACAACCAAACTTAACAGAGTAAACACATAGCAAGCAATGGCCTTGGTTTGAAACCAAAGCTCTGATACCAAGTTTGTCACGACCCAATTTCATGAATCGCGACCGGCGCTAGGGTATGGGTAATGTAGTACCGAAACCCGTAGCTAGCCTCCCATAATAAGCATAAACACATAAACCTGCAGAAAACCAATGCTCGGGGGCAACCGAGACTTCAGCCTAAACTAGCAGTTATAATAATCAACAATTAATATAACATGCTTATTCAATTCTGATTCTAAAATAGATTTATCATAAACCGATATAAATAATAAAACATGCCAAAGCAATAAAACCAGTCGAACCAATCCGACAAAATAAATAATAATAACAAGGACGTCTAGTTACTACTGCGGTCTAAGAATAAAACAGTTTTACAATTTTATTAAAATAGAAGGAACCTCCGAGGAAAAGTAAATGCGGAGATCACCCGACTCTCTCAGATAATAACCCTGGGGAAAATTGGGAAAACAACGGGGTCAGATATACTGAGATGAGTTCATACCACTATCTACATTTATTAAGTGGAAAACCTTTAAAACGTTTAAAACATTTAATAACGATATTACGGATAATAGTTGGAACCCTAATCCACAATTCTAAATAATAATCATAATCCAATAGGTCTGGTCCCGAGAGCTGAGCTACACCGAGTTACCACTGACCACACTTATACCAGAGTCTCGAGAGCTGAGCTACACCGAGTTACTCTACCTGGTCCCGAGAGCTGTGCTCACACCGAGTTACCACATTTCCATATATACCTTACCCAGATCAATACCGGTGCGCACGCAGTCCTAATGATGCCCATTAGGTAGCACGTTCCAACTAAGAGCCATAATATAAAAACAGTTCGAAATATACGTACAGTATATATATTTAATATTAAAATAACAATTTACTTAATAAAGCGGTAAATAGTAAATATAAACTCACAGCTTGCTAATCCGCGTGAAATACCGGCAAGCAACTAACTCTGGTTCGCCTCTGAAGCACGAACAGTAAACGAGTCTAGACAAATAAAATAATTATTAAAATCAGACCCTAACTCTAGAGAGTACTAGACACCACACAAGACTAGCACAAATAATCACGTAGTAATTAAACAATCCAAAATAACACAAATATATCCAAAAGGTAATAAAGCCCAATTAATATAAGTCTATTGAGTTCCCGCTTAAAATCCAATTTATAAATATTATTTAATAACTTTAAATAATAATTAATTTACAAATAGTGGGTTTGCCGAGTTACCAAATAACTACCAAGCTAACCTCACTTGTCGGATGACCCAAGTCTAATCCGACTCAAAACGTTTATCAAATATAAACCCGAGTTTATATTTATAAAATAAAATAACAAAATAACAATCCAATTTAAAAGCGGAACTCAATAACTTCAATATTAAGTAACCCAAGTTACGACCCAAAAACTTAATCATATAAGTCAAATAAAAGTTTAGGGACTAAATTGCACTTTAGCCAATAAGGGACTAAACTGTACTTTTGCCAATTAGGGACTAAATTGTAATTTAGCCAATTTGATATCCATAATCAAATAAATTACTTATATTTGTATTTAAAACAAAATATAAACTTAACCAACCAAAATCCACTTATTTAATTTATAAGATAAGTTTAGGGGCTAAATTGTCATTTAACCAATTTCGTGCCAAAATGATATTTGAATTAAATAGAATCACCCGAGTAATTATATTAGCCAAATAATAAATAACTATCGTTTTCAACTTAATAATTATAAACCAAATTTAACTTCAAGTTATTATCAAGCAAAAATAAAATCTAACTTAAAGGATCTAATAATTTCAAACAAAGAAAGCTAATGATCAAAGTGCCCTATTAGCCATCTCCTTCCTTAATTCAAAAACATAAACCCGCCTAAGACCATTTTCTTCACAAAACAAGTTACTGAACCATGAGGTTTTTCATACCAAGAAGAATAAAGATTAACCTAAGCATGTAACCAATTATCAATCCAAGAACAACATATAACATCACCCAAAACCATCTTATACATCAACACCAAGAACCCAAAAAAAAACGTTCACTGCCGAAACTCAAACATCCCGTGAATCGAAGAACAAATATAGAACAAGGGATTGATACTCATTGAAAACTTAAACTAACAATAACCCAAAAGATTAAACATCATATCCAAGCAAAATCATAGCCAAAAGGAGAGAAAAGTATTCGGCAGATAACATAAATCCAAGAACAGATAATAGGCAAACAGAAAACGGAAACCGTACGGCGATTGAAACGAGATCGGCGGCGTACCGTTCAGCGGAATTGAGGTAGGGAATCGTAGATACGTGAGTCTAGATCGTCTGGAATCAAACGGTATCAATTTCGATCTAGAAACGAAAGAGAACGAACCAAATTACGCAATGACGTTCAAAAACGAAATCTGGAAATTCAAGAATTCAGAAACTTACCGGACAGCGATCTTTGGCAGATGATAACGGCTTCGATACTCAGCGAAATGACAAGCGGAAAACGGCTAGGGTTTGTTTGCAGCGTGATGAAGGTTTTCTGTGAAGAAATCGACTTAAAAAAACGTAGGGAAGTGGGCCGTAAACGAGGTCGAAAAGGGCTGGGCGAAGGGGTGAGGGACTGCTGCCATTCACGAACGGGAATGGCCATATTTGGCCTGTTCCCGTTCGAGAATGGGCCTGTTCCCGAACGGGAACAGGCCAGAAAAAGGATTCCCGTTCGGGAATTCCAATTCCCGAACGGGAATGAATAATTCCTATTTTTTTTTTAATTTTTAATTAAAAAAAATAATTGGTTAAACCAATAAATCACACCCAAACCAAACAACTCGAACCAAGCCACTAATATCGAGATTATTTCAAAACGACCGGGAAAAATGTCGGAAATTAAATAAAAAAAAAATGTAAAATTTTACGGGATATTACACACTAAATCATGCATTAGATAGCTAAGCTAACACAAGCATTAAAAACTAGAATTAGAACAAGCATTTAACCAATCAAACATCCCAATTAACACAACATGAAGGAAATCATCTCAACCCCCAAACATGGGAGATTAGCTACACATACTAAGATTAACACAAGCAATTAAGGAATAAGAAAAGTAGAACATTAAAGTAAGAAGAATTACCTTGATTAAATAAGTAGAGCAAACAACCATAACGATAATGAAGATTCACAATAAGTAAACTTGCAATAAAAATGAAGATCTTGTTCTCACAAAGGAAATAAAACTTTCAATCAAGCTCCAACAATGGAGGAATCTCCAAGAAGATGATAGCTAATCTAAAAAAGGTAAAACTAGAGAACAATCAAAATGTCTACAACTTGTTCTCCAACCTAAAAAAGATAAGGTGCTATTTTATATTGGTTAAAATTGAGGTAAACAAAGGACACCCTACTAAGGAGTGTTGGGCCTAAAAAGGAAATTGAGCCCTTGAGTTTTGACTTGTCTCGAAATTCAAATTCTGAGTTTCTTTCTAAGGGGCTCGATCGAGCCATCCACTTAAGAGTGAGGGCTCGATCGAGCCTTATGCCTTCAAGAAACTTCTGGACCCATTTGATCATAGGGCTCGATCGAGCCTTCCTTCATAAGTGAAGGGCTCGATCGAGCCCCTCCTTTAAATGCCCAAATCTTGCTCGTTTCTTCGCTCTTTCAACTCGCTCCTATTCCGATACTTGATTTCTTCCTTCTTTAAGCCAAAAACACTTCACGTTGCTTCATTTTACCTGAAACGCCAATACACAAACTAAGGACACCAATACGTGGGAAAAACGCTTCAAAGTATACTAAAAACAAGCGAAAACAACTCCTAAACATAGGTGTAAAATGCACCTATCAAACCTCCTCACACTTACCCTTTGCTTGTCCCCAAGCAAGAATTGAATCTTACTATCAAAACATCATTAACAACCTTGGTGAGTTTGAACACATGTCAACAATCGAGCTCCCAATCAATGAAGACACAAATATAATCATCTAGTATTATCAACCACAAGCGATGCAAACAAATGACGAATGCAATTATAATGACATAATCCAATGATATAGAGGATACTAATGATATGGCATTATGTCAAGCAATTTCGAAGTTACAATCATCTACGGGACATGCACACATTGGTCCAAAAAGAGATGGCAATTCATGGCATATTGTTCATAGACATTAAGCAAAAGCGATTTAATTCTCACAAGATGTCACTCCAACACACAAGTGTTTCGGGTAAACAAATAAGCTCACTATATGCAAAAATTCACCATAAGCTTGCTCTTAGTCCCGAACTCCACTACTTAGTTCGGTAATCAACAACTATCATATGGACTTGAGTAAGGGTTGTAACTTGGCTAAGGGTTAGGGGTAGGTAAATTTGGGTAATTGGCTAAAAACTTGACTTGAACAACTAACATATAATGCACTTTTGACCTAGCTTGGATTTTTCCACACTTGTGAACTTTTCATCATTATTTTTATTTATATTTTTTTTATGTATTGCCTTTATTCACATTTTTTTTTCTTTATTCTTTCTTTTGATTTAGGCAAATTTTCTTTTAGAGCACTTTCACATTTTCTTCCTAATCATCAAGCTAGTGTCACAATTCTTCAACTTAAGTTATTCAAGTCAAATTTGAGTGTTTTAAGAGTTAAAATGTTGAAGGTTAATGGTGTATAATTAGTGTGTATCAAGGAAGGGTTTAGGCTCAAGTGGTGTAATCTAGGGGTAAGGGTAGGCTTTTAAAGTGGTCTAATTCAAAATTGGTGAAGTCCTAATGCCATACTCATTTAGCTATTGACACTCAACCATGTAGTCTTGAACGGACACCAGCAAGTTCTAGGAGTTTAGCATGCAAACGACACTCACCAAAAACAATTAGGCTCAACAAACGCTCAAATAAAAGTGGTGTCATGCCAAATACTTAACTCCTATGACACATGCCAATCATGACCAAAATTTCAAAATGGCATAATTTTTACAACTTAAAGCACATATCATGCATCCGCATTAAGTAACTACGAAAATGTCAAAATTACAACAACCAACTAATTGAATTCACCCTAATCCCATTGATGCATGTCATACAAATTGCATTTCATTAGGCAAGCATCAACATTTGATAGATTAAACTAGAAAACACACTTGATGATTTCATTGATCGGGAGATACATTAGTTGACAAATTTCAAAAGTACACCAAGGCCACTAATCATGCTTACAACAAACTCAAGCATAAGGTGCCTAAGGTGACTCAAAACAACCCAAAAATAACTAGCACAAACACTAAAACATACTTAAACTAAAACAAAGCATAAAAATAAGAAAGACATAAAAGCAAGATACAATTTCACAACCAACCCTCCTCACACTATTTCTAGCTTAGTCCCGAAGCATGAAATAGTGAAAAATAAAGCTTGAAATTGAATAAGAAAGAGTTGGAGAAATCAAATCTTGTTAATCGAACGCCGGGGGTTCTGGAGATGGTGTAGGCGATGGGTAGCGCGGCCCTCCTTGGGCGTTGAGATAATCCCTCAATTTCTCCTCTTGCCTTCTTTGCCTAGCCCGGAGGTATTTCATCATATACCTTTGTTCCTTCATGAATTGGCGTTGTTCCGCAAAGTCACTCGGGGCTTGTTGGTGACTAGCTTGGGCCCCTTGGAACTCGGTTTCGGGCCAATTTTCCCATTCGGCACCTTGCTCTTCTCCTTGAGCGCTTGTCTCCGCTACACCCTTGTCTCTCCTCCGCACTTGTTCTTTTTGAGGCCTTTGCCTCGGTTCCTCAACTTCTTGCTCTTGCTCGGCTTCCCCTTCATCATCACTTGGAGTTGGTGGTCTCGCACCATGTCGGCTTACATATGCGGCTCTCCTATAATAAGGCAGAATTGCCCCTTTCTTGACGTATGAAGATGCCCGCAAGTGTTCCATGTTGAGCATTTTTGGCTTCTCCCATTTAAAGTTATCCATCTCTAATTGTTCCCTCTTGGCAAGCATAGTGACAAACCACCCAAAACCGATTTTCTTGGTACTTAGCTCGGGAATTTTACCGATATTGCGCATGAGCCGATAAGCCGAATTGACTCGGTATGCTTCCACCTACGGGTATAGCATGGCGTTGAAAGCCAAAAGATCCTCCTTTGCCAATTTACTATACTCGTTTCGACCACAAAAGGTGTGACCGAACCATTTGAGAACTACCACATGCGCGGTATCCATCACTTCATTGGTTTTGGAGGTATTCGAATTGTAATGATCCAACCCGGATAGCTCTTTCCATATTGCGTGCTCATCAAAACCGACCCCCGAAATGCATTTCAATCCTTCATTGCTCATTGTGAAATCCCATGTCAACTCATCCAAATCATAATCGGCTTCCTCGCCATTCAATCTAAACTCAAAGTTGGTGAGCGATTCCCCACTTGTTTTCAAAGTTGTGAAGAACTCATAGGTTGGCGCTTCACAATAATCATGGGAGAGTTCCGCCAATTCGAGCAAATCCAAATGCCCTAGAAGTTTCTTCACCTTTGCTTCAATTCCCAATCGCTTCATGGTGTCCCAATCGATTTGAAATGGCTTGGTGATTCCTCTTGCCTTGAGTTTCTCGTAGAGCAATCCTTCCTCTTCGGAACGGATTTGGAAAGGCGCCTTAAAACGTCTTGTGAGAGAAGCCGGAGTGTTAACTCCTACTTCTTTTGCTCCGGAGGCGGTAGTTTTCCGGCGAGAGCGGATGGTGGTGGTGCGTGGAGCTTGTTCTTGAGGTGGTTGCTCTTTAGCGGCCTTGGATGATTTTCCGGATTTCCCCATTAGAAGAGTAAGGAAAAGGGTGTTTGAAAGTGTAGTCAAATTTGAGTTTCGCCGGAGGATGGTGGATGTAAGGTGGTGGCCGAATTTTTGAAGAAGAGGAGGAAAGCTATGGAGTTTTCTAAATGGGGAAAAAGAATGAGGAAGAAGATGAATGAATGTGGACATTTATGGAAAAAATAAGGGGGAAACACCTTTGATTTTGATATTTGAATTTGAAAGCTTAAGATGAAACCACCTCACCCATCCATGTGATTTGTGTTTTCTTTTAATGGCTTGATATCATGCCATATCATCAATCCAAACCTCCACCATTGAACCAATCAAAATAAAAACAATCCAAATTCTCCTTGAATGGCTTGGCTCAATCGAGCCCTTGAATTTTAGTGGAGGGCTCGATCGAGCCCTATGTGGGAAAAATTCCCTGCTTCCATTTACAAAGGGGGCTCGATCGAGCCCTTCACTTAAGAAGGAGGGCTCGATCGAGCCCTATGTGTAAAAGGGGGCAGAAAAATTTTCCTTTCCACTTGATTCCTACACACTAAAAACGAAACGTACCCGGCATCAAATCGAACATAAATAACAAAAAAAAAACAACACAAAAACACAAAATTAAAAGCTAAGAACATAAAATAAAAGGTAGAAAATCGAACCTCTCGGGAATGCCTCCCGAGCGCGCTTGTTTAAAGTCGAAAGCTCGACTATCTCGCGGTGAACTCAAGTAGGAGTGCTGAAAGAAACTTCATCTTCCACCCGATTGGTCAATGGCCCAAGATATGGCTTGCATCTTTGTCCATTGACCTTGAAGGTCTCACCCTTAGAATTCTCCAATTCTACCGCACCGTGATTTGCCACGTTTCGTATTTTAAACGGGCCACTCCAACGGGACTTAAGCATTCCCGGAAACAACCTCAAACAAGAGTTATAGAGAAGGACAAATGAACCAACCTCTAGCACCTTGGGAACAATATGGGCGTCATGCCATTGCTTCGTTTTCTCTTTGTAAAGCTTGGCATTTTCATATGCCATGAATCGGAATTCATCTAACTCATTCAATTGAAGCAATCTCTTTTCCCCCGCCTTCTTGAATTCAAAGTTCAACTTCTTAATAGCCCAATACGCTCTATGCTCAAGCTCTAGAGGAAGATGACACGCCTTCCCATAAACAATACGGAACGATGACATGCCGAGTGGAGTCTTGTAGGCCGTCCGATATGCCCACAATGCGTCATCCAACTTCAAGGACCAATCTTTCCGGGATCCATTTACCGTTTTCTCCAAAATTCTTTTCAACTCGCGGTTGGAGACTTCTACTTGGCCACTAGTTTGGGGATGATACGGTGTGGCGACCCGGTGATGCACATTGTACTTCCTCATAAGAGCTTGAAATTGCCGATTGCAAAAATGCGAACCGCCATCACTAATGACCACTCTAGGGGTCCCAAACCGATTCACTAGCCGCTTAAGAAAACTCAACACCACTTTAGCATCGTTAGTGGGCAAAGCCTCCGCCTCTACCCATTTTGAAACATAATCCACATATACCAAAATGTATTGGCTTTTGAATGATACCGGAAAAGGCCCCATGAAATCTATACCCCATACATCAAATATCTCTACTTCTTGCACCGAAGTCAAAGGCATCTCGTCTCTTTTTGAGATATTGCCTACACGTTGACACCGATCACAATGGTCAACAAACTCTTTGGCATCACGAAATAAGGTTGGCCAAAAGAACCCGCTCTCAAGCACTCTAGTGGCGGTTCTTGCCGAACCATAATGTCCGGTCACATGACATGAACTCAAAATGGGCATCATTTCCCCCAAAGCCACACATCGTCTCAACATCCCATCTCCACATTTTTTAAACAAGAAAGGTTCATCCCACAAGTACCTTTTAACATCGGATAAGAACTTCTTCCTTTTGTGAGATGTCAAGTCCGGAGGCATGACTCCCGATGAGAGGTAATTTGCAAAGTCGGCATACCATGGTGTTTCTACTTCCCGAATCATCATGAGTGTTTCATCCGGGAAACACTCCTTGATTTCCTCACCGATAGGAATTGGTTCCGGAATTTCAAACCTCGAAAGATGGTCCGCTACCACATTCTCTGTACCTTTCTTGTCTCGGATTTCTACATCGAATTCTGGCATGAGAAGAATCCACCGAATGAGCCTTGGCTTCGCATCTTGCTTAGTGAATAGATATCGTAAAGCGGCATGGTCGATGTATATGATGCATTTCGACCCAAGCAAATATTGTCTAAACTTGTCGAGGGCAAAGACAACCGCCAACATCTCCTTTTCGGTAGTGGTGTAGTTGAGTTGCGCGCCCGCCATAGTCCGGCTAGCATAATAGATCACATGCACCCGCTTGTCTTTTCTTTGCCCCAACACGCAAACCAATGCTTGGTCACTAGCGTCACACATTAGCTCAAAGGGCAAACTCCAATCCGGAGATGAGATAATAGGAGCGGTCACAAGCGCCTCCTTTAGCTTCTCAAAAGCACTTTGGCATTCCTTTGTGAATTCAAACGATGCATCCTTCACTAGTAAACTCGTCAAGGGTCTTGCAATAGATGAAAAATCCTTAATGAACCGCCGGTAAAAACCCGCATGGCCCAAAAATGCCCGAACTCCTTTGACCGTAGCCGGAGCAACTAATTTTTCAATAACCGCCGTCTTTGCCCTATCCACTTCAATTCCCGCCTCGGATATCCTATGCCCGAGTACAATGCCTTCATCCACCATGAAATGGCATTTTTTCAAATTGAGCACCAAATTTGTCTCCACACATAGTGCTAAAACCCGCCTCAGATTCGCTAAGCAACCATCGAACGAATCGCCAAACACGGAGAAATCATCCATGAACACCTCCATTATATCCTCAATCATGTCGTTAAAAATTGAGGTCATACATCTTTGAAATGTGGCGGGTGCGTTGCATAGTCCGAAGGGCATTCGCCGGTATGCAAAGGTACCGTAGGGGCATGTGAAGGTCGTCTTATCTTGATCTTCCGGGAGAATTAATATTTGATTGTAACCGGAGTACCCATCAAGGAAACAATAAAACTTGTGTCCCGCTACCCTTTCTAACATTTGATCGATAAATGGTAGCGGAAAGTGATCTTTTCGGGTTACCTCATTGAGCTTCCGATAATTGATGCATACTCGCCAACCGGTTACCGTCCTTGTGGAGATTTGCTCGCCTTTTTCATTCTCCACCATTGTCATACCTCCCTTTTTAGGCACACATTGAATGGGACTAACCCGCTCACTATCCGAAATCGGATAGATTATCCCGGCGTCGAGGAGCTTGACGATCTCTTTGTGCACTACCTCCTTCATGTTTGGATTTAACCTTCGTTGCCTTTGAGTTGATTTCTTTGACTCGTCTTCGAGATTAATCTTATGCATCACAATTTGAGGACTTATACCTCGAATATCGGAGATTTGCCACCCCATTGCTAGCATGTGCTCTTTCACTACTTGCACAACCCTCCTTTCTTGATCCTTAGAAAGCTTATTTGAGATGATTATTGGTAAAGTCTCATTTTCTCCAATAAAAGTATACCGGAGGTGAGTCGGAAGCGGCTTCATTTTAACCTTCGGGGGCAACTCCGAAGATGGTGGTGTCACACCATTGCTCTTGTTTAAACTTTCCGGCTTCGGTTCATCCTCTCTAGTGTATTCATCATCCACCGACCCGGAATGAAACAAAACTTGAGAAATGTATTGAGAAAAAATTTATGCTCCCTTTAACTCATGGGGCTCGATCGAGCCTTTCATTAAAAGGGAGGGCTCGATCGAGCCCTTAGTGTTAAATGAAACAGGAATTTTTTCCTCTGAGAAGCTTGACAACTCAAAATTTCCAGAAATTTCCCCCTTTGCTTGATTCAACACTTGCACATTTTCTTGAAGTTGTTCTTGCACAATCTCATCAATGAAGTCTATCCTCATACAATCCTCCTCCTCGATGGTATTCCGCATCACTCTCTTCATATCAAACTCCACCGTTTCTTCATCAATTCTCAATGTCAATTTCCCACCATGTACATCAATTAAAGCTCTCCCTGTATTCATAAAGGGCCGCCCTAAGATAATTGGGCATTCCTTGTCTACCGCGTAATCCAAGATAACAAAGTCTACCGGGAATATAAACTTATCCACCTTCACAAGAACATCTTCTACAATCCCAAACGGCCTCTTCAACGAATGATCCGCGAGTTGGAGTACCATCGAGGTGTTTTTCACGGTTTGATCTCCACATAACGCCCTAAAAAGAGTGAGAGGCATAAGATTAATACTAGCGCCAAGGTCACATAAGCAATTTATTGAATTCATAGTGCCTATAGCACAAGGTATAGAGAAACTCCCTGGGTCCTTTAACTTAGCCGGTAGGTCATTCAAGATGATTGAGCTACACACTTCCGGAATGGGAACCGTTGCGCCATTATCCCAACTCCGTTTGTTGGTAATGATGTCCTTTAAGAACTTGGCATATTGTGGCATCTCACGGAGCGCATCCGCCAAGCTTAGATTGATTTGCAATTTCTTGAAGATCTCAAGGAACTTGTGAAATTTTTCGTTCCCTTGAGCTTTCCTTAACCGGCTTGGGAATGGAAACGGTGGTACAAACGATGGCGGCGGTGGTGGCCTCACATAGGGCTCTTCAACCTCGATAACCACTTCCTCACATTCCGTTGGTAGTTCTTGACTTGAGCTTGCTACATCAACAACCACTTGAGGCTCATCCTCCTCAACAACATGCTTCTTCCCATTGGCTTTCTCAAGGTTTCTCCCGCTTCGGAGCTCTACCGCCTTAACTTGCTCTCTAGGGTTGTTTTCCGTAGTGGATGGAAACCCTCCTAGAGGTCTTCCTTGAAGCGAAATTGGCATTTGAGAAATTTGAGTTTCCAAATGATGGATAGTAGAAGCTTGATTCTTCTCCCTTTGCTCCATTTTCTCTAACTTCTCTAGTGCCTTGGAAAGCACATTTCCCTCATCCATATTCTTTTGTGGTTGGAATCCCGGAGGGTGTTGAGGTCTACCACCATAGTTGTTTCCTTGCCCTTGATGGTTATGATAAGGGCCTTGATAAGGACCTTGTTGTTGGGGCCTATTTCCTCCTTGGAAACTAGGACCCGCTTGTTGATTTGCTTGCATATTGCCTTGGCCCTCTTGATTCCTCCATCCGAAGTTAGGATGGTTTCTCCACCCCGGATTATAGGTATTCGAATAAGGATCATTCCCTTGGCGTTGACCTCCCACATAATTCACTTGTTCGCTCCACGCTTGACCCGTGGCATAGCACTCACTACTTCCATGATTGAAATCCCCACAATGCTCACAACCTACTTGTACATACGCAACCGGAGCATTCTGTGGACCCACTTGCTTCTTCAAGGCATCAACTTGACTTTGCAAAGAGGCATTCATGGCTTTCATCGCTTCAAACTCCTTGGATTGGTCAAGTGTCATTAATGCCTTTTGAGCCGGTGGTCTTCTCCTTTCCGAGGACCAAGTGCTACTAACGATAGCCAATTTTTCAATCAACTCATTAGCCTCATCAAGCGTCTTTTGCATCAAAGAACCTCCCGCGGCCGAATCAATGGTAGATCTTGTAATCTCACCCAAACCATTATAGAATATTTGAAGCACATGCTCCCTTACAAGTCGATGATGAGGTACGTGCCTTTGGAGATCCTTGAACCTCTCCCAAGTTTCATAGAGAGATTCCCCCTCATATTGGTAATAATCAATGATGTCCTTTGTCAACTTTGCGGTTCTCCCCATCGGAAAGTACTTGTGAAGGAAAGCTTGAGCAAGATCCCGCCAATTGTGGATTGATGCATTAGGTAATGACCGAAGCCACAAGCTAGCCTTATCTCTTAGTGAGAATGGAAACATACGAAGCTTGATTTGATCGGCGGTGACATTATGGAGCTTGAATGTGTCCAACACTCTCAAGAACTTGGCTATGTGTTCATTCGGATCCTCACTTGGTAACCCAAAGAATTGGCACCGATTCTCTAGGAGTTGAATCGTGCTAGGCTTGATTTCAAAAGTAGCCGCGGAGACCGGTCTTGCAAAGCACCCATATGTGGCGTTATCCACATCCGGGAGGAAGAAATCCCCCAAAGTTTGTCTTTGTGCTTGATGGCCTTGAACTTGAGGGTTATTGTCCCCTTGTTGCTCTTGCCGATTTCTCTCATCGAGTGGAGGAGGCGGATGTTGCCTCACTCCATCGTCTTGAGGGTGATATTGCTCCTCCTCATAATTATCTTCCCCATGTTCCATGATAACGGGTCTACGATTCTCCCTTCTCACACTTCTTTCAAATCTCCCGAGGTTGTCTTGAAACGGTTCTAGCGGAAGATTGGCCCTTCGTGTATTGTGCATACACTATAGTCGATCTCCTACACAAACAACAACAAACAAACCACGCGTAAATCCGGAAAGAAGCAAAAACAACAAAAGTGATAAAAACAGAAAATAGAGCTAACTCGACCGAACAATAACTAATTTCAATCAATCAATAAACACTCGTCACTCCCCGGTAACGGCGCCAAAAACTTGTTGAGCAAAAACTCAACTCGTAATACTCGGTAAATACGAGATCGAACCCACAAGGAGTGAATTAGGAGCAATTGATGAGAATGAATTTTAGTTATGATTCAATTCGTTTAGCGAAACACAAATGGTGTAATAGATCAACAAGATTAACAACTAAATAGGCACTAAACAACTAAACAATTAAACTAATAATTCAAGCAACTATAATAATAACGAGTTTAATCAATAAGTAAAAGGTGTCTAGGGGTTGAAATTATTCCTAGGTCATGCATTCATAGTAATGGATGAATCAGTATCTAATAAGGGCCGAGTTGTGCCTAACGCACCGTTCCCGCTCTCTCGAGCCTCTAAGAACGACAAAATCAATAATCAAGTAATCAATTAATGCCTAACTCACTCTCGTGATACTAAACAAAACCAATTGCTCAACATCAATTAATCAACAAACTCAAGGTCACCTAAATCCTAACCCACTCTCGTGGTATTACAATCTAGGCTTCTAATTCCAAAGTCTATTCACCTAACCATTTCTCAATGATTCAAGCAAACACTAAATCATGCATTAGATAGCTAAGCTAACACAAGCATTAAAAACTAGAATTAGAACAAGCATTTAACCAATCAAACATCCCAATTAACACAACATGAAGGAAATCATCTCAACCCCCAAACATGGGGGATTAGCTACACATACTAAGATTAACACAAGCAATTAAGGAATAAGAAAAGTAGAACATTAAAGTAAGAAGAATTACCTTGATTAAATAAGTAGAACAAACAACCATAACGATAATGAAGATTCACAATAAGTAAACTTGCAATAAAAATGAAGATCTTGTTCTCACAAAGGAAATAAAACTTTCAATCAAGCTCCAACAATGGAGGAATCTCCAAGAAGATGATAGCTAGTCTAAAAAAGGTAAAAACTAGAGAACAATCAAAATGTCTACAACTTGTTCTCCAACCTAAAAAAGATAAGGTGATATTTATATGGGTTACAATTGAGGTAAACAAAGGACACCCTTCTAAGGAGTGTTGGGCCTAAAAAGGAAATTGAGCCCTTGAGTTTTGTCTTGTCTCGAAATTCAAATCCTGAGTTTCTTTCTAAGGGGCTTGATCGAGCCATCCACTTAAGAGTGAGGGCTCGATCGAGCCTTATGCCTTCAAGAAACTTCTGGACCCATTTGTTCATAGGGCTCGATCGAGCCTTCCTTCATAAGTGAAGGGCTCGATCGAGCCCCTCCTTTAAATGCCCAAATCTTGCTCGTTTCTTCGCTCTTTCAACTCGCTCCTATTCCGATACTTGATTTCATCCTTCTTTAAGCCAAAAACACTTCACGTTGCTTCATTTTACCTGAAACGCCAATACACAAACTAAGGACACCAATACGTGGGAAAAACGCTTCAAAGTATACTAAAAACAAGCGAAAACAACTCCTAAACATAGGTGTAAAATGCACCTATCAAACCTCCTCACACTTACCCTTTTCTTGTCCCCAAGCAAGAATTGAATCTTACTATCAAAACATCATTAACAACCTTGGTGAGTATGAACACATGTCAACAATCGAGCTCCCAATCAATGAAGACACAAATATAATCATCTAGTATTATCAACCACAAGCGATGCAAACAAATGACGAATGCAATTATGATGACATAATCCAATGATATAGAGGATACTAATGATATGGCATTATGTCAAGCAATTTCGAAGTTACAATCATCTACGGGACATGCACACATTGGTCCAAAAAGAGACGGCAATTCATGGCATATTGTTCATAGACATTAAGCAAAAGCGATTTAATTCTCACAAGATGTCACTCCAACACACAAGTGTTTCGGGTAAACAAATAAGCTCACTATATGCAAGATGTCACTCCAACACACAAATAACACACAAGTGTCGAATACGATACGTACATAACCTTTAACTTCAAAACAGCCCATACTTTTCAAATTTGGCATCAAATATAAGAATATTACCTTGAAACGAAGTTTAGGGTTGATAGAGAACGGAATTTCGAAGAAATCGACGCAAAAATCGTTTGAATCGGACGTCGAACGGCGAAACGGCAAAGAAACGAATTCGATCGAAGCAAATAAACCCTCTGGATGCTTCTCCTCTCTCCTTCTTCTCTTATTTCATATTTTCTATTTATATATATTTTGGTTAAAATCTCCTTTTCATCCTTGTTTTCTTTATTTGTTACAAAATAACTTTCGAACTTTTCTTTTGTTCAATTTAGTCCATAACTACATCAATTTTTCTTTTATCTACTTCATATACGTATTATTTATATCTAATAAATAATACATTCTGAGAATTTATACTTTCCAGCCAAAACGTATAATTTCCATTCTGGAGACGTCATTGGCTAAATTATCACTTTAGTCCCTAAACTTTATTTTGGGACTTTTCTTGACATTTTTCCTTTTAATTCCAACTTTCCAGTTAGGATATAATATTAAATACCTCGTTGTTAACTTCTCGAAACCGACCTACTTGGATTTTATTTATCTCGATCCCTCGGTAATCTTTACGATATTGCCACTCTGGCAACTCAAAAGTGGACACATTGTCCAATTAAATAATTTAATCTTTTGGGGTATTACATTAGTGAGGTTAGGACTGAGTTGAAGACTGAGCTGAAAAAAATGCACTGGAGATGAAGGATTATGTGAACCAGATTAGCTCATTGAAAAAGCAGAAAGAGATCTTTAATTATTTTACCATTAATGTTCTTGCTGTGTTGATTAGCATGGTTATTTTCATGCAATTTTAAGTATGTTGAATAATGTACTTTGGAGACTTGCAATGCTTTAGTGCAAGTCTACTTTGATGTATTAAGTACTAGACTTCTAATGTATTAAGTACTAGGATTTGAACTATATTTTGTAGGCTTGTTATGTATTAAGTACCTAAATATGGAATGTTTGGCCTATTATTAGAAATTTGTGGTTTAACTCAGAAGATGTTTTTGATTTGGGTATTTGCACTGCCTTACAGTTTATAACACTGCATTCATAATAAATAAGTTTTTCCAAGTTAAGCCTGATAGCAACTAAGCACCAAATAAGCTTTACCAATTAAGCACTAAATAAGGATACACTACATTCGTAATAAATGAGCCTGATAACACTTCATTTTTAACAATAACTAAATAGTACACTTTATGGTCATCAAAATTTGCAACTAAGCACTACACTTTACACTTGATAACATGTGCACCAAACTGAAGTAACTAGTGTACTAAACCCCTGCATGTGCTAATACAAACACTAAATCAGGGACATCAAAATACCAAAACATATGTGAACCAAACTAAAATAGCTAATGTTCAAAATCCATGTGCCAATACATATAGCAGATATACCAAACTAGGGGCATCAAAAAACCAAAATATCACAATAGAATTGAGAGTCTGTTTTCTCAAATATCAAAATAACATAACCGATGTTATGTTCTTTTCTTTGGAAGGGCATGTGCTGCAACCAGGCTTCTTAAGAGCCCTCAATTGTTTCTCCAACTGGGTGATGCTAACTGTTTTCTGTCCTTGCCACTTTAAGACTGCAGGCTTCTTAAGAGCCCTCAATTGTTGCTCCAACTGGGTGATGCTAATTGCTTTCTGTCCTTGCCACTTTATTTGAGGGTGCAACTTGAGAATATGCAGAACCATATCTACCAAACAATGGTGCAGCAATCTTTGATCCAGGCTACAGTTAACATAAACATCTAATTAAACTTGTTGCATTTAAAATCTAGCATCAATATTAATGGTATAACTACTCATATTAAGTATTCCTTTCCCTGTATATTCACTAATGAAGGTGCCTGCTCCAACAATTGGTTTCCATGGCTTCTTGCCTCTGGGTTGAAGTGGCTGCTTGCCTTTGGCCTGAACTGGTTGCTTGCCTTTGGATTGAACTGGATGCTTGCCTTTGGCCTGAACTGGTTGCTTGGCTTTGACTTGAACTGGCTGCTTGCCTTTGGCCTGGACTGGTTGCTTGGTTTTGACTTGAACTGGTTGTTTGCCTTTAGCTTGAAGTGACCCCTTTGCTTTCGTCTGAACTGGCTCCCTCTCTTTGGTCTGAGTGGCTGTTTGCCTTTGGCCTTAAGTGACTCCTTTGCTCTTGTCTGAACTGGCTTCCTCTCTTTGGTCTGAACCTTATGCTTCCCTTTGCCTTGAACTGCTTCCTTCTCTTTGACTATGGCTTCAACTGGCACCTGGACAGGTTTTTTTAACAATATGCCTTAATATTGACCAACCCTCATAGCTTCAGTGAAGTCATTAAATTGAGTGACAGCTTCCCTGAAGTTAGCAAAGTGCTTTTGGCTCAGTGGTGTATTGTCCATGTCATCTGGTTGTGTAAGCCTCATGCTCTCTTGATCACAAGCTTCAGTGTTCATTTCCTTTCCATTCCTACTATAAGATCCCCTTGTTCTTTTCCTTTTCTTTTTAGTAAATTCCTTGACTAGTTCAGCAGAAGGTCTGACCATTTCACTAGTCGACGCTTCAGTAGTTCTTTTATTTGGTGTTGGAAGTGGAATAGTGGGGTCCTGAAAATAGAACAAGGGGGTAGACTTATTTAACTTAAAGTAGTATAGTATGTACCTTTTGCATGTCTTTAACATAAAGTAGTATAGTATGTACCTTTTGCATGTCTTTAAAATTTAAGTAGTATAATATGTAAGAAGGTACATACATAAAATCACACCAATGTCCAGTCTTAAACACTAAGCACGTGTTAATTTTCCGAGAATACAACACAAGCACCAGATTCATTGCAGGATTCTGCATCCACTTCGCCAGCAAACGAGTCAAGGACTCTGACCGGTAATTATGAGGACCCTCTTATTTATCGCTTTGATTTTCCATGAATATATGTCATAATCTTCATCATATTTGCTGTAATTATGTGATTTATGGTGTATGTTAGCTTATTTGCCAATTTTAGCCATAAATTGCCATATTAGGTTCAATAATTTAATTATCAAATTGCCACAAAATTGTTGATAAGTGTGTTAATTAGCTGTAATTAATTATTTTTATGCTCAAATCCAGAAACACAATTAATTAAAACCTCAAGAATGCATGTTTCTAGGTGTTTAGCTATTTTTTCCATGAAAAGTACAAATATAAAGTTCTTGTAATTTTATATTTTTTTGCTCAAATAGCCTTAAAACACTTCTAAACTGTTGCTTTTGCATTCCTTGTTCGGTTTTATGCGTGTTTGACTATTTTTGCATGAAAAACGGAGCTGAAACGATCGAGCTGAAAATGAACCAAACAACAGCTGGAAAACGAGCTGCTGATCTGCTGCCCAGAACCGCCGCCACCAACCACAACCGGCAGCGCCACCGGTTGTCTACTGTTGGCGCCGGCAGTCACACCGACGCCCAGTTTTTCGTCCCTGCTTCCCATAAACCTGCTTCCTAGATCATTCTAGACTCAATCCAAACTTCCAGACGTATTTTACGGCTCGTTTAAGCTCGAAATTAGGCCTACTTTAGACCTAAAAATAGGGACTTTTATGTTCTTTAATTATCCTCACTGTAACGAGCCAAGCCCGATTTAAAACAGACCCATAAATCCAACAATGTAATATAAAGTATAAACGAGGCCTACAAGCCCGAGACCCAGCAAACCAGCAACTTCAAGAACCAATTTTGGGTTCACCAGAATTTGAAATCAACCGCAATTTGGACAAGTAGAACCAGATCGACGAGACGCACAACTCTCGTGATCTAACCGAGAGCCGATTCCGACTAGACCGATAGTCAATACCCGCACGGGTCCCATGCATTCAAAGTCAACAAGGCTATAAAGTATTTCTAACCTTATATGTATATCAATTGCTCTTGGGCATGTCAGTAATGTTTACCTCTTTCCAAAAGCATATCAATTAACTGATTAAAGGACTAATAACATAAATTAGCTAAATACCCATAACCTAGACATCGTAGGATTGCTATCAAAATGTGGTAACGATTGTATAGGATTTCCAAGACTCACTAATAAAATCAACCAATCAAACCTTTACATCCGGATTAGGCTTTATGCATGTAAAATATCTAGACCAGCTAGACTCTGGCATGTGTTAGAAACCTCTAAGATTAGATGTCTGTTTAGGAGTATTTGCTACTTGCCTCAAATACCATTCCATATCGAGTCATATGCAGGTCAAACCTGTTTACATGCTTTCATACTTGTTTATTTCCATTTTTCATATCATATGAACTGCATATACTGTTGAGATGAGATTAATGCACATATGTCCCAAAAATAAAACTGGTAACCGATAAGCCAAGCACACGAATCTCGAGAAGATCCATGAACCCGGACTTTTTGTTCGATGTATGGTAATCTTACCTATAAGCGAGTAAGATTACCTAGTCGGTTTAAAGGCATTTCCTAGTTGAACTAGGTGGATACTCCATTTTCAAAACCCATTTCCAAATCGAGAAGTCAGCCATAAGCCTTGGGCGAGCGGCCCCCGAACCCCGCTCTGCTCACATGACTAGACTTCCATCTGTTATTTCAGAAGTCTCCTTTTTGTATGTATAAAGTATGAATTTTCATCTAGCGCTGCAGTAGAGTATGTCTAGGTAGATTCGTGGCCGGGAACGATGGTTCTTATTTTGTGTTTATATGTAAAACCACTTTTTGTATATATCCTTTTGTTGGCTACACTATGTGGTAGCAGCGGTATGTATATGTATAATATGGGCGGTTACGATGTATGAAATGAAAGTTACGTGCCCTACTCTATAAATGTTTAAATGTTGGTTATGTATGGAAAATATATAAGTATGTTTATATTTAAATGAGCTTCCTGATATGTATTTTCCATAAATTATTGTTTGAAAAGCAAAAAGTTATAGAGATTTTAGACTTGCTATGGTTTTCGGAACAACCACTCCTATTTTCTAACGCCAGTCTCGACTCGAGAACTGGGGTCGTGACACAATGGTTTGTAATAAACCATGTGGACCCAAGATTAGACGGTTTAGGTGGGTATAACATTTCTCAAAGAGAAAAATATTGGTTGTTTATTTTTTTCACACTTATAGAGCATGAGAACACCATAAGCCTGCAACTTCCATCCTGTTCGTCGAGCAAGATATATATGTACTCGATGAGAATGACCTTGATTGGTGTGGAATATAGTTGTGCAAGGCCTTCCACCTCTAAAAACAACTTCTTAGCCTCTTGAAATGCAACTCCCAACTTCTTCTTATTTGCCCATGTTCTGATGTACTACTTTGGTTCATCCCAAACTTTTTCGTGTCTCCTGTTCTCATGTTTCACGTCAACCCATAACTTCTATCTTACGGTTGTGGAAGTATCTCCAACGTTTAGAACTTCTTTTGACCTTAGGAAATTATACTTTTTCCATCTATAGTTGTAGATATATATTCTTCAAGTTCATCTTATGGTCTTATAGTCCAACCTTTTGTGTATCATTGCGACCTCTAATGTATTTTCACTTCCTCATTATATTACGTCCTATCTTTTAGCCACGTAAGGTCTAATATGAATGATTTGGCTGAATGTAATTTGCTATATAGAGGAATAAAAAAATTATTTTTAATTCTTAACCTCTTGGGATTTGATGACAACCTGTTGACTTAGGACTCGGTTTCTTCATGATTTTTCAGTATTTTTATGGGCTTCGTGGGCTTGTTGCCACGGTCCTTTAACTTTGAATATGGGTCAACAATTGGTGACAGTGTTTGGTCAATATCACGTGCTAAGAGCAGCATTTGTGGCCACCACGCGTCAATTTATACGTTTATTATGTTGTAATTATTATATTATTCAAAATTATTTGATAAATAATTAAGTTTTAGTTACTTTTGATGATATGATGTTATAAAGTAAAGTTTATGTTAATTGATTATAAAATTAAAATTTGTGTTAACTAACCATCGCTTGCAAATTGAGTGGCAAATTTCTATTTAAGTATGAGAGTGAATAACATGTGCCGAGTTAGGTGGTAAAACGGGGTAAATTGATAAAAATAACAAGTTTAAGTGTAAGATTGATCATAAAAATAAAATTAAAATATGTGTTAATTGACAATCAATTACAAAATGAGAGATAAATTGCCGATTAAGTCATAATAAAAAATTTGTTAGAATCTCATATGTGTTTATATTAGAAATTATAAAACTATTATAAAATCTCATATACATATATATATATATATATATATATGTTTATTTTTGGCCAAATGACTAAAAAAACCAAACTTTTAATGAAAGTTTCACAAAAGTTCTAACCTTTCAATTTTATCTAATTTGTCCTAAAACACATGATTCAATTTCAATTTTATCCAAATACACAATTTTACTTATGTGGAGCTGATGTGTTGCATTTGCCACATCAGCGCCATATGAGTAAAATTACATAATTGGACAAAATTGAAACGAAATCATCTGTTTTAGAACATAGTGGATAAAATTAAAAAATTTGGATTTTTATAAAACTTTCATGAAATATTTGGTCTTTTTTGGTCATTTGCCCTTTATTTTTTTTACGCTTTCACACTTCAAACTTTATTTACACTTCGTAAGTGTGTTACAAATAATAAAATTATTATTAGAGTCTCATTGGTTATTTGACAAACTTTCTTGCAAGGATAGCATCCAAAATTACTCATTAATCAATATTTAAATTGGGTGTGTATAGCCATGTTTAAAATGTGCGTTTCTCTATCACCTTTGCATGCTTTCCTTATTTTTAGAGATGGAGTGAGATTGCTTTTAATCAAGATTATAATTTTGGTTGTTATTTTTTCAAAACGACACTTGTTTTATTTTCTTTCCCTTCTCTCTTCTCTCCATTTTCCATTTATTTGGTTATTCAATTCACATTGAACAAAGAGGAGAATCCAAGCTCCATTAATATAATCTTATATATATATTATTATATTATGTTTTCCGATTTCATTTCAGGTAAAAACTTGATTTTTGTATTATATTAGATTTATATGTTGTTGCATTTAATTGTTGTATACATGTTTGATTTATTTTTATCTTTTTCCTATAAAAAAAAATGGTTAAAGAATTATTAGTTGCATTATTGAGATCTTGTTCTTGTTCTTTTCTTTTTCAGTTTTGTTGATTAATTTTTATAAGTTGGGTTAATAAAGTTGTTAATTAATGTTTTTAAATTTCAAATCATTAAAATTTCTGGGGATTTGATTGTTGCTTATCTTCAATTATGCATATATGATTAATATGTTATTATTCTTGAAAGAATTTGAATGAATGAGATTTGAGAGTTTCAATCAAAGCATTAAATCAAATTATTTCAATTATTAAATTTGTAGAAAGTAAAAAGCATTAAATCAAATTGATTGAAATGGAAAGCTGTGAGGATAATGGAGCACATTTTGAACCTCCTGATCCGGATATTCTTGAGGTGGATCCAACTGGCCGATATATACGAGTAACAATCTTCATCTCTACTTTTTCTTTTTAAATATTTTTCATGTTATTTGTAATAATACAATTATAATTTCATATGCCATTGCTATTTGCTAGCGTTAATTTAATTAGAAAATATCAATAGCTAACCATTTAATGGGGTAACTTTATGTTGGTACTAAAATCGTTTTATAGTTGAGATTTTGTTTTGGTAATAGTGAGGGAGAAACAAGATTAAATTCGAAACTCTAAAGTTACATGACTCTATTACTAGAATCTATGTTGCACATAAATTTTTTGAATTTTATATTTCGGCATTTTGTTTCTGCTCTCGAATTTTATATTTTGGTATTTTCCCGTTTCATTGTTTTTCGTTTCAACGTTGTGTAATATATATTAGAATTAATCTTAAGAGGACGATATAAAGTTCTTAATTCGAGATATATCATGTATTTATAGTTTGTTTTCTTATTAAAACCAAATGAAAACAATTTGAACATAAAAAGGTTAAATAGTATGTTTGTCTCAAATCTTCTCTTATTTTAAGTAAATCTATGGCAAGCTTTGTTTTTTTTTAATAATTATGATCTTTTTTATTGCTTCTAACAGTACAAAGAGGTGCTTGGAAAAGGCGCCTTCAAGAGAGTGTATCCTTTGAATTTCATTTAGTACAATAACTTATTTTAAGTAATTATATCATAGATATGTGGTCATTTGATAGATATGGAGCAACACTGGAAGTTGCTGAAATTTTGAGAAAAAGTATTCGAGATTGATCTAATTTTATAAGAATATTGTATTTTAATATGCCGATCATCGGTTAGTATTTTAATAAAATCTAACCGACAAAGCTAATGTGGAACGTGAATACGGGCCACATCATCTCTTAATAATTAAATGTTCACGTTACACTTGTCATGTTACATCCATATTCCAATTTCTTTTTTTTTTGTCAAAGATCCATATTCCAATTTCACTTTAGTGTTTTGTTTCATTAAAGTACCAACCACTAATGATCAAATTAAAGTCCAATAACCGTAAAAAGAAAATCAATATCGAGTATCTTTTTCGAAATTAGACTAGATTTAGTAACCCGTAATATTTTTTTTACTCGAGCAACATTATTTGCATTTGCCTTAACTAGCCTTGTACAATAGATATAAGGCATTTGATGAAGTGAATGGACTTGAAGTAGCATGGAACCAAGTTCGTATTGATGAGGTTTTACAATCACCCGATGACTTGGAAAGGCTTTACTCTGAAGTGCATCTTTTGAAGTCCTTAAATCATGGCAATATTGTGAGGTTTTACAATTCTTGGATTGATGACAAAAATAAAACTGTTAATATCATCACTGAGTTGTTCACCTCCGGTAACTTGAGACAGTAAGTTTACTCAATCTTTTACGACTAAGTCCATCTCGAGGCTCACGTACTTTACCATTTTTGTTCAGAAAGACCTATCGTAAAATTATTTTCTTCTAGCCAATACTCACAAAAATGTTTTTTCATGATCCCAATAAAGTGCATGAAAATGAAAAAAATCAGATAAGTAGAGGAACTGGAAGAAAACAATTTTATGGTAGGGTTTCCTGAACAAAAGTGGTAAAGTACAGAAGTTTCGGGATGGATTTTGCTACCGTTTCTTCATCTCTTTTTCATTTCCATCAATTTTAATCTAATCTAAATGTAGGTATTGCAAGAAACATAGAAATGTTGACATGAGAGCAGTGAAAGGTTGGGCAAGACAAATTTTAATGGGTTTGAACTATCTTCATAATCACAAGCCCCCCATAATCCATAGGGATCTCAAATGTGATAACATCTTTATTAATGGTAACCAAGGAGAAGTTAAAATTGGAGATCTTGGTTTAGCCACTGTAATGGAGCAAGCCAATGCCAAAAGCGTAATCGGAACTCCAGAGTTTATGGCCCCTGAGTTGTATGATGAGGACTACACTGAGTTGGCCGATGTTTATTCATTCGGAATGTGCATGCTTGAGATGGTTACTTATGAATATCCGTATAGCGAATGTCGAAATTCTGCTCAAATTTATAAAAAGGTTTCATCTGTAAGTCATGTCAAAATACTCGCAATTAGTTTTATGGCTTAACCTATTTTACAGTCCATATACTTTTCATTTTTTCTTTACTTCGTCGCAAAGCTTTTATGATATTTTACTTGGTCTTTATACTTTCGAAAGCAGTTCTATGAACTCTTTCTGGTTTTTCACTTGGTCCATGTACTTTCAAAAACAATATTACTCCGTCCTGCACTAACGGAAAGAGCACCACATTCCGCACTTTTGTTGACGGAAGGACTTCTTAATACTGTTTTAGAAAGACAAAGGATCAAACAAAAAACGAAAATGCCTAGTGACGAAATAAAGAAAAAATGAAAAGTATATGAATCTTAGAATAGGTTTTGCCTAATTTTATGGAAAAATGTTATGTTTCTTTTAGCTAACAATGTGTGTGTTTGTAGGGAATCAAGCCAGCTGCATTGTCTAAAGTAAAGGATCAAGAAATGAAAAAATTCATAGAGAAATGCATAATCAAAGCATCTCAAAGATCATCTGCGAAAGAGCTTCTAATGGATCCTTTTTTGGAAGCCAATGGATTAGCAAAAAACCGTCCTTTGCCACTTCCTGATATCGTAATGCCGAAAACATCAGCATTCGGAGATCGATGTTTAGTGTCAGAAGGGCCTGCAAATGCAAGAAATAAAGCTCCTTCCATGGACATGGACAATGATCCCGGCATTCCCATTATCGCATCTTTTCAAAATTCTTCGTGTGTGGAGGTTCGACGAGCACGCAAAGGCAATATATTCTTTCTTAGAGGCGAAGCTAACGACGAAAACTCGGTTTCATTGATACTCCGCATTGCTGATCAAAATGGTTAGTCTCTATTTTTCTCTTGAAACTACTCAATCTTTGCTCCATGTCTCCATTTAATTTTCTTATTATGCATAGGTTCTCGGGTAAGGAACATTCATTTCCTATTCTATCTTGATGGGGACACTGCTTTATTAGTTTCAAGCGAAATGGTAGAACAATTAGAGCTTGAAGATCAAAACATTAACTTCATAGCAGAACTTATTGATTTGTTGCTATTAAATTTGATACCAAATTGGACGCCTTGTGTTCAAGTTGAGCATCTACTTCGAAATAAATCACACAAAAGTCGCGACAACCAGAAGAACTACAAGTCGCCATCAGAAAATGGAGACCATATTGTTCAAAAAGCAACAAGTTACTCGAGCAACCTTGATTCGGGTTCAGTTTCAAGAACACAAGTAGAGGACCATCATCGCGGAATTTCAAAACTTAACGAGATGCTATCTCATGTTGACGAGTTTGGCAACCATAGTACGACAATGGCCGAAGATTTAATTTCGGAGAAATCATATGTTTCGGCAGCATCTAGTGAATGGAATGATAAACGATTATCTTTCAATTCATGTATCACTACGGAGTTAGGATTTTTCGAGTTTGACGGGCAAGGACTCAAAGGTTCTCAACCGGACCTTTTGGCTACCATGGAGACAAACAACAAAGTAGTAGACACAAATACGGAGATTTCTTCATCTTTTTCTAATAATGAAAGGCTTCGAGAAGAATTGGAAAAGATAGAAGTTGAATATCAAAAAGATATTAAAGATATAGCTAGAAAAAGACTTGATGATATTTTGGAGACAACAAAAAGGTTGTCCTAAAATAGTGTAGAATTAGTTTATTAGTTTTCACTAATTTGTATAATCATAACTAGACGTGTGTAAACAAAGATAAATGTGATTATATAATTTTGAACTACCTATTTCTTTGAAATTTATCATTTGATATCATATTGAAAGAATCTCATTTTTTAATACTAGCTATAGAAATTTTGAAAATGCTAAATAATCTAAACATCAAATGATGTAATACATATTAGCATAATAATATTGGATTAATATAATAAAAAATGATGATAATGTAATTTATATCTTATGTTTTCATTTTAGTATATATGTTTAAAACATATTCTTTTATAAATTACTACTATGAAGTCCCCCACATATACTATATAATTCACATTCTAATACTCTTTTTTTGAAAATTCTACTTAATATCCACTCACTTTCAAATATGTAAATAATTATAGTCTTTTGTTAATTTTTTTTGTACTAAATCGTTGACAAAATTGAAAGTGAGGTACCAAATTGTTTGGAAATGTTAACATAATTTAAAGCAAACACACAAAAGCCCTTAATTGTTAACGGGACTAAAAATGGTGATCTATTAAGTATGATTTCAAATGAGTATAAAACTATAAATTATGATAGATATAGGAGCCTCATATTAATTTGCTCTATTTTATTTCATATATACATTTATTTTCTATTTTGATTTTTACTAGTTATCTTTTTTAAGTGGTTTTAAATCAATTTTGGTGTGTAATTTATTTCAATTCTAAGTAAATTTTACTCAAAATTTAGTTTGAGATTAATTCTTTTAATCGATATCATATTAAATATCCTATTTTATTAAAATATCCTCTTTTATATATTATATCATTTACACATGTTTTTAAAATTCATATAATTTTAATAAAAATAAATAAGCTCTATACCCTTCTGTAGACACCTATTATCCGGACAGATAAAAAGTGATAAGGAAATGAAGCGTCTCATGAAGATTTCCAGAGAAATTTTTTCCGGTGACGAGCTTTTAATTTGCTTGCTGGAATCTAAGCAGGTGTAATCTGTGTACAATTGAAAACTTGGAGGATTAAAACGCAATTAGACGTAAATAGCCTATAAAAATCCAAATGGATCGTAATCTAAGTTCTGAAATTGGACTAATTGCAATATTTTAAAAGTTCATGGACCAATTTGTAAATTATACGGACTGGAAATGACCATGACCAAACCCATAGGATTTTAATAGCCTTTTTTTGACACTTTTAGACACCAAAATAGACTCTTAGCACCTTTATAATTAGTTAGCAAGTCCAAATACTAAAATTAAAAAGAAAATCATAATTAATTAGTTAAAAGCCTAATCCTAATCTTAGAAGCATATCACTTAACACTTGTTCAACCCCTAACCAAACTCTAACTAGGACGAACCTGTAAATACACTTAAGCTAACCTTAGACCTAATTAGACCCTAAAAATACAGTTTTAAGCCAGCCTGGCAAAAGGTGGCACATAAACCCGAAAAATCAGAAGCAAAAATTTGGTCATCACCATTAGACTAGCTATAGCTGAAAATCACAACACACACACACACACACACATAAGAATCCAGTCCTGAAACACTAAAAACGCTTTGATTCTCCAAGAACGCAAGTCCTGCACAGATTCGAAGCTGGATTCCGCATCCACTTTGCCAGCAAACGAGCCAATGACTCAGACCGGTAATTCTAAGAACCCTCTATATTTGTTCCTTTGATTTTCCATGCCATGAATGTCATAATTGTTGTAATTGTGTATTTTAGGGTGTATGTTAACTTATGTGTTGATTTTGGCCATAAAATTGCCATATTTAGATTAATAATTAAATTGCCAAATTTCCATGAAATCAATGAAAAAACATGTTAATAACTGATTTAATGTGTTTAAAGTGTTCAAATCTGGAAACCCAGTAAATTGTAGCTCTTATGATGCATGCTAGATGCAATTTTAAGTTTGTTTGCCATGAAAAACCAATTTTCGAAGTTACTGCACAGAAAAATAATTTTGTTTAGATGAGCTTTAAACACTCTGATTATGCCATATTTGAATTCCTTGTTCGAGTTTATACGGTTTTGACTACTTTCGCATGAGAAACTGACTTGAAAAGAGTGAGAACGAAACAAAACAAAAACCTGGAACTACTTTCAAAAAGCCCCGTCGCCGCCACTGTAACCAGCGGCCCGCCAGAACAAAACGGTGGCGCCGCCAGGTCATCCTTCCGGCGCCGGAAGCTTAAGCTGGCGCCGTGTTCGTCATTCCTGCTTCTCAGAACCTACTTCCATATCTTCCAAACTCCAATCCGAACTTCAAAACGTGTTTATGGGCCCTCCGGACTCCAAATCAGGCCCAGTTTGAACCTAGACGTAAAGAATTTAATGTATTTTAGTATTCTGAATTGTAACAGGTCAAACCCGATGTATAACAGAACCAGAATTCCAAATATTTAACATAGTGTATAAATCGGGCCCACGAGCCCGAGGCCCAGCAACTTCCAGAGCCGATTTCGGGCTAGCCCTCGGGCTAGCCCGAATTCAGAATCTATTCCGGATCAAACCAGTTGAACCGGATCGACGAGATGCACAACTATCATGATCTCACCGAGAGCCCATTCTGACCAAACTGATGGTCAAAATCCGCGCGAGTGCCAGGCACTCAAAGTCAACGAGGTTAAAAAGTATTTCTAATCTTATATGTATATCAAACTGCCCATGAGCATGCCTGCAATGTTTATCGCTTTCTAAAAGCATTCCAAATCCAGTAATAACCGATTAAAGTACTAATCACCTAAAATTGGCCCATTAATGCAATTTCAGTCCATCACTTAGACATCGTAGGACTGATATAAAAATGTAGTAATGGTTATATAGATTTTTCAAAATTCACCTAATAAAATCAATAAATCACACTTTTACATCAGGTTTAGGCTTTGCGCATGTAAAATATTCAAACCAGCCAGACTTTTGCTATTTGCTAAAAACCTCGAAGGTTAGATGTATGTTTAGGAGTACCTGTTACTTGCCTCACATGTCAGTCTAGATCGAGTCATAAACGTGTTTACTGCTTTCATACTTGTTTATTTACAACTTTCATATCCTGTGAATTACATGTACTGTTGAGATGAGATATAAAACGAATATGTTCAGTAAATAAAGCCGGTAACAGATAAACCAAGCACAAGAGTCTCGGGGAGGTCCACGAACCGTAGTCTTAGGTCCGATGCACGATAGTCTTACCGAAGGCGAGTAAGGTTATTTAGTCAGTTAAAAAGCATTTTCTAGTTGAACTAAAATTGGCCCATTAATGCATTTCCAGATCAAAAAGTCAGCATTAAACCTTGGGCGAGCGGCCCCCGAACCCCGCTCTGCTCACATCTTCTATTGAAAATGGAGTTAATTAATGCTATTCATATATTAGTCAAATTCTCATTAAATATTCACCATTTTTCCATTGAAGGCATCTTTGGAAGAGCAAAATTGAAAGGGCTAATCAGATTTTTATTTCTTTATTCCCCAGGCGCCTAGTCTGAAAGGGCAAAATTGAAGGCATCTTTGGAAGAGCATGATTCCCTTTTGGCGCAACTTAAGGCGCAGGATGCGATTAACGATCGCCAAGTTAAAGTGATCGAGAAGAAAACCGATGACTTGACTCAAGAGATTGAGGAGCTTATTCGAATCAATTCCCTTGTTGGTGGGGAGAGGAATAAGCTAAGATCGGAGGTTGAAGGTCTTCACATCCGTTTACTGGATACGAAAGCTTTTTATTCTGCTTTGATAAGCGAGTATCGCCTTGCGATTGGGAGGAAGCTTCTGGAGCAGAATCCTAATATTGATCTTTCTGGAGTTAATGGGTTGGATCCCCAGGCCATCGCTCGTGACCTTCTTGTCAAGATATCTAAAGACCGTGTCCAGTAGTTTTTCTTTTGATTGTATTTGCTAATGTACGAATTTTTTTTTTTTTGTAATTCGCAATTTATGAATATATTTTCTTCGTGTTTCTTCGAAAGTGCGCTTTCGCCTTATATCAATTTTTTGTTTATGTACTTGTCTTGCCTCGAGGGTTATTCTAAACTCTGTTCTTGGCGTTGCTTTTTTATAGAGTTAATCTAAACTCTTTTATTTTTGTTTTTATTTCGAGTTAATCTAAACTCTTTATCTTTTGTGTTTTGAGTTAATCTAAACTCTTTTTTGGCGATTTGCCTTTTCTGAGTTAATTTAAACTCGTTTTTCTTGGCTATCCGCCTTTTGTGGCGATTTGCCTGGTTTGGCGATTTTGCCTTGAGTTAATTTAAACTCATTTTCTTGGCTATTTAGCCTTTTCGTGTTGATTCGCCTTGATCTTTAACTTATTTTTTCTTCTTTCATCTTTGATTTAATCATTCGTGGCTGTTCTTGATTTTTATTTCTTTATTGGTTCGTCTGGCTAATCAGATAGTAGGAAAATTGAACTTTTATTGATAAAAAGATGGCATACAAAATATTAAAGATAGATTTGACGCCATCTGGTAAGACGTAAAGTCGTTACCGATGATGGGTCGTTTTCCGTTCCTATTCTTCCTTCTTTTCGGTCTTGTTTTCTTGGAGATCCACTACTGACTCGTCATAGCACTTTTTGGCTATTCCTTGGTCTCCTCTCAGCGTCACTACTCCCTTTTCGGTTGGTATTTTCATTGCCAACGCTCTTATGCTAGTTACTGCCGCCGAATCATGGAGGAAAGGTCTTCCTAGGATGGCATTGTATGTTAATTCCATGTCCACTATGTTAAACAGTGACATGACTTTCTTGTTTATTCCTCTTTCTGGGCCGATTATTACTTCCAAGGTGACTGCTCCCAGTGGAGTGATGGAGGGGCCACCGAGTCCTGATGGCGGAATTGGGACTCAGCGTAGCCTTGACGCCGTTCCTCCAAGCATTTTGTATGTTGCGTTTGTCATGAGGTTTACCGCGCTTCCTTCGTCGATTAGGATTCGCTCCATGTTCCAATTTTCAATGATAGTAGTTACTACCAAAGCATCGTTGTGGGGCGCTTTGACGTATTCATAGTCTTCTACATCAAAGATCACCGGTGGCATGTGAGTTTCTCGTATGTTCATCACTTCCTTCCTCTGCTTTCTCCTGATCGTGGAGCTGCTATGTCCTCCTCCATTAATCATGTGTATGGTTCCCAAAATTTTGGATGGGCGCTCGTCTTCTTTCTCTTTCGGCTTGTCTTCTCTGCTTCTTTTTTCTCCTTTGTCATTGCTCTTCTCTTTTTGGGCCACAAATTTCCTCAGCTCGCCTGTGTCGATCATCCTTTCAATCTCGACCTTTAAGTCTCTTCAGCTATCCGTTTCATGTCCGTAATCGTCGTGAAATTTGCAGTATTTTCTGGTGTCTCTTACCTCTGCTTTCATCTTTGGTGGCCATACCACGTTTTTGACATTTTCTTTGATCCACATGAGGACATTAGTTCGGCTGGTGTTTAGCGGAGTGAAGTTATTCTCGTCATCTCTGGGATCATATCTCGATTCATATCTTGTCTTGGGGGCGAATCGTCTGTTCTCCTCTGGCCTTCCTCTCCTGTCATCAGGTTTGGACTTGGTTTTTTCTCTGGATCTTTCTTTTGAATCTTTTCCTTTTGCTTCCTTTCCACGGATCGCCCTTCGCCCTTCGTCTAACTCGAAGTATTTCTGGGCTATGCCCATTAAGTTCGAGAAAGTCGTGGGCTTATTGACTAGTAGCTTGTCCACCAGTTTTCTGAATCGCGTCCCTTCTCGCAATGCTTCTGTCGCCATGTCGACGTTCAGGTTGTCAATCTTCATAGCTTGCTTGTTGAATCGTTCGATGTAGCTTCGCAGGGTTTCTCCTTCTTCTTGGATGCAGGATCTTAGGATGCTGGTAGTGGTTTTTGCCGGGATGTTTGTGAGATATCTATTAAGGAACTCTGTTGAAAGCGAAGCGAAGCTTTTGATCGAGCCTGGTTTTAATTTGTTATACCATCTCTAGGCCGTGCCCGTGAGTGTGGTAGGGAAAACCCTGCAGAGAATGGCGTCTGATACGCTGAGTAGCCCCATGGTCGCTGTGAATCTAGAAGTATGGTCTCGGGGGTCTCCTTCCCCATTGAAAGTTGGCAGGATCGGTAGCTTCATGCTGTGTGGGATGGTTTCCTCCATGATCTCGGGCGAGAGGGGTGATCCTTTCAACCTGAGATCGTCTATATCCAATTCTTCAGATTTTAGTTTTTTGAGTGCTTTGACGATCTTCTCTTCCAAATCTTCTTCCACCACATACGTGGCCTTGCTTTTTTGGGGTGTCTCTAACGATTCGCCCTCTCCTTCTTGGTGTTTTTTCTTAGTTTGCTCTTTCCCTGCATCTCTTTCTTGTCGCTTGCTCTTTGGCGGGGCGTCTTCTTTTTCCTTCTCCCTCCGTTCGTCTCTCTTTGAATTCAAACCACTCCGGGCGTCCTCCTGGTTGTGCTCATTTCTGGGTGTCTCTGGTGATTCCTCGTTTGATTTGTCTCTGTTCGGACTTTCCTCGTCGCTGGTTCTATTTTCTCGCTGGTTTCTTGCTTCGTTTCTTTCTTCATTCCCTCTGGTTCGGGGTTCCTTGCTCTTATTGTTTTCTGCTATTGTCTCTCGTCGGCTTGGGTTTGCGTTTTCTGTTCTTCCTCTTCTTCTGGGAGCTGTAGGGCTGAAATTTTCCCTTAGGATTTTCATGGTTTCTTCGTGCCTGTCGTTCGTTCTTTTGGCTTCGCTAGCCAATCTGTCTAGATTTGCCTGTACTGATTCTAGTACCTTTTTCAGCATTTCGTTGTATGAATCTTGTGCTGCTACGCTTGGTGCTTGTTGTTCTTCAGTGCCCAGATTGAAAGCAATTGGGTTGCTTCCCCTCATCGGATTAGTTTGGTATTAAGGTGTTGAAAAAGAGGGCCCTCCGGTATAGCTTTTTTCCCCGGAGTTGTGAAGCCCGTCTTCCGTCACGTTGATTATCTCCGGAGTGTTTTTTGGGTCCATTGGTTGTTTGTCTTTCAGGTTTACTCTTTCAGAAGTCATCTTCTTCAATGAGATTTGTTTTTGAGTTCAGAAAAGCTCCTTCTTTTTGAAGTTTAGTTAAGCTCTTCCCACAGACGGCGCCAATGGAGTCTGCCTTCTGAACCGGTGAGTAAGACCTGCAAAACAGGGTAGAAGCTAACCGGACGGTGGTTGTCCGATTAACTCTCCGATGCTAAAGTCAGTTTAGAGCTTTGAGCAGCGTTTTGTGTATATGAATGTAATTGTGGTTCTAGGCATACCTCGTGCTCCTTTTATAGTAGTCGAATATACCTAGTAGAGTTGTATTAGGCAGGTGAATCCTACTTTGCAGGGATTCGGCGATATCATAGGGATTCTCCTGATTTGTCGTGATCTACCTTAATCTGATAAGAGTCCTATTTAGGAATGTCTTCCTAAATAGTCTTATCTTCCTAAAGTAGAGCTTATCCTTCCATATATAGTGTTTGTGTCCGAATAGGACAATACTTCCATTCTTAGTCGATTACCCGAATCCCGGACTTAACGCGCTTTGGGCGGATCATGTGGGATTCGATCTTTATTAGCATATCTCCGAATCTCTAAGGATTCGGCGTCTCTTCCCTATCTTCGGATCTTCAGGGGGAGTTCGGTATCATCTGAGAATGGATCTCCTATGACTCGGCTCCATTATATTTACAATAGGATTCGGTATCCATCAGGTACTTATCTATATAAGCTTTTCTTGTTTACTTCTTTTCCTCCATTATTACACACCACCACAATCAATATTCGCCATGCAAACCATACCACAACGACATCCGCTCGCCGCGCCAACATCAACTTGCCACAGCGATATTGCCCTAGCATGTCGCCGCTCCGGTATAACTCTGAATACGAAATTTGTACTAGATATATATAAAATAGTTTTTTTTTATTAAAATATGTATTTTTATAAATATTTTAAAAAAAAATCGTGTAGTATTTTTTTGTATCTAAAGAATTTTTTGTAAGTATTTTTAAAAAGAATAGTATTTTATTAATTATTTCTAAACTAAATCCGTATTTTTGTAAAAAAAATTAGATAATGTTTTTGGACATATTTTTTATTTTCATAGTATTTATGTAAACACCTCTTTAAACTTTAGGTTTAACCCATTTTAAGATCCATATTCTATCATTTTTTGTTTTAAAAGATCCTTATACATCATTTAGTTAGTAGTCCTTATACTATTGATTTCATCTAGTTTATGTAACTGTCATATGAAATCAACCGATACCCTGCCAAAATTAATCATGCTTGAAGTTTTCCCAGTAGAATTGGAACCTAACCTGTACTGATCACACAAATAATCAAAAAAAGAAGCAAACATGAAGCATAAAACCAAATTAGAAAAACAAAAAAGTATAAAACATGAGAACAAGTTAATAAAGAATATCCAACTAGCTTTGCTTGAGCAGTTTTATCAATCATTTCAAAATCACAGAATACAGGCCATACAACAATCATTTAAATTATGCCTAGTGCCATAATTCTTATTCCCTGGGTTACCCATTCCAACAATTAACCAAGGAGTAAACTCTACTTTAGCAGCTCCAATGGTTACTGGTGGCAAAGGCTTTGGTTGAAACAGAGAGCTTCTTGATCAGGAAATGCAACTATCAGGGGTGGAATCTGCATGATATAACATTGACCTGCAAAAATTAAAAGCTAACTGGAAATCATTTATAAACAGATTAATTTAACAAGAACTAGTCACAGTTTTTTTTATTATAACAAAATTATGTAATAAATTTTTTTGCTTTACTTTTTCCTTGGTAATTTTGAAAGATTAAGTGATTGCAAGACAATTTTAGGAAGAGTAGTTTTCTGGAAATTAAGCTGCGACAACAACTATTGGTGTTTGAAACTGAAAGAGTAAAAACAAAGATGAAAAGCTTTAGTTTCTTCAAACGGGTAGTGCAAAGATTCAAGCTTCTTAGCTGAGATGGGTGAGGATTTAAGTAGATCAGGACAATTGTTGGTGTTTCTTGAAATAATGTTGAAGATCTGGGCGCTGTGTTTTTCATATCAAATTACAGTTAGACGACTTTGCTTTCCTTTAAATGACGTAGTCTTGTTGGAAATTGAAATAATTCGTCGAAGGTTGTCGCTTTTATCATGTCAGGCTGTCACATAAATTGCTGACTAAGCATCCTTGTTGGCAGGAATTACATAAGCAGGCGCAATTAACAGAACTTTAACGTTAGCGCATCAGGCCGTCCATACAAGGATCCAAACTAGATAAAATTAATAGTATAAGGACTACTTACTAACTAAATGATGTATAAGGATGTTTTAAATTGATCGTACAAGGATCTAATAGGGTTTGCCTAAAATTTATGCAAAACTAGCATATGTTATGGTGTTTACTTAAAATTCATTTTGGCATATAAATTATAGAATGTTTTGAAGTTACGATCCTTCGCTTTCATTGTAGCATACATAAAAGGAAAAGCTCAAGGATGTAGTTGAAGATGAGATTGTAAACTTTTGTTCGTTTATTGAACCTTTTTTTCTGAAGTTGCCGATGTTGAGATGATGAAGTGAAATTTTCTAATCTTCTATTTAGCAAAGACATATCAGGTGGAGGAAATGGCATTTCTACAGCTCTCGCCATCTCCAATGTGATATGCTAAAGAACTCTTGTCATCTTTTACATTTTTGTGATGCGGGTTTTAATAATTGGAGCTAAAGAATAAAAGACTGGATTAGTGAGTATATTTTGTACCCGTGTATTTTTTAGATAATATGACACGAGATAGAATTAATAAAGAGTACCAAATAGTGGTGTCTTGAGTTAAGAGTTGAGAAGAGGAGATGTGAAAATCAGAGAGCAAAATGGTGGAAAAGAGATGTGGTCTGATGAAGATGAAATGTGTACAAGAGAGAGAGAGAAAAGGAGGGAGAGAAGAAAGAGAGAGGAGTGTAAAAATTAGGAATGTTTTTTAGAACATGGAGACCACGTCATCATTCCAGGTAGACAATGATTGCCATAGTGTTTGATATTTTCATAGCGTTAGATTAAGGGGCTCAATTGTTCCGATTTTTATAAAATTAAGTGATTAATTGAGATCAAAAATTCAATGAGGGCTTAGTTGTGCCCCGCTATATCCCATAGGCGCATATTTGCCCCTTCTCCAAACTAATAATTTTTGGAGATATTATACTAACTTTTTATAGGTTTCTATTTACTTAAATAATTTTTAAATTTTGCATTATTGAAAAAATTACTGTCGTTATATAGTATATTAGTATTATCTTAGATAAATTCATACTAAATATAAATTAAGGGGTTAAATAGAATTTTATTTTAATCGACCAAACCCTTTGAGACATCTAAGTCTAACATTTAGTGAAGGGGGAAACATTTAAATAACTTAAGAAGCAGGAGATAAGTAATCCACTTTAAAAGTGTCTTTATGGACTAATTATGACCTAAAGTCAGAGAATGAGTAATTACTTTCATTCATAAAAAGCGAAGCACAAACTCATTTGGAGTTTTAACAGTTTCATGTAATGCTTCTTCAAAAATCAGATCCATACATTACATACCTATTTTGGGAGAATCTCTTTGTGTGCTTTGAATGAGAGAATCGTATTCCATACTAAAGCAATGGCATTAGCAGCAAGAACCTGAAACATATTAAGTGAACGAATGTTGAAATCCATGAAAATACACTGGTGACTGGACATATACAATCAAAACGGTATGTCATTCAGACCTGAAACTGCTGTGGGACAAATCGGAAGTTTAGGAATTGAAATGGTATCCACAGTTGCCAATTTGCAATAACAACAGAAACCCACTCCTACATTAAAGAAGAATACAAGACGAATATCAGGGAAACATGAGAAATGATTCCTCGCAACCAGTATCAAAAAAAAAAATTCATTCAATACTACCTGTTGAAGTTTGGGTATCACTTGCTCAGGCCGGCCTTCTAGTGTAACCAAAGCAGCTAGGAAAACTCCAATGAATATAGGAGAAAAAAGAAACTGCAATTAAATTAGACCACTTTGAGTATGGAGGATAATATTAAACTAAACTAAGGAAAAGAAGAGGGAAGACAATTTTTTTTTTTAAAGGAAAGTAAATAGTTTCCTTAGCATTCACCTGATCAAGTAGAAGGCGCACGGTTGCACCAGATGCTCCTTGCAGTGTTACCACTTTACTCAAGTATAGATACCTAAGAGAAGTCAAATCACATTGATGAGTGGATAAATAAATCACAAAATGCCTATAATTGACCATTGAATGAAGTAGCATTGGAGACATATGGATATATAATCATGTGATTCATAATTTCTAGTATACACTTTACGGATTAAAATGGATAAAAAAAAAGGGAAAAGATAAGAATTACCAAAAATGCAGTGTGGGACCCACTAGTGCCAATCCCAAAAATGTGAACAGAAACATCCTTTTGATGTCTAGAGATTCCACTTCATCAATCGCAAGCTGAGGCATATCAGTGATCAACATTTAAAAATTATCGTGACAGAATCCAAAACAAAATGTTAGTTATAACAAACAACAACTAACAATCATTCTTAAGTTTCTATTGCTTAACCAGATGACAAAAGAAGAAAGCATATGAAATTATGAAGACTTTGAATATTCGAGTTTATCTTGTACTTGGCCATTACATTTGATACCAAGCCACGCCTAGGAATTCGACAATTCCTGAAAATGATTTACATAGCTCATTAAAGAAAATAAGACACGAGCATTCAAGAGAAAGGAAAAAAATACAAAATCAGAGTTTCTTGTACTCCACAATTAAAAAAAAAATTAAGTAGATTAAATATCAATTTTGTGATCATATTTTATAAGTATTTTAATTTCAAAGTACAGCAAACAATATAGATTCAATGCAATCAAGTCAACTGATATTGAAATGGACACATACGTATAAGCTCATACATGGTGCGTATGAGAAAAACCAACAGACAATAAAATGTGAATGAGGAAACTTTTTGATTTGATACAAACTGCTTGAGACCAAGAAATTTTTACCTGGCAGACCACATCCCCAATCAGAGTCAAAACGGCAGCTGTCAGAGCTTTTGTCAGCACAGGATGCTTAGTAAGCAGAGACATATACCTGTAATGTCATACATACATGTACTGAGTTAAAATGATAGGTTTCCTTTTCCAATCCGTACGATTTATGAAGAGAATACACGCATACAGACAAATGGCAAGAGAAGCCAAATTCCAATTGCACATACTAAATTCTACATGTAAAGAGGAGTAACAACTGCAAAAAAGTAAATTTAGAGAAAAGGGGCTCACTTGCTGCATGAAGTACTCCCCAGTTATTACGGGGTGGGGGAGGATGGGCGCATTAGTATGCGTTCTTCCCTTGCATTTTGCAGATAAGTAAATTGACCCAAATAAAAACAGCAGAACTATAGAACTTTGAAAGTCTATAACACTTCCCCTTAAGAATCTTATGGGAACATCATTGGTAACATACTGGCACATATATGCTACCAAAAAGCAAATATACATTCTGCTAAAACAATAAGCTAAATATTAAAACATCTTCCCATATCTGTAACCCAAACCCATTAATATAGACGACCCCAACTTGTTGAGTATTCAGATGGAGTTGAATAGGATTTATTAAATGCCTGCACAATAGGTCTCAAGCTAACCTTGAGGATGGACTATGCCAAATCAATAACCAGCGTCAAAGAAGTAAAAAAGAAAAGCTTTTCCTAGCTTCCATTTTCTTTATGATATTTGTTCAAGGTAGTGTTTAACTGCATTCAGCAGTTTAGCCTTAACCAACATCAGTAGGATGCTAATAATTGATAAAATCTCTTTCATTAGTAGAATTTTTGGTGAAATTAGAAAGGGCGCAAAAAGACTAGTCCATTTTATTTAATGCTTTTAAAAGGTTCTTCCAAAATGTCTAGGCATTACTATGTCAAAACAACCACTGGCCATAAGATAATTTTGTTACCCAGCTGAGTATGAACTAAAGATTCGTGAATTTACCAAGATGATCTTACTTTACTATGCGGGTAGTTTTCATAGCTGTTACTTCTGTAGAAAAGTTCATGTGCAAGGACTTGTAGAGGCTCAAGTGAATTACGTTTTGGTTAAGGTCGATGCTTATCGGGTCGGATTCAATCTTAAAACTGTAGACCCAAGTGCGACCAACTTGGTTTTGTTGTTCAAAGACAGTGTTTTTGATATGCAGTAACTCATATCAGTTTTTAAACTGATATGAAGTAATCTGCAGATCCTGCTTTGATAAGCATAATCAGCATAAGAGCATAATCTGTTGTAACAGGTTATATACAAGCTGTTATGCAGATAATTTAACAGCAAAATCTGTTGTAACAGCAAACAATGTACAAGCTGTACAAATTCTAACAGCCCTCCCTCTGGAGCTCACATGTAATCACAAGGCCAACAGGGCCGGCACCGATCACGGCAACTTGGCGGGATTTTAGAGTCTTGGTTGGCATTGGTAGAAATGACTAGAAGGAACAAAGAAACGAACTTTTGAAGTGTGGTGATATCGGTCAGTTGTTTGGAGACAGACAGTAGCAAGATCATAACATGAGATGAGGCATAACATGAGGGCTATAATCTTCTAAAGGTTTTTACACAAAATGCCAGCTTACGTTCTCATTATTATTACAATACAAAGTAGGCAATTCAGCAATGAATTCACGAAACACGGGAAATCCAGCAATAAAGCTAAAAGCATGTATACAATTTTAAATCTAAAAGCATCAACTTCACAACCAACCATGACTAAATAACAGCAATTATATCTTCAAAAAGTTGATATTCTACTCTACTTTTGAAGAAATTAAAATGAGACATGAAACAAAGATGCAAGAAGAAAGAAGGTCTGCCGAATATTAACTAGTTTCACCGACGAGCTATAGCTCAAATGGTATAAGCGGTGGACAGCATTCTGCCAAAGTCGTGGGTTGTATTCTTCCCAAAAGCATTCCCCTCCCCCAATTATCAAAAAAAAAAATTAACTAGTCTCATGAAAAACAGGGTATGATAGTATAAAGGCACTTTTTCACAGAATTTGTTAATTTTCCTAGAAATTAAGGAGTAATCAAATATGTAATTAGCAAAGTCCATTACCATGAAAGAAAAGACCAATTACTATCGCCAGAACCGCCACTGCTGCCGCTGCCGCCACCGCCACTGCCACCAGAGTTCCCCTGGTCACCAGAACCACCACCACCACCAGCAGCAGAGTTAGGAACAGCGGAAACAAAATAGCGACTAAAATTGTGGTTCCATCCGAATGTAGAAAGTCTGGAGTCTGTAAGCTTAGTTGAATGAGTAGAATTGAGATGATTTGAGTAAGAAGCAGCAGCAAAGGGAGAAGTAATGTGCCTAAACCCAATTGTCTGACTAGGAGCGTAGGAAAGCTGAGTTTTTGGAAGAAAATGTGAGGTGGGTACTCGAGAAAATGTTAACAAACGGCTTACGGAGAGGGATCTGAGGGTGAGAGACGCCATTTTTTTCTATCGAGAATGGAAGAAAATTTAGGTTTTTGCAGGAGGTTTTAGGTGAGAGAGACAACCAGAGGTTCCAATTATTGGAGCTGAAAAGGTTGAGACAAATTGAAAGGGCTAAACCACATCCACTTCACATTGCACTATATAGTGGGTGATTCTCATCACTTTAATGTTTCCCCTTTCCAATACATAATTTTTTCAATAATGTTATAATCTCTCATTTTTATTTTTAAATTATTTTATAATCTCTTATTGAATTCCTTTATCAACTATCTATATGGGATTCAAAATATCTCGTTTTGATAGATATTTACAACCAGTGACGGAACTAGAAATTATTTCTAGGAGGTCGAGATTTTATATAAAAATATATTAAATACAAAATTTTAATTAAATTAAAGTGTTAAATATTGAGTTGATAATAATAAACAACATAAAAAAAATTACTAAAACACTAAGAATTGGAAAAGGCAAGAGGTGGAAGTTGAATTCGCCGGTTTGTTTTGTTTTGAAAATGTTGTACAATGTCATCATTATCAATGGAATCAAATATATCCCTCTCAACGAAGCATATCACCAAATCATTCACCCACTCATCTGCCATGTTGTTCCGTACATTTGACTTGACGTGCTTTATTGCAAAAAAAGCTCTCTCAATAGATATCGTAGCCACCGGTAAGATCAAAGTCAACTCAATCAAACGATAAACCAATAACAACGTAGAATATTTACCAGTTTGAGCTATTTTAATTGCAAGGATAACAAGATCTTCACAACTAGTAAAATCAAAACTTCTTCTTACTTCACAAATATATGTATCTATCTCATCTCTCAAGAAGTGCCAATCAATAGCAGAAAAATCATCAGAATAGAGTTCAACAAGACAAATTAAATTGTGTTGATCATATCTAGAAAAAAAAAATCTCTTGTATCAAGACATGAGATGTATCTTAATAATGCAGTGTTAGATTCAGAAAACCTATTATTCATCTCAACAGCAAGTAAATCAATCGCAGGAAGAAAAACCTCATTATGATGATGATGATAACAAGTTACCAGGTGTCTTGCACGGCGAGACCGTCCTGGAATTAAAAACTGATCTTCCATATCAGGTACCACAATGCCATGCTTGCTACAAAACATGGTGACTTTATGTAGCTGTCTCTCAAGTTTTGTAATTTAATTTTTAAAACTTCTATCAAGTTCATCGCATTAACAATATTATGATCTTTCTGTTGCAAGGCATATGCATCAATGCATTTGTCATATCTAATAATTTAAGCATCGGATGTAGAATAAATACAAAGTAAATATCTTCCATCAATTTAATCAAGACACTTGATTTGCCCCTCGGCTCTTTTTCAGTTTCATCTCCATAAACTCTTTCAAGCATACATGAATTGTAAATTTCAGCTCAAATTGGTTTGTGAAAAAATAAAATTCAAAATGGAAAAGTTTAATTTATAAAATGTTGAAAATACACTAGTTCGATCGAACCACCCTTGGTTCGATCCAACAAGTCTTAAATTTTTGCACTAGTTCATCAAACCAACATTGGTACGATCGAATCAGGCATAAAAATAAACCTAATGGTTACAACAAAGCTTGGTACGATCGGACCAGGCTTAAATCACCACGAAACGACCGAAACGAGCCCCGAAAACCGAAAACAATGAGGTACGAACCCAAACACTCAACATATAGCAAAATCATTAAAACAAATTTCAAATAACACATAACAGAGCCAATCAAAAAACAGCACGTGGAGAAAATCAACACATAAGTAAATCAAAAACAAACTGAAATCTCGATGAAACTTGCCAGAAACACACATGATATTACACTTATATAACTGAGAGGGACAAAAGAGTACTCTCATGAGTTTCCATCTTAATTAAAATACTAATTTAATTTTTAAAGTTGTTATTCATAAATAACTTATATTAGTTTCCTACTTGAATAAAATAGTTTCACCAAATGAGCATTTTTATAAATTTTAGAATTAAATAAAACATTTGATTTAATTTTAAAAAAATATTATTATTAAATAATTCTCTTTAGTTGTTCAAATTGAATAAAATAATTATTTGTTATTTTATAAATTACAAAATATTAGATTTTAGTCATTATTTATAAGACTTTATTTTAATAATATAATTACTAATTAGATTATGTGAAATAACACAGGCTTACAACTAGTTAATTATACTTCGGGTACTTTAAATTTTTTTGGTGAATCATATAAAAAATCGACCATCTTTTTAATTATTTTTTATTATATCTTAAATTTTTAAAATTACCAATTTATTCTAATTTTTTATTTTCAATTTTAATTATATTTATTTTTTAGATTTGAGTAAAAAATATTCAAATATGTGCAAATATGAAGGGAATATTTGAATTATTAATATTATTAATTAAAAAAAATGTGAACAAAGGATCAATTCATCCCCTTAACATGGCATGAAAGATCAAAGTGGCCCAAAGCCGTCAAACGGGATCAAACAAATCCATAATTATACAAAACCGGTTAAAAATACCCAAAGAGAGTGAGAAATGAAACTCTCAACCTAATTAAGTCTAATTTAATATTAAATAAGTCTAATTTATTACTAATTAATTCTAATTGACCCACTTCCATTCCAACTGTCGTCTTCGCTCCATTTTGATTGTCGTCTCCGCCCCATTCCGACTGCACGATCGTCGTTCTTTTTCCTCCACTCTGACAGCTTCCTACTCGTTTGAATAAATTTGTTCATTTCAGACCTGTTCGTTTGAGATGAATAAATTTGTTCAACAGATCTTTTTGAGGTTCGTCTCAAGCGAACCTTTATTCAAATAAGAAGATGAACCTCGTCCTCTTAGACAAGGAGACAAACCCTGATGGGTTTATCTCCTCGTCTGAGAAGAAGAAGCTATAGGAGTTCGTCTTCTCAATGAAACCTGTCTAAGAGGAGGCGGCCGACGGTGATGGTGGAAGGATGAAAAACGCACATTAAAATTCTTAGATTTTTTTTTAAAATTTATTTAATATATGAATTTTTGAAATTGTAAATAATTTTGAAAATTTTCGAGTACTAATTTGAAAGATTAATAAAATATTAAAAATTATTTTAAACTTATTACCTTTTTTGATAAAGAGTGTGTTTCAAATGCGGGTGAGAGTGGGGGGCAGTGTGGAAGAGATGTATTTAACCGTTTTTTGCAATTATTGGAGTTTTTTTACCGACTTTCACAATCTTGGACCTCTTTAATCTTTTGTGCCTATTTGAAAGGGTGAATTGATCTTTTATTAAAAAAATGTGTACAATTGAAATATTTTAAAAGTTTAGGATATAACCAAAAAGTCAAAAAATGGAATAGTTTTGAATAATTAGACCAAATCTTTTAATATTTAAACTCTAAACTAGAATCTCCTGCTCTGTACGAGTATCTTATATTTAAAGTTTAAAATTTAAATTTCAAAATAATAAAGAGAAAATAACAAGAAAGCAAGAAAAAAGGCTTCACTTTTCATACAATGCAATTTTATTAAGTTTGTTTACTTTATTATCAACTATGAGTGTTTTATTTCATCCACTACCACTTTTTCTTATTAACATCACGTGTTCTATAAATAAACTCTAATTTAATATTATTATTTTTTTTAAAAAAATCCCCTCTTTTCAGCAGGCCTGACGCGTGTCAGGCCTGCTGAGCGTGAAACAGGTGCACCATGAACCTGTCATCACAATTGTTTGGGAAATAAGTGCATGGTGCACCTGTTAATATATAAAAGGGGACCTTTTTTCCCAAAGGTCCCCATACATTGTTTATTAAATATATAATATATATTTATACAAATATTTAATTAAAAGTTAAATATTTATATTAAATATTTAAAAAAAAAATTATCAATTTATTTTTATATTTATAAATATAACATATTAAAATATTTTATTTTATATAAAATTTTAAAAATATTAATTTTAAGTTCGAGATATTTAAATAGACTATTATCAAATTAATTTTATAATTTTTTTACTTATGTTACATATTTTAAATATATATACTACGATACATATTTGTTGTTTGGTGCATAATCATAATATTTAGAGTTGTTAAATTTTAGTTAATAATTAATATTTTTGTTGAAAATAATCCTTACTTTGCTGGTGAATATGAGAATGGTAATGTTACTTTTTTTATTCTTATTATTTTACAACTATTGCAAAAATAACCCTTAATTTGCTAGTAAATATTTTTGATACATATTTGGATACATATTCAATACATCTCCGATACATATTTAATACATCTCTGATATATAATTTAGATCGTTTATACATTTTTTTTTATTTTTTTATCGATTTAATTAAATCAACCGACTAATTAGATCCGTTTGTTATTATATTTTAAAAAATGGATACATCTCCGATACATATTTTATTTTATTCTAATCGACTATATTTAATTGTAATTCGAATATATTTTTAATACATCTCGGATACACAGTTTATACATGATAGATACATATTTGATACATTAATTGAATTAACTGACTAATTCAATTGGTTCGTTTTTAAATTTAAAAAAACTTATAATTAGTATTATTATATTTATTGTTTTATAAATATTTGATCGGTTTGTTTTCATGATTTGACTGAAAGTCCCAAGGTGGAAGAAATGAGAAAGACGAGTATAAGTGCGAAATATTCGATAAATATTTGATACATCTCCGATATATATTTAATGCATCTTGGATGCATACGTGATACATCTTTTATACGTGGTATTTATAAAAAAAATATTAAACATGATAGATATATTTTTTAAATGTACTTAATAGATACATCGCTGATACATAATTTATACATGATAGATATATTTTTAAATATATTTAAATAGATACATGATAGATACATTTTTACTAAATTTATACACGATATATATTTAAATAGATACATGATATATACAGTTTTATTACACTTATTTTTTATACATATTTGATACATTTTGCGATGTATCAAATTTTTTATTACATGTATTATATATTTATTTTAATATATATTTGATACATATTCGATACATAATTTATACATGAGAAATATATTATTCATGCATTAGATTCGTGTTCGGTATGTATGAACAATATATTCGATAAATAATTACTAAAATTATTTTAGTACATATTTGATGAATCTCTGATACATAATTTGTACATGAAAAATATATTATTCATGCATCAGACCCGTGTTCGATATGTATCACTAATATATTTGTTTGATACATCATTCATACACAATTATTTATTGTAGTTAATTAAACTAACTTTTTAATTTTTGTAAATATTATTTTGAATAATTTGTGTATTTTTTTATATTTGTAAATATACAGAAATAATAAAATACTATAAATAATCAATATATTTTTTTAAAAAAATTAATAAATTACTATCCATTTTTTTGGAAAATGTATTAATGATGTCTCAGAGATGTATCAATATGATATTACAAAACTGTGTCTATAATTTGTTGATGTTTGCTTGCTATAGATGTTGACGCGCTGACGCGTTATGACGCGCTCTGACACGGAAATCACATGTGCTAGTTGTTGTTATTCCTTTTTATTAAGATGGTGTTATGGTTGCCATGTGTCACCTATTTAATGGAATGATGTTTGTTGTAAACCTTTTTGCTTTTGTGGTAGGAACGATAAATATTGGAGTTAGGTGACATTGTGTGAAATGTTGAGCTATTTTTATTGTATTTTTGTGATTTTCTCAATAATAAATGGTAAATTAATTTAATAAATTTTAATTATATACATTTCATCGGGTTTTTTGGACCTTTTATATAGCAACTTTTTATAGATAAATTTATAAATAATTTATCAAACTATAAAATCACAACAGTTGGTTTCATCAATGAATTTGGAGATTTTTTTTAATTTGAGTATTGAAAATTTTTGGCCGCTCAAATTTTTTAAAATCGGATTTGTTATGAGATTAACGAATGTTGTGGCTCATCTGTTAGTTTGAGCAACAAGTATGTATGCAACCGTTTTTATACTGTTATTTTTGCTATATTTATAACTAGTACGAAATATTCGCATTGTATTTGAAAAACCGTTTTCAGAACTAAAGCACTAATCAAGAGTACAAATTAGTTTATATTATAAAAGTCAACATAATAATGAAAATGCTTAAATACACCAAAAATAACTAATTTTCGCGTGTTTTGATATTTAACACGAACTTATAATTTTGTCATAAAAATATATAAAGTATCTAATTCTTGCATATAAGACCACGTTTGTATTTTTTTCTCAAAAACGGTGTCGTTTTATGTTTAAAACAGTGCCCATAATATTATTGCAAAAATTAGACAGTTCATCTATTTTATGTTAAAATTAAAATTTTGTGTTAAATACCAAAAACACGCGATAGTTCGTAGATTTTAAGAGCATTTAAGCCTTTATCTTTTTCAAATGGTAAATTCTACAAAAGTCCTATAACACAGCCATATTTGTGTTTAGCAGAAATAGAATTATTCTATGTTAGTTGTTAACGGAGGGTTAGCGAAGATTAATTAATACCATTATTATTTTTTAAATAGGCAAACTACGGCCTGAAAAATTGAGAGTCGAACCCCAGACTTCAAGATGCAAGTCTAAGGACCTGGCCATTAGGCCAAGTCCTCATCTGCACACAACCATATTTAGCTTCTTGAAGAAGGGTTTGCCATCTAATTCTGTAGTGGCTACAGTAGGAGTCATACAGTACCATTTAATTCATGTAATTGATGAAATTTGGATTCTTATAATTATTTGTTGATATAGCTGGCTTTTGATGATATACAGTATGTTGGCTTTCTTTTTTAGCTACACTTTTATTAGCTTGTTTACTCTTATGTCCCTATCAAAAAGTAATAAATATTAAACAATTGCAAACACATGTTTCTCACCCAGGTGTCACTTCTTGGTCAAATACGGCGGGCGTACAAAGATCGCCCAATTTCTCACGTGTGGTAATGGAGAACTACTATCAAAATAAACACAAAAAAATACAAATAAACAATTTATATGAGCATAATAGAGCGACAATTTTTTTTATAAGTAACACCAATATAATAAAAGACAATTCTAATAACATTAAATACTGAGAATTATTCAAACTACATAAAAAAATTGAATACATCAAAGATACGGAATTTTTAAATGGCGAGTATTATAGAGCTATTATTATATATTTTTCTGTTTTTTTATTTGTCTATTTGGCAAGATATATTTGTCTTATATTTATTTGTTAATTTAAATTTTTAGAATAATTTTAATTATTAATTTCAATTTTATTTATTTCTATTATGGTTTTTTATTCAATTTACAAAACACTTATTAATTAATAGGACTATATTAACATTTATATTTACAATTTATGAAAAAGTCATGGTATGTACATTTTTTGCTAAATGAGCAGGTAAAAAACGGAGAGAGTAAATATTAATTATGTTCTACTTTTAAATATAAGTGTTGTACTTTAATCTTAAAATACTAGTATTAGACCCCTGTTTTGCATATTATTTATTTTATTCAATAGTTTTAATTAATTTTTAGTTAACAAAATAATTGTATTTAGTTAGTATTCTTTATATATATATATATATATATATATATATATATATATATATATATATATATATATATATATATATATATATCAATTACTGATGGAAACACAATTCCACCTACTAATATGATGAGTCGAGTCCTATAAAATTCGCCAACTAAAATGAACTTCATGGCTCGCTGAAGAATAATAAGTAAAAGACGAAATCAACTCGCGGATAAAACTTAACTCATATTAGTGAGGCCGAGTCGTATAAGACTCGCCCACTTAGAACGAATCCATATGGATTCACCTAAGAAGCAATGAACGAACCTCATTCGGTAAAAGTTGATAACTTTAAAGTATACTAAGATCATACATGAATTTTATTCGAGGATCTACAATTCCAACTCAACTACAATATCTATGACCTCGGAGATTTTAGAAGGCTCTAATCTTCTAAAAGAACAAAAAATACATTTCTATTTGAAATCATATTTTTATTCAGAAACACAATCCTATTTAACAGTTATATTCCTGCTCGAACTCATATCCCTAATTGGAATTCATTTCCTATTTATATTCTATTAGGTATACTCTCATCATCACTATATAAGCAGGTTGAGGTATGCTTATACGCACACATCATTACATTTACTAAAAAACTCTCTTAACCTCAGTACTGACTTAAGCATCAGAGTGCTCATCGAAAAATCACAGTCTGATCAGCAGTCTAACCTCTGTTTTGTAGATTAACCCGTTGAGAAGACAAACTCCATCAATTACAATTACTAAATTTTTGTTTGTATTTTGATAATTTTTTTATATATGAACTAATAAACATTTTATTTTATTTTTAGTTTTAAAAAGTAGTTATATGTCATTAGGACAAATTAATTAGTATTTTTGTTAATAAAATATAAATTATTATTAAATTATTAAAAAGATAAAATATATAAATTTATTTAACTAAAAATATCAATTTTATATTAATAATTTCTAAGGATCTATTTTTTATGATTAAATTTTTAGATTTCATAGCTCGTGTCCATCACAAATTTATTTCTATTTATCACTAATCAAACTAAAAATAAATTTTTAATTATTCTTTTATAGGCCTAATGACCCAAAAAGACCACATTTATGTCCAAACTTTTAAATCGTCTCAATAATGTCCAAATCTATATGATAACGTTTTAAAAAAACATTTAGAATGCCAGACTGGTCTGTTCTCAAAGAACAAATCGGTGGCTCTGTTCTCAGAAAAGATCTGAGAGCTCGTATGTTCAGTGAACATATGAAGACGAACAAGATGAAAAGGGCTTCGTGTGGTTCGTATCAGACGAAAGACAAAGCCCTCTTCTCTAAGAGTCCCTCCGGCGGCCGGCAGCAGAGCAAGTCGTCAGAGAGGATTTTTTTTTTAAAAAATAAGTAAAATGATTAAAAAAAAAGTATATTTAGGTCCTTTAATTAAATTTTTTAAAGGGTTTATTTTGAAAATAATTAAAAATATTAAGGTTATTTTAGAACTTTTTTAATAATGGACCTGACTCTGTTAACTATTATATTGAACGACATAATTTATTTATCTGATTTTAATAAGGGTTTAACTGTTCAATTTTGAAACAACGAAATCTTTATTGTACGAAAACAAAGTTTAAGGCTTACGTGTAATTTTGAAAAAATTACAAGGTTTTTTTTAATACGTTTTACCTTTCTTAAATACATAGAAAATAAATTATAATTATGAAATGTTAAAATGGAAATATATAGAGTTTAATAACTACGACGGCTATAGACATAGACCCTCTAATAAATAATATTTAATAAATTAATAAATTAATAATTTTAATAATTAATTAAATTTTAGAAAACGAACTTCAATATTACGTCTTATATAATATTCAATAAATTTAACAATTCTAATAATTAATAAACTTTTAATCCACCATATATATTAACCATTAGAGGGTCTACTATATTTTAATTAGAATTAATCTTTTTACATTAATCAAGAATAAATAACTATTCTTTATTAGAATTAGATTTACATTTAAATTAGTGAAGTTTTTACTTATCGAAGCCTATTATCATAATTTTGCTTACCCGTATATGTAATTGTTATGAATATAGATATAAGAGAGTTTTTCTAAAGCAACGTCAGAATTACCTGCTAAGAAATAATTAAATAAAGGCTATAATTGACACTTGAACAAAAAAAATATACTAACTAATTTAACTTCTCCATGTTTAAGGATTAATCCATTTTAAAACCTTTAACTTTACATCTTTTATTTATTTAATCCCTAGAGTTTTATCTGATCTTATATGATCTTTTAAACTTTATATTTTTATTTATCTAGTCCCTAAACGTATATTTAGTCTTAACTGGCTACTAAACTTTGACTTTTGGTCTTATCTGATTCTTAAATTTTGATTTTTTTGATTTTTCAAGTCTTCAAACGAATATTTATTTGAAAATTTGAGAAAGTAAAAGTTCAGGGATCAAATAAATAAAAAATACAAAATTAAAGTATCAAATAAAAAAATATAAAATTAAGAGATTAGCTAAGATTAAATGGAAATTCAGGGACCAAATATAATATTAAAGGACTTTAAAATGGGTTAATCCTGTTATTTATCCGAATACAACTTTTTTTTTTTTGGTAAGCTCATCCGGTTTCCAAAGCTTCGCCCTGACTAATCCGGATCCGATCCGCGTCGCGCACCTGGCATGGTGGGTGAGTCTGCCAGTGGGAATTTTCTGCATTCACAAGGACTCGAACCCGAGACCTTGCTTAAGCGATACCAAGCCGCTTACCACTTGGACCAACTCCCATTGGTTATCCGAACACAACTTTGCCGAAGGGAGTAAAGGATAATAAATTTGGCGGGAAACATTCATTTTGGCACCAAAAACATTTTCTCCGATTGAAAGCAAACATAAACCCTAGAATCCCAAAATGGTTTGAAAAGACAATCAATATGGGAAAAGACGACAAACAGCTATTAGCAACGGCGAAACAATCATATAGAAGTGCAAAGGAAATAGGGAATCGGCCAGAGGAGGCTCGCTGGGCGAATGTGATCGGAGACATTCTCAAGAACCGAGGCGAATACGTGGAGGCACTTAAGTGGTTGAGAATTGATTATGAAATCTCCACTAAGTATTTACCGGAGAAGCATTTGTTGCCTACTTGTCAGTCCCTTGGTGAAATTTATCTTCGCCTTCAAGATCATCAACAAGCTTTGGCTTATCAGGTTTAGCTCTTCAATTCTTTGATTCTGTCTAATTTGCTGTACAATATGAGAAGATACTATGCCGTTTTAGGAATAAATCTGGATACAATGCATCTCATTTAAAACAGTGAACCATAACTTGTAGTGTTACTAGGTATTACTTTGAATTACTTTAGGTAGCACGGGCACGGGACACGGGACACGGACACAGAGAAATAGTGATATTTTTGGGTTTTCTATGTAAAAAAAGTTAACTTTGTGTCTGAAGCGTTTTTGGGACATGTTGATTGAATGAAGTGTCCATAGTTACCCACGTATTGTTGGTTTATAACTCATTGCTTCCGAATTCTATCAGTTTCGACATGGGTGTGGTCAATAACGTAGAAATAAGTAATGAAACATTATGGATATCTATCAATATTGAAGATTATAAGCTTGGATTTTAGATAAACTCTGAGAAATTTTATGGAATTGGTTTATACTGAAGTAACCGTGCTTACTGGAATGAATGAAATGAACACAATGATACACATTCTTATGATATACTTGATGTCTTTTTTATTTTATTTTTCGTATTTGGTCTTCAAATAAGCTATTGAGTAATTTATATTTTTATTATCATAAGAATGAGAGTTTAATAGGAGAATGGGCATAAATGAGTTTTTGGCTTTCTTTTTTGTTTGTGTCTTGAATTATGAAGAATTATTCTACCGAATGATGTCTGTTAGGCTCTGCTGCTGCTTTACTTTGCTCAATTTGCAGTAGCAATGCCAGGATGTCTCAAGAAACAGATTCTGGAAGTTGGTTTATCATCAATTTTTTTTTTTTGAGAACTGGTCTAATGCATGTAATACAAGGAGCAAGATATCTGTCAGAAGTGTGTTCTTATTGAGGAAGCAAATGATAAAGAAAAAGATTTAGTTGATTATGTATGACCTCCTTGTACTTGGTTTTGTTTAGCAAAAGGGGCATTGTTTTTCATGAAATTGTCATATACTAATAAATTTGAAAGAGATATGAGTATTCACTCTATTGTATTGATAGATTTGAAAGTGATGCGAGTATTCACTTTATGAATTGAAGTAATGTTGCAGAAACAACATCTGGAACTTGCAAAGGATGCCGATGACATCATTGAGCAGCAAAGAGCCAGTACTCAACTAGGCCGCACATATCATGATATATTTTTAACATCTGAAGATGACCATAGTGCAGTTAGAAATGCAAAAAAGTACTTTAATTCGGCAATGAAACTTGCTCAAAATCTTAAGGAAAATCCACCTGATAATAAATCTTCTTTCCTTAAAGAATACATAGATGCACATAACAATATTGGAATGCTTCAAAAGGATCTTGATAATCTGGGAGAAGCTGAGAAAATCCTCAATAAAGGACTAGAAATCTGTGATGAAGAAGAGGTCAGAGAAGATGACGATGGTCGAAGCAGACTTCATCACAATCTTGGAAATGTTTACATGGAGCGGAGGGAGTGGACTAAAGCTCGGGAACACATTGAGAAGGATATCATGATTTGTAAGAGAATCGAGCATCTCCAAGGGGAGGCAAAAGGATATATTAATCTTGGTGAGTTGCATAACAGGGTTCAAAAGTATGAGGATGCAATTCGTTGCTATCAGAGGGCACTCAGTCTAGCAAAATCCATGGAAGATGAAGATGCTTTAGCCAAACAAATTAATGAAAATATTGAAACTGTAAAAAAAGCTATCAAGGTTCTGGATGAACTCAAGAAAGAAGAGCAGCAACTGAAGAAGTTAACAAGAAATAGGGCAAATGAAATGGATGCATCACGTGGGTGGAAACTTTTGAGGGAGCAGTATAAATTGCTTGATTGTCTCATTGAGAAGTCAAGCATGATTTTTGCGTGGGAGGAGGTACTTTTCTGTTCCGTATGGATTTTATCTTGTTTTATTTGCTTTGTCACATCAAGTTGTAATTCAGTGTACTGTTTCAGCAAAAAAAATTAAAACACTTAGAATTTATTAGAGAGCTTGGTGCACTACAATATTATTAACCTAGTCCTTAGTATTCTTTTATCAAAACATTTCTAATTTCTTAACACTATTTTTTTCGGTCAGGTATATTTGACTAGTCAATCATCAAATATCTTGCTATTCTAAACAACTGTGGTTATAATCGTCTTATTATTGAAGACTATTCAATTTTTTAATATTACGGTATCATGTGTTTCAGTCTTGTTATTTTATAATTTAGTCTCAATTGAATAATTGGTGATTTATTAAACAAACTTATGAAGATGGACTAGATGTTTTTTCAAAAAGGGAGGTTCTTATGGTGTTTGTTTAAATTAATTTTTTTTTGGATTGCTTATGCTTAATAACTCCCCTCCTTGATTGTTTAAGTTTGATAGTTGATATAAAAATAAGTCGTCCACACATGATCGCGGCAGTATATCTTAATTGTATGCGGCTTTCAAAATTTATTGATGGAGCTCGAACCTATTTATGCATCTAAAGCAGTGCATATTTTGTGATATTTGCAGCATGGAAAATATGCAAAATGGAAAAAGAAAATAGCACGACAACTTTGTGACAAAGAAAAGTTGGGTGATTCATTTCTGGTCCTTGGAGAATCATACCTCAAACGAAGAAGCTTTGATAAAGCCATTAAATGGATTACCAGAAGCTGGGAGACACACACCTCAATTGCCAACTTGGAAGTAAGTTTGTTGGTTATTAAGTCTACTCAAATTAAGTTTCTTTTCTTCATAGAGACCAATTATTTAAACTTCAGGATAGTTGTTGTCTTTTGATGTTCTTTTATGTTCATCATCAACAAACTCAGATTCAAGGCACGTATAAGTTAGTTGGGTAACTTGGAATAGAAATAGTGTTGGACTTGGTGACTGTTTACGATTTTTTTATTGCCGATGACTTACTTTTGATTGATATTGATTTCAGGGTCAAGCATTAGCTAAATTAAGCATGGGTGATGTGTTGGACTGTACTGATGATTGGGTGGGAGCATTGAAAGCTTTTGAGGACTGCTACAGGTAGTTGCTTCTGTACTTCAATTTATTTGGATGCCATTTCCTTTCATTAGATGATTACAAAATTGTGAATGAGATCCCAAAAGTGTGAGCTTTTGACTTAAATAGTTTTGTTTCTTTTACCAATGAAGCTAAAGTACAAATTGTGTTATTCAAGTAAGATTTAGCACATGATAGAGATGACTTTGTACTTTTCCATGCATGAAGCTGAGTGGGCGTGGCTAGTTTGAGAGATGCAACACCATTTGGATTGTCATCTGCAAACTTGATTTCCTGGTTGAATTTTTCCTCGTCACTTTTATAAAAAATTAGATCATCATGGGTGTGTTTGAAACGAGAAATGATTTTCCAGAGAGTTTAGTTTCTTTCAGTAGAAGCTATATTTGTCTGGGAACGAGAGTATGGTATTTGTCATAAATGCTATACAAAGTTTTGCAATAGTCAAACATGTACTCATCCTCATGTGAGTTAAATGGCAGCATACATATTGAGCATTTCTGTTTGTGGTGATGATTTTGCAATTAAGAATTACAAGGTTATGCTTATTGGTGGGAAGCATGTGGCTGAAGACTATATAGCATAAGATCATAATTATCATATGACATACATGGTTGTCTTGTATGTTGTGTTCATCATATGTTAGAATCAAATTTTTTTCCGTTGCTTCTTAGTTGTTTTTGCTTTTTCCATGTTCTCAAAAGTTAAATTCTTTGGCTTTCCATATGGTCACTATAAATGGATGGCGGCTTTGTGAAAAACCATGCAAAAATTGTCTTTCCTTGGACTTAATCGCCCTGATCTGATGAGATACCTCAAAGTGATGCATTACCTTCTTGGTTCATGGCAATGATTGATCCAAGATACTTTGCTTCCATGAATCTTTTTCGGTTTTCTCTGGTTATATTTTACCAGTTGTACGAGCCTCAATATCATTTGTTTACAAATACGCCATCCTTTGTAATTGAATAATTTTTTGGCAAAAGGTGTGCTCCTATTTTGTTATAATTATACAATCGAGAATAACCAAAGGAAAACAGATACAAATTTATATATCTTGTCTTCCTCGCAATAATAATTTTAAATTCTTGAATTACTATTAGTAATACTTTTTTCTTTGATCTTTAAAGTATAATTAGCTAAGTGTGATTGTTTGTTCTTTCTATTTTGCAGGATTGCAGTTAAAGCTAATCTGCCCCACATTCAGCTTTCAGCACTAGAAAACATGCACTACAGCAACATGATAAGATTTGATAATGTTGAAGAGGCCAGGTAAATCTGGATTATTGAATACCTCTCATCCAATTAGAATTGCTGATAGCAATTCGCTTGAACTAGACAATATGAGCTTGGAAGTTAAAGAAAGCTTGTAAGAGAAACTTGATGGTTCACAATTAATATTTTTAAAAAAAGCAACTGATGTGATGATTTTATACAGACTTTACCATTGGCATAGACAATTGTTATTGCTAAAATACAGACTTTATCATTCAGGAGGCTGCAGCTTGAAATTAGCAACTTGAAACATGAAAAAAGAAGGGAGCTTGAAACAAAGAATCTAGCAAGGGATTGCTGCTCTGAGACTGATACAGATGGGGATGATGATCTGTCAGATATCACACCTAATGCATCCCACTCCCCAAAGATTAACAGATCTGATGCCAGAAAATCAAAGCCTTTAGCGGTTGAAGAGTCAAATGATGATTTACCTTTGATTTCATTCATGCAGTCCAGTAAACGGGCATCTAGAAAAAATACAGCGTGTGTACAAAACCGCAATACTTCTGATAAGCTGGCTGTAACTTCTCCCAAACGCTTGAATAAGACTAGTAATCAGGAGAGAGTTGTTGGTCGTAAACGTGCCCGAGTTGTCATTTCAGATGATGAAGGTGAAATGGATGATGAGGAGAAGTTGGATGGAAGGTTTGATAAACACATGGTGGAGGATGTTGCTACTTCTGATGGATGTGGGTTATTAATTAACTTATTTGACATCTAGATATCAAGTTCTGTTGCATTAAATTTTATTTGTTATTTTCTTGCAGTTAGGGGGGAAAATGATAGATCTGCACCCAAATGTCAGGTATGTTCTGTACAAACATCTTAACGAGGCACCGTAAGTAAGTTTCCCGCTGGTGGATATGAAGCGTAATTGCCTAAAGCTCAACATTTTTGATTTGATAGGATATTTCAAGGCCTACGTCCAAGTGCGCTACCAGTTCTTCCGGCCCTGTTAATATTGAAGAAAGCAGCTGCTCCTGTAAATCTCTCAAAACAGTAACTCAAAGTGGACAAGTTTTTGGAAGATCATTGACTACTGATGAAGTTGCTTTAGTATCGGATAATATGGATCTCTCTGGAAGTCAAAGGGACAAATATAAAGCTGACTGTCTCAAGTTGCATAATTTTGCTGACGACAACAAAGTCAGTGATAATTTATTGCTTGTGTAAATTATTTATTTTGCAGTTCTTGCCTTAGTATCTTTCTGTTGGTTCTTGGTGTTGTCCAATATGCGCGCTCAACTGTTTTATGCAATGCGTAAGTTTTGATTACACCTATTTTGTGATTGTATATATATGCATGCTCATGAAACTGGTCCCTGTGAAATCTCTATCTGCTAACGCTGTCCTATTTAATATTTCAGGTTTTGGTACCCGATAAACAGATTTGTAATTAATAAGACCTATAATACCTACTGCACTTTTATTAGGGCCTGAATTTAATTTTGTACTTGGGACATCTGCTAGAATCTCCAGTTATTCTAATCTACAACTGAACTTTTTTTTTGTTAGATTTGCAACCATTAGGAAAGCACAGAGGCACTTTCACATCCACACACAAAGTTACTGACGTGTATTTAAGTTTACGTGGATACATATTTATCAAACAAGTTCGAAGGGATTAGGTAGTAATACATAGTATTAATTGTCCTTGTATAGACACCCTTCTTTCAAAAGAATGGCAGTTATCTATTAATAATTGTTCTTATTTGGAGAAAGTCCAAGGGGGTTGTAATTATTAGCTCTGGTAAGTAGTGGATAGAAACCTTTATCCAGGGGTTCACACTCTCAATGGCTGATAACAGTATTATAATGGCCTACTGGTTTAAAGTGTAAAATCCTATGAATTTTGTATTCTAATTCACGTCTCTTTCAAGTTTCTTACTCTTCCAGCCACTGTCAGGTCTTCATGAGCTCAGTGTACTGCTCTTAGGTCTGAAATCTATAACCTTTTCTCTCTACAGGTTCCAGCCCTTTAAGATGTCACTAGAGTAGGGTGATTTGAATTGTTCAGTGGCATTATCATTGAGACTATTTTCAAATATATTGTTGTGCTTCAGCCATCTGAATTTTGTTGATGTCAACATATTTTGCTAATGTTTGGTCTCTTGTCTTACTTGCAGCGATGCATCACATTTAAAATTGACAACATTGTGATACATGTTGAAGGGGGCCTATATTCTGCTGTTAACGAATTGAGCATCGAGTCTATAAAGGTAGAACTAGCTTGTTTATATTATTTGAGGCTTCCCACAGAGACGAGATCAAAGGGTGAGAACAACAGTTAAATTTTAACTTTTTGTTACCCCATCCTGTTCATACAAAACTATTGTGTAGCTGCTCATTAGCTAATCAAACATTACCAAGAGAGTTTGTACATTTTAATGGATGGACTACCTTGGTTCTTATGGCTGATCACATAATTTTTAATTGCAAACTGAAGTTCCCCTATTTTTCTGCATATTAAGTATACCTACCTTACCATACTACATGTTAGGTTTTACTTTGTTAACTAAAACTTACTTGTCTGAAACAATGCAAATCACGTCAAGAAGTGCAGAGTTGATAGGTCATTATTTTTCTGTTCTACATGCTTCATTTTCATTTTTCTGCTATTAGCTTCTCTGTTATTTTGTCTCCTTATTTGGTTTCATCATTTTGAATAATGTGTGCCATTCATCTCGTTAGGTCTCTTGCCCATCATTGAGCATATGAAATATGCTGAAAAAGTTTTACAATCCTGGGAAGCATTTGAAGTTTTGGAGGATCATCTAGGAAATATCATGATTGAAGTTTCTATTAACGGTATGTTTTGGAATTTAGTTTCTGTTCTTGGAAGTTAAATGATATTTTATATATTATCTTTCTTTTTCTTATTATCTGCTGGAAGCTTATCTACTGTTATGGAGAATTAGTCTCCGGTGCTTCTCTGGATCTCAATTACTTCAATCTCTCAGTGAAAGTGAAACGAAACTACGTCCTTGCCACATCAAGTCACCATTTTTTAAACGTCAACTAAATCTTCATGCTCTTACATATTGAATATTTTCAGATGTATAATAGATTTTATAACCAATTTGTGCAGTCATGCAACCAATTCTCTTCTTCTAATTTGGCACATAACATGTGTTCTTTCTTTTCCAAGTTCTTTTTTTTCACTCTTCAGACAATTGTTTTCATCCTTTTGACAGGATGGGTTCAAAAGCGCCTGATGAAACTTTACATTGATTTCTGTGAGGAATTACTTGAGACACCCAATATGAAGTTGCTTAAAAAGCTATACATTTCAGAGGTAGTAATTTTTTTCCCCATATGTGCAGATTAGTGGCAGGATAGGTTTTAGTTTTCTCAGAGGGCAATGTTCTTAAGATTCTTCTTTATTAGTAAAATTTTATTCTCCCAGGTTGAAGATGAAATTGATGCATCAGACTGTGAACTGCAAGATATATCAATAACGCCACTGCTGAATGCCCTGAACACTCATAAAACAGTTGCCATGCTCAACCTCTCTCATAATCTATTAGGTAATGGCATCTGACTCTAGATATTTAGTTTAACTTATTCAAATTTGTGTGAAGTACAAAACAAATTGTTTGTTTAGCATTCCCTTTTACTTTTGAGTGACAATTGCGTTGTTTTTTGGTTCATCTTTAATGCTTTTTGTTATTGTCTACCAGGAAATGGAACGATAGAGAAACTTCAACAGTTCTTCATATCAGGCCAAAAGTATGGTGACTTGACTTTGGATCTGCATTGCAATCGATTTGGTCCAACTGCTTTGTTCCAGGTTTATATACTGAAGCTGTTGCCGGTTATTGTTTTCAATTATAGATGTCAATAGTTTCAAATTTTTTATTTTCTCTATTTTGCAGCCTGCTATTTGTTTATAGATTATCCTGCTTAGTATTTTGCTTGCAACATAAACTACGAATCTGTTGTCTTTGTCTGTCTAATGTTTTTTTTTTTTGCTTATTCAATATTTGCTGCTGGAAATTTTTGTATTATTGAGCAAATATACAATCTTAACATGCTCGACAAACACATCCTGTTAGTGAGTGTACTGCTAGAATGTGACTACCACCAAATTAATTGTTGAAAATACATTGTATTCATCATATGATTATTTAATCTGTGATATAATGGAATCCTTTCTCCACATTTCTGCTTGCAATACTTTTGACATTATAACCCATTTCTGCTTGCAATACTTTTGACATTATAAAGATATATTGCTTGGAATAAATGTTTGAGAAAGATGCTAATCCTCTGTAATAAATCGTCATATCTATTTTGATAAGGATTCTAAGTACTTGAGAATGTGCTATTTGTTTTAAATTGCATAAAGACATTGGCTGATGTCCTCTCATCCGGCTCTTAATGATCATTTCTACTTTTAACTTTTAGATATGTGAATGCCCTGCACTCTTTTCTCGGCTAGAGGTACTTAATATCTCTGGAAACCGTCTCACCGATGCATGCGGATCTTATCTTTCAACTATATTGGAGAAGTGTAAAGGTAAAACTATATCCTTGCTGCTCAATCATGTAACTTCAAGCTTTAAATTGAATGAATTTAAACAGCTTCTCTATATCTTTGTTTGATTTACTGAGATGGTCACAGCCTTATGAATGTCTTTGTTAATATTTTTGTGCATTTGAGGTTTTAATGCTTGTGTTCTCAGCTATCTTTCCATTTCTTCTGATTAATGATGCTCTTTCTTATGTAGCCCTTTACAGTTTGAATATAGAGCGATGTTCCATAACATCTAGAACAATTCAAAAGGTTGCCAATTCTCTAAATTCTGGCTCAGTCTTGGCACAACTCTCTATAGGTACACTTGAAAAAAAAGCAAATAAATGAATGACGGGCTTGACATTACTTCTGTGCTTGATTAACTCTGACATTGCAGGACATAATAACCAGATATCTGGAAATGCTATTGTTAATCTGTTGGCTAAACTTGTGACCGTCAAAAGGTTTTTAACAGTACCACTCAATATACTTTCATTGATATCTCAGCATGCGTTCCAAATTGTTTGTAAATTATAAGTTTGATATGCAATTGAATTTTTTTATATAGTTTTGCAGAGCTGAATCTGAATGGGCTTAAGATAAACAGAGCTGTAACTGATAGCCTTTGCCAACTTGCTAAAGTGTCATGCTTGTCACGACTAATGCTGGGAAGCACTGGCATAGGAACTGTAAGTAGAATTTTACAGTTCTACTTTCTTTTGCGACTTGCATACTTTATGGAATTTCTGCATTCAGCTTTGGCATTTTTTCTGTAATTTATAAGTGGAAAAAATCTGTTCATTTTAGGATGGAGCTGTTGAATTAACTGAATCATTGCTCAGTGTGCCTCGGGAGTTTATGAAACTTGACCTGTCACATTGTGGAATAACAGCCACATATATTCATAAACTTAACACTGGGAGTACTCTGAACTGTGGCATTCTTGAGCTAAGCCTTGAAGGAAACCTTATTCTGCAAGAGGTTTGTTCTTTAAGCTGTTTATGATAACTTTAGTTTTCGTTGATTAAAAAATTCCACATATTTGTAGTTTCTGTTTGTTTCTGTTGGACGATTCATTTACTTGAGACTGAACAGCCTAAAGCTTCTACAAATACGCCTTAAAAGAAATTTACTAATATTTTTTTGGATAGTCGTCAGCAAGCCTCCAATTTGATTTTAAGAATTTGGTTCAGTCAATCTCTATTGTTTTCTTTTTATAAATCCTTCTGCCAAGATTTTTGAATTGGGGAAAATAGGAGTCACTCGTCAACTCTCCTAATGGAAGTAGAACTCAATTGTACCAGATTCAAAAATCATTTTTTGAAACAATCACAAAAAGAAAATTGCTTGTATTATATGTACAGGATTCTACTCTTATAGATTTACATTTAATGTGGTTTTGGTGGATACAAGAACTCAAGTTAATTTGAATTTATGTTCTAACACTTGTAGATTTGTAATGTATTGCTAATTTGTTTCTCAATTTTATGTTCCAACTTCTAACACTATCTGGATCTGGCTACTAGGCCTAAATCTTTGCTAAGAAGACCGCAATTTTGTAGTGAACCTCCATTGACCTGGAATATTGAAGAATATTGTACCTTGCGAGGCCTTTTATCATATATTAATCAGTAGCAAATGTACCTGAAATGTCGGACGCATGCATGGGCAGTTTTGTACCGTGTTGCTGCAGATGGCACTAGCACATACAATGCTTGCAAAAGCTGAATAGGATTTCAAATATAACTCATGCTCACTTTGGACTCTCTGATTTCTTTGATTGGCTGAATAGTTATGGTAGTGCTCTTTCTAAATTGTTTTCATGACAGGGTACAAATGCAATAACATCGTTGCTTATGAATCCAAGATGTTGCCTGAAGGTTCTAATACTAAACAAATGTCAGCTGGGGCTTAATGGAGTTCTTCAAGTGATTAAGACACTATCAGGTTTTAACAGAAAATCCAAATTAACATTCCCTACTCGCCCCTGCAAGATGTTTGTTGCTAATTTGTTATTTATTTGTTTTTGCAGAAAATCACCATCTCGAAGAGCTCCATCTAACTGATAACACCAACCCGGAAGATAAACATACAATGCAATGTGATTCAGTAGCCAAACAGGACAATTTAAATACATCTGATTCTTGGAAAGCTGACATTGATCAGGAGGCTTTATGCGCTCGGAACATCATCGACTGTAGTGAGCTTGAAGTTGCTGACAGTGAAGATAATCAAGCGAGGGTAGAAGCAGGTCACGAGTTTGACGACAGCTGCACAAGCTCATGTCAGAAGAATTCTTCTTTAGAGAGTCGATTCATTCAACAACTTGCAGCTGCCATTGGCATGGCAAAGCAGTTGAAGTTTTTGGATCTAAGCAATAATGGTTTCTCGAATTTAATCGCGGAAGAGCTTTACACTGCTTGGTCATCTAGATCAACACCTGATTTAGCTTGGAAGCACATTAAGGACGCGATCATCCATTTCTCAACACCACAAAATAAGTGTTGCACCGCAAAACCCTGCTGCACAAAGGATTAATTACTTGCTCTACTATATAACTCATGCTGAAGCTTCTCTTTTTGCAAGGTATTTCTTAATCATACTATGCAATTGTTATTATAATTATATACAACTAAAGAATCGTACGTGTATGTTAAATGTAGTGCTTCGTATTTATAACATGAAACTTACATTTTGTTGAGAATTTTTAATTTACAGAGGTAGATCTTGCTGTTTCGTATTGCACCCTTTGTTAATAGAAATGGCTAATTTTATTATCTAATTGTGGTCCTGTAATTTAACCACTAAATTTTTATTTTCACAATTCAATACACAATTTATCAAACTTTTGTAAATTGATACACATTTATTTTAATTGGCTGATGTGCTAGTATAATTCTTTTTCAATCCACATTATCTTCACATCTTAATGCACTGTAATTTACTCATTAACTTTTATTTTTTCATACAATTATACACGATTTTTGTATTGAGTAGCCTTCGTAACTTAAAAATTATGCACAATTACTTCACTTGTGGCATACACATATTCTTCCATGTTCATAGTAAACAGAAATTGCATAATCCATCAACAAATGAAAAAAATAACTAGAGCATACTCAATTATATGTAACATCAGAACCTTTAAAATGTAAATAATGCAATATAAAACATGCATATCGTAAACAAAATACACTTATAAGGTTTTCTCTGGGCGCACGATAGCTTGGTATTTCACGCCTTCTCCAATGGCGAAGAAACAGGGGAAGAAGCCGATCCAGAAGAAAGACGATAATGCTAAAGAAGTGTTGAGTAAGGATGACAATACTAATGAAGGTTCTAATGAAAGTACTGGGAAGAATTTGATTGAAGACAGGGTCACTGAGAAGATAGTTGAAGATGATTTGGGGAAACCTGCAGAGACATCTGTGGAAAACCCAGTTGGGGAAGAAGATAAAAAGAAGAAATGAGTGGATCTGGTAAAATCGAACAGAAGCAAGGATTCAGGCTCAAACTCCTTGAAGTACATTCCCCCTGTGGTAAATAATGGAATGCGTATAGCTAAAATTGATAATATGGATACCCTAATAGAAGAGGAACGATGGCAATTTGCAATCATTGGGAGTGTCTATGGGGTGACGCCTAGATTTTACAAGTTACAGAACTTCATTAAAAATAGATGGGAGAAGATGGGTATGGTGGATTTCCATCAGGTTAAACCTAATCTGTTTGTGTTTGTTTTTGATTCAGAAGATGGAAAGATGAGTGCTATGGCAGATGGGCCTATTACTTTCGATAAGCACCCATTGATCCTATAGGAATAGACGAAGAATATGTCATTTGATGTAGTTGAAGTTGCTTCGATTCTTGTCTGGGTTAAATTCCCTATGCTCCTATGGGAGTTCTGGAATCCTAATTCTCTGAGCGCTATAGCTAGCTTTTTAGGGAAACCATTATTTGCTGATAGATGCACCAGAGAAAGATCTAGATTGGCATATGCCAGAGTTCTCATTGATATGAAATTGAAAGGCATATTCCCTGATGTGGTGATTATAGAAGATGGGGAAGGGATTCAACACACTCAGATGGTAGAATATGAATGGAAACCTGTTGTTTGTGAGGTTTGCAACAAGCTAGGTCACAGGAATTGTGTAACCAAGCACGTATGGTTGGCCAAGAAAGATATAGAAGAAGCTGTTAACATTACTAAAGGGTCTACTGTGGAAGAGAACAAAGTTACAGAAAAAGAGATTATAGAAACAGTTGTTATTCCAGATGACACTCTTGGACCTCTGGAGGAAGAGGCTATAGCTGCAGTTGTAACCCCAGAGAACACTCCTAGTCCTCATGAGGAAGATTTTCAGCTTGTCACCAACAAGAAGAAAAACAGGAATTTGTTTAAGGAAAAAGGAGGAGGAGGAAGCACCCAGACTGTAAATAGAAGTAATCCAACAAATCTGAATATGAACTTGAATAATAGAATGCCCAACAAGAGGATTGTAAAACCTCTTGATAGAGGGAAATAATTTTGCTCAGCTGGAACATCAGGGGGCTTAATGAACCCCTGAAACAAGCAGAAGTTAACCACCTGCTTGGTAAAAATAATGTGGTTGTTGCTGGTATCCTTGAGACTAGAGTTAGAGCTAGTAATAAGGATAAAGTTTGGAAAAACTTAAATATGAGGAATTGGAAGTTGATTGATAATTATGAATTTAGTGATAATGGGAGAATGTGTATCATGTATGATGATAGTAAAGCTAAAGTTAACCCTATTAGATTTACTGATCAATTGATTCATTGTGATATTAATTTAAGGGGGGGGGGGGGGTGTAGTTTCAAATGGACTCTCCTCTATGGTGCTAGTTGTATTAATGATAGGCAAAGAATGTGGACTGAGCTTGCTGATTTTGCTAGAAGTGTTGATGGTAACTGGATTGTCCAGGGTGATTTTAATGCAGTTATGGGAGATAGAGATAGACTTAGTGGGAATGAACTGGATAATAATCATGCTCTGGAAATGGTTAATGGTTTGTCTTCAGCTGGTTTGAATGAGATGAGAAGTTCTAGTTGTTGGTTTACCTGGAATAATAACCAGATGGATGACAACAGAGTTTGGAGAAAGTTGGACAGAGTTCTATCTAATGGCCTCAATGAAGAGATGCAGAATTCTTATTATGAAGTTCTGCCTTGTTATCTTTCTGACCATAGTCCTATTTTGATGAAAATTCAGGAGAGAGGAGATAGTAGCATTAAGAAGAACTTCAAATTCTTCAATTACTGGACTTCTAATCATGAGTTCAGAGAGATAGTGATGGATGAATGGAATAAGAAAGTCAATGGTTTCACCATGTATGGAATTGTCAAAAAGCTGAGAGCTATAAGTTACAGATTGAGGAACCTTAATAGGAAGCATTATTCTGAGATTTCTCAGTGAGTTATCAAGCAGAGAGAAAGACTTGATAGAGTTCAAAAAGATTTGTAGCTGGACCCTATGAATGAGTACCTGTTATGTGAAGAGAAAGCAATGTCTATTCATTTCAGATACTTGTTGAGATGTGAGGAAAGTTACTTGAAACAAAAGTCAAGAGTTAACTGGCTTAAGCTTGGAGATGCTAACACCAAGTACTTTCACAACTCTATTAAGCAGAGGAATAGTATGAACAATGTCCCTGTTTTGAAGTTGGAGAATGGAAATTATGTGCATACTCCTAAAGACATTCACAAAGAGATGACAAATTTTTATACCAAGCTCTTCAATGACACTGATGAGGGTATGAAGCATATTGATTATAGCATTATAAATGCTGATAGCAAGCTGCCTTCTGAGGATAGTGACTCTCTTGTTAAGGAAGTTATGGAAGCTGAAGTAAAGCAAGCTGTTTTCTCTATTGGGTCTGATAAGGCTGCAGGGCCTGATGGGTACAATAGTTTCTTCTACAAAAATACTTGGGACATCATCAGTCTGGATCTTACTAAAGCTGTGAGGGAGGCATTTACAAATGGTAAAATTCTGAACTCTATTAATAGCACTACTCTCGCTGTTATTCCTAAGAGTCTGAATGATGAGAGTCTAAATGATTTTAGACCAATAGCTTGTTGTAATGTTATTTACAAAGTGATTACTAAAGTTATTACTTCCAGATGAGTCCTCTTTTAACTAAGATTATATCCTAAAACCAATCTGCTTTTGTTCCTAGAAGATCCATAGCTCATAATATTATGCTTGCACATGAGCTTGTCAAAAATTATCATAGGCAGACTGGGCCTCCTAGGCGTCTTCTTAAAATTGACCTTAGGAAAGCCTATGATTCTATTTCTTGAGATTTTGTGGAGGAAATGCTTATTGGCCTCAATTTTCCTAATGAGTTCATCATCCTAGTAATGAATTGCATTAGAACTCCTACCTTCAGTGTTATGTGGAATGGAAGCTTAGGTGATAAATTTAAATCCTCTAAAGGGTTGAGACGAGGGGATCCCATGTCCCCCCCCTTATTTTTGTTCTTTGTATGAATTATCTCTCTACCTTACTGTCTAATCCCAGCAATGAATTCCAGTATCACTTAGGTTGTAAAAACTCAAGCTCAATCACTTAATTTTTGCTGATGACTTACTTTTATTTTGCCATGGAGATCTGGAGTCTATTTCTTATCTTAAGAATATCCTTTGCTGTTTTAAAGATACTTCTGGCCTTAGTGTTAATGTTAATAAAAGCAATTATTCTGCTGTAATGTTGACCATGACATCAAAAATGACATGCTAAGAATTCTGAATTTTAAAGAAGGGAACCTGCCTATGATGTATCTTGGTATCCCTCTCATATCTGCTAGATTGACTAAAGAGGAGTGTAAGGGTATTATTAGTAAGATCACCAGTAGTATTCATAGCTGGACCAGTAAAGCTATATCCTATGATGGAAGGATTCAACTGATTAATTATGTGATCATGAGTATGCACATTTTCTGGGCATGTATTCTGCTTCTTCCTAAGAGTGTTTGCAAAGATATTCAAAGAGTCTGTGCAAGGTTTCTGTGGACAGGGAAAGATGAGGGCAAGTATAATGCCATGGTCTCTTGGGATGAAATTTCTAGGCTTAAAGTTGAGGGTGGATTAGGGGTTAAGGATATCCACATCTGGAATAAAGCTGCAATCACTAAGCATGTTTGGCAGATTTACAACTATCCTGATCCTATATGGGTAAAATGGATCAAAAACAATAAAATCAGGAATAGGAGTTTCTAGAGCTTGAAGTGTAATGATAGATCTAGTTGGATTTGGAGAGGAATCTTAAATACTAGAAGTGATGTTAGGAAAGTGTTGGATTACAAGATTGGTAATGGCTCAGGAACAGAATTTTGGTATGATCCATGGATTAATGGCTGCACAATTATGGAGAAGTTTCCTAGAGTCAAGATGAGAGACTCTGATATCCCCAGAAACTCCAAAATTGCTGCTCTTTGGAAGAACAGTAGGTGGGACTTTCCTGATCCCATTGATGAAGCCTCTTCAGAAGCTTGAGAGTTCATTAAGCAGAATTACAAACTTAGAGAAGGTATAGTTGACAGCATGAAGTGGAATGTTCTGAAGAATAATAAGTTCTCTATCAGCAAAACTTGGAAGGTGTACAGGACTGACTATAATAGCTTGCCTTGGTTTAAAATTGTGTGGGGAAAAAATTCTATTCCTAAACACAGTTTTATTCTTTGGCTAGCTATAAAAAACAGACTCAAGACCAAAGATAAACTGAAAAGGTGGGGTGTGACTCCTGATGACCATTGTGTTTTGTGCAGTAATGGAAAGGAAAGCATTGAACATTGCTTTTTTAACTGCAGTTTTGCTACTGAAATTTGGAAAGCCATGGGAGCCATTTGCAGAATCAATCAGAACATTGGGTCCTGGAGAAGAATTATCAGTTGGTTTAGCAGAAAGAGCACTAGGAAAAGTTTTTCAGCCAACATTCGCAGAGTTATACATAATCTGGATCACCAGAAACAAGAAGATTTTTCTGAATGAGAATGGTGTGCCTGCTGAAGCTGTGAAAAGAATTAGAAGCATTCTTCTTGACAAGTTCAATGGTTACAGCACTAGTACTTCCTTTAATAGCATTATGTATGATATACAACAATTATAGTTCTTGCTTTATACCCCTGAGGCTTTTGTAACAGGGGTAGTTTAGTGTCTTTGTGTTGTAGTATCCTGAGACTTTTGTAGCAGGCTTTTCTATTTTGCTTTCTTAGTTGTTTTGTTGGTTGGACTAGGGTTCTGTTTGCCTTGAGGCTTATGTAGCAAGGTCTTGGAGATCCTCTTGTTCAGTTTGCCTTTTTTTGTTGTTTGTTGCTTTCCCTGAGGCTTTTGTAATAGGGGAGCTTGAGGTTGTGGTGCTGGCTTTCCTTTGGCTTGTAAAGGGAAGTCTTGTTTGTCCCTCTTTTGGTTTTCATCAATAGAGCTTTTGGTTATTTCTTACCAAAAAAAAAAACATGCATATTGCTGATAATTTGTAAATACGAACTTTTAAATAATTTTTAACTTTTTGAAAAATTTATAATAAATACTCCATTTTTAACAATAATTGTAATTCATATCTCATTTGCTAAAAAAGTCAGAAAAATACTCGGTGTTTAAAATTCCTATATGTTACTCTAAAATCTGTTTTGTTATATTAATACCTATTTTTTTAAGAAAAGTACTTTGTGTACTACTCTTTCTCTCTCCTGCCTTTTCTCCATCTTTTTTCTCTTCCTCTTTATTTCTTGGATTAAGTTGAAAATACCCAATTTGCTCAAAATAGTATCAAAAATACGAACACATTTCTATTTTTTTTAGGACAACACTTTTTGAATAAGAAAACCTGTTTTTGTACGTGATTTATGAGAAAAGTTTGCACCCAGCACGTGATTTGTGATTCTCATCACAAATCGCGTTTTCTCTCAAGACAAAGAACATCGATAGAGACGGCAGCAAATCGGAGGAGACGACAAAAAATTGGAGGAGGCGGCAGCAAATCGGAGAAGCCGACCTAGGCAACAATAGGTCGGAAGAAACGGTCCAACTTGAACTGATGTTGTTTTTGCTACTTCTTTGATAAGATCTACCTTGTTTCATATGTGAACCTTTTAATTTGCAGAAAATAGAATTGTGGATAAAGAGTTTAATCATTAAACCTGGATATTTTCATTTCTTCTATTTCTTGTTGTCTTCTTTCAAAATTCTTCTATAATTTGTTGCTTTAAATGCTGCTTTTCTATATCCTTACATGGTATGATGATTTTGTTGGAGGTATCAAGTTATTTTGTACAAGATTTGTTTCATAATATTTTTTCACCAAAAGTATACAAATAGTATATCAAAAGTATACAAATTTTATATTTAAATAAATAGCAAAATTATTTTATATAGTGCTACCACAAATTGCTAACTTTTACCTACAAAATGAGATTTTTACTTAGCCAAATCAAATGATAGTTCTATTGCTATGTTATTTTTAGTTCAAAAAGTGACTGAAAGATGAGTTTCTTATGAACGAGGTTGGAAAATGGTACTCATGTGATTTTGTACAAACTATGCTTTAGTTCTAAACTATTTGGTATCTTGCGCTCTTTTTCATGAATTTCATTTCTAATTGGGACATTTTGAGATATGAAGTGTGTTTAATGATGGACATTTATGCAAACTGGATTACTACCCACCGTCCCTACACTTTACCCTTTTACCCTTTTCCCTATTTCTATACAAAACTAAAACCTCTCAATCCATTCAAACTAAAACCATATTCTACATGGCTGTCCTCCTTCAAGAGGCTGTTTCCGACTGCGACCAGAAACGTCGCAGCCGAGTTTTTTTTTTAAAATGTATAATTAATTTTTTTTGTAATTTTAGTTATTTTAGAAACTTAATCGATTTAATATTTACTGAATATTAGTAATATGGCTTAATATTTTTTCGTACGGCTGAATCAGAATCTGTGACCGAACCTTTGTAACGCTCACCCCGAGCACATCTCAAACCCTTGTTCTGAAAAAAAAATCGATCGCTGTAATCAATTCTGTCACCGCCAAAATCTTCTAAATGAACCTGCACAACATAAATAATTACGTTTAACAATTTATAAAATTTAACACATTTTTTTAATAAATATACTGCAGGCGGCGATATTGTTCGCCGCCGCCGGTAGAAAGGGGGACGTCCTCCGGGACGTCCCTTCACAAGAAAGGACTTCCCATATGGGAAGTCCTTCTCAAACGTCCCTTCTTGAGAAGTGACTTCCCATATGGGAAGTCCCTTCTTGTGGAGGGGCTTCCCTTGTTGTGGAGGGACAATTCAGAAAAATAAAAATAAAAAACCGTTTTTTTATTCCGGAAAAGCCGAAAAAACTTGTTTTCGAACGTCGATAATCGTTATCCGACAAATTGTAATCGTTGTCCGTCATTTTAATAGACTTTTTACGTATTTGTTCGAATGAGTTGAGAGAAGTTTTTGGTTTTGGTTTTACTAGAAGGGCGAAAATATCTTTTGTAGGGGCAGTGTTAAGTAAAAAGGGCCGGCGAATAGTAAAATTCTTATGCAAATGAAGATTTTAAAGATGAAGAAGAATTTCTTCAATTATAAAAGATGACCACATTGACATGTCTTCAAACTTTAGAATCTATAGGGATTTGAAATGTTCTGTTGAAGAAGAAGCATTGCAGCAGAATTCTGAAACAATTGTTGTATACTTTGTGTGTACCACACATATCCAAAATAATTATGTTTCATATTACTTTTTATATACTTTTATTATATAGTATCACACTTTTAATATAATTTGGATATAAAGTAGTTTTGTTGTACTTAATTTAAATACTATTAGTATACCTTTTATATATTTTTGGTATTTAATAACACATTTTTGATGTAATTTGGTATGCTTTATGTATAGTTTATATGCTACGCGTTCAATAAATTCATGACACATCCAGTACTACAATAGTGGGGTTGAAATTTTAAATATAAGTCACTTTTTTTTTAATATTTTTTAATAGAACTCAATTAAAAATTAAATATTTTTTTAAATTGTGGAAGTATTTGAACCCACGACATAATATTTTACTGCCCAACATTTATACAATTGAAGATATAGTTCTACCAAATAATTATTTTCTAATTTAAAGTAACCACCAAATGGAGAACGGATTGCCGAGTTTCTATATTTAAGAACATTGAACATGATTATAATTTTTATTATTTGATAAAGGTCATCTTTTTATATTTCTTGAATGTATTTATTTATTTAACTTTCAATATAGCTGTATTTTTATTCTTTTATTAATAAAATATTTGTTATTACTTTTGAAAAGAAAATTGAGGATATTAAATTTTTAGCTAGAATTCTAAGAATGAAAAAAATGATATTTCTTGTAACAAAAAAAAATGATATTCTATTCGAGAAATTTTTAGGTAGATTCAGTCTACCACGTCATCCGTGAACTAGCCTATTATATTATGACACGTCATTAAAATAATGACACTATTGTAATATTATTATTCAAAAGTGTAAATAAGTAATGATAACGTAGCACATCTAATAGGGGCGAAGCAACCTCGCCAGGAACGAACATCGCTAAGTCAAGCATTTCACCGACCTGATAACAACGTCCGACCTTCTTAAAATCATAGATCATACGACTTGGGGGGTCACCGGATCGATGGGCATTCGAACATCATCCGGGACATTCAGGGCTGATAAGGTCGGACCCAGGATTCTATCCGGGATCCGGGTTATATTCGCCTCAGACCCGATCCGAGCTCCGGGTTCATAGACCCGAAGGATCGGATCATACGACCCGAGCTTCGGGATACTCTCAAGTACCAGAACCATGATAACTTGGTCCCCAAGTTATCCGGGCTTCAAGGTCCGACCGGGCTCCAAGGTCCTGCCCAAGAGCACACGCTCGTGTACCAGATCCTGGGACCACAGAAGATCTTCTGACAGGTACGTGAGGAATGTTCCCTCTTGAAAGCCAGTTGAGAAGCTATGTGCCTTCTACGGGCTATGTGTCATCCACGGGCTATGTGCCATCTACGGGCTATGTGCCACCAGCGGGCTATGAGCCATCTACGGGCTATGTGCCACCAGCGGGCTATGTGCCATCTACGGGCTACACGCCACCAGCGGGCTATGTGCCATCTACGGGCTATGAAATATCAACGGGTTAAGTATCATCTGCGAGTGATTTTGACCCCGAGCAATGACAACCCCGGGCTATCCAGAAACATCAGGTTACTCACGCCGAGCAACTTGTTTAAACTTGATCTCGGAATAACAAAGAACCTATACTAGCATTTTTCTCCCAACTCTGAGTCTAGAATCCACGAAAAACCTAGAAAGTCACACTAACAAAACTAGCTCGGAAACCGTGCCGAGTTGTTCATGAAACATGTTATCACATACATAGTCAAAATTTTCAAGGATACAAAACAGGGCAAAAACTTCACTCAGAGAGACAACAGCAATATCACAAGAAAATATAGGCATTCAGACAAGCAAAAACAAGCATGTATATAAAGAAAAATATTCAAGTCTTACAAAAAGAGAGCCCGAAGCTCAACATTCCAAAACTACAAAACTTATGAAACAGAAAATTGTTCAAAAATTACAAGGACAACTATCTCAGTTCGGACCCTGGCCCTGATCATCAGCAAGATAATCTTCGATATCTGCTGGCACATCATAATCCTCGGGCAGCTTCTTAGCCCGGCGATGCAGCTCAAGCACATCCAGCTTGAAATCCGAGACGTCGACATCGGCTCCAAACCGGATTTTCACAAACTCGCCGACTTGAACCTCGCCGACGTATAGCATCCTCCGGAAATCTTCGTATAAATCCTCCTCTCGGGTTGCGCCCTCCACGACTTGGGCCTCGGCTTTCTCAGCTCGCCCAACGGCCTCCGCCAGCTTCTTCTTTAAATCTTCCACTGAATCCCGGAGCCCCTTGGAAGCCAGCTCGTTCCGACGAGTAACGTCAGCAAGCTACTTCAAGAAATCCTCTTTCTCGGCAGACTTCTCAGTCTCCAGACGACTGACGTCACTTCTTAACTTTTCTAGCATCTCCAAGTCTTCCGACCTTCGATCCTCGGAGTTCTTCAGTTGCAATTCCAACTTAGCAACCAGGGCGGCTCCATCGGAAGCTTTCTTCTCGGCGTCAGCAGCACGCTTCTCAGCATTTCGAACCTTAGCCTGCTCGGACAGAAGAAGGTCCTTGGCCAGCAAAAGATCGACCTCATTCTTACTGGCATTCTGGTTCGCCAAGTAGGATACTTAAGCTGCCTGAAATCATAAATCAAGCACTATAAGTACATGGTAGAAAACACAACACGAAAAATTACTAAGTAAAATGTAAAAATACCTGGAGACAGAGAGAAGAGACGACAGTCAATAAATTCTCCGGCCTGTGAGTTTTATTGTGGGCCAAGTCGATAGGCAAAGCGGTTACCCGGGCAACATCACCTGCAATCGGAAGCTCGTTCAAGGTAGCACGGGCACCATCATTGTGGCGACTTACCCACTCGGCAAAGCTAGCCCGAGTTATTGTCTGTGGACCCGAAGCCGCCGTGCTAGAGTCCGAAGAAACATTTGGCAGATCAGCCATGGAAGCATGGGGGGCTTTAGAGCTCGGGCCAGTCGCCCCAGGAGCAACCCCTCGGGGATCAGTTTTCTTCTGGACCGGACCATCTACGGTCTCGGTTGAATCCAAGTTTACAAAGGGGATAGTCCCCACGGGCTCCGCGGAAGGTGGGATCTCCATCCCACCAGACAACTGAACCCGAAGAGGCACGGGGTTCAGGCCCACCTCGGGGACAGCATTCTCAGCAACCTCGGGCCTCGACACCCCGGGAGCTGCGGGAGCTTTAGCAATAGGAGCAGGCGCTGGGGTAGGAGCTCGGCTCACCGGTCTTTTGCGTTTCTTGCCAGCGAGCTTTGCCACATCAATACTGTTCACTGTAGGAAACATCAGACAAAGGTAAGTACAGCTAAAACAACAGATAGAAGCAAGTCAAGCAAGTTGTATACAAAAAAAAAAAATAATAACACAAAGCAAAAGCACATAAATATACAAGGATCTACCAGAAGGCACCGAAGTCTTCCAATAGTCAAAAATGACTTTTGGGCAAAGAACATCTGCATGAGCTTTTTCCCCACTAGGCGTTGCATCCCGCAGTTTAACTATGTCTGCCGACTCAAAAGGGCTGGGGATATGAAACCATTTATCCGGTTTATGGCAGCCCGAACTCCAGGTAGCAATCATCCCCTGAAAGGCGGTCGGATGAGTAACTCGGAAGTAATCCTCCTTGAAATCCCTCAGAGAGTCGGTTATCCCGGTAAACAAACCCCCAGGCACATCCTTCCTCTCACCTCGGAACCGAATATATGCGAAATGGTTCCGGTCTTTTAATGACATCAGATACAGACAGCAGAAGAGCCTCATAGAATCCACGACCCCAGTCTGCTGACAGAGCTTCAGGAAGCACGAATAATGCCGGACCCCGTTAGGGTGGATCTGAGACAACAGAACTTTGAAATAGGCGCTCAACCGCTGGTACTCCTCGGACAGAGGAAACCTTATCCCTGACTGCAAGTGCTCCAGAGTCAGCATGATCGTATTCGCCGGAGGAGTGTCGTTCAATCTCTGCCCCTCGGGAATAACGAAGAGCTCGTACTCCTCCGGGATACCAAAAGTCGCCCGCACTGCATCCAAAAAACCAACGGTGCACCGGGACACTTTAATGTCCCGATCATCGGGCTGGCCACCAACATCCGCGGTGGTATTTTTTCCTTTTGCTTTCTTCGAGACTCGAGGTTGGGAGGTCCCCACCTCTTCCGCCTCCGAGAAATTAGCTCGGCTAGAACGAACTACGTGAAATTCAACAGATGCCTCAGCCGTCCCTCGATCATCATCGCCGTAACCCCTCCCCTCCTCATGTTCTGATGATTCACCCGACATGCCTAAGGACAAAGAAACAAGCTCGGATGAGACGAGTTTCCACAAAAAAAAACAACAAAAACAACGAAACACTGAAATCATGAATCAACAGAAGACTTCTAAGGGGTGAAATCATCAGAACACTAAGAACACCACAAATGAATTCCCAGATTTCTGGAAATTCAATTCCCAGATTTTTACCAGAGCGATAACGCAACACATGAAGTCGAAATTCTAGAAACCTACTCAGACATTTAAACCTCAAGCACACAGCGAAATCATGAAACAAAGGGCAAATAAACATACGAAGCCTTTTAAACAAACAAAAATCCAAATCTAAAAACATATACACTAACGCAGGAAAAAGCTCAGTCAAAACACAAGAACATGCATCTAAACCAGAAAAAGAGAAAGCAAACAGCAAATCAGAAACACTTACTTGAGTGAAGAACAGAGAATTCCGGAGAAGACGATTGCAAACACAGAGAATCTCTTGGCAAAAGAGGCAAACACAGCAGTAGAAGCTCCAGCAACCAGAAAACGAAGAACGAAGAGTTGGAGAAGACGAAGAACAGAAACTTTGTGATTCGCAAGAACAGACGTTTTCTTTTTCAAGAGCAGAGAGAAAATAGAAATGGTGAAAGGAAGCGAAAGGTTCATAGGTTTTGAAAAACGAAATTTATAACGGAAGAAAAGAGAGGAAAATGAAAAGGCACATCTTAAATTTTCTCTCTCTTCCCACTAAACATGACTCCTAGAAAATTGCACCAGCAATAACTGCTTGGCACGTGGCTCAAACGTAAGAAGGAGTACAACCGCCATCAAGGACACCCACCCCAACAGCTGTCATGCACACCACCTCGAAAGGACAGGCCCTTTCACATCCCACCAGCTAATCCTTCTGACAAGCGGCTCGGTGTCAGAATCGGTTAATACTAGGACAATCGAGCCGCCACTCACGTGACTTGAGACCTCGAAGAACACTACCATCTCGGACATAAATATCCGATGCACTGGGGGGGGACTAGTGATAACGTAGCACATCTAATAGGGGCGAAGCAACCTCGCCAGGAACGAACATCGCTAAGTCAAGCATTTCACCGACCTGATAACAATGTCCCGGATGATGGGCATTCGAACATCATCCGGGACATTCAGGGCTGATAAGGTCGGACCCAGGATTCTATCCGGGATCCGGGTTATATTCGCCTCAGACCCGATCCGAGCTCCGGGTTCATAGACCCGAAGGATCGGATCATACGACCCGAGCTTCGGGATACTCTCAAGTACCAGAACCATGATAACTTGGTCCCCAAGTTATCCGGGCTTCAAGGTCCGACCGGGCTCCGAGGTCCTGCCCAAGAGTACATGCTCGTGTACCAGATCCTGGGACCACAGAAGATCTTCTGACAGGTACGTGAGGAATGTTCCCTCTGACACACCTAACAAACCGCGCCTCCTGCAGGGATATTCTTCCACGTAGGCATAACTGAATTCTGGGACCACTGGGCTCACAGCCTGCCAGCAAGGCAGGTTTGTCCTTAAACCCTAACTATAAATAGAGGGTTTAAGGACAAACCCTAGGTAACTTCTTTTTCTCTATTCTCAGAATTACTCTTTCCCTTCTTCTTCTTCCCCTACTTGAAATACTTACTTGAGCGTCGGAGTGAACGTCCGGTGACCCCCACCGGAGTTCCTTCTGACCTCTGTTCTGTTTATGGTGTGCAGGCTGATAGAAGTTCGGATTCCAGTTAGTGATTTATCAAGTAATAAACAAAATTACGATAGTGTCATTATTTTAATGACGTGTCATAATATGATAGGCTAATTCATGGATGACATGATAGACTGAATCTACCTAAGAATCTCTCTATTTTTAATCTATAGGCTTAAAATCATAACAATTAAAGTAATAATGAGAGTGAAAGTTGAAGTTTTGATTATTATCTAGTGAAGGCATAATTGTTGGATGCATTATGGCTAATTATGGGCTCAAATTCAAATGGCAATTATAAGTGGGTAATACTTATACATGTGGCACCTCAATTACACATACTACTGATTGATTACTGTTATTCATTGACAATGTAACATTTTGAAAATCATATGTAATATCGTTTTTCAAGAAAGACGATCACGAGTCATCAGTTCCACCGCCACAATTTTAAAGGTTAGTACTCCAGCTTACTCATTAGATAAAAATCAAAAGATATGAGAGTTAACTTACGAATAAAGGGTTATCGCGCCTCCCTAAATTTATTACACGTAATTATCTAATTTAGTTTATATATTTTTGACCAATTAATTTTAAAACTTTTTATTTTTAAATCAAATAATTTTATAATTATATTTTTAAAATACGTAAAATATAAATCGGAGGCGAGGGATACAAAAAGTAACTAGATACTTCTCTAATTGTTGCGATATAATTATCTTAAATCTATTTTTAAAATAAAAATATAAATTATGAGGTTATTTGACAAAAAAATGAAGAGTTTTTAAGTTAGTTGTTCAAAAGAGTATAAATTGAGTTAGAGGCCCGGTGTCACAAGTTCAGGAGACGCGTTATCTACCAATATTCCAAACTGTGAATGAACTGATCAAAGCTAGTCACATCGATCTGATCATGAACTGCCCTCAACAGATATGCTGTAATATTAATATCAATTGATGAACTTTTGATACCATTGTTGTGTGACCGAATTGATATACATAGTCAAATTGAAACCATCATGTATGTATTTAATTATGAATTTAATCAACAAACAATAATATAACAAAATAAATAAATAACACAAAACATTTATGTGGTTAGACTATTACGCTTACATTCACGTGTGAAAATATCAAGTCATTCATTAATTATTAAAATAAGTATAAAATGGGTAGAAAATCACCCAATACTATTCTAGTAAATATGACTTTAAAAGAAGAACCCACACCTGTCCAACTCTCTACAATTAGTAATTTAAAATGGTTAGAGTTAATATATATTACTTACATCGCATATATACCCTTTTTTCCTTATTCACATAAATATTTGATATATAATGTTTGTTCGGTTTTTTTAATTTTATTCTTAAAGATGAATTAGGTATGGTATGTAGGGAATAAAATTTTCTTATAACATTATGAGTACTAATGCTAATTAGATTGTACTTTTTAATTGTCCAATAATGATAAAGTTATGCTTCATCCAAATACTTCACCAATGGAGTTCTAATATAAATAGAATTTTAGGGCATTATACCAACAACCTCCACCTTGACTTCGATTCTCCATAAATTGTAATTACCGTTGTGCTCCACCTGAAGTTCAAACTGAACTAATTTTAAAAAAAGGTCTTTAAGAAGGACCATTCAAAATTCAAGAACCTCTTGAACTTGCTAAAACCGAAATAAATTGAAGATTCACTATCTTCGGGTGTATCAATCGGAATTTCACAAAGTTTTGAATTTTGTTGGTTTTAAAATTAGTACTAGAAATAAAAGTCATTAATAGCCTATAATGATTATATAAAAACACAAATGTTGAAGTCGTAGTATATTCTTTAATCTTCATAAGTCGATCATCCCAATGAGTATTCATCACAAGTATATCATCCAATTTCACTTTATAACTAAATAATTCGTAAAATTCGTAGTTTTATATATTAAGATTCCAGACATGTGCATTTAAAAATTATATTGGACATTCATTATTATTCTAACTGCCTCATGATACATCTTGTCCTTGACTGTACCAATATCCCAAAAAAATTCATGTATTGATCGTTGCCTATAAGTATACTCCACTAATCAACTCAATTGTAGTTGAAAAACCAATTGAAAATGACAAACATATGATATGAACAACCTGAATCTGCATAAATTTTGGATCAAAAAACAATTATCCCGCAATTTAATCCTCAATCGGTTCTTTGACCGGTTCACTCTCGGTAACTTTTTGACAACCAACCGGCTCTATGGCCGGTTCTCTAGAACAATCGGCGGTATATCTGGTTCACCCCTTAAAAAGCCAAAGACTTTTAGTATTGCGCCTGTTACTGCTAGAACACCGTCGTCATCTAATTATCTCCACCTAAATTGACTCATGAGCGATTCAATAATGACGTCGTTTTAAATTACAAACTTTGTAATCCATATTGTGTATAAGATTTCTACTTAATCAGAACAAAATTTCTTTCACAATGTCATGATTCAATCAAAATCTGATTATGTCCAAACAAACTCTTACAAACAAATTTAGATTCAAATCACTTATAGATTATTAAAAGAGTACAACAAGATTACCTCCATCATTCATCTTATAAAGACTATAAAATTCTCAAGTGGTCTGTTCAGAAAAATTATACCTTTTTCTTTTTCTTTGTACTACAAAGTGTCATCTTCATCTCGAGTACCAATTGTGTAACATTGACAACAATTGTTGAAGCTCTAATACCAATTTTTATAACATTGATACTAACAAGAGTAGAAATACTCATATTCTATTATACTTTCATAGTGATATTTATGCTATTATTGTATAGTTTCAAGTCTTTATGTCTCATTATTATGCTTGAATATTTTCAAGGGAAATTATACAATGTCGAGGTGTTTCAAGCCTAATTAAAGTATATCTGAGGTACTAAAAGCATTGGGAATCGTCGGGGAGAAAACAGAGAGAAACAATAGATTTGATTGGAAATATCTGCCTTTCGAGCATGGATTTTCCTTGTGTTTGCAAGGCAGATGAGCATTCATCGAAGGATCTGCTTTACAATCGCTAGGCATATGAATTCACCAGGTAATTGTCTTTCGAGCTCAAGGCTTTAGTTGCGCTCGCAAGACATTTGTGCTGTATGTTTTCCAAGAGTCTCAAAAATACCCCCTGTATAGGAAATTCAAAGGCAAGATGTGAAATCACTAAGGCACTCAATTCGGCAAGTAAAGTATAAAAGGGTTTCTTTTCATCAACCACAAGGATCAACTTTTTTTTATCATTTTTAGCTTTAAACATAGTTTGCATTAAAACCTTGAAATTACTTCAGATTAGTTGGTTTTATCATCTTGTAATTAATATTTATGGATCAAAGAATATGTTTATAGGTGTCAACTCTATCGTGTATTTATTCTTTTATTATTTGAATCACTTTTTGAAGTTTTATTCATTCAATATGTTGTTTATTGGTGATTTTCCATGAGTAGCTAACATGACTTTTCCATGAGTAGGTAACATGATTTATGCTTGTTGATTGTTTAGATGTAGGCTAATTGGCTGAAAATACTTTGATTTTTATTTTGGTTTTTAATTCCACCATAACGTTGTAATTTTTTTAATTTTATCCTATTTAAAATATTTGGTTTTCAATTGCACCCTGAAGTATTAAATTGAGCTCTTTGTATTTGGATAATATTCAAAATAGATCTTTCATATTTATCAAATAATCTAAATATTCATTAATGTTATAAATTACACAAAAAACCATCTTCTCCATAAAATAAAAAAAAATTAATTTATAAAAATAATTTTTTAAATTTTTTTGGTGGAGAAGAAATTGCTTATCCTCTGGCAGGTCCTCACCTGAGGAGTTGTTTCTCCTCAAGTAAGGAGCAGATCTGCTTCTCGTTGAGGATCAGTAGCTCCTCGATAGAGGAGCAGTTTGCTCCTCTGGAGAAGAACAGTTTGCTGCTCTGGAGAGGAGCAGATCTGCTCCTCAAGTGAGGAGCAGATGCTTTTCCCATTCCGAGGAGCTGTTACTCTTCTGAAGAAGAGGATATCCTACTGAAAATTTAAAAAAAATTAAAAAAGAATTGTTCTGTGATTTCCGGTGGGATGCAGCGGTGGATGGTTTGGGTTATGATGGATGACGAGCTAAGTTTGATCGATGGATCTGGTGATAATTTGCGATAGTTAAAGTTGAAGAGGTCGAGAATAAATTAAAATATTTTGAGTTTAGTTGTGCCACGTGTCAAAACTGCTCACCTGAGTAGGGCACCCCCTTAGGGACTGCTTGTGCAGTCCCCAATCAGCCTGGGAAGGCGACTTTCGGGCTAGTTTCGGACCCCGACGTGCGTTATTTTTGACTCGAGATTAAAATGGAATTTTTCGAAGGTATTGCATAGAATATGTTTTAAGTGTTAAATTATAATTTGGACAGGTTTTAGCTATTTGTTTTAAAACCTAAACTTGGCTAAAAACCTAATTTTGGAATAAAAAGTTGGTTTTTAGCTAGTTTGGATAGCTAATAAAATAGCATTTGGAATAATGTTATTTAAAGACGAAAAATGCGTATTTTAAAATTTTCGATCTTATATCGAGACTAGTACGTTTTGAGTACTACGAGTTTATTATTTATGCGATTTTAGTTGGCATCTAGAATGTCTCTATAATAGAATTATTTTAATTGTGTATTATTATCATTTTCGATCTAGATCTGAAGAGGTTATAATCGGAGGGACCTGAAGTTCAAGCAGCATAAATGAGTTGCCTTACGTGTGATTTTTTGATAGTCGTGAGTTTGCTATTGTCACGACCCAATCTCAGGGCCGAGACCGGCGCTAGGGAATGGGAGTGGTTGCTCCGAAACTCGTAGCAAGCCTAAAAACGTAAAATAATTTTTCGCAAACGCAATGTCATGCATGACATAAATAAACACGTGTCATGCAGAAGCACACATGCCAGGCACATATATCCTCTGGCAGTCACAATATAAATAACGCAGCAAGTGTAAAACGTTTAAAACTTTAAAACGTTAAAGTTATATTTACAGAAAACTATCCATACAAGCCGACTTACAAAACACTTATCTACTGCAGCTCTAAGAGTAAAGTACTGTTTCTTTACTGTCACGACCCAAATTATTGAGCCGAGACCGGCGCTAGGGAATGGGAGTGGTAGCTCCAAAACCCGTAGCAAGCCTAAAACCACTAATAATTTTTCGCATTTAAAAGTATAATATTGTATATAAAACATTTTCAGAAAACTCTTTTAAATAATATAATTATAGATATTAAAATATCATATCAGAGTTTACATTAAAATCAATCATTTGAAGTCAATTCACAAATTTGCTACTGACTCCTATTGACTACTGCAGCTCTAGGACCTCATATTTGTGCAAGTCCAACGACTTCTGGCACAATGAATATGGTTTGTCTGATCCGACTTCTATACCTGCAAACATCAGAGTGAGGGGTCAGTATTTGGGAAAATACTGAGTGATTTTGCAAGTTACTAACGGTATTATTAAATTTACAACATCGCATACTCAGAATATAATTCATGGCTTTTCATTTCATAACTATTGTACTTAACCTCATCTTCTTGACATCGATAGCGAAGCCAACCGATGTATCTTACATGCCTGACATCGATAGCGAAGCCAACCGATGTATCCTATATGTCTGACATCGATAGCGAAGCCAACCGATGTATCTCATACGTCTGACATCGATAGCGAAGCCAACCGATGTATCTGATATGTCTGACATCGATAGCGAAGCCAACCGATGTATCTGATTCAACTCACACAAACCAATCTAATATCTCATGCAGACCATAAACATCACCACAAGGTTGATGTATCAAAACTATCAAACATAACAAAGCTCATACAAACAAATCATATAAATGCGATGTATTGATAGTACTAATATTCATAATATATGAAAATAACTTTAATAATAACAATACGCGAAAGTAAATTGCCACTCACCGTGACCGCTATTCCTTATATCCAAACGCTAGCTCCTGGAGACTGGTCCGTCAATCCTCGTCGAGCTTCTTGGTTCATTATACTCGTAGCCCGTTACATCTATCATAGGATTCTATCGTTAAAACATATACTTAGAGAATCCTATTCTTAAAAACTGCACTAGATACCTAACACGACAAAAGCACGAAACATAACCGCCGTGCTCCAAACGTATCCTTCTCTATAGATCTCTATTCATATCTTGATTACTCACCATGCTAATGTTCATTGCTATAATGTCTTATTAATATTCATTTTAAGACATTTGCTAGAGTTCTACACCCGTATCATGCCATCGGAAGCCAATTTTCGCTCCCGGAAGTTCCCTGGAGGTCACGATCGAAGTAGGGCACGTCGTGCTAGCTTGGCACGTCGTGCCCCTCATTTTTCATGAAGGGCACGTCGTGCCCTTCCTTGTGCACGTCGTGCACCCCTTGTGGTGCACGTCGTGCACCTCTGGTGGTGCACGTCGTGCACTCTTGTGGTGCACGTCGTGCACTCTTGTGGTGCACGTCGTGCCCACGACGTTTTTCACGTCTCTGGACCATTTCCGATGCTCCAAAACCCTCAAAATTCATCCTAAATCATACCCAAATCATCTTAACACAAAATCCATCAAGAATCGTCACAAAAACGATGAGAAACGACATGATTTAAGTGTTTCGATGCAAACGTAACAGTTTTACTTAAAACAGTCCTCTAAACCTCGATTTCAGTAACCAAAACAACAATATTACCTTGATTTGAAGCTTGAGTATGATAGAGGATTGAATTCCGAACAAATCGATATAAAGAACGTGCAATTCCGTCGAGGAACGAAGAAACGACATCGAACCGAAGTTGATCGTCGATTTTTCCTTCACTGATGCTATCTCCTTCTGCTCCTTTCCCTTTTCTGGAATCATCTGATTCCTTTATGTTATATATATATAGGTTGGCTAATGGTCTATTTTGATCCTTTATTTCTTGAACTCAAACCATTTCTCTTTTAAACTTTATAATTTAACGAAATGGTTAAATTACTCTTTTAACTCAATTACTAACGTATTATTTATATTCAAATAAATAATACTAACACAAGATTATTACTTTTCATCAATAATCTTCTAATTGCTATTCTCGATATTTAATTGGCTAATTTGCACTTTGGTCCTTGAACTTTTCAAAAGTTGCAATTTAGCCCAAAACGCATCCGCGCCCAAATTATAAAAGGTCTCCGATTGACCCGAGATTTTTACCACATATACTATGAAACATTTTGCGGACCTTGGCGAAGTAATTTCCCTTTTTGGGACTTAAGTGGTTAAAATACCACTTTAGTCCCTGAACTCTAATTTGGGACTTTTCTTGACATTTTTCCTTTTAATTCAAATTCCAACTTTAGAATTGGAATATGATATTAAATTCCGCATAATTACTTTCCCAAAACCGACCTACTAAAGGCTTCTTCACTTTAATTTCTTGAAAATTATTTCCAATATCGCCATCCTGGCGAATTAGGACTGTACACATTGTCCAATTAAATACCTAAATATTTTGGGGTATTACATTCTTCCCCCCTTATAAAAATTCGTCCTCGAATTTTCATATTCCTTTCTTTACTTATCTTAATTCCCTTAACATTTTGAATTTCCCTCATAATAGGAATACCGTGTTTGTTTTATAATACTTGTCAGCGCATGGAATCATCATTCTAATTTCTATATTTCTTACACTTTGATGTCAGTTGTCACTGACAACTTTATTCTTGATCTCTTTTCCTTTATTCTATTACACAATCCTTGTGTTTATCTTTTGTCTGATGTTCAATACTATAAACTCTTAGTTTAATACTGATATCCCGTAATGGTTCGTTCTAGTGATACTTTATCACTAAGAATGATAATCCTCGTTACTCGACATCTCCCTTTTATGACGACATTAGTCGTATTTATTTGTAGTTATGATTCTCTGTTCTTGATTCTTTATTTTTATTCAATACGTTTAATCCTATCATAATTCCTTATTGAATAATGTAAATGCTCAATTAGCTCATGCTTCTTTACTTACGTAGTTTCTTTTGCATTGCTGTTGCTGTCATCCAATTGTTATCTGTCGTAGTACTAGGAGCTTATCTCCCTTATCCGCTATTCTCTTTTATCTCGTTACTTCTCTTCTCGTATGAAGATTCTTCCATGAGGTGAATCCTCATGGCGTATCTTTATAAAGTCTTTACCTTTCTTGTAAAGCTTACTTAACCTTCTTCTTACATCTTGATATCTCATATACCTCTCTGTTCGTTTACATATCCATTACTCTATTTTCTTTGAACATGATGTATTATTCTATGAAACTCCTTGTCTCTTCTTACCTTTCATTAATCTGTTTTATCAATCTAGTTTCCAATCAAATAGGATTCTCATATTGGTCGCTGACTTCCTATTGTAATAAGACAACGCGTGACCAATACTCAGGTAAGATTTCTTTGCTTCTAATTTTTAAGTGAAGATCTTAATCCTTTTCCAATCATATACTTACATCTGAATGTTCCTTGGTGACATTGTTACTTGCTCTATGTTTGATCTTTTTATTCATCATTTTATTTATGCTTTTCCATTCTCCGTTGTCTCTTGACATTAAAGATGCTTTTAGCATTTATCATTATAATCCAACTCTTTCTTTGTTATATCATTTTTCCAATTCTTAATCTTAATTTGGCTCTTAACTTCCAAACTATTTCTTTTAACTTTTATGTAGCGTTAAACTTACTTCTTATCATCATCCACGATCTTGCTATTCTACTTATTATTCCTACTTTCGTCCATATTACAGACGTACTTCTTCGTAACTTTCTTTGATTTCTTGTCCTTAGTTAACCAATAAGATCAATAGTCTAAATGCTATGATCCTCTGTGTCACGACCCAAATTATTGAGCCGAGACCGGCGCTAGGGAATGGGAGTGGTAGCTCCGAAACCCGTAGCAAGCCTAAAACCACTCTAACTTTTTCGCGGAAACGCAAACACAACTATCCTATAAACATGTAATAAGAAGACACGTTTACAATCATAACGTACATCATATATATCACATCATCGATACAACCATAGTGGGCATCTCACTTCCGTAACTTGTACGTACTAGCCCGTCTATCGATCAATACAAAACTGACAACCAAAAGACGTCACATCAAACAAACATTAAATATGTACACAACCTATAAGACCTGACTATTCTATGCTAAGACTCGTCATACGTATACTACTGCAGCACCAAGGGGACTCGTACTCAGCACACCAAAGACGGTCTGTCTGATCCGACTCTAAACACCTGAAAACATCAATGTGAGGGGTCAGTATTTGGGGAAATACTGAGTGAGAAAACACATTACTAGGGTATTATAGAAAATAACATCGCATTTAAAACAAACACATATATACAAACATATTATACTTCAAGCATTTGATCCGATCGAAACCCTAATACCTTAGTATGCATAATGAACATTATCACAACATCTAACGATCGATCGATATGAGTCCGGGATAGTTCAACCAGCCGACTCGCAGATACAGGCCCCGGGATAGTTCAACCAGATAGGCTCTGTATCGCATGCACAAACAAGTATGATATACGACCCATGAAATCTCTATCTATGACTTACCCGGACGCTGGTGATCACACAGCCTATTGACACCCAATAGGTAGCTTGTTTCCCCCGGATCATATACTAGTTTTCACAATCTATATATATTCGATAATACGATGCACAAATTCATTTCTATCGATAAAATACTATAGCATGCGATGTAGTTTAATATTATATTTATAATATAAAAACTATCTATTGCGTAATAATACTCAAAGTAAAGTTTAACTCACAACGATCGCTATTCCTTATATCCAAACGTAAGCTCCAGGAGACTGGTCCGTCAATCCTCGTCGAGCTTCTTGGTTCGTCATACTCGTAGATCGATAGTCCGTCACATCTATCACAGGATTCTATCGTTAAAATATATACTTAGAGAATCTTGTTCTTAAAAACTGCACTAGGTACCTAACACGACAAAAGCACGAAATATAATCGTCGTGTTCTAAACGTATCTTTCTCTATAGATCTCTATTCATATCTCTATTACTCATCATGTTAATGTTCATTGCTATAATGTCTTATTAATATTCATTTTAAGACATTTGTCAGAGTTCTACGCCCATATCATGCCATCAGAGGCCAATTTTCGCTCCCGGAAGTCCCCCGGAGGTCACGATCGAAGTAGGGCACGTCGTGCTAGCTTGGCACCTCGTGCCCTTCATTTTTCATGAAGGGCACGACGTGCCCTTCACTGGTGCACGTCGTGCACCCTTGTGGTGCACGTCGTGCACCAGCACGACGTGCTGAAGTGCAGCACGTCGTGCGCACTTTGGGGGCAGCGTTTTTTGATGCTTCTGGACCATTTCCGAAGCTCCAAATACCCCAAAATTCATACCAATGCATACCTAAATCATCTAGGCTCAAAACTTATCAAGAATCTATACGAAAATGGTGGAAAACGACGTGTTTTTAGCGTTTCGATTCAAACATAGCATTTTTCGTCGAAACAGCCCGTAACCTCCGATTTTAACACTCAAATCCAAAATCTTACCTTGAAATGAAGCTTATGATTGATAGAGCTTCCAATTCCGAACAAATCGATATAAAGAACGCGCGATTTGGACGAGAAACGGCGAAACGGCGACGGATCGTAATCGATCGTCGAAAGCTTCTGTAACTTTCGCTTCCTCTGATCATCACTTCCTTTCCTTACTCTTAAGGAAAGTTATCATATATATCTTGGCTAATTGTCCATTTTGATCCTTCATCTCTTTAACTTAAACCATTTCTCTTTTAAACTTTCTAATTTAACCAAACGGTTAAATTATCCTTTTAACTCGATTATCTACGTATTATTTATATCCAAATAAACAATACTACTCCAAATATAATTATTCTCGTCGATAATCTTCCAATTACTATTCTCGAGGCTAAATTGGCTAATTTGTACTTTGATCCTTGAATTCTTCAAAATTGACAATTTAGCCCAAAATGAATCCGCGTCCAAATTTTAAAAGGTCTCCGATTGACCTGAAACTTTTACCACCAATACTATAAAACATTTCGCGGACCTTGGCGAAATAATTCCAATTTCGGACTTAACTGGTTAAATTACCACTTTAGTCCCTGATCTAAAGTTTGTGACTTTTCTTGATATTTTTCCTTATTTTCTTATTCTAATCCTCAAACATATACGTCTTACTCCATATTATCCTTTTCTTTAATATCCAATATCTTTATTTCTGTAACTCCGGTCCTTCTCTACCGGACACGTTGTACTAAACGGCACCTGAACTTACGGGGTATTACACTCTGGTATTCTTCTTACGTTCCTAATTCACGTCCTTATCGTGTTTCTTGATTATCTTCTATTGCATTCTTTGCTTTCCTCCTCAGCGCCTTTTGTACATCGTATACTACTTGCTTTTAATATCCACAACATCGATCATTAATAGAGAATCGTGGTCTTTTCGTCTAAATTTCCCGATGTAGTACGTTCTTAATTGTATATGTATTGTCTTATCGTATTCGTACTAACATTATGGCTGTCCATAATGCTAATTGTATGTTGGTATCATCTCTATTGTATTTTGCACTGCTGATATTTCTTGTTTCAGCACTCTAACGTCGATCACCAACTAAATAATGGATCACATTTTATTTTGTCTGAATTATCGACATAGTGCGCTTTCGATCACTTACTTATTGTACTATTGTACTATTATTGACGTCTTAACTGTCAGTGAATCCATTCATATGACTCTATCATCTTTATCCCTTTTTGTTTCTATGCGTTGACGACTACATAGAATTTAATCCATATGATCCTCTCGTCATCTTTCCACGTGACTTTCTCTTTTTCATTTCTCAATAACTCTTATCAAGTTCCTTGCGACATACGCAGGTTATCCGTACTTTCCTTAACTCTGTTTACTCTAACTAACTTCTTATTATCCATAATCTACTTTTGCGTCTTTATACTTTATCATATATGTCATGTACCTTTAGCAATCCCTCGACCGTACGCAGGAAGTCAGTGGAATACAGTCCTACTGGTAGCATTCCTTGTGAAAAGGAGCGCATTTGCTTCCTAACCTGATCAGAGCCACTCGTGTCTGACCATTGGCTATCTCCGCATCCTCCCTCAGATTGTGATATTACCGTACACTGGATCAGAAATGCTTACTCCAGTACTCCTCGACATCGGACTAGTATGATAACTCTTCTTCCTCGAAGTCCTCTTCCTGAGGATCTCTTTCTGGGAATGTATCAAACAAATTTGATCGTGTCTAATACATCTTAATCCTTTGAGGATCATAATCAATCTTCTATATCGATCACATTATACACTTTATTCTTTATTTGATCTAACTTGAAGTCTAAGGTTTAGCACTTCACAAGCATCCATTACATTTGTACCTTTTTCAGCCTATTATTTCGCTTCATAATTGATACCTTGAGGTGGAAGTTTCAACTCTCAATCCACCGATTGCAGTTTTTGTTGTTTATCTCTTGATCTAAGTACCTTGATCTTTCCCGATTATCCTCAACCGGAACTAATAGTTGAAAGAATTTCCCAAATCGGGTCACAAACTTAGTTCATGTTATTTGGTCTTTCACCGCTCTAATTGCATGTCGGAACTAATTATAGGTTGAACCTTTCATCGACATCTTTATTGACATTACTGTTTGTCCGTCATCCACTCGATTTGTACGAGCATCTTACTTTACTTTCCTAGTGGATTTAGCATACCGCTTGATCCATCAAACGTTTTTAGTCTTAACTTAAGTATAAAAACATCAAATCTCTACATGTGTTCCTTCCTTCACGTTGATACTATCTTTGTATCCCTCATCATACGCCCTCTTGGCTCATCATCCTTATCCATATATATCTTCCATTGATACTCCTATTAAACTAATCCAAGCCCTTAATTCAACGATCGCAGCGATTAATACTTAGGTAATCGTCTTATAAACGTCATATCCCGATATTAACTTGCTCCAACGGCTTAATTCAAAGTCACCACAGTTTTACTAAACCTTCATAGGTATTTCTTTCTTCACGCTAATATTGTTTTTATATCCATTGTCTTAATTGGCACACAATTCCTTATATCAGTTGCTTTTTCGGCTAACTGATTCATAATGACGTTGGGCTACGGCGGCACTTCCGATGCCTGTATGTTCCCACTTTACTTTGCTAAATTTCCGTTGTCCTTTATCTCGTCTCTGGCCGTTACTGACCAATTGGAGTAGATTGCATTTACTTTGGTTACCTCGATCTTCTTCTCGCGCCTCATACACTTGCTGTGTAATAGCGCGTGTTCGTGCAGTTCTTTATTCATAGTATAGCGATTATATAATGGAATACTGATAAATTCCTTAAAATATAACCCTTACTAATCATCACGTCTAATCGTTGTCCACGTACGTTGGACTTTAGAAACGTCTCCTCCCTTTTTACCTTCTATGATACGTCTCTTATTGCTAGTCTTCTGAGTGTTCTGACTCATCATTGACTAGCCAATTGCCAAAACATATACTCGCGTTGTATATGTTAAACGCATATTACTATCGTAGCTATAAGCATCTATGTTGACCGGATTCAAGAAAATCAGTGTCCCCTAGATTTTCTTGATTACGTATCGCCTCTTAAGTCTTGCGAGCATTCCACTCACATAGACTTAATCAAACATCATGGGTATCAAATCACATCATACATGTCCTATACATTATTAATCGGATATAAATTATTATCCGAACACATATATTATTCTAACTGTGTACTAGCCTGTTTAATCAAGGCTAAGTTCATTAACTAGAGACACAAATCCTATGCTCTCACAATTATACTTGTTCATTCGCCTCCTAGCCTTGATCACAGCTTGCTCGCGAGCATCTCACTTCCGTCACAGAGTTCTGGTCTAGGTATACTTACATAAAAACAAAACTTCTTTGAAAACTCTTTCAAATAAAACGACTCATTTGAAAATTTCATTTAAATCTTAGCAAAATTGTGCACTAGGGTGATGACGTCTCTCATCCCCAAAGAGTTGCCACATCTCACCTCTTTGTCTGAACATAATGCATATGATGCATGTCCTATTGATGCATGTACTGATGTATGTAGTGATGCATTTTCTATCGATGTCGTGGCAATTATCAATGGCTATTACGGGTCTAGGCACAATTATGCTTTTAGAATCGTTAAATAAATAACTTTAACAAGTTATAAACTTTACGTTTTGTAAGTTCCCTAGACCTTATAACTCTGTCTCCGGCAAGTTTCTCCCACTTCTTTAACTTTGCATTCCTCCTTCACACTCTTTCTGAAATTTCGATCGATCGAATTCTATAGCATCTATCACGTTATCTGATGCTAAGCACACATATATATGACATCAAATCAAAATCATATCATTTATATTCTTTTCACAGGAGGCAATACATCTCCTAGAAGTTTCATTCCAATAGGCATATCATGCGTGCCTATCCAATCGAAAATAAAATACGTGTATGTATCTCATATACACGTGTCATAAGAAGCAAACACACATTTCACAAATAAATCTGTCATACTGATCACAAAGCAAGTCACACTAACGACCTGGATCAGACAAACCTTCACTCTATAGCTGCAGTAGTTCCTAGGTTACTTGACCAACAAACGCATCTTAGCAGAGGTAACTGGACCAACTGCTCTGATACCACAATTGTCACGACCCAAATTATTGAGCCGAGACCGGCGCTAGGGAATGGGAGTGGTAGCTCCAAAACCCGTAGCAAGCCTAAAACCACTAATAATTTTTCGCATTTAAAGTATAATATTGTATATAAAACATTTTCAGAAAACTCTTTTAAATAATATAATTATAGATATTAAAATATCATATCAGAGTTTACATTAAAATCAATCATTTGAAGTCAATTCACAAATTTGCTACTGACTCCTATTGACTACTGCAGCTCTAGGACCTCATATTTGTGCAAGTCCAACGACTTCTGGCACAATGAATATGGTTTGTCTGATCCGACTTCTATACCTGCAAACATCAGAGTGAGGGGTCAGTATTTGGGAAAATACTGAGTGAGTTTGCAAGTTACTAACGGTATTATTAAATTTACAACATCGCATACTCAGAATATAATTCATGGCTTTTCATTTCATAACTATTGTACTTAACCTCATCTTCTTGACATCGATAGCGAAGCCAACCGATGTATCTTACATGCCTGACATCGATAGCGAAGCCAACCGATGTATCCTATATGTCTGACATCGATAGCGAAGCCAACCGATGTATCTCATACGTCTGACATCGATAGCGAAGCCAACCGATGTATCTGATATGTCTGACATCGATAGCGAAGCCAACCGATGTATCTGATTCAACTCACACAAACCAATCTAATATCTCATGCAGACCATAAACATCACCACAAGGTTGATGTATCAAAACTATCAAACATAACAAAGCTCATACAAACAAATCATATAAATGCGATGTATTGATAGTACTAATATTCATAATATATGAAAATAACTTTAATAATAACAATACGCGAAAGTAAATTGCCACTCACCGTGACCGCTATTCCTTATATCCAAACGCTAGCTCCTGGAGACTGGTCCGTCAATCCTCGTCGAGCTTCTTGGTTCATTATACTCGTAGCCCGTTACATCTATCATAGGATTCTATCGTTAAAACATATACTTAGAGAATCCTATTCTTAAAAACTGCACTAGATACCTAACACGACAAAAGCACGAAACATAACCGCCGTGCTCCAAACGTATCCTTCTCTATAGATCTCTATTCATATCTTGATTACTCACCATGCTAATGTTCATTGCTATAATGTCTTATTAATATTCATTTTAAGACATTTGCTAGAGTTCTACACCCGTATCATGCCATCGGAAGCCAATTTTCGCTCCCGGAAGTTCCCTGGAGGTCACGATCGAAGTAGGGCACGTCGTGCTAGCTTGGCACGTCGTGCCCCTCATTTTTCATGAAGGGCACGTCGTGCCCTTCCTTGTGCACGTCGTGCACCCCTTGTGGTGCACGTCGTGCACCTCTGGTGGTGCACGTCGTGCACTCTTGTGGTGCACGTCGTGCACTCTTGTGGTGCACGTCGTGCCCACGACGTTTTTCACGTCTCTGGACCATTTCCGATGCTCCAAAACCCTCAAAATTCATCCTAAATCATACCCAAATCATCTTAACACAAAATCCATCAAGAATCGTCACAAAAACGATGAGAAACGACATGATTTAAGTGTTTCGATGCAAACGTAACAGTTTTACTTAAAACAGTCCTCTAAACCTCGATTTCAGTAACCAAAACAACAATATTACCTTGATTTGAAGCTTGAGTATGATAGAGGATTGAATTCCGAACAAATCGATATAAAGAACGTGCAATTCCGTCGAGGAACGAAGAAACGACATCGAACCGAAGTTGATCGTCGATTTTTCCTTCACTGATGCTATCTCCTTCTGCTCCTTTCCCTTTTCTGGAATCATCTGATTCCTTTATGTTATATATATATAGGTTGGCTAATGGTCTATTTTGATCCTTTATTTCTTGAACTCAAACCATTTCTCTTTTAAACTTTATAATTTAACGAAATGGTTAAATTACTCTTTTAACTCAATTACTAACGTATTATTTATATTCAAATAAATAATACTAACACAAGATTATTACTTTTCATCAATAATCTTCTAATTGCTATTCTCGATATTTAATTGGCTAATTTGCACTTTGGTCCTTGAACTTTTCAAAAGTTGCAATTTAGCCCAAAACGCATCCGCGCCCAAATTATAAAAGGTCTCCGATTGACCCGAGATTTTTACCACATATACTATGAAACATTTTGCGGACCTTGGCGAAGTAATTTCCCTTTTTGGGACTTAAGTGGTTAAAATACCACTTTAGTCCCTGAACTCTAATTTGGGACTTTTCTTGACATTTTTCCTTTTAATTCAAATTCCAACTTTAGAATTGGAATATGATATTAAATTCCGCATAATTACTTTCCCAAAACCGACCTACTAAAGGCTTCTTCACTTTAATTTCTTGAAAATTATTTCCAATATCGCCATCCTGGCGAATTAGGACTGTACACATTGTCCAATTAAATACCTAAATATTTTGGGGTATTACATTTACATACTCAAAAATACAGACTTCTGGGAGTAGGATAGAAGTCCGTTGCTTCAAAGCGTCTTTATCCTGAAAGGAAATCTGTGAGGGGTCAGTATATTGGGATATACTGAGTGAGTTCATACATTTACTAATAAGTATTCAAATAAAACATAAAATCGTAATCAATCATATGCAGCCAAGTACAGGATCCGATTGAAACCTTAATCCTCAAACATACTAATAATCAATCGATCAACCCAATCATAAATATCAATCGCGAGTCCAACTCGCTGGTGGCCCAGCCACTAGATACGGGGACTTCCAGGCTACACCGTAGCCGAGTTCACTCTGCGTATCTAAATCATAACCCAATCGTAAATCTCATATTCCTTATCAGCTCCCAGCTGAGTCATATCAAAACTGGTGATCACACAGTCCTATTGTCGCCCAATAGGTAGCACGTTCCATCGGATCAATACCGGTTTCAAATCAAACATATGCGCAATTCATAAAAGCGTTTCGCATATAAAACATGCAATTCCAATATAAAGCAATATAAAATAGTTGCTTTGATAAATACTTTAAAAGCAAATCGTATAAACTCACAGAAAACGCTTATCCAAAAATACGTCGGGGCTTTAGAAACGTCAAGCTTCCCGAGCTCCTGGTCCAGCTCCTTCTTGCCTCGCTGGATCTAAAACAATTTCAAAACATTTGACTCACATCAGAATCCTATTCTAAGATTGACTCTAGACTCGAGACTCGACACATTGAACTCTTATTAATCGTCGTGCTTCTCACGCATATCCCATTAAACGATATCAAACTCGTTTATGGATCGTAAATTACTCCCAATTCAATCTTCTTATAACCTCATTAGGTTAACTACTATTCGATTTCTGATTCAATACGTGAATTCCATTAATTCAATCGAGGTACAAAGACTCAGGGTGCGAGAATCGGAGGGTGCACGCTCGTGCAGGGAGGTACACGTTCGTGTACCTTGGTACACGTTCGTGTACCCAATGTTGGTACACGTTCGTGTACCTTGGTACACGTTCGTGTACCATTGATGGTACACGTTCGTGTACCACAAGTACACGTTCGTGTACCACAGTACACGATCGTGTACTGTCGTGCACGATCCCCCGGAATCGATTTCCGGGGTTTCCGACCTGCTATATACGCAAAAACGCTCCAAACTTAACCAAAACGCATATTCTAAGCTCAAAACGCTATATATCAATCCTATACTCGATAAAACGATAAAATCGTTTCGTGGCCTAAAACTTTGCATCGATATAACTTAAAATATAATCAACGAAACGGTAAAACGTCAAGCTTACCGTGATTCGCCTCGAGAGTACGATCAATTCGAGCTATTAAACGTCGAAAATGGACGAGAAACGGAATCGAGCGATGGAACCGTATGAAACGAGCGAGAGAATGAAAGAAGTGAAGGAAGAGAGAATGAAGTATCTGGATCCTTCATCTGAAGGAAATGTTATATATATAACGGTTAATTTGCACTTTGGTCCTTGAAACTTTTCAAAAGTTTCAATTTAATCCAAAACCTATTCAATTAATCTTTCTATTAATTCAAATACGTATTATTTATCTCCGAATAAATAATACTAACTCAAAAATACATATTTCCATCGAAAATCCTCAAATCTCTATTTTCGGGCTTAATTGGCTAATTTGCACTTTAGCCCCTAAACTTTGCATAATTTGCAATTTAGCCCCAAAATACCTCCACATCCAAATTTTCAAAATTAATTCCTTTAATCCCGCTAATTGACTCATTAGATTTTATTCTTGAATTTCCGATATAATTAAATTAAATTCTCCTTACTTTAATTTATCGGGAATCACGACACGTGGCACGACGTAATTATCTTAAAATATTTTGGGGTATTACAGCTATTTACTTTGTGTATTGTAATTATAAATTGATTTGTGTGTTACCAATATGATTTAATTAAATGCATTGCATAGGATATGGTTATGGTACGATGTTTGTTATAAAATAGTTGTTTGTAAAGTTTGATATTTGGTTTAATGATCCGAAGAAACGAGCTACCTATTTGAAATCAAAAGGGCTCTGTGATCACCAGTGTTGATAAGAGTCTAGATGTTTATGCTTAGAAATGTTTGATATGAGCTCATAGTTTGTGTTTGTTAAATGGAAAGAATCGAGGATAGTGTTTGGTGATATGAGGTTAATACGGTGGAACTATCTCGGGACCCGTATCTAGTGACTTAAACTTGTTGAACTATCTCGGGACTCACGCCTTGGGTATAAGAAGTGACATGAGTTAACTCGGTGGAATTATATCGGGACTATGTCACATGGTAGCGGTTAACTCGGTTAAGTCACTATATACGGGTCTTGAAAATAGGGAAACAACGGGGTCAGATATACTTAGATGATTTCACATCACTATTTATATTTATTAAGTAAAAAACCTTTAAAACATTTATAAAATATTTTGTTCATTATGGATAAGTATCGAAACCCTAAATCATAAACAAATAAATCCAATTATCATGACGGTGAAACGTATATCATAACCGATCCCCGACTGTTACTCAAATAAATCATATGAGTCCCTGGATCATTAGGGTTATTTTAAATTACAAAATGAACACTAAAATTCATTTTGTTACAAAATGGTTACTGAACTACCTTTCGTTACAAAGGGCTGTCACTCATATAAAACGCAATGTTTTTGCTTTTATGGCAAGCCAAAATTACAAAAAGGGACATTCGTTTAGTGACCTTTTTGTAATACAAATTGTAATTCAGTGACTTTTTTGTAATTCATGAAACGTTTAGTGTTCTTTTGTAACAAATTTAGCGTGAAAACGGTGCGCTTTATATGGATGATACCTCTTTATAACAAAAGGTATAGTTCAACGACCATTTTGTAACAAAAAGAAATTTAATGCTCAATTTTATAACTTTAAATAATCCTAGTGACTCAGGGGGTTTAATGTCCTCACAAAATCTCCAATTCTTCGGAAAATTTTCAAAGTAAACACGTTTGAATTGTTATATAACTCCACAACACCATGGTTGTTGTTCCCTATATCTGACTTAATATCAGAATCAATCCGGCGGACGGCATCAATGGCCGGGAGCTTGGTTGAATGAAGGTTTAGGGTTAGGGTTTAACGGAGGGTTTAGGGGGAGAGTTGGCATCGTGTTTATTCTTCACCCTTCTTATCCAAAGGGTGTTATATGGTTAAAATGATGTATCAAAATCAGTTGTTAAGAAAGTGACTTGACACTCGAAAGTGAACTCTTTAAGGCATTGAGACTTGATAAATATTCGGATAGATGATTATCAGAAATAAAAAAAATGAGTGTGGTTCAATGGATACAATTCTGTTGAAATTATCTTATGAAGCTTTAGCTAATAATGCATGGGGCCAATCCGGTAATGGTTCTTGATTGATATATTTCTCACTCTTGTGCTTATCAATCAAATAACATTTGTCACTAAAAATAAAATTGATATCAATTGACACCAACCTTCTTAAACTTTAAAAGTTGAAAGGAAGTTTTGAAAGTGAACAAGCAAATAGAGGGTCGTTGTTAGGCTTTTATCAATGCTCACAAGTGGCACTTTTGTGTTCTTCAATTGAATAAAAAAAAGTTTTAAATATATGCTTTTTATGTTTGAAATTTTAAAGATAAAAAAACAGAGATTTGAATAATACAAAGCAATATATATATATGTATATATATATATTTATTTTTTTTATTCTCATTTGAATAAATATTTATAATTAAAACTGAAAAATTAAAAAATAGATTAAAAATTGACGATTTTGAAAGTTTGAACTATTAAAGAATTTCTTTTTAAAAGATAGAGTATTTTTAGATGATTAAGTTCTTTTATTTTGTTGTTTATACATTGAAACAATAATTTAATACATGCAATTTGATTCCACAAATTCTATTTTTAGTTAGGTGCAATTTAATAAAAAAAATTGACTTATGGTTTAAAATTTAACTTATAAATTCTGGCCTAAATTAGAGTACTGTTTTCCTTGACAAAAGAAGCAATTACTACCGATCTATAACTCAAACAGTATTAATATTAGACAATGAATTATTAGATCGTAGATTTAATTTTTTTTACAAGCATTAATTCTCCTCCCTCACTAAATAGAAAAAAGAAATTGATGGTAATTATTGGAAAGGATCAAGTCCACATGGTGATCACATCCTTTTCTTTTTCATGTTAACGTCATGATTTTAAATCATGCATGTAGACTTGTCAATTTTAGTTTCAATAATTTCGAAATCAAATTATATGATACTATTTTTTGTTTTGATTTTATATGATTATATGAGTATTTCATAATAATTTCTCTCTATTTATACATGATATGCAAAATAGATTTATATCTATATCTATACTATATATAAAAACACGGATGGAGAGGGGACAAACAAATTTACCAAATAGCCCGTTTAAATTTATTACTAAAAAAAATTTATAGTCATTAACTAATTAACTATTTAATTAACTGCTAAAAGTCTATTGTAATTAGAGTTCTAATTAGAATAAAATTGTATACTTAATTTAAGGTTTTATCGATATCTACTAATTACTTATAACAATAAATATTTATTAATGGATATAGTTTGGTTGAATTAAATATCTTTTTGAATGGAAATTAAAAATAATTTTAATAGGAAATTTGAGAAATTCTTATGTAGATTCGGTCTACCATGTTATCCGTGGACTAAGCCAATTATATTATAACACCTCATTAAAATAAGAGTATTTTTGTAATTTCATTTGTTATTTGCATACACTTTTGAATAATAATATTATAAGAATACCTTTATTTTAATAAGGTGTTATAATATAATTTGTTTAGTCCACGAATGACGTGGTGAACCGAGTTTACCAAAAATTCTCAGGAAATTTTTACATAGACAAAAGAGTCTCCTATATTTTAGTTGTAATAATCATATAATTTATAAACTACCACATATATGGTATTTGGTGCGCACAGTGGTTGAAGTAATTGGAGTTATTGTGTGTGAATTTCAAGCTATTCCAAATTATTTCTACTAAAAATAGTAAAACTACTCAAACTAAAATTTCTAATTAATTTAATAACGTAATTTATAAATTTTTAAACTATTAAAAATAAGTCCGATTAGAAATATTATTAAGAAATAAAATTCAAATATAAACTAAAATTACTAATATAACTAGATTAATTTTATATTATATATAGAATGTTTCACCTACATATTTCATTATTCTCTTCTCCATGCAGTATTTTTTTCATCTATTGTATTCAAATACAATTTAAATATAATTATCATTATTTGACGAGTTATACTACGAGTCACGTGTGAAACACGTAAATCGATACTAGTATCTATAAATTAGATAATGTTACTAATTATATAATCGAATAAGAGTAATCATATCGATGTCAACTACAACTAATTATTAATTAAAATAAATAAACAGTTTGACTGATAAAATTAAATAATATTTTGTTAGAGAAGAAGAACCGGCGATGGAAATTTTATTTCTTAAATTAAAATTTATTAGAGAAGAAGAACCGGCGGTGGAAATTTTATTTCTTAAATTAAAATTTATTTATGGTTTGATTTAGGTTTAATTTAATTGGGCCTTGATTGATTTTATTTGAGTTTTAATATATTTAATTAGATTTTGATTGATTTGATTAGGTTTCAATAAGGTTTAATTTGTCTAATTAGATCTAATTAGTTTTTGATTGATTAAATTATATTTAATTGAGTTTTGATAGGTTTAATTGGTTTACTTGAGTTTCGATTGATTTAATTAAATTTTGATTGATTTTAATAAGAAGTTTAATTAAACTAGAGCTAATTTGAAAGAAGGTGGTGAAAAAGTGTTAAAAGATTTATAAATATATAATTGGTAAATATTTTAATTATTAAAATTATTTTAGAACTTTTATTCTATAAAGTAATTAGAGACTGTTGAAGTATTATGTAATGTTATGTTGATGCACTAAAGAGGTAAATTATTCTTTTTTAAAAATAAAAGTGTTTAATTGTGCCAAAAATAATTTATGTGCTTACTTATACTCGCCTACGGAATTTGTACCTTCTGTCAAAAATTAATGAAAGTTTGAGTAAATTTTTATGAAATTTAAGGATTTTTTTATATTTTATAATACTTTCTAATTTTAGTGGGTTTTAAAGAATATTATCTTCTTTTGTAAAAAGTCCGATTTTTTAAATTTAATATAATATAGAATGAAAATTCTTTTCTTTTTTTACGAATAGAATGAGAATACTTAAATAGTAATTTTTTTATTTATAATATAGCTGTTCAGTATTATAATATTCATTTTCTTAAAACTTATTAAAATTTAGTTATCTTTTATAAATGTTAACATATATTATTCTAAGAGGATTCTATTAGAAGTTATGGCACGTCTTTTAATTTTTTGTGATGTGGGAAATTTGAAAGTGCATAAATAATAGAGTTTTTCAGAACAAAATTTCTGACAAAAATATTGTGATATTTAACTGTTTTTTATCTTGTTCATTTTCAGAACCTTAATTTTTGACTTTTACTCTAAATCGTAATTTTTAGTGTGCCATTATGAGTCTGACATTTTTATGCGAAATCTTATAATTTTGGTCTTTGCCACATTTTAAAAATTATTTTAATATTATTGTCTAGTTATTAAACAAATAATTATGAACTAATTATATAAAAATAAGTTTTTTCAGAAAAGTTCTTTCAATTATTTTATGCATTTTTATTATGTACTATTTTGTGATAAAAGTAAATTAAAAATTATATTGTTTTTTTATCAATTAAAAATAGCTTTTAGAAGACTGAGAATAATTAACAAAAACTTTTGACCCACATACTTATTTTAGCAGGTTCATATCAATTATAAGGCTAAATAAACAAAAAAAAATGCTCGAACTTTTAACCCATTTTTAGTTGCATCCCGACGTTGCAATTTCGTCCAATTCATCCAAATTCGCACCTTTGGTGTCACGATCCAATTTACACCCCAAACCTCGAGCACAGACCGGCGCTAGGGAATGAGAATGGTTGTTTCGAAACCCGTCTCAAGCCTAAAATCTCTATAAATTTTAAATATAATCGTACCTCGCATACGATCCGTTTTCAGAAAACACTGTTAAAACATTTTTCCGTTTAAAGTAGAAACAATTCTGAAAATATTCATATAAGCGAAATCACGTTTTCAGAAATACTGGTTGAATAACACCAGTTATTCTCACCCACGCACATTTCTGAAAAACGGTGCGGTGGTCCAGGGACTCAACTCACGTGCCTTGCCTCACAGGCAGCCCTGTCTCAAACTACGCATCCGAATAATATTTTTAATAAAATATATCGAACACTTTTCCGTTTCAAAAGCGTTGCATCAAACATATTCAAATCTCGCACAGCAGACATACAAACGTAAGGCCAGCAGAACTATAAACAGTGTCTTTACAGACCAAAAACACAAAGTTTGGCCTACCCGTAGAGGGACACCACTAAACATCATATGCCTAGTAAGTAGTCAGCTAGTAGAGATAGACAAACTCAGGTTCCTATCACAATATATTAAAAAAGGAACCCTGACGTGGCCACTGGCATAGCACACCTATATACACTACTGCAGCATCTAAGAGTTTAAAGTGTTCTTTACAAAATCACAAGATAAGCTTCCCAGAGAAAAGGGTGGAAGCTCGACCAGACCCGATAGTTAGGTACCTGAAAATGATAAACAACAACGGAGTCAGAAATATAAATATTTTTGAGTGAGTAGATAGATTTACAATCAAATAGCAAAATCGCGTATAGATAAAATATCGGTATATCAAAATATTACAGTCCTCGATCCAAATGAAATCCTAGTCCTGTTACGTTATAATATTATCATATATAATGCATATGCTCAACTCTTGTTTAATACAGGATGAACTGTATACCTGAGTATCACAGCCATCTTAACTCTGTATAGGGTTGCCGGGCCGGAACTTAAGTCACTGCTACTCTGGACTGCCTAATAGGTTTAAGCCGCTTTACAAACATCTGATTTAACAACCTAATCTCAGTATATATGCTTATAAGCTTTACCTCTTAATAGTTCATTATCACCGGTGATCACAAAGTCCTATTGTTGCCCAATAGATAGGTCGTTTCAGTGGATCATCCTTGGTTAAGTTTAATACTTAGTGCGTTTTTTAGATTTAAAAACAATTGAATAGTAAAATTCAAAAGTAAACAAATGAACTCACAAACACTGCTAGGTCTGATACTTAATCCTGTGTACGTGTGTTAAACTACTGTGTTTGAGGTCAGACTACTGGCAAGCTGGTCGGACTAAACACACAAAACAAACAGGATAAATGTAATGCCCCGCATTTTTGGAGAAATGTTTAATTGGATTAGACATATTATTTTAGCCAAAGGGAGCTAAAATAAGGAAATTTTCGTAAACAAGGCGGAAAATGGCGTTTTGACAAAGGATTAATTTTAATAAAGTTGGACTATATATTAGATGAAATTAATTGGAATTAAAATTTTATCTCGTATTTGGATATCGAGATAAGCATATTGTTATTTAATGGAAAAATTGGAGAAATTCCCATTAAACAAAATAAATGATTTTTAAAGTGGATATTTAATATCCGCAAATTTTATTATTTGGATTATTATAAGAGAATCCATAAATAATTGGAATATTATTTTAAATACGGGTATAAGAACGACAAATAAATTATACGGTCAAATTATAAAATTTTAAGAAAAAAGACAATAATTAACATCTTTGGATTACTAGAGGACTCCGTATAATTTAAAGTTGTCGTTAAAGTGGATTTGAACTCGATACAAAAACGACATGGTTAATCAATGAGATTAATTATTGTTATGAATTTTAAGTAAGAATTTAATAAAAGAATGATTAATAAAAGGAGTTTTTGAATTTGGGGTGAGATTGTACTAAAATAGAATTAGCCCATTTGATTAGCAAGCCCACACTACTTTTATTTAGTCTAGACATAAAGGAACAATCCAGGGAGTTCTTCTTCTCATCCTCATCTTCTACACATCATGAATTAAAGAAGAAAGAGAGCTAGAGTGTAGAATTTTGAGTAGCAATTTCAAATAATCACTCTCAAGAAAGATCAATTCATCATTTGCCATCAATTTTGGAGCTTAAATGGAGGTAATTATCTCTTATTCATGGTTGAAACATTGAATTGATAGGTTAAGGTTTATGGCTTAAAGAGAAAAGTTTGGCTTGCATATAATTAAACTCATATCTAGATGGTTAATCTTTAAGTCTAAGGTCAATTAAGCTATGAATTGATGATGGATTTAAGGGTTTAAGTAATCAATTTTGTTAAGAAAAGTTTAAGAACAAAGCTGTAAATTTTTAAGGTTTTCAATAATTGCAAGTTGAGGTGAATAGAGGTCGGGTTTGGCGGAAGTGAACGGTGGCCGGCGAGAGACCGGTCAGGCCGTGGTGGCCTGACCCGTCTGCTCTGTTGAGCAGACCCAAGTCTGCTCAACAAGAGCAGACGTGGTCTGCTCTATAAGAGCAGACCTGTGTCTGCTCTAAAAGAGCAGACCTGGTCTGCTCAAAAGAGCAGACCGGCTGCTCTTAAGGAGCAGACCAGCTGGTCTGCTCAATGGGCAGACCAGCCGGTCGCTCCGGATCCGAGTGCCACCGAAATTGTTTTTTTTAGGGTGTTTTTATAAATTAAACCAATCAATTTAGGGTGAAATAAAGCTGAAAATGAATTTAGAAGGTTTAATAAAATGAGTTTTGAAATAGAAGTAAAAATAAGTTATGGCATAGATTAAATTTAAGTTTAAATGCTCGAATATAAAGTTTAAATTGGGTTTAAGCGGGTTTAAAATGATTTAAAAGTCGAGTAACGAGGTTAGTGTGACAACATATATTTAGGAATAAAAGTTATTACAAGTGGGACTAATAATATAAATTAGTTAAAGTGATAATTTAGAAGTTAAGTTAAGCATTTAAAATTTTGGATTATTAGCGTGAATTATTAGCTAGCAAATCAAAATGATTTTAAGAAGGCAAGAATGAACAAAAGGACTTAGCATTAATTCAAGTTCGAATACTTGAAATTTTATTCGAAAAGGAATGAGTAGGCTAGTTTTAAATAGAGTATTAATTTAGCATTTGTTCATATTATAGATTCTACACGTGGGCGGATTGGAGAATTAGAAGAATTGGAATTAATCAACGGACTATTTTATATTTTGCAATTGGAAAATTTGAATTTAAGCGATCGAGGTGAGTTCGCGATTTACTTTCGAGTATTATTATTTTTATTTATAAATAGATACATGTATTTGATTGAATGTTTTAATTTAAACCTATATATTTGTTTATAAAACTCATATTGATATTAATAGAGCTTTATTAAAATATTTTAAATAATAAATTTATGACTTTTATTAACAGTTTATTTTATGCTATAAACGAATAAAATATATTACATTTTATTAAAGGTCGCATAAATTGAGTTTGAAATATATTGAAAAATGTTTGATACTAGACTTTGATTTTTATAATGAATAATGCGATTTATAGTTGATGATGGCTAGATCGTGAGATCGCCTTTGAAATAGCATCGTTTATTTGAAAAGAGCATGTATTATTTAGTTAATGCTCTTTATTCTTTTTAGACCTTTAAGCATGTATATTAGTATAAAGAATTTGAGAATTTTATTATAATACTTGTTATTTTGATAGCTTCGCTATATGTATGTTTATTATACGAGCTTATACATTGTTTGTCCTGTGGAATTATTATTTAAACCCAATAAGTGATCCGTGGGAAACGAGCTACCTATTGGGCGTCAATAGGCTGTGTGATCACCAGTACTGATACGAGTCGAGTCTAGGCGTCTATGGTCAATGATTTGAAATGATAAATTATGATTATCGATCGATTAATGGAATAAGGAGGATAAAAAGAAATGTGATAGACACAAGGTAACTCGGTCGAACTATCTCGGGACCTGTGTCTAGTGGGTAACTCGGTCGAATTATCTCGGGACCCACAACTTGGGATTAAGTAGTGGCATGATGTAACTCGGTCGAATTATCTCGGGACTATGCCACGTGGTAGCGGGTAACTCGGTCGAATTATCTCGGGACCCGGCCACTCGGACGATATGATTCGAAAAACAATTATCGTTGATTATGTTCTATAGGTTCATAGCATTTGGGTTTAGGGTTTCGAACGGATCCGATATTGGAAACTATTAAATTATATTTTATGTTTATTTATGTTTATCAAATCGTTTACTATCGAAGTATGTTTAATTAATTGTTTATTATCGAGGTATGTTTAACTATAAACTATTTATTGATCATAAAGTAAAGTATATTTTATCGTTAATGCGACCTTATCTTTAAGTATAATACCGTTAGTAAATTGTGAACTCACTCAGCGTTGTCTGACCCCCCAACAGTGTTTTCTTTCAGGATTAATACTTGATGATGTGGTCGAGCTTCCAATCATTGTTCCGGAAGTCTCAATTATGGGGAGTCTTATTTTTCTTAGAGCTGCAGTAGTCAAGATATTAGAGTTAGCTTGTAGCAAACAATTTATGTTTATTTTATGCCATGACATAATAATGTATTTTGGGAAAATGAATTATCCAGGAATTTAATATATGGTTAATTGGTATTTTATACAGAGTAGTTTGTGTGTTTTCACAGGTGTGGTTTATTAAGTTTACAGGCGTTATATTGCCGATTTTTCGAAAATGGTTTTATTAAGTATTATAACGATTTTGATACGCGAAAATTTTTTAGGTAAATTTAGGCTTGCTACGGGTTTCGGAACCAAAATTCCCATTCCCTAGCGCCGGTCGCGGCCCTCGATTTTGGGTCATGACAAATGTGGTATCAGAGCAGTTGGTCCAGGATACCACTGCTTTGTGTGAGTCTACCTAGGAAACTACTGCAGCACATAGGATTCGAGTCATGTCTTTTGCATGTTGTCTTCTGTTTTCTATAGTTTCAACCTTCCTATTTAGGATATAAGCCGCGATTATTGTGTGATACTGCGTGCGACTTAAATAATTAGTATTTATGCGACTTGGTGACTAGGCTTAGGTAGGAAGTAATGTATAGTGTGAGGATGTTATGATAAGCATACGATATAAGCGTTTAAGGATGACTGATAGAAAGGCGTAGATTTAAAGAGGCGGAAGAACTTACCAAGTTACAGAGTTAAAGTCTGGAGAACTTACAAAGTTAAAAGTTTATGAATTAAAGTTAATTGTTTAAACGATTTTAAAAGCATAATTGTGCCTAGACCCGAGATAGAAATGCATTATTGCCACGACATGAATAGAACTGCATCACTACATACACATTAAATGGAAAGAATAATAAATGAATTCATACATTAGTAGGACATGCATCATGCTCATTTGGCCTAGACAGGAGGTAAGTTATGGCAACTCTTTGGGGATGAGAGACGTCATCACCCTAGAGCACAATTATGCTAATCTTTAAAGGATTTAAATGTGATTTTTATAAAGGGTCATTTTCTTTGAATTGTAAGATAATTGAATTATTTTTTTTAGAGATTTGTTTTAAAACGTAAGTATACCTAGACCGGAACTCTGTAACGAAGGTAAAATGCTCGAAGTTAGGTAACAAGCAACTCTAAAAGGCATGACGAACGTGTATTAGAACACAAAATAAAGAATTGTGTTTTGAATATACAACGTTGGTAGTAGTTCAACGAACTATAGTGCGAGTAGAATAGTAAGGCGTATCTGTATAGCAATATATATATGATTAAGCAATGAGTTAAAATTTTCTTATATGTAAATGAGGTGTTTAGGACATCATGCTATAAGAGAGTAGATGTATAAAAAAAAATAATAGCAGAACCTAGCAAGTAAATTGTAAGACTAAGCTAATAGAGATAAGGGACGATCCTTACTAATTACAGAAGCGAATTTTAAGTGATATTAGGGAATCGCTAAGATTAGTAAAACTAAAGTATATTAAGAGTACTACTTGGAACTCCGTATAAATACGAATATTGTGAAGTATTTGGTTAATGAGATTAAGAGACGAAACGTGTGTATTATACGGAGTAAGTTAGGAAATTAGATATGCTAATTAAGGAACTAAGAAACAAAATTGTTATGAGACTTAAATCAGAATAGCAAAGAATGAAAGTTATAGTACGATAGTTATAAAGATTGTCGGTGACTCATAAAGGAGAACATGAACGCTGCATGTGAAAGGTTAACACATGTTTCATGTTGCACATGGTCCTAAGTATATAATTTAAGGATTTGTATATTAGGACCAACGAAGAAATCAAAGTAAACTAATGTTTAAAGTATATAACGTATTAAAGACGCATGTAACTGGATAAGAACCTTGTGATAAGGATAAGAAAGGGAATAACTTAATGCAAGAAAGATAGAAAATGGTGTATAATGCATATAGAGATGTCTAGTATAGATTCAACTCTATAAGATTCGATACGAGAGGTCATGAAGTGGGTAATTGACATCAAAGAAGAAATATACCCATCTACTATAGAACATCGATAAGGATATCATGTATACACATGTACATGATTGAACGTAAAGAAGGCGGAAGACGTTAAGGAACGTGACGTCGAACTTCGATGAATTTATATGTTAAAAGATAAGTGTTGAAACAGGATATGAGAAATGACTCATGACAGAATAATACAAATTATTTATGAAAATTTTAGAAACAATGAAGGCATATGATTTGAAAGAAAAAGCTACATGAAAGACGCAAAGATATGCAAACCTAATGGAAAAGATTGAAGTAACGAAACTTCACAAGTAGTAAAGCTAATTGCAGGATAGCTAAATCATGTTTTATAATAAGTCTTATTTAATTATGTGCTCGGATCAATGAAGTAAGACGGAAATATGGTATATAAGTTGTAAAACTTTAAGGAAGGGACAAGCCATTAAAATAGATGTATAAGGTCGTAATAGAAGAAGAGGTATGGAGGAATGAGTAAGCATGTTAGCTGTTGGCGTTAAATTATTACTGAGTTTATAGTATAGGGTTCAGGCGTCCGCAGAATGGATGCAGACACTTGATAAAGGGATTTCGATGGATTATTCAAGGGCAATGGAAGGTGAAGGTGAACATAACTACGAAAATTTCATAGACTTTGGTTATATATCAAGTGGGATAATCCAAAACTTATAACTAAGCTTGGACTAGTAGTTAACTTCGGATAAATTCAAAGAATTCAACTAAAGAAACTACATGTCAAACTAAGAAAAGTTTAGATGCCCGGGGTAGGTAGTTTGGACAAACTTTCCGACCTCTAACGCTTGTCAAGGTCAATTTGAATCTAAATGGAAATTGCAGAGAGAGTTGCAGAGGGTGCATTTAAAGAAAACTATTGGACGATTTTAAGTGATTTATTTAATGGTTTAAAGTTACCATTAAATACCCCAAATTTTGGAAATGTATTGATTTTGATAAAAATCCGTAATACCAGGATTTCGATGATTAGAATATCCTGAGTTTATTTGTAGAAAGGATCGTAGCTCGTTTAAATTGGAACACAACTTTATAGTGAGAATCAATTAAAAAAAAAGAGGGAGTTATTAAATTTAAGAAAAGAAAAAGGAAAATTGAAATAAGAGACTAAAACAGCTTCTTTGGAAGCAATTTTGGGCGTGCTCGCTGAGATTTTTCGTAAAACCTATTAATGACACGCCAAGGGGGTATGTCGGAAAGGATAACGACAAACCCATATCGATTTTAGAAAACAAGACCTGCCTTAGGCAAGCAGGCAAACATATACCCTTAAGTAAGCCTATAAGTTAAAGGAAACCTAAGTTTAAAACCTACATAGGAAAGCTAATTCTGGATCAATTTCCGATCCCAAGAAGTGTTATTTTGGACCTAGGACCAAAATAAAAGTTGTAGGTAGTGTAGCATAGAATAAGTTTCAAGTGATAAATTAAAACTTGGATAAATTTTAGATGCTGGTTTTGTGGCCTGAAGCGGGCTAAAAACCTAAAGTTTACAAAATTAAGAAGAAGTGAATTTTAGTTAGTTTGGAAAACTAACTACGTAATACATGGATAACGTAATACAAAATAAGTATAAGTTAGAAAATCGTAGAATAAAATATCCTATGAGATTATCCCTTAAGGGGATGGCGGAAGTAGTGAGCACTACCAATATTAAAATAATTGGATGGTAAGCATTATAAGAAAATTCGAGGACGAATTTTTTTTAAGGGGGGAAGAATGTAATGCCCCGCATTTTTGGAGAAATGTTTAATTGGATTAGACATATTATTTTAGCCAAAGGGAGCTAAAATAAGGAAATTTTCGTAAACAAGGCGGAAAATGGCGTTTTGACAAAGGATTAATTTTAATAAAGTTGGACTATATATTAGATGAAATTAATTGGAATTAAAATTTTATCTCGTATTTGGATATCGAGATAAGCATATTGTTATTTAATGGAAAAATTGGAGAAATTCCCATTAAACAAAATAAATGATTTTTAAAGTGGATATTTAATATCCGCAAATTTTATTATTTGGATTATTATAAGAGAATCCATAAATAATTGGAATATTATTTTAAATACGGGTATAAGAACGACAAATAAATTATACGGTCAAATTATAAAATTTTAAGAAAAAAGACAATAATTAACATCTTTGGATTACTAGAGGACTCCGTATAATTTAAAGTTGTCGTTAAAGTGGATTTGAACTCGATACAAAAACGACATGGTTAATCAATGAGATTAATTATTGTTATGAATTTTAAGTAAGAATTTAATAAAAGAATGATTAATAAAAGGAGTTTTTGAATTTGGGGTGAGATTGTACTAAAATAGAATTAGCCCATTTGATTAGCAAGCCCACACTACTTTTATTTAGTCTAGACATAAAGGAACAATCCAGGGAGTTCTTCTTCTCATCCTCATCTTCTACACATCATGAATTAAAGAAGAAAGAGAGCTAGAGTGTAGAATTTTGAGTAGCAATTTCAAATAATCACTCTCAAGAAAGATCAATTCATCATTTGCCATCAATTTTGGAGCTTAAATGGAGGTAATTATCTCTTATTCATGGTTGAAACATTGAATTGATAGGTTAAGGTTTATGGCTTAAAGAGAAAAGTTTGGCTTGCATATAATTAAACTCATATCTAGATGGTTAATCTTTAAGTCTAAGGTCAATTAAGCTATGAATTGATGATGGATTTAAGGGTTTAAGTAATCAATTTTGTTAAGAAAAGTTTAAGAACAAAGCTGTAAATTTTTAAGGTTTTCAATAATTGCAAGTTGAGGTGAATAGAGGTCGGGTTTGGCGGAAGTGAACGGTGGCCGGCGAGAGACCGGTCAGGCCGTGGTGGCCTGACCCGTCTGCTCTGTTGAGCAGACCCAAGTCTGCTCAACAAGAGCAGACGTGGTCTGCTCTATAAGAGCAGACCTGTGTCTGCTCTAAAAGAGCAGACCTGGTCTGCTCAAAAGAGCAGACCGGCTGCTCTTAAGGAGCAGACCAGCTGGTCTGCTCAATGGGCAGACCAGCCGGTCGCTCCGGATCCGAGTGCCACCGAAATTGTTTTTTTTAGGGTGTTTTTATAAATTAAACCAATCAATTTAGGGTGAAATAAAGCTGAAAATGAATTTAGAAGGTTTAATAAAATGAGTTTTGAAATAGAAGTAAAAATAAGTTATGGCATAGATTAAATTTAAGTTTAAATGCTCGAATATAAAGTTTAAATTGGGTTTAAGCGGGTTTAAAATGATTTAAAAGTCGAGTAACGAGGTTAGTGTGACAACATATATTTAGGAATAAAAGTTATTACAAGTGGGACTAATAATATAAATTAGTTAAAGTGATAATTTAGAAGTTAAGTTAAGCATTTAAAATTTTGGATTATTAGCGTGAATTATTAGCTAGCAAATCAAAATGATTTTAAGAAGGCAAGAATGAACAAAAGGACTTAGCATTAATTCAAGTTCGAATACTTGAAATTTTATTCGAAAAGGAATGAGTAGGCTAGTTTTAAATAGAGTATTAATTTAGCATTTGTTCATATTATAGATTCTACACGTGGGCGGATTGGAGAATTAGAAGAATTGGAATTAATCAACGGACTATTTTATATTTTGCAATTGGAAAATTTGAATTTAAGCGATCGAGGTGAGTTCGCGATTTACTTTCGAGTATTATTATTTTTATTTATAAATAGATACATGTATTTGATTGAATGTTTTAATTTAAACCTATATATTTGTTTATAAAACTCATATTGATATTAATAGAGCTTTATTAAAATATTTTAAATAATAAGTTTATGACTTTTATTAACAGTTTATTTTATGCTATAAACGAATAAAATATATTACATTTTATTAAAGGTCGCATAAATTGAGTTTGAAATATATTGAAAAATGTTTGATACTAGACTTTGATTTTTATAATGAATAATGCGATTTATAGTTGATGATGGCTAGATCGTGAGATCGCCTTTGAAATAGCATCGTTTATTTGAAAAGAGCATGTATTATTTAGTTAATGCTCTTTATTCTTTTTAGACCTTTAAGCATGTATATTAGTATAAAGAATTTGAGAATTTTATTATAATACTTGTTATTTTGATAGCTTCGCTATATGTATGTTTATTATACGAGCTTATACATTGTTTGTCCTGTGGAATTATTATTTAAACCCAATAAGTGATCCGTGGGAAACGAGCTACCTATTGGGCGTCAATAGGCTGTGTGATCACCAGTACTGATACGAGTCGAGTCTAGGCGTCTATGGTCAATGATTTGAAATGATAAATTATGATTATCGATCGATTAATGGAATAAGGAGGATAAAAAGAAATGTGATAGACACAAGGTAACTCGGTCGAACTATCTCGGGACCTGTGTCTAGTGGGTAACTCGGTCGAATTATCTCGGGACCCACAACTTGGGATTAAGTAGTGGCATGATGTAACTCGGTCGAATTATCTCGGGACTATGCCACGTGGTAGCGGGTAACTCGGTCGAATTATCTCGGGACCCGGCCACTCGGACGATATGATTCGAAAAACAATTATCGTTGATTATGTTCTATAGGTTCATAGCATTTGGGTTTAGGGTTTCGAACGGATCCGATATTGGAAACTATTAAATTATATTTTATGTTTATTTATGTTTATCAAATCGTTTACTATCGAAGTATGTTTAATTAATTGTTTATTATCGAGGTATGTTTAACTATAAACTATTTATTGATCATAAAGTAAAGTATATTTTATCGTTAATGCGACCTTATCTTTAAGTATAATACCGTTAGTAAATTGTGAACTCACTCAGCGTTGTCTGACCCCCCAACAGTGTTTTCTTTCAGGATTAATACTTGATGATGTGGTCGAGCTTCCAATCATTGTTCCGGAAGTCTCAATTATGGGGAGTCTTATTTTTCTTAGAGCTGCAGTAGTCAAGATATTAGAGTTAGCTTGTAGCAAACAATTTATGTTTATTTTATGCCATGACATAATAATGTATTTTGGGAAAATGAATTATCCAGGAATTTAATATATGGTTAATTGGTATTTTATACAGAGTAGTTTGTGTGTTTTCACAGGTGTGGTTTATTAAGTTTACAGGCGTTATATTGCCGATTTTTCGAAAATGGTTTTATTAAGTATTATAACGATTTTGATACGCGAAATTTTTTTAGGTAAATTTAGGCTTGCTACGGGTTTCGGAACCAAAATTCCCATTCCCTAGCGCCGGTCGCGGCCCTCGATTTTGGGTCATGACAATAAACACATCAATAATCTTTCCTATAAAATTTCTAGGTCCATAAACCTAGTTCTAGGTCCATAAACCTAGTTATAGGTCAAACATATAATCATTTAAACACGTAACACTTATGATCTCTTTTCTTTTAAAACCATATTATAAATTCTCGTTTTGAGAAAACGTTCAAACTTCTCTTTAGAAGTTATTTTAGATATAGCAATACCCATTGAATACCATTTATAGTATAGAATTAATTCATATACTAGGTATTTAGCAAAACCGTTTGCTAAATCTTTAAAACCGTTTAAAAATTGACTTTAACTCTTTCAAAGTCCGTTATAGATGTTTTATTGTACTTTTAAAAACTTTATTTTTAAACATCTCACTTTGGTTTAAAAACATTTATTTAAAATGTTTTAGGTTCGGTCGAAAAATGCATCGAGTTACCAGGCGAAAACATCTCAGAATCACCTCTCGAAAGTCCGATTAAAAAGGTCCGGTAAAAGTCCGTAAAAAGTCTCGTGAAAAGTTTCTTGGGAGAGCCATTGTGCGTCTGCACAAAGCCAGCTGTGCGGGCGCACAGTTGGCTAGCTCTACGCTCGCACAGACTGCCCTGGGCGGGCGCACAGCGCTGTGCGTACACACGACACGCGCCGTCCAAGGAATTTCAATTCCCGAGCCGTTCTGACTTTCTTCTTTTGTCGAAAACGCCCCAATCTAAAGTCCTACTACACGATACACAATTCAAACATAATTCAGACGTATAAATCAATCGTTCGATACAGTAACCGTTTATAAACGAGTTTTATTTTTGAAATAAATCGAAATAAACGTTTAATACAGATATAATACCTCGATTACGTGAGTAATCGTCGAAGAAATTAGGTTAGAATCGAGAAATGGATCAAAAAGCCAAAAATCCTAGCTTCTCTGATGTTCAGAGAGAGCTACCGCTCTTTTATTCTTGGGTTAATTACATATAAAATCATGACCTTTACGCCAAGTTTCAAAAATAATATAACCTTTGAAACGTGTCAATTATAGACACCACCTTTCATTTTTTTTCAAAAATAACATCGCTGATTTTTAGTGGCATTTTTGCTGACGTGGCATGACACGTGGCAGACCCATCGGCTGTCCAAGTCAGCAAAATTTCACCAAAAAATGTGCCCATGATGAAATTGAAAAAAAATGAGAGGTGGTGTCTATAATTGACACGTTTTAAAGGTAATGTTATTTTTGAAACCTGGGATAAATGTCATGATTTTATATGTAATTAACCCTTTATTCTTTCAAAAGAAAGAAATGAAGGCATCAGAGCCTTATTTGATGCATTTGGTGAGTATAAATAGGATTGGCAAAAGTACTCTTAAGTACCAGCTCTATCATACACTTTTAATCAAGTTCTAAACTACTCGTTCGTAGCTCAAATGGAAACGGCTTTCGAATTTCGTAATTTTTTTACCAAAAATCAAATTCCCATCCGACTTATATTTAATTCTTAATAAATCACTTTTGGTTTATTAATTCGCATTGATTGCGCTTGATAAAATTTATACTTCCAAATTTTATCAAATTTTTACGATAACCTTTTTAAAATATTTCGCGAATATTAGCACCAAAAATATTCGCTAGCGACTTATGAATTATTCTGTACCTAATTTATAAATTCATATTGTCTCAGTTAACTCTATAGTTAACCAAATTTAAATTCTAAAAATTTAAATTTGCAATCCTATAGTCATAATAAAATTTTAGGGACACATGTAAATTAAATTTATCTTTAAATTTAATTTACCTACTCACGTCTAATAAAATATTAGACACGTGACTATATTTTATCCCTTAAGTTTCCGGGTTATTACATTTGGTTCCAATTTCATCCTTAAAAAACTAAATTGACCCTTTTTCATTTGAAAAATATTAATTTGATCCTTTACTTTTAATATGGTTTTTAAAATGCACTTAATATTATAGTAAGAATAAAAAACCCTATTCTCCATAAATTATAAAATTAATAATAATATTTATTTAAATACTATAATATTAAGAAAAATCCACAGCCACACTCATTTGACCTCGCCGTATTTTTTTACGACTTCGACATATATTTAAAATAATTAATTTTTCATAATTAATGAATTAATATACACAAAACATTTATTAATTTTTATTAATTTTTAATAATTGTTTATAATAAAAATTATTTTTAAAAAATCCGTTCGTCTTCCTCGTGAAGAATCCATTGGTCTAAAATACCCTCCACCTCAGCGAATTACACCAATGGAGCAGCGACACTTCAGCACCGTGTATGAATTTGAGAAAAAGTGATAGTTCGTGCATGAAAATGAGAAAATTTTAAATTTCGTGATTAAAATTAAAAAAGGTGCAAAGTTGGTGAATTTTTATGATATTAACCCTTTTTATATTGACAATTGATACAATTCTTTTTCCTCCCTCTCTCTCTCTCCCTCCCTCCTTCCCTCTCTCTCTATAAATAAAAATATATTCTCTTTTTTTCCCTTAAAAATTCAAGGGTTTATTGGTATATTTAAGCAAAAACAAGATTTTTGGAAATTATAGACCGATGTAAGATAATTTATAACATATAAATTATTTTTGGAATTTTATTGATTGAAAATTAAGAATTTGGGTGTAAATGGTTGAATTTTAAAATTCAAGGGCCAATTTGATAATTTTTCAAATCTGTATTTTTTGATGCCGAGGGGCTCAATTGAGACCCAAAAATAAAGATTGTGGATTTTGAATAATTTTAAAAAATTAAATGGTAAAGAGGGTGCATTAGTAAAGTTTGAAAAGTTAAAGGGGTTTTAGTACTTTTATCAAAACCCTAATATTTTAGCGAAAGGGAGCTGATTTGATTAAAGATATGACAAATAAAATTTAAAAAATATTATTGGAATCAATTGAATAATAAATGGAACGAAATTGATTTTAAAGATTTTATCGGTTTATACTTTGAGAAAGGAATTTATCGTTTTCGACATTTTAAAGAAAAGATTTTGATATCGGTATCGGAAAAATGATTTGTAATGGTTATAGAATAACACCGGAACCTGGAAAGGAAATTAAAAATGAAAACGATATTGTCAAACATTGAGTGATGTACTAGGTCAAAGAGGTACGAAAAGTTTTCTAGAAAAGAAAACGGAAAGGTTCCAAGAATTATTATTTCAAAAGATGTTTTATCGTAAAAAATATTTTACGGAGCTAAACTCGATAACAATTTTAAAAGTGAACAAACAAAAGAAGTCTCAAAATAAAGTGATTATAATGTTTGAATAGCTTGAGGATTAGGTGTTTGAGTCTAAATGTTATTCTAGAGTTAGGATGTGAGTATTACGCGTTTATACAAATATTAGTTCATTTGTATTTCATAGATTCGTTGCATTTCAAAGCATCAGGATCCAAATATTTGTAAGTTCGTATCGCGGGCGGAGCCGCACGTTGTGTGAGTTGTACCTTACTGTTCAACATTAATATATTGAATTGTTTTATGTATCTGAAACCTTTCGAAATATATATTGTATATGTTTGAAAACACCGATATAGTTCCGACGGAAGGAGCTTACCTATTGGGCGTCAATTGGACCATGTGCACCAGTAATATCGCGTCAGGTATGTTATTGGAGATATAGAAAGGAAATTGAAAGGTCGGACGACGGATCGATACCCGGTCAATGATGACAAAGGCAGAGTCTTGGTCATGTGACGGCGACGGTTATACTCCCTGTCTTGACAAAATGACGATGGCGGTAGAGTCTCGGTTATGTGGCAACGGTGAAAGTAAATATCCGGTCAATGGCGACGGATAAAAACCCCTGTCACGACCAAATTTCGTAGATCATGATCGGCGCTAGGATTTGGGAGTGGTAGCTCAGAAACCTGTAGCTAGCCTCGCGGATAAACATACGAATATATATAATCACAATTAACCTGCATAAAACCAACACTCGGAGGCAACCGTGACTCCAACCTTAGTTTAGCAATTTATATCAACAAATATAATAATCAAATGCTCGACTCGACTCCGAAACTCCAACATTATGGCGTATATATGTAAATAATATTCCAAACCAGAGTATAATCATGCCAATGATAAGATAATAATAGTTGGATAAATCCGACAAATCATAAGTCAAAATATACAATAAAAATAAAAACTAGTACTATTACGGTCTATGAGTTTTAAAAGAAGAATGACTATCTTTATTTAAAATTAATAGTAGACCTCCACAGAATAATGAAATTTGGAGATCAATCAGACGTGCTCAAAATCATACACCTGTAAATGGAGAAACGACAGTGATCAGATATACTAACCAGATAAGTTCATATTACCATTTATAATTATTAAGTGAAAACCTTTAAAACAATAGAACTTTTTATACTTATATATTATCATTATGAAATAGGTATTGAATTAATCCCAGAGTAGGTGAGATAAATCTCTACCGATCCTAGAGTAGGCCAAATATAAATTTGTCGATCCCAAAGTATGCTAGATATAAATCTACTGATCTTAAAGAAGGCAAGACGTATTTATGGATCCTAAAGTACTTACCGGTGCACATAGTCTCGATGAAAACCATCGAGTAGCTCGTTTAACTATAAATAATATTTTTACATAATATTTTGATATAGTTTATGGAAATATATATATATAATTTCGTTTTGTTTTAATTTTTTTACTTTAATTTACTCTAAATAATTTTTAAATTTGAAAGTCCTACATGATCATTGTCATTTTTTTATCCAAACTGTTGTGATTCTTTTATAATATGAAATAGATATGATTGATTAACATGTTGTTTAATTAAGGTTTAAAAGGCTAAGATCATGAACAAATTAGCTCAACCGCTAATATGTAGAAGGAGAAAAAAAGGAAGAGAATCAAGCTAAAGATGATTACAAAAGCAATCTAAACAACGGTAAACATCATTGTCGGTGTAAGGGAAACTGGGATGATGAGACCTATAAAAGAAGACTGCCCTACAAATACAATTGTAAACCAAAGAATCCTCACTAATCAAATAATCTCGAAAAATACGGCTATTCCTCGCTTTCTACGAGTCCCAAGTACAAGAAAACCAAATAAGACTCCAAAGATCTCGATAAATATTTGCTGCCAGTGAACTTGAAAGAAAAAAAGGTCAATCGAATAAGACGACCTATGAAACATTATAAAGCCGAAGCATGTAAGTCCAAACATTCCAAGCAAAAGAACAGTGAATGACTATATGATTTGTGTCTTCATCTTCTTGACATAAGGAGTAGCATGAATCTTGTATAAAACCTCTCCTTCTCAGCATTATTTCCGTTCGCAAGCTGTCTCGAAACAATAATTACAGAAAACACCTTATACGAGGAGGTAAGTTTTCTTTCCAAATTAACTTAAAGAAAAACAACTTATCAGCTCCTACAACACAGCCATTGTCAACCTGCAAGTGACGAGACCATCTCCCAGGCGTGAATACTCGCTTGTCCCAAAAGAACGAATCAACACCAGAATAAACAGAAGCAAAACCCATATCTTGCTGTAGAGAATTGAGGTTGTCCCGCTCACCAATATGAATCCGGCGAGACTAAGAGAACAAAGCCAAACATCCAGTTGAACTATCAATAAAATCATCCACAATATAATCTTTTTGCCTTCAAACAACAAATAAGCTAGGATCTTTGTCAAGAAGTTTAAAATCTCCTAACCATTTTTCCCTCCAAAATCTAATACTATCTCCATTGCATAATTCAGCCTTGACCATATTGGAGAAATTATTCCAAACAAGATAATTAGAAACGCAACTGGCCACGATACTTCTCCAAAGATGAGAAAGAGCACTCCCATTAACAGTTCGGAATTCAAACCAAAACGACATCTCGAGCTCTTTAAAACCGTACAATGCCACACATAGATTTATCAACAATCATGAATTTTGCAGACTCATTTCAAGAAAAGACTCTGATTCTTTAGTTTTAAAGGAACGATATTGAGACCTTTAGAAATAAAATGAACACATGCCTCCTTCCAGGACATTTTGCTGAAATATGTGCTAGTAGAATTCCCACTCCAAAGAAAACGGTGCATGTAACGCTCCAAAACTTGTATTACCAATTGAGGCATGAGTAGAGAAGAAAGATGAAAGACTAATAAGTTCTTTATAGCAGAATTAATTAAAACTAATCTTCCAGCAGCAGAGAGAAGATTTTCCTTCTAAGAACTAATTTTTGAAGCAAACTTAGCTATAAAAGGGTCCCAAGATTTAGCTGTTAGTTTATTGATCGATAAAGGTAATCCCAAATAAGTGATTGGCAAATGATCAATTTTGCAATTTAAAATTTCACCAGCCATAGAAACCGAGTAATCATCCACATTGATACCCACAATTTCCGATTTATGATAATTGATTTTGAGATCAGAAACTAACTCAAAACAACAAAGAATCTGAAGCAAAGTACGAATCATTTCCAAGTCTTTCAGAATAAACAACGGAGTATCATCGGCAAATTGAAGCAAGGAGATTTGAGATTCATAACCTTCAAGTTGAACACTTTCAATTATACCAAGGGAAATAACTTGAGGAAATAAAGCTTTAAGGACCCTAATCCATAGGGGCATCAGACTTAAAAAAAAAAGAGGAACGTGGTCAGAAAAAGATCTTGATAAAGCTGAGGAAAAGTAGTAAAGGAATTAGATGATTAAAAACATCTATCAACTTAAGTCGTTTTGCCACATAAAAAAGCGGCCATGAAGGGGACTTTCAATCAAGTTAGAACCAGAAATAAAATTGGCAAAACATCTCATAGAAGCAAAAAAACTCGTACAATTAAAACGCTCACTAGGATCAAGAATCTCATTGAAATCCCCTACTAGAATGGAAATAGAATCAGTAACATTTTTAGGTAAAGTATCATTCCGAAGAAGCGATCTAGCAATATGAGAATTACTAGCATAAACCGAAATAAACCTGATATCAATCCTAAACCAAATAGAATCCAGACCAATCCATTTGCTAGCAGTAAAAATTCTAGAAGGAGAAATAATAGAGGAATTAAAAATGCGTTAAAGACCTCCCGAAGCTCCCATAGAAGGAGCGAAACAATAAGCAAAATCCAAGTTAGGCCAAAGCTGTTTAATATAGAAATCATCAAAAACCTCTTTCTTTGATTCAATAAGACCCAAAGAGATATTATGCTTAGCAATCAAAGAGCGAATAACTCACTACTTCCTTGAAAAAGACAAACCTTCACCACAGTTCCACGAAACAAAATTAAATTATGTCGTCATAAAAAATTAATATTAACCTGGAAAGGAAAGGACCCATCAAAGATGGTTCTAATGATCCATGCTAAAATTGCTGAGAAAGTAGACTCTGATTCTCTGCCTCATTTTCAGCTGTTAAAAAACCAAGTTTGAGACCCACTTTCGAAGTCTTGATTACATCTGAATCTGGATCACAAGCGGTAAACTTATCCCGATTAGCTATGATAATTGTGTTTCTGTTTCGAATGCCTCCATGAGAATAAGAATCAGACTCTTGAGATAAGGAGTCAGAAAGTAAATTGCCCTTTGAAGTTATCTGCTTCTTCTTACGTCTTTGAGTAACAAAAGTCAAATTCAGGTTAGGGAAGGTTGCTGCTGAATTAATTGATAGCTGATCAGAACTAGATGAACTAGATGAAACAGTTGAAAGAGCTGAATCAAAGGAGGGAAATCATCATTTAGATAATCCTTAGAGTGTATAGAAGCATCAAGAGAATGATCTAGTTCTGAATCACTATCCGAGGAAGAGAAACCTGAATAGAAAGAATCATTGGCCATGAAAACTAGAAAATCAGATTCATGAATATCAATAACAACCTCCACATTATTGATTAAAACTGATAATGAACATGAAATGTTGTTTAAAGAGGTCGAGATAAGGACAGAACCACAATCCATTCTTTCTCTTGAAATAACCATGGTATGAATAGATAAAGACTTGCTTAAATGATTACCCACTAAGATGAAAAAGTCTTCATGCCAAGCATTAAAAGGAATATCAGAAATGGTTAACCATACAAAATGCTCCCTTGCAGAAAAACTAGTATTCCATGGAAGAATAACATCAAAGAATCCCCTAAGAGAGGAATCAAAATTCCTCTTAAAAAAGTCCAAATCCTTTTCCAAATTAAAGTTAAGAAGGATGAAGAGGCCTCCCAACAAAGTGATTGATTTATAAGGGAACCCTTTTTCTAAAAGGTATGATTTGACATTAACCAAGTCTGTAATTTTATTGCGTAAAACCAAGCAAGCAAAGTTCTCAGTTGATTCCGATGGAGGATTGTAAATCAGAGGATCCGACGAGACCACCTGTGCATAAGATCTTCTATGATCTTTGGATTCCAGGAAGGAATGTTGTTGCTGAGGTGAATTCAAAGGGCGAACCTGTTTCTGTTGCACCAAAGGAACATTTTGCATGGGATTAGGGTTAGGGTTTGGATATTTGGCAACAAATGCTCTAATATGTCTATACCCAATATAGACTCCATTCAGACAATGAATGGTAGAAACTGAATCCTGATTTCCATCCAATCTAAGAAAGCCAAACATCCATTGGTTGCGATTCAATTTCCTTGAAAGAGTCATACTGCCAGTGATACCATATTTACGGAAGGCTTTCTGCAAATCAGTTTACTTCTAGCCTTTTGGGTAATTCTCAAAGTACAAACTGAGCTGTTGGTGGTGTTTTTAGAGGAAGAAAGTGGTTGGATGGGGTGAAGAGGCAGCGCCACCATCGAGCTAGCGGCAGGCATGTCACAGTTTTCCAAAGGAAATTGTTCGTATAGCTAGCTTTATTTATAACTTTTTATTTTTTTGTTTCACATATATGTAGAGCTGAGCAATAATCGAACCAGACTGAAAAACTGAAACAAATTAAATTTTGTTATTTGGTTCGATTATTGGGTGAAAATGGTTTGGTTTCTATTTTAGGTAAAATTTGGTGTTCTGTGTTCGGTTTGGTTTGGGTGTTTTGTTAACTAAAAAATCAAAATGAATGAACAGAACTTTAATATAATTTTTTTAATAATAAAATATATATATACATATATATTTATATGTTTTTCGTCTTTATTTCTTAATTATTGTTAATGTATGAATTAATAGTATTTATACAACATACATGGAAGTAGTATATTAGACTCTAATTATTTAATATTTGAATTTATTTTAATATATAAAACAAAATTCGATACTAACCGAACCCAACCATGCCAAAATGAAATTTTCGGTTCGATACTGTTCGCTTTTTTTGCCTCCAATCTAAAAGTTCGATTCGGTTCAGTTTGACAATTTTCTAAATTTCGGTTGGTCGGTTTTAGAAAATTATAAACCAGACCAATCGAAACGAACCAATACAGAGTTTTTGTCGGAAGGAATAATAGATATCAGAAGTTCTTAACGATTTTAAAAAAATTTAAGAGGCATATGATCAGATTTTGAGGAAAAATGCATGATTCATCGTTCTTATTCTTCTTTTTCATTTTCAGATCTAGAAATGTTTTTGTTAACCGTTTTTACGTAACAGTGATTTTTTACCATTAAACATGTGTAAAGATTATCTTTAAGGAATGTTGCTAATTTACATGTAGATAAAATAATTTTATGATTTTATGGAATGAAAATCTGTTATTTCTGCAGTTTTACTGTGTTCGGTTGTATTTCTGTGTTATTTTTATTCCGCAACACGATTTTTTGATGATGGCTAGTTGATGAATTTTTGTAATGTTTCAGTGTTATTGATTTTATGTTGATATTTTATTGATTTTAGGAATAATGTCAAAAAAAATCATAAACTTTACATGTTTTTTCATTTTAATCACACTGTTTAAATTTTGTCATTTTCATACACTAACTACCATTTTTTCCCAAATTCATACATGGTGCTGAGGCATCACGGCTCTATTGGTGTAATTCGCTGAGGTGAAGGTCATTTTACACCATTGAATGAATGATACCTCAGCGCTGTGTATGAATTTGGGAAAAAGTGGTAGTTCGTGTATGAAAATGACAAAATTTAAATTTCATGATTAAAATGAAAAAACATGTAAAGTTCGTGATTTTTTTTGACATTAACCCTTGATTTTAACATTGACAAATAAAATAATGATGTCCGTAAAATAAACTAAAAATAATAAAAATTTAAGCGAGACTCGATAATGATATGCTAACATTGGGAAAGAAGACAAATAAAGATGTTGAATTATTATAATGTTACAGTGTTGACATTGTGTTGATTTTTGGTTGATATTTTGTTGATTTTAGCATTGATGAAAAATACAAAAAAATGAAATTATTATACAATATTAATATTGTGTTGATAATATTGATATTTAGTTGATTTTAGCATTAACAAAAAATATTAACATTACAGTAGTTTAGTAATTAATCAAAAATTAAAATATCATTTTTTCTATTTCAATTTAATTTTCATCTTTGAAGTTTATTTCATATACAATATCATTTTTTTCGCTAATGTTAAAATCAATCAGATATCAACACAAAATCAACATAATAGCAACATAAAATCGACACTATAATATTATAATAATTCAACATCATAAATTCAAAAAAAAAAATTCAATATCATCATTTATATTTTTCACCAATGCTAAAATTAACACTGTAATATTATAATAATGAATTATATTGTTTGATTTAATTTTTATTATTTTAGTTTATTTCACGGACAATATTATCTTATCTTCCAATGTTAAAATCAAGAAAAAAATTCAATTGATTATCAATACAATATCAACATATAATCAACATAAAATTAACAATACTGTAACATTACAATAATTTACAATCAACCATCATCAACAAATCATACCGCAGAATACAAAAAACACAAAAATACATCCAAACACAGAAAACAAAAGCAAAAATAATCGAATTTATTTCATAAAATCACAAAATTATTTTATATAACATAAAAAGACAATCTTTATACATGTTTAATGATGGAAAATTACTGTTATATAAAAGCAGTAAATAAAAAAACAAAGAAATGTATATCTAAAAAAAAAGAAGAACAATGAATTTTAGATATGAAATTAAAATAGAAAAAGAAGTAACGCAAGAACAACAAAAAACCATTTTACAGTATCAAAAACATGTTTTTTCTCGCCGGAATTCTATGCGGATCTTCAGCTCCAATAATGGCGAAAATAAAATCAATATCGACGAAGCTTTATTGCAATGTTGGACGGCGGCGTTGAAAAAGATGAATGAGGACGGAAGATCTGAAACAGTTGGAGGAGCTTGTGAGATTTGAGAGAGATTAGAGAAATTGATGATGATGGGAGAAAATAATTTTGTTCATGAGGGTTGGACTGGGAGCACCATATATATATTTCCGTAGAAAAGTTATAATTTACAGCGTGTATAGTAGTTTTGAGAATTTAAACATGTGTCCGTATAAAAGTAATAATATAATAAGTGTTGGTTGTTTATGAAAAAAGTCTTTTTTAATTCCCGCTTCTTCTATCAATATACTATATTTTCTGGAAAGAAACAACAATAATAAGTCGTTTTTTTTATCTTTTTAGCAAATTACAATGGATAACGTTTAATAAAATTCTAACTTATTTGGACAGTTGATAACGCAGTGTATACAACTGTAGCCTTTGAGCAAAAATAGTTAAAAAAAATGTTTCCTTTCAGTGGAATGAATGGAAAAATTTTCTGTTTTGTTTTCTGTAAATTTGAGATCATAGCTTCTAAAATCATCAAATGAAGAAAAAAAGAAAAAATATTACATCACCGCCCAATTTTTGGGCAGAAAAAATGTTATGATTTTCTAACTTTAAGCGACAAAACGTGGTAAAAAGCAAGCGTCTTAGGTTTCCATCATCATATAAATATTAATCATTATTTCTCTAATCCATTCATGGGACATTATTTAGTGTAATGCCATCATTGTACTTCTCTAACCATCTCTATACTTTTTAAAAACTCTCTTTAAATGCTTTTTATTTAAAAATGGAAAATTTGGAGTACTAATTTATTCTATTCAGTCAACACTAGAAAATATTAAAAAAATAAAAGTTAATTCCAAAACAATGACGAACATTATACAAAATTTCATTTTAATCATGACTTTTAAAAGTTGCCATATAAAATTATAAACTTTTGTTTTTCAAATCTATCACCGATTATTTTTCGGTGTATTTTTACCTTTCATTTTTTCAAATCCGCTGGATTCCGGTAGCTACGTCAGCAAAAATACACCGGAAATTAATTTAGTGATGAATTTGTAAAAAATAAAAGGTCACGGTTTTATATAAAAACTTTAAAAGTCATGATTAAAATAAAATTACGTATAAATATCATGATCATTTATGGAATTAACCAAAAAAATTTATTATAAGGAAGAGCAATATAATTGGTTGTTGTTTATATATATTTCGGAAAATCTATCTTAATATCCTTGTATTTTTCAATTTTTTTTTACTTCATCCCTAAGTGTTCTAATTTTTTAATTTGATTTTTATATTTTCAAAAATAGTTTTATGAAGTACTTCTATTAAGAAAAATGCGGAAGTATAGTGCACTCTCCGTAAGTACATGAACTAAATAAAATTGTTTGTAAAATTACAAAAACTAGATAAACTAATAAAAGAATTTCATAAACTGTTTTTAAAAGTACATATACCAAATAAAGAAATTAAAAAAGGGATTATTTTTAAAATATCTGATGTTTAAATTTATTTACACATTTTTGTAATACCCGTATATTTTAAAAGAACTATGTTGTGCCACATATGCTATTTTGCGATAATCGAAGTCGGGGAGGTCTAAAATAAATTATAATATTAAGAATTAGAACCGAAATGGGTCTATATTATTTATCACTAAATAATAAATAAGTTTGTAAATTATTATTCGTTAGAGTAAGTCCGAACAAGACTAAAGAAAAGCTCATAATTAAGAGAAAACAATTTATAAGTTATGAACTAATAGTTTTTCTGTCAAAACCCGTGAAATAATTTTAAAAAACTATCGGCAAAATTTCATAGAATTCAGACATAGTTTATTTTATCAAGTGTGGCTGAGCGGGACATCAAATGTCGAAAAGAGTTAATATAAAATGAAATATAAATTCCGTACGAATAAAATTTATATTTTATAAGATTTATGAGTAAAGTTTTATGAAACTTGGAATTAGTCTCTGTAATTATAACGGAAGAATAATTAAGAAATTGAGTTAAACTGCGTAATTGAACTATTTGAGTCAAAATGTCATTTTACCAAGTATATATATATATATATATATATATGTTTAAGGAATGAAAATTAGGTCTTAAAGACTAAAATTTCATTCATTCCTTCATCTTCCACGCACAGGAGCATATAAAACTAGGGTTCATCATTTTTGATTCTGTTTTCTTCGATTCTTCGAATCCTTCATAATTCAGCGGGTAACCAAGGTAAGCTAGTCGGTTGAAATTATATATAGTTGGATGTAAAGGTTAGGGATTTTGGACAATCCATACTAAATTGTTGTTTTTGATACATTTATAGTGTTTTTCATGCGTTTTTATGTTTCTAGCTTGACTATTAAACCGTTGGGTTTTAATCGGAACCAAAGTAAAGCCCATATGATTTTATATATAGACCCTTAAGTTGCAAACTTTGACCCCCATTCGACTCCAAACCCTAAAAAGAATTTCTTCACTCAAAGAACTTAATTTATTCTTTCTAACGAGTCCGAATGTGATTCATTACGCTAAAAAAATGATTTTACATCCTACTCGCAAGATCTACGCAATTTCTACGTTGTGTTCTTCGTTGGAGGCTTGTTGATTCAATTGAATTCGGTCCAGCCCCTTGAACCTTGGCTTAATACATCATTTATCTTATTTTTCATCATCCTTAAGTATTGTTTTCTTATCCTTTTGATTCATGGATTCATTGTTGTGTGATTTTTTCTAAAAATGCATAATATAAGGTTTTGATAAAGTAAATCGTTGCTATTATTATGCTATTCTTATGCTACTAAGTATTTAGGAATAAAATTATGGTTTGGACATATATAAACTAATCTCACATATTTTGGAAAGCGTTTGGCATGATTCATCAATGTTAGGGTTTTTCTAGCGATTGTTGTATTCTAATCGATTTGGGTGGTTTGAATCTATGAAATTAAGATTCTATAATTAGACTACTGATATCTATGATATTTTCGATGTATTTGATGTTTATGAACTGATCTTGTTGGTTGTATCAACACTTTGGCGTGCTCTCGATTTTTAAGCCGAAATTGCGTAGAATGGTGAATTTGAGTTGTTTGAGAGTTGTAATCGCATAAATATTTTGAGATAACGTACCCACTGTTATAAGATGATATATATGATGTTTATATGATTTAGGGATCAGTGGCTATATGATTTGGTCTGTAGAATGCATGATTTTGGCTTGTTTAGCATGTTTAGGCAGTTTCTTGCGAAATTGCGTTATCGATTGTTTAATGGATGTTGGCATGAGTTTAGATCTGAGTTGGTTTGGTATGTTTAATATAAGTATGATATATTACTGATCTAAATGATATTGAAAGATTGAATCATGTTTGTTCTAGTACGTGCGGCTTAATTGACGCAACTAGCTAGTTTTACGCTTAAATGCTATGACTTTGTATTCAATGATTTGTAATGAATTAAATTCTGAGTTGCATTGATATTATTGACTTGGGGGTGTTTTTAATCTGATATTAGGTGTTTGGGTTTAGTGATGCATATTTAGACCCGTATTGCTTTAAGTGTCGCGAATGTTTATTTGGCCGATTTTCTGAGAAGCATGTTATTTGATTTTGAATGCTTTATTATGACAATGCGTTATATCAAATATATTTAGTAAGCATGATAGGGCTGTTTTATGTTGAACTTTGCCTATTTGAGTATGGTTGTCCTTTGGAGATTTTCATCGAACACCTTGTGTGCGTGTTGATTAATTATTAGTTTGGTTAAACTATTGAGTACCATTGTTTTTCAAATAATGATATGGTTTATTAAATTTTTCCGGATTCTAAAACATTGGATTATACATTGGAAATGTTTGATTCAGGTTAGACTTGGAGCGTCCAACATGTGAAGTTGAGCTTAATAGTTATGATAACTTAATTAACTCACTATTTTGAAATTTTTGGTTTTATGATTTTAACTAAATTATTCGATATGACTTCCGGATTATGTTTTTAAAGTGGGAACTTAATAGTACTTAACTTGTTGTAGCCATTTTATCAATAGGAGAAGAAGTCTTCTCTTAATTTATACCATATTTCAAAGAATAACCCTTAACTATCAAATGAGCTTTACATCTTCCAATAGACCAATCAGACTTTGTTTAAACTTTATAAACCAAAGGAGAGCCAATAGCGCATTTACCTACACGAAAACGCACTAAATCCCAAGTATGGGTTTGATGAAGAGCAGTTAGCTTCTCAGCCATAGCACACTGCTAAAGAGGATAAAAAACGCTTTTGTTGAAACATGAAGGCTCAAAGAGACAATGGATAGCAGAAAGAAAGGAAGCAAATGAACTTGAAAAAATAAAGAATAATAAAAATTAGGTTGTTTAGTATACTTATAATTTCGTACAGGATATTGATGTTGGATATTATCCACCTTATATGATGATTGAGTAGAGATTGTAGTTAAGGGGCCAATAGGAGTGTCAGGAATGCTAGCAGGAAGTAGTTCATCAACCTCAACAACAAAAGGATCAATGAAGATAATATCAAGCATATATATATATATATATATATATATATATATATATATATATATATATATATATATATATATATATATATATATATAACATATGACTAACTGGATCGAAATAACAGTACCCTTTTTGACCTGCACCATAATCAAGAAACACATATACAAAAGATCGATATGAGCAAGAAGATCAAGACATGTAGAACTAAAGACACAAAGGGGAAAATTATTTGGGAGATTATCACACAATCTTTCATATGGAGACAAATAAGAATTATGAGAAATAAGAATTCTATTAATTAAATAAACAGAAGTGAAAAATGCCGTCCCAATATTTCACTAGGAAAATTAATAAATAATAAAAGCGATAAGGAAGTCTCAAGAATATGTCTATATTTTTGTTCAACAACTTTATTTTTTCAAGAGTATTAGCATAAGAAGTTTGGTAAATTATACTAGCCAAAGAAAGAAGATCCTTAAAGTATGAGAATTATATTTACCTCCTCAATTTAGATTTAAATCATTTAATAACAATTTTTTGTTTAGTTTTTACAAGAGATTAAAGTTCATTATAAATGTTTAAAATGTATGAACAGCATTTCATAAGATAAATCCAACAATAACGAGTACCATCGTCGATAAAAGAGACATATTATCGAGAACCCTCTGTCGTAAAAATAGGACAGGGTCTCCAAATATCATAATGAATAAGATCAAAAGGAGCAACAAATATAATAATACTTTTAGGAGAAGGCAATAGAGAGAACTTTGCTAGTTTACAACTACAACAATCAGAAATATCATGAGTTTTCAAATTTTCTAAAGCTCGTGTAGAAGTTAAAAATTGCAAATGAGAGAAAGAGACATTGACCAAGGCGAGAATGCCACAAATGAAACACAGACGAAGAAGGACTCAGATGAAAAGATTATACATCCACACCAGGAACAACTGCCACAATCTTGGGAATTTTAAGCTGATCCAATACATAAAGCCCTCCCTATGGCTAATTCTAATCACTTCTTGAGACTTTAGATACTAAACATAACAAGCAGAAGAAAAAAAACTGAGCAACCATTATCACACAGCTTACCAACAAAAGCAAAACAAGACTAGAAATGTGATAGACATTAGATAATGACAAAGAAGATGTAATAACTGAACCAATACCTAGCAATGGTATAGGTGTACTGCTAGCATTTACAATGGATTAGATATATACAAGATGACAAATTAGGTGACAAGTGATTTGAAGCACCAGAATTTAAAACCTAGGAGGAAGAAAATATACATGACGAACTGGACGATATGAAGATGACATGACATGTGACTGAGATGCATAGAACTACTGAAACTGTTTAATCATTGTGAGGACGAGCAAGAATATGAGATCCATTGTGAGGAGGCAGTGGTCAGTAAATCTATTGATGAGACTATTTATGGGGTGGTTGATGAGCATGCTGTTAGTGATATGCACTAGGTCAATCATGTTTGACCATGTTTTGACTTTATCATTTTATTATTTATTGATTGGCAGTTTTTATCATTTTATATTAATGATTAAAATACTTGAATGATTAATTCTTTCTAAGGTCATCGAGTATGTGACTTGATAGTAGAACCCTTAGGTTTAATAAAAGAATTATATACCATCTATCCCTAGTCTTAATAGAACATTGAGACTAGTATGATGTTGACTGATGATTATGTTTTACTAATCATGTATATGAGATATTAAGTCAAATCATAGGTGCTATTTGAGAAATAAGGCACTGGATGACCCACTGTGAGAATACTACATAGATCACTGTCATAAGTAATTCTCATTACAGTTCTATTAGTATAATCCTTTGACCTTGAAATCATCATGTATTTCTACATAGCTATTTCATATTTTGATACAGTCTTACATTATCTTTAACAGGATAATGGAATAGATTGTCATTGGATATGAAAGTAACTATGTGAGAAATGTGAGTAACTGAGAAGGAATTAGTCCCTCATTTATTTGAGTAAGATATCAATGGGCCCCTTGAAGAAGATAGACTGAAGAAAATGCATGGCCATGCTAATTGATAAGAAGTTATCATTTTCAGTCTACTTAGAGTCAAGAAACTAATGATTGAATGTTATAAGGATGACATAACTATGCCTTATATTCAATCTAGATATCGAGAGACAAAGGGATTAAAATATTATTGTAAATGGTTAAATCGGATTATCGATATTCATATAACTTGGGTAGTCATAATGTCTTGCTAGAGGCCACTTATGACTTATGGGCTGAAATAGGAATTTCGAGTCTACTGCCAACGTTATATGAACCTACAGGGTCGCACACTAAGAACAGGCCCAAAACAGTTATGGGTTGTACAAGCCCAATGTGATTAAGTGATTAATTATATATATATATATATATATATATATATATATATATATATAATTCGTAATATATATATATAATTCGTAATATATATATATTAATAAATATATATATTAATTCGAAATTTAAGGATAAGTGTTTTCTTTAATTTATTATTTTTGGAAGATAATAAATATAGTAATTAATATATATGGATAATTATCAAAAAGGAGTTTTTGATATACATAAACTTGTAGAATTGCAATGAGATTGAAATTCGAATTTGTCTCAAATCCTAGTGTTATTTATCACTATATATACTCATTAAGCAATTGGTTTTGAGCATCACGAAATTTATTATTCACTAAATCACTAAAATTCGAAATTGCTTGTGAAGCAATAGTGCTAGCACACAAGCACTAGTTTTGGCTAAGGTCTGTTCGTGTGGATACTCGTAGAGGACGCGTTCTTTTGGAGGCGTTTCTGATCCGAGTCCAGGTATCACCAAAGTGAACCACCTCCTTCCTTCCTACATTGCTGTTGAATTCGACATACAAGTAAGTAATTATTCTGTTAATTCGAATTACATGGATCTTGGTTTGGGTTTTTAGATAAATTTTTGAAATTCCGCTGCGTTATGAACCTATAAAACACAACAAATGCTACTGCTTTTCTTTATCCAATTTCAAACTCTAAAATTTTCAATAATCTTTTTATTCACGAAATTCACATTCATTGCGAGCAATAGATGCACAAGACCTAAATTGAAGATTAAAATTTGATCAGCTATTGTTGATTTTTTGCCAAAACATCATAATAGAATAATAACATTAATTAGGCTGCCACAACTCTTGTTGTATGGGTTTTCTGCAATCACGTTTGCATGAATTTTTTTTTCTTTTGATTGATATAAATATAATCAAAATTAATTATAAATAATAGCACAATAATTAGTATGATCTTTTACTAATTATGTAATTGAAAATTTCATTTATCAATAATAAATTATTATCTAAAAAAGCTTGAATTCTTTGCATTTAATCACATATTACTATCATGTACAACATCAAACCATAAGCTGTGGACTTTTCGTGCTGCTATACATCAAGTTTTTCTTTCGGTGGAATGCTCAAAAAGATGTCAACAATTTTTTTCTTGGATCATTAAATGTCAACAATTGAATATCAAACCCGCTGCCAAACTTTTTTAATTAATTAAACCTATACAAAATTATATAGACTTAATACATATATAGTTTGACCTCTATATATGTATTATACAGATTTAATACATATATAATTTGACCTTTAAATTCATACTTGTTTTTCCCATCTAATCCCTAAATTTAATAATTTTTTTATTATTTTCTTATAAAATTCAATTTTTTCTATCCATTATTTCAAATTTATGTTCCATATAATTATGAATTTATCTCATAAACTTTCACTATTTAATTTATTAAAATATAAATTAATTTGTTCATTTTGTTCTTTCAGTTAGAAATATCGAACTAACACACATTTAAAGGATAAGTTTGAGGAATTTGAAGATAAATTTATAATAATTACAATGATTTAAAGCTACAATATTTTTTTTCTCTTTAGATATTTTTAAAGCTGTTATTGGAACTAAATAACAAAAGTAAGTTTTTTAAAGTAAATAACATAAGTAGTTTATAGTTATACAAAATTAGTATTAGTTCAATTAGATAAGAATTAGTAGTTTAAATGAGTTGGGATTTCAATTAAAAAATAAAATTATAATAAGAAGTTCAAAAGAAGTGTAAATTCATAATAAAAATTTATTGGGTTAATGTCATAAAAATTCATCAACTTTACACGTTTTTTCATTTTAATCACGCAGTTTAAATTTTCTCATTTTCATGCACGAACATATAATAACTAAATGACGGAGAGATTAAAACTAAAAACAGCCTTAATTCCCTTTTAATTCCATTTTTTGAATAGTTGATGGAATCCAATGAAGTTTCAAATAATAACTAAAAACTGTAGATTCATCGAGGACTCTTTTGATAGGTGTTTTTATTCATTACTCATCAACATTGAGTAACCTTAATTATGATAACATTATATTATCATTATGCCACAAGATATACACATAAAGCCCTAGATTGCGCTGTAATTTTATTTCATTATCTGAAAAATCCATGGTATATATACCTCATCATTCAAATCATTATTAATAATGAGAGATTGAGTTGGTAATAAACTTTGTAATTTTTATTGGTACTTTTTACTAAAAAGTTTCATATCATATACATTTAGTAAATTTGTATACTCATACGTACCTTGTGTACTAAATACTCATGTTATCAATTTCAAATAGAAAAAAATTATATAAGTTCATTTCGGACATAATTATTAATTATTATCAATATCATCTAAAAATACCCTTTATCATATAATTTTGATTGCACCATATTATCATTCATCTAATCAGAAATACCTAGTGGTGGAATAAAAGAATTTACTTAGAAAAGCTAAATTTTACTCTACCGCACGATATGTTGTTCATTATTATTATTATTATTATTATTATTATTATTATTATTATTATTATTATTATTATTATTATTATTATTATTATTATTATTATTATCAGAATAAGAGCAATCTGATTGTGTGATACTATTGTGCTCTACGGACCACTTTTTACTTTCTTTCCAAACAGCCTTTGCCTTTCATTTCTATTACTTAGAATTTAAATAATTTTATTTGATATATATTGTGAATAGACAAAAATATTTACTTGGAAATAATTATTGTACAGTTATTCATCATAAAAAAACTTATTGTACAGTCATGCCGATAGTTTTAATTAAAAAAATTTAAATGTTTTATCTACAAAGCTTTTGGTATAGTTCGATGTTGTCAAATCCGGCTTGCCTGACCAGTTAAAATGGAAAATCTAGGAACCGATACCTTGGCCAGGCTCGTTCATCTCTAAGACCCTCTTTTAATAAACCCGTTAAAATTTGTTTGACCTGTTGGCGTAGTAAGAAATTAAAATTAAAAAGGCAAATAAAATCAAAGCAAAACCCTAACTCTAAAATCGAACCCCAAAAGCGAAATTATCGACCCCATGCGGAACCCTAACCCTAAAATCCTCCACCCTCACCAACCAAACCCCAACCACCATCCTCAACCCATCTCCGGCCAGCCTGTTCAGCAATAGTCGACAAAATAGCAAGATGCATTTTTATCTTCATCAAGGACTCAATCAGAGGAAAATTCACGTGCTATTTATTTCGTAAAATTTCCCCTTTCATGGAAGTATAATGACTTGGAAGGGGCTTAGAGATGAACGAGGTTTCTAAAAAATCAGAGTTTCTCTTGCCCAGAAACTAACCAAACTAGGTTGTAGCTTCAGATTTTTTAGACCTGTGATTAATGCAAAAATTGATTGGATCTTATCTCAATTGAATTTGATAATTATAGGACAATTCAGATTGTGTGTCTATCGTTCCCGTTTCGCGGATGGATTGCAGCAGAAAAAACAACCGAAGAGCAAGTAGGTTGTTCAGAAGAAGAAGGAGATTTCTCTGCCTTCTTTAAGGGATAATCGCACCTTTGCCAATGTCGTTTCTTCGAGACAACAGTTGCAAGGAATTGCTTGATTTCAAATTCTCCGTTCAGGACACGAGTATGAAACTTCTTTTGAACCCAAATGTAATTAGAGAGAAAAAATTTGATTGGTTGGAAAGATGTATTTTAACAAGATTGAACTCCCTTCAATCTATTTTGCTAGCTAAGAATTATTTGCTCTCTAAAGACATTATTTTCGATAATATGTCTATTATTGGAGGATGTTTGATTTTGATCAATTTTGAATCGATTTTTGAGGCAATACAGTTTTTAGATGCCAAATCCAAACTTTTACTGTATGTTTCTACTCCTTTGCTAAATCAATTCAATTTACAAACCAACTCTTCGTATGACTTGGGTTTCAATCTCAGGAATCCCTCTATCGTTGTGGTGTCCAGAGGTTTTTGCAGGTATTGCAAACTATTTTGGTGTAGCTGTCAAAGTTCACCCTTTAGTTTATGTTAAAGATCAATTAGATACGGGTTTAGTCCTTATCTCCACAGCAAACAGATGGATCAACAAAACATTGCCAGTTGTTCTTGGGGATTTGAACTTTACAGTTCACATATTTGAAGTGGATCAGCTTGTTTACTTTTATAAACAGAATGACTTGGGTTCAGAAACAAAGATTGAGCTCGCATCAGATGAGGAAAATAATGATTCTCATGAGACAGTTTAGTGTCAGTTGGGGATTTCTTTCACAGGTGTTGAACAACAAAATCAGATTGCAATTTCCACTCCATCTGAGGAAAAAAACTAGAATGCAATCCCGTCTTTACTTGTTGAGAATATTAATACTTTCATTTCAGAACATATTTAAAAGGAATCTTCAAGTTAGTTATTGGCTGTTGTGAACATAGTGTCGGATACTACCGTTCGTTATAACAACAGCCTTCCTTTAGATCTTTCCAATGTTTCAATCAGGAAAAAAAGGCCAGAAAAGGTTATCTCCTCGACAAGTAATTTATTATCAGCTCAATAGCGTCTATCTTTAGGATCTTCATCGACAAACTTTCCCAATATGAACAAGTTTATTCTATCAGCAAAAGAAAAAGCTATTGCATGTAACTTTGACGAAGCATTAAAGATATGGGACGTAGGACATTCATTGGGTTTTTTTTTCAGAATGATCATACGACAACAACAGTAAATCAACTCCTCAAAAACTTGGAACAGGAGTTGGCTAACCAGAGATCTTGAACTTTGTATTCTTCAAAGCATTTGATGATTTGATTTTATGTCGTTACCTTTTAGTTTTATTTCTTAGAATTGTCGTGGTAGATTGTTAAGCCATCGCAAGCAATGTTTTTTTTGTAATTTGGTGGGAAAACATAAGCTCTCTCTTATTAGTTTTCTTGAATCAAAAAGAGAACATATTGACGCTTTTCTTGTAAGAAAGCTTTGGCCGAATCTTGACTTCGGTTTTGATTGTGTTCCGTCTATTGGGGCCTCGGGTGGCCTTCTGCTGATTTGGAATTCTGCTCTCTTGAATAATGTTTCAATCGTGAAAGGTGACCATTGGATTTTCCTGTATTTTTCTTTAGCTTCCATTATATTCGACATATTCTCATTTATGCCAGTATTTTAGCTTTAGAAAGATCTTTGTTGTGGGCTGAATTGCTTCCTCTTACTTGCTTCTCTGGTATGATTTTTATTAGCGGCGACTTTAACGAGATATTGGCTCCTGAGGAGCGTCTTAATTGTGTGGGGTTCTCTCCTTCCATAATAGCTCTTCAGAATTTTCTTAATGAATCTGAATTGCTAGACCTTCCGCTTCAAGGTCGTACATACACCTAGAAAAATTCACATTTTAAATCTAGAATAGATAGATGCTTTGCGTCTATTTTAGTTATTAATACATGGAGTTCTCTTTCTATATCTGCTTTGCTTGACGGATATTCTGGCCATGTTCCACTTTTACTTCTATCAGACTTAAAAAATAGACTGGGGGCCTAAACCTTTTCGTTCGATAATGTGTGGTGAGAGCATATCGAGTTCAGATTTTTTTTTTAAGTTCTTGGCTGGATATAGATCGATCTTTTCCTCTTGTGAAAAAAAATAAAAGAGCTTCATAAAAATATTAAAACTAGGAACAATACTGTTTTCGGAGACCAAAACAAGAATATTAAAGAGCTTTTTGATGAGGTTTCTAGGTTGGACGTAATTGCTGATTTCCAGACACTCTCTCAAATGGATTCTTTGAGGCTGGCTCAAACTAAATCTGAGCTCTGGATGGCAGAGAAAAACATTGAAAGCTTATGGACTCAAAAATCTAGATTGAATTGGTATATTAAGGGAGATAAAAATACCAAATTCTTTCACAACATCGCTTCGAAGCATTTCAAGAACAATCTTATTTTAGCTATTATAATGGGTTTAGCCACACATAATCAACATCACACAACTAATTAAATAAAAATAGAAAGTAAAGATTAAGTACCTTTGGATAATATATAAAAACTAGGAAAATTAATTAGAAAATGAAGCTTCAATATTAGAACTAATACTTGTATTGAATGAGAATTCAAGAACACCAAAATTTGGAAATTAATTGATGAACACCAACATTCAAATCTCTATTCTATAGTGAGAACAAAAGGAATAAACTACAACTATTTTGATTGATGTCTTACAAAAGTGAATGATCTTTAAACTTAAAAAGATAAGGTGACTTATATAGTCAACACAAATAAGAAAAGTAGAGACATCCTAGCACAAGAGTGTTGGGATAAAAGAGGAAATGGGCCAAGTAAAGCTCTCTTTTCAAAATAAATTTCGTTTCAGAACTTAACCCATATCTTGATCGAGAAGCTCATTTAAAACATGCTTCTCGATCAAGATCATCCTTTGGAAAGCCTTCATGCAAAATGTTCCTTCATGTCTTGATCGAGAAGCTCTTCTGACTTATGCTTCTCGATCAAGACATGTGTTAAATTACACGTCTCTTTTGCTTCTCAGCTTTTCTTTTGCTTCTGAACTTCTCTTCCAAGACATTCTCTGAAAACTTGTTTTCTCTTTAACTCTTTGCTCTTATTTCCAACATCACTAATTCCTTGAATCTTTACTCTTTTTAGCCCAAATAGTTCCGCAAACGCTATAAATCACCTGAAACGCCAACACATGTATTAAGGTATAAATACACCTACAAACACATGCTAATAAAACGATGCAAAACTATCTAAATACTAGGATTATTCTACTCCTATCATGAGCCTGCAGACATCAAGCTTCAAATTCGATATTTTTACTCATGTCTTTTTGAGAAGCCTCATGTCGTTCCTACCTGATATTTCTAGCCTGGTTTTCAAAAGATTATCTTCGGATCAAGCTTCTCTTTTGACTCGGCCGTTTGACATAGCAAAAATTTATTCAGCTCTCTGTTCTTGTAGTAAAAGTGAAGCTCCGGATCCTGACAGATTAAACGTTTACTTCTACAAGAGAGCTTGGGATTTCCTTAAAGATGACTTTCTAGATTTTTTTAATTCCTTTCACAACAACAATTTTCTCCCTAATGGAATTAATTCATCTTTTATGGTTTTAATTTCTAAGGTTCATGGATCTACCAACATTCGTGATTATCAGCCTATCAGTTAGGTGAATGGGTTTTACAAGTTACTTTTGAAGTGCCTTTCAATCAGGGTTAGCTCCCATTCATCCATACGTGATCTCTAACAAACAACACGATTTTATTAATGGAAGAAGTATTATGGATTGTGCTATGATTGCAAATGAATGAATTCATCTTGCAAAGAAACGAAAAGATAAGCTTCATGTTCTGAAGTTGTATTTCCGTAAGGCTTTTGACAGTCTAGACTGGAATTATTTGATGAAAGTGATGCGGTCAATGTCTTTTCTAGATAAATGGATGAATTGGATGTCCACTTGCTTATCAAGTGTTTTTTCTTCAGTTTCTGTGAACGGCAGCCCTTCGGATACTTTTCAGCTTAAACGGGGAGTGCGGCAAGGAGATCTTATACCCCCTTACCTATTTATTTTAGCTGTAGAGTGCTTGAAAAGTATCTTGAAAAAAGAAACAGAGATGGGTCTTATTAGCGGATTGCTTACTCTGATGCTTTTGAACCGTTTTGGTCCTGTAGTTCACGGATGATACCATTCTTTTCTTACCTTTTGATCTGGAACAACTCCGTTTATTAACTCGTATACATCGATGTTTCGACCTAATTTAAGGTTTGAAAATTAACTCCCATAAAAGTTCTTTATTGGGCATTAATATTTCTGATTTGGATTAAATTTGGCAGCGGGTGTAGTTGGTTGCTGTGCTGAAACTTTTCCTATTAGTTATCTTGCTTTACCTTTTGCTATTCGTCGTACTCCTATCTCGACTTGGAACCATGTCATACCGAGGTTTAAATCAAGATTATCGCTTTGGAAAGGTTTTATGTTATCGCCTACATGAAGATTAATCTTGCTGAAATCAGTTTTATATAGCTTACCGATCTATCTAATGTCAATGCTTGTCATGCCAGCCAGTGTTCAAGCTGAACTCGAGAAGTATATGCGAAGATTTCTTCGGAAAGGAGACTCTAATTCTGTAGCTTTTTGTAGAATCTCTTGGAATATTATTTGCCGTGACTTTAAAGATGGTAGTCTGGGTGTTTGTAACTTGAATGTGCAGAATCAAAGTCTTTTATTGAAATAGCTTTGGAAACTCGTTTTAGAAAATCGTGGTTCGTTGTAGTTTGGGATTATCTCTTCCTGCTCCTCAATATCTTCTTGAAATAACCTTATTTATGGTAATGTTAATCACCTATCATTCATATGGAAAGGTATTAGACGCTCTTGTTGCTGAGATCCTCTTGCTTGGCAATCCTTCACGTCTAATGTTGGCTTTTTATTGGTAATGGTGAATCCATCTCTTTATGGCACGATAATTGGTCGGATATCGGAGTAGCAACTAATTTATTTCCTCGGATATTTCAGTAATCTAACATGAAACAAGCTAGGGTAAAGTCGGTTTTAACAGATGGTTGGAGATGGCGCAGGCGACTTGATACTGTTAGAACTGTGCTTTTTGCTGAGCTATTGTCTCGTTTTGATCAGAAACTTCATCAGGGTGTGCATCACAGGTCAGTTTTGCAGGAAGAAGAAGATGTTATCGTTTGGAACTCTAGAAACAAAGGTTTCACAGTTGCTGCTATGTCAGTTCTTTTGAGATCAGCTTCATCAGCTGTTAACTACACTGCCGCTTTGGGGTCTACTATTGACGCAACTATTGTTGTGGGGTCTGCTATTAATGGAACTTCTACGTTGGGGACTGTTGTGAACAGTTCCACTGTGTATAAAACTACTGCGAACAAATCTACTGCCTTCAATATGTGCTGGAAATTATATGCTCCACCTAGGATAAAACTCTTCTTATGGACAGCTCTACATAGAAGTATTCCATCTCGTTTGTTTCTTGCGTCTCGTGGTATTACTACGGATGGTAGTGTGGAATGTGTTTTTTGTGGTGACATCGAAACTATAGACCATATTTTCTTGCATTGTATTTTTGCATGAAAAATATGGTGTATTGTTTTACAAAAATTGAATTTGGTTTGTGTTTTACCTTCTAGTTTTGACGATTGTTTCTTCCAATGGATTGCTATATATGACCAAGTTTATGTTTTAGGTGAAAAACGGTGTCGTTTTAGGTTAAAAACGGTGTCGTTTTATGTCAAAAACGGTGCCCGTGTTATATATGCAAAAAATTGATAGTTCGTCTATTTATATGCCAAAATTAAAAGTTCGTGTCAAATACCAAAAACACGCGAAAGTTGATGATTTTTGAAGCAATTAAGCCGTATTTTTATTTGGGAAATATAGAAGTGCCGCAATAGAAGAATTTTCGACAATAAGAATTCTTCTCCTGATGATATTATCTTATGTTGCTTCGACATCGCTGGATTCTTTTACAAGTGAACCACCCTTCTTTTGTTTATTGGTGGGTTGACTTATTTAGAAATTCTGGTCTTATTTTTCTTCGTTAACCTTTTGGTTTTGTAGCCTTCTTGGCTTTTTTTCTTGTTTCTTTTGCCATATTTTGTGCTTTCAATAAAGGTTTGATTCATAAAAAAGTATTTTTTTTGGATAAAATGTGAAATTTTAAATTTATTGAATTTAAAATTAAAAAGGTCAATATTTAATATTTTTTTAGATAACTTGTACATATGAAAATTAACTTTACAGAAAAAATTGTACTTTTTAAAAGAATTAAGGGAGGCAAATGTCCCTTTTATCATACATGTGGCTCTATACTGCCCGTTCGGATACCTGTTTGATTCAAGTAATCTGATCTGATTTTGTTGGATTTGACGAATTTTTTTATTATTTAATTTAATTTTTTTTTTACACTAACCCAACTATTTACTCGTTTCAAGTTTATCGTCTGAATAACACAACTCATAATACGTACGTTTCAAGTAATGTACTTTTATATATAGATTGTTTCAACCTTTAAATTAAATTCTTTTGATAATTTTTCAATTTGATATTTTAATAATATGTTATTATATATGTAATATAAAATTTTATTTTTCGATAAATTTCATCACATAAAGTATTTATTTTTTTATAGAATTGCATATATTATTATTAAATATATTATTTTTTTAAATTGGTTCCATCCTAATTAAACCTTTAACCACTGACCGAGGAAAGATAATTATGGAATGGCCATGGCCTTCTCCATTTTTTTAAAAATATTAAAATTCGTAAATAAGGATTTTTTATTTTACAATTTAGTCCCATCTATTTTTAAAAATCGTCTCTTTTATATTATACATTGCGATTTAACTCCTCTAATATTAAAATTCTGACTCAATCACTATACCTTTCAACTCCAGCTACATCAATGTTACTATACTTATGTGGAAATTTAAACAAACATACCAAAATGGATAAAATATGAATTAAAACCTTAATGAATGCATCCAATAAAAGAACAAGCTTATTAAATGCCATCGTTGAATTCCATGCCCAAGGAAAAAGGAGATTTTCCTATTACGTTTGAAAAACGAGGTTCTTAATTAGTACTCTAGATTGAAAAATAATGTATTTTATTTTTGAAACTATATGCATGCTAACTTTAAGAATATTACAGAAAATTCCACCTTAACACTATTTAATTGTTTTTATCTAATTATATACTATAAAAACTTAACTATAAAGTGATGAAATATATTATAAATATAGTTTATTAATTATACTCTAATACTCCAAAATAAACAAATAACACTTGAAAACAAAATAATCATTATTAATTAAGTAAAGATAATTATGTGTTTTTTTAATAAAAAAAACTCACTTTATTCAATATATTAAACTTTTGATAATTATATTTATTCTAAAATTATACATCCAATAAAAGTAGATGGCCAAAAAATTGCAAAACTAAAAAATATTGGAGATCACATAAATTTTGATTTTGAAGTCCACAGCAAGATGCATTACTTTATATTTTGCATTTGGCATCTACTAATTCAACAATATAACAAAGTAAGAACAAGAAAATAAATCCGAAAATTAGACTAACATAATTAGTCTGCATTTGATACACTCCAAAATACTTTCTAAGATCATCCCACCCATAATTAGTCTCTCATTGAAATAGACAATGAGAGACAACAATACATATTCTCCTCTTTAACAAAAAAAAAAGAACTGTCAATAAAAACATTACAAAAATAAAATAATAATTAACTATACTGGCCATCAATCCCCATGTACAGTACCCACCAACTCTTCATTGTTATATATCAAAAAAAAAAAAACTAAAATCATTTTAACAAAATAAAACCCTCAAGAACACAAAAGATCAGTCATCACCTTGTGTTTAAAAGTATGAAGTTTATTATTTTTGTGTTATGGTGATCTCCAACTTTGTAAGCCAATATCATTGTGTCTTCTTGAAGGGCCAGAATTTGGTATAGGAAAATGTCTTGGCAAGGAATTTGAGAAGTGTCCTTGGTGGTGATTCTTGGGCTTGACATGAAACATATTGGAAGGTGTTCTTGAGCCATGACAGTATCCAAAAAATGAAATGGAGAATAACAAAAATAACCAAGACAGTAGAAATGTAACTGATCTTCTTCTTCTTCTTCTACTTCTACTTGTTTGTGATCTTCTACATTCAAGAACCATCATGTGAGTGGAAAGTAAAACTGAAAGATCAAAGCATGGGAAGTTTTGAATGCAAAATCTTTTGTTTTGTTGGGCAAAATATGAAGCAAAAAAGGGTTTTTGCTTTCTTTTTCTCTTGTGTCAAATGGAAAGAAGATGAAAAATAAAAGGAAAAAGGAGGGAAGATGGATTAAAGTTGGGCCTATCACTATGTGTAGAGAGAGAGAGAAGGTTTAAGCTATGCAATGTGTTGCATCTTTTGTTGAGGTTAGGTGAGTGATTGGACCCACTTAGTATTAATGGCAGAGAATAAGGAATAGCAACTGTTGATTTAGGCCCCCCCCCTCTCCTCAACAGGAAAGCTTGTCCCTTCACCTTTCCTACACTCCTCTTTTCTTTTTCTTCTTTTAGTATTTCCTTTACCTTGTTGTATTTTAGGGCTAGGGTTTTAGTTGAACAACAATAGGTGCGGGTTATCTTAAAATGTTGGCTAATTGTTATTAATAGTCCCCGTACTTTGGAGTTTATATTTCAATTATCCCTAAACTTTGATTTCGCATCAAACAGTCTCGAAAGACAATAATTAAACGGAAAAGGGTTTGTTTATGCCCCTGATGTTTGTCCTAAGGCCCGGATTGGCCTTTTTTCATTTTGGCTGAAATGAACCCCTAACGTTTCAAAACTGGCCTGATTAAGCCCTTAATTTTGACAGGGTTAACTTTTTCAAATTTTACGTCCTCTCTTTCCTATGTGGATGATTACATGGCTGGTATACCTAAGCACAATTGAGGGCTTAAATAGGCCAGTTTTGAAACGTTAGGGGTTTATTTCAACCAAAATGAAACGTGAGGGACAATCCGGGCCTTAGGGTAAATATTAAGGACATAAACAAATCTTTTTCCATTGTTAAACTTTTATAAATTCGATATCTCTTAATTTTGACAATAACAATCACCAAAAAGTGTTCTATCATCATTATGAATGTGTAGGAACATATTTAAACATTTGGAAGGTTTATAACAATCCTCTAGCAACAAGTGATCACAATCCAATTTTCTTAAAGTTCTAGAGAAAGTTCGCACCCGTGAAATTCCCCACTCGTGGCTGCAAACTTTGTTCCAAGGCTTAGGAATTTGCTACTTCGCAGCTGCCAACTTATGGAATGCTAAAGACCAAGACTTCGTGGGGGTGAACATTCTACTTCGTGAACGTGAACTCTAGTTGACTAAAAGACACTTCAACGGGCATTTATTGCTCCCAATAAAGGCCTAATACATCAGCAAGAGACTGCTGGGACTTGTCCAAAACCAACTTTGCAAGCGCGAACTCTATCTGCAGTCTATCAAAAATAGAATGTAGGTTTTGTTTGCTTTTTAACTCACAGACAAGGAGCAACGAAAAGAAATATTTTAGGGGCTATGTATACCATATTTCTAAATATGTGAAAAGGTTAACAACCTAAGTATTAAACCTCTCAAGTAATCTACAATTCTTATATGAAAAACTCTTGATATGTTGTTTGTTATGAGTGATTCCTTGAAAATAATATTTGTAATTTGATTTTTAGTTATACTTCGTGAAAAATTAGGTTATTGTTGGTTTTGTTTATCTTGTGTGAAAAATTAAAAAATGTGTTGGTTTGGGTTTAGACTATGAAAACCTAAGTTGGGAGTGAACTTGTCAAAATTCCATTGTTAGCGGAAAAAGGCAAGTGGATATAGGTTCGAGTTTACACCAAATCACTGTAAAAAATTCTTGTCTCTTCTCTTCTTAACCTTCTCAAATGAATTGTTAATCGTTCTTAATCCGCATTTGGCGTGGTTTGTTAGGTGCGTCAGGCGTAGGGAACATTCTTCGTGTACTTGTCAGAGGATCTTCTGTGATCCCATAATCAGTTACACGTGAGTGTGGATCATAGTGGGATCTCAGAGCTCCTCTCGCGAGTTTCGTTCGGCTGAGCTTCCGTGTTTGAGGCAACGGAGCTCGGGTAATGTTTTTTGCTCGACGTCATCTGGTGTTTATCCGAGATACCACTCTATTGCTCTTGGCTCGGTGATCCCCCCCAGGTCACGTGGTCAATAATTTGTTCGTGCTATATCCGACCTGTGATGTCGGGCATCACATGCGGGGGAAGTGTATACACAGGTTCCCCTATTTGTTCCTTGGGCGAGGTGCTACTGTGTTTATAGAAGCTCGGAGCCTTAGGTGAATGCGATGTCGGTAAATTGCTTGACTTAGCGATACTTGTTTTTGGCGAGGTTGCTTCGCCCCTACTAGACGTTATCACTAGATTATCAACAACAATTATGTACTACTCCCTCCGGTCCATAATATTTGTCGCATTTGGTCATTTCACATAAATTATGAAAATAATAAATATGTCTTGATTTGTGTATAGTTTTACTAAATTGTCCATATTAATTACCACTTGAAACTCTAATATGACAAATATTATGGACCAAAAAAAATTCTCAAATGCGACAAATATTATGGACCGGAGGGAGTAACTCACAAGACTTATTACTATATAAAAAAAATTGTTCCTAGAGTTTTCCAACAATAATATTGATTATTACTGGAAGGACCAATTTTAATTTAAATCATTTTTCTTTAGATAATTAAAAAGTAAATAAACTTTTGAAATAGTATAATAAACATTAAATTAATTACATTAATTTAATAGAATTATTTTAATGGATAATTTAATTGGAAGTTTAAACTTTATTAATCAATGGGGATTGGCAACTTTGCACAATATGAAAAATGAATGCACCAACTCTTCGAGTCGAAAAAAAATTTCAAGTGATTCACTAGAAAAAAATATTTACTTTAATAAATGAATGGAAAATTGGCAAATAAGAGGTTAAACGTAATTGAAAGAGAAACAAATTTGAATAAGATAAAATGATAAAAGAACATATGACTTAAAATATAGTTTCTTCAACTTAAAGAAATGTTGATAAAGGAAAGATTGCATAAATTAATCTGAAAGACATTATATCTTTAGAAAAATGAGTTTACATTAATTATGTGTTTTGTCTTTGATCTCGTAGTGGAAGAATATATTTTTAAGTGTTATAAATGAACCTAGTTGTTCACACATAAGGATGAGAATTTGATTGTCTTAAATTAAATTGATTAATTTAAAGGTCATCTTGGTAACTGTTATTAATTTAAAGGTCACCTTGTAATTTAGCCATATTAGATTAGAGTGTGATCTATGAATAAGCGTTTGAGACGGGTAATTAGCCTAATCCCATTTCTCCATCTAGATTTTAAAAAGCATGTGTCCAGAAAACTAGATGAATGGTTTACTATGATTAGATTTACAATCAAATTAAATGGTTATAGTTCTGTAGGTGCATGCGAGTTTTACAAAGTTATCATGGTTGGCAATTCTTAAAATACCAAAAAATATTAATAGCCAACATCTCTACAAAAGAAGAAATTGATAAAAATAAAGTTTAGTTCATGGAATACTAGCTATAATAGTAGATGCTTTGAAAAGAGAGTTTTGTGGTTTCTCGTTATCTACAAAGTAAGTATGAAAAGAGAAATCTTTAATGGCTTTACTGAAACTGAGTGTGTTATTTTGTTGCTTTGCCTGTAAAAAAAAAAGAAGATTTTCGTGTTTGGCTAAATGTTTTAAGAAAAGATAGTTTTCCAAAATACTTTTGGGCAACTCATTATGTTTCGATTTTTAGTATGATATTTGTACTTTGGCCATGCTATAGTTTGCCGACATTTTAGTATAGTTGGTCATATGTTTATGTATATCAAGTTTGGCTTAACCAAATTATAATAAATTAAATGATTTCATGCTACATGGTGTCCGTTAGGGTTACGTGGAATAGCGGTTTGATTAGCAATAGTATCGTGGAGGCATGTGTTGTGTGTTGACATGATTATTTCATACGTGGTAGTTGGCATGATAGCTAGATGTGTAATAATAAGTATTGGATGCATATCTTTTGGTTGATGTCATGTTAAGTATCGATCTTTGTTACAACAATTATGAGTATGTTGTAACATGTTTTGTTTTTGATATTTGAAATATCGATGAATCATATGAGCTGTATGCCATGTCATTAGTAACTTGATAATCAAATAGGATTTTTCATACTCGTTTCTTTGGTAACATGTTAGTTGCTTACTATGACTATGATTTGTTAAATGAGGGTTAAGGCATGATTGGGTTATTCAAGGTTAGGTGACAATCGTAACTTGTTAACATTGTGTTATTTTTGTATGCCTCGCATGATTGCTTAAGATATATCATCTTATTATATAATCTCTGTTTGTGTGTCGTGTAAGTAGCACATGAGGTCGTTTAGCATGCGTTGCTTTTGGTATAGTTATGTTGTGGGCGTTAATTTTGATCCTTGTTTTTGTTTTAGATGTCAGGATCTGGTAACGTCGGAATTGGTGCATCTATTTTTGTGAATCGAGATCATTTGGGAAATGATTTTGAGAAGAAGGAAGAGTGTGACCCTCTAGAAAAATTGGTAGATTCTGAGCCCAAATCTTCAGTGGGAAAGGTGTACCGGGTTCGATGTGGCTAGACATCGTGAGCATGTTTCAGCTCGGCAGAATACGATGTATGAGTTTCATATTGAACAGACTGCACTTGTGGAGCTGACTCGTTTGATGAATAAATTGGAGTGTCTTAATGATCGACATTTAGAAAATTTGAAAAATAATTTTGAAAAGTTGACTTGTGGTGATCGATCGGTGAAGGAATACACCGACGATTTAATTAGGTTGAATGGTTTGACACCAGAATTGACGGTACAATGTGGAGGTGAACGTCAGATATGTTAATGGACTTGGGCCATATTATTTAGGGTTAATGTAGGGTGTTCATACACACCTTACAAAAGTTATTTGTAAGGCAATGGAGGAAGAAATGAAACTTCAATACAAAGATTCGATAAGATGGATATGGGAAAGGAAAAGGAAAAGAGATAGGACAATGGGAATGTGAACGGAGTGGAGGCGCCGAGGACTGATCAAGAAGTGGACATCTATCAGGCACGTGTCAGAGGCAAATCAAAGGTTGCACCGTCTTGTGTTGCGTCTATCGATGGGACTGCGCGACAAGGAATTATTTAATTTGAGTGTAATTACAGTATGATTTGAGGTTAGTTTAAGTTTATCGGTTTTGATGTATTATTATTATAGTAGTTTCATATGAATTGGTGGATTTAAATTTGAGATTTGAGAATAGATTTAGAGGTTAACGAGTGCACTTTTTACAGAGTGAAATTTTTAGCAAAAGTTTTATCGAAATTTTGGATTTCAAATATAAAATTTCTTTATTAAATTTTTTTGAATTGTTTTATCGCATATAAGTGCCCAGAAATGTCTTGAACATGCATTTGAATGTCACAAATAGAATTACATATAGCATGGAAAATATTCACTAATTAAAAAGAGAAATAATAAACGGTGCTTGCATAAATAGAACATGCATCACGGACATTAGAATTACAAAGTGCAACTTTTTAGGGATGAGAGATATCATCACCTTGGCGGACAATTATGTAAACGAAATTTTTCTCGATGAAGTGTTGTGGAAATTTGTTTTGAAATGAGCTCGCGAGTAACATTTTGATAAATGTATTTATAATAATTGTTTTGAAATTTGTACTGTAAGGTACCTAGACATACACTCTATGATAATAGTGATATATAAGGACGGTAAATATGGCGAATGATTGGTTTTATCATACCAGATTGTTAGAGTTTTGTGAAAACGGTATAGTAAGAATAAGGTTGCACTCGATGTTTTATTAGGATACTCGTGTTAGAATATTGATTTCTGATTATAAGACTTTTATGCTATTTTCGATTTATGGTTTGAGGTGTATTTGATTAAGTGGTTGGTTATATATATATATATATATATATATATATATATATATATATATATATATAATATTTAAAGGAATTCTTAAACATAACGATAATAATAATTTTGGCAACAAATAATGTTTATGGGTTAATACCTTTTGAGGAAAAAGACAGAATTTCGTATAAACGTTATTTTAGTAATTATCGATTTAATTGGTTGAACGATTTTATTAAATCGTGTATCTAATTAAAATGAATTAACCATGGTTTAAAAGAATAAAGTATATTTTAATCATTGAGGCGAAAGTATAATGTGAGGTTTTTCCAGTGATTAACTTATTTTCGATTTTAAAAATAAATGCGGTATAATATGTTAATTTTTTTCTAAATAGAAAACAAATAATATTTTGTCACAGTGTTTTAATTAAGGGTTAATGTCATAAGAATTTACCAACTTTACACGTTTTCTCATTTTGAACACCCCATTTAAAAATCGTCATTTTCCTACACGAACTATCAATTTTTCTCAAATTCATACACCGTTCAAAAATCCGGTGAAAATTGATGAGTTGGCAACCAGATAGTGACATGACATAACGAATCAGGTAGTGACATGTCAGCAATTTTTGCCAGATTTTTTAACGTTGTATGGATTTGAGAAAAATTGGTAGTTGGTGTATGCAAATGACAATTTTTAAACGACGTGATTAAAATGAGAAAATGTGTTAAGTTGGTGAATTTTTTTGACATTACCCCTTTAATTAAATAGTACTTACTAAAACTATAAGTTTGGTTTCGAATATAACCAATGACCCGAAAATTTCTAAGAGATGTTTCATGTTAGAATTTTGATGATTTTTTATTTTGGCATGATTTTATGCTTTAGGGTCTTAATTGTCTTTTGGAAAAATTTTGGGACCCAATAGAGATTTTACCAAATCTGTAAATGCTAGTGACTTAGAGCTGATTTGGTATATTAATTGGTTGATTTTGATATTTGAAGTGGTTTTCGTAATTTTGGTTGACCTTAAAAATTTAGACAGTGAAGTGCGCTCTTTACAAAATTTGGGGAACAATTTGTAAATTGGCCATTATTAGAAAATTTTAGCCTAAGTGGCTGGTTTATTAAAGGAAGTCTAAAGTTAGGCGTGGGTGTTTATCATATCGATTATTAATATTTGATTTGTGTTAGACCTGCCTACTACGAGGCATTGGGTTTCGGAAGAGTTGTACCAGTGCGGTTTGCTCTATCCGGCTAGGGTTCATGCATTCGGCAAGGACTGCAAGTTTATTTTTTATGGTTAAGTAATCAAGTAAATCGTATTTTAAATGTGCGAAGTATTTTTAATATTGCTTTTTGAAATTGGTTTTCAATAATCGTATGTAAAACTTGGGACGTGCTACCTGATGGGCATTATTAGGACTGCATGCGCACCGGTAAGGATCGATTTACTCGGCGGATTAACATCTCAGGCTTCACAACTCCTTGGATTATGGAATCGTAATGTGGATTATGTACTCGGTGAATTAATTTCTCGGGCTTCACCATCACTTGGATTCGATGATATTATGTGATATCACAAGTTGAGGATTAGGATTCCGTTGATTTCCATACAGATATATATATATATATATATATATATATATATATTTATGTTATAAAATGTTTTAGGAATTGAACTTAATATTTAAATATAGCATTATGAACTCACTCGGTTTTGATTGACCCCCGTTGTTGTTCCCAGATTTTATCGAGTAAGCTTAGCGTACTTTCATATTTCACTTCGGAAGTTCAGTTTTCAAAGAAAGTCGAGTCGTTTTAATTCTAGCCCGTAGTAGTTAGTATATGTCTAGCCACTAGATGTCGTTGTCTGTTGTTGATAGAAGTAGAATTACTCCTAGTTTACAGGTCTTTTCGTATCACTGTATTACCTTTTATCATGCGTTAATTGGTATTGTTATGCCTTATTCCGTGTGTATGAATTTCAGGTGCAATATAGTATTTGTGGAGCTATTTTGGGCTAAAAGTGCGAAGAATCGACGAAGTTACAAAAGTCTGAAGCAGAAGGTGTCACGATCCAAAATCGAGGGCCGCGACCAGCGCTATGGAACATGAGTGGTTGCCCCAGAACCCGTAGCAAGCCTAAAAACAAATAAAAAAAAATTTGCAAATCGATCATGTAAATGTTCATAAAATGTTTTTGGAAAACTTCGTAAAACAAATAAGTTATAAACGTCGAAGACGATCTTTAAAATCTGATGCATAAACGATAGGGACCAAGGTCTTAGTGTGCAATCACAAAATCAAGAATTGCCTTATCCACACATACATTCCATAACTTAACCAATTCCAACATAGGCAATTGGTAAAACAATCAAACGGTTATAAAGCGCATTTGTCAAAATCAACACTTTATTCAAATAAAATATCCTAACGGAGTATATGGACATGAGAACTATTTGATACATAACTAAGTCTACTACTGCCGTCTACTGCAGCTCTACAGATGAACAAAGCTTTCCATGAATGCTTTGAACTGATACTTCCAGAAAATAGAATGGAAGCTTGACCATATACACCAAGGAAACCTGAAACAAAACACAATGGGGAGGTCAGACAACGCGAGTTCGCAATTACTTAAGGTATTATAAACCCAAATTGCATAACATAACTCAAAACAATTTATCCTTTAATCCAGTCGAAACCGTAATATTAAGAACATTTACTATACTCATAACAAATAGTACTAAAACAACTTTGTCCTTTAACCTCATCCTCCTGATATCGATAGCAAAGCCAACCGATGTATTTTGTACACCTGATGTCACACCCATACTCTAATGTTAGATTATGGATTCATTAAAAATTAATTATCATGCATTAAAATGCTAGAGTTTATTTATCATGTCAATTGATTTCTTTGAAAATTATTAGGACTTAATTGAAATGGAAATTCGTTAGTAAACTAGGTTGATTTCGTTTTATTGAGACGAATTGAACTATGAGTTTTAAATTGAATTTATGGAATTATCAAAGGAATATACGATACTTTATGGCTTGAATAAGATATTTAAAAATCTTATTTGTTGTGTGTAGACACCTATTTACGTACAGGTAAAAAGTGAGATGAAACTGAAGCGTCCAATGATGATTACAGAGAAATCCGTCCAGGGGACGAGCTTTCGATTTGCTTGCTGGAATCTAAGAAGGCGTAGCCTGTGCAAAATTGTTAACTTGGAGGATTAAAATGCAATTAGGCGTAAATAGCTCATAAAAATCCAAAGAAATTGTAATCTAAGTCTAGAAATTGGACTAATTGCAATATTTTAGAAGTTTATGGGCCAATTTGCAAGTTTGACGGGCTGAAATTGACCATAACTAAACTTATGGGGCCCAAGGAATCTTTTTCAACACTTTCGGGCACCAAAATGCACTTTTAGTACTCTTTTACCTAGAAAGCAAGTTTAAATCCGAATTTAATTAATTTAACAGTATTTCTAGCTAATCCTAATAACTAAAAGCCTATCACTTCACACACTTTCACCCTAGAAGATTCTAGAATATTCTAGAAGATTCTAGGAAACCCTAGGTCTTTACCATTCCCCAATAAACACTATTGTTAGTCACTTGAGTCAAAGGTCGGACCAGAAAAGTAAAAACCCTAGAGCAAAATTTGATCCCCACCTAAAAAACCCTAGCTTTGGTCGAACCCCCTAGGTGAGAGACACACAAATCGTATCAATTCCAGTCTAGAAAACACCTAAGATCGCTTTGATTCTCCAAGAACGCAAGCCTACACAGATTCGAAGCTGGATTCTGCATCCACTTCGCCAGTAAACAAGCCAGGGATTCAGACCGGCAACTATAAGGACCCTCTCATTATATTCCTTTGATTTGCCATTAATACATGTATAATTTCCATAATTGTTGTGACTGTGTACTTATGATTCATGTTAAGATGCTTTTATTGCTTTTTTCCATCAATATTGCTATAATTAATCAATCCGGTGTTTTTAATAAATTGTCATGAAACTCAATGATAGACATGTTAATTTATTGTAATTAACCATGTTTAAGCTCAAACATACAAACCCAATTAATTTAGGACTCTTAGAATGCATGTTTCTAAGTGATTTTAGCTCTTTTAGCCATGAAAAACCTATCTTCGTACTTGCTGCCCATAAATAATTTTGTTTAAATGAGCTTTAAACATTCTGATTATGCCATATTTGGATTCCTTATTCAATTTTATGTGATTTGACTACTTTGACATGAGAAACAGACTTCAAACGAGTGAAAACAAAGCAAAACAAAAATCCATAATTGTTGTCAAAAATCCCCCGCCGCCGCCGCTGTAACCGGCGGCGCCGCCAAAACAAAGTGGCGGTGCCGGCGCCGGCAGCATAAGCTAGCGCAATATTCTTCGCTGTCGCCTCTTCCCATAATCGCTTCTAGATCCTTCCATCTTCGAAGAGAAAAACACTCACGTGACTACAGTTGGTTGGCGCAAAGGAATGCGTCATGTAGCAGAAGGGAACAGTGTCCTGCACAGGCCCACGCACGCCGTCGTAACGCGCAGATCTCTCTGGCATCTGACTCAAAGAACCAGAGACCATGTCACTAGCTCGCCTACTAGACAGGACTCGACTTGGAGACCCATGAATGTCTACCCTAGCACAGACAGAACGAGACCCACGTCTAGCGCATCCCTGAGAGAATATCTAAATAGAACTCAAGCGGAGGAAGAAATCCAGAAAAAGAAGACCAGAAGGTAACACATACATGTGGCCCTGCACCCGCCTGTTGAACCTAAACAACAGGCACTCCTACTAACAGAAGCCTCCCTAGAAGATGATGTCTCGCGAAGTCGTCTAGATAGCTCAACTAAGGAACAGATACCAGACTGGTAGCAGAGTAACCCCTCAAATCCATTTGGAGAGCAGGCGATACCGAATCCCTGCCACGCGGCATCAATAAATGAGGTCCAGCCGGAACCATACGAGTACGTGGGCCACCCCACCAATGGAGAACATGTTCCTCTAGAAACCAGGACCTACAACTCGGGCCATGCATTAAATAGCACATGCCCGATCTCTCTACAGCACCCTGTACCCACCGAGGTCAGCGAACTGCAGGCGGAGTGTTCCAAGAACTATCCACCTGCGACCAATAGAACAGGGGTCAGCACTGCAAATAAGACCCAGAATAGTTCAAAAGTGGAGTTCAGTATTCACATCTGTCCACGCCAGCTCGTTCAGCCGGCCTTTGCACTCAGCTCCCTAACTATGCATTAGAGTACGGGAAAAGTCCCAAAACCTCAGCATAGGGTATCCTAACCCCGGAAGGACACCGAAGCCAGTCAGAAGGCCCATCTTGATAGCCCAGATCTGAAACAAAAGAAAAACCGGCTAAGATAACAAAAATAAAAACACGATGCAGTTAAAAATCAATAAAACAACTCACGTGTACATCATGCCACATCCCAGAAAGACGGGATCCCCCATGGACCAATCGGTCCATGCTAGTGTAAAGATAGGCCAAAGCAGTAGACCCCTAGTCATACGAACTGACCACTACCAAGTCCTCTAAGGCTGGCAGCACGCAAAGTGGCAGAGTCGCACCTAATATACATAACAAAGTACACCACATCAGATAACAGATGAAAGCTCGGACGATCAGATAAACATCGCCGCTAGTCCGGGGAAGCTCTCCTTGTAACGATCGTACAGCTCAGGGTGTCGAAGACTGCGACCTTCATCTCCGGAGTAAAACCCAGCATCTCGAAGATATACGTGTCTCTTTGAGGGTAAAATCCCAAACCGCCATCGAAAGGCACAGGCGAACCTCCAAAGGATAACCCCGTGATCAGCAAGAAATTCAGAGGGGTCACTGTCAATTCTCCAACCGGCAAGTTAAATGTATGGGTGGTATCCATCCACCGCTCCATTAGCGCACGCAAAAAAACGATGTCACAAATCCTCGTCGTCGTAAACAGACCGCTAGCAAGACGGCCGGAACCCGTAGCGTCTACCCGAGAACGAACAGCAGCAGGCAAAGCATTGTACCAGATACGACCACAAAGTTCCTAAAAGTACGGAACACATCTTTCTCCTTGAAGCACAAAAAGATCAAAAAACGGGGTCAAAATCATCAAAAATCAAACCGGAATAGTCGAAAAATGTATTAGAGGTCGCGTGCCACAGAAGTACCGGCGCTACCATCACGGCGCCAATATCACTGGCGATATCGCCAGCTTATTCTGGCGGCACCGCCAGAACATAGTGGCGTGGCGCCACTGCCGCCACTTTTTTTCCTCTCTCCGAGACATTTTTTGGGACTGGGCCCGCTTCCGACTAAGTTCGACAATATTTCGGACATATTTCAAATATAACGACAATAAAACGTCTATCTACAAGCCAAAACGATGAAAACACACCTGACGATGAGTCTTGGCACATAAATGCCCATCCAGATACAATGAGAGCGGGACCTCCTCGCCCGCCTCCAGTAAAGTAGCATGTCGACTGCCGGTCAGGATCAATGCACGGCTCCCTAAAAGTCCAGAGTGGTGTCATAGTTCAAATTTTCAAATCCAGGGAATAGAGAAACAAGAAAGAGAAACTCAAATAAAAAATAAAAAATGACTCTTAAAAAAGCACAAGCCACTAAAAGATGAAAAAGTACATCTTTTCAGGACATACACGAAACGATACCTCTAAGGTTGTGAAACGGACAAGTAAGAGTACATGCATCCCAAACGATGAACAGCCAAAAAGTACAAACAATCCTGAAAACAGACAGAGAAAAATACAGAGAAGTCCCAGAGCCTTCAAAACCAATCCCAGAGATTTAGAATAAGTCCCAAAGCCTTCAAGCAAAGTCCTATAGCTTTCAGACAAGTCCCAAAGCCTTTAAGCAAAGTCCTAGAGCCTTCAGACAAAGTCTCAGAGCCTTTCACCGAAATCCCAGAGCCTTCTCAGCAAGCCTTTGAGCCTTCAGTCAAGCCCCGGAGAATCAGAGCAAGCCCTAGAGTCTTCAAACCAGTTCTAGAGTATCCAGAACAAGCAATAGAGCCAGGCTCCTCAAACGGCGTAGAAACGCCAAGATGCGGTAGAAAGACATCGAAATATGGTATAAAAACACCATAATTGGCAGAGACACGCCAAAGCCTGATAGAAAACATTACCATGCGTCAGAAAGACACTGACGATCGGTAGAAAGACACCGAGAATGGCAGAAAGACGTCAAAACCTGGTAGAAACACACAAGCATCTGTTAAGTGTGGAATAATTAACGGAATCCAGACACTTATTCAATAGGGTGGCCCTTGGGACGGCCAAGGGGATGCTGTCCTTTCTACAAATCTAAGAAGGTATGGACAGGATAATTACCGGGGTCCGAGCCATCGGACCACTCTAAGGACGGCTGAGAGTCTATAGCTCCATTCCATGGGGCACGCACTCAGGCAGCCTAGGTTCAACGGCAGCTGAGAAGACTACTCCCAGCTAGATGAGGAGTAGACCAGAACCAGAGATGCATGAGGCCAGGGTCATGCACCAAAGCGGGTAATGCTGAGGCTAGGGCATTAACATACCACCGAACGAGCGAGCAACTCTGATGGTGGGCAGTATCTGTGTCGCTTGTCTAACAGCAAGTCTCTTCTTTAACAAAAATTGACCTGCTTCGTCAATTCTCGTTAGAGAGGAGGCAAACTGTAGACACATATTTTTCGGACAGGTAAAAAGGGATAAGGAACTGAAGCGTCTAATGACGATTTCTAGAGAAATCCGTCCAGCTGACGAGCTTTCGATTTGCTTGCTGGAATCTAAACAGGCGTAGCCTGTGCACAATTGCAAACTTGGAGGATTAAAACGCAATTAGGCGTAAACAGCCCAAAAAAATCCAAAGAAATTGTAATCTAAGTCTAGAAATTGGACTAATTGCAATATCTTAGAAGTTTATGGGCCAATTTGCAAGTTTGGCGGACTGAAATTGACCATAACCAAACCTAAAGGGCCCAAGGAACCTGTTTTAACACTTTCGGGCACCAAAATGCACTGTTAGCACTCTCTTACCAAGCTAGCCAGTCTAAATCCGAATTTAATTAATTTAACGGTGTTTCTAGATCCTAATACCTAAAAGCCTATCACTTCACACACTTTCACTCTAGAAGATTCTATAATATTCTAGAAGATTTTAGAAAACCCTAGGTCATACCATTCCCCTATAAATACTATTGTTAGTCAGCTGAGTCAAATGTCAGACCAGAAAGTTAAAAACCCTAGAGCAAAATTTGAACCCCCTAGGAGACACACACACAAATCACATCAAATCCATTCTAGAAAACACCTAAGATCGCTTTAATTCTCCAAGAACGCAAGCCTGCACAGATTCGAAGCTGGATTCCACATCCACTTCCCAGTAAACGAGCCAAGGACTCAGACCCGTAATTCTGATGACCCTCTCATTATATTCCTTTGATTTTCCATTAATACATGTATAATTTCCATAATTGTTGTGCTTGTGTTCTTAGAATGCATCTTTAGATGCTTTTATTGCTTTTTTCCATCAATATTGCAATAATTAATCAATCCGGTGATTTTTAATAAATTGCTATCAAATTCGATGATATACATGTTAATTTGCTGTAATTAACCACATTTAAGCTCAAACATACAAACCCAATTAATTTAAGACTCTTAGAATACATGTTTCTCAATGATTTTAGCTCTTTTAGCCATGAAAAACCTATTTTAGTACTTGCTTCCCATAAATAATTTTGTTTAAATGAGCTTCAAACACTCTAATTATGCCATATTTGGATTTCTTATTCGATTTTATGCGATTTTGACTACTTTTGCATGAGAAACGGACTTGTGGCAAAAAAACAAGTGGCGGCGCCGTCACCTTATCCTGCCAGCGCCAGCAGCTTAAGCTGGTGTTGTGTTCTTCGTTGTCGCCTCTTCCCAGAATCACTTCCAGATCCTTCCAGCTTCGATCCAGACTTCAAAATGTGTTTCCTGGCTCATCCGAACTCCAAACCAGGACCAGTTTGAATCCAGACGTAGAGAATTAGGAGTAGTTTAATATTCTGTATTGCAACGGGCCAGACCCGATGTAAAACAGACCCAGAAGTCTAAATATGTAACATAATGTATAAATCGGGCCCACGAGCCTGAGGCCCAGTAAACCAGTAACTTCCAGAGCCGATTTTGGGCTAACCCGACTGAAAATCGACTCAGATCAAACTAGTAGAACCGGATCGACGAGACCCACAACTCTCATGGTCTGCCCGAGAGCCCATTCCGACCAAACCGATGGTCAAAACCCGTGCGAGTTCTAGGCACTCAAAAATCAACGAGATTAAAAAGTATTTCTAACCTTGTATGTATATCAAACTGCCCCTGAGCATGCCAGCACTGTTTATCGCTTTCCAAAAGCATTCCAAATCAAATAATACCTAGTTAAAGGACTAATCACCTAAAATCTTCCCATTAATGCAAATCCAGCCCATCACTTAGACATCGTGGGACTACCATAAAAACTTAGTAACGGTTGTATAGGTTTTTCATGATCACCTAATAAAATCAATCAAATCACACTTATATATCCGGATTTGAGGCTTTGTGCATGTAATCATTCCAGACCAGGCAGACTTTTGCTATTTGCTAGAAATCTCTAGGGTTATATGTATGCTTAGGAATACCTACTACTTGCCTCAAATGTCATTCCTGATCGAGTCATATGCGCATCAAATGTGTTTACTGCTTTCGTACATTTTTATTTACAGCTTTCATAATCTGTGAACTGCACATACTGTTGAGATGAGATAAAAACGAATATGTCTAGTAAATAAAGCCGGTAACAGATAAGTCAGAAACAAGAGTCTCGGAGAGGTCCACGAACCCTAGTCTTTGGTCTGATGCACGATAATCTTACCAGAGGCGAGTAAGGTTATCTAGTCAGTTAAAAGGCATTTCCTAGTTGAACTAGGTGGCGACTCCATTTTTTCAAACCATTTCCAGATCGAGAAGTCAGCCATAAGCCTTTGGCGAGCGGCCCCCGAACCCCGCTCCGCTCACATTGTGCTTATCGTTAGCTATGACTTAGCTAGATTTAAAGTTCACCTCTTTAACAATTCTTCTTCTTAAAACAATCATAAGAGAGAAAGAGAAATACATAACAAACACATAGCCTAACTCCAGCCATGCGTAAATTCTACTAGAATTGATCTTATAAATCAAGTGAGAAGTTAATTGGTAAGTATCTTCATCTAAGTTTATAGTTTATTTGTTGTTTATCTTGTTTTGTTTTTGTACTATTTTCAGATTCAACAGTACAGCCTACGTAGTTTGCACATAAGTAGAGTGATAGAACTCCAAATCAAGTAATTCTTGATTGCAAATAAACTTTAGAGTGTCTCCTACAACTCCTATGCTTTGAGATTAATCTGTCTCAATCGTTTTAATATGTGAAATGTCCATAACATATTATTGCTTCAACTGTGAAAGAGGTTTGACCTCACCTCACTAAAACTGGTATAACTCATATCTCCGTTATTGGAATGTAGAAAGGCTTTTTTATTTGGATTCTAGACTCAAAGGGATAAACATTCACTGAAGGGTTTGTTAAACTTATGTCTATATTTTTCCCAAAACATGTTTGATTAAAAGCCTAATGTTCTGCCTATTAAGGTAGATTTATTGCCAAGTTTATAATCATGCATAAATCATATAGAAATCCATTTGTAGGAGCTGAATTTAGGTCAAATAACTATTAGATATATTTATAAGTATGTATATGTGATTTTGATGGCGTTTTGTGATTTACGTTGTTCATTTAGGTGCTCGTTTTGGCAACAACGGTGCAAGTAGAAAGTAAGGCAGCTTGTGACGTGATTTTGGACTAGTTTTGGTTGTTGTATGGTGAGTAGATATACTAGCCCTTGCTACTGAAATTAATTTTCTATTTTGATATTCAAAGTGTCAAGGTTAATTGTGTTATAACCGGTTATATATGGTTGTTTTGATAATGCACGAAAGGTGTTTGATAAAATGTTTCTTTGAACGTTTTAAATGATACATTATGCAATGTTGTTTATAAATGAAAAATGTGTTGATTGAAATCAATATGTGGATTTGATTAGGATTAAGATATTATCCTTTTGATATATTGACTTATTTGTTATAAAAGTGTTATGCCTTTCGGCGAATTCAATAGTCATTTGTTTTGGCAAATGATGTATGAAAATGTTTGAGTTGGTTAAGTTTTGAATGATAATTTGAAATGGTTTTATTGTTGAATTGTATTGAGTTTTGATGAAATGATTTGAGATTTCTTTTATGTGATATGCCTACTCTGTAACGATATATTTAGGAGGTGCTGACTTGTGAAATACACCTGGTTATGTGCTGAGTTAGTTATATGCACATGTGATATATTATGAGTGTCTATGCGCATTTGACACATGGCACTTGATTGATGGTCAGTGAAGGGAGAAAGGCTAAGCCGTGCTAATGATGGAGAAGGGTTAGCCGTCAAGTGTGCCTAGATATGTTGGTTAGACTATAGATCGTTGTTGTGTTCCTGATTACAGGCCTATTATTTGTATTATTGTTAGAGGGTAATATATCACTGTTATAGTTGATGATTGATATAAACTATGTTTCATATTTAAAGTGAAATTGTTTTGATATTCGTTTATATTTGTAAATGCTTTCGTGATGGACTTCAAAAGTATTTTGTGTTGTATTGAACTGTTTTCTAGTATTCGTTATTATATGATATACTTACTTTAAGTATTTAAATTTTTTTATGCTTATTATGTCTATTCACTGAGGTTTTGCTCATTTTAGTTATTTTAAAACCTTTTCAGTTAGGAAGGCAGTCTAAGTACAGTTGACTAGAGAGAGTTGGGCTTAGAGTTTGGTCTTGAGACATAGAGGTTGGCCACATCTCCGAGTTTTGAGATCCCTTGATTTTTTGGTTTAAAATAAACTTATTTGTACTTATAAATATATTTTGAACCATATGTATATAAGTTTGTAACAATACTTAGTTTTCGTACAATGGTTTAAATAAAATTGTATAAAGGTTTTTCTTATATTTATGCTTAATTATTTACATAATACATTTTACGATTTTGATTTGGTATTAAAAATATTTTAAATAACTGTCAATCTCGTGCTAAGTAAGGCGGGGTCTGACAATTTTGGTATTAGAGCTTCGGTTTGATGATCATGTAGACTCTTCACTTTTGGTTAAATTAAGTGACAATTTGCCCCTTTAACTTGTAAGCAATGGGCAATTAACACATAAATTAACTTTGTGGGCAAATCAGTCACAAACTTGTTGATTATGGGCAATCAACCCCATTTTGGCAATTTTCCTCCCTCAACTTGTAAGCTAATTGCTTCCTAAATTAGCAATTTACCCTCTCAACTTGTAAACTAATTTGCCCAAATAGGGTTAATTGCCCATGGTTACCAAGTTCGTGGCTAATTTTCCTACAAAGTTAAATTATGTGTTAGTTGCCCATTGCTTCCAAGTTGAGGGGGCAAATTGCCACTTAAGTCCTTATGGTTTTGGATATTTTATTTTATTTTATTTTGATTATAGGACCATGGAAGTTCAAGGTCATGGGGATAGGGCTTCTCAACGTGAGAATGTTGGCCGACAAGGTAGGAATGTAGAGGATGAGGTAGAGTCTAGGGGTAGTACTGATCATGAATTAGAGTATGAGTCTAGGTTTCATGTAGATAATCAACCAGTACCTCCTCCGCCCTCAGCTGTACCTATCCTACAGCTAGATCCTGCTGTCTTAGCACAAACTATCATTGTTACTCCGCAAGCTCAGGAGACAAGAAGAAAACTTTGGGGATATCATAGAACATGCTAAGAAGTGTGGAGCATTTGATATTCATGGCACCATTGATTCCAAATAAGCAAATAGGCTTAGAGCTACAGATAAGTCATTTAACACTTTAGAGCTGACAGATGGGCAGAAGGCCAATAATGTTTATGGCTTGCTACATGATACAACAAATGTATGGTTTGTTAGGATTAGATTGTTATTAGGAGATCAGTTGACCTGGGAGATATTCAAGAATGAGTTTTGCAGGGAGAATTTAACTAAAGCATACAACGCAGAGAGACAAAATGAGTTTATTGCTCTAAAGTAAGGTTTAATGGCAGTGCGGGAATACATTGATAGATTTGAAGAACTTTGCAAGTTTGCTTCAAAAATCTTTCCTACAGAAGCTCAAAAATATTACAGATTCAAAGAGGGGCTGCAAGCTATTTTAAGAATGAGCTATCATTGTATGAGGGAACATAGTTCAGAGGCTAGGTTGAGAAGGCGATAGAAAAAGAAAAGCTGAGAGAAGACCTGGAACAAGAGAGTAAACAAAAAGCTTCAGTTTGGACTGGGAAACAATGGGGGATTCAACAAGGGAACTAACTCATTTCAACAACGAAAAAAAGAGACGGGAAGATCTAGAGGTAATAGAGTACCCTGGTCTTGGTCTGGTTCACAGAGACCTCAATCGCATGATAGTAATTTCTTAGTAAGGCAGCCAGCATCTAGTGTAGGTAGTGTGGCTAGCAAGAAGAGATCTATAACTTGCTTTGAATGTGGTGGCATGGGACATATTATAAGGGATTGTCCTAGTATGGAACAGTTTAGCTCAGGTCGTGGCAGAGGTTTCCAAGGTACTACTAATAGAGGTGGTCGAACATCAGGCTTTGATAGAGGTTCTGGTCGAGGTTCTGGCTTTAATGCAAATAAGGAAGGTGGAGCCTCAACTTCAACACAACTATGCTAGGTACTCAGACTACTAGACCTGCTGTACAACCTAGAGTATTTGCTTTGACTCAACAAAAAACAGCAAATTCTCCAGATGTTATTTTTGGTAGGTTAACTATCTTTGGTAGGGATGCTTATGTTTTAATTGACCCTAGTGCAACACATTCTTTCATTGTGTCGTCATTCATATCATGCATACCTCGAGATAAGAGTGTGATGAACCATGCTTTAGTTGTACATTTGCCAGTGGCTCAATCAGTAGTTTGTCAGCATGTTTATAAAGATTGTGAGATACATATTGGGGATTATAAGTTTGAGGTAGATTTAGTACCTTTGGTGCTTCAGATGTTTGATGTTATAGTTGGTATGGATGTTTTATCCAAATACAAAGCAGTTGTTGACTGTTATAGCAAGAGGGTTTATTTTTAATTACCAAAACATAGTGAAGTTATATTTAAAGGTGAGAATAGTTCAGAACACTATGGAATGGTATGATCTTTAACTTCTAGAAGAATGTTGAAAAAGGGTTATGAAGCATACTTGGCATATGTTATAGATACAAAAAAAAGGAGTAAAACTTGAAAATATTCATGTTGTGAATAAATTCGCTGATGTATTTCCTGATAATTTACCAGGCTTACCACCAGATAGAGCGATTGAATTTAGTGTTGATTTGCAATCAGGCACGAACCCTATTTCTCAAGCTCCGTATAGAATGGCTCAAGCTGAGTTGAAAGAACCAAAAGTGTAGTTGCAAGAATTGCTTGATAAAGGTTATATTAGACCTAGTTTTTCACCTTGGGGAGCTCCGGTGTTATTTGTGGAAAACAAATAGAACTATGAGATTGTCTATTGATTATAGACAACTGAACAAGGTTACAATTCGCAACAAGTATGCACTTCCTCGAATAGATGACTTATTTGATCAACTACAAGGAGCTAGAGTATTCTCCAAGATTGACTTCAGATCTGGTTATCATCAATTGAAGATTAAGAATCCAGATGTTCCTAAGACTGCATTAGGACTCGATATGGTCATTATGAATTCCTTATTATGCCATCCGGGTCAACTAATGCTCCAGCTGCTTTTATGGATTTGATGAACAAAGTTTTCAAGCCTTATCTAGATAGCTTTGTGATCGTATTCATCGATGATATCTTAATGTATTCTAGATCTGAGGAAGAGCATGCAAAGCACTTGAGACTTGATTTCCAGACTTTAAGAGAAAAACAGTTGTACGCCAAGTTTAGTAAGTATGTGTTCTGGTTAGAGAAAGTTACATTTCTTGGCCATGTCATCTCAGCAGAGTTAATTTATGTTGATCCTAAAAGGTGGAAGCTATAATTAACTGGAATTCTCCGAGTAATTTACATGAGGTATGCAGTTTTCTAGGTTTGGCTAGTTATTACAGACGGTTTGCGAAAGACTTTTCTATTATTGCCTCACCATTAATAAAGTTACTACGGAAGGACGTGAAGTTTGTGTGGAGTCAATAATGTTAGAATAGCTTTGATGCTTTGAAAGACTATTTAACTTTAGCTTCAGTTTTGACACTTCCAGTTACAGATTTGGGGTATGTTGTATATAGTGATTCTTCCAAGAATGGGTTGGGATGTGTATTAATGCAACAGGGAAAGGTAATTGCTTATGCTTCAAGGCAATTAAGACCACATGAATTGAATTATCCTACACATGATCTAGAACTTGCAGCAGTCATATTAGCTTTGAAGATATGGAGACATTACCTATATGGTGAGAAATGTCTTGTCTACACTGCTCATACAAGTTTGAAGTACATAGTGAGTCAAAAAGAACTGAATTTGAGACAAAAAAGGGTGGATAGAACTTCTAAAAGATTATGATCTTACTATAGAGTATCACCCTGGAAAAGCTAATGTAGTAGTTAATGCCCTTAGCAGGAAACCTTCAGGTAATCTATTTTATATCATCACAGTAAGGATTCCATTATTACTAGAACTGAGAAGACTTAATGTACAATTAAATGAAAGTGAAAATGGAGCTTTATTAAATACTTTGAGGATCGGTCCTATTTTAATTGAAAGAATTAGGGATGCTCAGAATCAGGATGACAAATTAGTGAAATCCAGATGTGAAGTCCAGCAGGATAATAAAAATGAGTTTAATGTTTCTGATGATGGCACTCTACCGTACAAAGGTAGATTATGTGTTCCTAATATTGATATATTGAAAAGAGAAATAATGGAGGAAGCACACGATTCAGCCTATGCTATGCATCCGGGGAGTACAAAAATGTATCGTACTTTGAAAGAAAACTATTGGTGGTCGTGAATGAAGAAAGAAATTGCAGAATTTGTGTCTAGATGTTTAACATGCCAGCAAGTTAAAGCAGAGCATCAACATCCAGTAGGTTTGCTACAACCACTTTCTATTCCTGAACAGAAATAGGAACATGTGACTATGGATTTTGTTGTTGGGTTACCTAGGACTCAACAGGGACATGATGCGATATGGATTATTGTTCATAGACTAACAAAATCATCACATTTCCTTCATATAAAGGTAAACTATCCTCTTGATAAACTTGCTAAGATTTACACTAAGGAGATAGTTAGACTGCATGGTGTTCCATATTCTATTGTATCTGATAGGGATGTGAGATTTGCATCAAGGTTTTGGCAAAGCTTACAACTAGCTTTGGGTACTAAACTGAAGTTCAGTACAGCTTTTCATCCACATATAGATGGGCAATCTGAACGGACTATTCAAACCTTAGAAGATATGATACGTGCATGCGTGATTGAATTTCAAGGTAGTTGGGATAAATATATGCCACTCATGGAATTTGCATACAACAACAGCTATCATTCAAGTTTGGGAATGGCTCCTTATGAAGCATTGTATGGTAGAAAATGCAGAACACCAGTGTGTTGGGATGAAATTGGGGAAAAACAGTTAATAGGCCTAGAAATTGTTCAAATTACTTCAGAAAAAGTACGGTTGATCAGAGATCGCCTCAAGGAGTCCCAAGATAGACAAAAGAGCTATGCTGATTTAAAGAGAAAGCCGGCTGATTATAGTGTGGGTGATAAAGTATTTCTAAAGATCTCGCCATGGAAAGAGATATTAAGGTTTGGCAAGCGAGGAAAACTAAGTCCAAGGTTCATTGGTCCATATGAAGTAATTGAAAAGATTTGTTCAGCGGCTTACAAATTAGCCTTACCTCCAGAGTTATTGCAGATTCATAATTTCTTTCATGTTTCAATGCTACGGAGATACAAGAGTGATCCTAGTCACGTCTTACAGGTTCAGCCCATAAAGGTAAAGGACGATTTATCATATGAAGAAGAACCAGTTATTATTTTAGCAAAGAAAGATAAAGGGTTAAGAAATAAAGTCCTTTAGTGAAAATATTATGGAATCATCAAGGAAGTGAGGAAGCAACTTCGGAGCGAGAGGAGGATATGAGAAGTCGATACCCTCATCTATTCTAGATTAATTTTAAGGAAGAAATTTCCTAAGGTGGGGATAATTGTCACACCCATACTCTAATGTTAGATTATGAATTCATTAAACATTCATTATCGTACATTAAAATTCTAGAGTTTATTTAGCATGTCAATTGATTTCTTTGAAAATTATTAGGACTCAATTGAAATAGAAATCCGTCGTTAAACTAGAATAATTTCGTTGGATTAAAAAAAATTGAATTTATGGAATTATCAAAGGGCTAAAAGATACTTTAGTATGGCTGTAATAAGATAATTAAAAATCTTATTTATTGTTCTTATCATAAGCTATGACTTACATAGAGTTAAAGTTCACCTCTTAAGCAATTCTTCCTCTTATAACAATCATAAGAGAGAAAGAGGGAGATATAATAAACACAAAACCTAACTTCAAACATGATCAAATTCTACTATAATTGATGTTCTAAATCAAGTGAAAGTTAATTGGTAAGTATCTTCATCTAATTATGTAGTTTAATTGTTGTTTATCTTATTTTATTTTTGTTCTGTTTTCTGATTCAACAGTACAACCTCAGTAGTTTGCACATAAGTAGAATTATGGAACTTCAAATCAAGTAACTCTTGATTCTAAACAAACTTTAGAGTGTCAACTACAAATTTTATTCTTTGAGCTTAATCTTGTTCAATCGTTTTAGTACCTTAAATGTCCATGACATTTTACTGCTTCAACTGTGAAAGAAGTTTGACCTCACCTCACTTAAACTGAAATAACTGATTACTCTGATATTGAAATGTAGAAAGAATTTTTGATTTTCATTCTAGACTCAAAGGGATAAACTTTCACCGAAGGGTTTGTTAAAATTATGTCTATATTTTGCCCAGGACATGTTTGATTAGAGGCCTAATGCTCTGCCTAGTAAGGTAGATTTGTTGCCAAGTTTATAATCATGCATAAGTACGTATATATGATTGTGATGGCGTTTTGCAATTTACGTTGTTCATTTAGGTGCTCGTTTTGGCAACAATGGTGCAAGTAGAAAGTAAGGCAGTTTGTGACGTGATTTTGGACTAGTTTTGGTTGTTGTGTGGTGAGTAGATATACTAGCCCTTGCTACTGGAATCAATTTGCTATTTTGATATTCAAAGTGTCAAGGTTATTGTGTTTTAAGCGGTTATATATGGTTGTTTTGAAAATGTACGAAAGGTGTTCGATAAAATGTTTTTTTGAACGTTTTAAATGATACATTATGCAATGTTGTTTATAAATGAAAGATGTGTTGATTGAAATCAATATGTGGATATGATTAGGATTAAGATATTATCCTTTTGATAGATTGACTTATTTGTTATAGAAGTGTTATGCCTTTCGACGAATTCAATAGTCATTTGATTTGGCAAATGACGTATGAAAATGTTTGAGTTGGTTAAGTTTTGAATGATAATTTGAAATGGTTTTATTGTTGAATTGTATTGAGTTTTGATGAAATGATTTGAGATTTCTTTTATGTGATATGCCTACTCTGTAACGATATATTTGGGAGGTGCTAAGTTGTGATATGCACCTGGTTATGTGCTGAGTTAGTTATATGCACATGTGAGATATTATGAGTGTCTATGCGCATTTGAAACACGACACTTGATTGATGGTCAGTAAAGGGAGAAGGGCTAAGCCGTGCTAATGATGGATAAGGGTTAGCCGTCAAGTGTCTCTAGATATGTTGGTTAGACTGTAGATCAGTGTTGTATTCCTGATCACAGGCCTATTGTTTATATTATTGTTACATCGTAGTATATCACTGTTATAGTTGATTATTAATATAAACTATGTTTCACATTTAAAATGAAATTGTTTTGATATTGTAAATGTTTTCGTGATGGACTTTACACGTATTTTGTATTGTATTGAACTATTTTCTAGTATTCGTTATTATATGATATACTTACTTTAAGTATATGAATGTTTTATGCTTGTTATGTCTATACACTGAGTTTTCGCTCATTTTAGTTGTTTTAAAACCTTTTCAGTTAGCAAAGCAGTCTATAGTACAGTTGCCTAGAGAGAGTTGGGCTTAGAGTTTGGTCTTGAGACATAGAGATTGTCCACACCTTCGAGTTTTGAGATGCCTTGATGTTTTGGTTTATAATAAACTTATTTGTACTTATAGATATATTTTGAACCATATGTATATAAGTTTGTAACAATACTTATTTTTCATACAATGGTTTAAATAAAAATGTTGTATAAAGGTTTTTCTTATATTTATGCTTAATTATTTACAGAATACGTTTTACGATTTTGATTTGGTATTAAATATATTTTAAATAATTGTCAATCTCGTGCTAAGTAAGGCGGGGTCTGACAATTTTGATATTAGAGTTTCGGTTTGATGGTCATAAAGACTCTTCAGTTTTGGTTTTTGATATTTTATTTTATTTTATTTTTATTATAGGACCATGGAAGCTCAAGGTTATGGTGATATGTTGGTAAAAATACGCAAGCGTACGTATGCCAACTTGTAATACAGACTGCGAAGTCCGGATATCGTACCCACAGAGAGAGTTCTAAAGACAACTAGTCAAAGTACTCGATTCGAATAGCCGAAAAGATAATTTTTGTTGGTTTTGTAAATTAAAAGACAAATATTGATAAATGTAGATTAAAGTAAAGTAAAGCTGTAATTCAAAAGGTGTTTTAACAATAATGGGAAAAGCAGGGATTATTAATCTTAGTTATGCTGTTTACTTAATTCAGATTATGGATTATATGGTTCTGATGACGTTCAAACTAATCTAGAGCACCTAAAATTCTCTCTCGAGCAATTACAGGCAAAAGCATTAAACTACTAATACTAGGTTAATTATTCAGTCTCGCACAATGATTAACCTAAGTATAAATCGATTTAATGATTATTAAGCAAATTCAAAGAACCCGCACTCGTTAATTCACTCTCGCACAATCAACTCTTGCGTTCTTAATTATATTGTTCTATTCCAATTTTACTCTCTCGAGCTAAAATCAAAACATACGGCAAAGACTAAGTGATCAGTTTAGGCTAAGCATTAAACACAATAATTAAAACCCATCAAGAACACAAAACCCATAAGTCCAATTCAATTAAACAGACATAATTTCGATTAATAATCCCCAATGAAGGGTTTAGCTAGACATAATAATGAAATAACTCAAAACAATAATTAAAGAACTCATTCTAAGATTAAATTGAATACTGAATATAGAATTGAAAATAATCGTACCTTGTTCGAAAGTAAACTAATGATAATCGACAAGAAAAATAATGAAGAACTGAATAAATCGATAATCCAACAATAATGAAAACTCTAGTCTATGGTTTATGTGATTACAAAAACTACGCGACCCTTTGTTCGATGTTAAACTCCCTATTTATACGGCTCCCAACTTCATAATCTGATATTAGGTCAAGATAGATGAAAACCCAGAAGTGCCCTTTGAGTTTCTCGGAGTTTGGAGTTAAAACGGACAATTTAGTCTTTTTCCAGTCGCAGCTTTCGACACTTACATGACCGTGTAAGGTAGTACACGTTCGTGTTCCTTATGTCTTAGCCAAATCTTCAAATTTCACAAAATCATGTGCTTCGGCGAAAGTACACGTTCGTGTACTTTTGTTCTTCGAGATAGTACACGTTCGTGTACTCTGGGACTTGGCTGAATATTCATTCAATTTGGCTTCACAAAACTCACCCTTCGGCGAAAGTACACATTCGTGTACTTTAACACTGCAGAGAAGTACACGTTCGTGTACTACATCACTTGGCCAATTCTTCTGATTTCTTTCTCAGCTCCTCAAATACCACCCTTCGGCGAAAATACACGTTCGTGTATTTTTGTTCTTCAGCTCAGTACACGTTCGTGTACTAGGTAACTTAGTCATTTCCACTTGATTTCTTCATGCATCTCAAACATCACCCTTCGGCGATAATACACGTTCGTGTATTCTAGTACTATGGAGGAGTACACGTTCGTGAACTTGGTCACTTAGCCCAAATCACCTATTTCCACTTCTCGATTCTCCTATGATCCGCTTCGACTTCTTGAAATCTCTGAATATCATCAAAATTACTCCAAATTACGCCATACTTGCACATTTTCCCTGAAATACTCAACATGGCAATAAGTACCCAAATAACGCTCAAAAACACACATCAACATGTAAATACCGTATCAAAAGTATACCTAAGTATAGGGGTATTTCTACCCCTATCATGATATGGCTTCTCAACGTGAGAATGTTGGCCAATATGGTAGGAATGTAGAGGATGAGGCAGAGTCTATAACTCTACTTATGTGCAAAATCCCCAAAATAAGGAAAAACAATTTATAAAAATAATACGCAAAGTAAATAGCAAACTCACGACTTGCTATCCAAACCCAAACACGTAGAGCAACTCTGTAATGTCCTTGAACTCCAGGTTCCGCCGGTAGTTGTCCTGTCGAAACTAGATTGAAAATGACAACTAAACGTAATTAAAACTGACCTTAGTCTAGGAATATTCTACACATCAAACTCACAACAAATAAATTAAATAACATCGTGTCAAACCCGTATGGTTGTCACGACCCAATTTCCGCCCTAAACCAAGTCACGACCGGCGCTAGGAAATGAGAATGGTTGTTCTGAAACCCGTAGCAAGCCTGGAACCTCTAGAAATTTTTTGCAAATATTATTACAAGATTGCATCTCTCATACGATCTGTTTTCAGAAAACACCGTTAAAATTTTTCTCGTTTAACGCAAACACGTTTCTGAAATATACATATAAGCAAAATCTAGTTTTCAGAAGTACTGGTTAGATAACCGTATTATCTCAACCCTCGCTTCCTTCTGAAAACCTAGTGTGGTAAGCACTAGAAAGCATGGATTTATATCTCGCTTGCCCTAACACATAGGCAGTTCCAAACCACACGCCACTCTTTTTCACAGTTAATATATTTAATAAAATAATGCGGACACCTCTACGTCTCACAACGGCGGTATTAAACATATTGAAATATACAACGGACCGGTTACACATAGCCGGCGTATATAAAACATATTGTTTTGGTCACACCCAAAAACACACGAGGCCAACTCGGTAACTATATACAATATGCCACTATGCAGCCACCCAAAAGGTATATACACATGTGCACTAGATCCTATCAGAGTATCTAAACAAAGGACTAGTGGCACGGCTGTTGGCATATCACACTTATATTATTGCAACATTATAAGAGTACAAAACATATGTACAATACCAAAAGAAGAGCTCCCCTGAAACAGGAATGTGGAAGCTCGACTGACCTCAAAGCTCATCGCCTGAAAATGAGAATCAACAACGGGGTCAGAAATATAAAGATTTCTTGAGTGAGTAAACAGTTTACAGATAAATACCAAAATCGCATAATATATATATATATATATATATATATATATATATATATATATATATATATATATAACAGATATAGATATAAAATATTACTGATTCATCGATCCATAAGAAACCCTAATCCACAAATGTCCTAACAAACATATTCACATTACGAGCTTACAGACTACAGACTAAGGACTGTGAATGAATCACTACAGTCCACTTATGTATTTATGGTACCTGTACCGTAATCATGAAACTGCCATCGCGGTTTAATCCGCGACCGTAACCGTACTATTGTCGTCTTAGGGTTTATCCATGAAGTCAGGGCATTCACTTTCTCAATGACTTAACACGACAGACATACCTCTATACCTCGACAGAAGTACATCTAGAATCGGTGTCGGTGAGCACACAACCTTATTGCCGCCGAATAGGTAGTTCGTTCCAATGGATCTCTCTTGGCTAAGTTTATACTACTGCGATTATAGTTTAAAACAGTTGAATACTTATACTTAAAAGTAAACACGTAAACTCACAATACTGCTAAGTACTAAATACTAAATCTCAAACTGGTTAGAACATCCTTAGTTGGCTTGGGAAAGCACCAGTAAGAGCAGAAGGTGTAGCCAAACTTAACAGTCGAGTTGGGAAAAGAGAAAGGAACTCGAAATGGTGGTCTAGTTGGCATTACTAAAAGATTTAAATCACTGTTCATGGTAGTTGACATGAAGCTCGCCTACAATGTCATCCTTGGTAGACCGATGCTATACAGCACAGGAGCGGTTACTTGTATCAAATACCTAGCAATGAAAACTCCCACCGAGAAGGGCGTGGTGACTGTTAAAGGGAGGCAAGATATAGCCAAGATGTGTTATCTAGTGTCTATGAAGGAAACACTAGCCATAAAAACAATGGAAATACCAGACTCGGACGAAAGAAAATTGGAGCCTCATGGAATGTTAGAAAAGGTGGTTCTGGCAGGGGTAACTCCGAGATCGGTCATGATAGGGGAAAAATTACCAAAAGCTATAAAAAAACAAGATAACTAGCATGCTAGTCAAAAATGAGGTGGAATTTGTTAACACCCCAGGAGAAATAGAGGGAGTAGATCCGGCAATCATTTCACATAAACTAAACGTAGATCCAACCTGTAAACCGGTGAAACAAAAGAAAAGAGCTTTCGCAATCAATAGACAGATTGCAATCAGAGCCGAGGTAGACAAAATATTGGCCGCTGGATTCATTAGAGAGTATACTACCCGGAACGGTTATCAAAGTGCATAGACTTCACAGATCTTAACCGAGCATGCCCTAAAGACAGCTATCCCCTACCAAACATCGACCAGTTAGTCGACTCAACCAGTGGCTACGAAGTCTACTCATTCATAGACGCGGCACAAGGGTGCCACCAGATACCTATGCACAAAGACGATGAAGAAAAAACAAGTATCATAACCGATGCAGGGACATATTGCTACAAACAAATGCCTTTCGGTCTGAAAAATGCTGTAGCCACATACCAGCGGTTGATGAATTTTGTTTTCAAGGACCAGAACGGTCGTAATATAGAAGTATATGTGGATGACATCATCGTCAAACCAAAAAAGGTAGAAGACCATGCAAAAGATCTGGAAGAGGTGTTTGAAAAGCTCAAAAAGTACAAACTCAAGTTAAACCCGATAAGTGCGCCTTCAGGGTGCCAGCAGGAATATTCCTGGGTTACCTCATCTCTCATAAAGGCATCAAAATGAATCCAGAGAAAAAAAAAGCGATCATAGACATGAAAGCACCTAGAACCGCCAAAGAAGTTCAGAAATTAAATGGAAGAACAACCGCTCTCGGGCGATTCGTGTCAAACTCGGCAAAGAGATTCCTCCCATTTTTCAAAACCCTAAGAAATGTGAAGAACTTTGAGTGGAATGAAGAATGCCAAAATTCTTTTGATGAGCTCAAAAAAATTCCTAAGCTCACCGCCTCTCCTCGGTCGACCCGAGGCAGGAGAAATCATATACGTACACCTAAGTGTCACCAACGAGACAGTAGCATCGGTGCTTGTCAAAGAAGAAGAGGGAGAGAAAAAATGGGTATACTATACGAGCAAGGTATTAAAGGGCCCCGAGCTCAGGTATAGCAAGATAGAGAAGTTTGTATTTGCACTTATTTTGAGTTTGGACAAGTTGAAAAGGTATTTTCAGGCTCACACGGTGATAGTTCGAACAAACTAGCCACTCAAGAAAGCCCTGGGAAGACCGGAAACATCAGGAAGGTTGATCAATTGGTCCATCATGCTGGGAGCATATGACATAAAATACGATCCGAGGTCATCCATGAAATCGCAAATCCTAGCGGACTTTGTCGCCGAAACAACAACACATGATCAACCCGCAGAGATAGATGAAAGCATGATCTGATGGGTTCTACAAGTTGATGGAGCCTCAAACATGATAGGATCAGGGGCAGGGATGGTACTGAAAAGGCCACATTCCATCAAAATACAACATTCGGTCAGTTTGAATTTCCCAGCTACAAACAACTTGGCAGTATACAAAGCTCTAATAACGGGACTACGAATGGCAACGGTAGTCAAGACCGGATACCGCAAGGTCCAAAGTGACTCACAACTGGTGGTCAACCAAGTACTTGGACTATTCGAGGTAAAAGATCCTGACATGAAGAAGTACATAGACCGAGTCAATGAGCTGCTTGCCAAAATAACTGAAGAGGTGGGAAAGTGGAAACTATAGCATATCCCTAGAGAAGAGAACAAAGAAGCAGACACACTGGCCAAAGCCGGAGCAGCAAAAGAAACAATATCGGACATACCCTCATCAGTCCAAAATTTTAGCAGCATTCAGATTCCAGAGGTAACATTCCTAAGTAACCCATTAGATCAATGGATGGAGCACATAATAACATATATGGAAAATGGAAGTCTACCAGAGGACAAAAACACGGCAAGGAAGGTCAAGCGCCGAGCACGCACTTCTCATACCGAGATGGGATCTTGTATCGGAAATCATTCTCACACCCCTAGTCTAGATGCATTATAGTGGAAGAAGGAAAATATGTATTGGCAGAGATGCATGAAGGCATGTGCGGTAACTACATCTCTCGCTTAGCCCTATGCCGAAAAGCAAGGATACTACTGGCCGACTCTGGCACAAGATGCAGCTAGGGGTGTGCAGTATTAGGTTAAAACCGAATTAATCGACCGAACCAAACCGAAATTTTAGTTTGGTTCGGTTTTTGATTAATTCGGTTCGATTTCGGTTTTCATTTTTAAAAAGTTTGGTTAATTCGGTTCGGTTCAGTTTTGGCGATGGAATTTCCTAATTAACCGAACCGACCAAAATAACCGAATAATATATATTAATTATGTTATTTTGTAATTTTTTTAAAAAAGTTAAGGTAATTTTATAATTTTTTTAGAATTTAGTTACTAAAACTCCTCAAAATGTACTTAAATTATAAATTAGTATTAAAATTATTGTTTTTTATTTTATTTTTTATTTTTTAATAATTAATTTTAATAAAATTTGGTTATTTCGGTTCGGTTTCAATATAATTCGGTTCGGTTTCGGTTTTGGAAATTTCTAACATTTCGGGTTCGGTTAATTCGGTTTCGGTTCGGTGACTGAACCGACCGATGCACACCCCCAGATGCAGCCGACCTAGTACAGAAGTGTGAAAAATACCAGTACCATCAAAATGTACATCACCAACCAACTACCGAACAGAGCCCTATAATCAGCCCATGGCAATTCAGCACTTGGAGAATTAACATAGTCGGCCCATTTCCAACAGTGAGCGTGCAAATAAGAGTTTTGATAATCGCGGACGATCATTTCTCTAAGTGGGTTGAAGCAGAAGCACTTTCAACCATAACAAAAGCCCGAGTATGAAACTTCCCATGAAGAGAGATAATTTGTCGCTTTGGCATACCAAGAATCATTATAACTGACAACGAAAAGCAATTTGACAACAAAGTCTTCAGAGAATATTACACGGAAAAGGGGATTGACCTAAGGTTTACTTCGGTAACTCATCCGCAAACCAACGGGATGACCGAGGTCACTAATAAATTCATTGTGAATGGGCTAAAGAAACGACTAGATGAAGCAAAAGGCTGATGGGCAGATGAACTACACAGTGTCCTATGGTCATACAGAACAACCCCCACAGCCGGCACAGGAAGGACTCCGTACAGCTTAACCGATGGATGCGAAGCGATGGTACCGGTAGAGATATGCATGCCCACTATCCAAGTGCAATACTTTGACGAGCAGCAAAATGAGGAGAACACAAAGATCTGTCTCGACCTACTTGAAGAAAGAAGATAACAGACTCTGATGCATATTGAGGCATACAAACAAAGAATGGTCACATATCACAACAAAAGGGTCAAACCCCTAATTTTTAAAGTCGGTGACCTAGTACTAAGAAGAGCAGACATAGCAAGGGCAGTTGTAATATTTTGAAGTTGAAAAAACTAGTGATTCACACTTTTAAGAGTAGTTTTTCATTTTGCAATTGTGTCGATTATGGTGGAGACTACAAAATACTTGCAAACATGTCTTTTTTTTTCTATGAAAAATTTGAAAACAAAACTTTATAATAAGATGGAGGATGAATTGCTTGCATATAGCTTGACCATTAATATTGAAAAAGAAATCGTCTTAACTTCTAGTTCGTATATATAGAGCAAATTGCTATTACATCTCTAACATTTATCATAATTTACAGTTTCGCTTATCGCTTATTATGTTAGTTCTTAATGTTAGTTAACTAAATAAAAAGACTTAATACATAGAACTAAATTTCAGTTTAATCCTTAAAATTATTTTTAATAGAAACATAAATACAAATTGTATTTTTATGACATTTAATCACTTAATAAATTTAATTTATATTTTATATATTTATTCATTTTTCATTTTTCATTTTTCATTTTTAAATTTTTTTATTATTTTTTTAATTTTTTTAATTTTTTTAGTTTTAAATTTTCTTGAATTTTTTTAATAAAGTTTTAGTACTTAAATGTTTTTTAATTTTAGAAAGTAAGTCTTTTAATTTAGTTTACTAGTACCAAAATAGACGGGAAAACTACAATGTTAATAAAAATAAAATTAGAGAGACAGTTCATTTGATTCTTGAGATAAGAGGGACGAAACTGTAAATTTTATCATATGTGAAAGACATCAGAATATTTTGCTCTATTATATACTCGATTATGGGCTTCTCTTAGAAAACGACACTCAAATTTTCATATGTATGCTTTTATATTTTATTTTTAAAATTACATTTTAAAAATATTATTTTTACTATATATTTATAGGCTTTAAAATATTTAAAATTTTTATTTTAATAATTATATTAAAATTGTATATAATAATTTTGCTATAAGTTAGTCCTGGAAATTTAGATGTGCATTGTTGTGTGATCAGTTAATTCTAAATAAGATTCTTAGTGAACATACACTTTTTCTGAAGGAAAAAAAAACACAACAAACAAATTGTTTGTTATTATTTTTAATATTTTGTCAGGATAAGTAATTTTTTTTTGGCTTATTTATTCAAAAATGTCCCACCTTTAAATTTTTTTTAAATTTCACCCTGACATAGGAAAATTCTCTCAAAACCCCTCCACCTTTAGATTCTTTTTCAATTGTACCCCAAATGATTAAATTGATCTCTTTTTACATGGAAAAATTTTAAAATAATCTTTTATTTTCATCTATATTCTAATTAAACACTAATATTATTAATAATGTAAAAATCATTCTTTTTAAAATTATATACAGTAACTTTTTAAATCAAAACTATAAATTTTTTTAATTTAGGGTACAATTAAAGGTGGGGGGATTTTGAGAGTATTTCCCTACGTCAGAGTGCAATTGCAATGAAATTTAAAGTTGGGAGGGTTTTGAGAGAGTTTTACAACGTCAGGGTGCAGTTGATGAAAAAAAATGGAGGGCTTTTGAGTGATTAGACCTTTTTTTTTAAAGCAATTTGTGTGTAATTTATAATAATTTGTTGAGGATGACTAAGTTATAAATTCCATAATATGCTATATTTATTATTATAATTAATAGGCTTAACCCATATAAAGGTCCCTGTACTTTACACATTTTTTATACTTTATTTTTGTAGGTCCTTCTACTTATCTATTTTTGATTTTCAGGTCCTTTATGAGTTTTTTCCGATCCTTTTGTGTGGCTGGAGGAAACAAAAATTGTAAGTAAAGGATCTGGAGGAAACAAAAATTATAAGTACAGGGACTGAAAAAAACTCACAAAGGACCTGAAAATCAAAAAAAGGTAAGTAGAGGGACCAGATAATATAAAAATGAAGTATAAGGACCTACAGAAAAAAAAGTGTAAAGTATAGGGACCTTTACATGGATTTGGCCTAATTAGTATTGTCTAAATACGAAAGAAGAAAAGGTGTAAGATCTATCTTGTGAATCAAAGGGAAAGAGTAGTGTAAATATATGCAAGAACAGTAAACAAACAATTCTGACTGCTTTCAATATTTGTATTGCACTATCTAATCGTACAACTTACCTCAAATCTGTCTCCACATGCCCATACTCTTTCATTTTTAACTTTTCAAAAGGAAGATTGGTTTCAAAGGAAATGGGTTCATTCAAAGCTGGCAGTTGCAGGCTCATCATGTCCATAATTCAATCTAAGATTTTGAAATTGGGTGGTAAATTTATCGGTCTAACTAAATTAAGTAAACTCATAAATTATTAAAAAAAAAAAAATGAAAAAATAATCAAAATCAACTCCGATGTCAAACTGAGCTTGGGTTTGAACTAATCGAATTAATTATTGAGTCGAGTTTGAGCATTAAAATATTTCAAACTCGAGGTCTAGTTATTACACCGGGTTTCAGAACGAGCTTTTTAAATAAATCTCATCAAGTTCGAGCCTAATTGTAATTTAAAGTCGGAATAATGTTAAATTTAAATCAGACTAAACTCTAAAATTTGAAACTCAAAACACGATTCGAATTTGATCAAATTTTATTTTATGAGAACGAGCTTAATTTGGTGTAACAATTAAAATAATGAATTCAACTTGACTTAATTATCTGTATAACTATTTATGGATTAAATTTTAATATCATTTTAATATATATAATGATAAAAGATAAATTATTCAAAACTCGATTAGACTTACAAACAAGTCAAATTAAATATCTTGATGTTTAAACTTGCAGGTCTATTTTACTTTTTTACACTGTTTCAGAGTTAATATAAAAAAATGTATGTTAATTTAAAAAAAAAACAAAAAACTTTACCGAGCAATTGATCTTGGTAGTTTGAATTCTAACTTGGTTTAATTAATATTGAATCGATTTTATAAAAGTTTTAGTTTTTTTAAGAAAAATGCTAATCGACTCTTTAGTTGTTAGTTATATAGGCGTGATTTAAATCCACAACCGTGAATAGTTTGCGAGTTTACTCGATTTGGTTACAGGGCAGGATGAGGTGAGCATTTCTATACTAATTGTGGTCTATGAAGGGGGAAGTACGTACGTACAAAGGTTCAGTCCATAATAGAGTTAACAGAGAATTATTTACTGTGCTTTATGGCCCTAGCTAATAAGGGCAGTTTCTTCTTTGTGCTAAAAAGAAATAAAAAACAAAGGATACAAGAAGATAAAAAGTGTAAAATTCTTTGTCATTTTTAATCATTTATTTTTGTTTGTGATGATGGCTTTGAGCCCATTTGTTCATCAATAGTAGGGTTGAGTGTTCTAATCAAAAAGGAATAGAACTAGCTATTGATTGTATTGGTTTTTCTATCTCCATACTTATTTCAAAAATAAAAAAAATAAAAAAATAAAAAGCAAATTACTTTAAAACTCACTCACATTTATCATAGTTCATATTTTAATCCCTTCTATTTGAGAATTAAATAATTTGATCCTTCATTTTTTATTCTATCAACAATTTAGGCTGTCCGTATATTTTTGGTGTTAGTCAACCAAGTCAAAATTTTAAGGGTAAATTAATTTAAAATTTGAAGAACAAAATTGTAGATAAAAATAAAAGTGGGGGACCAATTTTTTTTTAATTTTTTTTTTTAATTTGTCTTTTGATTCGGTTGACTAACATAAAAAATGGACGGAAGAACTAAATTTTTGACGGAAATATCCAATTCCAGAAATTAAATGTAAAATTATAAAATAAATAATTTAAAAATAATCCTAATCCTAATCACTTATCACTTAACATTTCTTCAACCTCAACCTAAACTCTAACTAGACAAAGTGGTAAGTAGACTTAAGCTAACACTAGACCTAATTCACCACTATAAATACAGCCTTAAAACAGCTGAGTCAAAGGTCGGAGCAGAAAGATAAAACCCTAGCACACAAAATTCGATCCCCCCTCTTGAAAAACCCTAGCATAGGCCGAACCCCCCTAGCACACACTACACACAAATCTTGTTCAATTTCGCATCCACTTCGCCAGCAAACGAGTCAAGGATATAAAACGGTACAGCTGAGGACCCTCTTTATCACTTTTACGATGTCATATTCATGCTTGTAGAATTTGATTACTTTGGTTGCATGTTTAGATTGTTTGTTAGTTTTGCTATAAAATTGTCATATTAATCAGAATTAAGTATTTTTAATTAATTGCCATGAAATTGATGAAAAAGCATGTCAATGGTTGAATTGATAAGATTTGCATGCTTAAATCCAGAAATCCAGTTATTTAGAGAGCTTAGAACGCATGTTGGGGTGTTTTTAATCTTGCTTACCTCAAATTGCCTTAGCTAAATTCATCACGAAATCAGTGGTTTTGGGATTTAAATTCGATGTTAGACACTTTAGATCAATCTCAGTATGTGTTTTTTACATTTCTTGTATCTTTTATGCGTTTTTTAGTATTTTTGCATGAAAAACCAAGCCAAAACGACGAACTGTTGAACGCGCTGTTCAGAAGCCGCCACTGCCTCCGCAATCAATGGTGCCGCCAGAATGAACCGGCGGCGCCGCAACCCTAAACTTTCGGCGTCGGCAGTCAAATCGCCGCCGTGTTCTTCGCACCCCTGCCTCCAGAACCAATCTCCCAAATCTTCCATACTTCGATTAAGACTTCCAAAGGCGTTTTCGGGCTCATTCGGACTTGGAATCAAGCCCGTTTTAAACCCAGACGAAGATAACCTGATGTATTTTAATTTTAGGCATATTAATAGGCCAAACCAAATACAAATCGAGCCCATAAGTCTAAAAATATAACATAAAGTATAAACTGGCCCCACGAGCCCGAGGCCAACAAACCCAGCAACTTTTATATCGAGTTTAGGCACCACCCAAACTTGCAATCGACCCTGGTTTGAACCGATAGAACCGTATCGACGAGATGGACAACTTCTGTGTTCTGACAGAGAATCAGTTCTGACCACACCAACAGTCAAAGCCGCGCAAGGGTCAGGCACTCAAAAGTCAACGAGGTTTAAAAGTATTCCTCACTTTATATGCGTACCTATTGTATATGGGCTCGTTTACAATGTTTACCGCTTTCTAAAAGCATGCCAAATCCAGTACTAACAGGGTAAAAGTCTAACCACGTTAATTAGCTAATCAAATCAATTTCAGCCAGTCACTTATACATTTAATTATTATAAAGACAATTTAATTAGATTTTATAATTATCAATTAACTGTTTATAAAATCATTATAAATAGCTCATATATATATGAAGGATAGTTTTGTCCTTTTAAAATTATTATTCCCTTTCTTTTTAATTGGGGTAATGTCATAAAAATTCACGAGCTTTACACGTTTTCTCATTTTCATACACGAACTACCACTTTTCTCAAATTCATGCACGGTGCTGAGGTGTCACGGCTATTGGTGTAATTCGCTGAGGTGGAGGTCATTTTACACCAATGAATGAGTCCACCTCAGCACCGTGTATGAATTTGGGAAAAAGTGATAGTTCGTGTATGAAAATGAGAAATTTTAAACTTCGTGATTAAAATAAAAAAACGCGTAAAGTTCGTGATTTTTTTTGACATTAACCCTTTTTAATTTGTATATAAAAATTAAAAATATTCTACTTCATATATCTTTCTGGTCATATTGTATATCCAGACACAATTAAATTCATAGTTTAACTTCTCTTTCCGTCCCTTCTCTTCCCTTCTCTTTATATTATCTTTCCTTCCTATTATTATTTTGTATCCATACAAAGCGTTAGATTAAAATTTTCTATAACATCAAAAAAAGAAAAGGGTCAAATCTGACAAAACTAAATTGAGCTAAAATTTGACTTTTCTAAAATTAAATTGAATTTAAATTAAATTAATTTAAAATATTTTAAACCAAATCAAGTTGTATCAATCGATTCAGTTAATTTTGTCAATTCAGTTTTATTTCTTGGTTTGATTTTAAGCAAGAATAAACTGATTTTTTTAATTTTAAAATCTAACACAAGCCAAAAACTTATTAAACAAACAAGAGAGTTTTCAAAAATACATATACTATGTGTAAATAATTTGAAAAATACGGTTTGACCAATCTGAGTTGAAAAATACGTTTGACTTTTAAAAGGTTTTAAAATACGGTTTTTGAATATAAAAATACGGTTTTTATTTTCAAAAAAATTGATAGGTTTACTAACGGTTTACTAACAGTTTTCTAATAAAAAGTTTACTATCAGTTCACTAACAGTTTATTAGTAGTTTACTAAAAGTTTTATAAATTTATTTTTGAATTATAAAATGAAAATAAAATATTAATTAATTTACTATCGGTTTACTAATAATTTTTTATTATTAGTTTACTAACGGTTCACTAATAATTTACTAACAGTTTAATGAATTTATTTTTAGTTTACTAACAGTTCACTAACGGTTTCATAAAATTTTAAACCCACATAACAGAGTATTCATAATAAACCATGCCCTTAATTTAACAATGAATTTAAAAGAGCCAAATTGCCTAGTATATGGATATTTTAATCAAAAACTAAACAGAAGAGAAAATTTTATCTCTGGTTATATTTTCTCATTAATGGCTTCGCTAAAATAAATTTATAAAACTTTTAGTAAACTACTAATAAACCGTTAGTGAACTGCGTACCCACTTTCATTGCTCACTGACTCCTAAAATTATCAACTACCCATTTTAATCAAAAATTCAGCACTGATTTCATCAAATCCACCACTGCCAGCAAACCACCGCAAACCCATCAATTCCAACAAATCCACAAATTCTGAGAAACCCTCAGCCGCCAAAACCATCGATCAACAACCCATCAATCGACGATTGTTCCATTTTCATAAGATTGAACTGTTGTTGCAGATTTAGACATTTAAATCGACAACCCATCACCGCCGCCATCGCCGGCAACCTATAAATCGGCAACTCATCGCCGTTGTAGTCGCAAAATCAGAGGGAAGAGTGCTACGTGAGATAGACGAAGATCAGAAGAAAGAAGAAAAATCCACAGCCATTGTCAAATCCCCCGTAAAATCAAAAAGGAAAAAGTCTAAAATTAAAACATGATGAACTTCCGCTGTATTTCTGAAGCCGGAGATGCTGAACAGTAAAAGTGAGATTATTTTGAATTTCAACAGTGGTGGGCCTAATTTCCTCAACAAACAAAGGTTTATTACCCACAAAGGTTATTTTGCCTTGTGAATTTAGCATACTCATAGCTTTGTGAAAAAAAACACCTTTAACTTGCATTTTGTCCTAGTACTACCCCTGAAATGAGGTGTTAAAAAATAATTTGAGCATGTCATACTTGGAGCTAATATGACAGAAAATTACAAATTCAAATCTCTTAAATTCATTTCAACTTGAGAGGTTATTTTCAATAAATCCACACCGTTGATTATTTAATGGACGGTGTGGATCAAAAAGTTACATTTTTAACTAAACTGATCTATACCGTCCATTTTATAATAAATGGTATAGATCATGAATTTGACCTCCTCAAGTTCAAATGAAATTGAAGAAACCGTAGTTTGAAATTATAAGATAATTTAGAACTATAAGGGTAAAACAAGCCAAAATATCAAGTTGAAAGTGGTGTTTTTCAAAACTAAATTTATGAATTCATTATTCTATTTGATTCTCACACACTCCTACTTGCTACTTATAGCCTAGCTGCTTCCTTTTACGTTTTTTGTTTAATTGTGCTGTATCAAAGAAAATAAATAGGCTCTTTAACATATTTGTAAGATGAAATGGTGTTTTTGATGTTATTAATTCTTGGTATTTCAGATACATTTTTTTCATTTCCCTCGTAAAGATTTTCCAAATATAACAAATAAAAGAACCCTGTTCCTCCCATGATCCCATCCATCCATTTCCCCCTCCCAAATAAATAACTGCAGAATTTCAAAACCGCAGCTCTAACCTAAAACATCACCACCCTTCTTTTAAGTTTTACCATTCACATGTCCTCAAGGAAAGGGATTTTCAGAATCTTTATGAGAGTTCATCAGCTGATGAAGCCACCTCAGTTCTCTGAGGGAAGAGAATCGGATCTGCAGACATCCCCGCGACAAAGTGGACAAACCCTGAAGCCACAAAACAGACACGGAAACACTATAACAATCAACACATATTGTATGACATACAAAGAAGTGCCGAAAATATAACTATTATCAATAATATTATCTAATAATTCTGTTATATGAATTTGCATGTTCATAGTATACAATGTAGGCAAACAATTTGTGGTTGATTACATCTAGTGCATTCGGTTCAAATAGAACCAAACTAAATCAAAATTTTACATTTTTTTTAGAACCGAAAGGAATTTAAAATATTTCAAACTGAACTCAACTAGTTGGTTCAGTTGGTTCTTTTGGTTCGGTTTGTACTAAGTGAACTAACTTTTTTTAACTTTCAAAACGAATAAAAAAATCAATTCTTTTACAGTATCAAATCGAACAAAACCGAGTGTTTGCACACCCCTAAACACTCAACCTCGGATATTTATCAAATTTGCACCAATGAACAGTTCAAAAACAAATTTAAATATCACATAAAATTGACGTATAAAAAAACAAACTCATTTCTTCTCATGACTATACAAACTACTACAATCTTGATGAACACTGCCCATCCAATCAACATTAGGTTTGATTTTGATAAGATTCCTGTAACTGTTCTTGGCACTTTGATCTCTTTTGTTCAACTTATTTTAATTTGAATTTGGTCAGCTATTATCAGTATAACTGAGTACCAGGGTGGGAACATCAAATGCACAAGCACATAGAAACTCATAAATGGCCTACTTTCAAGGAACATATTACATTTGTTGTCATTATTAGTCTCACTAAGCATTATATTGGCTGGGGGAAAAAAAATCAAAGCAGCCCATTACTAATAGACGTGAATTTCTGCATAGGTTATATTTCATTTTATTGAGGGAATACTGTGATTAATCATACGTATAGTATCCAAAATAAAAATGGAGCAACGGAAAATCTGTGGTATACCTGTGAACTTCCTTTAACCACTTGTCCACGCATGTTCTGTGGAATTCATGATGGCAAGGTAACATCCGCATACTGTCCCCGTCCTCATACTCCACAAGGCATATATAGCATCTGTTATTAGTTGAATGGATAAGAATTAACTCGATAGCTTTTTAAATTAAAGAAAAGAAGAAGAGGCTTAAGTACAAGGAATTTAGGAAAGGAGACGTTTAGTAATAGTAAATTATTAATTGAACTATTTTAATTTGAATCTCAGAAAAAACACGCTACTTGATCAGTTTACAAACTCCAGTTTTAAGAAGTATGAAGATGGAAAATATTTTCTTTCAAAGTATTTTCTTTCAGTAATCACCTCATTTCTAATGAAAACAGCTTCAAAGAAAACAAAATAATTACACTATTTTAAAGAAACGGGAATTACATAAAGTACAACAATCGGAATGAATTTTGAGTCTCGTGTAAGGGGGAGAAAACAACAAATCTAATCTATCAAAAGTTACCATCAAGTACATAGCAATCAAAGACAAATGTAGCTGCCTGCAGCTTCGCATATGGTGTGTCAATGAGTTCCAATGCAAAATGTCCGCTCAGGTTTAATTTCATGGAACCTTGATTTCTAGTTGGAGGGTTCCAATCAGAATGCAAGAGATTTAATTTTGGAAGTGGTAACTAGCTGGATGCTGGAAACTAGAGAATCAATTGCAGAATTTCTGAACAGTAATCCGGTTAGGATGTTAAGAAATTTAAGTTGTTACCACATAAGGCTATTTAAATTTCACCCAAAATCTATTCCATTATCAGGTGAGAATGCAAAAAATTTAATAAGTAACCTCAGGCCTGAGCCAATTTAGCAATCCAGATCAAAACAAAAGCAAGAGACGCGATATTTCCTTGGATATTTGGTATAGTACACGTTTATGTCTCTGATATTTGAGTGGGAGTGGCAGTTCCTATGCAACGAATCAAATATACTTAACCTAGCTCAGGTGGATTGTTGTCTATTCTTTTGAGCAGTCAAGCTTTCCCCTTGTACAACCCAGATTGTACTACTTGGATTATAACAGACAAGTAAGGCATGGAAATCATAGATATGACACCTGAACCACTACCACACTACCCCTTATCTCAAACCTTGAAATACTAAAATACTCCTTGAATTTAAAAGAAACTAGAACACCCTATGCTACTTTAGTTTGAAAACTGAAAACAAGGCAGCATAATTTAGAATGAAAGTATGATCTTCAGAATCTGTAGCATCCATTTGATATTACAACTCTTGGTCTCTTCATTCTCTAGGTTGCTTTTTTGCATTACATTTTTGTGGATGAACCATTCTATCTAAAAGTTTAAGCCTTCCATGACGTCCCAAGAATAGTCCTAATACGCCCCTGATGTTAATTAACACAATAGGTGTGGCCAGCAATCAAACTCGAATTTTTTTGAACAGGGACTATGGTAACATAGTCAAGAATCATTCCACCAAAAAACGTAGCAGTAGTTACAATCTCAAGAATAGTTTTAATATCTCTAACAATCTCTGTTTCCATCTCGTCCAAGATGATAGCATGTTAATGAGACCAACACAAGGAATTATCTGCAATAAATTGATTCTTCCCAACTGTTTCCTATAATTTCTTTGGTGATGGACTTCTCATAATTTCAAAAATGGATCTTTGCCTGACATCGGCATGATTAGAAAGTTTAATTTGATTATAATTCCTGCTCTATCTCTTTGCACATTTACGTGGATGAGTTATTAATTAATTCTTATTTTTTTTCTAAAATAAACCTCTAGAAATGGAAGGAGTAGCAGACTACAAAGACTTACTGAGCTGCCTCTTCATGCTGATGTTTTTGCAACTTGGTGTATAATTTGATTGGCAAAGACTCCACTACGTCAATAGGTGCAGGTACAGATCCAAGTGAAGACAGTGATGGCTGAGAGGATAGCACCACAGATTGCTGGTGAATTTCATCCAGAACCTAATTAAAATATTTACAGAACATTTAACATATAGAGATATTGAAGAGATAAAAGACACTGACAGATGGCTATGGGAGAACGTAATGGCGTATTTACCTCAAATAGAGCTTCAGCTAACATCACAATTCTTGAAATGCTAGCTCTAGCACTAGTATCATCATTTGAGTTGGCATCCCGATTAGTTGTACGACATGTACAACGACCTGTTCTATGATGACCAGATAATATACATGACCTCTCATGTCCAGAGAGATTCTCAAAACGGCTTCCCAATCGCTGAAGAGCACGAACCTGCACCATTTAGCATGCATGATATGTGCAGATTTAGCCATTAAGCATGAAATAAACAGAAGACAACAAAGAAATGCGACTAGGCAAAGTAAAAGGGAGTGATTTTTATATTCTTATGAATAAATGGAGCCGAGCAGCAAATAAGCAGAGGGCAGAACATATTAAAGCTAGATAACCTAGCAGCAGTAGGTACAATGTTGGTCGAAGTTATGTCTTTTGGGAGTCTCAAATGGTTGGCCGAAGAATTATTAAATGGTTTTTAAGCAAATTCTGCATATACAGCCCATGATCAGCTAACAGCAAGTAGTCTGAACAATGACATCATATTTATCCTTGAGAATGATAAGATTGAAAATGTTAAGAGGGATCATGATTTTTTTGGCTGCAAGCGTTGCATTTTTACAATTAGCAGAAGAAAAAACAAGGTGGAATTTACATCTAAAATGGTTCTTCTTAATTATACTTGAAGATTGAAAATGTTAGAGAGCATGATTTAATTGACTGCAAACTTTGTAGTTTTAAACAGTTTGAAGAACAAAAACGGGGTTGAATTTGCGTCTACAGTATGTCTACTTCTTGGTTATAGTTACAAATTTGCCAAGCATTCGGTATGTTCAAGACAAACCTGAGATCTTATTCTCCTTCTCCGCTCAAGGAAATTTGACCTATGTTCCAGTAGGTCATGATACCTAGTGTCTCTTGATCGTGCAGTTTCCAGCTCATGATCGTGAACACTGAAAAAGGAGCTAGAGGTGCTAGAAGGAGGATAACCAGATGTAGTTGGACGGTTCAAACTGTCACCTTCAGATTCTGATATTCTCATTTCACTACCCAAGTATTGTCTCCCACTTAACTGACTGGCATCTCCTGATGCTCTCTCTTGTTGCAAAGGACAAGATGTGCTATAAGATGGTGGTGATCGACGAAGAACTCTGTCTCGAAGTCTTCCAACACTTAGGGTTCGGCTAAAACAAACATTACGTTCAACAGGTTCTTGTGCTCCAATTCTTCTATCGGAAATTCTAGACTCAAAACTATCCGAGTCATTATAAATTCTTGGAGATCGTGAGGTTCCACTATTCCCTACTTTGGTGCTACCCCTATCTCCGTGTGCACCATGAGCAGAAGAATTTGTATGATTGCCTCCATTAATATTCAAGAAATTAGATACTCGATTGCGTTGCTGTAGATGAGCAGAAATCTCTTCATGCTGCTGTGAGCGAGTTGTAGGTAGAAGATCACTAATTTGTCGAGTCAAATTTCCAGCAGAGACACTGTCGGCTGATCTTGGCTGCAGATGAATCTCTTCTTCATCATTCAGCATTTGGAGATTTGTAGAAGGGATACGATAAGCCCTGGATGACCCTAAACTGGTTGCTCTGTTTAATCTAAAGCTGACATTACCAGGAAGGAAACTAAAGCGAGATAGAAAGCTACTTTGAGAAGTCAAGGTCGGAGCAGCTCGAGCAGAGCTGCTACCTATCCTAGAGGCCGTATTTGTGATACTGGCCTGGCTGCACTCATCTAGCTCAGCATTAGATGATAAACAGCGTTCACCAGATTGCTCAACTTTTACCTTTCCCCCGTCACTTTTGACCTGACCCGACTCTGTTTCAATCTGAGCGTTAGATGAAGCATTGCCTCCATTTTCTTTGCTATCATGATCACAAAGCTGAAATTTGAACAATGAAAGAGTAGTCCTTTAGTCAAACATATTACACTATTACACAAATCCAGGGAAGCAAGATGATACCAAATAAATAGCTACTTTAAAAACTGCTAATCACATATCAAATGGTCAAACTCTACAATGAAACCTAAAATGCCATAGAAAACTCCCCATTTAGTGGTTTCAAAACTGATATTCCAAGCCAAACTGTAACCACTTTGCTGTCCCATCAGAACATGTGTATATAATATATTTCTTTGATCCCATGGGCCTGAGGTACATAATTTTAGGGCGTCTTCTTCTCACTAATCGCATCCCATCCAATCACATATTTTGACATTAAATTTCACATTTTTTACTTCAGATGAGTCAAAATTAACCAAACAATTGAACTTTGAATTTCTAGATTGACTACTGCATTGAATTTCTACAAAATTTAACACTTAAAAATATCTTTTTCCATATAGTGAAAGTAAGTTTATGCTTCAAGGCATCAAATCCTCTTCCAAGGAAAGGCCCGAAGAACATCAAGGCATACCCGCATAGCAGTCTGACAATGGATGCAAGGTACATAAATAAACATTGTGACTTCAAATGTGCAGCACTAAACACAATTGGAACTATATGACCAGAGAGGCCCGTGCAACCAATCACCCCAAAAACACTTAAAAAAACCTTCGTTTATTTGTAAATCAATCATGGGAAATTATGCAACCTATAACGTCACCGGCCCCCCATCCCCTCAAAAACTCTCTCTTGTTTGTAGGTTTATCATGATATTCACTAAACTTCAATCTAAAATTATAGTCACCTTCTACATAATTATCAATCTAAAAAATCTCACAATCAAAAGTTCACAACATTAACAATTTAAAAATCACTAAGACACATAAAATAATAATGGAAAAACGTTCTCCACTAGCCCGAATTTGTCTTCAAATGTCTTGTTCACAATCTAATTTCCCCCTTCTAATATGATGTGACAATCATAAACCTAATTAACATAATGAAACCTTATCTAACATATAAATCTTACAATAAGCTACGAGACATATAATAACCAAATACCCAAAATTCATAAACATTGCATTCACATCCCTACAAAAGAAATGATAGAGTAACTAACATGACTGGTGTCATGAGAAGAGCCTCCAAGGCAAGAAGACTGAAAAACCCTACTCCCTTTACTTCTCCCCTTCCGGCGACCAGATGATGAAGACGCACCACAGGTAGTCCTGCTCTTGCTACCACCGGATCCCATTTTTTCCTCGTCAAGATTTGAACTCAAAACCCCACTTAACTACGCCATTATCAAGAACCCACCATCAAGTGACGCACAATATTCAGATCTGGGGAATGGGCACCGAGCATTACATGCAAATGAATCATTGACTATAAAAAATGAAATGGGTAGTTGAAATTGGGGATCTAGAGAGAGAAAGTAAAGGGCAATCTAGGTGAAGAAAGCGAGAGAGTAACTTGAAGAGAGAGAGAATTAGGAAGCTGAGTTTGTAAGTGAACACATGCCTTCTTGCCTATTTTCAGGCTGGATTTGTGGGGGAAATAGCGTGTTCTGCTTCACTCGTCGTCATCGCCACTTGTTGCGAGTGGTGACCTGATGGTGCAACTGTGCGAGCCAACATATCATATGGGTCGATTATGAATTATCAGCCTAATTATTATTTCGAAAATTATATGCCATAGGAAGCCAAAAAAATGAACATTATAGTGGTATTGTGAGTTGGCCATGAGCCGCGCCCCAAAAAAATTTGGCCATGAGATGGTATTTTTTATATAATTGGAGAGGGGAGCGGTTATGAGAGAAATTAAACTCACGACTTTACAGTTTGTTGTCTAACGCTTATCTAATCGGTCTCTTTTTATTTTTCTAACATATAATTGGATAGGTTCATGAGAGGTCTAGATAAAAATTTCTCTTATTATTAATCAAATAATTGGTTTGCAAAATTAATCTTACATGCCATGTGAGAGCCGCGGGGTATCTAATTCGTTCAGACTTATCATAACTTGATAGTCTGGTTAGGACTGGAGTCGCCACCTAGTAGGGTTATGAATGTTTTTCTACCGACTGAACGTTTCACTCGCTTATGGATGTACAAGACGTCGTGCATCGGATTAAAAGACTCGGATTTATGGGGAAAAAAATTAACTCTTGTACTTGCAATGTTTATTGATTTTATTGATTTAACAGTATATCCATAGGTAAAATTATGTTGTACAAACAATAACAAAATAGGCATCTCATCAAAATCAGAACAATTAGAAAATACTGAAAATAAATAACTGCAAATATTGTAAACATGCAATACAGTATACAATGGCATATGACTCAATCCGAATCGGCATAGCAAGCCGAACACATGTATACTTAGGCAAGCATCTAACCTTTGGATTTCTAGCAAATAACAGACGAGTGTTGATGTCACGGCCCAAAATCAGAGATTGTGACCATCGTTAGGGTATGGGTAGTGGTTGTAGCAAAATCCGTAGTTAGCCTCGCGAAAAACATAGAAACAAATAAACCTGCACAAGACTTGCTCGGGGGCAACCAAGACTCCAAGCTAGATCTAGCAATTAATATTAAATAATAAATTAAGAAAATGTTCGGCTCAATCCTAGACTTCAAAACATGGTATAAATAAATAGTAATCAATATCCAAGATAACATGCCAATGTATATCATCAAAATTAGATCAATTGATAAACAATAAGTTTAAAATAATAAAACTCACTAACACTACTGCGGTCTAAGAATGAAAATTAGTTCGACTTTTATTCAAAATAAAAGTAAACCTCCGAGGAATCAATCAAAATGGAGGTCCACGACTCACTCAAACGGAAAACCTGAAAATAGTTAAATAACGGGGATGAGATATACAGACATGAGTTCATACTGCCGTTTATATATATTATGTGAAAAACCTCTAAAACAAATCATTCTTTGTATATATATATACTATTCATTATGGGATAAGTATTGAATCGATATTCAATAGACGGGAACACATCTTCGTCGAAACCAAAGTAGGCCAGAGATATAACTCCGCCGAAAACCAAAGTAGAATAATCTGCTAGATATATATAACCGGTGCACACAGTCTCGATGATGATCGAGTAGCTCATTCCAATCCTTATCCATACTGAGTTTAAAACTCTTTTAAAGCTGCATTTTTGTTGCTAAGGCTCCACCACCTCCATGTCTAGGACCCTTTTGAGGAACTAATGATTTAAGACCACCCCATTGTGTTGCTAAGGCTCGAAATTCCCCTTGAAGTAGGGGTGTGCAAGAACCGAACCGCACCGATGTTCCGAACCGAAACCGAACCAAAAAGTGAAGTTTGGTTCGGTTAAGAACTATCACGGTTTCGGTTCGGTTCAAAAAATTTGAAAAATACGGTTTTCGGTATCCGATTTGGTTTTAGTCATCAGATAACCGAAAAAACCGAGATATCGATTTAAGTAAAGTGATGTTTATTTTCTTTATTATGCAAGTGCGGCGCCTTTTAAGTTCTAACCCTAATTGTATATATACTCCCTATATGTTTTGTTGACAGCTCATTTTCTAAAGTTAAACCTAGCCACTTTCTTCTTCTCTCATTTCTAAAACCATTTCCCCATCTAAAAGGCTCTAACCTACCAAATTATTTCTTCATCTCAATATTTCTCTTTACTGCCGCACCTTATTTTGACTAGATTTTAGTGGTAAACTTAATGACTTATCCATAGAAAATTTATGCAAATATGGTTTGTTGCTTCTTTTGAATTGGAAGTTGATCTGAATTTATGAATCTGATTATATTTTTTTAGTTCTATTTATCACTCCCTCTTAATAATACTCTTTGATTTTGTATATGTTTGATTATATGTCTGATATAACGAGTTATATAGAATCAAAATTTATGATAAATGTTAAGACGTAAAACCGATTTGTAAAACCAAAAACCGCACCGAACCGACTAAAATTTTCGGTATTTACAAATTTTGGTTTTAAGGATAAAAAGTTGCGGTCCGGTTTCAGCTTTATAGGTACCGATAACCGACCGGTTTCTCTTGTTTCACTTCCGAACCGAACTGAAACACCGTTTGCACACCCCTACCTTGAAGTACCATTGTTGTTTCTTTTCAAATGCTCGAGCTAAACTCATGGTTGTGGCCAGATTATGAGGTGCTTGGAGTTCCACATCTATTCTCAGAGGTTCAATTAACCCTCGTGTGAAAAGATCTACCTGTTGATCGGGTCGGAGTGGACCTGCTCGAGAAAGAAGTGCTTGGAACCTGTCCAAGTATTCATCAACAGTTACTGTTTGCCTACAATTGGCAAGCTCTCCCAATGCATTGTTTCGGAGAGGCGGTCCAAAACGTAGGTGACAATAGGTTTTAAACACATCCCATGATAGTCTCGGGTCTTCTTGTTTTAGTTTGTCTGCCCATAATTGCGCCTGCCTTGCATATGAAATGTTGTTGTCCCTACCTTCTCATAAGCTGCCATGTTCTGACTGTTGAAGAACTGATCACAAAGGTTGAGCCACCCCAATGGGTCTTCTGTGCCATGGTAAAGAGGAAACTCCATCTTGACATACTCGGACACCATGTTGGTTTCTTGTGTTGATCGCTTATACCCCTCTGTGTCTGGGTAATGGCTTGTTGTACCATGCTCCAATTCTATAGTTGATTTAGTGGCTGCTCTCTTTTCTGTAGACAATTGTCGCATCATAATTGCAACATCCCTATTATCTCCTTTTGAGCCTCATCATGTTGTAGTAGCCTACTTTCCGTCTACTGCATGTATCCCTCTAGTTTCTCTTCAAGCTTTGATGATTCGCCCATGACGTTTGGCTTTGATACCAAATTGTTATATGCCCAGCTCACGGATCTCGTCACAGGTCTGTTGGCTGTTAAGTTATCGTTCTCAAGAACAATTTTGTTTTTGTTTTTATTTCTTCCTCGTCGTGAGGAACCTATGGTTATTAATGGTTGAGGCTCTTTGAAGGGAGCAGCCACTTTGGAGCTCAAGAATTTAAGAACAGAGGGAGCCCTTACAACCTCATAGATAGATATGAGAAAAAATATTATAATTCTGCTTGATTTATTTCATACGTAACAGCCCTTTATATAGGCATACAAAATAATCTACTAAATAAGAAACCTAACTGAATAGGGATTAAATTGCTTAAACAATAAACAAAGAAACTAAAAAGGAAATTATTATACTCAAGCAGATATGGAATATACTCTAATTTATTCCATTTCTTCTATGATATTTCTTTCCATAATAAGAGTCCCTAATAGTTGATTGCTATGTTAGAAAGGTCCAATTGAGGTTAATTTCCTTGGACTATTCTAGTGCTAACTTCCAAGGACTCAATGTGATTTGGGTACCTAAAGTTTGAGTCTGTTTGTTCTAGGTGCCAAAGGAAACCGCGGTGAATAAAACCAAATGGTATGTCAATAACGGTTCTTCTAGGCACATGACCGGCCACATCTCCAACTTCACCCAATTGGAACATAAAAAGTTGGGAAATATCACCTTCGGTGATGATGCCAAAGGTCAAGTTGTGGGGATAGGCAAGATATGTAACTCTTCTTCTCCTTCTATAGAAAATGTGTGGCTTGTTAATGGTCTAAAACATAACCTTTTGAGTGTAAGTCAATTGTGTGATAAGGGATATAATGTCAACTTCGATCCCAAGGTTTGCTATGTTATCCAACCAATGGATAACACGGTTATCTTCAAAGGAAATCGAACGCAAAACACTTACATAATTGACTTGGATACGCTTGAAAACCGAGATGGCAAGTGTTTACTATCACTTTGATTAATCTTGGTTGTGGCACCGTAGACATGGTCATGCTAGCTTAGACCTCTTAAATGAGGTTAGCAAGGATGAACTTGTCAAAAGGTTTGCCCAAGATCAATTTTACAAAAGACAAAGTGTGTGGACCTTGTCAAATGGGAAAAAAACACAAGTCTTCTTTTAAAGCTAAAAATGTTGTTTCTACCACTAGACCATTACAATTGCTTCACATGGACTTGTGTGGACCTATGAGAGTTGCTAGTTTGCGTGGCATGCATTATGCATTTGTGTTAGTTGATGATTACTCTAGATTCACTTGGGTTATATTCTTGCCTCATAAGAATGAAGCTTTTAACGGTTTTAAAATTTTGCAAAGCGTGTTCAAAAAGAAAAAGATTTGCCTATTTCAACTATTCGAAGTGATCATGGAACCGAATTTCAAAATGAATCTTTTAAATCTTTTTGTGAAGAAAATGGTATTTTTCATAATTTCTCTTCTCCTAGAACGCCTCAACAAAATGGGGTCATTGAAAGGAAAAACCGCACCTTGGTTGAAATGGCTCGATCTATGCTCAATGAGTATGATTTACCTCATTACTTGTGGGCAAAAGTTATTAACACCGCTTGCTATGTTTCAAACCGTATTTTTAAAAGACCAATTTTAAACAAAACTTCTTATGAGCTTTGGGTAGGAAGAAAACTCAAGATATCATACTTTAGAGTATTTGGATGCAAGTGCTTCACATTAAACACCAAGGATGACCTTGGAAAATTTGACTCCAAAACGGATGAAGGTGTATTTTTGGGCTATGCCTCTAATAGCAAGTCTTTTAGAGTCTTTAACAAGCGTACCTTAACTGTTGAGGAGTCTATGCATGTGGTATTTAATGAGTCCTCCAAGGATTTTCCGAAAAAGGACTCGTTTGTTCATGATTTTTTAGGTTCTTTTGAGGATCTCTCTTTGGTTGAAAATCAAGAAACTCCTACAAGTCTAGTGGAGATACCTCAACCACCTCAAGAAGAGAACAAAGTAGAATCTGAATCTCCTCCTCCGGCTCAACCCATCCATGATCTACCTAAGGATTGGACTTTTAACAAAATTCATCCTCAAGAGTTGATTATTGGTGAGACATCAAGGGGAGTAAGTACTCGCTCTCAATTCCGTACTTTTGGAAATGTTGTATTCCTATCTGAATTCGAGCCCACTGAAGTTACTGAAGCTCTAGTTGATGAATATTGGGTGATTACTATGCAGATGAACTCAATGAATTCACAAGGAATAAAGTTTGGGAGTTAGTCCCTCCTCCTAATGGTCATACCATTATTGGAACAAAATGGGTATTTCGGAATAAGTTGGATGAAAGTGGAGTAATAACTCGGAACAAGGCCCGATTGGTTGCCCAAGGCTATAACCAAGAGGAAGGCATTGATTATGAGGAGACATTTGCTCCGGTTGCTAGATTGGAAGCAATTTGTATGTTGTTAGCATATGCATCATGCATGAATTTTAAACTTTTTCAAATGGATGTTAAAAGTGCCTTTTTGAATGGTTTTATTGAGGAGGAAGTTTATGTTAAACAACCTCCCGGTTTTGAAGACTTTAAACATCCACAACATGTTTTCAAACTCAACAAGGCCTTGTATGGTTTAAAACAAGCTCCTAGAGCTTGGTATGATAGGTTGAGTAACTTTTTGCTTTCAAATGGTTTTTCCAAAGGCAAGGTTGATACAACTCTTTTTACAAAGACTCATATGCATGATATTCTTTTTGTCCAAATTTATGTTGATGATATTATTTTCGGTGCTACTAATGAGCTTCTTTATGGAGATTTTGCTACATGTATGACTAGGGAATTTGAGATGAGTCTCATGGGAGAGCTCAAGTTTTTCCTTGGACTTCAAATCAAACAAAATAGGGAAAAGGGTCATTTATGCCCCTATGGTTTATCTCCAGTATCACTTAAGCCCTCAACGTCCGGAAAGTTTCAAATATGCCCCTAACGTCTTTAAATGTTGACTACCAGGCCCCTAATTTTGACATATAGATGAAACGTTGGGGGCCTAGTTGTCAAAATCGAAGGCCTGATTGTTCATTTCTAAGACGTTAGGGGCATATTTGAACCTTTTTGTACGTTGAGGGCTTACTTAATCCTAAAGCCAAACCTTAAGGGCATAAATGACCCTTTTCCCAACAAAAATAAGGATGGCATATTCATCAATCAATCCAAGTATACCAAAGAAATACTTAAAAAGTTTGGCATGGAGACCTCATCTAGTAGCAAGACGCCAATGAGTACCACCACCAAATTGGACAAAGACAAATCGGGTAAATGCATTGATATTACAATGTATAGAGGTATGATCGGTTCACCTCTTTATCTTACCGCTAGTAGACCCAATATTATGTTTAGTGTGTGCTTATGTGCTCATTTTCAAGCTTTTCCTAAGAAATCGCATTTGCATGCCGTTAAGCGTATCTTTAAGTATTTGCATGGCACTTTGAACCTAGGAATTTGCTACCCTAAAAATGTGGACCCTGGGTTGTTTGGCTACTCCGATGCCGACTATGCGGGTTGTCTTTTAGACTATAAAAGTACCTCCGGGACTTACCAATTTTTGGGTCATAATTTGATCTCATGGAGTAGCAAGAAACAAGTATCCATGGCTTTGTCAACCGCGGAAGCCGAATATGTAGCGGTCGGTTGTTGTTGTGCTCAAATCCTTTAGATTAAACAACAACTTTTGGATTATGGTGTTACACTTAGTCACATTCCCATCAAATGTGACAACACTAGTGCAATTAACCTATCCAAGAACCCTATTCAACATTCTAGGAGTAAACACATAGATATCTGCCATCATTTTATAAGTGATCATGTGCAAAAGGGAGACGTTGTAGTCGAATTCATCGATACAACTAACCAATTTGCAGATATTTTTACCAAGCCTCTCAATGAAGAACGTATGAATTTTATCATTCGAGAGCTTGGTATGCTTGATGGGAGCACTTTGAATTGATTTGCATGATTGGATTGCTTATTTGATTTGTGCCTTTACTTATTTTTTTCATTGATTTCATTGTTTGGACCAATACGTATGTGTATCCCATTTTATGATATTCATATAATTTTGGTGTTTGCTGATCATTAATTATCCATATGTATTGGAATCAAGACTTGGCATTGTGAAAATTGTGCCTTTGTGTGAAAATTGCATTTTTTTTTGCATAAATGTCATGTATCACGACCGTGATGTATGAATCATGACCGAGATATTCAAACAGAAAGCAAGAATATTGCCACTGCTTGAATCTCGGGCGTGATATATAGATCACGAGCGAGATATTCACACAGTAAGCAAATCAATTTGCCGTTGCTTGAATCTCGGGCGTGATCCTTGTATCGCGGGCGCGATAGAGGCAGCTTTTGAAAATAACGGCTATTTTCCTCTATCACGGGCGCGATACATGGATCACGGGCGTGATACACGTCTGTTTTTCAAATTTTTGACCGTTTTTGACACTTGTCAAAACGGCTAGATTTTCAAAAACTAGCCATTTATGACTGTTTTAAGGGTTTTAAAGGCCTATAAAAAGCCATTTTGAGAGCCATTTTCATTTACAAACTATCTCTCAATTTTCTACTCTTTTCTTAATAAAAAATTCTCCTTTTTTAGTCCCTTAATTTCACTTTTTAGTGCTTTTTCATCTATCATCTCATATCACTCATATCATGGCACCCAAGAAAGCCCCTACTTCAAAAGGCAAGCGTCCTATGGGGCAAACCTCTTCCGCAACTCCACTTCCGACCTTAGATATGGAAGAAATCGCTTCTCGCCGTGCTAATATGGAACCTGCCGAAGTGAAAGGCACTCGTTTCCCCGATCTATCCAACATGACCTTTGATGGGCTTGCGGAACAAGTCTATACTTTTATTGATACATTGGATTGGAGGAAATTTGTGTGCGGAAACCGTGAAGACACTATAGAGGATTTGATGAAAGAGGTACTATCCACTCTCCATATTATTACCAACGAGAATCATCGTTCCGGGTTCTATGGGGTCACTTTTCAAGTTAAGGTACTATGTACAAGTTAACCCCAAAGGAAATTGATGATTGTTTCGGTTTTGAAGAAGGCTTTGCTACTAACTATCTCCGGGTTGAGGAATTTCACATTAATGAGGGGCGGAGATTAGTAAGGATGTGAAGCATGAACAAAGAACCGCCATTGCTAAGTCCATCTCCTCTCTTCCGCGCTTTGTTTTTCATGGAATAGTATCTTACTCCATCAACGGACGGCATGAGGGAAACGAAAAAGTTCCAATTAAGGATCTTTTCTTTTTATGGTGTGCGGTTAGAGGAGAGTTGTGCTCACTATTTTATGGAGCACCTCGTCTCCCTTGGCAAGAAAAAGGGGACTCTTCGAGTTGGCTCTTTCGTCACCGCCATGGTCAAGAAGGCAAAGGCCTACACTTCTGCTCTTCGCCAAGGTCCGGGCATAGTCATTCCTTGGAACGACTCTCTTCTCGATCTTGACTACTTTGTCAATCGAGTCAATGCCTTTCAAGTTACGAATGACAACCACTATATTTATCTTTTTAGGGAAAGGTGGATTCAACAAGAGGTTCATAGGCTTGCTAGGAAGAGGCAAAGGCAACTCCAAGAACCTGCTCCTCCGGAAGTTTTTCAAGCTCAAGTTGAAGAAGAATCGTTTGGCATTTTTCAAGAACCGGAGATTCCGACACCAGCAATGGATCCGACTTGGCTTCCACCTCCCGGTTTTAGCACCAATCAAATGCTCTCACTCATTTATAGTCAAAATGAGCGGATGTTTGGACGCATGAACTTGTTGGAAACGGAGTTTGGTGGCTTACGGTCCGATTTTGGAAATTTGCGGAACTGCTTCGATGCTCAATTCCCGCCTTCTCCGGTTCATACTCTGGTGCTTGAGGAATAATATTTCGATGGCCTTGATGAAGAGGATTGATCATTTGCATTTTATTTATTTCATGCATTTCCCTTCATATGTTTTATGTTTTAAATTTTTGCATTTTTCCTTTGTCAAAAATGCCTTTTAATTCCTACCTAGTTGTGGATTACATGCCCTTATATGTTTTATTTTTGTGCAAGCCTTGTTATGTCCCTAAATTTTAATATAAGTGTTGTTTTTATCTTGGTTATCTATAGTTTATTGTTTATGATCTTTTTAATTAAATGTTCCTACTTGTTTACTTTCCATTTTATTTTACTTTGATGATGCCTCTAACGCTTTTTTATCTTGACAAAGGGGGAGAGATATTTGCATTTCCAAAAAAAAATTCATATCTCTCAAAGTGCAAATTTTTACTAAAATGCCTAAGTTTTTAAAATCGATTTACTTTATGCTTGTCTTAATTTATTTAAATTCTATTGCATAAAGTGAGGGGGAGCCAAAGTTCATTTGAACTCCCACTAACTTAGCCATTTTCCGTAAATTGATTGTCAAAATCAAAAAGGGGGAGATTGTTGGACCAAGTCTCATTTGAACCCTATTCCTAGTTCATCGTCTAATCGATTGCACTTCGCTATATGTGCATACCTTGTTATGTTAGTCTTATAATAATTCGTAGAACTACGACTAACTTCGCACCTTTCCAAAGCATAACTTATTGCTCGCGCTCTTGTACACGTTCATTGTACCTTTGCGAGCCGCTTTTAGGAAGATCTCGAACATTTCTCTTTCATTACAGAGTTCCGGTCTAGGTATACTTACATTAATACAAATTTGGTTGCAACCATTTCAACAATCTTTGAAATTCACAGAAAACGGCTCCTCATAAATCTCACGTTCAAATCCTTGAAACATTTAGCATAATTGTGCCCTAGGGTGATGATGTTTGTCATCCCCAAAGAGTTGTCACAACCTACCTTTTTTTCTAAGCAGGATGCATATGATGCATGTCCTACTAATGTATGAATCCATTTCTTATTCTTTTTCATTTAATGTGTATGTAGTGATGCAATTCTATTCATGTCGTGGCAATAATACATTTCTATATCAAGTCTAGGCACAATTATACTTTTGAAATCGTTTAAACAAATGATCTTTAAAAATCATACTCTTTAACTTGTAAGTTCTCTAAACCATATACTCTGTAACTAGGTGTTCTTCCACTTTTCTGAGTCTGTGCCTCTCTGTTGATCATCCATCGTTATCTCTATCGTATAGCTTTGATAGCATCTTCATATCGAACGATGCTTGATAGACTCGCCTCATCATCGAGCTGTATCACAATACTACGTATCTAGTTCATACAACGCATAACAATTCTACCATAGTCATGTCATACTAATATTGTCGAGCATATATCCATATAATCAAAACATAAAGCAATATAATCAAAACATAAAGCAATAGCGAGATATCAATGCTTAAGCAATCATATAAGCATAAGTCAATCATTTATGCATAAGCGGAATATTTATGCATACGTATCTTGTCAAACAATCCTATCGACGTATAGACAAGCTCGCTTCGTACAGAGGGCAATGATAGTTTTAAAATCAAATGAAAAATGATCATAGACGTGACTCGAATCTTATATGCTGCAGTAGTTCCTAGGTTACCTTGTGACAGAGTACCTAGGGTCAAACAGACATTTATCACAGACTGGCTGTGGTATCCTAGACCAACTGCACTCAAAGCATATACTAGCAGTGGTAACTGGACCTACTGCTCTGATACCAAGTTTGTCACGACCCAAATTATTGAGCCGAGCGCTAGGGAATGGGAGTGGTAGCTCCAAAACCCGTAGCAAGCCTGAAAGTCACTATAAATTTTTCGCAAATAAACAAACGGATGCAAATATATCAATTTGTATATATCTTTATACACTCTACGATCTATACGATTCACATGGGCATCTCACTTCCGTAGCTTGTACGTACTAGCCCAACTATTAATCTATACAAGAGTTGTTAATGTAAACAGCATCACACCAAATGATCATATAACGTAGCCTAACCATTCATGTAAACATATATGACCTCGCTATACCAGGCTACGACTCGTCATATGTATACTACTGCAGCGCTAAGGGAACTCGTACTTTGTGCAAGTCAAGGACTTTCGGCACAAAGGAGATTGATTGTCTGATCCGGTCCCAGCCACCTGAAAGGGGGAAACATCAACGAGGTCAGACAATGCTGAGTGAGTACACATTACTAATGGTACTACTCAAAAATAACATCGCATTTAAAAACAAAACGCATATATATGAACATATAATATATTACAAGCATTTGATCTGATCGAAACCCCAATCTTATGATTCCTAAGAAACCAACTACGGACTTCATTTATAACAGCATCTGGGCCGGGAACAAAGCCACCATCGCCACAGATCTGTATTGAGTAATTGGGCCGGGAACAATGCCACCATCGCCACAGCTCTCTATTGGGTAACTGGGTCGGGAACAACGCCACCATCGCCACAGTTTCCCGTTAAGTCCAAGCAGGGAACTAAGCTATCGTCGCCATCTGATTTAACTAATCAAACTTAACTCTGTGAGACAAGATTCTCTAATCTAAGTATCGGTGATCGCACGGTTCTATTGACACCCAATAGGTAGTTCGTTTCCCCGGATCATATACTCGGTTTCACAAACTATATAATCGATAATTCGATATACAAAACTCATATATATAACGGCAAATAATATATCATGTGATGCATTTAATATTTTTGCGTATAATATTGCAAAATAACTATAGCGTAATAGTACGCAAGAGTAGTGTATACTCACTACTTGCTACCCATAGCCTTCGATAATTTAGCAAGCGACGCCACATTCTTTATATTCTGGATCTCATTGGCCGTCATCCCGTCGAGTCTACGCAAATTCGATAATAGTACGAATTTATAGAATTCTAGTTATTATTAATTAATTCTAAAAGTAGGTTTCTAGCCAACTTTGGCTATCGAAACCGCTTAATTAAAATAGCCCGAACCTAAAATAAATTAGACATTTCCATAGTCCAAAATATCCTCTACGAATTTCCTTTAGACTTGAACTCCACTCGAATCCTCTAAGGTCTCCAAAATATTGCTCAAAGTTAGCTTCTTAAAACGTCCTATTTATTTCACGTTTTTGACCAACTTTGAGCTATTAAAATTATTATTTAGAGTCATCCAAATTTTAAATAAAAATGACATTCCTACGGTTTGGAATGTCGTCTACAATATTCATTTAGACCTTAGTTTAAAAATAGATCTCGAAAGTGTCGGAAACTAAGTCGGAAGTTGGTTTCCTAAAGTTGGTTTTCAAAACAGCTAAAAACAGTCCTCTAAGGGCTGCTGTTTGGGCCTCGAAACAGCACCCGTAAAACAGTTCTGTTCCAAAAAAAAATTTGATATTCTTATACGTCACAATCATATCTACAACTTCCGTGAAGACTTCAACTAGTTTCGACTTACGGTTTGTTCACAGTAATTTTCTAAAGTTGAGTCTTTAATTATTATTTTTGGCTTCAAAACAGCCCCACATTTTACTGTTGTTTCATGGTCAGAAACAGAGCCCTTATTATTATCGAAACTCAAAACAAAATTGATATTCTTATTCTCTATAACATCGCCTACGTTTTTCATTAAGACTCAAACCTAATCTGACATGTCTATCATCCTAAAATCTTGCCTCAAAGGCAGCCTCTTATTAGGCGTAAATCTGAAAATCATTAACTGAATTTTCACTCAACTTCGAACCTCGATAACTTTTAATTTATCTTAACAACCGTACTATTATTTTTCATAAAACCCATTTATGTAATTCCATCTACATATCTCACTCACTCTCGAGTTAGGATTACTGAGGTTCGGGATCCGTTTGTATAGGTGAAGTAGCCTTCGTAGCTTGATTCATAAATTTTCAGATTTTTATGTTATCAACACCTCACCTATTTTAGTTGACCCAGCCATATCTAACCATTCAATTTCTAATCCGACTATCATGTATCACTCTCTGTATATCCCTTACGATATACTACTCAACCTTTCTCGAAAATCATCGCTCAACGATCATCGTATCTTAGTCCAAACATAGCACCATAAATTGTTTTTAAGTTAATTTTCTGCATTAAACCAATTCAGTTTTAAGCCACTTTAAACCATGATTTTAACTCCAAATCAATACATCGTGCTTTAGACTCGATGTATATTCAAAATAAAACATCCTAGAGGGGTCGGGGACTGCCCAAACAGTCCTCATGGGTTGCTAAACTGCTGCGGGCTGCAGCGGTTGCTGCTGCAAAATTGCAGCAGCGATGCGTTGCGATTACACCAGCCAAACGTTGTTGTTCCGGCCCCTACTCCTCACTCCGACATGCTAGCTTCTACCCCTAACCATAACCGAACCCTTAGCTCAAGAATCAATCACAAACAACTCAACACATAGCTTAAAAACTCAATCTAACACAAAATCATAACGGGGCAGCAACTTATTCTTATTTTCAATCCAACAAAACACCATCAAAACCTAAAGAAAAAATAGAAAATCTGAGGTTACCTTATTCCTTATTGAGTTAGATATCCATTGCAATTTAATCATCAAAAACGGAGGTCGGATCGCGAAGTTACGGACGCCGTCTTCCTTCACACGCAAGAGAAGAAAAAGATGGCGAGGATAAGTTTGTTATCTGTAACTTTTATTCCTTCTATTCCTTTCTTCTCTTATTCTTATCATATGATTCATACAAACCCTCTTTTATAAGTTTAGTGTGTCATTAAGGCTAAAGTATCATTTGGCTCAAAATGATTAAATTACACCTTAGCTCAAATCCTTAATTAATCGTCGCGTCTAATTTATAAAACGGTTTCGTAAATTTACGAAAGCGTGACGATAATTTATTTATCAATAAATAATAAACTCCGCATTATTTATTTACTCGGATCCAATTAATTATTTATTTTTCTTATTCCGATAATTAAGTTCCGCTAAGTTCCAATTTATCGCATAATAATTAAATTATTATATTGTGATAATTTTATTAGACCGCTTTGGTCTAATTCTTATTTCTTGAACTTTATTCTGACGTTCTTAATACTAAATCCTCATAATTATGCCTTGTGGCAGTATCCTTAATATCTTTAAAAGTATGGGATATTACACTGACCAAGAGCCCATTCTGACCAGACCGATGGCCAAAACCCGTGCGAGTGCCAGGCACTCAAAGTCAACCGGTTAATGGACTAATCACCTAAAATTTGCCCATTAATGCAATTCCAGCCCATCACTTAGACATTGTAAGACTACCACGAAAACGTAGTAATGGTTGTATTGGTTTTTCAAGATCACCTAATAAAATCAATCAAATCATGCTTATACATCCGGTTTTAGGCTTTGTGCATGTAATTAATCCGGACCAGCCAGACTTATGCTACTTGCTAGAGACCTCCAAGGTTAAACATATGTTTAGGAGTACCCGGTACTTGCCTCAAATCCAAATCGAGTCATATGCTCGTCAAACGTGTTTACTGCTTTCAAACATATTTATTTACAGCTTTCATATCATGTGAACTGAATATAATGTTAAGATGAGATAAAAACAAATATGTCCAGTAAATAAAGCTGGTAACATATAAGCCAAGCACAAGAGTCTCTGGGAGGTCCACGAACCCTAGTATTTGGTCTGATGCACGATAGTCTTACCGGAGGCGAGTAAGGCTATCTAGTCGGTTAAAAGGCATTTCCTAGTTGAACTAGGTGGCGACTCCATTTTTCAAACCATTTCGAGATTGAGAAGTCAACCAAAAGCCTTAGGCGAGCAGCCCACGAACCACGCTTCGCTCACAAGCGATAAATAATAATATAAACTCACTGCTAGCTAATTCCCGAGAGAGTCTGGCAAGCAATAAACCTGATTCGTATCTAAAGCACGAGTAGTCGACGAGTCTAGAAAAAATATAAATAGGAATTAAAATCAACACCTAACTCTAAGGAGTATTAGATACCACATAGAACTAGCATAAACAATCCAACAAACAAAACAAATCTGTCGATATTTCCGATTAAATCCATAACAAACGAAGAGTAAGCATACATACTTAAACCATAACCAAAGTCGTATAGCAAATCAAGTCTAATTGAGTTCCCTATTTGAAAATATATTTCGGAAATGCATTCAAATAATTTAGTTAAAACAGTAAACCAAGTTAAAACCCAAAGTGGTGAGTCAGCCGAGTTATCACAACTACCAAGCTCAACGTCACATGTCGGGCGATCCAAGTCTAACTCGACCTAACATTTTAACAAAGTATAAACCAAAATTTAATAGTCCGAAAAGTCATTTGATAAATCATCTATTGATTTGAAAAACACTTGAACTCAATAGCTCAACCAAACCAACAATATATCAACACGCACAAAAGGTGTTTGATAAAAGTCCACAATGGACAAAGATGCTCAAATTGCTAAACGTAAGCCTCACGACATACTAGCATGATAATAATCATTCCAACATAAACCAATAATGCTAAACAACTCATTTAACATGTCTAAAAAACCAAAAACATAATATGACAACAAGTTCAACACTTAGCCAAAATCGGCAAAACAAGCCAGCATCAACACATCATGCTATATGACTTAAATGAGTCCAATTCAGATTGTATACCACATAAACACCATTATCTCAAATTTAAACCAAACAACCAATAAGCAATAGAATTAATGAAATAAGGTATGGAAATGTCACAAATCAATTCTCTTATCTCGTAAAAGTTTTAGCATGAAACAACATCAATACAACTCAAATTACATCAACATGATAATATGATTATGAACAACCTTAACCATTTAAAAACAGTTTACAATCGAGATTCAATATGCAAAGTCCAATAACGAATAACCAATTTAACATGCGATTCAACAATCAACCATAACATGAGAAAGATTCTCAATCATATTATCTCATTCCAAAACATATATAAACAACAAATCAAGTAAAAACAGTAACCATACCATCACAGCTATGAACATCACGATTTAATGTTATTACGCATGTATATCTACATGACATAAAAATGAATATGAAAACAGATACCCCTCGAATCCAATGAAACACAATAGATCAAAATGGAAGGAAGTTCCAGCGATGCAAAGAATTTACAACGAACCAAAAGATTTAAAGAAGATACGGTACGGAAATAAAGATTAACCAACGAATAATGATAAAAGGAACGTTTAAATCGCTTACCAAAGGCCAAGAATGCGAGAGGTGGAAGTAAAATGATCAAAACTGAGTGTGTGTTGTCCTAGGATTTATAAAAAATGAGTGAGGATAAAATTAGGTCGGATAAGGGGTTTATTTATAGGCCCTTCCACGATAACAGAAAGGTAGGCGCGATGGGAGGCACATTGCCCCCATCGCACCCTTCCCCTAGGCATGGAATGCCTAGGGCGCGACACGAGGCGCGTTGGACCCAACGCGCCTTCCGTCGCGCCTCACCTGTGTTGGGCCTAAAACGAACCCAAAAATGGCACAAGGCCCAAAGGTAGCGATGGACCAAAACCTAAAGTAGAACATGGACCAAGCCAAGCCCAACGAAACACGAAAACGATTAACCAAACGTCGAAACAACTACTAAAAACTAACCGGAAAACACAGGATACTACAGTTACCAAACATTCGAGGATGGCTCGAGATATTCTTGTTATCCCAATTTCTACAATTTCCTTTGAATCCACATTCTGCACTTCTGACAGAGTGCTTGACTATTTTAGAAGTTAATAACTCCTAAAATTGTGGAAGCCCTGGTGTGTACTTAGGATTGGCTCAGAGCTGAAATCATCCCTCTTGTGGTATCATAATGTGAGCAGAGCGGGGTTAGGGGAGCGCTCGCCTAGACTTATGACTGACTTCGGATCTGGAAATGTTTTGAATATAATAGAGTCGACACCTAGCTAAGCTAAGGAAAACTTGGAAATGCCATCTCAGGATTGGCTCGAGCTGACATCATCCCTCTTGTGGTTGAAGAATTCCTTGATGAGCTTGAGCCTTTTGAACAAGGTTATGAATTTTGAGTCTTCCATTTATTTTGAATTTTTTGTTATTTACTTAGTTTGGTTGCTAATTTGAAGTGTTTCTTTGATCTAGACTTGCCAAAATGAAGTGTTTGTTCATTTTGTTTTGTGGTGGAAGCAAACTGTTGCAGTGTTGCTGATTTGTGTCTGATTGTTTGGTCCCTACATTGAGTTAACAATTTTTTCCCCTTATGAAGTATATTTATGGTCCCTATTCCTTCTAAAATACATTTTGGTCCCTATTGAATCATATTTTTGGTCCTTTTTGAGGCTGGGGGCTTAATGCAATCTGAAAAAGGTGGAAGCCCTAAACTTATTCTTTTTCATAATATTTTTATTATGTTTATAAACTGTTTTATTATGTTTATAAACTAACTTTTCAAGCCTTTGATTTCTAAACTTTTTAAAGTGTTTTTAATAAGTATACTTTCTATTTTGTTTAGAGTTTGAACTTGTTATTTTGCTTAAAGTTTGAACTAATAAATCTAGTTTTGAGTTTGAACTTGTGATTTTGTTTAAAGTTTGAACTAAAGAATCTAGTTTTGAGTTTGAACTAAAGAATCTAGATTTGAGTTTGAACTTGTGGTTTTATTTGAACTTAGAGCCTGTTTTAACTGCAAACCAGTGAATCTGTTTAAGTTTGAACTTGAACTTCATAGTTAGATTTAACTTTGAACTAATCAAACCTGTTTAAACTTAAAACTAGTGAATATGTTTAAGTTTAATCTTGAACAGAATTTAGATTGAACTTTGAACTAATGAAACATGTTTGAACTTTTAACATTTGAATTAGTTTGAACTTATTTTCGGGTAATGATGATGCTTCCCACTTATCAGTCACATAAGGCCTTCTAATCTGCATGATGAGGCTAATTGCAACCGTGCGAATCAGATCATCTTATATCGATTTGAAAACTCTATTTTTGAGCCCCCTTTTACTTGATCTTTTCAGTTTTTTATATTGATTACTCTTTTTCCAGTATTCTTAACTTCTTAAGTCAATAAAACTTAAAAATCAAACTTGTTTAAATTTCAGTTGATGTTGCTGGTTGCCTAATGTTGATGCCTTGATCTATACATTTTTCGATGCTTGATTTTACAAGCAATGATATCATGAAACTGAAGATTTTTGTATCAGTTCATATTTTTTGCATATGAGTTAACTACTAATAGTTAAGCCTATCATTTTTGCATATAAGTTTAAGGTTTTGCTTGTATAATTGTATTAAAACAAGGTTCAATTTGAGGATACAAAGTGTTTCCATATACTTTAAGTCTATTATTTTTGCATATATGTTTCTGAATATGTTGTAATTTGACAATTTGTAATAGAATATGGCTATTGATTCTGTTTTCGAATCATCTGGTATGTAATAGAATAGTTTATTTCCTGTTTTTGTATTTATATTTGTATATACCTTAAAATTTTAATGGTTATTATCTTTTGCTACAAATTTGCGATGCACTTGTAATTTAATTTTAGTTTTAAGTAGTTTAAAAAGGCTTTTTATAAAAATTGGGCTTATGAAAATGGGTTTGGCAGAAGCCCAAACCGATTCATTAAACTGAAACCGAACCGAAAGAAATTTTTGGTGAAAATTAACTTCGGCGTTTGATAAAAAATTATAACGGTTCATTCCCCAATATTAACAAATATGAAACCATCGCCAGCCCAACCCTAGGGCTAGGCCACTAAGGCCAGGCCTATGGACTCAAAATTATTACGGCTTTATATTCGTGATATCCACATACATTTTCTACACTCCTTTGTGATGTTAGCCGTAATGTGTAAGAGCCTCAAATATTTTAACAAATATTACAATATCAATGTAAATTGTTTAAATGACATCCAACTGTTTCTAATTTCTTTATTTTTTTCAAATAATTACTTTTAGATAAAAAATATATTAATTACTGTTTACACCGGTCCAAAGAATTGCTGGATAAGAGCTTTATGTGGGCTTACAAGGGATTCAGGCCCAACGAAAAGCCTTTTAATTATTGCTTTTTCTTCTTATTAAGAGTTTGTAACTCATTAGGAGTATTTGTCTTTTTAGAGTTTTAGTCCTAGTTAAATTAGGAGTCTTGATTATGAGGAGCTATAAATAGCTCAGAGCTTCATTATTTTTGTATCAACAAATCAATCAATCAAAAACCAAGCCCAGTGCTTTTTCTCTCGCAATCTCCGGATTGTTTTAACTTAGGAGTAGTTTTTCGGTATTAATCTCGCCTGAGTTAGTAGCTCCCAGATTATTACTTTTAGATCACGTGGTTAAAGTGTTTTTAACCAAACAAGCCCTGCGAATATCTGCATAGGTTCGTTAAAGTATCAAACCTCAAACCGATCCCGAATATAAATTCAAAGATTCGAGTCCGGAATATTTCCAGGCGAACATCTTTTGGCGACTCCACTGGGGACTCAATTTATGGTTAGCACAAAAACGGACTTTAAGGACGATTCCAGGCACGCTCGGTCTATACGCCGACAACAACTGAAGGGGGGTGACGTAGTAGACGAATCTGACTCGGACAAATCTGAAACCATGGCCAAGGACAAACAGGTGAACCAATCAAATAAGGTGTCGAATACTGCGGATACCGAGGGGAACCTTCCTAAGGACAAGAGTGATGATGCGACCGATGATGGGATGGATTACTCGCGTCAGCTTCCTCCTTCTCGCCCATCTTTATCACAGGCCGATTTCTCGGCCATGAGGGGCGAGATAGCACAGGAGAACAAGCAGATGTTCGATGGTGCGATGCATCAAATGTTTGAAGTGATGAGGAACATCATGGCCGACCAAACGTCAGTCCAAAGACAGATCCAAGGGAATTTGGACGGCCTCAACAAAGCGATGGAGAACCTAGGACGACTCTTTTCTGGGCAATCTACTGCTGATCAGGGTTACAGGCGGGCCGAACAAAACCAAACGCCGAATCGGTTCGGTCATACAGGTGGTTCGGCCGAAACAACGCAGCAACCCAGTAAGTTGGGGTATATGTATGGTTCGGTCAAGCTCTTGACAAGGAATGAGACCGAATCTACGGGAAGGGTTGATCACCCGGGGGCGAGTTCTTCTAACCCTCAAGGAGATTCCAGACCACAAGGAGCAGCCACTGGAGCCAACGCCCAAGAACCCAATATGGGCGAACGCCCTTTTTCAGAAGGGGGCGATCCAAACATTTATAACCAAGGGCAGCTTGTGGACATGTTAGAAAGACTCGGAGTGGACCTGAGACCGATGCCTCGCCCATCATACATGAAGCCGTATCCGGACTGGATCGATAAATTGTACCCTTTCCCAAGGGGATACAAAGTGCCCGAGTTCAGTTTGTTTTCAGGCGAGGAAAAAGGGCAATCAACAGTTGAGCATGTCGCCCGGTTCTCAGCCCAGTGTGGCGAAGCGGCCGCGCACGATTTTTGGAAGCTCTGATTGTTCGCCAGCTCTCTGACGAAAATGGCATTCACTTGGTTGTTGGCTAAAAGCGCAACTTGTAATAATCCGGAAGTCGGATATCGATCCCACGAGGAGTGAATATTCGAGTGATTGACGAGAATGAATCTAGTTGCTATTCAATTCGCTTAGCGCAATACAATGATGCAATGGTTCAAACACGATTATCAACTAAATATGGCACTAATCAACTAAACAATTAAACTAGCAATTCAAACAACTATATTAATAACGAGTTTAATCAATAAGGAAAGGTGTCTAGGGGTTGAAATTATTCCTAGGTCATGCATTCATAGTCATGGATGAGTTGGTAAATAGCTAGGGCCGAGTTGTGCCTAAAGCACCGTTCCCGCTCTCTCGAGCCTCTAAGAATGACAAAACCAATAATCAAATAATCAATTAATGCCTAACTCACTCTCGTGATACTAAACACAACCAATTACCCAACATCAATTAATCAACAAACTCATGGTCACCTAAATCCTCGTGGTAATACAATCTAGGTTTCTAATTCCAAAGTCTATTCACCTAACCATTTCTCAATGAGTCAAGCAAACACTAAATCATGCATTAGGTAGCTAATCTAATACAAGCATTAAAAACTAGAATTAGAACAAGCATTTAACCACTCAAGCACACTAATTAACACAACATGAAGGAAATCATCTCAACCCCCAAACATGGGGGATTAGCTACACATACTAAGAGATAAATCAACAATATTATAAATAAAAGACATGGTTAAGGAGTACTCACAATAAGATGAAAAACCCACAATAATAAGTTGCAATAGAAAATAAATGTTGTTCATCCAATAGAGTTTCAAAGATCTCAACAATGGTAGAAAATATAAAATGCTGGAAATTGTATTGAAGAAGATGGCTAAGCCCCTAGGAATTTCTAAAATTAGGAGAAGATTCAAAAGTACACAAATAGAATAAAGTCTAGGGAAATCTTCTTAACCTAAAATAGAGATAAGGATGTTTTTATAGTACCTACAAAAGAGGGAAAAAGACAAACATTCATTACACATGTGTTGGGCCCAAAATGGCAAATTAATCAAGCCTTTTTGCATTTTTAAATCAGAATTCCCCTCTCCAGCAAGTCCAAGCTCGAATCGAGCTCCTTGGGTTAAATGAGGAGCTCGATTCGAGCTACCATTTTCTGCTCTGGATCGTGATCTTCAAACCTTCCTAACTCGGTGTAGAAATGTCCGATTGAGTCGATTCTTGAACCGTTGGAAAGCTTAGGACTTCTAATTTAACTTTCATGAAGAACACGAGTTCATTTGAGGCTTCTAGCTGGTCCAAATTGGTCAAATAATGCACGGGGGTCAGCTTTTCAGATTTGCAAATGAGCTTCCGCATCTCTTTTGTCGTCTTTTCCAACTTTTGCACCAAAATGCTTCCGCAATGCTCTTAAGTACCTGAAATACTAAAACACGTAATAAGGCATTCGGAATACCATAAAACCGTGATAAAACATAATAAAAGCATGCGGAAACGACACTTTAGATAGGAGTAAAATACTCCTATCATTGGTACTCTAGGTTATCACCGAACTCGGTGGACACGTGGAAAGATCTCGAGATTCTCTTCCATGAGGAGTTCTACAGGGCACCGCCCGATGTCACCCTGGCCGACCTCGCCCGGATTTTGCAACTACCGAGCGAATCGGCATAAAAGTATACTGGCCGGTTCAGGAACCTCAGAACGAGGTGCTCCACCAAAATGTTTAAGGCCGATTGCGTCCCGATGGTAGTAAGGGGTATGAGCTTCGCCATGAGGGAGCATTTCGAAGGCCATCAATTTCGTGACTTGTTCGAGCTGACGAACAGGGTGACGAGCTACGAGAGACTTCTCCAAGAGAAGGACCAGAGGAGAGGCGCATCTAAGGGGACTTACTACAAAGACCAGCTAGACGTGGCCGTTGTGTCGGACAGTGAGGATAGTGGCTCCGAGGATGAAGTCAACATGACTGAATTTCTGGGAACGAAGCCCCTGGAGTGTTCGGCCTTGCGAAAGCGTGGTTTTGTTAAGAAAAATAAAACCGCGGTGCTGCAGAAGGAGTATTCATTCGACCTAACCAAAGCCGACGATATATTCGATGCTTTGCTCAAGGATGGACAGATCGCCCTAAGCAAGGGTCACATAATCCCGCCGCCAGAGGAGCTGGTCGGAAAGGATTATTGCAAGTACCATAATTTCTGGAGACACAGCACGAACAATTGTGTAAACTTCAGAAACGTGATCCAGAAGGCGATCAACAAGGGGAAACTTCTGTTCCCAACAAAGAAAGAGGCCGATGCAAAGTATGTTTCTATTAATACCAATCGGCCTCACTTTGATAGTTTCCTGGAGCAGGGGCAAATACAGAGCAAGTGGAATCCTAGAAGGCCTAAGCCCAGAGTGGAGACCGATGGCTCAAAATGGCGAGGAGAGAAAGGGCAATCTCAGCACCAGAAGAGAAAGCGCTATAGCTCGCCTACTGCAGAAATGACCTGCCCGTCATGCAGTACGTGTTTCAAAGCCGAGAAAGCCGAAAACGCGAGGGAGCATCCCAAGACCTTTAAACCCAGATCGCCCACGGAGCAGTGGCAGAGGCATCAGCCACAGCGGGGGTCTAAGACCACCGTATTCAAAAGGATTTTTCGGCCAAAGGAGGCGACCCCTCGTATGACGAAAACCCAAAAGAGGCGAATGCAGATGTTGAGACAAGAGTCGAGAGCAAATCATGATGCGAAATTGGCTCCTAGAGACGAGCGAGGGAACATACCTATAGTTGAAAGGTTGGGAGTCAAGAACCGGGGCGATATGATCACCGAATCGCATGAGCAGCGACACCCCAAGGTCAGGAAGATATGGGTTCCGAAGCAAGTAACCCGAGCAGATGATTCGGCCAACACAACCTGCACGCCAGAAGTTCACAAGGGGAAAGTAGATCCTGGTGAGAAACCGTCCTACAAAGATGTACTCGTATCTCACCAAGATGGTCAGTTGAAGGCGAAATTGCCCAAAGACCATGAGGTTGTCGTTTCGCACAAAAAGGGATTGTTGAAAGCTTGGGTCCCGGTTGTGAGGAATGAGTTCAGAGTCAAAGTAGTCACGCTCCCCGATTCGTACAGAAGCAAGCCCGGGCAAAAGGCGACCCTGGAAGGCGATGTGATCGTTCCGGAAGGAGATAGCGCCGATAGCACGGCAGTAGTGTCACTTAGCAAACCCCCAACAAGAATGACAAGGCACATTCGGCCGCTTTACATCAAGGCCGATTTGAATGGAGTGTCAGTCAACAGGGTCCTTATTGATAACGGAGCTGGGGTTAATATACTACCGGCGAAGATGCTTAAGAAACTCGGCATAAATCGGGATCAGCTTGACCCGGCTGATGTTTACATGACTGATTTCGCCGGAGGCGAGACACCGGCTGAGGGATACATTACCCTCCGAATAAGGGTTGGGCGAGTAGAAACCGAAGAAGGGTTTTTTGTGGTCAATGCCCGGAGCAACTACAACATTTTACTCGGCCGAGATTGGATACACTCCAATATGTGTATACCGTCGACCATGCATCAGATGCTCTTCATATGGCGAGATGACGGTGAAGCCGAAGTCGTTCAGGGCGATCCCAACCCCTTCGGCGAAGATCATAATGTGCTTGAAGCACGTTTATATGACGAGGAAGTGCGTAACATACAATCTCTTAGTTCGAAAGGGGAGACAAATGTACCTCGCTTACTAGTCAACTCAGATCGGCCAGTATTAGTAACCCTAGGGGGCAACGGCCGATCTACTATCCTCAAGCGTTTAGAATGATAGCACGACATAAGGAAATAAGGGAGAAGATCAGACAGCTAGCCTCACTTGGTGATGTGTTATCAGCCGAATGCATTTACGAGGACCAGGATCAAGACCCAACGGGATCGCTGAAAATTGGAGATATACAGCTGGCTACGGGAAAACTGGAAGACGATCCCGCCCAAGTACAAGACGACCTTCTCGAAATAAACTTAGGAACGGCTGAATCCCCTAGGCCTATTTATGTCAACGCCGGATTAGATGAAGGATTCAAGGGACAGCTGATCGCTCTACTCGCCGAGTTCCGAGACTGTTTCGCCTGGTCATACGATGAGATGTCGGGCCTTGTTCCCGATATCGCCGAACATAAGCTCCCCTTGAAGAGTGGATTTCGTCCATTTCGACAACCTCCCCGACGAATGTCAAGGGAAGTGGACACACTCATCCAGGACGAGATTAAACGATTGGAAGATGCTAAGTTTATTAGGGAAGCTCAGTACACCGAATGGCTCTCCAAAATCGTCCCGGTCATGAAGAAAAATGGAAAGCTAAGGGTGTGCGTAGATTTTCGAAACCTCAACCTGGCAACACCTAAGGACGAGTACCCGATGCCTGTAGCCGATATGCTGATAGATAGGGCATCAGGGCACAAGATACTTAGTTTCCTTGACGCACATTCCGGGTACAACCAAGTCCCAATCTGCAAAGAAGACATCTCCAAAACAGCTTTCAGATGTCCCGGGCCGATTGGTGCTTACGAATGGGTCGTCATGCCTTTCGGCCTAAAAAACGCGGGGGCAACATACCAAAGAGCGATGAACAAAATGTTCAGAGGACTTGATTGCCTCGAAGTTTACATCGACGACGTGGTGGTCAAATCAAATAACAGTGAAGTTCATCTGGCCGATCTTCGGAAAGGGTTCGAACGCATACGATGTAACAGATTAAAAATGAATCCCCTAAAATGCGCCTTCGGCGTTTTGGCTGGAAACTTCTTGGGTTTCTTGGTTCACCAGCGGGGAGTAGAAATAGACAAGAATAAAGCCAAGGCGATCATCAATGATGAACCATACAAAACCAAGAAGCAGCTCCAGAGGCTCATCGGTCAAATCAATTTCCTCAGATGGTTTATAGCAAACACAGCAGGCCGACTTCGCAGATGGAGTGTCTTGCTGCGAGGAAAAGAGACCGATGATTGGGTATGGACCGGCGAGCAACAGAGGGTCTTCGACGATCTGAAAGAGTACTTGGCCAAACCTCCGGTTATGACCCCCCCAAAGCCGAATAAGCCATTGCTGCTTTATTTATCGGCTGCACACGAATCCTTGCGGTGCATGCTCGCCCAAGAAGATAACGGGGTCGAAAGAGCGGTCTATTATTTGAGCCTTGGATTGACCGATACGGAGATTCGCTATACCGACATAGAAAAAATGTGCTTGTGTTTGTACTTCACATGTTGCAAGCTTCGGTATTACATGTTACCGGTAGTGGTGTACGTATTATCCCAGACCGATATCGTTAAGTATACTCTATCGAAATCATACTTAAGAAATCGGATTGGGAAGTGGGCGATTGCAATGTCCGAGTTCACATTGGTATATGTTCCCCAGAGGGCAGTCAAAGGACAAGTGTTGGCCGATTTCTTAGTCGATCATCCTGGTATTACCCTCATTGAGGAGACAACTAAATGGGTCGAAGCCAAGCCTCTGAAATTGCCCATGCAAGAAGTAGTGATCAAGTTATTCAAAGAGCACATCGTCCACCGGCACGGGTTTCCTGAATCAATAACCACAGATCAAGGGACGATGTTCACAGGAGGCGATATAGTTTGGTGGGCTTCTCAAATGAAGATCAAGATGCTTCACTCAACACCATACTATGCACAAGCCAACGGGCAGGCCGAAGCGACAAGCAAGGCTATTAAGCTTATCATCCAAAAGATGATCGAGGAGAACCCTAGACAATGGCACGTTTTGCTATCGGAGGCAGTATGGGTGAATAGAACCAGCCAGAAATCGGCCACAAGAACTTCACCTTTCCGGATGGTATACGGGTACGACGCGATGGTGCCAATGGAGCTCACTATGATGTCGACTCGCCGTCTGTATCAGAATAGGTTGTCGAAAGATGACTACTTTGACAAAATGGTAATAGATGCTTTAGATCTTGACGAGGAAAGATTGGTGGCGTTAGATCATCTTGAAGCCCAGAAAAGAAGGGTTGAGAGGGCATACAACAAGCGGGTTAAACATAAGTTATTTACCGTGGGCGATATGGTATGAAAGGCGATCTTGCCTATTGGCCATAAAGACAATCGGCTAGGCAAATGGAGCCCGAATTGGGAAGGTCCCTTTGTCGTGACCAACAAGTTAACAGGCGGTGCGTATTTGCTGGCGAACATCGACGGAAAAGAGCACGATAGGGCGATCAACGGTCAGTTTCTAAAGAAATACGTCCCTAGTTGGGAAAGTATTGACCGACGGCTATTTGGAGCCGACGAGGAGTGATGAGTATATCACCTCCTTTCGCCGAACGACCTGAGTCAACGAATGTTCATATAAAACGTTGAACGTTCGGCGTTTTTTTAAACCGATGTTCATATTACTGTAATTTCGGTTCTTTATTAATACATTTTTGAGTTTTTTCAACGGGTCCTCCGTTTTTCTCAAACACATGTAATAAATTTTTTATGAAATAAAGTATTAAATATCAGACTAAGTTGGAGACCGATAATACTATGATAACAAGTAAAAGCAAGCAAAAGCGAAAATTTCGGCTACCTAGCCGATTAAAATACAAAACTGAAACATTGTTCAAATTATGACAAGATACGTCCACCAGGCCGATCAATAAGTACTAAACATTAAAGTGTTACAAAATTATAAAACAAATTGTTCTGGACATGAAAAAGCCTAAAAATGGCTGAAAATATCGCCGATTTCACTGCGAACAGTGCTGAATGATTTGCAGGCTTACCTCCACTTTGGGTTTCATTTTTGCGATGCGTTGCTTCAGATGGTTTCGGCTCTTCTTAACATCGACACCCTCGAGCAAGTCCTTGTCCATCGAAGTTTCCAGCTCGCCAATACCCTTTTCCTCTGCCTCGAGCTCAAGTTTCATTGCAGCAATTTTCTCTTGGAGCTCTTTGGTACGGTCTCGGCGAGTGTTTAGGGTGGAAACCGCCGACTTCACAGTCACCTTCAGCTCCTCCGGCCTTTCTTTCGCCTTGGTCTCCTGAAGCGCTAGCTCGTCATGCTCAGATTGAATCGCCATGGATTCATCATAAATCTTCTGGAAGGCCGAAAGCGAAGCAGATAGTTTGGCCATGGCACCACGAGCTTTCTCGCTGAGAATTTCGGGAGGAGCATCAGCCAGGACAGTAGACGATTTCTTGAGCCTCTCGAAGTCTTTCGGCGATTTAAAAATAGAGGTACCTTGACACTTCAATTCAGAAACGACATCCAAGTGATCGCCCCAGTTTTCAGAAGGGCCGCTAGAGACTTCCATCTGAATTTTGCCCTCAGGTGTCGGCGAGTCCTCGTCTTCGCTATCGGAGTTAAGAAAAGCTGCTGCCTTCGCCGCAATGTCATCATGAGCCGAAGTCTTAGCTGTTATCTGCCAAGTTTTTCCGTAGTAAAATGTCAGCTGCTAGACTACTATTACGGCAATGCGAAACAAAGATGGGATACCTTAGTTTTGGCAGCAAGGCGCGCTGGTAGATTAACCAGTGAGGAACTTAAGGGCGATAGCATTGGAGGCAGAGGCGAAAAGGTCATCAATTGCGAGACAGTAGGAGTCTCATCAGTTTTCTGCAAAAGTGACGGAAGAGCCGAACGACCCTCGTCACCAGTCTGCTCATCAGCAGTTTCAGTATCGCCCCGCGATGATGAATGAGCACTGGAAGGTTGTGTGGGGGGAACTTCGTTGGGAGACGGGTCAAACATCTGAGACCCAGATGACTCTTTCTTTGCTTTTTTCGCCTTAGGCTCCTTCTTGGACGATTTCTTACTAGCGGGACGCTTTGACCTCGCCTTCTTTGTCTCCGTGTTTTCTTCGCCATCGGTATCAAAGACATCGCCTTTGTTCCACCTCGAGACGCCAACTGAAAGAGAACAAGAGTTAAAACAACAGTTTTTAATAAATTCTCAAAATAACTCATGGGATTACCTGGTATTCTATTATAACCGGTTTTGACCAGTTCGGCTATCGCCTCGGCATCAGAAGGGCATCTGATGCCTGTATAAGACACACCTTCACTCGTTATATCAGGTTTAAGTTTTTTCGCCCTTTTCTTAGGGAGTTTTATTGAATCGACAGTAGACATGTTGACTTTTGGTACTGGTGGGCTTTTATACTTGAACTTAGGGCGAATATGGGCGAGATAAAATTTATACGAGTACATAGGCTTATAATGTTCTTTCCAGACCTTTTTCATTTTTTCGTCATATTTCAACCTAGCTACTCGCCTATGTTTTTGCATTTTTAGGTTCATACCAGGGCGATCTAGGGGGTCATATTTAAATTTGTAGAAACGCTCAAACTTAGCTATTTCATAAAGATGAAAAAGGTTACCTTCGAATTTGGATCGTTTCGGTGTCTGCAAAAGAAACAGATCGGCATGAGTAGGGTTCCGAGAAAAAGGAGGTAAAGAAAAATTATGAAGACTGAGGATTTCTTTTGGCGAGAGGTCGAAATAGGACTCTGTGACCGAAGCCTACCAGCTTTCATATTCAGAGGTATAGGTTGGAGACACAGAAGGGCGAGAAATTTTGGAAATATAAGGAAGGTAAGCCTTGTTTAGGCGACAGATGAATTGAAGGTCGGGATAATCTTCTAAAGAGGGTCTGTAGGTCCCGCGATTATTGACGGAGATCAATAAAGGACAGGGAATTCCTTGGCAAAAACCAAATTGACGGGCGACATAATTAGGGCAGTACGCCTCTAGACTGCTACGCTTGTATTCTAGACCGGCGATTAAGTTGCGGGATTTCAAAGCACTGCCCCAGTATTGGCCGCCACGTTTGAATTGTGGATCGGCCCTCGCTTCCTCCGAATCATCACAGTCCCAGGCGAGAAACAACCAGGCAGGGGGATACTTTAGAGTCAAAATCGGGCAGAATAGTTCAGAAGCCCTGATAGAGTTGTTGAAAACTTCTAAGACGTCCAAAACATGAGGAAGGCGAGTTCCTGCGGCGATGAGCTGGTAACCACACAGTTCGGCCTTGATCTGAGGACCGACTTCGAAGAGTTCTGGGAAGTAAAGGGCGAGCCATAGTTGTAAAACCCATAGGGGACCACTTGGGCATTGGAAAACCCTTGTATCGTCGTGAGGGGCGATCTCGTTGAGGCTTCTATACAAATGAGCAAGCATAAATTCCCCCAAGTTGCACTTGCGACCTTCGGCGAGAACAGTGGCGAAAATGAAGCAGTCGGTAGTGACTCTGAATGAGGGAGTGCAGAGGACGAATTTAGCTATAAAGAAAGCGAGGAAGGCAATATGTTCTCGGGTGTCCAGTTTGTAATGTTCTTCGCCCATAAAGAGGTTGACGAAAGGACCATAACTTCTTTGAGCTTTTGTCAGTTTAAAAACTGGAACTTCGGCATCTAAGTTGGGCGAGATACGTTCGCCAATGACTGGAATATTTAACATGGTCGCCATGTCAAGTAGCGTGATGGTCATCATACTGAATTTGAAGCAGAAGCAGTGGACGACGGTCGACCAGAAGAGGGAGGCACCCATGATGTAGTGCTTCGCAATAGGTCTACTGGCCTTGCACAGGCCGATTATGTCGTAAATTCCGACATCTTTCCATAATTGGCCGAAATGTGGTTTCAGTCTGTTTACCCATTCTTGATACCCTTTGTGCCGATCGGCCAGTTCCTGAACATCGTATTGACCCGGATGGAGGACTGATGGGGGAGCGAAAAGCGTGGTGGGACTTTTTCGTGAAATGGAGTGGCTATCTCACATAGATGACTGGGCGAAACAAGGATTGGACCGACACATTCTTTGTCGTCGTTGGTTTTTACTATTACCTGAAAATCTGTGTTTGGAGCAGCAGCTTGGATCTCGTTCATTTTGTCGGTCACTTGAGCGGCGATAGCGTCATTTGGAGCAGCCATGGTGAACTGCAAAATAAGAGCACCTCAGTTAGGCGAATATTTGAGGTGGCGATTCGAAAGTAGGAAGGGCGAAGGCGAGTACTTACCAGGAGAAGATTTGGAGAGCACTTGAAATTTGCTTAAAGAGAGAAAGTCTTGACAAAATGCAGAGAGAGTAGGTGAATGAGTAAATGATATGGTATTTTTCTTAAAAGTGAAAATCAGAAGAAGCCGAAAGGTCGTGGAGTTAAGGCGTCACATCGTGGAGGACATCTGGTGATGACGTGGCATGAAAGGGGGACCGAAAGGTCGATAGATGCGCACCCCTCTAAAATTTCCTTTCAATGATTTGGGTCTCAGTGCTGGGCCGGGAAGTGTCAAAGGAAGGATTAAGAGAAGAACAAGCCTAAAAATAAATGTTTCAAGCTTGTTGGGGGCATTGTTTACACCGGCCCAAAGAATTGCTGGATAAGAGCTTTATGTGGGCTTACAAAGGATTCAGGCCCAACGAAAAGCCTTTTAATTATTGCTTTTTCTTCTTATTAGGAGTTTGTAACTCATTAGGAGTATTTTTCTTTTTAGAGTTTTAGTCCTAGTTAAATTAGGAGTCTTGATTATGAGGAGTTATAAATAGCTCAGAGCTTCATTATTTTTGTATCAACAAATCAATCAATCAAAAATCAAGCCCAGTGCTTTTTCTCTCGCAATCTCCGGATTGTTTTAACTTAGGAGTAGTTTTTCGGTATTAATCTCGCCTGAGTTAGTAGCTCCCAGATTATTACTTTTAGATCACGTGGTTAAAGTGATTTTAACCAAACAAGCCCTGCGAATATCTGCATAGGTTCGTTAAAGTATCAAATCTCAAACCGATCCCGAATATAAATTCAAAGATTCGAGTCCGGAATATTTCCAGGCGAACAATTACTAATTTAGTTTATTATAAATTCTTTTAATAAGCTAAATTAATAAAACTTTCGGATAAATAAATTGGTTAGTTGATATTACTTTTCAGTTAAATTAAACGATTGATTGATTTATTATCTTTTATAGTCAATAGTGGTGAGATTGTAATTTCATCAAATATTGCGTTTTGAAATCATGTAATATCTTTTATATTTTATTATGTTATTTTAGTTTCGTTTACTTTGATAAAAAGTTGACTGAAAGTCAAATTGTGACGCAATGAATGTTTTATTTCTAAAGAAAATACTTTAAAGAATCCTACTATTTTATAATTATGATTGGAAATTTTTATATATTTTTATTAGTGTAATTATTTACGTGTTATATAATTTTATTATTTATCGTATAAGAAATTATAAATTATTTTTTAAAAACAACTTTTGAAAAACAATACATAATTTATATGTGCTAGGCCTCATCTACGGCCATGTGCACAACTAACAACCGTCCCTGCAAACGTCGTCACATCTACAAACACACATTCTCAATGGCGCCTTATAAAAGTTGTTTTTGGTATAGTGTGCATGCTTGGACTTATAGAATTGTATAATCCAGCTTGGGGGTGGGGGAAGGGGGGGTATTACAGCTCATTTTAGGGCCAAGCTCATGCCCATCGTTTTATGTTATGGTCGCGCTTATACTTCCTCTTCTTCACTACTTCCTATTTATATTAGATGTTGACATTCTTCCAGCTCAACTAATTTATATTACTAGTTTGTTAAAAGTAATATTTTTTTACAGCAAGGATAGACTGACGTGGCATGTTCATGAGGAGCGTACGTTATTAGTTAGTTAGCAAGCAGTTATTTCTGTAACTCTATAAATATAATTGTGTAGCTTAAAAACACATCATTCATGAAGTGAAAAGGTAAGAACAACCGTCATTTTATAATAAAACAAATCGATATTCTCTTTGCATCAATAACACATAGTAAAAAGATATAAAGGAATTACAAAGGATTCAAAATCATTGACAAAATTGTTCTATAAATACTTTACATACTATTAGACATCTAATCAATGCTTTCTTGTCTTATTTCTCTAATACATCTATGTCCCCAAATCGTTAAAGAACTAATAATAATGGTTCGTATGATTAGAACCATACCAAACAGAAGTCATTTATATAATGTTGTTGATGAGAGAAACATGAAATACCATACCTATCTACTAATAGCAATGACAAAACTTGTACCTTGAGCACGCAATCTATAAGGGAATACTTCAGTATTGTAAATGTATGGTAAGGGTCCTAAACCTAGAGAAAATGATCTTGCAAGAGTGAATACACATAATATAACAAATATGTTTTGGGCAAGAGTAGACCTGTTCATGGGCCGGGCTTGGGCGGGCTCGGTCCGGATTTAGGCAGGCTCGGGGCGGATTTAGGCGGGCTTGACTTTTTTAAAGGCAAACCCAAGCCTGGTTCGGGCTTTAAATATACTACCCAAGCCCCGCCCTAATGAACTATTTTTACGGGCTCGGGCCGGGCTTGGACATGCTTACGTTGTTTTTTTATAATATTAGAAGCCCAATCCTGCCTATAAAAAATCGGATTTTTTTCTGGCTCGGGCCGTGCTTGAGACCAAAAAATGGTGTCCTAGCCCGTCCCTAAGAGGACAGGCCTGGGCGGGCGGGCCGGGTACCCAAGCCCATGAACAAGTCTAGGCAAGAGTGAATTTGTGGCTGCTGTGAATACTGAAATACATAACTCCGAGAAGCCCAAGAGAAACGGCGATGCCTATGATGCTAATAACCAATAGTCTGAAATGCCCATACTTGTCCAACATTAGCATGGGTGCTAATCTATGAAGCACCGATACGGGTACGGGTACAGACACCAGTACAGGTACGGGGAACAACATTTAAAAAAAATAGGACACGGGTACAGCGGGGACACAAAAATTTATTTTTTTTGAATATATTTTTACTCATATACTCTCTCCATCCCAAATTGATAGGCAGTTTAGGACGAATACGGGTATTAAGAAATTTATGATCCTTAGATAAAATGAGTTAATATATGAAAAAAATATCATACTTGCCCTCATTTAATATAATGGTAATTTTTGTCTTTTTGTGATTTTTGTTGTGTTTCCAAGATATTCCCTATAATTAATGAGGATATACTTAACAATTACTTAAGTAAATATCTAGTGCCTATAATTTGGGATAAAAAATTTGAAATAGTGCCTATCAATTTGGGACGAAGGGAGTATAAGGTTTCAAGATTCAAAAACAATGAATATTATGTCATAAGATGCATAAGTAATATGTAAGTTAGTTGAATTAACAATTCCAACATAAATTTAAGTCATTCAAACTAATTCCAATAAGAAGTTTTAAAGAGCAAATATGTCTTTAACAATAAGAAAGAGTACTTGAAATAATAACAACAATATATATATGAGAATTAAAAATAGAATTTAGTTTATGTTATTATCTAATTGTATTTGGGTTTGAGTCCATTTAGTTAAGTTTCTTATAAAAGAAAACTATACTAAAAAGACTTTAAATTAATTAAAATGCCACTAGAAGTATCCCCGGCATGTTCCCCTCTTTGACCAGTCAAAGGTACGGGGACACGCCACGTGGCGTGTCGGGTATGTATCCCCGGCGTGTCGCCATGTCCCCTAAATACGGCACTCTGGAGGAGTGTCGATGCTTCATAGGTGCTAATATATGGTCTTAAGACACATAACACATAACAACCCAACTTGTGTAGCATTATCTTCTGTAATGAAAGAATAAACAAGCAAGGGAGTACTAGAGGATATGAGACTATTTATTGTTGTTAGCTGTTGAATTACTTGTAACATGTCCGCTGACAAAGAAACTTGAGCAATGTTTGGGGTTGAACAAATCAACTCCCTCCAAAAAATATTTCTCCACGAATTTCTCTTGGAATGCTATCGACAATATCTCTTGTGTCATCAGTTGAGACACCAATAATCAGTCTCATTAAATCAATACGATCATATGCCTCTTCAACTCTTCCTGCACATCTCATAACTGTTCGGGTTGCATCAGCAACATGACCTTGCCTCACGAGCCAACTTGGCGACTCCGGCATTACAAGTAGAACAAGTGTGATAACAAGGAAAAATATAGCACAAAGAGCGAAAAAGACCCAGCCATTCTAGATGCTTGAAGACTTTTGATAGCTTCAAATGTACTATGGAAGCAAACAAAAATCCGACATTGAAGAGCACCTGGAATTCACAAAACAAATTTTGGTTAAAAATTAAATTTGAATGATTAATTTTTTATACAAGAGTTGCCAAATTGTAAAAAAAATTAAAATGGTTACCGTATTATAAATTGTTTATGATACGATAATTAAATTATAAAAAATTATTATCAATGACCATTATATTTCTATTTATAATTGGACCATCATTTTGTGAAGATAAATATGATAATAACGTGTTCATACACGGTTATTAGTTACAATTTGTTGCAATTGTTGTATCAAGAAGTGTCCTTTTAGCTAATAAATTATTTTATTGTTATTGAAAATTAATAAAAAAATTATTTTTCATACGTTAAAACTCCACGGATGCCGTATCTTTTTTTTAATGAATGATGTCGTGTAAGAAATGAATACATTAATTTTCTAATATCAAACAGAACTATTTCTATTTATTTTGGAAGTAGTAATTAAATATAAGAATAAAAAGACTACCTAAGGAAATGATGCAAGTACACTTCGTGCTGATGGAGGTGATAACTCCCCAATAAATATTGGAATACTTAAATATCTCATGCCAATTCTGCTTCCAAACGCAATACGACTAATAATTAAAATTGCATAGTTGGTAGACAGATACATCAGCAAGACCCCGATAAATGACATGGCGCTGGATAGAATCACTACCAGACGACGTCCACTCAAATCAGATAATACTCTGGCAGCTAGACATCCAACTAGCTCAATTAAAATAGTAATCGATACCAAATTATCTAGGTAGTGCTCATAATTTATATTAAGACTTTTCGTCAAGTAATCTGAAGTGCTAATCAACATCATTTCATCTACATACAACAAAACAAAATTAAAAACATATTTTATACTTCAAACAAAAACTTAGAGAAAAAAACAATAAAAAGTGGTATGATATTATTTAAATAGAACCGACATGTTATACTTATTATATACAGGCCCAGCCCTAGGGCTAGGCCATTAAGGCCTCAAAATTATTAGGGCATCATATTTTTGATATCCACAGACTTTTTCACACTCCTATGCAATCATGACGTCAACCGTAATTAGGGATGTGCATAGGTCGGTTCGGTTTTTGAACCGATAAAAAAATCAAAAAGCGATCGGTTTTTTGAAATTTGAAAAGAGAACCGAAATAATGGAATTGTTTCGTTTCGGTTCGATTGATTACCGAATATATAATAAATCTGTTAAAAGTAACCAGAATTATCCCTTAGTTCAATGGAGCAGCGCCTAAACCTATTCATGGGCCGGGTTTGGGTCAGACTCGGACCCGGTGGGCTTTTTAATTTTTTTACAAGCCCAAGCCTGTCTCGGGTTTTACTTTTCCTACCCAAACCTGGCCCTAACACTATATTTTTATGGGGTCGGGTCGGGCTTGGGCGAGCTTACATGTAAATTTTACAAAAATGAAAAGCCCGAACCCGACCATCAAATATCAGGCTTTTTGCGGGCTCGGGCTCAGGCCGGGCTCGGTACGAAAAATCATTGTCCAATCCCGGCCCTAAGCACCGGGCTTGGGCGAGTCTGGGCAGGTACCCAAGCCCATGAACAAGTGTAGCAGTGCCTGATATAAGTTTTAAAGGTTCAAAGTTCGATCGTAGACTTGTATATGTTTATTTTTTTGAATTAAAGAGAATCTTTATTAAATTGTAGATAAAGAGGTCAAAGAAAGGGTGGGATAAAATTCAAACTTGGGCCTGAGCAAAGAAATAGAAGGTCTTTACTACTAAACTACTATAAAAATTTGAAATACTATTGAAACACCTAATATATATAAAACTTCGGTCGGTTGGGTTTATACGGAACAAAAAATCCTTAAAACCGAACCGAACCTATATTTTTGGTTTAGTTTTCGGTTTCAGTTTTTGCACACCCCTGATTGTAATATGTAAAGAGCCTCAAATATTTTAACAAATCTTACAATATCAATTTAAATCATTTAGATGACATCAAATCTGAATGAATTTTTCAAAGACAATAAAAATCTTTTAAAGGGCCTCAGATTTTGCTAATTTCTTTTAAAAAAAATCTAATTAAAATTACCTTAGTAAGTTTGTTGTTTCTTAAGCACTTTGATATTTATTTTCTTTAGTTCCAACTGTTTCTAATTTTTTTATTTTTCTCAAATAATTGCTTTTAGATAAAAAAAAATATTAATTATTAATTTTGTTTATTATAAATTCTTTTAATAAGCTAAATTGATAAAGATTCAGACAAATAAGTTAGTTAATTAACATTTTATTTATTATTATTATTTTATTTGATCAATTTTAATTTATATTATTTTTCAGTTAAATCAAACGATTGATTTATTTATTATTTTTTATAGTCAGTGGTGGTGACACTATAATTTCATCAAGTATTGCTTTTTGAAATCATGTGAATTTTTTTAATTTTGTTTATTATCTTATTTTATTTTTGTTTACTTTGCTAAAAAGTTGACGGAAAGTCATATTGCAACGTAATAAATGCTTAATTTCAAAAGAAAAATATTTTAAAGAGTTCTACAATTTTATAATTATGTTTGGAAATTTTATATATTTTTATTAGTGTATTTCTTTACATGTTATATAATTTTATTATTTATTATATAAAAAATTTCAATAAATTATTTTTAAAAAACAATATTCCCTCCGTCCCAAATTGATTGGCAGTTTAGAACAAACACGAGTATTAAGAAATTTAGATTCTCTAGATAAAATGAGTTAATACATAAAAAAAAATACCATACTTGCCCTCATTTAATATAGTGACAATTTTTATCTTTTAGTGACTTTTATTGTCTTTCCAAGATATTTCCTATAATTAATGAGGGTATGTTTGACAATTACTTAGTGAGATTAATATCTAGTGCCTATAATTTGGGACAAAAAATTTGAAGTGCCTATCAATTTGGGATAAAAAAATTGAAATAGTGCATATCAATTTGGGACGGAGGGAGTATATAAATATGTGCTTAACCGCCTAGGGCCTCATTTCATCTAAGACCGGTTCTGACCATCAGTTACTAAGTTTTCAAAACTGATGGATCGGTCCGAGATGGTCTTGTCTTCCGAGTTATTTCATGACAAACTTGATACTTAGGTGAATTCCGAGTTGTGTCCTACAAGACAAATAAGGTCAGATATAATTTCAGACTCTTGGTCCGAAATCCACTTTGAAACTTAAGTCAATATTTATCTCAATATAATATAGAAAAGTACTATATAAAAGAGGTAATAAAGCTTAACATGATATAGTAATAGGTTGGCTTGCCTTTATATGCAGACTTGTTGAGTGAGTTTCCTTATAAACTAGTAATGTGGGATTTTGGTACAAAGTGGCCATATGAGGTTTTGTCTTATTCCATCATGTGAGATTTTGTCTTATTTCATCATTAATCCTTCCCGCAGTATCATATCATGCAAATATTTATGTTTGGTTTGATTCATGATACATACATGTTTAAATTTATTCTCGTCTTGGAGATTCAGTCTTCAATTTATAATTTTCTTGTGTACTCGGATCTCTCCTAATTTTGGAGATACGGACTGCCGCTGCTTTATCATTTCTTCGTATGTCCGGATCTTCTATTATTTCAATAATACGATCTTCAACTTCGTATATACTCGATTCTCTCTTTACTTTGGAGGTTCGGTTTTCAACTTTTTACATTTTCCTTGTATCGACGGATCTCTCGTTATAGATACGGTCTTTAACTTCATATAGTATTATATTGTACTCAGATCTCTTATTATCTTGGAGATACGGTCTTCATCTTCTTTATATACTATTATCTTATACTCCGGCCTCTCATAATCTTGGAGATTTGATCTACATATGAACACTTGTATGAACGAATCTTTCACTACTTAGAAGATTCGATCTTCAACTTCATATGTGTCTGAATTTCTCGTTATCTTCGAAGTTTGATCTTCCACTTCTTCTTCATTGTTATTCTTGTATACCCGGATCTTTGATCACTGAGGAGATACATTTTTCCACTTTACGTGTTTGAATTTCTTTTTACTTCGGAAGTCTGATCTTCCACTTCTTCTTTATTGTTATTCTCGTATATCTGGATCTCTCATCATTGTGAAGATACGGTCTTCCACTTCACATGTCTGAATCTCTCATTACTTTTCGGTAGGGGTGAGCAGAAATCGAACCTGACCGGAAAATCGGACCGAACCAAACCAAAATTTTTTGTGTGGTCCGGTTTTTCGGTCAAAATGGTCTGGTTCAGTGTTAGATAGAGAGAAGTTTGGAGTTTGGTGTTTGGTTCGGTTTGAGGCTGTCAAAAACCAAACTGAACCGAACACCGATGACACCGAACATATTAAATTGTGTTGTTTTAAAGTACATTGCCACATGTTTGAGTATTACTAAAATACCCTTAATGAATGCCATATATAATGCTTCTTATAACTTCAAAACCCTACCTCTCTCATTTTCCATCTTTCCAACGCCGCTCTCACCACTTTCTTCCCTTCTTATTTTTGCATCAAACAAAACCCTAAATTTCTAATTGATTATAACAATCTCTTTAGTTTATTTCCTTACCCAACAAGTAGTACTATTTGATGGAAGAGAAGATCATCATTTTTCCTTCTCTGATCTGCTAACATGTTTTAGACATGTAAATTTGATTCAAACCCTTGAAAAGGTAAACACTTAGTCCTTTTTTAAAAATATTTTGGCTTCAACAACAATGATTAAAACTGTTTGCTTTATATTTTCTTGGTTTAATTTATTATTAATATACCTTCTTACTAATTCATTGACTTAAGTAGCAATTTGCCCCCCTCAACTTGTAAGCAATGGGCAATTAACACATAAATTAACTTTGTGGGCAAATTAGTCATGAACTTGCTGATTATAGGCAATTAGCCCCATTTTGGCAATTTACCCCCTAAATTTGTAAATTATTTGTTTCTCAATTGGCAATTTGCCCCATCAAATTTTAAACTAATTTTTCAAAATGGGGCTAATTGCCCATAATCAGCAAGTTCATGACTAATTTACCCACAAAGTTAATTTGTGTGTTAATTGCCCATTGCTTACAAGTTGAGGGGGCAAATTGCTACTTAAGTCCTAATTCATTCTTTGTTTTTATATTTCACAGATTTATAATCTTAAACAAGATCAAGTAGTTGAAGATCCTCCTAAAAGTCCTATTATTTTATTGGAATTCGATGTACTGATTTTTTGTATTCATTTGTTTTTTATTTTTGTTTGCTGGAATTATTAGTTATATTTTTCTTTTGAATTTAAAGTTGTAATTTTATTTTATGTACCTATATATTGTAAAGGTCTTCATCTAATTGATTATGAATTTCTTTTTTTCTTTTTGTTAAAAATGGAGTGTAATTTTCTGTATTTATTTGATATATTTTTCTGTATTTAATTTGGGATAAAAAAATGAACGGCCATTTAAAAAGCCCAAACCGAATTAGAAAACCGAACCGACCGAAAATTTTGGTCAAAAAGAATTTCGGTTTTTGGTGAAAAATAGCACGGTTTCGGTATGGTCGGCTTTTGTCGATTCGGAACCGAACTGAACCAAATCGACCGATGCTCACCCCTACTTTTTGGTCGTCAACTTCTTCATTTTGTTCTTGTACGCCCGGATCTTTCATCCTTGTGGAGATACAATCTTCAACTTCACATGTGAACGAATCTCTTTTACTTTTGAGGTTCGGTCTTCAACGACATATAATTGTCTTCTATGTCCGGATCTCTCATTGTCTAAGAGATACGGTCTTCAACTTCTTATGTGTTTGAATCTCTTATTACTTCAGAGGTTCGGTCTTCAACGACATATAATCTTCTTCTATGTCTGGATCTCTCATTATCTAGGAGATACGGTCTTCAACTTCTTATGTATCCGAGTCTCTTATCACTTTGGAGGTTCGATCTTCAACTTCTTCATTGTTATTCACGTATGCCCGAGTCTCTAATTATTGAAGAGATACGGTTTTTACCTTCTTCATGTACTATTTTACTTGCATTTCCGGATCTCTCATAATTTTGGAGATACGGTCTTCAACTTTTTCATATAATATAATCTTGTATGTCTGAATCTCCTGTTATTTCAGAGATCCAGCCTTCACATAATATTTCTTTTCATGTCTGAATCTCTCATCATTTTTAGAGATTCGGTCTTTATATAATATTTCTTCGTATGTCCAGATCTGTCATCATTTCAGAGATCCGGTTTTCGTGTAATTTTTCTTGTGTCAGATCTTTTATGGGCATGCGCCTTACTCTATCTTATTCTCGAATCTTGAGTGAGGAGTTTCACTCTCCACCTGGGGGTCTGAATTGTGCAAATATTTATGTCCGGTTCTTCTCTTTAGGCAGTACTTTTTGTGGCATGTATTTGTTCATTGTTATTGTTTAGATTTTCCGCTTATGTTTGGACAGTGCCCTTGTGTAGTTTTTGTCGTTGTTTCCTCTTTTCTATTTTTTTTATATGTTCTTCCTTTTTATTTTGACAGGGATGTCTCTTGAATTCAGGGCGTTGCCTGTTTTTAGTAAATGTGTTTCTTTTCATCTATTTTCGCTTGAGTTTGAGACATGACCTGTTTATGGTATGTGCCTTTTTCTTGATCGATTGTCGCTTTAGTTCGGGACGTGACCTGTTTGTGGTATTATGCCTTTTTTTTGATCAATTGTCGCTTGAGTTCGCGACGTGGCTCGTTTGTGGCATTATGTATTTTTCTTGATCGATTGTCGCTTTAGTTCGAGATGTGTTCCGTTTGTTGTATTTTTCTTTTGAGAAATGTTTCTCAAAAAGTTTTGCCGTTGCATTTGAGAAGTGTTTCTCAGTAAATTTTGGCCGTTGCGTTTTGAGAAATGTTTTTCAATAAATTTTGGATGTTGCCTTTTGTAGAATTTTTTTTTCTTCATCGAGCGTTGATTGTGTACGGGATTAGAATTTTTCCTTTTCTTTATCGAGTGTCGCTTATGTACGTTGCCCGTTTGTAGAATTTTCCCTTTTTCTTCATCGAGTGTCGATGTGCACGGGACGTTGCCCGTTTGTAGAATTTTTTCTTTTTCTTCATGAATTTCCCCTTTTTCTTCATCGAGTGTCGCTTTATACGGGACGTTTTCCGTTTGTAGCTAATATTATCTTGAATTCGGTTTAATAACTAATTGGTCGACCTATACTTTATAGTAGATCAAGTGTATATATAATATGTATCATAATTTTGTGGTGTTTAAACTGACCACCTTTGACAATTAATTCCAAAAAGAGAATATCATACATTTTCTACAGGGCATTTATGTTTTGCATATCGGGCGCATCTATATCCATATAAGATCTTCATAAACGGATGTAAAAACGAAGGTGAATAACATTATACAATCTGGATGTATCGCTAGTCTCAGATGAAATGATATTTATACTTCTTATGTCAGAATCTAGCATTGAAAATATACATGGATACATATGCTAGCAAAGACTTCCTAATTTAATTATCTAATTTGTTGGGCGTATCTCCTACATCATGTTGCTATAGGCCGATTTACTTAAAAAAGTACTCGAATAAACCTACTAACTTCTTGCTACTTGCTGAAAACTTCCGAAAGATGTAGATATCTAAACGAATCTGAACATCAAGAATTTATTTATCGAAAAGTTAGTCGTTTCCCACAGACGGCGCCAAAGGATGGATTCGGTTCGAGATCGTCTTGTCTTCCGGGTCGCTTCGTGACAAACTTAATACTTAGGTGAATTCCGAGTTGTGTTCTATAAGACAAATAAGGTCTGATAGGATTTCAGACTCTTCGTACGAATATCCACTTCGAAGCTTAAGTTAGTATTTATCTCAATATAATATAAAAAATACTAGCAATGTGATATTTTAATACAATGTGGCTATGTGAAATTTTGTCTTATTCTATCATATGAGATTTTGTCTTATTCCATCAAAAATCGAACCGAACCGACCGATGCTCTGCCGTAATGACATATGTAAGAAGCCTCAAAGTAATTTTGTTCAAGAAAGAAAGGGGTCTAAATTCTAATGTATATCCTCGGGGTAAAAATGATTATGTTTTAAAAATAGGACATGGAAGTGTTAGTTTGCCAAATTGAGGGAGGCGTTCGTAATTAAACCAAACAAAATAATAATTTAAAAAAGAATGAAGAGGGGAAATAAAAAAGCCGGTCTAGCCCCCAAAACCCTCTCTCTGCTTCCTTTTCTTTTCCAGCCGCAAGCAAGGAGGAGGAGGAGGAAGAACAAGAGCCGGCCGCTTGGCTGATACTGTTTTCTACCTCACCTACCGGAAAAGAAGAATCAGCAGCACCGGCGACAGTTCAACGACACAAGATAAATTTCGAGATATGAAAATTGAACTGAATAATCAGCATAAGCGAGAAGAGATGGAGTTCGATGATAATAGTGCTACTTTAAGCGATTCCGACACTGCTTATCATATCAGAGCTGCTCTTCTTTCCGTTCAATCGGTATATTATCTCTTCTCCGCTTTGCTTTTAGGTAGCACAGACACTTTATTCGATCAACATGTCCTGTTTCGGAAACATTTTGTGCACGAAACTTCATATTTTACGTAGAAAATTCCGTGTTGGTTTTAGTAATTTTGTTGGCTTTAATTCTGATTTTATTTTTGATTTGTGGGTTAGGGAGATACTGAAATGTATATGCAGCTTGTGGGTATTTTGCATCATTCAGAACGTCTCACCCCTGATGAGGTTGCCCTTCTTTTGGTATGTCTTCTCACTTCAAAAATCTATTGCTCTAAACTCTTCATAATTCATTTTAAGGTATAGCAATCAATTTACTCGTTTTTCGGAAATTTAAAATTTAACTTTTAATATTAAAAGAAAATAAAAAAATAATTTTAAAGTTTAATTCTAAATTCTCTAACTTTCGGTGGATGAAGAAAAGAAAACGAGTTTGAAGCTAAAAATGACTAGAAATGTCAAATAAAGCTAATAAGTATTGTATTGAGGTGAAAGATTGAAAAAATGAATAAAATTGCAACGAAATGTTGAATTTAGGACATTATTACAAAAATTAAGAGTTTTGGTTAAAATTGCATCAACGCGTAAAGCTTTGGATTTATTTTCTAATTTTAATTATTTTCTTGCATGTAACAGTTATTTTGTTGCCCTTTTGCAGACTACTCTAAAAGTACTATCTGCCATAGTTTCTTGTATAGACTATGTTCACCATGAAGCCCTTCTTAACTCTGTAAGTTGGTGTCTTTTGAACTAACTCGTGTTTTTTTTTTGGTTTTATTTGGAGTTTATCCCTTTTAATGAACTATCTGCAGATTTTTGGGATGAACATGTGGAATTATGGACCTGATGTGATGGATGCCTTGCTCGAACTAGTTATTGCGTTGGTATGTTGTTTTGTTATGATTCTGTGAAGCTGTGCTTTCTGGAAGAGGAATTGGTGGATGCTCATCTTATTTATTATTCTACAGGCAGCTTCAAATGGAAAATATGTTGATCCCAGCCTGGAAATGCTTGTAGGTAATTTTATGCCACCAATGTATTATGTTGACGTACTGAAGCAGCCACGAGGTCAGGCAAGAAAGGATCAGGTTCTATCTCGTGTGCATATAGCTCTGAAAGATATTGCTGAATTGGTGCCTATGGCGGCCTCTAGATTATCATCAGTAGTTGTACACCGGATGCCAACAACCTTTAAGAAGGATCTCGAAAAGGATCGTCTCAAATGTAGAGTGAGTCCTATTAATACATTGGAGTGACTTGTCTAGAGTTACTTTTTAAATCATAAGCAGTTTTAAGTAATGATTTGTTGTTGTTTTGGAAGCTTAAGTAAGAAGCACTGATAAGGGAATGGATTTATTTTTTTTAATTATTTTTTTCTGTTCATTCTTGTACTATTGTATTTATTCCTTTTTGACTATGTTCTCGATTTGTTTTAAACAATTTCTGTGTTCTGCATTTGTTTGATCACGACAATATATGTCTGTGTTCTATTGCAATACTTAAGGTTTTTGTAGTGATGAATTTAATGCTTATCAATCATGCTGAAATTAAACATTGAACGGTTTTTGAAATAGTTATTTTCTATTGTGGACAATCAGACTGAACGCCAATATCTTTTTGTATGACATTTGATCAGTAATTCCTTTCTGTATCAGCTGCATTTATTTTCATTAGAGTTTGACATATATGTATGGCCTGGTTTTTGAAGGATGTTGTTTCGTAAACTTCTTGTTTTTTTCCCGAGGCAAAAGTGAACATCTTTTCCCATGGGAAGTCACGTTTATGTTTATTCTAAAATCTACTTCTGTATGCGTTCGTTGATGAATTTTCTCTTATGTGATGATGCTTTTCAATTTTCTACTACAGAACTTTCTGAATTATGATTAAAAGTTGTTCTGGATCATCCATCTTAAGACTTATTCACTTTTACAGACTGAGATCTACGTGGAGAACATGCTAAGATTGGAGAGTGGTGCAGTCGGAGAATTTGTTGGAAGCAGGATGCTTATGGCAGTGATTGATATGCTGGTAGAATTGGATGTAAGTAGATATTGTAAATCAATTCGTGAACACGTGCTTTTCACTTATTGTAATTAAATGACGTGGAGGCTTTATACATAGGTGGCAATTGGTTGGGATGACATTTTACGAGATGACTCATGCAAAGGCATCTTTGAAATCGAGTTAGAAGATGCAGATGAGATTGCAGATGATGACGAAGACAATGATTATGACGAGGTATGATCTTCAAGTTCACGAATACTTTGGCAGGAAAAAGAATTGAGAGATATAATAGGATGAGATGCTGTAAATAGGTGGGGATCTGAGTTCTCCGCAGCACCATTAAATATCTTGGGCATTGTACTGATGGAAATTGGCTGTCTGAATCTAAGATAGTAATTTTAGTATTTGTAATAGAAATCAGACCTGCTATGTATTTTTGAGGACTGAAAGCTACAGGCTATCATCTTGGCAATTTTATGGCATGACATTCTAGATTTATTTGTTTATGTTTGTGCAGCATTATAGCTGTTTGAACATGTTTGCAAAAGAAAAACTAATGCAGAGTCCTTTTTACAGCTTCCAAGAACTTTAAGCTATAAAAGCTTAGGTAAAAATGCCGTTGCTAATCTATTAGACAGCTTAATGGTGCGAACTTTTGAGCATATTGAATTGTGTGCAAACAATAAGCGTTTGAGTGAGGTATAGTGTTTGTTCAATTTATTCCATTGTCTTTTAAGCTGTAAGTTTGCATCATTTTTGTTTTAATAATCTTGTATTTTTGTAGGTTTTTGAAACTCTTTTGGATTCTTTCATGCTAACTATCTTAACCACGTATAAGTCAAAATTTGCTCAGGTAATTATCTCCATCTTATTTATGGCTAAATGAGTTGGAGGATCTTAATAAGATGAAAATATTTAATATCAACGTTTGCTTAACAAGATTTTAATTCTCTGGGTACCCGTCTTTTCAAGATTATTAAAGTAAAATAACAAATTAAGGATGAAAAAGATCTTCTTGGGCATTGTCATATTGCAGGACAGTTTCTCATTATAAAATTGGGCGCTCCCTTTTGTTTGCAGTTTGTGATGTTCTATGCTTGTGCACTTGATCCTAAAAATTGTGGTGAGAAATTTGCTCAAAGACTCGGAGATAGGTTCTTTTACGGACATAACCCGCTTACAAGGTAAAATAGTTTTTGCTAAAAATTTGTAATTTTTACTTCATGATTTCTGTATCATCAATGATGACTGTAATCAATTATCATTATCTCAAAGGCATGTAGAGTGGGAAAGAAAAATACATTGGCACAATTATTGTTTTTATTTTCCAATTTTTAATTGTAAATTATTTGTATCCTTTAATTTTCTTTTTATTGCAGGATGAGTGCTGTGGCGTATCTAGCTAGTTATCTGGCTCGCGCAAAGTTTCTGCCTATTGCTTTTGTGGCCAGCACATTAAAAAGGTTCCAAATTGATATATTTTATGTCTTGGTCATGAATATGTATTTAAGGCTGAGCATCATTTGGTTTGGTACTGATTGGTTATTTTGAGAACGCAAAACTGAATCGACCCAACCATAATAGTAATAAAATTGAATTTAATCGAACCATAATACTTCGATTTGATTTGATCTGTAATTAAACGGAATGACAATGATACTTAAATATAGAAATACTCATTGCTCCAGTTACATTTTGCTCACTGATAAATCACTGCCTTTGTATTACTAGTCCCGTTATCACTCACTAATCTGTTAAAATAAATATTCAGTAGTGAATCTCACATGCAACAAATATTAGGTTAGGTTGCATTTGAACTTGAAGATGAGAAAGAAGAAAATAATTTTTTTTGAGTTTTTTTTCTGTTAATTACCTTTGCTCTGTGTTACATAATCAATTATGGGTGCTTTTTTTGTCTAACTAAGATGAGGAAAAGCTGTGAGGACTGATCAGTACAAGGTGCCATGCTAGAGTGTGGACTCTTGAGATAAGAATGAGAGAGGTGAGGAGGTGTGATGGCCTGTATATAAAAAAGAGTAAAATGAGAGTTGGGAGAGAAGAAAATGATTTAGGGTTTGGTTCTACTAATTTATAGGTGGCTAATACATTGTATAAGTACTACCTCAAAACCATCTCGTTGAAACTTCAGTTGGTTCGGTTTCTTTTGATTTTTTTTTTGCAAAACTGAACCGGCGAACCAAATTCTTTTCAAAATTTAAGGTAAAAACGGACCGAATTAAAAAATTATTTCAGTTTTAATATTCAGTCCGGCTCGGCTTAATAAATTGGATTTACTAGATTATTGCTCAGCCTTATTTTTATTCTGTGAATCTGTAACCTAATTTGCATGATTGCAACAAGTTGATATTGTAAAAAGAGAAATCGCCAAGTATCATAATGTGCATTATATTATTGTATGGTGTTACAGGCTTGTGGATTGGTGTCTGGAATATTGTCAAGCCCAAAATGGTGATATGAATCCAAAAGCACATCAAGTTTTCTATTCTGGATGTCAGGTGTGTAGGGCTATGATAATATGGAATTTTGAACTTAATTTTCTTTGATAAAATGCACTTCTTTGACTTGAATAATTTGTTTGATTATATTGACTTCTTAGAATTGATCGAGTTTGTTACTTTTGTACCACTAATTGCATGAATACGTTTTGCTATATCTTTTCCTTGCAAAAGGTTTGCCTGAAACTAAACAGATGGTTCTAAATTTTAAGCTACTGTTTTGTTAAGACTGTCACTTAAACTTCTTTTCAACATGTTCTGCTTGTACAGAGTATGCATGAACCATTTTAATATGTTCTGCTTGTACATGGACCATTTTAACATGTTTCGCTTGTACAACGTGTATGCATGGGCCATTTAGCAAAACCATTAGGAAAAGTCTCGAGCGGATCCATGCATATTGTTTTTCCAAATATCAAAACTGAAACCAAATTATTAGAACTGGTTAATCACTCAACTCCATTCTAATAAAAAATCAGTTAAACAAGTTATTGCATCTTAAATTCATCATCCAGGCGTTTGACAAGTTTAAATTTAATCCTCAATATTCTATAAAATTCTCATTCTTGATTCTCAATTCTGCTGTACAGGCCATATTGTATGTTCTGTGCTTTCGTATGAGGTCAATGTTGGATGTTCCAAGGCTCAAATCTCAGCTTCTCCACATGCCCTTAGACCAGATCTTGAAACATAAGCTGGGTCCTCTAAAGGTGAGAATTTTTTAATGTAGTCTAGAAATTTCAAATTGAGAAAGATAGATGCTAAATGTGATTCATTTGTTTACTTCTTGTTCTTGACCATAGTTACCAGGAACGTGGTACGTTTTTGGTACAGGTATTAGATCAGAATAAGTCACCTTAAATTATACTCGGTACGCTAGGGGTAGAATTAGTTGGTACGTAGCGGCGAAGCCACTTGAAAGAAATGGCGGTCAATTGACCACCTTTTCAATTTTTTTAAATCAATTTATTATAATTCAAATTACACATCTTAAATAACCAATTTACCCAAAAGCTCAAGCTGTTTGGTGAGGCTCTAAAAATTATTATATGATTATATCTTAACATACCCCTGCACACTTCATGCGTTGTGGGCTTTAAGCGTGAGCAAACAAGCACACATGCCCATCTCACTTTGTGCTCAATTTATTTTAATAATTAACCAAATGAGAGTTGCCAAGAATGATCTCTAAGACCTTTCGAATAGAGGCTCTCATACCATGTTAAATAACCAATTCACCTAAAGTTCAAGTTGTTCGGTGAGGCTTTAACAATAGTTACATCATAACAACACATTAAATTGTTTTTAATATATAGTATCGACCACCTTTTCTTTTATTATAGGCTTAGTCATCCAAAAATACTCTTTATCTTTTCAACTTTTTTTGTTTATGGCCCAAACTTCTAAAATTGACAATTATAGCCTATTTCTCAATTTTAGTTTCAATGGTTTCTATTTGTTCAAAGAGGAAAGGGTCATTTATGCCCCTAAGGATGGGCTCTAGGATCAAGGAAGCCCTCAATGTCCGGAAAGGTTCAAATATATGCCCCCAACGTCTCAGTTATGCGCCAATATTGGGGTCTATTTTTAAGACGTAGGGGGCATTATTTGAACGTTTGTGGATGTTGAGGGCTTACTTGATCCTAGAGCCAAACTTTAAGGGCATAAATAAACCTTTTTTCTTATTCAAATTAGAGTGAAAAAAGTTTAAATATGCCCTTCATACTGTTCAATTTGGCTTTTTACTATCAAAAATTCAAACATGAAGGGCATTTTTGAATCATTTTCCACTTCAGTTTCAACAAACGGCTATAATTGAAACTGGAAATTGAGAAATGAGATTGACAATTTTGAAAGTTTGGGCCATAAACAAAAAAGTCGAGAGGTGAGATATTTTTCAATGGCGAAGCCTTTATTTTATACTAAATTATAAAATTTGTCATTCTTTAAAATATTTCCTGAATTGAATTTGTTTGGATCGCTAATCTTTAAATACTCTAAATTTTAATGATATGATAAAATATATAAGTGGAGAAAAAAATACAAATACTGAAATTGACAATCATGGAACACTTTTTATATGATGAAACTAATCGATGTAATTGTTTTACTCATATATAGTAATGAAATTTTCAGAGTTGTATTATTTAAATGTTATCAAATTAATTTTTCAAAAGATTTGTTATTTATTTGTTTAAATGTTATCAAATGATATATTTTAAAGATTTGCTATGTATTAAAGTTTTATCTTTTGAAATAAAGATACAAATATTAATTAGTTAATTAGTGAACTAAAAGGGGGTGAAAAAATGGCAGCCATGAAGCACAAATCTAACATAAAACAACATAATTGAAAAACTTATTAAGTTTGATGAAATAGCCAAGCCCAATCTCTCTCCAATAAGATATCTACTCTTTTTTTATTTTTCTCACCAGCACTAGCACTCACGATGCGTACCTCTCTTGTTATGTTTGGCGTCCTCTCTTCCTCTTGTTTACTTCTCCTTTCACTTTCCTTTATGCTTTTAATATGAAGATTTTAAAATAAAGAAATTGAGATCAATATGTGGCTTGCTGGATAACTTATTTTAGGATTCCAGGATGCGTTCTATGGTGCTCCTAGTATCCTAAAGTACCGTGAATTGGAACACATTCCAATTTCCGTTCGTTAGCTGGTTGAGGAAATCAGGTAACTATGGTCTCTTGACCACAGTTACTGGATTTGCCATGCCAATATTGGTGGAGTATTGCAGTCTGGGTTCCAAGTCCTAGATTATGGTTCATATAGCAAAAAGCAGTGGTCTGCAATCTGGAACGTCAGGAGTGGCGTACCGGAAATAAGTACCCTCTATAAGCTAGCTTCCCATGGCAAAGCTAAGTGAGAAATGAAAAAATGGAAAAGAGAAGGACGAGGAAAAGGAAGTTTTGAGAAAAAGAAACGAAGAAGCAGCAGAGTGGTAAGGTGACAGTTAATCAAATGTAATATAATAAAACCCTAATTTTTTGTTTGCTGTGCTTTAATATAGAGTTAAAGGCCAAATGTTATGACAGTTTGAGCCTGTCAGTAAACTATTGTATATGTGAAGAAGTTTTTTAAAACTATTGGCTTAATTGGAATTGAACAGTGAGGAAATTGCTTAATCTTTTTAATGGCACTTGCTCAATTTTAGCTTGACCTAAACATGTGATTTTTACTCATGAACCAAGAAAATTATTAAAACAAACTGCGTCACAAAGACTGATCCAGCTAAGCCTATACCCTACATATAATCATAGGGCGTATCACATATCCGAACCCGTACTGTAGCTAGTGTATAGCGCGAATCTGGTAACTATGGTCTGGACATGAGAGATTTTTCTAATTTATTGATTCTTTTGCTTTCATTTATTTATCAGGTGTGTTTGCCATCTATAGTACTAGAGTATCTAAAACAGGCAAAGGCTGCTCATCTGTTTACTGCATCTGAAACATTAAATTTTGAAGATATGTTGGAATCAGAATTTTCCAGGGATTTTGGTGGAGTAGAAAGATTGGACATGTTCTTCCCATTTGACCCATGTTTGCTTAAAACATGTGACAGGTTTGCATTTGCAGCTTTGCATCTTTTTTTCTTTTAATGTTGTTAGTATACAAGTATCCCTATTTATAACAGTTTCTAAAAGAATGAAAAGTAGTTCTACTATTTAATACTGTTTCTAAAAGAATGAAAAATAGTTTTCCAATTCATAACGGCTTATGTGATTTCCCAGACAGTCCTGTGTTGAGGATTTGCTTTTATTGCTGAATTACTTGGATCTTTTTTTTCTGTAGAAGTAAATCTAAGGAGAAAGTATCGAGTTCGATTGGCTGTGTTCTAGCTTTCTGGTAGCACTGGTTGCATTGTAATGGACCAAGCAGTTAAAGCTTTAAAATCAAGCTTCAATTTGTGCATGTTAATTGTTAGCTAGTTAGTCTTTATATATTTCAGAGTCAAAGTTAAAAGAGCGCAGCAAGATGTCTTCATAGGCATGATTATATTACCGTCTTACTAATGCTTTTCGCCTCGATAAATCTCATCAGAAGTTTCATCCGGCCAAACTTTGTGTACTGGAAGCATGTCAGAACCACCTACAGCAATGATGAGGAGGATAGCAGCGATGAGGATATAGCAGAGGATTTCGGTGCCGTAAATGAGGGAAGTTTTATGGAAGAAGGCGTCACAATTAGCTTAGGCGGACGGCATGACGATCTTGATAAATTCGATGATGCAATGAATAAAATGTCCATCACACCCAAGAACGGCTTTGCATACAGATTTGGAGGAGAAAGAATGCAAATGCCTTCAAAGATAAGACCATCAACAAGTCCAGAATCTTTGTGATGACTGCATGTGAGTGAGACTACTTTTGTCGCACTAAGATTATTTTGTCTAGAATTAAGCGTTGATTAGTAGATTCAATGGTATTCAAATTTAGTATTACTAATTTGGTTGAATTTCAAGATGTAAGATAAAAATTTTGATTGGTGCGAAAACTATATAATATTTTGTATATTTTGTGTTGTAGTTTGCAAGTGCACCTACGATCTAGGAAGCAAAAATTTGAAAATTCTAAGTTTTGTGGTGTGCAATGCAATGATATTGTTCAAGTATCGTACGTGCCTTTTTGAAAAGATGATCTTCAAGATACTGGTTTATAGAGCTTTATGATTAAGGTTTTTCTTGCAGGACTATAACAATCGACTGATGTAACCAGTTCACTTGTACTGTGACAATAAAGCAGCAAGAGATGTAATGTAGCTCACAATCCAATTTAACATGGTCGACCACGATATGTCGACGTTGATACATTCTTCATTAAGAAAAATTGAATATGCACATTATGAACTTTCTAGAAATTTATTATGAGAAATCAAATACTAGCAGATATTATGACTAAATTAGTTTAAACTCATATGTTCTTAAATATCTGGACAAGTTGAGAATATTTGATGCTTATGCATCCAACTTGAAAAGGAATGTTGAGATTTGTCATCAATTACTTCACTCGGTGAGCAAATAAACTTGATGACTAAATGTTCCTTGTATTTTATATAAGGGTTAATGTTATAAAAATTCACCAACTTTACACGTTTTCTCATTTTAATCATGTAGTTTAAATTTTCTCATTTTCATGCACGAACTATCACTTTTTCTCAAATTCATGCACGGTGCTGAGGTGTCACGACTCCATTGGTGGTAGTCGCTGAGGTAAAGGTCATTTTGTACCAATAAATGAGTGCCACCTCAGCGCCGTGTATGAATTTGGGAAAAAATGGTAGTTCGTGCATGAAAATGAGAAAATTTAAATTGCGTGATTAAAATGAGAAAACGTGTAAAGGTCGTGATTTTTTTTGACATTAACCCTTTATATAAAGAGTTGTAAAATATAAGCATAACTCATTCTCAAATCTGTGTACTTTTTACTTTTTATTTATTTGGTCTCTCGTGTATTTTGTTTTTTAGTTAGTATCTATATTTTTTATTTTTTGTTTACTTAGTCCTTATACTTCTGTTTTTGTCTAAATTATTTATAAATTTATTATTTATTTAGTCCTTTTTAAAGTTTCATTTTTTGTTTACTTCGTCCCTGATCTACTTTTTAAAGATTAAATCATTGCGGAATTTGATTGTAGAGGGACCAAGTAAATAAGAAATAAAAATACAAAGACTAACTAAAAAAGTAAAGTAGAACAAAGATCGAATAAATAAAAAATAAAAAATAGGGACCTAAGGATGGTTTAAGCCTAAAATATATGAATAGGATTAGTTTTTTACAACATTTTATATCATATATTATTTTTAATATGTTAATTTCAAAGTTATAGGCATAATCCCTTTTTATTTCTTAAAGTTTTAAAAAGAAAGTATTAAGAGCATCTCCAATGGAGTGCTATTTTTTATGCTAAATTTAGCATGAAAAAGTGGTAAAATGCTATAAATAGCATAGTATTCTAATTTTTTCTTCAATGCATAAAATTAAAAATAAGTGTTATACTTATTTATTAAGATAATTATCTTTAATTTTATTAATTTTTAATTATTTGATGATTGTTTTAAACAAAAATTAATGTAATTTTTTTTGATATCATAATGAGCGTTTCAAAAGAAATAATTAAGAGAATCAATGAAATATATAAAAATAAATTATATAAATTTTTTTATGATATTGATATATGGTCTACTATTAAAAAATCAAATCGAGACCGTAAAATTAAATTGAAGCACAAAATTTAATATAAAGAAAGTAAAAAGGTAAAAAAAATGTTAAAATAATAAATGCAAAAAAATAACCGTGGTAAAATTGTAATTTATAAAGAAATGTTATTGGTTGTTGTAGTTTAGCATATGCTATAGTCTGTGCTAAATTTAGCACGTGATATAGCATATGCTAAATTTAGAACAAAGTATAACACTACATTGGAGTTGCATTTTAAGACTTAATGTTAAATTATAGCAGTAGCACTCCATTTTAACATTGCATTGGAGATGCTCTTAGTTTTATTCTTTCCACATAAAACCAATAATTATTATACTATCTTTTTTTTATAAACATATAATAAAATACCAATGCAAATAAAATATTCAGCTCAATTTTTGATTATATAAATTTGGATAATAATATGAATAAGACTTATAATATTTAAATGGATTATTAATCATCTAAAAACACCCAATTATTTGTTTGATTATAACCCAAACTATTAAAATCGTTACCATTTGTTCATATTAGAGTGAAAAAAACAATTCAAATACGCTCTTCATATTGCTTCATATTATTTCAATTTGTTTTTTTATCATAAAAAAATTTCAAACATGACATATTGAATTATTTTACACTCCAATTAAGACAAATGACTACGATTAAAACTGAAAATTAAGAAATAGACTAAAATTGACGATTTTGAAAGTTTGGACCATAAACAAAAAAAGTCGAAAAGATGATATATTTTTCAATAATTAAACCTATCTAAATATGCAGATATAAAGTAAAATTTTGTCACTTAGAGGTGCCTTAGCCAGTTGTAAGTGGCTTCGGCCACCTATTGGACTCCTAAAACACTGATTTTAACATTGTTCCAATTCATTCTAAGTGAGAGAGACATTATGGTAAGTTACAAACAAGAAAAGCTTAAAACAAAACAAGAACTATAAGGGCATGTGATGATCATCAATCTTTTTCCCCTTTTCATGGATTAGCTATGCACCTTATCAGTGAACCCTATTCCCATCAACTTCACTATGATATTTCTTCTAATTTTCTTATTTAGTTATGATTGAAAAGTTTAGGTCCCCACTTAGGAAATCCAATAACCACTTAGCTTTGTTTGGCTTCAATGTATAAGACAATTCAATACAGAATAGAAGAAGCTCTCATAATCAATCAAATACATAAAAGGTTCACATGAGAAGTTTATTTTGATCCAACATGGTACCCCATGCATGAAGAATAATATTGTATCCACTAAAATACAACCAACAATTTGCAATTCTCCTATTTCTAAAATCTAATTTTCAATCATTGACTATGCAGTTCACACACACACTTACTTTTTCATGAAAGTTTATAAAAGTTCAAACTTTTCAATTTTATCAAATTTGTCTAGAAACGCATGATTTCGTTTCAATTATGCCCAACTACACAATTTTACTTATGTGGTGCTGATGTGTGGCATGTCACATCAGCGCCACGTAGGTGCCACATGAACAAAATTATATAATTGGACATTATTAAAACAAAATCATGCGTTTCTGGACAAATTGGATAAAATTAAAAGATTTATACTTTTGTGAAACTTTTATGAAAGGTTTGACCTTTTTTTATCATTAGCCTACATACATTGAAAGTTATGTTTCCATTTAAATTAGACCTAATCGCTTAAAAGCCCTCCACTTTTAAACTTTTTTTTAATTGCACTCTGACGTTGAAAATTTCTCTCAAAACCCTCCCACCTTTAAATTCCTTTCCAATTGCACCCCGACGTTGAAAAATCCTCTAAAAATCCCCCCACCTTTAGATTTTTTTTTTTTCAATTGTACACCAAATTGAAAATTTTTATGGTTTTGATTTTAAAAAGTTATTGGATATAAATTTAAGAAGAATCCTTTTTTACATCATTAATAATATTAGCATTTAATTAGAATATAAATTAAAAATGGAAGATTATTTTAAAATTTTTTCCATGTGAAAAGAGGTCAATTTATTATTTTGGGGTACAATTAAAAAAGAATTTAAAGGTGAGGGAGTTTTGAGAGGATTTTCCTACGTCGGGGTGTAATTGAAAAAAAGTTTAAAAATGGGAGGCTTTTGAGTGATTAAGCCTTTAAATTAAGCTTTACTCTTATGAAAAATCACAATATTATACTTTCCGAATTTGAAATTAAAATTTGACATTTCTTAAATAATAATTTTTTATATTACAAATAGAAAAATAAATACGAGACTCCAAAGTTTAAATAATATAATTCTATTATCATATTATGCTTGTATAATAAATGAAATTAATATTTTTTATATCTTGGAATATATAAAAACATTTTATTTTGAAATTGTTACTTCTATTGTTATTTTATAAGTATAACCAATAATTAAATATTAATATATTATTTATATTTTTATTATAATGATAGGAAAAAAAAGATTGAAATTTGAAAATTTTAAATTTTTACAATATGCATAAAGATAATATAATTAATAACTCATTTTCTAATCAATCTAATGCCCATAACTTATAATGAAGAAAATGGAATAGAACAAAAAAAAAAGTGGAGAGTTCTTTGAGAACCACCCTTTACAACTCGTGATATGCATATAATATTGAGAACCAATCCCTTACCCTTTTCAAGACACTAAAAGGCCACTTCTAATAGTTTGCTTTTAAATAAACCCAAACTTTTTTAAAAAAATAATAGTGAACCCAAACTTAAATCAAAACGGGTGTTTGTTCATTTCTTTTACATTGTTTTTGTTAATTGTTTGGAAAAATTACATCATCGGTGTTTATTTTTTTTTTTTCAAATGAATCAAATAAATACTTTCATTCATTTTTCAGTCATCAATATGCTAAAATAAAAAAAATCATTTCTCTATTACTTAAATTTATACATTATATTAGTAAATAAAATGGCAATTACGTGCGTAATAGTATACTTAAAACACATGCGCACGCTAACGCATACATGCACACGCTCGCATACACACACATATATATATATAACATGTATGTATATATGCATACATGTAACATGTATGTACATATGCATACATACGTACATTACATACATGTATGTATGTGTGTGTATATATGTATGTATGTATATATATGTATATTGTAATACCCCGTACGTTTGACGTTGCCGAAGTGAGCAACGCAATTTAAATTAGTAGTCATAGCGACTAGAAAAGGGAGTTAGCGAAGGAATTACGTAATTAAGGACGAGGATAGGTCGATATTCAAATTTAAAGAAGGAATTTCAATATTTGTAATGCCTAAATTAATTAAACGGGACGAAGGAAAAGTTGGAATTAAAAGTAAGATTAAGTCCCCGAAAAATTAGAAAATGGAATTTTATTGTCCGAAAAATATTAAATAAATAAATTATTGACGGGAATCAGTAATTAAGAAAATAATATTGATAATTTGGATATCAATATTCATAAAAGAAAAATAAGGACGAAAAAGTGACGGAAATCGTCGTTTTCGCTCAAATTGGAAAATTAAGCGTTTTAGCCAAAATTTGGCAAAATCGATTAGTGGAGTCTAAATAGTGAGTTGGCGGAAGAGTATTATTTATTTGGACATAAATAATACGAAATTTATCGAGATTTAACGATTGAGTGATTTTTGGACTAAATTGAGCAAAGAAAAAGCTTAGGACTAAATGTTGAGGAGGTGGCTTCATTAAGGGTTCAAGTGCATTTTTGCCATAAATATATATAGTTAATTATATGATTTAAGATCAGAATATACACCCATTTTCTCAGCTCAAACCCTCACCATCTTCATCTTCTCAACTCCATATGAAAACCAAACTTCAATTCACCATAACTTATTCGTTTTAGCTCGGTTTTGGTCGATTCTTGCGGCAACGGAAAGAGGAGAACCATACCTACTGATTGAGCCCAATAAATCAAGGTATAAATCTCATCTTAAGGTTAGGGTTTCTGCTGTAATTTTCTGTTTTGGTGATAATTGTTGAAAGTGATGTTATAAGCTTAGAATTAATAGTTTTGGCATGATTTTGGTTAAGTTTAAACTAAAATTAAGGGTGGTTGAGTGAGGTTGTGAGAGTTGTGTTTGGGTTGATGATTTGGTGAGATTAAAGGGTGTTTGGTGGCTGTTTTCCAGCCATGGTGGCCGGATTTCTCACCGTGCCGAAGCACGGTGAGTTGCTGCCGTGAGCAGCAGCCCTGGTGCGACGCACCAGGGCATTGGCCGGCCCCTCCCTTGTCAAAACAGGGGAGGGCTGAGTTGAGGGGGAGGGGGCTGATGCCACCCTCCGTTCGTATTCGAATGCGTAATTGTTTCGATAGTTAACGGAGTTACGAAACTAGGAATCGAACTAGACTTTAAAAACAGTTTTTGGAGTAAAATGTTAGTGAATTGTAATTGAAGTTGGTTTAAGATTATGACATGATTAAAAATGAATACATAGGTAATTATATTGAGTTATAGGCTGATTTAAATCGATTAAAACGTTGAAAGAATAACCATAAAATTGACATTTTAAACGTAGAACGTAAATGACGAAACTTATGTTAAAAGGGTGATATCAAAATAAATAAATAAAATGGTTATAGAAGGTGTAATAGGGCTGTACTAAGTTGATAATAAGGTTAATGACTTAGGGTAATAGTGGTGCTAAACGAATTTCAAATGTTGTTTTTGTATCGTGTTTGAACCGAGCAAGAATCAATAGAAAACGTTTAGCGAATTAAGTGCGTTTCGACTAAGGTCAAAGGGGTGAACCTAAAGTAAGGACACTAAGGATTGTATTTGCTGTTTTAAACTCAAAATGCTAAGGAAAAATATATTAAGGTTAAGCATTTTGAGATTTAAAAACGAAAAGGCGAAATTGACGTAAAAACGCGACGAAGTGAATTTGGACGTTTGAGAGGATTCTAAGGGATAAATTGAGCGTTATAGATAGGTTGAAGTTAAGGGAACTTAACTTAAGATATTAATTTAGTAGTTTTGATTTTATAATGCCAATTTAATTTAAATGCATTTTTTTGAACCTCGTTTGTGACAGACAAACCGAGAGGCGACGGGATCGACGGTTTTGGCCTAGGAGTATTCGGCCAAGACTAATGCATGTAAATAATTTGGATTGGAAATCAAGGAGTGAGTATACTTTACTCTCGCGTATTATTATGATATAAGTATATTATTAAATATTTTATTTATAAGTTATAAAAACACATCGCATTATATGATGATGTGTTGTGATTTGAAATTGTATGAACTAAATGGTTATTCTACCGTGAGATACACGGAGTATGAATTATTATATATACATAGATGAGTATATACATATGTATACTAATAGTTTATGTTTAATAGTTAAATTATGAATTGATTTATTATATATGTGGGAATGAATTACATATTTGGTGTTGGATCAAATTGAGTGGTGTTTTGGTTGTTGTTTGTTCTATGTTTGACATTTTGTATATCGTTATTGCTATTTGTTCTATGTTTGAAATTGGTGTGTGATCCGAAGAAACAAGCTACCTATTGGGCGTCAATAGGCCGTGTGATCACCGGTGTTTGTAAGAGTCTAGATGTCTGTACTTAGAATTGTTTGACATGAGCTCAATATATGATTATGAAATGGAATATGTTTGGGTATCGGAAAGGAGGATTATAATTTTGGCAGATACGAGGTAACTCGGTCGAACTATCTCGGGACCCGTATCTGGTGAGTAACTCGGTTGAACTATCTCGGGACTCACACCTTGGGATTAAGCAGTGGCATGATGTAACTCGGTTGAACTATCTCGGGACTATGCCACGTGGTAACGAGTAACTCGGTTGAACTATCTCGGGACCGTACCACTTGGATCAAATTAATTTGATATGAATACGATACATGTTAGGAAAGGTTAGGAGTTTAAGATTAAGGTTTCTTTCGGATCAATTCTTTGTTTGTAATATAATGATATTATATTTGTTTAAATAAATGAATTTCAATTGCGATGTTATTTTTATGGTAATACCGTTAGTAAGGTATATCTCACTCAGCTTAAGCTGACCCCGTGGTTTTCAAACATTTCAGGTACCTAGACTTGGAGTGACTAGAAGTCCATTGTTTTGCCGGGAGTCTGTCTTGCCATATATAGTCCGACTTCCGTGATCGCTGCAGTAGTACATTGTGTGACCAGTCATGACCTAGGACAATATTATAGTTTTGGAAAATGTTTATAACGATGTTAGATTTACGTAGCCAGTGTTACAAAATTAAATGCTTCCGTGTTATAACATAATTGCAAAAAAAAAAAATTATAGTGAATTTCAGGCTTGCTACGGGATTCGGAACTACAATTCCCATTCCCTAGCGCCGGTCGCGACCCTCGATTTTGGGTCGTGACATATATATGTATGTATGTATATATGTATGTATATATATGTATGTATGTATGTATATGTATGTATGTATGTATGTATATGTATGTATGTATATATATATAATCAAAATGTCAAATCATATCGGCAATGTTAAAAAAATGCCCAAAAACACCGTCAAAGAAGGGAGAGCGGTATATGAACAGTGGCACTTAGTTCGCTTAGACTTATAAAAACCGTGTGACCTAGGTGGGAATGAGTGTCATCTTCCGTGCTAGGACTACCTTTTACACTGACATCAAATGTCTCACTCGGTTACAAGTGCATGAAACAATATATATCAGACCAGTGGCGGAGCTAGAAAATTTAGTCAGGGGGCTGATTTTTTGTTAACTGAAATTGAAAGCGCACAGTGGAGGATGCGAGGTCCGCATCAAATATTTCAATTTCAAAATCAAAATACACAATCTGTAGGATCAGCGTATCATTTAGATTTAAGACCAATCATGTAGGAATCAAAAAAGAATACCTCTATCGATTATTCAATAATTTTTATAGTCTCGTAAGTACCATTACTAAAAACAGTCAATTAGTGACATATTTTAGCTGCAGATTTAAAATCCGTAGCTAAAATAATTTTTACCAATGGATTTAGCGACGGATTTAAAATCGGTCGCTAAATCCAAAAAAAATTAGCGGGATTTATCCTGCCATTTTAGGGACAGATTTTTAAATTCGTAGCTAAAAAATATTTTTTATTAAAAAAATTATTATTGACTAAAAAAAGCATTATTTATTGAAAAGTATTATTTATTAAAAAAAGTATTATTTATTGAAAGTATTATAAAAAATTTATTCTTTTACAAAAATATTTTTTAAATAAATAATTTTTTTGAAAATAATAAAAGTTAATGTAAAAAAAAAATCACGAACTTTACACGTTTTCTCATTTTAATCACGTAGTTTAAATTTTCTCATTTTCATGCACGAACTACCACTTTTTCCCAAATTCATGCATGGCGCTAAGGTGGCATTCATTTATTGGTGGAAAATGACCTCCGCCTCAGCGAATTACACCAATGGAGTCGTGACACCTCACCACCGTGCATGAATTTGAGAAAAAGTGGTAGTTCGTGCATGAAAATGAGAAAATTTAAACTAGATGATTAAAATGAGAAAACGTGTAAAGTTGGTGAATTTTTATGACATTAACCGAAAAAATAATTATACTAAAATGTAGTAATGAAGTGCAAAAGTAACAATTTGTTATTTTATTGAGGAAAAAATATTAAAAACAAAATTGTCTATTAATTATGTATAAAAAAATTAGTATAAATTTTAAAATACAAGAATAAATTGCGGGAGTAATTTTTTTGTTCCTTTTAGTCATATTTAATATAATATACATATATATATATATATATAACTAGAATCCGAGTTGGTTAAGATGGAGTTACGCATTGAGGAACTTCAGTGATAAAGAGCTCTGGATGAGAGTATGGGTGACATATTGGAAAGTTGGGAAGTTTGCGAAAATTGTGAGTGAGTGACATTGTGTGGTCTATCACAGATGGGTGGGTGATGGTGGGCGATCGATTAAATAATATTTTATTTTACAATTTTAATTAAAAAATTATTATTTTTTATTTTAAAAAATTAGCCATAGATTAAAATGAGTCGCTAAAATCCGTCGCTAAATTTTAAAAAATCCGTCGCTAAATTTTTTATTTGTCGCTAAATAATTTTGCGACCAAAAGTCCACCGACTGACGGCATCCGTAAGTATTCCGTCGCTAAAGGATTTTAGCGACAGATTTCCTATCCATCACTAAAAAGCAGGTTTCTACTAGTGTACGGCGACTTCGAGGTCATCCGCACGAGTATGCTCCAATTGAATACTCACCCGAAGTGATATGATCGAGTTCCTCTATCAAGAGACCCGATCTCAACTCCCGCTACGATCACTTCCTTGCTCGGATGCTTGAAAACTTCTTCAAGTTTTTAGTGATTTATGAACTTGTTGTTTGAACACCTTCAAGAAACCTTAATCTTTCTAAAAACTCTCACTTAAACTCCTTCAAGTGAATACGCTAAACAACTAAAAACTTCCTTTAACAACTCTTGCATATAGCTCTAGTTAAATTACTTAGCTTATTTCAAGCATAAGCTTATGTTGAGAGAATTTACGTATGAATTTTACTAATTAAAGAAAATTTATCTTCTTTATATAGGCAGTAGCTCTTGCTCTTCTTAAGATATGTGTTAGGTTTTTTTGTCAAGAATGTGTTAGGTTAAGTGTTACATATTTAGCCTAAGTTATGCCACCGTACGACACATATCATGCATGTATGTAGCCATATAAAGAACATGTGTACCTAGACTAACATTTAGTCCAAGTTAATTTTCATCATGCATTTAGTGCTAATCCTACATAGATTATTCCACTAAATTTTAGTTAGTGCTAAGTGTGATTAATTCCATTAATTAATCGCTCTTAAGCCATTAGGCACCAAACTTGGTTAAAGTACAAGCTACTAATTTATAACTCCTATAAATTACTCATCAATTGAACTCTGTTTTCAACTTAGATCAAATTTTGAGACATGCTAATATCTATATCAAATTCGATCTTTCGTAAAACAATCGGTTACACATCATATGGTGTGTGATTAACTAGGTTCACATATATATGGCAACGAGAGACATAAAAAACAACTTTCCTATCCTTAATAATTAAAATTCAATTAAATTATTACTCTCGTAAATCATAAGTGATGTTTAGCAACATATCGCGACTCTGAAATAGAAATGAATGTTTCGATGCATTCTAATTCATGATTAGCTTATACTCAAATTCCCTTCATTTAAGATTCCAATCTTAACAAGTATCACGGGTAGTCAAACACTAAATGTCACAATCATATGACCTCATCTCTTGTATCTAATTATTGATAAATATGACATACTAGAACGTCTTTCTAGTATTGGTTTTCTTCTAATAAAGTCATATTCTCTTAGCCGGGAATTCATCCATCTAGAACAACTCGAGATATCATAGAATCTTATCTCCGTTCATCCGGAGTAATGAATGCTCTCTTGTCTGAACACTTATCTTCATATACAATTAACTAGAGCCAACACTATTAGTAGTATGTGCCCTAGGGCCATTTGATCGTGTATATTTGTAGAACGAATCCTAATGGAAAAGATAAATATGTTTCATTTGAACTAAGTGTTTCATCAACTAAGTGTTCATTTAGACATATTGTCCTTATGTCTCTTATTGCCATGTAGATGTGAACCCAGTTAGTCACACACAATTGGGTGTGCAACCGATTTTTTTACGAGAGATCGAATTTAAAAGGGCAAACCCTTAAAAAATACCAAACCTTTGCGATTTTTGTCAATTATGACCAAATCTTTCAAAATTTGCAAATATAACATGTTTTGGCAAATTATGTCCTTTTATAGCTATTTTTGAATCAGTTTGTTTTTTTTATTGTGATTAAACTTTTATTATGACACAACACGCAAATGTTCGATATTTTATTGTGATTAAATCATATATACATGGTTGTCATGTTGGCAAGAAAATCTGTTTGATTCGAATTTGGCTATAAAAGAAACATAATTTGCCAAAACGGGTTATATTTACAAATTTTGAAAGGTTTGGTCATAACTGACAAATATCGTAAAGGTTTGATATTTTTTGAGGGCTTGTCCAATTTAAAATAGATTCTAGCATATTTTAAAATTTGATTTAAGTTTCAATTAAAGACTAATTTGTAAGAGTTATAAATTAGTAGGAACCTAATTGTACTTAAACAAGTTTAATGGTTAGTAGATTGTAATACCCTTATTTATAAGGCATTAAAATGACGCCCCATGTTTTAAATTTGTGATAGCTAAACTCGAAGAGGTCTAATATAAATTAGGGTATTAAAGATATAGACCGAAGTTGGTCTAATTTACTTATCGCAAAATAATAGTTCAATTGGAAAAAATGTTATTCGTTTGAGCGAGTATTAGTGGGACTAAGAAAAACTTAAAGAAATTAATATAAAATAAAGTATAGGTCTCGAGCTAATAATTTTTATGCCAAAGTCCATAAAATATTTTAAAGTATTTATCGTTAAAGTTTTGTATAGTTTCGAGACTGTTTTAAAATTGTACGCGAACGTTAATAAAAGAATTGGGTTAAAGTACAAGATTGAGTTGCCTGAGTCAAATCGTACTTTGACCAAAGTATATATAACTTTAAGGAATTGAGATTTGGTTTCCAGATACCAAATATCATCATCTTTCCTTTCATTTCTCTTATTTTGATTGTGAGAGGCTAGGGTTTACCATTTTGATCCGTTTTTAACGTTTCTTGCTTCTAATCCTTTGTAATTCTGCGAGTAATCAAGGTAAGCTAGTCGGTTTTCAATTTAGTTGGATGAGTTTGGATATATTTGGATGTTAAAAGTTAGAATTTTGGCGATTCAAATCATTTATATTGTTTACCGTGCGTTTTTGAGGTTATAGCTTGACGTTTTGAGTTGTGGTATCATGGTTTAGGTGTTTCGGACGAGTAAATAGGTCGGAAACACGTTGGGAATTGATTTTTGGCAAACTTAGGCCGTGTTGCCCTCAGCACGTTGCGCCAGTCTTGGGCGCTACGCGTTGGTTGCGAGCGCGACAGAGCTTGGCACAATGCGCCAGGGCAGGGCACGACGTGTCCAACTTGTTGTATCCTGGGTACTACGTGTCGAGACCTGACACGACGTACCCTGACCCGATATCGATCCCTTAACTCCGAAAATGTGGAATTCGGACGTGAAACGTGACGATTGTGATTAGGGTTTTGGAAAGATTTTGAATTCAACAGATGAACGACCGACCTATTGGGCGTCAATAGGAATGTGTGATCACCAATGTTGTTATGAGTCTTATGTGTCGATGGTTTGGTCATGTTTTGATATGAACTCTTTATGATTATGTTTATGAAATGGAAAGGATGATTATGTATGATAGATGCGAGGTTAACTCGGTGGAATTATCTCGGGACCTATATCTAGTGAGTTAACTCGGTGAAATTATCTCAGGACTCACAACTTGGGATTAAGCGATGGTAGTGGTTAACTTGGTGGAAATATCTCGGGACTGTACCACATGGATTGATTTGATTTGATATGTTTTGATACGGATATAGGGTTTGTGTATTGCATTATGAGTTTACGATTACGGTTTCTATCGGATCTAATGTTTGGTTTATTTTGAGTTTTGTTTCATGTTTATGCAATTTATTTTATATAATACATTTAGTAAATGCAAACTCACTTAGCGTTGACTGACCTCCCCACAGTGTTTTCCCTTTCAAGTCTACATTTATATGAAGTGGTCGAGCTTTCATTCTTTGTTACGGAATTCTTAGTTTAAAGTATTTACGAAAAGCTTTTACTCATATCTAGAGCTGTAGAAGTCAGTAATGAGAGACTCACTTTGCAATAAATGAGTGAATATGTTTTAAATTTGATATGATGTTATGTTTAAATAAGATTTTTCATGTTATGTTCTTTTTATATGAGCTTCCAAAGTGTTTGCAAGTTATATGATATATGTTTGATGTTTGAAAGCAAAAATATTATAGTGATTTAGGCTTGTTGTGGGTTTCGGAGTTACCACTCCTATTTTTTTACACCGATCGTGACTCATGCATTTGGTCGTGATATTGATTAAGAGTGATTAATTAGTGTAATTAATCACACTTTGCACTAATTAAAAGTTAGTGAAATAATCCATATTGGATTAGCACTAAATGCATGATGAAAATGAACTTGGACTAAATATTAGTCTAGGTACACATGTTCTTTATATGGCTACACATATGCAATATGTGTGTCTTATCGTGGCATAACTTAGGCTAAGTGTTTGACACTTAACCTAACACATGTCTTAAGTAAGAGCTCTTGTCTATATAAAGAAGATGAATTCGCTTTCATTAGTACAATTCATAAACAAATTCTCTCAACATAAGCTTATGCTTGAAGAAAGTTAAGTAGTTTAACTAGAGTTGTACTCAAGAGTTGCTAAAGAAAGTTGCTAGTTGTTGAGAGTATTCAGTTGAAGGAGTTCAAGTCAGAGTTTTGAGAAAGTTTAAGGTTGCTTAAAGATGTTCAAGCAACCAGTTCATCAATCACTAAAATCTCAGAGAAGTTTTCAAGCATCCGAGCAAAAATGTGATCGTAGTGAGAGTTGATATCGGGTCTCTCGATAGAGAAACTCGAGCGGATCACTGCAGGCAAGGATTCAATCGAGAACATACTCTTGCCAATGAGTTTATGGGTACCGTACTTTCGGGACTACAAGAATCATTGGAGAATCGACATATGTATTCTTTTATGTTTCCTATGTGCTTGCTATTAAAACTAGATGATATGTTGATCTTACGTGATCGTGTTGATGTGATCAACACTCAAATTGTAATACCTCCTAAAATATTTAAGTACTAAACTAAGCCACATGTCATAAATTGGATAACCGGGAATGTGAAAAATATTATTATTTAAATTTAAATTGAGAATTTAAATACCCAGGGAAGCTTATTAACCTATTTGGACCATGAGAAATAAATTTGGTAATTTTTGGTGAAAAGGTGAATTTAAGCTGGACCAAGGAAAAGTAAGAAAAAAAAAAGAAAAAAAAAGAAAAAAATTAAAACAGTTGAAATAAAAATACATTAAAGCTACCGAGATAATAATTTTGAGATTATTATCCATAATATATTTTTAGAAATTTATTCGGAAATTTTTATTGATAAATGAAAGAGTTTAATAAAATAAAAGTTCAAGAATAAAAAATAAACAATTTTCATAAATCGTGGTTCCAATCTATTTTAAATAATTAAAATTTAAAATGAAAACATGAATAATATAAATTAAAGAGTATTTAAAAATTACAAGTGGTTATTTTAAATTTTGGATACGTACATTTGTTTTATGAAAGTTTTAGGATTAATTGATTTATTAAAGTATAATAATAAATTAATTGTGATTTAAGAATACAATATAATATATATTTGGAGTTATAGCTAGACATGAATAAATAAACATTCATTTATATGGAGTTATAATTAGGCATGAATAGATAATAGTTATATATTCTCTAAAAAGCAGTTCTGATATGCCGAGTTTCTCTGGTCGATACCTCCCAATTCTGACATTGTAATATCACATTTTTTTTATGTCAAATCAAAGCTATCAACGTCCTCTTCAACTCTACTATTTTTGTTTCATACAATTCGACCAAAAAACATATTAGAACCGCGATTGAAGTTTCTGCCCAAAACGCCCTTTTGATTCATCGTGTTCTGGCCATTTTCTCGCGGTTCTTACACAAAAAATGTACACAGTAGTGGCAAAAACCTTGGAGATGGTAGTTTAGTGACGGAAACTATGGATGAACAGAGACGGGCGGTAGCGACAACGATTTTCCTACTTCCAGGTTGATTTCGCAGCAATTCTAACGGAAGTAATTCAAACGAACCATGGGGTGAGATACTGACCTCTTAAATATTTAATCTATTGTTTTTGGATCAAAACTGGCACCGGCACCGGCAGTGTATGGGCCACACGCGCCTCAAAAGTCAGCGGCGGCGGGTCGGGTCAAAAAATAAAAATATTTTTATATTTTATTTAAATACTATAAATTATGTTGAGTATTTTTCATAAGGACTATACACTAATTATGTACGGATTGTGAGATAAAAATTATCAAACTTTCAACGATATTTATGTAACTACCTAAAATCGAATAAAACGGACGTCGTGAATAATTTGACGCATTATTGAGGATATGAAGTTAGAAATTGAAAATTGAAAATTGAAAATTAAAGAGGTATCATCGATTTTTGGACTCCGATATATTATTAATGAGATTTAAACGCCAGACTTAAAAACTTTGACGAAAAATATCTGATGAGAATTTTTTACATAAAATAGATGTAGTGAAAAACAAAAGTAAATAAAAAGGAAAAGTGGAGTATGGAAATATTTATGAGTTACTAAAAAAATTACAATTCTTGGAATTATAAATCGAGAAAAGGACAAATTATCGTTAAATTTTTAAAAACGATAATTTTGAAACGGTAAATTGTCCAAAATAATTTATGGAAAGTAAATAGGGTCTAATGAAATAAATAGCGGGATTAAATTTATTTTATAAATATTTTATTTATGTCTATAGTCAATTATAGAGTTAGGAATTTATTAATTCAAGAATTAATATTTTAATTCTAACTAGCTCGACTAGATCCGACAAGTTGTCGAGCTACCGAGTCCAAGGACCAATGAAATTAACAGAGTGGAAGGACGACATTGTTTTTAGAAATAACGAGCACTGTGAGTACAACTTATTATTTGTAAATATTAGAAAAATATGATACTTTCTATATATGTTGCAGTGTTATATGTATACATGTTATGCTTTGAAATGCGTGGATATGTATATGATTTGAAATATGTCTTGGTTGATATGTATGTGAAAAATCGCATATAATAAATTGAGTTATGATCCATTATCGAATGCGTAAGATTTGAAGAATGAGAGAGACTATGCGATACAAATACGAAATATCAGTTGGTTCTGCTATCGGCCCCATATGATAAGAAAAAATCGGTTGGCTGTCAACGATTAGGATGGATCAATTGGCTTTGCTATCAGTCCCATGAGTTTTTGATTACATTTTTTTGGCTTTTCTATTGATGTTAGGCATATAGGTTACATCGATTGGCTTTGCTATCAATGTCAGGCGTATAAATTATATCGTTTGCTTGTGCCTATCGTTTCAGGCGATTAGTTTACATCGGTTGGCTGTGCTATCCCTTTTCAAGCGAGCGAGAATAAGAAATTATGACTACTATTTCAAAGTCAAAGAGTATAGTTAATGCAAGATTTTAGTAAGTGCATTTATGAAACGATTGACATGAATTTTTTTATCAAAGGTTTTTCAAAATACATAAAAGAGTTTTAAACGTATTTCTTTTTATGTAATATTTTGTCACGATCTGATTTCCTCCCGAAACACCGTCGTTAGGGAATGAGAGTGGTTTCTCTGAAACCCGTAGCAAGCTAAAAACCTTTACAATTTTTTCACATTTTAAAACGTAAAAAGGTTCGCAACCTCGTCGCAGAATCACTTTGAAACCTTTACTAAGACGCAGGCGTAAACTGTGATTGTATCTCTAGACACTGGGGCGCAATTGTCATTTTACATAACATATCAGCCCTGTCCGAATACAATGCCAACATTATGTGAAAATTAGGTCTTAAGACCCTTATTGTATTTCAGAAACCAGAGCGCAAACATCAATCTCTTATGACGCACATGTTCTATTTCCAATACAATACTAAAATGCTAAAAACATAGAACCAATGTATCTCTCAAACAACTAGTCAAAGCATTTTAGAAAACACACAGCTTCTCAAACATATATAATATATAGTAGTTCAAATCAGAGTATCAAAATATAGTGAACTAATGTAAACAGAATGACAGACTTCCCGGCACCTAACTAGTTGCAGCTCTAGAGGTATGATTGACATTGCCTTTCATAATTATTATGGAAGTCCGACCTCGTACTTGATAACCTTAAAGGTGAATATTGGGGTGAGGGAGTTAGAAATATAAATATTTCTGAGTGAGTCTACAATTTTACAATTGAATATTCAAATCGATATATAAAACATTCATATTACTTGATCCAGATGAAATCCTGCAAGGCAAACTATTGTATGAGTCTCAACTTACACAACTTGGGTATTTTCCTAGAGGGTAGTGTCTAAGCTGGAATGCATGTAGGCTGAGCCGATGGGTATTGGTAGTAACTGGATTAAGGTCCCCACAAACAAATATACCTTTGATAGGTCTCCTCAATCACGAGTACACGCAACCAAGGTATTGGGCTGTGAGTGATTCTACTATGCGTAAGACGTTCCAGACGTTGGAGTGCAACGCTAGAATGTGAGATCGGTTATGAGCATCGGGGCTGATAAAGGGACTCCTAGAGAACAGGTGAGGAGACATTTCTAATGCTATGCAACATGTGCAGATATGTCTGGTAAATAAGTATGGTCGATAAGATGCAAGTCATGCGATTATGTCCATGAAATCTATCTTTGAAAACAATTCTGAAAACCTTTTGATTTTATGTTTTTAAAAACAGTTTGATTTTTATCATCCCTAGTGGAGTCGCCACTGTGAGAAGAGCGGCTGTTCGGGGGCCCACTCGCCTAGGCTTATGGCTGACTTTGATTTTGGAAAGGTTTGAAAATTGTGGAGTCGCCACCTAATTCTGCTAGGAAATGCCGTTTCGACCAACCGTGTAGATCTCTCACGCTTATGGGTGAGACCACCTTACATCAGACTAAAAGACCGGGTTCGTGGACATTCTACCGAAACTCTTGTACTTGGATTATCGACCATATTTTTATTTATAGGACATATTTGGTTATCTCACCTCAACAATCATGCAGTTCACTGATATAATGTTGGAAATATAAACACGTATGAAAGCGGTAAACACGTATAGCGCGCATATGACTCGATCTGGGACTCGCATGTGAGACAAGTAGCATGTACTTCTAACATTCATCTAATCTTAGTAGTTTCTATCACGTATTAGTCAGCGGTGAGTCTTTGCAATTTTGCATACACAAAGCCTAAAACCGAATGTCTAAGTGAGATTGATTTTATTATTTGCGTGTTTATGGAAATCCTATGATTTGTAGGTGATTTGCTGGACTTGCTAGACTTACAAAATTAACTTGGTTAAGTGATTAGCCTGTTAATACTGGATTTGATCATGCTTTTGAAAGCGATAAATAATATAAGCATACACACGTAGTTTATATACATACAAGGTTAGAAATACTTTTTAACCTTGTAGACCCGGAACGTCTGGTACGTGTCTGTCATTTGGCAATTTGTGTGGTCGGAATCTGGTTTCTTTCAAAACGCGGGAGTTTTTCATCTTGTCGATACGATTTCACTCGGGGTCAATTCCTAGTTCAAACAAACCCAGGATACTTGCTGGAAGTGGCCGGTCTTGGTGAGTTTGTGATTCAATGCCCGATTGACATGGTAGATTACAATTATGGGATTATGGGCCGAAAATAATTTTGGATTTACCCATTACAACACATAAATAGATCCTACAACTAATTACAAAATCGTGGCCTCAAACCGTGCCCAATTCCGAGTTCAAACGAACCCGAAAACACAAAACCAGTGCAAAAACTATGAATCGAGATCTGAAAGGAGTCTGGGAGGTAGAACAACAACGCCCTTGTAGGGTGATGGCGCCACCATAGAGTGGCGGTGGCGCCATGGCATAGTGGCTCTGGGGCCATTGTGATTTGGCCAAGGAGGTTCGCCGCTTTGGCTCCGTTTCATGCAAAACGCTCAAAAAACGATTAAAACGCAAAGGAAAACGTATTGAAACATAAAGGGATAAAAAACAATGTATAAAATCAAATTAAACACCGTGCATACATGTTTTTAAGCTAAAATCATGGCAATCACGGAAAAAAACTAAGAACGTATCAAGCATGACAATTTAAGCTACAAGCATGCATTCTAAACATCAAGATTAAACAGTTTCAACATGTAATGATTAAAACATGTAAAAAACAGCCTATGACATGTTTCTATGATCTAAAGCATGGTAAATCATTGTAAGAACACAAATACATCAGTTGAGACAGTCTATAGCTAAACATATGATTTCAACTACAGATATGATCAAATCTGACATGTGTAAATGATTAAAATCACATAAGACAACCTATAAGCATATTTCTAAATCAATTTCATGGAAATCATATGAAAGACTAAAAACATGTAAATTATGGCAAAAACACAGTTTAGATCAAGAACACAGTTAGATGCAATTTTACAGCAAAACAACCTAACATGCAATCTAATATATTGATTCTAGCAGTTCTAAATTAAAAGTGACGAAAGGATGTACTGAGTCCTTAAAATTACCATTCTGAGTCCTTGACTCGTTTTCTGGTGATCTGGACGTGGAATCCAGCTTTGGATCGATGTGAAACAGTGCGTTCTTGAGTAATCAGATCGTTTCTAGCTTGTTTGATTGATGGTGTGTGTGTGTGAGGGGGTTCGGCCAACACTCTATTTCCTAATGTTTGGTGTTTGATTTTTGTGCTTCTGGTCCGACCTTTATCTATGTGAGTTAACAGTCTTATTTATAGAGGTGAGATTAGGGTTAGGGTTCCTAGATTTTAAGTTAGTTTAGGTTTCTGTTAGCTAGAGTTGTAGATGAACAAGAGAGGTGAAGTGATTAGTATTAGGATTGGACATTATAGGCCATTTGCAGTTAATTACGCTTCAAACCCTCAAATTTGCAATTGTGCACGAACATGGCTAGCTTGAATCCAACTAAGCAGATCACAAGCTCGTTATCCAGATAAATTTCTCTAGAAATTATCATTGACACTTCAGTCCGTTATCACTTTTCACCTGTACAGAAAATAAGTGTCTACAATTATTTTAAAACCATCCTATTTTTGGAAGGTAATTACACCATTTCACCCATCTTTTTCTATTTTTCCGAATTACCTTGTTTTGAAAAATAACTTGAACAATACTCTTTTTCTTAATTAGGGCTTCATTCTCACAAACACAATTACACAGCCGTCACTTTCTCAATTTTCTCAAATCTTTTTCTCCCTCTCTTCTTATCTTCCTCTCAATTATCTAGTTTTTAATACATGGCGTCGATTACATCAAATAATGCTCATCCTCGTCATCTCTCTTCCGATCTAGAAGCACAAGAAACTGGCGTTCTTCTGATGGTTTTTTCGTCGTCGTCTTTTTTCCGGTGGTTTTCTCGACGTCATTTTTCTTCCGCTGGTTTTCTCGACGTCGTCTTTCTTCGAGTAGTATCCTTGACGTTGTTTTTCTTCCGCTGGTATTATCGACGTCGTCTTTAATTTTTTTTGTGATTTTTTAGATTTTCTAGGTTTTTTGTGATGTTTAGATGTTTTGTACACATATTATTATAGATTTATTGTTCTATTATTTATATAATTGTTCTCTTATTTTTATGCTACATATTTTGTACACAACAAATTGATTTATGTTTTTATGGTGTTTTTGCTACTGATTTTATTAGAAATATTACTTTTGATCAATTGATAGGAGTAATTAATTATAAATTGGTGAGAATGTGACAACCCACATGCTTATGAGAGTGTTTAGGTTCAACCATGACCTAATAACTATAACTAGTTAATAGGTGGTTGAACCTTCACACTTATAAACTCAATTATATTTGTTCTCCTAAGTAATGTGGGATTATCTTTAACACTCCCCCTCAAATGCAATCAGGACTGGACATCCGGTTGTCACTTGAAACGGAAACTCTCCTTGGAACTGCAATTGTGATATGATACGCAACGGGAACACCGGACCGGGCAGTTGGGACTGTACATCCAGACGAACAACCGGGTAATTAAGATTCTGAGCCAGACTCGCTCTGCTACCATATTAGAAATATATTTTTTAGTGGAAAACAACCAAAAGGCTCAGTTGATTAAAATCAAAGGAGAATACACCTAGATTCCCCTATAACAGACTAAAGGGGAACCAAAACTAGTAAAGCTAAAACAAACTAAGCTCACACAAACAAAAGCAAAGGCCTGTTACAAAAACCTCAGGCCAGAAAAGAACAGGAAAACATAAAACAGATCAGAGGACAGGTAAAAGGGCAACTGCAGATCACCTGCTACAAAAGTTTCAAGATAACCATATCACCCCCCTGGACACCACACCAACACTAGAAAAGAGAAACTGCAGGTCACCTATTACAAAAGCCTCAGGCTAGCCACAACACTCTCTATCAACACAATAGACCCAAAGCAAAACTGCATAATCAACCCCCTTTCTTTCTTGAGCTTCTCTATCTCTTTACAAGCTACCATAATTTGTTTCTGCCATCATCAGAACCTGACCACAAAAACCTAGCACAAGTTCTTTGAATTTCTTTAATCACTTTGCTAGGTAAAATCAGAATTGATGCCCAAAAAACATGCATACTAAGCAGAACAAAATGGATTAACTGGACTCTTCCAAAATAAGACAAAAACTTAGTACTCTAAGAGTTGATTCTTTTAGTTATTTTCTTCATAATACCTTTACAATCATCTCTGGACATCTTGTAGAAATCAAGGGGATACCAAGGTATGTAAGGGGCAGTGATCCCTCATTGAAGCCAAGAGTTCTGATAATATTATTCTTAACAATCTCCTCAACATTACAAAAAAAGATCCGACTTTTGTTATTGTTAACTTGGAGACTAGAGGTATTCTTGATTAATTGGTAGGAGTAATCTATATATTTATATAATGGAGAGGACCAACGGAGTCCTCTCATTGATTCTCATCAAAGAGAGCATTCTCCTTAATTCTCACCAAATAGAGCACTCTCATGAGTTCCCTCTCTTAAAAAAAGAAAAAAAAGAAAAAAAATATTGTTGAATATATTGATAATTATCATGAGTTTTAAATGTCAACAAGCGAAATAATTACTCTATTTGAATAATTACCGTTACTAAAAATTACAGCAAGTGATGATTAATATAGCAAATAATTATATATACTGATAAATAATAATTATCGATTAATCCTAAGCGAAACTATGGCCACATTTTTATGAGAGTGTTTAGGTTCAACCATGATATAATAACTAGAACTAGTTAATAGGTGGTTGAACCTTCACACTTATAAACTCATTTATATTTGTTCTTCTAAACAATGTGGGATTATCTTTAACAGATTTCGTGCACAACGAATTGATTTATATTTTTTATAGTGTATTTACATTAAAAATTATAAAATACGCTATAAAAATACCATAAATACACTATAAAATACACTATAAAAATGCTATAAAAACACCATATAAAATAAAATAAAAAACAGATTAAACATAAAAAAAATAAAAATAAATAGTTTTGAAATTAAAAAATTAAATAAGGTCATTTTGATAAATAAAGAAAATATATATAAAAAGAAGTCCAAAAATCTGGTACCGCATTAATTAAGTTTCAAAACCTGATAATATGGGTAACCTAAGCATCACGGAAACTTCGACGAAATCACTTGTCCCGTTTCGGAAACGTTTCAGAAACCGGAAACTCTAAAAAACGGAAACTCTTAAGAAAACGTTTCGGACCGTTTCCGTAAATAAAAAAAATTATATAGTTATAAAAAAACCTAAAAAATTCTAATCTAATAATTTTTTAAATCGATTACTTACAATTTTTATTGTTTACTTTATCAAAAATAAAATTTATCTTCTTATTTTTATTGGATTTAAATATGTTTGATTTATTTTATTAATTGGCATAAATGTATAAATAAAATTTAATATATATAATATTTTATAATTTTTATTATTATAAATATATCCCTATAATTTTTATTATTTACATGTTTTCCCCACATTTCGCATTTTTTATTTTAAAAATTTGCCGTTTTCCCGTGTCTGTTTCGTATCGTTTCCGTTTCCCGTTTCGTTTATGTGCTATTTAGTGGGTAACTTTTAATAATATGAAAAATTTTAAATGAACTTTTTTATATAATAAAATTAGAGAAGATTGGAGTGGTCAAACCTATAGTTATATTTTGCTCTTCTAAAGAGATTTCTTTTGGGATTGTGATTCCAAATATCTTTCGCTCCTTTCTTTCTGTAATCTACAATTTTTAATTGAAAGGAGAAGTAGAGTGCTTCCGATAATATATACATTAATCGATAATATTAGATAATACATACCACAACAACAACATGCCAAAATAAAGCAAACCCATTTCAGCAATTGCGGCACTTTGTCCCTCTTTGTCTTAAATGTATCTCGGCTTTTCTCTCTAATAATACTTAATACAACTTTATTATATTATTTTAATAAAAACTAAATAATGAATTTATTTTTCAATTTTTATTATCAATTTTAATAGTTTTTTTTGTTCAAAAATAGCCTACTCTAATTGTTAGCGGGGGTTAGCGGGAGTTAATGTTAGACATTTTTTAAATAGGCACACTGCCCGTGAGTGTTGAGGGTCGAACCCTCAACTTCATACACATATCATTAGAGTTTAGCCAACTGGGCTAAGTCTTCAAGTGTTCAATTTTAATAGTTGACATAATTTTAAAGAAAATCAAGTTTTATGATTTATCTATATTATTTTTAATTTAATTATTATAAAATTCATTTGAAATATTAAGTCAAATGATTATACACAGAACGTTTAGTGAAAGTATGTAACATCTATCAATCTTTAAAATGTCTACACTATAATCCAAATCGTATTACGTTGTTTCAAAATGTTAAAAAAGACTTGTGCGAAAGCCGATTTATCGGTTATGTTGAGAGCCACATATTTTTCAATCAAGAAAAAAATATCGAATTAGAATAATAAGAAAACTTCTACATTTATTATGTGAGTCATATTTGTAATTTATTTCATACTCGAACGGATAACTTTTTGAAAGAATAGTATACATAACTAATAGAACTTTAATCCGGTGTAAATCAAATTTATTTTTTGTTTAATTCTTTTTTTTTTTTTTGATAATTGGGGAGGGGAAGCGCTTGTGGGAGAAATCGAACCCACGACCTAACAGTTTGCTGACAGCGCTTATATTATTTGAGTTATATCTCATTGGTGTTTAATTCTTTTCTAAATTAGAGTTTAATATACAATAAATTTTATAATTTGATGTCCCATACATCTTTTTTTCATGAGTGGCAAATACGTAAGGGATCATTTTGTTGCCAAATCAACTACAACATACAACTTTTAAGTTTTGGACATTTTTAACAATATACTACGATAGTTAGGAAAACATTTTAAAAATTACTTAACATAATAAAAAAAATTACTAGAGGTTTGGCTTTTTAGAGTGATTTGACTTTTGAAATAAATGAACATTAATGAATTTCTCTACTTTTACTAATAATATATTTCATGTTTTGTAATGTATTCATAGTTATTATACAGTCAAAGTTTCCATCTTTGTTTATGTGGCTGTGAACTTTTGGTTGCGGAATCTAATGTTATTCACATCACTAAACAAAGAAAAAAAGTAACAAATCTCAATATTTAATTAATTTGCCAGCTCACTGAATCAATCTCAAATGCTAGAATTGGCAATGAAATTCTTCTGGGTATGTTGCATCATCACTATGCATTCAAAGGAAACAAGTTAGTCAATCCCAAGAAGGAGAAACGCATTGAACCCCCACAACATAACTATTCTTTTGACTTATCAACTAAAATAATAAATAATCCATCTCGATTAATTTGAATTTTGATTTCAGAAATCAATTTTAATCCGTAAATTGTTTCTCGTTACGTTGTATGGAACGATCAAAAGAGGACAGCACGGGTTTGGTTTAATAATTTAAACCTCAATCATTTGGGTGTTATAGCCGAGAGTTTAAACTCTAACTACGCCCTTTTTAATAATGGAAATGGTTAGGAATGCATTGCTTGCTAATAATTCAAAACGAACAAAGGATCAATTCACCCCCTCAACTTGGCACGAAATATCAAATGAGTCATTCTCGTCGTTTTTGGTACAAACAGACCCAAAATTTGCGTTTTCGTATCAAAAAAGCCCCCGAAAAAGTGAGCTTCTTAATTTTCTTTAATTAACTTAATTAATCATATCTTAATTAATTAAAACTATACTTATACCTTAATTAAACTAATAAAATACATTTAACTCTAATTAATAATATTTTACTAACATTCATCAAAAAAATTATATTTTTCTCAATCAAAACTCTTAATTATACCCTAATTTATTCTAATAAAACACAATTAACTTTAATTCATCCCTCTTTTTTCGCTGGAATTTCGTTTTTAGTCAATTTTTTTCGTTCTCGCATCGCAGACCCATCAGGTCTGCTCTTGCTCCACTGAGGAGCAGACCCATCGGGTTTGTTCTCCCATCGTGGAAGTTCGTCGGAGCAGATCCATCTGGGTCTGCTCCTCCACGACGGAGGAGCAGAACCATCGGGTCTGCTCGTCCATTGTGGAAGAGCAATCCCATTGCCGGAGCAGATCCATCTGGGTCTGCTCCACAGTGGAGCAAGAGCAGACCCTGGGTCTGCTCTTGAGGAGCCATGCTCCTCCGACAGCCGGAGGAGCTGAGGAGGAGCATTTCTCCTCCTCTACAATATTTTTTTAAAAAAATTATATTTTTTTTAATTTAGGTATTAATTTAGTAATTTTTTAAAATAAAGAGGACTATTCTAGACTTTTAATCAGGAGAGTGTGTATCCAACGCGGGTGGAGAGTAGGTAAGAATGAGAGAGGGGCTGATTTGATACGAAAAGGCAACTTTTAGGTCTGTTTGTACCAAAAGCGACGAAAATGACTCATTTGATATTTCGTGCCAAGTTGAGGGGGTGAATTGATCCTTTGTTCAATTAAAAACTACTAGATATGTGAATTTGTATGCGGTCGACATCCTAAAATCTGATAGTCATTCTCAACTACGGCTCGGGATGAGTCCTCATCACCATCAAATAAAAAGATAAAAAAATGACTGAACAAATTAAAAAATATCAAATTGTTTATATAACAACATTAAAAGAACTCATAAAAAGATAAACATAATAATTTACAAAAAATAATAATTTTCTTTTGTTATTGTTTAATTTGGAGCTTAAAAAAAATAAAAATGCTATTATATAGTTAAAATTATATTTAGTATAAAATAAAATCATAAGAAAATTGTTAATGATGCAAACTGAATTCCACTATAACTATAATAGAACCGAGTCGTACAAGATCTATCCTTTTGGGAGAATCCTAGCACTCGCCCACAAGGCAAAAGTCTGAGGTATCAACACCCGAGTCCATGAGATTTGCCGAGTTCGAAGATTAAAGGAAGATTTACCCAAATCCCCAAAGAGACCAACTCCCAAAGGACTCGGTCAAAGCGCGTCACCCAAACATATCGTCCAAACGTATCACCAGAAACCTAATACACGAAGAATCATACTTGGAAGACTGAATATACGAGATCTTTTTTTTATTCAGATACAAACTCCTATATAAGAAGATAAACTTATTCAGGAAGACATTCCTGAATAAGACTTCCTTTAAATAAGGAATCTTTTTCCTATTCAAACACAATGCTACTAAGTAGGAACCACTTTCCTATTTGAAGTCTATTAGGTATTCTCTCAACTATTATATAAAAAGTTTGAGATATGCCGGAAAACGCAATTACATTCATATACAAAAACGCTACTCAAAGCCTAAACTGACTTTAGCATCGGAGAGTTAATCGGACAACCACCGTCCAGTTAGCTTCTACCCTGTTTTGCAGGTTTACTCGCCATATCACAAGGCAGACTCCATCAATTGGCGCCGTCTGTAGAAAAAGTTTGACAACTTTGAAAAAGAGGGAGCTTTTCTGAACTCATAAATAAATTTCTCATCAAAGGAATGACTTCTAACAGATCAAACCTAAATAAGCTACCAATGGATCCAAAAAGCCAACACCAGATGCCCCCTAAGGTTTAAACATCACTAGAACATCCAACACCACCGGAAATGATGGCTCAAACATCACCAGAACATTCAACATCACCGGAAATGATGGCTTAAACACCATCATAACATCCAATGTCATGGGAAACGATGGTCTCAACATCACCGAAGACAAAAACACTGGAGGGACTTCGTACTCCACCCCCCGAGTGCCAAACACAACATATCAGAGGAAGCAATCCCATCCTCTTCCCATATTTGGGAACAAACCCCAAACGTGATATCCCTAGAAGTCTATCACGAAGTTCTAAAGAAGATGCTAGAAGCCTTTCAGGCCAACCTGGACAGAATGGCTGATGAAGCCCGAAAATCAAAGAAACTTCATGCAGAAACCATGAGGTTGCTGAGAGACCAGTTCATCATGTCGTCTAGCCGGCACTATCAGAAAGTGGAAACCGAAAGAAAAACCCCAATCTTCAAGGAGCCATTAGAGGAAAAAACGAAACAGAAAGGAATGATGATGGACGTGAGACCCCTGAAAATGAAGAAAGGAGGAATGCAAATGGAGAAAAGGCGAATCAAGGGAACGTCATCTATAATGGTGAAAACCAAGACGACACAAGAAGCGGACTTAACTAAAGAAGGGAAAAGCGAAGGGAAAGAGAGAAGAAAAATACTCCCACGAAAAGCAATAGGCAAAAAAAAAAAACTGGGAAAGCGCAATCAAAGAAGAAAAATCAGGAGGATGAAGGCGAGCCGTCTGCATCCCCATAAAAAACCAAAACCACATACGTAGCCGAAGAAGACCTAAAGGAAAAGATAGCCAGAGCGCTAAAGAAGTTGAAAGCCGAAGAGCTGGACATAGATGATCTGATGTTGAAAGGTTCGTCGTTGTCGGTCGAAATCATGGAGGAAACGATTCCCCCACAACATGAAGTTTCCCATGTTCACGTCTAGATTCGCAACAACAATGGGCTTCCAAAACGTTTCAGACACAATCTTATGTCATGTTTTTCCCACCATACTGACGGGAACCGCCCAAAGATGGTACAACAAATTCAAGCCAAGGTCAATAAAGAGCTTCAAATCCTTGTCGACCGAATTTTGAAACAGTTATCTCACCAATATTCCAGCTAAAATAACCACCAGCATCCTGAGATCATGCATCCATGAGGAAGGAGAGATATTGATGAGCTACATCGAAAGATTCAATAAACATCCCATAAAAATCGATAATTAAAATGTCGACATGGCCACTAAAGCTCTCAAAGAGTGGACACAATTTGGAAAGCTAGTGGACAAGCTAATAGTTAAGAAACCAACAACCTTCACAAACTTGATGGGAATAGCGCAGAAATATTTTGAGCTGAATGAGGGTCGAAGAGCCATCAGATGAAAGGAAGCAAAGAACAAGGAATCAAAAGAAAGATCAAAGGACATGCCAAAATCCAGAATGGATGAGAGACACAACAGGTCGGAAGAAAATAGACGTTTCGCCCCTCAAAACAGATACAAACAAGGAATGATCCCCGAGAGGACGAACGAAACTACACACCGCTTAAAACAAGTAGGAAAAATGTCCTTATATGGATAAAAGAAAACGCAAAGAATGTCCAATGGCCACCCAAGATGAAAGATGAAATTAGAGACACCAGGAAGTTATGCAAATTCCACGATGAACACGTACATGAAACTGACGAATGCAAAGACCTTAAAGTACAGATAGAAAGAATGATAGACTCAGGAGAGCTTAGAAAGTTTATACCAAAAAATCAAAAAGCAATGACCAAGGAGAGAAAATACACCGGGATGATAAAGCAAAGGAAAAGGATGAGGAGAGACCATCCAAAATTATGGGGACGATTCACATTATCAATGGAGGGGCCCCTAGTAGTTCGAACATCAGAAAGAAACAAAGAAAAAAAGTAATGTACATCAGGGAAACCCATATGCCTCAAGTTATCTTTGACGTTAAAGATTACGAGTTGTAAAAGCACCGCACAACGACGCGCTAGTATTAACAACTATCATCGAGAATTGGAACATGGAGAAGATTCTCATAGACGAAGGAAGCGCAGTGAATCTTATGACAATGCAGCTTACAAAAGCCTCGGCGGGACCGCTGCCAAATTACGCAGAGTCCTGATCCCGTTGTTAGGACTCGGAGGGCCATCCATTAACCCACTCGGCGTTGTAACCCTGGAAGTAATAATTGGCCCAGAAAGAAGAATCAACAAGAAAATCATGTCCCTATTTAACATAGTGGACATGGGGCTAGCATACAACACAATTTAGAAATACCATTCCTCCACGACTCAGCCGAATCTACTAATAACCCATCGCCAGTAAAGACTTTACGTCCTACCCGATGAAAGTTATAATTATCTTTATTTTGTAAGCAAGTTTATTCACATCAATAAAAGTTTTCTACTCTCGCAAAATCATACAATGAATAATACAGAAAGGAATAAGGAACCTGCAACTCCAAGAAGGGGCCAACGCCCAATCAAAAATAACCAAAGGTTTAGATTATCCTTAAAAGAAAAGGAGTTTGAATTAATTCAAGGCAAAACGCCAAAAACTTAGAAGAAAAAAAAGAGTTTAGATTAACTAAAGGCGAAATGCCGAAAAAATAGAAAAAAAGAGTTTATCTTAACTCAACAAAATAGTTAATTTAACTCTCAAAAGGTGAAATACCAAACAAACAGGAAAAAATCGCATAAAAAAGAAGGCACACGGCTACTCAAAATAAATTCTTTATTAAAAGAAAAGCGGTGTAAATTGAACAAGAACGCGCCTAAAGGGGAAATGATAAAAAAAATTATTACAATCAAGACAATTTTAAAACAGCTCGGTCCTTCGCCAGTTCTCAAAGGTCCAGTTCATTCACATCCGAAAGATCAATATCAGGGTTTTGCTCACGAAGCTTATTTCTTTTAGCAAGGCGATATTTTCTCATCAACTTCAAATAAAAGGACTTCGTGTCAAAACGACGAATATGAATTTTCTCAACTTTGGTCCTCAACTTATCCTTTTCATCGCCAGCATAAGTGTTGGTAGCGATGAGATCCTCGATCTCGCGTGTCATGTCTGCAGTTCTCCTCTAGATAACTTCCACCCGACGATCATTAATGGCATTTTGAGCTTTCAGCTACAAAAGTAGCGAATCATGCTCTTCTTGAGAAGCTTTCAGCTTTGCCCTATCGGACTCAGAATCGACAAGCAAAGCAGTCAGCCAGTGAACCTCACCCTCGGCAAACTAGCGGCGATCATTCAAAACCAAATTCGCCTGAACGGCCTGCGAAAAACAAGCAATGAGAAGTAAAGGGAAAAGACGAGTAAAGAAAAAAGGGGAAAACATACCGAGAAGCCATGAAGACAAGCCAGATTTGACAAGTCAGATCTATCTTTTGAATCAAACCAATCGGTATCCTGAGTAATCACCAAGCTTTTGATATATTTAGTTAAAATGAGGGGGTTCAATAAACTTGGAAATTCGTGTCTCTCGGCCCAATCAGCTAATTTGTGAGTAGGATCGGAGCTCTCAGCATAAACTCCTTCAGAGGATGATTCCTCATTAAGCTGACGTCTCTTTCGAGACTGAGACACACCAGTAACAAGAACAATATCAAACGGCTCAACAGAAGGAAAAACGCCCTCTAAAGAGTCCAGAACATCATACATGACCGTTTCGACATTAATGACTATAACCTCTGCCGCCTCTGCATGAGCCATCAGAGCTGGGAGAGCGGGTACCTCTGCAACTTCGGCATCGTCATCTATTGCTACAACTTCCGCATCATCCACCGCCGCAGGTTGAATCGCCCCAACAGGAACTAAAGCAATTTCGCCCATCGAAACATTCATATCTACTTCAAAAACAGAAAACAAATCATCAGAAGAGGAAGATATCCTACAAAACAAAATAAAAAAGAATCAAGTTTAGAATAATACCTTTAATGAATTCATACAAAAAATCAGCAAGACCCATCAAAGGATCCTCCAAAGGATACCACCGACATCGAACGTGACTGTTTACTAAGATAGGCAACAACAGCAATTGAAGAATACTATGAAAAGACAAATCAAAAGTAAGAATAGTATCAGACAAGCTTAAAGGCGAATGATAATTACTAACTAATTTAACCGAAAAGCCTTTTGGGAAACGGAAAAAAGCAAAATCATGAATAACTACAAAGAATCTCTTCCTCCACCCGTTGTCTAAATGAGGCAGGTAAATAACAAAACGAATTTTCCTACCGAGAGAAAAAACAAAATACCCATTGCACTTCTTTAAAGAAACAAAATAATAAAAGACATTTAAAGGAGGGGATTTCCCCCGAAGCCAACATGTCTTTACAAAGGCGACAATGACTTGAATAGTCTTAGGATTACATTGTTGGATTATAAACTGTGAAAAGAAATCTAGAAGGAAAAATGAAACCAACCAGGCTCACCGCACTAAATGATACTGTTCAAACTTTTGAGGTCGCCTGGTCAATATCTCCTGCACAAGTAACAATGTTAGCTCCAAGGACTTCAGGCTGATATTGCCTGAAAGCCACTCCGATGCTTAAGTCAGAAGGGTTCTTTAGTAGGTAAATGAGTGAATAAATATTAAAGTCTGATGTGGGTGATTACCTTCTCAAGTCTCAGTGGTCTTCCATTTATAGGGTGTTTATGACCAGTTATTAACTAGGGAATCGTGGTTATGGGCCACGTTTTCAGGTGGCTCTCAGGTCACGTCCTCCGACTATCTCGGGTAGTGGGATAGTGGGGGTGTAGGTGATGTTTGTCAAAACGCTCTAGTGTTTGGGCGATCCCTTCAGTGTGCTTTCAGCGAGCTCTAATCAGGGCGCTCTTATGACATCCGTGAAGATGGCTGGGCAAACCTGTTGGCGATCTTAGACCATGGCGTACTCCATAGTTCTTGGGCGAGTCTAGGTAACTTAGGCGAATCATGGGGTTCGACCATTTCTACTTCGGTATCAGCTATTAATGTAGAAGGGAAGTCAGTTTCTTTGTTAGAAGAACTAAAGGGAAATCCAAGATGACCAGGATAAAAAAACAACATTATGTGCAACCATTTACCATATTTGGAGAGCAAGGAATGGAAAGATTTTTAACCATAAGGTGATGCAGGAAGTGATGGTGTACATGAATATCATGAATGTTGTTGATATGAGATAATTGATACCAGTTGTCTAGTTTTCTATCTTCTGTAGTTAGTTGTTCTTATTTTAGTTTTGTTTTGATGTTTGTGTTTGGGCTTTTTAGCCCTGTTGTTTTGACTTTGGGAGTTTTATAACCGAGTTTGGAACTTCCCCTTTGCAATATATTTGCTCCTTTTGGTGATTGACAAAAAAAAACTCCCACCCTGAACTATTTTTTCTTTTATACCCTAATCTTCTAAAACAACCATTTGTACCCAGTTTTGAGTTTTTAGTTTTTATCCCTACCTAGAAATATTAAATTGTACTCTTTCATTTGAAAAAAAAAAATTAAAATCATCCTTCATTTTTAACCTATATACTAATTAGACATTAATGTTATTAATGATATAAAAATACCATCTTTTACAGAAACATTAAATATAATAATAAATTTAATTTAATTTTTATTAATTTCTCCCCCGAGCTGCTGCTGCTCCTTCTCAGCAGAGAAGGAGCGTCAGCCGCTCCATCTCCATGGAGAAGGAGCATCAGCCGCTCCATCTCCGTGGAGAAGGAGCAGCTCCTTCTCCAAAGAAGGAGCAACTGCTCCTAGTCTAGACGTAGATGGAGCGGCCGCCGCTCCTTCTCCGATGAGAAGGAGTAGCGGCAGCTCCTCGGTTTGTTCTGAGGAGATTTTTTTTAATTTATTTTATTTTTTTATAAAATTTTATAAAATTAATTAATTAATAACATATATTTGAATATTTTTTAAGTTGAAGGATTTGTTTATAATTTTTAATATAGAAAACAATATGATATAACTCTCAATTTAGTTGTTTGTAATGATTTCATCCCTTCATTCACTAAACTGTTAATTATATCGTTATGTTGGGTAGGGATGAAAACTAAAAGGCCAAAATTGGATACATATGACTTTTTTATAAGATCAGGATATAAATAAAAAAAATTCAAGGTGAGTTTTTTTGACGTTATTAGGCCTTTTTATTTTTAGAGAAAAATCGAATCCGACTAAGGGGGTGTTTGATAATCCAATTTATTAATTAAATTAACGTATTAAGCACTTAATTCTTTTAAGTTGGTTTGATAATTTAAAAAAGTTTAACTTAACTTATTCAGTTAAGTCAAAGATCACTTAAAATAATAAGTTAACAACTTATATTATTCTGTTTGTAACACATAACATTGATTATTAGATTTAAACGGTTTTTCAGAGATTTAAAAACTATTATTTTATTTTAAGGACTAATTTTTAGCTTAAAGGGGTGTATCATTATATTTTTAAGGACTAATTATCAACATATACAATCAAAATTTATAATTTTTATTTATAATATGTGTAATATTCATAATATTTTTAAAATATTATTTATTTATATTTTAAAAATTATTTGTATTTAGTAATTTATTTTTAAAATAGTTAATTTTTAAAAGTTTTATAAATATAATAATTTCAATAGTATTAAGTAATTGTATTAAAAAGACTTATGTAATTCAGCACTTAAAAACAATTATTAGTTTTAGCACTTAAATTCAATAATTAATTTTCAGCATTTAATTTTTAGTTTTATCAAACGCCACTTAACAAAAAAAATTGATTCCTGTTCATAAAACACTACTTCATATAGTCAATTTAAATTTATGTACATCCATCATAAAAATCATAGCAACTATTGTATTTTAATTTAGGTTTAAAGTCATAAACAAATTTTTTTTTTCTCAAAGATTAAAACTTCCATTGATAATAATGAAAATTACAAAGATGAACGGTTCCTCAACACACTGAGTGAACTATTCTAATAGAAATGATGAGAGCTGTAATTATACAGTCATCGACTAGGGCTTGCTAACCACCAATAGGGTCACCCAAATAAAATTAGGCTTGATTTTTAACATGTTCGCACCGCATTCAGAACGTTCTAGTAGAGCCTAATCCCTGAACGTTCTACGCTAAATGATTATTCATCTCGATTTATTCATCTCGATTTATTTGATCTTTTAGTCATTTTTTAATTTCATCATAACGTTGTGAAATCAACAATTGTAACCAAATTTACACTTTTGTATTTCAATTGTAGCTAATTTTATAAATCATACTATTTTTTATTCAAAAAAATACTCTTAAAAATGATTTATTTGAACTCTTTTTTATTTAAAAATTTCAAAATAAATGACTTATTTGAATCTTTATTCTATAGAAAAGATATCAATTTAGTATTTGTGGGTGTAATTTAAAGTGAATGGTGTAGATTTGAATGTAAAATTGGCGATTTAACAACAGAATTGAAAATGAATTAAAATTTTATAAGTTTTTTTTGGGACATTAGGCCTTTAAGTTATGGTATTTGCTTATAAAAGAAAGGAAAACATTTCTACAAAATTAGAACAAGAACAATTGATTTGTAATGATTGTTTTCTTATCAAAATCTCCCATTTCACTACCACACTTGATTAACAAAACAGAAAAACAAAATACAAATGAACATAGTAAACTAAAGCTACAAGAAACCAAATGTTTGTATTCAAAATCAAATGAATTATAACTGCCACTTTGTATTAACTAACAAAATTTCTTTTCCCTTTGAATTTACAATCAGATTCTCTATATAGAAATCAACTCTCTCTGCAAATTTTACATCAAAAATAACAGAGAAAAGTTAATCAAAAAGGCATAATATGGGTAGTCTTAGTATCATAACTAGAAAGACAACACTTAGAATTCACCCTGAAAATCTTCAACAAATCAGTCGCCATTTGCCTAACAGCAGGCGAGCAATTACTTTGCATCAATAGCAAAATCTTCGTTAATCCGTTGCTCTTCATCACCGCCTCTCTCGCCTTCCCGTCCCGAAACAAATAACACAAACTCCACAGTATCGTCACCGCGTGCTCCGTTGCTTTACTCGACACCTTAAACAACTTCTGCACCACGGCCTCTATGCACGCTACGTCGTTGCACATCTCCGCCCGCCCTTCTTTGCAAGACACCAGCGTTTCGATGAGCTTCAACGCCTTCTCTGTCGTCGAATTTAAAACCAAATTCGTATCCGAAACCTCTGCTGTTATTATTTTTCTTAGTTCGGGAATGGTTTTGAGATTTACTAGTTTCGATTTTACTCTTTTCGCCTTTGAAATCGAAATTAAACATGATAAACTCGCTTCAATCAAGGTTGGATCGTTTTTTAAACCAGTTGATTTTACCAATTCTAATAATAAATCATCGTTTTCGCCTATTATCAACTTCGATTCCGCATTATTCGCTATCGATTCGACAATTCTCACCGACCCGATTCTTGATTGAATGCTTTTTCCTCTCCGGAGAATTAAAACCAGAGAATCAAGATGTTTTTTCTTCGACATTAACTGATGATGCTGGGTAATGTGCATCAAAATCAAATCTAAAACCCTAATTACTTGCTCAACAAAATCAATCTCCTTACTATCACCCATAAAATCAACAAGCATTTCCACAAACCCGTCCAATTTCGCTAAAAAACTCCGGTTCTCGTCGGATTCTTCAGCAAAACACATAATTTTCTCCAATTCTTTAAAAAAACTCCGATCCTTTGAGTACTCAATTTCTTTAACCATGCACTTGATTTCATCCTGTGAAGGCACCGCTACCGAGTCAACTCGGGGATGGTGAGTCTGGTGTCGTTCGGCTGAGTCAGACCAGATCTGGATGAGCCGTTGTAAGGTGCAGTTGGGAACAAAGTCTTTGGTCTGAAGGATCTGCATGGTGGCCGGACAGGTGTTATTGCCTTGATCAAGCCAACGTTGGATGCTGACGCGGTCGTAGGTGACTCCGGTGGACAAACTGACGGGTGATTTCATTACGTCGAGGGAGATCGGACAGCGGAACAAACTGGGCACAGTTATGTACAAATCATCTCTCACCATTGTTTGAAGAAAATTTAGCTGAGAATATCAGAGAGGAAATTTAGAGAATAGAGAAAGTGGAGGAGGTGGAGTAACTGAGAGAAAGGTATTGGTGTTTAAAGGAGAAAGAGAAATAGAGTCAAAGGTATTATGATGTCATTATTTATTATTTATTAATATTTTTTATAAATCGCACGGGTTTGGTTTAGTGGTTTAAGTTCCGATCATCTTGATAATATGTTATAGTAGCATGATTAAATTTCAGCTATGCCCTTTTTAATAATTGAAAGAAAAATTATATTATTATGTCATGTCATTCGTGTAATAAATTAATATTGTATTAGTCATATAGAATATTTAAATGATAAATTTTCTTATAATCGTTATATAAATGATTATTTTTATCATAAATATGATATCGGCAACGGTTGTGCGAGATCTCTTTAAATGGACTGGTTGGAACGAGACTACTGGCTATTATAAATTGTCGATATGTATGTTTACCAATAATCCATATTTTCAACAGGCAAATTCCATTTGGGAGCTTTTGTAGTATACCGTCTTTGTTCGGAAAGCTCTTATACTATTTTTTATTCGTCGACTCCCTCTATTTACTTGATTTGTTCTTTGAGTTTTTTCTTTTATCATATTTTGATTTTTGAAGCCTCTTTATATGTACTGGAAGAAAAAAAATTGTAAGTAAAAGAATAAAAAAATAAAAAAAAACACTAAAATTGGATTTTGGAAAAGCAGAGGGATCTCAATTTTGAGATAGGACCCTCTCAAATAAAAATGACAATATATAAGGACCTCCTTATAAGTTTTGCAATTTCTGAATTTATAATAATTTTGATACATTTTGTTAGTAATATTCTTGTTTGGCTTTTGGTCTTTGGTCAAAGGAAGGTTGGTTTCTTTAAGTTGGGGAATCTCTTTCGGTAATTTTCGCGTGTATTGTTGTTCACTGTATATAATAAAATCACGGTCGTTGATTTTGGGAGTAAATGTATGAAATTTTGATGAACGGTTGAGATGAGAAGAGAAGGTTGCACGGATAGAGAAATGAGGGTGGGGGTCTACAGAAATGAATGCGTATGATGAGGAGGGGAACGTGGGAATGGGTGGGGTCCACAGTGAAGAGATTTTATAGTTCATTGAAATGTTGGGTCCCATTGAGGTTAGGTAGGTCCGTTTGATTGCAGCGTTTGCACGTTGAGTAGACCAACAGGAGAGAGAAACTAATGAGAGCAAGAAAGTAAAATAAATTAGGGACGATGACAAAAGTACCTAAAATTTTAAAAATATTTACAAAAGTATCTGTAAACTTTTTTTATTTACAAAAATACGACTGATTTAAAATTAATTACAAAAGTATCAAAAAATGAAAATTAATTACAAAAGTACGATTTGTATAATGTCGGTATAATTATGGTATAATTTTGAAATATTAAAACTATAAATCAGATAATTTAAAAATAATATTTGGTTTATTATTGGTATAATTTCAGTATATTTTTGGTATATTGATTATAAATTTTTATATATATTTTCTAGTTGATAACATGTATTTTTTTTTATGTGTATTTTTCACTATAGTTGGTAATGAACAAGAAAATTTGTATACTCTTGGTATACTGATTGTATAATTTTGGTATATTATTAATTTAATTTTCAGTATACGATTTGATGTAATTTTGGTAAATTTTTATTTAATATTAATAAAGTCTCAGTATGTATAATGTTGGTATAATTTTGGTACAATGTTGATATAATGTTAGTTTATTAGTATACTAACATTATACCCACAGTATCCACCGTATGTTTGATATTATTTTTTATTTTTTTGTACTTTTGTAAATATTATTAATATTTTTGTAAATGAAAAAAGTCAACATATACTTTTGTAATTATTTTCATTTTTTTTGGTAAATGGTGTAATTTCCTCAATAAATTATTATGTGGAAGGAAATATTTATATTACTATATCTTATAGTTCCTATTTTTATAATTTTATTTGATACGAAGCTTGTTATAATATGTTTTTAAGATAATTTTTAATAATCAGTTTTTGAAATATAGATTTCTTAGATTACACTTTATTTATTAACATATACCAAATAACTCATAGAATATAGTTGCTCATATTCTTATTAGGGCGTCTAATTTTATGTATGATGTTTATGTTTAGGATTCGACTGTACCAGACTTTTTATTTTTCTCTTTGTATTCGGACATTTCTAATTAATATAGTTTTATTTTCAAAAAAAAAAACAAAAAAGAACAAAAAGAAAGAAATAGAATGATGTCGTATTGGCGCCATGGTGAGGGCGTTGGATCCTTCTTGGCGCGCGATCCCAGGCTACTTTTTCCAATTTTTGGACTACTTTCGGACGATTTTATTACTGATTATTAACAAAATTGAGGTTCTTGTATTTTCAAGATAGAGAGGCGTTCCGTACTTCTTATAACTTTGTCGATGCTCAAACCTAGTATGGTTCTTTGCCCCTTGCTGTTCGGTCTCGGGTGGATGCTGTATGTTTTGGCCGCTTGGCTGGCGGTCTGTTTACCATGTCGAATTGCTGCATGCCTTGGTGGAGAGGTGGATGGATGCGACCCATACCTTTCATTTGCCGGTGGGAGAGATGGTCGTGACTCCACTGAATTTCTTGCTTATTACTGTGATAGCTTTTGATAGTCAGCTGGTGTCATATGATAGTGGTTTGGCGAATTATGATCGGCGTGATGGCTATATCTTTGAAATGTTGGGCTTTGTACCACATGTCAAGGATCGTACTCTTCGGTACACTGAGTTGTATGACCGCTATCAGAACTGTGTCCCTAGGAATGGACACGAGGTCGATTAGATTGCCCGAGTCTTCTTATTTTATTTGCTGGGGACTTGGACCAAGTCGCATCCTATGATTGGGGGTCTGCTATCCTCGCTTATCTATATAGTAGTATGGATCGGGTTGTCCGTGGGAGATCCCGCCGTTTTGGGATGTGGACCGTTGTGCATGTGAATTCTCTTTCTAACCCCATATTTTTTGTGCACTTTTGTTTTTATTGTTCTCTCGAATTTGATTATGTATTTCTCTCTTTTCATATTTGGGCTATCCAATCTGGTATCCTAACCGGATTTGGCAATCTACCTGCGTCAGGTATCCCTCTATTGCAATTCTGGGATTTCTCTCGTACTTTGACCTATTGCCACGGAGCTGAGTGCAGAGATTTGCTGAACGACCTAGCATGGATCGTTGTAAGTGACACTCTCGTCATTGAGTAATTTGTGTTTGGACTACAATGCTTATTCGTAGAAATTTTGCAGGTGCACTCGTCCTGGAACACTCCTCTGGGCAGCACTGGCCTCGTTGGCTTCAGGGAGCTATCAGTAGATCCTGTATGCGTTATCTAATTCATGGCCCAAACTGCTGGTCTTTGTTTCTGAATGAGCATGTGCTCCATTGGTAGGTCAGTCCCCGTGCTCGTCCGGTGCCTAAGGAGCCGCCCTTGACGATGTTGCGAGGTTGATACATTGTATAGCCTGATCTTCGTAAAGATTTGAAGGGCTATCCTGCCACAGAACTTTTGTATGCTCCTCAGTTAAGCTACATGGATGATCTTGTGAGATACCGCCTTTTGGGCAGATTGTCTCTGGTTGGCGTGCCAAGGCGTAAGGTGCCCGTTGTTCTAGAGGCTTATGATTAGGGTAGAGCATCGGTCGGTTCGCTTTGGTTTGGTTCCAAATTGACCACAACCGACCAAACTGAATGACCCATAATCTCACACCGAACAGTTAATTTTTTAACCAAACACCAAAATTTTATGACACCGAAAAGGTCGGTCGGTTCAGTTCGGTATCAGTTTTCTACATCGGTTTGGGCTTTTCTAAAAGCCCATCAAATTGAAGCCCAAAGTTTTTCAGGCTTTATAACAATTTAAAATTTAAAAGTAACAAAACATAAAATTTGATGAATTGTTTACATACAAGGTGACGAATTAGAAAACGGTTGGACTCTTGATATGATTGAAAGTATAGGTTCCAAACACATCAGATTTTGTAGTTTAATCTGATATGATTGAAAATATTCCAGATTTTGTAGATTGGGAATAGTTTACAAACATTTTCCCAATCTACAAAACCTTATCAGATTAAACTATTAAAAGCTCAAACTATTAGCTAGTTTCAAATTAATCAAGAAAAACAAGGAAATAAATATGAACAGAGAATAGTTGAAGCACATAACCTTACTCAAAAGGTTCCAATTCATCAAGGCACTCTTCAATCATCAAAGGGCTAGATTCTTCTCTAAACCAATCTTGAGTGCACACCAGGGCTTCCACCAGTCTTGGAGTTAATGAACTCCTAAAACAGTCAAGTACTCTGCCAGAAGTACTAAAGGCAGATTCAGATGCAACAGTAGAGATAGGGACAGCTAGGATATCTCGAGCCATCCTCGAAAGGATTGAAAATCGTCCTGAGTTTAGCTTCCACCACTTCAAAATTATAAATTCTTCCTCACTATCAACTGTGGCCTCACTCAGATACAATTCTAGCTCAGATTTCCTAGTGCCACTTACACTACTTTCCTTATTGTGCTCATTGAATTTTGCCTTCATTAGGGATAAATGTTTCTTTGCAGGAGGTGGCAGGATTGGAACTTGAGCAGAAACAGCCTCTGTAGATTGGCTAAGGCTAATATAGGCAGATGCACCCCCATTGACATAAGCTTTTTCATACTCATCAAAAAGACTAGTCAGCTTACAATTCACAGTTTCAAACAAAACTTTGCCTTGATCAGAACCAAACAAACTTGATAGAGCAAACAACAAATGTTTTATTTTGGAGGTAGGATCAAAAACATGTGCAAAAAAAATATCAAAAGACTCATTTTTCTGCCCATTTGCCTAATCTCTATGTCATCACTTGACAACATTCAATCCAACATGATAGAAAGGTCGCAAATTTCCTGAAACTGCATTTTAGATGTAACATACAAGCATCCAGAAATGCGCAAAGTAGTAACATAGAAATAGGATAGGCAAGTTGCAAATTTTTAACATTTTCCCAATCTACAAAATATGGAATACTTTCAATCATATCAGATCTAAAACTTTCATCACACTTCTCATAGCTTCCAAACACAGACTGAAACAAGCAAGCAATATCAAGCATCAAATAAGTGGAGTTCCACCTAGTTGGAACATCTAGACATAAGGATTTCTTTGTGCCTAATTTAGCATCAACAGCAAGGTCTTTGAACTTCTTAAGCCTAAAGGGACTATTTATAATGTATCAGATGCAATATCTAACTTTCTTAACAGAAGAATACATTTCTTTCAAGCCATCAGACACAACTAAGTTGATTACATGTGCAATACACCTCATATGTAAATAATCACCCCTACAAACATCTGTGCCCCATGCAACCATTTTCTTTTTAAATGCAGCAATGGCAGTACTATTGTTACTAGCATTATCCATAGTCACTGTAAACACATTTTTCAGACCCTAAGCTAGCAAACAATTTTCAAGTGTTTTACTGATGTAATCATCTTTATGCCCAAAAACAGGAACAAGAGAAATAATTCTTTTATGGAGCACCCAATCATTATCTATCCAGTGACATGTTACACACATAATGCTAGTCCAAGTATCTGTTGTTATGCTAACCCTTTGACTCCCATTTTTCAAAATATTTTTCAGTTTCAACCTTTCATCAAGATATAATTGATAGCAGTCTCTATTAGCAGGCCATCTAGATGGAATATGAAACCTAGGGCATGCATAACTCATAAATCTCTTAAAGCCTAGACCCTCAACAAACTGAAATGGAAGTTCATCTACAATAAGCATATAAGCCAATGCTCTCCTAATATCATCTTGGGAAAATTTCCAGGTCCCTAATTGACCCTTCCCTTCATTTTCAGCATCACATTTAGCAGCAAGTTGTAGAGTTAACAATGCCTGTCTAGTTTCTTTACTGTGGGGATTCTTAATGCATGCAAGGTTGTGTGATCTAAGTGTAGAAGTGCCATTAAATTTAGTATCACAATTGTAAATCTTAGCACAGTACAAACATTTAGCCATAACCAATTTTCCAGATTCATCATTTATGCGCTCAAAATGATCCCAAACTTTGGATCTAACAGCAATCTGCTTACATTTTTTTGTCAACAGCATTACCTCCAGTACCAGCAGCATTAGCATCATCCTATTGCTGTTGAGAGGGCTGAGATGAGCCCTCAGCAGCACCAACATGCTGCTGCTGCTGAGATGATAGGGGTAACTCAAGAGGTGAGCCATCAACCCCATCATTACCAGCAGCAACAACTTGCTCTTGTTCAGAGCCCAACATCTGCGTGAACAAATGAAAATATATACAACTCAGTAAAGTAAAGCTTCCAACCAATCCACCAATATCAAGTAATGAGTCAAGTAGACAACAAGTAATGAGTCCAAGATTCATACCCAGAAAATAAATGCAAGCAACCAACTAACTGGAGGTAAGCAGATTGCTATGAGATCAGATTAAAGCTAAAATAGGGCTAGGAACTTAGAAGGCTTCCACCACCACTAATGATTCACTTAGTGAGTGAAACTTTTTGGATAATACAACTCATGCAAAACATAAAGGAAGAATCATCAGATAAACAAACATGAAAGATTTGAAGATAAAGAACAAATAAAGAATAAAAATATAAAAAAATACATGTATATTGTATCCAGAACCAGAAATCCCCATTTTTTAACATGGAAGAAAGAAATACACAATATCAGGTGAAGAAACGATATAGATACCAAAACAAAACATAAGATAAACAGAATAATCAAAGAGAAAAGAAACGTACTTGTATTAGTATCCAGAAATCCCCATATTTAAACATGAAATGAACAAAAGATTCGTTAAAATTAAAGCCATGAACTGAAACGGCTAAAATACAGAAGATAAAAGAAATAACTCACATAAAATCAGTAACTAATAGCTAACTAGAAGACTGAGAGATTCGTGAAATAAATCTCTGTTTTCATCAAAAACAAAGCTTAAAATCATGGATTTTTATCAAATCAAAGCGCGAATAAGATGAGGAATCTTGATTATGACTAAATGAAGACTAAGATTTGTTAGGTTTTTAAGGCTCAGTGAGAGGCTGACTGAGAGAGGCTGAGAGTGAATGAGTTTTAGGGTTAGGGTTTTATGAACGCATCGAGAGAGATGAGAGATGAGAGAGAGGTCAGAGGCGGCTGATGTAGAGAGAGGGCAAAATGAGTTTTAGGGTTAGGATTTTTTGAGATGGATTTAAATACTAGGGGGCAGACGACGTCGTATAGGGTAGAGGTAGGATATAGGAAAAACGACGTCGCATGACACTTCGGTCAAAACGGTTTTTTGGTCGGTTCGGTTATTCGTAACCCCAAACCAAATCATTAACCGAACCCTATACTTCCCCTATTTAGAAACCAAATCACACCGATTTCACCAAACAACCGACCCAAACATCAAATATCGGTTCGGTTTGTCTCTGTTTATCGGTCCGATTCGGTTTATGCTCAGCCCTACTTATGATGAGAAGGCTGTTGCAGAACCCAAGGTATGTACCATTTCTTTGGTCTTTATATATTTAGGTTTACTTTGATGCTTATCTGATTCTTCTTTTCTAGTGTCTTCTCAGGGAGGATTTAGACGCGAGACCTGTGCTAGTCGTGCCCGGATGGTTGTTCCCTGATCTCCTGGGCGAGTTCTGGCTGGTAAGCCAGCAGCTGTGAACTCTTCTAGGATTTTTTCTAGTTCGTTGCATCAGATGCCGAAGAGATACGTCCGCTATTGCAACACGCGTGGGTATACGCAAGTTTATGTTCCTGATGCGTACATTGCGCATTCCTTTGCACCTATCATATGTACCCATGTAAGTTTGCTCTTGATACTTGTGATTTTGTTTGTACTGGGGATTGCTTGGCCCCTAGACTTAGCATTCGTTTCTAGTTTATAGGTGCTGGTGTCTAGGGTTATTCAGCTTGATGATGCGGCTTACTACTGGCGAGACCAGTTCTGTAGTGTGTTTGCACAGATGACAGTAGATATGCAATATTCTTATGCTCTATTCTAGTATGTATTCATGTATGTATATATGTATGTATGCATCTATAGTTATGAATGCTCTCTAGTTTGTTGTAGTATCGCATTAAGAATATGGAGGACCAGTTGTAGTAGGTTAATTTGGGTTTCATCGGTGGTGGAGCTGACGACTTCCCCCTTGGATTCCCTAGTAGTGAAGTCGGTGATTTCCTGGTTGGCGGGTGCGGACTTGGAGCCCCTAGTGGTCGTGGAGACTTTGCTTCTTCTTGCGGTGGTGCGCATGCTGGGCGTGATGACGACGGGGATATGCTCTCAGGGAGTGAAGGCAGCAATATAGATCCGTTAGAGATAGACTGGGATTCTAATGAGTAGTTGCTACTTATTGTATTTGTTTGATGGTTTGAATATTGTTCTTTCGTATGTTACGGCATTGTATTTATATGTTCGGATGTATCGCATTAGTAGTATCTTGCCTCTTTTTTGATTTTGCAAAAACTAGCCTGATTGCTTGCTCAAAAATTGGTTGAGTCTTTTCTTGGCTGGGAACCCATCGTCCCGTAACTTCTAGATGGTAGGGGCCTTATGCTCCATACTATCTGGATGAGGGAGTCTGATGCCCCCCTAGCTGCTCTGTCAATGGGGACTAGATGCCCCCTACTGTTTAGTTGATGATGATTTTGATGTCCCCTACTATCTGGATTTCCGTATCCGGATAGCAGAGGCATGTCGCCTATTCTGGAGTCTTCTGAGTGGAGGCCCGACGCTTGTGTCTAGAGGCCCGACGCTTGTGTCTGGAGTCTTCTGGTAATGGATTCTAAAGGTAGAGAGTTGTCGCCTATTCTTATCTCAGCCGTGATTTTGTAAAAATTGGCCCCATTTTCCATTTTCCTGATGGAATTAGCCATGCTGCTTGCTTCTGGACTTTGTGTTGCCCCCTTATTGAAGCATTCATTTTTCTAGATGGGAACTGGATGATTCAATGAAAAGTTTTGCTGCTTTGCTTGGCTTATGAAGGATTTTGTTGCTTGACTCCAGTGGGCCCTATCTGTTTGTTTTAAAAATGTCTGTGCGCATAGCATTTACATAGCGCGACTGGAAAATGCATAAGAATATTTTTGAATTGTAGATTTTATCGATAACTTTTTTTGTCCCATTGTCTCATGGATTATGTTTTTAGAATTTAAGGTCATTTGCCCGTTCTTTCTCGGTACATGTGCTGGTCAATAATCAATATGAAATGCCTGATAAAAGATCTACATTACTGGCTCATTGAATATCCGGTACATTAATTAAGATACTTTCTATTTCAAACGATTATACCTCTGTCATCAACCAGTCTTAAGATTGTCATAATTAACTATTGCTTTTTGTTTCACACGACGTTGCCGTAAGTTGATGATCCCTTGGAGGAATTTAGTGATATCCTCCTTTTATTATTAGATTATTCTTCTCTAAGATAGTCGTCTGGCGTTTGAGTGCTTTACACAGTTGGTAGGAGACTTTTCTTTTTCTTTTGCTTTTTCTTTCTCTTTTTTTATTTCTCGTACTTAGGTATGATGCCCTTTTTGATTTTGAATTTGATTGCCACCCTCTTGCTTTCTGGGATATTTTATTCGTCTTATATTTTTTTGGCCTGGAGGTTCTTGTGGATTTTCTCAGTAGGCTGTTATTGTACCTTTGAGGCAGTTTATTCATTTGTAATTTTAGCCCCTCGTCTTTCAGGGGTAGAACTTATTGAAATAGAATTATCTCTGGACTTCGATTTTATCGTTTCCCTGTACCAGATATTGAATGTGATTGTTATATATAGCTCAATTCTATCACTTATGCATATATGACGATTGAAAATAACATGCCCGTTAGTCAAGACATGATATAAATGAGCAGAATTAGAGTTCATCATCGACTCGGGGACTCGAATGCATGAGATAAATAAATTTTTCAAAAATATTGAAATGCAGAAATGTGAATGCCAGAAGTCTTAACGTGTATAAGAAAGAACTTTGAATGCCCCAAACGTGGGCTGGGTCACCACTTTTGAAGGGTGCCAAGTCTATGATAGAGTCTTCCTGAAAATTCTAGTCCTCCATTTGGCTGTTTTGAAACCTTTTTTGCTCCGCTTGTCCGTTTTGGACAGCTAAAACCTTCCCTTGTTCTATTTGGTTGCTCTAGAAAGCTGAAACCTCGGTTGTTATGCCTGGTTGAAACCTTCATCGTTCCATTTAGCTGTCCTAGATCACTGAAATTTTTGTTGTTCCATTCGGTTGTTTTGAGAAGCTGAAATGTCTATTATTCCTCTTGGTTGAAATCTTCGCCGTTCTATTTGGATGTCCTGGGTCACTGAAACTTCTGATGTTCCATTCGGTTGTTTTGGAAAGTTGAAACCTCCATTGTTCCGCTTGATTGTTTTGTGAGTAATCAGACTGAACTTCTATGTCATTCCATGCGCCATGCTAAAAAATATTGGTTCCATCCTTCCATTTGGATGATATGTCAGTCGAGATTTTTGAAGATCACGATGCTTGATGGATGTCTCGTGATTGATTATATTCTAGACTTTTTGTCTGAGTACATTGCGTTTGGTCGACATTATTCCTCCAAGTTTAGTAAATTGTGTGGCATTGTCGTGATTGATTAACTTCTGGACTTCTGGTCTGAGTACATTGTGTTTGATCGACATTATGCCCCCGAGCTTAGCAAAATGTATGGCATTGAAGATGATGGGGTCGTCATTTGTCAACTGGCTTTGACAAGTTCTACTTTGAAAATCTTGATTCATTGTGGGATACATTACTTGGATGATCCACGCTGATCTTGATCACAAAGGGTACCTCCTTTGTTAATTCTGATATTGTGACTGAGCTAACTGATCTAAAGCTTCTGCTGGATGAAGATCTTTTAAAGGACCAGTTGCTTAACCGTCTGATGATCCATCTAGATTTTTGTATTACTGATGTTGGAGTCATATAAGACTTTCTTAATTGTTTGTTTATTCATCGGGCTGTCTGGATCGCCGATGCTGGAATGGTATAACCGTTTTTTGATTCGTTGGGTTGGTTGGATCGCCGTAGAAAACTTGATAGAACTATTTTGTGATATGCCGGTTGTCTGGATCGCCGATATTGGAGCTGTGAAGGACTTGGTTGAACCGTTTTCTAATTCATCAGGCTGATTGCTTGACATTCTAGATGTTGGCTGGGTAGCCAATAGAGCAGTTAGTAGAATGGCTGCAGGACAATGCGGGTGCATCCACAAGGGGTTAGTACACGATGTAGGGCGTTCTGGATGCATGAGATGCGTCATATGCATGCCTATGACATGTAAGGTCAGTTTAGCACGTAACACATAACACTTAGCACATAGAACAATTTGATATCACGGAGACATATCGTTCCTTTCAACCTTATTCCTCCCACACACGTGTTCCAGACGAGGTTTATTCCTAGGAGTTTTGGTCTAGACTTTTGCATCACAATGCTAAAGTCGACATGTACCTGCAAGCTCTCTTCCAGCAGTCCTAAAACATACAAGCGACATAGTCAATGTTAGAATTTTTGTCCCCTTAATTGGATGGTGTGCAGACATAGAAAACATGTAGACTTGGCGGTCCCTTTGGAAGAATATCTAGAAAGTGATTGAGCCTGGCTGCTAATCAAGTGAATGGACTTCACTTGACTAGACTGGATATTGGAGGCTTAAACAAATATATGGACTTTACTTGATCTGATCTGGTATTTAAGTCTGGCCTAACAGATATTTTTTGAAAATCTTGTTTTGCAGACTGGAAAATTTGCTAAGCCTGAACTAGGACTAAGATTGAAACTGGATATTTTAAAATAAATGAATTAAGAATCCTTACATTGACAACACGACTCATATACAAAACATTATAGTAAGTATTTTTCTAGAGGATAGTATCTAACTAGAATGCATGTAGGCTAAGTCGATTGGTTTTGGTAGTGACCGACTTAAGGTCCCCACAAACAAATATACCTTTGATGGGTCTCCTCAATCATGAGTACAAACGACCGAGGTACTGGGTTGTGAATGATGCTACTCCGCACAAGATATTATGGACGTTGAAGTGCAACGTCAGAGCGTGAGATCGACAATGAGCATCAGGGCTAATAAAGGGACTCCTAGAGAGTAGGTGAGAAAAGAAATTTCTAATGCTATGCAACAGGTGCGGATATGTCTGGTAAATAAGTATGATTGATAAGACGCAAGTCATGCGGTTTATGTCCAAGGTAGCTGTTTTTGAAAACACCTTATAAAAATGTTTTGAGTTTTAATGTTTAAAAAGAGTTCACAAATCCCCAGTGGAGTCGCCACTGTGAGCGGAGCGCGGTTCAGGGGCCGCTCGCCCAACCTTATGGATGACTTCAAATCTGGAAAGATTTTGAAAAATGGAGCCGCCACCTAGCTAAGCTAGGAAATTCCTTTTCTACCGATTGGGTAGACCTCACTTGCTTATGGGTGAGACCTTCTTGCATCAGAAAAAAACTGTTCTACTTGACTTATTGATTATAAAGTTTTTATTGGGCATATCCGGTATATCTCATCTCAACATTCAATAGCGGTTCACAGGATAATGCACTGGAAAATAAACAAGTCTGGAAAGCGGTAAACAAGCATGATGCTATTTGGACTGGCATGTGAGACATATAGCATGTATTCCTAAGCATTCATCTAATCCTGGTGGCTTCTAACATGTATCAGACACTGGTTGGTCTTTACCATTTTGCATGCATAAAGCCTAATCTGAATGTATAAGTCAGGTTGATTTTAATAAGTCATCTTGAATGCCTATACAACCACTAATTACTTTTTCATAGCAATCCTATGATTTTCAGGTGATTTGCTGGACTTGCTAAGTTAATGTGATTAGGTTCTTTAGCCTATTGATATTGGATTTGGACAGGCTTTGGAAAGAGAGAAACAATATAAACATACACACTTGGAGTTGATATATATAAGGTTGAAAATACTTTTAACCTTGTAGACCCGGGGTGTCTAGCACTCGTCTATCATCTAGCAGTCGATGTGGTCGGAATTTGGACTTGGTTGGAACATGGAAGTTTGGGATCGATTCCGAGTTCAAACAAAACCGGAATCACGTTTGGAAGTTGTTGGTCTTGTCGGACTTGGGCTTCGAGGCCCGGATGACATGTCAGATTACAATTTTGGGCTTCAGGGCCCGACAAAAACTGGGTTTGACCCATTACAATATAGAAATAGCATCCACAACTAATTATATGTTCGTGGGCTCAAACGGGACCCAATTCCAAGTTCAAACAAACCCAGAAACTCAAAAATAAGATCTGGATTGTGTAATACCCCATGTTTTTACGATTATTAAGTGGTGTCATGTATCCTAATTTACGGTAATTAAAGTCAAAGAGATCAGGAATAAATTAAAATATTTAGAATTTAGACCAAGGAGGGTCTATTTTAATTATCAGGAATTGAGAAGTTAAATCAGAAATTTTATTGGTTAAGAGCGGGAGTAACGGACTAAAGAAAAATTGAGATTAAGAAAAATTAAAATAAAATAAATAAAGGTTTCGGGCTAATTTATCTTATGCCACAATCCATTATTCATCGTTAAGAAATTATCGTCAAAGTTTCATATAATTACGAAATTGTTTTGGATTAAATTGAGCGATTAAGTTTATGTTTGAGTTAAAGTGTTATTTTTGTGGGTATTGGATGACACTTTTGCCCACTAACACCCACCTATATATACCCACACTCATATCTTCATCACCTTCATCTTAAGATAGTAAAATCAAAACCCTACTCTACATCACCACAATCACCACGCCATCTTCAACATCACTACATCCATTTTTATTGTTTTCTTGGAGAAACTTGGACGACGGAGGATATTTCTTCCATTTCTAACAACCATTTTCAATAATTCAAGCTCGGTTGGAGAGCTAACCAATAAACGCTCAAGGTATAATTTTCAAATCTTAATTTGGTTGTATTTTTGGATGGTTTTGTTGAGTTTTAGTGTGATGAATAAACTGTTTTGATGTTGGTGTTGGAGCTGAGTTTGCAATCCGTTTTGGAGGTCGTTTGAGGACTTTTTCTTGTCGGAAGTTGAGTGTTTGGTGTGTGTGCATGTCGGAGTGAACCCCGAGCAGCTCGGTTTTTCTCCGAGGAGCAGAACCTGCCCTGCTCATCGAGCAGAAACCTGCTCGCTGAAAAGCAAGCATGGCTATTTTGAGGACTGCCTGTGCAGCCCCAAAACTGCTCGGGGGAGCGACTTCAGACCAGCTTTCCGACCCCTTACACGTGTCGAAATTAATTCAAGTTTAAACGGAAGTTGTAGACGGAGTTGCGGAGTACAAGATTGCAGTTTTTAATTAGAGTTTGGACTTTTTTTAGGGGATGTTTTGATAGTTCAAAGTTGACTAGTTAACCAGTTTTGGAAATTAAATTTTTAGCTAACGATTTCTTAGCTCATCATTAGATCGATTAATCAATTGGCTTTTTGAGTTAAGGATTATCAAAATAATAGGAAAAGTGATTTAATAGATTAATTATCATATTAGCTCGATAATTCATTTATTTTAGCTAATTTAGATAGCTAATTAAATAATATTCGGAAAAATATTATTTAACAAACGGAAATTATTTAGCTAAAGGTTATCGATTTTATATCAAGGAAAGTACGACGCGATATACTATAATTTGTTTGTTATGTGTTTTGAGTCTAGAATGCATCTAGAATCGAATTCGTTTTAATTGCATATTATTATCGAATGTTGCTTAGATCCGACAAGACAACTACTAGAGGGACCTGGAGTTCAAGGAGTTATACGGTGTTGCTTTACGTGTTTGATTTTGGATAGCAAGTCGTGAGTTTTCTATTTACTTTGCGTATTGTATTTATAAGTTGGTTGGTATGTTGCTAGTATGATTTAATTAAATGCATTCCATACGATATGGTTTTGCTATGATGTTTGTTATATAATAGTTGTTTGTAAAGTGTGATGTTTGACTTAGCGATATGAAGAAACTAGCTACCTATTAGGTGTCAATAGGACTATGTGATCACCAGTGTTGTTAAGAGTCTAGACGGTTATATTTAGAAATATTTGATATGAGCTAATTATATGTTTGATTATGTTTGGGAATGGAAAGGAGGATTATGTATGGTAGATACGAGATCAACTCGGTGGAACTATCTCGGGACCCGTATCTATTAAGTTAACTCGGTTAAACTATTTCAGGACACACACCTTGTGTATAAGTAGTGACATGAGTTAACTCGGTGGAACTATCTCGAGACTATGTCACATGGTAACAGTTAACTCAGTTGAACTATCTCGGGACCTTACCACTTGGATTGATTTGATTAATACGTTCTGATAAAGATTTAGACTTTGGGTATGATATTATTAGTTTAAGATTAGGGATTCGATCGGATCGGATTGTCGATTTGCTTTGATGTGTGTTTTCAGATTCGATAATAGTTTGTGTTATGTTTATGCAAATTATAATTGCAATACCTTGTGTAAATACGAACTCACTCAGTGTCGACTGACCTCCCCACATTGTTTCTATTTTTCAAGTTTGATTCATCGTTACGTGGTCGAGCTTCCATTATATATTCCGGAAGTCTCAGTGAAAAGCATTCATGGAAACTTTTGTTCCTCGCTAGAGCTGCACTATTTGTCAGCAGTAGACCTAGTTTTGTAGTAAATGGTCATATGCTTATATACTTTGATAAATGGTTTATTTAAATAGAGTTTTGATTGCGCCTTATAGGCGTTTTGTTTTTTGTTGTTCAAGGTGATTTGAACTAGTGGTTATGATAGTTTGTTTGAGTTGAAACAGGACAATGTTGGATATGTAGTATCGCTTTGTAAGACCCTGGTTTCTAACTTTTTGTGCAACAATTTTCAGAAAGTGGTTTCAACGTTTTCAATTTATTATTTAAAGACGTTTTCTGAAAACGGTTTATGTATCATTGTGTGATCAGTTTTGCGAAGTTTTTCAATTGTTTTTAGGCTTATTACGGGTTCCAGAGCAAGCACTCCCTTTCCTTAGCGTCGGTCGCGGCCCACGATTTTGGGTCATGACAGATTGGTTATGGAAGATCTAGAAAATTTTGGGAACAAAGAGCAGAGGGGCACCATGGCGCCACCGGGAATGGTAGCAGCGCCACGGCGAGTTGGGGGTGACAGTTTGTCATTTTGTTCGATTTTCATACAAAATTACTCAAAAACAATCAAAAAGCGCAGGAAAATAATCTGAAACGCACTGTGATTGATAAATAAAGTTTAAACTTGAATTGAAGATCCTAAAACACATGTTTCTGAGCTAATTTAATGGTAATCATGGAAAAAAAACTAAGAACACAAAAAGCATGGCAATCATGGCAATTTGAGCTACAAGCATGCATTCTAAGCGTTTGAATTAAAAAATTCAACATGCAATGATTAGAGCACATATAGACAACCTATATACATATTTCAAATGTCAATCTCATGGCAATCATGTTAAGAGTTTAAACGCATGGCAATCATGGCAAAAGCAAATTTTATGTCAAGAACATAGTTTGGGGCAATTTTACAGCAAAATAACTTAACATGCAATCTAACACATCAATTCTAGTAGTTCTAAATTACATATGATAAAAAGTGATAGACATAAGATTTGGATCCTCAAAAGTACCGTTCTGAGTCCTTGGCTCATTTTCTAGTAATCCGGACGTGGAATCTAGCTTCGGATCGATGTGCAGCAGTGCGTTCTTGAATGATTGAAGCGTTTCTAGCTTGTTTGATTAATCGGTGTGTATGTATGTGTGTGCTAGGGGGTTTGTCCAAACTAGTATTTTTCTATAATTTGGTGTTTGATTCTATATTTATGTGCTTTTGACCCGACCGGTCTTACCTTTAGCTAGGTTGTCCTAGGGTTCTATTAATAGAGGCAAATTTATGGTTAGTGCTACCTAGAGTCTAAGTCAGGTAGGAAGTCTATTAGTTAGAGTTAGAGATGAACAAGGTTTATAAAAGTGTGTGAAGTGATAGCCTTTTAGTATTAGGATTAGGATTAGCTTTTACATTTATCCTTAGGATTTTACAATTTAAATTCGTATTAATCAGTACGTGCCACATAAAAATAGGTTAAAAGTTATTTTTGGTGCCCGGAAGTGTTAAAGCTTCTAGGACCCTAAGGGTTTGAGTATGATTAATTTTAGTCTATCAAACTTGAAAATTGGCACATAAACTTCTACGATATTGCAATTAGTCCAATTTCTTAGACTTAGATCATAATCTCTTTGGATTTTTATAGGCTATTTGCGAATAATTACGTTTCAATCCTTCAAGTTTGCAATTGCGCACGGATCTAACCAGCTTTAATCCAATTAAGCGGACCACAAGCTAGTCACCCGAATAAATTTTATCTGAAAATTGTCATTAGACGATTCAGTCCCTTATCACTTTTTGCCTGTACGGCAAATAGCTGTCTACAGTCATCATCCAAAATATACAGCACAATCTAACAAACGACTGTTAACATTAACATTGTATCCACTATTGTAGATCTACTAGAAAGAACAGAACGTGCCTACTTTAAGATCCCAAAATACCTTATGAGGGACAACACAATTGAAAGTCAACCTCAAAGACTAGAACCCGCTCCTGAAAAGGGTTCAATTTTAAAATGTTAGTTAAAACTAGTGAGTTGGTACATTTACTAATAAATATTAATAAAATAATATTGATAATAATAATAATATATATAACCAGATATGAAAAAGCAAACGAAATCCTATTCCTCGATTCACATCTATCACCTCAAATCACATCTACTTATAATATCATAATCCGTGGGTTAATCGGGGATTCAACCATTGTCGTTACTTATGGACGGGGATTTTCCATCGCATTAACCATTCATACTCGGGATACGCAAACATCGGCCGTCATAAATGACCAGGGGCGTATAAACATCGACCATCTGACTTAATTTGAATGTCTTAATCGCGGATACGCAAACATATGTCGTCACAATTGATCATGGACGTATAACCACAGCCGTTAAGATTCTCATTTATTTTCCTTTCTAATCATATCATTCTATTTTTAATCCAACACATACTTACTGATGTTACTGGTGTACACACAGTCATATTGTTGTCCAATAGGTAAGCCTGTTTTGTCGGAACTATATCGGCTTTTCAAAACATATATGATATATCTTTTTCAAACATATATAAAATAATGATACGCATTAATATTTAAGAGTAAAGTACAACTCACAGATCATGCGTTTCCTCACGGCTATACAAACTCACAAAGGTTCGGATGCCGATATGTCATAATACAACAAATCTATCAAATGCGAACACATTAAAATTCATATATAACACACGTACTCAGATCCTAACGTTAGAATAACATTTAAACTCAAATACCAAACACATATCACTCAAGCAATTTAAACATTGCAATCACTTTATTTGAAACTTCTTTTCCTTTTCACATTCGAAATCGTTATCGAGTTTAACTCCGTGAAACATTTTCCACGATAAAATAGTTTTTTGAAGAAATACTTTCTGAAGCCTCTTTCTTTCCTTTCCCATAAAACTTCTCGCACCTAGTCGACAATTTCACTCAACACTCAACGATATTAGTTAAATTCTGATATCCGTAACTTGTCGGCTTAGTCCATTTCTAACTAGGCCGATTCATTAAACGAAACTTACTCATAATTTTTTTAAATCTCTTTCCAATACCGATGTCAATATTATTTCTTTAGAACACCGAAAACGGTAATTTTACTTTCGGAGCATGATAAATTCTTAATAATCAATTTAATTCAATACCTTCAATTTCATTTGTTTCCAATAGTATTCTTGAAATATTATTTTTCGTATCTTTAATCTAATCAGACCCTTTGGCTAAAATATTAGGGTTTTGGTAAAACTACCAAAAACTTCATAAATTTTTCAAACGTTATAAATTTATCCTCTTTTCCATTTTACTTTCTAAAATCAATTTAAATTATTAATTAATAATTTTGGGTAACACATCAGCCCCTGATTCTTAAAAATTATAGATTTAGAAAATTAACCAATTGATGTAAATCTTCAACTTTTAAATCCATTCAATCTAAAACAATTTTAGATCTCCAAATCATTTCAAAACAGCCCATTGGCATCAAAGTACATACTTTTTATCTATTATCAAATAGACCCTTGAACTTAGTAAAAACTATAACAAAATCCATAAGCTTTTAATTTACACCAACAAGTCCAAATTAATTAAATATCATACCAAACATGAAAATTCCAATTGCAAACATACCCATATAACCAGTTTCATGATCAGCCCATATTGACCCTTGCATGCATCCATTTTAAAATTCATGTTCATCAAATTTTTAAAAATATATATAATCCATTTTAACCATTCTTAATTAATGACCAATTCATTAAAGATTATCATTTTAATCATTCAAATCATGTTACATCATAGATTTACAATTTTCATCAAAGATTTAACATGGATCATTGCATGCATCTTGAAATTACTAGATTTTGAACTAAAAACTTCAAAGAAATCTCCATACATGAAGTACCATCAAAACTCCGTCCAAATCCAAAATAATTAAAAGTATTTTGAATACTTACCCATATGCTTCACTTCTCCAAATCGCAGCTAAAACTACTATGAAAATCAAAAGATATGGATCTTTTAAATTTAGAACATAAATGAACAAAATCTTGAAGAATTCTTCACTTTATCTTACATGCAAACCTTAATTATTTGTTTAAATGATAATTAAAGAGCATTTTGATGTTTGAATAAGTGTGTGTAGACTTAGGATAATCTAACTACAATATTTGAGCTAAATATATAAAACACAGCGAATAAGGGTTTTCGACATCATAATGTGTCATTCAATACAAACTATACAAACCTAGATCTAAAAATAAATCTAGCTAAATGATCATTATTTATAAATTTAAATAATTACAATAAGAAAATGCTAGATTTATAAAAAAAATCTAGATATTGAAATTCAAGCTGTAAATAATAAATTTAGAAATAATTCTTCCAAACGAGACGCAAGAAAATTCAAGTTTTGTCGACACACCGGTTCTGGCTGATTTCTAAACAAAGTATCACCTAATGATCTCAAAAAGCGCGAAATATTGATTGTAAAACTTAAAATTTTGTATAGAAATCAAGAAAAAATACCTTGATAAAATCTCTATTTGAAGAAGATAAACCTCATGTAGTGTGAATTATAAACTCATAAAGGGTAATGAATCAAAAGAAAAAACAACAGCAATAAATCGATAATATTTCTGATAACAAATTATACATAACTGTTGTAGTTTAAATAATCATCACAACGTGTCGTTTATATAAGGGTTAATGTCAAAAAGAATCACGAACTTTACATGTTTTCTCATTTTAATCACACAGTTTAAATTTTCTTATTTTCATACACGAACTACCATTTTTTCTCAAATTCATACATGACGCTGAGATGGCACTCATTCATTGGTGTAAAATGACCTCCACCTCAGCGAATTACACCAATGGAGCCGTGACACCTCAACACCGTATATGAATTGAGAAAAAAATGATAGTTCGTGCATAAAAATGAGAAAATTTAAACTGCATGATTAAAATGAAAAAACGTGTAAAGTTTGTGATTTTTTTTGACATTAACCCTTTATATAGCTGAGAGTCAATCTTTTATCACTGCAAAAACATATCACAGTTCATCTAGCTTAAACTAAACTCTCAATTAGTGTTGATGCTACAAACAATATAAAACATCAAAACCTAGCTAGTCTAATTTGCAGTTCACATGAAATTATTAAATATATTAGTAAATTAGGTTTTCCTAACCTGTTTAGGGTGGATCCTTCTGGTATAGCAGGAGGTTTTTTGGTGTTATGGCATGACCATGTACAACTTAGTATACAGTACTACTCATCCTTTTTGGTTGCTTATACAGTGACTCAACCGCATAGCGCTAGGTTTGATGTCGTTTTTGTCACTTGCATAGTTCCCCTAGGGTTTTAGGTAAACAGCTTGTAAATTTGTCAAATATTCACAGGCTTTTACTGCCTTCTCATTTAATTATAGGGGATTTCAATGCAATTGTCCATCCTTCTGAAAAAGAGGGAGGGGTTCCTTATTTGTCGCGCTCATTTAATTTGTTTTCACAATTTGTTTCATCACTATCTTTACATGATCTGGGTTTTCTGGTTTCCCATTTACTTGGACTAACTGCAGAGAACCACCATTTTTAATCAGGGAAAGATTAGATCGAGTGTTAGCATTTGTTATATGGTCTGGAAACTTTGACACTGCTTTGGTTAATCATCTTTCTCCTATGGGGTCAGATCATGCTCCTATTCTCTTATCTACTTTCCATACTTCCTCTCCTCGCCGTAGTTGGTTTTATTTTGATCAACAATAGGGTGTTATGCTTGTGGTACAAACTATGGTCAGTAATGTTTGGGCTACTCCGATTTCATGTACCTTAACATTTCAAATATTTACTAAACTGAAATTTCTTCGAAGGCAATTAATTTCTTGGCGTACTGCTTCCACTGTTAATGCACATCGTTGTCTCACTTCTCTTAGAGAGGAATTGGATTTGGCAAATCAGCATGTACCAAGCAATATACAGTGGTATTATATTCGTAATTTAGAAAAACAACTCATGCAAGCTCAGTTGAATGAAGAAAGATATCGGGCACAAAAATCACTCATTAATTGGCTCTCATATGGTGATCGCAACACAGCATTCTTCCATGCTCATACGAAGCAACAACGTCACATGAATTCTATTTTTGCTCTACAAAATAATCAAGGCATATGGGTTACTGAAGAAAATGGGATTGCATCGCTGATTAACTCATATTTTGAAGAGATTTTACAACTACTCATCCAACGAATTTTATTCACGTACTTACTGATTTCCCTTCAAAAGTTAATGCCTCTATGAATGCTAAGTTGATTGCTCCGGTTAATATCAGTGAAATTAAAACTGCTGTTTTTAGTATCCACTCAACTAAATCTCCGTGCTCTGATGGATTTTACTGCTGCTTTTTTTCACACTTATTGGGATATTATAGGGCCTTCTACTACTTCAGCTATTCAAGATTTTTTCAGACATGGTATAATTTTGAAAGGCTTTAACCATACACTCATATCCTTCATTCCAAAAATCACTTGCCCTACTAAAGTCTCTGATCTTCGACCGATAAGTTTGTGTACTGTTTTTTAAAAAATCATATCAAAAGTTTTAAAATCTAGACTACAACAATGTTTGCCTGCTCTTATCCCTGCAAATCAGAATGCTTTTATTAAGCAAAGGTCTATCGCAGATAATGTTTTAGTGGTTCATGAATTGTTTCACTTCATGCGACATCAGAGATCAATGAGCAAATTACATGTGGCATTGAAACTGGACATATGTAAGGCATATGATAGGTTAGAATGGGTGTATATTCAATATGCTTTACATTGCTGGGGTTTTTCTGATGTCTTCATTTCATGGATATGGATTGTGTGACTACAGTAACTTATTATTTTCAACTGAATCGGGCTACTTACGGTTATATACATCCAACTCGGGATTTACGTCAGGGAGATCGCTTGTCACCATTATTGTTTGTGTTATGTGCACAGGGACTTTCATTTATGATTAATCAAGCAGTAGAGAGAAATCAGCTTATGGGTATTCAGCTTAATAGTCATTGTCCCTCTATATCGCATTTGTTTTTTGCTGACGATTCTATTATCTTTACGACTGCTTCAGTTTCTGCAGCTACTAGTATTTTATCCATCCTTAACAGATATGCTTTGGCTAGTGGGCAACAGATTAACTATGATAAATCGTCAGTATTTTTTGGGTCTAATGTGTCTGCTCAGTTATCAGCATCTATTCTGAATACGTTGCACATGACCATAATGGATACTACCAAACCTTATTTAGGAATGCCAATTATTATTTCTAGTTCTAAAACAGCTTCATTTGCTTATCTTTTATCAAAAATAAAATCTAAACTTATAGGATGGCAACATCAATTGCTTTCTCTAAAAGGTAAGGAGATTTTATTAAAGGCAGTGGTCTATGCTATTCCTATCTATTCCATGATGTGTTTGAAACTACCTGTCAGTCTTTGTAAGCAAAAAAAATCGCCTTATATCAAATTTTTGGTGGGTGATGGATATGGAACCAGAACAACACACAAGAAACTTGATAAAGACGTTAGACCAAGTCCCAAAGACCAGCCTCAGTAAGTCCCTGACCCAGTACACAGCTAAAACCAAATTGACTCCAGACAAGTCAATAGAGCGCCGTGATCCCATGAAATCAGAGAGACAGCTAGAAGAACAATCATACCTGTTAGATACACCACCAGAATAGTACACAAGACCCACACAAGTGGCGTTGGTCATTGACTCAGAGACATGTCTGAAGTCACTGACTCAGAGACACATGTCCGAAGTCACTGACTCAATACACAATGTTACCAGAAGATCAGATAACGCCCTTATCCCATGAAATCAGGGATAAGGACGGATTTTACCTAATCTCAACAAGAAGGTGAACTCAAATCAGTAACAAGACTCATACTACAACATAATGACTATCTATTATATATTAATGGATCTAGGTTAGGTAAAAGAGACCTTTGATTACTCATATTCACTCTAAACTCTTATCAATTCAGTCTATCTGACTTAGGCATCGGAGGGTGTTCGAGCCAACACCGGCTCGAATCCTTCTAACCTATCTTTTCTGTGTAGATTGAAGATCACACTTAGACCGGCCACATCAAGACCGGATCCATCATCACTGGAACCATCAGTGGGGATATCATAATACTGAACCTAAGCTACATTGGTTGTCTTGGGATGTTCTCTGTTTTAGTAAATGGAGTGGTGGTTTGGGATTTAAAGATGCAAAGCTTTTTAATCAATCACTTCTTGCTAAGCAAATGTGGCAGATTATTTGTTCTCCGGAGTCTCTATTATTTCAGATCCTCAAAGGGCGATATTTTTCTAATAAAGATATTACTCAAGCAACAGCAGGTCGTAGCCCGTCTTGTGGTTGGCGTAGTTTGCTTTTTGGCCTCAGTCTGTTAAAGCAAGGGTTGATTTGGCAGATTAATTCGGGTACGTCTATGAATATTCTTCTTTCGCCATGGGTTCCTACTGATCCTTCGTTTATCCCTCAATTAAATGCAGGAATTAGTTCAGTTCAGGTGCCATTATATGTAGCTGGATTAAAAAACAGTACAACGTCTGATTGGAATGAATCTCTGATTCATACTCTTTTTATTCCTCATCATGCATCTGCTATTTTATCAATGCATCTTCCTTTATTCCAGCATGATGATAAGTTAGTTTGGTTTCAGCAAACTTCGGGGGATTTTACAGCAAAATCAGGTTACTTCTACGCAACTCTGCAACAATCTGGTTCTTCTATTGTTAATCGGCTTAATTATTCAAAAAAGGATTGGCAAGGTTTATGGAGTCTTCATATTGCTCCTAGGTTAAAACTGTTTATTTCGCGTGCTATCCATGGTGGTCTCCCTACAAGAGTGGCTTTATCTCACAGAAGAAGCTCGTTTTCATTGAACTGCGCAAGATGTGGAGAGTTGGAATCATTGGACCATATGCTACTTTTATGTCCATTTGTCCAAAGGATTTGTCTTTCCTCTTCGTTGACTCTATTATCTTCAACTATGCCAACTCTATCTTTTCATCTAATCTTGTTACATGTAGTGCACCAACTCAATCATTTGGATCCTTCAAAATCAACACTTAATCTGTTCTGTTATCTATGTTGGTTTATCTGGAAATGTCGTAGCATGCTTGTTTTTTTAGCAGATTTATCAAACAAAAAATGAAAGTGGTTACTGCAGCAATGATTTCTTATGCAGATTTTCTAAGTTCAAATCCAACGCTCCATAATTCATCTAATGTCAGTGTCATTGTCCCTCGCTCTATTGTTTCATTGCTGCCCCAACCAGGTATTATCAGAATTATGTATGATGTTGTTACTTGTTCCTTGTATCATTGTGATTTTGTTGGTGCGGTAGCTATGGATTCCAATAGTGCTATTATTCGTCGTTTTAATGCTCATTATCGTCACATTTGGGATCCGGGTATATTATAATTTTTAAGTCTTCGAGAATCTTTGGTATGGGCTCGTTCTTGTGGCTGGTTTCGGGTAATCATAGCTGAGATGCTCTTCAAGTTTCGCAATATGTTAATTCACTACATCCTGTGGCTTACAGATCTTGGGGAATTTGTCAAGATATTCGCCGTCGCAGAGACTCATTTACTTACTGTTCTATTCAGTTTGTTAATCGTCGTTTTAATGTGTTAGCTCATAACTTAGCTGCTTCGGCAAAACAATTTTTTCTTGCTTCTTTGTAATTTGGATACTGCAGTATTTTCTTTGGCTTCACTATATATAATATTGTTGTTATTGACACAAAGAGGTACCTAATGAATTGATTAAATAAAGTGAGAAAAATTGAAATTATGGAATTTAATGGTTTATTTTTTGATTTGTTTAGCAACTGTGTCAAGTTCGACGAGAACATAGTTTAGAGTTGGCAAAATCCATACATAGGCCCCTCTATTTTACCATTGTTCAGGTAGCCCCTGTACTTTTTTTTTGTTCGTAAAGTCCCTCTTCTTACCTTATTTGTTCTTCCAGTATTTCAAATTATAAATTATAATCTTTTAACTCATTTTTGTGTACCGGAAAAATCACAAATTGTAAGTAGAGGAACTGGAAAAAATACAAAAAGGGATATCAAAATATGATTCTGCAAAGTAAAAGGAACCGGAGGTGACGAACTTTGGTGTAGGGACTTCTCGAACAAAAATAGTAAAGTAGAGAGGTCTCTGTATGAATTTTTTTTTAGAGTTCAACAATGATGAATAACTGTTGTTCTTACTTCAAACGGGGCATTTTGTTCTCAAAGCACAACGTTTGAGTAAAAATATAAGTTAGGTTATTTTGTTTTGTAATGGTTAGGTTTATGTTTGAGTTTTTCTGTGTTCATTTAAGTCAGGATAGAATAAATTTTACCATACGTGGCGAACACTGACATACCACATCAGAGATACATCAGTGGAGGCACACATTATTAAGAGTCGATACATAACTAAAATAAAAATGTAATTCTAACTAAAATTAGGAACTGCTGAGATATGATAAAAAAATTCACTAAACATTGGTTTTTTTAGTCATTTGAAATTTAATAAAAATTAAAAAAATTAAAATTTGAAAACTAACTTTAAATCTTTTTGAAATGAAAAGAGGAAAACAAAAACAAAACAAAAACCATAAAGGTTGAAATTCAAAAGAGATGAAAATCATTAATTTGTTCGTAGAGCTATAAAAATTGAAGACGTACGTGTGCAATAACTGCCTTGGTTAAGGGTAAAGTAAAAGACGAGAGACCTCATCATAGCGCACGTTAGGAGATATTATTGCAATAGCATTACCACCGAAAGTATGACCTTAGAGCTAATAATTTTCCATCCTATCAACTAGCTCATCTACAAATTTATGGTAAATTTCTGGAAAATATTTAAGTCACCATTTTTAGGTTTGAATAACATATATTTATAATTTTTTATAAATAATAGAATATTTATTTGAAATTGGATTCATACAAAGTAGAAAAATAATATTTTTGACTAAATAATCACTGTTTTAATCATACTCTATTTTTCTTTTCTAATAAAATAAATTGTTTTACCCTATTTGTAATAATTTTACTATAAAAGTAGTGTCATCTTTTATATCTTTTCATCATTTCTTCTTTATCATCAAAGGTTACTATTTTAATGTATTTTTATTGTTTTGTAATTTCTATTTTTTTTAATTTAATAGTATTTTCTCATTTATAAAATTACAATACTTTTTTTAAAATATTATGGTCGAACTTATATAATATATATTTATTGGTTTTATATTTAAATTAATTACTGGATATTAGCATAATTAGGTTTTTCATCATTTTTCTGAAATAAAAAGGTTAAAAAGTTTAGGTATTTTTATTATTTTGTATATTCCAATGAGAGAATATAATATTGTTTTCTATGGGAGTTAACAAAATGATCCTATTTGTATGTTCATATAATATTATTCTCAATTCTAAAAAAAAAAAATATTCTCATAGTCACAAAACCCTATTTCATAGTTTTGCTTCCAAAATACAACATTAAATGACATTAATGATTACAGTTATAATCTTAATATGATTTATCATGAATATGTCCACGCTCTGAATGAGTAATATTATACGCTTTCGTTGATTATTCATATTCATTAAGCTTAAAAACTTTAGAGATAGATTAGAATTGTAGATTCATTTAGTGCCCAACATTCATTATTATCCATTATGAAATGGTGAGTTTTTCCATCATAGTATATTTCATAGTATATTTTATCAGGCTAAACTTCTTATCGTTCATTCTTATGATCCTTCTATTACCATTATTTCAATTTTAACGTCCTTATACAAATTAAGGACCTTAAAAGTTCTTACCTTCATTTTTAGTCTTTTTGATCCTTCAAATTTTTTTTAGGGTTAATTACATATAAAATCACCATCTTTACACGAAATTGCAAAAATAACACGACTTTTAAAACGTGGCAATTCAAGGCACCACCTTTCATTTCTTTTCAAAAATAACACGGACACATTTTTAGTGGCATTTTTACTGACGTGGCGTGACACGTGACACTCTCATCGGCTGTCCAAGTCAGCAAAATTTTATCAAAAAACGTGCCCATGTTGTATTTGAAAAGAAATGAAAGGCGATGCCCTGAATTGACACGTTTTAAAGGTCGTATTATTTTTGAAAATTCGTGTAAAGTTGGTGATTTTATATGTAATTAACCCTTTTTTTAAAGGGTTGTTTATCGACGAAAGTTGTTTAAAATCTATAAATTTATACGATACGAATAAAGTTAGAGATTCAATACTTGATTATATTTTAACGTCTGAATCCCAATTAGATCCGACGAGTTGTCGAGCCGTCAAGTTAGAGCATCAGGTGTTTAACTAACGGACTTATCAAAAGCATACAATTTTGAAATTTCTATGAGTTTGCAATTTACTTTTGAATATTCGTTTAAAAATGTTTGTAACTACAACTGTTATTTTAAAATAATATCACATATGTATGTTCGTTTAAACAGATATATATCGAATTGAACGTGCATCCTATTGGTGGTCAATAGGATTGTGTGACCACTAGTGGTATTCGTTATAGAGTAAGTATATGATCCTTATAGAGATAAGGAATGATTGTGAAATAAGTTTGAGACAACTTAATATAGTTCACGACCTAAACTTAACGGGAAAATGTGATGTGGCAATAACATTATTCATGGCCCAGAACCTAATGCATATCTGAGGTGACAGTAACATAGTTCACGGCCCAAATACTGTAATAAGTGAAATCTGAGACAATGGTCCACTTGTGTACGGTCTAGAATTATTGGACGATTTGGAGGATTGTTTATATATAGTGATTGTGTGGTATATATTCATATGGAAATTGAGGATTAAGGTTTTATCTGGATCGAATATCTGACTATATGTATTATACAGTTTTTGATTGCAATATCTATATTACTATGTTCATTAGTAAATATGTGAACTCGCTCAGTTTTAACTAACTCCGTCGATATTTTCCCCTTTCTTATTTATAGTGTTACGACGTAGTCGCTTCTATTCATAGTTTGGAAGTCAGTTTTTAAATGAAGTAAAGAGTACCACTTTTATCTCTAAAGCTGCAATAGTTGGGTATCTGGGAGTTTATCTTTCTATTTTCAGTAGTTCACTTTACTTTTATAAAACTCTAATGTGATACTAATTTATATGTGTATTGATTGAAACGCTGTGAGTTTTTATAAAAGATAAACGGTTTAGCAGTATTTCATTGTTTTGTACTAGTTTATGTTATTGTAAAGATTTTGGTATTGTGTTTGAAACATGGCGAGTTATGTTATGAAGTAGGTGATATACACCGTGGTTTCCAGAGTTACAATACCAGTTATCAGAAAGATGTTTATATTAAATAAAAAAATTAATAGGACTTTTTAAAAACATGTTATGTATGTTATAGAGTTTTGAAACGCAAAAAAGTTATAGTGTTTATAGGCTTGCTACGGGTTTCAGAGTTACCACTCCCATTCTCTAGCGTCGGTCTCGGCCCAAGATTTTGGGTGATTGCCATTATGTGTTATGTTTTAAATGTATGGGGTACCTAGAAACTACTGCAGAACATAGGATTTGAGTCATGTCTTTTGCACGTATTCTTATGAGTCTATATTCTTGCATGTGATATAGACGATTATTATTTAGACAACTCGATAATAAGGCTTGAATGTCAAGCATAGAATAACGCGAAGACGATGTCGAAGTCATTCGATAGTAGTAGTAAGGGACGATTGAAAGAAGAAGGTATGGATTCAGAGAAGTTGAGTATTTGTAGAGAAACTTACTTGTTATAGAGTTTAAGGTATGGAAAAAATTACAAAACTAAATGTTTATAACCTTTTGCGTTTATTTATATAAATTATTTTAAATTCATAGTTGTGCCCACACCCGAGATAGTTATTTACATCTGCTACAACATTGATAGAATTGTATCACCACATACGTAATTAACGGAAAGAATAATAAATAAATACATGCGTTAGTAGGACATACATCATGTGCATTCTACTCAGTCAAGAGGTGAGTTGTGACAACTCTTTGAGGATGAGATGCGTCATCACCCTGATGCACAATTATGCATATATTTAAAGGGTTTAATTTGAATTTTACAATGAATTGATTTCTTTGAGTTTCAAAGGTAATTGAAATGTTTTTAAACATATTTATTTTAATGTAAGTATACGTAGACCAGAACTCTGTAACGAAAGTAAATGCTCGAGGTCAAGCGACAAGTGGCTCTCGAAGGAACAGCGTAGTATACAAGAACAGAAGGTAAAGATTAAAGTTATATTCAGAAATGTACAAAGTTAGTCATGGTTCAACGAGCTGTCCTGTGTAATCGAGATACGACGAGATAGGATGGAGATGTCCTTTAAATGAGGTGTCTAGGACATTGTACCCCCAGATACTAGGAGTAGAAAGAAAATAATTGATTGACTAGTTGACTAAGCGTGAGATATACAAGTTTTCTCCCGAACGAGTGGTGAAACTTGAGTTTAGAAAGACTCAAGTATTCCTAAGATAATTATATAGAGTTTAACCATTGCGCTATAGTAAAACGAAGAACTAGATGATTGATGTTTTGAATGTATTGATGAGAAACTTGTGTAAATAGAGATAAGTTTATAGAGTTTAACCATTGCGATAGTAAAACAAAGAACTAGATGATTGATGTTTTGAATTTATTAATGGGAAACTTGTGTAAATAGTGGTGATAAGTCAAATTTACGAGCGACCAAAGTATAGAGTAAAAAGTTTAATTAACTTGAAATTATCAACGTAAGTTCCATATAAATGTTAATGTTTTAAAATGTATATTATAAAAGAGTTTGAAAGAAGTTGAAATATACTATGAAAAGTGATTTCGAGATGTGAAAATTCTGATAACCAGACCTAGTGATTATGAAGTTTTAGCCAGCTAGTAGCATAATATATATGAGTAGTAAATGTATTTTGAGTGTTGGGCTAAATAGTTTTGCATATGGCCTACAAATAATGAAAAGCATTGAACAAACTTTTTATTTTAATATGAAATGTTTTTGAAAGTAGAGCTGGAAGTTGATAGTCTGTTAATTAAATGATGTACTATGGCTAATGAGTGTTGATAATGACTCTTAAATGTGGGCATATAGGCTAAATGTATAAAGTTAAGACGTGTTACATAGCGGCAATCATAATGAAAGGTCTTAAGGTTATGTTCATTAAAGCGAATATAAGATTCAGAATAGACTAGCGTTTGCAATAAACGGCGTGTTACAAATAAATATATCTAGATAAGAACTTCGTGATAATGATAAGAAGAGGAAGTACTTAGTGGAACAGAAGAAATAAAGTGAATGGTATATGAAAGAGTATATAATTATGAAAATGTGGGAGAAAGGAAAGAGGATATAGACCAATAATGGGGTTCAACAAGTGAGAAAAATATAGGAGTTGTAAAGAGTTGATACAGAAAGTAACGACGTATGAGGTGATTTAGATAGAATAAGCATGCAAGACGAAGAAAACAGCTTGTTTAATGAAATGAAAAATGTAGTGGAAAAGAAGTATAGATTATGAGAATTATTATTCCAGAATCGTATGACACAGAAATGCAGAATGAGAATAAAGAATGTGAGTAAGTAAGATTGTGATATGAGGACATAAAACGTGATTCAGTAATATATTGATATTAAGAGGAACATGAAAATGTTTTATCGATACGTGAACCAATGATGTTTGACTTTATATAGCTATAAACAGAGTAAAGTCACGAGTGTAATTACATTTGAGATTGAAAGAAGATTTAATGACAGTAAGTAGACACATATTTATGAGTGCATACGAGTATGAAAGGGATATAGATTGAGAAATCTGATAGAATACGTCTCAGACGTGAACAAAACGTGGATCAGAAAGAAGTTACAAAAATGCCTATCATGAAGATACAGTATGTTAGATCCGAGTAGTGGATTTTTAGAACTAAGTATGAGTACTACTAGTTCTGATGTGGATAATGAATGAGTAAGTACTTCAATTGTTCTTGTGAAGTATGTAGAAACAAGTATTCAAGCTATTTTTGGATTATTTCAAGAATTTTTGTTGATGGTATATTGATTTATTTGCTTAAGAGAGGAGGAACACACACAACGTTTATGGTCATTGTTTCAAATTTAGAGGGAACGTTAGAATTAATTTAAGCTCTCCAAATATGAGTGACATTTTTGGGATACATGAACTCTTAAATGACATCTAATTAATTCGAGGAAGATTCAGGCGGTTAATAAGTGAAGGCAACCAATATAGTTATAAAAATTAGTAATTTCTTAAGTTTCACAGAGTACTGTGAATGTTTCTTGGAAGATTATTCAAATGTCTTAGCACCAATAATAAGATTCAACCAAAAACTATGAAAGTTGATTATGTAGATCAACATAAAGTGAGTTTTGGGAATTTAAAGGAATGTTGAACTATGGCAATAGTACTAGTATGACCAGAAGATATGTAAGAATTATAGTACACTAGATGCTTTAAGAATCGAGTGGAGATATGTTATGATATAGCATAATCGGGTTATAGAATATGCTTGTTGACAGCCGAGAAAGCACAAGGTGAATTACACGATGTATGATTGGAATTGACAACAGTTACAGTCGCACCAAAAGCCGAAAGACACTACCTATGTGATACGACGTGCGAACTAATTACGACAACGTGAGTTGAATCTCAAAAAGGAAAGGTGACTAAAATTGTTAGAAAAGACTACTGCTTTACTATATAGTAACATCCTGGAAAGTCAACGTAGTAATAGATACGTTGAGCAGAAAGCCTGTAGAAATTTCATGCATCCTACTACAATACGATAACTACCGTTAATCGAAGATATTCATACACAGATTAGTCAAGCATTAAACGTAAAGTCTTGAATATTCGAAAATTTAATGGCTCAACCAAGTATAAGTCTAGTATGTGATTAAGCCGAAAAAGGGTATAAGTTGGAAATACTCAACTGGCGTATCTGATAGGCAAAGACCAACAAGGAAAAGTTTACAATTTCAATACTATTTATGGGATACTGAAATACGATATTGGATTACGTGAACAAGACATTTATAGTCTTAGAGTCAACATATAATGTTTGTCTCAGTACCACGAAGGGGTACTATGACGTCAATGGAGCATACAGGTGGAGTGATATGGAGAAAGATATGATAAGGTTTGTGGTAAGGTGTTTAAAAGACTAGTAAGTCAAATTGGAATACCAGTGACCATATGAATCTTTGCAACCATTACTTGTCTTGAAGTGGAGATAATAAGAGATACCTAAGGATTTTATGGTCAAATAAGTATCAGGAAGTTTTTGACTCGATATAGATAATTATGGATAGTATGATAAAAATGCATACATCTCATACTCTCAAGATTTCGCGTCCTACAACAAGTTGACGAGAGCACAAAAAATAAAGTTGAAAACAACGGACGACTTAAACTTGTAAGAAGTTTTATATGTATGATTATATTGAAGCATCATTTGTTACTCATAAGTACCAGACAACTTGAGAAGGCAAACCAAGCAATACCCCAAGTGTATAAAGATTTTGAAATGAGAATTGTTTAAATACTAAATTAATGCTATAAAGAGGTATTATGAGGTCAAATAACTTGATCTTTTTTTATAGTAAAATAAAGGAAAGTAATTGGGGATAAAAATGGCTTACGTGAGTGCGATTAAACAGTATCAGGACTTACACTTCGTCGATAGACGAAACACATAGATTCAAGAAAGCAATAAGAGACATGTATATGATTACAATAAAGAATATGATATGAGTATAATAAAGGTAACAGTTGTTTCAAAACACGATGGATCGTGCAATATATGAAATCACATGGAAGCTGATATCAACAAGCTAGTTTCGTTGTGGGCATTTCGTGGTTCATACCCGAATGTTGTAAGGATAGCGTTTGAAACCTCAATCTGAAATAAAGCTTATGTTATGTAAAGCATAAATCTCGATGTATGAATAGTGTTATGGAGTTATTCGAATTACATGGCTTTAGATTTAAATTCGAGAATAAATTTTTATAAGGAGGGGAAAATGTAACATCCGCAAATTTTAATCATCGATTTTGGCCACGTGTCGTGAATTTTTCTAAATTGCGAGCAAGTAAATTAAATGAAGCATTAATTATATATATAAGTGTCTCGCGAAGTATATACTAATTATAGGATTTTAAAGTTTAAATTTGGAAATTTAAATTTTAATAAGTGGGTGTGAGCGAGATTAATGAAAAAAGTTAGAAAATTAATATAAAATAATTTATGAGTCCCGAGATAACAATTTTTAAGTTATTATTCGTGAAACATTTTTAAGAATTTATCGTCCAAGTTTCATTGAAATTATGACGTTAAAAAAGTTGTTTACATACGATAATTAGAATTTGGCGTAACACCCCGTATTTTACCAGCTAGTTCTGTTAGACTTATCGTTACACTTTGGGCTCGTTTGAGTTGGTTAGACTACTTGAAATCGTGGTACGAGGGTTCTATACCTTTTTATGATGTTTTAAGATGTTTTGGGTGTGGTCTCGGGTTTTAGAGCGGTTCTGATCTCATTTTCAAAATTATAAATTTTTCGGAGGTAGTAGCTTTTCAGGGGCCCGACAAACTTGAGTCGTGGGCGCGATAAACTTGAGTCGTGGGCGCGACTTGTGTGTTGCGGGCACGACATGAGTGTAGCAGGCGCGACTTGCGCACTGTTCACTTCGCTGATTTCTATTTAAACTCAACGTATTTCGACCTAATTCACGTTTACACTTTTCTTAAAACCCTAAAACGGCTTATGCTCTCTGATTTTTATTTTCTATTGGTTCCTTGTCCTATTTTTATCCTTGGTGAGACTTTTTCATAATTCTTTTGGTTTAATATATAGTTTGTCATTTCTATCGATTGTAGATTCAATAGCTATTGTGTTGGTTGATTGTAGGGTGATTTGGGTTATATATGAGTTTTGGTTGTATTTGGCTAGTAAAAAGGTATGTGTTCCTTTTTCTTTGAGTTGATGCATATAGATTGCTAGGTTGTTGTGTTAGATCTATACTAAAGGTGTTGTGCCTTATATTCTGTTTTGCTATTGATGTAAAATCTGGAAATAATCATGTTGTGTTAGATTTGGCTTGTATATGTCACTTGTACTTTGGTTGGATTGAAATGATTGATTTAACTGAAGGATTGATCAAATTGTTGATGTTTTTGATTTGTAATTATGTTTAGTGCATAATTAAAATATGAAAATTCTTATGAGATTTGATAATAGGTTGCTAGTTAAGAACTATACATTGGGTGATTTGGAATCATTGGTTAGACCTAAGTGTGATGCCAAATTGTGGCTTTATTAAAAGAAATTCGTTGTATTAAGAACATACAAATGTGGCTGGAAAATATCATTTAAAGGGCTGCTTTTATAAATTGAAAATGATTACTTTGGGTGCATAATCGATTGATGGCTTAATCGATTGACTTGTGTTTATTTTACCTAAGTTATGTGGCTTATTTTGGGTGGTTTGATTAAGTTGTTAAGTGTCACGACCCAATTTCATGAATCGTGACCGGCGCTAGGGTATGGGTATGGTTGTAACAAAATCCGTAGCAAGCCTTGCGGAAATCAAATAAACATTTAAACCTGCAGAAAACTGCTCGGGGCAACCGAGACTTCAACCTAAGTCTAGCAATTTATAATACAATTCTAATGTAAATAACTTAAGTAGCTGAAAATATTCCACAGCATGCCTTAAATATAATAATAAAATATTCCAGTGTAAATATGCTAATAATAAATAGTCGATCAAATTCGACAATCCCAAAGTGTAATATTGAATGTAATATATAAACTAGTTCTACTGCGGTCTAAGAGTTCAAAAATAGTAACTAGTTTAAATAACATAAAAACCTCCGAGGAATCAAAAGAATCGGAGTGGACCAGCTTTCAAATCATAAACCTGGAAAATTTGGGAAAACAACGGGGTCAGATATACTGAGATGAGTTCGCAATACTATTTACATTTATTAAGTTTAAAACCCTTAAATCAAAACATTTTTATACTAATATAACATGATTATGGAAAACAGTATTGAAATGATCCCAGCGTAAGTATGACATAGCATACCGATAAACCCAGAGTGGACGGGAACAAATCCTCGTCATATAAATATACCAGCGTAAGCAAGACTTTAGTCTGCCGTTTTCCAGAGTACTTACCGGTGCACACAGTCTCGATACAAGCCTATCGAGTAGCTCGTTTCAATCCAGATCCATAATCCGTAAAAACAGTTCACAAACATTTATAATATTAAAATACGATGCGGTACTTAATAAAGCGGTAAATAGCACTACAAACTCACTGCTTGCTTATCCACGTGATCTTGGCAAACAGCTAACCCTGCGTAGACTCCGAAGCACGAGCAGTCGACGGGTCTAAAATAATAAATAGGTTAAAATCCGTACGACCCCTAACTCTAAGATCACTAGACACCACGTAGGACTAGCACAATTAAATAACCAGATAAATCACAGAGAAACACAATTCTGAATAAATTGTAATGCCGTAATTAATTCAAGACTATTGAGTTCTCACTTAAATCCAATCCGAAAATATTATTAAAATAATATTTAATTGATAAATAAAATCAATTCCTCAAATAGTGGGTTAGCCGAGTTTTTCAAAAACTACCACGCTAAACCCACATGTCGGTGACCCAAGTCCAAACCGACCCAACTAATATTCCAGAGTTTATAAACCACAGTTTATAATTAATATTAAATAAAATATTAATTAATATCAAAATAGAACTCAATAGCTTGAAACTCAAGTAATTAAATATTACCGGCAATTATCTCAATTAATTAAATAACAAACAAAGCTAAAATATAAATTTAATCCCAAAGGCATTCTAAGCTAAAAATATAAATTTAACAATTAAATAATAATTAATAACAATTATTAATTTAATTTTTAAATATTCAAATATTATTTTTAGGCCTTAAAAATAATATAATTAATTTGACAAACTTTTAAATAAAATAAAATCCCAATACTTATTTAATACAGTCAATATAAAATTTTACGTATAACCATAATAAAATTAATATTTAATTTAAACTTAAAATATTAATGCCCGGAGAAATTTTAAATTATAAATAATAGTATTATTTAAATCACTAATTAATAAGTCGAAATCAATTCCGTAGATAAAAATTAAAACCAATTCAAATCAGTTAATAACTAAGCTTAAGGACTTATTTAATTAAATCATAATAACTTAGTGACCATTTATAACTCTTAGCCAAAACAAAATCACAACAACTAATCATAACTTGCCACGTCACCATCATCTCCATTTAACATCCATATATGAATCCAACACTTACAGTAGGTAAACAAGAACAAAGAAAAACGAAGTTGCAGAAACCAAAACAGAAATCAACTTCTCCTACTTCCTTTATCAAAACTTAAACAACTTAACAATCTCCTAATCTAAACATATATAATAACAAGAATCACTCACAGTGATCAAAACCAAGAACAACACAATTATTCAAATCAATAATCCTAGGAATGGCAACACCAACGTTTCGGCGGAAACAAGAAAACCGACGAGAGATTCAATCCAAAACCTCATAGACTCAAATACCGACTAACTAAGCAATAAATACTAATCAACAAAACACAAGGATCAGTTCCACAGGGGAAGGAACATTTGGCAGAAACTAATTTTAAAACATCATAGTTCATAATCCTATAAAGCGGTGAAACAGCATCGATTGTTACGGGTTCGTTTACGTACCGTTTGACGAACGAAAGGTGCAGAAACGTAGATGCGTGAGTCTACTTCCACGGGAAACAAACGGAATTGATTTCGACCTCCAAACGGCTGCCAAACGAATCAAATTTCAGAAGGGTCGAATTAAATTTAAATCAGAAATTTCCAGAAAACGGTAAAACGGCGGCGATCGGTACGGGTTCGTTTACGTACCGTTTGACGAACGAAAAGTTGGGATTTGTAGATACGTGAGTCTTCTATCACTGGAAGGAAGCGGGACCTATTTCGGTTTTGAAACGAAAGAGTAATCAGCGATGAACGAAGACGTCGTTTTTGAATAAAACTGAAATTTAGAACCAAAGCTTACCGCTGAGTTTAAGTGATGATTGAGAGATGGATTCTCAGTGAAAACGAGAATTGAAAACGGCTAGGGTTTGTATGTAGAGTGGTAAAGATTTTTGGTTTTCAAAACGTTTTAAAATAGTGAGTAAAACAAGCTGAAAATTCGGAGTGAAATGAGTCGTGTGCGGATTGAAATCATAACAGAATGGGGTTAACTAAGGTCTCGTTCAATTGAGCTGAAAGTGAATGAGGAATGGGTCAAAAGTCTAAAATACCCCCCAGACTTAACCAGCAACAATAAAACGATCCTTCATCTATACTAAACTTCGATTTAGTCCACAACGCGAATTCAAATACGTAAACGGCTCAATTAATTTCCGAAACTTGCAAATTAAACTTCAAAATTTATACGGGATATTACATTAAGTGCTGGAAATATGTTTATTAAAACTGTTTTGGACATATAAAGGATGTTAGTTTTATTTTAGGTTGTTGGGTAATTAATTGGTTGAAATTGTATATAAGTTATGGTGGGTTTTGCAAGACTTTTATGTGTAATTAAATTGTTATTTTAGATCTGAGTTTATATGTTTTAAAGTAATTAAAATCATATTTGATTTTATTTTAGGTGATTTATATATGTTTTATATACTTTGAGTGAGATTTTCTAGTGTTGTCAAATTCGTCTTGTTGTTGTTAGTGAACGTTGGTTGAGTTAAACTTATAATGAGTTCTTTGGTTTCAATGAATTTGGTTTAATCTAAAGGATTGGTTTTACTTTGAATTATACCTCGGTATACGTTTGGGTCGGGTTAGAGTTGTGTCGCCCGACATGTTGTGTTGAGCTCATTGATTTTAAAAGAGTTATTTAAGTTATATAAGAACTCCGAATTTCTTTTTAAAGATAAAAACTCATTTAGGCTTAAATTATTTTGTTTGGTTGTATGGATGTTTGCTTCACCTGGGCTTGTACATTGGTGGTGATTAAGATGCTAGTCCTACATGGTGTCTAGTATTCTTAAATTTAGAGGTTGTATGGATTTTAACTTGTGCCTTGTTTTTAGACCCGTCGTCTGCGCATGGTAAGCTTGCTTGCCAAGATTATCTCGTGGTTACGCAAGCAGTGAGTTTGTAGTGCTATTTACCGCTTTATTAAGTAACTTATGTAATTTAGTATATAAATATTTCCGAACTGTTTTAAGGATTATGGATCTGGATTGGAACGAGCTATTGGATAGGCTTGTATCGAGAATGTATGCACCGATAAGTACTTTGTAATTCGCTGACCAATGTTTGGCCTACTTTGGGATTGATGAGAATTTGTTCCCATCTACTTTGGAATTATATTTTAGATTTCATTTCAATACTGTTGTTCCATAATCGAATATATATTAGTATAAAAGGATTTCAGGCTTTAAAGGTTTTAAACTTAATAAAATTAATGGTATTATGAACTCATTTCAATATATCTGACCTCGTTGTTTTCCCAATTTTCCAGGTTTATGATTTTGAGAGCATTGATCGATCTCTGATTTCTTGATTTACTTGGAGGTTCCTTTGTTTTAAATAAAACTAGTCAATTGTTTTATTCTCTTAGACCTTAGTAGAACTAGTTAGTCTTTATTGTTATTTATACCTGTGATTATCGGTGTGGTCCGACTAATTTATATTGATTTTGACATGTTATATTTTAGAATCGATTCATTATATATCGCTACTAGAAAATAGCATTTTAGCGACGGATTCAATTTCCGTCGCTACTTTTTTGGTTAGCGACGGATCTAAAATTTGTCGCTAAACACTCATTTAAATTAGCGGGAGTGATCCCGCCAACTTTAAAGACGGATTTTTCGTCGCTAAAGTTGGCGGGAGTAGTCACGCCAATTGTTTTGATAAAATTTAGAATCTGTCGCTAATTATTGGCGGGAATTATCCGCCTATTTTATTCCGCAATTAGCAACAGATTTTAAAATCCGTCACTAAATTACGCCTTTTGCGACAGAATTTAGCGACAGATTTTAAAATCCGTCGCTAATTTGCACTGTTTAAAAACATTTTAAAAGACATTAAAAATATTATTTAAGATAGTATTTAATAAAAAATAGTAATTAAATTTATTAATTAAATTTTAATATAACGGTTTTATTTATAAAATAATAATTAAACTTTATTTATGAAATAATAATTACAGATTATTTATTTATTAAAAGTATATAATTATTAAGGCTAAACCCATCTAGAGGCCCTTGTACTATATCATTTTTGTTCAAAAAGCCCTTGTACTATTTTTTTGTTCTTCGGGTCCCTGTACTTGACAAAATTCCGATTTTTAGGTCCTTTTGAGGCACTGGAGGAACAAAAAAATTGTAAGTAGAGGGACTGGAAAAAACTAAAAAAGGACCTGAAAATTTAAAATTATGTAAGTAGAGGGACCTGAAGAATAAAATAATAGTACATGGGCTTTTTGAATAAAAATGATATAGTACAAGGGCCTCTAGATGGATTTAGCCAATTATTAATTATAAAAAAATTATCTTAGAATGCGGATTAAATTATGGAAACAAATATTTGTTGTTTTTAGTTACATTTAAGTATAATATACATAGATATATAACATGAATATGAGCTGATTAAGGTTCAATTTTGCGCGGGATAACTGCAAGGTTAAAGAGCCTTGAGTGGGAGCAATGGGAGGATTGGTGACCTACTGGAAAGTTTTCGAAAATCGATAAGTGGGCGCTAGTGGGTGAACTAACGCGGGTGGGTGAGTGACGGAGGGCGCGGATGGGTGATTGATTAAACAAAAAAAAAATTTACGATTTAATTTTTTCAAAATTAATGACGGATTTAAATCCGTCGCTAAATCCATCGCTAATTAGCGATTGATTTAGAATTCCGTCGCTAAAACAGAGACTAAAATTCGTCGCTAATTTTTTTTTCTGTCGTTATGAAACGTTGCGATCAAAAATTTAGCGACAGACTGTTTCCGTCACTAAACGTGTTTAGCGACGGATTTTGGTCATTTGACGATGGAAATATCTGTCGCTAAATCATTGTTTTCTAGTGGTGTATATATATGACACATGTTTTGGAGTCTCGGGTTGAGCCAAGCATTTAATTATATAATTGTTTATATAAACTGTTAGACTTAGGTTGGAGTCTCGGTTGCCCCCGGCATTGGTTTTCTTGCAGGTTTATATGATTAATTGGTTATCCGTGAGGCTAGCTACGGGTTCCGGTACAACCATACCCATACCCTAGTGTCGGTCGTGATCCTTGAAATTGGATCGTGATATTTGGGTTAAAATGCATAATTGATTTAGGGACCAAATATGAAATATCATAATTCTATTATAAAAATCAATTGAATAATATTATGTTGTTATGAGCAGAAGCGGGGTTTTCGGGGCTCCCGTTCCCCCATCCTTATGGCAGGAATCTATTCTGGACAGATTTTGAAATAATGTTGAGTCATTAGCTAGCTCAGCTAGGAAATGCATTTTACATCGACTTGATAACCTTACTCGTTTATGGGTAAGATTACCGTACGCGGAACAAAGATCGGGTTCGTGGACCTATCTAACTCGTGCGCTTGGCTTATTAACCTCTACTTTTTATCTACTGGATGTATCAGTATCATCTTGACATTCAATTGTAGTTCATATGATATGGTGTTGAAGGAAAGAAACACTTATGAAAACAGTAAACACGTTTGACGCGCATATGACTCGATGTGGACTGGTCAAGTAGTAGTTACTCCTAAGCATACATCTAAACCTGACAGTTTCTAAAATATAACAAGTATTGGGTGGTCTGGATTGCTTACATGCACAAAGCCTAAACCGAGAGTTTAAGTTTGATTGATTTAATTAGGTTATTCTTGAAAGTCCTATACAACCTCTAATTACATTTTACACGCAATGTAAATATGCCTAGGTGATTTTCTAGTTTTGATTTGATTTTGATTTAATTTAGTTAGTCCTTAGCTTGTTAATATTTGGATTTGCATACTTTTGGAAAGCAGTAAACATTATCGACATTCTCATGGGCAGTTGGATAGATATACAAGGTGAGAGATACTTTTAAATCTCGTTGACTTGACTAACTGGCACTCGCCACATTTAGACCGTCGATATGGCCAGAATTGGTTCTTGGAAAGAACACGGAAGTTGTTCGTCTCGTTGATACGATTCCACTAGTTTGAACCGGGGTCAATTCCGAGTTTAGGTCAACCCGAATTTTGGTCAGGAAGTCGCTAGGTCCGACGGTTTTGGGCTCATGGACCCGTTTTATATTATGGATTACACTTTTGGGCTTTGAGGCCCGAATTACATTGGGAATGGTCCGTTATAAAATATAATATTAAACTACATGAAAAACTCTAAATCTGGGCTAAAAAAAAGGCCTAATTCTGAGAGGTAAAGGACCCAATTTAGGAAGCGCATATGACTTGATTCTGGCATGTGAGGCAGGTAGCAAATACTCCTAGGCTTGCATTTAACCCTGGTGGTCTATATCATGTATCAGATATTAGATGATCTGGATCGTTTTACATGCACAAATCCTACACTGGATTTCTAAGTGTGATTGATTTTATTATTTAGTCGTCTTGATACAACTTCTATTTACGTTTTCATGGAAGTCCTAAGATGTATGAGTGATTTACTGGATTTGATTGGTTTTGATTACTAAATTAACATGGTTAGTCCTTTAGTCTGTATATAATTGCATTTCTGCATGCTTTTGAAAAGCGTATTAAACAGTTTAAACATACATAAAAGGCAGGTGATAAACTTACAGGGTTAAAGATACTTTTAAACCTTGTAAACCGAAGTGTTCGACACTCAATGCGATTTGACTCGAGGTGGTCATAGTTGAAACTCAGTTAGAATACAGAAGTACTTTTTCTTATTGATACAAATTCATTGGCTTGAACTGGGGTTGATTCCGAGATAAAACAAATCTGGAATACCTTCTGGAAGTAGCTGGTTTCATCGGCTCGGGCTTCAGGGTCCACTTGGCATGGTAGATTACAAGTTTGGGCTTCAAGGCCCGAATTAAATTGGGAAAGGCCCATTACACATAAGATAATAATTCTAAAACTAATTCCATATGTATGGGCTCAAATGGGATCCAATTTCGAGTTCAAACAAACCCGCAAACACGAAAATTGGGCCAAGATGGAGTCCAGAGGGTCTAAGAGTCAAATATGGGTCAGGGGGATGATGATTTCGGCGCTATTATGAGCGGAGGCGGCTCCACTCCATACTGCCTGCTGCGCCGCTTCACTCTGTCGGCGGAGGCAGTCTGATCTGGCAGCGACGGCGGTTCGTCGTCGGCGGCGACATTCCATCTTTTGGCTCGGAAGTCATGAAAAATCACTCCGAAACGCATAAAATTGAATATGAAAGTATCTAAACATGCACTAGAAGAGATATACAAGTTCTAAAACACCCTAAATCCGTTAAAGGACATGTTTTTGATGATTAATCAAAGAAAATTTGGAAAAGAGCATGTTTATGGCAAAAGAAACATAAAACAAACCTAGCATACATCCTAAGCACTGGAATCGAATGAAATCTGGATATGATGTTTAAAATAGCCTAATACACATTTCTAAACATTTTTTCATGGAAATCATGGCAAATATACTAAAAATAGCAATTATGGCAGTTTATGGCAATTTCAGCATTTAATGACAAAAATAAACAGAACAATCTAAGTATGCATCCTAACATATACATATAAGCAATTATAGCATAAAAACAGCAAATAAAGTGATAAGAAAGTTATAGGTCCTCAGAAATACCATTTGGAGTCCCTGACTCGTTTTCTGGTGATTCAGATGTAGAATCTAGTTTTGGATCAATGCACAACACTGCGTTTTTGAATGTTTAAAGCGTTTCAGCTTGTTTGAAAGACTGGTGTTTTTGTGTGTGTGGGTGAGAAGGGGGGTTCGGCCAACCTATGAATTTCTAGGTTTCGGTGTACTTTTTCTGATGGTGAATTTTTCCGATCTATAGCTAGACTGTCTAGCGGTCTATTTATAGTGCTTATGGCCAGCTTATGATTAGCTAATAGTTTAATTCTATTCAAGTAAGGTTTCTAGAGTTACAAATAAACAAGAAGGGTGAAAGAGTGTTAAGTGATAGAACTGTTAGTATGAGGATTGAGCTAAACTTCTATTTATTTTAATTAAATTCGGATTATTTCTTAAAGGCTAAGTAAAGTATGTTAAAAAGTAATTTGTGGTGCCTGAAAGTGTCACAAAAGGCTTCTAAGGGTTTGGTTATGGTTAATTTTAGTCCGTCAAACTTGTAATTTGCCCCCATAAACTTCTAAGGTATTGCAATTAGTCCAATTTCTTAGACTTAGACTACAATCTCTTTGGATTTTTATAAGTTATTTACGGCTATTACGTTTTAACCCTTTAAGTTCGCAATTGTGCACTAATCACGCCTGTTTAGATTCAAACAAAAGAATCGATAGCTTGTCACTCAGACAAATTTCTCTGGAAATCATCATTAGACATTTCAGTCCCTTATCACTTTTTACTTGTCTAGAAAATAGGTGTCTACACCCACCAGATTCGAGGTCAGACATAAGTCTGGACGAGCGATCCCGAAATTCCGCGCTGTTCATAAATATAACTAGTAACTTAATAAAATTGATAAATTGTTGCAAGTACAAGAGTTAATTTTATTTACGAACTCGGATATTTTAGTCCGATGCACGACATCTAATACATTTATAAGCGAGTGAGATGTATAGTCAGTAGAAATGCATTTCTAGCCCTGCTACGTGTCAAATTTGTTTCTAGTTTAAACTACCATGTAGCCATAAAATCCGAGTGAACTAGCACTCTTGTTGTCCTCCCCGCTTCTACATGGGTTTATCCCAAATATTTCTAACATACTTTAAAATCCATTACAATTTTTTCACATATTAAAGAACTTACCAAGTTTCAAGGTAAGAATAATCAAATCATTAAACACCAGTATGATAAAAAAAATGATCAGAATACCTTTTAAAATTCTAACTTCTGAATTACCAAAAGAGTTCATTCAATTCTCATTAAGAAAAACTCCATTGAACTTCCTCTAAACTTTGTTTATGCTATCATGACTATTAGTCTAAGTAAAGTGGTTGCCACTCCACCTTAGCTCAACTAGGTTAGCATCATGAATGCAAATTTGGAAGTGTTTTGATATTTTTTTAGACCTCACAACTAACAAAAAAAAAGACAATATTTTTTGATTGTGTTGTTCAACGGGCTGGCTATATACAGATGTGTGCACAGTTCGGTTCGATTGGATTTGAATTACAAAACGCCAAAACCAAACTAATCCATCTTTATAAAAATAAGGCTTCATGCTTTAAAAAACCCCCAATTTTTCATCCCCTTTTCAATCCTACGCTAACGTTAAAAATTTATCAATCGTACCCTATTTTGTATTTTTTTCATTTCAATTATATCCTAAAACATAAAATTAACTTTTATTTATTTGATAAAAATTTAAAAAAAATCTTCAAAAATAGTCAATTTAATATAAAAAATTAATTTGATGCAAAATAGAGAATTATTTTTTAAACTTTTGCCAAATAGAGAAAAAGTCAATTTTATGCTTTAGGATACAATTGAAATGAAAAGATATAAAATAGGGCAAAATTGACAGATTTTCAACGTCAGAGTAAGATTGAAAAGGGGATAAAAGGTCGGGGTTTTTTAAGGCACTAGGCCTAAAAATACAAACTACTTAAATTTTAGGCTAATAGGCTGAAAAAACCCTAACCTTTGTTTTGGTTTTCAATTCCACCCCGACGTTGTAATTTTTTCAATTTTACCCTATTTCGCATTTTTGGTTTTCAATTGCACCCTGAGATGCTAAATTGAACTCTTTCCATTTGGATAATATCTTAAATAGGTCCTTTATGTTTATAAAAAAATCTAAAAACTCTTTTATGTTATAAATTAGGGTTAATATCAAAAAAAATCACGAACTTTACACGTTTTCTCATTTTAATCATGAAGTTTAAATTTTCTCATTTTCATACACGAACTACCACTTTTTTCCAAATTCATACACGGTGCTGAGGTGGCACTCACTCATTGGTGTAAAATGACCTCCACCTCAGCAAATTACACCAATGGAACCATGACACCTCAGCACCGTGCATGAATTTGAGAAAAAATAGTAGTTCGTGCATGAAAATGAGAAAATTTAAAGTGCATGATTAAAATGAAAAAACATGTAAAGTTCGTGAATTTTTATGACATTATCCCTATAAATTATACTAAAAAACCATCTTCTCAATAAAATAAAGAAACTAAATTTAAATTAATTAAAAAAATAATTTTTCTTTTAAATTTTCCGGAGGAGGAGCAGCTGCTCCACCTCTGACAGCTCCTCGCCTGAATTCTCCAATCTTTTCCCAGGAAACAAACTGCAGCAAAATGAAGGGTAGTCTTACCTTTCAAAAACGAAAAGCCCAGTGACTAAGGTACATCAAATGAGCAGGTAAAATCAGTATAAGGACATCAAGGTAGAAAATTTTGAGATTGGAGTTGAAATTGATTGTAATTTTGAGATTGGTTTATTTACTTAATTTAATTTAGTTTTATTTTATTAAAAAGATGGTTTTTTTTGTATAATATATAACATTAAAAAGATTTTAGATTTTTTTATAAATATGAAGGACCTATTTAGGATATTATTCAAATGAAAAGAGTTTAATTTAGTATCTCATGGTGCAATTGAAAATTAAAAATACGAAATAGAGTAAAATTGAAAAAATTGTAACGTCGGGGTGGAATTGAAAACCAAAACAAAGATCTGGGGTTTTTCAGTCTATTAGCCTAAATTTTATGGTCTGGTTTATAATTTTTTCATTTTGGTGCACGAAAATTCGATCCGGTTCGGTCCAGTAAAAAAATAAAACGAGTAACGTAATGTCTTCTTCTTCTATACAGTTTTTCCAATGAACCAGTTTCAATCGGCAGACAAATTCAAAGAAAATTAACGCCCGAAACAGAATTTTAAGGCCGCAACATCTTTGATTACATATTCAGGTAAATTTTTTCTGTTTGATTTGTTTGCTCTCATTCAATCGATTAACCTTCTGAAACACAGTTAATCGTTTAGCAGAATGGATTTTGGGTTTGTTCATAAAGCTTGGGAGAAGTGGGCTTCGCCTAAAATTGGTGCTGGTACGTATTCATGTACCTATATATGCATGTCTCTGTATTGTGATAGAAATTACAGAGATTTTGTTTGTGAAAAATTGTTAGGGAAACCATTGAAGTCGGCACTTCTTATTAACTATGATCCAAATGCTCCGTCACGCTTGCTTTCAATCATGTAAGTTCATTTATTCTTTAATTTACTATATTAGAATTACAGTGGATATGTTGTTTTGTTTGAATTTCATTCGTCGGTAGCATGAATTTCAGGAAATTAGCATTCATAACAATAATTTTGCAAATGTCATGAGTATAGATTATGCTTCTTTGTTAGAGTTTTATTTCTCGGCTTCATGTGGTTTATTTTGGAAATTTTAGACTATTATTGTATTTCTACTTAGTAGCCATCAGCTAGGTAGCACGGATTTGAACGCGGGGTAACAGGGCACTTGGATGAGGACATGATGAAATGAAACAATGTTATTTTAACGTTTTCTAAGTTAAACTGAAGTTTCGTGTCGGAAACGCCAAGTGTTCGAAACATTTCTGACACGGGACATGTTCATTGAATGAAGTGTCTGTGCTACCTATGTCAAGAATAGCATAGCAGTTGAGATGGGGGATTGTGTTGTTTGCACTTCGCTGCAACAATTAAAATTCAGATCCAACGGAGATTATAGAGATCGCATTCATAATACTGTCATGCTTGGCAGCTCGATCTTAAAGATATTCTCTTGTCAGGAGTTCATGCTTATTCTAGCAAGTTATATTTTACCCAGTTCGATTGAATGCTAAAAATGTGTGCTAGTGAAACTATGTTGTAATCATTGCAATGCATGTTGCAGTTATACAAAAATTACTGAGCTCTTCTTCTATTTTTAAACGAACACTGTTTAATAACTTCAAAGCTACATTCTTAAATTTTTAGAAATCAGGATTTATCTCCTACATTCATTTTGATTTCACATTTTGTACCTTGTGTTACTTAATGTTTACTATAAAATAACTTTTGTTATCGTTTGCCTTATGCTCAATGTGCTTGATCTCTTGATCTTTCCCTATTTGGCCTATCAATTGCGATTGAAGAATATAATGTAACAGTCTTTCTGTTGTATTAATTCACTTGTATCTCTACCTTTTGCGTTCAAAGATAAACTATTCTGTCACAAGTGGGTTAGCACTGAGTGAAATATTTGTGTTACTTCAATAAAACCCGTGTATAACTAGATATGAACCATGGGAAACACATTTTTATACCGAAAGGGGAAGGCTGTGTATTTGTTATCTTTCAGAGAGCCTGCTATGCATGAATCCTTGTACATTGAGGGCCTTCTTTGCGTTGTTGAATCTTTGCCTCTTATCTCTAATATGTTTGAAATTTATTTTCAAAATTTATCTATTTAATATGTACTGAGATGTTGTCAAAAACATGCAGATAATAATTGTTAAAAATATATTTATTTTAGGATAGAGAAAGGCTGAACTTGAATATATATTGCATTCCGATACTTCATGAGATAATGGAAGGTGCTAAGTTGTAAATGTAAGATCTTGCATTTAGTTGAGATCCATGCAGTTGGAGAAATTCAAGTCATGTTACATACTTTGTGAAGCCATTTTACATTACTTGTAGTTGTATGTAGATTGATAATTTCTTTTGTTGTAAAGTGCTGGGAAAGCTTGATCTGGGTAAATTTAGTGCAGAACAAGAGGGAATAAAAGTCAGTCCTACTGAATTGAGTCAATTCATTGATTTCATCAAAAGCAACCAACTCCAGATGGGGAGCTTTGTTATTGGGCAATGTCAATGTAAGTTCTGCTAAATTCGTCAATGTCTTTTTAAAGTTATTAATAAAGATAATCAAATATCAAGAATCCATTTTTTAGCTTGCTTATTAAGGCTGGATAGCTGAGTTACATGGCTTGATTTATTGTTTTGTCATGGATAGTAAAATTATTGCTGAGGCCTATTTAGTGTTTTTCTGGGTATGCTACCAATAAGCTTCTTCTCCGTTGAAAACATTGAGAATCAACCAATTTATGGGGCTTTGCAACATTACAATATCTAATAAGTAGTTAGTGAGATTTAGATATCTTTCTTTCCTTATGATATATAAATATCGCATACGTTCTTCAACCTAAAGAGGCTGGTGCAATTAATGCATCTTTAACTATAAAATGGATTGTTGCTCTCTAGGGCGGTACTTATATGAACCTGACTGGAATACCTTAAAAATTGGCATTTTAATTCATACTGCGCTGCGCACTTTCAAGTCCTCATACATTGGACCTTTAGCGACAAATTTGTAGCTCAGCAAAATGTAACTTCGAATTCTTACTGTTTGTTAGTATTGTCGTCTTACTATTGCGTAATTGGGTGGCAGATTTGGTTACTTCAGTTCATGAGAGTTGGTTTTCTGCGAGATGTATTAATACATCAAATCCTTCTGGAGAAGGTGCTATTGTCATGCAGACAGCTGCATGTCTCATGGTTGCACAGTAAGACCTTCTTGTTCTTGTGATTACATGTTGAATTCTAAGAGTAAAGATCTGTAGATTTTAGCGAGTTAGAGGATGTGATGTGCTGACACAATTAAATTGTCGTGTTTACGTGGCATTGGCAGGTATGATGGTTCGATTGCTGCAGCCTCGCGAGCTATGGTGGCTGTTGATCAGTTTGCATGGCATCTAAGCCGTAGAAACCTTTAACTTAGGTATTTTCTTTTCTACAAGTTGTTTCAGTCCAATTAGTACAAAAGCAGTTAGCTCCTTCTTCTTCTATTTTTATTTTTACGTTTAGTTTTTAGTTAGTGTAAATATTTTACCGTATCCATGGCAGGCACTCATTATTTTGGATTCAGCTAATTATGTTCGAAAGAGGCCGATGATGGTCATCTGTTTACCACAAGTTCTCGAGTTACGACCGAGTTGTTCAATTTCTTACAAAGATTATCATGGAATGCTTTGTTAGTTAATTCTTTAAAAGATTAGCATGAGCAGTTTTAAATTTTTAGTTATTGCAACTTTTCAGTGTTGCGCTTTGCGGAGACAGGTATTTACATGACCATGCATGCAGTAGAAACTTAATAGTGATGCCATATTCTTGGCAAAATGCGTATTTAGATCCATGCACTGCCATATTCTTTTGAGTTGGATCTATCGACAATAATTTGTATACATTTAGTCCTTGTAGTTTTAATCTTGTAGATATTTGGTCCTTCTGTCATAAAAAAATACTATAATAATTGCGTCAAGTCAAACCAAAAATGAAATCTAATTGAGATATTGCTTGCAACAAAGATTAAAGTACAGGGACTCAAGTTTTTTTAAAAACAAAATATGAAAGAATGAATAAATTTTTTATTCTAATTGTCCTAGCGGTGTGTGGAATATACGTATTTTATTTTCATGATTTAAGAAGTTATTGTCTATTTATCTATAACTATCTAATTAAAATATTTATAAAATTAAGTACAAGTCTAATTCTAATAATTTTTTTTTAAAAGTCTATCAATTAATTAGTTAGTATAATTTCATCAGAATTATGATTCATAAGAGATATATTCGAATCATATAGAAAGATTCAAATTGAAATATATCTCTAAGTGATTGTATAAAATGCAAATACTGCTATTCATCTATCTATATCTATCTATCTATCTATCTATCTATACTATATATAAAAGCACGGATGGGGGGGGGGGGGGACAGGCAAATTTACTGAATAATCCTTTTTAGTTTACTACTAAATAAAGGTTTTATAGTCATTAACTAATTAGTTATTTAATTAATCACTATTGTAATTAAAGATCTAATTAGAATAGGTAGCTAAATTATCTCCAATTTAATTTTTAATATGTAAAAAATAACTAAATTGTCTCCAAATTAGTAGTAATACTTATCTTTTAATTTGATTGAACTACAAAATTAAAATATTATATTTGGTCAATATATTATTATTTAAATTTATATCTTATTATTTTTAAAGATATTATTAATGAAATTAAATTAATTATTTAATTATGGTTATTATAAAACCAAAAGAAGAATAAATTCAGTATGGAAAAAAATTTAATAACCAAATATATTATATTTACTTTTACAAAAATTCTTAACTAATTTAATATTAATTATAAATAAAAAAATTGATATAATTATTATAAATTTACTAATATATTCATTGAGAAGTTACGTTACGAGCCACGTGCATAGCACGTGATGCGAAACTAGTTCATATAAATATAGATATATAATATATAATATATATATATATATATATATATACTAATAATATTAAGTAGGAGTGTCAATCCGCATGAGAGTCTATACGTGTGTTATTTTCAAGTCTATTCTTTTCCTTAGTGATGATTCCGTAAGATTCACACTTCACCATTGCGAAGAATACAATTTCTATATGTTTAGCATATGCTATCTACGCAATATGCCACTCAAAGTAAAACTTCAATCACCGTGCCCTTTAATATTCTAGAGTTGGGCCAAGCAAAGTTACATATTTTTAGTACGGTTTTATTTCTGTTTGGATTCAAAATCCTTTGTGTCAAACATGTCATCCCTACTTTTGGATTCCTTAATCAATTAGTTACTTCAGGATGAATAGTACTTAGAAACAATTACATCTTATAACTCAGTTTTATAAAATTATGCATTAGGGACTCAAAAATAAACAAAAAAGCATATTTATCTCAATTCGTTTTAAAAGTTTTTATTTATACTTCAAAATATTTTTAACCCTATTTTACCCCTTATCAAGAGTTAATGAACAAGGTACTAGGTGGCGGTTGGACCAAAAATAGACTGACCGGTTGGGGATAGTCTGATCGGCCGAAGGATGGCGGTTAACGCTGGTCAACACCTAGTCAACGGCGATGGTCAGATTTTAAAAGAATTAAGTAAAACATAATTTTTCTCTCAGTGGGATTCAAACCCAAGATTTTTCACTCTTTGGCCATATGTCTAACGACAGAGGCAAAACTTGATTATTGTCTTTATTTACTATTTATTACATATACGTGTACTCTTTAATAATAATTAAAGAAGTATGTATACTTAATGTAAACCTATTGAAATATAAATAATATATTATTATAAAATAATAATAAAATATTACGCTTATCAAAATTTAAATTAATTTATTCTAATTAAATTAATATTAGTGTAAATTAAATATTCACTTAAAGTAAACTAAGTTAAAATAAATTTTTATTAAATTTAATAGTAATTTAATCTTATTAAATTAATTAATTAAATATTTACATTATTGATAATCAGTATTTAAAATGATATATAAACTATTAAAAATTTAAAAATGAATTATCTAAGTTTTTTGTGGGTTTTTTTTTAAAAAATTAATATATTGAAAACACATCAACTTAATGTCAACTCAAAATAAACTATATAAAAAAATTAATGATAAGCTAAATATAGTTTTAAAATTGACTTGCTTTAATTAAATTAATTACAAATTATTTATGCTATTAAAAATAATTTATAAAGTGACAAATAAACTAATAGTTGTAGGCACCTATTTTTCAGACAGATAAAAAGTGATAAGGGACTGAAGTGTCCAATGATGATTTCAAGAGAAATCTGTTCAGGTGACGTGTTATCAATTTACTTGCTGGAATCTAGGCAGGCGTAATCTGTGCACAGCTGTAAACTTGGAGGATTAAAACGCAATTAGGCGTAAATAGCCTATAAAAATACAAAGAGATTGTAACCTAAGTCCAAAAATTGGACTAATTGCAATGTCTTAGAAGTTTATTGGCTAATTTGTAAGTTTTATGGACTGAAATTGACCATATTCAATCCCATAAGCTCCCAAGAGTCGTTTTTAATACTTTCGGGCACCAAATAACACTTTTAGACATAATTTTCCCTTAATTAATTAATTAATACGAATTTAAAAAGTAAAAATTTAAGATAAATATTTTAACCTAATTTTATTCCTAATAATCTATCATTTAACACTCTTTGACTATTGTTGTATATAAAACTCTAACTAAGAGAATTTAAAATCAAACCTCTAGCTAACTCTAGGTCATCCCTAACCACTAAAAAATAGAATCCTTAATCTTGCTAAAGGTGGTACACAAACCCTAAAAAAAGATACAAAAAATTCGGCCCCCGCTAGAATAGCATAGTCGAAATTTACACACACCACACACACAACTTTCCAGTCCTAAAAACACCTAAAACACGTGTTGATTCTCCAAGAACGCAGCAGCCGCATCAGATTCGAAACTGGAATCCGCATCCAATTCGTCAGCAAACGAGTTAAGGACTTAGACCGGTAATTCTGAGGATCCTCTTATTTATCCCTTTGAATCGCCATGAATTGCATGCCATCATCATTATAATTGTTGTAATTGTGTGATTTAGGGAGTATGATAGTTTATTTGCCAATTTTAGCCATAAAATTGCCATGCTATACTTAATAATTTAATTGTCAAAATTCCATAAAATCGATTAATAAGCATGTTAATGAATGATTTAATGTATTTAAAAAGTTCAAATCAGGAAACTCAGTTAATTGTAGCTCTTAGGGTGCATGTTAGATGTGATTTTGAGCTTATTTGCCATGGAAAAATAATTTTCGTAGCTGCTGCCCTCAAATTATTTTTTGTTTAAATTAGCTTTAAGCACTCTATAAATGCTATATTTGAATTCCTTGTTCAATGTTATGCGTTTTTGATTAATTTTTCATGAAAAACGGAGTTGAAACGAGTGAGAACGAAGCGAAAAAAAAAGGAGCTCTGAACCTGCCGACAAAGCGGTGCAGCCGCCACTGCAACTGGCACCGCCGCCAGTTCAACCTTCCGGCGCCGCCACCTCCTCTCGGCTCCGTGTTCTTGAGGAATCTTGTTTCCAGATTGACTCCCAGATCTTCCAGACGACTCCCAGATCTTCATTTTAAGTTTTCGGGCTCGTTTGAGCTCTGAATTGGATTCTGTTTAGACCTAGATTTATTGTGTTTTATGTACTTTAAGTTTCTGCTTTATAGCGGGCCAAGCCCTATATAAACGGACTCAGAAATCCCAAAATATAACACAGTGTATATACCGGGCCCACGAGTCTGAGGCCCAGCAAACCAGCAACTTCCAGAGCAGATTCTGGATTAACCCGAACTCAAAATTGACTCCAGACTAGTAGAACCGGTTTGACGAGACGCACAACTCTCGTGATCTGACCGAGAACCCGTTCCAACCAGACCAATGGTCAAAACCCGCGCGAATACGAGGCACTTAAAGTCAACGAGGTTTAAAAGTATCGCTAACCTTATATGTATACCAAACTGCCCCTGAGCATGCCTGCAATGTTCACCGCTTCCCAGAAGCCCATCAAATTAACCGATTAAAGGATTAATCACATAAATTAGCTCATTAATGCAATTCTAGTCCATCACTTACACATCATAGGACTACCATGAAATGAGCAGTAACGGTTGTATAGGTTTTTCAAGATCACCTAATAGAATTAATAAAACATTTACATCCAGTTTTGGCTTTGTGCATGTAAAATATCCTGACCAGCCAGACTTACGCTATTTGCTAGAAACTTCTGAAGTTAGATGTATGTTTAGGAGTACCTTCTACTTGCCTCAAATGCTAGTCCAGATCGAGTCATATGCGCGTTAAACGTGTTTACTGCTTTCATACATGTTTATTTACAGCTTTCATATCCTGTGAACTGCATATATTGTTGAGATGAGATAAAAACAAATATGTCCAGTAAATAAAGCCGGTAGCAGATAAGCCAAGAACAAGAGTCTCAGGGAGGGCCACGAACCCCAGTCTTTGATCCGATGCACGATGATCTTACCGGAGGCGAGTAAGGTTACCTAGTAGGTTAAAAGGCATTTCCTAGTTAAACTAGGTGTCGACTCCATTTTTCAAACCATTTCCTGATAGAGAAGTCAGCCATAAGCCTTAGACGAGCGGCCCCTGAACCCTGCTCCACTCACAATAGTAATCTAAAATTAAACTATCTAAGGTTTTATTAAAATGAACCAAAAATAAATTCAAAATAAACTTAAAGTGAACTGAATTTGAACTCAATATAAATTCAAAGTCAACTTAATGTAAATTCAATGTCAACACAATGTAAATTCAATGTCAACTCAAGTAAATTTAATGTTAATTCAATATAAATTTAATGTAATTTAATATCAACTGAATGTTAACCCAAAATAAATATTTTGGTAAATTATTATAAATTTAAATGAATTTATTTTTTATTATTATACTAAAATTATTTTTTTATAATTTATACCATTATAAATAAACTAGTAGTAGATTGAAAGTAAATTATTTAATATTTTCTGCAGTGATTCTTGTAAATTAAATGTTAACTCAATGTCAACTCAACGTCCACTCAATATCGACTCAATGTAATTTTAATGTCAACTTAATATAAACTAAATGTCAATCTGAAGTAATTATTTTTGTAAATTATTACAATTTTAAAATTTTAATTTATTTTTTATTATGTTAGCAAAATTACTTTTTAAAAAAAATTATACCGTCAAAAATAAACTAATAGTAGATTGAACATAAATTTTCAAGATATTTTAGAGTTATTGCGTTAACTTTATGTGAATTCAATGTCAACTAAATGTCGATTTAATGTCAATTGAATGTCAACTCAAATTTTTTATTTAGATGATTATAAATTTAAAAATAAATTATATTATTTAAACTAATTTATTTAAATTTTATAATGCTAAAGAAACATATTAAATGTCAACTCAAATTTTTTATTTAGTTGATTATAAATTTGAAAATAAATTGGATTATTTAAAATAATTTATTAAAATTTTATAATGCTAAAAAAATAGAGAAAATAATAAGAAAAGTCATAAAATGAATTTTATTTTCGCACAATACCATTTTATCAAAAAGTTTACGCACAATACCATTTTATCAAAAAGTTTACATTTAATGTCATAATAATCAGTTTTCTTTCACTAGCACCATCTCTTCCTTTTTAGAATATAGCTGACCATTACCCTTTCTTACCATTGGTTGTAAAGTTGTGACTTCTTACTCACCATTCAGTTTAGAATGGTGAGTTGCGCATTTGGTTGTAAAATTATCTTCATGTCCTTCATTTTTATTAGGTCTGCTTCCTAAGTTTTATATAATTTATTTGAATATTACATGAAGTAATGGAGATTCAAGTGGAAATTTTATTTTGCTTAAATTTAAATATTTATTTTATTTTACTACTTTTTTAATTTTTTAATTGAAATATTTATAGAGCAGATATAAACTCCATTTTTAAAGAAAATTCAAAAAAAGTAAAGACGAGGATTATTTAAGAAAGAGACAAAAAAAAAGTAGATGTTGTCAATGTAGTTTTAAAACTTCGGACTAAATATTACATGCAGCACCTAACACTTTTTAAATAAACAAGCTTAATTTAGAATACAATCAATAAAAGATATTTATAAGTTTTAAAACATTAATTATCTATTTATGAATAAATATATTTCTTTAAAATAAACTAAAAGTAGCGAAAAGGGTGATTACTTATAAAATGTACTAGAATTACTTTACGTATTACGCACGTAACCCGTAATATGATAAGTATTATTACATATATCTGATATATTTGTGATATATATTTGATACATCGTTTCTACATATCCGACACATCTCCGATACATATTTGATACATATTCGGCCGTTCAAACTCCCTTTTCTATTTTTTTATCGATTTAATTAAATCAACCGACTAATTCAATCGGTTTTTTTTTTTAAAGTTTTATATATTTAATTTATATTTAAAAATATAAATATGTTACTTTGTTTTTTTTTTTAAAATATAATTCAGATTTCGTGATTAAAAAATAAATACATCTCTGATACATATTTGATTACTAATTTATCTTTTCCAAAATTTTTTGATCGAGAAAGTGAATTATATGTAGTAAATTGGAGTTTAAATAACCGAATTAATTAAACTTTTTAATTTTTATCTTTAATTTTTATCGATTTAATTGAATCAACCGACTAATTCGATAGGTTCATTTATATATTTATACATTTTCCGATACATATTTTATACATGATAGAAATATTTTTAAAATGTACTTTATAGATAAATCATGATATATATTTATACATGATAGATACATCATAATGTATAATTATACATGGCATAAAAATTAAATAATTTATAAAAATTATATTATTTGTGTATTTATGTATTTATGTATTTTTTTAAATTTAATAAATTTAATAAATTTAAGTTTTTAGAATTAAAAGTAATATTGTTTTTAAAATTTATGTTATATAAATGAATTATTTAGGTATATGGTGTGTGTATGAGAAAGGGGGACCACGTGGCAAGAGGGAGAGAGAAAGAGAGAAAGAGAAACACATGAGAGAGAAAAAGGGGGACCACGTGGAGAGAGAAAGAGAGAAAGGGAACACATGAGAGAGAAAAGGGGACCACATGGGAAAGAAAAAAAAGGACCACATGTCTTCTTCTTATTGGGATGGCATGAATGTAAAGTTTTGGTGTTTTGTGGTATGAATGTAAAATAAATGAGTTAAATGGTAATAAGTGTAATTGGAGGCCAATTTTTGGCATTTTTGTTGTTTTCTCAAAAAAATATTAAGTGAAAAATAATTGACATTTTAATGAAAGCAATTTAATGTCAACTGAATGTCAACTCAAGTTTTTTAATTAACTGATTATAAATTTAAACATATATTAGATTATTTAAAATAATTTATTTGAATTTTATGATGCTGAAAAAACATATTAAGTGAAAAATAATTGACATTTAGATGAAAGAAATTTAGTGTCAACTAAATGTCAACTCAGGTTTTTTAATTAGATGATTATAAATTTAAAAATAAATTAGATTATTCAAAATAATTTATTTGAATTTTATGATACTAAAAAACATATTAAGTGAAAAAAAATTGACATTATGATGAAATAAATTTAATGTCAACTCAAGTTTTGTTTTTTAATTAGTTGATTATAAATTTAAAATAATTTATTTGAATTTTATGATGCTAAATGATACATATTAAGTGAAAAATAATTGACATATTGATGAAAGAAACTTAATGTAAACTTATTATAAGAGAGTGTAAATAATTTATATATGGTGAAAGATAACAACATCAAACCCTTGCCTTAGTGGCTAAGCACTTGGTCTTAAACATTAAGAGGTCAAGGATTCATGTCCTATAAAAAGCAAACTTTTATTTTATTTTCTATTTTAAAGTTTGACTTATATTGACCATCGGCCCTGGCGGCCAGAGGTTCGCCGGAGGTCGAAGATGGTGGCCGAACCGGTAGAGGTTAGCTGGAGTTTGGAGGTTGGCTGAACGGAGATGGTGGTCGGTCACCGGAAGTTTGACGGAGGTGGTGGTTGGACGCCGAAGGTCCGCAAAGGTCGGAGGTGGCTGGCCAGAAGTTCGCTGGAGATGGTGGCCAGTCGCCGGTGGTGGTTGGTGGGTTGGTCAAATCAAGACCCGCATTTTCCATATATCACCATCTTATTGACTCAAATAGAAACCAAGGAGATGTTAATACATATAAGGGATAATATTGTCCTCTTATTTACTAAAATGTGCTTAATTTAGAAGTTCAGGTATAAATGAAAACATTTAAACAAATTAAAGAGATTTTTACGTAATTTTTTTGTGAGGGAAAACAAAGCGTTATTCTAGAGTATTTGTGTACTTAGCCCATTAATTTATACAAGTATACAGACAAAAAAGGCTATATGGCACAACTACTAATAATAGGGTTTCAACCATAACCTATGAAACTTAACCAAATTCAATAACTAATGATTAAAACTTGTACTGATAACATCAGAAGGGATTTACTTCAATTTTATCACGGTCTTGATGAGAAATGTCAAGGAACACCCTAAGATCCTCGAAGAACTATTGTCAAACTTCGACGAATTTTAAAATATGTTCGTAGAATAACGATCCCTAACGCTGACTCTAGTTTTATATTCGAGATTTGAGGTTAAAATATTATTTTAAGTTTTCGTACCTAAATTGAGAAATTTAGGTCAAGTAGGATGGAAATAAGATGGGAATTAAGAATGGAATGGAAATAAGGAAGTAAATTTATCATAAAATAATAATTGAAAATTATTATTTGATAAGTTGATTATTAACGGGATTAAAGAAAATACAAATAATAAGGACAATATATAAATCTCAAACTATTAAATTTCACGTTAAGGATCGTGAAATATAATTGAAAATTGATCGGAAAAGCACGATGGCAAATCGTTTTGAAAATTAAGCACGTCGGTTTGGTATTTGAGTTAAAGTAGATTTTTAGCCACAAACTTCCTAAGGAAGTTGTTGGTAAGTGGACTTTTAACCACTACTTACTCATGAAGTAGCTATGATCATTATCTTCATCATTTTCTTAACATAAAAAAAATGAAGAAAAGAGAAAACCTTCTCCTCTTCTCCTTCAAGGGCCGAACCACACCCTAATCATCATAGTTCCACCATTGCTTAACCAGAGTTAATGAAACTTGAGGCACAATCTTCATAGATAAAAGGTAAAAGATTATAGATCATCAATTTGAAGTTTTCTTGGATAATTATTGAGTTATAAGGATTTTAAATGTTAGGTTTTGGATTTGATTTTGATGAATTGTGTAGTTATGGTTAAATTGATGATTGTAATGGATTGAGGGGTTAGTTGTGAGAGCTGTTTGGTGTTAAATTGATGTGTAGGTTGCCCCTAGCTCTGGCGAGGCTCCGACCAGCCATGTCTTTGCTCGGCAGAATTGTCGCCGTGAGCAGAGTTGTACTCTGCTCCGGCGGGGCAGTAATGGTAGCACATAGGGGCTGCATAAGTAGGCCCTATGGGGAAGAGGGGGAGTATTTTTGATAGCTAAAAGTTAGCTCGACGGATTGACCATTCGAATAAAGTTCGAATACGATAGTGCGACGTTTTGCGATAATGTAATGTGTTAACTAAAAGTAAAGTGTTTGGGTTATTTTCAGAATAAATTCGGCATATGGAATTAAGGGATTAGTAAATGTCAAATTGAAATATAGGTTATTTGATATGGAAAATGAAATAACGTAAAAAATGCAAAACGCGATAAATAACGCTTTTTTCTATACGATGCTAGATGGTTTTAAATTAAGTTTAACGCCAATGGTAAAGAGAAATTTGAACTATAGAGTTAAAGAAAAGAATGAGACTAAGGTGTATATAAAGTAATGAGCTATTTGATTAGAGATCAAATAGGCGATCAGAATTAGATACGACGTTAGCTAGTCGACGTAATAAAAATGCGCTAAAAAGTTAAACGTCAAAATTCTCTACGTTGATAGTTATTTGATAAGTAAATCAAATAGCAATTGGATATTAGGTTTAAATGCTTAACCTAAAGGCAAGAAATGGATATGGTATTATAGTATCGATAAATGAACAAATAGAAACAAATCAAACAAAACGCAAATAAAACACAATAACTTATAATATGTGTTTACCTTGAGTTTAAAACATCTATAGAAATAGATTCTTACTCGAGCGTTATTGACGATTGTTTTAGATCCGACGAGACAATCTACTAACTGGCAAGGAGCTCAGGGAGTTTGACGTGAATTATCGTTTAATCAAAAATTTTGGGGAAATAGCAAGTTGTGAGTGTGGATGTTTACAATTGCACTATTTAAATGCATTTCTTCTTATGTAAATGTTTTATATGCAGTGACGAAGTCAGCCCAAAAATTGAGGTAGTGCACAAATTTAATAGTAAAATATCAAAATATCATATCACGGAAAAATATATTAAAATATATAATAATAAAATAGAAAATAATAACCACATTAAATTTACTATATTTGAAAAGAAGTTAAAAAAAAGGGCATTGTTTTTTAATAGAAAAATGCTGAAAATATTAGAATTAGAGCTTAATTTGCATAAAAACGGTGCAATATGAAGAAATTTTTATTCTTATATATAATGATTAGACTTTGATATATATTTTTTAATCTTTAATACTTTCTCCGGTTTATAATAGTTTTTGCATTTGAAAAATAATTTCGGTTCATAATAATATTTGTCACTTGAAAAGTTTAAACTATCAAAAGAGTATTAATTTTCAAACTTACCCCTATTAATATATTTAAAAATATATACAAATATAAAAAAAAATGAATGCCAATAAATTTCAAGATAGAGTAGATCTAGTGAAAGTATTTATTAATTAAGAAATAATAATTATTATTCTTAATTTTTTATTTAAATTAAATACGATAATATTATAAACCGGAAAGAATAATATTTTATACTCATCCAAATTGTGTAAATTTTACAATACAGTAATATTTTATGCTGATTAATTTTCTTTATAAAGTCTAAGTGTCCAAGCATGTATTAAATACAAAGTGAAAAAACTAATAGTTAACCCAGAAATTTAGTCTGCTATAGTATATCTAACATTTTTCTTTTGGATGTGAGGTAGGGCCCAGGCCATACCTGGCCCTACCTTACATCCTTCCATGTTTATACGTTTGCATAAAGTCATTTCAAATGAAATGCCTGGTTTGAAATGCATACATCATGGATTTGATACCTGTATGAATCCGATGAAACGAGCTATCCTATTGAGCGACAATAGAAACTGTGTGATCACCAGTTAAGATTAAAGGTTCTATAAGCATCAGAAATTAGAATGTTAGAAGCCGGCAGAAATCTTCTTGAGAACACGACATGCATGGGTTGAACTCGGTGGATGTATCTTGGGCCCTATGTCTAGGGAGTTAAACTCGGTGGATTTATCTCGTGACTCGCCTCATGGATTGGACAAAAGATATAGCACTAGTTTAACTCGGTAGAGCTATCTCGGAACTGTTAAGGGAATTACATTGGATTTGGGATAAGACAAGTTAAGGTTTAAGGTTTCACTCGAAAAGTTATACGTGGATGCATTTAATTGTTTGATTTGAAAGCATTGATTTAAATGTTTTTAATAAATACTCATTTGTAAATTTATGAACTCACTCAGTTTCGACTGACCCCCAATAGTGTGTCTTTTTAGGTATATATAGTCTTTTGGTGTGACGGACTCATACCTCTGTTCTAGAAGTCTGCATTTGAAGTATGTACAGTAAGAGAAAGTCTATCAGTAGTGCTGCTGTAGTCAGGGTCCTAATGTATAATAGTAGTTTGTCAAACGGTTTCCAAAATGTTTTGCCTATATTTTGATATGTATATAAGGCTTTGAAATTCCGCTTCAACCGTTTGTTTTGAAAGTGAAACAGACTATGCTAATGAGAGACATCGCATAATAAGATCTAGGTTTCTATATAATGTTTTCAGACGTTTGTAAACGTTAAGTTTTGAAAAACTATTATGAAAACGTTTTATGTATAGTTGTATGATCGATTGTTTAAATGATTTGCAAAAAAAATTATAGTATTTTTAAGACTTGTTACAGGTTCGAGAACTACCATTCCAATTTTCTAGCGCCGGGCTCGGCTCGAGATTTCAGGTCATGACATATGTTTTAAATCGTTATAAGGTCTATTTACTAACCATTCATATGAGACGATTATTCATCATTTTAAATGATTGTATAGTCCTCTGTTTTCAAATCGCTCTGGTTAGTCTTTAGTTAATCTTCTTAGGAAGCCTTCTTTATATTTTTAATCTAAATCCAACATCTAGATTCAGGGAAACTGTTGTTTTCCAGATTACCCTAGTTTTGGGAGGCGTCCAAACCCTATCCTTAGTAACTCCTATAAGTGAATTAAAATGATCTCTATATAACTCTAATTTCTATACTCATCATACCATATCATATACTCTTTATATACCACTTTGATACTATATGGAATTAAATCTTGAGCAACGAGCTATTCGTTTTACAAAATGTAATCACATTTCATCTTTACACCTCAATTATCATATAACCTTTCAATTCTAATATAAATCCTCAAATCATATTCTCAGTAAATCAATCTATATATCAATACATATAACCCAAATGTCAATTACCACAAACATGATATGTGTCATGTCTGGATTTTGACGGATCACATATCACACGTCAAAAACTTACTTCACGAAGGTGCGAGGTATTGCACTAACTCTATAATTGACTAACCAATCATGTTATCACATATCATGATTTTATTCACTCATCATGTATCACATTTTCAAAACTTACACCTTTTTTCGTATATTTCTTTCGTTAACCGGTTATTGATTCTAACTTCAGTTTTTGAACAACACTTTATATCGAATCACTTTATATTTCATTTTCAATTTCATTATTCTCGATGGTCGAATTTAGGCTCGACGCTTAAATCTCAATTTCTGACATTGTTGGCCGAATTCAATAACTCAAGGTCAGACGTAAAAGTTTTAACTTTTCAGCACGCATCTCGGCAGCATATCAATACATAATTTATACATAATATATGATATATATAATTTTTAGGCCATATCGTTCTAAAACACATGTTTTTGTTTTAAAAATGTCCATACACTAATAGGGATACTTTTAAAAAGTTTGGATATAAGTGAAATTTTGGGTAAACGTTTAGTGTTCTTTGGTCATTTGACCTATAATTTGTATATTTTTAGATTATGCGACACATATTATTGATTTGAAATATGCTATAAATACATTTAAGATATAGATAAAACAATTATTATTTGAAAAAAGAATCTATCTAAACTGTGCATGATATGTATTTTTTGAGATGTATCATAGATGTAACAAATACATTGACTTGTTGACATGTTCTGACATGTATTTTGCTGCGAGTTGATGTTATCATCTATTTGGTAGAGTAAAAATGTATATTTTTTTGTTTATCTGTAGGAGCGTAATATATGGGGCTAACTGTGAGCGGAGCAGGGTTTGGGGGCTGCTCACCCAAGGGTTATGGCTGACTTCTCGATCTGGAAATGGTTTGAAAAATGGAGTCGCCGCCTAGTCCAACTAGGAAATGCCTTTTAACCGACTAGATAGCCTTACTCGTCTTCGGTAAGACTATCGTGCATCAGACCAAAGACTAGAGTTCGTGGACCTACCCAAGACTCTTGTGCTTGGCTTATCTGTTACCGGCTTTATTTTCTGGACACATTCGTATTATATCGCATCTCAAAAATATATGCAGTTCACAGGATATGAAAGTTATAAATAAACATGTATGAAAGCAGTAAACACGTTTGACGCGCATATGACTCGATCTGGACTGGCATTTGAGGCAAGTAGTAGGTACTCCTAATCATACATCTAACCTTAGAGGTTTCTAGCAAGTAACATAAGTCTGACTGGTCTGGATTGATTACATGTACAAAGCCTAAAACCGGAAGTATAAGCGTGATTTGGTTGATTTTATTAGGTGATCTTAAAAACCCTATACAACCATTACTACTTTTTCGTATTAGTCTTACGATGTCTAGGTGATGGGCTGAAATTGCATTAATGGGCCAATTTTAGGTGATTAGTCCTTTAACCGGTTCATTATTGGATTTGGATGCTTTTGGAAAGCGGTAAACAGCATCATCATGCTCAAGGGCATTTGGATATACATATAAGGTTAGAGATACTTTTAAACCTCGTTGACTGTGAGCGCCTGGCACTCGCGTGGGCTTTGATCATCGGTCTGATCATAATGGGCTTTTGGTCAGATCACGAAAGTTGTGCGTCTCGTCGATCCGGTTCTACTGGTTTGATCCGGAGTCGATTCCGAGTTCGGGTTAGCCAGGAATCAGCTCTGGAAGTTGCTGGTTTGCTGGACCTCGGGCTCATGGGCCCGATTTATACACTATGTTACATATTTGGACTTTTGAGTCCGTTTTACATCGGGTCTGAACCGTTATATTACAGAATATTAATCTACACTAAATTATATACGTCTAGGTTCAAATTGAGCCTGATTTGGAGTCCGGATGAGCTTGGAAACACGTTTTGAAGTTCGGATCACGTCTGGAAGGATCTGGGACGAAGCTGACGAAGGAGCACGGCGCCGGTTTGACTTCTGGCGCCGCCAAGATGACATGGCGGCGGTTTGATTTACAGCGGTTCTCTGGGATTTTGTTCCGCTTCGTTCTCACTCGTTTTAACTCCGTTTTTCATACAAAAGTAGTCAACATAGCATAAAGTCGAACAAGGAATCCGAAAAAACACATAATCAGAGTGTTTAAAACTCATATATGCAAAAAGTTATTTATTGGCAGCAACTCAAAAATAAGCTTTTTCATAGCAAAAATCACTCAAAAACACCTAAAAACATGCATTCTAAGGCGCCTAATTGATTATCTTCTGGGTTTGAACATTAAAACAGCTAATTATAGTGATTAACATGCTTTTTCATCGATTTCCATGGCAATTTCAATAAAACACATAATTTGGCAATTATTGCAAAAGTGATAAAAATAATCTAATTAGCATCCTAACTCACAAATATTCAGCAAATATGAACAGAATTCATAAAAAACAATACAGGAATAAAGAGGGTCTTCAGAATTACCGGTCTGAGTCCTTGGCTCGTTTGCCAACGAAGTGGATGTGAAATCCGGCTTCGAATCTAGTGTTTGTGCTGCGTTCTTGGAGAATTAACATGTACTAGGGTGTTTCAGGACTGGATTTATGTGTGTGTGTGTGTGTTGTGATTTCAGGTTTGCTATACTAAGATGGTGGCCGAATTTGATGTCTGTCTGTCTAGGGTTTGTGTGCCACCTCTAGCCAGACTGGCTTAAGGCTGTATTTATAGTGGTTAGGGATGCCCCAGGGTTTCCTAGAATCTTCTATAACATTTTAAAATATTTCAGGGTGAAAGTGTGTGAAGTGATAAGTTTTTAGGTGTTAAGATTAGTTTTAAACTCTATTTTTCTATTTAATTTCGTATTAAGATTTAGTGGCTAAGTAAAAGACTGCTAAAAGTGCGTTTTGCTGCCCGAAAGTGCTAAAAAAGGTTTCTCGGGCCTTATAGGTTTGGTTAAGGTCAATTTCAGTCCGTCAAACTTACAAATTGGCTCATAAATTTCTAAGATATGGCAATTAGTCCAATTTCTAGACTTTAGATTACAATCTCTTTGGATTTTTATGAGCTATTTACGCCTAATTGTGTTTTAATACTTTAAGTTTGCAGCTGTGCACAGATTATGCCTGCTTAGATTCCAGCAAGTAAGTCGAAAACTCGTCATCCTGACGGATTTTTCTGGAAATCACACTGGACGCTTCAGTTTTTTTATCACTTTTTACCTGTCCGAGAAATAGCTGTCTACACTAACATTTATTTTTATCCTGCATTTGATATTTAAACTATTTATAATGGTTTCTATATAAAATACAGGTATGTAATTTACTATAGATGGCCTCTCAAAAAAATTACTATAGATGAAATTACAAATGGTATTAATTGAACTTAACAATTTTACTAAAATAAAGTCCCAAATTTAATGAAATGGACTTAGTTAAATTTTATTTAAAATAAATTTTAATTAATGAAAAATAAGAAATATCTTCTAGAAAAGCATTCCTCGATAACCTACTAGGTAAAGTATTATAATATATATATATATATATATATATATATATATATATATATATATATATATATATATATATAAAAGCACGGATGGGGGGGACAGACAAATTTACCGAATAATCATTTTCAGTTTAGTATTAAATAAAGGTTTTATAGTCATTACCTAATTAGTTATTTGATTAATCACTATTGTAATTAAAGTCCTAATTAGAATAGGTAGCTAACTTATCTCCAATTTAGTTTTAATATGTAAAAAATAACTAAATTGTCTCCAAATTAGTAGGAATACCTATCTTTTAGTTTGATTGAACTACAAAATTAAAATATTGTATTTGGTCAGTATATTATTATTTAAATTTCTATCTTATTATTATTTTTAAAGATATTATTAATAAAATTAAATTAATTATTTAATTATGGTTATTATAAAACCAAAAGAAGAATAAATTCAGTATGGAACAAATTTGATAACCGAATATATTATATTTACTTTTACAAAAATTCTTAACTAATTTAATATTAATTATAAATAAAAAATTAATATAATTATAATAAATTTACTATTATGTTCATTAACGAGTTACGTTACGAGCCACGTGCATAGCACGTAATGCGAAACTAGTATATATAAAATGTGTGCGTGTTTTTTTTAAGGGAATAGTACAATAAGACTTAGATAGAAATAATATAAATGACAAAATTTCAAAGATAAAACAAAATTATTATTTATATTAAATATAAAATTATTTTTATATATGAAATGAGATGAGTATGTTTTGGTTTTAAAAATGTATTTCTATTGGGAAGAAAGAAACTTTAAATTATTTTTGTATATAAAATGAGATGAGCATGGTCTGATTTAGAAAATATATTTCTATTAGGATAAAAATAACTTTGAAAATGTATGTTCGAATTTAAAAAATATTTATGAAGTAGAAAAAAATACAGAAATCTTAAAGGGTATAATAAAAAGTATAAACACTAACGACTTATAACTCAAATGCTATAAGTGCTGGGTAGAAAATTGTTAAACTCGTGGGTTCAATTTCTTTTCCAAATACTTCATCCCCAATAATCACAAAAAAAAAATTATAATAAATTGAAATATAAATTTATAATACTACATAAAAAGGAATTAGAGTACGAATTTGTAGTAGATTTTTCAAAATAAAATTACAGGTACTAAATAGTGATATGTCAACTTAAGTTACTAGGAAAGAGAAGGAAAAAGGAAAGAAAGTGTAGGCTCAAGGATTGTTAGAATAATCAAAAAATAGGTAGGCCAAATATATGATCACATGGTCTCGCTGATCCTAGTTTAACTAATGCACTTTACTAGACAAATTTTAATTAACGTTGAGAATCTTCATATTGTTAAGACAGCCTTAAGTGATCTTCATTGATGTTCTTATTATTAGAATTAATACCTTAATTAATTTGAACTAATAGATCGCCACCAAAAAGACTAATTGCCAGTACAGCAAACATAATGAATTAAATATGAGTATGAATTTTTTTGAAAGTTAGACAAGCGGTCTGTAAATTTAATGTGTTCGATTTTGTTCAGTTATATGACAATCCATTGACCTGAACTGAAATGGAGTTTCTTCAAAAACTGAAATGGAGTCGCCTCTTAAAGTTAATAAAAATATATTTTGTACCGACTAGTATATGTCATTCACTCATGGACGTATAAATTAACGTGCATCAGATCAAAATAGCTAGATTCATGGACAATTAACTCTGATGGTTATCGATTTAGCGAAACATCTCAATTATAAATATCACGTTATAGAAGCAATCACATATATAATCTCTAATCACAGTATAATGATAAAAACTAAAAATTGTAAACTAGGAATGACTGGAAATAACTAAAAAGCTAGTATTTCAAAGAAATAATAGATAGCATATGATTCTCATTAACTGATCATGGAAAGCGAGGAACATGATGTGGAACTACGACTATTACCAATTCTCAAAGGAACTGAAGATATCATGATCTCGAGAAAGCTTTTGCAAGGTACAGAGTGAAAGGAAGAGTCTCTCTAGCAACGAAAGTCACTAGGCGTAGTGTCAGTTTTGGCTTCCTCAGGCCACAATCAATCAAGTCGATGTCGTGGGTTATTGATTGTCTCAATATGATCTCCATTAGGAAATTTAGGTTACGTGCTTTTGTCTCAAGTTTTCGGAGCCAAGAAGCAATTTCTTGCCGATCAATAAGGTGATTTCTACCCAATCCATAATGGTGTCTTCTCCTTCTTTCAGGGACAATAGATCATATAAAAAGGTAACTACACCATGCACTGTAGTTACGTATGCTGTTCCAGCTAGGGAAATTGAGAAACCATACACAATGCATTTCTCTATCCCGAATACATTGCTCCCGACAAACAACGAATGAATAGATAGATCTATTATGGTCAGGATTTCTGATATCATAAAGGTATTGCAAGTGAAGAGTTACCTTCAGAATAAAAAAAAAGTTCACTTTCAAAACGTCGCTTTCCTAGGGAGTAATTTGAGTGTTTACTAAAGGCGGGGGAGTTTTTGCTGTATACGGGGCCTTCTTTATTGAATTTTTTCCAATCATTCTCATGGGTATAGAATTTTAACCAAGCGTTTACGCGATTGATATGGGTTTCAATCTCTGAGGGCCTATGTCTTTATGGTCGAATGCAGTATTTATGGAAGTTGGAAATCAAATTGGAGAAACAGTCAAGGTTCATCAGGATGTTATGGAGAAGAAAAGGCTAGACTCAGGCCTTGTTTTTATTTCAACCACCTGCTCTTCCATTCAATGTTCGACAGAGGTGTCTTTTGGAGGATCATCAGCATTATTTCATGTCATGGAAATGACAAAACATGTTCTATTTGATGAAACTTTGGAGATGGTTGAGGAGAATGTTGTCAAGTCTCCTTTTGATGCCTCCTATAATCTTCAATAGAACTTGTAATTCTGATAATAGGACTGTGAAGGGTCTGTTATTTCAAAGGCTTTAAGTTTTATAGAAGTGGAAATTAGTTCTTCTAGCAAGAACACGACATTAGAGATTGATGGGTAAGCTTAGCAACAAGTTTTTAACGACCACATCATTACTCCATTGTCTATTACAGTAGTAAGCAGTCATGAGGAACAAGACACACATTTTCAGTATGTTTTACCTATAATAAGCAACAACTTGAGTGTGGGAGGGAGTATGAACCGTAGAAAGGCAGCAGCTGGACGTTCGACGAAGAAAATTGATTATTTAGGAATTATTCATTCGTGTTCATTAATCAAGTAAAAGGAGGTGAATGAATTACACGATGCGGACATTGCAAACCGAAACAGGCTATTTGACAATATAAAGGAGAATACAACTTCTTCAACACCTAAGAATGAAGTTACGAAAACTTGGAGGATTAGATATGACTTGGGGATTTTTACATTGGAGTCAAAAGAGGCAACATTGCAGGAATTGAACAAAAATATTTATGGCATGGGGGCAGTAAGCTTTCTTCAAGGTTTCAAGGTTTTTCTTTCTTTAATGTCAATGCCTCTTAGTTTTATTTCTTGGAGTTATCGAGGTGGTCTTTTGCATAGTAGGAAGTAGTTGTTTATTCATAAAAATAGTTTTTGATAATTTATTCTTCATTGGATTGGTGGAGTCTAAAAAGGATCTTATTGATGTTTTTTTAATCCAAAAGTTATGGCCTAATTTGGATTGTGATTTTGCTTGGGTTCCTTTGATTGGGGCTTCTAATGGTCTTTTAATTATTTGGAATACGGTTTTATTTGGCAATGATACTGTTTCTATGGGTAAAAAGTGGATTGCGATGGATTTTGTTTATGAAAATGCTTGTTTTCGGCATATCCTTGTTTACCCCTGTAATTTGGCATCTGAGAGACTTATTATGGCACGAATTAACCCATTTACTGAGATGTATGGGTACTGTTCTTATCAATGGTGATTTTAATGAAAATTTGGTTCCTAAGGAGAGGTTGAATGATTCAGGATTTTTTACTTCTATGTTGTTTTCACAATTTTGTTAACAACTCAGGGTTGCTAGATCTCCCTCTTCAAAGAAGGCTTTTACATGGAATTTTTTTTTTTCAAAATTGCGTATTGACAAGTGTTTGATATCTAGTTCTGCGAGTTCAACTTGGCCTAACATGTCTTTACTAGCGCTGCCTAGAGGTCGGTCGGATCATGTACCCATTTATTTTTGGTCGGCAGACAGATTTGATTGGGGACCAAAGTTGTTTTGCTCTGTGGATGCTTGGTGGGATCATAATGATTTTGGATCTTTTATGACTGAGAGCTGGAGTTCAGTGTATGCTAGTTCTCCTAATCTTGTTCAAAGATTAAAGGAGTTGTGCCAGAAGACAAAATATAGAATTTAGAGGTGTTTGGTGATCAAAACAAGAAAATTAAAGAGTTGGTTGATAAAATCCATATGAGGGATGTAGTTGCCGAAACTATTATGCTGACAGAAGAGGATAGAACTGAGACATCTATTTTAAAAGCTGAGTTATGGAAAGCGGAGAAGAGACTTGGGTCTCTTTGGATCCAGAAATTGAGGATAAATGGAATTTGGAAGGGGACATAAATACAAAGTATTTTCATAGTATTGCCTCAACTCACTTTAGAAACAATCACATTGCTTCTATTTCAATGGATGGTATTACCTATTCGGACCCAAAGGATATCAGATTCCATATTAGAGAGTTTTACAGTGCTCTTTTCAGTAAGAAAGTGGGAGTAAATTCTGATATCACAGGTATCGGCTTTGATAAAAAATTTGAAGTGCGGGCAAATTCTCTGATTATGCCTTATGAAGAGTCAGAGATTTTTAGTGCTATTTCTTCATGCGGCAATAAAAAAGCACCGGGTCCGGATGGTTTCAATTTCTACATTTACAAATGAGCTTGACCGATTTTGAAGTATGTTATTGTTGATTTCTTCTCGGTTTTCCACAGATTCAATACTCTTCCTAAGGGTATAAATTCTTCGTTTATGGTTTTGGTGCCTAAGATTGTTGGATCTTCGAATATCAAGAACTATCAACCAATTAGTCTTGTTGAGCGTAATTAGAGTTCAAGGAAAGGGTGGCTTCAGCCTTTACTTCCTTTCTACTCTCCCCTGTTCTTAAACAGGGGAAGGCCTGCTTCGGTGCAGCTCTGGTGCGTCGCACCAGAGCTGCCGAAGCTCAGCTCCAGCGTGCTTCAGCAAGGTGGTGCAGCAAGTCCGGCACCAAAACACCTCCGATCAGCCAACTTACAAAAATCACACCCTAATCATCACCTACCAAACACAACTTTCATGTCCTAACTCAAACCACCATTTAAATTCAACTTAAACTAAATAATCTCATGTCAAAAACATCAATTCTAGCATTAAAACTCATCATCACTAACAACTTCAAACAAAACAAAAATTTACAGCAGAAACCTTAACCTTATATAACAATTTTTACCTTGATTTTCTGGGCTTCATGAGTAGAGAATCTCACGCTCGTTCCGTGGCCCCAAAAATTGCATCAATCAGACTTAAAACAAAGAAGTTATGGCTAATTGAAAATTTGTTACATATTAAGCTTCCAATGAGGAAGATGGTGATATTTGGAGCTGAGATAATTATGCATTTGCTGATCTAAAATCAATTTCTTAGGCTATATATATTTATGGCAAAGATTCTACTTTAATCCTTGAAAATGCCACCTCCTTAAGTTTCAATTTCTAACTTTTCTTTCGTCCAATTTAGTCCGTCGATTGCTTAATCGTTCGAACTCGATAAATGTTGTATTATTTATATCCAAATAAATAATACTCTTCCGCCATCTAATTATTTATATTCCGCTAAATAGTTTCAATAATTTTCGGCTAAAAACGCTCAATTTCCAATTTGAGCGAAAATGACTATTTCCTTCATTTTTTCGTCCTTGTTTTTCTTTGACAATTATCAATATTCAAATAATCGATATTATTATCTTGAGTACCAATTCCCGTCAATAATTTATTTAAATTATATTTTTCGGACAATAAAATTCTATTTTCCAATTTCTTAAGGACTTTAACTTATTTTAAATTACAACTTTTCCTACAATTTTCTTTAGTCCCGCCAAACTATTTTAGGCATTATAAATATTGAAATTTATTCTTTAAATTTAAATATCAACCTATTCTCGTCCTTCTTTAAATATTTCCTTGCCTACTTTGGCAACGCTAGACATACGGGGTATTACACTTTCTGTTTACAGTAGTTCAAACTATTTTGATAAACTCTGATTTGAACTACTATATAGGATATATGCTTTGAAAAGCTGCGTGTTTACTAAAATGCTTAGACCAGTAGTTTGAGACACACACTGATTTTATTTTTATAGCATTTTAGCATTGTATTGAAAACAGAGCAGGTACATCATAAGAGATTGATGTTTGCGCTCTGGTTTCTTTAAATACAATAATGGTTTTGCAATCGCATTTTCAATAAAGGTTTTAAAGTATTTGTGAACGAGGTTGAAAACCTTTTTATATTTTAAACGCGAAAAATTTATAAAAGTTTTTAAGCTTGGTACGAATTTTGGAGCAATCACTCACATTCCCTAGCGCCGGTCTTGACTCGAGTTTCGGGTGGAAATCTGATCGTGACATATGCATTGCTATCTAGATACAAGTTGTAGTTTGTTGAACTACAACTAGCGTCGTACTTCTTAGTTATGACTATATTCTCCAACTTACATTCTTGTATTCTTATGTTGCTCCCTCGAGGATCACTTACAACTTGACCTCGAGTATTTACTTTTGTTACAGAGTCCTGGTCTAAAAATACTTACAATAAAAACAAATCTGTTTGAAAAAAAATTCAATCATCTTTAAAGCACTCTTAAAACAATTTGTTTAAAAACTCACTTTAAGCCCTTTAAAACATCTGCATAATTGTGTACTAGGATGATGATACCTCGCATCCCCAAAGAGTTGCCTCAACTTATTCTTGTCTGGGTGATGCATGTTCTACTGATACATGTATTCATTGATTATTCTCTTTGTTAATTATGTATGTAATGATGCATTACTATCAATGTCGTGACAGCTATACACGTTTATCTCGCGTCTAAGCACAAGTATGCTTGTAAAATCATTTAAATGAATAACCATAACATGTTATACCATTTGGTTTTGTAAGTTCTCCAGAGCTTAAATTTTATAACCAGTAAGATTTCTCTACAACTACTTCACTTTTTTGAATTCATACTTTTTTTGTCAGTCGTCCCTTGTTAGTACTATCGAATGCATCTTCACGTTATTCGATGCTTGATATTCAAGCATTGATATCGATTTGTCTTGATCACAGGCACGCGTATATTGCAGTCTTATATCCCTAGAGGTTAGGTTGAGAACCTATGAAACGTAAGAAAATGTACTGCATAAGACATGACTCGAATCCTATGTGTTGCGGTAGTTTTTATGAGTACCTATGACAGGTACCCCATACTCCAAAATCACGTATCAACAATTATTTCTTAGAACATTAAAGTTCTAGACCATTGCTCTGATACCAACTTTGTCACGGCCCAAATTTCACCCGATGTCTCGAGCCGAGACCGGCGCTATCTAATGGGAGTGGTTGCTCCAAAACCCATAGCAAGCATAAAACCTTTACAATTTTTTCGCATTTTAAAAACATAAAAATATTTTCAACTTGATTCGCAAGTACATTAAAACCTTCACAAACGCAATCATAATATGTGATTGTACCTTTAGACTTCAAGACATAATTGTCACTTCACATAACATATTAACCCTATATAAATACAATGCCAACAATATATGCAAATCAAGATCATATATCACATATGATCTATTTTTAAAAAATACCATTAAAATCTTTCTCTCATTTAACGGAAAATATTTCTGAAAACGGATTCGTAAAACCCTAATTGTATTTCAAAAAATCAGAGCGCAAACATCAGTTTTTTATGACACACTGCTATGTTTCTAATACAATGTTAAAATATTGTTAACATAAAACCAATGTACCTCATAACAACTGGACAAGCATTTTAGATAAACACGCAAATTTGAAAACATATATAATATACAGTAGTTCACTTCAATTTTTTGATTTCGTGGTTATAGTCGGTTTTTGCACACTTTTAGTTATGAAGGATGTTTTCTTACCACATTTAATAGGGTATTAGTGGGGATGTATCATCTTTGATTGAGCAATCTAAAAGCTAGCCCTTTGATGATAAAATAAAATAAATATATACTACTAATAAATTTCCTAATAAACATTGGTTGGTGAGAAAATCCCATAAAATAAGTTGATTTTTAGTAATAAATAAACATAAATGGAGATTCTCCAAATTATAAAGGATAAAACATGCAACTTTTAGAATTAAATGAGAAGATATCAAGAGAAGATTTGAGTGAAGATATGGCCCCTAAATCAATTACTAATACTCTAACTAATAGGGACCGTTTGGTACTTAATTAGGTGGCTAATTAGCTTACGTGGTTTCAAAAAGTTCCATACTTTTTTCTTCTTTAAATAATATATATATTTTTTTGCATTATTTAACAACATTAGAATATATAATCTCTTTATCGTTCCACATTACACATATCTTTTATATTTTCTTTCTTCTTTTTCCTCTCCATTATATATGAGCAAAACTACTTGCCAAGAATAATACTACTAAACAGAAGATTGTTGTTCTTTATCCAAAAAAATTCCAAATTGTTTGAGGTTAGTTGTTTTTTTCTTGCCCTCTAATTTTATTGTCTTTGCAATTTTCATTAATTAGTAGTCTTAACCTTTTAGAATACATATTTTGAATCTTTGAGTTCCCTTGTTAATTTTTATATATGATTTGCATACCGGTACTTGTTTCTTTGACGCATAAATTTTTTGAGCTTTGTTTGTGGAAAAAAGGGAGAAAATGGAAGAAAATAAAAATGCACATATGCTCTATCAATGTAGAAAAATTAATCAATAGATATTTATGACAATATTCTTTTTTCTTTCAGTTATTTGTCAATCAATCTCTTTTGTTTTTTTTTTTTTTGATAAAAGAGACACTAAAAACATTTTATTTCGATTTAAGTTCAATATAAACACTATAACATCTTTCTCGTTATGTTTATGATATCCTCTATTTTTATGGACAATACATTGCAATATTAATCTACGCAAATATAGAAATGATCTAGCTACAAGTGAATAATATTTATTTTTAATAATTATATTATTGAAAGCTAAAATAAGTATAATATCAAAAAGTTGTATAAGAAAACAAGATCCAATGAGATTTGAAGATGAAACTCAATAGGCACTAGAGAAATGCTAGCCACCTTCTCTCTTTTACCTTTGCCTTTTTCTTTTAAATTTTGTTGGCATCTACCATGTTCGATTACCACTAACTTAATTAATAGTTTAGATGTTACATTAATTTATTTAATATTACAATAATGTTTATTATAGGTAAAAAAATCTTATTTTACTAATCAATTTATAGACTAAAATGTTAAATTGCTATATTGGATTGTTTACTTATTATGAATTTGATATTTTTTCTCTTTTAATATAGAATCTTAACATTGATTTTTTAATAGATACTTAGGTATCATTTTAATATATAACTAAGAATAAAAAAAATGAATAATAAATTAGTTAATTGATACTAAACCAATATAGAAATAAAATAAAAATAGAATTTCATTATTACTATTTAACTTTTTCATTTTTATAAACTTAAATAGTATTTTATCAAATTGCTATTTAAATCTTCTTTTTTAAATTACTTTAAGGGAAACAATTATGTGTGTATTATTAGAGCTCGTGTGTGTTGCAGTATTAATGAAAAGCATTGGACACACTCTTCAATTTTTAATTAAATTTTGTAATTTGATAAAGATATGAAATCACTGTCAAGCATGATATGCCACATTAAACCAGCACATTGAGAGTCATTATCTTCAGGGTCTTTTCTTTATTTTTCACACAATTTATTAGTGGAACCACATGATGTCTAATTTCAAGATTATGTTACTATACTTTAGTCTTAAGGGATAAAAACTTTGTCCCTAACAATATACTTTTAATAAAACGGTCATCAATATATTAATAATTTAATGGGTGAATGTCATTTTACACCAATGAATGAGTGTCATTTTAAAATGTGCATAAATTTAAGAAAAAGTGGTAGTTCATGCATAAAAATGAGAAAATTTAACCTGCGTGATTAAAATGAGAAAGCGTATAAAATTTGTGTTTTTTTTACATTAATCCTAATTTAATTAATATTATTTTAAAATTATCAATTTATTTTATATAAATTTCTGCTTAAATGGCTGCTGACTTTTTGCTTCCCTTTTCAGTTTTTCATGTCATCTCATAAATCCATAGAAAACCCTGAACATTTTTTTTTGGATAATTGGGGAGGGAGAGCGCTTATGGGAGGATTTGAACCCACGATCTTAGCACTTGTTGTCCACTACCATTTAAGCTACAGCTCATTGGTAAAAAATCTTGAACATTTAATAACCAAACGATAATGTTATATGTACATATTTTAATATAAAATGAGCGAGTGATTTTCAATTTTTTTAAAAATTATTGAATAATAAATAATTAAAACGTTAATAATCCTTTCCTTAAATTATAATTCAAAACCATCATTTCATTAAAAGTATATAGTTCAGTAACTGCAAATATTTTTAATCCATATTTTTAATTTGCAATCATATAGAAAAAACCTAATTCAGAATAAATTAAAAGATACATGATGCTATTATATGAAATATATGATAATAGGAAAATTATTTCTTTCTAATCATTAGTTGATTATAGGATGGAATTGTTGTAAAGTACTTAAGTATTTAACTTATTTAATATATATTTTGAAATGGAAAAAATAGTCATATTTTTTCTTAACATTTGAGTTGAAAATCACATATATCCTCATATTCCGAAAAGATGTAAAAAGACTACAAATATTTTTAAATGTCTCTTTTAAGTCACTAACGTTTTTCTAAAAAAGAGTCATATATTACCCTAAGGGTCTTCAGTGTTAGAGCTTATAGGAGTCCATTTAAAAACATTAATGACTTATTTTAATTTTTCAAAACTATGAGGGTATAGGTGAATTTTTGCCCAAATATTATAGACATCTATGAAATTTATCCCTTTTAAAATTTTATATAAGAAAATGCTAATTTGTTTTGTTATCATAGCATAACTCATTTTTGAACTGTCATGGCATAACATAAATTATAAATAGATGTCCCAATTAATCAAATATAAAGTCATATTGATATTGGGGCCCTACAACACTTACTACTGTAGCACCATAATCATTTTCTTCCAAATCAACGGTTGAAAAGTAAGCAATAGCAGAGATTGTGACCACTGATTGAGATATTGGAAACTTCCAAGGATTTTATATAATACACACACATACAAATTAGCAATCGTCCATCAATTTAATCAGCCAATCATATAGGGATTATTATTCAAATCATGTGGTTTCGCCAAATTCCTCGGTAAAAAAATACCCCCTCCGTCCCAAATTAATAGGTAGTTTATGAGAAACACAAGTATTAAAAAATTTAGTAAAACTATGCAAAATGAATAATTTTATAAAAACATACCACATTTGCCCTTATTTAATGTGTGTTGACTTTGTTTATTAGTGGATTTTTCTCTCTAATATATACAATTAATGAATGCATATATGTCATTTAAGTATTTAAGTAATAAATTATTGCCTATAATTTAAGATAAAAAATTCAAAATATTGCTTATCAATTTAGGACGGAGGAAGTATGAATTACAAGTCTTTGTTTTTAGGCTAAATAAGTAACTACATCAATTACTTTGCTAATTTATGCTACTAATTTATCTTGATTAAAAGTACAATTAGATTCTTAAATTTATTTATTTTTGTCAAATAATATACTTTTTAAGATTTGAAAATAAACTCACTAGTGTATAATAGGCAGAGTACAAAAAGTGATTTCGAAATTTCATTTTTTTATGGACATCAATGATTGAATGAATACATTGAAATTTATCTATTCAATCATACTATTTTGATACAAAAATCAAATTTAAATTAACTCTATCATATTAAGATAAACCTTTGGTATTATTAGAGAAATAATAATTTACATTATGCTAATAAATTCTTGTGGAATAGGGAAATATTACTAACTATTAGGGTACAAAATAACTAAGGGGGTTGTTTGGGAAAGAGAACACAAATAGAAAATATAAATGGTTTTCTTCTCTTAATTGGATAGCAAAAAAAAGATAAGGGACAAATGAAAATAAATACTCCCTCCATTATTTTTTAGTTGTCCATTTACCCAAATGAATTTGTCTACATTTAGTTGTTCATTTAAAATTTCAAGATAATATTAGCTATTATCTTTCAAATTTAACTCTTTCTAATAAATGACTTTATAACTCAATTTACAAAGCATTTATTACATAATAGGCCTATATTAGTATTTACTCCTATTATTTAAGATAAAAATTCTACTATCTTAATATGTGCAATTTTGACTAAATGAACAACTAAAAATACGGAAGGAGTAATACTATTTCTGCGCGTAGAAAAGTAATTACAATAGAATGCAAAATTGCTAAATTACAAAATGAACAGAGGATCAATTCACTCCTTCAATTTGGCACGTAATATCAAATAAGCCATTTTGGACGATTTTGATACAATTTAACACGCAACTTAGCAAAACTGGATCATTTCAACCCGCAACTTAGCAAAACCGGCTCAAATTCACCCTTCTGATAAAAAAGAGAGAATGGATTTTCTATTTAAAAAAAATTAATCTTAATTAATACTAATTAAAATGTTAAATTAAACACTTAAGAAAAAAATTAGCCCTATAACTCTTTTCTTCTTCCCTTCCACCGCCTCCACCGTCCACCACCCTCTGACAACTGTCGGATCTGCTCCTGAGGAGCATATATGAAAAGACTCAAATATGCTCTTAAGGAGCAGATCTGGCGAGGAGCAGCAGCTCCTCGCCGGAAAAACGAGGAACATCAGCTCCTCTGCCGGAAAAACAAAGAGTTGCTGCTTCTCAGTTTCCAGTGAGAAATGGGTGCAAAAAGGGGAATAAAAGCCCCTCAATTTTAGTTTTTTAAAAAATTAATTTTTAAAGTTTAAAATATAAAGATAAAATATAAGATAAAAAAATTTATAGTGATTAATAAAAAATTTGCATTTAAGTTATCTTTTTCCTATTTAATTTGTACATATAGGGTCCTTTTAAGTGTAAAATGTCATTGTTTCATGCCAATTAGAACGATGTTTTTTTTTGAAATTCCGTCCATAGAAGAACCACATATATGCAATATACATTGTTAAAAGCCTATTCTAATGCAAAATATTTATTAAAGAACACGTGAATAAAAATTAATAGTATTGAGATTTCATATTGAGTTCAGTCCAAAATGAAAGAATATGAATAAATGAGGGACACATAGCTAAATTTAAATAATATAAATTTGATTAATAAGTCATTATTTACTACAAGTAATCCCTTAAAATAATATTTCTCCATAACCAAAAGAAATTTTTTAGTTTAGATTATCATTAATTGTGGATAACATTGGTAGACAGTGGGACATCATCCATCTTGTCAACTCCTTCACTTTAATACTCATTCGCAGCCGCCCATTCACAAATTTATCATCCCATTATGATAGACAGTTAATCATCTTATAATTTAAATCTTTAAAAAAAATATTAATATAGAATTGAATTTTATATTTTTATCACCTTAATATTTATAGTTTGTATATTTTAAATTTTTTCACGTTATGAAATTTTATGTACAGTTTATCTACTATTTTATAAAAAAATTTGAATCTGCCAGCGAATATAATTAATAAATTTGTATTTCTTCATACTATGTAAATATATATTCGCTATGTATCAGCTACGTATCAGCTATATAAATACTATATTCGCTGGCAGATTGAAGAAAAATAAATTTGAAATCACATTAAACCTTTATAATTTATGTATCAGCTATGTATCAGCGAACTTCACATTTATACTTTTTTAAAATTAGTGTGAAAAAAAATCATATTATTTGGAATCACATTAAACCTTTAAACTTTTTTTTAACTGCTTAATGGTAAAAAACCCTCAAATCTTTACGACTTGTTGCAATTTAAATCAAACCTTTTAATTTTTGTAATAATAGGCAAATTGCATTTTTTTTGTTGCAATAATAGCAAAATTGTAATTTTTATGTGAAATTTTTGAGTTTTTTTTTTTGCCACTTTTTGTGACTTTTATTATATTATTATACATCAAAAAATAGTAGTAGCCTAATGTTTTAATTGAAAACAACAAGTTTGACCACCAATTTGGCTATTATTGCAATAAAAAAATGCAATTTGACTATAATTGTAAAAATTAAAAGATTTGGTTTAAATTATAATAAATCGTAAAGGTTTGAGTTTTTTTTTTACCATTAAGCCTTTTTTGAATTAGTGTGAAAAAAATCATATTACTCCATATTATTTCAATTTGAATTAACTCATTTTGAGGTTTCTAAACTTTACATTTTTAATTTATCTAATCCCTGAACTTCCATTTAGTCTTATCTGGTCCCTAAACTTTATATTTTTAATTTATCTGGTCTTTGAACTTTCATTTAATTTTATCTTATCCCTAAACTTTGTTTTTTTTTACTTCCTCGAGTCCTCAAACGGAGAGACTAAATAAACTAAAAAATGTGAAGTTCAGAGACCAAATAAGCTCAAATGAAAATTCAAGGTTCAAATAAACTACAAACGTAAAGTTCAAAGACCCGATAAGACCAAATGGAAATTTAGAAACTAGATAAACTAAAATGGCAAAGTTGAGGGACCTCAAAAATGGGTTAGTCCTTTTATCAGAGGTACATCAGTTATCCCCCAGTTGGGAAGAATACTGAAATTTTTTTCGGCTTACAACACAGAAAAGCTCCTTTTACATGAAAAGAATCAGAAATGTCCGAACTGGATTGGATTTGAATCTTCACTTTCCGATCTCAGATAACAAAACCCATCACTTTTCTATTACAACATACAAACAGACAAAACTCAACCTTTTTTCATAATCAATCACACATCTCATCTCATCATCATTTTTTTTCATTTAATTTCCAACACTGAACATAATAAGAATCAGAACCAACAAAATCTAAAGAAACCCAGTAACAGATAATTAATGCAGTAACATCAATCTTTAATGCTTATTACAGTGTTTTTAATAAAGTAGTAGTAACTAGAAATGAGTAATCGCTGTCTGTTTGAAATATGTTTCTTGTTCTGGTAATGGCTATGGAGCTACATTATGGGTATCTGGTTCAGTAGCTGTTGCCTGTGTTTGTTGGCCGAGCCTTGTCTGTTTCAACTCCATTAATTTGAATTTAATCAGCGGAGACTTTGTTGCCTAATTTAGCTAACAAAATCGAAAACTTTTGGCTTTTTACAGACACAGAAAAAGACTGGTGGGTGGCCAAGACTCTGTCGGCTCTGCTACAGTATCATCATCATCATCAAACAGCAGCTGGGTGTGGCTAAGCTAAGCTAAGCTAAACTAAACTAAACCCACAATAAAAAACATTGAAAGCTACCATCTTTTTTCTTTAAATTGCTCCAGTTCATACATAATCCTGTTCTTGAATGTTGGGCCATTTGTATCAGCAGCCGCTCGTGTTGGTCGCTCGTGCGCTTATATTTGCTTCTTTTTCATCATAAATTAGCCCAATTAGACCACATCTCGAGGACCCTTTTACACCATTGCTGACTTGACATTGGTGACATTCATTTATTGGCTCAAATCTGTATCTACCTTTCCTTTCTCCGCCATTTTCTCTTCTCTACCTATAAGTTTTCAACTGGGTTCAATGCATACAGTAGTTGGTTAAAACTTAAAAAAAATAGTGAATTTGAGTCATTGAAACCGTTTACATAAGCCATAATCAAAGGAGGGTCGGTCATAGTTTTTGGTTTATTGTATTGCATTGTCTTTGCTTTGCATGGAAACCAAGGTACTACACAACCTTTAGTTTACTTCATTTTGATTATGATATTGTTAATTTCCGAGTTTTAGGTTTGTTTATTATAATATTATCGTCTGTTTTTGGGGTCTATTTTATTAATTTGGTGGGCGTGTCAAGTTTGGAGTTGGTTCCTAGTACCTGCCTGCCCTTTTTAAATTGTTTATTCACCAAGTTTTGTAGCTTTCAATAGTTTATTCATAGTATAAGAGAGCAAAACTCGGTCCATGAATTGTGCCATTTGGTGGGTTTATATACGAAGAGGCTTAGTTAATTGACTATAGAACAAGAGTTTAGTTTAGTTGAATGGTATTTGATATGGAATATTTGTCTTAATTGCCTCAAGACATGCTGAATATTGATGGAGAGGATGATTTGTTCTTTGATTCTCTCGATTCCTTGTCATTTCAAGAGTCTGTTGTGACCAAGGAGTATGAAATTTGGTTGAATGAGCCTAAAAGTGTTGAAGAGAGACGTCAACATTTTTTATGTGAAATGGGAATGAAAAAGTTGGCTTATGAGAGTGATCATGAGATTGTTAATGTCGAAAGAGTCGGTGAGTTCAGTGGGGCGGTATTGAGTTGTTCGGGTTTGAGTTCGTATGGAGAAGAAGAGGGGAATGTGGATTGTTGTGGCAGGGAATCAACTTCTGAAGCTATTTCTATGGTTGATGAGATGGAGCAAGATCAGTTTGGATCTTTTAGGTCTGCATTAGAATGTGAGAATAGTGAGCCAGAGGATTGCAGAAGTTGTGAAGCTGGAAAGCGGAATATGAAGAGTTGGTGGAGATCTTTTGTACAGAAAAGAAATAAAAGTGAATGTACATGTGTATCTAAGGTAACAAAGGTGGATTCTGATACACCGAAAACGAATAACATGAAAGTGAAACAGAACAAGAAGAAGTGCATGGAGTTGTCAGGTGTTTATATGGGGCAAAATCTTCAAGCTCACAAAGGGTATATTTGGACTATGAAGTTTAGTCCAGATGGTCAATACTTGGCAACTGGCGGGGAAGATGGAATTGTACGCATTTGGCGTGTTACGCCAACGAATGTCTCTCAGAAGTCATTTGCTTCTGCAATTGAAAAATTGAAAGGACAGTCTAAAAAGAAGATAAGCTGTGCTTCTGTTGTCATTCCTGAGAAGATATTTCACATTGAAGAGTCACCGGTGCATGAATTCTATGGCCATTCCTGTGATGTTTTAGACTTGGCATGGTCCGATTCCAATGTGAGTTTTGCTAGCCCTTCGTATACTTTAATTAAAGTATGAATGATTGTCATGAGTTTGGAGTTTTGACTGACCTGAAATTTACTCGCAGTTTCTTCTTTCGTCTTCCATGGATAAAACTGTTCGTCTGTGGCAAGTGGGCTACGATCATTGTCTTGATGTTTTTCGCCATACTAATTACGGTAGGAGACTACCCAATCGATTTCTGTCCTTACAGATTACTACGATGAATATATCTGTTATCTGAATTATTACTCAAACTATACTTTCTTTGAATGCCACAGTGACATGCATTCAATTTAATCCAATGGATGAAAACTATTTCATCAGCGGATCAGTTGATGGAAAAGTTCGAATATGGGGAGTATCCCAGAAGCGAGTTGTTGATTGGATTGATGCACATGATGTAATATCTGCTATATGTTACCAGCCTGATGGAAAAGTAAGTTTCTGGTTCCTGGCATTTCATAACATGGAAGTTTGTTGCATATTGCAAACTTACTAAATACTTCCACCTGTGCAGGGGTTCGTAGTTGGTTCCATCACAGGTGCTTGCCGCTTCTATGAAACCTCAGGTACTAATTTTTTTAATCATTTCCGATGAATTTCGTGATATTTTATTCCCTGGAGGAGTCCCTAAATTTGATATTGGTGGTATTAGGAAGTGATCTTCAGCTTGAAGCAGAAATACATGTTCGAGGCAGGAAGAAAACAGCAGGCAACAGAATAACTGGCATACAGGTTTGTTATCAGAAGCTGTTACCATTTGATTGTTTAAACTTGCTGTAACGTATTGAACGCTAACATATGTTTGCAATTCGACTTGCAGTTTTCCCAGGACAAATCTCAAAGAGTTTTGATATCTTCTGAAGATTCGAAACTTCGTATATTTGATGGGGCTGACATCGTTCATAAATATAAGGGTAAGTTTTATAGCATCTGCTTTTAACTTTTTCATAGTGATCAATTTTTTTGTTGCATCAAAAAATAATTGAATGCAGTTTTCATTTCTAGTTTATCCACTTTCTTAGTTCATTGGCAGGCATATCAAAATGAATTTTTGATGTCTTGGATCGAAATTTTCATGCAAATAAGATTGAACTTCATGTTGGATCATTAACAGATAATTTTTATGCAAAGCGAAACTTCAAAAAGATACATTTATAACTTATCAGTAAAAATACTAAAAAACCACAATGTCAAATTAAAGAATTAGTGAAATTGGACTTAAATTATTTTTCACTTATTAAATTGGGCTAAAATTGCTAAAAGTAAAAGTTTTACTTAGATTTGCAAGATGTAAAAGTCAAGATTTTTTGGACTATTAGGGGTAATTTCAAATGCATCTTCATCTTATTCCCTATGCATGTATTGGTTAGGGAAGGTGCATCTTCTCCATGGATTAAGCACTTTCTTTCTTTATTCATTGGGATTGTTATTATTGATCTTAAAGGTGTTCATACTAACCTTTTGACTCATTTGACACATACATTGCATCCAACTGCCTTATCCTCAATAATATAGTAATCATGTATCCTAAAAGCTTGATTTTAATATTAATTACAGGTCTGCCGAAGTCCGGGAGTCAAATGTCGGCTTCATTTACCTCAACTGGGAGACATATCATCTCGGTGGGAGAGGATTGTCGTGTTTACGTGTGGGATTATGATACCCCGTTATCTAAACACAAAAAGTCCGTGAGATCCTGCGAACATTTCTTCTCTCAAGGTGTATCTGTTGCTGTTCCTTGGTCAGGAATGAGAACAGAATTAAAAGACATGGACAGTGGTAGGTTTAAATCAGAGGAAGGCGGTTCTCGGAGGAGAGATTCGGAACGTTTCTCTCTTGGAAATTGGTTATTTGCCGATGGTCCTTGCAGAGGGAGCTCTGCAACATGGCCTGAAGAGAAACTTCCTCTCTGGGACATACCAATTGCAGAAGAGGAATGCCAACAGCCGCAGTATGAAAACACAACGAATGCTCTATCGGATGCATGGGGACTCGTGATTGTTACAGCAGGGCGAGATGGACGTATCAGGACTTTCCATAACTACGGATTGCCCGTCAGGCTTTAGTGTTGATTTGAAATTAACCAAAACAAAATATTCAAGCTGCCTATATAATGAAGGAGATCTGACATGTTATCATTGTAGAATGATCATATATCCGGGATTGGGTCGTCGGCGGCTAGCTTAGTGTTCGAATGTAATTAGGTTTGCCAGATAATATACTAAAAGAATATGTTGTAGGAGTTAGTCTCTTGACATGCTTTGTAAGTTGGTATATTTTTTTGACTTCTTTCCATGTCATTAGACTTGTGAAGTAATACTTGATTTGTGAATAATAATAGACTTGATATAGCACCCTATTGACAACTTGTATTTATGTATGCATTATTGAACTGTGTTCGGATTTTAGGAAATAGAGCAAGATTAAGAGTAACACTATTCTCATACACTGTTTTTTGTCATGCCTGAACTTTAGTCTCCCTGAATCGGCCTATTCAATACATGCATTTCGCTTAAAATTGAGACCGAGCCACAAACTGAAAAAACAGTTTTCCAATCGGTTGTCTGTAGAACAGAATTACTTTCATAAATGATCACTGTATTTCAAGGGAAAAAAAGCAGGGTTCGTAATTTTCCGTTTAAGTTTTTCATGAAAGAGTATCGGTTACATTATTAAGAGATTAAAATCCCACCAAACAGTCAAACAGATTTAAAAAAGAAAACTCTATTCTATGCAACGTTCATCCAGGAATGCAAAAAATAAGCTTGATACCTTCACTCTTCATGTGTATCCGAGCGAACAGCTGTTACAAAACCAGCAATACAATATATCAGGATTCCAGCACTTGTAGCAATACATCAGGCTCTTGAGCAAGCCGAACTTCCAAAATTATGATCGCATAATAAACAATGAAGTGTTAAGTTTAGAGAGACTGTTTGCAATTGCTACCACACAAAACAAAATGTGACAGAAGCTGAGATAACTGGAATAGTCTGTTGGATATACCAAATTGTCTTGAAGAGAAACTTTCTTACAGGGACATACCAATTGCAGAAGAGGAATGCCAACATCAACACAACAAATGTTCTACCAGATGCATGGGGACTCGGTTATCGTTGCAGCAGGATGATGGAAGTATCAGGACTTTCCGTACTACGGATTGCCCCGCCAGGCTTTATCATTGCAATCAACCAAAAAAATATATTCATGCTGCCTTTATAATGTTATTAGGTGTTGAAACTTGAATGAATGACCATATATCCGAGATTGGGTCATCGGCAGCTTATGACTTGTATTTGTATTATTGAATTGTGTTCGGATAATATGAAAACAGAACAAATTTAATGTTCTCATCCATTTTGTGTTTTGTCATGCCTATACTATAATCTCATCACTCTGAATCCGCCTATAAATTACATGCATTTCGCTTATACTTTAAAGATCTATTTATGGTGATACAGTACATAGTAAACAATTAACTTTTTAATCGGACCCATGCGACTAAAATAAACAACAGGTAGGAGATGAAGGGGATAGAATAATACTGGGTTTTTGGGGCTTGGCGTCGACCCAATTGGAGATGGAGAAATGAACCTTCTCGCGACCGATACCTTCAGTTCTGTGAGGTTCTTTGAGGCAATTCCTGACAAGACTAGCACAGATGTTGGAGTAGCTTATGTATGTCATCCCTGCTGCTCTCCAAAACGGTACTGCTGCGTTTGACGCCATTTTTCTCTTCTTTCTCCTCCTCCTTTTCGATTTCGTAGTCTTTTTTTTTTCACTTTGTCAAATGATGGGCTATTAATCACCCATGGCCGCTAACCTTGAGGGGTACGTGCACAAAAACCTTTGAAGTTTAAAAACGGGCACAAAACCCTTTGTGGCGGCGCTCACAAAACCTCATAAATCCCAAATATGACAAAAATATTTCTGACGCTGTCTTTTTCACTCAGCTGTCAGTCTTGAAAAAAAATTGACGGCGCCACATCAGCTGCCACGTCATCAAAACACCTTAAAAATTCCAAACACCCAAAATACCCCTAATTTAATTTAAAAAAGACAAAAAAAATCAACCCAATCTAATCTAAATCAGTCGATTAACCAAACAACCAACCTAACCACTACCACCACCCAACCATCGCCGCCACCCCAACCACCGCCGAAAAATTTTCCGGTCATCTTCTCCAAATGAATGATGATCGGAAAATTTTCTGGTCATCAAACTTTTGGATCTGTTCTTGAAACAGATCCATCAAGAATCTGTTCCAAGAACAGATCCACAACTTGGGTGATTCTGTTCTTGAAACAAATCCATGGTGGATCTGTTTCAAGAACAGATCCACGAGCTTTGGATGACCGGAAAATTTTCCAGTCATCATTCACTCATTAGAGAAGATGATTGGAAAATATTCCGGCGGCGGTGGGGTGGCGACAGTGGTTAGATCGGTGGCGGTTTGGATTTGAATGGGTGGTTGGATTTTGGGTTGGATTTTTTGATTTAATCAGATATTCTATTTAAGGGGTGTTTTGGGTATTTTTATTTTTTTTGTCTTTTGATGACGTGTCAACTGACACATGGCGCTGTCACTTTTTTTTTGTTTTAAAAGACAGCCGCCAAACAAAAGACGGCACCGGGGGTATTTTTGTCTATAAGGGCCATGGTGAGCGCTGCCATAAATGCACGTACCCCTAAAGATCAGGGGCCATGGGTGATTAATAACCCAAATGATGACAAGTTTATAAAAACACACTTTAATTTTTTTTTTTAAATTCTCCATTTGATTATTTTATATATATTTAATAGTTTGAAAACAATTTTTATTTAAAAATATTTAAAATATTTTATGTTTTTACTTCTATGGTTTTTTTTATAAAATTACATAGCTTTCTATTATAAAATATCCAAATTTTTTTAGTAGAGATATAATCTAATTAGTGTTAGTAGTTAATAGTTAATAGTTAGATTTTTATTATTTATATCGGCCTTAAATCACTAGTTCTACTGAAAATTCAAAGCCGAAATCTCAAAAATGCACTGGAGTGCCTTAGACACTTGAGGTAGGTCTCATTGGCAAAATCCAAATTCAATACATCAAGAATGAGTAATTGTTTTTAGAGAAAAAGGTGATTTTATTGAAAATCAAATAGAAAAAACAAGTTCATTGACCGGGAAAGAAATTTCACTGTCAAAAATACAATCTTTTTCAAAGAACACACCCCACTTAGCAAGGGCATAGGCATGGGCATCTTGGTTGCATTCTCTACGAACATGTTGAAAAACAATGTTACGATCCTTGGTAGCGCTAAGCAATCTTCCACAATCAGGTGGACATTATCTATAGCTCTACTCGGATGCTGAAGGCGCAGGATGACTGCAAGCGCTTTAGACTCGATGATCACATCATGACCCAGAACTGCAGCAGCCAATTGCAAATCCAAACGAACAACATATGTCTCAGCTAGCTCGACATCTACCACACCGTGCAGAATAGACACTCCACACTTCATAACTGCTCCAGACTGGTCCCCACGAACCCCACTGATGATAGAAAGATTCTTATGGACAGCGATAGCCGCATCAATGTTAGTCTTGATCGAGTTGGTAGGAAGGGCCTGCCACTCAAATGAGACGTTTGCTCAAGTGTGGACCTGCTGAATAGAAGCATAGTCGCACATAGAAGTGACGGTACACAACAAGAGTTGAGCCGACAAATGAGGATTCGCAAATAAAATGAGTAGACACCTATTTTTTGGACAGGTAAAAAGTGATAAGGGACTGAAGCGTCTAATAATAATTTTCAGAAAAATTCGTCCAAGTGACGAGCTTATGATCCGCTTGTTTGGATTCAAGCTAGTTAGATCTGAGCGCAGTTACAAGTTTAAAGGATTGAAACGTAATTAGCCTCAAGTAGCCTATAAATATCCAAAAAGATTGTGATCTTAGTCTAAGAAATTAGATGTTTATGGGCCAATTTTGCAACTTTGATGGACTAAATTGACCATACCCAAACCCTTAGGGTCTTATAAGTCGTTCTTATACTTTCGGGCACCAAAATAAACTTTTAAACCCTTTTTAATTTACTTAGCTTGCAAGATTTATTATGAATTTAATTAATTAAATGGTAATTTTACCTAATCCTAACTAACTAGCCTATCACTTCACACACTTTCATAACCCTTGTTCATCTATAACTCTGACTAACAGAATTTAAACGTAACTTAAACTCTAAGAACCCTAACCCTAAATTGACCATTATAAATAGGACCCCTAACCAGTCTAGCTACGGGTCGGCAAAATTTACCACCTAAAAGCATAATCAAACCCTATGAATCATAGCCACAGCTGAACATTAGTGCGCGCACCCACACAATTCGATCAAACAAAGCTAAAACGCTTCAATTATTCAAGAACACATTACAACACATCGATCTGAAGTTGGAATCCATGTCCAAATCACTAGAAAATGAGCCAGAGACTCATAACGGTACTTCTGAGGACCCAGTATATTCTTTAATCACTATTTAATCATAACTGTCAATTAATGTATATTAGGATGCATGTTTAGCTTAATTTGACTGTTTTTTCTATTAACTGCCATTATTTGCCATAACTGCTCTTCGTTATATTTTTTCCATGATTGCCATGAAAATAATTTAGAGGTATGTTTAGGGCTATTTTAACAAGTTTTATACATCATATGTCAAATGTGATTCATTCCGGTGCTTAGTTTATATGCCGTGTTCGATTTACCATGATTGTCATGTTTTTCGTTTTGACATGTTTGCCATGCTTTTAAGCTTTATAACATGTCTGCCATGATTTTAACATCTTGATATGATTGCCATGATATTGGTTTAGAAACGTGCTCATATGATGTTTGTATAGGTTTTAACCATCATATGTTGAAATTGCTTAGTTTGAATGGTTTGAATGCATGCTTGTAGCTCAAACTACCATGATTGTCATGCTTTTTGTGTTCTTAGTTGTTTTTCCATGATTTCCATGAGATCATCTTATAAACATGTGTTTTAGGATGTTTAATTCAAGTTTAAATATTGTTTATCAATTCCAGTGCGTTCCAGAATGTTTTTCTTGTGTATTTTGATCGTTTTTAGTGTTTTTGCATGAAACTGAGTCAAACAGTGAATTCCCTCGACCCATAGAGAAGTGGTTCCACTGCCACTTTCTACTGGCGCCATTTTTCTTCTTGTCAGCCCATTCCAGATCATCGATTCGCAGTTTAGCACTATTTTTGTGTTACCGGGCTCGTTTGAGCTCAGAATTGGGCTCGGTTTGAGGCCACGATTTTGTAATCAGTTGTAGGATCTATTCATATATTGTAAGGGTCAGACCCAATTTGTATTAGGCTTCAAAGCCAATTCTGTATGCTGCCATGTCAACTGAGCTTCGTGCCCAAGCCCGCTAGAGACCAGCCACTTCCAACAGCTATTCCGGGTTTGTTTGAACTCGGAATCGACCCAATTTGAATCATTGGAATCGTATCAACAAGACTAGTAACTTTCGTGTTCTGACCGAGTTCAGATTCAAATCATACGGACTTCCAGATGACAGACGAGTGTTAGACATTTCGGGTTTACAAGGTCAAAAAGTATTCATAACCTTATATGTATATCCCCTGCACGTGTGTATGTTTATATTGTTTATTTATTTACAAACGCATGTCTAATCCAAATATTAACAGGCTAATAAACCTAATCAAATTAACTTAGCAAATCCAGTAAGTCCAGCAAATCACCTAAAAATCATAGGATTGTCATGAAAACGTAAATAATGGTTGTATAGGCATTCAAGATGACTTAAATAAAATGAATCTCACTTAAACATCCAGTTTAAGCTTTGTGCATGCAAACTGGTAAAGACTCATCATTGTCTGTTATATGATAGAAACCACCAAGATTAGATGAATGCTTAGGAGTATATGCTACATGTTTCACATGCCAGTCCAGATCGAGTCATATGCGCGTCTTACTTGTTTACTACTTTCAAACATGTTTACATTTCCAGTACTATATCCTTTGGCATGCTATGGATTATTGAGATGAGAAAATCAGATATGTCACGCAAATATACGATGTGTTCGATAAGCCAAGTATATGAGTTTCCACGAACTCAGTCTTTTGGTCCGGCGTACGATAATCTCACCCATAAGCGAGTGAGGTTATCCAGTCGGTAGAAAAGGCATTTCCTAGCTGAGCTAGGTGGCGACTCGACATTTTTCAAACCTTTCTAGAATAGAGGTCTGTCATGAGTCTGGGCGAGCGGCCCCTGAACTCCGCTCCGCTCATAATGACGGCTCCACTGGGGATTAGTAAACTATTTTTGAAACATCCAACTCAAAAAAATTTCATAATTATTTTCAAAAATATTGCCTTGGACACAACCACGTGATTTGTGTCTTATCAAACACTCTTATTTGTTCGACATATCTGAACATGCTGCATTGTATTAGATTTTTCTCTTCTCACCCATTCTCTAGGAGTTCCTATATCAGTCTCGATGCTCATAGCCGATCTCACTTTCTGGTTGCATTACAACGTCTAAAATGTCTTATGCGGAGTAGCATCACTCACAACCCAGTACCTTCATTGCTTCTACTCGTGATTGAGGAGACCTATCAAAGGTATATTTTCATGTGGGGACCTTAAACCGGTTACTATCAATATCCATCGACTCAACCTACATGCATTCAAGCTTAGTCACTACCATCTAGGAAAATAAGCATTATAATGTTTGTATATGTCAATGTAAGGATTTTGAATCCATTGTTTCAAAATTCCCATTTCAATCTTAGTTTTAGGTCAGGCCTAACAATTTTTTCCAGTTTTCAAAACCATACTTTCACAAACATCCCGTTAGGCCAGAGCTCCTATATGCTCCAGTTCTTGAGCCATTGTTGTCCAGTTAATTCACCTGCGTCGTGGCCAATAACAATTTGTATAGCACCAAACTAACAACCCACTAAATTCATTAATTCCACACTAATGTAAACGTCTATTATAGATAATTCTATTTTTTGTAACAAATCAATTGATTAACACACTGTTATAATAAAATTCAACATAGCGGCTGAAATTGCTCCTTTCAAGAATCTAATTTTCTAATCTTCCCATAAGATCTCCAAAATTTGTAAATTTGATGACCTAAATTTAAAATTGTTAATAACAGAAAGGTTGTGAATGAAAAATATTACTAATCCAAATAAAAAATTAAAAGAGATTCTCCTCTGTAAAGACGATCGAGGCGACAATTAATTTAATCATCGGACTTAAATACTACATTTGCGACAGTCTTGTTGTCGTCGATTGTTGGAGCAGAAGCAACCCTGTTTAGCGGTCGCCGGAGCACAGACTATGAATGACAAGTTGAGTTTGAATGGAGTGAGATTAATTGAGAATAAACGGAAGGTTGGACCATTTGATTTAGAGTGCAGGTCTCAGTTTAATGAAAGTGAGGGTAGAAAAGGATTATAATTATATTGAGATACACATGAAAACAATTTTTTAAAAAAGAGAGATTATCGCAAATAAAATTCTTGAGTCGACAATATAAAGATTTCATAAATTGAGTCATATGGTGTAATTTTTCCAAGAATTTCTCATTTATGTCAAGCAGACCCAACTACTATTTTTGCGACATCAGCATCATTTACTTTCCTCATTTTTTGCTAACACGTCTTCTTTTTAAATAACAAATAATAACTTCGTTTTGATTATGGCAAGAGTCTTCCCTATTCATAAACTCTTAATTTTCATCCAGATAACTCCACGATTGTCTTCCAATTTCCTTGCGTACTCTGACGATTTTAAAATTTATCTTATGTATTCTTGTTGACGGTCTCTAAAGCCATTTCCACTAATAGTGATAAAATTTAAGGTTAATGTCAAAGAAAATCACGAACTTAACACGTTTTCTCATTTTAATCACGTAGTTTAAATTTTCATGCACGAATTACCACTCTTTCTCAAATTCATGCACGGTGCTGAAGTGGAATTCATTTATTGGTGTAAAATGACATCCACCTCAGCGAATTACACCAATGGAGCCGTGATACCTCAGCACCGTGATGAATTTGAGAAAAAGTGATAGTTCGTGCATGAAAATGAGAAAATTTAAACTATGTGATTAATATGAGAAAATGTGTAAAGTTGATGAATTTTTATGACATTAACCCTAAAATTTATATCGACATATATTAATTTGATTATCATATTCTATGAAAATCATATTGATTTTTTGGCGTTTAATTGATTTGGAATTTGTTAAGTGATTGCTAACACTTAATGGCAATTGTTGGTTTAGTTTGATAACTTTAGTTCGGTTTATATTAGAACTTAAATAAAAACATTAATGTCAAAAACCGAAATGAACGGTAAATATTAATTTTTTAAAACATCAAAGTAAACTAAAATGTTTTTTATCGAGCCGAACAAAAATACTAAAAATATTCAAATTGAACCGGACCTGTCAGTTCGTTTGATTATTTTAGTCCGGTTTATTTTAGAACTTTTAAAAATATTATGCCTAAAAACTAACTGAACTGAACACCCAAATTGTTTATATATCAAAATGAACAATTTCGTTCGATTTTTTTATCTGTTTCAATTATTTTGAGTTGGTTTATATTATTAGAAATTAACTGAAAGAATTATGTTCAAAACCGAATCAAATAAAAACTGATTTTTTATATAATATTAAACTGACCAAATCTAATCAAATCAAGATTTGCTATTATTATTAGGACCGAATTGAATCGAACTAAATTTATTTGTTTTGTTTAATAACGGACCAAACCAAAAATTTTTTTTTTTTTCTATACCGAACAAAACTCATGAGTCCAATCAGATCTTTTGGTTTGATTGTTTCAATTCAATTTATCATAATTTTGCTAAAAACATTACGCCTAAAATCATTCAAACCAAAAAACTAATTATTTTAAGATATCAAACTGAACCAAATTTGGTTCGAGTTTTGCATACACATATTCGTTCTTATTCCTACACTAAGTGACTGAACCAAACGACGTATTAAAAACAACCATTCTTATTCCATTTCTTTCTCATTCCTCATTCCAATTCCAATCTCTGATTTTAAACCAAACACCCCCCTTAAATTCACAATAAATCCACTCATATATGCTAAATGTTAATAGTTGGTCAATAGTCACTGATCAACCATCAACCGTCGACCACCGTCGGCCGGCTAAAATTCTAACCATCGAACCCTGACGACTGCCCGCCGCTTTCTAACCACCACCTATTGTCCTAGAACCACCACTCTCTCATTTCCAATAGATGTATAACTAAAAATAACAATAAGTTAAAAAAATTAATTGATACAATAAAAAGTATAATTTTTGAAAGTTATTTTTATAAATAAATTTGTAAAATAAATGAAATATTATATGTTTTCTTCTATTAAATATAAATTTTCAAAATAGAAGTGGTAATTAATTTTAGCAGAAACAAATTTTTGAAAAATTAGAAGCTTGATTGGGTGTGTCAAATGGAGGGAATACTGCACACCCATTGGTAGCGTCTGAACTCGCCTAATTTCGAAAATTCACTCAACTTTACATTAATGACTGCACTGCTTGCATCCTCCATCCACCATTAACAAATTATTCGAAACATAAAGCAAAAAACAAAGAGAATACTCTCAGACTGGTTCCGCTCAGTGGTTAACAATGTCTACTCGAAAGGTATGTAACATGGGGTTACTATTTCGGTTGAAAAATTATGGGTTTGGCCCTACGGGTTTGGTGAAGTGGTCTAAGTCTCTGTCATTTAAGTGTCATAGTCGCAGTTCAAACCCCGACTACGCTCTTTCCAATAAATAGGGTGGTTGGGACTGCGCTGCTAGCTATTATAGTCCGGAATTGCTAGGCATGCGGACTTGTGGGCGGTCCATATTACGGGATTTGATGGTGATCGTGGGTTTTCGAGTCGTTGTCGAAATAAAGGAAAATCTGGGTTTTGGGTTTCTTTTTTAATTCATTTAAAAATCTGAACTTCAACATTTGGTTGTTTGAATGTGCAAAGTTGGTAAGTGGTCGTTTTAAAATAATGCAGAAATTTTTAGATGGATTTTAGCAGTGCATGCATTTGGGATGCTTAAATTAGGTCGAGTCGAGTTGGTAGAAGAGAATTTATCTTGCCTAGAAGAGAAAAATTGTGGAGCAGGGTGATTGAAATGTATTTAGCACCGAGTTATGTATTTGAAGCAGCCTCGGTTATAGGATTGTTTCAGATTTTTGTACTCAGTTTAAATCATGTTTAGTTGTGTTTAGCATAGTTGCATTGGCCAAAGATAAACTTAGACTAATGTAATCTCTGTATTTCCTGTGTTTCTTTTGAACTGAATTAGATTTGTAGATATGTTTAATGAAGAATTTGCAGATTAATCAAGTTTGCTGTGATAATGAACTGATGCGATACTACATGTGCCGATAAATTTGACCATAATGAATAATTTTTGCAGTTTAGGGATCTGATTTACTTGCCATTTATGATTTTTTGTTGGCTTATTCCAGCACAGATGCATGTAGTAATGCTTGAATATATTTAAGATTGACCCTGTAAACATTAGACATTATTACCAGTGTGATTTCGAACTAAACTAAAATATAAACACTTCTGTTCCATTGATTATGCTAGATTTTGTATTGGCTACTTGATTTAGATGCAAACTTGGCTGTTTCTAGTATTGCAAGTTGAGTTGCAATCACCTTGGATGCGTTCTGTCAAGTATCATTTTTTAAATCCGGGTTTACATGCTTCATATTTTCAATACCTTTATGCAATTGGTGGTCAAGTTCATATGAATATGTGGTGAGGTTTCTTCGATGTATAGTTGAATAAGCTAGTTTGATGTGAGTTGCTATGTTTGTTGGACAAGATTCCATTTGAAGTAGCTAAAGCTGCTTCAGAATTCATGCTTCTGATGATTATCTTTTCGGTACTGAATAAATGCTTCAATCATGCGGCATGCCTGATTTGTTGCTCATACTCACTATATTTGAATCAGTATTCACTATAAAATTTAACTCATATTCTTGTAATTGAACTCATAATAAGAAAGCAGCACAAATTCATTGGTTTGCATTACTCATAGTCTCTTACACAAATTTAAGCATAATTATTTATTTGATCCTACTAATATTTTCTTAATAACTGTAGTTATCTATATCCATTTACAATACTATTGCATGCACTCATAGCCCTTCTTTTTCCTTCTCTATATTTCATAGATGGAAGTTTGCCAGAAATGTGGCGATAGAGGCAGTATAAAACAGCTAGTATACTGTGTCAAATGTGAGGTTTCTGCAGAGCATAGGTATGAATAATTATTGGATCTTATCATGTTTGTTTTATGTGAAACCAGTAGTTTCTTTTAATATCTGCTAGACTGGCTTAGATATGATAATGAGAAATATCTTATTGCCTCAAAATTCTCATAGAAAATATTTTCTCTCTTTTGTTTCTTGAAGTATGTAGAAACAATTACATTGTTTATTTTGATGAAAATTTAGGCTTACTTTGCTTCACTTGTCTAATTTCTTAAATGGATTTTGATAGTTATTTGATTCTTGTGTATGTTAGCTATTGTTTGGACATGTTACCCAGTGAAGGTGATGAAAATGCTCCCTGGAAATGTGAGGAATGTTGTCCAAGATATGTGAAGCGTAGTCCTACTCGGTTTCTTAAAAGTGCACGCATTAGTCAAGCTGTTGAAATTAGGTTGAATAGGATCAAGATGCGGAAGCAAGCCAGTTTTTCCAAAGTATATGCACATGTTAACAAGGGTGCAGATGTGGAAGAGCCGACAGGTGATTGTTTCCCCCAAAAAAAGATCGAGATGCTTCCCCATGTTAACAAGGATGCAGATGTGAGAGAGCCGACAGGTGATTGTTCCCCCAATAAAGAGATCGTAATGCTTCCCTCTTCTCGTGATGGTTCCCCATTAAAAGAGTTTGAAAGGCATCCCGCTTCTTCTCCTAGTCTTGGAAAGGAAGAGTTCAAAAAGCGAAAAAGGAGGTTGGTCCTTGATGATGGCAACTCTGATGAGGAATTTGAACTGATAAAACAGTCTGAAGTTTCTCCTCCTCATTTGAATCCTTCCGTTGGTGATCATTCACCAGAAATTGTACACATGTCCTATTCCGAAGCAAGCAATTATCTCCATGCTGAACCTAGAAGTGATCCAATTTGGAGGTAACAGATTATTATTTTAGTTCTCTAGCATAATGCTCTCGGCCAAACTTTCTATCAGTTGCGAATTGCTGATTTTTTTTTTCTTTTCTCCTACAATAAAGGGGAGGCTTGAGTATCAGAAATGAGAAAAGTCCTGCTATTGAACTTGTGGCCCATTTATCAAGTAAAGCTTGCGGAAAAGCAGGTGATGCAGCAAAACAACTGCCGTTGCAGCTGAACATGTCATTTTTTTCCAAGTCTGATGTATGGCCTCAGCAGTTTGAGAGAGCACCACCCTCCGATGATCATATTGCTCTTTATTTTTTTCCTGCAAATGAAAGGTTTCCTGCCTTTTCTTGGATATAACTACTGGATTATGCTTCTTTGCCCAGTGTCTTGTCTTTTTAATCATATTCTTTTCCTCATTTAATAGGGATGAAAAAGTTTTCGACAACCTCATAAATCATATAATCACCCATGACCAAGCTCTCCAGACAACAGCAAACAAGGTGGAGCTGTTGATCTTCTCTTCTCGCGAACTGCCCCCAGATCACTGGCGTAAGCGACTTTTCTGTTTTAGAGCTTCATTTGTGAATATTAAATTACTCGGATTTTGTTTTATCAAGTTTTAATGATCCTAAGTAATTGGTTTGCAGGATTCTGCTTGAAGTATTACCTATGGGGCGTGTTTAAACCAACAAAAAAAGCTTTGCCAGATATTTCTGTTCCAAATTTTCAATGACCCTCGGCCTTAAAGCAGCCTTCTAATTCAACAAGGACCTAACTTGGCAATCGGCAATCGGCATCCACATTTTGTCTGTAAGTACTAGTTACTAGTTTTGTGTCTAATCCATGAGGCTTTTGATAGCATGGATTGGTGTGACGATGAGCTATATGTAGTTAGGTTTGGAAGAAGTATAGCATGATAACAAATATAGGAAATCTCATTTTGTTAGACATGCTAAATATAGTTTACTATTGTAGCAAAAGCAGAATGAAGCGACCCTTATGAAATTATTAAAGGGTCAGTCTTTAGGATAATTACTATCACCCATTGAGGTTAATGTTAAAATTAATGTTTTTATATCACTTTATTCTTCTATGGCATTTTCATTTCATGTACTTGAAATCTAGGTAGCACGAACGTATGGGGAAAACGGGACACTTGAACACGAGTACGGTGAAACGGTATTTGTTTTGAGGTTTTCTATGTTAAAAATGAAGTTTCGTGTCCGAAACGTCAACTGTCCGAAACGTTTCCAAAAAGAGACATGTTGATTTAATGAATTGTTCATGCTACCTAAATTGAAACCTTAAAAGAAGAAGGAAAGTTTACATATTTACCTAAAAAATAAAAATATTTGTATATTTTACCTCAATACGGAAAAATTAAAAAAAAAATCTCACGTTTATTCTAACTTTATGTTTTTACTCTCCGAGTCTGAAAGTTGATAATTTTACTACATTATCATAACATTATTATAACTTTATCATATAATATTACCATATAAGATTATCAATACCTTTTCATTTCATTATTATAACGTTATCATAATCTTATCATAGTGAAAACCTTATTCGAAAAAACCTTGCACGAAAAGGACCGTTGCATTGCATTAATTGATGTAGTTTGTTTGCTATCATAATAATAGGAACATTTTTTTTAGCTTTTGCATAATTTATTTTACATAATTTATGCAGAATTAAATAATATTTTCATAAACAGTATTATAATATTATCATAAAATTATACTCCTTTGAAGATAGGCCGCCTTATTATTTTTGGCGTTCTGAATTATAGGTCATTTTCTATATTTGGAAGATAATTTTAAAATTAAAAATCTTACTTACCCCTAATAAATATGTATAGTTATCTTCAAATGAGTTAGATGCTCCATATTCCAATATAGATTAAATGTCACTATTAATACTAATGTAAAATATACCAATAAAAGAATTAGTTATTAAAATATTATTTATATTTTTAAAAAAATTAACGTATAAAAATGAAAATTTAGATAAAATAACAACTTTTAACCAATTTAACCATATTTTTTAATTACCGTATTTGTCCAAATGCCAATCTTTTTGGGACAGAGGGATTATATCATTATCGTAATCATACATGCATAATTATTTTACGTACTTTATCATAATTTTATCACAATCGTATAATGCTAAATTATTTTACATATTTTATCATAACATTTATTATAACTATATCATAATATTATCATAACAGTATAATGCAAAAAAAAAATTACGTACTTTATCATAACCTTATCATAAATATTAGAGGTAATGTTAAATAAATTTATAAACTATACATGTTTTTTCAATTTAATTACGAATTTTGTGTTGAGTTTTATAGGTTCATAACGCAGCGGAATTTTAATTTTTTTTTATCAGAAACCTAAAATAAGATCCATATAATTGACAAATAAACATGGTTGTATAAATAAAACTTACTGAATGTCGAACACAAAAACAATACAGGAAGAAAGAGAGGTGGTTCACTTTGTGATACCTAGCCTCATATCAATACTCCTGCAAAAAAATGTGTCCTCTACAAGCATCCACATGACTAGACTATTCTAAGACAAGTGCTTGTGTGCTAGCATTTTTTCTTCTCAAAGCAATTTCGAGTTATGTGATTTTTGACTAATTTTGAATTATGTGTATTGTGATTTATTTCGAAAACACATACCTCGAACCCTAGATTTAATTGTGTACTTATAGACATACAACACTTTTAGAGTTTGAGTCAAATACGTGTGTTTTAATCCTATTGAAACACTACATATTTGATAACTCTATAAGTTTTTATCTATCAATTTTTTTTCATAGATATACTTAATTAATTATCTTCGAAAGATAATACCTTAAAGATAACTCTTATTTTTAATTTCGACATTCATTTAATTAATAGTTATTTATATATTAAATAATATTTATTTTTAAATAATAACTAATAATTATATATATATATATATATATCACATTATTTTATTAGGTTTACAAAACTCATATTTATTTTGTGCTTATTCTTAGTGTGCAATCTTATAAATTTATATAACATTAGCAGTGGAGCTGAAATTCCTATTTTTGCATGCAAGTCATAAGTGGCCTCTAAAAAGACATTATAACTACTCAAGTCATATAAATATCAATTAACCTTTTTTAATAAATATTTTAATCACTTTGTCTCACAATATCCAGATTAAATATAAAGTATTGTATTGTCATCTTTACATTTCAAGCATTTATTTCCTGATTTCAAGTTTGAAAATGATAACTCTTTATCAATTCATTTAGTATGGCCATGCATTTCCTTCAGTCTATCTTTTCAAAGGGCCTACAGATATTTAACTCAAATAAATAAAGGACAAATTCCTTCTCAACCACTCACATTTCTCACATGGGTACTTTCATATCCAAAAACAATTTATTCCATTATCCTATTAAATGTCGAAATTCATGGTGATTTTAAGATCAAAGGATTAGATTAATATCACTGTGATGAGAATTACTTATGACAGTTATCGATGTAGTATTCTCATGATGGGTCATCCAGTACATCATTTCACAAATAACACCTATTATTTGACTTAATAACTCGTATTCATAATTAGTAAAACATAATCATTAGTTAATATCATACTAGTCTTAATGTTCTATTAAGATTAATGGATAGTTTGAATATAATTTTTTTATTAAATCCAAGGGTTATACTATAGATCTTGATGCCTAATATATAAGCAGCATCGCCCAAATCTTTCATTGAAAAACAATTCCCTAACAATGATTTGACATTTTATAGTATATGGACATCATTTACAATGAGTAGTATGTCATCAACATAAACCACTAAGAAAACAATCGCACTCCCATTAACCTTCTTGTATACGCAAGGTTCATCTTCATTCTTGATGAAGCCAAACTCTTTGACAACTTTAATCAAAACAAAGATTCCAACTCTGAGATGCTTGCTTCAATCCATAAATGGATTTTTGAAGCTTGCAAACCTTTCTAAAGTTCTTAGGACTGGAAAAATCCTAAGGCAATGTCATGTATACATACTCAAGTAAGTATCCATTAAAAAACGTTGTTTTGACATCCATCGCCATATCTCATAGTCAAATTATGCACCCATAACAAGGAGAATCCGAATGGATTTAAGCATATCAACTAGTGAAAATGTTTCATCATAGTATATACCATGTATTTGTCTGAAACCTTTTGCAACTAGTCTTGCTTTATAGGTATGTATTTTTCCATTTATGTCAGTCTTCATTTTAAAGACCCATTTGCACCTCATGGTTTATCATACATGGATTGCATTTCAAATCTCATGGCATCTAGCCATTTTTCAAAATCAGGACGATTTATGGCCTTTTAATAGGATGTGGGCTCATTTTGGTCCACAAGCATCACATCATTGTTCTCAGTAATGAGAAATCCATATCTCATAGGATTATGATGTGTCCCATCAGACTTCCTTTGGCCTTGTGGTACTTGTTCTTATTCAATAATTGCATGTTGATTTGAAGTTCCATACTTGGTACAGTGCTACTTTGTGGTTTTTGAATTTATTTAATTTGTACTGTACTCCCGCTGGTTCATTTGGAAATACTTGTTTTTTAAAACACACAATTTTAAGCATCAAACACTATTCTCATAAGTCTATTTAATATCCTCTGGTTTTCTTAGGATATCTTACAAAAAGGCATTTATCAGATTTGGGTGCTAGTTTATCTGAAATTAGCTGCTTCACATAAGCTTAACATCCCCAATCTTAAGAAAAGACAAACAATGTTTTTTTTTCTAGTCCATATCTCATATGGTGTCTTTTTAACTATTTTTGATGGAACTCTATTTAAAATTAATGCATCGGTTTTAAACCATAATATAAAAAAAAGAGATTGGAAGATCAGTTTGACTCATTATTGATCGAACCATATCCAATAGAGTTCGATTTCTTAGTTTAGACACATCGTTCCATTGTGGCGTTTCTGGTTGAGTCAATATAGAAATGATCTTACAATCTCTTAGATGATCTACAAATTCTTGGGTTAATATTCACCACCTTGATTAGATATTAGTGTTTTAATAATTATACCAAGTTAATTTAGTATTTCATTTTTAAAAATTCTGAACTTTTCAAAAGATTCAGATTTATGTTTCATCAGATAGACAAAACCATATCTACTGATATCATCAGTAAAAGAAAGGAAGTACTGAAAAGCACCTCTAGCATCTGTATTTGATAACAAATCACAGTGGCGGCGCCAAGTCAATCAGGCGCAGAAATCAAAATTCAACCAAAAATTCACGCGTTGCCTGAGAATCGGCGCTTTGACCATGGCGCCAGATCACTATGGAAGCAGCGTCATGTCAATCTAGCTCTGGCGCCAATACTTTTTATTCTTCGGGAAAACCAATTTTTGATAACCGGGTTTATTTTCGAACAAATCCGCGCGACATTTCAACCATTCAAGCAATTGAATATTTACCAAGAGACAAATTTTGTAAAACTTACCTCAGATCGAAATCCGGTACCGATATGTCACTCTAAGTGCAGCAGAAGCGGGACCTCCTCGTCCATCTCTAGAGACATTGTGTCTTGTACAACATGTCGGACGAGATCCATGCAAAGCTTCTTGAATGGCCACCGATGCGCCATAATGCAAGTAGAAACATAAAGAACTTGCGAATTGAGAGAAAAGTAAGTAGGAAAGAGAAATAACAAGTAGAAAGTGAGTAAGGAACTCCACTTCTCAAGGTATTTATGGCATAAGCCTGCAAGAAGACAAAGCTGCTCAGGGCTATTTTTCAACCCGAAAAAGGTTATACCAGACAAATGTTTTAAATTCTCGGACCTCATCAGATTTCATCCTCTGTAGAGCAGGAGAAGCAGCTATCTCCGTTAAATCAGAACAGACCCCAGGCTACATTGCCAAACAGTTATTCCAAAGAACAAAATTAACTTCGAGCATCTAGTGGTACAAGACACCAAGATATCCAAATTCCGCAAGAAGCATAATAATGGTCTAACCCTACATGTAAGACTCTTGAAAGAGGAGAACTTTATTGTCAAGAAGACATCATAGATATTATTTGCAATAGTTTTAATAAGCTTTAAACAATTCTGATAACTATGAAAAAATTACAGAATTCGGGCATCCATGCAATAGGATGGCCAAGGGGACATTGTCCCTTCTACAAATCTAGAAGGCACGGACATGATAATTACTAGGCATCCATGCAATATGATGGCCATTGGGACGACCAATACAAACTTAAGAAGTACCAGACATGATAATTACCAGGGGATCAAGCCATTGGACCACCCCTCAGGACGTACGAAGGTTTATAGCTTCATTTTACGGGGCACACTACGGTAGTCCAAGCTAGTAAAGAAGTATTACTTTCGAGCAAGTGCAGAGTAAATCAGAAACAGGGGACATGGAATCAGAACCATGCACCTCAACTAGTAATGCTCAGGCTAGGGCATTAACAAACCACCGGCGAGCGATTATCTCCAATGGTGGGCAATATCCTTATTGCTTATTGTAGACACCTATTTTTCGGACATGTAAAAAGTGATAAGGAACTGAAGCGTCCAATGATGATTTCCAGAGAAATCCGTCCGGGTGACGAGCTTTCGATTTTTTTATTGGAATCTAAACATGCATAATTTGTGCACAGCTGCAAACTTGGAGGATTAAAACGCAATTAGGCGTAAATAGCCCATAAAAATCCAAAGAGATTGTAATCTAAGTTCAGAAATTGGACTAATTGCAATGTCTTAGAAGTTTATGAGCCAATTTGCAAGTTTTATGGACTGGAATTGACCATGACCAAACTCATAGGATTTTAGTAGCCTTTTTTTTGACACTTTTAGGCACCAAAGTAGACTTTTAGCACCTTTTTACTTAGCTAGCAAGCCAAAATCCGAAAATTAGAATTAATTAATTAAAACCTAATCCTAAATACATATACACTTATGACTAAACACTTCTTCAACCCCTAACCAAACTCTAACTAGGACGAACCTGTAAATAAACATAAGCTAACCCTAGACCTAATTAGACTCTATAAATACAGCCTTAAGCCAGACTGGGGCACACAAACCCTAAATTAGACTAAGAAAATTCGGCCATCACCATTAGCCTAGCCATAGCCGAATTTTACATCACACACACAAAGATTCGATTCAATCCAGTCTTAAAAACACTGATACGTATTAGTTTTCGAAGAACGCAGCATCCGCACGGATTCGAAGCTAAATTTCGGATCCACTTCGCCAACAAACGAGCTAAGGACTCAAACCGGTAATTCTGAGGATCCTCTTATTATATTCTTTTCATTTTCCATAAATATGTGTATAATTGCCATGATTTCTATGATTTCTGTGCTTAGGATGCATGTTTAGCTTATAATTTCTTGTTTTCCATCAAAATCGATATGTTAATCAATTCGGTGCTTTCAATAAATTTTCATTAAATTCGATGATAGACATGTTAAATTGATGTAATTAATCATATTTAAGCTCAAATATATAAATCCATCTAATCTAGAGCTCTTAGAATGCATGTTTCTAGGAGATTTTAGCTCTTTTTGCCATGAAAAGTCAAATTTCGTACTTGTTGTCCAGAAATAAATTTGTTTAAATGAGCTTTAAACACTTCGATTATGTCATATTTGGATTCCTTGTTCAATTTTATGCAGTTTTGACTACTTTAGCATGAGAAACGGACTTAAAACGAGTGAGAACGAAGTAAAACAAAATCCCGGAACTATTGTCAAAATCCCCCGCCGCCGCCACTGTAATCGGCGGCGCCGCCATAACAAACCGGCGTCATTGCCACCTTATCCTGCCGGCGCCGCCAGCTTAAGCTGGCTCCGTGTTCTTCGCTCCTCAGCTCTCCAGATTCGTTTTCATATCCTTTTTGATCCATACTTCCAAACGCGTTTTCGGGCTCATCCGAACTCTGAATTGGGCTCAGTTTGATTCCATAAATATTGTTTTAGCTGTAGGACTTGTTTGTAATAGTAAATGGTCTTAAATAGATATTTTTAGGGCCCTGAAGTCCGCTAGTTTAATCTGTCCAGTCAACCGGGCCCATCAAACTAGATCTGATCTAATCAGCAACTTCCAGACCAATTTTTGGGTCCAACCGAACTCTGAATCAACTCCGTTTTGAACCAATGGATCCGTATTGACGAGCCGGTCAACTTCTGTGGTTTGACCGAAAGCTAGATCCGACCGGACCGATGGTCAAATCGAGCCGAGTGCCAGCAACTCCGAGTCGATGAGGTTTAAAAGTATTCCTAATCTTATATGTATATCCAACTGCCCTTGTGTATGCTAATACTGTTTATAGCTTTCCAAAAGCATTCCAAATCAAGTAATAACCGGTTAAAGGACTAATCACCTAAAATTGGCCCATTAATGCAATTTGATCCCATCACATAAACATCGTAGGACTAATACGAAAATGTAGTAAACGGTGATATAGGTTTTTCAAGACTCACCTAATAAAATCAATCAATCACACTTATACATCCAGTTTTAGGATTTGTGCATATAAAATATCCAGACCAGCCAGACTTATGCTATTTGTTAGAAACCTTTAAGATTAGATGTATGTTTAAGAGTACCTGCTACTTGCCTTAAATGCCAGTCTAGATCGAGTCATATGCGTGTCAAACGTGTTTACTACGTTCATACATGTTTATTTACAACTTTCATATCCTGTGAACTGAATATACTGTTGAGAAGAGATATAAAACGTATATTTCCAGTAAATAAAGCCGGTAACAGATAAGCCAAGCATAAGAGTCTCGGGGAGGCCCACGATCGCTAGTCTTTGTTCTGATGCACAATAGTCTTACTGGAGGCACGTAAGGCTATCTAGTCTGTTAAAAGGCATTTCCTAGTTGAACTAGGTGGTGACTCTATTTTTCAAACCATTTCTAGATCGAGAAGTCAGCCATAAGCCTTGGGCGAGCGGCCCACGAACCCCGCTTCGCTCACACTTATCTAACGTCGAGTCTCATTCTTTGACAAGAATTGACCTACTTTGTTAATTTCAGTCAAAGATGGGGCAAACTGTAGACACATATTTTCTGGAAAGGTAAAAGTGATCATGAGGGACTGAAGCATCCGATAATGATTTATAGAGAAACTCGTCCATATGACGAGCTAGCTATCCGCATATTTGAATTTAAGCTGGCTAGATCAGTGCGCGACAAACTTGAGGTATTGAAGCGTAATTACCCATAAATAGCCCAAAATATCTAAAAGGGTTATAATAATGTAATACCCCAAAATAATTAATTAGCTAATTGGACCACGTGTCCAATTTTGATTCGCCAGAGTGGCAATATTAGAAGAATTTCTGAAAAGATAAAGTAAATAAGTTTCAAGTAGGTCGGTTTTGGGATATTAGTTATGCGGAAATCAAGGTTATATTTCAATTCTAAAGTTAGAATTGGAATTAGAAGGAAAAATGTCAAGGAAAGCCCAAAATGAAGTTCAGGGACTAAAGTGGTAATTTAGCCACTACGTCTCAAAAATGGAAATTTATAAGTTTTGACGGGAAAATATTAATATTGGGATTCATATTGTTTATCGGATATAGATAATACGTATAAGTTATGATTAAAGAGTTAATTGATTTAGTTATGGACTAAATCGAACAAAAGAAAAGTTCAAAGGTTAATTTGTAACAAATAAAGAAAATAAGGATTGAAGGATTGAAGGGATGATTTAACCAAATATATATAAGGAATTGATTATGAATGATGAATCAGAGAAGGATCCAGAAGCTAACATTTCATTTCGATCGATAACTTCGTTTCTTCGCCGTTTCGCCGTTCGGCGTCCGTTTCGGACGATTCTCGCGGCAATCGCTTCGGAATTGGAATATCTATCAATCATAAGCTTCAAATTAAGGTAAATATCTCGAAATTTGGTGTTAAACTCGAAGAATAGGGGCTGTTTTGTATAGAAAGTTACGTTCGAATCGTACGGTTAGGAATCGAGTTGTTTTTGACGTTTTTGAGTTGCAAAATGATAAGATAAGTGTTTAAATGAATTGGGAATGAAGTGGTATGAGTTTTGGGAGTTTTGGAGCCCCGGAAATGGTCCAGAGGCGCTGGAAAAACGTCGCACACGTCGGTGCACGACGTGCTGCACTTCAGCACGTCGTGTAGGCGCACGACGTGCACCACAAGGGTGCACGACGTGCACCAAGGGGTGCACGACGTGCACCATGAAGGGCACGACGTGCCCTTCACAAAAATTAAGGGCACGACGTGCCAAGGTGACACGACGTGCCCTAACTCGACCCGGATCTCCGTGGGACTTCCGGGAGCGAAAAAGGACCTCCGATACCTTGATTTGAGTGTGAAACTCAGCGAAATGTTTTAAAATAGATATAAAACATTATATAAATTAACATTAACATAATAAATAGTCAAGATAAGTACATCGATTAAGTAAGAATCCGATTAAGAAGTTATCAAAATCAAGAGAAACGAATACGAAACGAAAGGGGTGATAACTTAAATCTATAACCTAGGGTTTTAGGTTTATAAGGTTCACGTTTATGTATTAAGCGTGTATTTGATCTATATATGTATCAGACGTGTCAGCAAACGGTGGGGTCAGCCGACGTGGTCTAGCACGGGCATATTATCATATTGACTTCGTTATTGATTGGATAGCGGTCACAGTGAGTTGCACTTTACTTTCGTGTATTATCGATTAATATTATTTTGATATCATATCATATATATATACTGTTTATATGCATCGCACTATATATATATATATATATATATATATATATATATATATATGAATTGTTGATATGCTACATGTTTTGATTAAGTTTTATGTACGAGAACCTAGTATACGATCCAACGAAACTAGCTACCTATTGGGTGTCAATAGGCTGTGTGATCACCAGTAATTGAGTCAGTCTAGCGTGTCTGACTATGAGATATGATTTAAGATGCATGCATGATTTGATTATGAAAGCTATGATATGGATGCGATACGAGAGTGAACTCGGTTACAGTGTAACCTGAGCCCCGTATCTAGTAGGTTGGACCTTCCGGTGGGTTGGACCCACCATTTTGGGATTAAGAAATATGTCCTGACTGACGTGGTAGAGTGTGAGCATTCCCGGGTCGGACTATTGGAATCAGTATGATTTGAACAATAGAGAATTATGTTATGTTTCAGGATTTTAGTTTCGAAAGGATCGAGTACTTGTTGTCACGACCCAAAAATTAGGGCCGCGACCGGCGCTAGGGAATGGGAGTGGTAGCTCCGAAACCCGTAGCAAGCCTAAAATTTCACTATAAATTTTTCGCGAAACATTCTCAAAACGTTTTTATAAAACTTCTTTAAACGATACAAAACGATCTTTAGAAATCAGGGTCTTACAAAGCGATATCTCATATCAAGCAATGCCCTGTTTCTCACATATATATATATATATATAAACGGTTTAAAAGCGCAGTTTAAAACCTTTATACATGTCAGAGTATAAACAACATATATAAAACCGTTTGACAAAACATAATTACACTCTAGGACTCGACTACTGCAGCACTACTGATTTATTCCTTCTTTCTGTATTCGCGGACTTCTGGAACAAGGATAGAAGTCCGTTACATCTGATACTATACACCTGAAACATAACACTATTGGGGGGTCAGACAACGCTGAGTGAGTTCGCATTTACTTAAGATATTATAAATATAAATTGCATAAACATATATTAAAACAAACAGCAATATTTGATCCGATGAAACCCTAATCTTAAATTAATACTATTTCCTATTCGTATCCTACTCATATTGTATCCATTAATATTATATCAAATCATTTTAATCCAAGTGGTACGGTCCCGAGATAGTTCAACCGAGTTACTCGTTACCACGTGACATAGTCCCGAGATAGTTCAACCGAGTTACATCATGTCACTGCTTAATCCCAAAGTGTGAGTCCCGAGATAATTCAACCGAGTTACTCACTAGATACGGGTCCCGAGATAGTTCAACCGAGTTACATCATGTCACTGCTTAATCCCAAAGTGTGAGTCCCGAGATAATTCAACCGAGTTACTCACTAGATACGGGTCCCGAGATAGTTCAACCGAGTTACTCACGTATCTACCAAAAACATAATCCTTCTTATTCCCATACATAATCATCATTTAACGAGATCATATCAAACATTTTTAAATACAAGCATCTATCTATACTAATTCTATGACTGACCCGGACACTGGTGATCACACAGCCTATTGACGCCCAATAGGTAGCTCGTTTCCTCGGATCATTAAAGCAAACATCACAACTTACAAATAACAACAATATGTCAAATAATGCATCCAAGCGATATGAACAAAGCATTCACATGAATTGCCCAAGTATGAAGTAATAATGTATATGCAATGCAATTAATGGATTACCACACAATTAACAACTTATAGTAATAATATACGAAAGTAAATTGCAAAACTCACAGTTTTCTATCCAAAAGCTACGGTCATATCAAAGCGATGTCGCGTTCTTTAAATACCGTGTTCCGTTGGTAGTCGCCTCGCCGAGTCTACGAAAATACGATAATAAATCGTAATTAAAATGGATCCTAATCCAAAGGTGTTCTAGCTATAGACTACTTAGCGAATAAATCAATTTATTTTGCCTTGGAATAAATTGATAACCTTTTAAAATATAACTCCTTTTAATAAATAACGTTAGTCCAAATGTTATTTATTAACTATTCAATTTAGCTAAATGAAATTAATTATCGAGCTAAATCGATAATTAATTTAATAAGTCACTTTTCCATAATTTATAATTAATCTTAGCTCAAAACGTCAATTTATGACTCAATTAATTAACGACTTTACATTTCGTTAATTAAAACTAGTTTTCCCAAAACTAGCTAACTAGCCGACTTTGAACCATTAAAACGTTTATTTAAAACGGCCTGACTCTCAAACAAATTTGACATTCTTATAGTTTGTAACCTCGTCTACAACTTCTGTTTAGATTCTAATCTGAAATTATCGTCCTAAGGTGTCTGAAATGTGTCTTGAAGTTGGTACCTCAAATCTGAAATTTTATTGCTGTATAAACAGCCTTAATGCTGCTGTATCGGACTTAAAAACAGAGCATGTACGGTAGTCAAAACCTTAAACAAATTTGATATTCTTATAGTCCACAACGTCCTCTACAACTTTCGTTTAGACCTCGGACTCAAAATAAAACCCGAAAAGGTCGGATATTAGCCTGGAAGTTGGTTCCCTGATTTAAACATTCCTAGGCTGCAAAACAGTCCACTAAGCTGCTGTTTCGGACAGCGGAACAGGGTATCTACAGCGGATATTTTCCAAAAACAATCTGACATTCTTAAAATTCACACATCCCACTACAATATCCGTGAAGATTTCAACTGATTCCGACTTACCATTTGTTCACAATTTAATTCCAAAGTTTTCTTTTTATTATGTTTTAACACTTAATTTATTTTTCTAACTTATATTTTCAGTTTTTGACTTAACTTTAAACACGGATAATTTTTGATCCGACTTAACAATAATACTATTATTTTACCCATATCTCATCTACGTAACATCCTCTATGTATTCTACTCAATTTCGGGTTAAGATTATTATAGTTCGAGGTCCGTTTTTATAGGCTGAGTAGCCTTCATGGCTTGATTTACAAATTTTCAGATTTCATAATTTTGAACGCCCCATCTATTTCAATCATCACAGCCCTATTCAATCATTCAAATTCTAATCCGACTATCGCGTATCACTCTCTGTATATCCCTTACGATATACTACTCAAGATTTCTCAAAAATCATCGCTCAACGGCCTCCGTATCTTAATCCAAACATAGCATCATAAACAGTTTTTAGCTTTCATTTTCTGCATTTTACCAAATCAGTTTTAACCCACTTTAAACCATTATTTTAACTCCAATTCAACACGTCATGATTTAGACTCGATGTATATTCGAAATATAACATCCTAGAGGGGTCGGGGACTGCCCAAACAGTCCCCATGGGCTGCTGAACTGCTGCGGGTTGCAGCAGTTTTGCAGCGGTGTTGCTGCAAAATTGCAGCAGCAACACGCTGCAATTACGGCAGCAAAACGCTGCTGTTCCGACCCCTAATCCTCACTCCGACATGCTACCTTCTATTCCTAACCATAAACGAACCTTAAACTCCATTAATCAATCATAAAAAAAACCAAATCATAGCCCAAAACTCAAATTAAATAACAACTAAAAACAGGGCAGCAACTACACCTTATTTTAACTAAGCAAAACACCATCAAACTCACAATCAAATCCAAAACTAAAGAGGTTACCTTATTCGTGTGTGTGTTAGCTCTCCAACCGAGCTTGAATCGCTGGATTTGGTGGCCGGATTGTGAAGATATTGATGCCACCGTGGTGAGAGCTCCAAGTTGATGAAGATGGTGATGGGGTTTTCGGTGGAGGAGAAGAAGATGGGTTTTGTTTCTATTTTCCAATTCTAATCTTATTTGAGCTAGAGTATTCTTGAAGAGGTGGAGGTTTAGGTGCCTTTTTCCTATTGGTTTTATGGGGAAAAAATCTATATAAATACTTAGATTTGGCACCTCTTCCCACTAAATCCTTCAACTTTTAAATTTTTCAATTAAAGTCTAAAATGTTGTCGTGATTAAAAAGAACCTTGACGATTATTCTTTATTGATAAATAATGGCTCCATCACATTATTTATTTATCTAGGTCCAAATAATTTATTTTACGAACTTTATCGTAAAATTTATTAGCTCGGGACTTATCATTTATTTATTTACTTTTCTTAGTCCCGCTAAATTCCAATTTATCAAATAATAAATTCCACTTAATTTATTATTTTACGATAATTTTAATAGACCCGCTTCGGTCTAAATTCTTATTTCTCGAACTTAATTCCGATGTCCTTGATTAAATTCTCGTACTTATGCTTCGTGGCACATTACTTGGTACTTTAAAAGTACGGGGTATTACATTCTTCCCCCCTTATAAAAATTCGTCCTCGAATTTTCATAATTATAGTAATACTCTTATCCATCAAGTATTACACTTCTTAGCAATTCTTATTGCTTCTTATAAAGACTTAATGTCCTACTTTTTATATTATCGTTACCCGGATCATAAAGTTCTAACAACTTCGCCTTTGTACTCCATTGTGTTCCTTAAAGTTTCTTACATCGTCATTTCTTGACGGTTTTCTAGTTACTCGTCTTTATTATCAAGTGTTTGATTTATCTTACAATAATTGCTAACATCCTTAAAGATAGTTGGTCTTGTCTTTACGTTCTTCTGTATCATACTTAATCGTATGGTGATGCTTAATGTCTGTTATAAAAGAGATGACTAATCTCTTCACAAATTTCCTTCGTTCGCGCGTAGCTGCTCTTTATACAATTCCCATTGAGATGTTAATCTCATCGTCTACCAACTTCTTGCCTTGATAGGTTCACATCTTTTCAATTCTTAACGTTGGTATTCGCCAACCTTTGTCTATTGTTCGCTCCTTAATACCATAAGGGTAGTGTTATTCTGGATATCAACCTTGAACTTTCTTTGTTCCCCACTTTATGATATCAACTTTGACTTACTCTTTTTAAGTCATTTAAACTTATCCAAAATTTACTCTTCTATCTTACTTTGGTTGTCCTAATCGCTTATTCATAAGTGTTTGTTTACTAAACCAAACTGGTATTCGTGTAGTTCACAATATCTTTTACCATTTCCTTTTGTACTTCGGGTTGAAATTAAAACCCGAAAACTTCAAAAATTGGCCCGGAAGTCACTTCCTAGGGCTATAGTTAATTACTTGTATAGGCTGTAGTTTGAGCCTATGAACTAAGCAACCAATCAATCCTTTCTTGAAATACATTTAGTTTTCTTATACCTTATCATTCTGTCTATATTTTTCGTTTGAAGTCGAACTTCTTTCGATATTTTCTTAATCTCCTTAAGTGTTCACTTATGCTTTTCTTTTGTTGTTGAGTATAAGGTTAATCCTTTACCTTATCTCAAATCACATTCTTCCGTAGATTTCTTATTTTGTAATGTGTTATTACTTAACACATATTCCTTGCCCTGAGCTAGGGTGTTTCTTTATCTTATGTCCTTTAGTCCTTTGCTTCTTTCTATTATTCATCATGAACTATATTTTTTTTTCCATAGTAGTTTAATCGATCCTCTTTCGATTGTTTTATGAAACCTTAACCTTAGTCTTAACTCTTATTCGTTAGGTTGTACTATTTCTCGATGAATCTCTATTCCATTTTTACGATTTTATTGACTTTCGAGTTCATCGAAGTTCGACGTCATGGTTCTTGAAGTTTCTTGTCTTTCTCGTATTCGATCACGTACATGATTATCTCTTTCTACTTTTGCTTTCGCTGTGACACTCTGATTATCCATTTACTAACCATTGTCTTTATAGTTAGACTTATAAGGCCTTTCGTCCAATACCCTTATCCATGCCTTATGGTAGTTAGGAATGCCCTTTCCTTTACTATCAGTCAACTACTTCATGGCTTTCTGGATTCATGAAGTTGAATACCTACTTAGCAGTACCTTACATGTATCGCGTCCTTATTCACGATATATCTTAGCTCTCAATCCTTTAACCTCAACTATCTATATTAAATTTGTAGTATCCTTTACCAGTATCCAATGAGGTCCTTATCTTTTCTTTACTAAGTTTCTTGACCACTTTATACTTCTCGTTTTCATGTACACATTGCTTCCCGATCCTTTTTATTCATCTTATTCCGTTGTACATATTACCTTTGGATCTTTTAATCTTAGTGAATATAGGACTGATATCTCCTTTAGCATTGTCCAGTGAAGTTCTTAGCTTTGTCTTAACTTACCTCCCGATCATCTTATACTTCTTGCTTCAACATTTTTCACCGCTCCTATAACTAGAAGGTCAAAAGTTACTCCTTTATACTTGTCAATGTGTTACACTCTTGGTCGTTTGCAGATCCATATGTCATATTCTTACTGATATTTCGTCTATCAGTGAAATTGATCTTATCCCTAGATCAATTTTATACTTCTTGACCCTATATAGAGTTCAATTGTTCCTTATTTTCTTGTTACTTTCCATGTAACGTCTTTAATTCTTTTCCTCGATTACCTTTATGGAGTGTCACACCATATACGTAGGTTGTTTAAGCCATATCTGTGTCGGTCATGTTAATCGATCTCTTCGTATTCTTTTGTCCATTTTTAATTTTGTTATACTTCCTTATATATAAATACCTCTTATAGGTGTCCTTCTTTACTGTCTCTTGTTTTAGTTTATCCGATAACACCATCGTGTTATAGCTCAACCCCTTTGTTGAGTCTTTCCTTCCTATTTCATTACATCCCTTGATGTCTATATAGCTTATTAGTATTATCGATCATTTACTTGTTCGCTTCTTTAAGCGTCATCGATCTATATCCTTGTTCCCCTTAGTGCGTATGTATTCGCACATCACCACTTCACATCATCGTGTCCATTATCTATATCAATCATATCTCTTGGTATCGATGTTTTCGATCATACACCTAGATGTCGTTACTCTCGATCGTCATTGCACCTCTTACTCTCGAGGTGACTTACTTTTCTCATACGATTACTGCCTTCATAGGTCCTATCTATGAGGTGTGAACTGTGTTCACTATTAAACTATCTCAATACAATCTTTTATATTTGTTATTGCTCTTTGTTAAAGTTTATATATTGGTGTCACAGGAAATTCCATCCGGTTTTCTTACGTTTCAAATCAATTTGACTTTGCCCGCGGGACTTTCAAAATAATTTCTTTTCAAATCGAACACCATTTCAATCATATAGTTTCAAAACTTTTAGTATAATTGTGCATCAGAGTGATGACACCTCTCATCACTAAAGAGTTGCTATTTAAAATTCTTTGAATTGCTCGTATCAGCGAATGCATGATGGAGAGTAAAATTATGGTTTTATATCAAAATATTTATACATATATGCTGATACTGCAATGTGTTTTCAATCATGTCTTTCATGCTTCCTATGGCATACTACATGTTGGGTCTGTGCACAATTATACTTTTAAAGGAAATCTCAAAACTTTATTTCTTTTGTAAACACCATAAGTCAACTCAGATCGGAACTTCTGTGACATTTTAACTTTTCTTTATATGGCTTTTTATCTGTCTTATTGGTGTATTTTATTCTCGTTCTCTATCTTTCTATCACATACTATCAAGCTATGTTCAGGGCATAGCTAAGGTTATTTGTGCATATTTGACATTTTGTAGAGTATGTCGAACTCTTTCAATGTATGTTCTCTACGTTTTATTTCCTTCCTAAAGGAATATCTTAGGTTATGCACCTAGGTTCTCATTATTTCTAGTGCATCGTCTATTCGATAACGATCTATATCTGATACGATACATCTATGCCATAATGGCTTGCCTTATTGGCCAAACCATAGCTACTAAAAGAAATGTGGTAGGACAAGGCATACGAGGACCAATACACGTGGCTGAGCCTCCTCTTGCCCATACATGCTTGTGAGAGTCCATTTGTCACATGTCCTTCTCCGTATGCACATTGCGTATGCGTACTCTATCATAAATGAAACATGCATCCTTATCGCATACACATATCCCATATAGAACAAACAACGTTTCATAAAGAAATCGATCATACAGACTCGTATCCTATCGAGGAGAGTTGGAAGTTTAGAAAACAAACGAGGACCTATCAATGACATGACTCGAGTCCTATAGCTGCAGTAGTTCCTAACTTAACCTAGTGACAATGTCAAACTTAGGTACAGACGATCACATATAAGCAATGGCTTATGAATCTAACCATTGCTCTGATACCACCTTTGTCACGACCCAAAAATTAGGGCCGCGACCGGCGCTAGGGAATGGGAGTGGTAGCTCCGAAACCCGTAGCAAGCCTAAAATTTCACTATAAATTTTTCGCGAAACATTCTCAAAACGTTTTTATAAAACTTCTTTAAACGATACAAAACGATCTTTAGAAATCAGGGTCTTACAAAGCGATATCTCATATCAAGCAATGCCCTGTTTCTCACATATATATATATATAAACGGTTTAAAAGCGCAGTTTAAAACCTTTATACATGTCAGAGTATAAACAACATATATAAAACCGTTTGACAAAACATAATTACACTCTAGGACTCGACTACTGCAGCACTACTGATTTATTCCTTCTTTCTGTATTCGCGGACTTCTGGAACAAGGATAGAAGTCCGTTACATCTGATACTATACACCTGAAACATAACACTATTGGGGGGGTCAGACAACGCTGAGTGAGTTCGCATTTACTTAAGATATTATAAATATAAATTGCATAAACATATATTAAAACAAACAGCAATATTTGATCCGATGAAACCCTAATCTTAAATTAATACTATTTCCTATTCGTATCCTACTCATATTGTATCCATTAATATTATATCAAATCATTTTAATCCAAGTGGTACGGTCCCGAGATAGTTCAACCGAGTTACTCGTTACCACGTGACATAGTCCCGAGATAGTTCAACCGAGTTACATCATGTCACTGCTTAATCCCAAAGTGTGAGTCCCGAGATAATTCAACCGAGTTACTCACTAGATACGGGTCCCGAGATAGTTCAACCGAGTTACATCATGTCACTGCTTAATCCCAAAGTGTGAGTCCCGAGATAATTCAACCGAGTTACTCACTAGATACGGGTCCCGAGATAGTTCAACCGAGTTACTCACGTATCTACCAAAAACATAATCCTTCTTATTCCCATACATAATCATCATTTAACGAGATCATATCAAACATTTTTAAATACAAGCATCTATCTATACTAATTCTATGACTGACCCGGACACTGGTGATCACACAGCCTATTGACGCCCAATAGGTAGCTCGTTTCCTCGGATCATTAAAGCAAACATCACAACTTACAAATAACAACAATATGTCAAATAATGCATCCAAGCGATATGAACAAAGCATTCACATGAATTGCCCAAGTATGAAGTAATAATGTATATGCAATGCAATTAATGGATTACCACACAATTAACAACTTATAGTAATAATATACGAAAGTAAATTGCAAAACTCACAGTTTTCTATCCAAAATCTACGGTCATATCAAAGCGATGTCGCGTTCTTTAAATACCGTGTTCCGTTGGTAGTCGCCTCGCCGAGTCTACGAAAATACGATAATAAATCGTAATTAAAATGGATCCTAATCCAAAGGTGTTCTAGCTATAGACTACTTAGCGAATAAATCAATTTATTTTGCCTTGGAATAAATTGATAACCTTTTAAAATATAACTCCTTTTAATAAATAACGTTAGTCCAAATGTTATTTATTAACTATTCAATTTAGCTAAATGAAATTAATTATCGAGCTAAATCGATAATTAATTTAATAAGTCACTTTTCCATAATTTATAATTAATCTTAGCTCAAAACGTCAATTTATGACTCAATTAATTAACGACTTTACATTTCGTTAATTAAAACTAGTTTTCCCAAAACTAGCTAACTAGCCGACTTTGAACCATTAAAACGTTTATTTAAAACGGCCTGACTCTCAAACAAATTTGACATTCTTATAGTTTGTAACCTCGTCTACAACTTTTGTTTAGATTCTAATCTGAAATTATCGTCCTAAGGTGTCTGAAATGTGTCTTGAAGTTGGTACCTCAAATCTGAAATTTTATTGCTGTATAAACAGCCTTAATGCTGCTGTATCGGACTTAAAAACAGAGCATGTACGGTAGTCAAAACCTTAAACAAATTTGATATTCTTATAGTCCACAACGTCCTCTACAACTTTCGTTTAGACATCGGACTCAAAATAAAACCCGAAAAGGTCGGATATTAGCCTGGAAGTTGGTTCCCTGATTTAAACATTCCTAGGCTGCAAAACAGTCCACTAAGCTGCTGTTTCGGACAGCGGAACAGGGTATCTACAGCGGATATTTTCCAAAAACAATCTGACATTCTTAAAATTCACACATCCCACTACAATATCCGTGAAGATTTCAACTGATTCCGACTTACCATTTGTTCACAATTTAATTCCAAAGTTTTCTTTTTATTATGTTTTAACACTTAATTTATTTTTCTAACTTATATTTTCAGTTTTTGACTTAACTTTAAACACGGATAATTTTTAATCCGACTTAACAATAATACTATTATTTTACCCATATCTCATCTACGTAACATCCTCTATGTATTCTACTCAATTTCGGGTTAAGATTATTATAGTTCGAGGTCCGTTTTTATAGGCTGAGTAGCCTTCATGGCTTGATTTACAAATTTTCAGATTTCATAATTTTGAACGCCCCATCTATTTCAATCATCACAGCCCTATTCAATCATTCAAATTCTAATCCGACTATCGCGTATCACTCTCTGTATATCCCTTACGATATACTACTCAAGATTTCTCAAAAATCATCGCTCAACGGCCTCCGTATCTTAATCCAAACATAGCATCATAAACAGTTTTTAGCTTTCATTTTCTGCATTTTACCAAATCAGTTTTAACCCACTTTAAACCATTATTTTAACTCCAATTCAACACGTCATGATTTAGACTCGATGTATATTCGAAATATAACATCCTAGAGGGGTCGGGGACTGCCCAAACAGTCCCCATGGGCTGCTGAACTGCTGCGGGTTGCAGCAGTTTTGCAGCGGTGTTGCTGCAAAATTGCAGCAGCAACACGCTGCAATTACGGCAGCAAAACGCTGCTGTTCCGACCCCTAATCCTCACTCCGACATGCTACCTTCTATTCCTAACCATAAACGAACCTTAAACTCCATTAATCAATCATAAACAACCCAAATCATAGCCCAAAACTCAAATTAAATAACAACTAAAAACAGGGCAGCAACTACACCTTATTTTAACTAAGCAAAACACCATCAAACTCACAATCAAATCCAAAACTAAAGAGGTTACCTTATTCGTGTGTGTGTTAGCTCTCCAACCGAGCTTGAATCGCTGGATTTGGTGGCCGGATTGTGAAGATATTGATGCCACCGTGGTGAGAGCTCCAAGTTGATGAAGATGGTGATGGGGTTTTCGGTGGAGGAGAAGAAGATGGGTTTTGTTTCTATTTTCCAATTCTAATCTTATTTGAGCTAGAGTATTCTTGAAGAGGTGGAGGTTTAGGTGCCTTTTTCCTATTGGTTTTATGGGGAAAAAATCTATATAAATACTTAGATTTGGCACCTCTTCCCACTAAATCCTTCAACTTTTAAATTTTTCAATTAAAGTCTAAAATGTTGTCGTAATTAAAAAGAACCTTGACGATTATTCTTTATTGATAAATAATGGCTCCATCACATTATTTATTTATCTAGGTCCAAATAATTTATTTTACGAACTTTATCGTAAAATTTATTAGCTCGGGACTTATCATTTATTTATTTACTTTTCTTAGTCCCGCTAAATTCCAATTTATCAAATAATAAATTCCACTTAATTTATTATTTTACGATAATTTTAATAGACCCGCTTCGGTCTAAATTCTTATTTCTCGAACTTAATTCTGATGTCCTTGATTAAATTCTCGTACTTATGCTTCGTGGCACATTACTTGGTACTTTAAAAGTACGGGGTATTACACTTGTTCATATGTATTTTTATATTGATATTGATTTGAAATGCGATGCTATGTTTTTATAATAATACCGTTAGTAAACTGTGAACTCACTCAGTATTTTCCCAAATACTGACCCCTCACCTTTGATGTCTTTCAGGTGCTTAGTTTGTGGACCTAGCTAGAGGCCAATTTTTGAAGTCCAGAAGTCAGCTGTATATGTTAGTTTCTGAATTTTGTGAACGCTGCAGTAGTGGTCCTTCGTCGATAGTATAGTAGCCTAGACAGCAGTTCATTTTGATTGTATATATTAACTGCTGTTATTGTTTTATATGCATTTTGATAGGCTACGTGTTTAGTATATGATCCACGGCCCCAGATGCTGGTGAGATGTTTGAAACACTAACTGATGTATATAGTACCGCGAGGCCAGTTCGTACAGGGTACGGTAATTAGAGCCCGCGAGGTTTTGAAACAGTTAGTGTAAATGTATAATTATATGTTATGTATGTATATTTGCTTCCGTTGGTTGATATTGTTTATTTTATATTATATTTGCGAAAAATTAATTGTGATTTTAGGCTTGCTACGGGTTCCGGAGCTATCACTCCCGTTCCCTAGCGCCGGTTGCGGCTCAATATTTTGGGTCGTGACAAATAAAAGTCAAAAAAGTGGACTAATTGCAATGCCTTAGAAGTTTATGGGCCAATTTGTAGATTTGACGGATGAAATTGACCATACCCAAACCCTTATTGCTCTAGAAGTCCTTTTTGATACTTTCAGGGACCAAAAAATCCTTTTTACCACCCTTTTCATGGCAAACACTGATTATTAAGAATTTAATTTTTTAATTATGTAAGATAGACATCTAAGCTAATCCTAAAACTTAACAAGACAATCCTAATCTAACTTAGACACTAGAAAACCCTAAACCCTAACTGAACCTTATAAAAACTACTCTTAGCTCACTAATTAGAGGGTGGCATCAAAGGGGAACAAATTTTAAGACAAGAAAGAAAAACATAAACCATACCGACATAACCGAACAACACCACACAACCACACAAAAACCATAGTCAATCCCACTCTAGAAATCAAGCTAATACTCTTTAATCTATCAAGAATGAACAATTGCACTTCGATCTAGAGCAGGATTCTTCATCCGGAATGCCAAAAAACAAATTAAGGAATCAGAACGGTACTTCTGAGGACCCAATATTCATCTGTCATTTTTTACATTATATGTCCATTCTGTTTCAATTTTGTTTCAATTTTGTCATTTAGGATGCATGTTTAGCCATACTGTTTCGCCAAATATTTGTCATAAACTGTTCAAACTGCTATTTTGCCATGCTCTTGATCGTACAAACATGTTTAGGTTAGTTTTTTTGCTATTTTTATACACATATTTCAATTATATGCTTTTCTAGACTTCTGATTATGTATTTTCGACCTATTTTGCACGTTTTTTGATGAATCTCGAACCACCAAGAAGCTGCTCCGGACCAGGAATTGGTGGTGCCGCAGCCACAAAAATGTTTAAGCGCCACCAATCCATCTGGATCGGTTCCAGTTTGTCTGGCTTCGGCGTTCTTCGTTTCCAGACCCTCCAAATCTTCAATTTTAGTTGTAGCTTTGTTTTTGTGTTTCTGGGTTCGTTTATGCTTAGAATTGGGCCCCATTTGAGCCCACAAACTTGTAATAGTTGTAGGATTTTATTTCTGTAACATCTTGGATCCGTCCCAGTCACTATCAACCTGCCATGTCAGCTTAAGTCACTATCAACCCGGTTTTGACAAGCAGACTCGTATCGACCAGAGGAAGAATTTCTTAGTTTTGCCTGGATCCCAAATCTGACCGTACAGATAGACAGACAACAGACAACTGCCAGACACTCAAGAGCTTTAAGGTTGAAAAGTATTTCTTACCTTGTATGTATATCACCTGTAAATGGGCATGTTTAAATTGTTTATCGCTTTTCCAAGAATGTCCAAATCTATCATTTAACATGCTTAACCAGATAATCACATTAATTAACTTTAAGTCCAACAAATTACCTAGAAATCTCAGAACTGCCATGAAAATGTAATTAGAGGTTGTATAGGCTTTCAAGACGGTAATAATTGAAATCAATCTAATATATACATCAGGTTTAGGCTTTTGTGCATGGAAAATGGAATTAAATCTGCCCATATATGTTTGTAATACGATAAAAATACTAGGATTGTATGCTTGTTTAGGAGTAATTATTACATGCTGACACGCCAGTCCTAATCGAGTCATAGTGTCATGCATGCTTTCCAGTTTTTCATTTTTAATTTTTCAGATTTATTTATTTTCTAGCACTTTATCATATGGACTACTTATATATTGATATGAGATATTCCTGATATGTCTTTTAAATTGATTATAAGTTAAGTACAAGAGTTTTGGTAGTGTCATGAACCTGGTCTTTTGTTCCGATGCACGATGATCTCACCCATAAGCGTGTGAGATTTTCTAATCGGTATAAAAGGCATTTTCTAGCCGAGCTAGGTAGCGACTCTATTATTTTCAAAATCCACTAGGTCTAAAACCATCCATAAGCCTAAAAAAACCACTCCGCTCACACTTCCATTTTCAGAAGTATGTGGTTTTTGTAAAGATTAATCAAATAAAGGGGAAAACGTTTCCCAGAAACGGTGCCAAATGATGAATCATTAAAAACGAGAGAGTGATCTAATGAAACTATGAGATATGAAAACAAAGAGCACGGTCAAAAGAGAACGACAAAAAGAGTTTCCAGATGTTCATTCCGACGCTCAATTTAGTATTTGGTGAAGAAGAAGAGTAAAGTAAGAAGAGAAATATTAGAGAGCAAAAAAGGAATATCTTAGAATTTAAAGATAAAGTGATTTTCATAGTATATTTTTTTCTGTACTCGTGCTTTCATGCTGAGGTGTCCCTCTATATTATAGATTGAGTTGACAATTTTAGTTATTTTGATAGAAGATATGTATGTTGAGCGCGGATGATACGGTGTGTAAATGTTCTCTTGTCAGAGAATTTTATGTGGTCCCTTTAATTAATGTGGCCTTCTGAACTTTCTTTGCAAGCAATGTGCTTTATACTTTTAATCTCGACAGTTCTGTTAGTGAATTTGAGGGGGGATGAGCCAATCCTATATTTAAAATATCTTTATCTGAGATTCATTTTCTCATGGGCCTATGGGCATAACTGGTCTATTTTGCTAGCGTTGGTCACATCTATATTTTTGGAGATTGTTTCACCCATACTGAATTATCACTAAATAATTATAAGATTTTTTTTTTTGTAAATTAAAAAATATTCAAAGTTATTATATATAATTTTTCCTAGTAAAATAAATAAAAAAATATTCAAATAAATAAAAGTTATAAAAATTAGCATAAAATTTATTGAAATAATGAATTTTTTCACTATTAACTAAGATATAAAAATAAAAAATCTCTAAATTTAATTTATAAAACTGATTTTTATTAATTTAGAATAAGTTTTTAATAATTTAATCAATTAAAATAATTATCTTATTAGAAAAAAATTGAAATCATTTTAAACTATACGGGGCTATAAGTTATGGTTTTTGACCATAGTGACTTATCTACATTTTATACTTTTTAAAAAAAGGCTTAATCTATCTAGAGGTTTTTGTACTTTTTTTTTTCCGTAGGTCCTTATACTTCATTTTTATATTATGTGGTGCTTCTACTTATATATTTTTGATTTTCGGGTCTTTTTTGAGTTTTTTCCAATCCTTATACTTACAATTTTTTTTTCCTCCAGTCTCTCTACTTACAATCTTTTTTTCCTCCAGTCACACAAAAAGACTGAAATAAACTCAAAAAGAATCTAAAATTAAGAAACAGATAAATAGAGGTATCAGATAATACAAAAATGAACTATAAGGACCTACGAAAAAAAATGTAAAGTACAGGAGCCTCTAGATGGGTATGGCCTTTAAAAAATGAATTTTTAACTTGAGTTAACGATGAGGTCTTTTGTGCCTTTTTCAATAAGTACAGGGGTTTAAATGAGACGCAATGTACAACATGAGTCTGAATATTTAAGGGAGGGGGCAATTTGTACCTTTTGCCAAGAATAAGGAAGGAAAGAAGCAGAACAAATTAATAGCAAAAAATATAAAAAAAAAAGCGGAGAAAGAAGAAGACTTATCCGTTGGAAGCAGAAACGTAAACAGAAAAATTGAAAGGCAAAGCGCGGCGTTGGGTGGCGCTACGTTATGGCAATTTCCACTTCATTGAACACTCTCAATGCTATCTCTGCTTCTTCTTCTTCTTCTTTGTTTCCTTTTAAAATTCAGCAACGCCCTTTCATAAGGACTCATAACACCTCCAATGGGCGGCTGATGATTCACTGCTGCTCTGACATGACCCCAATCTCAGAACCCATGAGTGCCAGGTGCTTTATAATTCCTTTTAGCTTTATGCTTTTGCTATGTATTCTAGGTGTTTGTTAAAATGCCTCTTTGAACTTGTAAACTTTTTGTGTTGTTTCTTTTTGGCCAAATTAGTGCAGGAGTTGGTAACCGAAAGTTTGTTAATGGACATGATATGAATTACAATACTATACAAAACTTACATGGTTGCCGCAATTTTCCGGGCAGGGCATTTTCCGTAAATTTGCTGCAATTTTCATAGTTTAGAATGTTATGGCAAAGATATAGCTTTTAATGCATAGGTGTGCTACATTTTCCATACTCTACAAAGCTTCAGCTAGGTAATTTAATTTTCCGGGCAGGGCATTTTCCGTAATTTTGCCGCAATTTTCATAGTTTGGAATGTTATGGCAAAGATATAGCCTTTAATGCATAGGTGTGCTACATTTTCCATATGCTGCAAAGCTTCTGCTAGCTAATTAAATTTTTTCACCTTTGCATTGGGATTAAGTTGATAATGATCTTAGAACATGTAAATTTTCTTTGTTTATATTGTTCAGGTTCAATTCTCTGACCATCTTGCCACAAGAATGTTCATTTTAGGCCATAATAATGTTTTTCTTCAAGGACCGATTTTCATCAATGTATATAGTGGTCCAGTTGGATCATTGTCCCTATGCTTAGGTGCAGGAAGTGTTGGCGGGCTACAGTGGGGTCAGATGAATTCGGTAGATAAAAAAAATAAATTGAACCAGTTAATATTTTGTTGAGTTTTTCTATTCTTAAAACCTTTTTAAGTCTTTAAGTTTTTTGTGATGCTTACACTACCATTTTGTCACTTTGGATTGTCTAAAGATACCTTATTATACATTTAAGGTGGTCAATTCTGCGTCTTTATGATCCTTCGTACACGTGGTTAGTCGCTTGGTTCTTAGTATTGTTTCTTCTCTCTCTGTCCTTTCGAGTAAATATTTCTGCAAAGCTGTGTGGTATTTCTTCTTCAATCTGCATGTTTAGTTGTTGTCGTGGAATATTGTATACATGGTCTTGGTTAATACGTGACAACTTATTTGACTTGCAAGTTCGGTATCTAATTTAAATATTTCCATCCACTGAAGCTATTTTTTTTTTTTAAATATGAGCTTGCTAAAGCATAGGATATGACAATTTTTTTTTGTCTTGCATGAATCTATGATTATGATATGCGTTCACTACACCATCTAAGAATTTTGTTTGTTTATTTAAATTTCTCTTATTATTAGTGTTCTCAAATTGGGTGATGTTAGATTAATTTTTGGTTTCTCATCTTTTGATTATTTTTTTCTACTGATTTTAGCAGGCAGGGCCAGATGACATCTGTTGCTACCCTCGGAATGAATCAATCTGGCTTATCTAGACCATCTATTAAATGGCAAAGGGTATTGCTTAAAGTTAGTGGAGAAGCACTTGCAGGAGATCATGCACAAAATATTGATCCGAAGGTGAGCAAGAGCAACACAAATGGCTATCTTCTTAAAAAAATTCTACTATTTTTGATTTAATGTTTGCTGACATATGAATTTCTTGTTACAATATAGGTTACAATGGAAATTGCAAGGGAGGTTGCATCTGTGGCCCGTCTAGGAGTTGAGGTTAACTTTTGACACTTTACTACAAAAGCATATATTTTATATCTAATTGCTCTTATACCTTTTATTTTGTGGTAAATGGTTGTGCTTATAGTTGCTTTGTGTTATCTTAGAAATATCATTGTTGTAGTATCATGCATGTGGGGATTGCCTGTATATTTGCTGTATAAAGTCTATTTATGTTTTCTTAGTAAAACTCATCTTTGTTTTATCATGCATATGGTCATGGCTGAATAATTGCTCTATGAATCATGAGCAGGATCCTTATTTTGGATCAAAATTTAACTTCAGTTTTATTCCTTATTCCAAAATTGTGAATCTGATTCTATAACTGTAATCCAGCTTAGGATTTTAGAAATACAAAAATTGTTTGAAATGTGAAATAAATTTGAGCACTAGTGAATAGGTCTTACAGGTTTGGCAAATGCTACTATAAACTGCTTATCAATCTAATGTTTAAAATATACTTCTTGCTTCCTTGTATCTAAATTTTCTTCTACAAAATTTTCAGGTGGCTATTGTGGTTGGCGGGGGAAATATCTTCCGGGGATCCTCTTGGGCAGGAAGTAGTGGCCTTGATCGTTCATCTGCTGACTACATTGGGTACTTTTTTTTATTTCTTTTGATACATATAATAGCCTACCTATTCTTTTAATACAAAAAGGCCCTTGAACTAGTTATTTCATCTATATACATCTGCTGACAACATTGTTTTGTTACAGATAACTTATATCTAGTTTTTTTCATGATACTATTACTTTGTAATGATCTGAATCCAACTATTTCAAAGAAAAAATAATGAGAATAAGATGTAACATGCGGCTACTTCACTTTGCCTATTTTGTTATTTTTATTCTTCTATTTTATTAGTGGATTTTGAATTAGAACCTTCATAATCTTGTAGTCACTATCCTAGTACTAGAAGAACCTTCTGCGGCTACATATGGCTATGTCAGTTTGCATATTATTCTATTTATGTAATTTTTTTTTGGTAGTGGATCTTGATTTGAATTTGAAACCTTCACAATCTTGCAGTCGCTATGTTATTGGAACCTTCTGTTAGATATACATGCAATAGTCTTTATCATCAGATGGAGGTTGGAAGTAGGTGTTATTGGAATTTTGATAAGCTGCCCTCCAGGTAGATGTGCTTGATAATAAACTCTGCTAAAAATGCAATTGAAAGCAATTTAAGCCCATTTTTTATTCCTAAATTAATAGCAAAAGGGTGAAGTGTCCTTGTTAAGTTAATAAAATTATTGTTGAAGTCTCACCTAATTGTTTGAGATTTTGAGTGAATTGGTTAATTAACATGGTATCCAAGCTGCTGTGATAAAAAGGTTCAGAGTCTGATCATTCGTAACCCCCTTTTGATTAATCAAATATTCCAACTTAGTAAAATGGTCATGTGTGCTTGTTTGTTCAGGCTTCAAGTCTAATGGAAACTCATCTAACAACTTTAGGTTGTGGGTAAATTGGTTATAATCCTTAATTCCATGACATTGTGGATACAGTTTACTCATGCTTTAGGCCCTTGAATAAATGATATTAGGTCTCTGCTTCTAATTTTACCAAATAAATTGTCCACAAAAGCCTTAGCTCCTTTAAGTTCCTTCCTTCTGCAATCCTCAAACTCTCATCTCATCTCATCTCATATCTTCTGCAATATAGGAAAAAGGTATACACTTATTATCGCATAACCAACCAAAAGAAAATAAACACTTTCTTTCTCATTTTTCTGATAATTGAAACATTGAAGCATGTTCAAATGAGCTCCGGTGTCAAATGTGTGGGATCTGTTACTGTTAACACTGGCTGTAGATTGTAATTTATTCTTCTAGAAAGGCACCCTGTTTATCCTTGATATTCCTTCACCTCTCAAACAACGGAAAATGACTTGGCCACATTATTTTTCCTCTTCTAAAACACACCCTAAGAGGCTGTTTAAGTTTTATCCTTCTGTTTTTTGATGTTCTAATACTTGCCTTGCTGTTTGAAAGGATGCTGGCAACAGTTATGAATGCCATATTTCTTCAAGCAACGATGGAGAGCATTGGCATCCCAACTAGGGTTCAGACTGCATTTCGTATGTCAGAGGTTGCAGAGCCGTATATACGCCGAAGGGCTGTAAGGCATTTAGAGAAAGGAAGAGTTGTGATTTTCGCAGCTGGAACTGGGAATCCTTTCTTTACCACTGATACTGCTGCAGCCCTACGTTGTGCAGAAAGTATAATTTCAACTTTTTGACGCTCCCGTACATTTCCATAACTTTATGTCTCAAATTATGCACAAATATTCTTACTGGAACTTAGCGCCCGTAATACTGACTTTGAATTGTTTTCTTAGTTAATGCAGAGGTTGTTTTGAAAGCTACAAATGTCGATGGGGTCTATGATGATGATCCTAGGCGTAACCCAAATGCTCGTCTTCTTGAAACTCTAACTTACCATGAAGTGACATCAAAGGATCTTTCAGTGATGGACATGACGGCCATTACCTTGTGCCAAGAAAATGATATCCCTGGTATGGTTCGTATGATCTTTATAAACTAACAGATTCAACACTTGTTTAAATAAAAAAAGTGTCGTTTCCCTTCTTATCGAGTCCTTATCATTATAGCTCCAGATCTTTGTAAAACTTATACTGCAAAAATGGAACTAACAGCGTTTATTAATTGGTAGCTTCGGCCAGCTGATATAAGAGGCACTGATTGCACTTAATATTTATGTTGCAGTTGTTGTCTTTAATCTATCAAAACCTGGTAATATCTCAAAAGCAATTCTGGGAGAAAGAGTTGGCACATTGATTGGAGGGACAACCGTGGCAAGGACATGATGTTAAATTACTGCGATTTGCTTGGTGGCTTCTATTCGTACCAGTATAGCAGTCGACAGATTCAAGGTTATTCAATTGCTTGATATCAACAGCGTCATCACTAGATGCATCCTGGTGTCTGAATTTGGAATTTGGAGATATAAGAATCTAGGTCGATGCCCGCACGCCGCACTGACGAAATTAAATATTTGTAAAATTTGAGAATTTTGAACTATTTAATATTACCTTGAAAGTTTAGTTAAATATGATAGTTTAAAAGCAATTTAAAGTAGGTAATTGATATAATTAATAACTTGCAAAAGATTATTATATTATAAAAGTTGGGATTATTTTCAAAATATTTGTTTTTTCAACATATTTACAACAAATTTGAGCATCTTCAAGTAATTTTTGTCGCTACACTATTCAGTAACTTATTTACAAAAATTATACAATTAACGGACACGGCAAACAGCGTTGCTCATTTTGTTAAAATTTGTTAAAATTACAGAAAATTGAAATTGAAGAACAGACGAAGATTTTGGAAAGCTCCCAAAATAGAAAAGGCTTAACCCCTGAAAAACCCCCCACCTTTCAACCCCCCTTCGTTTGCACCCTCACCTTTCAAAATCTCCAATTTTATCCAAATTATCACCTTTTATTTTCAATTGCACCCTAAAAATATTAAATTGGGCTTTTGTCACTAAAAAAAGTTGAAATCGATACTTTATATTTTAATTCATGTTCTAAATAGTCCTTAATGTTTAAATTTCAACAACAAAACCATATTTAATGATATTTTTAATTGATTTATATTTTATATAAAAAAATTTACCTTTTAAAATTTTAGGAAATATGGTTTTATTGTTGAAATTTAAACATTAAGGACTATTTAGAATATGTATTAAAGTATAGATTATCGATTTGAACTTTTTTATAGTGAAAAAGAGCTAATTTAATATTTTTAGGGTGCAATTGAAAATGAAAGGTGGAAATTTGGGTAAAATTGAAGATTTTGAAAGGTGAGGGTGCAAATGAAGGGGGGTTGAAAGGTGGGGGGTTTTTCAAGGGATTAGCCAATATGAAGAAACAGAGCACTATTTTGAATTCCTAATTCAATACAAATTTTTTTAGAGATTGATTGAAATCGCGCTAATTTAGTTCGAGATAATTGATTGAAGTCGCGATTTATAGATTGAAATCGCACTGCTTTTGTTCGAGGTAATTTTTTCAATTCGCGATTCATAGATTGAGCTCAAATAAGATTTGATTGAAGTCGCACTAGTTTTGTTCGAGGTAATTCATTGATTTGATTTTATTTACTGTCAAATTTCATTTAATATTTGATAAACTAAAAAAATTAAGAAAAAAATAATTTATACAAAATGGAGATAACAAAAATACTAGTTTTGATTCAATATATAGGTCATTGGAATGATGACATGGAATATAGAGATTTCAAAATTAAAGGAGCTTCAATTGATATGTTGAAAAAACTACTGAAACTTGAAGATAATGATTATAAAATTGAAATACGATATCAGGTATTCTTAATGTAATGTTATTAGCATATTGTTAGTGTATAATTATTGAGTTTTTTTTTTATATATAGATGATGCTGTCTTTGTTTCTCAATTGATGCATTGTCAGCTAGATATAGCTATATTTCCTATTTAGTGCAGGTGTAATGTTAGTGAATAATTGGTGTATTATTGGTATATTTTTGTTTTTAAGTATGTATGATGTTTACTATCAATTATCTTTATACATATAGCTTCCTTACTTGAAGTTAAAAGTCTTTCTCAATGCTTTATAACCGCTACTGTATCTGATTAACTGATTATCAACTTCTCGCTCCGTTTTCAAAACATTTTGTATTAAAATAAAACGTCTATTTCTCATTTTCAACTTTTGGTCTGCCATACTTTACACTTTTCTGGCTCGACTTTCAAATACATGTACTCTACATGTACATTCCGCACCAGCCAGCCAAGATTTTACAGTTACTAGACCCGGTTATCAGAATTTTGCACTATTTGAAATCACTGTTTAATAATATTTTTCAATTTCATCTAAATATATGGAGTTTATATTGATAATCCTTAGTTAATTAACTATATTTTTCATATTCTCGTCACTTGTACTTTTGGCTTACTGCTGAAATTCACACAAATCTTCTATCATTACTTTTGAAAATAGCCATTAAATATTAAGGATTGCATATTAAAGTTTAAACATTACGTGTTTTAAACGTGAAATATGTTATTGATTTCAAGTACGGTTACTTGAACATTGGATTTTAAGATAGTAATTAAGAATTATCGAGTTAAAAAACTGTGTTAAGAATAGAAATTGACGACCTAAGTTCGTAACTTAGGATTTTAATATTTGAGTTTACGTTTATAAATTAAACGTATATATGGTTTGAATATGTGACAGACGTATCGAAAAGTTACGAGATTGACGAATTTGGCTTAGCAGGGTTCGATCAACATATAAATATCGTACATATTGGATAGCGGTTTATGTGAGTTGTACTTTACTTTTGCGTATTATTATATAAAAGCTATTTGATATAGTATAATTATTAGTATCAAATGCATCGTATATTACATGATTTGTTTGTATCGTATATTATTTTGTGATTGTTCTTAAGTATGAAAACTGGTGTATGATCCGAGGAAACAAACTACCTATTGGGTGTCAATGGGCTGTGTGATCACCAGTGTCGGGTAAGTCTTAACAAATAGAAATAGACTAACTCCTTTGTGTTAGGCACGAGGTTAAACTCGATGGAACTATCTTGGGAACTTTGTTCAGTGAGTTGAACTCGATGGCACTATCTCGGGACTCACACCTCGATCGTTTGGTTATAAGTAATGATACTAGTTTAACTTGGTCGAACTATTCTGGGACAATAGCACTTGGTATAGGTTGAACTCGGTCGAATTATCTCGGGACCGTACCAAAAGGATTTGAGAAACAAAATCGCTCGTTAATACTAGGAAATAACTAGTTCATGATCGTTTATAAGATTAGGGTTTCGATTGGATCAAATACTTGGCTCCTATTATATGTTTGTATACATGTTTTGTTTTACAATGCGATGTTATTTTTATAATACCTTGGGTAACGTATAATCTCACTCAGCATAGTCTGACCCCGTTGTTGTTAAACCTTTTCAGGTGCTTAGAGTTTGGACTTGACTAGTATCCACCTTTTGATCCGGAAGTCGACTTTTGACATGTATAGTTTTTGACTTAAGTAGTGCTGCAGTAGTAGGTTTCTTTTGACAAAGTCGTAGCCTGAGACAACAATGTATTGTGATAGTTGTTTATACTTGCTGTTATATGCGTATATCTTTTTCTAGGCTACATCTGACGTCGTTTTGTGCCACAGAGCTAGTTGCCCGTGATATGACCTAGATACACTAGTATATGGTGTATATCGTAGGGCTAGTACGTACATGGTACGAAAGTTATATGCCCTTATGTTTTGTATCGATCGAACTAGTGTATATATGTATATATGTTTATATGCTTGCTTCCGTTTGTATGGTCATTATATGTTTGATTGTTTGCGAATTGTTTTTAATGATTCTAGGCTTGCTGCGGGTTTCAGAGATACCACTCCCATTCCCTAGCGCCGGTAGCGATTCATTAATCGGGTCGTAACAGCCCTTCGGGTTGGAGTGTTTTGACTGGTTAGAAGAAGAAAAATAAGCCATTGAGCAAAACAAATAACACAACATAGCTAGGATAAAAGATGGAAAAGTAGATAGATTTAATGCAAGGAGCCTTGAGTATAAGAAACGATTAGTTTTAAATGCACAGCAAGAAAAGAACACGATAGCCCTATTTGAGTAAAGCCAGCGGCCATGTCACGACCCAAATTATTAAGCCGAGACCGACGCTAGGGAATGAGAGTGGTGGCTCCAAAACCCGTAGCAAGCCTAGAACCATTATAAAGGTTTTGCAAATTCAAATATATTATTATGCATAATACGTTTTCAAAAAGCTCCTTTAAATAATATAATTATAGATATCAAAATATCATATTAATTGTCTAAAAATAGATGCGAAACGATTCATAGAAACCAGGGTCTTACAAAGAGATATCTCATATCCAGCACTGGCCTGTCTTTAGTCATAATCACGACCAATTCCACTCATGACAATTGGTACATAAACCAAACGGATAAAACACCTTTTTATAAACAAATACCATTTGTAAACCGTGTCAGAGTTTACAATTTAAAGTACCATTTCAATTCAAACATTAATCCTATATTGGCTTCTACTGACTACTGCAACTTTATAGGGACTCGTACTTTGTGCAAGTCAAGCGACTTCCGCCACAAAGGATATGGTCTGTCTGATCCGACTTCGATCACCTGAAAGATAACAACAGTGAGGGGGTTAGTATTTTGGGAAATACTGAGTGAGTTTTGCATATTACTAACGGTATTATAAAAATATAACATCGCATGCACAAAACATATATAAATCGATGCATAAGATAAGAAAATAATATAACGTTCTCAAGCGATAGATTCGATCGAAACCCTAAACTTATTACGATCCTTAACTGGATATTTCCTAGTATTCACAGGTGATAACAATTTCTTAATCCTGATGGTAGGTTACGAGATAGTTCAACCAAGTCAACCAATACCATCTGGTACAGTCCTGAGATAGTTCAACCAAGGTGACTCGTACCATCACTCAAATCCAACGATCGATATGAGTCCCGAGATAGTTCGACCAAGGTGACTCGTTAGATATAGGCCGCGGGATAGTTCCGCTGAGCTGACCCTTGTATCTCACACAAAGAAGTTAGTCTAATTCTATTTGCTAAGACTTACCCGACACTGGTGATCACACAACCTATTGACACCTAATAGGTAGCTTGTTCTCTCGGATCGCACACCAGATTCTTATACATAAAACAATCAATCAACGATATACTATATAAATCAAATCATATAATATACGATGTAAACGATATTACTATTTATAATATATCAAATAGCTTTTACGAATAATACACAAAAGTAAAACGTAACTCACTGTGACCGCTATCCAAATCACGCAAGTTCTACACATCGTTCGATCCCCTAGCTATTCCAGCTCGTCAGTCTAGTAGCTCGTCGATACGTCTGTTACCTATTCGAAACACACGTACGTTTAATTTATACATGTCATCTGAATACTAAAACCCTAATCGCAACTTAAACCGATACCATCTTGTTCTTTGATTCTTAACCTCGATAAACTCTTAATAAATACCCTTATACTTAGCCGATGCAGTTGTCGCATTCATCTTATCGATTATCAATTGCTTATTACCTTCATTCCAAAATTTTAACCATAAACATCGTGTTTTATGTCCAAATTTGTGATTTCGTAGTCTGAGGGTCAAAATCAGTTAAAATACATTGAACGGGTCTCGGGATGGCATTCCTGTGAAGAAATAGGCTTGGCACGTCGTGCCAAGTCTTCCTCACGTCGTGAGGATGATTCCTCATGTCGTGAGGCATCCCTCATGTCGTGAGAATCATTCCTCAGATCGCGAGGAACCTCAAAACGGACAAAAAGTCTGTTGCGACGTGATTTCGACCTTCGAAAAACCCTTAAATCCATTATGTCATGCTTCCACGTCATTTTAACACTAAACCCATCTCAAAATCCATCACCAACGTGTTCGATTCAACTGTAACAACATAACATCAAAACATCCCATAACTCCATCAAAACCCTAAATCAAAAATCATCCTTACCTTGTTTTGAAGCTTGGAGATGATGGAGTTCGATTCCCTTGAAGCAACGGAACGAAAATCATGCGATTCGGACGCCGAATGAGCGAACCCTATGCTTCGCCAATTTTCTCTCGTTTCTTCTATCTGCTTCTTCTTCTTCTTCTTCTTATGAATTCATATGATTAAGTTTACATATTATGGCTAATATACTTCTTTAATCCTTCACTTCTTTAGTTTAAACCCTTTTCTCTTAACTTTCTATTTCGATCAAACGATTGATTATTCGCTTTAACTCGAATGCGTACGTATTATTTATACCCGAGCATAATTTGATCTAAAACTCACCTCTAAAATAAAAGGGGTATTTGAAAAACAAATCCCAATTTAATCCTATAAAACGTTACAAAACAAATCCCAACATTTCTTGTTTTTGCAATTTATAGCCCCAACTGTTTTTCGAAAACTTTGTACATACATGGAAGCCATATTATAGACATATATGAGTATATTAAATCCCAATGTTTCAAAAAAATTCAAATAAAATCTTAATCTTTCGTGTTTTTGCATTTTGTAGCCTAAAAAAGACAAAACTGCCGGAAAACTTATTGGTGCTACAAATTGCAAAAATAAGAAAAGTTGGGATTTGTTTCGTAACGTTTTAAATGTTAGAATTAAATCGCTACGGAGTGAAACATTAGGATTTGATTTGCCAATATTCTAAAATAAAATTATGTACATTTGATAAATTTTCAAGGTAAAACTAGTAAAATTCGGCTGCCACGTGCCAAAATTCGGCTGCCACATGTCAAAATATGGCTGTCACATAAGCATGTTTTGCCTGAAGAAACCAAAATGAAAAAAAAAAATCAAAATTTGATAACCAAAATGAAAAATATTAAAATATAGTCACCACAAGAAAAACGCACCCTCAATTAGTTATGCTCAAAAGCAATTCATTGAACTCTCCATAGGGGCGGATCTACCCTTAGGTTAGGGTAGGCTTCAGCCAGGGCTACCGTCAAAAAATTGGAGGTTAGTTGTGGTTCGGTGGCGAGGCCCGCTGATAATCGTTGTTGTTTAGTGAAACTCAGTTTTGCGCTTAGCCCGGACTGAGGAAGAAGAAGACTATACTTTATATGCTCTTTGTTTTAACGCTAAAAACCACATCTGTTTACATATGGGTTTTATTATGAGAAAACCACAAAAATATTACTAATTCAATAGAAAATAACAAAATACATATCAACCTAATAATTTACATTGATACCTAAAAAGGATAAAAGTTTATATATTCTAACCAAACCACTAAATAGCAGACACATGATACACACAAAGTAAAAAAAAGGTCAAAAACGTATCGTAACTGGTCAAAAACGCGTCTGACACACGCGTCAGCGCGTGTCAGCATGTCAAAATAATTTAAACATGAATCTGTTATGTGTCACTGATACATTTTTCTATATTTCTAAAAACAAAGATATATATATATATATATATATACACACACACACACACACACAAATATATATCTAAATGTATCGTTGATGTATCCACTATATGTATACATGATATATATATGATAACTTGTATTTCGTCCGTGGATCTTCTAGGGTTGGGCTTTGGTTACGTTACCTGAAATTCACAAGATAACCGTTAAAGAGGCGCCGGCCTAGAACTCCGGCGTACCTTCTCTGACGATCAAGTCAGTATTTTAGTGAGAGAAAGAAGAGAGAATTGAAAGATTCGAGATAAGGAGTGAGAAAAGAATATTACCCATCTATGTTGGTAGTGGTGGATTATTTATACCTGTTGACTTTGTTGGGATCTGGTACGAGGTATGTCTGATCCGTCCGTACTGTTAGATTAATTTGGGGCTGGTTGCCAGGACTTCTGTCTGTCCGTGCTCTGTCCTTGTGTCAGCAGATGTTTTATAGTCGTTGGGAGATTTTCCTATTTGTACCGTGGATTGCAGTATGGTTGTTGTATTGCATCTTTGAGCTCGGTAGATCCGAGTATATTCCAATTGTCCGTGCTCCGGATCCCTTTGATGACCTTTTACTCGGACGTTGTCGCTGGTTCGTTTTACTATTTTTGTAAGGTCTTTTCGTATTCTGATTCCTGACAGATCCGTTTAGGATGTTATCAATTTCTGTTTCCCCGGAGAATGGGTTGTGTTCGGTTGTTGGTGGTTTGTTTACGACAACATTAACCCCGGGAGATAGGTTTATGCTCGGGTCTCGGCGAGTCCATTTGGGATGTTATCAATATACATAAAAAATGAACCAATAACAATATAATACATGCATAAAAGTTATCAACAGTTGAAATTAATCTTACACACATATGAGTTTATATCAAAAATTTAAATATTTATAATTTTCTAATTTCTCCATATCACATTTAATCCCAACTCCAACAAACACAAATCAACTATGTATTACAATATATTGAGAATGTATCTATAATGTATCAATCATTTTACAATTTATGTTGCTGAAAATAATCATTTTGAAATAGATACTGGTTCTAAAAATTATAAACAATGGTGTATCTAAAAATATCTTTGGTTAAAATAATTAAAAAAGATAAGAATATGTATTTTTATTGTATGAGTGATGTATTAACGATTTATCTACAATATATTAGTGGTGTATATATAATGTATCAGTTTTGTATCTAATATGTATATAAATAATAAACTGAAACCAATAACTATATAATGTCTTCATTAAATTTATCACCAGTTAAAGTTAATCTTACACATACGGGTTTATATAAAAAATACAAATGTTTATAATTTGTTAGTTTACGTAAAAATTCAAATCTCATAGATAATTCATAAATAATTCGATACATCTCATATACAATTTATGTACATCTTAAAAATATTTTTGTCTCATTTTTCGGCACTTCGTGTTCAACCTCCTCATTCTCTTCTTCTTCCACTAAAAAGCCAATACAATCACACATTAAAGCTTCTAATAAATAATCCTCAAGATCAATTCAAAAAATAAAAATAAACTATGAGACTATTTATTTATCAATCAAATTAAAGATATGAGGCCATTTATTTATCAATCAACAACAATAAAACAAAATAAAAAGCACAAGCAATTCGACACCTCGCAGGCATAAATTAAACAAATACCCACCATTAAAATTAGCTCCATTTGTAAACTGAAATTTGTTAGCTACTGAACTTTCTTGAAGACAAATTCTGAACTCGCCGACGATTCCGATTCCGAATCCGAACTTGCTGACGATTCCGATTTCCAGAAACTTATGTCTTTCGCCGGTCCCATCTCCATTTGTGAGTTCATTTCTCTGCTCCCAAGCACGTGAAAATCATCATCATGATATGAATTTTCCTTTTAAACAAAGATATTTTATTTCTTTTACTTTTTTAGCTTCTAATTTAACAATCAGCAAATTTCCTCTCCTTCCCCCCACTGTGTCTGCCGCAAAATCCCAAACCCACACCATAAGATCTCACCCTCCGTTACACAAACCCGATGAAGACTCTGACCCACTCAAACCACTATCCTCCCTACAACACGGAAGAAATGGACCGGCGTTAGAGCGTGGCTTCTTCTAGACTCCACCGGGCAAGCCCAGATTGTGGAAGCCGACAAACATGAAATCATGAGCAGTACCGGATTGTCTGCCCGTAATTTTCGGATTCTTGACCCTCAATTATCATACCCATTAACAGTTTTGGATAAACTATTAGTCTTGTGATGGAAATTCAGTTAGTGAATTCTTCGAGATATTCATCAGCGCCAATGAATAAGAGTTTACATGCTGAATGAGGAGTTAAATTACGCCGGCTCGGTCACCGGTGAAGAAGCAAAGTGGTAGAATAGATGATGCGGTAAATTATGATTTGTTGGTGTATGGTTATAAATTGTAATATTTTTGCCACATAAGCTATTTAATGTACGTAAAAGACATTGGTTATAAGAGAAAAGATTAGAGTTGGTGGACATTTGAGTAAAAATGTACCGGTTTCTAATTTTTGTGTAATTGTCTCTTGAGAAAAATTGACAAAATGCCCTACATGTGTTAATATATTATAAATTTTATTAAAGGGAAAAATAAAGCTTTCAGCTTTGTTTTTGCGCAAATAACATTTTAATGTTAAAAAATACGGTAAACAAAAAATAAGGAAAGCAACTGTTACTAAAATTAAAGTCTCATATAAAATTTCAAACTACCATAACCGAAAATATTTGGAAGAATCTTTAATAATCATTGATTATAATAACAGTGTATTTAATATTTGATTTCCATGTATAACGACAGTTATAGAAATCAAAATCTCCTACAAAATCTCAAACTAACATATATAGGAAATATTTTAAAGAATCTTCAAGAATCATTAATTATAGTAACTGTTTATTTAAATTAAATTCTCATATATAAGTTTGTTACCTTATTAATTTATGAACAATAAAGTTTTTTTAAATGGTTTTAATTAATTTTTTAGTGTTAAATTTTGTAATTATTTTTTATTAACGTACGTAATCACTTTCTATGTTATATATAAATTTACTAATTTAAAGGTTTTTTTATGTGGACTAACAGTTCACTTCCTATTAACTAAAAGTTTAATACTCTTACTTATAAACATCATTTTGTTTTTTATAACTTAACATTTGGTTGGAAAAATAAAAACAACCAACTATGTGGAATAATGTTATGCAGTTAACATAACATGCAGTTAACTAGTAGGTTTTGTTTAATTAACTAGTAGTTTATTGTTAACACACATATAGTAAGTACAATTTACACACAAATACTTTTTTTTTAAAGTAAACACATTTATTTAAATCAAATGAAAATATAACATGAAAAAGTTGCCTAACTGGTAACCAAAATATATTATTTGTTCGACAATAATAAATATTTTCATAATAAGGCAAAAAAAGACTAGCGTGAAATCCGTTAAACAATTACAACTACTTTCGTTTAAAAAAAAATCAAAACCTAAATCTTCCAATCTGTCAACACATCTAATCCTACTGCATCCCCTTCAGCTTTGGTTTCGATTCTACCTTTTCATCGCTAACAAAGAAAAATACTGGTATACTGTTTTACACATAGTTAACCATTGGTAAACTACATCTTATAAAAAATGTTATTAACATCATAAAGTAATTTTAGATAAACCTAACAACAAACATTTAACAATACACCAGTAATTTAAAAAAGGATTTAATGTTGAAATAAAACACGTTCATAATTAGTTAACCATCAAACAATATATATCATCCCTTAATTTTTCCAAGTTAACTATTAGTTAACCGTCAGACAACATATAATCTTTAATTATTCTAAGTTAACTATTAGTTAACCATCAGACAACATATAGTATCCCTAATTGATACATAATTGATCCACACGAAAAAAGTTACCAGAACAACTATTAGTTAACTAGTAGATTACATATAGTTAAATATATTATTCCATATTTAGTTAAAAAAAAAAACAAATCACATCCCTGATATAAAAATTCAATCACAAACAAACAAATAACATACATAAAAACAACCAAATAACCTAATTGATACATAAATTTATCCACACAAAAAACGATTAAAAAATTTAGGACAACAATTATCAGAAAACCAGTAGATTACATATAGTTATACATCCCTAACATGAAAATTCAATCACAAAAAACAAATAACACACATACATAAACACCCACAATAATCACATCAAACAAATAAGACACACACATAAACACCCACAATTACCTAATTGATACAAAATTCAGTAACAAAATCAATTAAAGGTAAAAAAAAGTTAATTTAAACAACACTTATCTTGACAGCCAGAGGAGGAGAAGGAACGATTTGTTTGTTCTTTTGCTTACCAGTAATTATGAATGCCTCGAATTCACTATCACTTTCTTCTCAATTAATAAGAACTCTACGGTTCTTACTCAAAGAGTCGAAAATGGAGCATCAATGAAATCAACCTTCTGTTTGCTAGCAACCCTCTTCGATTTTTTCATTGGACTTGTCTTTGTTGGAGATTTTTTCATAGGAGAATGATTTATGAAAGATCTAGTTTTCGCCATTTCAAATTTGTTTCTAAAATCAAATTAAAATGGGAAATTTGATAGTACAAGAGTTCGACCATTAATATGAGCTATTTTAAGAAAAAGTAAATGAAATAAAAGCAACCTTAATAATCTGTCCAGGTTCCCCTTCTTCTTTACTCTTCACATGCTTTGTAATGAAATTATGGAGTAAAATCCGGCGAAAATCTATGTAAAATTTAGGAAGAAAAATGGAAACATGCAAGAGGATCGTGTAACTTACCAAATAGGGTATTTTTATTTTGACAATTTGAAAAGTATATCTGTGCAAAGCAAAATCTGAAAATCAAAATGCAAATTCAGTAACCGTAATTTGCCAAATTAACTTTCCTCACCGTAATATTCACAATAAAAGGGTCTAAGCCCGTATGTAGGCTAATTTTCTCTTTTATTTTTAGTCCTTCATTTAACTAAAGTAAAAAAGGGCCCGTATTATATTTATCTAAACTTTATACGGATTTAGCATTAGAAATGTTTTGTTCAATTTCACTTAATTTTCTAATTTTTTTTCTAATTTTCACTTATTATTAAAATTTAACTTAAGTATTCAAATTCACAAACTTTCATTACTAAATTTTTCACTAATTTTCTAACATAATTCTTCAAATTTCATAATCTAATATCTTTATTTTTTTATTTATAAAAAAAATTAAAGTAAAATTTTCAACCAAAACTTATTAATTCTAATAATTTTAATTTTTTTTCTTTTAAAATAATATTACCTTCAATTTTAAATCTCTTTTTACATTGATAAAAATTGATTCATTATTTTATATTTGTATAATGATTTTTTAATCCTAAAGTTTAATAATTTTCTCTTTTTAAATATTACATGTCATTTTAGTCCGGATTGAAAAAAAATTCTGAATCCGCCACTCACTCTCAATCCTTCTACTATCGAAGCTTTAGACATCGAGAAGTTTTGAGTTGGATTAAAAAAAGAAGCAGGGCACGGACAGTGACGGAATTAGATGCTTTAGTGATTCTTTTATGTTATACTTCGATTACTTTCTGTTACTTAACATAAAATTCTCGAAATTACAAAATAAAATAAAACAAAGTCTAAAATAATAAATTTTTCTTTATTTAAATAAATATATTCATGTAGAATCTCAATTCTAATTGGACATCCTGCTGAATTTCTTTTGGAAGGCTGCATTTATCCAACACTTCTAGTGCATTTAAGGAAACAATAGAATCACTTAAACAGAATCTCTAATACCCCTATTGGTATAAATCATCCAATAAACTATACACCATAAAAAAAACAGCAAATTCTACAAATTGACTCTTGCCATTAGCAAAGATTACAACTCCAAAACAAGAGAATAAACACAAAAATACAGAAATATACAATAAATCAATTTTTCTAATTTTCTTCTATCAAAATGCAAAAGTCAGTCAACTCAAAGCTTTTCTAGTCAATTGCAATAGCCACTAACTAATCTACCCTTGTTTTGGTATTTGGTATGGTTAAACTAAAATTCACCAATGAACTACGGCTCAAACGATATAAACGTTGAGCAGCAAACTGTTAGATTGTAAGTTCGTTTTTTTCCGCAAATGTTTCCCTTTCCCAATTATTGGAAAAAGAAAACTAAAATTCCATTAAAAGATGGAAAATATCAGGTGAAGCTAATGGAGAAAGTATATTATTAGAAGCTGGTAATAAACCAGTAGGACTCACTATAAAACCACTACTATTTCCATACGGACTATTAAACATCATATCATTAAAGAAACTTTGGTCAATTACCGGAGAGAAAAACCCAGGTGGAACCGGCGGCAACATCGCCGGCGCCGGCGACAAAACTCCCGGAAATTGACCAATCTCCACACCCTCTATCATACCCAACAGATCAAAATCTCCGCCGCCGCGGCCGTCATCTGGGTTATTGCTAATCACGTTACTTCTTTCTCTTGGGCTTACTCTCTCTGTAGCAGCTAATCTTGCTGCTGGAGATACTTGGCCGTCTCCGGTGGAGAAGTCACCGGAGGAGAGTCCGGTTAGTCGTTGAACGACGGCCATGAACTCAGACTCTTTGGTGTGGATGATTTTGGGAGAGACGGCGTAGATGATGACGGGCTGTTGTGGCGGAGGTAGCGGTGGTTTCTTGATTTTGTGAGAGTCTTGACGTACTTTAAGTGCGGAAGGGCGTGGACCTTGGATTTGGTTTTGCTTCTTCTGTGGCGGCGGCGGCTGTGGCGGTGGAAACGGCGGCTGCTGGTTACTAGTGGTGGGGAAATAGTAGGGATCCATGAAGATATTGGGTACTTGATTTTCTGCAGAGAAAAAGAAATGGATGGTGGAAAAAAAGTGGGAAAAAAAGGAAAATGTGGTATAGGTTGATGCTAATTATTTTTGGTTGGATCTTTGAATGGTTTGGTGTAGGTTAATTAATTATTATTATTGACAATAAAATTGTGTTTTTATTTTATTTTATACTATTTTGATTGCATGTTTTGATTTTTAATAAGATAAGTTAATTTGTAGGTCAAATTGAAAATAAAACTCAAATGGGAACACATGCTGGGTAGTGGACGTTGAAAAATGAGAAACAAATAAGAAATTAGGAGCATGAAGAAAACAAGGAATTGCCAAATCATAAAATTAAGGCTAAAGGGCTTAAATAGCCCTGACTTTTATTTTAATTTTAATTTCACCTCGACGTTGAATTTTTTTCAATTTGATTCTATTTCGGATTTTTGGTTTTAAATTGCATACTGAAGCATTAAATTGATTTTTTTTTCATTCTATCAAAATAGATCCTTCATATTTATCAAATAATCTAAATGTTATTTAATGTTATAAATCACACAAAAAAAATCATCTTCTCCATAAAATAAAATAAAATTAAAAAAAATTAATTAATTAAATATAAATAATTATTTTTAAATTTTCGAAGAAGGAGCAACTGCTCCTCTTTTGCCAGCTCCTAGCCCGAGGAGCTGCTGTTCCTTCAGCAAGGAGCAGTTGCTCCCCCTCCAGCCGAAATTAAAAAAATTAAAAAAGAGTTGTTGGTGGTTTGCGGTGGGTTGCTAGTCGATGCGTCCAGCGATGGCGGGTCTGATGAAAGCATAATGGGACGTATTGAAATTTAATAATTAATTATAATTAATGTTTTATTTAGAAACACAATTTCCCCAGAGGATTAAATTAGAAATGCAAATGTCCCAAATGATCAGACAAGAAATAATCCCCAGTGGACCAACTAAAGGACTGCTCCATAGGATCAGCTTAGAAACACAGAATGCTTCAGAGGACAGAATGCCCCAGAGAATCAGATTAGAAACACAGCCACCCCAAAGGATCGGATTAGAAATACAACTGCCCTAGGGGACATATTACAAGACCGGAAGAATTACCTAAAAGACGGGATTAAAACAGCCAACGATTAGAAAGATATCGCCACGCCATCCGGTATATGCATAATGCAACCCCCAAAATAGCATAACAACGGTCTAACCCCACATGCCAAACTCCGGAAAGAGGAGAATGTAATGTCAAGAGGACACCCAAATATGGTTCTGCAATAGTTCAAATAAACTTCAAACGCTTCCGTTAGTTGTGGAATAACTATGAAATCTAGGCACCTACGCAATAGGGTTTGTTCCCTTAACGAATCTAAGATGCCCCGAACAGGATAATTATCAGGAACCTACACAATAGTCTAGCCCTTGGGATGTCCAAAGGGATGTTGTCCCTTCTGCAAATCTAAGAAGTACCAGACATGATAATTACCAGGGGTCTAAGCCATTCGATCACTCTCAGGGCAGATGAGAGTTTACAACTCCATTCCGCGAGGCACGCAACAGGCAGTTCAGGCTCAGTGGATGACCTTTAGGACAGTTGAGAAGACCTACTCCCGGCCAGATACGGAGTAGACTAGAACTAGGGGGCATGAAGTCAGAGTCATGCACCACCATAGGTAATGCTCAGGCTAGGGCATACCAAACCATCAGCGAGCGAGTATCTCCAATGGTGGGCAATATCTTTGTCGTTTGTCTAACAACAAGTTACTTCTTAAACAAGAACTGGTCCTCATAAGGCAGCACCTCCGGGGAGGAGCATATCTGCTTCTCGCCGGAGGAGCTCAGTTCCTTATAAGAGGAGGAGCAGTTGCTCCTCCTCCAGCCGAAATTAAAAAAAAAAATTGTTAGTGGTTTCCGGTGGGTTGCGGCGGCGGATGGTTTGGACGATGGTGGATGATGAGCGGAGTTTGGTCGATGGCTCCGGCGATGGGCGGGTTCGATGAAAGCGGAGTGGGATGTATTGAAATTTATTAATTAATTATAATTAATATTTTATTTATGATTTATTTAAAACTTTTTTAAGTATAAAGACTTGTTTAAATTTTCTCAAATGGAAAAAAGTATGAAATGATCCTTAAATATAGACACATATTTTTCCGGACATGTTAAAAGTGATAAGGGACTGAAGCGTCTAGTGATGATTTTTAGAGAAAATCGTCCGGCTAACGAGCTATCAATTTGCTTGTTATAATATAAGCAGGCGTAATCAGTGCATAGTTGCAAACTTGGAGGATTAAAACGTAATTAGTTGTAAATAACCTATAAAAATCTAAAGAGATTGTAGTCTACGTTCAGAAACTGGACTAATTTCAATGTCTTAAAATTCCATAGAACATGTAAGAGTATCTTGGTGAGGTCTTGGCTCTAGGAGCCTCACAAGTGTGATCATAGCAATATGCACATGAATGATCATAAGTGTAAGCATGTGTATTGGCATGTGAATGAGCGTATAGATAAGAATGCACATGGTTCTTTTACATGTTTCTCTTCTCCCATTTGTGACCATATTAGGGGTCTTGTACCCATATTACTCTTAGGCTTAGGAGCCAATGGTGGCTTAACCTTAGGTGCTCGAACATGACTCTTCTTTGCCTCTTTTGGTTGGACCAAAGTAGGAGAAACTTTTAAAGAAAAAATTTGAGGCAAAGAAGCCTTCACAAATGTAGTCACACTTGAGGTAGAAGGGCTGTCATTATAGCCAAACTTAATTTTATAGTTGGATTTCTTTAGGAATAAGGAAGATTGTGCAAAGGTTCTTTTCCTTTATAGAATATTGAGATAGAGCTATTTAAAGAACGAATTTCAATCTTTAGTTTTTTATTTTCCTTAAGCAAGACATTAACATCTTTCTTAGAGATAAATTCTAAAGAAGATTTTAAGTCTTGAATTTCTTTCGTCAAATTGAGCATCTCAATTTTAGCTTTAAACACTTCCTTTTTAAAAACTTTCATTTTTGCATGATAACCACTACATTTTGAAGTTAACTAATTTATCATGTCATTACATTCATCATTAACATCAAAAAGGACAATATCCTCAACCAAAGTATCATCAACCAACACATCATCAATACCAACAATATCATTCATGAAAACAATATCACTAGATCTAGCATTTAGTTCTATGCCAATACCATCCCAAGAAAGAAACGGTAGATCCCTTACCATAGGTGTCGATTCCTTCTCAAAAGCCATAAAACATAGGTTGGCTCTTTCCTCTCCTTGGCATTCCTCATCGGATTGAGGATCACTCTTATCATCTCATATAGTGATAAATCCCTTCTTGTCCTTTTGAAAGGATCTCTTAGCTCCTTGGCGACATTCTGGTTTAGTGTGACTCGGTTTTCCATAACAATAGCAAGTGACTTCTCTTCTAGGAGTAGGAGTCTCTTTCCTAGGAGTGGAGGATCGTTTGAAGTTTGAGGAATCTCTTTCTTGAGATTTCCATTTCTTCTTTGCCTTCCAATTTTTAACTTTCTTAGCCATCATCATCATATCCTCATCATCTTCATCATGACTCAAATTGACCTCTTCTTCAATCTTGGACTCAATTGCCGTAGTTTTCATAACGATCCCCTTAATCTTCTCATCTTGAGATTTATTTGCCTCTTGAATGCTCATTATATAAGTCATTTCATGAAGAAGTAATTTTCTGATAAGCTCATCGGTTCTCAACTTTTTCAAATCATGAGCTTCTTCCATGGCGGTTATCTTCGGTTACCAATCTAAGATAAACAATGAACAAATAAATTTGTCATTGATTTCTCCAAGATTGTAATGCTTACCAAGATTTCTGAGGTTAGAAGTGATGGAAATAAGTCTTTTAGTATTGTCGGTAATGTTCGCATTAACCTTGTGATTGAATGTTTCATATTCTCCAATAAGAAGTTCCACTTTCTTGTTCTTGAGTTGAACCGTACCTTCATGGAAGTTCTCTAAAATCTTCCACATATCATGAGCACAAGAATAATGTTGAACTCTTGATTGTTCCTCTTTAGATACTGATCCAAAGAGAACACACATAGCTTTTTGGTTGAGGCTATTTGCTTCAACATGATCTTTTGTCCAATCATCTTTAAGCCATGGAACTTCATTACCATCAACTTCTTGAGTATGAGCTTTATATTATTTATGATAACCCCCAAAGATTCAATACTTTCATATCTAGATAGTTTTCCATCTTGAACTTTCAATTTGGAAAATCGGAGCCATCGAAGAATGGCCTAAGAGTGAAGGAGAGGCTTTCGATAGCCATCAAGATATTTTAACTCGTAATTAAGCAAAATGCGAGGCGTTCCTTGAAAAGAAGCTTTTTTACTTCCTCGTTACTGTTAGTAGTATGTGCCCTAGGGCCATTTGATCATGTATATTTATAGAACTAATCCCAATGGCAAAGATATATATGTTCTAATTGAACTAAGTGTCTCATCAACTAAGTGTTCATTTATTACGTATTGTCCTTATCACATTGTGATAGAATCTATTCTTAAGGTGTTAAGAATATGAGTTACAGATTTTATTATACATGTGATCTAAATAACAGTTCATGATCGATGGGGTCCTACGAATAAGGGCATCGTATTATCCCGGAAAGATTGTCACCTCTGTTTATTCTCCTGATTAGTAAGGAGTTACTAATTATAGGAAGTAGTGAGTCTCATACTACTTGATGGAGATCAGGATAAACATGTGGACACTCAAGATGTTGAGTGGGTCGAACAAGTGACGCTAGATGACTTATACATGGTATTTCATCAAAGTCAATTTAATGTCATCTATTTCATAATTGTACATATGTCCTTTGACTTGCGGTGACACTATCTTGTATATAGGTGATTAGAGTTTGATACTCCTTATCCCTAGATCTTTCATGAGCTAGGGTCGCGGGATGTGTTGGCTCTAGTTAGTTGTATATGGAGATAGGGGTTTAACCAAGAGAGGATTTATCACTCCGGATGAACGGAGAAAAGATTCTATGCTATCTCAAATTGTTCTTGATGGATGATAAAACCTGCGCGGGTGTATATGACTTACTTAGAAAGTTGTTTCTAGTGGAAGTCATATTTATCAAGAATAAGAACTGCGATGAGGTCATATGATTAAGACAAACAGTGTTTGACTTAACCGTGACACTAGTCGAGATCGGAATCTTAGATGAAGGGAATTTTGAGTGTACGGTAATTATGAACATTGGTTCATAAAGAATGCATCGAAACATTCATATCTATTTGGGGGTCGTGATATGTTGCTAGACGTCACTCACGATCTACGAGAATTAATAATTAATGGGATTTAATTATTTAATATAAGAAGGGCGTTTCTTATGACTCTCGTTGCCATATAGATGTGAACCTAGTTAGTCACACACAATAGGGTGTGCAACCGATTGAGTTTACGAGAGATCGATTTCATATAGATACTAGCATATCTCGGAAATTAATCTAAGATGAAAAAACAAGTATAGATTAGGGACTAATTTGTAAGAGTTATAAATTAGTAGGCACCTAATTGTATTTTATCCAAGTTAATGTGATGATGTCATGTGATGATGTCACGATGATGTCATGTGATGATGTCACGATGATGTCATGTGATGATGTCACGATGATGTCATGTGATGATGTCACGATGATGTCATGTGATGATGTCACGATGATGTCATGTGATGATGTCACGATGATGTCATGTGATGATGTCACGTGATGATGTCATGTATGTCTCTGTGTGTGACACCTAGCATCCGACGTGTCAGAAGGTGGCAACACCTATGCTTGATGTGTGACACCTAGCATATGATGTGTCAGATGGTGGCAACACCTATGCTTGGTGTGTGACACCTAGCATGTGAGGTGTCGAATGGTGGCAACACCTTTGCTTGGCGTGTGACACCTAGCATGTGAGGTGTTGCATTCTTAAGCAAAGCTCTACCCTATAAATAGAGGTTGCCTTTGCTCATTCTAAAAACAACACACATCTCACTACAAAGTTGTAGAGAGAGAAAGCACTTGAAGGAGTTCAAGTAGTCATCAATCACGGGAAAAACTTGGCGACGTTTTTCATAAATCCGAGCAAGGACGTAATCCCGGCAAGAGTTTGAGCTTAGGCCTTCTCGGCAAGAGGAACTCTGGCAGATTACTTCAAGGCGAGGATTCAATCGAACGCATACTCGTGTGGACGAGCTTGAGGTCGCCGTACTATCGGGACTACAAGAATCGTTGGAGAATCGACATTGGTATTCTTCTTACGGTTTCTAGATGCATGCTTTAATTACTAGATGATACGACGATCCATTTGTTATTGATATGATCAATTTCTGGATCCGAATTGTTGGAATTCCAATTTTGAATTGAAATATACGATTCGGACCCTCACGTCCCGCTGCACCAACAGTGGTATCAAAGCCACCGTATCAGCAAGTATTAAAGCTTTACGATTGAATGCATGTATTAATAATCATGGACTTAGGAATTATTAATTGGCATGTAATTTATAATTCCGAGTGCTTAGGTCTTGTTTGCAAAAACGAGCAAACAGTATTGTGACATTAATTACATTTGATTAAATTCTGTCTAGGAGATTGGTACTTAAGTGGTCCGCTCGTGACCCTCCAATCTATCCTGGGAATTTTTCTAATGTGATTATTTAACACAATACGTGACTCGCTTGTGCATTATGTTGTCGTCAACAAAACATGCGGAACAAATAATAGTTTGCTCATTCTTTTGTGGCTAAAGAATGAGATCTAGGAAGTCCATGATCATACATGTGTGATTGCATGATTCATTTTAGCTTTAATATGTATGAGATGCATGCTACAATGTGTTGTGGGCTTAGTGAGACCGGAATAACTTAAAACCCTAAGAAATCTTCCTAAAAGTAAAAGGATTAAGTTTATATTGATTAATCATTAAATTGATTTATCAATGGCTCTCCATTGGAGCAATAAACTAACACGCTTTGAGTTATCATCTTGTCGGCTATGGATACATAGGGGTGAGATGATATCGTCAAGAGATGTTGTCGAGTTTATTGTTAAGCATGCGATGTTGCGGGTGTAGTCGATATAATATACGGCGAGAAAGGCAATTAGGCGTACCTGAGTCGTATATTATTCAAATCGACACATCTTAGTTGATTCAATGGGTTAAACTTAACTAATGTGGAAACCCAAGAATAGCATTAAGTACTTGAGGGTGAAAGCATTAGGAGCCGGAAATGATTAAACCTCATATGAGATATGATGAACAAGTAGTTGTTCACTTATATATCATTTTGATCCCAAGAATAGCATTAAGTACTTGAGGGAAAGATAAGTGAGTATAAGAATTCAATCACCCGCTTGAAGTCTTTTCCAACAAAGATTCACGTTTTCTATTTTGGAAGTGTAGGATTCGAAAAAGATAGTGGGAGGCCATTTTGATAGAGACCAAATCATTATGGTTAAATATACAAAATAACACGAATACTAATTAGAGATCTTTGCTATCTAAAGGATAATAAGATTAAATAGAATCTTTTTAAGTGACATTCACGATAGTAATCGGCTAGTGGTTTAAAACCATTTTTTGATTGATTAAGATATTTAGATGCTGATAGGAGTATTTTACTCCTATATTTAGGGTCGATTTTACTCGTTTTTCATCATGTGTAGTATTGTTTTTATACATTATTTGGCGTTTTTACGTTTAATAGTGTTTGTTAGTGTTTCAGTGGAAATTAGGTGAAAAACGACTATTTGGGGCAAAATTATGGTGGATTGCGTGTACGAGTAAAAAGCGTAGCTTGCGGACGAAGGAATTGAAGTTCACGAACGAGATTGAGAAAAAAAGGAGTTGTTCCCGTTCGAAACAAAGGTTTCACGAACGGGAACCATGCAGAATGAGCATGAGTCCCGAACGAGAAGGCCTTGTCCCGTTCGGGACTCAAGAAGAAATCAAGTCTCAAAGCTTTCGGTCTGCAGTTTTTTCGAACGTGACTAAGGCTTCCGTTCGGGAAAGAAGAAAATTGGGCATGTCACGAACGGAACTATGGTTTCCCGAACGGGAAAGAAGGAAAATACACGTGCAGCAGACTTTGAATTGGACTGAAATTCCTACTCCAATTACAATTACAATTCCTATTACAAATTGATTTGTAATACGAATTAGAAAACTCCGGAACTTCTCCTACTATATAAAGACCTTGTACTAGACTCGATTTAATACGTAGAATAATTTAGACTACATTAGTTTTATTTTCATTCTCTTAAAATAGCGTTTTAGCTTCTATTTCTCAGCAGTTTATAAGTAGTTTATTATTAGTTTCTGCAAAGAACGATTGTGAAGATTTCAAGTTTAATCTAGACGATTCTTACGAAATTGACAACTCCGGTATTTATTGTTCTAATTATGTTTAATTCTTCATCTTCTTCTTTGTTTAATTTAAGCTTAAGCATGTGTAACTAAATCCTTTGTTCGGGGATTGATATGAACACTTAGATTAGTTTTCGAATTGGATTAGGATTTATTAAGTGAGTAAAATTGTGTTTTAATTACTAAGATTAATGCTTGAATTAATTTGATCACTTAGTTCATGAGTTTGTGTTTAGTTAACTAATTGAGAGATTGTTAATTAAATAGACATAGATAATTAAGAACTTAGAGGAAAACGCCGTGAGAGCGGGTTGGAATTTAGGTAGTCATTGAGTTTGCTTCATAACTATAATTTGATTATTTAATTCAGTTTTAATATCGTGAGAGCGAGTTAATAATTGGTTAGTTAATTAGGTTGTGATTTTATTCGAATCTTTGAGGCTTGAGAGGGCGGGATTCGGTGCTTTAGAATAGCTCGATTCACGATAAAATCACTAAGAAATCCTATTCCATAATTTTACTTATTTATTTGGGATTATCAATCCTTGAGCTTTTTAATCTTATTGTTTTAAATCATATTTTATTATTTGTTTTCAGTTTATATTAGTTTAATTAAATTACAAAACCTTATTGATTTTTCTAGCTAGCCGATTAAAGAATATTTGAAATTAGTGATTAAGTCCATTGTCTCTGTGGGATCGATACTTGGTCTTCCAAGTTACATTACTTGAGCGATATCGTACACTTGCGATTATTTGCCAACAAGTTTTTGGCGCCGTTGCCGGGGAGCAATAGCAATTAAATTAATTAAAAGTATCTTATTCTCAGATTGAGTTAGTTCTATTTAATTTTAGTTATTTTTATACGTTGTGATTCTTGGATTTTACGTTGGTTTTCTTGTTTTTGTTTACGCAGGAGTTTTGGTTAGTGTATGCCTAATACACGACGTGCCAGAAAACCGCTAGAACCGTTTCAGTCAGATTTAACATCCTTCGAAAGAAGTATCCGAAAAACAGCGCGGAAATCCAAAACAATGGAGGACGACCGTAACCCTCCGTTGAATCACGAGGGGATTGTTCCACCACCACTACATGATGGCCTAGCTCTTAGGCCAAACGAGAGGGTTGCCCCTCTTCCCGCAAGACGTACCTTGGGTGAATTCTTCTTACCCAACGTAGACAACGCCAACTATGGATGCTTTGCACCTCCTATACTCGCTAACAATTTTGAAATCAAGCCGGGAACAATTCAACTACTTGAGAGTCGTTGTCAATTTTATGGGTTGGAACGCGAGGATCCAAACGCCCATCTTTCAAAATTCACGGAGGTATGCAACACATTCAAAATCCATAATGTGACGGAGGATCAAATCAAGCTTCGTCTTTTTCCTTTCTCTTTGAGGGATAAGGAGAGGAATTGGATTCAATCACTTCCAAGCACCTCAATCACAACATGGAAGCAATTGGCACAAGCTTTTCTCAATAAGTATTTCTCTATGGGTAAGACCGCAAGGATGACCAAGGAAATTATAGATTTTCTCCAATTACATGGTGAATCTCTATACCAAGCTTGGGAACGCTTCAAAGAGCTTCAAAGAAATTGTCCGCATCATCATCTCGGGAGGGAGCATCTTGTCTCTATTTTCTACAATGGTACCAATGAGGCTACACGGGCAACAATTGATGCGGCATCGGGAGGATCACTTATGAAGAAAACTTATGATGAGGCCAATAACTTGCTAGAGGAACTCGCTACAAATAGTTGTTCTTGGTCAACCGAGCGGTTGAGGCAACCACCTCAAAAGGGTATAATGACCCTCGAGCAAACCCAAGAATTTGAAGCAATGAAAGCGAAGAATGCGACACTTCTAGCACAACTCGAGATGTACAAACAACAAGCAAATCAAAGGAATGCTCAACTTGCGGTAGTTCAAATGGGTTGCGAGACTTGTGATGGGCACGATCATTCGGGAATGGATTGCCCCGTCCTACATCAAAACTCAAATGAGCAAGTCAACTATGTCAATGGGCAAAGGCAAGGCAATGACCCATATTCCAACACCTATAATTTGGGGTGGAGGAATCATCCTAATTTTTCGTGGAGGGAAAATGCGGGTCAAGCCAATGCCAACCCAAATATGGGAGGAGCAAATTTTCAAGGAGGAAACCGTGGTCCACAAAACCAAGGCAACTTCAACAACTACCGACCACAACCCCCACCCGGTTTTCAAAATCGGAATACGGATGAGGGGAGCAAGATTGACAAGCTTATTGAGGAAGTTAGAACCGGTTTTAAGAACCAAGCTTTCGTCAATCACCATCTCGAGACTCACATTTCTCAACTTGCCATCTCGCTTCAAAATAGAGCTCAAGGGGGTTTACCGTCTACAACGGAGTCAAATCCAAGGGAGCAAGTCAAAGCCATTGAACTCCGAAGCGGGAAAGAACTTGATGATCCACATGCAAGTAAAGAGAAAGCAATCGATTCAACAACGGGAACAAATGAGGAGGAAGTAACCGAACTTCCATATGTAAAACCGCCACCTCCTCCTCCATTTGTGCCGAAGGTCCCTTTCCCGGGACGATTGAAGAAGACGCCGGATAACCAAAAATTCCATAAATTTCTGGAAATTTTTAAGAAACTCCAAATCAATATAAGCTTTGCGGATGCTTTGCGTGAGATGCCTCAATACGCGAAGTTCCTCAAAGAAATCATAACGAAGAAAAGGAGTTGGGACGACAAAGGCACAATTTCCCTAACGGAAAATTGTAGCTCACTCATCCTTAGTGACTTGCCCACCAAGCTTAAGGACCCAGGGAGTTTTACAATTCCATGCAAAATAGGCGATTTAAATTCAATTAATTGTCTATGTGATTTAGGGGCAAGTATCAATCTAATGCCTTTGTTTCTTTTCAGGGATATTTTTGGTGATCAAACTTTGAAGCAAACATCAATGATGCTTCAATTGGCGGACCACTCCCTAAAAAAGCCATACGGAGTGGTAGAAGATGTTCTAGTCAAAGTAGACAAATTCATCTTTCCGGTGGATTTTGTCGTACTTGACTATGCGGCGGATAAAACATGCCCTATGATTCTTGGGCGTCCTTTCATGAACACGGGGAGGGCATTGATAGATGTGCACGCCGGACGACTCACTTTGCGTATCGATGATGACAAAGTAGAGTTTGATATGAAAAGGATTATGCGCAACACTTTTGAAGAGGTGGAATGCATGAAATTGGATATGATTGATGGATTCGTGGAAGAACTTTTCCCGGTTTCAAAAGTCATATTCCATTCCGAGGAGACACAAGCAACTTCCGGGGAAGAATATTCCAAAGAAGATGAGCCGAAAGCCGAAAGTTTGATTAGAAGAGAGAGCGTGACACCACCTTCTTCTATCTCTCCACCAAAGGTTGAGCTTAAAACGTTACCATCTCACTTACGGTATGCGTTTTTGGGCGACAACATGACACTTCCCATCATCATCTCAAACAACTTGTCAGAAACACAAGAAGCGAGAGTTGTCAAAGTGGTGAAGCAACATATATTGGCGATCGGTTGGCAAATTTCGGACATCCGAGGAATTAGTCCCTCGGTGGTCATGCACAAGATCCACCTAGAAAATGAGTCAAGAGCATCGGCTCAAAGACAACGGCGTTTGAATCCAAATATGAAGGAGGTCGTACACAAAGAGATAGTAAAACTTCTCGACGCCGGAATTATATACCCCATATCCGATAGTGCGTGGGTTAGTCCCATTCAATGCGTTCCAAAGAAAGGGGGGATGACGGTGATTGAGAACGAGAAGGGTGAGCAAATTTCCACTAGGACGGTAACGGGATGGCGTGTTTGTATTGACTACCGCAAGTTAAATACGGAGACGAGGAAGGACCATTTTCCGTTACCATTTATCGATCAAATGTTGGAGCGGGTAGCGGGCCACGCTTATTATTGTTTTCTCGATGGATATTTCGGGTACAATCAAATTCTTATCTTCCCGGATGACCAAGAGAAAACAACTTTCACATGTCCTTATGGAACATTTGCTTATCGGAGGATGCCTTTTGGTCTTTGTAATGCACCGGCAACATTTCAACGATGTATGACTTCCATCTTCGCCGATATGATTGAAGATATTATGGAAGTCTTCATGGATGATTTTTCGGTATTCGGGGACTCTTTCGAGATGTGCTTAAATAATCTTGAACGAGTGTTGGCCCGGTGTGAGGAGACCAATCTAGTCTTGAATTGGGAGAAGTGCCATTTCATGGTAGAAGAGGGAATTGTCTTGGGACATAAAATCTCCAAGGACGGCATTGAAGTAGATAGAGCAAAAACGGAAATCATCGAGAAATTACCACCACCAACTACCGTAAAGGGAGTTCGTGCCTTCTTAGGGCACGCCGGGTTTTATCGACGATTCATCAAAAATTTCTCTTCCATTGCTCGTCCTTTAACTAATTTGCTTGTTAAAGATATTCCTTATGAATTTACTAATGATTGCCTTGTTGCTTTTTCTAGGTTGAAGGAAGCCCTTATCTCGGCCCCAATTATTTCATCACCCGATTGGACTCTTCCTTTCGAACTCATGTGTGATGCAAGCGATATAGCACTTGGGTGCGTATTGGGGCAACGGAGGGAGAAAAAGCTTCACGTGATATACTATGCAAGCCGAACATTGGCGGGTGCTCAACTCAATTACACCACCACCGAAAAAGAGATGCTTGCGGTGGTGTTCGCATTGGATAAATTTCGGTCGTACTTACTTTGCTCTAAGGTTATCATTTATACGGACCATGCGGCCCTTCGATACCTTTTTGCAAAGCAAGATGCTAAACCGAGACTAATCCGATGGGTGCTTCTTATGCAAGAGTTTGACATCGAAATTCGCGACAAGAAAGGAACGGAGAACGTCGTCGCCGACCACTTGTCAAGGTTAGAGATTCCGGAACCAATTATAAGTGGCGTAGATATTAATGAAACGTTTCCGGATGAGATGTTGATGGTACTTTCGGAAGTGGAAACGCCATGGTATGCGGATATCACAAACTATCTATCTTCCGAAATAATGCCACCGGATTTGACTTACCACCAAAGGAAGAAGTTCTTGAGCGATGCTAAACGGTTTCTATGGGAGGAACCGTACCTCTTCAAGGTGTGTGGAGATGGGATTTTGAGGAGATGTGTACCACTACAAGAGATGATGCCTATACTTAGTCAATGCCATTCCTCGGACTATGCGGGCCACTATGGTACATCAAGGACCGCCGCTCGTGTGCTAGAGTGCGGATTCTTTTGGCCTACGCTATTTCGCGATGCAAAAGACTTTGTTAGTCATTGCGATCGATGCCAAAGAGTGGGGAACATATCTAAGAGAGATGAAATGCCGCTTACCAACATTCAAGAGGTGGAACTTTTCGATGTGTGGGGAATAGACTTCATGGGTCCTTTTCCTATGTCGTTTGGAAAGCAATACATATTGGTGTGCGTAGATTACGTTTCAAAATGGGTAGAGGCGGAAGCATTACCCACTAACGATGCCAAAGTAGTGTTGGATTTTCTCAAACGTTTGATGAATCGATACGGGACTCCTAGAGCAATAATAAGCGACGGTGGATCTCACTTTTGCAATAGGCAATTCGATGCCTTGATGCGGAAATATAAAGTCTATCATCGGGTCGCTACTCCGTACCATCCTCAAACAAGCGGGAAAGTTGAAGTTTCTAACCGTGAGCTAAAGAGAATTCTAGAGAAAACGGTTAATAACACAAGGAAAGATTGGTCACTGAAACTAGATGATGCATTATGGGCATATCGTACGGCTTTTAAAACGCCCCTCGGAATGTCTCCATATCGTATTGTTTTTGGGAAAGCATGCCATCTTCCGGTGGAACTTGAACATAGAGCGTATTGGGCCATTAAAAAGCTCAATTTTGACCTTAAAGCGGCGGGGGGAGAAACGTATGCTTCAACTCAATGAGTTGGACGAATTTCGGTTAAATGCCTATGAAAACGCCAAGCTTTACAAAGAAAAGACGAAACGATGGCACGACGCTCATATCGTTCCTAAAACTTTTTCGGAAGGCTCTTTTGTCTTGCTCTACAACTCACGCCTCAAATTATTTCCCGGGAAACTAAAATCCCGTTGGAGCGGTCCTTTCAAAATTCGAACGGTGGCAAGTCATGGAGCTTTGGAATTGGAGAACTCTAGTGGTGAAATCTTCAAAGTAAATGGACAACGGTGCAAGCCGTATCTTGGACCTTTGACGGATCAAGTAGTGGAACAAATCATGTTCACCACTCCTACATAAATTCCGGGCCACGGTCTAGCTTTTGACCGAAAATAAAGCGCACTCGAGAGGCAATCTCGAGAGGTTACGTGTTTTGTTTTTTTTATTTATTTATTTTTTTTTTTATTCTTTTTATGCTTATTTAAATTTTTATTTGTTTCCGTCTAATTCCGGGGTGAGTTTTTGTGTTTATGCAGGTATATACAGGATTTCAGGATGTTCTCGTTCGGAACAGAGCTTTTCTCGAACGAGAAAGCCAAAAATTGGCCTTGGTCTCGTTCAAGAAAGAACTTTCCCGTTCGAGACCCAGCTCTCAGTTTTATTTTTTTCGAACGAGAAGGTCTTTCCCGTTCGGGACTAGGCAAATTTTGCCTTTGTCCCGTTCGGGAAAGAGCTTTCCCGTTCGAGACCCAGCTCTCAGTTTTAATTTTTTTCGAACGAGAAGGCCTTTTCCGTTCGGGACTAGGCAAATTTTGCCTTTGTCCCGTTCGGGAAAGGCCATTTCCGTTCGAGACACAAGGCATTTTTGCCTAGGTTCGAAAGGGTCTCGAACGGGACAAAAATGTAAACCGAGAAATAAGCCTAATCCCGTTCGGGATTGAATTATTCCCGTTCGGGAAGCATCAAAAATTTTGAAAAAATTTGAATTTTGAATTTTGAATTAAAGTGTAGTAGATTTCTTGGGACTTGTGTTTCTTTTGAGACTTGTGTTTCTTTTGAAACTTGTGTTTCTTTAAGATTTGTGCTTTGCAAAAAATTTGAATTTTTCACTTGGATTGATGATTTGGCAAATCCAAACCATTCATTAATGTTTAAATTTCACTTGGATTGATACATGGTTTCAATCTAAACCGTTGAATCAAATCTAAGTTATTAAATGGAGAGTTTGAATTTAGTGGTGGGAAATCTTGAGATTTGTTATATTTTTCCTATAAATACCTTGCATTTTTCTACTTTTTATTTCACACATATTCTTCTTCTAATATTCTTCTTTTCTTATTCTCCAAATTTTTTTCTTAGGAACATTCTCATTCCGCAATCATGGTGCGAAGCAAGAATGCCGAAAATCAACCAATCCGTCGTTCAAGCACGAGAAATCAAGAAGCGGCGAATCCACCCTTACCGGCCGTGGGAAGGGGACGTACTAAATCAACCGCTCCATCCTCATCTCGGGTTAACACCTCGGCGATATTGACTACTCGCTATAACGCACCTTTCCAAATCCATACGGAGGAGGAAGGTGATTTATATTTGAGTATCAAAGAAAGGGAAATGGTAATTCCATTTCAAATCGATTTTGATGATATGGAAAGCCTTGGCATCAAGGATGAGGTGGAGCGCTATTTGGATATTTTGGGGTTATCGGCATTATCAAAGGTTAGTCATCACTCTTACGATGAAATTACTCGTGAATTCTTCTCTACTCTCACACCGGTTAGCGGTTCTCCTACATCTATTTCTTTCCGCATCAACAACACTAGCCATACACTTAGTGTTGAAGATTTGGTGGAAATGTTTGGAATGAGGGGAACGGGGTTGATAGATTGGGATCAAAATTTTGATCAAGTGGAGATATGGAGAGAATTGACGGATCGTGATGATTATCGGACAAGGGGATCCAAAATTAATGAAATCAAAGACATAGCCATTGTGGTGTTTGTGAAGTGGTTTGGGCACTCGTTTGGCGGGCGTGGTGAATATACGAAGGTGGCCAAGAGTGATCTTTTAGCTTTGAATGCTATTTTGCATCCGGAGATAGAAGCCTACCAAGTCAACACGGCGTATCGTCTTTTGAAGCGATTGAGGGAAGTTCCATCCGAATTATCCAAGATTGGCTATGGTTTCATTATTCGTGCTTTGGCCGAGAAATACAATTGTATGCCTACAGCGTCTACTTTGGCAACTTTTGAGACCATTCTAGCACGGTCTCTTAATATCAACCATTTGGATGTTGCCGGGTTTGTGAAGAAGGGAAGAGTTATTCCCTACAATAGAAGGGTACGATTGGTGGCACGAACACGACGAGAAGAGGTAGCACGGGAAGAAGAAGGAGGAGAAGGAAGAAGAGCGGGGAAGGAACCCGCGGGAACTTCTCAAGCCGGAGAAGCGGCTCATGTTTCCGGGTTTGACCAACGGTTTTCTGAGTTGGTTGAGCAAAACCGGACCGGATGGGAGCAAAACCGGGTTGGTTGGGAAACTAACCAAAAATTACTTGAAGATATCCGACGTGAACAACATGTTGGTCTTGCACAACTACAATGGAGGCAAGATCGAATGCGAGCACGACTTAATCGGCAAGAGGATTTTCTTCGGGGTTATTTTAATGCCGCCGGCGGAGAGCGTTATCCATCACCGGAACCATCACCGGATCCACCGGCCTTTGACTAGAGCGAGATTTGTTTTTCTAAACCCAAACTCTTTTCAATTTTCTATTTTTATTTCTTATTTCTTAGCTTTGGGGACATAGCTAGAAATAGTGTGAGGAGGGGGGAAGAAAAATTTATTTTTCGTTTGGGTTATTTTTCGGTGATTTATCTTTTTTAGTTTATTTTTATTAGGGTGTTATTTTCTTTTTAATAGATTGTATTAGGTGTTAAATTAGTTTATTTCAAGGTCTTGTATCGCTTTAAATCTTTGTCTTTTAAATATGAAAGTGTTAGTTGATTTGGTGTGTATCTTAATTAATTTGTCAATCTTAGATTTCCCCGAATCAATGAATGTATGAACGCGATTTCTTAATTCGACAATTGATAAGCGATGCTTGCTTAATGACTTAATAATTCGTTGACATAATCCGATGAAATAAGGGTGAATTCAAAATTTAGACTTGTTCAAATCGTTGAAACATAATTGAATAACTTGATGCGGATTCATGACATGTCGATTGTTTATTTTTATAGTCGATTTTTAAACTTTTGGCATAAGTAGCATAATTTTTGTAGGAATTGAGTTTATGGCATAACACTACACACTTTTGAGAGTTTTGAGCTTAATTTCCTTGTTGTGAGTGTTGATTTCATGTTTTATTCCTAGAACTTGCTCGGTGTCCGTTTAAAGTTACACGATTGAGTTTTCAACAATTAGATGATTATGGCAATTAGGTATAACCTTTCTTTTAGACCACTTAAATAGACTACCCTTTATTCCCTAGATTACACCAATTTGAGCCTTAAACCTTTTTATTGTTTTTACCATATTTTACCCTTTACCGTTCTATGCTTTACCTCTTTTGTTTACCTTATCGACTTGATATATTATTTGTTATGACTATGATGAATATAGGTGATTAATAACTCAAGATTAGTGAAAAGAGAAAGTGAACTACATTGTGCTTAAAAGATTAAGTTTGCGCTTTGAAAACGATTGAAAGAAAAGAAAAAAAAAAGAGATAGAAATTTGCAAGTAAAAGCTTCAAAAGAAAAAAAATTCTAAGATTGCAAAAAGCAATGAGTAGAGCGTGAATTCAAAAAAAAAAAGAAAAGAAAGTTATAAGTTCACATAAACGCAAAACCGGAGTTAGATCAACCTAGAAGTTAATAGTAGTAATAAATAGTGTATTAAGTTGATAATTAGCCTTTGTTCTATCCTTTTTACCTACCCTTTACCTTAGCCACATTACAACCCAATAAAAGACCATATGATTTTTGTTGATTACCGAATCAAGTAGCGGAGTCCGGGATTATGAGCAAGCTTATGGTGAGTATTCATGTTTTCAATTGTGAGCTTTCTTTGTTATACACCCTACTTGTTGAAATATTGATGCCATTAGCTTAGTTTTTACTAAATTGTGCTATGATTTGCCTAAGTGAAAAATTGATTATTTTCCATGTCCCGCAAGTGATAGTGAAGCTTGAAGTGTGATTCAATTTGACCTTGTACTAATGAGTTAGTAACCGTTGTTATATTGAATTATGTCATAGAATTATTATTGTTATTCGATTGCATCATTATTTAGTTGTCGGTTTTAGAAGGTTGTTTTTCATATTATTCATAGGGTCGGGGATTTCTTTTATTGATTTATTGTTAAGTTATATGCTAAGGATTTCTAACATATTTTGTAGAGTAAGATTTATTTCTTGCTTGAGGACAAGCAAAGGTTAAGTGTGATGAGGTTTGATAGGAGTATTTTACTCCTATATTTAGGGTCGATTTTACTCGTTTTTCATCATGTGTAGTATTGTTTTTATACATTATTTGGCGTTTTTACGTTTAATAGTGTTTGTTAGTGTTTCAGTGGAAATTAGGTGAAAAACGACTATTTGGGGCAAAATTATGGTGGATTGCGTGTACGAGTAAAAAGCGTAGCTTGCGGACGAAGGAATTGAAGTTCACGAACGAGATTGAGAAAAAAGGAGTTGTTCCCGTTCGAAACAAAGGTTTCACGAACGGGAACCATGCAGAATGAGCATGAGTCCCGAACGAGAAGGCCTTGTCCCGTTCGGGACTCAAGAAGAAATCAAGTCTCAAAGCTTTCGGTCTGCAGTTTTTTCGAACGTGACTAAGGCTTCCGTTCGGGAAAGAAGAAAATTGGGCATGTCACGAACGGAACTATGGTTTCCCGAACGGGAAAGAAGGAAAATACACGTGCAGCAGACTTTGAATTGGACTGAAATTCCTACTCCAATTACAATTACAATTCCTATTACAAATTGATTTGTAATACGAATTAGAAAACTCCGGAACTTCTCCTACTATATAAAGACCTTGTACTAGACTCGATTTAATACGTAGAATAATTTAGACTACATTAGTTTTATTTTCATTCTCTTAAAATAGCGTTTTAGCTTCTATTTCTCAGCAGTTTATAAGTAGTTTATTATTAGTTTCTGCAAAGAACGATTGTGAAGATTTCAAGTTTAATCTAGACGATTCTTCCGAAATTGACAACTCCGGTATTTATTGTTCTAATTATGTTTAATTCTTCATCTTCTTCTTTGTTTAATTTAAGCTTAAGCATGTGTAACTAAATCCTTTGTTCGGGGATTGATATGAACACTTAGATTAGTTTTCGAATTGGATTAGGATTTATTAAGTGAGTAAAATTGTGTTTTAATTACTAAGATTAATGCTTGAATTAATTTGATCACTTAGTTCATGAGTTTGTGTTTAGTTAACTAATTGAGAGATTGTTAATTAAATAGACATAGATAATTAAGAACTTAGAGGAAAACGCCGTGAGAGCGGGTTGGAATTTAGGTAGTCATTGAGTTTGCTTCATAATTATAATTTGATTATTTAATTCAGTTTTAATATCGTGAGAGCGAGTTAATAATTGGTTAGTTAATTAGGTTGTGATTTTATTCGGATCTTTGAGGCTTGAGAGGGCGGGATTCGGTACTTTAGAATAGCTCGATTCACGATAAAATCACTAAGAAATCCTATTCCATAATTTTACTTATTTATTTGGGATTATCAATCCTTGAGCTTTTTAATCTTATTGTTTTAAATCATATTTTATTATTTGTTTTCAGTTTATATTAGTTTAATTAAATTACAAAACCCTATTGATTTTTCTAGCTAGCCGATTAAAGAATATTTGAAATTAGTGATTAAGTCCATTGTCTCTGTGGGATCGATACTTGGTCTTCCAAGTTATATTACTTGAGCGATATCGTACACTTGCGATTATTTGCCAACAGATGCCTCCAAGGCTTTTGCGAAAAAGAAATGCACATTGGTTAACAAAGAAAAGTGTTTTCGTTTGTTAAGATGTAGGACAGTATAAGTCATAGCCGGAAATATTTGGAATATTTAAAAGGCGGTTCGGACAATAAAAGAAAGTGTTTCTTTTGTCAAACCGAAAGACATTGAAATGGAAATTACATTAAGTATTGTAAATACTTAAAGGGCAATGACGAGAGGAACGACAATTCCATCAAGAATGTGTCTATCTCATATTCCAATGTCAATTGCTCATTTAAAAGCTTGGGCATTGAATACCGATGCTAATTCTCACATTTGTTTATCTTTTATGGATTTAGTAAAAGTGAGAAAGAAAGGAAAAAGATGAAGTAATCTTAAATCTCAGGAATGACGCAAGCGTTGCGACAAGAGCTATAGGATCAACTTAAATTTTCTTAAATAACATAAGTTGTACTTAAACAAGTTTTTTGTACTCACCCAATATATATAGAAATATCATATCCGAATTTGTATGACATATTTGGTAGTTGATTTTCTATTTACAAAGGATGTTTGTAGTATTATGTTTGATAATACGGAGTTGGGTATGGATATGTACAAAATATTCTTTATGACTTGGATAAAGATGTTTAATGCAAAAGATGTTTTTAAAATTAATACCATAAGTTATCAAATTTCTAAACAACTTTGGCACTTATAATTAGGACATATTGCAAAAGATAGACATAACAAGTTAGATAGGATGGGACTCTTGAGCAATCAAGATTTTGCATCTCTTCCGATTTGTGAGTCGTATCTTAAAGGCAACATGACCTGATCATTCTTTGTGGTACAAAGTGGCAGAGCCAAGGCTGTTTAAGAGATCATACATAGTGATGTATATGGTATGTTTATAGAAACGGACCAAGGTAGATACTTATACTTCATTTTCTACATCGATGATTTATCACGATATAGTTAAGTTTGTCTTATGAAGAACAAACATGAAAATTTTGAAATGTTCAAATGACTTCAAGAATGAAGTAGAAAACCAAATTGGAAAAAGTATTAAAACATTACGATGTGATCGAAAAGGGAAGAATACTTGAGTATAGAATTTGGTACGTTCCTAAAAGGAATGTGGTATTATTTTTCAACTTACTCCTTGGGAACACCATGGTTGAATGGTGTGTCTGTCAAGAAGGAAATATCGTACAATGTGGGACATCATATGATAAATAGTGGGCTATATACTGATTTATTCATCTCGTTATGGAGTCATGCACTTCTTACCGCAAATATAATTCTAAATTAAATTCCAACTAAATTTGCACCATAGATACCTTATGAGATATGGTATGGAATCAAGTCTTAAGGATGTGAAGATTTGAGGGTGTTCGGAACATATCAGGAAACTGATATCCGATAAATTTGGAATCAAAATCAATCATGAAAAGGTTATGTTGAATATCCTAAAGACAGTTTAGGATATTGTTTCTATATTCGAACCGAACAAACAATCGTTGGTTAATGGTGGTAGACTTTCTTAATAAAGCGTTTATTCAAGAGGGACACTAAGAAAGGAATATAGAATTAGATGAGGAGTCATCTAGTTACCAACAAAATAATGAATCAATGAAGATTGATCAAACCCACTAAAAGTCGGAGTTAGTAAAATATGTATCTACATTAACAACTCGAAGATTAAGTAGAGTATCTCGTCCACCGCAGAGAGATGGTTTTCCCGCATGATAAATAAGAGTTGTTTAGTCATGGAGTAAAAGATCAAGTGTTGATCCCTCTACTTATGAGGAAACTATATGTGATATAGATTCTTCAAAATTGGTTTGAAGGAATAAAATCTGAAATGGATTCCATATAAAGAAACCAAATTTTAGGAGCTAGTCGATCCATCCAAAGGTATTATACCAATAAGGTTTAAATGGATCTTCAAGTGTAAAATTGGTACTAATGGAAAGGTGGAGACCTTTAAAGCTAGGCTTGTTACAAAAGAGTTTTGCTAGAGGTAAGAAGTTGTATTGTTAATACACTTTATCGCCGGTAGCCATGCTTAAGTCCATCAAGATTTTTCTTACCAAGGCTACACATTCAGATTTTGTGGTTGGACATATGGATGTAAGAACCACATTCCTTAATGGTTAAATTAAGGAGTATATCTATATGGAACAAGCCGAGGATTTTGAATCCGAAGAAGGTTCCGAGGCGTGTAAGCTAAAATGATCCCTAGTGGATGGAAACAAAGCTTCGAGATTCGTCGTCTTGATAAAGCCGTAAGGAGTTACGAATTTATTAAAAACGATGATAAACCCAATGTTTACAAGAAGGTTAGTGGGAGCACACTCACTTTTGTGATCTTGTATCTAGATAACATATTACTAATACATAATAATATCGGAATGTTAACTTCTGTAAAACTTTGGTTTATCTAATACGTACTCCATCAAAGTCCTCGGAGAAATAACTTATATTCTCAGTGTTGGAATCTATGGAGATAGATCTAAGAGAATAAGTAGTTTCTCCTACAGGCTCTTCTTAGAAAAGATATTGAAGTAGTTCAATATGGAAGTTGTAAGAGGATTGATACTAGTTAGCCATGAAATTCTTCTTTGAATAGCAATGTCTTCTGAGACTTATGAAGAAAGAAAGAATCTAGCAAAGATACCATAGGCTTCGGCAATTGGTAGTCTGACGTATGTGTTGTCACTTACAAAGCTAGAAATTGTCTAGGCGGTTAGTGGGACTAATCAGTTTCAATCAAATCCATGTTGAGAACATTGGATGGTCGTTAAGGATATCTTTAAGTACTTATGAAGAACTAAAGATATGGTCTTAACTAATGGAGAACAAAGTTTTTTTTTAAGTAGACCGTTTTACAGATTCTGATTAATAAATCAGATATGGAAGATAGAGAGTCTATCTCCAGATTCATATTTATCTATAATGAAGGAGTAGTAAGCTAGAAGTGTTCTAAGCGAGAATCAACTCCAGGTTCCATTATAGAAGCCGAGTATATTATGGCATGAGATGTTGTAATAGAAGGTGTTTGGATAAAATAGTTCTTAATAGAACTAAGTACGGTTTCTTCTATTAAGTCGACAGTTCCTCTTTTCTGCGACCACAATGGTGCTACTGCCATAGCAAAGGAAACTGGATCTCACAACTTATCCAAACATAAGGAAAGGCATTATCATATTATCTAAAGAAATTGTTGGAAAGAGAAAATTGTTTCTCTAAAAGATAGCATCAGCCGATAACACGGTTGACCCACTGACAAAGCCCATGACTTAGAGTCATTAAGGTTTACATGACATAGAGTCATTAAGATTTACATCTTGTAAAGATGGGGCTTAGATATAGTTGCCAATGGCACTAGTGCAAGTGGGAGATTGTTAGTAGTATGTGCCCTAGGGCCATTTGATCATGTATATTTGTAGAACTAATCCCAATGGCAAAGATATATATGTTCTAATTGAACTAAGTGTCTCATCAACTAAGTGTTCATTTATTACGTATTGTCCTTATCACATTGTGATAGAATCTATTCTTAAGGTGTTAAGAATATGAGTTACAGATTTTATTATACATGTGATCTAAATAACAGTTCATGATCGATGGGGTCCTACGAATAAGGGCATCGTATTATCCCGGAAAGATTGTCACCTCTGTTTATTCTCCTGATTAGTAAGGAGTTACTAATTATAGGAAGTAGTGAGTCTCATACTACTTGATGGAGATCAGGATAAACATGTGGACACTCAAGATGTTGAGTGGGTCGAACAAGTGACGCTAGATGACTTATACATGGTATTTCATCAAAGTCAATTTAATGTCATCTATTTCATAATTGTACATATGTCCTTTGACTTGCGGTGACACTATCTTGTATATAGGTGATTAGAGTTTGATACTCCTTATCCCTAGATCTTTCATGAGCTAGGGTCGCGGGATGTGTTGGCTCTAGTTAGTTGTATATGGAGATAGGGGTTTAACCAAGAGAGGATTTATCACTCCGGATGAACGGAGAAAAGATTCTATGCTATCTCAAATTGTTCTTGATGGATGATAAAACCTGCGCGGGTGTATATGACTTACTTAGAAAGTTGTTTCTAGTGGAAGTCATATTTATCAAGATTAAGAACTGCGATGAGGTCATATGATTAAGACAAACAGTGTTTGACTTAACCGTGACACTAGTCGAGATCGGAATCTTAGATGAAGGGAATTTTGAGTGTACGGTAATTATGAACATTGGTTCATAAAGAATGCATCGAAACATTCATATCTATTTGGGGGTCGTGATATGTTGCTAGACGTCACTCACGATCTACGAGAATTAATAATTAATGGGATTTAATTATTTAATATAAGAAGGGCGTTTCTTATGACTCTCGTTGCCATATAGATGTGAACCTAGTTAGTCACACACAATAGGGTGTGCAACCGATTGAGTTTACGAGAGATCGATTTCATATAGATACTAGCATATCTCGGAAATTAATCTAAGATGAAAAAACAAGTATAGATTAGGGACTAATTTGTAAGAGTTATAAATTAGTAGGCACCTAATTGTATTTTATCCAAGTTAATGTGATGATGTCATGTGATGATGTCACGATGATGTCATGTGATGATGTCACGATGATGTCATGTGATGATGTCACGATGATGTCATGTGATGATGTCACGATGATGTCATGTGATGATGTCACGATGATGTCATGTGATGATGTCACGATGATGTCATGTGATGATGTCACGATGATGTCATATGATGATGTCACGTGATGATGTCATGTATGTCTCTGTGTGTGACACCTAGCATCCGACGTGTCAGAAGGTGGCAACACCTATGCTTGATGTGTGACACCTAGCATATGATGTGTCAGATGGTGGCAACACCTATGCTTGGTGTGTGACACCTAGCATGTGAGGTGTCGAATGGTGGCAACACCTTTGCTTGGCGTGTGACACCTAGCATGTGAGGTGTTGCATTCTTAAGCAAAGCTCTACCCTATAAATAGAGGTTGCCTTTGCTCATTCTAAAAACAACACACATCTCACTACAAAGTTGTAGAGAGAGAAAGCACTTGAAGGAGTTCAAGTAGTCATCAATCACGGGAAAAACTTGGCGACGTTTTTCATAAATCCGAGCAAGGACGTAATCCCGGCAAGAGTTTGAGCTTAGGCCTTCTCGGCAAGAGGAACTCTGGCAGATTACTTCAAGGCGAGGATTCAATCGAACGCATACTCGTGTGGACGAGCTTGAGGTCGCCGTACTATCGGGACTACAAGAATCGTTGGAGAATCGACATTGGTATTCTTCTTACGGTTTCTAGATGCATGCTTTAATTACTAGATGATACGACGATCCATTTGTTATTGATATGATCAATTTCTGGATCCGAATTGTTGGAATTCCAATTTTGAATTGAAATATACGATTCGGACCCTCACGTCCCGCTGCACCAACAGTTACCCCTTTTCCCCTTGGCCATCAGGGTATTTTTGGAATCACCGCCTTTCGTCGCTATGACCGAGATTCTTGTCGTAACCTCTGCATTCTTCGCATTTGGATCTTCGTCATAGGAGGGTCTCCTCCGTTGGTTGAAAAACTCTTTTGAACACCATAAGCCCTCACCTTGCTCCCGTTGCTACCCGCAATGAAATAGTTTTTACACGAAAGACAAGTGATCTTCAATACCTTGGAGTTGTTTCGCGAACCTCCACTTTGAATAATTGGTTTCTACCCTATGCCTTGGCTTCCTTGAATCCTATTTCTCAATGATTTATCCGCTTCCTAAGACACGATCAAAAGTTCGCTGAATAGCATTAATGGTAACATATTTAGCTCGGCCTCCTTTTTGGTAGGAAATAACAACTTCCCTTGTGAATTACGTTCTAGAAGACCATACAATTATTAGTGCGATGCCTCAAGAAGTTATGGTACTTGTAGTAATCTTTCCCCACTAACTGGTCAATGGGTGGAATGACGTGACCCTCTCATAGGATGATTTGTCCATCTTTAGAACGTGCGTCAAAGATGTCATCAGCCCTTGTAAGATCGAAAAAACACTATTTTTGTACTACCGCCACCTTATTCTTCTTCATGAAACCCGATTTCCTACAACGTTGAACATTTAGTAGGTTTCTGAAATCCATAAGAGGGGGTGAATTAGATTTAAAAGATAAACTAAAAATTTGTTTAAGATAGAGATGAATAGGGTTAGGGTTTAGAGAAGAACGCAAAACACTTTTAGAGTTGTTCAGATTAAACATAATCCTACATCCACTACTCAATCAAAGATTGAGATCTTCACTAGAATAAACTTGAGTACAAGTTACAAAAATGGTGTTTTAAAGCTTAACATCAAACTTGGAGTTTTTCCAAAGCTAAACCCCTTAACTCACAACTAATTGATTTTTACAAGGCTTAATCAACAACCCACAAAGAAAATAATAAATGTTCTAACAAAATAGAACTACAAGCAATCGGTGTAAGAAACTGATGCACAATAAATTTGAGAGAGTTTTTGTTGTTAAGAGATTTGAATCTTTTCAATAATTGTTCCAACAAAGTTCAAATGCCTATAACAAGTCTTTAAAGGCTTTTTGATGATGTGTCAAAGTCTCATTGGTCCAACCCAATTTCTTCCGGTTATTTTCCCTTGAAAATCTTCATTAATGAGGTGTCAGGACATTCTAAACGATCGTCCAAAAATAGTGCTTGATCATTTACTTCCAATGGTCAACAAATCTTTTGAAAGTCTAAAGTAATCGATCGTTCATTGTTCCCTAACCTGTTAGCTGAGAAGAAAGCCAAGTTTGGCTGGTTCAAAAATTATGAACGATCGTTTAGAAAATGAATGATCGTTTATTCCATGGAGCTCAGAAAAACGCTTAGAAATGATGCACAATTTCTTGAAAAAATTTAGACTTAAATAAGTGGCAATTGATTATATAAAATTAACGTTAAACGACACATGGTCCCACCGTTTCTTTCCAAGGAATTCGGCCATATTGATCTCATCATCTGAATCTTCCTCTCCACTTTCTAAAACAACTGCGACATCCATCCGGTCCTGATAATACGTTCCTTTCAAGGATCATCGCCTTTATTCCTTCTCTTAAAGTAATCTTTCATAGCTCACTACCTGATTGATCAATTCAAACAAGTCACAGAAGCGGTGCCCCTCAAAATGCTCTATCATGGAGAAATTCATTCCCTTTACCACCATGGAGATGCAATCGGCCTCTGAGATTTGGGTCCTGCATCCATTCCTAAGATTTTTGAATCGGCCGATGTATTTATCCACGATCTCACTATGTAATTGAGAAATCCTAGCGAGGTTTGCAATATCATCTCTAGCGGCGCTCGGTAGAACTCCTCATAGAACTTCGTTTCTAGCTCTTTTTATAAACCTATAGACTTTGGCAACAAATGGGAATACCAGGTGAACGTCATCTTGGTCAATGAACTTGCAAATAATTACAACTTCCAAAAATAATGAGCTCTACCCTCACTATACTACGTCGAGAGTCTGGCGACGTGTTCCACCTTCTACTGTCCCTTCTCTTCGCCCGAGAACAACCTAAACTCCAGGACCTTGTAACCCTTAGGGAACAGGTATAATTTTTAATCCAATTAGGATATGGTTTTACGTATGATGGCCATGGAATTGGCCTGAGATCGACGCCCAAGTTTTCCAGCTCATCAAGTTACCTCGATTGTACACGTTACCTCCCCCTTCGCCAATCGGCATATTATTGCCGCCTGACGTCACCTTTTGCACTGGATATTGCAAGTTGATAAAAGGTTCATTACCTTGAAGTTTTCCCATATTTGGCGTGCATTCTCGCCTTTGTTGGTAGTTTCTCCTTCTGGGTGAGATAAAAGTCTTACGAAACCGTAAGTCATACACATTTATTAGATGTTTGTCTTGCTTTAGTCGAGTTACCCTGAGCGCCGAATATATTCGGCATCTGAGTATAATCGGCCCTTCGGTAGCTTTGATTGGCCATTGGCTGCCCCGAATTCTTTTTACCCAAATTGTCCATGGAACTCGTCAAGTTGTTCAGGTTATTCTTAATCTTCTTTTGCACCACAGCTTGATCGGTTAGGATTGTCTTAAGCGCGGTCGACATTGTTACATCGCTTCATCAAACATCTCCCGATTTTCTTGAGCAATTTTGTCTCTCATGATGATGAAATTGGATTGCGATAAAGGTGGGTGAGCTGGCGGGAGCTCGCGCGAATAATCAGCCAACTCCTTCTTGACATCAAGATCAAGATTCTTGGTTATAGAACTAGTAATAGTTCCTTTAGTGGGAGGTGGAGGAGTCAACTTTGGCAGTTGTGGTACTTGCTTGTCTTTGGCTGTGATTGCGATGATGTCTGAGTCTAATTCGTTCGTTAATTCGCTCTTCCTTCCCAATCGAGTTCGGCTTTGAGACCGAATCCCCTGTATTCATCCATTAAAAATCCGGTTTTTGTATTGACTATAAATGCGTCCCTAGTGGAGTCCCAAAAGATGTTTGCATGGTTTTACTTCGATGCTCGAACCTTAGAATTTATTATTAGGTAATTTCTTGCACTAATGCTTTAACCAGTTTGATTTCGGATGAGATAAACAAGATTCGAATGACGTAACCCAAACTCGAATGGCGTAACCCGATTTTGAATGACGTAACTCAAACTTTGAATGACGTAACCGTCGTTCGAAAAAACTATTAGGTATTAATATGTAAATTCGGAGATTCAAGCGAGATTAATTACGATTTTACTCCTAAACTCAAGTTTCTTCCGGAGATTGAGGATAAAAAATTTGAGATTTGAATTTTGATAAATAATGTGTTGATAAATAATAATGATTAATCTAACTATTTATAGGGAACAAACACTAATTAAAAATCCTAATCCTAATAAGATTCGATCTCTTATTTAATAAATAAGTAAATAAATAAAAACTAAATATAAATATAATTTTTATTGGACTAAAATTCTATGTTTAGCTCTTTTCTATATCTCCTGGGCTTCGTCATGTTTTGAGTCACCAATCATCTTTTGATCCAGTGCGAACAAAAGTATTTACAAGACTAAAATGTTATATACATATATTATTCGAATTATATATAAAATATATATTAAATATATAAAAATGTTGGATTTTGCAAATGTTGTTAAAATATCATATTTTTGTAATCATTTTTAAAAAAATTGTATTTTTGTAAAAAATTAATACATATTTTTATAAATATTTTTTTGTGTTCTTAGTATTCATGTAAACATTTCTTTAAAAAATAGTTTGGCCTTTTTAAAATAATTAAAAAAAAAAGAATAAGATTAATTTTTGTTAGGAATAAGATTTTAACTATTTTGATTAGTTTTTCACAGCTCTTGCCCTTGGCGGAAACAAACGCCAAAACAACCTTAACAACAGAAACAAACATTTCTCACGTAACGGCCGGACATCACATTCTGTGCGCACCACAGGCGCACTTTAGCATCTCTGACTTAAACTCTAATTTCCTCTCGCCAGTGGAACACATTTTTATCCCCATTTTCAGTTCTTCCTTCAGAATTTTACTTTATTCACCGAATTCCAATTTTACCCTCTACAGCTCTTTGTAATCACAACTTTGCCATCCGAAACAACCCTTCAATGACATCAGCTTCCACCACGGTGGCTGCTCGGCGTACAGTAGGTTCTCGCCGGAGAACAAAGGCGGCGAGTCCGGCACCATCATCGCCGCCGGACTCACCGCGGCCGAAGAAGATGAAGGCGATATCGGAGGTATTAGCGAAGGCGAAGTACGCGGTGGCGGAGAGTGGTGACTATGGAGACGCGAGCTGCGAAAAATGCGGGTCCGGTGAAGGAGGTGAAGAGCTGTTGCTGTGTGATAAATGTGATAAAGGGTATCATATGAAATGCGTGAGGCCCATTGTTGTTAGAGTTCCTATTGGATCCTGGTTTTGCCCTAGCTGCTCTGGTGATCAAAGACGACGAGTAAGAAGTAGGGCCATCTTGTTATTTGCTTTTTTAAAATTTAGCTAGGTAGCACGGACACAGACACGGAAAACGGGACACTTGGACACAAACAAGGCGAAACGGTATTATTTTTAAGGTTTCCTATGCTAAAATTGAAGCTTTGTGTCCGGAACGCCAATGCGTCGCACATTTTCGAAACGGAAAACGTTGATAGAGTGAAGTGTCCGTGGACACATGGACATGGACAATGCGAAACGACCTTATTTGAAGGTTTCATATGTTAAAATTGAAGTTTCGTGTCCGAACGCCAACTGTCTGACAAGTTTCCGAAACGGAAAATGTTGATCGAGTGAAGTGTCCGTGCTACCTATAGCTCTTCTTGTTTTGGTTAAATTTGACAATGTGGGTGTTTTACTGTTTGATTGTGCTTGATTATGTAGAGCTTTCGCAGAGGAAGATTATTGATTTCTTTAGGATTCAGAAGTGTGATCATATTAGGAAAGATAAATGCTGCTCTTCTCAAGGTGATTCTTTCTTTAATTTCTTTTTAAGATTGGTTTATCGTCTTATGTTTATACAATTGCCCAGAAAAGGAACAAAAAAAATGAAAACTAGATGCATTGTTGTTTGTTTTTTTGATGATTTCTCGTTGACGAATTGTTTCAGGCTTCCTGCTATCAATTGACTACCAGAAGTTTTTCAATTTTGCTTGCCTTGCCGAAAATAACAATAATCACAATAACTAATACATAATAGTGTAATAATAAATAAAAAAAGAGTCTGAATAGTGATGTGAAAAAAGGAAGGACTAATTGCAAGGATGACAAAGAAAACAAGAAATGAGGGAATAGTTTAAATGCGCTGCATGGAACTTCCTTTGGATCGTTATATAAGATGCGATAATAAATAAATGAAATGTTGAATGATTAAGCTCGTAATGTCTTGAATGTAGTTTTAGAACAATTTATGAATGGCTTATCTATACCTATAGTTTTTGGTAAGTCTTAAAATGCAAATTGAATATAAAAATACATAGTCATAATTCATGAAAGGTCTTAATTGCTCGAATTCAGATCCTTCAACATAAGATAAAAATAGACATCTGAAAGTTTCTTAAACGGAATGAAATCATACAAGTGAAAAGGTTCCCAATAATAATAATCAATCAAGATCTTTCACAAAAGCCTATCTAATCTATTAGCTCGATTGGCTTGCTACTTTATTATGTGTAGTAGGACTTTTTTTTTGTGTGCTGAGATGTCTAGAAATGTACATCCAGCTAATATTAAGATGTAAGGTCTTGATTGAATACGGCAACAACCGATGAACTTACATGTTTAGTCGATAGTTAAGTAAAGTTCTCTTAGCATACAAGCTTTGGGTTGATTTTATCCATTTTAGTTGTGTCATTACTGCTATTTAGATTGGATTGCTATGACATAAATATTTGCATATATTTCTGTGATGTAAAACTTTCAACCGCTTGTTTCTTCCAGATTTTTTTGTTGAACGATATATAGGTTTGAACTGATAAAGCTGATTTACACATTTTGTAAACAAGAAACAAAACTGTAAAAGATTATTAGAGAAGGGACAAGAGTACAATTTTGAAGGATATGTCATGCTAACTGGGCAGCTCATGTAGACAAAAATTGAAGCTAAAAAACTACAAGAAACGCCCGCTAATTTAGTCTTGTTTTGAATACACTAAAGAACCGGTTTATAGAATTGGTGAATGGTGGCTTAAGATGCATCAGAGATAAGCAAGTATGTGCATGTATTTTTCATGCATGTGCGTACACAGAATTGAGAATTCGATCATGATATAAGCGCATTACACTTAGTGACAACAACTGACACAGAAATTGATAGTAATCCTGAATCCTGATGTATATAATTCAGAGTTTTATTGTATATTTTCTGTCAAATTTGTGTATCAGCTTTCATCTGAAGGATGATTTTGAGAGGAAAGACCTAATAAAATTTTGTCAATACCCCTTTCTTTTTCTCCTTATATCTCGTCTTTTAAATGAAAATTTGTTGATGTCTGCGTTCAGATTTTTATGGGGAAGAGATATATGACCTCGGAAATACATTGTTTCTAAGTGCCAGTAGGCATCTAAATCTTTGATTTTGAATCATAGTTCGTGATGATCTTTAGTATGACTAACTTTTTGCTATTACTTTTTTTCCCTTTCTTATGGATCGAGTTTATTGTCCCTCTTTTTTAAAACCTATTACTCTTTCTACTAACTGTGTGTTTGATAGATAATAAGGACATGTAGAATGACAAAATGATCAGTAACAATATCTTTCATTATCCTCTAATATGCTGCATTTTGGTCAACCAACCATGTTTGAAATCCTACAGTAATCTTTGTTATATTAAAATATGTCAAGATGCGGAGAAAGCATACTGATCACTTATGTTTTATTATTTTGAACTTTCGAGTTGTGTGGTATAGTTTATGTGCAAGGTCACTGGCCAATTATGATCGTACTGATTTAAAGATTCAATATCTCAAATTCAATATCAAACTTTAATTATGTAATGTTTTCTAATATTGTTGAAGATATTATCTTTGTTTCATATGATCTCTATATGGTCATCATTTTCAAGAATTAATAGCAGAGATTATTTATCATTTATAAGCACGGACTCCTCAATGTTGGTTTTAATTTGCTTCTTTTGGTTGACTTCAAAGACATGAGAAAGCATCGGAGACGTTCGGGATCATTGGTGTATCAAAAGAGAAGAAGAAGATTGTTGCCATTTGTTCCATCAGAGGATCATGATCAAAGGTTGATACAAATGGGCACACTTGCTTCTGCTTTAACAGAATTGAAAATAAAATTTAGTGATGACCTAACCTACATTCCTGGCATGGCTCCTCGATCTGCAAACCAGGCCAGGTTTGAAAGGGAGGGCATGCAGGTCTGAAGTCAAAACTGGTCTTTTCAATGATATTGTCCTGCTGGAGCAATTGGCTCTCATACATTATATGTTTATTATAGCGCGTTGTTCTTCTGTCAGGTTCTTCCGAAGGAGGACATAGAGACGTTGGAACAGTGCAGAGCTATGTGTAGAAGAGGAGAATGTCCTCCGCTTTTAGTGGTCTTTGATTCATGCGAAGGGTACTTACTTGAACTTCTTTGCTGTGCTATTTTGTTCAGTGACTACTTCATGTTGAGTAGGTTCAAGTTTATTTCACAATGCAGATTCACTGTTGAGGCCGATGGCCAAATAAAGGATCTGACATTTATAACAGAGTACACAGGTGATGTGGATTACATCAGAAACCGTGAACATGATGATTGTGATAGTCTGATGACCCTTCTTTTAGCAAAAGATTCATCTAAAAGCCTTGTCATCTGCCCTGATAAACGTGGAAATATTGCCCGCTTTATCAGCGGCATTAACAATCATACAGCGTAAGCTTATGTAACCTGTTGCTTCTCAACATCATTAATATAATAATATTTATATATACATAGAGTCGGAACATGCTCTTCTTTGAATATCTCACACTTAGGCCTCTGTTCAACCAGCTATGTTCTGTTTGCGAAACGGTTGTTTCATTCTTAGTGTCAAGATTTGTTGAATTGTGTGCAGGGATGGTAAGAAGAAGCAGAATTGCAAATGTGTGAGATACAGTATAAACGGTGAATGCAGGGTATTTTTGGTTGCTACGCGGGATATTGCTAAAGGAGAGAGGCTCTATTACGATTATAATGGATACGAGCAAGAATATCCTACTCAACATTTTGTCTAGCAATCTGATACAAGTGCAATTTGCGATTTACGAGTTGCATCGTCATAGATCATTTTTCGGCCGGAATCTTACTCATTGTTGTTGCAGAGTCGACAACATAATTTTTCTAATGTAATCTTGGGCTATCTATAGTAATTTATCATGTAAAGCTGCCCAAGTTAAACTAGAAAAGGAAAGAAAGCTTTTCTTAAGTTTAGATAAAAAAATTTGATTTTAGATAGACATAAATTCTTTTTGCGGTACAGATTCCAATGGAAAAATATCCTTTGTTGCATTGCATTTCTTGCAATTCATAATTGGAAATTTTAACAGGGCCTTTACCCAGGGGCCAGAAATCGCAATTAAGGGGGGTAAAATAGAATTTTTTTTCTATAATATACGAAATTTAAAATTAAACGGGTCAATATATAATATTTACCAAATAATATTATAAATGTTTAAAAAAATTATGTGGCAAATTTGTATTTTGAAAAAATTAAGAGGGGCAAATGCCCCTCTTGTCCACCATGTGCCTCCGCCACTGCCTTCACCATATCAATGGTCAACATAAAAATTGGCACTATATGATTCGGTTTTTTCAAATTTTATGTTAGTTACTTAGAATTTTTTTTTTGCAAAAATATCTCATTTTTTTTAAAATATTTACTTGACATATCTCATTATAATTTAGAGCATCCACAATGGGTATAATAGAGAGTGTTATAGTCCTCTATTATACCCATCATTACACTTTCTCCCATAGTGGGAGAAAGTGAAATGAAAATTGGGGTTTTTGACATTTTTGTGTCTCCTTACAAATATAATTCCGGTTTTGTGCCTCTTCTATACAAATTTCCGGATTTGTGCCCGGACCCAAATGATTTGTGTTATTGCCTCTTCTATACAAATTTCCTTCTATACAATCATTTGGGGCAGATAATGATTAATCAGTTTCTTTTTTCTTTTCAAAATTTTTTATTTAAGCAATAAATTGTAATTTAGGTTAATTATTTTGGGGTTATTTTCGGACACTTCCGAGGGTTATTTTGTAAATAAAATTTAAAGACATATTGTAGTTGACCTTTCAAACTTTATAAATGTCATTTGTAATTATTGTTTGGACCAATCAAAGTAAGAATTTTAATTGCTCAAAGATGGTAGAAAAAACCTGATTTTAATATGAAAATTTAAGAAGTTAAGTTTGACGTTAATTTTGAAGATCTTAGAAATATCAAATAAAGTTCGAGTGAAAATGAAAGTCGTAGACGGTGGTGTGGACTATATAAATGTCCAATTGGTTTTGAGTTAGATCTATTTTAATTAAGTGATTTTAATAGTTAAAATTGTCTAAAAATGTAGTTTTGGATTAATTGATTATAGGTAAAATTTTACTAATTCACGCTTTTAGTACAAAACATGACATTGCTATGCTATACTTCTAAAAAATAGAATAACAAATTTAGGGTTTATGATTTTGATTGTTATGAAGTATTTTTACCATTTTTAAGCATTTAAAAGCTTTTCTAAACGTTTTTGTCGTTATGAATTTTTCAAAAATCAGATAATAATAAATCACTAGGGTTTCGTAAATAATTAAACAAAAGTCATACACAGAAATTAAAATAAATCAAATAATCAAAAATATGTGTACAACAATAAAAAAAACTATAAAATACAACTAAATGTTGTTCTATCTGGGGTCTGTAAGTGTATCCTCATGTTTCGACTCCTGTTCTGACGCCGACTCATCTGGCTATGAGTCAATGGCCGATAAGGTCTGAGATCTGGTGCCGGAGCTGGGGTCGCTACTACTTGGACTGGCCACATTGTCATCCTCGTCATTAGGAGCCTGTGAGGAGGGGTCCCTAACCCCAGGGAAATTGAAGGAGGCATCATGTTAGCAATTTCACCAAATGGAGTGTGGCAGCCTGCAAATTGTTCACCCACTCATCAGTGAGTGAAAAATGCATTTGTGATGTGCTCTGAGGGGGGGGGGGGGAGAGAGGAAGAAGGCGGCTGTGGAATGTAGCCCTCAAGAAGCTGGCTAAAACTACCTACTCCAGGCGTTTGCGGATAGGACCAGTTGTCTTCAAATAGTCCTCCGTACTGCTGAGCTGGAGGTGTCTGCGTCGGGGGTGGTGGCTAAAAGGGGGTAAAAGCGGAAGCACGATAACGGGAGAAGTCCGGCGGTACTGAATAAGACGAAGATGGTGGCGCCTCGGGCTGCGAAGAGGTGCTGCCGTGTGCTGTGTATACCTAGTATACGGCTGAATGAAGTCCTCGGTATTCCCCTGATAATCAACCTGGAAAAACAAAACAAATTATGTAATTACGGGCCCACAGCAGTGGATACTGCCTATCCACAAATATCAACCGACTCTTGATAATTTATTCTTCCACTCAACGGCACTTGCACATAACTACCCCCAAAATATTCTACTCCACCGGGAGAGTTTACAATACTACCGTCAAACCGTATCACGAACGACAAATCGATTGTCGTCATTGCTACAATCATGTGTCATGAATAAATGTTACTCTTATTTTTAAAATAAATTTATAATATTCACAGGTTACTCATTAAAAATTATAACAATTTCTAAAATAAAATTCAAAATATAATTTTTACATACTATTTTAAATTACAAAACATAATAATAACCATGTATATTAAAATTTTAATCATTTTTTAAACAATGTATACTATATTTTCAAAATACTATTTTTTATAAAAACTTTCATATCTTATTTTTTAAAAATTTACTACAAGCATGCGTCATGAATAAATGTTACTCTGATTTCTAAAATAAAATTCTAATATTCACAAGGTACTCATTAAAAATTATAACAATTTCTAAAATAACATTCAAAATATAATTTTTACGTACTATTTTAAATTGCAAAACGTAATAATAACCATGTATACTTAAGTTTTAATTATTTTCTAAACAATATATACTATATTTTCAAAATACTATTTTTTATAAAAACTATTATATCTTATTTTTAAAAAGTTTAAACAATTTTATAAACAATTAACACTATATTTTTAAAATACAATTTTTACGTACTTTTTTAAACTACATCATATAGTAACAATTATGTTATATTTTTCTTAAAAATTAGTAACTTTATAAATAACTTATACTATATTTTCAAAACACAATTTCTAGACAATTTGTACACGACATTGCTATGCTATATTTTCAAAATACTATTTTCTAATTTCTACACTATATTAAAAATTATATCAACTTCTAAACTATAATACTTAACAAGAATCCTATGAATTCTTCTAAACTATATAAATATTGAAAATGATGTAATTCTTTAAAATTTCTATAACTTCTAACAATTACTAAACTATAATATTTTCTAAAAAATAAAATTCAATTATAATTCTAACATTTTCTAATCGATAGCATTTTTTAATTCCAACATTTTCTAAAATAAAATAAAATAAAATTAATTAAAAATAAATACGGACTAACCTCTTATCGTAAAATAGCAGTCCGAAAAATAACGTTTAGCTCTAGAAAAATATCCGACTAGCTCCACAAAATAAACTTCGTCGCTTCAACCAAGTCCGAAAAAATCAATCCGTCAAACTCCACTAAAATTCACTAATTTTTTTTAAACGAGATAACCCACTAAAATTCAATTACAATTCTATTCTTTTTCCTACTCTTCTCTAATTTTTTCTTTGAAGTGTGAGTGCTAACCTTCAGCACTCACCTATTTATAATAAAGCAGCCCGCTATCTCATATAGCGGGCTGTTTTTTGGCACATGATTCCCTGCAACAGCAGGGAATCATTTGACCGACCAGCTATATGAGACAGCGGGCTGGTACTAATTTGGGTGATTTTACTAATCACCCAGATTAGCTACCAGCCCGCTATCTCGTAAGGCGGGCTGGTTTGCAGCCCGCTGTCTCATAAGGCGGGCTGGTTTGCAGCCTGCTGTCTCATATAGCGGGCTGCGTGGGTCCAGGCACAAAAGCAAAAATATGTTGAAAAGAGGTACAAATCTGGAATTTTTGTTGTAGGAAGATACAAAAATGTCAAAAACCCTGAAAATTGCTATAGAACCGTTTTATAGTAGAAAACGGTTCTATAGCAATTATGTGGTCCCCACTTTTTACATGTATATGTAAAATTGCACCTGCAAGCCAAATTCAATATTTAAAAAAAAATTAATTTTATCTATAAATATTCAATATTTCCTTACAATTCTTCAAATTATTTTAAATCTCTCTTACAATATTTTGTTCTATTCATCAATTTCTCTACTAAAACATTTTAAATTATGGATGAAAATTTACAAAAATTCCATAATTTATTTACCAATTCAAATATAGAAAATTCTTCTTCTCCACAAAATCAAAATCATTCAAATACATCAAATTTTCCATACTCAAATGTTTCTTCAAATATGCAGAATTTTGCAAATCCTCATTTTTCAAATCCAAATTTTCAAAATTCTCCCGGCATTCCATATCCATTTTCCATGTATCCCATGATGGGAGGGTTTAATTCGGGATATTACAATCCTAATGTAGGTTATGGAAGCCAAATAACTCTAAGTGATGCAAGAAAAAATATTGATTGTGGTCCGACGCAAGATAATACAACAACGGAGTCTAATTCCGATACTCAAATACCAGAATTTTCTACTCAACAAGGTATCGAAAAAATTATCACTAGTGATCCAATTGAAGAAAATGATGGAAAACGTATTCCATGGAGCGTTGAAGATGACAAAGTACTTGCAAGTGCTTGGCTCACAATTTCAAACTGCAGTGTTGCCGGTAATTCACAAAGTGAAACAAAATTTTGGAATCGCATCACTACATACTACAATGAGCATCGAACATCCAAATGTCAAAGAAAGGAAAAAGCTGTGAAATTACATTGGCGTTGGATTTCTCGTATGGTTAACGACGATCAACTCAAACAACATGCTCGTGAGCTTTTTCACCAAAATAATTAAAAACATTTCATTTATGAACATGTATGAATGGTGGTGAAAGATGATCAAAAATGGAAGACGACTAATCCTCTACAACGTTCTTCAAAAAAAGATAAGAACTAATGAAAGTGGAGCATACATTTCTTCATCTAATATGGATACAAGCTTGGATATCGATGATTGTGAGGTAGAAATACGTCCGATTGGACAAAAATTAGCAAAAAAGACAAAAAGAAAAGCTAAAGGAAAGTCAAAAAATCTCGAAGAAGATGTAGATGGAGGACTTGAAGAAATTAAGATCATGTTGCAACAACAAAAAGAAGGAAAATTTCAACGTATGGAAAGAATAGCAGAAAGTTAGAAGGATTAAATTTTGGGTTAAATGCAAATTCATACACCAACTTTGACCTAATTTGCAATTGTAACATAAACTTTTAAACTTGGCAATGTCGGTAACCAACTTTCATTTGTTGGCAAATTGGTACACCGACCAATCATAAAACGACAAATGGCGGCTTATTACAATGTCCACGTTAGTGTTTTTTGAGTTTGGTGTATCGATTTGCCAAAAGTGTAAAGTTGGTTACTGATATTGCCAAGTTTCAAAGTTTATGTTGTAATTGCAAATTAGGTCAAAGTTGGTGTATGAATTTGCATTTAACCCTTAAATTTTCGAAGTGATTATGATATATTACTCAAAGATACCACAAGCATGACGGAGGAATAACTCAAGATTCATGAGCAAATGTGCTCCATCCTTAAGGTGAAAATTTAACATAAATTAATGTGATGTTGTGTATTTTAAATTTTATGTAATGTAGTGTAGTTTAAATTTCATGTTATGTAGTGCAATTTAAATTTCATGTAATGTAGTGTTAATGATGAAGATTAATATTTATTAAATTAGTCTATGTACTTTAAATTATCAGTATTTTAATAAAATATTTTTAATTAAATAAATAAATTTATATTAGTTATTATTTGTTAATTAATTAAAATCTATTATACAAAAGTATAAATATATTATGAAATAAATTGTTCTAGATATAAATATGATAAAAATAAAAAATAAATATTGTGGGATCTATTCATTATACTTTAAAAATATAATTGACAGTGGAGAAAAATGTAATGAAGAAGAGTATAATAAAATTACTGCGGACTTATGAATTTCTTTATTAACCTGAATCGGCCATTAACGTGGCATGCTATTACGCCCATTAGAGTGTAAAACATTGTGAATGCTCTTAGTCATATTTTACTTTTTACTGAAGGTTCAGGAATTAGTATTTAGTATTAAGTGGTGGCAAGAGGAGGTGGCTAGCCGGGATTGTTAACTCTAGTGATTATATTTTAAAATAATTAAATAAAATATCATTTCACTCTTTTTAGTTGAACCCCGAATATTTCATTAATTGACAATGTGCCCTTCCACCAAGTCAAAGAATATGCTTTGAGATTTACTTTCCAAACCAAAGTGCTTTTTTGTGAAGGATATAATTTTATTTAAAAAATGAGTTTAAGCTAAATTATACATATATAGTAAATTTTCAGATAATAAAAACAAATTTCGGTTGCCATTAAAAAACTTTTGGCCAGAAAATAATAAAATAAAAAAGTGAAAATTCAATAATAACAAAAAAATTTAATGACTAAAATAAAAAAAACTTGAAAATTCATCACTAGTCAAAGATGAATTACTTGAGTTATATCTTTAAGCGTGCATAAACTCTTTGGATATTGCAATTTTTCCATATTTTATGATCTTTTGATGCAATCATCATTATTATATTCATTGGATTATCAATATATCACAAAAAAACCTTCATAACTATTTTGTTAAAAATATATATCCCAGTAGCTAAAAATAAAATTAAGAGCAAATTATCTAGAGGTCTCTGAGATATACCATAATTAAGAGTTTGGTATTTCTTATTTTAAAATTTTATTCAATGATCCATCAGTTTTAATTCCATTAACTGAGAGATCCTTCTGTTAATTTGAGAGATAAATCATTTAACGGACTGAAACTCGGGTACTAAATCGTTTAAAAGTGAGGGACCAAATATTTAAAAAATTTAAAAGTGAAGGACCAAATCATTCACAAAACTAAAGGTGGGGTATTAAATCATTTGAAAATAAATATCGAAATTAACTGAGGAATCTAATAATTAACGAAATTAAAACTGAAAAATTATTAAGTGGATTTTTGAAACAAAAAATATTAAATTATTAATTATAATATACCTTAAAGACCTTACCGTAATTTACTCTAAAATTGACTCCCTTTTTCCTTTCAGTATAATTATGTGTCTCTACATTTATTTTAGGGCTAATCACTCAAAAACCCCTCACCTTTAAACTTTTTTTCAATTCCACCCCGACGTTGAAAATTTGTCAATTTTATCCACTTTTAAATTTTCCGTTTTCAATTGTACCCCAATATTTTAATTTTTGTTAATTGTTTTACTTAAATGATGAAATCATTCAATTAATTAAGTCTAAACATGAAATTAAATTCTTTTTTATTCAAAAAAGTACAAATAAGTCCTTTTTTAAAAAAAAAACTAACTAAAAACCATAATTAAATTAACACTAATTTAAATTCTTAATTAATTTAACTAAATTTAAATAAATTTTAAAAATATACAATCAATATATGCGAGACATGGAGAATGTTTTAAACAAATTTTCAAACGCAAAAGACGTTAATTTAATTTTTCAGGGTACAATTGAAACACAAAAATGCAAAATAGGGTAAAATTGACAAATTTTCAACGTCAGAGTATAATTGAAAAGGGGCTAAAAGGTCGGGATTTTTTAAGACATTAGGCCTTTATTTTATGTAGGGATAATCCATATGAAATATAGAAAGCTTAAGATATGGACAAAGTGTAATTTTGTCATTGATAGATGTACCCTCTACATGGTACCCATGAGAAAGCAAAACCGATGCTTTAAAGTAGTTTTTGTGGAGCAGTTTAATAAACCATAAGATGACAACAAGAATCAGTGTCACTTTCGTAGCCTTCCGAGGCAACAAAAGGATAAGGATATTCCTATTCTTGCCCTATCTATTATACAATATCTATCATATTTTTGCAATCTTTTTCTTGGAAATATTACCTTATTAATACTAATTTCGCATTACGTGCTACACACGTGGCGGTAGTGTGATTCGTCAATTTATATATTAATTAATTTTATAATAATTATATCAAATTATTTTATTTAAATTTTAATATTAAATTGGTCCAAGTTTTGTTATAAATAAATACTAATACTTTAATTTATCAATTTTAAAAATTAATTGGCGTAATAATATTTATTTGTAATTTATTATAACTATGTTAATTATGTACTATACTTAATATTATTAGTTATAAATTTTGTTGGATTAGAAAATATATTTTATGAGTTGGATTATAAATTTAATATTGTTATTTATTGGCTAAAGTGCCAACCAATAAAATAAAGAGTAGAATAAGTTTTCGTTGTATCATATTCAACACAAACTAAAATAGTTTAGGAGATAAATTATTAATGAATTAATATGATAATTTAGACAAACTAAAAGAAAATGGACCAATTTTGCCTCGATGAAATCAACTCATCAAAAACAATTATACGGAAGTTTAGTATAGACAAAACAAAATTGTTTCTTTATTAAACTAACATATAGACGTTTGAACCCTCAAAAACAATTATACAGAAGTTTAGTTTTATAGTCAAAGAATTTTACCTTAATTAGTATTATTGGTCAATTATTTTAATATATAGTCCAAAACAGCAATTGGCTACTTTTTTGGCTAAAAAAATAGTCAAATTGTAATATAACTTTCTATTTCATCTTAGCAATGTTATATATTACGGATTAGAGCATGATGAAGAACTAAATAGGTATTCTAAAAAAAAAAAGCTAAATAGGTAAATTATATATGATACAATTCTATTCTAAGATGAAATAATTAAATTTTTTAACATAACATATTATATATAATATATTTGGTTATTAATTTTTTTTTCATATTGAATTTATTCTTTTTTAACTAATAGCCATAATAGCCATAATTAATTTAATTTTATTAATAATATCTTTAAAAATAATAAGATGGAAATTTAAATAAAAATATTTTGACCAAATACAGTATTTTAATTTTGTAGTTCAATCAAACTAAAAGATAGGTATTCCTACTAATTTGGAGACAATTTAGTTATTTTTTACATACTAAAAATTAAATTGGAGATAATTTAGATACTTATTCTAATTAGGACTTTAATTAAAATAGTGATTAATTAAATAACTAATTAGGTAATGACTATAAAACCTTTATTTAGTAGTAAACTGAAGAGGATTATTCAGTAAATTTGTCTGTCCCCCCTCCGTACTTTTATATATAGTATAGATATAGATAACCTTGTCACTTACTATGACCTCAATCATCAGCATAGTTCTCCACCGCCATCTATATCATATAAAATGAACAATCAAGAACCCCTTTAACAATAAAAATCTCTGTATAATTTTCATTAGAGCAAAACTATATATTATGATGGGTAGTTTGGAAGAGGAAAGACTTGTTCAGATGGTACAAGACTTTATCGAATCCGAATCATCGTCTTTATCCGCATTTCCTCCTCCTTCATCTTCTAAATGCGTTTCTACTGAGCACGATGACTTGTACTTTACTCTACAGGTGCTTTTCTTGATGTTTTGAGGTTCAAACACGGTTTTTTTTAGTTATCGGAAGTTATTGTTTCGTTGGGCTAAGCTGGCATACTGTTTTATTGGTTTCAGAAAATTGTTGGGCAAGTGACGGAGGCTGAAGCCAAGGTTGTTGAGAGTGTAGAGAAGCATATGAAAAACAAAAAAGAAGGTGAAAAAATTAGTGATCTAAAAGAATGGCTTGTTTTAAAGTTGAGAATTGATGGTTTTAATGCTTCTATTTGTCAAACTTCTTGGCCTGCTTCCTATCGATGTCCTGCTGGTTAGTCTCTTGTTTTTCAGTAGTAACAGTTTTTTGTATTCAAGTGTTCTAGGGTTGTGTGCTTTCTTCTTAACATTTTTTTTTAATTTATATTTTGTGCTTGAATGCATATATACCTATAAATTTGTACATATTTTGCTAATCTTTTGTATAGTTTTATGCTTTTTGGGAAATAAGTACCAACCCTTTGGATAAGAGGGACTTGCTACATTTTCTATGTTTCATCCTCGTTTTCTTATTACAACAGTAGAACGGGGTTCGAATCCACGATTTTTTAATGCACTTAGAGAGGTCTTTGCATCAAAGCTAAGCTCTTAATGGCTAGAGTTCGTTCAATATTAGTTTTATATAGAATAATTCCGTATTTAATATACATTAATCTTAGCGTAACAAAAACAACAATAGATATGGAATCTCAGCTTCGAAACTAGTCAATTAAATTAAATTTATGTGTGTGTATGGAACAGGTGAGTATGAGTACATAGAGGTAAGATGGAAAGAAGAGAAGGGATCAAATAAGAGAGTGATAGTGGACATAGAGTTCAGGTCACAGTTTGAAGTGGCGAGACCCACACCATTCTTCAAACATGTCATTAAAATAGTGCCACTATTTTTTGTTGGCAGTGAGGCAAAACTGAAGAAGCTTCTCTCTTTACTTTGTTGTGCTGCCGAACACTCACTGACGGAGACAGGACTGTATGTGCCTCCATGGCGGACCACCGCATACATGCACTCCAAATGGCTCAACACCAATAACGCTAATCGTAATTCTCAGAGTCTCACCGTTTGGATTCCTCCTCAGCCTATTCGTAACCATCATCGACGGGGTTTTGCTTCTGCTTCTGCCTTGTCCCATCAGCTCTCTTCCATGCGTATTAATTGTTGCTAATTTTATGTTTTTCGTAGGGTCTAATGGTTTTTTTAAATAAAATAACACGAGTTTTAGATTTTATTTTCAATTAGCATGTTTAATAATGCAAACTTTCCTTTAGATCGTGAATATCAAACATGATCTATTATTTGCTTTGTAATTATTTATGTTGTCTAGGTTTTATCATTGATCTACATTCTATTTTTCAGTTTCAAGTAATTATAATTAATCAATATTGTCCAAAATTATTGTTAATCGACCATAAAAAAAGTGTGGCATGTAATTTTTTTTTTATCATCTTAATTCATCATGTAAAATTAGAAATTTTTCATTAAATATATATCACATCGTATTGTTAGTTGAAAATAGTCATTCATTGATGACCACTTAATAATAATTTTTTTTTGGCAACATTTAATAATAATTGAATAATATTAGATGATGTGACACTGTTACTGGCGTTTTGCGTTTGTAACAACAAGCGTGTGAAATGCGGGCGTGCCAGGAAGCGGATTCCAAAATGTAACTTAACTTCTTAAACGAGCGATTGGGGTTTGGTTAACCTTATAACAAGTACTCCAATCAAGTAATGCTAAAACAAAGAATCCAATTGTAAATGTGTTTACTAATTGAATGAAATGAAAATACAAGTGTTTGAGTAGAAATTGCAAAAGTTCAATCGTAAAGTTCTTTACTGATTGAAGAAAACTGAGAATGCTAAGTGTTGAGTGTTTTTGCCTTTGGGCTGGTTTTTGTTGGATTTGATCGGGGGTTGCAAATTGGCTGCTCTTCTCTTATTTATAGCTTTTTCCTTTGAAAACTACTGCTTCATGTTTCAACTGCACACGTTCTTCCCCACTTTCAAAAACTGTCAATCGTGTTTTGTTTCTACTGCACGTGCTTTTTAACTTCTTTTCTTCTGGAATGGACTTCTTGGGCTTATGGGCCATTTAAATTAATATTTAATGGCCATCTCAAATTTGGGCTTAATCTTCTGCAACTGGGCTTGGACTTTTTGAATTAGCTTCTGAAGTAGTTAACCTCTAGAAATCAACCTTTAGAAACCAACCTTTAGAAATCAACTTCTGTCAACATTAGTCAACCTCTAAAAATCAACCTTTAGAAACCAACCTTTAGAAATCAACTTCTGAAGTCAACATTAGTCAACCTCTAAAAATTAATTTACGCCAATCATTAATAATACCTCTTTTATCTTTTGAAAAGAATAGGGGCTTTATGGCTTTTAAGCCATATTTTTAATTTTGGTGCAAACAATGCCCCCTATATAATTGGCTTTTTAGAAATAAAGCCATTTATATATATTTCTTTTAACCAAAATTTAAAATTTTAGCTTTCACAATGGTTAGGCCTAAGGTTTTATTTTCCGAAATTGATAAAAATTTATGGAAAGGTGAAAATTCTCTAGAAAATATGGTTTCAAATGTTTCAAAAGTATGTGAAAAAGTTTTAGAAGATCAAGAGATTTCAAATTCATCTTCTCCAAAATGTTTAAAACAAAACCCTAATTCAAAAGTTAAACCCAATTTTCCCCCAAAAATCACCAAGCCTCAAACAATGTCACAAATTGAAGTAGAAGGAGAACAACCGGTCATCCCCACCGCACCTCCGGCGACCAGCTCCTCGTCCACGCCCAACAGCTTTGGCGTGTCATCTCTCACGGCAGCAGCCTCTCTCCCGCCGTCCAGCTTCTCGCCCGCAACTGCTGTCCCGCCGTCCAGCTCCTCGCTGGCAGCTGCTCTCCTGCCGTCCAGCTCCTCGCTGGCAGCAGCTTCTGCCCTTTCATCGCCGGCAGCTTCTTTTCCGCCAGCTGCAGCGTTCTCCTTGGCAGCAGCGGACAGCAGCTCGGTGCCGTCATCAAACCGTTCCTCTCCGCCAGCTGATCATCTCTCACCGTCTAGCAGCAGCGGCATTCCTCAGCAGCAGGTGTTCGGAGGTTCTGGCCAGCAGCTGACTTCGGCGGCGGCAAGGGTCGACGATAGCTTCCCCTCGGCAGCCATGGCAGCGGCAGCGAGCTCCCCTCCGGCGATTGCAGCAGGTACATTCTTTTCTCTCCTTTCAATTAGTCAATTATTTCAGATTTAATTAATTGCTTAGGATTAATTACTCTACTAAAGGAAAAATAGAAAGAATTTAGAATTCATTAGGTAAAATTTATGAACCCCTTTTAAAATTTTGGTTTGTGTCAATACTAATTTTGTCAAAATTCATTTGTTGGAATTTGATTCAGTGTCGACATTGAACTTTCAATTGTCTGGACTTGGTTTAATGTCAACATCTGAATTTTAAATGCTAATGATTTTAGCATGTTGTGATTTTGACTTCCTTTGCTATTTTTGTAGATGGCGGTTTGCCAACCAGCTTGGTGGCGGAAATTGTAGCTACTACACCTGCCTTTAATTCTAAGACACAAACTTCTGGCTTGGTGATTTCAAAAGCAACAACTTCTGATTTTCCGCCAACCAACACCTTAGGTAAATTTCTTTTGAAATCAAACTCCTAGGATTTAGCTACTGTGATGTGATGCTTGATCCTTTTTGGTTTACCTAAGATTGTGATTTTTGCTTATGCACTTCAAACTTAAACAATTTGAGTTTAATTGCCTAACATTGAATTTAATGCTAAAACAACTAAATTCAATTATTCAACATTTATTGCCGAGGACCATTTAGATCAATTGCCTAATAGTGTTTGGCGTTTCGGACCTTGCTTCGGCTTCTAAAGAGCCGTTGGTCCTTTATCTAGCTGATGGTACTTTATTTACACCACCCTTCCAACCCAATGTAGTGACCAAAACTTTACAACAAACTGTAGCCCTATCAACGGGTAAAGATTGATCTTTAGGACTTTAGATGCATTTTGTCTTCTGAATGGCTGTATCTTGGTATTTGCAGGTTCTCCTAAGTTGGTAGCTACCACTTTTTCTGACTTCGCGGCTCAAAAGCCGGCCTCCAACCCCTTTACTATACCATCCACCTCTCCTCCTCCAGGTAAAGGTAAACCACTGTATTAACTTTTGTGATTGGATTGGTTAGTGTGAATTTTAATGCAGATTTTATTTTAATGGTTTAGGATACCAATAATACTACTAGGAACTTGCAAATTCTTCGGGCCATTAGATAGAATATTCTAAGCCTTTAGAAGTCAAATTTCTAGGTGGTCAAGTTTAATGAACATTTAAAGCCCTACGACTTTTTATGCCTAAATTTTCGATATTCTACTTGAACCATGTCTGTTTTGGCTTTACTTCAACCATTTAAAAACTCAAATTGGCTAAGTGATTGGTTTATGTTTATTTTATTTTGAGAATTTGCAACAACCAATTTCTTTTTCTTCTGTTGTAGCCAATTTTGAAAATGTATATGAAAATTCAAATTTGCACTTACAGGTTTCGTGATACCTCCTACGGCACCCGTCAGTAGGACTGTGGGTGTCCCAATTTCTCCTCTCCTAGTGGGGATTCCTGGCCGAAAGGATGCTATTGAAAAGGTATGTCATGATGAACTCCCCTTTTCTTTTTGAGATTGGGTTTCATGTTGTGAGCAAATGCTTCTTTCTTTCAGGAGTTCTATAGACAAATTCTGGATCCATCAGCCATCGCTCCTTTTCCACCTTATGTCACCTTCCAGTAAGTTTTGTACTAGAGATTGTTTAACCAATTTCCATCTTAGTCTTGTTTATTCAAAACTATTGTTCTCTCTGCAGGGACACCTCTTTAACTCCCTTTTTGAAAAAGGGTCTCATCATCCAAGGCATTGGCAATAAAACTATTCCAGAAGCTCCTCCCTACCCTATGCATGCGAGCGACGTATTAGTATGGGATTGTGAAGTGACAGGGGCTTCTGATATTACTTCTGCCATTAAGTCATGGCCTCGTCAGCCTCCTAGATGGACGGATTGGGTGGCTCGTCTACGTCCTTACTTCCAGAGGGATTGGCGGAGATTGGGGTTACTCCAGCTGATAGAGATAAGCGACAGACATATTGAGCTGAATGCGGGTATGTGCAGATCTTTTCTTCGCTATTGGAGTAGTTCAGCCAATTCTTTTATTTTTCCTTTCGGCCCGATGTCAGTTACTTTAAAAGATGTCTTCATGCTCACCGGCCTTCCGGTTATTGGATTTGACGCCCCTTGTCTATTTGAGGTAGAGACGAAAGACCTCTATTCCTACCCAATTTGTCCGAGTTACCCGGCGTGTGTTTCCAAGTGGAGTGTCTTAACAACACCTCCTTCTTTAGAAGAACATACCGAGTTTCTATGGGTCCTAATATGCAAGTTCATCATGTGCCCCTCCTCTGGCACTCCTACCAAGGAATATTGGAAACTTGCAAGTAATTTAGCCAACGGGACTTTTGTGGCTTTGGGGCCTGTGTTGTTAGGCGCCCTCTACTATGCTTTTGAGCAGTCTGTTACTACTCACCTCTTGGCCAAGTTAGATGGTCATGTGTGGTTGCTACAGTTGTGGATTTTTACCTACTTCCCAGAGCTAATGGGTGTAGGGGTAGGTATACCTTGTGCACTCCTATTGTGGATCTTTTGGCAGTCAAGTGTTGTTTTGAGGAGACCGCCGTCTTTGATTTTCTTTTTGAACGCACAGCTAGGGAAACCTCGGCTTTGTCCGTTTTTGATCATCACTCATATATTCCTCAGTGGATGGACATTTTCTCAGGGAAGCCAGGTACACTCCTCCTTATCAAAAGAAAGCTCTTTTGTGCCTTTACTACCTCTAGGATGTTATTTTTGGGAGGGTCTCAAGCCTTCTCTACTCGTGCTTCTAGCCAACATTGTGTGTCAAAGTTGTACATGAGTAGCCTTTGGGGTAGGCAGTTTGGGCTTAATCTTTCTCAAATTCATCCTTACCTTGAACAACATGATGGTGAGTGGACAAGATCTACTGTAGAGCAGCTTGTCAAGGTATATGGTTATTATCGTTGTCCTGTGGTAGAGAATTTGATTCCATATGACTTTGCCTCTTGGTGGGACGAGCGGTTTCAACTCATTCTGTCCAAAAACGCAGGTAACAACTTCATCTTTTTAACTTGTCTTCTATTTGTTTTCTGCCTCTAATTCTTTACACCTTTGTAGGGAAAGAAGCAAGGCTGCTAGTTCAACCTCCTCAAAGGCCTACTCCAGTGAGCAAGCCTAAGAAACAGGCTAAGAAAAAGAATCGCAACACCTCTTCAGAGTCATCTTTTGAGAAGACGGAATTGCCTAAGACACAAACTAAAAGGAAGAGTCGTGACACTTCTTCGGACTCGTCTTTTGAGAGGACAGAATTGCCTAAGACTAGGCAGTCAGGGAGACTCCTCAAAGTAGCCAAAAAACGACATGCTGGACCTCCTGAGACTGTGGTCTTGGAAGATGATTCAGAGGATGATCAACTTCCGGACCTACTTCACGGTAAATCTCTTTCACTTTGCTTCTTATGCTTAATATGTTTCATCCATTTAACAAATGCATTTTTTTTTTTACAGAAGCCGCTCATACAGAAGAAACAACGCTAGATGTTGATTCCGAGGCGGCCATGGATAGAGAGGATGATGGAATCCTTGACACACAAGGTAACCATCTTTCTTGATCTTTATTATCTATCATAATTACCTAGCTCATTTCATTGAAATCTTCTCAGGTATGGAGCATTCAGGGGAGCAATGCTCCAAGTCAGCCTCCGAGTCAACTTCTAAAGGCTCCAAGTCAACCTCTGAGCCAACTTCTAAAGGCTCCAAGTCAGAGTCTGCTTCTAAAGGTTCTAGGTCAGCCTCTGAGCCAACTTCTAAAGGCTCCAAGTCAGCTTCTGAGTCTGTCTCCAAAGGCTCCAAGTCAGCCTCTGAAAAAGATTCTGCTACCTCCACTGAATCCGAGGTAAATCTCTAACTTTGTTAAGATAAGTTTTTATTATACTTTTGGTTGGATATTAAACTTCCTTCAAATTCTTCTTCAGGAACCTTTATCGCAAATTAAGAAACTTTCTTCGATAATAGCAGAAGACCAAGACCTGGTAGATTTAAGCTTCTTGGACGAGATGAGCACCCCGGAAGCTAGTGTTTCTTTTGTCCCTTTGCCGGCTGACGTCGAGAGAGCTGTTTCTTTAGTCAAGCATGTCCTCGGCCAGCACATTTCTATTGTTACAGATTTCCAGAGAGAAGATCTCATTTCCTCTCTTCATATTCTACGCCTTGTTCCTGACTCCGTTGTCACTGATGAAGTAGAGAAAGATATTCTGGGTTCGCTCAACTTGTGGAGGTCTTGTGTTGAGATCGAGTCAAATGACCTCCCCAAGTTGAAATCTTCAAAAGCAGATAACGCCAGGTATTTATCTTTGGGATCTAAAAGGCAAGAAGTAGCTCAAAAACTACGAGACCTAGAAGCTAGTGGTGAGGCCTTTGAAAAGGAGATTGAACAACTGGAAACTGCTATTCTAGCTTTAAAGAGTAAGCAGCTTGATCTTGTGGTGGAAGGCAAACTTCTAGCCGAGGAATATCAAGGAATCAACTCTCAACTCCAGCCTCTTAATACTACCATTCAAGAGAAGAAAAATGACATGGTCTCATGGGTACAAAATTGTGCTAAGGCTCGTCAAGACAAAGTTGTTTGCCAATCGAAGTGGAGCAAGTTGCAAGGCCTTTTCTCGGATTCTTCACCTACTCCAATGTTGGCTTCCTCTACCTCCACCAACACCACAGCTCCTTGATGATTTTCTTTTATTTTGTATATGAACTGTGTTATGTAGTTTAGCTTTAGAATTGGTGACTTTGTTGAACCAAAAGACTTTGCTTTTGGCTTTTGAATTTTCTTTTTATATAACAGGACACTTTTGCTTACACGACCTTTTGGCCAGTACTTGTTTGGTGACACGTACACCTGCAACTATACACTTGTACATGCATTGCATTACAGAGACGCCATTCAGGTACTTTCTAAACTTCAACTGTCTTGGTGTGAAGATGGCTCTCCAGCCATTTGTTTTCTTGTTGTGTTCCACACCAAGATTCACTTACAGGTACAGCCATGCATTGCATTTTCACTATGTGTTTATGTTCCTGGTATGAAGATGGCTTTTGCCATATACTTGTGTAGTGATGTGATGTCCATACCAGGACTTGTTTCACGAACAAATCACATATGTCACTTACAGCCATGCATTGCATTACAGGGCCGTTTTTGTTTGCTGTTGAATGTTGTTGAATTTTCTTTTTATCCCTTTAGCTTAGTTAGCCAAAGTTTAAGAAGTCTTAGTAGAATAGAGACCTTATAAACATAATAGGAGTTTGACTTTCCACCTTTGACAGTCAACTCTTGACATCAACTTCTAGAGGATCAACTGACCAGTCAACTTGAACTTCTAGGAATCAACTTTTAGAAATCAACTCCTAGAACAAACTTCTGGAATTAATTTTTAGGAGTCCACTTTTAGAAGTCAGCTTCTAGAACTTCTAGGAATCAACTTTTAGGAGTCGACTTCTAAAACTTCTAGGATGAGTCGACTTCTAAAACCAACTTCTGGAATTAATTTTCCATAGTCAATTAATTATAGCCTCACCAATTTAGCTAAAGTAGCCAAATTTTAGAATTTTAATTATCAAAAATGGCTAAAAGCCATTACATTACATCTTGTGCCAAAATCCATAAGTTAATGAAAAAGTACAGGTTTAGCCAAAATAGCCAAACTCCTAAAAATCTGATAATACACTCGGCTAAAAAGCCACAATGTTACAACTCATGTACTGATATTGCTAAAACAAGTTACATCATCTGCAGTACATGTATGGCTAAAAGCCATTAAGTCATTTCTAAGTTGTATTTCTCCCAGATGGTGGGAGTGTATTTCTTCAAGTACTTTCCATTAATAAATTTTCTATGAGGCTCACCCTCTAGACTTGATAGCCAGTACGCATTCCCCTTCATCACCTTGTGGACTAAGAATGGCCCTTCCCAATTAGTAGACCATTTCCCATATTCTCTATCTTTAGTACCAGGGGGTAAGATCAACTTCCATACTAGCTCATCTTCTTGAAATGTCTTAGGTCTAACTTTCTTATTGTAGCTTCTGGAGACTTTCTTCTTCTGTATTATCATATTGTTTAAAGCCTGAAGTCTCCCTTCTTCTAGATTTTCTAACTCCATCATCATGGTTTCATTGTAATCTTCTGGAGTCAAATGATTCTGCTTAGCTACTCTCAATGACCTCACCACCACCTCCATGGGTAACACTGCATCATGACCATAGGTTAGCATAAATGGACTTACTCCAGTAGCATTTCGCCTAGAGGTGCGATATGCCCAGAGTGCTTCTGATAAAATCCGATGCCAATCCTTTGGATTTTCTTCCAACATTTTTTGAACTATGTTGATGATAATTTTATTAGAAGATTCAGCTTGGCCATTGGCCTGAGCATAATAAGGTGTAGAGGTCAATAATTTTATTCCATAATCAGTGGCAAATTCTTGCATCTCCTTACCAGTGAACATTGTGCCCTGGTCAGTAGTTACTGATTGTGGAATTCCAAATTGATGAATAATTTCCTCTTTAATAAATTTAATAACATCTTTTTGCTCTGTCTTTACCAATGGCTTAGCGACTACCCATTTGGTAAAGTAATCAGTAGCTACAATTATGAAACTGTGATTTTTAGAAGATGGAGGATATATTTTACCTATCAAATCTATGGCCCAACCTCTGAATGGCCATGGTTTGATGACAGACTTCAACTCAGCAGCTGGAAGTCTTTGTATGTTTCCATACCTTTGGCACGATTGACAACCCTTTGCAAAAATCATGCAATCTTTTAGGATAGATGGCCAGAAGTAACCATGTCTTCGGATCAGCCATCTCATTTTCACTCCAGATTGATGTGCTCCACAAACTCCTTCATGAGTTTGTTTCATGACCTCTAGTGCCTCTGTAGTTCCAAGGCATCTTAGCAATAGGTTGTCGAATCCTCTTCTGTATAAAACATCTTCTATGAGCACGTAGTTAACAGCTCTCACTCTTACTTTATACATCATCTTCTTGCTAGGATTCTCCAGGTACTTTTTAATATCTCTCCTCCAATCCTGTACTAAGTTATCATCAATATTGAAAATATCTAGTTGTACTCCTCTTTTAAAAATTGAAGGGTGAGTTTTTCTTTGTACCATTACTAGTCGGTGGGTTAACTCCTCCGACAGACGTAGGCCAGATGCTAGCTGTGATAATTCATCGGCCTCCCAATTTTCCTCTCTAGGAACATGTACTAATTCAACCTCTTCAAAACTCTCTATTAACTGTATAGCAATAGCATAATAAGAAGTTAAAGAGTAACTCATGCATTTATATTCGCCAGACACTTGTCTAATAACCAATTGAGAATCTCCAATTATTTTGACCTTTTTAGCACCTAGATCTAGGAGGATTTCTAATCCAATAATCAAAGCCTCATACTCAGATTGATTATTTGTACATTCAAAGTCAAGATTAAAAGACAAGGAGGTCTTAGCTCCAGAAGGTGATACTATTATGATTCCAGCACCCGCAGACCTATCTGTACTAGACCCATCAAATTTAAGCATCCAAGGTCTATGTTCATTCATAAAAACCGGTAAGTCAAATTTACTTTCATCTCCTAGGTTTATACATGGATGGTCGGCTAGGAAATCTGCTAGAGCCTGACCTTTGACCGACTTCTGGGGATGATAAATCAAATGAAAGTCTGCCAAACTTAATAACCACTTTCCAATATTTCCTGATAAAACAGGTTTGTTTAGCATATATTTTATCAAGTCGGTTTGAGACACCACATAGACTCTATTACTAAGCAGATAGTGTCTTAACTTAGTGCAGGCAAAAAACAAAGCCAGACATAATTTCATGATAGGAGTGTATCTAACCTCTGTAGATGTCATCGAACGGCTCAAATAATAAATAGCCTGTTCATGTCCATCTTGGTTGCTCTGGGCTAGCAGACACCCAATTGAACCTTCGGCTGCTGAAATGTACAACCTCAGAGGTATACCCTTTTTGGGAGGCATCAATACAGGAGGCTTCATTAGATAATCTTTAATTTCATCAAAAGCCTCTTGATGGATGGTTTCCCATCTGAAGACATCCTCCTTTTTTAATTTCAACAGTTCTGAGAACACTTTTGTTTTTCCTGCAAGATTAGATATAAATCTCCTTAAGTAATTAACCTGCCCAAGAAACCTTTGAAGTTCTGTTTTATTTCTAGGCGGTTTAGCTTCTCGAATAGCTTTGGTTTTGTTTTGGTCCACTTCAATGCCTCTTTCATGGACCAAAAACCCCAAAAAATTTCCAGCTTTTACACCAAAGGCGCATTTCAGAGGATTGAGTTTTAAACAGTGAACTCTCATCCTCCTAAATGCTTCCTCTAGATTTTTCAAATGATCTTTCATTAGTTTTGATTTTACAACAACATCATCAATATAAACCTCCATAGTTTTACCTAAGAGGTCATGGAAGATGGCATTCATAGCCCTCTGATATGTTGCACCAGCATTACGTAAACCAAACGGCATGACCACCCATTCAAATGTCCCAATAGATCCTGGACATCTAAATGCCGTTTTGGAGATGTCTTCTTTAGCCACCATAATCTGGTTATATCCAGCAAAACAATCCATAAAAGACAAAAGAGAATGATTAGCTGTAGCATCAATAAGAGTGTCAGCAATTGGCATGGCATAAATATCTTTAGGAGTTGCTTCATTTAAGTCCCTAAAGTCTATGCATATTCTAAGTTTTCCATTCTTTTTAACCACTGGAACAACATTTGCTAACCAATTACTATATTTAGCAGGCCTAATAAAGCCTGCTTTACACAATTTTTCAATTTCCTCTTTTACCTTTAATTCAACTTCTTTTGACACTCTTCTTGGAGATTGGCGGTATGGCTGAAACTCGGGCTTAATAGGAAGCCGATGTTCTACCAATGTCCTGCTTAACCCCGGCATATCAGAATATTGCCATGCAAAGCAATCTTTGTATTCCTGCAAGAGTACAGTTAATTTTGTTTTTAAACCAACCTCTAGGTTTTTACTAACAAAAGTTACCTGAGGTTCCTCAGAGGTTCCAAGATTCACTTCTTCTAACTCCTCTCTAACATGGATGGCTTCATCATCTATCCAAGGAGGTGCTTGTTCTAGCTCCTCCAAGCCAATCTCATGATCTTCAGAAACTTCTTCTTCTTCATAAACCACTTCAGCATCTAGAACCTCTGCCAAATTGTTTTCCTCCATAATTCCTTCCATAATGTACTGCATACGTTCTTTTAAGATAGCAGATGCAGCTGCTGCAAACTCACTAGAGGTGAGCTTAATCATTAATTTCTTCAATGGTGATGGAGGAACACGACTTGTTGTATGGAATAATAGCCGTTGATCCAAGTATCTCAGTTGCTTTTCTTTTGACCTCTTCATGCACATTCAGAGGTTTGTCGGATTTCTCTTTCTTCTGCCCTTTTTTACTTTTCCCAGTAAATTGGATGGGGCCAACACATGAGTCATAATAACGGGCTTCTACCATGTTGGTGGCAGTGGTAAATGGCTTTGTGTCTGCCCATACCACCTCCACCTCATTTCCCTTCCAAAAGAGCAGAAACTGGTGTAAGGATGAAGGAACGCACCAATTGGCATGAATCCAATCTCGTCCCAAAAGAGCTTGGTAGCTGGCTGATAAATTTACAACAAAGAACGCCGATAGGGAGGTTTTGCTCCCTACAGTTACCTCTACTGGGAGAACACCAATAGTTTTTGTGAGCTCTCCAGTAAAGGCAGACACACTAACCTCTGTAGAGATGAGATCTTCTGTAGTTTTTCCTAGAGGTTGTAGCATGTTGAATGGCATAATATTCACGGCAGAACCATTATCAATCAAGACTCTGGAGGTTGGTCTGCCATTGAAGTGAGCCTTTATGTACAAAGGCTTAATATGTTTGGTCATTGCCTCTGCAGGTTTGTCAAAAATCACCCTCTTTGGTCCACCATCTGCAGCTTCTTGTATGGTGACCTGGCTGCGACACTCATCTTTTGGAGGTTTGGATACCTCCTCTCTCTGAATTTCTTCTACTTCCTCAGAGTTGTCAGGACCTTTGAAATCACTTGGAAGAATCAAGGAGAAAGCATTACAAGTGAGGGGAATCTCAATTTCACCCACTCTGATGGATCTCTTCTTATCACCTTCTGTGTCTGATTTTGAGTCGCCATTCTCCAGAGACCTCCTCTGAAATTTGCCGCTTTCCTTAACGGGTGGAGTATCATCAGTATCCTCTTTCAAGAGGTCGTTTAGTCTCATGCCCTCCTTTAGAATTTCCTCATCCACGAGATCATCCAACTCCATGTCGTCTTCTAGGAGATCATCTAAGTTCATGCCATCTCCTGTAAATTCTCCTTCAAGAAAAGCTTCCAACTCCATATCCGAAATTTCCTTCTTCGAAGGCACGTGGGAAGTTTTATTTTTCACTTCCACTGCCTCTGAAGATTTTTGGCTTCCAGATTGCTCTTTCTCAATTAAGATCTTCTTTGACCCCTTTTCCTCCACAACTTTTCTAGGATCTTCCAAGTGCCTGGACTGCCACTCGTTTCTTGCAGCAGCCCTCAACCTCTGACGCCTCCTCTTCTGAGTTCTTGTTAGTGGAGGCGGAAACTTCTTGTGATAATTGGTATGCCACCTTGGACTAGGTGAGACCAATGGTGGTACCACGAATCTTTGTTCTTTTCTTCGGTTTTCAAAGGTAGAAGGAACCTCTGACTGTTTTTCTTTAAGTGCCAAAGGAGCTTTTGGCTTTTCCTCCCTAGGTGCCAAAGGAGCTTTTGGCTGTTCCTCCCTCTTCCACACGAAGGATCGCCTCTCCGGGAAGACATGCCTTTCTGGCCTCCTTTGATAGTAAGAGGCCCTGTTTTGTTTTTTCAAAAGAGGGCGGTTAGTAGAAACAAAATCATTAGAGTTTCTAGATACCTGCCTTCTTTCTCCTCTGTAATCCCGCTTTACCTCTGCTCTCCTTTCCCGTTCGAATTGCTCTCCCCTGACTCTTTGGTCATTTTGCTCCCTGATTCTGAGCTTTCTTTTTATATCTAATAACAACCTCAAGTCAAGTTCCGAGAGATCACTGGCATTCACAGACGCCACAGCCGGAAAAGGATCTTCATCTATCACCAGTGCCTCCTTTTTTTCTGGGAATTTTAAAACTCCCTTGGCAATCCTATCCTGTATAATATTTTTGAACCCCCAACATGAATTGGTTGAGTGGTTCCAGGAGTTGTGGAACTTGCAATATTCTCTGCCTTTCAACTCATCTTTTGAAGGCATTTTATGATCCGGAGGCAAAGTAATGAACTTCTCTTTCAACAAAAAATCAAAAATCTCTTCTGTTTTTGAAACCTCAAAAGTATACAGAGGTTGGGCATTGGAATTCTGTTTCTTCCACCCATCAGGTGCTTTTTTGATCAACATAGGGCAGGTACATGAACCGGTGGCCGTGAGGTCGGCTACCGCGGTTTCATATGCTCCCACCTCCTGATAGTAAGTGCCCATTGCCACCTTCTTCTTGTGGCTTTCTTCTCTTAGGAGTTCTTCATATTCAGAGACTTTAGCAGCTAACTCATAGAAGTCCCTGAATTCCATCCCCTGGAACTTTTTTCGGAGCTCAATGTCCAAGCCCCTCTGAGCCATTTTTACATACTCAGTTTCTGGTAGAACAATTTTACACCTGCTCCTCATTCTTTTGAAGCGGTGTATATACATGTCGGCATCCTCTCCCGACCTTTGAGAAACTCTTGACAATTCTGCTATGCAAACCTCTGGCTCTGCACGGTAAAATTGAGTATGGAAAAGCCTCTCCATCTCCTGCCATGTGAGCACTGAGTTCCTGGGCAAAGTAGCATACCAAGTAAAGGCAGTACCTGTTAAAGAATTTGGAAATAATCTCAGCTTGAAATTTGCAATGTTATCTAGGTTGGCCAAGACCCCACATTGAATTGTGAATTTCGCCACATGCTCAATGGTGGAGTGGCCATCCTCTCCAGAGAACAAAGAGAAGTTAGGAATTTTATAGCCTCTAGGGTAAGGATTCTCCCTGTCAATGACATCTGGATAAGGCTTGTGAAATTGCGGTCGGTCAATCTGCCTTAGACCTGGACCATACAACTCCTGAATTGCTTCTCTTACAGCCTCCATGTCTAGTTGCCTTCCCAAAGGTTGGGGTGGCACCTGAGGCTGATTTCTCTCTTGGGGCATGTAATTGCCCCCCGTGCCCAGAGGTTGAGGAAAATTTTGATTAACCTCTAGGTCGTCCGAAGTCGGACAATTAGCACCTGCATTAAACGGCCTGGAATTCCGGCCAGTTTGATTATTAGTTTTAAAAGAATTAAAATACACAAGTTCATCTCTTTTGTGAGGAGGAACGTACCTTTCTTCAGAGGGCGGGTTTAAGATTGGCACATGACTAGTGCTCCCAATCTCCTGGATTCCTCCAGATGGCTGCCCCCCGTGTCCCTTAGGATCTTGTTTGGCCGTGTTAACAGCCTCTGGTACATCACCACCATGAAATGACACTTTGACAGCAACTATCAATTCTGCCAAATAGCGTTCCATTTCGAACTGCTTCTTATCCATTACCTCATGTTTCTTGGTCAACTCGGCTTGTGCTTGGTTAAAGCTAGCCTGAGTCTGTTTCATGTCTAACATGGCTTTTGACAGCATGTCTAAAGCCTCTACCAATCTTGGCTCAGAATTTCGCCGAGTTGGTGTCTGTTGCTCTCCAAAGCCAGGAGGCACATCATCACTCGCCTCTCCTAGAGGCAAATTTTCTTTTTCAATGCTTCTGACCATGTGAGCCACATAGTCTCCATGTCCTACATTTGTAGTAGTAGGATCATCCACTGTATCCTGGGATACAATAACATCTTTTCCTTTTTCACTTCGAGTTCTAGCCATAACTCTTAGTGTCCCACTGGGCGTGCCAAAAATTGTTACTGGCGTTTTGCGTTTGTAACAACAAGCGTGTGAAATGCGGGCGTGCCAGGAAGCGGATTCCAAAATGTAACTTAACTTCTTAAACGAGCGATTGGGGTTTGGTTAACCTTATAACAAGTACTCCAATCAAGTAATGCTAAAACAAAGAATCCAATTGTAAATGTGTTTACTAATTGAATGAAATGAAAATACAAGTGTTTGAGTAGAAATTGCAAAAGTTCAATCGTAAAGTTCTTTACTGATTGAAGAAAACTGAGAATGCTAAGTGTTGAGTGTTTTTGCCTTTGGGCTGGTTTTTGTTGGATTTGATCGGGGGTTGCAAATTGGCTGCTCTTCTCTTATTTATAGCTTTTTCCTTTGAAAACTACTGCTTCATGTTTCAACTGCACACGTTCTTCCCCACTTTCAAAAACTGTCAATCGTGTTTTGTTTCTGCTGCACGTGCTTTTTAACTTCTTTTCTTCTGGAATGGACTTCTTGGGCTTATGGGCCATTTAAATTAATATTTAATGGCCATTTCAAATTTGGGCTTAATCTTCTGCAACTGGGCTTGGACTTTTTGAATTAGCTTCTGAAGTAGTTAACCTCTAGAAATCAACCTTTAGAAACCAACCTTTAGAAATCAACTTCTGTCAACATTAGTCAACCTCTAAAAATCAACCTTTAGAAACCAACCTTTAGAAATCAACTTCTGAAGTCAACATTAGTCAACCTCTAAAAATTAATTTACGCCAATCATTAATAATACCTCTTTTATCTTTTGAAAAGAATAGGGGTTTTATGGCTTTTAAGCCATATTTTTAATTTTGGTGCAAACAGACACATATTTAGTGATGTAACGCAATGTGTCACACATTCAATAAGAAGTTTATAATTTTATATAATAAACTAAATTCACTTGAGAATTTTTTATTTACATAATAAGTAAATTTTTTACTAGAATTATCAATAATGTTATCAAAAGTGATGTATGGAAACTGGTGATGAAATTTTTAATTTATGTTTGCCTTTGTGATTTATTATTACAGAAGATTTGAAAAAGTTGCAATAAATGAAGATTGGACGAGGACTTAATATTTAGTTCTTTTATTAGAACGAAATTTTTGTATAATTATTCTAATTCAGCTTTCTTTTATTCTAGTATAGATCTGTTTCAGAATTCGGATTCTATAGCTCTAACATTTTTATATCTATTTTTATCAAAAACGTAATTTTGAATATGCATACATTGAAGTTTTTTTTGTCAAAATTTGTGGCTTTAACATCCGATAATTCATCAAAAAAATTCGGCATTTATGAACTAATATAATCGTAGCAGCAGCCAATAGTAAAGGAAAATAATTTATTTCACATATTTGTCTACCTCTAAAGCAGCAAAATGAAAAAATGACAAGGAAAAAAGAGTATTGCTTCAATGTTGAATTTGTCATTTAATGTCAAAATATGAATTAAAAACATAGAAATAGATTAATTGGAGTGGAATTAATATTATATTGAAGCATATCCAAAAGGTGACGTCTTAGATGGAAAACAAGGGAAACAAACAAGACATAAAAAGGCAGAAACCAGTGGCTGTTTCAAAACAGGTGGCACAAAACAACGGGGAGCTGCATTTTCAGACAAAACCACAAATAATTTTTGTTTTTATTTATCCGGCTTCGTTTTAGAAGGGAAATGTCAACTCTATCCAACTAGTTCTGGGTTCGAATTCCGGACAACTCATTATGATTAGCATATTAAAATGAAATGAAATGCTATAATATCTTTAGAAATCGAATATAGAAATATGAATTATATTTTTTAATTCACTTAAAATTCAAATTTAGTGAAAGGATTTCTGATAAATCTAGATAGATAATATCATAAAAATAAAATCATAAAAATAGGTCCATGAAATATTCCTTTTTTTTTCATTCACTTAACTATAGCACTTACCATCATGCCTTATCTACTTTCTTCTATAAATTTGACAACAAAATTCACAATTACAGTGTAGCAAAATAGAATAAATCAAATAACCGACTTAAATCAAGAAATTTTATTTACTTAAAGCTGTAAAAAGTTAATTTTATATTCAATTTAATTTCTAGTAAGTGGTTAAATAACATGCAAAAGAAAGTCAATAAGTTCCTACTTTATGTAAAGGGTTCTTGTAATACCACGTATTATTTAAAGGGTTAATTCCATAAAAAATCATGAACTTTACATGAAATTTCATTTTAATCATGACCTTTAAAAGTTGTCATTTAAAGGCACGAACTTTCAGTTTGTTTCAAATCTATCATTTAAGTGTATTTTTGTTGACTAAATTCTTAATTAAACCAATAATAAAAGACGCAAAATTATAAATCAACATTAATCTTATTATCTTTCATTTGGATTATGTAGGATTAGGAATTTTTAGTCGGATAAAATATACCGAATTTTACTTTGGTGATAGATTTGAAACAAACTGAAAGTTCGTGCCTTTAAATGACAATTTTTAAAGGTCATGATTAAAATAAAACTTCTTGTAAAGTTCGTGATTTTTTTAGGAATTAACCCTTATTTAAAATGTCTATTTTCGCAACGCGTTCAATTAAATTAATTAGAACCTCGGAATTAGTTATTAAATTTACAAGATGAATTTAAAAATATGGAAATGTGATTTGAAATATGTTTTATCTTAAATTTAACTTTTGGCAATTTTACGTGTTAAAAGTGAATTTTGCGATTTTACGTTAGAAACCGCCAAAATAATTATTTTAATTATTTTTAAAGGTCCAAAAATATTTATTCAGCCTATATAATTATGATTTATGTTTTGGGGTATTTGAGAAATTTGAGTGCATTTTTCTCTTAGAGTTCGAATTATTTACTAATGTTATGAATAGTGTGTGAATATTATGGATGACAAATTCAAAGTTATCTATCTAATTAGGTGAAAATATTTCAACCCTCCATATTTGATATGCATGTAAATGCATTAATTACATGGTGGGTGAAATTGCCTATAAATAGGTTCCATTCCATGTAAAATTTACAAGTGAAAATATACTTACAAAAGTAGTAAAATCCTCCCAGATATTTGCTCTCTTATTGCATTATTAAGTGTTCACTAAATATTCATTAGTTTAGTCTACAAGCATTATCTATATTATCATTAAATTTATAACACGTTATCAGCACGATCGTTCTATCAGTTTACGATTCCCTAATTCAAGAAAATTCGGTAAAGTATTCCAAAGGTAAATCTCTAACTTTAATACTTGTCTAATTATTTAATTAATGGAAGGTTATACCTCCTACAAATTTTATTTACTTAATATTTAATTTATTATGTTTATATCTATGTTATTAATTTTTATATGAAAGGCTAAGCCTCCTATAAATAATCCTTTGATAATTTAATTTTAATCGTTGATGCTTGAGTGGTAATCCCCTTACTATAAACGATTTTATTTAGTTGACACTATTAGTATAAATATAAATATTTTTATATCATAATTAATTTAATTCATTGTTGTCTTCATCTAAATAATTTTATTCAAAAAAATATATAAAATAACCTAACGGCTACATAACGGTAACAAACGGCTATATAACGGTAATAAAACGGCTATATTTTTCTCTATATATACTCACTTTACTATTTATTTTCACTACACAATTTTTCATCTCTTAATCTTCAAAAATTCAAAAATGAAGCTATTTTGGATTATTATTATTATGTTACTTAATTTAATACTCATTGGTATATTTAATCTTCCGTGGAAAGAATTTTATTTATATTTGGGTATTTTTGTATTTATTGTTCTACCTTTACTAATTGCTGCAATAATTGTTAATTATGCATATTTATAAGCCAAAAATATGATGGTTGTACTTGTTTGTTTACTCTTGAAAATAAATGATTATTATTTCTATGTTTTTATCGCATAAATAAATATTAGTTCTAATTATATTTATTTTTCATGTGATAGTTTAATCATGTCAAACCTTACAAAGCTTGAATTTACGGCACTTGATGTATATGGAAAAAATTATCTGTCATGGATACTAGATGCAAAAATACATCTGCAAGCCTCTGGTCATGAGGACACTATTAAAGAGGGAAATAATGCCTCTACTCAAGATCGTGCAAAAGCAATGATCTTCCTTCGCCATCATCTTGATGAAGGATTAAAAAATGAATATCTCAGTGAAGATAATCCACTTGTTCTCTGGAATAGTTTAAAAGAACGCTTCGACCATCAGAAGACTGTAATTCTTCCAAAAGCTCGTTATGACTGGATGCATTTAAGATTGCAGGATTTTAAAAGTGTTAGTGAATACAATTCTGCAATATTCCGAATTAGCTCAAAGCTAAAATTGTGTGGAGAAACAATTACTGATGAAGATTTAAAAAACATTCTCCACTTTTCATGCATCTAATGTGGTACTCCAGCAGCAGTATTGTGAGAAAGGGTTTAAGAAATATTCAGAGCTGATTTCTTGCCTTCTAGTGGCTGAGCAGAATAACGAGCTGTTAATGAAAAATCATGCGGCACGACCCACTGGTTCTGCTCCATTTCCTGAAGTAAATGCGAGTGCATATAGATCTCCTCGTGGTCGTGGTCGTGGCCGTGGTCGTGGTCGTGGTCATGGTTACGGTCGAGGTGGAAATAATTACAACCATGTCGGTTATAATAACTCCTTTAGGCATAAGAATCACCACCAGAAGTGGGATAAGAAGGAGGAGAAACAAGAAAACAGGAACAGTGGACAATATAAACATCAAGTGAAAAATGTCGATAGTAAATGTTATCGATGTGGCATGACTGGGCATTGGTCGCGTACCTGTCGTACGCCCAAACATCTTGTTGAGCTTTACCAAGCTTCCCTCAAGGAAAATGGAAAGAATATAGAAACAAATTTTGTTTCTGATGATGATTTTGACCACAGTCTAATGCATAATGACTCTATAGACATGACACATTTAGATGTTTCCGATTTTCTTGAGAACAATAATAATGAAAACTAATCCAGCATGTATTGTAATGTTTTTATTATTTACTTATGTATTGTTGTGTTATTCTATAATTTCTTATGATAAATTTTTCTTTGTTTGAATTCCAAAGCATATGGATAATTCTCAGCATGTTGTTTCGTCCAAGTTCAGTAATGAAGAAATATGTCTTGTGGATAGTGCGACAACCCACACTATACTCAAACACCAAAAATATTTTTCAAATCTTAAAAGATGTCAGACAAATGTCAGTACAATATGTGGTAAGGTAAAATTAGTTGAAGGCTCCGGAAGAGCTACTGTTCTATTACAAGGGGGAACTGTACTTACCATTAATGAAGCATTATTTTCCCCCAAGTCTCAAAGAAACTTGTTAAGTTTTAAAGATATTCGTCTGAATAAATTCCATATTGAGACAGAAAATGATGATAATATGGAATATCTTCATATTACAACAAATGTTTCAGGTAAGAAACATATAATTGAAAAATTACCCACATTTTCTTCTGGTTTATATTATACATATATAAATGTGGTCGAATCACATATGGCTGAAAAGAAAAAGTATTGTGATGCTTCAATACTAAAATTATGGCATGAAAGAATGGGTCATCCAGGATCAATAATGATGCGGAGAATAATTGACAGTGCACGAGGACATCCACTGAAAGGTGAGAAAATTCCCCAAGTAAGTCATATGTCATGTACAGCTTGTTCTATTGGAAAATTAATTGTGAGACCTTCACCGGCTAAAATTGAAAATGAATCACCTTTATTTCTTGAAAGAATTCAAGGTGATATATGTGGGCCAATTCATCCATCATGTGGACCATTCAGATACTTTATGGTATTGATTGACGCATCCAACAGATGGTCACATGTTTGTTTATTATCAACTCGCAATGTTGCATTTGCAAGATTTCTTGCCCAAATTATTAAATTGCGTGTTCAATTCCCTGATTACACAATTAAAAGGGTAAGACTTGATAATGCTGGTGAATTCACATCTCAAACATTCAATGATCATTGCATGTCTGTTGGAATCGCAGTTGAGCATCCTGTTGCACACGTACATACACAGAATGGTTTAGCTGAATCTCTAATTAAGCGCCTTCAGCTTATTGCTAGACCATTAATGATGAGAACTAAGCTACCTATCTCTATATGGGGACATGTTATATTATATGCTGCATCATTAATTCGTGTTAGACCTAGTGCATATCATAAATACTCCCCATTACAATTAGCATTTGGTCAAGAACCAGATATTGCCCATCTTAGGGTTTTTGGTTGTGCTGTATACGTGCCAATTGCACCACCACAACGCACAAAAATGGGTCCTCAAAGAAGATTGGGAATATACGTTGGTTATGTGTCCGCATCCATAATTAGGTATCTTGAACCTTTAACAGGTGATGTTTTTACAGCACGTTTCGCCGATTGTCATTTTAATGAAGAAGAGTTCCCACCATTAGGGGGAGAAAATAAACAATCAGATAAAAATATTGCATGGTGTGAACCTTCATTATTGCATCTTGATCCTTGCACAAAACAATGTGAAACAGAAGTTCAAAAGATTGTGCATTTGCAAGCTGTTACAAATCAATTACCTGATGCATTTACAGATACAAAAAGAGTGACTAAATCATATATACCAGCAGTTAATGCCCCTGCTAGAGTTGAGATTTCAAAAGAGAATTCTGAAAATAAAGTCGCTCATGAATCAAAGACACGCCAGAAGCGTGGAAGACCGATCGGTTCAAAAAATAAAAATCCTCGGAAAAGAAAAAGAGCAGAAAATCTCGATCATGCTAGCAAAGAGAAAGGTGTTCCTGAAGAAACACAAGATAAAGAAAATACTCCAGAAGAGGAAATAAATGAGGTTAACCAAGGCAATGCCCCAGAAGAGGATATAAATGTAATTAATCAAGACAGTACCCCAGAAGAGGACACAAATGAGAATAAAGAAGAAATCTCAATTAATTACAATAATACAAAGATTGTGTGGAATTGAGACACAATGGAAAATATTGACGAAATTTTCTCTTATGCTGTTGCATGTGATATCATAAATGAAAATGAGGATCCCGAACCGAGATCGGTTATTGAATGTCAAAATAGACATGATTGGGATAAATGGAAAGACGCTATGCAAATTGAATTAGAATCTCTTAACAAGAGAAGTGTGTTTGGACCTGTTGTCCTCACACCTAAAGATGTGAACCCGGTAGGTTACAAATGGGTCTTTGTACGAAAACGAAATGAGAAAAATGAAATCACAAGATATAAAGCTAGACTTGTTGCTCAAGGCTTTTCTCAAAGACCTGGAATTGATTATAATGAAACATATTCTCCTGTCATGAATGCAATTACATTTCGATATTTGATCAGTCTTGCAGTTTCTAAGAAATTAGAAATGCGTCTCATGGATGTTGTAACAGCATACTTGTATGGATCGCTAGATAGCGATATTTATATTAAGGTCCCTGAAGGATTTAAAATGCCTGAAGCATTAAATAGAAAACCCAAAGAAATGTATTCAATCAAATTGCAAAGATCTTTGTATGGGTTAAAACAATCAGGGCGCATGTGGTATAATCGTTTAAGCGATTATTTGATAAATAAAGGCTATGTGAATAACCTTATTTTCCCATGTGTTTTTATCAAGAAATCAACATCGGGATTTGTGATTATAGCCGTCTATGTTGACAATTTAAATATTATTGGAACAGACAGTGAGATCAATGAAGCAAGTGTGTACTTAAAGGAAGAATTTGAAATGAAAGATCTTGGAAAAACCAAATATTGTCTTGGTTTACAAATTGAACATATGCACAATGGCGTATTAGTGCATCAGTCAAATTATATAGAAAAGATCTTAAAACGTTTTGGTATGGATAAAGCAAATCCTTTAAGTACTCCTATGGTTAATCGATCATTGAATGTTGAAACTGATCCATTTCGTCCTTGTGGAGAAAATGAGGATATTCTTGGTCCTGAAGTACCATATCTCAGTGCAATCGGAGCACTTATGTATCTCGCTAATTGCACTCGTCCTGACATATCCTTTTCTGTCAATTTATTAGCAAGATTCAGTTCAGCTCCCACGAAGAGACATTGGAATGGAATCAAACATATATTACGTTATCTTCGTGGAAGCACTGATCTTGGTTTATTTTATTCTAACGATTCAAATCTAGAATTGATTGGTTATGCAGATGCAGGTTATTTGTCTGATCCTCATAAGGTTAAGTCTCAAACTGGATATGTATTTACAAGTGGAGGTACTGCAATTTCTTGGCGGTCACAGAAACAAACAATTGTAGCCACTTCCTCAAATCATGCTGAACTTATTGCATTACATGAAGCAAGTAGGGAATGTGTGTGGCTCAGATCAATAACACAACACATTCAAGAATCTTATGGTCTTCCAGTCCATAAGAGTCCAACTGTTCTATATGAAGATAATGCTGCATGTATAGCACAAATCAAGGAAGGATACGTCAAGAGTGACAGAACCAAACATATACCTCCAAGATTCTTTTCATACACTCAAGAACTTATAAAGAATCAAGAAATTGACATCCAATATGTTCAATCAAATAATAATTCATCTGATCTCTTCACGAAGGCACTTCCTACAGCAATATTTAGAAAACATGTTCATAATATTGGAATGCGCCATCTGCGAAATACATGAAGGATTATCTCTGTTGCAATGAGGGGGAGAAATTACGCACTGCACTCTTTTTTCCTAATTAAAGTTTTTATCCCATTGGGTTTTTATTTAGTGAGGTTTTTAATGAGGCAGTACGACATAGCGTAATTTAGAATAAACATTTTGTCATCCAAGGGGGAGTGTTATGAATAGTGTGTGAATATTATGGATGACAAATTCAAAGTTACCTATCTAATTAGGTGAAAATATTTCAACCCTCCATATTTGACATGCATGTAAATGCATTAATTACATGGTGGGTGAAATTGCCTATAAATAGGTTCCATTCCATGTAAAATTTACAAGTGAAAATATACTTACAAAAGTAGTAAAATCCTCCCAAATATTTGCTCTCTTATTGCATTATTAAGTGTTCACTAAATATTCATTAGTTTAGTCTACAAGCATTATCTATATTATCATTAAATTTATAACAACTAAAGTATTATAGTGGCAAACTTATAAATAAATGGAACTCTAGAAAGTATCTAGATATTATTTGCCATCTTCTTTTTCATTCCTAAGATTACAATTCATTCACCATTAGAACTTAGTTTGCCGAGCTCTCAAACACAAAACACAACCTCCATTTCTATTCAATTTTTTACAAGACTTTCTTAACGAAAAACGTTACAAATCTTCCGTAGATACTTAATCTACAATTGCATGTACGATCAAGGTATATTTTCAAGCTTAAAAATTTATATTCATTTACTGATTTCATTTGAACTTAAAATATATGCTTAGGTTGTTAGAAATTGTGTTTTATTGGTGATTATTCGGTTTTGATTATTTTTTTGATAGTGTTCGGTTTTAATTAATTTTTAAATATGAAAAATTAAGTCAATTTTTAATTTTTGGACTGATTAAATAAAGTGGATTAATATATGTTTTAAAGTGCCCGCACGAGTTTGGTCTAGTGGTCTAAGTCTAAGCCATCTGGGCACCAAAGGTCGCGGGTTCAAACCCCGACTACGCCCTTTCTTAATATAGAGTGGTTGAGGTTGAATTTCTGGTCATTATAACCCGGAATTACCAGGTATGTGGGCTTGCGGGCGGTCTACATCCCGGGATTTGACAATGATATTGAGTTTCGGCTCAGTAGAGTGAGTTCTCGTCACAAAAAAAAATATATGTTTTAAAGTGTGATTTTCATGGATTAAAAATGTTAAAGACTATGGGTATTTATTTAAAAAGAACAAGTGGGTTTCGGTTTTTACATGTTTTAAAGCTCAAAAATTATTATAAAATGGGTATTAAAGCTACTTTAAATTTATGGGCTGAACTATGTTTATAATAAATTATATATTATTGTTTTTTAAATTTTCATGGAATTAAAGTGAGTAAAATGATGAGTTTTGGTATATTAAAAATAGAATTTGATTTTTAATGGTTTGTTCGTTTTTAAAGTGTTAAAACCATGGAAAATAAATTATTTTAAAAGTAATGTTTTAAAGTGGAAATTAAAAATGTATTGAAAGTGATTTTTGGTGCTTAAAACTTTTAGGATAGATGTTATAGCGTTTAGAGCGTTTTGGCATTTTGCGCCCATGCTCATTCGGCAGTTGTCACTACCGGAGTTGCACCGGCAGTAGCCGAAGGGTAGGCGGAGCCACGGTGCCCAAAATATTTGACGGAAAAATATTTTTGGATTTTAACGTGTATTATTAAAGTGTGAATTTTCTAAAAATGAGATTTTAGAAATAAAGTGGATATTGAAAGTGTTAGAATAATGGAATTATAATTTTATGTTTATTTATTAATTTAAATAAACTAACGTGGACGTGGTGTATCGTATTGATATACGATGACGCGGAAAGAGATAGTTGGAATCAAATTTGGATATTTGATTATTTAGTTTTTTTGGTTGAGTTGATCTAGAGTATATCTTAAAATTTAGAGTTAATACATTTATTAATATTTAATTGCTAAATTAGATCCAACAAATTTTGTCGTGGGTTCCGGCGAGCAAAGGTTTTGAAAAAGAGTGGTCAATTTTTCAATTACTAGCAGATCGTAGAAGTTAATAAGTTCTTACTTTATGTAAAGGGTTCTTGTAATACCACATATTATTTAAAATGTCTATTTTCGCGACGCGTCCAATTTAATTAATTAGGACCTCGAAAATAGTTATTAAATTTACAAGATGAATTTAAAAATATAGAAATGTGGTTTGAAATGTGCAATTTTACGTGTTAAAAGTGAATTTTGCGATTTTACGTTAGAAACCGCTAAAATAATTATTTTAATTATTTTTAAACGCCTAAAAATATTTATTTCAGCCCATATAATTATGATTTAATGTTTTAGGGTATTTGAAAAATTTGAGTGCATTTTGCCCCTAGAGTTCGAATTATTTACTAAAGTGCTATAGTGGCAAACTTGTAAATAAATGGTCTCTAGAAAATATCTAGATATTATTTGTCATCTTCTTCTTCATTCCTAAAATTACAATTCATTCACCATAAGAGCTTAGTTTGCCGAGCTTTCAAACGCAAAACACAACCTCCAATTTTTTTTTTTCAATTTTTCACAAGACTTTCTTAACGAAAAACGTTGCAAATCTTCTGCAGATACTTAATCTACAATTGCATGTACGATCAAGGTATATCTTCAAGTTCAAAAAATTTATATTCATTTACTGATTTCATTTGAACTTAAAATACATGCTTAGGTTGTTAGAAATTGTGTTTTGTTGGTGATTATTCGGTTTTGATCGGAAGCCAATTTGCTACAGTCGTGGCCTTGTACAACATTTTGATATGATGTTTCATTGTTGTCTTGTTTATATGAATAGGCTACATTAAGCATGTGTTGTACCACAGAGGTATACCTCTGTGGTACAACACATGCTTAATGTAGCCTATTAGATGCCTGTGAGGTAACCTGATACACTATTATGTATCGGGCTGGTACGTATAGGATACGAAAATGATATATGCCCATGTAATTGTATCGATGGTCTAGTGTGTAAATGTGTTTTTGTAAAAATGCTTATGTTTGTAAGGTCATTGTATGATTGATTTTGCAAAAATGTTTTAGTGAGTTTTAGACTTGCTACTGGTTTTGGAAATACTGTTCTCATTCCATAACGCTGGTCTCAGTTCGAGAATTCGGATTGTGACAACTGCTTTGAGACCGAACCGGGTTTTGAATTGTACTCGAAAAACATAAAAAAACAATGAATAACCTGTATAAAACCTCTGAAATTGAATAAAATTGAAGTAACATGAAACAACAATTAAAAACACTCTAAACATGTGTTTAAAAGAAAAATTGATGGCATTCATGGAAATTTACTCAAGAACACTAAAGAATTTAATCATGCATATCTAATGAATTGAAATTAAATATGGATGAATAAATTACAATAATTATGTAAATAGGAACTGATAAGAGTCCTCAGAAGTACCGTTTTAATTTCTGCAGTCATTTTCTAGTGATCTGGATGCATAATCCAATGTAGATTATTGTATAGTAGTTGATTCTTATATGATTGAAGTGTAAAATCTAGTTTGATTCGTGAAAGGTGGCTGGAAATCGCTTGTTAGGTGGCTAGGATTTTTTGTGTGTGTATACGAATTAGGTTTTTGTCTTGTCTTTATGTGCCACCCCCTTAATTAGAGTTAAGGTCATATTTATAGAGGTTTTTTTAGATCATGGTTAGCTATTAGAGTTTACATAGGATTCAAGTTAAGTTAGAACTCTAATTTTGGGTTCATTAAAATTAAATTCGGAATATACAATATATTGCCATGAAAAAAGTGGCAAAAGGAGTATTTTGGTCTCTAAAAGGGCCTCTAGGCCTCTAAGGTTAGGGTTTAAGAAATTTCATTTGTCAAACCTACAAATTGGCACATAAATTTTTAGGCATTGTTATTAGTCCAATTTCTTACACTTCTATCACATTCTCTTTGAGTTTGTAAGGGTTATCTGTGACAAATACGCTTCACTCTTTTAAATTTGTCGTTGCACATCAATTTAGTCCACTTCAATTCTTAAAAGCGGATCGCTAGCTCGTACATGGATGAGTGTTTTTGAAAATTATGATCAGATGCTTCTGTCTCTTATTACTTTCCACCTATTCAGAAAAGAGGTGTTTACAACTAGATTTAGTCATTTTCGTGTTTTTTGCCATAATAATTCAAGAAATAGAATCAGTAGGCCCGAAAACCTTCGAAGTAAATATCTTTTTCCATTTAAAGTTGACGGGATATGATGCTCAGATTCAATATGTAATGGCAATTTTTAATTTTTATGACGAGTTTGGTGATGAATGGCGTCACGTGGAGGATATCAAAATATTCAACAAAGTGATGCGCAATTCTCTGTAAAATTTGGTGGCAGAACCCTATATTTCTTCTAAAAAATCTCCGGATCCCATATCAATAAAGCAGCGTATGTCTTTACTTTTAAGTTTGTATGAGAGGAAGGTCTGAAGTTAGAAAGATCTGCACTTCATAGTGTGGAAAGAGTTTTCTCAATTTCCAGCTCTTTTTCACCTTAGCGCTTCGCTTATGTCACGCAATAGTCCGATAAGAAAGGAGATAAATGGATGAATGGAAAGACTGGTTATTGCTCTTAGCTTAAGTGTATGAAAAGTAATTAAGCCTATTTATAATTATTTGACCCCTTCTTATTCATTTGGGCAAGCGTTTGGTTACAAAGTAAGAAAGGAACGTGTTTATATATTTAGCTTATATATCGTATGTTTAAGACATATTTTTAACCCTTGAACTTGCCTTTTTTCGCCTATATGACCCCTCTATCTTCTGGTTCAACTTATTTGTTTCCTCATTTTTTATGATGTTTCAAATTATATGGTAGCCCAATCAATATTTTTCGCTGCATAAATACATTTATGCCTTATTTGTTTTTTAAAGATTAAATAAAACAAATTTATAAATTGAACGTGTGAGAGGTTAAACTGAAAAATGAAGAGTCAAAAGAATTAATGAATACAATTTCAAAAGTCAATAGATGCATTAAGCAAAATAAACATCTAAAACTATAAATATTGTCATTTTCATTAATAATATTTGGTGGCGATCCTATATCAATAAAATAGTGTATGTCCTTACTTTTAAGTTTGTATGAGAAGAAGGCATGAAGTTAGAAAGACTTGCACTTCTTAGTGTGGGAAGAATTTTCTCAATTTCCAACTCTATTTTAACTTGGCGCTTCGCTTGTGTTACGCAGTAGCCCGATAAGAAAAGGAGCTATTGCTCTTAGTCTAAGTGTATGAAGATTGGGATTTTGAGACCATAAGCCTTAAAAATAGATTGACAAATAGAAATGATGTCACTCTACGGAAAAGGAGATGCAACGTTCTTATGTTGTGAGGCAATGACAATGAAAGTTTTTTTTTAAAAAAAGTGAATCTAAGTGTATCATATTAAGTACATTTAGCACAAATTTAAAAGTAGCGTTGCAAAAATAGAAAAAATAAAAAATAAATTTTCAAAAGTCATAATTTAATTTTAAAATTTAAAAGAAAACTTAATGCATCTTTTGACTCTTAAATTTTTACCATCACCCCTTTTAATATTTTATCTTTCAGTTTATTCTATTTGATAACTCAACTTGTAATTTTATCTATTTAATTTTTAAAATTGTCATATTTATAATTATTTGACCCCTTCTTATTCAGTTGGACAAGCGTTTGGTTATAAATCAAGAAAGGGACGTGTGTGTGTGTGTGTGTGTGTGTATATATATATATTGTATGTTTAAGACATATTTTTAACCCTTGAACTTGTTTTTTTCACCTATATGACCCCTCCATCTTCCAGTTCAACCTATTTGATTTCTCATTTCTTATGATGTGTCGAGTTATATGGCGACCCAATCAGTATTTTTCGCTGCATAAACACATTTATGCCTTATTTTTCTTTTTTAAAGATTAAACAATTTTTTTACAAATTGAACGTGAGAGAGATTAAACTGAAAAATGAAGAGTCAGATGAAATAATGAGCACAATTTCAGAAGTCAATAGATGCATTAAGTCAAAATAAACATCTAAATCTTATAAATACTATCACTTTTATTGATATATAAATGGTGTAATTTTCTCTTTATACATTTTATAGTTTCATATATATCTCATAACATTGCTTTTAAGTTCAATAATCAATCATTTAAAACTTTGATGAAAGGTCATTAGCAATAATCTAGCAAAATTAGGGGTCCCAAAACATGTTTTGTTTTTTTCTTTTTTTTTTATTAGACATTTTTCTCATTTTGTAATACCAACTTATATGAAAAATGGGTGTAGGGATCAAAATTGAGAAGTACATATTCATTTGAAAGCTACTCAACTACCCAATTGGATAAGAGATGGGTACTTTGCTTTGCTTCAAATACAATATACATTTTTTTCTCATCTAATTGTTTTCTTCATACTTATTCAATTCCTTTTCTAGTAATACCAGAAACAGTAATATATACTCAAAATTAAATAAAAAAATCAGTAAATATTATATGCATGGATATTGAGTAATAGAGAGATACGTAGCGATAGGTGCAAGGCAACTTTCATTCGAACAACAAATTGGCTACTGTCTTTCTTAGCCTAATGCCACGTATGCTATCACTTTCTAGTTGGCTTAGATCTACTTATCTTAAACTCAAATGTTTGACCATTCTAAGAATTTTATTTTATTTTTTAAATATTCAAAATTATCAATATGATATTATATTTTATATTTAAAATTGAAAATAAAAAAAATTGACGATTTTAAAAATTTAGAATATGAACAATTAAAATTCAAAGTAATTAGATCTTTTTAAATGATTAAATCATATACGGAAATTATATTAAAATTTCAAGTTTGAGATCTAATATTAATAATAATTCTATTAAAACATAATTAGGTATCTTAAAGATATCACATTGTTATTACTAATGTTTGCTTAATTTCAAAGATTAGGAGGAATTGGAGAATAAACTGAAAATCTAGTCAAGATCAATAATTGATGGGATGTGAATTGTAGCTCGAATTACTTTTCGCTTGGTTCAATTTTATTTATAAATAAAATTATTTGATATAAATATGACCCATTCTACAAAATTAACAAAATAAATTTTAAAATAAACTAAAATAAGATTATAATCATTATAGAATTCAATTTAATTTTGGAAAATTATTTTGAACAAAAAATATGTTAAAAATATTTCTATTTATATAGTTTATATTGTTCACTAGTGATATTTATTTTAGTAAAAGAAAATAGATTTTTCATTTTTATATGATTATTGTGGTTTTTGGCTGGTGAGACAGTTTTTGAAAGCACCCTTAAACCTATATTATTTTGGCCACTCCTGATATTACTTTAGAATAAGTAAAATTGAAAAACAACTTAATGGTTTAATCCAATCTTACTGAGTATTATTTTTATAATTTTAACCACATGGCAGTAAATTAGTATTGTCAGAGGTTAATTAAAAGGAAAATTTTATATTCTTTGTTAGTCTTCTTTGTTTTTTTGGATGAATGTGTCAAATTTGTTTGTTGATTTGTTAATTTCTACCGGCAAAAAAAGATTTATTAATTTCTATTAACCTACGTAAATTCAGATTCATTGGTGATAAAAAAAAAAAATCAAATGAGCCACTTTGGTCACTTATATTCTCGAACTCTAACTTACATTTTTGTCAATTCCCAACCAAACCAAATTGTTTGCACAAACCTAATTTATCACCGAAAAACATTGACAATGTGTTACTTGTTTTTCGTTTCGGTTCTTTGATAGCTTCTTATTTGAAGTAATGTTTTTAGGGCAAATGACTAGAAAAGTCAAACTTTTCATAAGAATTTCATGAAAATTTAAATTTTTTAGTTTTATCCAATTTGTCTTAAAACGTATGATTTCATTTTAATTATATCCAATTATATAGTTTTTCTCATGTGGCGGCACTGATGCGGCAATGCCACACATCAGCACAACATAAGCAAAATTGTGTAGTTGGACATAATTGAAATAAAATCACGCGGTTCAGGATAAATTGTTAAAATTGAAAAATTTGAACTTTTGTGAAACTTTTATAAAATATTTGGCCTTTTTTCATTATTTAGTCATTTTTTTAATTTCGTAAAGTATGGATAACTTTTGTTAAAAATGATTTCTCAAAATATTTATTTTTTATTTGCTGTAGTAAGTTTTTTCCGAAAGGTTGACGTTTCTTTCTTCACACCATAAAAATAAATAAATAAAATGATCAAATTATAAAAGCATAAATCTATGGAAAATTTATTGGATAGGTGTATGGAAAATTCATAAATCAAGTTTAGGTAAGAATTTTTCTAAATCTATTCATTTGGATCAAATATACACTCAAAATGAAATCAAAACTAACTATTAAATTTTTAAACTTAGCTCAATTAAAATCTAATTTTAATATATTTTTTCTTCATAAAGAAATTAATTTTAAATTAACTGAATTAATTATATTTTTTTAAGTTGAGTGATTAAAACTTACTTTATTTATATCAATTAAGTATTTTAACTAGAAGGTATATGATTTATACCTTTAGTTATATCGTCAGTTATAGACAGATCTTTCAAAATCAGCTGGTTTAACCCATTTTGAGATATTCGAATTTTTTTGTAGCTATCGTCGAATTGAACCGAAAAAAAATTGTTATGTCATTCGCCAACTCGAAACGAGTGACATGACAATTTTTTCAGTTTGGTTCACAATTTGCTATAAAAAAAAATTCAAATATCTTAAAATTGGCTCAACCAACCGATTTTAAAAGATTTGACTATAATTGACGATACAAATAACTGTCTGGTTTAAAAAATGAATTTCTCTATGATATATTATAAAAAATAGACAATTTTTTGATAAAAGTTCATTCCACAAGACTTTTTATGATGTAAAAAAAAATTCCACAAGACCCTTTGTATTAAATTTTTTGAAACCACTAGATAATAAAATGAACTTTAAATCCAATTTTTCTTTCTGAAATGGATTTAGAGAAAGCAAAATTAACAAAAAGAAATAGAAAAAACAGAAAAGGAAAAAGTTGGTGATTGAGAAAAAGAAATAAGCCTTGACGGAACAGGAATTTCTTAGCAAAAGGAAAATTGAAATGAACGTTACATTTACATGTAAATTGAGGTTCTCCCCCTCCTTAGTATATCATATGTTTTGCCATTCTCTCCATCTAAATTTTTTTGTTTGCCAACTAAAATCTCCAAAAACATCTAAATTTTCTGCGCTCCTAATTAAAATTTTTCATTCTTTAAAAAAAAAATGTTTAGTTGGTGAAGTTGTGGAAAGAGATCAGCAATAATGGGAAACTCATCGATTACAGTTGAAGCTAGACATCGGTTATCTTCTTCTATGTTAGTTCTTCTTATTCCCTTCCATTTTAGCTTTTCAAGTTTTAATGCAACCTGTTTTTTGCTGAATTATTTTCCTTTCATGTAATGTTTTTGTACAACTTTCATGCATGTCTTGATTTTCCTGTTAATTTCTATACGTAAATTAAATTCATATATTAAAAACAATTGATGAGTACATCGATCATACATAAATAGTTGTGGTGGTTTGGTTTTGTGATTGGCGTTAATTATATATATAACCAAGCAGCAAAATAAAAGAATAAATAATGAACTTAATTGATAAAAATACAATTTAAATTTTATTTTGGATTAATGATGATTTAATAAAGCACAATCACAAGGAGCGGAAGAAATACAATTTAAATTAACTCTTAACTTATTTTTATAGCATCAAAATTAGAGAAAACTCATGCAAATTACAGGAAATTATCAATCCAATTTTTCAAAACTTAGATCATTATCACATTATTGATAAATTGTTTTTCCAGATATAAACTAATTTATTTAAAAAATAATTTTAAATAATGTATTGCAATTTTATTATTTAGAATTTTTTTGTTATTTATTTCATATAAAATATAAAATTGTCGGACCAAACAGATACAATATTTTTGTTCAGAATTTGTTATCACTTTTTATCATAAGTATGAATATATTAATCCATTTTGCTATTTATATATGTTTATAAGAATAAGATTTAGTTTCTTAACATAATTTTTTCAGAACATTACCCACAATGCAATATGAGTACTTCAAGTATTTGTGAAGGAATGTTTTGTGATCACGATTAATTCAGTAAATGCATGTTTAATGTGCATATGTATGAATGAGAAGTGTAAAAATACTTAATTTTTATGAAAACTGAAATAAATAAGTGGTCCAAGATATTGCTTCTGGTTTCAAATAATATATAGAAAATAAGGTTGTCTTCGACTTTAAGTCTATTTTGTTCATTTTCTTGAGTTGAAGTTCTAGCTATCCAACTGGTAAGAGGTTAGCGTGCAAAACACTTAAACACTAAAAAATATGTGTTTCTAAAATTTATTGCTCATGTCTCACAAAAATACTCAAGTTTTTATTCTGTGCTTCCAAAAAATATTGTAGATAAGTTTTCAGTTTAGTTTAGTTAGTTAAGTTGAAATGTCAAATTAATATCAACCACTTATAATATATTTTTTTAATCATCATTAATTATCACTTAATCCAATATAACTAATAATTACAAATTTAATTTTAAAAAATTAATTTATAATTTTAAAAAAGCAATTAGTGTTTTCAAAATATATAACTAAAAATATTCAAAATATCCAAAATATATTACTTATTTTATATCTTTTTAATTTGGACCCTCAAGTGCATTTCCCATGGATTACTATATAATAATAAAAAAAAATCACGCAAAAATTATATTTGCAGACCATAAGAAAAAATTGTAAAATGATGTCTGTATTCTTTTGGATTTTGCACCAGATTTAGTCTTACAAAAATAAGGACCGTATAAAATGCCGTCTGAAAGTGGGTTATATTTTTAGGATTAATATCACCATTTATCACAACCTTTCGCGTTTTTTTTTTTCGATTTAAGCATAATCTATAAAATGTGTCACCTAATATCTCAACCTTTTTGAACTTTTTATTCTATAATCAGCTTTACGTTTTATGTTTTAATTTTATAAAAATGATGTCGTTTTTGACCGTATGTGACCAAAACGATGTTGTTTTAGACATTTATTCTATATATATATATATATATATATATATATATATATATATATATATATATATAATAAAATGTTAGGATGTTATATGATATGTTTTGAAAATTGTGTTTAAATCGGAAAAAAATGCGAAAGATGTATGGTGACATTAACCATATCTTTTATAATGTTTGGATATTCCACCTGCAAAACTAACTACATATCATATGGAACAGTGAAGACATATACAAAAGAAAGATACAAAAAAGTAAAGTAAAAGGTGGAGAAAAAGCATTGCAATGCTGCAAGTTTCCATTACTAAAACTTACTCTTCTCGTCATTATTTGCGGCACTATTATAACTCTTTTGCATTCACCAGAGGCTGACCATCTATCTCATTCGGGTTCCAGGTATTTTTCATATTTTAGAGGTTACGGGTTAAATGTTTTTGCGGTTACAGAACTATAGCCATTGTATATAATGCTTATCGAATTATAAAAAAATTACATAATGGTTACCGAATTATTAATTTTTTATAAAACTATTACCGAACTATAAATTTGTTGAACAGGTGGATATGGGGAGGATCAGATTCACGGTACATATCGGATGTAGATATAAATTGGGACGATGTTATGGAAGTTATAGAAAAGCTCGATGAACACAATGGCTATCAGAGAATCGGACTTTTGAACTTCAATAAGAGCGAAATCACTTACTGGAAACATCTTTTGCCTGACTCAACGCACCATCAACTTCGGCTCGACTATGCTGATAGAAATATCACATGGGAGTCCTTGTACCCTGAATGGATCGACGAAGAAGAAGAGGAGGAAGTTCCGGTCTGCCCATCTCTACCAAAAGTTGATGTTCCTCGAAAACGATTTGATTTAATTGCGGTAAAGCTTCCTTGCAGAGATGGACCGAACTGGTCAAGAGACGTTGCTCGCTTGCATTTGCAAGTTGCAGCTGCAAATCTTGCTGCTTCTGCCAAAGGATTTTATCCTCTTCATTTGCTTTTTGTTACCGAAAGATTTCCGATACCCAATCTGTTTCCTTGCAAACAACTAGTTGCTAGACAAGGAAATGTTTGGTTGTATAAACCAGATTTGCATCTTCTCAGAGACAAACTTCAGCTTCCATTAGGCTCTTGTCAACTTGCACTTCCTCTCAGCGAAAAAGGTCAGTTCAAATGAATATAATCATAAGGTTTTTTCTTAATGTTATGATGAAAGGGAGCTAATGAAATGCTTGTGAACAGAACCGTTTTATGCAGGGAATCCGCGGAGAGAAGCGTATGCAACAATTCTTCATTCTGCTCATGTTTATGTCTGCGGAGCAATCGCAGCAGCACAGAGCATCCGATTGTCAGGTTCAACCAGGGACCTTGTTATACTTGTCGACGAGTCCATCAGTGTCTACCACAAAAGCGGACTTGAATCTGCAGGATGGAAAATCAGGATCATTCAGAGGATCAGGAACCCGAAAGCAGAGAAAGACGCATATAACGAATGGAATTACAGCAAGTTTCGGCTATGGCAGCTCACGGATTATGACAAAATCATTTTCATCGATGCAGATTTACTAATACTCAGGAACATCGATTTTTTATTTGGCATGCCAGAAATTTCTGCAACAGGAAATAATGCTACTCTTTTTAACTCGGGAGTGATGGTTATCGAGCCTTCGAATTGCACGTTCAATCTGTTGATGGAACATATTAATGAAATCGAATCGTACAATGGCGGAGATCAAGGCTATCTGAATGAAATTTTTACATGGTGGCATCGAATTCCGAAACACATGAATTTCTTGAAACATTTCTGGATTGGCGACGAAGAAGAAGTCAAGCAAAAGAAAATCCGTCTTTTCGGGTCTGAACCTCCGGTTCTCTACGTCCTACACTATCTTGGCGTAAAGCCATGGCTGTGTTTCCGCGATTATGATTGCAATTGGAATGTCGATTTCTTTCAAGAATTCGCAAGCGATATTGCTCATGAAAGATGGTGGAAAGTTCATGACTCAATGCCGCAGCATCTGCATCAGTTTTGCCAGTTGCAATCGAAGCAAAAGGCGCAACTAGAATGGGACAGAATGCAAGCTGAAAAGGCGAATTACACCGACGGGCATTGGAAGATTAAAGTTACGGATACGAGGTTGAAGAAATGCGTCGATAATTTATGTTCATGGAAGAGTATGTTACGACACTGGGGCGAAACGAATTGGACCGATGCGGATCAAATTTTCAATCCAACACCACCTGCTATTTCTAAAGCATCTTTGTCTGCCTTGTGAGTTCTTCTCACTGTAAATCATGCAAAATTCAGATATGGCTTCGGATACATTTTCTCTTTTGGTTGTAATTAAAATATTTTTTTGTTGTTTTAATGATATTTTGAAGCATAAGAGTGTTTTAGACTGGGTTGTGTTTTTGGAAATAGATATCATTATTATTTTTTGATCATCAGGCTGAACCGTTTAGAATCTTTTACATTTGGGTTTTGTACATAAATCTTGAATTAAGCTAGGACTTTGCAAAGATACTCTGCTATTGAAACATTAGCACAATTACGCCTTTATTAATGGACTTCATACACTAAGTACGCTTTTCAAGAAACTGAGATTACATTTATTGATTTATATGTTGAAAAAAGTCGGAGCATCCAATTCTCTAAAATTTTCACTCTTCCACCTCATTTTTCTTCTTGTCCATTCTTTGTGGTACCTGTTACTTAAAATTATTTTATCAAAATGAAAAATTACTTTTTATCCATTTTTTCATCAATCAAATTAAAAAAAAGAACAATAATTTAAAGTAAAAATATTTCATTCAATTTCTTTGGTTTTTGGATATTTACATTTATTTTTATAAAATTAATCTTAATATTTAATATTTTATTCTTAATATATAAATTGCATGTTTTTAATATTTAAGTGAACTTCTCATTAAATTATAACTCGTTTATGTGAATTATTACTACTAAAGGATGTCAACAAAGCAACACATACTTGATCAATATGCATAGATATTGTACTCATTAAACAATCAAAATTTTAACATTATAAACTTAGACTTTGATTGTATTAATATTAAAAAATACTATAGGAGATATGTATGTTCAATGAATGTAAATTAATTTTTTTATATAAGACATTCGATAAAATACCTTAAGAGGCAATTTAAATCTAATTTGATGTTGTGAATATATGTTTAAATTTCTCATTCAATTTCTCTAAAATATCTCCATGAAAGTTTGAATTATAATAGGCTTAATTTCTTAAAAAAACCCACCTTACAACTTTTTTTCGTTTATACCCTAACCTTATAAAAACACCATTTGTACCCAATTTTGGGTTTTTATTTTCATCCCTATCCGAAAGCATTAAATTGTACTCTTTTCATTTGGAAAAGAGTTTAAAATATACTTTTTTTCTATTTTTAAAAATACAAATAAATCTTTAAACTTAAAAAATAATCAAATACATCCAAATAATTAATTAATTTATAAAATTTTATAAAATAATAAAAAAATTTACTATTATTTTTAATTTTTTTGTCGGAAATATTTTTTAAAAAAATTAAAAAAATTAAATAAAATCGGAAATTTTTTTTTTAAAAATTATTATTATTTTAATTTTTTTGAAGAAGATGATATTTTTATATTATTAATAACATTAATATCTAATTAGTATATAAGTTAAAAATGAAGGATTGTTTTAAACTTTTTTCTAAATGAAAAGAGTACAATTTAGAATAAATCACAATTCTTATTAAAAGGTTTTCAATCTATACCTATTTCTTTCAAAAACTTTCATCAGCACGTGTTTTGTTGACATCAGCATAGACGCTAATGTCAGCGCGTCTGGCTGAATAGTTCACCAGCAGGTGCACTATTAAACTGAACTAAAAGGGACCCGCGTATGACGCGCGGGTCAGGCCTATATTTTTTTATTTTTTTTCTTTTTTCAAATAATTCATTTATATAAATTTAAATTTAAATTCTATCAAAAATTTATCTATATAAAATATAAAAATATTAATTTCAATTTCAAAAATAGAAAAATACACAAATATAGAGATAATATAATTTTATAAATGTATATATTATTAATACATACTGAACACAAGTCTAATGTAAAAATAGTATATTTATTATGTTTAATTATGTATCTGAGATATATATATATATATGTGTGTGTTTGTGTGTGTGTGTGTGACGTATAAATTATGTAATAAAAATGTATTTATCATGTATCAACGATGTATCTGTTTAATACTTTTGAAATTGTATCTTTCGTGTATAAATTATGTATCTATCAAGTACAATTATTTTAAAAAAAAATACCGTGTTTAAATTTAGTAAAACAAATTGTGCATATATATAATGTAACCGAGATGTATCAAATATGTATAAGAAATATATATGTAATACATGTATACAATTTATGATACGTCTAAGAAATATATTAAATATGCTTAAAATAATTATATATTAAATAACAAGAAAAAGGATTTAAACGATAAATTATGTATCAGAGATTTATCATTCAAAATAGGATTTTGCCGTTTCTCGTCTGAATCGCGCGTTCTTGGTGTCGATCTCTCCAGAATTCACTCCTCTACCATCTCTAAGTTTCAAAACAATGTAAAAGTGAGTTATTGGGTTAGGGTTTTGTGTGGTAATGTTACGGTCAAGTCGAACTCGTATAAATCATGTCGTTTTTGGTGTTTTCGACTAGTTTTGAGTGGGATTTTGTGTAGTTAGCGTTAGCTAGCATGTCGGTAAAAATTCGAGAAATTCTCGGGGTCCAAATAGCTGTCACACCTGCTGGAAACGAGCCTATCAGGTGTCTCGCGACGTGCTGGGTATCAGCATGACGCGACAAGGCCAAAACTAGCCTGTCGCGTCGCGCCGTGCCCCAGTGCAACGCGAGGGGCTGCAACCAGCCTTGACGCTTGTCGCGACCCTCCCCTATTCAGCTAGGGGATGGCACGACAAGAGGAAGGGCAAGGCCCTCCCTTCCCATGCACGTAGAGCTTAGAACGCCCTACTCCAACGTGGTATTTCGGAAGTGCAAACTAGATTGAGCGGGCATTCGAAACGCGATTGAAAACGGTTCTAGAACGTGAATGAGAAGTTAGTGAAAACATAATAGATTTGGACGTTTTTATGATAAGTTAAAATCGGTATAAGCATATTGATTGAATAAGAAGTCAATTAAAATTTTATTGGACTTAAGAGGACGAATGCGAAATAAGATTGTTTTGACCTAAACCTATAACCTAGGGTTTTAAAAATACGAGGTTCACGTTTATATACTAAATGTGTATTTGATTTGAACATGTTGCAGACGTAGGCAAGCTACGAGGTAGACGTATTGGGATTAGCAGAGTTTGATCAGCATATCGATTATATTGTAGATTGGATAGCGGTACTCCATGTGAGTTACATTTTACTTTCATGTATTATCTGTTAAAGCTATTTGATATATTATAAATAGTATTATCGCATACATCGCATATTATATGATATGAATTGTATACTATATCGTTGTTTGATTGTTTTAACACTATTAGAAAACAATCGATTAGGACGGATTTAGCGACGGATATAAAATCTGTCGCTAAATCCTAAAACAATTTGGCGGGATTCATCCTGCCACTTTTAGCGACAGAATTTTCGTTGCTAATCCGCAAAAATTGTTTTCCACTTTTAGCGACATATTTTGTAATCCGTCGCTAAAAGTAACACATTTAGCGACGGATTACAAAATATGTCGCTAAATGCTCCGTCGCCAAAAGTATTATTTTTATTAAAAAAAATACTTTGTTTATTAAATTAATTATATATTAATTAAAATAATATTAATTCAAAAACAAACTATTATAAAAATAATTATTTCTTAAAAAAAATTATTTATTAAAAAAAATTATTTTAAAAGATAATTATTTATTAAATAATTATTTATTAATAAAATAATTATCTAGAAAAAATATTATTTATTTAAAAAATCAATATATTAGAATACGAGAGTAAAGTGAAATAGTAATAATTTGTTGTTTTTATTTAAAAAAATAATTAAAAATGTAATTTATTAATTATTTATTTAAAATAATTAGTATGAAAAAATAATTGGGAAATTTGAGAAATTTGTGGGTGGGTGATAGTGTGCGTTGTATAGCGGTTGGGTGTGTGACGGTGGGTGATCGTTTAAATAATATTTCATTTTATGATTTTAATTAAAAAATTAATTTTTTATATTTTATAAATTAGCAATAGATTTAAATCCTTCGCTAATTTTTTTTAAATCCGTCGCAATTGTTATTTATTTCGTCGTTGTAAACTTAGCGATCAGAAATCCACCGACGGACTAAGTCTGTTGGTAATCCATCGCTAAATGCGTTTAGCGACGGATCTTTTGCTTTTAGCGATGGAAAGATCTGTTGCTAAAAGCAGGATTTCTAGTAGTGTAAGTATAAGAATCTGGTGTGCGGTCCGAGGAAACAACTCCCTACTGGGTGTTAATAGGCTGTGTGATCACTAGTATCGGGTAAGCTTAGCAAGTATAACTAGACTAATTTATTTGTGAGTGCGATATGAGGTCAGTATGGTTGAAATATCTCGTGGCCTGTATCTAACGAGTCGTCATGGTTGAACTATCCCGAGACTCCGATTGATCATTGCATTTAAGATGGTATGAGGCATGTTGGTTGAACTATCCCGGTGCCCGATGTTGAGCAAAAAGCACAACTTGTAATAATCCGGAAGTCGGAATCGATCCCACGAGGAGTGAATCTAGAGCGATTGATGAGAATGAACTTTAGTTGCGATTCAATTCGTTTAGCAAAATAGACAATTGGAATTTGAATTCAAGTATCAATTTAACAATAGCAATTAACTAAAACAAAACTTTCAATTAACAAAATCAACAATTCTATAAGACTAAAGCGCTTAAACAATTACGGATAACTCAATTAATAAAGGGGTTTGGAGGTCGAAACTACGCTTAGGTCATGCAATCAATGATTCGGGTCTAGGGCTTCAACAAGTGAACCGAGCGTTCCTAAAGCATAACTCCGGCTCTCTCGAGCCTCAAGGAGTTATAAAATCACAAACAAGCCAACTAACCAAGCCTAATCCACTCTCGTGGCACTAAACACGATCAACAAGCCAATTAGCAACTAACAATCCACTCTAAGGTCTCCTAATTTCTAACCCACTCTCATGGTGTCATTAACTAGGATCCTAATTGATCTATCCAATTAATTAACCTTCTCTCAAAGTGTTAACCAACCTAGAATCATGCTTTAGGTAGCTAATCTAAAACAAGCATTAGGGAAATCAATTAGAACAACAACAATAAGCCCAAACCCTAACTCAAATCATACATTTCTAAATTTCATTTCAACCCCCAAACAAAGGGGTTCTAGCCAACCATGGCTAAAACAACAAACATCAAGCAAATAGAATAATAAATCATTGAGAGATAGATCTAATTACCTTTGTAGAAACCCAAGCCAATAACATTCAATAAGATAATACTTCAATAATAAAATGAGAATAAATCTTCAATAGAAAAAGCTTAAGTATTCAACAATGGAGGAAAATATGAAAATCTGGAAATTCTATTGAAGAAGGTAAGGACTAAACTTAGGGATTTCTAAAATTAGGAGAATATTTAAAAGTACAATCATAGAATAATGTCTAGAGAAATCTTCTATACCTAAAATAGAGATAAGGCTCCTTATATAGTACTTACAAAAGAAGGAAAAAGACAAACATTCATTTACACATGTGTTGGGCCCAAAATAGCAAATTAATAAAGCCTTGTTGCATCTTGAACTAAGATTTCTCCATTCCAGCAAGGCCAAGCTCGAATAGAGCTCCTTGGGCTAAATGAGGAGCCCGATTCGAGCTGCCATTTTCTGCTCCGGATCTCGATCTTCAAACCTTCGTAACTCGGTGTAGAAATGTCCGATTGAGTTGATTCTTGAACCGTTGGAAAGCTTAGGACGTCTACTTTAACTTTCATGAAGATCACGAGTTCATTTGAGGCTTTTAGCTAGTCCAAATTGGTCAATTACTGCCCAGGGGTCAGCTTTTCAGATTTGCAAATGAGCTTCCGCATCGCTTTTGTCGTCTTTTCCAACTTTTGCACCAAAATGCTTCCGCAATGCTCCTAAGTACCTGAAATACTAAAACACGTAATAAGGCATACGAAATACCATAAAACTGTGATAAAACGTTAATAAAGCATGCGGAAACGACACTAAAGATAGGAGTAAAATACTCCTATCACCCGACCAGATGGTTGGTTGACATGGTTGAACTATCATATAATCTACCATCAGGATTAAGAAATTGTTATTGTTTATGATTACTAGAAAATGCCTAGCTCAGGATTGTTTATAAGATTAGAATTTCGATCGTATCAAATGCTTGGCTTATATTGTATAAATGATTTTTTAAATGCAATGTTATTTTTATAATACTGTTAGTGATTTGTAATCTCACTCAGCATAGTGTGACCCACTGCTTTTAAACATTTCAGGTATTTAGTGTTTGGATTTGGCTAGAGTCCACCTTTTGGGGTCCGGAAGTTGTCAGTCGCATGTACAGTTCCTGACTTATCTAGAGATGCAGTAGTAGTCCCGAGCTGCATTAGTTTTGTTATACTTAATTTAGACATACAATTCACCATAATATTTTGTATACAATATGTATACTTTTCATATATAATAACATAATTGGCTATTAATCACCCATGTCCCTTACCTTTGAGAGTATGTGCATAAAACCCCCTGATGTTTAAATACGGGTACCTCTTGATCTTTGTGGCGGCGCTCACAAAACCCCCTAAACTCAAAATATGACCAAAATATCCCTTTACTCAGCTGTCAGTCTTTAAAAAAACTGACGGCGCCACATTAGCTGCCACGTCAACAAAATACCTTAAAAATTTAAAAATACTCCTAATTCAATTTAGAAAAAGACAAAAAAGAACAAATCAACCTAATCTAATCTAAACCATTTGATTAACCACAAAAACCAACCCAACCACCACCCCCACCCAACCACCGCCGCCACCCCACCACCGTCGAAAAATTTCCCGGTCATCTTCTCCAAATGAATGATACCGAAAAAATTTCCGGTTATGTCTAAGCTGCGGATCTGTTCTTGGAAAAGATCTACATCGTGATCCATGCAAGGATCTATTCCAAGAACAGACTCCCGGCGGAATCAGTTACAAGAACATACCCCCGGCGGGATCTGTTTCCGGCAAAAACAGATCTGGAATATAAATGAAAAAAAAGTTCCGGCAAGAACAGATCCGGAAAAAAACCCAAAATGGGTATAAATGACGTTTTTATAAGGTCGGGGTATAGACGAAAAAAAAGTTCAAGGTGGGGTTTTTTTTAAATAATTAAACCTATTTGAAAATAGGCAAAAATACTGAAAACTCCCCTATCTTCGAACTTTTTTTCAATTCCACCACAATCTAGGAGAATTTTCAATGAACAAAAGGTCAACGTCTCCCTTAAACTTGTGACACTGGTTCATCTAACCCAATTTATACTTTTTTAAGCAACTAACCTCAAAACTCTTCATTTTTGGGTCAAATAACCCCATAATTGTATTTTTAAAACGCGTAAAATACAAATCAGAGTTGAGGGATGCAAAAAAATAATTAGATACATCCCTAATTGTTGCGATATAATTATCCTAAATCTATTTTTTGAAATAAAAATATAAATTATGGGGCTGTCTGATCCAAATATGAAGAGTTTAGGGGTTAGTTGATTAAAAAAAGTATAAATTGGTTAGATAACCCCGTATCACAAGTTCAGAGGGCGCATTGACCCTTTGTTCAATTTTCAATTGCAACCTATTTAGGGTTTTCAATTTTAGTCTGTAGCCCAAAATAAAAAAAATTGATAATCTGATTAATTTAAGTATAATATTATTAAAACTAACTAAATTGTACCATTATTCTTTTCATGTAAAAAAATACAAATAAATTTTTCATCTTTAAAAATATTCAAACAAATCCTAATAATTAATTAGTTTTTTATATTTTTTTAAAATAAATTACAATTGAAAAAAAAAACAAAACTTTTTAAAAATAAAAAACAAACCACCACTGGTGGTTTGTTTTTTGAATAGACCACCGGACAGGTGGTCTGTTAAGAAAGGAACAGACCACCAGCCGTGGTATGTTCTTCTACAGACCACCACCGAGTGGTGTGTTTTTCAGGCCACCGTACCGTGGTGTTTTTTTTTAGAATTTTTTAATATAATTTTTTTGTATTTTTAATTTTTTTCGTACATTAATCTCGTTTTATGTGAACGTATTTCTTTTATGATTTTTAAATTTTTTTTAAAAATATATTATTTGTTAAATTTTAATTAATAAAAAATATACGGACCATTGACATCGAATTATTAATAAAAATTAAAATTAAAAATAATTATTATTTGTTAAATTTTAAGGTTTTAATTTTTTTTTTTTGGAAAAAGGATTGCAATTTTTAATTTTAAAAAATATTAATAATTAATATAAACTAAAAAAAGTAAAATTACTAATTGATGATTTTGTTAGGAAGAAGGCAACTTTATACTATTAATAATATTAACATCTAATTAGTATATAGGCTAAAAATGAAGGATTAATTTAAATTTTTTTATAAATAAAAAGGTCATTTTAGTCAATTGGAATGCAGGCGATAACTGAAAACCCTAAATAGGATGTAATTGAAAATTCTCATACGTAATGGTGCAATTGAAAATAAATAAATTTGGATCATGTAGGTGGGGAGAATGTTAGGTATTTTTGCCTTGAAAATATTATTCTCAATTTAGGTAATTTTTAATTTTTTCCAAATAAATTTGGATCATTTGAAAATATCAAAATATCGGGCTAAAAGGAAATTAAGAAAGTAATCAAATTAGGTCAAATAATATATTTCAAATTGAAAAATTTCAATTTTTTTTATGTGACAACTAATTAATTTAATTGTGGATTTCAAATATACTAGGTAGTTGAACTAGAATTATATACTTTTAAAACTAAACTGAAAAATTAGTTTTTTTTTTTTTTAATAATTTCAGATTGAATCCAACAAATTGTATTTTTTTTAAATAGAAATAAACTAAATCATATTGGATCAAAAATTTCTAGTTTTTGAAAACCAAAACCCAAACGAACCGAAAATCATTTGTAACAATTTCTAATCAAATTAAACTGAAACAAAAATTGTTCTTTTCTGAAAACCAAATTGAACTGAAATTTATTTTTTATAATTTTTAATCGAATCCAACCAAACTACAAAATTTTAGATTTTAAAAACTTAACAAAATTGAGTTGAACCAAACTCAAAGGCTCTATTTTCTCAAAACCGCACTTATAAAATGAACCGAAAAACTAATTTTTTATAATTTTAAATTGAACTGAATCAAACAAAAATTTCATTTTTTTTGAAAAGAGGTGAATCAAAATGAACCGAAGTAAAACATGTTTTTTTATTACTTAAAACTGAAACAAACTGAATAAAAATAATTTTTTATTTAAAATCAAACCGAATCAAACTAAAAAATTTTACTTTTGAAAACCGAACATTGTTTTTATTTTATTTTTGTAGTTTTAAATCAAACCGAACCAATTCAAACCAAATTGTTTATTTTTTTAAACCGAGCTAAATCAAACTGAACTGAACTAAAAAAATACAAATCTTTTATAATTTCAAATTGAAATGAACCGGATTTCTATTTTGTTTTTCAAAATTGAACCTAACTAAACAAAAAAAATTACTTTTCAAAACCGAACTTGAAATAACCATGAATAGTATTATTTTTATAATTTCAAAACAAAATTAACTGAACCAAAATTTTTTATTTTTATATAACTTAACTGAACATAGCTGAAACGAAACAAATTTTGTATTTTTGAAAATTGCACTGAACTGGACCAAAAAACTAGTATTTAATAATTTAGATTGAATCGAACCAGACAATTTTTTTTATTTTTTTCCAAAACCAAACATTATTGAAACAAATCGAACCAAGAAAATTAATTTTTTATCATTTTAAATTTATTGAACCGAACTGAACCGAATTTAATTGGCCTAAATTTTCAAATTTTTAGTAGTTATATTATTAAACTGAACCGAATCAAGAAAAAAATTCATATTTCGAAAAAACTAATTGATTTTTTTTTATTTTAGTCTAGTTTTTCTGATTCAACTTCTTGATGTCGTGTTTCGTATTTCAAGTTTTAAATTTTGGGTCTTAGGTTTCAAATTTCCAGTTTCAAGTTAGATGTTATGTTTTAAATTTAGTGTTCAAAACAAAATCACCTAGTCCGTAAAATTTATGATTCAAAATATTTCAACCTAAAACAGCCGAAACATAGATAATTAAAACTAAATCACTCATTTCCATCTCTACATCTAATCTACCTCTTTTTTTTTTTTTTTTTTGAGAAAACATAATCATATAATTATATGCATATTTCCATCTCGAAATCTAATTTACATCTTTTTTTGACAAAACAAAATTTTATAATAAGCTTGTATGCCTCGTTCATACCTAGGACACCCACTTTATGAGGTGGGTATGGACTGTGGATATATATCCTGTGGACTGTTAATTATTGTTGACTTATTTGGCACACTTTCTGTATTACGAGAATAAAATGCTACGCAATAACCAGTGGCGGAACCAGGACTCCAATTTAGAAGGGTCAAAATTTTTTCGTTCGGCTATTTAAAAAAAATAAACGGCTGTAAAAAGTTCAAAAAAACCGCCCCTAACACATGTAGGGGCGGTTGTGAAAAATTCCAAAAATCTGTTTTTTTTTTAAATTTTTTTTGGCGAAGAGGGTCGGCCGACCCTCCCTAATTCCGTCCCTGACAATAACACCCCACTATCTATAGCTGCTGGACGCCACTATTCTTTTTTGTTGCGCTACACAAAGTGGACCTGCCATTAAATCAATTGAATCAACCGTGCCGGATTATTGTGTGTGTTTTATTGGTCATGAGAAACAAAATATTAAAAATTATGCTTCTGCAGATAAGTGCTCACACTAGTTAATTGAATGAATTTTTTTAATTGAATTATATGAAGTGTAGTGCTTACTTATGTAGATGATTTAATATGGATATATAAAATTTCTTGAATTATATATACCTAAATTGAGTTTTCCCTTGGTATTTATGTATATGTGACATGCGGCGAAGACGACGAGTAACACATGCATTTGAATATGATTTGCAATTGTAATTAAATTTTTCTTTCAAATAGTCAAAAGTTAAATTTATTTTCCCAAGCAATGCAAGTAAAAAGGTGTAAAAGTAGAAAACAAATAGGGCAAATGAGACAAATACTTCAAAATTGCAATTCATTAAGATTTGTACCTCATAAAATATTGATGTCCGGAAATCTCTCAAAACAAAATAAAAAAATCCATAAATATCTCAAAATTCAAAATAAACTAATCTATATACGATAGTATAAAATTGAACCCAATTTTTTTTTTTTTTTTTTATGGATAAATAGAATAAAACAAAGAAAACAAACACACAGCTAACTAACGAAACTAACAGTAATATCACCCACATCTTCCTTCCATTGGTCTTCAAACTCATCTGGGATAGATTCCACCCAAATTTTTCCATCTGCTATCAATGCCATAGCTGCAATCTTATGGGCAAGCTTGTTTGATATCCTTGGAACATGCTTCCACTGAACTTCCTGAAACTGAGCTGCCAAGTTTCTAATATTCTGCAGTGTATCTCCTAACTCCGAGAGGTACTCTTCAGAATTATTCAAAGCAGAAATAAGTTGGGAACAATCACTTTCAGCTATAATTCTTCTTGAACATAAACCGCCCTCTTTCGCAACCTCTAAACCGAGCATCAATGCTTCTCCTTCCGCCACAACAATCTCAGGACTGTTTTTCACTAAAGCTGAGCCTGCCAAAATAACTTCACCATCTGAATCTCTAATGACAAAGCCCTTTCCCCATCTACCATCACTAACCTTCCCTGCATCAGAATTAATTTTTAGCCACTCACCTGGAGGTTTAATCCACTTCGATTTTACCGGAATGCTGCTCTCCTTCTCTTCTGAATTCGCTTCTCTAAATTCCCGAATAGTATTGGAACTAGCAGTCCAAATTCTTTCTGCATTTAACTCGACACCCTCAAAGAGAAGTTGGTTTCTTGCAAACCAAATCCACCAACAATGACACCAGAATACTTCTATTGTCTCCTTTTCCCAATTCTTCATATATAAAGCAATCCACCTTAGAAAGCTCAGATGAACTTCTCTATTAGTATCGAGTCCCAAACAACTACCAAACCAAATACCCCTAACCCAAGCACACCTTCTGAAAATATGATCCATAGTTTCTGGCTCTCCGCACCTATAACAGACTCCATCTCCAATACCTGTCCTGTATAGAAGAGCACTCCTCGTTGGTAGGCTATGACGTAAAATTCGCCATACGAAATGGCGAATCTTAGGTGGAATGTTGAGTTTCCAAATGCTGCTCCAGGAGAAAGTCCCTTCGACTTCATTATTTCTCGATGAACTCGCTCTTCTAGCACTATTTCTGTCAAGGTAATAAGCAGCTCTGACCGAAAAGTGACCCGTTTTTGAATAGTGCCAAATCAACCTATCTGCCACGTTCAAGTTACGCCACAACATATTTTTAATCACTTCTGCATCTTGAACAGAACACACCTCATCGATAACTTTCTCATCCCAAGATCCCTCATTAATGTCCACAAGATCTCTAACTCGCAGGTCCAAGTCTACTAGCTCATTCTTCGGATGTATACTGAACAGACCGTCCCTTGGCAACCATGGGTCCTTAAAGACACGTATAGAGTCACCATTCCCTATCTTCCACCGCAGGCCCTTTTTCAATAATGGGATAGCACCATGTATGCTACGCCATATAAAGCTCGCCCCCTGTCCAAATTGAACCCAAAATCATTGTTCATTGAACAGTGATTTTGGGTTCAGCTTTATTAAAGCCCAAACTTTACAATATTATTATAAAAAAACCAATTCTGTGGCGTGATTTATATTTATCTATTTATGTAAACTCCTCATTTGCTTGATAAGAAAAATCAACCTTGATTTCCAAATTTGCCACATCGATGGTAAACTTGATTTATGTAAGCTCCTCATTTATGTAAGCTCCTCATTTGCCACATCGATGGTAAACTTAATTTCCAAGTTTATCAATTTAGTTCAGTTCTTTCAAATTATATATTAGTGAAAGCTGATTCGGTCTTTACATGTGTATTTTAAATTGTTACTTTCTTTCACATATCAATTGAAAAGAATGGATTTTTTATTTGAGGAAATTACACTCAGCACTTGATTATCAAAAATAATTCCAAAAATACTTGAGCATCTTTTTTTTTCCAGTCAACACTTGATCCCACCTTTTTATTTCATCTAGCACTTGATTTCACCTTTTTATTCCATCCATCACTTGATTCCACCTTTTTATTTCATCCAACACTTAACCCAACCTTTTTATTTCATCCAACATTTAACTCCAGTTTTTTATTCATCCAACATTTAACTCCATGTTTTTTAAGATTTAGAATTTAGATTTTAAGATTTTAGGGTTTATGATTTTAGGATTAGGGTTTAGCATGATTTAGGGTTTAGGGTTTAAGACTTAGGATATAGGGTTTAGCATGATTTAAGATTTAGGGTTTAGCATGATTTAGGGTTTAGGGTTTAGCATGGTTTAAGGTTTAGAGTTTAGGGTTTAGGATTTAGGATTTAGCATGATTTAGGGTTTAAGGTTTAGTATGGTTTAGGATTTAGGGTTTAGAGAAATAACATTTTAAGTGTTAGGTTTAATGTTTTTATTAAATCAAGTGCTAGTTGCAATTTATTTTCTTTTGTAAGTATTGTCCGCAAATAAAAACGAACATAAGTATTTTTGAGATTATTTTAACAAAATCAAGTATTTTTTAACTTTTCCCTTTTTATTTTTTGTTTGTTTTTGCAGAAATTGCGGGTCATGTGTGTTTAAGAGTTTTTCACAGCTTTGAGCTCATCTTCAATTTCAAGGTTCAAAGATATATTCTTTATTTATTTTTAGTAAATGATTTTTTAAATTATGTATCCACTTTTCTGCTTCTGGATTTCATAGTTTAAGATACCAAGGTGAAACGTCAACAATTAAATTTCCATATATCTATAATTATTTTAATTTAATTTATGGGTTCATTTTGAGTTTACATGTATAGATGTGCTCAAAGAAAAATAGAGATTATTATATATTTAATGCATTAGGTTAATTTAATTTTGCAAAAATCTTCAGCGGTGAAGAAAAAGGTATGTTATTGATTTTGTTGTTTTCAAATGCTGTTTGTTTAGAGCAAATAAGTTACTTCGCTGATATGAATAAATGAATGAATCAACAAACTGCACTTGTAAGAGTAAATCTATTTGAGTTTATTGAGTTCTTTTTATTTCTCCAATTTTATTGTAAAATTTAAAGTGTAACTTTTCTTATGATTTGAGTTTCTAATATTGTCTTTGCAGCTTAATATATTATTCTCAAGAATTTCACATGCACTCTCAAAGGGACTATTGTGTGGTTCTTTTTGTTAAATTCTATAGTTTAAATGTAGAAAAGATATATTTGTTCAAATTAAATTCTGTAGTTTAGACGTGTAAAATGTATATTTTTTCAAATTGTATATACGTTTTAGATGTATAAAAAACATGTGAATTGTATAAATTCAATTGTGTATAGACATAAAAGTCATCATCTCTTGGTCCTAAATTTTTTTGAATACGAAAACTGTAGATAATTTGAGTGTTTGTTTACCTTTTGGTTAAATAATTAAATATTAATCAATAATTGTTGTAGTATAATTAAAATATTTATTAGTTCCGAAGCAACGCGAGGGTTACGCACTAGTCTAATTATAAAATAGGACAACTTTACCTTCCATTTCTCATAATTTTCTATCTAGTTAATTTTGACAACTTCATTTCTTTAAAAATAGATAAGTCCACCACCGACCACCTCCGACCGACCTCTAGCTACCTCCGACTAATTTTCATAAGAAGGTGATGTAATTCTTAGGGATTACTATACTTTTGGTGTGTGAACTTTTTACAAAATAACAAGTTAGTTTTTGAATAAAAATTTATCACGAATCGGTGTGTGAACTTGTTAGAAAATTATAAATTGGTGTTTTTAGCAGGTCACCAACAAGTTACAGGTTATCCTAATGTATTGAATTGACATTTTTTTATTTGGAAAAAAGTTCAAAATAATTCTTTATTTTTATCCTATATACAAATTAGATATTTATGTTATTAATTGTACAAAAAAACCATTTTCATCACAAAATTAAACACTTAAATATTTTTTATTTAATTAATATTAATTACTATAATTAAAAATATTCAATACGACTCAACATCGTCTACCGTTTCACGGATCCACCATTATCCGATTTACGGATACACCGCGAAAAATAAATAAAAAATTAATTTTTTCAATTTATAATAAAAATATTAAAAGCCGAATTACAGACCCTCCGAATTACGGATGGGCCCAAAATTTGGACCCACTAGGACCCAACAGAGCTCCTTCTCCGGGGTTTGAGAAGGAGAAGCTCCTTCTCATGAAGGAGCAAGCAGCTCCTTCTCAAATGAGTAGGAGCGAGCTGCTCCTTCTCAAAATGAGAAGGAGCGGCGCTCTTGCTCCTTCTTAAAGGAGCAGGCTGCTCTTTTTCCGGCGGGTCTTCGTGGGTCCGAAAACATAACTCTGTATTTTAATTTTTTTTATTTAAAAAAGATTAAAAAATTTTAAAAATAATTAATTAATTTTTTATTTAGGGTTTATTTGAACGTTTTTAAAGATGAAGGACTAAAACTAAAATAACTAAAAAGTTTGAATAATGGTTAAAGTCAGAAACTGGCAAATACACTGCTTCGTAATTATTCAACAAGTTGCAACACCAGTTTGATACAAAATAAAGTTCAAACACCATATCGTCATTTTGTAAAAAGTTGAAACACTAAAAGTATAGTAATCCCTAATTCTTAATGTATTTGGTGTATTCTTTTTTTTATTTGGGTTTTTATCAGGAAATTGCACACATAGTTGAAGGACATGACGTTCTTGTCCTTGCTACCGTCGACGTTGAATGTTGCCGACGTCGCTTTCATTTCCAACGCTTCCCTTTACAACAATCAATCAAATATGCTTAGATTTCGTTCAATTGCATCGAAACCAAGCAAATCAAGCTTCGCTGACAGTTGAAATTGGAGAAATAAGAATGGTTTCTTTTGCTCAAAGTCAAAATAATAGTTCTGGTAACAAGATAACGGCGACTCCAATGCCGACAAGAAAGAAATGTGTCATATTGTGTCATAGCCCATCATAGTCCAAGTCCACAATTTTTAGTTTGGAGAGCAAGGATTAATCTTGGTCATTCAATTCGACTTGGACAGCAAGTTCTAATCTAAGCCATTTATTCAAACTTGGTAACCAAGTATGTTTTGCTATAAATAGACTAGCATAATGGTGGAGTAAGATCTGGAGAAGAGCAAATAGCAAATAGCAATTGGGAAACACTTGAGTGAGGTCTTTCTTTTCGGTATTAGTAAAATACTCTTTTAGTTCCTAGAGTTATTTTACTAGTATATTTTGGAAGTTACACAATTCTAGTGTTATTGGGTTTTGGGTTTTGGGTTTTGAGTGATATCCTCTATTTGTACTCCTTCTCTCATGTAGTGGATTTTATTTCTCTTTCACCCGTGGATTAGGCTTACGCCGAACCACATAAATCATTTGTGTCTATTTTATTTCTCTGTTTTTTTCGTTTATATTCCCGAATAAATATTCCTCCGCATCAATAATCCTAACAAACTGGTATCAGAGCTGTTATTATATTTCTTCAGGGATTATTATGGCTTCGACAAAATTTGATATTGAGAAATATGATCGCAGTATGAGCTTTGCCCTATGGCAAGTTAAGATGCGTGCGCTCTTGACACAAATGGCTTGCAGAAAGCACATCATTGAAATGATAAGTTACCAGCCACTATGAAATAAGAACAAAAGCAGGAGTTAGATGAAAACGGCATAGCTGCCATTCAATTATGCTTGTCAAATGAGGTTTTGCGAGAAGTCATACATGAGCAGACTTCAGCAGATTTATGGGAAAAGCTTGAATCGCTTTTCATGACAAAGAACCTCACCAGCAAGCTTGTTAATTTCACATCCATCTTAATAGATTTGGAAAATTTGGAGATTAAGTATGAAGAAGAGGATCAAGCCCTTATGTTGCTTCGTTCACTACCTCCATCCTATAAACATTTTCGTGACACTTTAATTTTCAGCAAGCAGACGCTGACTGTTGAAGAGGTAAAATCGTCACTGTTTTCAAAAGAGCTCATGGATAATGAGTTTATTGGTAGCAATAGAGATAGTCCCGCCAATGGACTTATCGTTCGAGGAACATCCTACAATCAAGAGTCTACCAGCAGTAGTCATGCAAGGTCTAGATCCAAATCTAGACACAAAAATTTGACTTGTAATTACTATAAGAAGAAAGGCCACGTTAAAGTTGATTGCTTTACGTTGAAAAATAAGTAAAAGGATCATAAAAATCCGGAGAAACCTGCTGAAGCCAACATTTTCGAAGATGAGGTTCATTGTGATGTTTTCACAGTCACTTACAACAAAGCTATGTCCATGAAAGGGTGGATTTTAGATTCTGGTTGTTCATTTCATATTTGTCTTACCAAAGATTGCTTCTCCACTTATGAACAGGTTAATAGTGTAGTTGTCTTGATGGGAAACGATCAACCGTGCAACGTTGTTGGTATTGGTTCAGTCAAAATAAGGATGCACGACGGTATAGTTAAAACTTTGACTGAAGTGCGACATGTTCCTGATATGTCGAAAACCTTATTTCTTTATCCACTTTAGATCTTGGTGGTTATAAGTTCATTGGCGGTGATGTCGTTTTGAAGGTTGTGAAAGGTGCCTTAGTAGTGATGAAAGCTTGTCAAATTGGTAGATTGTACGTGTTGCAAGGATCTATCATTATTGGCACAGCTGTGGTATCATCCTCCATATCAGATTCAGATGTCACCAGATTATGGCACATGAGGCTGGGACATATGAGTGAGAAAGGTTTGACAATGCTGAGCAAGAGAGGACTTCTTTCTGGTCAGAGTACATCGAAGTTAGAGTTTTGTGAACAATATCTCTTTAGAAAGCAAAAGGGAATCAGTTTAGCTCAGGGGTTCATAGAACTAAATGTACTCTTGATTACATCCATTCAGATCTTTGAGGACCAGCACGAGTTCTTTCTAAAGATGGTGCTCGATACATGATAACCTTTATTGACGACTACTCCAGGAAGGTATGGGTTTACTTTCTAAAGCACAAAAGTGACGTGTTTGTCACTTTCAAGCAGTGGACGGCTTTAGTGGAAAAACAAACTGAAAAGAACATTAAACACCTTCGCACTGATAATGGCTTGGAGTTTTGTGATGGAGATTTCAATAAATTTTTTAAGGATGAAGCCATTGTTAGACACCTTACAGTCAGAGGCAGTCCACCGCAAAATGGCGTGGCCGAGAGGATGAACAGAACCTTGATGGAAAAGGTTCGTCGCATGTTATCCAATTATGGACTATCAAATGATTTTTGGGCCGAAGCGGCTTCTACAGCGTGCTACTCGGTAAATCGTTCTCCCAATGCTTCAATTGATTGTAAAACTCCAGAAGAAGTATGGTCTGGTCACGGGGCTGATTATTCAGAGTTGAGGATATTTGGATGTCCAGTCTATGTTCATGTCAATGAAGGCAAGTTGGAGCCTAGATCTAAAAAAGGTATATTCATTGGCTACCCTTCTGGCGTAAAAGGATACAAGGTCTGGTTACCTGATCCAAAGTCTCCTAAGTCTATAATCAAAAGGGATCTTGTGTTTAATGAATCATTTATGATTCACCTGGAAAAATGAGTCTTCTAAACCTTCTACGGGCACAGAGAACACAAGCAGGCAGGTGAAAGTTGAGGTGGAGAATACAAATGCTCCACAAAATGATCCACAACCAGATCTAGTTCAACTACCTATTTCAAATGAGGTAAATGAGTCACCAGAAGTGGAAGACTATTCAATTGCGATAAATAGGGGCATGGGAACGAGAACTCAATCAGTGCGACTTAATGATTATGTTATGTTAGTTGACTTCCTATTTAGTACTTTCCAATTTAGGTGTTATTATTAGTAGCTAATTTGTAGGTAGACTTATGGCTGTTTCTATAATTATTAAATTTCTTTCCAGGCCTTAGTTTGTATATATAATCAGCTGATATGTAACCCTAGATTCATATCAATATAATTTCTTTATCTATTACATTTTTTTCTAACATGGTATCAGAGCACATATTGCTCTCAGCCTATTTTTTTTTTCTCTTCTTTTGTAAGAGTAAACCTGTTCCCTTTTGTGTACCTTTGTGTTTGAGGTTGTACCTCTTTGTTTGAGGGTGTACCTCTTTATTTGAGGTTGTACCTCTTTGTTTGAGGCTGTAACCCTTTGTTTGGGGCTGTTTATAGCTTGTTTCAGGCTATAATTTTTTGTTTCTGAGGCTGTTTTCTGCAATTTGTTTCTTGAATATTTTTTTGTTTATTCAAGATGACAGACAACAAATCGACTTCTAATTTGCGTGCTTCTGTTGGTACAACAGTAAGGTTTAATGGTAGAAACTATGCACTTTGGTCTCAAGTGTTTCGAACGTTCTTTGGATCTCAAGGTCGTCGTCATCATCTTGTTTAGATTATGACAGATCCTACTGATTCTAAGTATGCAGCCTGGTGTCAATCTGACTGTGCAGTCAAGACGTGGCTGCTGAACTCGTTAGAACCTGAGTTTGCCGCCTCGGTTGGTTTGATATCAACCGCTAAGGAGATGTGGGACTCCATTAGGGAGATATTTTCTAATGATGGTAATAATTCTCGTATTTTCTCTTTGTTTCAACAGCTTGTAACAACAAACAAGGTGAACGATCCCTTCCTGAATTTTTTGCTACCTATAGAGGGATTATCAATGAATTTCGTGAATTGCAGCCTCTTTCTACATATTTAGACACCCAAAAATGTCAGTGGGGAAATCTGTTTGTTTGTGGATTTCTTATCAATTTAAGCGATCAGTACAATACCCTTAGAAGTCAATTACTTGGAGACAGAAATATGCCTACACCTCATTCAGCTTTCTCTCGCCTGCAGTCAGTCTCGATAACTCTTCCATCTCCAAATGTTAGCCTTGAAAATTCTTCCATGGCTGCACATGGTGGTCCATATAATTTCAAGGGCAAAGATCGTGATCGACAATGTCACTTTTGTGGTAAAAAAAACCACACTGCTGATTCATGTTGACTGGGCTACCAAGCGCCCAAAAATATTTAATACCCATAAGGCGGCTGCTGCTACATCTAATTCCAATGAGTCCACTTCCTTCCAAGGACCTGAAGATGTTATCCAAATTTCCAGAGTCGAGTATGAGCGCTTGACTCACCCTCAATCCAATTCTGTTCCTCCACAAACAGGTACTGCTGCACTTGCTAGTTTTTCTGCAAAATCTTGGTTAATTGATGCGGGAGCATCAAATCATATGACTAGTGACCAGCGACACTTCAATGATTTTACTCATTGTGAATCACTGTCCCCTATTACAGTTGCTGATGGGTTTGTTTCTACAGTCTCTGGTTTTGGTATTGTTCATACCCTTTATGTTACTCTTAAAAAAGTCCTACATGTCCCAAAATTGTCATTTAACCTTATTTCTGTCAATCAAATTACAAAAGCTCTCAATTTTTCCCTAACATTTTTTCCTACTCATTGTATTTTTCAGGATCTCCAAACGAATACATTGATTGGACACGGCTCTGAGCCAAGAGGAGTTTATTATCTTGAATCTTCTTTCGTTTCTGCAGCTGCTAGTGGAGTTACCTCTTATGATTGGCATTGTTGTTTAGGCCATCCTACTTTTTCTAAGCTAAAGAAAGTAATATCTTTTAGTGAGCCTGTTTCTCAAATAAATTGTGATGCATGTCAGCTAGGAAAACATCACAGAACAACTTTTTCCTCTAAAGAGAATAGAAGTTTAAGTCCTTTTGATTTGGTACACTCAGATGTATGGGGTCCTTGTCGTTATCCTACTATGTCTGGTGATAAATATTTTATTACTTTTGTGGATGATTATTCTCGAATGACTTGGGTTTATTTATTAAAAGATAGATCATTTGTTCTTGATGTATTTCAAACTTTTTATGCTGAAATAAAGACTCAATTTTCTACTAGTATTCATGTTTTGAGATCTCATAATGCCTTGGAATATAAGAAAACTTCATTTACTCGTTTTGTTCTTCTAACAACATCATTCATCAAACATCATGTGCTCATACTCCACAACAAAATGTGTCGCAAAACGTAAAAATATAGACATCTTCTTGATGTTGCTATCTTTTTAAAATTTCATCTCGTTCGGCTAAAAATAAAAATCATATATTTGGTTATTCAATTGGTTCGATTAATTTCAATTATAAAAATTTAAAATCAAAATCGAATAAAAGACCTAAAAAATATGAACTGATCTCTATTTTAACCGAACAAATAAAACCAAACACTAAAAAACAATGATTTGGTTGAGTCAATTAAATCGACCGGTTCAAAATTTTGATCACCTCGAATTTGATTAATTCAAATCTCAAATAAAACCAAACAAAAAAAGTTTTAACTTTTCAAAATCGAACTAATCGAATTAAAATTTATCATTGAACTGATCAAAAGAAAGTGATTTGATTGGTTAATTCGGTCAGTTGAATATTTTGCTCACTCTTAACGTTATGTATGAATTGTTTTCTCTAAAATTTAATTTTTGTTTTCTTGTAGAATTTTTAAATTTTTTCTCTTCAAAATTTATGATTTATGTTAAAAAAATTAAAATTTATTTTTAAATTTATTATTTATGATATGAGGCAAATTAAAGTTATATGAAATTTAACATATTTTAAAACTAATTAAAAATGTTTTACTTTTTAAAATTCAGTTTTGACCTTAGCCCCCCCCCCCCCCCTCCCGCGTGCTGCTGATGACACTACCAGCTTGGAGTAGGATTTCATGATACACTTTTGCACATTTTGACATATTTAGGTTTTTTTATAGTACTGTATACTTTTCATCAATATTGTATATATATATATATATATATATATATATTACGAATTTGATTTATGTATATTTGTTGCCTCTAGTGTGTGTAATTGGTGTATTTAATAGGTCTAATCAACAATAGGAAAAAAAATGAAAATATGCCAAAAAACGGAAAATTTCTGGCGAAATTTTTGTCAAATTAGTGACCAAATTTAACCTTTTAGCGACATATTTTGTCGTCTCTAAAAGTATAAGAATAACAACTGTGTTATGCAATTAGCGATGGTTTGCATAATACAGCGACAAACTTTAGCAACGGAATTGTCCCTCGCTAAATTGGCGACGGACAATTTTGTCGCTAAAATGTCGGTAATTGGTCGGCTTTTCTGATCAATTTTACGACTGAATTGTCCCAAATTACCGATGGAATTTTCGTCGGTAATTTGGCGACGGTTCGTCTTTTTGGGTCGTTAACTGTTTAGCGATCCAAAATATACCGACGGACTCAGTCTGCTGGTAATTTGTCGCTAATAAAGTAATTTGTCGCTAAAAAGAGCAAAGAAAGTATAATCTTAACTTCACTCAAAGTATCTTATTAAAATATTAAAATAAAGTCACATATCGTCTATCAACTCAATAAACTTAGATATCGTTTGCTTCAATATTAGTGTGAAACTTATTTAGAGAATGCATTTTTTATTTGGTATCAAAAAAATTTAAGAGGAAATTTCCTACGCTACACTATTTACTATTTTATTTACAATTTTTACATTGTTTATTTTTTGTCTTTATTTTTCTAAACTTTTTTTTATGAAAAATACATTTTTTTTAATTTTTCAAATATGTTTTTTCACTTTTTAATGATTTATTTTCTTTTTATAGATTTTTTTGGTGTTTGTTTTTTATTCTTTTATCATATTTTTTAGTGTAACTATGGTGTATTATAGTGTATTTATTGTGTTTTTTTTAGTGTATACACCACAAAAACACTGCAAATACACCATAAACACTGCAGATACACCAGCAAAACATCAGAAATACACTGTAAATACACCAAAAATACGCTATAATGTAAATACACCATAAAAAAAACTACAAATACACCATAAATCAATTCATTTTTACAAAATCAGTATCATCAAAATAAAAAAAACAATATATGAACAAAAAAAGACTAAATAATTAGGGTTAATGTCATAAATATTCACCAACTTTACATGTTTTTTCATTTTAATAACGCAGTTTATAAAATGTTTTCATTTTCATGTACGAACTATCACTTTATCTCCAATTCATACACGGTGATGAGGTATCACGGCTCCATTAGTGTAATTCGCTGAGGTGGGGGTCATTTTACACCAATGAATGAGTGCCACCTCAGCGGTGTGTATGAATTTGAGACAAAATGGTAGTTCGTACATGAAAATGTTAAAATTTAAACTGTGTGATTAAAATAAAAAAGCATGTAAAATTCGTGATTTATTTGACATCAACCCAAATAATTATATTAATAATAGAAGAATTTTATAAAGATAAAAATAATAGATCTACAACAATCTCTTTTCAAAAAAATCTAATTTAGCATAAAAATGTAAAAAATTATAAAATATCTAAAAACGACTTTGAAGAATCCATCGGAAGAAACGCGGCGACGAGAAAATCAATGAAAGAATCGCGACGATGAGAAATCCACCAAAAAAATGCAACGGTGAAAACAATACGACGGAAAATCCACCGGAAGACGTGCGACGGCGAGATGAAAGAAAACAACGATCGGAAAAAAAGAAGAGAGAAAAAATTAGATAAGGAAAGAAGTAGAAAGGAAAAAAGAAATTTAATAGAGAGAGAAAACTATGGAGAAAGAGGGAATTTGTGCGAAGAGAGAGAAAATGTGCGTGGCTATAAAAAATAAATGACCTCAAATAAGATAAAACCCTAATATATAATATTTTTAATATTATATTTTAAATAAAGGTAGAGAGGAAAATTATGGAAATATGAGTAAAAAGTTATAAATATGTTTCAAAATGAGGTATTTTAAAAGTAATTCAAATTTTAAATATGAAACCTATTTCAAATAAATTAAAATAAAATAAATGAAATAATATAAATTTTAAAATTTAAAGTTTTTATCTCATCAAAAATATTATTATTATATTTTTATTATTTATATTTTATATTGTTTTCAAATTTCACATAAATAAAAAAATTAAAAAGCCCAAAATCGATCGGTTTGATTAATTTTGGTTTTCAGAATTCAAAATCGACCAGAACTAATTTTAAATAATTAGAACCAAATCATACTAAAAATTCAAAATCAAACCTAATCAAAAAATTGATTTTTGTTTTTTGAAAGTTTGATCGGTTTGTTTAAAAATGATAAAAACAAAAGAATTAAAAAAGATTAAAAAAATAGCAATCAGCCAGTTCGGTTAATTTCAATTTTAAAAATTCAAAACCGGAAGTAAAAAAATTGAAAACAGAAATCAAACGGATTATCAAAATAATTCAAATTAAACTGAAAATTGACTTTTTGAAATTTCTTTTTGTTTAGTTAAAAACGATAAAACTAAAGGAAGTTATTTAAAAAAAATGTAAAATCGGTCTGTTCGGTTTTCAAAATTCAAAACTGAAAAAAAATTGAAAACCAAAACTGAACTGAAAGTAAAAAATTAAAAATCAAACAAAAAACCTTTTCTTTTTAAAATTTCATCTCGATCGGTTAAAAAGCAAAATTATATATTCGGATATTCAATTGGTTCGATTAATTTTAATTTTCAAAATTCGAACCAAATTCGAATAAAAAAACTAACAAAATACGAGTGGATCTCTATTTTAACCAAACAAGCCGCAAGTTATCGGTTAAGTCAATTAAACCGGCCGGCTCAAAATTAAGTCATCCCGAGTTTGATTCATTCAAATCTCAAATAAAACCAAACAACAAAATTAGTAACTTTTCAAAATTGAACTTATCGAATCCAAATTTATCACTGAATTGATAAAAATACATTGATTTGGCTGGTTGATTTGGTCGGTCGAATATTTTGCTCACTCTTAATATTATGTATAAATTTTACTCTCCAAAATTTAATTATTTTTCCTCTAGAACTTTTAGATTTTTTCTCTTTAAAATTTATGATTTATTTAAAAAACAAATTAAATTTATTATTTGTGATATGAGGAAAATTAAAGTTAAATTTAAATTTAACATATTTTTAAAATATTAAAAGTGTTCTACTTTTTAAAATTCATTTGCAAATTTCATGAAATTGTTATAATTTCAAATAAGTACAATTCTGTGGAATTAAGACATAAAATTGTAACTAAATTTCATTAACAAACCAAACACACATTTTATAAAAATTTAGTTAAATTCTATAAAAAATAATAAAATTCATTTGAACGTGACACACCCTTAATCATACAAAATCTTCAACATATTGACAATACCTTTTGCTGTTTATTTTAAATCGTTATTTACTATATATTCAAAAGGAAAACCTTTCTCTACTCCTGCAATTGCTATATTCTTAATTATTGCATGATAATATCAATTCTAATAGCACTAGAGAATCTGATTTCAAGAGGAGGTTGAAATCCATTCATCTCCTTGAATGAAGTTCTGCACTGAATATGTGTTTACATGCTCCGCAGGAATGCGGCTACTCCATGGTACTCTCTGAGACACACTAGACCCCGGTCCGGAATTCTCAAATTCCCCATAGTAGAGTGTTTTCAATGCAAAATCGTCCTTCCATGGCATCCACCCTTCGGGCGCTATAATAGCTCCAAAGTTACAATGTATGAAAACGACTCTCGAATATTCCTTCCATGGCCTTCCCAAGTAATTCTTGTGTACCTTAGGCGTACTCTGGTACAGTTTCATATATTCTTCGGTGCCATTAATCGAACAATTCTGAAAGACAAAACCTGTCGACTGTGCAGGGTCTGTCCTACCGTGCGCTGTGAGAGCATTGTTTTCACCTTTTTCAGGATTTTCTTGCCTAGGATTAACTAATATTTCGCAATCCTGAAAAACTGCGGCAGAGCTTCCAAAAATGAAGTCTACATTGCCCTGAATACGGCATGATTTGTAGTACTGGCGAAGTGCATGCGCATGTAAAGTGTCCTGATGGCCTAAAAACTCACAATTCTCAATGAATGTGAGGTCACTGTCTGATCTGAAGGCCACTGCTTGGTTGGTAGGTGTTCCTGCTGTGTTCTGAATTGTGAGACCACTAGCCATGAATCCATCACCAAGAACACCTGAAACAGGCTCAAGGATTACAATTTTTCATCAGAAACAAATAACATTGTAAAAATATTAAGTGAAGGAAAAGTTAGGTTACCAAGTGTAGCTGTGTTATAAGTAGAAATGCCCGGTTGGCCCACTGTCAATGAACCCGTAATGACGGTTTTGCCCATTCCATCTCCTAAGAACACAACCTTCTTTTTCTCCAACGGAATCCTAACAATTTCATTGTATATCCCTTCTTTTATGTGCACTACGAACCTTTTTCCCAATTCATTATCCGGCGCCGCATTGACGGCTTCCTGAACTGTTTTATAGCACCCCTTGCTTCCATCCTTGCAAACCGTCACATCCACGGTTAGATTAGACGGAAATGCACCTCTAAAATTCAAATCACCAGAACCCGAACGCGACGCAGATACTCCCAAGAACCCATCACGCTCCGTCTTAGGAGGCCCCCACGGCTCGGTATCATTTCCGTGTGTGTCATAAGACAAAACCATGCTCAATGCATTACTCGTTAATGACAACAGAGAGTCCAAAAACGACATTGTCTTATTCGTATCCGCCGTGTCGTTGGCATACTTGAGATTGTTCCCGCAATCGTACTGAAAAAGCAATGCAGCACTCAACCACGCAATGGCGTCTTTGGTTTTTCCATGAGGCAGAAGATCATCGGATGTCGAAGCAATACGGTATTCGGAGTTACGTAGCACTTCGATACAATTTCGGGCGGCGGTTGTGCGATTAACGTTTCCTACGGAGGAGTCTAGAATAGAGTTGACCATTGATTGGGCAGTTTTGAGATTGGTGGCGGAGATAGAAATGGAGGATTGGATTATTTGTAATGGAGTCGGGTTTTGAGAGAGATTACCGGCCGTTGATAAGGATGAAATGCACACATCGGGGAATCGGGTGGCTTTGCATGCTTGGGCGATTTGAGGTTGAGTGGCGGAGGTGGAGGAGATCAAGTGAAGGAGACAGAAGAAAAAAATGGAGCCAAAAAAAGCCATGGAAATTTAAATGCAAATAGATGACTTAATTAGACAACATATTTATATTTGTAGGAAACTATTTAATCGGATGTGATTGGCTTAGGATTAGTTTTGTTTTTGCATGAAATAAAGTTGAATCTTATTTCACGGGATTTTCTATTTTTTTGTCTGGTTTTGTATTTACTATTTTTGTAATTAACTATTTCTTGTTAATTGTTATAATTAAAGGCTTGCGTTATTTGGAAAATTATTGATGCCAAATTTAGATGATCCAAATAAACATGTAATTTATCTTTACACTATCTAAATTACATTTAAAAAAAAAATTGTTCATATTTGAATCAAACTTGGTAATTTAAAAGTAATATTTTCTCTCTTTCAACTTTTAAGGATGTTCATAGTTTTTATAAGTATAAATTGAAAAAAGAAACATGTTGGTGAAAAGGAGAAAACAATTAGAATTGTGAATGAGAATTATTAAAATAAACAAAATAAAGAATGGATGTATATTTTTTTTTGGTAATTTCATGAAGTGTCCTGAACTGGTGAAAAGGAGAAAACAATTAGAATTATCAAAATAAAAAAAATTAAAGAACATATACATTTTTTTTGTTAATTCCATGAGGTGTCCTGAACGGGTGAAAAGAAGAAAACAATGAGGGTTGGTTGAAAGTGAACTCTGATGCAACTCGTCGGATAAAAACGAAGCTGGAGGAGCATCAATTATCAAGAATAGCCAAGGTGTAGTTATCTTCCATGGATGTCGATTGTTTCCATGAGTAAAAGATGTTAAAACAGTAGAGTTGTTGGCTTTGTATTTTGAGATGAAATGACACTTAATATCATGTGTAACAAATTCTACTTTGAATCGGATGCCCTGTTGGCAGTGAATCATATTACTCGTCTGGAGAAAACGATGGACAATGGCCAATTCATGATTGCTTAATACATTGTGGAGTTAGATTATTAACTTGAAGAATGCAAGTTCGGCTACGTACATAGAACCGAAAATATTTTAGCTCACTGTCTAGCTAAATGGAGTTTAGAACAAGGAATTGAATCTGTATCTTGATGGATCTGGTCTAAGACCGTCTTGTCTTCCGGGTCGCTTCGTGACAAACTTGATACGAGTTGTGTCTTACAAGACAAATAAGGTCATATAGGATTTCAGACTCTTGGTCCGAAATCCACTCTAAAGTTTAAGTTAGTATTTATTTTAATATAATATAGGAAAGTACTATATAAAAGAGGTCATAAAGTTTAACTTATTATAGTAATAGGTTGACTTGTCTTTATATAAAGACTTGTTGAGTGGATTTCCATATAAACTAGCAATGTGGAATTTTGTTACAAAGTGGACATGTGAGGTTTTGTCTTATTCCATCATTAACATACCCCCCCCCCCCCCCCCCCGCGCAGTTGTCACGACCCAAAATCGAGGACCACGACCGGGGCTAAGCAACGAAAATGGTTGCTCCGGAACCCGTAGCTAGCCTAAAAACCACTAAAACCTTTTTACAAAACGATCACATAAACATACACAAAACGTTTTCGGAAAAATTTCTTAAAATACTAAGTTGTAAACGTCGAAAACATATTTTGAAAAATGATGCAAAAACGATAAGGACCAAGGTCTTACTGTGTGATAACACAATCAAGCATTGCCTTGTCCAAGCATAGATCCTATAACACATATCCAATTTCAACCATAGACAATTGGTATAACAATCAAACGGTTCAAAAGCGCAGTTTCATAAACTATATACATGATTTGAAAAGAAAACTATATACATGCAAAACATACATATCAGAACAACAAAACAGCGTTTGATACAAAATCATCAGTCAAGGTCTGACGTCTACGGACTACTGCGACGTTATGAAGTAAAATCTTACTTATGTACATATTTCCAAAATACCACAGATTTCTGGAACAAGAATACAAGTCCGCCACTTCAAAACAATCTTCACCTGGATCGTATGTGGAGTAAGATCACAGGGTGGAACTCGAAGTTTCTATCTCGTGCCGGAAAGGAAATTCATTTCAAATGTTTCGTTCAAGCGATGCCCAATTATATGATGAACGTGTTCCTTATTCCGCTTATTCTTTGTGAGGAGTTTGAACAGATGATGAATAGTTTTTGGTGGGGTAGGGATCAAACAAAGAGGAAAGGAATAAAGTAGGCGAGATGGGAGAAGTTTTATATCTCGAAAAAAATTGGAGGGTTGGGTTTCAAGAAAATTAGGGAGTTTAATATTGCTATACTTGCTAGACAAGTTTGGAAGCTTACTAGTTTGACGTATAACTTGATGGTTCGCTTATTCAAAGCTAAATATTTTCCGAATACGTCATTTCTTGAGGCGAAGCTAGGCTAGAATCCAAGTTACGTGTGGCGCATCATTTTTTAGGCCCAAGAGGGAATGGAGGTGGGTGCTGGAGTCCGGATTGGCAACGGCAAAAATACACAGATCTGGAGGTCTCTTTAGCTGTTGGAATCTGAATCTGGTCTTGTAACAACTGTATAGCCTTCTTCTTTAGCTAGTGCTACGGTGAATCAAATGTTGGTGGTTGATGGAACGGAATAGGACAAAGGTTTGATTAGATATGTCTTTAATAATGAAGATGTAAAGTAGATTTTAAGGGTCTTGGTCAGTAACTGAGATGTGGATGACAAGTGGTGGTGAAAGCTTGATTCGAAAGGTATATTTCCAGTTAAAAGCTTTTATAGAATGAAAACGAGTCAGTTGTAGCGATATCCGAATGAGCTTTGGGGGAGGATTTGGAGTGTTAAAGCTCATCTCCATATCTAGAGCTTTCTTTGACGTTTGTGTATCGGGTACCTTCTGATAGTTTATGCTTTGACTGAACGTCGAGTTTTTGTTAATGAAACTTGTAGGTTTTGTCATTAGGGGAAGGAGACAGCGCTCCATTTATTTTGTGTATGTTCAAAGGCCAGGACTGTTGGAAATTGTCGGGTCTAGTTCTTCATGGAAATCGGTTTCCAAATGTTTAGCTATGGTGTGGTGACTAGCTTATGCGTTTGGATGAGGATAGTCAGGCCACTAATGCTTTTGTGTGTTGGAACATCTGGCTTGGGCGAAATGGAGTGGTCTGGAATGATAAACCACTGGAAGCAGTTGCCATTGTTGCTTCTGTTTGTCATCAATACTCTTCTTGGAAAAACTATGATTCTGCTAATGTCAGAGGTGTAGTAATAAGTAGGAATGATGGCTTAATTCGATGGAAAGCTCCATCCCTTGGTTGGTTGAAAGTCAACACGGATGCAGCTTTTTTTCCGGGTAGACAAAGGATCAAAATAGGATTGTGGTTCGTGATTGTTTGGGTAATCTTGTCCAAGCTCGCCAATTTCGGTAACAATTCCCCTCGTTTGGATGAAATTATAGGGATAAGGGAGGCTCTAAGCTGGTTAAAGGACAAAGATAAAATTATTTTGGAGTCTGACGCTATGGAGGTGCTATTAGAAATCAGGAATCCAGGCTGTTGGGAGTCGGAGTTGCTGGCTAAGGACTATGTCAATTTAGCGAAGCGGTTTGATAACATTAATTTTATTTTCGTGAGGCGATCTGCGAATCAGGCGGCACATGTTTTAGCGCAATATGCCAGTTCTATTTCAGGTCATCAGAAGTGGTTTTGTCACTTTTCTGAATTTTCTCACAACTGTAATCGTTTTCGATTTGATTTAATAGAATCTTTTCTGTCCATAAAAATTGAATAAAAAAATATCAAAAATATTTATGGAGATTCACTTATTAAAACTTATTCCTTTATATTTTTGATTGGAAAATATTACCGAATTCTTCAAATATACCAATTTTTAATTAACTTTTTTTTTAGAAAAAGAAATTAGGAATAATAATAATTATTAAAAAAATCAAATGCAAAAGAGTAGAACATGTCATATATATGTAAAATTAAAAAAAAAAATCATCCTTGAAACAAATTTGACCTATAAAAAACTACTCAAGATGGTAAAACGATTGTACGATATGTTTTGATAACAAGAAATTATATTATACTTTAATAAACCAAATAATTTTAAATGTCACTTAACTTTGAATTTGTTTCTTTTGATTATGAAATTTTAATTTATTTTATTTTAAAGACTAAATTTTAATTTATTTCATTTCAATGACTAAATTTTAATTCATTTCTACGGCAAGAATTCTCAGTTATTCAAACAAAAAAAATTTAAAGTTTATTCAATTGAAAAGAAATTAAAATTTAATCAAACTCACATGACTAAGATGAAGTAGTTTGTAAATTTAATGGCTCGTAAAATCAATTAAAATTTATGCTGTTTTAAGTCTATTTTATGACCTCAGTCAACGTCAATTTTAAATCTAGAGTCAACTCTTATTGTATCACATGAAATTTGTAGATGAGATAATTAGTATAGCATCCGCCTTAGCCTAGGCCTCACATTACGTTAATCAAGAGAGTAACATGAGCGAAATATCTGTAACATGCATGCAAGACTTGGTAGTCAATTAGTCATATAACTTCAACAACATTACCCTTCAAATACTTTTGTAATTAGTTTCAAATTCAAATCTATCCGTTTGAGAATTATATGAACATTAAAAGCTTAGCTAATATTATTAGCAACAGAGCTGCAATATCTAATCTACAACATTACCGAATTTGATTTGATATTCAAGAGGAGGTTGAAATCCATTCATCTCCTTGAATGAAATTCTGCACTGAATATGTGTATACGTGCTCCGCAGGAATGCGGTTACTCCATGGTACTCTCTGAGACACATTAGATCCCGGTCCGGAATTCTCAAATTCCCCATAGTAGAGTGTTTTCAATGCAAAATCGCCGGTCCAAGGCATCCACCCTTCGGGCGTTATGATAGCTTCGAAGTTACAATGTATAAAAACGACTCTCGAGAATTCTTTCCATGGCCTTCCCAAGTAATTCTTGTGTACCTTGGGCTTACTCTGGTACAATTTCATATATTCTTCGGTGCCATTAATCAAACAGTTCTGAAAGACAAAACCTGTTGATTGTGCCGGGTCTGTCCTGCCGTGCGCTGTGAGAGCATTGTTTTCACCTTTTTCTGGCTTTTCTTGCCTGGGATTGACTAATATCTCGCAGTCCTGAAAAATTGCAGCAGAGTTTCCAAAAATGAAGTCCACATTGCCCTGAATGCGGCATGATTTGTAGTACTGGCGAAGTGAATGCGCATACAAAGTGTCTTGATGGCCTATAAATTCGCAATTCTCAATGAATGAGAGATCACTATCTGATCTGAAGGCCACTGCTTGGTGGGTAGGGGCTCCTGCTGTATTCTGGATTGTGAGACCACTGGCCATGAATCCATCACCAAGAACACCTGAAACAGGGCAGAGAATTTTTTTCAGAACTTTATAACCCAGCAGAGTTGCGATACTATGACAGAGCTTCATAGCCAACCAAAACAAATTATACGAAATACAGCAAAACTGAAACAAGACAAGAAAATAACGCAGTTGCTGAGTCGCTTACGCGCCAGAATACTTGGAAAGCAGTTTCAATAATGAAACAATTATGTGAATATTAGTAGGTGCATTCATCAATTAAGAAAGTTTGAAATCACATAATGCAGATTATAAAGTGCAAGTACTGTTACCACCAAGAAACGACCGTAGGTTTAACATGAAAGATAGACTAAACAATTGATCGAATGGCTGAACTTACCAACAGTGGCAGACTCATATGTAGTAACACCAACCTGACCGGCACTCAACGAGCCTGTAATGACAGTTTTACCTATCCCATCACCTACAAACACTACATTTTTCTTTTCCAACGGAACCCTAACAATCTCCTCATAAACACCCTCCTTTATGTGTATCACAAACTTTTTATCCGACGCATTACTCGGAGCTGCATTAACTGCTTCCTGTACAGTTTTATAACATCCATTCCTCCCATTTTTACAAACGATCACATCGACCCTCAACTCCAAAGGAAACTCGCCCTTGAACCCGATTTCATTACCCAACCCTTGCCCCTCCCAGAACCCATCTCGCTCTGTTCTCGGCGCCCTCCAACTCCGTGTTTGATTATCCCATAAATCATAAGAGACAATCATACTCAACGCATTGCTGCTATACGCAATCGAAGAGTTAAGAAACAAAGTCGTATCGTTAACCGCCTGCGAGTTATCGCCATGGTACGTAAGGCCTCCGTAACAATCATATTGGTAAGCCAGAGCAGCACTCATCGAAGCACGCGCATTCTTCGTCTTAGAAAGAGGCAAACTTTCGTTACACAACGAAATCCTATACAGCGAATAACGCATCAAATCCATACAGCTTTTCGCAACATTGGTAACATTTTCGTTACCCGCAGCAACCTCAACGAGAGATTTCAACTTGGTTTGCGCAGTTTCAATGTTTTGCGATGAAATTAATAGCGCGGATTCGATAATTTGAAGCGGGGTCGGACTAGACGGGACGAGATTGGATTGAGACAAAGAGGAAATGCAAGAATCGGGAAACCGGGTGGCTTGGCAAGCAAATTGAATCTCCGCGACAGGTACTTTATAGATGGTCGAGTTTAAATTTGCATGAGAGTGTGCAAATATTTTATGACGGAAGGCCGATAATAATATAACAGCGGCAAGAATTAGAAACAAAAGAGAAACTACTAGGATATACAGCATGCATTTGCATCCTGCATTCGATTTTCTTGACATTTTAATTCAACAAACAAGAAGAAAAAAGAAGCATAGCACGTGATGATATGGTATGCAATAATATACTAAAAGATCTGGATCTATGGCAAACTCTCAAAGAATTTGACTTTTCTGACTTCAACAGGCTGATTAATAAAAAAAGAATCAAATTAAACCGTACATCACAAACCGACTAATAAATACCACACACTTCAAAATGGCCTATAAAATGGAGGGATATTAGATCGTGTTACAACTAGTTTATTTTTTTTGAAGGCTAAATTTATTTTAAGGTTCCTAAACTTTTATTTTTTAATTTATTAAGTCCTTTAATTTTTATTTAACTTTTTTTAATTTTTAAACTTTTATTATTTGGTTTATTAGGTCCCTCAACTTCTATTTGACTTTCTCAGATTTTTAAAATTTTATTTTTTGATTCATTAGGTTTTTTAACGAAGATTCATTTAAGGATCTAATGAACTAAAAAATAAAAAATTAGAAATTTAAGAAAGGCAAAAAAGTTGAAGGACCTGATAAACCAAACATTAAAAATTTAAAGATCCGAAAAAATCAAATAAAAGTTAAAGGACCTAATGAAATAAAAATGTATAATTTAAGGACTTTAAAATAGATTTAGTTTTTTTTTAACTGAAATGTAACTGGCGAGGGTTAAATTGTAAAAAGGTTAAGTGAGGGGAAAGTAAAAACTTACCAAGTGTAGCTGTGTTATAAGTAGAAGTGCCAGGTGGGCCAACTGTTAATGAGCCTGTAATGACGGTTTTGCCCATTCCGTCTCCTAGAAAAACAACTTTTTTTTTCTGCAACGGAATCCTAACGATTTCATCGTATATCCCTTCTTTTATATGCACCACGAACATTTTTCCCCATTCATTATCCGGCGCCGTATTGACGGCCTCCTGCACTGTTTTATAACACCCGTTGCTTCCATCTTTACACACCGTTACATCCGCCGTTTCCTTTGACGGAAACACACCGCGAAAATTCAAATCACCACCTGAACCCGAACCCGACCCGGAACCTTCCCAGAACCCATCACGCTCTGTCTTAGGTGGGCCCCATAGCTTGGTGTTATTTCCGTATAAATCGTAAGACAAAACCATGCTCAAGGAGTTACTAGTTAACGACATCAGAGAGTCGAGAAACGACATCGTTTTATTAGTATCCGACGTGTCGTTGGCGTACTTGAGAGCGCTCCAGCAATCGTACTGATAAAGAAGGGCGGCACTCAACCAAGCTCTGGCGTCTTTGGATTTTCCACGTGGCAGAAAATTGTTGGAGGTTGAGGCGATTCGGTACTCGGAGTTACTGAGCACTTCGATACAATTTCGAGCAGCGAGTGAGCGGTTAGCATTCCCTGCGGAGGAGTCTAGAATAGAGGTGACCATTGATTGGGCGGTTTTGAGATTGGCGGCGGAAACAGAAATGGAGGATTGGATTAGCTGTAAGGGAGTCGGGTTTTGAGGGACATAATGGGAATTGGATAACCATGAAACGCATTGATCGGGGAATCGGGTGGCTTTGCATGCTTGGGTGATTTCAGGTGGTGGGGTTGAGGTGTTGGACGGCGGTTTGCGGTGGCGGTAGGCGGCGGAGGTGGAGGAGAGAAAGAGAAGGAGAGAGAGGAAAGAAAAGGAGAGAAGAGAAGCCATGGAAATGGAAATGCAAAGAGATGATTTATTAGTAAGTGGAGAGCATCTGGTGGTGGATTTTTTGTGATGTGAAGAGTTGTATTTATAATTTTTGTCGGAATTAGTTTGGTTTTGTAAGAAAGAAAAAGTGGAGTTCAATCTCATTTCACGAGATGGGTCACGGGTTGGTTAGTGGTGATCCAAATTTAATTTCATTAAATTTGGCGTCTTGTTTGGGAGAAAAAGTGGACTTGTAATGTAAGGAAAGGGATGGAGAGTGGAGTGGAATTGAAATTCTAGGAAAGTTATGATTGGAGAAGATGATGGGTGAAATGTCTGATTTTGGAAAAAAATTTAGATCTAATAATCATCACCAATTTTTCTTAAATTAGTTGTGCTATTTATAAATTACGAAAATTATTTATAGGAAAAAATTAATTGTTAATACTTATTTAGTTCTAAATTTATTGGTGGTATCTCTATTTTTGTTTTTATTTATGGATTACTATATTTTTAGTGTTTCAACTTTTTACGAAATGACGATATAGTGTTTGAACTTTATTTTATATCAAACTAGTGTTTGTCACGACCCAATTTCATAGATTGCGACCGGCGCTAGGGTATGGGTATGGCTGTACCAAAACCCGTAGCAAGCCTTGCGGAAAACCACCAATCAGATAAATCTGCAGAAAATCCAATGCTCGGGGCGACCGAGACTCCAACTTAAACTAACAGTTTAAATATAAGTATTTCCATTAAATAAAAATAACCAGAGTTAAACAATAATAATGCCAAAGCATAAAATTAAACCAGTCAGACAAATCCGACAAACAGACTAAAATAATAGACTTCTAGTTTACTACTGCGGTCTAAGAATAAAAGTAGTTTGACAATTTATTAAAATAAAATAAACCTCCGAGGAATAAAGATTCGGAGATCAGCAGACTTGCTCAAAATAATAAACCTGAAAAATGGGGAAACAACGAGGGTCAGATATACTGAGATGAGTTCATAATACTATTTACATTTATTAAGTTTAAAACCCTTAAAACAAATCCTTTTATACTAATATATATAAGATTATGGAATAACAGTATTGAAATGATCCCAGCGTAAGTATGACATAGCATACTGGAAAATAAACCCAGAGTGGACGGGAACAAATCCTCGTCATATACCAGCGTAAGCAAGACATTAGTCTGCCGATCCCAGATTACTTACCGGTGCACACAGTCTCGATACAAGCCTATCGAGTGGCTCGTTCCAATCCAGATCCATAATCGCTTAAAACAGTTCGAAAACATTTATAATACTAAAATAAATTGCGGTACTTAATAAAGCGGTAAATAGCACTACAAACTCACTGCTTGCTAATCCACGTGAAAAACCTGGCAAGCGACAAAAACTGATTTGACTCCGAAGCACCAGTAGTCGACGAGTCTAAGACATGATAAAACAAATATTAAAATCAACCCCTAACTCTAGAGATTACTAGACACCACATAGGACTAGCACAATACCAAGTCTCGTACAAGCATAGCCAAAGAAGAAAGAACAATTAATTACATAATGACCCGAGTCAAAATACAAACCACCTTGAGTAAACACAATACTCAAAATTAATAAGTCAAGTTTATTGAGTTCCCGCTTTAAAATCCGTTTCAGAAAATATTACTTAAATAATATTTAAATAATACTTAAATTCATTTCCTCAAATATTGGGTTAGCCGAGTTACCAATAACTACCAAGCTACCTCAAATGTCGGGTGTAGTCTAACCCGACCCAAATATTTTATCAAATATAAACCAGAGTTTATAATTCTAAAAATAACTTGATAAAATAAATATATTTATATCCAATTATAAACCATAATTTATAATTATAGAAACAACTTTGATAAAATAATAATCAAAATTTAAAACGGAACTCAATAACTTATAACTCAAGTAACCAATAGTTACCGATAATTACTTAACTAGAATAAGTTAAGAAAATAATTTAAGAGCTAAATTGCAATTTAGCCAAAACGTAAATTAACCCAAAATTCTTAATAAATGATAACTACCCTAGTAATTATTCCAATAAAATATCATAATATAAATTATCGATTTCAAAAGAAATAATCAAAGACAATTTAAATTATAACTAATACTAATATTATTTTAATATTAATAATTTGAACTTTCAAAATCAAATCGATAATCGAAAATCCGATTTTTAAAATAGATGTTTAACCAAATTAAATAACCATGTAGTGTAATCCAAGAATATTTTATTTAATCACCCAAAATTAATGAATAATTAAACAATCAACCAATAAGATCTAAGGGAAAACAAATGGCCATAACAGTTATAAACAACTACCAATCAAAACATTTTAAACATCATGCAAGACACACAAGCCAAGGAAAACCAACAAACAATTAAAATTATACTTGTTGCCGCCAATTACAAAACCAAAGACACAAAGCCATAGCAAATTTTCTGGAACAGCAACAAGAGAAAGGCCAAGCATATAAGCATCAAGATTAATCCCGTCCAGTTCAACTAAGCCAACACAATAATTATATAGCCTTGAATAGAATAACCCATAGAAATAAAATCAAATCAAACGTAGAACATAAAAATTGAAGAATATGATGTTAACAGAAACTCAACAGATCAACAGCTAAACCCAAGAGAATATAATCATTAAAAACCCCAAAATTATAATCAAAATAAATCATAACAATCGGCAGAAACTTCCTTAACAAACAGATCCAATAATAACATACAGAAACGATGAAGCGGCAGCGATTCTAGCGGATTAAATTACGTACCGTTTAGCGAAAACAAAGATGAGAATTGTAGAGGTGCGTGTCTACTACAGCTAGGACGAGACAAATCCAAATTTAACGCTGAAACGAGTGGAACAGATCAATATACTAGACTGTCGAGTTTTGAATCAAAACTGAGAAAATAAGAACAAGAAGAAACTTACTCTTCTTGCAGCAAAGGGAGGAAGGTGAGGATGTGAATTCTGAAAATTTTGGGATTACAATTTACGGCTAGGGTTTGAAGGAATAGAAAAACAATAGGGTTGGAAAGTAAAATAAACGAATGAAGAGAAAAGAAAAATGCAGCACACTGTTACACAAAGATTTTAGCTTCTGTTTTCAAACATGATGGGCTTTCTAATATCTTTTGGCCATCTTCAAATTGATGGGCTTCACGTGGAAGGTAATATATATGCATAAATTTCATGCACAATTTAAACACTTTTGTTTTAAAAAAAATTAAAATATAAGCCAAACACGAATCGAACCACGATCGAATCAACGAACGACTAAAATAAAATTTAATAAAAACATATAATCATAATAATAATAATAAATTACCTAACCTTGACGGAATGCACAAATTTGAAATTAAAATTTGAAATAATTTAATAGTAATAAAAAGAAAAATACGGGATATTACAGTGTTGCAACTTGTTTTTTTTTTTTTAAAAGGTGGAAATCGACTCTTTAGAGTCTTATGTTAGTTGTTAGTTATCGAGGCGTGGTTCGAACCCACAACCTCTCGATGCACTTAGAGACGCCTTAACCATTAAGGTTAGGCCCACATTGGCGTGTTGCAACTTGTTGAATAATTATGAAGTAGTGTATTTGCCAGTTTCTGACTTTAACCAGTTTTCAAACTTTTTAATTATTTCAGTTTTACTTCTTCATCTTTAAAAACATTCAAATAAACCTTAGATAAAAAAATTAATCTAATAAGAAATTAATTAATTATTTTTTAAATTTTTTAATCTTTTTTAAATAAAAAAATTAAAATACGGAGTTACGGTTTCTGACCCAGGAAGACCTGCCGGAGAAGGAGCAGCAGAAGTATTGTAATCTCTTTTTAAATTTTTTAAAAAGTTCACACCAAAAATATTGTAATCCCTTTTTATTTATAATATTAGGTTATTGATTAATTAATCACACATATTTAATGATCCGCACACAGAAGCATTTACACATAAAATATTTTTAATTTTTAATTTTTTTTAATTTTTATTTTTTAGTATAAATATTTGAAATTATCTTTTATTTTGGAAGAATGAAAATATATGTGTGAATTTATGACTTGTTATGTCAAATAAAATGCATGAAGAATATAAAGAATTATAGGCTAAAAGGCTGAAAAAACATTGACTTTTAATTTGATTTTCAATTCAACTTTGATGCAAGAGTTTTGTCAATTTTATGTTATTTTTGGATTTTTTTTAATAGCACCCTAAATTAGAAAAAATAAAAAAAATTATTATAAATATTAAAATACGTATAACAAGTAAATTTAAAAAATATTTCATATTTTTTTATATTTGGATAAATTTAAATAAGTTCTTAAATTAAAAAAAGTTTCAAATAGATTCTAAATAATAATGTTGTCAGAACCGACCTAGTGGTTGAACCGGTGACAATAGAAGATTAAGAGTTTAAGATTCAACCGGATTCTAACCGGAATTAAATCCATATTATAAAAGTATATTAAATACTATGTATATTGGATTATACATTAGATATCTTAAAAAAAACATACCAACAATTTATATATTATAAGTGTAAAGTTTCTGTATAAAAATTGTATTAGTTTGGTGGTTTCAGATGTGGCAGGTAGTGAAAAGTGAGCTGGGTTCTCAAACCCTTGTAACATAACTTAGTTTGTTTATCTTTTTGAAAAAAATTGACAGATACCATAAATGTGTGAAAATAATGTAAATTTTACTAGAGCAAAAATCAAAATTGAATAATGCAGTTAACAAATTTCAGATTGCACAAATATCAATTTTAATATAGAAAATACGGTTTGCATGAATAAGGAAACCAGTTGTTATGATTTTTAATTTTCCTACAAATGGACAAACTAACATATTGAAAATATATTTTCAAAAAATTTCAAGATTCATAAAGAGAAATAATGTTGCATTTAAAAAACTTTCCATATATTATGGAATTTCAATGATTTTTTAAAAACGTACTACCATTCTACAAATAGAAAATCAGAAACTCATTAAAAAACCAAAAAAATTCAACATAAAGACAATCAAGAAATCATCAAATCAAAAAGGTTAGTGTTCTTAAAATTATGTTTTATTATGTAATTAATTAAATAGGAAGCTTTTTCTGGAAATGATGTGTTTTAATTGGTGAATTACATGTGAATCAATGATTCGAAAGACACAATGATTTTATGTATATGATTCGGAATTAAATAAAAAACAATGAACAACTGAAATTATGTGATAAAATTTGAATTTGGAAGCTTGTATGATGAACACAAAAAAGGCATTGTTAAAGCAATTCTGTGCATAATTTATTTAAAAAATAATGCAATTTATATCATATTAGTAAACTGCCGTTGTAAGTTTGTAATACTCACTAACAGAAAATATGAAATTTATATGTATAATAGCAACATTTAACTAAATAGTTAAAGGTTAACCTACATTAAAATTAACAAATTTTATATATTATAAATGCAAAAATGACCACATTGAAGGTTGTTATTTACTATGACGGATTTTGAAATGGCAATCTTAACTACTCAAATTTTAAGATCAAAAGAATTTTAGTTAATTAAAAAGATTTCCAAGAATTTTCAAGAATCATTAATTACAATAACAATTTATTTAAATGTAATTCCCATATATAACGGTAAATATATAATTATTCAAATACATGATTCTTCAAAAACAATAACAATTTATTTAAAGCAGCTGTAATTATTTCATAAAAACAAAACGATTTGAATTTTTTTTAAATAATAAACTTTTACTAATAGTTAACTAATGGTTAACTAATATGAAAATTAATAAATTTTTTATTTTATAAATACAGAAAGATCTTTATGTGGATATTGGATTTACTTTCAGTTAACTAATAGTATACTACTACTAATTAAAAAATATGAATTTATTTTTAATAACTTAATATTTGGTTGAAAAATAAAATTAACGTGAAGTTAACATGCAGTTAACTAGTATGATATTATTTTGTAATCCATTCTCATGTTATCTATAAATTTACTACTTTAAAGGTTTCTTTATGACATTTAGTTTACTTTCAGTTAACTAGTAGTATACTACTACTCATTAAAAAACATCAATTTGTTTTTAATAACTTAACATTTGGTTGAAAAATAAAATTGACATGAAGTTAACATGCAGTTAACTAGTAGGATATTATTAGTTAATTTAAAATTTATTGATAGTACACATATAATGCATACAATTTACACACAACACATTAGACCTAAAAAGTTGACTAACTGGTAATCAAAATACAATATATGTTTGACAATAACAAATGTTTTCATAACAAAATAAAGGAAAAAAAAGACTAGCCTAAAATTAGTGACACAATTACAACTGTTTTCATTTAATAAAACAAAATTAAAACTAAATCTTCCAATCTGTCAATACATTTAATCATTCTGCCCCCCTTCAGTTTTGGTTTCGGTTCCACCTCCTCATCGCTGTCAATATTGTTAGTATGCTAGTATGCTTCATTTTTCTGTAAAATAAAAATACTGGTTAACTGTCAGTTTACACATAGTTAATCATTGGTTAACTGTATATAATCAGATCTCTTGCCAACATTCACCTGATAAAGATTACGACGCACAGTATTTAATTACAGCAGGTATACACAGTAAACTTCAATAATTAATTACAATCACAAACCTTAAATCCTTCAGTTTGAGAATAATCATTCTCAATAATTTGAACTGCAGATGAATAAACATAAGTCTTAAAAGCCTCCCTACCTTTAACTGTATCATTTTTATAATCAGGACCCATTAGTCATTATCTAATTAAATTGAGCACATATCAGTCTGAATAAATTGAAATAGAACTGACCAGAAGATGATGATGAAGAGAGTCTAGAAGGTGAATTAGTGAGAGATTGAGAGAGAAAAGGAAAACCTAGCTTTAGATTGAGTCTAAAATCCAAACCCATGTTTTAGTTTGTTTTATTATAATTTTTAAGCAGAAATAAGGAAGAAGAAATGAAAAAGAAGTCTATGAAAATGTTGCTCGAGTTTGATAACGAGTAAAAAAAGAAAAGTGAATGGAATTAGTGTACGTAACTGAAAGTGAAAAGATTTGGTAAGTGGATTGTGGAGTTATTTCCGGCGAGATTTTGAAGAATCTATTTGAAATAGCAACATGGAAAATGAACAAGGGAGATGGAGATTACCATTTCAGTTAATGGCTTTTTTTCTAATTTGAAAAGTCTATTATTGCTAATCAAAATCATAAAATTCAAAAAATATAAATGGTAACAGTAAAAGTCCAAATTAATATTTGGAATTGTAACTTTCTCATTAAAATTGCCTAAGCCCGTATGCAGGCTAATTATCTCTATCTTTTTTAAGTAAAGATATTGTCCGATTTAAGGATTATCTGGTTGAACCCAGATTTACCGGTTTAACCAATCTAAATCAAGAATTATCTGCTGGTTTAATTAAAAGACGGGTTCTCTAATTTAAGGGTATTTAGTGCTCCCCAAACCGGTTACCTGGACGGTTCTCGATTTTTCTAGTCGAACCGGCCAATTCGGTTCAAATTTGACTGTTCCAAATCAAAGGTTATCCGGCTGGTTTAATAAAAAGAAGGCGGGTTCTCTAATTTAAGGGTAATTAGAGCTGCCCAAACCGGTGATATGGCCGGATTCCGGTTTTTCAGGTCAAACCGGTCGGCATGGTTTGCGTTTGACAATAGTGCTTGATGGAATAGCCCAACAAAGCACCAAGGTTAGCACAAAACCCGCATTGACTAAAGAAAGCAGTGAAACCAGCGCGTCTATAAATAGATCAATCTCACACCAATACAAGAGGCGGACATACGGTCATCTATTCACATGTATAAGCCAAATAGACATTACTAAGACCCAACTCTGCAAACTCTAATATCACTACATCTATCACTTGGTGCCGTCTGTGGGAACCTGTTCTCAAAAACAAAAGTAGTGATAGAAACGGGGAGCGGTAAGAGCAACGCAAACTCACGGCACCATGCATAGTCAAGCTGAGATGGACGCGTTCAAAAGAAACCTACCAACGGAGAGTGAAAGGGCTGAGGGGTATGAAGGCCATGAGAGGAGCTACAAGCGAAGGAGGACGATCCTACAGGAAGTTAAATGCGACACCAGTCTGACCCCCCATAAAAGACGAACAGGATAGACCAGTCGTTATAACGGTGAAGGTCGGAGGGTCGAGAGATCTGGGGAGCATCGGTGGACCCCGGGGCGAATGTCAATATTATTTCCGAGAAGGCCTACTAGGCGATTGGAGGAAGTCGAATCAGGTTGAAAGCAATATCCGGAAACGTCCGAGGAGCGGGGGGCGGAAGACTCCGCACGATAGGAGCAGCGGATATCCGAGTAAGTCTGGGCGGTCCAGAAGGATGGGAAAGGACGGTAACCTCCCCTTTCCAAATCATAGATAAAAACCTCCCGTACGACCTTGAAAGACCCTTTGGGGTATGGCAAACCGGTTTTTGAGTTGTGAATCGGAAGATTAAAATTCCTTAAAGCGGAAATAAAGAAATATTAAATATTTACAATTTTCATATAATTTAACAAACAAGTGAAATTAACTAAATAAGCGTATATGTTACATAATAAAGTACTCAAAACTAGTAAATAAATGACCTATAAATGACGTAAAATATACACTTATCAAACCACCTCACACTAAAACCTTGCTTGTCCTCAAGCAAGAGTATGATTATTTATAAACACAAATCTAACTACCGAAGCAGTTTTGAACAATTGTCAACAACAGTTTTCTTGACCGATGAAAATCACGAATGCAATCGTCTAATGTCAACAACTAAAAGAGATGCAAACAAATGAGGAATACAATTATAATGACTCATTCTGATGACATTGAGAATACTCTTGAATTTGTATCATGTTAACTCAAGACAATCACAAGGTTACAATCATTTGTGGGACATGCGATCAATTAGTCTAATAATCGATGGGCAAAATATGGCAAAGCATTCATAGGCATCAAGCATAAGCACAATTTCTCACAAGATATCACTCTAACACTCAAGTGTTTCGGGTGTGAATATGAAGCTCACTAAACATGCAAATTCGCCATAAGCTTGCTCTTAGTCCGGAACTCCACTATTTAGCTCGGTAAATGACAACTATTATATAGACTTTGAATGGGTTGTAACTTGAGCATTTGGATAATTTTGGCTATAACTTGACTTGAAAAACAACATTTTCTATGAAGTGAAAGTAATGAACTAGCTTGGAATTTTTCGCACAAGTGAACTTTTCTTTCTTTTATTTGCCTTTATTTTTTTTTGCTAATTCTTATTGATTTTATTTTTCTTTGTTATTCATTTTTTTATCTTGTTTTCTTTTTCTTTAAGGCATTTTTTTCCAACACTTGTTCACATTTGTTTTTTCATCGTCAAGCTAGATTCACATTTCTTTTCTCAATTTAAGTCTCCCTCTTCCCTTCGCCCCTAGCCCAACCTACTTAAATTAAAGCGCAGGTACTCTTGATAGAGATTGGGATAGCGTTCAATCATCCGTAGCTCTCTTTCCAACCTTTCATTTCATATATCATTCCCGTTTGCAATACTTCTTCTTATTTCATCTTGCTATACGTAAAAGCGGAAGCAGAACGGAGACTGATGTAACTGAAGGAAAGGGGATATAGGTACAATAGGAGGGTTAAGCAGGTAAGCGAGGGCTCTCTCCTACTAAGACGGCATTCTTTTCCTATCTTATCTTCACTGTGAAACCTGCTCTTGCTATCTCGAAAGAGAATTCTCCTGTTAAAGTAAAGACGCATCTTAGGCAGCATAGAAATTAAGTTCCTATTGAGGACTTGAGCGAAGCGAAGAGGTTGATAATGCTCGAACGAAGTGAGAGGGTCGATGGAATGGAGCTCGACCAGAGGGAGAGGAACTGAAAGTCTCGACTAAAAGGAGAGATTTGGAGAGGTTGGAGCGAAAGTTCGCTTGTTAGCTAGTCTTTCCTCGCAAGCCACCAAGCCTTATCTTCGTCTCTGAACTCGATCGAAGGGAAGGTATAGCGGCACGTATGCTTTACCATAGGATCCGAGAAAGGCAGGTAGAACAGATTCGTCCGGTGTGGCTCAAGGGTTTAGCGATGAAGAGTTGACCAAGTCAAATTGGGGTGTTCAAAGAGGTGAAGTGTGAAAGGGTAAATGTTTGAAATGTGGTAAAAATCAAAGGGTGTAAACTAAGGGTAGAAATGGTAGACTTTTGAAAGTGGTCTAAAAGAATGGGGCAATCCTAATGCCATAATCATTTAGCTGTCAAAAACTCAGCTATACAGTTTTGAACGGACACCGAGCAAGTTCTAGGAATTCCGCATGCAATCAACACTCTCAAACAAAAAATAAGGCTCAAACGCTCAAAAGAGGTTGATGTTATGCCAAATACTTGACTCCTATAAAATCATGCCAATCATGCCCAAGATTTTCAAAATTAACCAATTTTAACGCACATCATGCATCCGCATTAGGTAACTTTGATCATGCTCAAGATTACACAACCAACCATCAGAATTCACCATAATCTCATCAAAACATGTCATACAAATTACATTTCATTAGGCAAGTATCAACATTTAATTGTTTAAACTAGCAAATGCATTCAAGACATTCATTGACCGGGAGATAACCATTGTTGATAAAATTTCAAAACTATGCATAAAATATTAAACTAACAAGTAAAAAGTAAAAATAACACCCCTCCTCACACTATTTATTAATATAATCTATTCTATTTTTTTTGTTTTCATTATTTTTCTTCTTTCCCCACCCTCCACTTTAAAAGAATGCATTGTCCTCAATGTATGATAAAGTGAAAGAAAAGAAGAAGAAGAAGAATAAAAATTCTTCCCTTTTTGGGATCGCAACGAAATGATCCACTTGGAGCTGTTGTCCGTTCCTTGCTGACAACAATGCTGTTATTAAGCGCATAGTGGTGTTGGGCTGGACAACAAATAAAATCTAAAGAAAAACTAGTTAAAATAACATAAAAATATTAAAGTTAAAAGTGCTAAATCAAATAAACATAAACATAAACATAAGATAACTATTAAGTGCTAATACTGAAATAAAACACCAAACTCAAACACTTCCTCCTCAGTGAGATGATGAATGTGCCAAGTAAGTAAAAAAAAACGTTTCCAGACTATCGTGATCGTGGGCCGGCGGAAGGCCGGTTGAAGGTCTGATTCCAGTATTATAAATTTGTTTTCTTTTCGTCTTTTGTTAATCGGCCGACGCTTGGCCGGCCTGACTTCGGGGACCGGCTGAAAGCCGGCTGACCTGCTGGATCCGATTTTTCAACTAGAAAAAAAATTAATTTTTTTTAATTTTTAAAAACCCATATTTATTAAACATGATCAAAAACATAAAATAAAGCCAAATCGTGCTTGTTTAAGGTCACTAGCCTTGACCGTATAACAATCGTTTCATGGAGGATCAACTAGAGCAACTCGCTTATGTCCTTGATCAATAAAAGTTCTAAGACATGGTTTGCACCATTGTCCAAGAACCTTAAAATTATCTCCATTCGCGCTTTCTAATTCCACTACTTCTGGACCAATGTTGCGCCGAAGTTTGAATGGTCCACTCCATTTTGATATAAGCTTGCCTGCACAAGATCCTTGAGAAGTATTTAGCATAACAAATTTACCATCACTGAGGTTTTCTGGTTGCAATGGTCCTCTGTTATTAGCCTTGTGATAGAGTCTCAACTTCCACCCTGCCCATTTCTTGGGTTTACCCTTTCGTGGTTTTGCAGGAAGTGGAAGTTCCGAAGGTGCCTCCTTCTCTACTGATTGCGCAAGTTTATGACATAAGGGCTCGCACATTGTTTCCTCTTTGCTTGATGGGTCGATTTCTTGGAATATCTCAGGAATGGACAAGTACATAACCTCCCTCTTGTAGTCATGCCCGCTTTCCTCAACACAGTCAACCCTTATGTATTTTTCTTCATTGCTCAAGCCTTGCTCGCTCTTCTTCATTTCAAAATCCACGCTTTCTTCCCCTATTCGCAAAGTCAGCTTGCCTGCATTCACATCAATGAGTGCTCTGCTTGTGTTCATGAATGGGCGTCCAAAGATCAATGGGCTTTCTTTGTCAATTTCATAGTCAAGGACGACAAAATCCACTGGGAATATGAATTTTTCGACATTAACTAAAACATTTTCCACGATCCCATATGGCTTCTTGACCGAATGGTCAGCCAACTGCAGCATCATTGGGGTGGTCTTAACTTGTTGGTCACCAAGTAGTTTCCTAAACAAAGATAGAGGCATTAAATTTATACTGGCGCCCAAATCACAAAGACAATTAGTACTTCGCAAATCACCAATAGTACAAGGAATAGTAAAACTCCCTGGATCTTCGAGCTTCGTTGGTAATTTGCTCAAGATGATTGAGCTGCAATTTTCAAACGGAACCGTATTCTCATCCCAGCTTCTCTTGTTCATAAGGATGTCCTTTAAAAACTTGGCATAATGCGGTATTTCTCGTAATGCGTCAGCCAAACTGATGTTGATTTGCAGCTTCTTGAACGTATTTAAAAACTGATGAAACTTCCAAGTATCTTTTGGCTTCTTCAATTGCTGTGGGAATGGCATTTTTGGTACATACAGAGGTAGTGGAGTAGGCTTAGTGATTACCTTTTCAGGTTCATTTTCCTCACGCTGCTCCTTCCCTGCCTCTAATATAACCTTCTCTGCATGATTTTTAGGCAATACTTTTGAACTCCTTAGTGTTATCGCCTTGACTTTCTTTCTTGGATTTGCCTCAGTGGTGGACGGTAAAACACCTTGATTTTGGTTTTGTAGTGCTTTTGCCATCTGCTGTATTTGCAATTCTTGGTTATGAATAGTAGCAGCATGATTCTTAAGTGCTTGTTGAGTCTCTGCATCCTTCTTTAGGATCAACTCCATCATCTTATCAATTTTGCTGTGCAGAGACTCACCATGTTCGTTTTGCTAGAAATCAGGTAGATGCTGTGGCATATTGTTCTGATGGTGGAAGTTGCCATGATTTTGGAAGTTACCCTGATTTTGTTGTGGTCTTTGTTCTCCTTGAAAACTAGGACCTGCCTGATTGTGGGTTTGGTTCCCATTATCCTTCCATGAGAAATTTGGGTGATTTCTCCACCCTGGATTGTAAGTAGCAGCATATGGATTATTTCCTGGTCTCTGTCCTCCCACATAGTTGATTTGCTCATTGAACTGCTGCGATATCACATAACACTCATTCGCCATATGGCTAGGATCTCCACAAACCTCACAGTTACTCTGAATTGCAGAAACACTATGAGTGTTGGGTGCTACAACTTGTTTTGTGAGAAAATCCTGTAGTAGTGACTTGACCGTCTCCACTACTGGATCAGTAGCAACTGCCATCACTCGTCTCTGAGCAGGTGCTTTTGCCCTCTCAGTTGGCCAAGAACAACTGTTCACTGCAACCTCATCTAACAGCTCAAATACTGCGTCAGTGGTCTTCCTCATTAATGACCCTCCTGCGGCTGTATTAATGATACTCCTGGTCTGATCATTTGACCCATTATAGAAATTTTGGATCAAATTTTCCCGCGTAATATGATGATGAGGAACTTTTCTATGCAATTCCTTGTACCGCTCCCATGCGTCACTCACTGATTCTCCATCCAGTTGCTGATAAAGCATGATATCTCTAGTCAGCTTTGCGGTCTTCGCCATGGGAAAGTACTTGTTCAGGAATGCCTTGGCCAAATCTGACCATTTGATGCCAACTCTAGGCAGAGCATGAATCCAGATCTTCGCTTTATCCCTCAGAGAAAATGGGAATAAACGCAGCCAAACTTCATCTTCTGTCATGTTGCTGAGCTTGAATGTACTGCACACCTCCAGGAAATTCGAGAGGTGCGCATTTGGATCTTCATTCGGTAGCCCATAGAACTGACAGCGGGCTTCTAACAACTGAATGATACTGGTCTTAATCTCGTAATGGTTTGCCCGCATAGGATGTGCAAAGTAACCATGAGTAGTATTTCCTACATTCGACTGAAAGAATTCCATCAATGTTGGTTGAATCTGCCCGTTGTTATTCTGTCCTTGCAGATCCTGCTGATTCTGCAGATTCTGTTGATTCTGTGGGATCACTCTGTTATCCCCCTCATTATTCAATCCAAGCGGATTACCTTCTTCGTCTGCCATATTTATATTCTTTTGAGCTGATTTTCTGATGCTTCGCTCAAAAGATGTGAGATCTGGTTGAAATGTTTCTAAAGGTAGACCTTTGCGACGTGTATTATGCATACACTACAAGAAGAGTACCGGTATCAACAAAAACAAGAAATCCCACGCGTAAAACAAGAAAGTAAAAGACTAAAACAACCCGAGCTATCCTAACTTAGATGTTAAAGATATGCTTTCCCCGGCAACGGCGCCAAAAACATGTTGAGAAAATTGCTGCAAGTGCACAGTGTCAACTCGTAATATAGACTATGAAGTCCAGATATCGTACCCACAAGGAAAGTAACTAAATACACCCAATTAAGATACTCAATTTGGATATCCAAAAAGATAATTTGGTTGAAGTGGTTTTAAATTAATAAAATTGAATTAAGCAGATATAATTTAAAATAAATTAAGCTTTTAATAAAAAAATGAGTTTAAACAATAATAAGGAAGATCAGGGATTATTAATTTTCTTTATGTCATTAATCTCATGGGATATATGGATTATGTTATCAATTTATGGTTCAGGCTAATCTAATGCATCTATAACTCTCTCTCAAGCCGCTATAGATAAAAATATACAAATAACCAATTAATAGGCAAATTACTCACTCCCGTGTTATAAAATACCAAATCAAGTGATTAAATGATATTTATTAAGCAAACCTCAAGAACACGTATTCATTAACTCACTCTCGTGTTATTAATTCATACGTTGTTGATTAACTGATCTATTTTAATTAAGCTCTCTCAAGTCAGAATTAAAACATAGGGCAGTGAATTAATTGGCCAAAAACATTCAAGCATTATGAGCATTAATCAACATATAATTTTAATAATAATCCAATATCCCAATATGATTAAGTAAACATAAGTCCAATTAATAATCCCCGAAAATGGGCTTAGCTACTCATATCTAAAGGAAATTCAACAATAACATATATGGAATTCATGATTAATAAGAACACAATGATAATTGATCTCTCAATAATGTTGTACCTTAACTCCGGAATTCCAATATGTTTTGTGTAATAATCCCAAACGATAGAGTAAAAATGATACTAAAATAGACTACCTCTAATGGCTTTGTCTATGATCTAAGATGAAAACTACAAAGGTGATCTCAAAGATGTTTAAGATCCAAAAGATGTGTTTTCTCTACACAAATGCAAGTTGACTTGCTCGTTGAACTGTTGCGACATCACATAGCACTCACTTGCCACATGGTTAGGATCTCCACAAACCTCACAACTATTCTGAATTACAGGCACACTATGAGTGTTGGTTGCTACAGCTTGTTTTGTGAGTAAATCCTGTAGTAATAACTTGACCGTCTCCACCATTGGGTCAGTATTAATTGCCATAACTCCTCTCTCAACAGGTGCTTTGGCCAAGAACAGTTGTTCACTGCCAACTCATCTAACACCTCAAATGCTGCGTCAGTGCTCTTCCTAATCAATGACCCTCGTGCGGATGTATCAATAATGATCCATTGTAGAAATTTTGGATCAAATTCTCTCACGTAATATGGATGAGGAACTTTTCTCTACATTTCCTTATACCACTCCCATGCGTCACTCACTGGTTCTCCATCCAGTTGCTAATAAAGCATGATATCTCTTGTCAACTTTGTGGTCTTCGCCATGGGAAAGTACTTGTTCAGGAATGCCTTGGCTAAATTTGACCATCTATTGATGCCTACTCTAGGCAGAGCATGGATCCAAATCTTTGCTTTGTCCCTCAGAGAAAATGGGAATAAGCGCAACCAAACTTGATCTTCTGTCATGTTACTGAGCTTGAATGTACTGCACACCTCCAGGAAGTTCGAGAGGTGCGCATTTGGATCTTCATTCAGTAGCCCATAAAACTGACAGCGGGCTTCTAACAACTGAATGATACTGGTCTTAATCTCCTAATGGTTTGCCCGCACAGGATGTGCAAAGTAACCATGAGTAGTATTTCCTACATTCGGCTGAAAGAATTCCATCAATGTTGGTTGTCTCTGCTTGTTATTATTATGTCCTTGCAGATCCTGCTGATTCTGCTGATTCTGTTGATTCTGTGGGACCACTCTAATATCCCTCTCATTATTTAAGCCAGGCAGGATACCATCTTCGTCTGCCATATTAGAATTCTTTTGAGCTGATTTTTTGATGCTTCGCTCAAAAGTTGTGAGATCTGGTTGAAATGTTTCTAGAGGTAGACCTTTGCGACGTGTGTTATGCATACATTACGAGGAGAGTACTTGTATCAACAAAAACAACAAAACCCACGCGTAAAACAAGAAAATAAAAAACTAAAACAAGCCGAGCTATCCTAACTTAGATGTTAAAAATATGCTTTCCCCGGCAACGGCGCCAAAAACTTGTTGATATAAATACTGCAAGTGCACAATGTCAACTCGTAATACAGACTGTGAAGTCCGGATATCGTACCCACAAGGAAAGCAACTAAATAAACCCAATTAAGATACTCAATTTGGATAGCCAAAAGGATAATTTGGTTGAAGTTATTTTGAATTAATAAAACTGAATTAAGCAAATTTAATTTAGAATAAAATTAAGCTTTTAATAAAAATGAGTTTAAACAATAATATGGAAGATCAGGGATTATTAATTTTCTTTATGCAATTAATCTCATGGGATATGGATTATGTTGTCAAATTATGGTTTAGGCTAGTCTAATGCATCTATAACTCTCTTTCAAGCCGCTATAGACAAAAACATACAAATAACAAATTAATAGGCAAATTACTCACTCTCGTGTTATAATAAACCTAATCGAATGATTAAATGATATTTATTAAGCAAACCTAAAGAACACGTATTCATTAACTCACTCTCGTGTTATTAACTCCTATGTTGTTGATTAACCGATCTATTTTGATTAAGCTCTCTCAAGTCAGAATTAAAACATAGGGCAGTAAATGAATTGATCAGATACATTCAAGCATTATGAGCATTAATCAACACACAATTTTAACAACAATCCATAATCCCAATATGATTAAATATACATAAGTTCAATTAATAATCTCCGAAAATGGGTTTAGCTACTCATATCTAAAGGAAATTCCACAATGACATATATAGAATTCATGATTAACAAGAACACAACGGTAATTGATCTCTCAATAATGTTGTACCTTAACTCCAGAACTCCGATATGTTTCGTGTAATAATCCCAAATGATAAAGTAGAAATGATAAACAAAACTCTAAAATAGACTACCTCTAATGGCTTTGTCTATGATCTAAGATGTAAGCTACAAATTGTCTAATCTCTAAGATGTGTGATCTCCAAAAGATGTCTTTTCTCTACACAATTGCAAGCTATTTATAGAGTTTCTAGGAGTAGAGCTCAAGTCAAGAATCCCTTTTCTCTTCATGGAATTTAAGTGATGATCAAGCTTTGTATCTCTTCTTTCCATATAGAGCGGAGTAGAGAGCAAGTTCTTTCATAACCATCTTGAGTGAATCATGGTTCACTTATTTCATTTCCAAAGATAACTTGATTCTATATCATCTTGATATATTCTTTGAGTGATAATCAAGTTCTTCCATAATGAGCTTGAGAGGATCAAGGTTGACTTATCTCGTTTCCATAAGAAGTTTAAGTGTATCAAAGTTGACTTATCTCATTTCCAAAAGTGGATTGATCTAAGTCAACAATGATTTCTTCTTCCTTAATGAACATTTTGTCAACACTTCTTTCTTTGAGTGCAAGTAAAGAAAGATCTCTTTGGGTGTGAACCAAATATATGTTGCTTATGGAAGGTGTATGAGTGTGTTTGCCAAGAATCCCCAAGTGATTTTCCAAGAATCGGAAATATACTTCGAATCCAGAGGCCGGCTCATAGTCGTGGGACGGTGATAAGTGTATATTTTACGTCATTTAGAGGTCATTTATCTACTAGTTTTTAGTATTTTATGATGTAAAATATACGCTTATTTAGTTAATTTCACTTATTTGTTAAATTATTTGTAGAATGTAAATATTTAATGTTTCTTAAGTTTTTAGGCATAAAACAGAGTTAAAATGCAAAAATAGTTAGAGCTAGAAGGATTCGAGTCAAGTTCAAGAAAGCCAACCAAGTTTCGGGTCAAACCGAGTCAAAACCGAACCGAACCAGAAATGAGCTACAAGCACCAGATCAGCTGGCCTTCAGCCGGCCCACGACTATGAGCCAGCCAAGGGCTGGCTGACTTCTGATCTCGGAGTGCAACTTCAATTCTTGGGAAATCGCTTGGGGATTCTTAGCCGATACACTCATACACCTTCCATAAGCAACATATATTGGGTTCACACTCAAAGAGATCTTCCTTGGCTTGCACTCAATGTATGTATCAAGATGAGATTTGATCGAGCTATCTTTGGAATGAGATAAGTGAACCATGATTCACTCAAGACGGTTATGGAAGAACTTGCTCCCTACTCCGCTCTACATGGAAAGAAGAGATCTAAAACTTGATCATCACTCAAATTCCATGAAGAGAATATAGATTCTTGACTTGAGCTCCACGCCTAGCAACTCTATAAATAGCTTGCATTTATGTAGAGAAAACACATCTTTTGGATCTTAAACATCTTTGAGATCACCTTTGTAGTTTTCATCTTAGATCATAGACAAAACCATTAGAGGTAGTCTATTTTAGTATCATTTCTACTCTATCGTTTGGGATTATTACACAAAATATATTGGAATTCCGGAGTTAAGGTACAACATTATTGAGAGATCAATTATCGTTGTGTTCTTGTTAATCATGAATTCCATATATGTTATTGTTGAATTTCCTTTAGATATGAGTAGCTAAACCCATTTTCGGGGATTATTAATTGGACTTATGTTTACTTAATCATATTGGGATATTGGATTGTTATTAAAATTATGTGTTGATTAATGCTCATAATGCTTGAATGTTTTTGGCCAATTCATTCACTGCCCTATGTTTTAATTCTGATTTGAGAGAGCTTAATTAAAATAAATCAGTTAATCAACAACGTATGAATTAATAACACGAGAGTGAGTTAATGAATACGTGTTCTTAAGGTTTGCTTAATAAATATCATTTTATCACTTGATTTGGTATTTCAAAACACGAGAGTGAGTAATTTGCCTATTAATTGGTTATTTGTATATTTTTATCTATAGCGGCTTGAGAGAGAGTTATAGATGCATTCGATTAGCCTGAACTATAAATTGCTAACATAATCCATATATCCCATGAGATTAATGACATAAAGAAAATTAATAATCCCTGATCTTCCTTATTATTGTTTAAACTCATTTTTTTAATTAAAAGCTTAATTTTATTTTAAATTAAATCTACTTAATTCAATTTTATTAATTTAAAACCACTTCAACCAAATTATCTTTTTGGCTATCCAAATTGAGTATCTTAATTGGGTGTATTTAGTTACTTTCCTTGTGGGTACGATATCTGGACTTCACAGTCTATATTACGAGTTGACACTGTGCACTTGCAGCAATTTTCTCAACAAGTTTTTGGCGCCGTTGCCGGGGAAAGCATATCTTTAACATCTAAGTTAGGATAGCTCGGCTTGTTTTAGTCTTTTACTTTCTTGTTTTACGCGTGGGCTTTCTTGTTTTTGTTGATACAGGTACTCTTCTTGTAGTGTATGCATAATACACGTCGCAAAGGTCTACCTTTAGAAACATTTCAACCAGATCTCACATCTTTTGAGTGAAGCATCAGAAAATCAGCTCAAAAGAATCTAAATATGGCAGACGAAGAAGGTAATCCGCTTGGATTGAATAATGAGGGGGATAACAGAGTGATCCCACATAATCTGCAGAATCAGCAGGATCTGCAAGGACAGAATAACAACAGGCAGAGACAACCAACATTGATGGAATTCTTTCAGTCGAATGTAGGAAATACTACTCATGGTTACTTTGCACATCCTGTGCGGGCAAACCATTACGAGATTAAGACCAATATCATTCAGTTGTTAGAAGCCCGCTGTCAGTTCTATGGGCTACCGAATGAAGATCCAAATGCGCACCTCTCGAATTTCCTGGAGGTGTGCAGTACATTCAAGCTCAGCAACATGACAGAAGATGAAGTTTGGCTGCGTTTATTCCCATTTTCTCTGAGGGATAAAGCGAAGATCTGGATTCATGCTCTGCCTAGAGTTGGCATTAACAGATGGTCAGATTTGGCAAAGGCATTCCTGAACAAGTACTTTCCCATGGCGAAGACCGCAAAGTTGACTAGATATATCATGCTTTATCAGCAACTGGATGGAGAATCAGTGAGTGACGCATGGGAGCGGTACAAGGAATTGCAGAGAAAAGTTCCTCATCATCATATTACGGGGCAGAATTTGATCCAAAATTTCTATAATGGGTCAAATGATCAGACCAGGAGTATCATTGATACAGCCGCAGGAGGGTCATTGATGAGGAAGACCACTGACGCAGCACTTGAGCTGTTAGATGAGGTTGCAGTGAACAGCTGTTCTTGGCCAACTGAGAGGGCGAAAGCACCTGCTCAGAGAGGAGTGATAGCAGTTGCTACTGATCCAATAGTGGAGACGGTCAAGTCACTACTACAGGAGTTTCTCACAAAACAAGTTGTAGCACCCAACACTCATAGTGTTTCTGCAATTCAGAGTAACTGTGAGGTTTGTGGAGTTCCTAGCCATATGGCGAATGAGTGCTATGTGGTGTCGCGACAGTTCAATGAGCAAATAAACTATGTGGGAGGACAGAGACCAGGAAATAATCCATATGCTGCTACTCACAATCCAGGGTGGAGAAATCACCCAAATTTCTCATGGAAGGATAATGGAAATCATATCCACAATCAGGCAGGTCCTAGTTTTCAAGGAGAACAAAGATCACAGCAGAATCAAGGAAACTTCCACCATCAGAATAGTAGGCCACAACATCCACCTGGTTTTTAGCAGAAAGAACACGGAGAGTCTCTACACAGTAAGATGGACAAAATGATGGAGTTGATGCTAAAGAAGGACGCAGAGACTCAGCAAGCACTCAAGAATCATGCTGCTACTATTCACAATCAAGAATTGCAAATACAGCAGATGGCTAAAGCACTCCAAAACAGAAATCAAGGGGGTTTACCATCCACTACTGAGGAAAACTCCCGAGAGCATTTGAAAGCGATTGAACTGAGGAATGGAAAGGCATTGGATGATCCATACGCAACAAATACTAGCGCAGAGGTAGAAAAGGAGCAGAGTAAGGAAAATGAATCTGAAAAGGTAGTCACTAAACCTACTCCACTACCTCCGTACGTACCAAAAATACCATTCCCTCAGCGATTGAAGAAGCCGCAAGATACTTGGAAGTTCCACCAGTTTTTAGACACTTTCAAGATGCTGCAAATCAACATCAGTTTGGTTGACGCTTTACGTGAAATGCCACATTATGCCAAGTTTTTAAAAGAGATCATCACCAACAAACAGAGTTGGGAGGCAGAGGGTACAATACCCATGACAAAGAACTGCAGCTCAATCATCTTGAGCAATCTTCCGACAAAATTCAGGATCCAGGGAGTTTTACTATTCCATGTACTATTGGTAACATGCAGTCCATTAATTGCCTGTGTGATTTAGGTGCTAGTATAAATTTGATGCCCCTATCTCTGTTTTGGAGCATGTTTGGTGATCAGCAGGTACAAGCTACCCCAATGATGTTTCAATTGGCAGATCACTCTTCGAAGAAGCCACATGGGATTGTGGAGGATGTTTTGGTTAAGGTTAACAAATTTATATTTCTTGTAGATTTTGTTGTCCTTGATTATGCGGCCGACAGGGACTTCCCAATGATATTGGGGAGACCATTCATGACCACTGGCAGAGTCTTATCGATGTGCATGATGGCAAACTGACTCTGAGAATTGGGGAGGAGAGTGTTGAGTTTGATATGAAGAAAATTACACGCCACCCCAATATCGAAGAGAAATGGATGCAGATTGACATGGTGGACGAGATAGTACAAGAGCAGTTAGAAGAAAACAACTCCATATTGAACTCTGATTGGGATCAGGATGACATAAGTAGTATGGAGGTTACTTGTGAATGCCCTGTGGCAGACCAGAAGACGGAACTGGAAACAACCGTACGTACTCATATTCGTACTTGTGCGAATGCACAGCTGGTTTCCAGTCAAGAAGAGGAAGAGTGTGAAGAGGAACCAGTTCTTGAGCCATTGGTCAAGAACAAGCACATCACTCCTCCTTCTTCAGAAAAGCCACTGAAGATGGAACTCAAGACTTTACCAGCGCATCTTAGGTATGCTTTCTTGGGAGCTGACAATACTTTACCTATCATTATCAGCAATAAGCTCACCAAGGAGCAAGAGCAGAAGGTCATCAACATAGTCAAGGGATGAATTTTGGCTGTTGGGTGGCAGATCTTAGATATCAGAGGAATCAGTCCTTCAGTGGTAATGCATCAGATTCATCTAGAGAATGAATCCAAAACCTCTGCATAGAGGCAGAGAAGGCTGAATCCAAATATGAAGGAAGTAGTTCATAAGGAAATTGTGAATCTACTTGACGCGGGCATCATTTACCCCATTTCCGACAGTGCATGGGTAAGCCCAATTCAGTGTGTACCTACGAAAGGAGGTATGACAGTCGTGGAAAACGACAAGGGAGAGCAAATCTCAACTCGCACGGTCACTGGCTGGCGAGTATGTATTGATTATTGGAAGCTGAATACAGAAACGAGGAAGGATCATTTTCCACTTCCATTCATTGATCAGATGTTGGAACGGGTGGCAGGTCATGCATTTTATTGTTTTCTTGATGGATACTCGGGATATAACCAAATTTTGATTTATCCAGAGGACCAAGAGAAAAGTACATTCACCTGCCCATACGGCACGTTGGCATATCGCCGTATGCCCTTTGGTCTGTGTAATGCTCCTGCTACATTTCAGAGATGCATGACTTCCATCTTCAATGACATGATCGAAGACATTATGAAAGTATTCATGGATGATTTCTCGATGTTTGGAGATTCCTTTGAAAGATGTCTTCAAAATCTGGACTGAGTCTTGCAAAGGTGTGAGGAAACTAATCTGGTATTAAACTGGGAGAAATGTCACTTCTTGGTAAAAGAGGGCATTGTTTTGGGGCATAAGATATCCAAGGAGGGTATAGAAGTGGACCAAGCAAAGACTGAGGTGATCGAGAAACTGCCACCTCCACTAACAGTGAAGGGAGTTCGTGCCTTCTTAGGGCATGCATGGTTTTATCGCCACTTCATTAAAGATTTTTCATCTATAGCGCGTCCTTTGACAAACTTGTCAAGGATGCGCCTTTTGTGTTCACTGATGCCTGTTTAGCTTCGTTTCTCAGATTGAAAGAGGCACTCGTTACTGCCCCAATCATATCTTGTCCAGATTGGAATCTTCCATTTGAACTCATGTACGATGCAAGTGATCAGGCATTGGGGAGTGTTTTGGGGCAAAGGAAGGATAAGAAGCTTCATATCATCTACTATGCTAGCCGCACTCTTTCCGGAGCTCAGCTGAACTACACTACCACAGAAAAAGAGATGTTGGCTGTAGTGTTTGCAGTGGATAAATTTAGGTCATATCTTCTTGGCTCTAAATATATCATATACACTGACCATGCTGCACTTTGATATCTTTTTTGCTAAGTAGGATGCTAAGCCTAGGTTGATTCGATGGATTTTACTCCTTCAAGAGTTTGATATCGAGATCAAGGATAAGAAGGGTACTGAGAACGTGGTCGCAGGCCACCTATCAAGATTAGAGGTGCCAGAGCCCGTAATAGAGGGAGATTTCATTAATGAGAGTTTCCCTGATGAAACACTCATGTTCATAAGGGACAAAGCGAAGCCATGGTATGCAGATTTTGAAAACTACCTCTCCGCCTCCATCACGCCATCAGACCTGAACTATCACCAGCGAAAGAAATTTATGTATGATGTTAGACGGTATCAGTGGGATGATCCCTATCTGTTCAAAGTTTGTGGAGATGGAATGATTCGGAGGTGTGTTGCAGAAGAGGAGATGTTTCCTATCATGGGGCAATGCCATGCTTCAGATTATGCAGGCCATTATGGGTCAGCCCGGACTGCAGCTCATGTCTTGGAAAGTGGATTTTTCTGGCCTACAATATTCCACGATGCTAGAACATTTGTGGAGCGTTGTGGGAGATGTCAGCGAACATGAAATATTTCAAGGAGGAATGAGATGCCGCTTACTTCCATTCAGGAGGTTGAAATTTTCGATGTTTGGGGTATCGATTTCATGGGGCCATTCCTGTATCTTTTGGAAATCAGTATATCTTGATTTGTGTCGACTACGTGTCGAAATGGGTGGAAACAACAGCTTTACCTACCAATGATGGAAAAGTGGTCCTGAATTTCCTGAAAAAGCTGATCAACACATTTGGAGTACCACGTGCTATTATCAGTGATGGGGGTTCGCACTTCTGTAATAGACAGTTTGATGCTTTAATGAAGAAATACAATGTCTACCACAGAGTGGAAACTCCTTATCATCCACAGACAAGCGGACAAGTTAAAGTATCCAATAGAGAGCTGAAAATGATTTTAGAGAAAACAGTCAATAACACGCGCAAAGATTGGTCTCTGAAGCTGGACGATGCACTTTGGGCATATCGAACAGCCTTCAAAACACCAATTGGTATGTCTCCTTATAAATTGGTGTTTGAAAAAGCGTGTCACTTGCCCGTGGAGCTAGAACATCGAGCATATTAGGCGATCAAGGAGCTGAATTTTGATCCCAAGGCATCTCAGGAAAAGCGGTTATTACAGTTGAATGAACTTGATGAGTTCCGCTTAACAGCCTATGAGAATGCAAAACTCTACAAGGAAAAGACTAAGAAGTGGCACGATGCTCACATTGTGCCTAAGCAGTTTACAGCAGGCAGTTATGTGCTACTGTATAATTCTCGCTTACGTCTGTTCCCTGGAAAGCTTAAATCAAGATGGAGTGGACCATTCAAAGTACGACATATAGCTGATCACAGAGCAATTGAGCTGGAAAATGACAATGGTGAGTCTTTCAAAGTTAATGGACAAAGATGCAAACCATACTTAGGACCGTTAACTGATGAAGGACGAGAGTGTTTTACTCTCACCGCCCCAGCTTGATCCAGGTAACATGCGGTCAAGGCTAGTGACCTTAAACAAGCACGATTTGGAGAAATTCCAAATTATTCAGTCGCATCCCCATATTTTAACAGACAGTGAATTTTTTGATATTTTCATCTGTCTATGTGGTGCTGCTGTGGTCTTATTTATAGTATTTATTTTAAGCTTATTATTTTCTTTAACCTTGTCTAAAAATAAATAAAATGTTTAATCTATTTTTCCATATTTTATCCAGCTTCTTATTTTCAAATGTCAATATTTTCTTTGACATGTATTCTTGTAAATAAATAAAATGGTGATTTTATCACATTAAAAAAATAAAATAAAATATTGTCTTTGATTTTTCATTAAACAAAAAAATATTCTTTCATTTAAATTTATTTCACTTTTTATTCATGTTCACATTAATTATCTTATTTGATTGTATTCATATTAGAAAATAAGGTGTATATTTTCATTTTCTAGTAGAAAAGTTAACTTTTACATGAGTTTATTTCTTTTAAAAAATAAGTGGTATATATGCTAAATTCCTAATTATAAAAATGTTTACATGTGCATGGATTTGTTTTATTAGGAAAAATTGTACATATGTTAGTTTCCTATATTAACATTTATTTAGCTTATGTGTGCTTTAATTCTTAAGGAAATTGTCTTTTCTAGTTTTGTTAGCTTCCAAAATAGATTGTCTTACCTTAGTTAGCTACCATTCGAAACCCTATAAATAGAACCACTATTCCCACCAAATCTTCATCTCAAACATAATTCTCATAACTTTCTTCTCATCCTACAAACACAATACTCATAACTTTCTTCGGTATCATGGGTTATTATTCCGATTACTCATCCGCTACTCATTCGGACACCGAGGATGAGTACGAAGCTCCATCCTATGAGTATGAAGTTCCATCATACGAGTTTCTAACTGATCCCTACCCCGAGTTAGAACCACTTGAGGCATATCAGTGGCCTGAGGAACTCGAACCTTGGATTCTAGAGGGTGTATATGAACCTGTAGACTACGAGGATCAATTGTTTCAACCAATACCATCCAATGATGAGATGGATGACGAATCCGAGAAGGATACGGATGATGAATCTGAGAAAGATTCAGATAGCGAATCTGAGGAAGATCCGAAAGAGGATGAGGGTGAAGAGGGTCTGGAGGAGCTATTCCAAGTTGAAACTCCTAAACCTAAGGAGAAAGAATATTCTCTTTTGGGAATGAGCTCTCCTCCATACACTTCTTCTCCTTCCACTGACTCTTCTACTCCAGGGGATTTTTTCTTCCCCTCGGGTTGCTTTTTCAACCTCATTGAAATTTCGAATGATGAGGGGGCTAAGGAGGCAACTAGACGAGATATGCGTAAACTCTTTGAGGACGAGGTGGAGAAGGAGCGAGCATTTTACATGGGGAATGATGAAGTGATGGAACCCTATGAAGCGGATAATTTTTTTGGAGACATGGTTCGAGCTAGGGGTTGCCCAAGAATTATCCGTACCGGAAAAGTTGGACGCCCTAGGAAACAATTTTGCATGAGGCCTAAAAATGCTTTCTAGGGACGTTTTGGTTCGAGATAATATTGTGGGCTAGGATGAGTTAGTAATGTGTCTCAGTTACTTGTGTTTTATTTTTATGTTCCGTATGTTTTTGTTTTTGTTACTAATATATTGCACCTTATTTTTGCTTTAATTTACGTTTTTCTTATGTTTAATAAATTTAATTTTCAATATAAATAAAAATAAAAATATTTCAATTTCAAAAAAATTCGGTACAGCAGGTCAACCGGTGCTCAGCCGGCCCCCGAAGTCAAGCCGGCCAAGCACCGGCCGATACTTAAAATACGAAAAAAATATCTTTTTTTGAAGGGTAAACAGACCTTTAGGCCGGCCCACGATCGAGAGCCGGCCAAGGACCGGCTGATGGTCTGTACACTTTTTTAAAAGAGTATTTTGTGCAATTCTTGCTTCATCTTCTCCAAAACTCTTGCATTTTCAAAACCCTATCTTTCATGGTTAACACATAACACAAAATCAAGTCAAATTTTAAGCATTTCACACCAATTGAGAGGTTCCACCATCATCCCCAAAGTTATTTTGTTCATATTCATCAAAAAAGGTCTGTTTCTTTCACTTTTCTCTATAGAATTTCAAATTCAATAATTACTAGGGTGTTGTTAATTAATAAAATTGGCGATGATAACATAGTTCGTAAGCTTTTATGTTGTTTACCCAACATGTAATTTGAGTTTTCCATCCTTAGTTTGCATCCAATTGAAAAAATAAAAAAAAATTAGGTAGAACGCTAGAAATTGAAAATTGGGAAAATTGAATCAATTACATTTTTAGTGTTAATAGAAGTTTTGATCATCTCTTGTAACTAATAGGATTCACCCACACACTTTTTGCACCTTATTTAGACTTAATACAATAGAACTTGTAAAAAAAAATTAATAATGTTGGCATGTAGTTTTAAAGCAATTTGATGGAAAAAAATGTGAGTTTGTGGGAATCTTGTGAATACATTGTTGGTTGTTGTTAGTGTTGGTGGAATTTGTTTTATAAATTTTGTAAATATTTCAGGGCAAAATGACTCAGAAATCGACTGCAGTTGGGACTTCGAGAGGAAAACAGGCACAAAGGAAACGAAAGGGTGCTCCTCACGACTCTAGCAGATTTTTGACATCAGAAAATAGTGACTGGTTCGACTCAACTGCGTCAAGCACGATGATTCTTGAGAAGACGATTCATCGAGAGGTTGATGTAGAGTTTGAAATCAGAGATGCTTTTGCTAGCTTGGGTTGGGCTAAAGTACTTGACCTTAATGGTGAGTATTACCCAACTTTAGAGCGGAAATTCTATGCTAATGTCAAATATAAGGATCAAGCAAAGGTGACTGTCATCGAGAGTTTTGTGCGTGGTCGACAAATTAACATTTCGATGGATTTGTTGAATGAAATGTTTGAGCTACCGGTGCAAGGCGAAGGATGCCCTGCGTTTCATGCCTTTAGGAAGGACATTATCAGTGACAAGGAATGGAGTGTCGATGTTGCCAAGCATAAGTTCCACATTGACTGGGCAACATAGCAGGGAATGAGATGTTTTTAGCTAAGAATTTGGAGCTTCGTCCGCGGTTGTTAGCTTATCTTTTTGCTTTCAACGTTTCACCTAAAGCTAATGGCTGAACGAGGTACGAATGACTGATTTATATTGGATAGATAGGATGTTGTTTGGTTTTCCAGGTCGTGTTCAGGGGATATCTCTTGCTACCATTATTATGGGCCATATTTTTGATGTTGCACGGTTCAAGGGAAAAGCATTGGTTTTTCCAATTTTAATTAGCAGAATTCTTCAGAGGGCTCGAGTAGGGATTCCGACTGGCGAAACCAGAGTCACGGAGCGCCGTGACATGATTACTTATGAGACAATCGAACGCCTCAATTTTTAGAAAATTCAAGGCGTTTGGCGAAATATTCAGGCTCATCCTGTTCCGGCAGAAGAAGTTCCACCACCTCCAATTGTCGATCCACTTGTTCCTCCAGCAGTTCCAGTTGATATACCAGTGCCACCTCCTGCCAGAGCACGTGTTCCATTGCGCACTTTACTTAGACGTCTGACTCGCATCTGTCAGAATGTTCAGAGGGACGTAGCAGATACTCGAGCAGTTGTTGATCGGATTGAGACTGACGTAGTAGAGACACGAGTAGCGGTTCGTCGGATTGAGCAGGACGTGCGAACCAACCGAGAGGCGATGGATGAATTTCGTAGAGGATCTCGATCTCGTAGAGGAGGCAGTGTTTGAGTTCGCTGTTTTATATTGTTTTCGCACTTTTAAGTTATCTTATGTTTTAGTTTGACTTAGTATTTATTAGTTATATTATGTTTAGTTTGCTTTAGTACTTATTAGTATTTTATGTTATGTATCACTTTTCACTTCAATTTCTTTAGCTTTTATTTGTTGTCCAGCCCACCACCATGTTCTCAAAAGCAGGCATTGTTATCAGTCAAATGCGGATAGGAGCTCTGTGGGAAAATTTTGCTGCAATCCTAAAAAGGGAAGAATTTTTATTATTCTTCTTCTTTTGGTGCACTTTTATTTACATTGAGGACAATGCATTCTTTTAAAGTGGGGGTGGGAAAAGAAGAAAAATAATAAAAATAATAAATAACTAACTAAATAAATTAGAATAGATTATATTAATAAATAGTGTGAGGATGGCTCTTATTTTTTCAATTTTTACTTGTCATTTTAATGTTTTAGGCGTAGTTTTGAAATTTTGTCATTAATGGTTATCTCCCTGTCAATGAATGTCTTAAATGCATTTTCTAGTTTAAACAATTAAATATTGATGATTGCCTAATGAAATGCAATTTGTATGACATGTTTTGATGAGATTATGGTGAATTCTGATGGTTGGTTGTGGAATCTCGAGCATGATCAAAGTTACCTAATACGGATGCATGATGTGCGTAAAAATTGGTTAATTTTGACAATCTTGGGCGTAAATTGACATGGTTCAATAGGAGTCAAGCATGTGGCATAACATCACTATATTTTGAGCGTTTTGAGCCTTATTAATTATTGATGAGTGTTGATTGCATGCGAAATTCCTAGAACTTGCTCGGTGTCCGTTCGAGACTATATATACAGCTGAGTTTTTGACAACTAAATGATTATGGCATTAGGATTACCCCATTCTTTTAGACCACTTTCAAAAGTTTACCCTTTCTACCCTTAGTTACACCCCTTGAGCCTTAGCCATTTCTTTGATTTTGACCACATTTCAAACATTTACCCTTTCATACTTCACCTCTTTTAACACTCCAATTTGATTTGGTCAAATTAAGTTGAGAAACGAAATGTGAGTCTAGCTTGACGATGAAAAAGAAACTGTGAACAAGTGTTGAAAAGAAAAAAAAAATCCCTTGAAAGAAAAGAAAAAAAACCAGATAAATTTTTTTTTGAATAAACAAAGAAAAATACAATCAATCAAAATTAGCAAAAGAAAATAAATAAAGAAAGGAAAATAAAAAAAAGAAAAAGTTCACTTGTGCGAAAAATTACAAGCTAGTTCATTACTTATACTTCATAGAAAATGTTGTTTTCCAAGTCAAGTTGTAGCCAAAATTATCCAAATTCTCCTACCCCCAACCCTTAGCCAAGTTACAACCCATTTAAAGTCCATATAATAGTTGTCATTTACCGAGCTAAATATTGGAGTCCTGGACTAAGAGCAAGCTTATGACGAATTTTCATGTTTAGTGAACTTCATTTTCACACCCAAAACACTTGAGTGTTAGAGTGATATCTTGTGAGAAATTACTTATGCTTGATGCTATTGAATGATATGCCATAACTTGCCCATCGATTGTTTTGACTAATTGATCGCATGTCCCGCAAATGATTGTAACCTTGTGATTGTCTTGAGTTAACATGGTACCAATTCAAAAGTATTCTCAATGTCATCAGAATGAGTCATTATAATTGCATTCCTCATTTGTTTGCATCTCTTTTAGTTGTTGACATTAGACGATTGCATTAGTAATTTTCATCGGTCGGGAGTAATGTTGTTGACAATTGTTCAAAATTGCTTAGGTAGATAGATTTGTGTTTATAAATAATCATACTCTTGTTTGAGGACAAGCAAGGTTTTAGTCTGAGCAGGTTTGATAAGTGTATATTTTATGTCATTTAGAGGTCATTTATCTACTACTTTTTAGTATTTTATGATGTAAAATATACGCTTATTTAGTTAATTTCACTTATTTGTTAAATTATTTGTAGAACGTAAATTTTTAATGTTTATTGAGTTTTTAGGAATAAAACAGAGTTAAATGCAAAAATAGTCAGAGCTAGAAGGATTCGAGTCAAGTTCAAGAAAGCCAACCAAGTTTCGGGTCAAACCGAGTCAAAATCGAACCGAACTAAAAATGAGCTACAAGCAGCAGATCAGCCGGCCCACGACTATGAGCCGGCCAAGGCCCGGCTGACTTCTGATCTCGGAGTGCAACTTCGATTCTTGGGAAATCGCTTGGGGATTCTTGACCGATACACTCATACACCTTCCATAAGCAACATATATTGGGTTCACACTCAAAGAGATCTTCCTTGACTTGCACACAAAGTATGTATCAAGATGAGATTTAATAAAACTATCTTTGGAAATGAGATAAGTGAACCATGATTCACTCAAGACGGTTATGGAAGAACTTGCTCCCTACTCCGCTCTACATGGAAAGAAGAGATCCAAAGCTTGATCATCACTCAAATTCCATGAAGAGAATAGAGATTCTTGACTTGAGCTCCACTCCTAACAACTCTATAAATAGCTTGCATTTGCGTAGATAAAACACATCTTTTGGATCTTAAACATCTTTGAGATCACCTTTGTAGTTTTCATCTTAGATCATAGACAAACCCATTAAAGGTAGTCTATTCTAGTGTCATTTCTACTCTATCGTTTGGGATCATTACACAAAATATATTGAAATTTCGGAGTTAATGTACAACATTATTGAGAAATCACTTACCGTTGTGTTCTTGTTAATCATGAATTCCATATATGTTATTGTTGAATTTCCTTTATATATGAGTAGCTAAACCTATTTTCGGGGATTATTAATTGGACTTATGTTTACTTAATCATATTGGGATGTTGGATTGTTATTAAAATTATGTGTTGATTAATGCTCACAATGCTTGAATGTTTTTGGCCAATTCATTCACTGCCCTATGTTTTAATTCTGACTTGAGAGAGCTTAATTAAAATAGATCAGTTAATCAACAACGTATGAATTAATAACATGCGAGTGAGTTAATGAATACGTGTTCTTGAGGTTTGCTTAATAAATACCATTTAATCACTTGATTCGGTATTTTATAACACGAGAGTGAGTAATTTGCCTATTCATTGGTTATTTGTATATTTTTTTATCTATAGCGGCTTGAGAGAGAGTTATAGATGCATTAGATTAGCCTGAACCATAAATTGATAACATAATCCATATATCGCATGAGATTAATGACATAAAGAAAATTAATAATCCCTGATCTTCCTTATTATTGTTTAAACTCATTTTTTTATTAAAAGCTTAATTTTATTCTAAATTAAATCTGCTTAATTCAATTTTATTAATTTAAAACCACTTCAACTAAATTATCTTTTTGGCTATCCAAATTGAGTATCTTATTTGGGTGTATTTAGTTACTTTCCTTGTGGGTACGATATCTGGACTTCACAGTCTATAATACGAGTTGACATTGTGCACTTGCAGCAATTTTCTCAACAGACGGCTGAAGGCTGGCTGAGCTGCTGTTTGTGGCTTATTTTCCGGTTCGATTCGGTTTGACCCAAAACTTGGTTGGTTTTCTTGAACTTGTCTCGAATCCTTCTGGCTCTGACTATTTTTGCATTTTAACTTTGTTTTATTCCTAAAAAACTCCAGAAATATCAAATATTTATATTTTTCATATAATTTAACAAACAAGTGAAATTAACTGAATAAGCGTATATTTTACATAATAAAGTACTCAAAACTAGTAAATAAATGACCTATAAATGACGTAAAATATACACTTATCACATTTTTAACACTTCCATCAGCTAAATATTTTTTTGTTTTACGTTTATTTCAGAGGAAGGATGTTTAGTCCCAATTCTGTAGCATCCCGTAATTTTAAGGAATTAAATACTACCACGTGTCTAATATTTAATTAGACGGGAGTATCTAAATTAAATTTAAAGATAAATTTAATTTACAAGTGTCTCTAAATGGCAATAGGTTATTAAATTTAAATATTGAAAATTTAAATTTGGATATTTATTGATGGAAACCGAAATACTATGAACCGAGTCCGATGGGATTCGCCCACCGAGATGATCTTGAGACTCGTCTAAGAATCTGAATATGATTCAATACCAAAAAATAAAGGAGATTTTAGAAGACCAATCTTAGAGAGTATGTTACTGAGTTTAATCGATTTAGCAAATTTGCTCCAAACTTGATGACGGATCAAGTCCGAGTTAATACAAGATTTGTGAAGGGATATAAAACTCCAATTTATGGGATTGCTAACCCAAATCAAACTGACAGGGAATTTGTGCACATCGTGGATGGTGCAAGGCAAATAGAAAGTTCATTAATTTAGTTTGGTGAAATTCCTGATCCCTCACAACCAAACTAAATTAGAGGTGAACGTTATGGTTATGGAAACCAAACGTCACGAGAGTAAGTGAAGAAACGGAACGGGCGACATAGCCAGACCCATAAGAAAGGCATGAAAGGAAAAGAAGCCAAAAGAGCTAGAATCATTAGTCATAAATTTGAGCAAGGAAGATCTAGCCTTGCAAATCCCATATGTTAACAGTATGGTAGGAGGCATTTGGGTATCTGTCAGGCTACTACAGATGTATGTTTTAAGTGCAACCAATAGGATCACTATGCGAGAGAATGTCCGCATTCTACAGAGCAATAAAATAAGAAGTAATGTGAACTGACCACTTCCTTAATATCCTAAGTTTGTTTATACGGTGACTTTTAGTCAGGTACAACTTACTATGCAATATAGTAGAAGTGGAAGTCATGGAGAATAGAACGTAAGGAGGCCAGTAACGGTACAAACCTCACAGGCCAATTAAGTACAGGCAAAAACATTTGATGCTTGTTTCTCGAACGATGCTTGAACTTGAAAAATAGGATTATATCCTTTCCGTATGTAGATAAATGTATAAAGTTGTAAGAAGGATAGGTTGAAAATTATGAATAAGAAGTTTTTGCAGACTTTTTATGTTAATTGAAACTTACGTCAATACCATCTTATAAAAAGTAATGTGTTTATTAAAATGAAATGTATTATAAATACATAATTGTGCCCCGACATGAATCATAAAGGCATTGCATTGGCATGAATAGAATTACATCACTACATTCATATTATGTTCATTATTAGAACATGCATCATATGCATTGAGTTTGTATGAAATAAAATGAGGAATATGCTATTGCAACTCTTGTGATAAGAGAATTCATCACACCGGTGCACACTAGTGACATGATTTTTAGATATGAAAATTTAACATGATCTTAAATGGATGATTTTTTATACGTAAGTATGCTTAGACATTGATTCTATAAATGAAGGCATAAGACAAGGAAAAATACCTTGTTAGGCCCATATAAGGAAATGTGTATATAGAAAGGTAAGTAGTATAAAGCGATGCGAAACATTCTGAGACTTGAATTGAAAACTCTCTAAAAAATCCTTGTATCAACTGTCACGACCTGATTTTACGACATCGAAACCGCCGCTGAGGAACATGAGTGGTTGCTCCGGAACTCGTAGCAAGCCTCAGAAAACGACAGTAAAACACATAAGCCAGAAACAAACATACAATTGGTCGGGGAAAAACCGAGACTCCAACTCTCATCTCCCAGCATGCATAAAAGCTCGAGATAAAAACAACATCAATAATGTAAATAACGTGGCAAACGCCTCACGTTAAACCATCCAACATCAGAGTTAAATAAAAACATAAAGTAATACAATACAATTGCAAGACTCGAAATAAAATAACTACTGCAGGCTAGAATTAAAATGACTCGACTCTGTTTCTTGAAAACCGAATCTTTAAAAAGAAAATGGAAGTCCACATGCTAACTCGATAAAACCTGAAAATATGAACAACAATGAGGGTTAGTCGAAACTGAGTGAGTTCTATAAGTTATTTCTAATTATTAAGTTCGAAAACCAAAATAATAGTACTTATATGAATCAATACATAAATAAATGGAAACTACAATCTCCACTCGTGATATCCAATAATATCATCGAATCTAAATGATCGTGAAGCCCGAAAACTTAATCCATCAATAACTCACCAATCAATCCCTTACTCCACAATCCAATTCCATAAATCTAAGGAGTCGTGAAGTCCGAGAAGTTGATCCATTCGAGTATATCCCCGACTTCACTTAATCCACAAGTTGTGAAGCCCGAGAAATTAATCAATCGAGTACATCACTAGCAAAGTTCGAGAACTTAATCCATCGAGTACATCACAACTACACATGGCCCAAGAAATAATCCATCAAATACCTTTTTATATCCTCAATACACGTACAAAATCATATTTCCTAAGTTCGATTATCACCGCGCGCATGCAATTGTCACGACCCGATTTCCTTTGCATCAAAAACGGCGCTAGGGAACAGGATTACTTGCTCCTGAACTCGTAGCAAGCCTAAGAAAACGATAAAATATGCGATAAACATACATCCATATTCCTCCGGCGGCAACCGAGACTCCACTCTTAGATCTGGCATGGCAATTAACAATAAAATAAACATAAACAGAAACTAATCATGCCTGGATAAAACATCATAAGCATAATTAAACATGCCGCAAACGATGCAAGGTCATACATGTTCAAACATACCGATCCGATTCGGACACATCTCGAGGATCACACAGTAGACACAAATATAAAAGCTAACTATTGCGGTTCTAGAGTTAAAAGTTTTACAATATCAACGAAAACAATTCTGAGGAAGTAAAAACATCGAAATTGACACGCCTTGAAACACAACACTTGAAAATGTTAAAATCCACGGGTCAGAATAAATATGAGTGAGTAATTACAAGTATATTTATATATTAAGTAAACATAAAATTATTTTAAAAACATTAATATCATCGTGAAGCGCAATAAATTAATCCATCAAGTACATCACCGATCGAACACTTAATCCACAATCTGGATCAATATCGAAAGGGCCGTGAAGCTCGAGAAATTAATTCGTCGAGTACATCACCGACTTCACTTAAATCATAAGTTGTGAAGCCCGAGAAATTAATCCATTGAGTACATCACAAGTGGAGCCCGAGAACTTAATTAATCGAGTACATCACTACCACATTATCCATAATACGTGTATATCAAACCATAAACAAATAAATCAAACCGGTGCGCACGCTGTTCTAATTTTGCCCATTGAGAAAGCATGTTTCAATTCATCCATAACGATATCGGAAAACGTTTCGAAAAATTCGTAAAAACGTAGCTAGATTTTGAAACATTACTTAATAACAAAAACATGTAACTCACTGCTTGCTAATCCCACGATCTAACTCCACGTAAGCTCCATGTCATTTGTTATCCGAGTCCACTCCACGGGAAGCCAACGAGTCTAGCAAAAACATAAATTAGAATACGGAAATAGAAAATCCTAACTTTAAGAATTTTTAGACCAAACAATGCAAGAAAAGATACCAAAACGACACAATGACATCGGAACATAAAAACTACATCTTCGTTCCCTAATCTTAGTTACGCTCCTCGATAAAAATTATTTACCGGAATAAAATATTTTTAATAAAAAAAAATTTACTTTCCAAATTCCACTTTTCAACTTAAGAGCGTTCCACGCTCGTTTCGGCCTAAATTGCCTATTTCAAGTTCGAAACCCGAAATCTCTAAAAACGACAATTTCTTCAAATTATCAAAAAGACATATATTTTCTAGATATATGTATTTATTCCAACCATTTAAATCAATATCTTTTCAAAATCTCAACATCACCGGAAATAAAAAATACCATTTTCGTCATTTTTAAAATCATTTCGGAGCATAATCGACTTTAAGAAATTGCGAAACATAACCAACACACATAACCAATAATAATCATAGAAGCAGCCCTTAAGGATCAAAAAGTACATATTTGGCAAATATACAATTCAGCCCCTCAAATTGTCAAAATGGCAATTTGGACCCTAAACTGAAAACTTTGCCAAATCGCACCAAAATGTACCAAACACTAAATAACTTACAGACAACCCATAAACGTATTTCCAGCAACCTAATCATGCCTCTATATCAAACTTTCATGCCAAAAATAATCAAATTCATGATTAAGCATAATTACACCACTTTAGCTATTTTAATTAAACATGCATCCACTAATTCAAACTTAGTCATACATTAATCATATACATGAAATTTCCAACAACAGACATCTTCCCTAAGCACCTTGCATGTTAACCTTTTATGGTGAAAATCACACATACACATGCGATCATGATCAAAACCAAATCGTAAGCAAATTTCAACCAAAAAACATGAAAACCCATTACCATATCCACATGCAACACATGATCCCAAACATCCAGAAAATAACTCACCCTTCAAGCTCCAAAAACTAGAAAATAAAGTTTGAGAAAGAAAGAAAATGATCTCCTTTGAAAATCCAAGGATTAAGCTTGATGCATGTGCGAAATTCTTTCAAAAACTTGATGAAAATAGTTTATGAATCATTAAAGCAACTTCAATATTCAATGTAGGCATAGGAGCAAAGTTTAGGTGTTTAAATGTTGAGAGAATTATTTTTGAGTTTTGAAATTTGGGTGAAAATGATTTTGGAAACGAAAATTGGGTTTATAAATAAACCCGTTTAAACGATCGTCCAAAATCTAGACAATCGTCCAAATTTTAAAAAGTAGACGATCGTCCAACACTTGAAAATCCTTTTTTAAAATTGGACGGAACTCGAAAATAATATGGTTTTAAAACCCTAGTAAAATCCAAATGCAACCATGCATGCAAACACTCCAAAACACATACCAAACCACATTCCAAACTTCATACCAATCAAAATCAAACACGTACACAAACAGACACACATCGAAAATCATCTGAAACCTCAACAATACACGTCGAAAACACACAGGATACCACATTTTCCCCCTTAGAATAATTTGTCGTCGCATTATACTTAAGGTCAAAAAAAGAATGTATACCTTACGCAAACAAAAACAGATAACAGTTACACATGTCAGATTTTGTCTCCCACGTACAATCCTCCACTGAATGATTATGCCACAAAATTTTAACCATCAGTATTTTCTTATTCTGCAACTTACGAACTTTATCCACAAATTGAATTGGTTCTTCCTCTTCAATCAAATCTTCATTAATCTCGACACTTTGAGGTACGATCACTTGTGAAGGATCTGAAATACACTTACGCAACATCGAAATATGAAACAGTAGGTGTACTTGCGACATATTCGAAGGTAACACCAACTTATAGGCTATCGACCCGATATGACAATCTTATAAAGTCCCAAAAACCTCGGTGCCAATTTACCTTTCTTTCCAAAACGCATAACTCCCTTCATCATAAAAACTTGCAAAAACACAAAGTCACCAACTTGAAACTCAACGTCTTTCCGCTTAGGATCAGCATAACTCTTTTGTCTGTTGAACGTTGTTTCCAACCTATGTTTAATAACTAGAACCTTCTCTGAAGTAATCTGAATAATCTCCACTCCTGATAATTTACTCTCGCCAATTTCCTGCAAAAAAATTGCAGATCGACACTTGCGCCCATACAAAGCTTCATATGGTGCCATTTCAATACTCGAATGATAACTGTTGTTGTACGATAACTTGATTAATGATAAGTAGATATCCCAACTACTACCAAAATCGATCAAACACATTCGAAGCACATCTTCTAATGTCTGAATTATCTTTTCGGACTGGCCATCCGCCTGAGAATAAAAAGTCGTACTAAAATCCAAACGCGTTCCCAATGCTTCTTGCAACGCTCTTCAAAAACGAGACCTGAACACCGAACCTCCATAAAAAACAATCAAAACAGGTACACCATGTAAACATATGATCCTGTCGATATACAACTTTGCAACTTCGCTATCTTATACAAAATCTTGATCGGGATTAAATGAGCCGACTTAGTCATCCGATCAACGATCACCCAAATCGAGTCAAAACTTTTCCGAGTACGCAAAAAACCAACAACGAAATCCATCGAAATTATCACCTACTTCTACTCCGGAATAGATAACGGTTATGGATAACCCAACGGTCTCTAATATTTCTACTTCACTTGTTGAGAAGTCAAACACTTTAAAACAAACTCTACCACATTTTCTTTCATGCCACTCCACCAATACGTACCTTTCACATCATGATACATATAAATGGATCTAGGATGGAAACTATACATAGATTTGTGTGCCTCCTACAAAATCTACTATTTCAAGCCGCCGACATCTGGAACACATAATCCAGTACCGTGTTTTAACACACTATCAATAAGAACAAAATTTGAATTATTTCCTTGATATGCTTCTGATATTATCTTCCTTAATTGAGGATCCTCAGCTTGTAAAGCTCTATTTTGATTGACCAAAACATATCACGCTTCCAACTGTGCCACAAGATCACCTAAAACTGATATGTGAAAACAAAATCCCATCTCAAACAACTTATGTCATTCTCTAATCAACAGTTTTCTTCATTCTTCTGAAATATGTGCCAAACTTCCAAACGACTTCTTACTTAAAGTATCACCATGATTATACTGAATCGTACAATCATAATCCTTAAGCAATTCCAACCATTTCCTTTACCTTAAATTTAACTCACTGTGAGCAGAGCGGGATTCAGGGATCGCTCGCTTAGGCTTATGGCAGGACTCAATTCTAGAAAAGATTTGAGAAAATATGGAGTCGCGGCCTAACTCAGCTAGGAATGCCTTTTATATCGACTGGATAAACATGGCAGTTTCCATCAAGGAGTCGAAAAATAGTTGGTTTGGATCAATTTACATGCACAAAGACTAAACCGGATGTCTAAGTGAGATTGATTTTATTATTAGTCATATTAAATGTCTATATAACTACTAATTACATTTTCATGGCAGTCCTAAGATTTCTAAGTGATTTGCGGAATTTCCTAGATTTGATTACTAATTTATCGTAATTAGTCGTTTAGCCTGTTAACATTGGATTTGTTCATGCTTTTGGAAAGCGTTAAACGATGTCAACATGCACATCTGCAGGGGATATACATGCAAGTTAATACCCGGAGTGTCTAGAATTGGCCGTTGTCTTAAAGTCGATGTGGTAGGAATCTAGACTCGATAAGAACACAGAAGTTCTTCGTCTCGTCGAAATGTATCCACTGATTTGAACTACCGATTCCAAGTTCAGATGATCCCGGAATCCGGTCTGGAAGTTGCTGATTTTGTCGATCGTGGGCTTCAAAGCCCGGTTGGCTGGACAAATTACAAATTTGGGCTTCAAGCCCCAAAATAAAAAGGGTACAAGTCCATTGAACATTATTATAAACAATGTCTATAACTAAATATGTACACGTGGGTTCAAGCGGGACCCATTTCCAAGTTCAAACAAATCTAGAAACACAAAAACAAGGTCGAAATGAAGTTTAGAAGATTTATGAGTCAATTATGGATTCTGGAAAATGATGACCTGGTCGCCAATGACAGTGGCGGTGCCGGAACTATACAATGGCAGCGAGGTAACTGCATTCTAGCGGCAAGGGCACTCTGAATGGAGGTGTTGATTCGTCATTTTTGCTTTATTTCATGCAAAAACACTCAAAAAAACCATTAAAACGCAAGGGAAAACGTACTAAAACATACTGAGGTCGAAATACAATGTCTAAAATGAAATTAAGCATATTAAAGTCATGCTTCTAAACTGATTTCATGGCAAACATGGAATAACACCTAGAAACGCGACAAACATAGCAAAACAGCCACATACACAAGAAACATGGAAATCATGGCATTCGATGTTAAAAACATGCATTCTAAGCATCTGGATAAAACAGAATCAACATACTATTATAGTAATGCATATAAATAGTCTATATCCATACATATAAGGCATTTATATTGAGAATTTAAAGATATGGCAATCATGGCAAAGGCAGTTTATGCAAGAACAAATTTTTTGGCAATTTTACAGCAAAACAACCTAGCATGCATTCTAATACATCAAATTACCAGTTCTAAATTACATGAGATAAAAAGCGATGAAAGGATGTACTGGGTCCTCAGAAGTACCGTTCTGAGTCATTGGCTCATTTTCTGGTGATCCTGATGTGGAATCCAGATTCAGATCGATGTGCAGCAGTACGTTCTTGAATGATTTAAGCATACTTAACTTGTTTTGATTGATTAAATTTGACTGTGAAGTTTGTGTGATTGTGTGGTAGGGTTCGGCCAAAACTAGTGTTTATGCGTGCGTTTTTGTGCTTCTAGTCCGACCTTGGCTAAGCTGATTAGCAATAGTATTTATAGGGATGAATAAGGTTTAAAGTTTATTAGAGTCTTTGATGGTTGAATGTGTGTGAAGTGATAAGGTTTTAGGTGTTAGGATTTAGTTAAACCTTTTTTAATATATTTAAATTCGTATTTCATCTTGGTGGCTAAGTAAGAGGGTGCTAAAAGGTTATTTTGGTGCCTAGAAGTATCAAAAAATGGCTTTTAGGACCCTATGGGTTTGGATATAGTCAATTTTAGTCCGTCAAACTTGCAAATTGGCCCATAAACTACTAAGATATTGCTGTTAGTCCAATTTTTAGACTTAGACTACTATTTTTTGGATTTTTATAGGCTATTTATGGCTAATTACATTTTAACCCCTTAAATTTGCAACTGTGCACTGATCACGCTTGGTTGGATTCAAACAACCAAATTTGATAGCTCGTCACTCGGGAGAATTTCTCTGGAAATCATCATTGGACGCTTCAGTCCCTTATCATTTTTACCTGCCCGAAAAATAGGTGTCTAGAGTTTCCCCCCTCTTTAACGAGAATTGACAAAGTAGGTCAATTCTTGTTAAAGAAGTAACTCGCTGTATGACAAGCGACAAGGATACTGTCCATCATCGAAGGTACTCGCTCGTCGGTGGTTTGGTAATGCACTAGGCTGAGCATTACCTATCATGGTGCACGGCTCTAACTTCATGCCCCCTGGTTCTGGTCTACTCCGCATCTGGCTGGGAGTAGGTCTTCTCAACTATCCTGAAGGTCGTCCATTGAGCCTGAACTCCCTATTGTGTCCCCGTGGAATGGAGCTATAAACTCTCAGCTGTTCTGAGAGTACTCTAATGGCTTGGACACCTGGTAACTATCCCGTCTGGTACTTCTTAAATTTGCAAAAGGGACAAATTCCCCTTGCCGTCCCAAGGGCCACCCTATTGCGTAGGGGCCTGGCGATTATCCTGTTCGGAGCCTCTTAGATTCATAGAGGGAATAAAATCCCCTGGGCCGTCCCAAGGGCCACCCTATTGCGTAGGTGTCTGGATTTCATAGTTATTCCACAACTAGCAGAAGTGTCAGAAGTTTATTCGAACTATTATAGACAATGTCTGGGTGTCTTCTTGACAATAGATTCTCCTTTGTCCGGATTTGGCACGTTGGATTAGACCACTGTCATATTATTCTAGAAGTTGCATTCTGCATATACCGGATGGCGTGGCAATGTCTTTCTATCGTTGGCCGTTTTAATCCCATCTTCTAGGCAATTCTTTCATCTTGGTCTTGTAATATGTCATCTAGAGAAGTTGCTTTTCTAATCTGATCCTATGGGCCAGCTGTGTTTCTAATCTGATCTTCTAGGGTAGCTATATTTCTAATCTGATCCTTTAGGGTATCTGTGTTTCTAATCTTATCCTCTAGGGTAGTTGTATATGTAATCTGATCCTCTGGGGTGGCTGTTATTCTAATATGATCCTTTGGGACGATTGTGTTTTCTAATCTGTCTTCTGGGGCGACTGTGCTCCGTATTGTTTCCTCTAGGGCGGTTGCATCTTCTATTTTGATCCGCTGGGGATACATTCTGGTCTGATCCTCTGGGCGGTTTTCTGATTGTCAACTGGGGAATTTTTATTGATTCGAGCTTCTAGCGAGTCTGTTCCTCTAGGGAGTTTTTATTTTTTGATCAGCCTTCTGGAGAAGTCTTATAGTCTTTCCACTGGGCATTTACTTTGGCATATCCTTTCGGGAAATTTTCTGGTGGGATTCTTCGGGAGTTCAATTTTCTTAGATTCTCTCGGGAGTATTATGGTCTGTATTCTAGAGAAAACCTTCTGGTTTCTCAAATGGGGATATTATTTCTTACGTTTCATTGGGGATTTTTCCTTCTGTTAAGTCCACGGTGGAGTCTTGCATGTAGAGTTTAACCCTGTTATGCTTTAGGTGTTTTATTGTCTTTCTACCATATCTGTGAGTCTGGTGTTTAGGATTTGAAAAATCCATGATTCTGGTGTTTGGATATGAAAACTCGTGACTCTGGTGTCTGCTCCTTAGTTGAGCTATGTTGACGATGTGTTGTGGTATCGTCTCCTGGGTAGGTTGCCTCTGGTTAATGTGCCAAGACGTTATGCTTTTCACTCGGGATGCCCCAGTTGCTACGGAACCTCATGTATGTGCCATTCCTTTGGTTATTCCATCTTCTGGATTTGTAATTGGTTCTTTGCTCTAGATCATGGAGTGATCTGCCCGTTATTGCGGTGCACATGGACCTATGCAGGACTTTCTTCCTAATGAATATCTTGAGCGTTCCTTTGCACCTTCTGGTTGTTCTCATGTGAGTACATCTTCTATGGTTGTGCTTCTGTTTATACTAGGGATTCATTTGTCCCCTGGACTGAGCTTCCCTTTTTTGTTTTTAAGTACCTGTGTCTAAGGTTATTTGTTTGGCTGACGTGGCCTACTACTAGCGAGACCGACTCTACGCTGTATCTACACATGTGAGGGTAAAAATACAGTGTGTCTAAGATTTATTTGGGAGCGACAATGATGATATGTTCTTTGGGAGCTATGATGGAGATTCTAAAACGCGGGTTCATGATTGGGATTCGAACGAGTAGATGTTTGTCTTTACGTACTCATTTTACATTTTGAACGTTTGCTTTATTTTGACAATGAAATCTGTATATTAGTACATTGTTTCATATGCGTGGATACTTTGCTTATTGAATTCCGTTTGTTTTGCATTTCAGACGCCTTGTTTTCATTTCTAGTTTGTAAGAAGTGGCCTGACTCTTTATCTTATGCTAGAATCAGTTTGACCTTTTGTAATGTTGTGTTTGGGAGCCCGTAGTCCCATATCATCCAAATAGTCAAGACTTGATGCCTAAGTCTTGAATAGTGGGAACCCGTAGACCCAACATGTTGTTGTAATTAGGAGCCCGTGGTCCAGTGGTGTTCGGATAGTGGAGATTTAATGCCACCAAGTACTTGAATAGTGGGAGTCCATAGTCTCGTGATGTTTGTATTATGGGAATCCTTTGTCCTATGATGTCTGGATGGTGTTGACCTAACCCTCCTTGCTTTCTAGCTGATAGAGACCTGATGCCCCCTGCTTTTTTGCTGGTTGAGACATGATGCTCCCCTGCTTTCTAGATGGTGGAAACTTAATGCCCCCTGCTTTCTAGCTAGTGGAGACCTGACACCCCCTACTTTCTGGATGGTGAAGACCTGATGTCCCCTGCTTTTTGGCTAGTGGAGACCTGATGGCCCTTGCTTTCTAACTGTTGAAGACTTTATGCCCCCTTGTTTCTGACTGGCAGGAAACTGATTCCCCCTGCTTTTTAGCTGGTGGAGACCTGATGCCCCCTGCTTTCTAGATGGTGGACACCGAATGCCCCCATGATTTCTGGATGGTGGAAACCTGATGCCCCCAAGTTTATGTCTAGTAGAGACTTGATGCCCCCTGGTTTCTGTCTAGTGGAGACTTGATGCCCCCTGGTTTCCTTTGGTGGACTTTTGAAGTTGAGGACTGATGTTTGTTCTGATTTTAAAGTGAGGTTGGTGCCTGTTCTGATTCTGGAGTAAGGTGGAGGGTCAGAGCCTGTTGTTTCCGGAGTTGATTCTGTTAGTAGAGGCATGACGTTTGTTGTAAGGACTTTGATCTTTCTTGCTATCCGGATTTTTGTCTCCGGATGATTGAGGAGTGCTACCTAATCTGGGTAATTTTGCGTGTGAAGGCATGATATTTATAGATTTTGTTGATATATTTTTAAGATAGAGGCCTGGCGCCTGTTGATGATGGTGATTTTGGAACTAGGAGTTGAAGATGAAGGCTCGACGCTGTTGATTCTGGAACTAATTCTGTAGATAAGTTCCTAGCGCCTGTAGATTCTAATGATTATGGAGTTTGCAAAAATTGGCCCTATTTTTCCTTTTCCTGATGGAAATTGCCTTAAATTAATGTACTATATGTTTCCCTCTTATTAAAGCATTCAGTTTTCTGGTCAGGGAAACTAGATAATTGAATGAAGAGCCTAAATGGCCTTCTCTGCCTATTCCGGAATCTGTTGTATGGTCAGTTGGGACCTGTCTATTTGTTTCCAATAGTTCATGCTCATTTTAACGTTTACGTGGCGCGACTGGAAAATGCATAAGAATATCTTTGAATCGCATAATTTATCGATAAATTTTTTCGCTCCATTGTCTCATGGATTATGCTTTTTAGATTCCTGATCGTTTGTCCATTCTTTTTAGGAACATGCGCTGGTCAATAATCGTAATATGCATGTATGATAAAAGATCTATTCGACTAATTCATTCAATAGCTGGTATAATTGAGATACTTTATGTTTCAAGCGGTCGTACCCCTGTTATCAATTCGTCCTAGTGGATTTTCATAATTGACTATTTTTTATGTGAATGTTCTACTCAATCATTGATCGATAATCCTGGGGAGGACTTCTAGTGATTGCTGCCTCTCACTACGTAGACCGTCCCACTCCAAGATAGGATGTTGGGAGGCTGTTTGGCGTTGGACTTTTGTTTTGGATTCCTATCCGGGCTAGACGGTTCGTTTTGACGTGTACCTCCCCTTTGTAAAACTTTTTATGGATAAATCTTTTCCAGCCAGTAGATCGGAGCCCACTAGTAGGCCACTGCCTCTAGCATAAGAGAGCCTAAACAGATCACTAGTGCATTGATCAGTAAACGTCTGTCTCCCACACAAACTAGCAATTCTACTCAGCATACTAGGCTACCAAAATTCCCACGGCAGATCAGGAATCTGAATTCAAACTGGAATTCTCGCCATCTCATCAATTTTAAATTTCATCCTCTTCTTCCATTCATTAAGGACAATCGGTTGTTTATCAAAAAAAATTGGGCCATCAATTCGAGCCCTCATCTTCCCCACAGAATTATGAAAACGAAGTAAGAACATTCTTGCGTTAATTTGGGTTACCTCACCCAGACCGCGGTTCGTCAATTTATTCATTAAGAAACCTTTCAATCAGAAAAAACCAGGTTCCAACCCAATCACCGAGCATATCAACGATAAGTTCCACTTGTCCTCTTCCTCAATGACCTCATTAGAATGAAACTTAACAATTCTAGTTCCATTACTTACAGCAGGAGGGTGATATTGCAGGCGAGCTCCATTATCTCTCGATCTATTTGGTGTAAAAGCGATTCCCAGGTTTTCTCTTTAGCTTTAGGCGCTTCATCCTTTTCTTCTATTTCATCAACTGGAGAGAACCTAGCAATAGACCCCTTCTGTGAACCTTGGTCGAATCCACTACCCTTCCCACTCTTCTCACTGACAACCGATTTAATGCTTTCAACATCATCGCTGCTCGGATCTGCCTCCAAAACTTCCTTTTCTATATCAGCCCTAACCACACTGCTTAGATCGATACTAGTTTTGTGAATCTCATTTTCCAATTCTTCCTCCACAGGTTCCTTATCCAAAACTTCATCAACGAGTTGAAGTTTCAGATTAGAGATACGCTTTTCCGTCGTATAACTGACTTTGTTAGTTCTTCTCATTATGAGAAATGGCGTACATTAGCAAGAGAGCTTTTCTAGCGCCAAGAGAGATAAATTAGAGAGAGCCATAATTTTTCAGTTTTAATATATAGGAATTTATAAATTTCATAAATTTTTGTAATATTTTCTTCCATTATGAATTAATTTAAAATATTGAAAACTAATATCTTAAAATATCTTAGATATTTGTTTAATTAAGATATTTTTTAAAATGAAAGAAAAAATTAATAGTTGATATTCAAAATAAAAGTGACTCTATCGTGTGTTAAATAGAAACTATCCTATCAATTATGAATAGAGGAAGTATAATACATGTTCATGGAACCAGAGGCTTAAGTACATGGACAGTAAGAGGGTCAATTGCCCCTCTTATTTAAAAAAAAAATTAGGTGTAATTCTTAAAGCCTAATTTATTTATTTTAAGTCCAATTAGTTAGAGCCCAAATGCTAAAGTCCAAATATTAATGATTTGTTTGTCATACGGATTTTTCAATTTTTCAATCTTAACTTTTCTTCCTTTCTAACTTAATTTACTAAAAGTTAAAATTCAAAACCCTAGATTATTGGCTTCTTCTCCACTTTCTCAAAATCTATCTGGCAAAAACAAATAGAAATTACAGGTATCTATTAATTACTTCTTTTCTATTTATCAAAGCTAAGATTGTACATTTTAATTTTTAGTAATTTTCGGTTGCTTGCACTGTTGCACGTATTGTTAAATTATTTGTTAAATTTATGCAACTTTTAGTAATTCATAGAACTCATTGGCAAAGACAAAATACTTACAGATATTTCGTTATATATAATTTAAAATTGTTCATAATTTATTCATCTTGAAATTATTGATATAAATTAATTATTATATTGTTCAATTTTCAGATATGGAGAAATATTTTAAGAAAAAAACTATGTGTGAACTATCACCGTCTATTCCAAATAAAAAGAGTAATAATCAAGAGCATCAAAATTTGAAAAATAACATGGACAAAGTTGATTTAGCAAATCTTCCATTGGATCCTGCATTGCGAAAGCCGATTGTAAATTATAATCCTAACATACAAGAGGAAGTTCGAAGAAGATACTTACAAACCGGGCCTTGTTAACCTCGCGAGCATAATTTCAAACAAACTTTACACGGTAATGTGTTCCGAAGATTTTGTCATACTTGGTTTGATGAACATAGTTCATGGTTAGAATATATCAAAGTAAAAGAAGCACCATTTTTCTTTTGTTGTTATCTTTTCAAATCAGTAAGTAAGGATCATGCAGGTAGCACTGATGCATTTGTTGTGGAAGGTTTTACCAATTGGAAGAAGAAAGAGAAATTACAGATACATATTGGAGGACCTAAGAGTGCACACAATCAAGCTGCCAACAAGTGTCTAAATTTGATGAATTAGCGACAACACCTTCAAACCATAGTTAATAAGCAATCAAGCCAATCACGAAGCGATTATTGAATTCGTTTGAGTGCTTGAATTAGTTGTGTTCGATATCTTTTAAGGCAAGGTTTTGCTTTCCGTGGTCATGATGAATCAGATGATTCAAATAGACCAGGGAGTTTCAAGGCAACTTTGCACCTTATTTGTGATCATAATGAGGATATTAAAAGGGTTGCGATAGATCAATGTCCAAGAAATTTGAAATTGACGTCTCCGGATATTCAGAAGGATATTGTAAATGCTTGTGCAATTGAAACTACCAACTCAATCCTTCATGAGTTGGGAAATAAGTTGTTCTCTATTCTTGTTGATGAATCTCGTGATATAGCCTGTAAAGAACAAATGGCACTAGTCATACGCTATGTGAATAAGGAAGGCAAAGTGGTTGAGCGTCTTTTAGATATAGTTCATGTGCAAGACACTAGTGCTTTATCACTAAAGGCGTCAATTGAAGCAATTTTTCCAAGCACAATTTGAGCATATCTAGATTGCGAGGTCAAGGCTATGATGGTGCGAGCAATATGCAAGGTGCGTTTAATGGTCTTAAAACTTTAATTTAAAAAGAGAATGAAAGTGCTTTTTATGTTCATTGATTTGCACATCAACTTCAACTAGCACTTGTAGATGTTTCAAAAAAATCATATTTTCATAGCTATGCTTTTCAATTTAGCTTCAAGTAAGCGCCATGATATGCTTTTAGAGTTTCAAGCCATTAAAGACTTAAAAGAAATTGAGAGTGGTGAGCTTGAAAGTGGACATGGAAAAAACCAAAAGTGTACTCTTAAACGAGCTGTAGAAACACGATGGGGTTCACATTATTACACTTTATTGAGTTTGATTGAGATGTTTTTTTTCCATAGTTGATGTTCTTGAATTTGTGATGGAAAATGGAAAGTCGGACCAAAAAATTGGAGCTTGTACTTTGTTGGATTTTTTTGCAATCTTTTGAGATTATTTTTTGTCTTTATTTGATGAAAAATGTGCTGGGAATTACGAATAAATTATCGCAGACGTTGCAAAGAAAGGATCAAGATATTGTAAATGCTATGACTTTGGTTAAGATAGCTAAATAACGTTTGCAACTAATGCGAGATAGTGGATGGGACTCTTTGATGGATGATGTTTCTCTGTTTTGTAAGCCATGATAATATGAAGATATGTATGTTTCCCGAGAACGAGTCAGGCGCAATTTTGAGAAAGTGAAGAACGTGCATCATTATAAGGTTGAGTTATTTTCCAATGTTATAGATTTGCAATTGCAAGAGCTCAATAATCGTTTCAATGAGGTGAACACATAATTGCTTTTATATTTTGCTTGTTTGAATCCTACTCATTTATTCTCTGCTTATGATAAAGGCAAGTTGCTTCGTGTTGCTCAATTTTATCCAATGGACTTCTCTCACATTCAATCTATTGCTCTTGAAAATCAATTGGAGACATATATTATAGATATGAAGTCAAGTTGTGAGTTTTTTAACTTGTCAGGAATTGGTAACCTTGCAGAAATGTTACTGCAAACAAGAAAGGATATTGCATATCCTTTGTTTTATAAACTTCTCACTTTAGCTCTTATTTTACCTGTTGCAACGGCTACAGTTGAGAGATCATTTTTTGCTATGAAGTTTGTGAAGAATCGATTATGAAATTCGATGGGAGATCAATGGATGTCTGATTGCTAAATTACATATGTTGAAAATGATGTATTCAATTCTATTGAGGACGAACTTATTATTCGTCGCTATCAAGGAATGAAGAATCGTAGAGAACAATTGTATTTTTTTACGAATAGATGTTTGTTACTTTTGGATATTATTTAAGATACTCAATACGTTTTATGAGTTAATTTTTATGAGAATATTATAGTTTTTTTGCCCCTCTTAATTTAAATTTCTGGCTACGCCCCTGCCTGGAACTATGAAATGGAGGTTTTTTTGCTCAGAAATAAAATGGAGTAACAAAGAGTATTCATGGTGATCATGATCATTATTTTATAAATGCCAAGGCTGGAGAACACAAAATATAGGGTAGGTGTTCCCATAAGCAACAGATTGAATACTTACTTTTGGAAAAGCAAAGTGAGGTTCAGTGTCTGTATTGGCCAAAACAAAGAGAAGATATGACCTGCAAAACTAAGCCTTAAGAGGCAGCCTAGCTAAGTTTTCAGTGCTTGTGTTGGTAAGGCCCTTATTCACATTTATTTTAGGAAAGTTTTTTGAATGTGCAAAGGGTTCTCTAGCCTGCTACCTATCCCTTCCTTAAATGCATTTCTTCACTACCCCAGACTCCTTTGATCATTTGATTTTGCTTTTAAGTTCAGCCAACCTCTATCCCTACATGTTTTTAATTCTTTTTTGTATTTTTATTTTATATGTTAATTTGAAAATCGCACAATTGCTTCCGTTGAGGGCATAATCCAGCCGGATTGAATCAAAATACTTTCATGTTTGTCCTCTAGTACTCGACTTTAAAAATTTGAAATTCGATTTAAAGTCGATCGAATTTCATTTTACGAATTTGATAGAATAATTGATTATAAAACATGGCTTTTTTTAACTCAATTATCTATTTAGATATTTTTTAAGAATTAAACTTTGACATAAAAGTAATTTTTTTTTATGAATAATATGTATATTAGGCCACATAAAGTGGCAAAAGCCAGTTCAAAACTTTCACACAAGAAGTGGCACACTAGAGGCTACGGCTAAGAGAACAGCAAAAGGATCAAAATCCGGAGAAGAAAATACAAATCGGATTCTTATAGAAATCCAATCCCGAGTAAGCAAACTCCCTATTACAAAGTTTAACAAAGAACGATGTCTTACAACAACAGTTGAAAATCACACCCTCTTTAATATTTTAATATTTGAACTCAATTTGTCATTCGGCTCAAGTAGCTCGAATTCGAGCTAGACTTGATTAGAATCAAGTTATTTTTTAGTATTTTTTGAATCAATTACAAATAAGATTGGAATTACCTCAACTTGATTAGACCCTTCGTTCTACATGTAATTGTCGTACATTGAGAATTCAATATTCTTGGTAATCCTTGTTGCATCATTTATCTTCATCTTTTTTTTATGAATGTTGCATCATTTATCTTATTCAGCAAACATTAATTCAACTTAAATATGTTTTCATTAATTGTCGTATATTAATTGATGGTTAACCCAATTAGTAATGTGTTAATTTTCAAAACTTGTTGCATCACATATCCTTGTTTAGTAAAACCCTCCCTCTATATCTCTCTCTCTCACACACACAGAATTTCATAAAATCTCTTAAATCTTTTCTTCATGTCATCATTTCTATGACTCAGAAGGCCACTTCAAGATCCCATTATAGGCATATAACTCCCCTCTCTCTCTTCTAATTTATTTCAAAAAGAACAAATCTCACAAACCCTAATATATGTTGAGAGACCAAATAGTATCCATGGAAAACCAAATTCCTTACATGAACCCATTTTGTCATGTTGGCTACACCATTCAAACACACCAAAATCCAACATCTTCTATTCCTATACCCGTTCCGCCTTTTCTCGAAGAAGAAACAGAAGAAGAAGTAGAAGAAGAAGAAGAGCTAGGAGCAATGAAGGAAATGATGTTCAAAATCGCAGCGATGCAGCCGGTAGACATAGATCCGTCGACAATTCACAAGCCTAAACGACGAAACATAAGAATCAGCGACGATCCACAGAGCGTAGCAGCGCGCCATAGGAGAGAAAGAATAAGTGAAAAGATGAGAATTCTTCAAAGACTTGTTCCTGGCGCTACCAAAATGGACACTGCCTCCATGCTCGACGAAGCGATTCGATACGTAAAATTCTTGAAGAAACAGATTAGGTTACTTCAATCCAACGGTACTAACATAAACATCAACAACAATATTAATCAAACCCCACCACGAAGTGCAGATTGGCAGTCTCTTGTAGGCCATGGATTTACTTATCATGGTAATGGAAGTGATTATGCTCCAGCTACGTGCTTCAGTAATCATGAGGTAATAATCAGTGATTAGTGGGATTAATATAGAGATAATTAATTAATTATTGTTGGTTATCCATCATAATGGTTAATAATTATTACAGGGAAATGTGTTTGTGTGTATATGTGAGGGGAGAAAGTTGTTAGGATGTTGTTGACTAAAGGGGGTCTGTGGAATAATCATAACGGTTACGTACAATCATATTATGTAATTAATAATAATTTAATAAAATGCCTATTTTTATATAATATTGCCCATCGAATTTTAGTGTTACCCGGAAAGTTTGTTTGGCTGACTATCTTCTGGGAAAAATACGGTGACATAAGAAAGTTTTTTTTATATATATTATCACTTTCTCTCTTTGTGTGTATATTATATTTTATGTATTAACTTTTATTCACATAGTTACATATTTCTTCATAGACAAGTATATCTAATTACACATTATGTGTACAGTGTATATACATTTCCTTTATATGAGAGTTAATTTTGAAATAAGTAAGTATATTTTTGTTTAATGAGCATGCATGGGTTCATATCAAGGTTATGATAAGTTATGAAAAAGGCAAATAGGTTTCGTTAAAAATAAAAATGATAAACAAAAACCTAAGCTATTTAGAAGAGTTCAAATCCTAATTATAAGGGCACATGAGGACTTGGCCTAATGGCCAGGTCCTTAGCGTTGCATGAGGTCGGAGGTTTCGACTCTCCGATTCTCTTTCACATCGTGATTTGTCTATTTCGAAAATAAATACTAATTAATTTCCGCTATTAATATAAAATAGTTCTACCTCTGTTAGAAAAAGTAGTTCTTATAAGTTATAAGGAAGATAATAATGAGGAAAAGAAAATCTAGATATATTGAGTATTCAGCAAGCCACCCATCTTCTAATTATAATTCATCCATATATTCGGTTTGGATAAAAAATATATTGGAGTTTCTGAACTTTAAATATATTTTAAAAAGAGGATAATAAACTCTTTAGGTCACTAAGGTTACCTTGAATCACAAAATAATCACTAAACTTCATTTTGTTACAAAACAGTCACTGAACTATGCCTTTTGTTACAATTGGGTGTCACTCATATAAAACACAATGTTTTTGCTTACGTGGCAAACCAAAATTACAAAAAGGGACATAGTTCAGTGACCTTTTTGTAATAAAAAGTATAATGCAGTGACTTTTTTGTAATTCATGAAAAGTTTAGTGTTCTTTTTGTAACAATATTAGCTTGAAAACGGTGCGTTTTATATAAGTGACACCCCTTTGTAACAAAAGGTATAGTTTAGTGACCATTTTGTACCAAAATGAAGTTTAGTGATCATTTTGTAATTTGAGGTAACCTTAGTGACCTAGGGAGTTTAATATCCTTTAAAAAGAACATTCAAAATTGATTTTTATTTTTAAGAATGCTGAATCTTTAATGAACAAAATAAACGGTTCTCTCTCTCTCTTTCTCTCTCTCTCTCTCTCTCTCTCTCTCTCTCTCTCTCTCTCTCTCTCTCTCTCTCTCTCTCTCTCTCTCTCTCTCTCTCTCTCTCTCTCTCAGCGCACTACTAAAAACACCTGCTTTTAGCGAGTCGCTAAGTTTTTGGCGACGGACTAAAAAATTTGGCGACGGAATTTTAAGAAATTGTCAACAGATTTTAGCGATGGACTTAAATTCGTCGCTAATTACCGACGAATTTATTTGAATCCGTCTCCAATTTAAAAAAATTAAAAGAAATTTAAATCGTAAAAATAAATTATTATTTAATCGGTCATCCACCCATCACCCTCCGCCACACACTCGTCGCCCAATCGCGATTTTTACAAATTTTCCAGTATGTCAATCATCATTCTCATTGCTCCCACTCAATGCTCTTTAATTTTGAAGTTCTCCCGTGCGTAGCTCCACCTAAACCAACTCAGATTCTTGTTATATATCTATATATATTATATTTGAATGTAACTAAAAATAACAGATATTTTCTCACACATTTTGAGATAATAATTTTTTTATAATTAATAGCTATTTTATAAATAAATAAATATCAATTTTTAATATATTTCATAAATAATTATGTTATATTTAAATAATATTATATTTAATTAAAAAATTTAATAATTATTTTTTCTTAATAATTATTTTCTTAAATAAATTTTTAATTTTTTTTCAACGGACTAAAAATCTGTCACTAAAAGTTGTCTTTGGTGACGGATTTAAAATCCATCGCCAAAGTCCGTTGCTAAAGACGGACTTTGGCGATGGATTTAAATCTGTCGCTATTTAAAGACAGATTTAGCGACGGATTTAAAATCTGTCGCTAAATCCATCAAAATAATTGGTCGGAGTGCTCCCGCCAACTTTAGCGATGGAAAATATGTCGTTAAAGTTGGCGGGTACACTCCCGTTAATTTAAATGATGATTTAGTGACGGATTTTAAAACTGTCGGCAAAAAAAATTAGCGAAGGAAATTGAATCTGTCGCAAATTTCCGTCGCTACCGTTTTTTAGTAGTGGCGCTAGTTAGCTAGCTAACGTACGCTGGTGCCAATGGCGAGAAAGAAACCGGTAAAAACAGTTATTCCGATAATTGAATCTCCGTCTACTCCTCTGTTTAATCCTTAATTGGCGAGAATATTCTTAGTTCAGTAGAAGAAATTCATGTTGATGTTGCTATTGAGGTTTCTAAACCTAATTTGGAATCTGTGGTTGATGATGAGATTACTATAGATCTGATATGGAAGTGAATCAAGTGACTGTAGATCAAGAAAATGAAGTGAAAGAAGCTCCGAAGAAGTGGAATGATCTATTCTCTAATAATAGAGGTAGAAGTGAAGCAAGTACCCTAAAATTCATACCTCCGGCTGTGAAGAAGGTGTCAGATATGTTAGTTTCAATTCAAAAGATGTTCAGAATGAGGAACACCGATGGAAGTATGCTATCATTGGATGTATGTACGGTATGTATCCTAAATTTGAGAGACTCGATGCTTTTGTTAGGAACAGATGGTTGAAGTTTGGATTGAGGAATGTTACTAGAATTAAGGCCTCTATGTTCATGTTTAAGTTTGGATCTGATGATGATTGTAGTAATGTCTTAGGTGATGGCCCCTATACCTTTGACCTAGAAACCCTTGTTATTGAAAAAATAGCACCCTAGGATGTCTATGGACCCTAATGCTATCAGCTCTGCCCCTGTGTGGATTCAATTGCCTGGTCTACCATGGGAGTTCTGGACAACTGAGATTTTGAGTAAGATTGGGAGCTTCTGTAGAACCCAACTTTATAGTGATCAATGTATTATCGGTAAGGTTAAGTTGAGCTTTGCTATAGTACTTGTTGAAATGGAAGTTGCTGTTCCATTTCCTGAAGTTGTTGATCTCTAGGATGAGAATGGAAATGTCTTAAAACAGAAAATAGTCTATGAATGGAGGCCCTTGTTCTGTGGCAAATGTTGTAGAATGAGGCATTCTATCAATAACTGCAGAGTTACTCAAAATACTAAGATATCCCTTGGTAAGAAGGATGATGAGGAGAAGGTTGAGAATAAAGATAAGATTGGTGAAGCTGATTCTGTAGTTATAGAGATTGTTATAAATGAAAATGTGAAGGAGAATGTTGTTCCTGTAGTGAATCAAAAGCATAATGTAAATAAAGAGAAAAGTAAGACAAGTATTAGTTTAAAAAAAAGGAGATAGTAGTGGTAAAGAAAGAAGTAACTCTTTTAGTGCTCTTTATGACATAGCTGGTAATGACATTGATATTAGAGAAGTGATGTTTAGTAGGAATTTGAAATTTGGATCAGTTGGAGATGGGAGGAAGGCTAGGCTGAACTCCAGGATGATTGATATAGATAGATGATTGGTGTGTGGAATATAAGAGGAGTGAATAGCTCCCTTAAGCAATCAGAAATGTATAATCTGAATATGTAAAGGTATTATTGAGTATAGAGTTAATGCTAGTCAGTTTACTAAGGTGTGGGATATTGTTAAGAAGAAGCTGCCTGATTGGGATATTGTCCAGAATTACTCTTGCTCTAGTATGGGGAGAATCTGAATCTTGTATAAAAAATATAAAGTGTCTTTGGAGCCTATAATGATCCATAAGCAGTATATTCACTACAGGGTGAGTTATGGTACTTATTCAATGTTTTGTTCTTTCATCTATGGGTCTTATTTGCCTAATGAGAGAGTAGAATTATGGGATGGTTTAATGCAATTAAGTCAAAATGTGAGATGTAGCTGGATTCTTTTAGGGGACTTTAACGCAGTGATGAGTAATAGAGACAGAATTGGGGGAATTTATGTGGATGCAATTGTTGCTTCTGAGTTTAAAAATTGTATTATTGACACTAATCATCTAGAGTTAAAGTTCAGTGGTATGGATTTTACTTGGTCTAATAACCAGTCTGGTCATGATAAAATCTATAGAAAATTAGACTGGTGTTTTGTGAATGATTACTGGATGGAAGATTGGACAGAGTCGTTCTATGAGAAGAGGTCCCCTAGTATCTCTAACCACTCACCAATTATTGTTCATCTGAATGAAGAGGTTAGAATTACTTAATCTCCTTTTAAGTTCTTTAACTTCTGGTGTGAGCGTGAGAATTTTAAGGATGTCGTTAAAGAGGTTTGGGATAAGGATATTAGAGGTTGCTCTATGTTTAAACTTCATCATAAGTTGAAGCTTTTGATAGCTGAGTTGAGAAGGATAAACAAGACCTTCTACAATGACATTTCCTTGAAGATTGAGAGAATAAAAGAGGAGTTAGACATGCTGCAAATGAGTCTGACTAAGGATCCTTTTAACCTTTCTTTACAAGATGAAGAGAGAACTTACAGTTCCAATTTATGCAAGTTACTTAAGTGGGATGAGAGTATGAAGAGGCAAAATTCTAGAATGCTCTAGATAAATTTGGGGGATCAAAACTCAACTTTTTTTTTCATAAGAGTATAAAGCAGAGACAAGCCAGGAATAGAATCATTATGATAAGTAATTATAACGGTATCATTACTGACCCTGGTGGTATCAAAGACGTTTTTTTGAATCACTATAAGCAGTTTATTGGTTCATCATGTCCTGATAAAAGCAGTTCAGACAATGGTATATTCAACTTTGGCTATATGCTGAATGAGAGTGATAAAAATGAGCTGAATCTTAATATTGTTGAAGATGAGATAAAGAAGGCTTTGTTCTCCATTAATGATGACAAAGCTTCTGGTCCTGTTGGTAACTCAAGTGCCTTTACAAGAAAAGTTGGAGTATAGTTGGGAGGGATATATATTTGCAATGCAGTGATGGAGTTTTTTCAAACAGGAAAATTGCTTAAGCATGTATTTACCTCTATTGCTCTTATTCCTAAAGTTATGACTCCTAAATATGTAGGTAACTATAGGCCTATAGCTTACTGTAATTTCACTTATAAAATCATTTCAAAAATTATGTCTAGTAGACTCAGTAAAGTGCTTAACCTTGTGGTGAATGAGAGTCAGTCTGCTTTTGTGAAGGGTAGAAATATTACCGACAATTCCTTTTGGCTCATGAAATCCTTAGGAACTATCATAGGGGGAAGGGGAATTCATGTTCTATTAAAGTTGAATCCAAAAAGCTTATGATTCCATAGCTTGGGATTTTATTGAAGAGGTTTTTATAGGATTGAGATTCCATAGGAAATTCATCTCTTTGGTTACGACCTGTGTGACAAGTGCCATGTTTACTAATTTGGTTAATGGTGAGGAAGTGGATTATTTTCTTCGGGGTATAGGGTTAAGGCAAGGTGACCCTGTCTCCCCTCTTATCTTTGTTATGTGTATGGATATCCTGTCCAGAAACTTAAAAGCCAGAACTTGTCAGAATTCTGAGTTTATCTCTCATAAGGGATGTAAAAAGCTAAAGATGAGTCACTTATCTTTTGCTGATGACCTTTTCTTGTTCTCTAATAGTGACTATAATTCTGTTAGAACTCTTAAACATTCCCTTTCTGACTTCTCGAAGCTGTCTGGTTTATGTCCAAATTTAAGTAAACGTTTTGTGTACTTTGATGGTGTTAGTACCCAAAACAGAACTGAGATTTTGAACATCCTAGGGTTTCAGCATGGATCTTTTCCTTTCAAGTACGTGGGCCTCCCTCTTGTAACCTCCAGACTTTCTAAAAATCATTGTTCTGAGCTGATTAATAGAGTTACTAATAAGATTTCTTCTTGGTCTGCCAAAAGCATGTCTTATGCTGGTAGGCTGTATTTGATTAATTATGTCTTACTGAGTATGCATATCTACTGGTGCACTACTTTCATTCTCCAAAAAGCTGTGGTTTCTGGAGTTGAATCAGTTTGTAGGAGATTCTTGAGGCATGGTTCTCATCTGAAAAAGAGCAGAAGCTTAGTGAGTTTTCCAAACATGCCTGGAACATAGTAACTCTTAAAGCTACTTTATGGGTTAAATGGGTCATTGAGAACAAGCTAAAAAGGATGAGCTTCTGGGGCATTTGCAAACCAGCAGACTGCTCCTGGTCTTAGAGAAACCTTCTAATGATTAGAAAAGATATACCTGAGCATTTTGAGTATAAGCCAGGTAATGGTGAAAGGTTTTCCTTTTGGTTTGATCCTTGGCTAGAAGGAAAATCTGTCAATGAGAAGTTTCCCTTTGTTAATTTTAACGATGCTGAGATTGCCAAAGATGCTAAAGTTAGCAAATTATGGAGGAATGGTGCTTGGAGGTTCCTAGATCCTATTGACCAAGACACTCAAAATGCTTGGGAGTGTATAACCAGGAATTTCATTGTTAATGATAACATTGAAGACAAAGTCATTTGGAAGAGCAGCAGAAATGGTGTTTTCTTTGTGAAGAGTTTATTTGAAAGATGATTTGTTGGGCATTCCATGATCTGGTTTCCAGGGCACATCCGTAGATACTTATTCATTGTATGTCTTTGCCTGAAGAGAAGAATCCTAACTAAAGATAAGCTGATGAAGTGAAAAGTTGTTAACGACACTGGCTGTTTATGTGGTTCAGGAGCTGAAACCATTTAGCATCTGTTTTTCAGTGCAAAATTTCTCAAAAGGTCTGGTCTAATATCCTCACTAAAATGAGATACAATAGGAGGTGCTTTAGCTGGCAGAGAGAGGTCAGTTTTTTCCTAAGAAGAGCTTCAGGCAGATCCATCATTTCTAGGACCAAAAATATCTGGTTTACAGCTGCTATTTATTTTGTCTGGAAAGCTCGTAATGAGGGTGGTTTCAATTAGAAGATTCTAAGTCCAGATCAGGTCCTAAGGAAAATCTCTTTTGCTATAGAGATGAAGAAGTTGTGAGAGTTCTTTAGCTCTATTTTTGGGTTGCTTTGGCTGCTTTGTCTTGTTGCAGCCGAGTTAGTTTGTTTTCTGTTAGCTGTTGCACAGCTTTTTTTCCCAGGTTGTTAAGCTTGTGGCCTTTGGGTTTGTTGGCGAAGTCATGAGAAATAATAAAATTCCTATGTCGTCATTCTACGCGATACAAAAAATTAATATAAGACCGACCTTCCCTATCATTGGTAAAGATTAAAACTTTATCATTCCTAAATAAAGAAAGAAAATAATAAAAAAAGTTTTTAGAATGGGTCTGTCCCCAAAGCCTACATGCCTCTACAACAGAAGTTCTAATTTGGAAGGTCTCGGGATGAAATTCCCCTATAGCAATATTTAAATCACTACAAAGCTCGGCAATGAAGGGATTTAAAGGAAACTGAAAACCAGCCACGAGCTGCTCTTAAAAATACAGCTAATATAGGCGAAACAGGATATCTAAACGACCGCATACGAAAGTCGGGTTTCCTAACCCCATAATCTGTAGGGAATTTGTATTTCCAAGGAATAAAGAAAAGCTCCTCCTCAGATAAAGACGACTCGAAACTAGCCATAACCATGAATTCAACTTACATTTTCTTCTTAGGCGACATGTAAAGGCGGGAAAATGCACTAACAACAAAAAGATGGAATTTGAAAGCATAAGAAGGTCAAAATAAAGAAGAAGAACAAAAACGAAGAACGCAAAGAAAACCCAGAAAAACAAGGTAAACAATAAGAAGACTGCAAGTACACCAAGAAATATGATAAGGCTATGAATATACCTGGGAATCAAATAAACAAAAAGCAAAAGATGAAGCCACAATAAAAATTAGAAAATCTAAGAAATTTGCAGAGAAAATAAAGATAAAGAATTCGAAAAGGTGAGGGGAAAGCTGAAGGCAAGAAGAATATATAAACATTCTCAATTCTAAAAAAATGGCAATGTTGACGGTTAAGAAACCAATGAGTCAAAACCCTAAATGATACAATGGATGAAGGATACATGTCAAATAAAACAACATGTGGCCCAAATCTAAAGAAATTAGCGAACACGTGTCATAGAAATAAAAATGAAGAAAAATTAAAAGATTCAACTGGTAAGCGAAACGATTCGCCAAAAGATAGAATGACTAGCCCAATAAAGCTAAACCATAACAGGGCATAGATACCAAGTCTTTAGCTCACTTGCAGGGGGCTAATGATGAAAACTGAATTCCAACATAAGTATAGTGGAACCGAGTTGTACATGACCACACTTCCGAGTGAATCTTAGAACTCGCAAGGCGAAAGCCCAATAATAACGACACTTGAGTCCATGGGACCTCACCATGTCTAAAGGAAAAAAAATGGATTCGCCTGAATCCTCGGTAAAGACCAAACCCAAAAGGGTTCAAGTAAAGATCCGGAATCAAACTCAAAGCGCATCGCTAGAGACCTAATCACATGAAAATGGAATAATATTTAGAAAACCAAATATGCTGAATCACTTTTTATTTGGAGATAACTCCTATTTGGGAATAAGCCTATTCAGGTTGACATTCCTGAATAGGGCTCTATTTGAATAAGGAATCCCTTTCCTATACAAAAATACGCTACTAAATAGGAATCACTTTTCAATTTGGATTCGACAAGGTATTCCCTTACTATTGTATAAGGAGTTTGAGGTATGCATAAACACACAATTATATTTAATACGCTAATACTCTGCTGAAAACGCAATATTGACTTTAGCATTGGAGAGTTAATCGGACAACTACCATCTGATTGACCTTCTATCCTATTTTGCAGGTTTAATCGAAGATGCAAAAGACAGACTCTGTCACTAATATAACATACATTCACTTAAAATCTACATTGAAGCTATAATTTTGCAAGTTCACCGAAAATTTTATTAATCAAGTAATAAAATAGAAATTCAATTACCCACTACCGTATTTCCATTATCTATTCATTTTCATCAAGTTGCAGTAGTGTTTTCAGCAAATCTAACATTGCGTTGTAATTGCATTGTTTGTCGAACAAAACACCTTTGATCTTAAAATCCATATATTCCATATGTTTGTTTCCAATGACTATTGTAATGAATAAGAATTGGAAATTTTGAGCTCTACATTTCCGCAAAAAGTAAACTCCACTACATTTTTTAAGGTTTATTTCTTATCAAATCTCAATATATCTCTTACCTTTAAATTTCTGATTTTTTGGTGTTCCTCAACTAAAATTCTTATATATTGATCAAATTTCTCACTTTTTCCGGATTTTTTCATATTTTAAGTAATTGCAATTGTCAATCGATCTTATTTACAAATTGTATTTCTCGATTTCAATTTTAATTTCAAATTAAAATGTGAATTTTTAATCTGTTTCGTAATTTATGCTGTTCAAAATTCTTAAATTCCTTTTTATAAAAAAGATTTGATGTCGTTAACCCTTGACCCATTAGTTAAGTTATTTTCGTAAATTATTTAGGATACATGCTACTGGTTTCTATTAGCAAATGATGCATAAATTTGAATAATTATTTTTCAAAAATAGAGTAGTTACCTATCACATTATGACACGTCATTAAAATGATGGCAATCTTGTAAATTTGGTTGTTATTTATTTATACTTTTAAATAGTAATATTATAAGATCGCCATCATTGCAATTACCAATAGTGATAATCTGATAAGTAAACAAAGCTCCTTTAGATTATAGTGTACATGCTAATAATTAGAGATCTTGTACTCATTTAGATTACACTATTCTGCTTATATTAGTAGCATTTTACACAGATTTTAATCAACCTGTTCTCTACAAATTCTAGTTCTTGCAATGTTGTTCTATGAGTTAGCAAAAGTTTCATTACAACAATATTTGCTAACTCATAGAACAACATTGCAAGAACTGGAATTAATTATTGTTTTAATCTTACTTATTTCATTTATATCACGAACACTTATCAGCATTTTCGAAAAGGTAATTGGCTATGGTGATTTACTTCAAGTGTTTTAAGTGAACTATCGTGCACTCATTCAATAAATATATAACCAAATGATGAAAGTTGACCCGCTATCACTCTGCCACAATTATCAATAGTGAGAACTGTAATCTGATAAGTAAACTAAGCTCCTTTTGATTATAGTGTACATTCTAATAATTAGAGATCTTGCACTCATTTAAATTACACCATTCTTCTTATAATAGTAGCATTTATACAAATTTATAATCAAACCGTTCTCTACAAATTCCAGTACTTGCAATGTTGTTCCATGAGTTAGCAAAAGTTGCATTACAACAATATTTTCTAACTCATAGAACAACATTGCAAGAACTGGAATTAATTGCTATTTTAATCTTACATATTTCATTTATATCACGAACAATTATCAGCATTATCGAAAAGGTAAATTGGCTGTGGTGTTTTACTTCAAGTGTTTTAAGTGAATTATCTTGTACTCATTCAGTCCCGCTATCACTCTGCCACAATTACCAATAGTAATGTGATAAGTAAACTAAGCTTCTTTATATTATAGTGTACATGCTAATAATTAGAGATCTTGCACTCATTTAAATTACTCCATTCTGCTTATAATAATAGCATTTACACAAATTTATAATTAAACCGTTCTATACAAATTCCAGTTCTTGTAATGTTGTTCTATGAGTTAGAAAAAGTTGCATTACATCAATATTTGCTAACTCATAGAACAACATTATAAGATAAAGAATTATTTGCTATTTTAAACTTATTTCATTTATATCACGAATAATTATAAGCATTATCAAAAATGTAAATTGGCTATGGTGTTTTACTTCAAGTGTTTTAAGTGAACTATCATGCACTCACTCAGTAAATATATAACCAAATGATGAAAGCTGGCCCGCTATCACTCTGCCACAATTACAAATAGTGGGAGTTGTAATCTCATAAGTAAACTAAGCTCCTTTAGATTATAGTGTATATGCTAATAGTTAGAGTCTTGCACTCGTTTAAATTACACCATTTTGCTTATAATAGTAGCATTTACATAAATTTTAATCAAACTGTTCTTTACGAATTCCAGTTCTTGCTATATTGTTCTATGAGTTAGCAAAAGTTGCATTAGAACAATATTTGCTAACTGGGATTAATTACTATTTTAATCTTACTTATTTTATTTATATCACGAACAATTATCAGCATAATCGAAAAGGTAATTGCCTATGGTGTTATACTTCAAGTGTTGTAAGTGAACTATCATGCACTTACTCAGTAAATATATAACCAAATGATGAACGCTGACACGCTATCACTCTGCCACAATTACCAATAGTGGGAGTTGTAATCTCATAAGTAAACTAAGCTCCTTTAGATTATAGCCTATAAGCTAATAATTAGAGTCTTGCACTCATTTAAATTACACCATTTTGCTTATAATAGTAGCATTTACACAACTTTTAATCCAACTGTTCTCTACGAATTCCAGTTCTTGTAATGTTGTTCTAGAAGTTAGCAAAAGTTGGATTACAACAATATTTGCTAACTCATAGAACAACATTGCAGGAACTGGAATTAATTGCTGTTTTAATCTTATTTATTTCATTTATATCACGAACAATTATAAGAATTATCGAAAAGGTAAATTGGCTATGGTGTTTCACTTCAAGTGTTTTAAGTGTGAACTATCTTGCACTCGCTCATTAAATGTATAACCAAATGATGAAAGCTGGCTCGCTATCAATCTGCGGCAATTACCAATATTCAAAACTGTAATCTCATAAGTAAACCAAACTCCTTTAGATAATAGTGTACATGCTAATAATTAGAGATTTTGCACTCATTTAAATTACACCATTCTGCTTATAATAGTAGCTTTTACACAAATTTTAATCAAACTATTCTCTACAAATTCCAGTTTTTGCAATGTTGTTCAATTAGTTAGCAAAAGTTACATTACAACAATATTTGCTAACTCATAGAACAACATTGCAAGAACTGGAATTAATTACTACTTTAATCTTACTTATTTCATTTAAATCACAAACAATTATTAGCATTATTGCAAAGGTAAATTGGCAATGGTGTTTTACTTCAAGTGTTTTAAGTGAAGTATCCTGCACTCATTTAGTTAATGTATAACCAAATGATGAAAGATGACCAGCTATCACTCTACCATAATTACAAATAGTGAGAACTGTAATCTGATAAGTAAACTTAGCTCCTTTAGATTATAGTGTACATGCTTATAATTAGAGATCTTTCACTCATTTAAATTACACTATTCTGCTTATAATAGTAGTATTTACACAAATTTTAATCAAACCGTTCTCTACATATTCTAGTTCTTCCAATGCTGTTCTATGAGTTAGCAAAAGTTGCATTACAACAAAATCTTCTAACTTATAGAACAACATTGCAAGAACTGGAATTAATTGCTATTTTAATCCTACTTATTTCATTTATATCACGAACAATTATAAGCATTATCGTAAAGGTAAACTGGCTGTGGCGTTTTACTTCAAGTGTTTTAAGTGAACTATCTTACACTCATTTAGTTAATATATAACTAAATGATGAAAGCTGACCCGCTATCACTCTACCACAATTCAATAGTAGGAACTGTAATGTAATAAGTAAACTAAGCTCTTTTAGATTATAATGTACAAGCTAATAATTAGAGATCTTGCACTCATTTAAATTACTCCATTCTCCATATAATAGCAGCATTTACACAAATTTATAATCAAACCGGTCTCTACAAATTCCAGTTCTTGCAATGTTGTTCTATGAGTTAGAAAAAGTTGCATTACAACAATATTTACTAACACATAGAACAACATTGTAAGAACTGGAATTATTTACTATTTTAATCTTACTTATTTCATTTATATCACGAATAATTATCAATATTATTAAAAATGTAAATTGGCTATGGTGTTTTACTTCAAGTGTTTTAAGTGAACTATCCTACACTGACTCAGTAAATATATAACCAAATGATGAAAGCTGACCCGCTATCACTCTGCCACAATTACAAATAGTGGGAGTTGTAATCTCATAGGTAAAATAAGCTCCTTTAGATTATAGTGTATGTGCTAATAGTTAGAGTCTTGCACTCATTTAAGTTACACCATTCTGCTTAAAATAGTAGCAATAAAATAAATTTTAATCAAACTGTTCTCTACAAATTCCAATTCTTGCTATGTTGTTCTATGAGTTAGCAAAAGTTTCATTAGAACAATATTTGCTAACTCATAGAATAACATTGCAAGAACTGGAAATAATTGCCATTTTAATCTTACTTATTTCATTTATATCACGAACAATTATCAGCATTATCGAAAAGGAAAATTGGCTATGGTGTTTTACTTCAAGTGTTTTAAAAGAACTATCCTAAACTCACTCAGTAAATAGATAACCAAATGATGAAAGTTGACCTGCTATCACTCTGCCACAATTACCAATAATGAGAATTGTAATCTGATAAGTAAATTAAAGTCCTTTAGATTATAGTGTTCATGGTAATAATTAGAGATCTTGCATTCATTTAAATTACACCATTCTGCTTATCATTGTAGCATTTACACAAATTATTAATCAAACTGTTCTCAACAAATTCCAGTACTTGCAATGTTTATTTATGAGTTAGCAAAAGTTTCATTAGAACAATATTTGCTAACTCATAGAATAATATTGCAAGAACTGGAAATAATTGCCATTTTAATCTTACTTATTTCATTTATATCACGAACAATTATCAGCATTATCGAAAAAGAAAATTGGCTATGGTGTTTTACTTCAAGTATTTTAAGAGAACTATCCTAAACTCACTCAGTAAATAGATAACCAAATGATGAAAGTTGACCTGCTATCACTCTGCCACAATTACCAATAATGAGAATTGTAATCTGATAAGTAAATTAAACTCCTTTAGATTATAGTGTTCATGGTAATAATTAGAAATCTTGCACTCATTTAAATTACACCATTCTGCTTATCATTGTAGCATTTACACAAATTATTAATCAAACTGTTCTCAACAAATTCCAGTACTTGCAATGTTTATTTATGAGTTAGCAAAAGTTTCATTACAACAATATTTGCTAACTCATAGAACAACATTGCAAGAACTGGAATTAATTGTTATTTTAATCTTGCTTATTTCATTTATATCACGAACAAATATCAGCATTATCGAAAAAGTAAATCGGCTATGGTGTTTTACTTCAAGTGTTTTATGTGAACTATCCTGCACTCACTCAGTAAATATATAACCAAATGATGAAACCTATTACTCTGGCAAAATTACCAATAATGAGAACTGTAATCTGATAAGTAAACTAAGCTCCTTTAGATTATACTGTACATGCTAATAATTAAATATCTTGCACTCATTTAAATTACTCTATTCTTTTTAAAATAGTAGCATTTACACAAATTTTAATCAAAATATTCTCTACAAATTCCAGTTCTTGTAATGTTGTTCTATGAGTTAGTAAAAGTTGCATTCCAACAATATTTGCTAACTCATAGAGAAACATTGCAAGAAGTGGAATTAATTGCTATTTTATTCTTATTTATTTCATTTATATCACGAACAATTATCAGCATTATCAAAATGTAAATTAGCTATGATGTTTTACTTCAAGTGTTTTAAGTGAACTATCCTGCACTCACTAAGTAAATGTATAACCAAATGATTAAAGCTGACCCGCTATCATTCTAATAGTGCGAACTGTAATCTGATAAGTAAACTAAACTCCTTTAGATTTTAGTGCTAATAATTAGAGATCTTGCACTCATTTAAATTACACCATTCTGCTTATAATTGTAGCATTTACACAAAATTTAATCAAACTGTTCTCTACAATTTCCAGTTCTTCAAATGTTGTTTTATGAGTTAGCAAAAGTTTGTTTTCATTACAACAATATTTGCTAGTTCCTTGAACAACATTGCAAGAGTTGGAATTAATTGCTATTTTAATCTGATTTATTTTATTTATATCACGAACAATTATCAGCATTATCGAAAATGTAAATTGGCTATGGTGTTTTACTTCAAGTTTTTAAGTGTGGACGCACTCACTTAGTAAATATATAACCAGATGATGAAAGCTGACCTGCTATCACTCTGCCATAATTACCAGTAGTGGAAACTGTAATCTGATAATTAAATTAAGCCCCTTTGAATTATAGAGTATATGCTAATAATTAGAGATTTTGCACTCATTTAAATTACACCATTCTCCTTATAATTGTAGCATTTACAAAAAATTTAATCAGACCGTTCTCTACAAATTCCGGTTCTTGCAATGTTGTTCTATGAGTTAGTAAAAGTTGCATTTGAACAATATTTGCTAACTCATAGAATAACATTGTAAGAACTGGAATTAATTGCTATTTTAATCTTATTTATTTCATTTATATCACGAACAATTATCAACAGTATCTAAAAGGTAAACTGGCTATGGTGTTTTAGTTCAAGTGTTTTAAGTGAATTATCTTGCACTTATTCAGTTAATTTATAACCAAGTGATGAAAGTTGACACGCCATCACTCTGCCACAATTACCAATAGTGAGAACTGTAATCTGATAAGTAACTTAGCTCCTTTAGATTACAGTGTATATACTAATAATTAGAGATCTTGCACTTTACACTCTTCTGCTTATAATAATAGCTTTTACACAAATTTTAATCAAACTATTCTTTACAAATTCCATTTCTTGCAATATTGTTCTATGAGTTAGCAAAAGTTGCATTACAACAATATTTGCTAACTCATAAAACAGCATTGCAACAACTGTAATTAATTGCTATTTTAATCTTACTTATTTAATTTATATCACGAACAATTATCAGCATTATCGAAAAGATAAATTTGCTATAGTGTTTTACTTCAAATGTTTTAACTCTAAACTATCTTGCCTTCACTCAGTTAATAAACAATCAAATGGTGAAAGCTGGCCTGCTATCACTCTGCCACAATTACCAATAGTGAGAATTGTAATCTGATAAGTAAACTAAACTCATTTAAAGTGTACATGCTAATAATTAGAGCTTTCACACTCATTTAAATTACACTAATTTGCTTATAATAGTAGCATTTACACAAATTTTAATTAAACTGTTCTTTACAAATTCCAATTCTTGCAATGTTGTTCTATAAGTTAGCAAAAGTTGCAATACAACAATATTTGCTAACTCATAGAACAACATTGCAAACGTGTCATAATGTGATAGGTTTAATTCACATATGACGTGATAGATTGAATAAACTTAAGAATTTCTTGTAGTTTGAGGATAATTCCTATAATTTAAGAGTTAAATTATGCGGTTTCAAAAAAAAAAGAGTTAAATTATGCTATAACCCTTTTATTAATCATTTATATTTCGGTGGTATATCGTTATTTTGTTCGAGTTTTAATTAGTTAATGAGCGTAATCTCCAAATCTAACAACCTGAATAAGATTTGGCTTTCTTGTGGCCTTTTCTTGTCTTGTTTTAACAGGTGCTCTGTTTTTTTTTCTCTCTAACGATTCGCCGATCTCTTCAGTTTCCATTTACAATTTCATCTCAATTCCCACTGTTCTATTCAAAATTCTTAAGGAATCAAATGGCGGCTTCTCTCCGACTCTCCATCAACAACCAGCTAGAAGTTCTATAATTACATTAACCCTTACAAATTACTCCAAGATTCTTCAAATTATTGGCTTTTGAATCTAAATCCGTTCTTCTTGAGGTTAGGAAGTAACCCATTTGGTTTCCCCATAATATCTATATTGGGTTATTATCAGAAGTTTGAATCTTTCAGTTTTTGGATTGAATCAGTATTTTAGTCAGTTTGTTCCTTTAAATTGCATTGCTGACTCTTTTGAAACTTATTTTGATTGATATATTCATGCTCAGAGGTTCTTTATTATGTAAAATTGTGATCTTGGTACAGTTTAGATAGCCAATTTTTGTAGTGTGGAAGTGACTTTGGTTGATCCTTGGCAGCATGGTTGATTGGGATAATGACTACTTTTAACAGGAGTAAGTCATTCAACCAGAAATCACTAGGTGTTGTTGGTAGTCCAAAATCTTTAAGTTTCGAAAGCCCGAGAGTGAATAGGTCAAGCTCGATCACGCGTTGGTTTACTGTGATTGTCGTGATCGGGTCTTTGCTTACGTTTTTCATAGCCATTGCAGGGGGTTATATGAATGTGCTCCCAAGCCTTAGTCAAGCCTTTCATGGATCTGGCATATTTGAATCTAATGAATCGATAGGACATTGCAACGTTTTCTCCGGAAAGTGGGTGTTGGATGATGGTTACCCTTTGTACAATGCTTCAGATTGTCCTTTTGTAGAACAAGGATTTGACTGCTTGGAAAATGGGAGAAAAGATAAAGAATATCTTAAATGGAGATGGAAACCGAAAAATTGTGATATTCCGAGGTTCAATGTTCATGATATATTGCAAAGGCTTCAAAATAAAAGGGTAGTGTTTGTTGGAGATTCTATGAGCAGAACACAATGGGAATCCTTAATATGTTTGCTCATGACGGGGTTAGAGGATAAGAAAAGTGTTTATGAAGTCAATGGGAATAAGATAACAAAACGGATTAGATTTTTAAGTGTTCGGTTTACATCCTTTAATTTCACTATTGATTTCTTTCGATCTGTTTTCTTGGTGCAACATCGTTGGATGCCTAGAAATGCTCCCAAGCGGGTTAGGTCGACGCTTAGATTGGATAAGATTGATGATATTAGCAGTGAGTGGGTTAATTCAGATGTTCTCATATTCAACACAGGACAATGGTGGGTGCCTGGGAAGCTTTTCGAAACGTAAGTATCCTATGTAATTTCCATGTGCATTATGTTGTTTTATGCTTTAGTCATGTGCATTTTGAGCATAGTATATTGTCAATCATTTTGGTGGACTCAATTGTTGTTCAATACTGTTCCTAAGACTCGTAAAGAACTTCTCATTTGTGATCTTCCCAAATGTATTTATTGCCTTTTCAGTCTTCAGTTTGTTGAACAATCTGGAATGTTACTCTTTCTCTCTCTTATTCGTTACAGTCGTAAAAATATATGCTGATGTGGATAAATAGGCCTTTTCATAGATTATGAATATATTTGCAACGTTTCTGTTCCAAATTCTTCCACTCTGATGTGTAGTTTGTGTGTGCATCTTTAATTGCTTCTAACACACAGAGAGATACAAATAGACTTGCGTTTTTCGCAGAATATATTTGAGCATTTTTCCTTCTAAGGAGCTCTTTTAAATAAAACACGTTTTATGTGGATATAGGTAGCCATATCTCCAAATGCCATTAAGACAATGTCACCAATCAGTTCTCTCTAATGAACAAGTTTGCTTAAACTAAAATGACCAAAAAGTAGCTTGAATTACCAGTGTCTTTAACAAAGAGAAGCCTCTTAGAAACAATTACGGAGTAACTGCAGTTTCTTTCCTTGTATTTGCTAAATTTCTCATAGAGTTTGTTGGATCAAATATCTAGATAGAAACTTCTTAAAGACAAGAAAAGAGTTCTCCGCCACAAAATTTTTTGTAGCTGAAATTCAGTGTCTTTTTTCTGCATTATGTCTAGAATGCCTAGTCCATGTTTTGCAGCCTCGTTCTTTCTTCAACGAGTAACTTTGTAGAACCTTATAAGTTGCAACTATTGAGTTTGGTATAGACAGATAGAATTAGCAATGGAAAAGGGGAAGAGGTGTGTATGTTCTTACCTTAATAAATGTCGAATCAAGTCCTTGACTGCGTTTTTTCAGAAAAGAGTTTTGTATTCCAATTCAGGATCCTGCTAGCATCAACTATCCGCAGAAACGACAAATAGTCATTCTTTAGTAAAGGGATAATAGCTACTCAGCCTATTTAAAAAGTTAATGACACTCATTGGTGTAAACTACTTTTATCATGATAGTTAGGTGTATTAGTTTAACTTTAAATTCATTGGCGTATCTACTTTTTTTAATATTTTGTTCATAGGGACCATTCAGTTCACTGACCACTTTAAAGAAGATCTTGATGCTATTCCCTGTCAAATCTGTTGTTCTGTCTGTAATAGATATATAAAATCTATTGTTGCTAAATGGTGTCAGAAAATAAGGACGGAATTTATGGACTAACAATTTCTGCCTAGGGTTCTCTGCAATTAAATTCTGTAATACTATGCCTGTCATCATTTCCAAGAAATACAATTTTGCTATGCACTTAAAATAACTCCATTCCAGGACTAAAAGAGAGAACAATATCTGGTACATAGTTCGTTATTATTATCTTTGTAACAAAGATAATTCTTGTGTGATCCAATATCCTGAATATCCCGTGTCAGCTTGAATAATTTCATAACTTGTACTTAGAACCTGTGTTTTCCTTTATTCATATAGTATTCAACTATAAAAAAACTTGTTGAAGCTTTAAAATGCGCATTTTTCTTAATATTATTTCCATCTCACAGGTATGAGCTGCACAAGTTTTACATGTAAGTAAATTGTGTTCTGGACAGGGGCTGCTATTTTCAGGTTGGGGATTCAGTGAAGCTTGGAATGCCAATTCCAGCTGCCTTCAGAATAGCTCTGGAAACTTGGGCATTATGGGTGCAGAGCACAATTGACTCGAATAGAACACGGATCTTCTTTAGGACTTTTGAGCCATCTCATTGGAGGTACTTTTTAAATACCAACGAAATGGCGCTGGGCTGATTAACATTTTAAAACTAATTGTTTTTTTACTGCTGTAACTATTATTTCCTTTTGGTGCGAGAATTTTAGTTTTGGAACCTGTCCTGCATTTTATCATTACACATTATGTCACTATAAAGAGCAGAACTTGTTCTCTAAGGGAATTTTTAACTTTAAGCTTGTTTAAATTGTATCTATTTCTCCTATATTCTTCACTGGTTGATTACCTTGTAGTTTCCCTATCTGTCACGGCTAATTCAGCAGCTTCTTGTCTGGACCAGTAATCAATCCCACAGGTTTTGCAACGTGACTGCGCACCCGTTGTCGGAAATAGGAGGGAGAGACAAGAGCATATTTTCAGACACCATCCGGGAAGTGGTAAAAAATGTGAAAGCTCCTGTAACTGTCCTTCATGTAACTACCATGTCAGCTTTCAGGAGTGATGCCCATGTTGGCCAGTGGAACGACAACTTACCTGTACCTGATTGTAGCCATTGGTGTTTACCTGGAGTACCTGATATGTGGAATGAAATTTTGCTCTCTTTTTTGCTTTAACAAGGATGATGTGAGTTTGTCTTCTTTCTGATCTTCCTCTGTGTTTGCGTCGAGGCATTTAACATAATTTTCCATGAGTGTGCATGTGCATATGTTGATTGTACAAGACTGGATTTCAATCCATCTTTAACTCAACTGTTGTACTATATCTTCAATACAAAAACAATCATTTTACTATGTAATCATTCCATTTGTTATTCTGATGGCAATCTATTTTTGCATCGAGTTAGAATAATATATTACTTGGTTCTGTTTCTGCAGCACAGATTGAGACACTTGCCTGTTGAATACCGGTTGATAGCAGCGCCAGAAGCTACTTTAACGATTGGATGTTTAACGAAGATTACAATATTAATTTGGTATGGCTCCTGAGATTGTATGCAACTTTCCTGAAGAGAAGTCTAGTTTCCCTGCTTTTAAAAGAAAGATGTAGGGTTACATAGAAACTGCAGTTTTGTAACACAACATATTCGTTTCATTCTTTAAGCTACGCATTACAATTTTGTCCATATTTCTTCTTCTTTCTCTAGTGAAAAAATGTTCGGTACACAGAAAAAGTGTTGGAACATAAGTGACTTCTGCGTTTCATTGTTCGAGCCATTTCCTATAGAATACAACTTAGTCACACAGCATTAATCTTCTTAATAGTTCTGGTATAAGTGAGGTTGCTTAATATAGGTCTGGATGAGGAGAAATTTTTAGGTGAACCGAACGAATATAGATCAAAATGTATTTGCTAAATATTGAAGTCAAAAGGCAGAAATATGAGATACCCTATTGAACCCATCAATAATAAACTTGTTCACCACAAGAAGTGTTTTTGAATGCAATCAATGACAACTCTTCAAAATCTTAGCATGAGAGCAAAGTTAGTAAAAGCTTAGAAGCATGCAAATCAATTATATAATTCAATATTACTTCTACAAATACCAATTTTCTCAGCAACTTCATCATCATAACACACATTTCTGTCAACTTCCACACCAAATAATGGCTCCTATCAATAACTACTTCCCTTATTTTCCATTTCCTCCACCGCATAATCCGCCAAATGTGCCACCACCTCCGCCGTCCCCAACAGTAGCTCCACCACATCATCCCATCACACCACCACCACCGCTCCCAAAGCCAACTCCGCCACCTCCAACAGTAGCTCCACCACATCATCCCACTACACCACCACCACCCCCAAAGCGAATTCCGCCCCCTCCAGCAGTGGCTCCACCACATCATCCCATTACGCCACCAGCATCACCACCGCTCCCAAGGCCAACTCCGCCACCTCCAGCCGTTGCTCCACCATTCCATCCCATTACACCACCACCACCTCCTCCACCAGGACATCACTCCACAGTCATAGTTGTTGTGTTTGTTTCAGCTGGTGGGCTATTCTTTCTTGCATTTCTAGCAGTTGCTCTCTGCTGTTTCATTAAGAAGAGGAAGAATAAAAACATTCAGAAAACAGAACTCATAAATTTTGATGAACACATGAAAGTTAAGGAAGATATAGTTGAAGGAGCACATGGTGAGAAAATGAAGGTTCTTACCATTGAAGAAGATGTCCATTTTGAAGAGAAGATCAACAAAAATGAAAAACTGGGGCAAGGACATGATCATTCTATGCTTGTTTCCAATTTAATACCATCCTCTTCTCACTCTGCTTCTGATCACCATCTTGCGAAGAAAGTCTGATACAAAAAACAAAATGTAAATGAAATAATTATATCGATATCCATATGTTAACAGAATATCATTTCACAAATTTCTTATTCTTTCTGTAAATTGTCATGCATAAATATATGGAATAATTTCCCTATAAGCCTAACCCAACTTTAAGTCCATGTACTTTCAAAATTTTACTGTCCAATCCTTTTTCAATTATTTTGAATTTGTAGGCTCTTTTTGGACCTTCTCACTAACGGAACACTCTCTATATGTGCGATGTCAGGGTAATTGATCCTGACCATCATTGAACTTTCGAGTTTTTTCATTTCAGTCACTAAACTATTTTTCTTTTCATTTTGGTCATCGAACTTTCATTTTTTTTTCATTTTGGTATTTCAGACCAAAAATGCTTAGGTGGCAGCCGGAAATTGACATGTGACAACCGGATTTTATAAGTTTTACTTTGAAAATATATCATACATACATAATTTTACTTTGAAAATGAATTTTTCGATCAAATAATGCATATATGGCAAGTTTTCAGGTTAAAAAAAAATTAATTCCGGCTGCCACCTAAACATATTTGGTCTGAAAATACCAAAATGAAAAAAAATGAAAATTCAGTGATCAAAATGAAAAAAAATAATAGTTTAGTGATTGAAATGAAAAAATTCGAAAGTTCAGTGATTTTCAGGATCAATTACCCGCGATGCCAACACAAAAAGTTTTTTTCTTCATTGTAATGATTTCAGGTTTTGCGCAATACCTAGGGCTGAGCAAGAACCGAACCAGACCGAAAAACCGAACCGAACCGAACCGAACTATGTTGTTTGGTTCGGTTTTTCGGTGAAAATGGTTTGGTTCGGTTCCTACTTTAGGTAAAGTTCGGAGTTCGGTGTTCGGTTCGGTTTGGGTGTTTTGAAAACCGGAAAACCGAAAAAACCGAATGAACCGAAGTTTAATATAAAATATATAATTTTTTTTAAAATAATATACATATATACTTATATTTATATGTTTTTTGTATTTATATCTTTATTATTGTTGATATATGAATTAATAATTGTTATTTAAACATATATGAAAGTATATTAGACTTTAATTATTTAATATTTGAATTAATTTTAATAAAATAAATTAAAAAAATTAAAAAAAAAATTAAATTCGGTTTTAACCGAACCGAACCGAACCGAACCGAAATATTTCGGTTTAATTCGGTTCGATTTTTTTACTTCCAAACTAAAAGTTCGGTTCGATTCGGTTTGGGAAATTTCCAAACCGAAAACCGAAAAAACCGAAATTTTTCCCACCGAACCGAACCGAACCGACCGATGCTCACCCCTAGCAATACCTGTATTTCCAGATTGCCGGTTTCCATTTAAACTAAAAATTTCTGATTTCTAACCAATAATTAGCACTATTTCAATATATAAAAAAAAGACTAAACAACTCGAACCTTTCTATTGTTGTGGAGAGTACACATTACACTTGTTGTAAAGCACATGAGGGATCAAATTTAAAATATCTACCTAGCTCGAACAATGGTAAAATGAGCCACATCATCAAATTTAGAGAGACCAGATAAAACAAATTGTAATTATAAGGGTCTATTGGATAAAATAGATTTAAAGATAAACCAAAGGAACCTAATTATGAATTTATCCTTAATTATAGTTAGGAGCTTATTTCATATATAAATGGTTTGTAGTACTTTTAGATTTATTTGAATATAATAATTTTTAAAAAATTTAATAGATTGTTTTTATTTAACTAAACATAAAATTTACAAAACTAGAATTCCGTCGAACAACTGAAGTTACTGAATTATGAGCGAAAGTAGAAGCCATAGAGATTAGCATGCCTATGGAAGTGTTACAAACTACCATAGTAAGATGCAGCCTATAATGTTAGGCCATTGTACACTGTATGCGATTGCTGTACATTGTTCAAAAGAGAGGATTACTACGGCACCACGCTTCAATCTCTTGGCTTCGATCGAGCACTCCAAAATTGATATGATAAGATTGTGCTGGAATCAACAAATGAATACAGCAGTCAGTCACGGCAAGAATTTATTCCCAAATATCATCACCTGTACTGTCTTTATCAAGTATTTACTATTGCTATTGCAGATAAAAACGAGTCTGATAAGCAAACATAAGAGCCAAACTCTACGAGGAAATATGATTTGCACGCAAAACATTGTAAACGAAATGAGTTTTTGCAACTAATCTCAGTCGTAACATTGAATTGCAAATGAAACAAAATACTACAGAATAATTCTAAGCAAATTACAATGTGATGAATATCGAGTAATGAGGACTCTTTTTTTCCTGATTGATGACAACAAATATAGTAAATTAATCAAAAACTACTTTATGCTTAAATTTGCATGGCAATTCAGATCACAAACACGCAGCACAGCACATAAATTTACAGTAATAAAATAACATGCTCCTCGTGGAAACTTGATGTGACCTAAGACCTCTAAAATTAAACTGACAAGACTTGCAAAATAATAGGATGTGCATGGCTCCTAATAACTAGGCGGATCCTGGAGATTAGGCAAATTTTCAGTTTCATCCAGTTATTGAGTTTCAGTTCAGAATTAATATTATATGCAATAAGGTATGTGTCAGAATTGAGGTAGCATTAATTGGCTTGCTTAACTGGAGACAAATAATCATTCTATATAAATAAATCTTATGTTATGGACTCACCAAAGTACAAAGTTATTTTGTGTCCACCGCCATTGGAGTAATTCGCCTCTTTGATGGTTTACTTGAGATGGGTATATTTACTGAACTTGGTAAGTCCTTTTTTACTTCAGTCTTTTCTACTTCTGTTTTTCTGCTATCTGGTGTGATGGAACCATTAGCTTTACATGTTTCGGTCATTTTTTCATCTAATATCTCAATAACAGGGCTTCTATTATCCTGAACTATGTCATTCTTGTGTTCTACAACATATAGAAAAGTAATTAGTAAAAAAGTAAAATGATGGACAAATAATAGCAACACAAGTGAACAAATTAAAAAAAATGCAAACCTTCCAAGGAGATGGGCACTCCGAGTTCATTGAGTTCAAATTCTACTAAAGTACAGTATCCATCTTGAGAAGACACGGCCAAATGTTGGGCATCAGATGACCTTCAAGCAACAAATAAAACAAGACATTTCAAAAACGAAAACATTACGAAATGACAGAACTAGCATCCAGAAAAACAGAAATTGAAATATGGGAATCCATATTTTTCTGACTACTTTGGAGGAACCAAACCATCAGATTGAGGTAAGAATATAATTGCCATATATAGAACAAAATTCTAAATAGTGAAATGATAGGTATCTCTAAATTCAAGAGTTCTGTTTCTTATGTGCTTAGTGTGAGCATATGTTATCTTAAGTAACACAAAATAAAGTTATTTTTAGTAGAAATTCATTTTCTGGAAGGCTACCAGGCACAAACATACCATGCAATGTCAGTTATGGCTGCATAGTGAAGGCCAGCAAAGATTGCTATTGGTGGAGCACTTTCTGTGTCATAGATATACAATGAATTTATAGTTGCCACTGCAAAAATTAGGCGATAAGGAAGCTTGAAGAACCCAGCTGCACAAGCAAAAATACTGGTTATGTTTACTAGCTACAGCCACACTCATTTTTCAACTATCATGCACTCCTCAAAACTTCAAAAAACCCACCTGAATGTGATCCCAAGTGGCTGAAAACCAAAGGACAGAAACGAACGGCTACGACAGGTTTATTGGCACCAGGAAGCATTAAAGCAGGCCTGCACATTATAATTATACAAGATCTGAGTGCAAGATAGAAATTAATTTTCTGATTTTTAATTTATAACTGAAATATATCTACATATGAACAGATACAAACTATCTAAAATATTTCCGAGAAACATAATAGATGACTATGAATTCAAAGTCATTGAGCTTGATTTCCTAATTAGAAGGTACTAAGACTGCAGAGATTGACATCGGATATCAATAGAACAAAATATGAAGTTGAATTGAAGTGCATGTCTTGCCTTGTAAGATCCTTTCTAGAGAAGACATAGGTCGCATTCACTGTGTCTGATGCAGATGAAATTTTGTAAGAACCTGCAATGGAGAAGTTGTTTAATGAACAGATGTACCATTAAAAGACAAATAATGACAGCAATTTTACTGCATTGATGAAAAATTTGAAGAATATCAAATAGAAAATTCATTTCCATAAACTAAAAAACTGCAGGAAGTGTGAACTCCGCATCAGGTAACAGTAAGATGATTTGTTTGCATGTTTAATAATTTAAAAGACTAAGTCATAAGATCAATATCACGCCGCACTTAGTTATCCTGATAGAAGCGGTACAATATGAAGCACATGGGAAGGGATATCTACATCTGTGAATCTGCAACATATGGTTAATGTTTCAGGTATCTTCGTGCAGCATATTGCACATCCTTGAATCCCAGCTCGCAAACAACAATGACCATTATAATAAAAGACAAGCCAAGTTTCTCTTGAAATTTGTTAATATTGGGAATGTAGTTTAACCTGTTGGCCCAGATACAAGGCAATGGGATAACCATTTTCAAGTTATCAAACATGCCAGCACTCAAGCAGATAATAAAACAGAAAAAATAATAAAGCTGGAATTTGCTGTTAAAGTAAAGCACACATTTTTTTAGTAAAGGTATGAAGATGTAGAATAAGAGATATCAATAAAGCTTGATATCAATATTTAATTAAATTCAATAAATGCATAGATCTGCACCTGCTGGCACAACTAAAAACGACCCATCAGGTGACCAGGCTAATCTTCGAAAGAAAGAAGGCAACGTTTCATCGTGAAATAGATGGGTTTTGGTAGACTGCATCAAGAGAACATGCATCATGGTTATTACATGTAATTAATCTTGTTAAATTCTGCAGAAAATAGAGATAATCATAGGATTCTCTGACCTTAGTATCATCTAGTGTCTGCTGCTCTGCCTTTGAGATGACATGCTGACAAACAAAATTCAACTTATCAACACCTTTTCCTTTTGTCTGAGACTTATGGGCATATACTCGGCAAGTCCTATCTGAACTAAGAGAAGCAACAAACTTGGCCAATGGATCCCAAGCCACACCTTGCACATAATGCAAATGGCCATCTAATATCTGATGGACAGAACCTGAAATTAAGATAAAAAGGGAAATCAAACAAAATCAAACAATCAAAACATCTTAACTCATATGCCTTGTGGTAGTGGTTTTTCTTTTAATTCTTACCTTTATTAACATCCCATATAATGCAAGAATTATCAACTGATCCAGAGATCAGAAACGCAGAATCAGAAGACCACTGCAGGTCGAGAACATCTTTGCGATGAAATCTGATGCACAGAACCAAAGATCAAGATGGGTTACAATAGTTATAGATGGCAGTTAGGTGAAAAATCTTCAAGTTTTGCCTCATGTGAAATGAATTACAGAATAGAACTAGGTCCAAGATCAAGACAACCTGGATATATTTTTTACTAATTTGACTGACGACCATAAGATAAGGAACTCTTCCTAAACTGTCGCCTTCAAATGTTGAATTAAATTTGAGTGACAAAATTATATCCTTTAAAGATAAGCTTCAGCTTAAAATTGAGCATGAAAAAATAATGCATCATAATCATAACTTTTTATAACTAAATCCAACAAATGAGAGTACTAGTAGCGCTAGAAGAGTGCAACAAAGCATCTTAAAAATGCATTCCGAGGGCGTCACTTACGACAAAAGTTTGAGAACTTTCCACGTTTGACCAGTTTCTGTGGTGTGTAACTTCCATATAATTAACTCACCTCCTGCACAAAGTTAAACTTTAGATAATTGTCTTGCTATGTTTCTAATTTAAATTACTCAAAATATTGTAAGGTCACTTTTTATGACAAAAGAAAAATATCTGCAGCGTAAAGTCATACCATCGGCACCTGATGCAAGATGTTCTCCTGCATGATATGAAGACTAATCAAATGAAGCAACAAGAAAATGCAGCAACATGATTTAGATAGTGCAGTTAATAATTATCTTGACAGGAGATGTCAGATAAACCATTTAAGTAGGCATCAAACTGAAACTATAAAAAAAACTGAAAGCATTCGTACGAAGAAGATTAAAAATGTTGCCAATAAATAGACAAAGCCCTATTCTCTCAAGGATTACATTAACAAGTAACAAATGCAAACAGTAAAACAAATGCTATCAATTGTAACATATCAAGTAGGATTTTTCTCTAATGCTTTTCCAAGACTCTAAAGAACATAGAGGTGAGCAAATTTATGGTTGATCATCTATATAGTATAGAATTTTGAGTGTGGGTACAATTAATTTTAATTAATTTGGTATATTCGAGTTTGGTTAATCAAGCTCAATCCAAATCGACCAATTGCTTGCTCACCCCTAAAAGGACCCTTGTACAGTTGTACACTGTAATAGCCAACAGCTCAGTCCTGACCACTCATTTTATTAGAAAGGGCGTAGCCGGGGGTTTAAACCCACAATCATAGCGCCCGGATGGCCGAGGCTTAGACTGCTAAACCAAACCCGTACGGGCAGCCTTCAGTTATTATTTTAAATAAAACATGAAAGGCTTTAATTATGTCTGAATTACACAAAAACATCATAACAAATAAACCTAACAACTTCATAGCCCAAAATACACATGTTATACCCATCAATTTCGAATCGTAGCACAATTAATTTGATAATTAAGTTAGGGTTTTGTTTACCAGTAGGAGAAAAGCGAACGGCGTTAACAGCAGAACTATGATAAGAAAGGCTGTTTTGAAAAGAAGCTTCTGGGATTTTCTTCTGGGCATCTGCTACTGAATTGATTAGCCATATCTGAAAATTCCCAATCAAAACCAACACATTTAACAACAAATCTGAACTGAGCGAAATGAATTCATAAGTGTATTACATAAATTTTTTACAGGGAAGAGTACCTTGATGTCGAAATCGGCGCCGCCGGTGGCGAGGAGACCGGAGATTGGGTGGAAGTCTAGGGTTAGAACAGGTTTCGTTCCGTGCCAGTTGATCTGCACAGTTCCTCCCTTCATTTTCTCGCTTTTTGGAATAATGAGGAGTGACTCTGTCTGATGAGCAAAAATTAGGAGTTGAATTGGCGGGTACTTGCTTTTCCTTTGGCGGGAAGATGTACAACAACTAAATACTAATTGATCCTTAAACTTTAAGACAATTACCAAATCCGCCCCTCCACTTTTCTCACTTTGTATATATGCATCATGATTAGTCTTACTATGTTGATAAAATTTGTGTAGTTTTATAATTATGTTAGGCTTAATACATTGTTTAGCTCCTACACTTTACTACTTTATTTTTTGTGACTCATAAATTGTGTTTGTCTTTCATTAAACCTCTTAACTTTCGGTTTTGTTCTATTTAACCTCACAATTTGAATTTTTTGCCTATTTGGTCCCTTTTTGTCTAGCGTGGCAAAACACGTGTATTCAAACGCTTTAAAGAGTGTAAAGGATAAATTTAATCCACAAACTATACTATTTTATTCTATTTAACCTCTGAATTATTATTCTTTTACCTATTGCACATTTAAACTTTTAATTTTTATCCATTTAACCTCCTTGAAAATATAATTATTTAATTTTCAACCATAATATGTCTAGAATAACTGCTCAGAAGCATGTAAAATTAATTTATGTACGATGACATATAATTTTAAAAAATATATTTATTTTAAATTTTAATAATAGCTTAATAAATATTTGACGATGATAGAAATTAGAAAGAAAGTGGTAGAAATATTTTTATACGATGACATGATATCAGTTCTTGTACATGTAAATATATTTTTTTCATTTCAACAATGATAAAAGGAGTTTGTCTCCTTTTTAACGATATTTATAAAATTCATAAATTTACTGTACTTGATGATATTAAATGCAGGATTAATTATTTAAAAAAATTATAAATTTTAGTGTGTTTCGCAAATATAACACGAACTTCTAATTTTAGAAATTTTAAGATATCAACTTTCAATTTTTTGCAATTTCAAACTTTTCAAATTAATTCTGAATCTTTCAATCTTGTGTTAAAATTCCAAATCACGCTAAATTCATGATTTTTAAATCAATTAAGCCTTAAATGAATTTTTAAATTATATATAAAATACATTGCTCTTTATTTTAAATATAAAAAATGTATTTATATTTTTTTCAAATGAATACATTGTGTGAAATGTTAAATGGATAAAAAAATAGTAGTTTAAGGGATGTTATAGATCAAAATAATATAGCTTAGGGGTCAAGTAGAACAAAATTCAATTTATTTTTGTCCACGCCAGCGTGCGTGTCATGGACGCACGGTTTGAGGGATTAAATAGAATAAAATTGAAAGTTCTGAGGTTTAATAGAAAACAAAAAACATTTATACATTACAAAGAATAAAGTGGTAAGTTTAGGAGTTAAAAAATGTATTAAGCTATTATGTTATCAGTATTTAATAAGCATAGTTCAATTATATGTTCTAAAATTCCAAATACAACCTTAAAGGATAGTGAATAAAAGTTGTTTAAAAAATTTAAAATATTTTTTTAAAAAAAATAGAGCGTTTAGGAGTTTACGAAATTCACAAAGAGAATTTTAAAATGTTTAGGTTAAAATTAAAATCTATGTACATTTGAGATTGTATAAGCCACTAAACTTGAATACAAGTTACAAATTGGTGTTTAAACCTTAACACCTAACTAATGGAGATGGAGCTTTCACAAACTTAAATCCTAAACTTACAAAGTGATTTTATACCAATACAAATTAATATACAACAAATGTTTTTGATTTCAAATAGCTGAGAGTTTTAAATGTTATCAAGTTGTAAATGTTTCTAACTTGAAACATACAAATGAATAACTATTTATGTTCACACTAAGACCTTTGCAACAATATTATCCATATTGGAACCATATATCAATATAGACATAATATATATTATAAACATATTTTTTCAAACACGTAGAAAAGTGATAAAGGATTAAAGCGTTTAATGATAATTTTTAGAGACACCCGCCCGACTAAAAAGTTAGCAATTCGCATGTTAGAATTCAAACGGGTTAGATCAGTGCGCAATGGTAAACTTGAAGGATTGAAGCTCAATTTGCTGCAACTAGCCCATAAAAAATTCAAAAAGGTTGAGATAGAAATCTTGAGAAAATTACACAATAATTAAGATAAAATATTTTCCCACTCACCAACTCTTCTCAATCTTTTCTCTTATATCAATTTACTTTTGCACAAAAGATCACTTTACCCTCAACTTGACACAAAGTATTAAAAACGTCCAAAACTGAAAAACCGAATCACTCATGCCTTGAACTTGTCAAAACCGGATCAAAAAAATTCATATGTTGACGTGACATCTGTTAGTGATATGCACTAGGTCAATCATGTTTGACCATGTTTTGACTTTATCATTTTATTATTTATTGATTGGCAGTTTTTATCATTTTATATTAATGATTAAAATACTTGAATGGTTAATTCTTTCTAAGATCATCGAGTATGTGACTTGATAGTAGAACCCTTAGGTTTAATAAAAGAATTATATACCATCTATCCCTAGTCTTAATAGAACATTGAGACTAGTATGATGTTGACTGATGATTATGTTTTACTAATCATGTATATGAGATATTAAGTCAAATCATAGGTGCTATTTGAGAAATAAGGCACTGGATGACCCACTGTGAGAATACTACATAGATCACTGTCATAAGTAATTCTCATTACAGTTCTATTAGTATAATCCTTTGACCTTGAAATCATCATGGATTTCTACATAGCTATTTCATATTTTGATACAGTCTTACATTATCTTTAACAGGATAATGGAATAGATTGTCATTGGATATGAAAGTAACTATGTGAGAAATGTGAGTGACTGAGAAGGAATTTGTCCCTCATTTATTTGAGTAAGATATCTATGGGCCCCTTGAAGAAGATAGACTGAAGTAAATGCATGGCCATGCTAATTGATAAGAAGTTATCATTTTCAGTCTACTTAGAGTCAAGAAACTAATGATTGAATGTTATAAGGATGACATAACTATGCCTTATATTCAATCTGGATATCGAGAGACAAAGGGATTAAAATATTATTGTAAATGGTTAAATCGGATTATCGATATTCATATAACTTGGGTAGTCATAATGTCTTGCTAGAGGCCACTTATGACTTGTGGGCTGAAATAGGGATTTCGAGCCTACTGCCAACGTTATATGAACCTACAAGGTCACACACTAAGAACAGGCCCAAAACAGTTATGGGTTGTACAAGCCCAATGTGATTAAGTGACTATATATATATATATATATATATATATATATAATTCGTAATATATATATATTAATAAATATATATATTAATTCGAAATTTAAGGATAAGTGTTTTTCTTAATTTATTATTTTTTGGAAGATAATAAATATAGTAATTAATATATATGGATAATTATCAAAAAGGAGTTTTTGATAAACATAAACTTGTAGAATTGCAATGAGATTGAAATTCGAATTTGTCTCAAACCCTAGTGTTATTTATCACTATAAATACTCATTAAGCAGTTGGTTTGAGGATTACAAAAATTCATTATTCACTAAATCACTAAAATTCGAAATTGCTTGTGAAGCAATAGTGCTAGCACACAAGCACTAGTTTTGGCTAAGGTCTGTTCGTGTGGATACTCGTAGAGGACGCGTTCTTTTGGAGGCGTTTCTGATCCGAGGCCAGGTATCACCAAAGTGAACCACCTCCTTCCTTCCTACATTGCTGTTGAATTCGACATACAAGTAAGTAATTGTTCTGTTTAATTCGAATTACATGGATCTTGGTTTGGGTTTTTAGATAAATTTTTGAAATTCCGCTGCGTTATGAACCAATAAAACCCAACAGTGGTATCAGAGCTGCTTGTAATTTGATTAATTAGATTCTGAGTATATATGTGATATATGCTTATTGTATGTTCTGTTTTGAAAAAGGGGTTGTTTTTCGAAATTGTTTTTGAAGGAATTATAATTCGTTGTAATTATAAATAAAACGTTTATGTGATTAATTGTATGAAAAATAGTATGAAGAATTAATTTGATTAATTGTTTAATGTGATTAAAACTTCGAATATACTGTTCTAAATTAATATTACGTTTTAATTTGATTAAAGGTTTCGTAGTATTAATGTTCATACGAATTGATAAGAAAAGGGGAAACAGAATAATAAAACTGTTTTTGAATAAGGATTAGTAAACTGTTTATGAAACTGTTTTAATTCCATTAGGAAACTGTTTTTGAATAGGATTAGTAAACTGTTTGTGAAACTGGTTTTAATTCTATTAGTAATTCTGTTTTGAATAGGATTAGTAAACTGTTTGTGAAACTGGTTTTAATTCTATTAGTAATTCTGTTTTGAATAGGATTAGTAAACTGTTTGTGAAACTGTTTTGATTCTATTAGTAATTCTGTTTTGAATAGGATTAGTAAACTGTTTGTGAAACTGTTTTGATTCTATTGATAAAACTGTGCTTAATTATGTTATGAACATAATTTATAAAACTGTATTTAATTCTGCTATGAGCCGAATTAATGAAACTGTTGTTATTTAAGTGTTAAATAAATTGTTTCTGAACAGTTTTTAAGATGCAGTAATTAGGGTTTTGGGGTTATTTTAATCTGTTTTGAACATATTAAAATAAACCGTAATCAGTTAAGATTATTGATTTCGGATAAAGAAATTTTAATTCTGTTAAGAGTAACATGTGAGACCCCGCCAAGGGGCCGCGCCCCTTGGACCCCGCTGATACACCCCATTAAGGACCGTTATCCTTTTAAGCCGGCGTGTTTTTGTCATGTATTTTAATTTAATACTTTAATGATAAATTTTAAATATGATTTAAATTATCATGAATAACATATTTATATGATTGTTGTTAAATATGATTTAAAATAGTGAAATAATATGTTTTTAATGTTTATCTTATTGGTTATATGCTTTGCATGATTATTTTATATGTGATAAGATAGGATAACTAAATAGGATAAATAACAAACCCTTATTTAATGTTAAGTCTTCAATATACCTCCCATTGTAATGACACTTATCAAAACTTAGATTGCTATGTATAGGCTATGCCAAAGCATGATGTATAAAGTCATCTAAGTAAGATAAGTTGGATAAAAGTGATATCCATATGTTTGATTTGGTTAGACTTAACTAGGTTATCAAAATAGTTTTGAACCTAGGGTATAAGATAGAATATCAAGACTACATGTGATGTTAATATTCTATGTTCAAGAATTGCATGAGATGTAATTGGTAAAGTGTTACCTACCTAAATAAACCACACTTAAAGTGATAAGCCAAAGCTTACTTGAAGTAGGGTGAAATATGGATCTTGTCCCACTATTATTTTTCAATTGTTGAAATTAACATTAAGGGTTTTTATATGAATTATGGATATATGTTGTGGGAATTTTATTGTGCCTTTTATTAAATGCTACTTGTATATTTATTGTTGTAGAGATGGCTACAAACACTACACCTACTTCATCAGTGCGATCAATCCTTGAGAAGGATAAGCTCAATGGCACTAACTTTCTGGACTGGTGCAGAAAACTAAGAATTGTTCTTAGGCAAGAAAGAAAGGAATATATCCTTGATCAACCCCTCCCTGAGGAACCAGCTCCTGCTGCTACTAGAGCTCAAAGGGATGCTTATACGAAGCATCTCAATGACTCTACTGATGTCACTTGCATTATGCTTGGATGCATGGAGAATGAACTCCAAAAGCAAATGATGGAATTGGATGCGAACACCATGATTACTGATCTCATGGAAATGTTCCAAGAGAGAGCAAGAATTGAAAGGTTCAATACCATCAAGGATTTGCTTTCTTGCAAGTTGACTACTAGCGGCTCAGTTAGTCCTCATGTTTTGAAGATGAAGGGTCATCTTGAACATTTGGACAGGCTCGGTCTCCCAATTGCCCAAGAGTTGGCTACAGACATTATTCTCCAATCTTTGCCTGAGGCTTATGATGGTTTCATCATGAACTTCAATATGCATAATATGGAGAAGACCACCACAGAGTTGCATGGGATGCTTCAAACTGCTGAAAAGAACATCAAGAATGAGATTAAGGATGTTCTTATGGTCAACAAGGGAAAGGGTATGAAAAGGTCTGGTAAGGGCAAGGGAAAGGCTTTCAAGAAGTCTAAGCCCAAGTCCAAGCCCAAGACCAAGGATGAACCCAAAGCAAAACCGCCAAAGGAAGGAACTTGCTTTTTCTGCAAGGAACCTGGACATTGGAAAAGGAATTGCAAGAAATATCTGGATGATCTGAAGAAGAACAAGGGTAGTGAGACTACCACTTCAGGTATTCATGTTATAGAAATTAATCTTTCTACTTCTGATTCATGGGTATTAGATACTGGATCTGGATCTCACATTTGTACTAATGTGCAGGGTCTCAAAAGGAGTAGAAGTTTGACAAAAGGCGAAGTGGACCTACGAGTTGGCAATGGAGCAAGAGTTGCTGCTTTAGCTGTAGGGACTTATGAGTTATCTTTGCCTAGTGGACTTATTTTATCTTTGAACAATTGTTATTATGTACCTACCATGTGTAGGAATATTATTTCTGTTTCTTGTTTGGACAAGGATGGTTTTGAATTTATTATTAGGAATAATAAATGCAGTATTTCGCATAATAACATTCTTTATGGATATGCTCCACGCAGTAGTGGTCTTTATATTTTAAATGTTGACGACACTAATGAAAAATCAGTCTATAACATCAATGCTAAGAAGTTTAAGTCAAATGATTTAAACTCTACTTATCTCTGGCATTGTCGTTTAGGCCATATAAATGAGAAACGCATATCAAAACTTCAAAGAGATGGACTTTTGAATTCATTTGATTATGAATCATTTGAAACATGTGAATCTTGTCTAATGGGCAAAATGACAAAAACACCTTTTATTGGACAAGGTGAAAGAGCTAAAAACTTATTGGGCCTTATACATACAGATGTATGTGGTCCATTAAGTACAAATGCTAGAGGTGGATTTCAGTACTTCATTACTTTTACTGATGATCTCAGTAGATATGGTTATGTTTATCTGATGAAACATAAATCTGAATCTTTTGAAAAGTTCAAAATATTTAAGAATGAAGTACAAAATCAACTTGGTAAAAATATTAAAACACTAAGATCTGATCGAGGTGGTGAATATTTAAGCCAAGAATTTGTAGATCATCTAAGAGATTGTGGGATCGTTTCTCAATTGACTCCACCTGGAACACCACAATGGAATGGTGTGTCTGAACGGAGAAATCGAACTCTATTGAATATGGTTCGATCAATGATGAGTCAAACTGATCTTCCAATCTCATTTTGGGGTTATGCTTTAGAAACCGCTGCATTCATTTTGAATAGAGTTCCATCAAAGGCAGTTGAAAAGACACCATATGAAATATGGACTGGAAAAACTCCTAGTTTGTCTTTTCTTAAGATTTGGGGATGTCAAGCTTATGTGAAGCGACTAATTTCAGATAAATTAGCACCCAAATCTGACAAATGCCTTTTTGTAGGATATCCTAAAGAAACTAAAGGATATTACTTCTATAATGCTTATGAGAACAAAGTGTTTGTTGCTCGAAATGGTATCTTTTTGGAAAAAGAATTTATTTCCAAAGGAACCAGTGGGAGTACAGTACAACTTGAAGAAATTCAAGAACCACAAAATAGCATTGTACCAAGTATGGAACCTCAAAAGAATCAACAAGCAATTGCTGAACCAGTACAAGTACCACAAGGCCAAAGGAGGTCTGATAGGACACGTCATAATCCTATGAGATATGGATTTCTCATTACTGAGAACAATGATGTGATGATTGTGGATCAAGAAGAACCCACATCCTATCAAGAGGCCATAAATAGTCCTGACTCTGAAAAATGGCTCGAAGCCATGAGATCTGAAATGCAATCCATGTATGATAATCAAGTTTGGACCTTGATTGACCCAATGGATGGTGTAAAAACCAATGGGTGCAAATGGGTCTTCAAAATGAAGACTGACATGGATGGCAATGTGCATACCTATAAAGCAAGACTAGTTGCAAAAGGTTTCAGACAAATACATGGTATAGACTATGATGAAACCTTTTCACCAGTTGCTATGCTCAAATCCATTCGAATTCTCCTTGCCATAGCTGCATATTATGACTATGAGATATGGCAAATGGATGTCAAAACAGCGTTTCTTAATGGAAACTTACTTGAGGATGTGTACATGACACAACCTGAGGGTTTTGCCAGTCCAGAGAATTCTGGAAAGGTTTGCAAGCTTCAAAAATCCATTTATGGATTAAAGCAAGCTTCTCGGAGTTGGAATCTTCGTTTTGATGAAGCAATCAAAGAGTTTGGATTCATCAAGAATGAAGATGAACCTTGTGTATACAAGAAGGTTAGTGGGAGCGCGATTGTTTTCTTAGTGCTTTATGTTGATGACATACTACTCATTGGAAACGACATTCCCATACTGCAAAATGTTAAATCATGGTTAGGGAAGTGTTTTTCAATGAAAGACTTGGGCGATGCTGCTTATATATTAGGCATCAAGATCTATAGAGATAGATCTAGAAGACTCATTGGCCTAAGTCAAAGCACTTATGTTGATAAGGTATTAAACAGGTTTAGTATGCAAGACTCCAAGAGAGGATTCTTGCCAATGTCACATGGCATCAGTCTCAGCAAGACTCAGTGTCCTAAGACACAGGATGAGCAAGACCGCATGAGTAAGATTCCATATGCTTCTGCTATTGGATCTATCATGTATGCAATGTTGTGCACTCGACCTGATGTCTCGTATGCTTTGAGTACAACGAGCAGATACCAGTCAAATCCAGGTGAAAGTCACTGGGCAGCAGTTAAGAACATCCTTAAGTACTTGAGAAGAACCAAGGATGCATTCTTGCTATATGGTGGTCAGGAAGATGAGCTGATTGTAAAGGGTTACACAGACGCTAGCTTCCAAACTGACATTGATGATTATAAATCACAGTCAGGATATGTGTTTTGTTTGAATGGAGGTGCTTTCAGCTGGAAGAGCTCGAAGCAGGACACCGTTGCTGATTCTACAACAGAAGCTGAGTATATAGCTGCTTCAGACGCAGCTAAGGAGGCTGTTTGGATCAAAAAGTTCATAACTGGATTAGGAGTTGTTCCTAGTATATCCGATCCAGTGAACTTGTTATGTGATAACAATGGGGCCATAGCACAAGCAAAGGAGCCCAGATCACATCAGCGATCCAAACACATACTTAGACGTTATCATCTCATTCGAGAAATCATTGAGAGAGGAGACGTGAAGATATGCAGAGTTTCGACAAATGATAATGTTGCTGATCCGCTAACTAAGGCTCTTCCACAGCCTAAGCATGAGAGTCATACTAGGTCCATGGGAATTAGATTTAATGTAGATTGGGCCTAGTGCAAGTGGGAGATTGTTAGTGATATGCACTAGGTCAATCATGTTTGACCATGTTTTGACTTTATCATTTTATTATTTATTGATTGGCAGTTTTTATCATTTTATATTAATGATTAAAATACTTGAATGGTTAATTCTTTCTAAGGTCATCGAGTATGTGACTTGATAGTAGAACCCTTAGGTTTAATAAAAGAATTATATACCATCTATCCCTAGTCTTAATAGAACATTGAGACTAGTATGATGTTGACTGATGATTATGTTTTACTAATCATGTATATGAGATATTAAGTCAAATCATAGGTGCTATTTGAGAAATAAGGCACTGGATGACCCACTGTGAGAATACTACATAGATCACTGTCATAAGTAATTCTCATTACAGTTCTATTAGTATAATCCTTTGACCTTGAAATCATCATGGATTTCTACATAGCTATTTCATATTTTGATACAGTCTTACATTATCTTTAACAGGATAATGGAATAGATTGTCATTGGATATGAAAGTAACTATGTGAGAAATGTGAGTGACTGAGAAGGAATTTGTCCCTCATTTATTTGAGTAAGATATCTATGGGCCCCTTGAAGAAGATAGACTGAAGTAAATGCATGGCCATGCTAATTGATAAGAAGTTATCATTTTCAGTCTACTTAGAGTCAAGAAACTAATGATTGAATGTTATAAGGATGACATAACTATGCCTTATATTCAATCTGGATATCGAGAGACAAAGGGATTAAAATATTATTGTAAATGGTTAAATCGGATTATCGATATTTATATAACTTGGGTAGTCATAATGTCTTGCTAGAGGCCACTTATGACTTGTGGGCTGAAATAGGGATTTCGAGCCTACTGCCAACGTTATATGAACCTACAGGGTCACACACTAAGAACAGGCCCAAAACAGTTATGGGTTGTACAAGCCCAATGTGATTAAGTGATTAATTATATATATATATATATATATATATATATATATATATATATATATATATATATATATATATATAATTCGTAATATATATATATTAATAAATATATATATTAATTCGAAATTTAAGGATAAGTGTTTTTTTTAATTTATTATTTTTTGGAAGATAATAAATATAGTAATTAATATATATGGATAATTATCAAAAAGGAGTTTTTGATAAACATAAACTTGTAGAATTGCAATGAGATTGAAATTCGAATTTGTCTCAAACCCTAGTGTTATTTATCACTATAAATACTCATTAAGCAGTTGGTTTGAGGATTACAAAAATTCATTATTCACTAAATCACTAAAATTCGAAATTGCTTGTGAAGCAATAGTGCTAGCACACAAGCACTAGTTTTGGCTAAGGTCTGTTCGTGTGGATACTCGTAGAGGACGCGTTCTTTTGGAGGCGTTTCTGATCCGAGGCCAGGTATCACCAAAGTGAACCACCTCCTTCCTTCCTACATTGCTGTTGAATTCGACATACAAGTAAGTAATTGTTCTGTTTAATTCGAATTACATGGATCTTGGTTTGGGTTTTTAGATAAATTTTTGAAATTTCGCTGCGTTATGAACCAATAAAACCCAACAACATCTTAATTGAAGAGTGGAATTCTAATTAATTATATTTAAATACTAGTTAATCATAATTAAACCCTAATAAATCTAGGGGTTTTTTAAACTTTTCAAAAAAATTGAATTTTTTCAGCTCGGGCGAGGAGAATTGTCACGACCCAAATTATTGAGCCGCGACCGGCGCTAGGGAACGGGAGTGGTAGCTCCGGAACCCGTAGCAAGCCTAAAATCACAATTTATTTTTCGCAAATATAAAATAAACAAATAACAACAAACAACGGAAGCCAATACTCGTATATAACACATTACCAAATACACACTAACTGTTTCAAAACCTCGCGGGCTCTAGTTACCGTACCCTGTACGAACTGGCCTCGCGGTACTATACACATCAGTTAGTGTCTCAAACTATCACACCGGCATCTGGGGCCGTGGATCATATACAAACACGTAGCCTATCAAAAACATATAAACAAAGACAGCAGTCGATATGTACAATCAAAATAAAACTGCTGACTAGGCTACTATTCTGCTGACACCGGACCACTACTGCAGCATTAACAGAAGTCATAAACTAACATATACAGATGACTTCTGCACTCCAAAATTGGTCTCTAGCTAAGTCCACAAGCTAAGCACCTGAAAGACATCAAAGGTGAGGGGTCAGTATTTGGGAAAATACTGAGTGAGTTGACATTTACTAACAGTATTAATATAAAAACATAGCATCGCATCTCAAGAAAATATTAATGTAAAACATATAAACAGGTATTTGATCCGTACGAAACTAATATCCTAGTATGCGACACATCTCTCAAATAATCATATATTATTTAATCCGATCGTAAATATCAATTGCGAGTCCAACTCGCTGGTGGCCCAGCCACTAGATACGGGGACTTCCAGGCTACACCGTAGCCGAGTTCACTCTGCGTATCTAAATCATATACCCAATCGTAAATATCATATTCATCAACAACTCTCAGCTGTGTCAAGTCATTTCTCAATGCAAACATACTAGACTGACTCGATACTGGTGATCACACAGCCTATTGACACCCAATAGGTAGCTAGTTTCTTCGGATCGCATACTAGTTCTCATATATAAAAATTAATAAAGCATATAACATTTCAATCAATTATATATAATGCGATGCGTGTAAACAGTATATATATAAAATAGTTTTAATACACGAAAGTAAAAGTACAACTCACAGTGACCGCAAACCAAGAAATGATATGATCGATCTGATGGTATGCCCCCGCTAGTCCGCTTCTACTGACTCCACTACTCGCTGACACGTCTGGTACATTGTTTACGATTAGACGTGCACTTCATACTTTAATACGTATAATATTTTCATAATTTAAATATTGGTTTCATTCTTGGTATTACTCTCGTATTCAGAAACTCTTAGTCGTGTCCACGACGTATTAAATACTACTCCTTGTATCCGAGAGTTATATAATTTTCTTAATACTTTACATTATCGACACTTGCGTAAAACGTCGAGCTAAGTCTATTTTAGTCCCTCGGACAAAAAGTCCGTTTTAGTCCCTCATGGAATACGCGTCTGCACAAGGTGGTGTGCGTTCGTACACCATGGGTGTGCGTTCGCACACCGGTGTGCGTTCGCACACTGTGGGTGTGCGTTCGCACACCACTGGTGTGCGTTCGCACACCATCACAGGTGTGCGTTCGCATACCACGGGTGTGCGATCGCACACCACGTGCGATCTGCACGCAGTCCCCGGAAACATCGTTTCCGGGCTTCCCGTCGTGCTATCACTTGCCATATACGCCACACACTCCGTTTCCAACAAAACCCGTAGCTTTATTTCTCCAAAAAACGCTAAAATCAAGTTTAAATCAATAATTTCAATTCCTAAACTAAAACAGCCCATATAACTCAATTTCAGCACCAATTCTCGAAACCTTACCTTGAAATGAAGCTCAAGATCAGTAGAGGATTGAATTCCGAAGAGATTGCCGCGAAAATCACGTGAATCGGACGTCGAACGGAGAAACGGCGGCGAAACGACGGAATCGGATGAGTTTCTCTCGCTCTCTCTGGATACTTCTTCTCCTTTCTGATTCAAATTCTAAAACCTTATATGTTAAGGTTAAAAGCTCACTTTGATCCTTTCTTTCTTTCCTTGTTACCATTTATTTTTCAAACTTTTCTTTCATACGATTTAGTCCATAGCTAAATCGTTAAATTCTTTTATTACGAATTATACGTATTATTTATATCCGATAAATAATACCAAACTCGATATTAGTACTTTCCGTCAAATTCCAATATTTCTATTTTCGACACAAAGTGGCTAAATTACCACTTTGGTCCCTGTACTTCATTTTAGACTTTTCTTGACATTTTTCCTATTAATTCCAATTCTAACTTTAGAATTGAAATATAACCTTAATTTTCTCATAGCTAATTTCTCAAAACCGACCTACTTGAAACTTATTTATCGGAAAACTTTTCCAATATCGCCACTTCCGCGACTCAAAACTGGACACGTGGTCCAATTAGCTAATTAATTATTTTGGGGTATTACAAGAATGACCCTCCTCGCCGGAGAAGGGAGTTGTTGTTCCTCTTCTCAGAGGAGGAGCAGCAGCTCCTCGGAGCTTTACTGTCACGACTCAATTTCATAGATCGCGACCGGCGCTAGGGTATGGGTATTGTAATACCAAAACCCGTAGATAGCCTTACAAATAACATAAAAACTAATAAACCTACAAGAAAACCGCTGCTCTGGGCAACCGAGACTTCAACTTAATTCTAGCTGTTCATAATATCAACAATTGAATAATAAATGCTTGGCCAACACCGAGTCTTCAAACATGACATAAATAAAAAAATCAGAGTTAACAATATAATGTCAAAGCAACAATAAAAGCAGTCGGAGCAATCCGACAACAAACTAGAAAAATAAAGACTTATAGTTACTATTGCGGTCTAAGAATAAAATCAGTTTGACAACTTTATTAAAATAAAATAAAACCTCCGAGGAAAATAAAGAATCGGAGATCAGCTGACTCGCTCAAAATCATAAACTTGGAAAAATGGGGAAAACAACAAGATCAAATATACTGATGTTTGCACCGGCCCAGAAGGTTCATTGGAATGTCTAAAATGGTTCGGCCCACGACTGGAAAGAACGAACTGAGTGGGCTCACCTGGGATTTTGGCCCAATAGGAGCTGTATTTTATTTTAGCCTTTTTTTATTTATATTTCTTTTGTTCATTAGGAGATTGAATCTCATTAGAATTAGGATTCTTTATTAGGGTTTGTTCCCTATAAATAGCTAGTATTATTATGTAATACTTTTCATCAACACATCATTAATTAAAACCAAAGCTCAGGCTTTTTATCCCAATCTCCGGATTGAATTTTAGTTTAGAAGTAGAATTGATATTAATCTCGCTTGGATCTCAGGATTCCCAGATTAATACTGTTAGTTTAATCGAACGGCGGTAACGTCATTCACAATTTGGACAACGTCACTTGAATTCGGGTTACGTCACTTGAATTAAGGTTACATCATTCAAATCCTATTTACCTCATCTAGAATTACCTCGGTTAAAGCATCAGTACCTAAAGTTACCCATAAATAAATTCAAAGGTTTGAGCAAGGTGAAAATCTCGCGAACATCCTTTGGCGACTCCACTGAGGACAATTCATGGTCAGCACAAAAACCAGAGTTTTTTCAGACGAATACAGGGAAACTCGGTCTGAAAGCCGAGCAAAATTTCAGAGGAAATTCGAAGAAACGGAAAATTCCGATCCAGACGTCATAACAATCATGGCAAAAGGAGACAAACAGCCACAGACCAAAGGAGTTAAGAATACTACACTTGAGGTGATTTCTGCTAGTAACAAAGCCAAGGAGGACGATGACCTGGAGACGGAGTTTGATGAATTCTCCCGAGAGATACCACCTACTCGCCCGTCATTATCCATAACCGATTTTTCCATTATGGGTGATGAAATAGCTTAGGAAAATTGGCAGATGTTTGACGGAGCGATGCAGCAAATGTCCAATGCCTTCAAGGGGATGATGGCCGATCAGGCCGTGGTTCAGCAATCAATCGTGAAGAATTTAAGCAACTTGACGAGCTCGATGGACAATCTGGGAAAGCTCTTTTTGGGGCAACCAATGACCGATCAGAACTATCGTAGGGCCGATTATGCCTCAACGTCACAAAGGAATGGCGTTATCGGTAACTCGGCCGACGGAGGGAAATCGCCGGGTAAAGCCGGTTTGACTTATGGATCAGTACGGTTGTTAACACGCCCAGAGGGCGACGCGAATGCCAAGGGTGATCCATCCAGCTCAGGAACCGGGAGGCACCAAGGCAACGACCTGTTACCAGGACAACAATGCCCAAACCAGCGGCTGCCGCAAGATAACTTCTACGAAGTTGATATACGACCGATGCCCAGGTCGTCGTATATGAAACCATACCTCGATTGGATCGACAAGTTATACCCATTCCCGAGGGGGTACAAGGTGCCCGAGTTTAGCTTGTTCTCAGGTGAGGAAAACGGTCAGTCGACTGTGGAGCACGTTGCGCAATTTTTGGCACAATGCGGAGAGGCCGGAGCCCATGACTTTTGGAAGTTGCGTCTGTTCGCTAGTTCCCTTACTAAAATGGCATTCACATGGTATTCCCACTTATCGCCGAACTCGATAGCGCGTGGAAAGACTTGGAAATGAAGTTCCATGAGGAATTATACAGCGCACCACCCGATGTCACCTTGGCCGATTTAGCAAGAATCTCCCATTGCCGAGTGAGTCGGTAGAAAAATACATCGGCCATTTCTGGAACTTAAGGACGATGTGCATGACTCAAATCTCTAAGGGAGATTGTGTGCCAATGGTCGTGAAAGGAAGGAACTTCTCCATGAGGGAACACTTCGAAGGTCACCGCTTTAGAGACTTGTTTGAACTCACAAACAGGGTTACGAGCTATGAGCGATTACTCCAAGAGAAGGGACAAAGGCGAGGTTCCTCGAAGGGCACATACTATCGAGATCAGTTAGACGTCGCGGTGATTACAAATAGTGAAGATGACTCATCAGATGACGAAGTATGCATGGCCGAATTCTTCGGTAAAAAACCGGCAGAGTGTGCAGCTTTGAGAAAACCAGGATACGTGAAAAAGAATAAGGTATCGGTCATCCAGAAGGAGTACTCGTTTAATTTGACAAAGGCCGATGACATCTTCGATGCTCTATTGAAAGATGGGCAGATCTCTTTATCCGAGGCCATGTCATACCTTCAAGTGAGGAACTAGTCGGCAAAGATTATTGCAAGTTTCATAATTCTTGGAGACACAACACTAATAATTGCGTGGTGTTCCGAAATGTGGTCCAAAAGGCGATTACTGAAGGAAAGTTATTATTTCCTTCCAAAAAGGAGGCCCACGCTAAATACATAGCTATTAATGCGATTCGGCCTAATTTAGACCAGGTGCTGGGTATCGGGCAAGTACTGGAGAAGTGGAGCCCTAAGAAACCACGACAAAGAGTAGTTGTGAGTGACACGGCTAAGCAACATCAAAAAACCAAGCTGATGAATCCAAAGACGGTTGGCAAGCATTGTCAGCATTGCCAACGGCGCCCCCAGACCGAGTTTGTCCAAAAGGTCACCAGAACGAATCCAAAAACCTTTAAACTAAGGTCACCGACGAGGGAATGGCAGCAACACATTCCGTCTAGACAAAAGGGTACACCAGTTTTCAAAAGGTTGTTTAGGCCAACAGAGGAGACCCCTCGTATGACCAAAACATAGAAGAGGAGAATGCAAAGGCTACGTCAAGAGTCGAGACTTGTCGCATTAGAGCCCGAGACAGCAGTGGGAAGTCGATTGCCAGCCAGGGACCGACTGTCTACGGATACCCCAACTTTCGGTACAAAAAGGCCGATCCAGGATAGACTTGGGGGCAAACGCGGAGCATCCAAAAAGACCCCAAGAAAATCATAATCGGCCAAAGGCCGATTCCGTTGACTCACCGAAACGGAAACTCAGAAAAATTTGGGTAGAAAAGAAACGGGAAGCAGATAAAGTACTACCTTCGCCTACGGCAGAAAAGGTTGAAGAATTGCCAAAAAGAGATAGGCGCTCATATAAAGATATCGTCTTAACTCACGCGGATGGCCAGCTAAAAGCATGGGTTCCGGTAAAGAAAGACTTGGTTGTAGTACACCAAGATGGACAACTCAAGGCATGGGTTCCAAAGAGTGACAACCGAAGCGAGGTCCAAGTGGTTACGCTACCGGATTCTTTCAGGAATAAACCTGGGAAAAAGTCGATATTGGATGGGGACGTGATAATCCCGGACGAGAGCAATGCTGATGCGTTAGCAGTTGTTTCTTTAAGCAAACCCCCGGCAAGGATGACGAGGCATATCAGGCCATTATACATAAAAGCCGAGGTAAACAGCGTGGCCATCAGAAGGGCGTTGATAAATAATGGCGCAGGAGTCAACATCCTACCATCCCGAATGCTTAAAAAGCTTGGAGTAGAACGACACCAACTCAAGTCCAAGTATGTTTATATGACAGACTTTGCCGGAGGGGAAACTTCCGCCGAAGGGTACACCACCCTTAAAATAAAAGTTGGCCGAGTTGAAACGGAGGAAGGATTTTTTGTTGTCAACGCTAGGAGCAACTATAACGTATTACTTGGCCGCGATTGGATTCATTACAACATGTGCATCCCCTCCACCATGCATCAGATGTTAATATTATGGCGGGAAGCTGGGGAGGCCGAGATAGTCCAAGGCGATCCAGGCCCTTTCGGCGAAGACAACAATGTGCTAGAAGCAATGATGTACGATGAGTAGATGAAAAATATCCAGTCTTTAAGTCATCGCGATATGAGCACCGCCAGGATTCTCGTCAACGCGGATCGGCCAACAGTCATCACCCTTGGGGGCAGCGGCCGATCTACAATTTTACAACATTCTGGTGGATAGACAATATATGGAATTACGAAATAAAGTCCGGGAATTGACACTTAGTCACGGAATTATATTCGCAGAATGCATATACAAGGATCAGGATCAAGATCCTACTGGTACTTTAAAATTAGAAGACCTCAAGATCGCGACAGGGAAGTTGGAAGACGATCCAGCTCAAGTCCAAGATGAGCTTTTAGAGGTTAATTTAGGATCGGCAACATTTCCCAAGCCGATATACATTAGCGCAAACCTTGACGCTGCCTTCAGGGACGAACTGATAGCGCTTCTTCGAGAGTACAAGGATTGTTTCACGTGGTCATACGCGGAAATGTCGGGCCTGGATAAATCCATCGCCGAGCACAAGTTACCTTTAAAAAATGGGTTTCGCCCGTTTAGGCAACACCTCGACGAATGTCAAAGGAAGTCAAAGAGTTGATCAGGGAAGAGATTAATCGGCTTAAGGAAGCCCATTTTATATGGAAAGCTAAATACACATAATGGTTGTCCAACATAGTACCCGTAATGAAGAAGAACGACAAACTAAGAGTATGCGTAGACTTCAGAAACTTGAATCTAGCAACACCAAAAGACGAATACCCGATGCCGATAGCCGATATGCTGATCAATAGAGCAGCTGGGCACACTATACCTAGTTTCTTGGACGCACACTCCGGATATAATCAAGTGTCGATCCACGAATCTGATATCTCCAAAACCGCGTTTCGTTGTCCTGGGCCGATTGGTGCATATGAATGGATTGTGATGCCATTCGATGTGAAGAATGCTGGTACAACGTATCAAAGAACTATGAACAAGATGTTTGAAGGGCTAGACTGTTTAGAAGTATACATTGACGATGTAGTCATTAAATCAAGCACCAATGTGACACACCTTGCCGATTTGCGTAAAGGTTTTGAGCGTATCCGGGCCAATGGTCTAAAGATGAACCCATTGAAATGCGCTTTCGGGGTATCGACAGGGAATTTCTTGGGCTTTTTAGTTCACCAGCGGGGGGTAGAGGTAGATAAGAATAAAGCAAAAGCGATAGTCAATGCTGAACCACCAAAGACCAAGAAGCAACTACAACGATTAATCGGACAAATAAGCTTTTTGAGGCGATTCATCTCAAATACAGCCGGCCGATTGCGTAGTTGGAGCGTTTTGTTGAGAGGAAACGACACCGATCATTTTGTATGGACCACGGAGCAACAACTAGTGTTTGACGAGCCCAAGAGATACTTGGTAAAGCCACCGATTATGATGGCACCAAAACCGAATCAGCCATTCTTGTTGTATATATCGGCAGCTCACCAATCCTTGGGTTGTATGCTCGCTCAGGAGGATCAAGGAGTAGAAAGATCGGTCTACTACCTGAGCAGAGCCTTGACCGATACAGAAACACGATACTCAGATATCAAAAAATTGTGCTTGTGTTTATATTTCACGTGTTGCAAATTGAGATATTACATGCTGCCAGTCGTAGTCTATGTCCTTGCACAGACCGACGTGATAAAGTACATTCTATCCCGACCATATCTCAGAAATCGGATAGGGAAATGGGCAGTGGCGATGTTTGAATTTACTCTGGTTTACGTACCTCAGAAAGCTGTTAAAGGACAAGTCCTTGCCGATTTTCTTGTAGATCACCCAGGAATGGAAATAAAGGAAGAAATCGGCTGTATGGAACTAAATCCTTGGAAGTTATGGTTTGATGGTACTAGGACATATACAGGAGCTTGAGCATGAATTGTCAGCGTATCGCCCCTGGGGGCACGGTACACAATGTCTTGTTCATTAAGTTTCAAATGCACCAACAATCAAGCCGAATATGAAGCCCTCATCTTGGGGTTAGAAATCTTAATGGAACTGGGGGAAACAGCGATCCAAGTATGGGGAGACTCAATGTTGGTGATCAAACAACTGGGGAGTATAAGTGCGAGTCAGAGCTTCTAATCCGATATTGCAACAAGGCCAAACATCTCATCGGTGGATTTTCGGACACATGGTTGGAATACACGGAAAGAAGCGAAAATATAGAAGCAAATGATCTCGCACAGCACGGGAGTGGTTATAAACCATGCTATGAGTATGAGGCAATTCAGCGAGATACACCAAACCTTGTGACTAGAGGCGATGTCATCTTCGAAGTAATTCATTCTGTCTATCAGTTGGATCTTTCTACGGATTGGATAAAGGACATAATCAAATGGTTTAAATCGCCCGATATGACCAACAGAAGGTTACGAACCTTGGCCCTCAGCTATGTAGTCTTAGCTGATGAATTATACAAGAGAGGGAGTGATGGGTTACTGTTTAGATGCATCGGACCAAAATAATCCATGTTAGTGATGGCCGAGGTACATGAAGGGATCGTAGGAGCGCATCAAGCTGGACCACGGATGAGGTGGCTAATTCACAAATATGGTTTTTACTGGCCCAAAATGGAACAAGATTGCATCCGGTATTCTAGAGGGTGCGAAGCATGCCAAAAGTGTGGTCCCATACAACATGTCCCAGCAGAGACGTTGCATTCGATCATCAAACCTTGGCCATTTCGTGGATGGGCCGTGGATTTAATTGGAAAAATATACCCATCATCATCCAAGGGGCATGCGTTTGTGATTGTTGCCACTGACTACTACTCTAAGTGGGTTGAGGCTGCACCGCTGAAATCACCAAGTTAAGAATCGGTCATCAAGTTCTTTAAAGACTATATCATTTTGAGGCATGGTTTGCCAGAGACCATTACTACAGATCAAGGGACTATGTTTACTGGGAGCGATATTACTAGTTTTGCCAAAGACATGGGTTTCAAGTTGGTACATTCCACTCCGTATTATGCACAAGCAAACGGTCAGGCCGAGGCAACTAATAAGGCGATAAAGGGAATTATCCAAAAGATGATAGAAGACAATCCAAAGCAATGGCACAATTTGTTACCAGAGGCTGTATGGGAAAATTGCACGAGTCAGAAATCGGCCATAGGGACAACCCCTTTCAAGCTTGTGTACGGGTATGATGCAATGTTACCAATGGAACTGACCGTGGCTTCCACTAGGCGAAAGATGCAACATGTCTTGACAAGGGCCGATTATCATGATAAAATGGTGCTTGAGGCTTTAGACTTGGACGAGGACCGATTGTTGGCACTTGATCACCTAGAGACTCAAAAGAGAAGGGTAGAACGAGTTTACAGCAAACGTGTTAAAGAGAAGAAGTTTCAGGTAGACCAACTCGTTTGGAAAGTCATCTTACCCATTGGTGTGAAGAAAGAAGCATTAGGCAAATGGTCACCAAATTGGGAAGGACCTTATAAAATTATCCAAGTGCTAGGAAACGGTGCGTATGTACTTGCTGACATAGAAGGCAGAGTTCATAGCAGGGTGATTAATGCACAATATCTCAAGAAACATGTCCTAAGCTGTTGGGAAGGGGTTGACATACGCATTTTTGAAAAATAAATGGCAGTTGTAAACATCGGAACACAAGCTGATGTCCTCTTATGACGGCAGTTTGAAATGCTAACAGAATTCAGCCGATATTTTGTTATAAAACATAGTGCCGGTCCTCGGTCTTTTAAACTTAGGATTTTGTAATGTTGTGAAATATAATAAAACATCGGAATACCAGCCGATCACATTTTCAACAATTTTACTCATTTTTCAGTAATAATGAAAATTCAGCGATTCGGAAACATAGCCGATTCAATAATCGCCTAAAATGATTACCAGGCTAAAAGTTTCAAAATTAAACAAAGATAGTACTTAAAGCTACTGCATGAAAATTAACCGATGTTTGCAAGTTAAAATTGTTCAAGTATTACAAAATTTAGCCAAAGTGACTAAAAAGATCGCCCATGACAATTTGAATGTAGGATAAATTCTTCACAACTTCCGAATACCGCTTTTCGGTGTCTGGCAACGTTTTCTTCAGTTGATTGTGGCGGTTCTTCAGCTCTATGCCTTGGGCGATGCAGTCATCAATTTGTTTTTCCAGCGGGGCGATTATCTGCTCTTCTGCCTGAAGCTCGTCTTGGAGCACCGCGATCCTTGATTTGAGTTCATCCATTTTTGAAGTATGGGGGGCGAGCTCAGTCGAGGTTTTCTTGGCATTAGTTCTCAAAGAACCTGTCACGGCCCAATCTCAGGGCCGAGACCGGCGCTAGGGAATGGGAGTGGTTGCTCCGAAACCCGTAGCAAGCCTAAAAACGTAAAATAATTTTTCGCAAATATAAACGTCATGCATGAAAAATCTAAACATGTGTCATACTGAAAATACATGCCAGGCATACATATCCTCTGGCAATCACAATATAAATAACGCAGCAAGCATAAAGCACATGAAACTTTAAAACAATAAAGTTATATTTACAGAAAACCATATATTACAAACTGACATACAAACCACCTATCTACTGCAGCTCTAGGAGTAAAGTATAGTTTCTTTACATACTTTCAAAAATACAGACTTCTGGAAGTAAGATAGAAGTCCGTTGCTTCAAAGCGTCTTTAACCTGAAAGGAAATCTGTAAGGGGTCAGTATATGGGTTATACTGAGTGAGTTCATATGTTTGCTGATAAGTATTCAAATAAAATGTAAAACAGTACTCAATCATATGCAGCCAAGTACAAGATCCGATTAAAACCCTAATCCTCAAACATGCTAATCGTATGAACTCAAAGGAGAACTTATCCAATAGTCCGACCCGGGAGTATTCACACTCTACCACGTCAGTCGCGACAAATCTCTTAATTCCAATGGTGGGTCCAACCCACTAGATACGGGGCTCAGGTTACACTGTAACCGAGTTCACTCTCGTATCACATTCGTATATTCAACTTCGAAATTCGTACTCAAGATAAATCTCACAGCTGTATCAAATCAAACTGGTGATCACGCAGTCCTATTGTCGCTCAATAGGTAGCACGTTCCATCGGACCAATACTAGTTTCAAATCAAGCGTATTCATATAACATTTCGCATTATAAACATGCAATTCAAACGTAAAGCAATATAAAGTAATTGCTTGAATAAATACTTTAAAAGCAAATCGTATAAACTCACAGAAAATGCTTATCCAAAAATACGTCGAGGTTTAGAAACGTCAAGCTTTCCGAACTCCTGGTTCAGCTGCTTCTTGCCTCGCCGGATCTAAATCAAAATTTAAAACATTTGACTTGTATCAGAATCCTATTCTAAGATTGACTCTAGACTCAAGACTCGACATACTGAACTCTCATTAATCGTCGTGCTTCTCACGTATATCCCGATAAACGGTATCTAATTCGTTTACGGATCCATTACCGTTTCTAGAATTCATTTTCGTTTAACCTGGCTAGGTTAACGTCTCAAATTAATCGATAACTAGTCAAATATTAATCAATTTCAAATCTCAGTTGTCACGACCCAAATTATTGAGCCGCGACCGGCGCTAGGGAATGGGAGTGGTAGCTCCAAAACCCGTAGCAAGCCTGAAAATACATATTAATTTTTCGCAAATCAAATTATATCTCGTATATCATCATAATATCAAAATATACACGACCCCTGTTTGAAATACATATCAGAGTTAAAGCGCTTCACAAATAGAGTCTGACTATTCTAAACTACTGCGGACTTGCTAGAACGAGAACCTAGTCTCATGACTCGTACTACTTCCGAGAATTAAAAACTTCGGAAGCTTCGATTTCCACATCGTACCTAACTCAACCTGTAAAAATTGGAATAACAACAGGGTCAGTATAAAACTGAGTGAATACACATAATTACAGGTAATATTGCATAAAGGGTGAAAACGTTTAAAAACCTCTTTATATAGAAAATATTCTTTTTGAATTATACTTCACACGATCTTACTCCCAAACATACTTTCGTATGTTCGTTCATACTACCAGAGGCCATGTACGTGTCATAAACTAAGCGTTTATGTTATAGACGTACTTGATATCCTTGCCTCATTCTTATGTTTCATGTACGTTTATACTGCGTACGTGCTTGACATGTTTTGTTTACTGTTATAGTTTTGATTGTCTTTATTTTTCTTATTAAGTTTCTCTAACTTCATTTTTCTGACATCAATAGCAAAGCCAACCGATGTGTTTCATCTGTCTGACATCGATAGCAAAGCCAACCGATGTGTTTCATCTGTCTGACATCGATAGCAAAGCCAACCGATGTGTTACGCATATCTGACATCGATAGCAAAGCCAACCGATGTGTTTTACATATCTGACATCGATAGCCAAGCCAACCGATGTGTCTTTAATCATCTGACATCGATAGCCACGCCAACCGATGTGTCTTATCTCATATCTTAATTATTGCTCTTGTTTCATATTGATTCTCGATATATATATATACTTGATTTTATCTTTATATGAGTCCCGAGGACTATTATCAAGAATGGGTAGATACAGGTCTCGGGATACCTCTACCGAGATCAACCTTGTATCTCAGTTCTTATATTTGGTTGTACCATCGTACAACTTCTCGTTTTACGTTTATTATTTAATTATATATTTTCCGTTATGTTGTATTGATCCTTTATGGACCATAACATGCACATTGCAATCTACAATCATACATCCATAACACACGCACGTATGGTATTCGTTATAATTAAAAGTACGTATGGAAACGTACTATATTTTTTTGTAAACATATGAATAATAGTACATATGGGAATGTACTATACTTTTCTCGTGCATATTTGGTTCGATACTTGTATATTGCTTAACCCCTTTCCCAGTATTTTAAACATATATGTTCTTTTCATCTATTTATGTTATTCTTAAAATAACGCAGTACGGAAAGTAATCATTTTCAAAACATACATACATGTACTTTTTCAAACATATTATTAAACATATAAGTATTCATATAGTCGCCCGTATATAAAAATACGCGACTTTATGAATATTAACGAGTAATTAAAATGTACTCACAGTGACTGCTATCCAATCTACCGCAATGCTACCAATCTATCACACAGGTTCTATGCATTGTCCGATCTTGTAGCTATTCCAGCTCGTCGGCCTGGTAGCTCGTCGGTACGCCCATTACTTATCCAAATTACCTGTACGTTTAATTCATAAACGTAAACTTTAGGGTTTACTTTCATTTCGATGAACTTTCAAGGAGTTTTCAGGACAATGCGCAGGTGCTGCCTGCACACTGACACTGTTTAGTAAAACGACGATCTCTCTCAATTGAACCGTTGGATCGACATGAAATTTGACAGACGCGTTCCTAAGAGGCAAATCTATAAACTGACCGTTGGGATTTTAAATCTGTCAAGATTTGGATAGTGTGCGAACGCACACAATGGGTGTGCGAACGCACACTCTAAATTTCAAGGAGTGTGCGAATGCACACTCAATGTGTGCGAACGCACACCCTTGACAGCCCCCGGAAAGTCATTTTCTGGGGCTTTTCAACCATCCCGACATGCTTAAAACATAACCACCTCCAAAACCCATATCTCGGTTTATGCTAAAACGTTATAAACAATCCAAAAACGTCAAATTCAATCCTAAAACACAATCTCACTAAAACAGCCATATATATTCGATTTTTAACCAAATTTATTGAAGATTTACCTTGAAATGAAGCTTAGGATCGATAGAGGATTCGATTCTGAACAAATCGCCGGGAAAATCACTCGATTCGGACGTCGAACGGCGAAACGACGGTATCGCTCGTTATGTCTCTCGCTCTCTCTGGACTCTTCTTTCCTTCTGATTCACATCTTTCATTATATATAATCCGGCTAAAGTGCCACTTTGATCCTTGTTCTTTTTGTTTACTATCATTTATCCTTTAAACTTTTCTTTCGTATGATTTAGTCCATAACTAAATCGATAAACTCTTAAATTATTACTGTTACGTATTATTTATATCCGATAAATAATACGAAGCTCGATATTAACACTTTCCCGTCAAAATCCAATATTTCCATTTCCGACACAAAGTGGCTAAATTACCACTTTGGTCCCTGCACTCTATTTTGGGCTTTACTTGACATTTTTCCTTTTAATTCCAATTCTAACTTTAGAAATGAAATATAACCGTAATTTCCTCATAATTAATTTCCTCCAAACCGACCTACTAAAACTTATTTATCTTAGTTTTATCGGAAATCTTTCTGATTTCGCCATTCTGGCGAATCCAGACTGGACACATGGTCCAATTAGCTAATTAAATATTTTGGGTATTACATCAGTATGCGCGTACGATTTTTTTTCCGAAAAACTAGGTCGATTGGCAAAAACATTGTGCGTACGCGCGTCTGCCTGTGCGACGGCACAGGGGACTGTGCGTACGCGCGTCTGCCTGTGCATTCGCACAGTCCTGGCAGACTGTGCGTTCGCACAGTCTGAACAGACTGTTCTTTCGCACAGTTTGGACTGTGCGTTCGCACAGTTTGGATTGTGCGTTCGCACAGTCTGAACAGACTGTGCTTTCGCACAGTTTGGACTGTGCATTCGCAACAGTCTGGCTGTGCGCACGCACAGCTCGGTTGTGCGACGCACAACCTCGGGCTTTGCCCGGGGTCGATTCTCGACGTAATCAAATACATAAAAACATTCCAAACACGCTCCAAACACGCTCCAAACACGTAATCTAGCTTCAAAACGCTATAATTCAATCCTAATATCGATTAAAACGATATAATCGTTTCATGGCCAAAAACTTTGAATCGATATAACTCAAAATATATCCATTTAAACGATAAAACGTCAAGCTTACCATGATACGCCACTGAAATATGATCGTTTCGAGTTATAGAACGTCGGAAACGGACGAAAAACGGAAACCGCGCGACGAACTGTACATTATCACTGTTTGAAAGAAAAAGGAAGAAGTGAAGATTCTGGCGATTCCTTCATCTGAAGGAAAAATATATATAATCCAGCTAATGGCACTTTGGTATGCGTTATACTATAAATTATTTTCAAAAGTTTCAATTTAGTCCACAACCTATTCGCGTCCAAATTTTAAACAGTCTCCGATCGACTCGAAACTTTTACCATAAATACTATAAATTATTTCGCGGACTTTGGCGAAATAAAATCCATCACGGGATTTATAATTTATTTTATATTAATTTTTGAAGTCAAATCCTCAAATTATACTTGACTTATTAAAATTCATTCTAAATTCCCGATATAATTAAATTAAATCCTTCTTAATTTAATTTACCGGAAATCTCGACACGTGGCATGACTTAATTATCTTAAAATATTTTGGGGTATTACATAACCAAACTCGTCGTCCAGTTTGCGCTTGGTCTCAAGTGTTGACTCATAGGAAGCACGGGCAAGAGCAGCTTTGGCATAAAGCTTTGTCAGATTGGGAAGCTCTTTTACTACTTTGGCAACAGTTGCTTGAGCTGACTTGGCAATTTTGCTCTCATCCTTCACCAAAAGTAGAGCCTCTAGTGATGCCTTTAGCTCTTTCACCGATTTTGGATCCCCCAGTACCTGAGCTCCTTCCGCTTTCATTGCCGCCATAGTGTTCAGATGGTGAGTCACGTCAGGCTTAGAGTCACCTGTGTCCGATTCATCAGAACTGGAAGAACTCTGGGAAGAGCCATCATCGTTGCTCACATAATCGGAATCAAAGGCGAGAAGCTTGATCTGTTTCAAAAGTGTTTGTCAACACATAAATTATTACAAGCGATCGTAACATTGCATGTTTGGGATATACCTTTAATGCCTCAGTGTGAGTCATATATGGATTTAGAGTCGAAGGCCGTAAAACTGATGCAGTCGTAGTGGCCGATGTTGACACAGGAGAGGCTTCGGCACTTGGGCGATCAACAGAACTCCCGCTTATTTTTATCGAGATACGAATGGTGCTCGCCTTTTTTTGGGTATCAACATCGGTTTGTTTTGAAGAATCGGCCTTCGACATAATTAAAGGCTTGACAGGGGCTGACTTAGTTTTTTCCGATTTTGGTTTGAGCTTGACAGCCGATTGCGTGGCCACCGGTTTCTTTCTGATTCTTTTCCTCTTTAGAGGTTGTTCGTCCTCTTCTTCCTCCTCATCCATTATAATCGCCCCATCCAGTTCGGCCTCTACCTCTGCGAGGAGAAAAGCAGAAGTTACAAAGCAATTCAAAAATTCCAAAGACAGACGATTAGAAATTGTTTATGCTTACCGACAGTAATTTTCAGGTCTTTGACAAGGGAGTCGATGTCCTTACAGTCACCTGGTACAAAATAACCAGTAAACATTACCTTCTTAGGGTGAGATTTCGGTTTTTTATCTGCTAACATATATTCAGAATCTGGTACTAAGGGTGCTTTATATGTGAAGGAAGGGCGAATATACTTATGAAAGATGGGGTAGGGTCGATGTGGATATTTTTTCTCCCATACTTTCCTCCATTTGAGTATATATTTTTGCCAAGCTTCTCTTCTATGGTTTTCCATTTTTAAGCTAAGAAGGGGGCGATTGGTGGGATCGTACTTGAATTTGTAAAAATGTTCAAATTTAACAAGTTCAAGGTGATGCTCGTAGTTACCTTTCATTTTCTTTGGCTGCGGGACCTGTAAAAGAAAAACATCAGCGTGAGTACGTTTTCGCTTCGTTTCAGGAAGTTGAAAAATATTCAATTGAAGGATATCCTCTGCCGACATTCCGAAGTTAAAACCGATCACAATTTCCCACCACTCTTCAAACTAATTTGTAGAAGAAGGATCTCCGTCAGGAATCGGTAATTCATCAGGCGATGGCAAATAGGTCTCATGAAGGTGACCAAGGAAAGCTATATACTTGGCTGTCGGTAGAGCAATGCGATTAGAGCCATAATCGTTTCTATCAATCAAGAAAGGGCAAGGAATCGCCTGGGTGTAGCCAAATTGCCTTTACACCTCCGATCCACTGCTTTTGAAGCTGTTGCCGATCATGAGGTTGCGACTAGTGAGTGCATTGCTCCAGTTGTCCCACCACTGAGAGTGGAGTTCTTCATCGATTTCGGAGTCTTCAGTTATCTCCCATCCATAGGTTAACCACTTAGGGGGAAACTTTAAGATTAGAATGGGGCACCACGGATTTGGCAATTGCTAGTGTCCAGGAAGTAGCCGATGACTTCTTTGAGGTGTGGTAAGGTTGCAACTTCTTGGAACAATGTGTACCCGAAGCATTCATCTGAAGATCGCTCAGGTAGTCTGACGATGTCATGGAAATACATGAACATCCATGCTTGGATTATCCACATCGGCCCATTGGGACACTGATGCGTCTTTACCTTGTTGTTCTTAACCATGCTGTGCAGACATCTATAGAGCGATCCTAGAATAAATTCCCCCATGTTCAGGGGATGACCTTCGGCTAGGGCAACGACGATAAGGAAGCATTCTTGTGTGACTCTAAAGGAGGCTGGACACACTATGAATTTGGCAAGGAAGTAAGTTAAAAAGGCGATGTGTTCATTGGCGGATGGGGGTTGGTTGTTTTTGCCGATGTTGCTGAAAAGGAAGTGTTTAAAACTCTTGGCGGATTTCTCGGGACCAAGATGTAGGTTTGGTGATGTTTGGCAGTTGAGAGGCGATATTCTAATGCCAGTTATGTTTACGTTAAACGTAAAGGCAAGGTCTATCAATGTGATCGACATCGATCCTCTTCGAAAACAGAAGGTGTTGGTGGTATCTGACCAGAAGAGAGAAGCCCTGAAGCAGTAATGCTTGACGATGGGGAAAGTATTCTGACTTATTCCAATAAGGTTGTATAGACCTATGGCTTTCCAGACATCGCCATAGTATCCATGAAGCCCCAAGATCCAATTTTTGTAATCAACGTTAGTACTCGGCCAGTTTCTGAAAGTTTCCCCAGTCCAAACAGACGAGTAATGGAGTTCTGAGAAGCGAGGAGGAGCGTGATCTGGGAAAGGCACGACGGTTTCACAAAGTTCTGAAGGAGTGGTGAGAATCGGACCTACGAAAAATCGGCTGTCATCTAGTTCCGAAATTACCTCAAAAGCGGTTGACGGAGCAGTGGAGCGAACCTCGGCGATTTTTTTTGGAAGCTTGAAGGGCGGCTTGTTCTTGTTGAGACATGGTGATATGGTGATCTGGATTGAAGAACGGGCGATTGGGATTTAGAAGATCGGCTGGAGGTTAACAGATTTGAGAGAATTTCGGGAGTCAAAGATTTAGGTAAATCCAAAAAAGGAAATAATGAATATTTTATACCTGGATAGTGACAGTTACTGAAGACCAAGAGTATACCCCCAACAAGCCTGGGCCGTGAAGTGAGCAGCGAAGCCCATTTTGGTCCCTAGGCCGACAATAACAAGCCAAAAGTTTAAACCTCAGGCTTGTTGGGGGCATTGTTTGCACCGGCCCAGAAGGTTCATTGGAAGGTCTAAAATGTTTCGGCCCACGACTGGAAAGAACGAACTGAGTTAGCCTTTTTTATTTCTATTTCTTTTATTCATTAGGAGATTGAATCTCATTAGAATTAGGATTCTTTATTAGGGTTTGTTCCCTATAAATAGCTAGTATTACTATGTATTATTTTTCATCAACACATCATTAATCAAAACCAAAGCTCATACTTTTTATCCCAATCTCCGGATTGAATTTTAGTTTAGGAGTAGAATTAGTATTAATCTCACTTGGATCTCAGGATTCCCAGATTAATACTGTTAGTTTAATCGAACGGCGGTAACGTCATTCATAATTTGGACAACGTCACTTGAATTCGGGTTACGTCACTTGAATTAAGGTTACATCATTCAAATCCTGTTTACCTCATCTAGAATTAACTCGGTTAAAGCATCAGTACCTAAAGTTACCCATAAATAAATTCAAAGGTTCGAGTAAGGTGAAAATCTCGTGAACAACTGAGATGAGTTCATACCACTATTTATATTTATTAAGTGGAAAACCTTTAAAATAGTTAAAACATTTTAAATAGACATTACGATTAATAGTTGGAACCCTAAATTATAAATATTCTAGTTTGCATTCTTTAATCCAAAAGGCATGGTCCCGAGAGCTGAACTATATTGAGTTACCAACGACCACATTTAATCCATAACAAGAGTCCTGAGAGCTGTGCTATACCGAGTTACTCTACCGGGTCCCGAGAGCTAGGCTTCCACCGAGTTACCCCAAATCACATTACCCAGATCATTACCGGTACGCACGCAGTCCTAATGACGCCCATTAGATAACATATTCCAACTAAGAGCCATAATGATAATACAAATCGAAATATACGTATACAATATATATATAACAAAATAAAAATTTACTTAATAAAGCGGTAAATAGTAAATGCAAACGCACTGCTTGCTATTCCCGTGATAACTGACAAGCAACCTAATCTTGGTTCGCCTCTGAAACACGAACGGTCGACGAATCTAAACAAATGTAAATAATTATTAAAACGAATCCTAACTCTAGAGAATACTAGACACCACATAGGACTAGTATAAACAGTAAGTCAAGACATAGACACACATAGTAAGCACAATACCCAAATAAATTATAAAGCCATAAATTTATTGAGTTCCTTCTTTAAAATCTCATCCATAAAATATTATTTAAATATTATTTAAATAATAAATTAAATCAATTTCTAAATAGTGGGTTAGACGAGTTACCGATAACTATCAAGCTAACTTCGCATGTCGCGATTCAAGTCTAACCCGACCCAAACATTTTATCAAAAATATAAACCATAGTTTATAATTCTATAATAGTACTTTTGATAAAATAATAATTAAATATTAAAACGGAACTCAATAGCTTAAAACACAAATAACCAATACTTACCGACAAATTACTTAACTAAAATAACTTATGAAAAATAATTAAAGGTAAAACGTAAATTAGCCAAATTGGCACGTCAAGCTAAAGTTTAAATTAAATAATAATTACCCAAGTAATTATATAAATTTAGGCTACAAAATAATTATCGTTTTAGAGTATAATTATTATTACCAAGCCAATTATAAATAAATTAACATTATTTTTTAGATTTAAAATAGTGTAAACAATTTAGCAATTAAAACGATATTCGAAAGCCCTGTTTTAAAATTGATATTTTTAACCAAAATAATAACCTTAGATTTAAACTTGAATAATTAACCAATAATAATAATTAGTACAAACAATTATAACTAATAAAACAATGACCAGGAAGGTCAAAATCAAATTCTATATAGCCAAAATTTCTATGAGTAAACAAGAGAGACAAAGATATGGACAACAATAACATATATGCTCATAATGCCTCGAATAGAAGTTTAGCAATGAATCAATCAATTTTTTTATATCAAAACATAACAATTCAAAGATTCCAAAAATAGCACAACATTATCAAGTAATGGACACCCAAATCGAATAACTAACATGAAATATCAATAGAGCCTAATCTAGACAGTTTATGCATAACACAACAACAATAAACTCAAGAACACACAGCCATCAATATTGATTCAAACAGTAGCAATTCTGTCAAGCAAGTAAGGGTTGAACCTCACGACATGAATCAATAACAAGCATGAGATTAACCCTAGAATTAGTAGAAATTAGCCTTAAGAATGAAGCAAGTAATCGGCAACAACACAAGAGCAAAAACATAATACACAAACTCAAAAACAGTGAACCGTACGACGATTAAACACGAAACAGTTACATACCAATTGACAATTTCAAGGCTTAAGATTAATTAGGACAATGTGTACAGCAACCACGAAGACACGAATCCCAAATCGACACTAAAATAAAAAAGATAAGAGTTAGGGAAATGATGTGATGATATCGCGCCTAAACTGTTATGCCACTAAAACAAAGAGGATTTTACGTGCCGAATTCAATTCTGAAGCCTTAGGATCGAAGAGGACTAAGTTAACTACGGCAGCAAATAAACGGAACTTGATTTGGTGCTAAAACGAAGAAGAACAGATCAATAAACTACGATATCGATTATAGAACTCAAACAAAAATAAGATGAAGAATACTTACCGATTCGCAGCCATTAGAGATGATTAAGAGAATAAATTTTCAGAGAATCCTGAAGTGATAAGGTCGGCTAGAATTGCTACTAGAAGTTGTTGAACAGGTGGTTGGACTTCGAAGTCCATGATGACATGGCATGTGCCATTGTTGCGGACATATAATAGGGATGATGACTAGTAATGCTTCGGGTAATTATATAAAACAATCTACGACTATAAAATCCCATGTGTTCAAACAGGGAATGATTGTGTGCCCGGATGATCCTGGAAACGCAAAAATAGATTATAGAATCGGGTATGAGGATATGGAAGTGCTGAGGAACTGGGGATTATGGTGCCAAAAGAAGTGGAGGGTGCACCACAAGGAATGGCGGCGACGCCAATCTATTATGGCGGCAGCGGAAGAACTCTAGTGTTCGCCCGAGTTTGGTTTTCCATCAAAAACGTTGAAAAACACCCAAAGCACATAAATAAACATTTGAAAATTCATATTTACAAAAATAACATGTTCAACAATGATTAGAACAACCTAAACATGAATCTAGAGGTGGAACTCATGGAAGATCATGGCATTCATGACAAATTACTTAAGAACGCAAAATAGATTAATCATGCGTCCTATTGATCATAATTAAATATAGCATGCATAAAAGACAGTAAATATGTGATAGAAAATGAAATAGGATCCTCACACCGTTCTGATTCCTAGAGTCGTTTTTTGGAGATCTGAATGTAGAATTCAGGTTAGATCACTATTGCAGCAGTTTGTTCTTGAAGAATTGGAGCATAAAAGCTCGATTTGATCAGTGTGAGTGGTTTAATTTTGTCTGTTTAGAGGTTGTATAATTCGGCCAAGGAGTGCCAATTTAAGGTTTGTATGTGTTCTTTGTTAATTATGTGTACCATCCCTAATTAGGGTTTTAGTCATACTATTTATAGAGGCTGAATTAGGTATATGGTTAGTGTTATATGTTTAGGTTAGGTTAAAAATTTATTTTAGCATAATTTATTTTTAATTTTTATTTATTAGTGTGTGCCATGAAAAATGTGGCAAAAGGTAATTTTTTGTCTAAAAAGTGCCAAGAATGGCTTTCTAGGCCATTAAGTTTCGGTTCTGGCAATTTCAGCTGTTTAAACCTACAAATTGGCCATAAACCTTTAAGACATTTTATCACAATCACTTTGGATTTTTATAGGTTATTTGCGACAATTATGCTCAATTCCTTCAAGTTTGCCGCTGCACATCAATATAATGAGCTTGAATTCAAACAGACAGATCACTAGCTCGTCACCTGAACGGGTGTCTAAGAAAATCATCATCAACGCTTCAATACCTTATCATTTTTATAGCTGTCCGGAAAAGAGTTGTCTACACCTTTATAGTTCGGGAAGGTGCAAACAAGCTCATAACATTTTTAAATGAGCTCATTTAGGACCTCATACTTAACACATTATGTGTAAATATGACTGTTTTTAAAAAAACGTTAGTGGCAAAAACGAACCCATTTAATAACGTTAATAACATGTTTGCCCATTTGCATATCATGAGGACATAGGTGATTTTTGGTCGAAACGTTAGGGGCAATATATGATTTTTTTTCGTTACTATGCATAAAGTAATAAAAATAAAATAAGAAATATTACTTTAAAAAAATCATGAAAAGCATTGATTCTAATTATTAGGATACCCAGCGCAGCATGTGGATAACCTGCTAGTATTTGTATAGATGTGATATAAGAGTCTAAAAAAGCAATTAATTCTTCCTTTGATCGACAATTATTACTTTACTGATAAAAAGGATTACTTTAACAGATGATTTACTTTTTTTTTTTTAACTAAGAAGCGTATACATTTTTCCTTTCCCAAGTTTCAAAGCTTTAGCAAAATAGCAAACCATATATATGATCCATTCCACAAATAAAGATTAATTAAATCTTACACAATATAATTAGGAGCTATTTTTCCTCAAAATAAAATAAAATTAGGAGATGTTAGATTCATTAAAATGAAGGCTTAATATTTTAAAAAATTCCGACTCCTACTCTGACGTTGAAAATTAGTCAATTTTACTCTATTTTGCATTTTTGTATTTTTTTCTTTTATTTGGCAAAAAAAATTCTCTATTTTTTATTAGATCAACTTTTTATACTATATAAATTGACCATTTTTAAAGATTGTTTTTGAATTTTTGTCAAATAAATAAAGATTAATTTTATATTTTAAGGTACAATTAAAATGAAAAATGTAAAATAGGGTAAAATTAACAAATTTTCAACGTCATGATAGACTAAAAGGGGATGAAAAATCAGGATTTTTAAGGAATTAAGCCTAATATTAAATACAAAATAAATTATTTTTATTATTTATGTTTATTTTCCTAATAATTTTTCTTTTTTTATAATTGGAAAGGGGAGAATTTATAGGAAAAATTGAACTCACGACCTTAACATTTTTTGTCAACGCTAATTATTTGAGCTACGACTCATTGCTTATTTTCTTAATAATTGTTCAAAATAGGAACTAGGATTATTCCTTCGATAAAATTCACCAATTCCTCTTTTTACCCTTGGCAGTGGACTCGCATTTCTAGATATTTAATCAATTTCAATAAAATATTAATTAACAATTAAATAACATGTATAATTAGGGAAAATATTTTACTAAAAATAATAATATAATTATACATATATTAAAAAAATTGAAGTAGATAAAATTATTATTTTACTTTTTTAAAAATTGAAAAAAATAGATTTTTTAATTTCTCATATAATTAACTATTTAAATTTTTTTATTTTAAAAATAATTCATATAATAATATAACTTCATATATTAAAATAGAAAGTTGAACTAATTTTTATGTCAAAAACTGACACTAAATTTATTACATCAAATAACATATAAAAGATAATACTAATTCGTATTTTTATATACCTTTCATTTTCATATCAATTCACATTTTTATTCCCGCAATTGAACTAAATGCACCTATATATACATGATTTGCACTAATCATTAGTAATTTCTATTTTTAAGTCATTTGACTTTCTCTTAATTACTCGATACATAATTTATTCATATATGAAAACGTTTATTTTTAAATTCAACTAATCTCAATATACTCTTCCTCGTTCAACATAAATAAGAAACACTTTCGTATCTAATGTTTACTTACATGTATCAGTAAATTATAACACAAGCACTCTCTCTTTTTCAATTATAAAAAAAATGTTACTCGCCTATCTTTTTGAGATATCCACAATTATTAACATATTTAATTTTTTTACTTCATGGGAGCATTCGATATCTGGAGCTTTTCAATGCTTTAGCTAATTTGGATCGAGCCGAGTAGAATTTATTAAGACAACCAAGTAAATTCTCTCATAATTTTTTTAAAAATTATGAAATACCCATGTCTTAAGTTCGAAACCTTGAATAAAAAGAGAAGGATAAACCCTTATAATTCTATCTCATCTCCGCTCGTGTAATTATTAAAATAGATCTCATCTGTTAATTGTCCAACTTTAGATTTTTTAAAATATGAGTTCAAAATCGTTCCACTTTTAAACCATCATCTTGCACAAAATTAATTATTTATGTTAAATATCATTAACTTTTACTCATAAATTACTAACCTTTTCTTTTATGATGGGATGTGAACCAAATCTCCAACAATCTCATTATCAAAATACGAAGCAAATGGCCTACTAAAAAGAAAAGGCTAAAATCTAATAATGGACATACAATTATTGCTAACAATAAAAGTACTAATAGTTTTTTTTTGATAATTGGGGAGGGGGAGCGCTTGTGGGAGGAATCGAACCCACGACCTAGCAGTTTGCTGCCAGCGCTTATACCATTTGAGCTATTGCTCGTTGGTAAAAGTACTAATAGTTAGAAACAAGATAATAATTTAACAACTAAAACACATAATCAATTCAAAGCAAGAGCATCAATAATGCCCATAACAACATCACAAATATGCTTCAAACCTTGTTCTCGAAGTGCAATCATCGGAGGATAAGCCAACCCAGGATACCTTCTGAAAGAATTATGGCAAGCATTTGGATAATCAGCAGCCCCCATAATATGCATATAAGCATAGTCATAGCTCTCCAGCTCCAAATCTTGAACAGATTCTTGAAGAGAATTACCTGCAAAACCATACTTATCTGCACATTCTTTGAGCACCTTCTTCAAGATTAGGTCATTTGAAGTACTGAGCAACTGAGATGACAAGTATGATGAAGTAGCTGTGGCATTAGCAACCCCAACACCTATCATTATGAGTGCCAGTCCTTTGGTGTCTGTGTTTGAGCTTGTTGAGTTGGATTTCAGAGATGAAACACAAAGATCGTAGTGTTTTGTGTTCTTGCATGTCTTTTGGATCAAACCCATGTCTCCATTCACAAAAATAGGTTGTGGATTGAATGCTATGGAGAGAAGAACAAGGGTCAAGAACATGGCCGAGCCCATGTGGAGTAGCTTCTTTTTTTTCTTTGGGAGAATGGAAATTGAATGAGATTTTAAAGTGGTTGGAGCTGGGGAAGAAAAAGAGGTCAATAATGATGGTCCTTTTCTTTATTGGTTTCAGATCTAATAAGTCTTTGACTTCGAGTTGTGTGACTAATAGGCTAACTGGTTAGCATCCTAACCTATTGTCAAATAGTAACTAATAGTATGTTTATTTGATTTGAACTGCTCCCTCCGTCCTAGTAGAGTTGTCCACTTTATTTTTATCACACAGTTTACGAATAACGATTATTGTTTATGGATTTTGTAAAATTTTCCTTATTTTTCTTATCATGTCTCTATTTAATATGGGGTTCACTTATAATTTACTTTCAAATCACTCATTAGGGGATTTGAAATAGGGATAATATAGGAAAATTGAATGTAAAAGTTAATTATTTTTTGAAACTGGACAAAAATTTTGGGAGAAAACTTTTTGTCAAAGTGCACAATTCTATTGGGACGAAGGGAGTAATTTTTATATTTTATCAATTGTTTAAAAAAATAATTTTAATTTTAGCAAAGTAATTTTAATTGAGTAAATTTAATATGATTTTATTTACGTGTCAGTCATTGAATTATAACATATTATATCATGACATAATGCATTGTGGCATATTGATTGCAAATCGACCTAATCTATAAAAAAAAATCAACCATTCTCGGCTATCAGTTGAGAAAAATTAAAATCAGTTGATAATTGAGAGAAAATGGCTACAATTAAAATAACATCCTTAAAACGATGTATAATTTATCAAATTAAAAAAAATTAGAGAGTATCGATAAAAGTGGCAAACTTTTAAATGTTTTGTTTATAGTTAAATATTTTGGCGGGTATTACATCGAGTTTTCTTTCTATTAGGTTACGTGGCAATCCTGTCAGGAGAAGCATCATGGCTGTTCATAGTTTTGTTAAATTTGGGAGTTCTTGGGTGATAGATGATGGCACGGCAGTGTCTATTAGTAGTGAAACACAATTGATGGTCATAGAAAATCTGTTTACCACGACGGATTTACATCCCACTATTTGTGCAGGCGAGAGTTACTTTTTTGTTAAAAGTTGATGCTAAAGAGGGGGATTTTAATGTTAAGTTTCAGATTTGTTTAATAGTCGGAATATCTATGAAATTGTGAGTATACTGCTTGTGGCTAGTAGAAGAGAGGACTCTCTTTGTTGGAGGTTGGAAAGACGCGAGATATATTCAGTTAGGAGTGTATATAAACATCTAATGACGTATCACCACTATGAAAATATTTAATATACATGGATTGGTTGGAAGTCTTTATCGTCTTTGCATATTCCTTACAAAGTGAAAAATTTCCTTTGATGAGTCATATCCGGCTGTTTACCAACTAGAGATACCTTTAGATCTCGTCATGTACAACTTGACATCATATGTCCTGTTTATGCCTTAGAGAGAGAATCACTTACTGATATTCGTTTTCAAAGTCAGTTTTCCATCTCGTGCTTGCCCCGTGTTGGTCTCTAAGTGGTTGCAGGTCCAATGACAACTCTTGGCCAGTGCATGCATTTTTCATTGTAATACCCCGTAAAATAAAAGGACTAAATTATTCCACGTATGGAATAATTTATAGGACCGGGAGAACGTAAATTAAATTTAAGGATAAACTTAATTTATAGTAACTCCGGAAATATAAAATAGTTATAGAAGTTAAAATATAAAATTTGGATATTTATATTTTAACTAAGGAGAATTAAGAAATGCTTATAAATTAAAATAGGATAATTTATAAGTCCCGTGTGAATATTTTTGAAGTCAATATTCACGGAATATTTTTAGAAAGTTACCCCTAAAATTTTATAGAATTTGTAGATAGAAATTCTATTAAGTGGGTCTAATTTAGCCCTAATATATCTTTAATGATTTATTAAAAATAAAATATGGGTCCCGTGAGAATAAAAATTACGTTTTTATTCTAATTACGGATTATGAATTTTTGGTTAAAATTTCATAAATTTCGGAGTTCGTTGTCCGTTTTAGTTACGGACGAGTATTTTAGAATTTGGGTTAAAATAACGCGTGAATATCTAGGAGCTAGTTTGGAATTTAACCAAACAATATATATAAACATTTCAACGAAATGTTCATTAGCTGCAGAAACCAAAAACTTAGGTTTTTGGAATACAGAGAAACGACGATTGCGACGGCGACGGTAGGTTCGACGATGTCGATCCGATTTCTCGTTTCTAACTCAAATTTCTTCGGTAATCCGTTATTAATCGAAGTTATAACCGTTATTTTGATTTTGATTATATAGAAAATGGATTATATTCGAATATATAACGGTTACCGTATCGAATCGAACGAATACGTAACGATTTTACGTTTCGATAGGGAAATGGATAAATTGGTGTTTTTATATGCGTTTTGGATCGAAAAATGGGTATAGCTCGACAGAAATTAGCCCGGGAACGGAGTTGTCATGCACAGCCACTGTGCGTCGCACAGTGACACGCACAGCCCGACTGTGCGAGCGCACAGTCACCTGTGCGGACGCACAGGGACACTGTGCGGGTGCACAGGGCCTCGCGCCAGCGCGCGTTTCCGAAGTGCTTTTGCACGTCGAGTTCCGAATCGACGAGGTTTGGACAATTTTGAACGGTACGTTCAATAAGGACTAAAAAAAACTTGGACAATTAAGGGGGTTCGATTAATTAAAACTTAGAGATGTTTTAATTAGATCCTCTATTAATCAAAGTGATTAATAGTTAGAGGACTATGAGTTGAGATCAAGAATGAGTATAGAGTAGATATGTTATATATCTAGTAATGTCAATATAGTTTATTCTTTAGAGTTAGAAATCATATTTCAATTGTGTTTAATAATTGTTTCCTAACTAGATCCGACGAACAAGCAAGCTACCAGACTAGGAGAGTAGAGGGTGATCGAGAACTGTTTTGTGGATAACGGTTTTGTGAGTTCGCATATTTACTTTTGAATATTAATGTCAAAACATTTACAACTAAAAATGTGTTTGAAATTGCATTGCATAGAGTCGATTTGAAACCAACATATAGATCCACTGGAATGTGCTATATATTGGGCAACAATAGGACTGTGTGATCACCGGTATTAATAAATCATTGCATTGCATACTAGTTGGGTTCTTTGGCCAGATGCTTGCAAAGCGGCCTAGACCTAACAGGTTATCCTGGAGAGCCAGTAATTCAATTTACGGCCCAGCAAACCTTACACAGAGATAAGATGATTGTGATAATATGAGTTCCAATTTCATCCTGTGTTAAACAAAAGAGCATGAACTGTGGTATTAACCACAGTTAACCAAATGGGGTTTCTCTTAGGATTTCATTTGGATCGGTTATTTGGCTGCACAAAGTGCGTTTACATGCGATTTCTACTTTTATTAATATGCTTGAGTAACTATGTGAATTCACTCATATTTGACCCCGTTGATTTCCCTTTCACATGTAAATGATATTTTGACGTGACAAGACTTCCAATTCTTTCTCAAGAAGTTGTAACTAAATAAAGGTCATTCTAGAGCTGCAGAGTAGTTCTAGCTCCGAACAGTAGTTCAATTGTAAATGCTTAAACTCTGATATGAAACTACTGTCAGTATCATGTTGGGAAAAAAGCATGTTTTTTATAAAAAGGGCTTTTACCAGTTGTTTATAAGAAACTTGGTTTTGATAAAAGGTTTGTGATTAATTATTTAACATGCTTAAACCGGTTACTTGATGTGATAACTGGTTTGCGCCGCTGTCAGTGCTTTCGGACAGGGTTGTGTTAGGATACGTGCAGCGTACACGTACTACCCTGAGTCGAGAAATACAATCGCACGGTTTTGATTACACGTTTATCTAAAGGCTATTAAATACTTGCAAAAAGAAATTGAAACCTTTTATGTTTTCAAAACGCGAAAAGTTTTTACTGTTTTTCCTAGGCTTGCTACGGGTTTCAGAACAACCATTCTCATTTCCTAGCGCCGGTCTCGACACAAGTTTCTAGGTGGAAATCGGGTCGTGACATTCATATCCCAAACAATTAATCAGCATGAGCAGCATGCGATGGTTCTCAAGAGTATTTGGGAGAATTGAAATAACTTGGTCTCACATAGTCATGGTAGCTCGACTACTCATTGTGTCTCTAGTGCCCTTAGGTTTCTTCAGTCTTAGAAATTAGTGCAGCTTGGAATAGGCAAGGGGATAAAGCCACTGTCCCTACATCCGTCTTCTAGCAATTACCACAGCTTGGTCACATTACCTGTAATTTTGATACAACTATATTTCGAGAAAATCACTGTATTGGTATCGCTTGTGTGGTTTGGGATCATGATCGTCGATACCTTGGGGAAAGAGCTCGTTTGATGGAAGACTTACAAGAGCATCTTGTGGCAGAAGCAATCAGCTTGAAAGAATCTTTGTCCTGAGTTAAGAGCTTGGGTTTGCATAATGTTTATGTTAAAACTGATGCACTACTTTTGGTTCAAGCTTTCAATTCATCGCTGAATGATCGTTTTTCTGTTGGTTTGATTGTTGAAGAATGTAAGAATTTTTTTAAGGACTACGTGAATAGTTCGTTGTGTTTTTTCAGAAAATCAGTGAATATGGTAGCCCATACTCTTGCTTGGTCGTCCACTTCTATGTTAGATATTTCGATTTGGGAGTCAGATGGTTTAGACTTTTTATCTTTGCCTTTATATTCAGATATTTCTGACTGATGTAGTTCATATTTTCTAAAAAAAATATATGGTTGATTAGATTTGAGGCATGAACAAACACAATTCTGTTTATAGTTAATTATTTTTAGTTAATGAATACAAGTTGTAAAAAAAATTGAAGTCTAAATCTTGTAATTGTAATCTTTCATTTATGAAACTTTTTATAGCATGTCAAATAAAAACTTCACCAGAAACACATGTTAGTTGAAATATAAATAATAGTTTCAAAAGAGTGTTGTTCGCTCATACTGTAGATATTCACCCTTGATGGAATCTTCAAGAAAAAATAAATTATGATTAGATATACAAATTTTCAATAATAGCAAAATTAATTGAAGGATTTTTTTTTATAATTGTTATTTAATTTTCGAACGAATGCGCGATGAAATTTCTCCCTAGACCTCCTTTAAATCCTAGTCCTGATTCTCAAGGAAATGTTGCTCTGGCCAACAGTGCAGTCAGGCAATCGGCCAAATCCGACGTGGGAAACAACATAATTGATGTGGTGGAGAAATCTAACAGCCCAGTTGTGATTTATTTTGAGAACTTCCCTAAGAATTTGAGATAGTATGATCTAAAGAAAGTTTTTTCTCGGTATGGTGTGATTGGTAGGGTTTCATTGGCAACAAAACTCACAAAATGTAACGTCAGTTTTGGTTTCTTTTGTGCGGATTTGAATAAGGCTACGACTTGGATCATTAATAGATTGAATATGGTTTCAATTGGTAAATTCAGACTTCAAGCTTTTATATCCCGTAAAAAGAAGCAATGTCGTTACAGCTAAATATTCTCCCAGTTTCGTAACCTTTGTGTGTAGTGAGCTCTCCTTCGTTTCAGAGATACGAGATCTTCCAAGGAGGTTATGTCAAAGAGTACGGCTGATGTGATAGCTCTTTGGCTAGGGCAAAACTGATCTTGAATGTTATTTATCTATCCATTCCCAATGATCTAGTCTCATCAGATAATGAATGAATGCATCGATCCATTTGTGGCTAGAGTTTCTGATATTGCCATGATTTTAAAGCTGAAGAGTTTCATGGCTTATCGAAAATATTGCACTAGAGAAGATAGTCATCCTAGGAGGACACACAGTTCTTCTTAGCTTTCAAACGATGAAATTAGCTGAGAACTTTCTAGTTAATATTAGACTAAATATGATGGATTTTTTCCAATCATTCTCATTGGTTGAGGATTTTCCGCAAGATTTTACTCGATTAGTTTAGGTTATGATATCAGGTTGGCCTATTTCACTATGGTTTGAATGAGTCTTTATGGAAATTGGGAATGCTATTGGTGAAGCCATTGTCGTTCGCCCCTCTCTTCTTGAGAGAAACCGTATGGATTCCGGCCATATCCTTATTTCAAGTACATGTTGATCTATCAATTACTTGGTTGAGGTGAATGTTGGAGATAAAGTTGTCTCAATTTATGCTGTAGAATCAGCCATTTAAATTGATTTTGATGATGGTATATGGGACGATAAGTATGGTGGCATTTTAGCTGCTCATAAGTCTTCATTCTTGGGGGATTCCAAGTCTCCTTCGGTCATGAACATGGGGATTTTACAAACAAACATTAGTACATGACGTGATACGGAAGGGCTCGTCCATTCTTCTGCGTTATGAATTGATATTGTAGGTCTAAACTCGGTTGATGCTAATGCCGAAAACTCATGGAACATATACAATCAACTTCATCAATCATTGAACTCTTAACTCAGCTTTTTGTTGCTTCATGCGACAAGAATTAGCAGTCTTCCGGTCAATTGTGGGAATGAACTAACAGTGGTTTTTTTTGAAAGAAAATAAGTTTTTAAGCAGGATCAATCTACTGAGGAAGGAAAATTCCCTGGCCAAGAAATTAAATCCAGTAGACCGGTGAAGAAAATGGATGCTTTGGGTCTCATACATTCTTTTCTGACAAGATGTGAAGACGACTCTTTCGAATGGTAACATTGCCAGCATGAACAGATTATTTGAGACTTCGAATACAGAGTCTATTACTTCAGATTACGATGATGAAATTTACAATACTTGGAGGATTGGATATGATTTGGGGTTATTTAAAGTGGAGGACAAAACAACGATTTTGGTCGTTCTATCTAAGAGGATGCACAAAGAACATCAGTGAGTCGAGGCTTCACTGTCACGGGGTTTTTAATTTTTAATGTCTTTGCCCTTACTATTGTCTCATGGAATTTTAGAGGTTGTTTGTTGAATAGCAGGAAAAATAAATTTATTCATAATTTGGTCACTACTCTTAGTTTATCTTTTATTAGATTAGTTGAATCTAAAAAGAAAATATTGATGATTTTCTAATTAGAAATTTATGGAATAATTTGGATTATGGGTTTGATTGGGTCCCATCTATTGGTCGGTCGGGCGGTTTGGATCTTATTTGGAATTCAGTTTTGTTGAAAAATGTGAATATTTCTAAAGGTGAGAGATGGATTTCTGTGGATTTTTTTTATCACAATGTTTGTTGTCGACACATTCTTATTTATGCTAGCAATATGGTGTCCGAGAGATATTGTTATGGCACGAGCTAAGTAGTTTACTGGGTTTCATGGTAACAATTTTTATCGGTGGTGATTTTAATAAAAATATGGCTCAGGAAGAAAGACTAAATGGGGTCGGCTTCACGGCTTTCGTATTAGCTCTTTGTGATTTTGTAAACAACTCTGAATTGTTAGATTTACCGCTCCATGAAAGACTTTTCACCTGACAAAATTCTACCTCCAAATCCCGTATTAACAAATATTTGATTTCGGCTGCAGGTTCAACTTGGCCAGACATGTTTTTATCCGCGTTGCATGGTTGTCAGTCTGATCATGTACCTATTTCATTTTTATATGCAAATGTATTGATTTGGATCCTCAACCTGTTCCATTTGGTTAATTCTTGGTGGGATCATGACGGGTTTGGTAATTTTATTGTTGAAAGTTGGAGTTCAGTCTGTTTTAGCAATCCTCATCTCATTTAGAGATTAAAAGATTTTCATCAAAAAATAAAGGCATGAAATTTGGAGGTTTTTGGAGATTAGAACAGGAAAATTCAAGAGCTCCCCGAGAAAATCCTATCTACAGATTTAGCTGCTTACCGGGTGTCATGTTAGTAGAGGAGTTGGTTGAATATGCTAGTTTGAAAGCAGAGTTATAGAGAAGACAAAAATCTGTGAAGTCTCTTTAGGTATTGAAATCTAGGCTAAAGTGGAATGTAGAGGATGATAGAAATACAAAGTGTTTCCACAATATTGCTTCCTCTCATTACATGAATAATCATATTTCATCAATTCTTGTGGATGGGACTGTTGTTTTAAAGCCGAAGAACATCAGATTTCATATTAGATATTTCTATAATTCTCTTTTTTGCCGTGATGTTGGGGTTTGGTTTAATAGTAATGGTCTTTTCTTTGATCAAATTACAGTTTCGTAGAGCGAGTCCTTAATCAAGCCTTTTGGGGAGTCTGAGATCATCAACACTCTCTCCTCGTGTGATATTAAGAGAGCTTGACTAGTGATGAAGGATGTTATTGTTAATTGTTTTGGGATGTTTCAAAGTTTTTGTACTTTGCCAAAAGGTATTAATTCGTCTTTTATTGTTTTGGTTCCGAGGGAGGCGAATTCTTCGAATATCAAGGAGTATCGTCATATTAGTTTGATTAATGGCTATAAGATGCTATCTAAAGCTCATAGGATGAGATTAGTGCCTATTTTATTAAACGTTATTTCATATTGTTAACACGCGTTCTTGAAGGGTAGAGGCATACTCGAATGTTCAATGATATCAAACGAGCTTATTCATATTGGCACTAGGGAAAAGATAATAAAGCTTGATCTTCATAAATGGATTGAATGGATGTCTTGGTAGAATATTGATTAGGAGTATCTATTCTTGGTTATGAGCTGTATGGATTTTCCAAAGAAATGGATTGAATGGATGTCTTGTTTTTTATCCTCGGCTACCACGGTTGTGCTTGTCAATGGTAGTCCGATAGATCCAATCGGTTTACACAGAGATGTTCGTCAGGGAGACCCGATCTCACCTTATTAGTTTGTTATTGAGGTGGAAGTTTTGAAGCGTATTCTTGACAAATCAGGAGAGATGGGTTTTGCTAGAGGTTTATTCTTTTTAGCTGAGCATGAGCCAATTTCGTTGTCACAATTTATGGATGATACGATATTGTATTTCCCCTATAATATCAAGCAACTTAGAAATCTTACTCTTATTCTTTTCTCTTTTGAGTTAATCTCGGGTTTGACTATTAAATTTCATAAAAGCTTTATTATATGAACTAATGTTTGTGAGACCGATTTGTTGTTGGCGGCGCAAGTAGTTGGGTGTAAGGCTGAGTCTTTCCCTATTGAATATCTGGGTCTCCCGTCATCCAACATGAAGATCTCTACGGGTTCTTGGAATTTTGTTGTTGAACGTTTCAAATCTTGCCTAGGTTCTCTACTGTCACCTGCTTGAAAGTTAGTTCTCATCAAACCAGTCATGTTCGGTATACTAGTTTATTATATGTCCCTGTTTAATATGTCTTGCGTAGTGCAAAATCAGCTGGAGTCGTATATGTTAAGATTTCAATGGAAAGGCGATCTGAATTCTGGTGTGCTAATCAAGGTCTTATGGAAGGTTATCTGTTAAGATTCTAATAATGGTGGTTTAGGTATTTCAAATTTCTATTATAAAAAGCAAAGCCTTTTATTTAAATGGATTTGAAAATTGAGGATGAACAATGGTGATTCAACTTAGTTCAAAATTATTTCTAATTGCTCTTTAATTGTAAGTTTTTTTTTTGTATGGCAACATGAAGAAATTATCTTTTATTTGGAGAGGCAATTGAAAATAATGTTGTAACGATATTGAGAGTTGGTGTGTTTTCATCAATAATTTGATATATAATATGGGTGAGGGGGAGGCTATTTCCTTTTGGAATGACAATTGGATCAAAAATGGTACGGATACATTACGCTTTCCTCGGCTTTATAATCTTTCAAAATAAAAAAGAGCCACTATTAAGGATCTTTGGTGTGGTAGTTGGCGTTGGAGACGTCGTTTAAGGGGAAATGAACTTCTTGAACTTGATGACTTGAATTCTATTTTTAGTGCTCTCGGTTTTAATTTAGATCGTAAGGATGAAGTCTTGTGGAAACCAACATCGGGTATATTTATTGCCGCTACTTTTTGCAAAATCCATGTGAATGTTGGTGGTAATATTGGTGGTCAACCTCTTGTAAGCCGAGCTGTTCAAAGAGAGAGTTCAGCTACTGGTAGGCCTATTAATGCTGCAACAAGTCGTAATCAGATGGCCACCTTTGTACATGTAGCTCCGGTAGTCTTGTTGACATAATTGGGTGCAGGTCCAGCGGTTGTTTTGGTGATAGAATCGAGTCCAGTTCCGACGATTGAAAGGTTAGAATTAAGTGCAAGTCCGGCTGATTTGAATGTAGGTCTAGTGGCTTCTTTGACTATTTTGGGAGTAAGTCCGGTTTTGTAGTAGGGTGATGAAGATACGATGGTTGTTCAAGTTACTTGTCTACCTTTCAAGAAAGTCTTGAATTCTTTAGCGCCACCTCAAGTTAAGTTTTTTATTTGACTCACATCGGAAAATAGAGTTAATATTTTTTTTGGGTATTCGCTCTATTATCTCTTGGGATAATTTATTTGGTTCTCTGTGTGGTGTGGTGGAAACACATGAACATATTTTTCTTCATTGAAGTTATGTTAGAATTATTTGGTGTGATATTCTCTAGAAGTATGAAGTGGTTTGGATTTTTTCTTGTTCGTTTTTTGGATTTTACGATTCAGTGGCATGATATTATTCTGAAAGGACCCTATTGAAAATTATAACAGGTTCTTTGGATGATTGTGATTTGAGAAATTTTGATAATGGTGAAGTTTTTGAGACCAAAGCTTTAGTTAAAGATGCTGTGATTTTAAACTACTTCTTTAAGGTAGTTTGGTTATAAGAAGTGTGATAGTTTTTTTTATTTAGGATTGGATTTCTTTACGAATCGTCATTGCATTTGATTTTTCTTTACTATAAGTCGTAGTCTAGTCTGACACATAGTATGTGTCAGTTTTTGTGCGAAAACTTATAACTTTGATTTTTGCCACTTCTTTTGACTTCTAATATACAAATTATTCATAAAAAATAGGGTAATGGGCTGAAAAACTATCGACATTTAATTTGTTTTTCAATAGCACCCTGATCTTGTAAAATGGTCAGTTTTATCCTATTTCGTATTTTTTGACTTTCAATACCACCATCCATAAATTGAAACAATTAGATGATTTTATTACTATAGGGATGAAAATATTCAAAGCAACTAAATTTTAGGGTCATATCATACTTCTTTCTACTTGGCCAAAATAAACAAGTCCTTTAACTTAAAAAAAATCAAATAAGTCCTAAATAAAATAGTTTAATTTAATGATTTTGGGTGCTAGAAGCAAAAAATAGAAAATAGAGTAAAATTAATCGTTTTACAAGGTCAGAGTGCCAGTAAAAATTAAAAATACAAATTAGGGTAAAATTAAATATTTTAAAAGGTCAGGGTGCTATTAAAAAAAAATAAAGACCGTTAGTTTTTCAGCCTATTAATCTAAAAAATATATAAATAATAGTTTCATTATTTCTCATTCCTACAAAGTATATTATTCTCATAAAAAAAAGATTAACATATCCATGGCACATAATTGTAAATTATTAATTTAACTATTTGTTAAGTATTAATTTATTTAATATCTTACAATTTAAATTAAAGGGTTAATCCTATTAAAATAGCAAACGTTTGTAGATTTTGTCAGTTATACCCAAACCTTTTAAAATTATTTGAATTAGTTAATTTTAGCATATTTTGTACCTTTTATAGCCATTTTTTTTAATCGAACTAGATTTTTTGCCAACTTGGCATCTACATCATGACCAAATCAGCAAATGGCTGATGTGGCAACACCCACTCATTCTCTCAAACCCATAATGACCAAATCAAACTTAAACCAAATTTTTCTAATCAAACCACATGTCAAAAAAAGTCAAAATCAAATCCAATCTTTAAATAAATTAATATATATTATAAAAAAATTAAAAAAATAATTAACTAGTTAAATAAATTAAGTAAAACTCAATTTTAATAGATTTATTTTTAGAATAAAAAATTATTCTAACATGTTAATCATGCCGTAACCGATCACCGGCCTCCGTTGTTCTCCCCCACTCCGGTCAATCTGCCACTAGAAAATCCATCTTCTCTGTCAATGGAGAAGTAAGATCTGTCTTCTCCATTAATGGAGAAGACACATCTGAGCATGTCTTCTCCATTAATGGAGAGGACCAAGCTTGTCTTCTCTAAGAATGGAGAGGACATCAGGCCTTCTCCATTCATGAAGAAGACATTCTCAGATTTGTCTTTTCTATTAATGGAGAAGAAAGATATGAGGTCTTCTCTTTTGGTGGAGAAGACAAGTATTTCGACGACCGGCCGGCTAGAGTCGGGGTGGACGACGGTAGTCGGCGACGGCATGACTAAATTTTTAGGATTTTATAATAAATATAAAGTTTCGAGATAATTATTGTTTAAATAATTTTTAATTTATTTATTAAAACTGAATTTTAATTTAATTTATTTAATTATTTTAAATTAAATGAATTTATATTAATTTAATTTAAATATTGGGTTTGAATTTGAGTTTTTTGTCGTTTGGTTTGGTTAGAAATTTTTTGTTTCAGTGTGGTTTGGTCATCATGAGTTTGATTGAATGAGTGGACGTTGCTACATCAACAATTTGCTGATTTGGCAGTGATGTGGATGTCAAGTTGGCAAAAATCTAGTTCGATCCAAAAAAATCGCTATAAAAAGTACCGAATATGCTAAAATTGGCTAATTCTGACGAATTTAAAAGGTTTGACTATAACTAACAAAACCCGTTAACATTTGGTACTTTAATTGGATTAATCCTTTTTTAATTATGTTTTTTCTATTTACTATATAAAATAAATAAGTTGTAAAATTATATTATTTGAATCAACCAATTCTTCAAACATAACCTTCAATCTAAGCTAGATATTAAAAAAAATCAAAGAGTAAGTCATAATTTCATATGTGAATCAGACAAATATTCTCACCCTAGTTCAGAAAATATAATAAAAACTCACTAAACATATTTTTAAAAATAAGGCTATTGACAATTGGAGCCATCTAGCCAGTTCAGATTTTTGAGATAACTGAAACCAGATACATTATTGTGGATTGAATCATGAGTTGTTCACTGTATTTTAGTTCCATAAAATGAAAAATTGTTAATAGAATCCGAGGCTTTGGTTTAGCCGTTATCAGGCTATACGATAAGGCAAATTTTTGGCAGGTGGGGAAGTGCCAAAACAAGAGTCACGGACGATAAATTGCAATGAAACCCTAATTCCAATGATTTCTGTAATGTCTTGTATTCATATTGTGATGTTACTATAAAATTACTCAGACACTTGTACAATTTGCACATTATCTCATCCACCCAATTATTGAAATCTTGCTGCCCTTTCTAGAACCGAATCTTGGTGAACAAAATTACTCTCATTTTTAATTGAGCTCAATTATTTAAATTGTTAGGTATGAATGTTTTAGTTTTTGTGGATGTAGAGAGATGTTAGTATTATTAGTGTGAGAGTATGAGCCCTTTAGTCTAGAAGTTAGGTGATGGATGAAAGAATAGCTACCTCTATCTATAACTATACTATAAATATAAAGGGGACATGCAAAATTACGATGATAAATTTCATTAAGGGTATAAATGATATTAAAAAATACAGTTAGTAAAAGTTGGAATTAAATAAGATAATATAATTGAGGTTAAACGTAAATGAATTACTACAGTATATGTGTTCGAATAAATAGTACATGCTACAAATTAACAAAAGCAAGATTAGAACAAATTACTAAATTGTAGATGGATGTTGTGGGTCAATGGAAATTAATGTAAATTATTTTCAGCTGAAAGGGAACTAATGCAAATTAAAATATTAACTATTTATTTATAACACAATTTTAACCTTTGAACCATACACTAAATACATTACGATTTGGTTAGGACGTCTGTTTTTTTCGTAGAATAGAAATTAATTGAAAGTATAAGAGTTTAACTTAGATGTAACAATTAAAGATTAGCTACAACTATACTAGCAGTAGCCATATTAAATAGTTATAAGAAGGTAGGTTTCTTATTATTTAGTGTATATATTGATCACAAATATTTTTGCTAGAGCCAGAAGATTTTTATTTGGTTTGAGAAAAAGTATTTTTATTTATGAACGGTTCAGCTAAGGTAAGATTGATTAAATACGTATCTGTGGATAATTTATGGTGAGAAATTTTTTTACTATGTTAATTGATATAGTAGTCACTAAAAATTTAAATTTTCTTCTCGGTCATAATTCTTTTCCTTTTAATCTTTTGTTTCTCTATTTTCTTTTCAGATATTAGCATCTTTAAATTGGAATTTGTTTGAGAAAAAGTATTGTTATATATGAACGGTCCAGCTAAAGTAAGATTGATTAAATACGTGTCTATGGAAAATTTGTGGTGAGAAAATAATTTCATTATGTTGATTGATAGTAGGCACTAAAAATTTAAATTTTCTTTTTCGGTCATAATGATTTTCTTTTTGATATTCCCTCCGTCCCGTTTAAGAAGTCTCATATTCTATTTTGGGATGTCCCATTTAAAAAATCCCATTACTATTTTTAAAATATTTTTCCATTAAATACCCCATTTTACCCTTATTTTAGTTATCTTAAAAGAGTTTTATGGAAAATTCCACTATCATTAATAGGGGCAAAACATGAAAAAACATGAAAAGACAAGAATAATTAATGTTTTCTTAATCTGTGTGTAAAGTCAAATGTGACTTCTAAAGTGGGACGGAGGGAGTATTTATTTCTCTATTTTCTTTTGGCCAAATATCGTATAACGGCCAAATCTTTCACAAAAGTTTTACAAAAGTCATGACCTTTCAATTTTGTCGATTTTGGCCAAAAACTGATTATTTGGTTTCACAAAAGTCCTGACATTTCAATTTTGCCGATTTTGGCCAAAAATGTGTTATTTGGTTTCACAAAAGTCCTGACCTTTTCAATATATGTGCATGCCACGTAGGCGCCACATAGGTAAATTGAAATTAAATTGAGAGTTGGCCACAATTAAAACCAAATAATCTGTTTTTGATCAAAATTGACAAAATTAAAAAGTCAGGACTTTTGTGAAACTTTTATGAAAGGTTTGACCTTTTTACGACATTTAGTGTTTTTTTTTAGGTATTAGCATCTTTAAGTTGGTAAGTTTTTAGTTATTATCTGCTCATATTTATAACTTAGTAATTACAGTTGATCAATTTTGTACTGAATTAAGATACAAATTTAATCTTTGTATTTTAAACTTTTGATTTGATTTATTAGGTAAATTTTCGAGATATGTTAGCCAGAGATATTCCATGAATTTAAGTTGTTCACCATTTTTTTAAAAAAAGTATAATATTATTCTTGTAATTCAATTTTGATAAAAAATAAATTTAGGTATAAGTATAATTCAAAATTTAATAAAATAATATAAATTAAAACTATGCTACGTGGAAAGAAACATTTTTAAGTAAAACAATACAATAATAATCTCCACTGATAATAATTACAATACAAGTTAAATAAAAACTGTAAAATATAATAGCAAATAAGGAGCCATTAACAACAAAAGAATTTCTCAAAAAAAAACAACAACAAAAGAACCGAATTTCTTTCAATAGTAATATTATAGGATAACTAGCATATTCAAAAGTAAAAAAACAATTGTCCTTCCCATATCAAACTCAAAAGAGTTTACACCTCCAAAAAGAATTAATTATAATTGAAATAAAAGTTAATATCATAAAAATTTACTAACTTTACATGTTTTCTCATTTTAATTACGTAGTTTAAATTTTCTCATTTTCATGCACGAATTACCATTTTTTCTCAAATTCATGCACGGTACTGAGATGTCACGCCTCCATTGGTGTAATTTACTGAGGTGGAGGTCATTTAACACCAATGAATGAGTGCCACCTCAGCACCGTGCATGAATTTGAGAAAAAGTGATAGTTCGTGCATGAAAATGAGAAAATTTAAACTGCGTGATTAAAATGAAAGAACATGTAAAGTTCGTGATGTTTTTTGACATAAGCCCTTAAAATAAATAGTTAAAAAAACTAACAAATCTAACATGTTAAATCTGCCACAGTTTTAATAGGGTAATCTATACAAATCCTCTAAAAAGAGGTTTTGTTTATGTTAGTGACCCACGAAATAAGTTTGAGCAAAAATCTCTTATAAAAATTCAAAACTTTACTTTTATACCTCAATACCCTAGAAAAACTAATTTATAATTGAATAAGACAATTGTGCCCTTATCTAATAAAAGCGTATGGAATTATCTTCTCTACCTCATCATCATAAACGTGACCATCACCGCCGGCGAGATGAAATCCAAAGTGAAGAGTGCCACTAGTGTTAGAGATTTATCAAGATGAGGAGGCAGCGGCGATGAATTTGAGAGCATCGAATCTAGCTAGCAGATCGTTTTAATTAAGAGCAATTGTTTTGGGTTTGTTGAAGGATTGAAAATGGTCAGATTTTTAGCGGTGGTCGGGTTACGGTGGTCGAACCGGCGTCGTGGTGGTCTCCAACCGCGGGTAACAGATGAAAAGAATCTGGCGATGTAATTCATCATGACGACAGTTTTCAGATGCCGAGGATCAATGCTCGGACTAAGAAAGGAGATTGAATCGATCTGATTTCTTACAAAAATGGCAGCAATTTATTCTTTACATTATCAATAAATAAGATGCTTTTCAATTAGTCTTTGTTTTGGTTTAGAAATTAATTTGATGTTTTTGGAAAAAATTATTTGAAGTAATAATTATGTTCAATATTAAATCTGAAGAAATTTAAATTGAAGTAGCAATTATGTCATGTTCGAATCTGGAGAAAATGGAATATAATCAATTGTTGCATAATGATTTGGTCTACATATGTTTCAGTTCATCGTTTATATCTAGCAGACGAACAACATTCATTTTCTCTACTACTTTTTTGTTTAGCATGAATTTTGAGTTAAAATACACGCTCAAATTTTGCGAACTGCTCATGTCCTCTTCTAGTCTTTGCATATCCAATTCAACCTCATCAACCTTCTTTAGCCACACTTGCATTTTATAGTTTATGTTTTCCCCTCTTTGTTGAGCTTATACTTCACAACTTGTTGCACTTGGATAATATGCAGTGACTTGATCCTTGACGCAACCTGTTTTCAAGGGTACATTTTGCAATTTCAACCACAGGAGTGATCAAGATAGAAAAATCGACGTTTTCCATGGAGTAGATGGAGTTTCATGAAACCATAAGAATTCAGCCATAAGAGTTCATTTGAAGACATTTACAAACATAGAGAAGAAGGTCATATATATGTTAATGACTTGGAATCATTAACCATCAACACATAATTTGTAAAAAAATTTATCTTTGGAGATAGTGGGAGACATTGTGATTCTTAAATGTTTAAAATATTATAGTTATAAAAAGAAGAGAATCATGTCTGCTTAACAAACTACATGTCATAACAAGTGCAGCATATGTCATGTTTATGAACACAACGTGAAGACATGAAAGATTATGTGTAAAAAAAAATTAGTATGTGATACTATTTCAGATTCACATAAGGTTGCTTTTCAGTTTTATAGATTGTCAATTACATTTCACTTAAAAAAATATTCAAATCTTATAATAGACTATATCTCAAAATGCTCTCTGTATAAAATGTCAAATAAAATTGTAGAGAGCATCAAGACAAATTCTATTAAAAATTAAATTAAGTTAGTTCAGTTGATATAGTTCACATCAGGTTGATTTTCGGTTTTATAGACTGTCAAATATTTTTCACTTAAAAAAATATTCAATTTGTTACTACACTAAATTTCAAAATTCTCTCTATATAAAATGTCATTTAAGATTGCTAAGAGCAGTAAAACAAATTTTATTAAAAAATTGAATTAAGGTAGTTCAGTTGATATGTGTTCACATCAGGTTGATTTTTGGTTTTATAGACTGCAAATATACACTTAAAAAAAATATTCAATTTGTATATTACACTAAATCTCAAAATTCTCTCTATAAAAATGTATTTAAGATTGTAAAGAGCAGTAAGAAAAATTTTATTAAAAATTGAATTAAAGAAGTTCAGTTGATATAAGTTCACATTCGGGTCACATTAGGTTGATTTTCAGTTTTATAGTCTATCAAGTACATTCATTTAAAAGAGATATTCAATTTGTGTATATAAAATGTCATCTAAATTGTAAAGAGCAGTAAGATAAATTTGATTAAAAATTTAATTAAAGTAGTTAAGTTGATATAGGTTCACATCAGGTTCATATCAGGATGATTTTCGGTTTTATAGTCTGTCAAATACATTTCATTTAAAAAGAGATATTCAGTTAGTATATTATATACTAAATCTCAAAATTCTCTCTATATAAAATGTCATTTAAAATTGTAAAGAATAACAAGACAAATTTGATTTTGAATTAAAATAATTCAGTTGATATAGGTCCGCACCAGATTGATTTTCAATTTTATAAGTTATCATATACATTTCAATTAAAAGAGTTATTCAATTTTATAATAAAAAATAAAGGAGCTGTAAAGGTCAGATGGAATAAAAGTTAAAAAATAAAATTAAAAACCATCAAATTCATAAAACCATACAAAAAGAATATCATAACAAAAAATAATTATGCTAAAAAGCATACATGTATCTAACAGGAAGATGAAATCAGCTGACAAAAATGTAGAAAGTGTACAATTTCATAACCCAAAAAAGCACAAAACTAAAACATTGATCAAAGAAATAAAACCCACTTACCAAAATATTATTAAAATTCAAGTTAAGTTTAATTAAGCTTATAAAGGTTACAACTTCTCTTATTCAAGAATCGATAGAAATCACAATAATAAATATAATCTTTTCTTCATATTGTCAGCAATCAAACACAAGCATACATGAAATTGTAAACATTTTGGGACAGACCTTGAGAAAGAAGAGTTGTTATTACAATTAGACAAAATACCACCTTCTACAAAAAGACATTTTCTAATTAAAAAAAAAAAGATGATCTTTCTCCTCTACTAATTATGTTTTTTGTTACTACCTATGTGTGTATTGCTTTTGTTTTATATCTGGGTTTTTTCTTACACCCAGCGTCTCCAGCCATGGCTGCGATTTGATTGATTCAAAATATCCAATAACAACAACATCAAATACGCGACACATTATCATCATTCAATTTTCAGTTTGTCGAAACCAAACTTTATCAAATTTCAACCACTTCTCTCCAATCTCCTCCAAAATTTGCTTATCTAATCTCTAGATCCTCCGACTGCCGGAGATCCGACCAATGGAAAAAAGTGCAAAAGCACATATGGAGAAGAAACTCAATAAGCGAGGGGGTGAGCAGCATCAGTGATCGATCGGTCGACTACAATAATAGAAAACAGCGAGGGAGGAAGTAGCACTGGAGATGGATCTCAGTTGACAGCAATAGTAGAAAACAATGATTGAGGTAGCAGTTGTGGGTGTTAGAGAAGAAAAGGGAGGGTAAAATAGAACTAAAATTAAAATGAGGTATAGGTAGAAACTGATTTTAAAAAAAAAAGGAGATCTTCGCATTGAATTATTTTCTAAGTCACTAATATAAACTTTTCAATTTTTAGGTTATATGGTGTAATTTTCTCGTTTTAATATGTTGCAAGTTGTGGGTCTCTCTATTGGTCATCTGATAGTAATTTTTTTTAACAAAGATAGATTATATTAAGATAAAATTGAAGTACATCATAGAAAATTAAATGTCAAAAAATCAAGAACAACAAATTAAAACTAACATTCGATCTACGAAAAAATGAAACATAAAATATAAAGATTACAGGAGGAAACTTTGAAAGCGCAAAACAAACCGAGAAGATCTTGTGCACCATTTACACCTGTAGAGAAATACATAGTTTGTTTCATTTCAAAATATACTTCAATCGAACTCTAAAACAGCTTGAATCTTCAAGAAATTTGAAATTAAAGCTCGAACAATCACTAAAAAATCTTGAATAATTAAAGGATCTATATAAACAAACACAAATTTCATAAGAACATACTAAAATACACATAGATTTTCAAAAGAAATGTATTTTATTTGAAAAAAAACTCATAAAATATTGACAGATCAATGAAAAAACTATGATTTTTGGTCTAAACCGAAAATCACAGTTTTTTCACCGAAGAGGAGAGATTATTAGGTAAACTCAGTCTACCACGTCATTCGTGGACAAGTCTATCATATTATGACACGTAATTAAAATGGTAACACTATTGTAATTTTGTTTATTATTTTTTTACACTTTTAAATAGTAATATTACGATAGTGGCACTATTTTAATGACGTGTTATAATGTGATAGGTTTAGTCCACGGATGACGTGGTGAACTGAGTCTACCAAAAAATTTATCAACCGAAGAAAATGAAAGAATTGATGAAAGTTCCAGAGAGAGTTGGAGATTTTTTAGAGGGAATAAGGAAAGGCACTGCAGCTAATAGTAACTTTATATAACTAATTTAATAAGAAAAGAACCAATGCAATTTTAAACTTAATTACAAAATAAGTATTCTAATTGTTATTAACTTATGTAGTGCCATTTTTTTAAACCTATTGATAATTATTTACAAAAAAAAACCTATTGAATAATTATAAAATAAATAATTTGAATTAAAGCCAAAAAAAATTTACATCTATTAATATAGATTAATAATTATGTATAATAATTTAAGTAATAATTAAAGGGTTAATTATTATTGCCCCCATAAACTTTGTTCCGAAATACTATTTCCCCTTCGGAGAAAAAACCCCGACTATTTCTATCTGAATTTTATGTTTCAGCTAACTAAAACTCCTTATAAAGGGGTATTCGTTAGGGATTACTATACTTTTGGTGTTTCAACTTTTTACAAAATGACGATATGGTCTTTGAACTTTATTTTGTATCAAACTGGTATTACAACTTGTTGAATAATTACAAAGAAGTATATTTGTCAGTTTCTGACTTTAACCAGTTTTCAAACTTTTTAGTTATTTCAGTTTTAGTCATTCATCTTTAAAAACGTTCAAATAAATCTTAAATAAAAAATTAATTAATTATTTTTTAAATTTTTTATTCTTTTTTAAAAAATTAATTTTAAATTTTTTATTATAAATTAAAAAATTAATTTTTTATTTATTTTTCGCGGTGTATCTGTAAATCGGATAATGGTGGATCCGTGAAACAGTAGACGATGTTGGGTCGTATTGAATATTTTTAATTTTTAGTAATTAATATAAATTAAATTTAAAAAATATTTAATCGTTTAATTTTGTGATGATTTTGGTTTTTTATGTACAATTAATAACATAAATATCTAATTTGTATCTAGGATAAAAATAAAGAATTATTTTGAACTTTTTTCCAAATGAAAAAATATCAATTCAATACATTAGAGTAACCTGTAACTTGTTGGTGACCTGCTAAAAAAACACCAATTTGTAATTTTCTAACAAGTTCACACGCTGATTCGTGATAAATTTTAGTTCAAAAACTAACTTGTTATTTTTTAAAAAGTTCACACACCAAAAGTATGGTAATCCCTATTCGTTAAGAAAACACAAATGTCAAGGGATAAACAATTGACTTTTTAAAACTCATGCAGCAAGTAATATTTCGGACCAAACCTATGGGGTAATAGTATTAACCCATAATTAAAATAGTTAAACTTATATAAAGAATCATGTAAATATTACTCACTTGCCATAGTTTTTAATAATTGAAAATTGCAAATTGAAAATTGAAAATTGAGAATTGAAAATTGCTCACGTGTATAACATGTGGTGAAAAACTACAATACTAGCTTTTAATAATTGAAAATTGTACAAAATTAAATACAAAACTAATTCTAATAAAATTTAAATAACTAAAAAATTAATACAAACTTAATTCTAATAACAATTAAGAAGTTATTTACAAGTTTAATTAATTAAAGAGTTTTACTTCCATTAGAGTGTAATTTTAATATGAGTCGATTTTTATAAAATTGTAGTTCAAGTAATCTTGCTTTATTACTTATTAAATTAGCATAGAGCAATAAATCGAAAATTGAATTCGTTTATGTATAGCTACGTAGAGCTAAGGGCTGGGTTCACATCTATGATTTCATGCATTTTCAAGTGGATCCTTACAATTTATAAGCTATCCTAAATTTTCTCTAAATTTTAACTATGACTTCACCAAATTAATTACTATATGTATGTTCGACAAATTAACTACTATGCAGTAAGAAAGAGAATAAACTACAAATATGTATGGATTCGTATGCATTTTCAGTAATTAGTTTATGTTACGGATCATACAAATAACACTCAAGTACTATAATTTTATTTAAATAAAAAATTTCAATAATTAATAAAACTAAAATATTTTATTTAATTATTGAAATAATATATAATGCATACAATGGGTCATGTAAATATCATAATATAAATTAATTATGAATTAAAAAATAGCCATATTACTAATTTAAATAATTAGTTAAAACTATTAATTAAGGTATGCTACTTTTAATGAACATTAAATTTATTAATTTTTAGTATTTAAAATATATACTCCCAAATAAAAAGATAATATTTTATTTAATATTTTAATTATTATTAAATACAGCGGGTCATTAAGTATCGCTCACGTGCGTAGCACGTGGCGAAAAACTAATAGGGTAGAATTACATCAAAATCTAATTCTTTTATTTATAAATTATCTAATATTGGCTATTTAGAAAAAGTCTATTTTTTGATAAAAGTAATAATTTAAGCACAACTTTTTCAACTTGAAAAATAATGAATTTTTTTAAAAGTTCCGAAATTTTGGCCCCGAAATTATTCTCCACCATTTGAATGCATATGCGGCGATTAAAGCACAGTTTATTTACCGCGTACTCGACATTGTGGCACTAACTCAAACACTATTCTCAGTCTGAAACTTATATTTTATAAGCGTTTTGACAACTTCACCCTCTTTTCTTCTTATAAATTATTGTATACGCATGAAACTTATATTTTATAAGCGTTTTGACAGCTTCACCCTCATAAACGACTTGTATTCTCTTTTTGGTAGGCTATGTCTTGCAGGTTAACTATAGCTAATAAGGTTTTTAGTTTTTGTGATTCTTACACGAGGATTGTTTGGTTTTCCATGCAGCAATATAAATGAAATTTTGCAGTCTTTTAAATGGATACATGGGTAAGAAATATATGAATATAAATGTGTGGTATGCGAGATTTTCCTAACTATAGAAGGATATCGTTCTTCTTGGAAATCCATAGGGTGTTGTGTTCAAGAGGTGTATTGGCTAGGCATCGTCGCCAATTATGTTTACCGATTGCTATCCCCTGCCTGTCACAGTTGATGTCCATGTCACGGTGATGGCCTGAGCCATGGGAGCGAACTCCTCAAGTGATGAAAACGAGACGTCTCCTTGATTATGGGTCAATTCCTTAGTGTTTTTCCTTGAGTTGCTAGTGCCTTCCATTTGGTTGTATACATTTTATAGTGACGCACTAGTTTAACCAATTCATGGAGTTTTTCCTTGGGGGTAACCCTATTGTCTTTATGCATGACATGCACTTCTATTTCTTTTGTCCAAACATCCCTTTTTTAAATTTTCAACATAAAGAGGCTTTTCTTTTTCTTTTTTCTTGAATTTTTTTTTTGGATTTTGAGCTAAGCGTATCGCCATGTATTTATTCTAATCGCCTCATTAGGAGTTCTCAATTTGAGGAGCGTTACATCTCTATGTTCTCTTCTTCTTTTAGTTACATACTTTTTTAGAGAATTGGGTCGACTAATACGTCTTAAAGGCGTTGCTAAGTGTCGAATACTATGATTTAGGGCTTTCAAGTGATTGAGTCTTTAGGAGCAAGCTCGGAAGGGAGAAAGCTCATAGTACACGTCTTGTACACAAGGGAGGTTCCCTAAGCGGGGTATTCTTTAGCGTAGTGTCTTGTGTTGTTCCCTATTTGAGTTTAAATGATATGTTGGGTTTCATGGCATGCAAGTATACGTTTATTCTAGCGGTCTTACTCATGAAATTAATTCTATGGATACTCCTAGGTTGGAAGCACTGACGTTAAGCGTATCGATCAAGAGAATCAACTTCTTATTTTGGTTGTTGCTATTTTTTTGTCTACTATTTCCACTAAATATTTTTTTTAGACATCTCAATATTTTCAACAATACTAGTGAGCAAAGGCGGGTTTAAGGGCCCAGCGCGGGAGCCCTGCTCACTCAAACTTATGGCAATCTTAATGGTTTTAACTTGAAAATGGAGTCGCCAACTAGCTAAGTTAGGAAATACCTAATCTACTGATTAGACGTCTCACTCGCTTATGGATACATAAGAGGTCGTGTATCAAACTGAATGATCCGGGATCGCCATCACAATTAAATCTTGTACTTGGTTTATTAATTTTATCGATTTATCAGGCATATCCCAAGTAATATAATTTATGTTATACAAGCCATAATAGTCTTATGAAATAGAACGTCTAGAAATAAATGCTAGAAAGTAAATGATTGGAAATAAATGATGAAATAGATGTAAACATACATTACATTAATGACTGGCATATGACTCAATTTGGACTGGCATGGTGAGCAAGAAACGAATACTCCTAAACAAGCATATAACCTTTGAGGTTTCTAACATGTAACAAAAAAAAAATGGATTTTATTCCAACTACTGCATAAGGCTATAGCGGGTGTAAAAGTGTGATTGATTTTATTATTTACCGTCTTGGATACATAAACAACCACTATTATAGTTTACATGGAAATCCTAGGGTTTCTATGTGATTTGATTATTTTAGATTAAGTTAACTTGATTATCTGATTAATACTGTTAATATTAGATCTAGACATACTTTTAAAGCAATAACATTTTTAGCATAGACAAAATAGTAGTTGATATACATACAAGGTTTAAGTAGCAAACTAAAGATTCGGCTATGAAAAAAGGCAACAATTCTAGAGAATAAAATATAAAAAGGATTCATATATAATTACAAATCCATTTAAGTAAACTTCCTACTACAAAATTAAAATACAAATGCCATTGAAAAGTAGTTAAAAATAGGAGGTTAATATTATAAAAATTCATAAACTATACCTTTTTTTTCAATTTTATCAAAAACTTTAAAACGTCTCAATTGTATGCATGAAGTTTCATTTTTTTTCCTCAATTTGATACACGGTGTCATAATATGATAACGTGCAGGACTGCCAAAAATAATGTCCACCTCATAAAACTCACACTAATAAATGAGCGTCACGTCAGCATATGCATCTAATTGAGAAAACAATGAAACTTCCTGCATACAATTGAGACGTTTTAAAATTCATGATTAAATTGACAAAACAAGTATAGTTTACAAATTTACTTAACATTACTCCTAAAAATAACCACAGTCTTGTTTTGTGCATTACTGTGAAAGACTCTGTTGTTTCTACACTCTCAAATTTCCTACACCACAAGAAACCATAAAATATGTCATAATTGCTAGTAAGGTCCTCTAGGAATAATATTTTGTCATTGAATCATAAAATCCACATGAAGAACTAAAAAAGATCCAAATGATGTCTAACTTCTGAAGAATGTTACACCAATTTTTTTTTGTGGAGAAAAACCAAAAAAGAGGTCTATTACTGATTGCAACAGAGAATACAACAAAGCATAAAAAACTCCAAAAAAACCAGCAGACTGACAGAACCACTGCAACTAAGCACAAGGGAACAGGCTCCCTAAAAGAAACAAAGCAATAAGGAGGCTAGATTATAAGCCATGAATATTCAAAACATCAAAATAAATAGGAGAGGTGGACTTAGTGTAGATGAACTTCCCCAGGATAGTCAACTTGATACCATTGATGATAGCCTTAGTAGAGATACTCTCATTCTTGAAAATCTTGTGATTTCTGGCCCTCCAAAGATGATAAACTGTAGAAGCAAATAGGTTCCTTCTGAAAGCAGCTTTAATATTATCGCCAGCAGCGTTTTTACAGAATGAGCTGACCAGTCTTCTCCAATTTCTGATGTTGGAAGGACAATTACAGATAGGGAGAATTTTGCTCTAAATAAACCTGGCTATAGAGCAACTGAAAAACAAATGGTCAATTGTTTCAGTCTCAGAGTTGCAAAGACCACATATATCATCAGAAGTCACACCCCATTTCATGAGCCTGTTTTTGGTTCTAATTCTCCTCTTCATAATTAGCCAAAGGATGAAACTGTATCTGGGAATGTTATTCTTACCCCAAACCAGATTGTGCCAGGAAACATCCCCATAATGAGTTCTATAAATGTTCCAGGTTTGAGCAATAGAGAAGTTGTTGCCTTTAACCACCTTCCATTCAATTTTGTCAGGGAAGTTCTGTTGAGGATGAAAGTTGCTTCTTATATAATTCCAAGTATCTTCTGTAGCTGAATCCATAGGGTCAGAGAGAACCCAGTTGTTCCGTCTGAAAAGATCAGCAACTTTTGTAGACTTTGCTATATCAGCCTCTCTCATTTTGACTCGAGGAAATTTCTCAGTCATTGAACATCCATGTAACCAAGGATCATTCCAGAAATTGATTTTGCTGCAATCACCAACTCTATAAGAAAGAACACTTTTAATATAGTCCTTGATAATGACAAGGCCCCTCCAAATCCAGCTTGAATTGTTGTTGTTTTTAATTCCCCAATAGCTACCATTCTTGATCTTGTTGTGATTGATCCATTGGACCCAAAAAGACTTGGAATTGCTAAGTGTTGGCTAAAGGCCTTTATCCATAATCCTTTGTTTTGATGATAACCAAAGGCCACTAATTTTGTTTACCCAAGTGTTACAAAGCCCATATCCTAGAAGCATCTTGAATGGTTTCTTATTACTCAAGAAAAATGAATGGAGGGCATTTCGGTCATCAAGCTAAAAGAGCCAGGTCAGCTTCTGCACAAAGGTTGGATCCGTACTTCTGTCAGGCTGAGCTACTTACAAACAAAAGCAGCAGTTTACTACTATCTCACAAGCCAACGAAATATTCAAGCTGATTGGACCAGCTCAGCTCAAGGAGGCTCCTCCATTTGTCATCTTATACACCTTGCAATTTGGATAAGGATGACTCAGCCTTTCTCTAGAAGATTTTTGAAGACTATATAAAGGGCTCCTTCTTCATTTTCAATAGTGTGGAATCTCAGAAAGAAATCATCAACCACCATCCTTGTGTGCTTAATACTTTGGTCATTCCTCTTAAAAGAACTAGGGCTAGTTTTGAGTGAGAGTTTTCATACCACAAATCTGTGATCACTTGTGAGGATTAGACTAGCTTCTGGGTAGAACTGGGTCTTCATTCTCAAAGGGAAATAGTTTGCTGAAGCTAAAGAAATCAGCTTGTAATTTACATACTAGCTTCTAGGTAGAACTAGGGTTGTAATCTTAAGGCTTTGTCTCTAGCCCGTAATAGAGACTAAAGAGTGGAAATCTAAGGATGGGTATCCTTAAGGAGTGGATGTAGGCAGGGTTGCCGAACCACTATAAAAATATGGCCTCATCTTTTATGCTTTTCACTTTAGCTCTTTACTCTCCTTAGTTTACTGATTGATTAGTTTTAAAAAGAGTTTTCCAAACTAAACCTAATTTCAAATCTCTGTGTTTTAACTCTTGCCAAATCTAGTTTATCTTCTGATCTTGTTTTAAAGCTACCAAGTTCTTCAATACTTGTCTAGCTCAAACAAGAAGCTATTCCGATTAGCTTGAGCTAACTTCATAGCTTATCACATTTAAAGGAAAAGTTTTTAACTCCCATTTAAACCCCCCCCCCCCCCCCCCCCCACACACACAACCCCCCTTGAGCTATTGCTGGACCCAATACTAAAAATGTGCTAAACATGCTTAGATATGGGCGCTATGTTCCACTCCATAATACCCTTAATACTTAAGCCTCCTTCACGCTTAGTTTTAGTAATGCTACACCAAATTCCTTTAACAAAATCACAGTAAATAAAAATATGATATGGCGTTTTCACCACACCATAAAACATGCACAAAGAGTCCTCAACACAAATAATTGGATGTCTTACCAAAAAATCTAAAGACGGAACTCTATTATATAATGCTAGTCAAATAAAAAAATTAACTCGAAAAAGTGTTTTTGATTTCTAGAAATGCGAAAATGGAGTTAAGGCAGCTGCTATGACCACCATATCCACTGCAACCTACTCGATGGAAGTAAACTAAAGAAATAAAATGTGTGGGTTTGTTTTGCTCAACATATGTAAATTAGAGCTTTTTGATACTTAGTGACAAGTAGAAGGGTTGAAAATAATCTTTATTAATTTCCGGACGACAAATTGCACTGCCCTTTTATAAAGACTTAAGTGGCAATATATCCCGTCAACTTGTATGCAATGGGCAATTAACACATAAATTAACTTTGTGGGCAAATCAGTACATGAACTTGTTCATTATGGGCAATTTGCCTCATTTTGGCAATTTGCCCCTTCAATTTGTAAGTTAATTGTATCTTAAATTGAAAATTTACCCTCTTAATTTATAAATTAATTTGCCAAAACGGGCTAATTGCCATTATCACCAAGTTCGTATATTGCTTTGCCAACAAAGTTAATTTATGTGTTAATTGCCCATTACTTACAAGTTGAAGGGGCAAATTACTACTTAAGTCCTTTTATAAATTGCATTTACATAAGGATTGAAAAGTTTCAAATTAAATTTGATTATGGCTGCTAATTCCATTCAGAAATACTATGTCTATAACATAAAAACCAGTAATTAAACTAAGTTTTAATTAAATTAAGTTTAATTATGGCTGCTAATTCCAATTAGAGATACTAAGACATAAAAACAAGTAATTAAACTAAGTTTGACTATGCATGGCTGCTAATTCCTGGTAGTGTCTTTAATCTATCAGCTATATACCGCTAATCTTTCCAAACCACGCCAAAACTAACGTCAAACATTTACTTTAGGATAATTTTATTTTTTTACTAATAAAATATTAATATGTACGTAATTTGTCGTCTATATTTTATAAGATAGTCTTTATCATTTTAGTCAGAATTCATGAAAACCGTGTTGAATAATTTCAAGTATCAGTTGAAATAGATTTCGCTGACAGTACAAATTAGTTCTTTAGTGAATTTTTTAATTAATTATAAATTAAAAAAGAACAATTTTTTGAGAAAAGTGTTCATAATATTTCTGAAATATTTCTGTTAACCAATTTAAATTTATTATCAGTGACTACTATTATTTTTATAACTCATTAAGTTTATTAAATATTTTATGAAAATAAAAACATAAGCAAAACAAATACCAATATTTCAACTTTATAGCGATTTAATCTAATTATTCAAGACGTTACAAAATAAATTCTAACTTTTTCATTTTTTGCATTTATAGCACAAACTGTTTTTCAACAATTTTGTATATACGTAGGAGTCATATTAGATACATGTGTAGACACTCTTTTTCGGACAGGTAGAAAAATGGTAAAGGACTCATGCCTCCGATGATAATTTGCAGAGACGCTCGTTCGGGTGACGAGCTTAGAATTCAAGTGGACTAGATTGACACGCAGCAGCAAACTTAAAGGACTAAAGCGTAATTATCACAAATAACCCATAAAAATCTAAAAAAATTGTGATAGAAATCTAAGAAATTGGACTAATTGCAGTGCCTTAAAAGTTTATAGCTAATTTGTAGGATTGATAGACGAAATTGCCGAAAACATAATCTTAGTGGTCCTGGAAGCCCTTTTTAACACTTTTAAGGACCCAAAATGACTTTTTGCCATCCTTTTCATAACAAACTCGGAAATTACTATTTGATTAACCAAAAATTAGACTATTAATTCAAACTAAATACTAAGTAGGCTTAACCCTAACACCTATATACACAAACTTAACTCTAATTAGGAGAGGGGGCACATTAGTTAATAGAAAAACCCTAATTTACACACACACAAAAACACGAAATTTTAGCCACTACAAGAGAAATTCCCAAACACCATACACTGATCAAACCAAGCTATTATGCTTTAATTTTTCAAGAACCAACAGCTGCACAACGATCTATACTAGATTATGCATACAGATCACTAGAAAACATCCCCATGACTCGAAACGGTATTTCTGAGAATCTTAATCAGCCCCTATTTCCATTGTTATTGTCATTTATGCATCTATATCTAATTTTGATTTATTAAATTTTCTTGTTTAGAGTTCTTAGTGTTCTTGAGTAAAAAATTACCTTAATTTGCCATGATGGCCATTAATTTAGGGCATTTTTAATCTTTTTACATGTTAATTTGATTAAATATCGATTCTAGAAACCTAATCACGTTTATTTTTATCGTTTTTGCACATTTTTCAAATGAAATCCAAAACCCGGTTAAGTCCCACGACAATTGCGTCACCGCCAATCTATCTAGCGGCACCGCCGGTCCATTTGATGGCACATCCAATTCTTCTGGCACTGTGTTCTTTGTCTGCCAGCTTTCCCAGATCTTTAATCCTGCTCCCAAATCTTCTAGTCACGTTTCCGGGATAGGAATGGATCCCTGATTGAACCGCTAGCAATGTAATTACTGGTAGGATTATTTTCTGTAATTTTTCAGACCTTTTCTAGTCAATGTGTCTCTGCCACGTCAGCAATGGCTCCATGTGCTATGTCATCAATGGTTTTATGGGCCATGATCTGGCCAAGAAACTTGTATCGGTGTTTCCCGCTTCATTCAGACTTGGAATTGACCTCGGTTCAAATCAGCATACTCGTATTGACCAGAGGAACAACTTCCATGTTTTAACCAGATCCTGAATCTGACTATACAGACAGACAACTGACGAACACTGGATAATGAGGTTTAAATGTATCCTTAACCTTGTATGTATATTAACTACTGTTTTGGGTATGTAAACAATGTTTATTACTTTGAATATATGTCTAGTTCCATTATTAAATGGCTTAATTATGCTAATTTAGTTCCAAACTAATCAAATCACATTGAAATCCTAGGGTTGCCATGAAAATTGTAATTAGTGGTTGTATAGGCATTTAATACCTAGTTAGGTGGCGACTCTATTTTTCTCAAAACTACAAAGGTTGCCACAAGACTGAGCGAGCCCGCCCCTCTCTCCGTTTATAATGGCGATTGCATTGGGGATTTTTCAAAACTGTTTGTAAACAAACAGAACAAAAAAAATTAATTTGTTTTCTCTGGACATGATTACAAACTTGTGATTCATTAATAATATTAATTTACTACATATATCCAACACTTATTGCATTATATTAGAAACTTATTTTCTTATCTTACTCGCTAGGAGTTCCTACTATCAGTCTCAATGCTTAAAGTTGTTCTCACGTCCTGGCATTGAACTCCTAAGAACCATGGCGTCTTATGCGGAGTAGCATCACTCATAGCCTCGTATCTCGGTTGCTTGTACTCGTCATTGAGAAGACCCATCAAATGTATATTTGTTGTGTGGACTTAAGCCGGTTACTACCATACCCTTGACTCATCCCACATGCATTTTAACCTAATTATTTCCCTATAAGGAAATACCCAACATAATATTCATGTTTGAGGAATATCAATATAAGGGCCCCAATCCCATTTTCAAAATTCAGTGTGCAAATATTTTCAAAATCATCTTTTCCAAAACAAATCAGATTTCCAAATTCTTCAATTTTATCGAGTTTACGATCCAGATTTCCAAAATCTTCACTTTTATCCAGCTGTCGATCCAGATTTTCAAAATCTTTACTTTTATCAAATTTTCAATCAAGATTTCCAAAAATCTTATTTTTTTAAGCCGGACCTAGAAATTTTTATCCAATTTTCAAACTTGATTTCCCAAATCTTCCTTTTTAGGCCGGACCTAACAACCTTTTTGGAAATGCCTTTTTAAAACACCAAGTTTTCTAAAAGACAGTCTAGTTTTAATTAGGTAAAGTCTATTTACCTGATCAACCAATAAGGCTCAATTATTTTGACCTCTAAAGTCACCCTTCTTTGTGATTTTAGGTTACTCTTATCTCAGTCCTAAGCTTTGACCCCTAAGGTCCCGTTATTCTAGATTTCTAACTTTGACCTCCATAGTCAATCTTTTTCTGGATTTCAAACTGTGGCCTCCATGGTCCACCTTTATTTCTATAGACCTTTAATTAATGGTCAACATCTTTTACACTGACAATGCTGCTTGTCTGTTATGGAACTATTAGAAGATATAGTTTGCATGTACACGTCGACAATAACATTTTAGATGCAAAGGTCTAGACCAAACGTTCTTGGAATCATGCCTCGCAGGAGGCATGTGTGGGAGTAAAAAGGTTAGAAGGAATAATGTGTCTCTGTAGTATAAATTGTTCTTTGTGCTATGTGTTAACTAAGGATGCATATCATGGATCTATATATTAACCCTTTGTGGATGCAACCACTTCACGCATCATCTGTAACCAGAGGTCTTGTGGCCATCTGATCATCTGCTCTATTGATTAACCAACCCGGCATCCAAAGTGTTATGAATCTATCAATGGTTACTTAGAGCCAAGACATGGAAGCAACCAAAAACTAAGAACATTAATCAGATGAGGCTAGAGATGAGAGATCAACTCTCCATTCTGGAATAACCCGATAAAAGAGCTAAAAGACAAACGTGTGAAGAAGGATTCTCATATTCGGTTAGAAGGGAGAATGATGAAGATCTAGCATTCCCAAAGACCAAAGAGACATATTCAGAAGAGGAAGAATACATACCTTTTTCCAAATTGAGAAACTCGACCACCCAAGTTATTAGAAGGATAATGGAAGAGGGTCATATATAGAACCACTGGCATCAGAAGTAATTTGTGAGTAACATAAGGAGAGTGGGCACTCCACATAGCAATGTAGAAGATTAAAGCATGCTATTCAGGATTTGATAGAAAAAAAAAAATGAAGTCCTTGCAGAGACCGCTGGAGGAGTTAAAGGAGTATCGTTACCCGGGATGAGTTAAAAATCGTTAAAGGTGACATAATGATTGAATTTAAGTTCAAGATGGAAACCTTCAAATGTAAGGTGCATAAGTAATCATGGTTATGTCTGAAACTATATACAAGATAGCCTTGAATGTGCCGATGACTTCTGGCAGAAAATTCTCTAAGTTCAAAGAACCCTTATATGTCATATTTGAAGAATTAAAGAATTAAAGAATTTAGGCCTAATGGAGCCAATAGTGGTAAAAAAAAGGTACATGATCCAAATAAACCGAATTATATCGCCAACACATACTGCAAGTTACACCAAATTGAAACGAATCATACATATAAGTTTATCGCTCTCTCATAAAAAAAAAGACTGTGAAAGGAAGAGCTATAATTTCACAAGGGATGTGTTAGTTTTTGTTTTTTACAAAGACATATACATTCCGACACATCTTTCAAAATTTTAGTATAATTATTGCTCTCTAAAGCTGATGACGATAATTGGTCTAACCAATTTCCATTTATTTTTTAAAAAATAACCATGCTTGAAATGAATTTTTTAAAAATTGGTTTATTCAATGTAGGTATGGAAGAGGAATATACAAATTGCATTCAATTTTAGCCCTGAGGTGAGAAAGAAGTGAGAAAACTCTTATCTACATGACTAGTAAAATTACTTCCTATAAGTAACTCATTTCTTTTAAATATACTCAAAATCTGAACCCGACCACTTTTATGACCAGTAACCAAGATTACCCCAAGTCTAATCATCGAAATCCTATTCAATTCTAATAACCTAGTGAACTAGGTTGCAAAGCCTAAAGCCACGCCTAAAAAATGAAATACCAAATAGTTTTCCTCGTGAAAACCGAGAAACTATCCCCGTGAAATCTCAATGACCTTCCCCAAAGCCTAAAAGAATCACCTGAAAAGCCAATGAAATTCTAGGAATAAAATCGAGATTGTAACCTCATAAAAGATGAGTAAAAAGTGGGAATAAAAGAAAAGGCGTAAAATAACCAAAACGCCTCTAGTTTACAAAAATAGAATCCTTGGAACTAAAAGACAAGAGATTACTCTAATGAGGTCATGCGAGAAAAAAAAAGAGTTGAAAATTGACCGATTGATAACATGGGTACGATTACATGCAGTTGCTCATGATCCCTCTATTCTTTTATTGAATAAATAAATTCTTTTACCAGAATAAGCATCAAGCATATCGGGGCCATGTGGCACCCTTTCGAAAATCAAAAACAGACATGTGAGGCAAATTAGGAAGTAAAATTTATTTCTTTCCTGATCATCCATGTTAATATATGGTCCCCTGCTCACATATTTTTGTAGAACTAGTTTCGCATTACGTGCTATGCACGTGGCTCATAACGTAACTCGTCAATAAACATATTAGTAAATTTATTATAATTATATCAATTTTTTATTTATATTTAATATTAATTAGTTAAGAATTTTTATAAAAGTAAATATAATATAATCGGTTATTAAATATTTTTTTCATACTGAATTTATTCTTCTTTTGGTTTTATAATAACCATAATTAAATAATTAACTTAATTTTATTAATAATATCTTTAAAAATAATAAGATAGAAATTTAAATAATAATATATTGACAAAATATAGTATTTTAATTTTGTAATTCAATCAAACTAAAAGATAGATATTCCTACTAATTTGGAGACAATTTAGTTATTTTTTACATACTAAAACTAAATTTGAGATAATTTAGCTACATATTCTAATTAGGACTTTATTTATAATAGTGATTAATTTAATAACTAATTAGTTAATGACTATAAAACCTTTATTTAGTAGTTTACTGAAAAGGATTATTCAGTAAATTTCCCTGTCCCCCCCTCCCTCATCCGTACTTTTATATATAGTATAGATAAGTCCATTGTGATCTTCATAAGTAAAAGCTCAAACTAATGCAATATCCAGCTCAAAATATAGAATCTGGAATACGGCACACGACATACGGAATAATGTAGAAGTCCACTCAATAGAATAAGAAAGGCGTACAACAGAGTTTCAATGCAAATACGATGAAAATCAAAGCGGGTAAAGTATCTCTTGTTACTATTGTAACCAGAAAGAAAGAAAGCCTGATAAGTCTAAAATTCGCAAAGGAAGACTTATGCAAAATATAAGAAAGGCCTACTAAGTTGGACCCACATGGTCGACTCAGGAAAAAATATAAAGTCAAAAATAAGGAAAAGAAATCCTGAATGTCTAAAATCCGCAAAAAAAGACTTATGCAAAAATTAGGAAAGACCTGCTAAGTGGGACCCATATGGGCGACTTAACCAAAAATATAAGGCAAAAAATAAGGAAAAGAAATTCCGATAAGTTAAAAACCCAAGGCGGGAACTTATGCAAAAGTTATAGATAGCCTGGTAAGTTGGATCTGAACGAGCAACCAAGGAAACAGGTAAGGCATGAAAAGACAAACAAAAAAAAAACAAATAGTTGCAATAGTAACATTGTCTCAGACGTGCAAATAGTAGTCCAAAAGATCTCTCAATTTTCTTCATATTGCCTTCCAAGCAAGTCTTAAAACCAGTCTTCACACAAGCCTTTAGCTCAATGCCGACACCAGAATCCAAAACAGCCAAGCAGGATACGACCAATCTTTTTATCGAACCATCCAGTTTACCAACCATAATACTTAATGCTTCAATGAGGGGACAAACTAACCTATAACAAAGGCATCAGGCCACTTCATACTATAATCCAGGGGCATAAGGTCTTCATAGTCTAGAATCAGACACAGCAAGGCCAATTTTATGAGAAAGCTAAAAATTGGGGCAATTTTTGCAGATTCAAAAACAAAAATTGTGCATCCAGAATACAGAATAACTATAGAGTTCAGTAAGCAGCACATCCAAAATACAACATATGAAACATATAGATACAAAGGGTCCTAATTAAGGTCAGAATCTCAATCACGGACCAACAACTCTGTGTCGCCACCTTTGCTCCCTGAGAGCATATCCTCATCAAAACTGAGATCGTCCGTGTCATCTCCCTCAAGACGTACACCACTAGATGTAGACCTGATGTCTCTACGACCAGCTCGGGTACCATACCCTTGTTTTCCCGTCGAAAAGTTGCCAGCCCTAACTCCGCCACTAGCTAGCACAACACCGGTCTACCGCGGGTAGCTCCCCAGATCATCTATATGACGCTACAAAAGTCCAAAGAGCAGTCAAAATTATAGTTGCATACATGCATACATGTTAGAATAGAGCATAAACATGTTGCATATTTACCTTCATCTATGTAGATACATCGCACAACTGATCCCTCCAGAAATAGGCCATCTCAGCCAACCGGATAGCCTCAGACCTCGGCACCTACAAATCAAAAATAAGTAATCAAACAAGGGGAAAACAGTTTCTAAAAAAATAAAAGTGCAAACATAATATAAAATAAGAAAAAAATAGACTCACATGAGTATAATCCGGAAGACAGTAGGGACCTCGACGTATCAAATAGGGATTGAGCTTTGTGCACACCCATACGCGATCCAGTTACGAGCATGATTTTCTGGCATCCAACGTGCTAAACCTCTTCCAGGAGATCTAAAAATTTCCATCCGCACATGGTCAGCATGGGACCCAGACTTAAGTAGTACTTGCGCAGGCACTAAGAAAAAAAATCGGAAGGCAATGAGGCATTCTACAAAGACAAAGGACCAATAAAGTAGTTCATACCTGAGGCCCAGTAGCAGTTCGCTCAACCGGAGCAACCGAAACAATCGACATTAGATTTGTCGCACCGTCTACTAAAGGTAATCTCCTTAGAATCATAGAGTTCACCAAGTCATCTGTATAAATCCCTTAAGGCACACAAAAAATATCAGTAGCGGCATAGCCCCGCTGATGACGATGAACACTCGGCAGCTGAATCCCGACCATGAAGCATGGAAAAGGCGGCGCCTAGGAATCTGACGCTCACGAGGCCGGACCCACCAGTGGAGCACTCGCTCACCCAGGAACCAAGCTCGACAATTAGGACTATGCATGAAATAGCACAGACCAAACCTATCATGAGCTCCCCGGAGCCAACCAGGCCAATGCACCTCTTGTGGGGTATTCCATGATGACCGTACCTGAAAAATTTGTCCAAGTAAGTACAAATTTCAAATATAATTTATGAAATGACATGATTTTCTCGTTAGTTGTTTACATTAATTCAGGATACCTCGTTCAACTGATCTTTCCTAGCAAACCCCTCATTTCTTGGATGAGTACGGGAATAGTCCCAACACCTCAACAAAGGAAGGGCAGACAGAAGAACAAGGGCAAACCAGGATAAGATGACAGTCTGAATGGCCTAAATCGAAAAAGGTTAACACAAAACTGAATCAAAAAACCAGTGTAGCAGAAAACATGAAAGGGCTGGAAGGAAACTCACATGCACAATATGCCATATCCCATTAAACGGGACTCTTCTCGAACAACTCGATCCATATGGCATACAGATATGTAAGGGATGTAGACCTCTAATCATACATCAGGAGCTCATCCAAGTCCTCCAACATCGAAAGAACAATAAGGGAAGAGTGGCCCCCGAATTAAAGAATAGAGTGGTCCCCAACAAGTACATCAGAATGATCGGGCTATCTAATCGATAGCATTGCCATCCCTCAAAATGCAACCTTAATAATTGTTATACAAGTAAACATACCGTAGAGTACCACCCTTGGCCTCAGGCACAAACCCTAACATCTCAAATGTACCAGTTCCTCCACCTATCCATCAAAGCATGCAACGAGATCATGTCGCACTTCCTCGTCGTGGTGAACAAAGCACAGACGAAATGGCTGAAGCTAGTACTATCAATCCGCTCACGAATTAGAATAGGTAAAGACTTAAACCACTGCCGAGGCTTGTAGAAATTTCCAAACATACACAATGTGTCCCTATCCTGAGATTGTAAGAAAGCCAAGTTAGTTAAAACCTACAAAAGAATAGCCCAAAACTAGGCCCGAAGAGTTTTTTCAAAATAAAAGAAAATCACTTTTCCGTAGGACCGGCGCCATGACCACGGCCAATCCGATTGGCGGCAGCCCCAATTTCATGTCCCCTCTAGACAGTTGTTTTCTCAATCATAAGCCTATTTTTGTAGAATTTCGAGCGGAATTTCGAACGTTCAAGCAATTAAAGTATTTATCCAAGAAACAAATTCAGGTAAAAACTCACCTCGGATCAAAATACAGTGAAAATATGTCGCTCCAATTGAATTAGAAGCGGGACCTCCTCGCTCATATCAAGAGACACCTTTGCATGGCATCCTTTTGAGATCCAAATAGGCCTCTCTAAAGGTCCATCGTTGCGGCATGGTGCAAAATCAGCAAAAAATAAAGGATGCTTCTTAAGTTTAAAGGAAAGCAAATAAGAAAGAGAAAGTGGAAGTGGGAAGTGAATAAGGAACTTAAATTTCCACTGTATTTATGACTTTAAGCATTAAATAGAGAAAATCATCCAAACTCATGATTTTGCGGCCGAAAGAGGACATAACGCCTGATTTTTGCAAGATAATTACCCTTTTGGATTGACATCTCAGACCCCAAACCAGAGATTAGATTTTTGCCTCCTTACTCCAGATCAAATTTTACCCAAACAAAGGATCAATTCACCCTCTCAACTTGGCACGAAATATCAGATAATTCATTTTCGAAGAAATTGGATCAAACTAACCCGCAATTATGCACTTTGGATCAAAAAGGCTCCTCCCTACTCTCACCTCCTCGAGTGAGATACACTCTCCACTTTAAAATATAAAAAAAGTTCAAAATAATCCCTAATTTTTATTTCATTCCTTATATTGGTATATAATAATTTTAAATTTCAATTATAATTCGTATGTTTAAAGCATCATAAATCAAATTTACTTTTACATAAAAATTAAAGGATCTTTCTAGACTTTTTCATTATTTAATTCAAACCTAATTCATATTAAAAAAAAAAACTTAACCTAGCCTAATTTTATGAACAAAGGCTAAAACTTAATCCACCGCCGTCGTCCTCTTCAAAAAATCTCAAATACAAAACTAAAAGAATTCTTTTTGTTTAGATCCATCGTCTTCTTTACTAGCAGTGTCTTTCATCTGAGCAGAAACCAGTTGTCGTCTTTCATCTTCTTCTTTATCCTTTATCTTCTTCTTTAAGTTGTAGTTTCTGCAATTCATTAAACTGCCGCATTGCATCATCATCATCGTTCGTTTTGTCGTGCGTCTATGCGACAGACGAAGGTGATGGAAGACGGCGACGATGGCTGAATGACAAGCATAACCAGATGGGACCGATGCCGAGGATGAAGAAGAAGATGAAGGATAAAGAAGAAGATGATATAACAAAGGGAGTCAACGGTGATTGATATTTTAGTTTTGTATTTGAAATTTTTTGTTTCAATTGATTTAGAGTCTGTTGATTTCAATTGATGGGTGACGAGTTTCAATTGATTTCGTTAGTTTCAATTGATTGCTTGTTTTTGTTGATGAGCAGTGGCATGCAGGTTGAGAAGCAGGGTCGGCGGAAGCTTCAAAGAAATGACGGCAACGGTTTGAGGAGCAAGGCCGACATTTTTATTGTTGTAGATTAAGTTTAATTAAATTTGTTAGATTAGTTTTTAATTAGGTTTTAGTGATATTTTAATTAGGTTTAATTAAGTAATTTATATTTAATTAAAAAATTAATTTATTAGGGATAATTATGGTAAATTAGGATTAGTTAAGATTAAATCAGAATTAATTATTATTAATTATACATAATTAGAAATTCAACTTTCTTTTTTATGTGATTTTATATCAGAGGGGTCTTTTTGATGCTAAAGTGCTAAGTTGCAGGTATGTTTAATCCAAAAGCTTCGAAAATTTCTTTTTTGATATTTCGTGCCAAGTTGAGAAGGTGAATTGATCCTTTATTAAATTTTTCCCAGAGGACCATGTTTAATCCCAGTGGATCAAAATTTTATCTTCAAAACTCTAGAATAAATTTTTATCCCTAGAGGAGAGAACCGACTTCAAGCATCCAACTGAAGCGAAACACCGAGGGGTATCCATAATTTTCATAATGCAAAACAGAAAGTAGCACCATAACAACGATCTAACCCTACATGCGAGACTCCAAACAGACGAGAAATTTTATTGTCAAGAAGATATCACAAATTGTGTCTCTAATAGTTCAAATAAACTTCAGAAAATTTTGATAATTGTGGAATAATTACAAAACCCAGACCTCCATTCAATATGATGGCCCTTAGGACAGCCGAGGGGATGTTGTCACCTTTACAAACCTAGGAAGCACATGATATGATAATTACCAGGCATCCACTCAATAGGATGGCCCTTGCAACAGCCGAGGGTATGTTGTCCTTTCTAAAAACCTAAGACGCACCGGGCACGATAATTACCAGAGGTTAAAGCCATTTGACCCTCAAGACGGCTGGGGGATATAGCTCCATTCAATGGAGAATGTTTTGGGTAGTTCAGATCCAGCAAATGACCTTTAGGACGGTTGAAAAGTAATACTCATGGGCGTGACACACACATACTAGACTAGAACAGGGGGCATAGGATCAACACTGTGCATCTTAACTGGTAACACTCAAGCTAGGGTGTTACAAAAACCACCAGTGAGATATTACCTCTAATGGTGGACAATATTTTTATTGCTTGTCGAACGACGAGTCTCGTTCTTTGACGGAAATTGACTTATTTTGTCAATTCCTATCAAAGAGGGGGAAAACTATAGACAACTCATTTCTGACAAGTATAAAAGGTTTAAGGGAATGAAACGTCTGATGATGATTTTCAGATACACTCATCCGAGTCACGAGCTAGCGATCCTCTTGTTAAAATTCAAGTGGACTAGATCAATGTGTAGCTACAAACGTGAAGGGCTGGAGTGTAATTCCCGCAAATAACCCATAAAAATCCAAAGTGATTGTGGTAAAAGTTAAAAAATTTGACTAATTATAGTGCTTTAGAAGTTTATGGGCCAATTTGTAAGTTTGACAAACGAAATTTCCCAAACAACCTCCGTGGTCTTGGAAGCCTTTTTCACACTTTCAGAGATCAAAATTATCTTTTTCCACCTTTTTCGTGGCATACTTTGATAATTCCAAAATTAATATTTGACTAACCAAAAATTAGAGTCTTAACCTAATCAAAATAATAACTAGGCCTACCTATATAAATAACCTTAACTCTAATTAGGAAAGTGGGCGCATTAATTAATTAGAAAAACCTTAGTTTACAAACACACAAAGAAAAAATTCCATCCACCACAACAGCAATTTTAAGCCACCATACGTCGATCAAACCAAGCTATTACGTTTTAATTCTTCAAGAACCAATTGTTTCACAGCGGCCTACACCGATTATGCATTTGTATCATTAGAAAACAATCCAGGACTAATAATGGTAATTTTTAGGACCCTAATCAGTCCCTATTTACATTTTTATTGTAAATTTATGCATCTATATCTAATTTTGATTCATTAACTATGCATGTTAAGAATTTTTAGTATTCTGGAGTAAATTGCCATGATTTACCATGATTGCTATTAATTTTACTTATAGACACATGTTTATATTGTTTAATTGTTTTTACATATTATTTTGATTAATTAATGATTCCATAAACATAATCATTTTTTTATCGGTCATGAGTCATCAGTCCTTCCAGCCTCGTGTTCTTCGTCTTCAAGTTTTTCCAAATCCTTGATCTTCATCCTGAATCATCTTTTTTCTTTTCCAAGCTCGGAATCGGTCACCGATTGAACTATTGGCAATGTAATTAGTTGTAGGATTATTTTCTATGATTTTATGGGCTAGTTGCAGACAACATGTCTCTACCATGTCAGCAATGGCGCCATGTGGCATAATGTCATCAATGGCTCCATGGGTCATGATCCAGCCCATCAACTCGTATTAATATTTTCCGCTTTGTTCGGACTCGGAATCGTCCCCGGTTTGAACAAGGGTACTTCTATTTGGAATCATACTATTCTGACAGAAAAATTACAGAAAACCGACAAACACTTTAGGATGAACGTTAAAAGTATCCTTAATTTGTATGTATATTATTTGTTTTTATGGAAATGTAAACAACATTTATTGCTTTTGAATATAGAATGTGAGCCGCTTCCTCCTTAAGTTTTGCTAAAGCAACTACATACCTCTGTTTGGAGTATCCTACTCAAATTTCATCCTAATTATCTTATTGTTGAATCAGTTGTATCAATGGAAAGAAAAATTCTAGTCGAGCCAGCATGTGCTTATACTATAGTATAGAAAATCTGTCCAGGTTAATTAGATAACCACATTAATCTAGTTTCAAAATAATCAAATCACATAAAAATTTTAGGGCTGCCATGAAAATTGTAAGTTGTGCTTGTATAGGCATTCAAGACAGTAAAAGTAAAATCAATCTCACTTTTACATCCAGTTTAGACTTTATTCATATAATTGGAATAAAATCCACTTTTATATGTTATATGTTAGAAACCCCATATTTAGATGATTGTTTACGAATACTTGCTCTTTGTTCATCATATCGGTCCATATTGAGTCATGTGTTGGTCTTAAATGTAATGCATGTTTACATTTTCTGCACCTATTTTCCAGTATTTTATTTCCAGACATCGTGTTTTGATAAGATGATTTATTCTATCTGGGATATATACCTGATAAATTGATGAAGATTAATAAACCAAGTACACGAGTTAATTGTGTCCACGAACCCGAATCTTCCGGCCCGATACACGATCTTTTGTCCATAAGCGTGTGAGACGTCCAATCGGTAGAAAAAAGTATTTTCTAGTCTAACAAGGTAGCCACTCCATTTTTTAAACCACAGAGTCTGCCATAAGTCTGAGTGAGCCCGCGTCTCTCCGCTCACAACACGTATTGCATATTAAATTCCAACGTTTTAAAAATATTCCAAATAAAATTATAATCTTTCGTTTTTGGCACTAAGTAGCCTAAAAAGAGGACAAAATTGTTGGAATACAAAATGAAAAAACGGAAAATTATTTGTTTTGCGACGTTTTGAACAATGTGATTAAATCGATGTAAAATTAAAACGTTATAATTTATTTTGTCAATACCCTTCAAAATAAAGATTAGCCATAAAAAAAGTTCATATTTATACTGTTGCAGCCAATTCTCATCAAAAGCTTTTAAAAATCATTGTTGTTAACGTATTTTCGCTAAATACATTTTAGTTTTTGCTAACTATTTAATTTGAAGGTCTATTCATCTAAAAGACCAATTGTTTTTTTTTTCGATTTTAATCAAAAAATTAATTTCATCAATTGTTTTAATTTTGATAAATAATTTTCATCTGTAAAAAAATTAGGATTAGTTAAAAAGTCATTATTTTCATTATATGATGTCTTATTTGGAAAGCTATATTTTTATTTTTTGATTAATTATAAAAACAAATATTATGAAAAAAAACTCTACACTTATATACTAATAAATACTTTTTATAATCTTTATATAAAATAAAGTTGACTTTTTAAAATAGGATATAAGAAATAGTATTAAACAAATTTTATAGTAGGTATTCAAATTGCCGCCTTTTTTTAACCAACCCACATGAAATTGCAAGTTTCGTTTTCTTTAATATATAGCTACATGGTTGAATCGTAAAAATTTGACTGCTATAAATATACCCTTATCAACACTTGGAAAAAAAATTAATTATCCACCATCATCTTCATCTATAAATATTTTGCATTGTTTACTTCGATCTTTGTATTCTTTGTGGAAAAATGGAGCTAGAACAACCCATCTCAAGAGACACCTCAGCTCTCCAAACCTATTCTTCAAGACTGAGTAACTCAACAACAACGACAAGAAGAGGTTCTAGAGCAGCCGTTGATCTTTGCTACGGATCGGAATCGTTCGGGACGCTAGAGATAGGCGTGCCGAAGAGCATTTCGTCGGAGAAACGACTGGCTTGGCTACGGTCTCAGATCATTGGTGATGATATAGAGTTTGATTCTCCCTTTGGTAAACGAAGACTTACGTATGCTGATCATACTGCCTCTGGTCGTTCTCTTCATTACATAGAGAATTTTATCATCAATAATGTTCTTCCCTTTTATGGTAATTCTTCTTCTTTTTATCATTTTCTTTAATTTATTGTTCAATGAATGGCTATTTTCTTTCATTTTCACTTCTGGGGATTGTATAGATAGCTTAAAAATACTTATTTCATATCTAGGAATAATAACCAAAAGTATTTCATTGTTGATTCTTTTATTTTATATTCTAAACTTTTGAAAACATTAATTTTATCTTATTTTTTAGTTTCAGTTTTAATTATATCTATTTTTCAAATTGACATTTTTTCACGCTAAAATCTTTTATATTTGACATATAGTCTAGATAAATTCTTAATGTTAAAAAGTGCTAAAAATTGAACTTATGTGTCAAATATGAAAGATATTTGAACTTATGTGAAAAAAATTCAATTTAAAAGGAGTGGATACAATTGAGATTGCAAATTAAAAAATTAAATAAAATTGACGGTTTAGAAAATTTGTGATATAAATAAAACAAATCAGAAAGATATAAGTAATTTTGAATTTAACTTTTATTTTTATGCTACTTTTTCAACCTCATTCTTTTTCGTCTAATAAAACAAAATTGAATTTGATACTCTCATATTTAAAAATATGTAACATCTTGTCAATAAAATTAGGGTTAATTTTATAAAAAACAAATTACGATTTTTACATCTAATTTCATGTTGAACATGATTTTAAAAAGTTGATATATAAATTTATGACCTTTTATTTATTTTCAAATCTATCAACAAAATAAAATTCGGTATATTTTTTTTTGAAAAAAAAATAAAGAATTGTTTTAAAAATCGTATTTAAAATGAAATTAGATATAAAAATCATGATTTTTTTATAAAATTAACCAAAAAAATTCGTGATAAATAGAAAATTTACTTCCAATCTATGTTATAGCAATGGATTTAGACTTTAATGACAATTTAGGACCGACATAAACTTAAAAAAGTCTCAATAAACTCCCATACACATAAACAACTCATTTATAAATTAAAACATATTTACAATGTTGTGCAGGAAACAGTCACACAAGTGACAGTTACGTGGGGCATAGAACAACAAAAATGTTAGGTGAAGCAACCCAATACATAAAACGAACCCTAGGTGGCACCGGAGAAGATGACGCAATCATGTTCTGCGGCTCAGGCTCAACCGCCGCTATCAAACGATTACAAGAGGTGATGGGCATAGCCGTGCCCTCAATTCTGAGAGAAAGGTTCGTTAAATGCCTGAGCGATGAGGAGAGGTGGCTGGTTTTTATTGGTCCACATGAGCATCATTCAAATATTTTGTCGTGGCGGCAGAGCTTGGCCGAGGTGATAGAGATTGGATTAGATGAGAATGGGTTGGTGGACATGGAAGGTCTGGAAAAGTTGCTGTGTTCTTATGGAAGTGGTAACCGCCCCATTTTGGGATCGTTTTCAGCTTGTAGTAATGTGACTGGAATTGAGAGTGATACTCGAGCGATTGCTCGGCTGCTTCATCGATATGGAGGATTTGTTTGTTTTGATTTCGCCGCTAGGTAAATCCATTATTTTCTCTGCTATCTTTTCCTTTTTAAGTAGGGTTAATATCATAAAACAACTTTGCAAGGTTTTGCATTTTAATCACGCCGTTTAAAAATCGTTATTTTCATACACTAACAAACAATTTTTTCCAAATTCATACACTGTTTAAAATTCCGGTATAAATTGCTGAGTTGACAATCGAATAGCGACATGCCATAACGAATCAAATAATGACAAGTCAATAATTTTTACCGAATTTTTGAACGGTGATAGATTCGGAAAAAATTGATAGTTACTGTATGAAAATGACGATTTTTAAATGGCGTGATTAAAATGAGAAAATGAGTGAAGTTGGTGAACTTTTATTACATTGCCCATTTTAAATCAAAGTGTCTAATTTTAAATTCATTCCCTAAATTAAAACTATATGTTAATTGACTAAATCAAAGTGGCTAATTTTAAAAATACAGTAGTATCACTTTTGTCGTACCATGACTGATTTTATATGCTTCCTACCAACTTAATTAATATATCACTTTCCTAAGATATTGTAACTTCATTTATTATTAATTGAGAGTTTTTTGGTCATAATTGGTGTTATTATCATAAAAACAGCGGACCTTACGTGGAGATAGACATGAGATCTGGCGAAATAGACGGCTATGATGCAATATTTTTAAGTCCACATAAGTTTCTTGGTGGACCCGGATCCCCTGGAATTCTTCTAATGAGTAAAACTCTCTATCGCCTCAAGTCTTCTCCGCCGTCAACTTGTGGAGGTGGAACTGTTCATTATGTCAACGGCTTTAATGAGAAGGTAAGACATTTAAGGGCTAAATTGTATATAATTAAAGTTTAAGGATATAAATATAATTGACTAAAGTTTGAAAATGTATCAGTCAATACAGCAACAAATTCAAAAATAAGACATAAAACATATTTCAACATCTAATGTTAAAAATTAATTTTATTTATAAATATTGTTCGTTCATATATATATTTTGTTATTACAAATATACAGTATAATTAATTGTTACACAATATGTTAAAATGAAAATATTATAGTTTTGATGGAAGGAAAATAACAAGTTCATGAAAAGTTAATTATATTCATATTATAATATAAAATAAATAATTATATTTATATTTTTGCAGGATACGCTATATACTGATGACATAGAAGAGAGAGAAAATGGCGGAACGCCTCAAATAATTCAAACAATCAGAGCATCACTAGCATTTTGGGTTAAAGAATACATCAGCTACAAGACTATTGAAGAAGAAGAAACTAATTACATATCCATAGCATTACGAAGATTAAAGTCCAATAAAAACATTTGTATTCTAGGAAACACAAGTGCCAAACGACAAGCGATTTTGTCGTTTCTCGTATATTCGACTACCAATGATGTTTCATCTTCTTCATCTTCTACGAAGGATGATCTTTACATGTGGGCAGAGAGCGGGAAGAATAGAGATAAGCCTCTGCATGGGGCGTTTGTTGCAGCATTGCTTAATGACTTGTTTGGTATTCAGTCCAGAGGTGGATGCGCTTGTGCTGGTCCTTATGGTCATGCTTTGCTTAACATCACTGAGCCTCAGTCCCTTGCTATACGATCTGCCATACACCAGGTTCATTTAATGCTTCTTTCCAAATTCCTTTTTTTTTTTCTTAACTAACTAATTTTTGAGTTGATAGACTATATATTTAAGAGAAAAAGGTCAACCCGGCCTTCAATTTTGTATCTCGGGATCAAATAATATTTTTAATTTTTTAGTCAATTATGTTCAAAAAATTGTATCTTGGGGTCAAATAAAATCACTTTAATTTATTAGATTCCAATTTTTTTGTTTCAGAATCAAATAAGTTATGCATTTGAGGTATATAAATTAGAGTTACTTGATCCCAAGACACAAGTTTAGAGATCTAACTGAATCAAAAAAATTATAAGTGACTTATTTGATCCCGAAACATAAGTTTGGGAGTCTAATTGATTAAAACAGTTAAAAAATGACTTATTTAACTCCGAGATATAAATCTGAGTTTATACATATTAACTTATCGGGAATAATTGGTTGCAGGGATATTCAGGAATAAAGCCAGGATGGACAAGAATAAGCTTTCCATACTACATGTCAAGTGAAGAATTTGAGTTCATTCTCGCAGCAGTCGAATTCATAGCCATTTACGGCCAACGTTTTCTACCACTTTATCGTTTCAACTTCAATAATGGCAGCTGGACTTTGAAGAAGAAGGCGTTCAAGGACTTAGCACAGCACAAACACAACGGATTCAATGCAATCGCTGCTAAAGATGGTGGACATATCATTATGAATAAGTTTGCATCATATCTCCGTACCGCCAAACACATTGCCAATTTGCTTCCTAAATTCCCCTCTATGCGTACGCTTCCTCAAGATTTAGATCATAATCTTTTGTATTTTCGAGTTTAATCTACTCCGACCGTTATGTAGTTCATGAGTTTACGATATGTTCTTTCTTTCTTTTTTATCATTTTTGTTGAGAGACCACTAGTTCAGGTTGATTTTGTGTTATTAGTGTAAAATATTTGTGTTTTGTTGTGTAGAAATAAAAATGTTTATAGTTATTTATGGCTGATGGTTTGAAAAAACCTCCACCTTTTATTCCCTTTTTCATTTCATTCTGACGTTGTAAAATCGGCGATTATACTCAAATTCATACCTTTCGTTTTCAATTCCACCCTGACCTAAATTTTTTGACACCATAGCAGCCACGTCAGCCAATTTTGTTTACTCATAGGCTATTGTGTCATTTAAAAAATTAAAAAAAATAATTATATTTTTATTTTTATTTAAAAGTGTAGAGATCTTTTTTGCCCTTTTTACATTTTGTTATCTCTTAATTATTGATTAATCCTAATTAATCATAATTAACTATAACTAAAACCTAATTAAATTCTAATTTAAAATCCGAATTAAACCTAATCAATTAACCTAATAAAACCTAATTAACTCTAATTTAACCCTAATTATTCCTAACTAACCTAATTAACCTAATAAAATCAGCTAATTCATCTAGTATCATTTTCACTAGCTACTGCCGCAGTGAAGTTATCCTGCAATGATAGTCATTAATTAAGCTTGTAGATTTGGGAAGGTGGAGAATGGTTGAAATTAAGCTTCGATACAACCATCTGTAACCTAAGTTGCACGGAAACGGAAACTGAAACGGAAACGGAAACGGCGAAACGGATTTTTCCAAAATATAGAAATCGGAAACGTGGGGGAAACATGTAAATAGTAAAAAATATAGGATATATTTATAAATATTAAAAGTTATAAAATTATTAGAATATACTAGGGGTGGGCAAAAAAACTGGTCAAACCGATTAACCGAACCGAAACCGTAAAACCGAACCGGAAAATATGGTTAACCGGTCCAAGAGTTTAGGTTTAGATTTTGATTTTAAATTTTTACGGTTAATGGTTTAGGTTTAGGTTTTGCAGTTTTAAAAACCGCGGTTAACCGGTTAACCGATTTATAAATAATACTATATATTTTTATAAATTATATATATACATACATATGTTTTTAATTATTCAAATAAAAAAAAATTATAATCTACACACATAAAAATTCTAAACACAAAAATATATTTAAAAATATTTTGTTTATCAATATATTTTTATTTTAGGAGTATATATATAAAATTTTATTTTTTTTAATAAAATATTTACCTAATTGAAATAGAAATATATAAAATTTATATTTATAATTAAATAGAATGGAAATTAAAGTTTAATTATTAGATTATATTTAAAATTTTATCTATAAATTGTATCTTTTTTATATCTAATTTTTTTAATGATTACATGGTTAAAAACCGCAAAACCAAAAAACCGAACCATTTTAAATGGTTAACCGATTTAATGGTTAACCGTTTAATATTTTAGGTTTAGGTTTTTAATTTTAAAAACCGAACTACTATGGACCGGTTTACATATGACCCTCGTGGACCGGTTAACCGGTCCATGCCCACCCCTAGAATATACAACAAATATAACATATCATTAAATTCCATAATAAAAAAGTCTATGATTTGAACATATAACAAATATTCCTATAACATATCAATATTCCATAATTATAAAGTCTATGGATGATTGATTAGATACTTAACGTTTTTTTAGGGTTTCCTTTAACTATTTAAGCTTTTTTTATATATCGGAAACATGTTTCTTTTTAGGAAACGAGTTTCCAACTTTTAGTATTTACAGAAACGAGCCCGAAACGTTTCCGAAGAGTTTCTGAGAGTTTCGGAAACGGAAACGTTTCAGAAACGGGGAAACTCACCCTGCATAAAGTTTCCGTGCATCTAGACTGTAACTTAAAGAATGTTGTATAATTACTTTTATCACATATATATGTAACTTAAAGCAGAGGATGATTGCTGCTACAAAATGAAATGAGGTAAAAGGAAAAGAATGTGGGTTTGTGGCTGTTGGGAGAAGGGAGAAGAGTGCATGTTTGCCCGCACGGGTTTGCTCAAGTGGTCTAACTCTCAGCCATCTGGTCGCGGGTTCGAACCCGGGCTATGCCTTTTTAATATGGAGTGGTTGAGATTGGATTGCTGGCCATTATAGCCCGGAATTACCAGGTATGTGGGCTTGCGGGCGGTCCACATCCCGCGGTTTGACAATGATATTGAGTTTTGGCTCAGTAGAGTGTGTCCTCATTAACAAAAAAAAAAGAGTGCATGTTTGATGGTGTGGTGTTGTGGGCTGTGATTATTTTGATGGATTGATGGAGCTTCCATTGATGGGTCATATTTTCTCATTCTTCTTCCGCTAGAGAGAGGACAGAGAACGGAGGAGATGAAAACGGAAAAGAGGACGCAACTGGAGTGGAAGTAGCGGTGGCAGTGGATATGGATTGGAGGCGGCGGCTACCTGCAGAGGTGGAATGAACCAATGGAGAAGAAGAAGAGAAATAGAGGTTGAAGATAACTGTAAAATGAGCTAAAAAGTCCCTAAATATTTAGGATTTTATGTTTTAGTATATGAATTTAAAATATGAAGATTTAAGGGTTTTTTGATATTGTGGTAGCATGTCAGCCGATAAGGGAATTGGCTGACATGGCTATCATAGTGTCAAAAAATTTAAGTCAGGGTGTAATTGAAAACGAAAAGTGTGTATTTTGTATAACCTGCGATTTTACAACGTCAGGGTGCAAACGGAAAGGGCTAAAAGGTGGAGGTTTTTCAGACCATTGGCCGTTATTTATTCATTTAAATTAATTTTAAAATTAAAATATAAATATATAGTATTTTTTTGGATAATTGCATAAATTGAGTGTAAATGCAATAAAAGCCAAACTACAGAAATTTGGATTAAGTCCAAACACAACTAAAAGAAGTCTAAAGCAAATCGACCAAAAATCAATTACAAAACATGAAGCAAACTCTGCACCAGCCTCCGACATCAAGCTGATGTGAAACTGGTGCACTGAACCGTAAGGTGAAGCTGATGTAAGCGTGCTTTCAGAAGTTATCTCTATTTTTAGAAGTCTTTGGGATCCTTTGGCGTGCAATCTTTCTAATTAATTTCTATTTAAGTACTGGTAGAGTCACCATAATTTTGAAAAAAATCTCTCTAGATTGGCTATCACTCAAAAAAAGCCTAATCATTAATGATGGAATAATATAAAATTTCACATGATGGAATGAGACAAAACCTCACATGGACACTTTATACCAAAATCCCACATTGCTATTTTATAAAGAAGCTTACTCAACAAGTCTCTATATAAAGGCAAGCCAGCCCATTACTATAGCAAGTTAAGCTTTATTATCTTTTTAGTATAGTACTTTCCTATATTTTATGGAGATCAACACTGACGTAAGTTTCGGAGTGGATTTCGGACCAAAGGTCCAAAATCCTATTTGACCTTGTTTGTCTTATAGGACACTACTCGGAATTCACCTAAGTATAAAGTTTGTCACGAAGCGACCCGGAAGACAAGACGATCTTGGACCAGATTCATCATTTGGCGCCGTCTGTGGGAACGACCAACTTTCCTATAAATAAATTCTTGATGTTCGGATTCGTTTAGAGATCTACATCTTTCGGAAGTCTTCAACAAGCGGCAAGAGGTTTGTAGGTTTATTAGAGTACTTCCTTAAGTAAATCAGCCTATAGTAGCATAATGTAGGAGATACGCCCAACACATTAGATAATTAAATTAGGAAGTCTTTGCTAGCATATATATCCATGTATATTTTAAATGCTAGATTCTGGTATAGATGTATAAATATCATTTCATGTGAGACTAAAGATACATCCATATTGTAAAATGTTATTCACTTACGTTTTTACATCCAGTGATGGAATATCTTGTATGGATATACATACGCTCGATAAGCAAAACATAAATGCCCTGTACAATATGTATGGTATTCTCTTATTGGAATAAATGTTAGAGATGGACATCTTGAGCACCCCAAAATTATAATTCATGTTATATTATGAGTTGTTTTTCACTTGATCTACTATAAAGCACAGGTCGACCAATCAGTTATTAAACCAAATTCAAGATAATATCAGCTACAAATGGGTAACGTCCCGCATACAAGAGACATTCAATGGAGAAAAAACAATTCTACAAACGGGCAACGTCCCGTATACAAGCGACATTCGACGATGAAATAGAAAAATTCTACACACGAGCAATGTCCCGTAATTTATTGAGAAACATTTCTCAAAGGTAGAAACTCCTCACTCAAGATTTGAGAACACACCTACAAAAGATCTGACACAAGAAATATTGTATGAAGACCGGATCTCTCAAATGATGAGATATCCTAACATAAAAAGAAATATAATGAGAAAGATTGGATCTTCGAAATAACAAGAGAGCCAGACATACAAGATTATATTACATGTGAAGTGGAAGATCCGTTTCTCCACCATAATGAGAGATCCAGACATTTAAAGAATAACAATGAAGAAGTTGAAGACCGTATATCCACAAGGATGAGAGATCCAGACGTACAAAACCAATAATGAAGAAGTTGAAGACCAAACCTCCCAAGTAATGAGAGATTATGACATATGAAGTGGAAGACCCGTATCTCCACAAGGATGAGAGATACGGGCATACAAGAACAAAAATGAAGAAGTTGAAGGACGAACCTCTCAAATAATGAGAGATTCGGACATGTGAAGTGGAAGACCCGTATCTCCACGAGGATGAGAGATCCGGACATACAAGAATAACAATGAAGAAGTTAAAGATCGAACCTCCGATATAAAGAGAGATTTGGGCACATAAGAAGTTGAAGAATGTATCTCTTAGATAATGAGAGACCGGGCATAGAAGAAGATTATAGGTCGTTGAAGACTAAACCTCCGAAGTTCAGACACATAAGAAGTTGAAGACCGAATCTCCGAAGTAATGAGAGATACAGACACAAATAAAATCGAAGATCGTATCTCCAAGACAACGAGAGATCCGAACATATAAGAAGATTATATGTCATCGAAGACTGAACCTCCAAAGTAATGAAAGATTCTGACACATAAGAAGTTGAAGACCGTATAAAATATCCAGGCATAGAAGAAGATTATACGTTGTTGAAGACTGAACCTCCAAAGTGAAAAAAGATTCAGACACATATAAAATTGAAGATCATATCTCCAAGATGATGAGAAATCTGGTAAGTACAAGATAATATTATATAAGGAAGTTAAAGACCGTATCTCCAAGATAACGAGGAGATCCGGAAGTGCAAGTAAAACATTATATGAACAAATTGAAGATCGTATCTCTAAGATAAGGAGAAATCCATAAGTACAGGATAATATTATATAAAGAAGTTAAAGACCGCATCTCCAAGATAACGAGGAGATCCGGAAGTGTAAGTAATACATTATATGAACAAATTGAAGATTGTATCTCATAGATACGGAGAAATCTGGAAGTACAAGATAATATTATATAAAGAAGTTCAAGACCGTATCTCCAAGGTATTGAGAGGTCCGGAAATACAGGTAAAATATTACATGAAGAAGATGAAGACTATATTTTCACAATCATAAGAGATTTACAAGTACAGGTAAATGCTATTTGAAGTTAGACCGTATCTCTAAATGAGATCCGTTCATTTTAGAAAAATAAAAAGAGGTGAAGACCAAACCTCTAGAATAAAGAGAGATTCGAGTATATACAAAGTTGAAGACCGTATCTTTAAAGTAATAGGAGATCCACATACGAGAGAATTATAAAGCAGTGAAAGGACGTATTTCCAAAATTATGAGAGATCTGGATATACAAGAAAATTATAAAAATTGAAGACTAAATTTCCGAGATGAATAAATTTGGAACATGTACGTATCATGAATCAAACCAAACATAAATATTTGCATGATACGATATTGCGGGGGAGATTAATGATGGAATAAAAAAAATATCACATGAAGGAATAAGACAAAACCTCACATGGCCACTTTATAACAAAATCCCACATTGCTAGTTTATAAAAAAGCTCACTCAACAAGTCTCTATATAAAGGCAATCCAACTCATTACTGTAGCAAGTTAAGCTTTATTACATCTTTAATATAGTACTTTCCTATATTATATGGAGATCGATACTGACTTAAGCTTCGGACTGGATTTCGGACCAAGGGTATGAAATCCTATCTGACCTTGTTTGTCTTGTAGGACACTGCTCAGAATTCACCTAAGTATAAAGTTTGTCACAAAACGACCCGGAAGACAAGACGATCTTGGACTGGATCCATCAATTAACAGTATTTCTAAGGCAAAAAAAATTGTGTTGATGGTTGAAATGAAAATGGACAAGGGTTCGGCCATGAAGTCAAGATGATGAAGTATGATTCAATTGATAAAAATGAGCTTTGTTTATGAGTTGTTACGGCTAAACTCCAGTAATTTTGATTGATAAATGTTGGATGGAAACTAGATGATAGGTTCGGCAAAAACAAAGAATTAATGCCTAAGTGATTTTGATAATATCTAAGGTATGGATTGTACGTGTTAGTAATTGAATATCATGGCTGAATGGTGTGGGTATAGAAGTGTGATCTCGATGGGTTTTGAACCCAACGCGTAATGAGTTATGATTCAAATGTATACACGCTAGTTTGACGATTTTACGACAAATCGTTAAACGATTCTAAGTAAGGTATAAGCCATTTTAAAAGATGATTTGGAGATGTGGAATAAGTAACATGAATAAGAATAAATTGATATAGTATAATAGATTATTTGATACAGAAATGAAATAACGATCGAAATTGAATACGAGATCGATAGTGCGTCGAAACAAAATGCGATTAAAAGTCAATAGAAAATAATATTGAGTTAAAGTGATAAACCGCGATTGAGATAAGTCGACCTAAGTTTATAACTTACATATTATTATATCGGGTAAACGTTTATGAATTAAACGTATTTGATTGTATTTTGTGACAAACGTATCAACAAGTTTCAGGATTGATGGCATCGACTTAGTGGGGTTCGGCCGACGTAAAATTCGTGAAAATGGGATAGCAAGTAGTGAGTATAGTTTACTTATTTGTATTATCATATTAAAAGTTATTTGAAATATTAAATGAATAATATTTAAATGCATCGCATAAATATTGTATTTGATTGAATTGTATTGGATAAAATTTATTGAATTAGATTGATTGAATTATATTGTATTGGATTGATTTTATGGAATTGTTTGTATTGGATTGGATTGAATTATATTTGAATTGGATTGTATTGTTTTGCTATTTGACCATCGTTTGCAAAACGTGAATTTGATATACGATCTGTATTATGTATGTGATCACAGAATCTAGTCGGTCTAGACGATAGAAATATATCGAAATAGACTAACATACATTGCGATAGACACAAGGTTGAACTTGGTAGAATTATCACGGGACCTGTGTCTAGGGAGCTGAACTCGGTGGAACTATCCCGGGACTCACCTTGAATCGAATGGATTTGAGTGAGACACGAGTTCAACTCAGTGGAACTATCCCTGGACTGTATGACTTGGTATAGGTTAAACTCAGTCTAACTATCCCGGGACCTTACCAAAAAGGACACGAGAAAGCATTACTCTCGCTAAGTCTAGGAAAATGCCTAGGTTAAGAATTGTCCAGGATTAAGATTAAGATCGGATCAAATTGTTTGCCTAAGCGAATTGATTGAAATCGAGGTGATTGTATACGTGTAAAATGTTTTAAAACGCTATGCTTATTTTGATAATATGTTAAGTAACATATATCTAACTCAGCTTATAGCTGACCCCGTTAATTTAAATGTTTTTCAGGTGCCTAGACTGAGGACTTCGATAGAAGTCCGTCTTTTGACCGGAAGTCACATTTTGCTTGTACAGTCCGACTTCTGTAGTTGTTGTAGTAGCATATGTGAGACCAGTGTCGTAGCCTAGTACGGTAACATGTTTTCATTAGTTTATAGTTGTTGTCATATTGTATATGTTGTTTGGCTACGCTTATTGTATTTTGTCCATGGAGGTAGATTCCCGTGAAGTCACCTTGACACTAGTACCATGTGTTGGGCTAGTATGTACAGAGTACGGAAATGTTAAGCGCGAAGAAAGTTGTATGTTTTGCTAGTGTATATAATGTGTATTTGTTTAAATGTTTCTGTTTATAAGGTTAATATATGATTATTAATTGATTAAATTGCGAAAAAAATTATTGATTTTCAAGCTTACTACGGATTTCGAAACTATCATTTTCATTCTCTAGCGCCGGTCTCGAGTCAATACTTTGGGTCGTGACATTAATACCTTGATTAATCAAGTATTAGGAGAAAAATTACAATTAGAATCAAAAAACGGATTATTCCGTGTGAGAAACCCTAGCTTTGTCGTTTTTCAGAGCTAAGCATCTCTATTTTTTGTTTCAAAATGAAGAATTTTGTATTTGAATATATATATATATTTAGTACTAGCTCAATCATGCACTTTAATCAAATTCTTAATTTGTCGTCTGTAACTCAAACGAAAAAGACCTCCAAATAACGTGAAACTTTACCAAAAAACTAATTAAATATAAAACGAATAAAAATGTAATTTGTATTTGCATCAGACTTATATTTTATATTTAATAAATTATTTAAGATTTATTAGGTCTATAGTAACCTTACTTTATAAAATTTCTATATCCAAATATTATCAAATTTTAACAATAACCTTCATTAATTATACTGCGAATATTGAAATCGAAAATATTCGCTCGATACTTATAAATTATTCTATTCATAATTTATATGTTGTTCTTAGCCCCGATAATTATATAAATATTCAAATTTAAATTTTTAAAATTTAAATTTGACATCCTATAGTCACAATATATTTTTAGGGACATTTATAAACTAAATTTACTTTTAAATTTAATTTACGTACTCCCGTCTAATAAAATATTAACCACGCGGCATTATTTAATCATTTAAAATTACGGGATGTTACAAATTTACTAATATATGTACTCCCGTCTAAGTTAATTAAATAATGCCGCGTTACAAAGATACTACATGCATGTTTTTTAACAGAATATAAAAAATAATTGTAAAAGTACAAATTTTCAAAAAAATTATAAGAATACAACTTTTTTTTATACACATATAATCTGTAAAATATCTATATAATCCGTATATAATACAAATTATATACATCTTTTTTAAAAGAAAATTCAGATCTATCAGATTTGAAAATTCAATCTGTATATTACTTGTATATAATCCGTATATAATACGAAATATATACGATTTTTTTAAAATCAGATCTAAAAATAAAAATTATTGATCTGAAAAGCGAAGGAAATGAGGATGAAGACGAACTGAAAATTCAAATCACGAATCATATACAATAAATCATATCTATTCATACAACAAGAATAAAATTCTAGATCAAAACATACAAATCCTAGATCTAAACATACAAATATGATTTCATAAAGTTTGAAATCTGATTTTATAAAATAAATACGAACGGCGGCGTGAGGAGTGCAGAGGAACAACGACGAGATCGTGAGGGAGGGCACGGCGGCGGCGGCGAGCGAAGCAGCGGGGGCGGGGGCGAGCGGAGCAGCGGGGGCGGCGTAGAGAGGGTGCAGCGGCGAGTGGAGAAGAAGAAAAGTAGATTGTGGTGGTGATTTTATAAGATGAAGATTGATGTTTGTGGTGATGGATGTTAATGGAGGAAGAGAGAAAATAAAATTAGGGTTTGAGTAGAGAAGATGAAAAAAAAGGAAGAATTAATATTTTTGTTAATAAAAAAGATAAGGTGGTATATTTGAAAATATGAAAAACACTCTTGTAAAGAGAAAGTATAAGATAGCATGTTTATAAATATTTTAACTTATTATGTTATAGAGTGTAAATATTTCAAAAAAATTAACCTCTAAACTTTTTAGTTTTTAAAAAAAAAGTTCATAAAATTATTAATTAAACTTTAAAATAGTTTATAATTATTACATCAAAAGCTAATATTTCAGGTCAGATCAATTTTGTAGTATCATGATTGATTATATCTACTTCCTACCGACTTAATATGACTTTCCTAAGACATTCAGCAGCATGAATCTATGTTTTTAACGCCTAATTGACAGTTGAAATTCTTGGTCATAATCGGTGTTCTTTGCCGCTTACTATCTTAAAAACTGCGGATCTTTAGTGGTGATAGACATGAGAGTTGTTCTTAATTATGTCAATGGCTTTATTGTCAAGGTCAGACATTCATTCAATATTTTATGACTAAGTAAACACGTTATGGTACATATCAGCACTTATCATCCATCTGACCTGAAAACTTACAACAAATTCAATGCAAAAGATGGTGGGAAAGTCTAAGGTCCAGCGCTGGATCGGTCCAGCGCAAGACGACAAAACGAATAAGATAACAATTTTATCTCTTGATAACTGTGCTGGTAGGTTGTTACCGGGCCCACATTATAAAAAAAACACACCAACTTCAGGAGAAATAACCAAGTGCGTGTTGCATATACAATGCGTGTATTACACATGATACTGCACTATGATTTCTCAGAGGGCCCACGCAGAAAAAATGGAAATTCACCGACTCGCTCTCAACAAACTAAGAATGTGCTGAATTTAAACGAATGATGCCTATTTACCAGATCATAATAGATATTTAGTAGATAAAAATATACCTTCATGTTAGAAAAAATAGATGAAGCTTTCCTGGGTGCTTCGTGTTTAAAGTAGTTCTAAAATCTTATTTAAAATTCACCTACTCGCTCTCAACAAACTAAGAATGTGCTGAATTTAAACGAATGATGCCTATTTACCAGATTATAATAGATATTTAGTAGATAAAAATATACCTTCATGTTAGAAAAAATAGATGAAGCTTTCCTGGGTGCTTCGTGTTTAAAGTAGTTCTAAAATCTTATTTTTAATATTACGATTTAGGTAATTAATTCTTAATGTGTTCGTATATGGGTCGGGTTTCTCATGGTGAATTGTAAATATTTTCCATGGAGATTAGCATCTAAAACAGAATGAGTTATGACTGGATAGGCTTGGTTGTATTTGGCAATGGGTATATGTATGCATTTTTTGACTTGCATTACGACGGCCCTCACGAAAGCTGAAGGACGTCCAGAGACGTTCGGATCGGACTCCGGAATACAAATCCACGTAAAAGCGACGTACATATAGACCGGTGAAAAGTAAAAATAAACAAGCATCTATTTTACCAACTCCGAAGATAAATAATCATGAAGCTATTAACCCAAAGTTCTACAACAGTTTATTTGCTCAAAACCATAGTCTTTTTTTTTTATCGAACTCCCAAAGGATGTGTGCCTGTACTTTATTTTTTATCGAACTCTCTAAAAAATAAGAAAAGCAGATCTATGCGGATACAGGCACCATTACGTTTTTTATCCGGGCGATAGCCGCCGGGATATGCCTCTTGATAGTAAACTTGATTCTCGTAAATCCACGAATCGAAGTAAAATAATATAGCAATCTGTGGAATTAGCCGGAAAAAAATAGATCATTATGAATTCTCTTTAAAAGCGACGTATATTAGAACAGAAAAGTAAAATAATCAAACATGTATTGTACTTACTCCGAAAATAAATTATTATAAACCCCATATCCATGTCTTTTACTATAAGTCCATCCACTTGGCACCTCAACAGTAAAACGTGAACAGGGATTCCTCAATCGGACAGACCAGGTGTGCCTGTACTGATCTTTTAATCACTCATCCAAAAAAAATAAGAAAAGCGGATATATACGGATACAGGCACCAGTACGTATTTTATCCGGCTGATATCCTCCAAGATATGGTGTAGATTTCACCGTGGCTCTGCACACGCAGGTGCTTCATTTCGCCCTTTTAGAAGACGAATCTGGGCACAAAAGCTGCAGGACAGTCAGGGACGTCCGGATGAGTCTAATCGGAATTCGGAAAAAAAATAGATCCTCGTAAAAGCGACGTACAAGATATATATCGGTGAAAAGTAAAATAATCATACATGTATTTTACGAACTCCGAAGATAAATAATCACGAACCGTTTCCGTTGCCAAACTAGGCACCCCGTCGATAGAAAAGGTAAACATGGATTGCCCCAATCGGACGCTCTGCACGCCACGTTTGCTGTACTTTTTTTTATCGAATTCTCTAAAAAATAAGAAAAGCGGATATATACGGATACAGGCACCATTACGTTTTTTATCCGGGCGATAGCCGCCGGGATATGATGTAGATTTCACCGTGGCTCTGCACACGCAGGGGCTTCAAGGGAGGTTTCGCCCTTTTTAGAAGACGAATCTGGGTGGGCTGTCCCCCACGAAAGCTGAAGGACGTCCAGAGACGTTCGGATCGGACTCCGGAATACAAATCCACGTAAATGCGACGTACATATAGACCGGTGAAAAGTAAAAATAAACAAGCATCTATTTTACCAACTCCAAAGATAAATAATCATGAAGCTATTAACCCAAAGTTCTACAACAGTTTATTGGCTCAAAACCATAGTCTGTTTTTTTTTTATCGAACTCCCAAAGGATGTGTGCATGTACTTTATTTTTTATCGAACTCTCTAAAAAATAAGAAAAGCGGATATATACGGATACATGCACCATTACGTTTTTTATCCGGGCGATAGCCGCCGGGATATGGTGTAGATTTCACCGTGGCTCTACACACGCAGGGGCTTCAAGGGAGGTTTCCCCTTTTTAGAAGACAAATCCGGGTGGGCTGTCCCCACGAAAGCTGAAGGACGTCTAGAGAGACGGCCAGCTTTCCTATCTCTTTTATGCCTCTTGATAGTAAACTTGATTCTCGTAAATCCACGAATCGAAGTAAAATAATATAGCAATCTGTGGAATTAGCCGCAAAAAAATAGATCATTATGAATTCTCTTTAAAAGCGACGTATATTAGAACGGAAAAGTAAAATAATCAAACATGTATTGTACTTACTCCGAAAATAAATTATTATAAACCCCATATCCATGTCTTTTACTATAAGTCCATCCACTTGGCACCTCAACCGTAAAACGTGAACAGGGATTCCTCAATCGGACGGACCAGGTGTGCCTGTACTGATCTTTTAATCACTCATCCAAAAAAATAAGAAAAGCGGATATATACGGATACAGGCACCAGTACGTATTTTATCCGGCTGATATCCTCCAAGATATGGTGTAGATTTCACCGTGGCTCTGCACACGCATGTGCTTCATTTCGCCCTTTTAGAAGACGAATCAGGGCACAAAAGCTGCAGGACGGTCAGGGACGTCCGGATGAGTCTAATCGGAATTCGGAAAAAAAAATAGATCCTCGTAAAAGCGACGTACAAGATATATACCGGTGAAAAGTAAAATAATCATACATGTATTTTACGAACTCCGAAGATAAATAATCACGAACCGTTTCCGTTGCCAAACTAGGCACCCCGTCGATAGAAAAGGTAAACATGGATTGCCCCAATCGGACGCTCTGCACGCCACGTTTGCTGTACTTTTTTTTTATCGAATTCTCTAAAAAATAAGAAAAGTGGATATATACAGATACAGGCACCATTACGTTTTTTATCCGGGCGATAGCCGCCGGGATATGGTGTAGATTTCACCGTGGCTCTGCACACGCAGGGGCTTCAAGGGAGGTTTCGCCCTTTTTAGAAGACGAATCCGGGTGGGCTGTCCCCCACGAAAGCTGAAGGACGTCCAGAGACGTTCGGATCGGACTCCGGAATAAAAATCCACGTAAAAGCGACGTACATATAGACCGGTGAAAAGTAAAAATAAACAAGCATCTATTTTACCAACTCCGAAGATAAATAATCATGAAGCTATTAACCCAAAGTTCTACAAAAGTTTATTTGCTCAAAACCATAGTCTGTTTTTTTTTATCGAACTCCCAAAGGATGTGTGCATGTAACTTTTTTTTTTATCGAATTCTCTAAAAAATAAGAAAAGCGGATATATACGGATACAGGAACCATTACGTTTTTTATCCGGGCGATAGCCGCCGGGATATGGTGTAGATTTCACCGTGGCTCTGCACACGCAGGGGCTTCAAGGGAGGTTTCGCCCTTTTTAGAAGACGAATCCGGGTGGGCTGTCCCCCATGAAAGCTGAAGGACGTCCAGAGACGTTCGGATCGGACTCCGGAATACAAATCCACGTAAAAGCGACGTACATATAGACCGGTGAAAAGTAAAACTAAACAAGCATCTATTTTACCAACTCCGAAGATAAATAATCATGAAGCTATTAACCCAAAGTTCTACAAAAGTTTATTTGCTCAAAACCATAGTCTGTTTTTTTTTATCGAACTCCCAAAGGATGTGTGCATGTAACTTTTTTTTTATCGAATTCTCTAAAAAATAAGAAAAGCGGATATATACGGATACAGGCACCATTACGTTTTTTATCCGGGCAATAGCCGCCGGGATATGGTGTAGATTTCACCGTGGCTCTGCACACGCAGGGGCTTCAAGGGAGGTTTCGCCCTTTTTAGAAGACGAATCCGGGTGGGCTGTCCCCCACGAAAGCTGAAGGACGTCCAGAGACGTTCGGATCGGACTCCGGAATACAAATCCACGTAAAAGCGACGTACATATAGACCGGTGAAAAGTAAAACTAAACAAGCATCTATTTTACCAACTCCGAAGATAAATAATCATGAAGCTATTAACCCAAAGTTCTACAACAGTTTATTTGCTCAAAACCATAGTCTGTTTTTTTTTTATCGAACTCCCAAAGGATGTGTGCATGTAACTTTTTTTTTATCGAATTCTCTAAAAAATAAGAAAAGCGGATATATACGAATACAGGCACCATTACGTTTTTTATCCGGGCGATAGCCGCCGGGATATGGTGTAGATTTCACCGTGGCTCTGCACACGCAGGGGCTTCAAGGGAGATTTTGCCCTTTTTAGAAGACGAATCCGGGTGGGCTGTCCCCCACGAAAGCTGAAGGACGTCCAGAGACGTTCGGATCAGACTCCGGAATAAAAATCTACGTAAAAGCGACGTACATATAGACCGGTGAAAAGTAAAAATAAACAAGCATCTATTTTACCAACTCCGAAGATAAATAATCATGAAGCTATTAACCCAAAGTTCTACAATAGTTTATTTGCTCAAAACCATAGTCTGTTTTTTTTATCGAACTCCCAAAGGATGTGTGCCTGTACTTTATTTTTTATTGAACTCTCTAAAAAATAAGAAAAGCGGATCTATACGGATACAGGCACCATTACGTTTTTTATCTGGGCGATAGCCGCCGGGATATGACTCTTGATAGTAAACTTGATTCTCGTAAATTCACGAATCGAAGTAAAATAATATAGCAATCTGTGGAATTAGCCGGAAAAAAATAGATCATTATGAATTCTCTTTAAAAGCGACGTATATTAGAACGGTAAAGTAAAATAATCAAACATGTATTGTACTTACTCCGAAAAAAAATTATTATAAACCCCATAGCCATGTCTTTTACTATAAGTCCATCCACTTAGCACCTCAACCGTAAAACGTGAACAGGGATTCCTCAATCGGACGGACCAGGTGTGCCTGTACTGATCTTTTAATCACTCATTCAAAAAAATAAGAAAAGCGGATATATAAGGATACAGGCACCAGTACGTATTTCATCCGGCTGATATCCTCCAAGATATGGTGAAGATTTCACCGTGGCTCTGCACACGCAGGTGCTTCATTTCGCCCTTTTAGAAGACGAATCTGGGCACAAAAGCTGCAGGACGGTCAGGGACGTCCGGATGAGTCTAATCGGAATTCGGAAAAAAAATAGATCCTCGTAAAAGCGACGTACAAGATATATACCGGTGAAAAGTAAAATATCATACATGTATTTTACGAACTCCGAAGATAAGTAATCATGAACCGTTTTCGTTGCCAAACTAGGCACCCCGTCGATAGAAAAGGTAAACATGGATTGCCCCAATCGGACGCTCTGCACGCCACGTTTGCTGTACTTTTTTTTTATCGAATTCTCTAAAAAATAAAAAAAGCGGATATATACGGATACAGACACCATTACGTTTTTTATCCGGGCGATAGCCGACGGGATATGGTGTAGATTTCACCGTGGCTCTGCACACGCAGAGGCTTCAAGGGAGGTTTCGCCCTTTTTAGAAGACGAATCCGGGTGGGCTGTCCCCCACGAAAGCTGAAGGACGTCCAGAGACGTTCGGATCGGACTCCGGAATACAAATCCACGTAAAAGCGACGTACATATAGACTGGTGAAAAGTAAAAATAAACAAGCATCTATTTTACCAACTCCGAAGATAAATAATCATGAAGCTATTAACCCAAAGTTCTACAACAGTTTATTTGCTCAAAACCATAGTCTGTTTTTTTTTTATCGAACTCCCAAAGGATGTGTGCATGTAACTTTTTTTTTTATCGAATTCTCTAAAATATAAAAAAAGCGGATATATACGGATACATGCACCATTACGTTTTTTATCCGGGCGATAGCCGCCGGGATATGGTGTAGATTTCACCGTGGCTCTGCACACGCAGTGGCTTCAAGGGAGGTTTCGCCCTTTTTAGAAGAAGAATCCGGGTGGGCTGTCCCCCACGAAAGCTGAAGGACGTCCAGAGACGTTCAGATCGGACTCCGGAATACAAATCCATGTAAAAGCGACGTACATATAGACCGGTGAAAAGTAAAAATAAACAAGCATCTATTTTACCAACTCCGAAGATAAATAATCATGAAGCTATTAACCCAAAGTTCTACAACATTTTATTTGCTCAAAACCATAGTCTGTTTTTTTTTATCGAACTCCCAAAGGATGTGTGCATGTAACTTTTTTTTTATTGAATTCTCTAAAAAATAAGAAAAGCGGATATATACGGATACAGGCACCATTACATTTTTTATCCGGGCGATAGCCGCCGGGATATGGTGTAGATTTCACCGCGGCTCTGCACACGCAGGGGCTTCAAGGGAGGTTTCGCCCTTTTTAGAAGACGAATTCGGGTGGGCTGTCCCCCACGAAAGCTGAAGGACGTCCAGAGACGTTCGGATCGGACTCCGGAATACAAATCCACGTAAAAGCGACGTACATATAGACCGGTGAAAAGTAAAAATAAACAAGCATCTATTTTACCAACTCCGAAGATAAATAATCATGAAGCTATTAACCCAAAGTTCTACAACAGTTTATTTGCTCAAAACCATAGTCTGTTTTTTTTTATCGAACTCCCAAACGATGTGTGCCTGTGCTTTATTTTTTATCGAACTCTCTAAAAAATAAGAAAAGCGGATCTATACGGATACAGGCACCATTATGTTTTTTATCCGGGCGATAGCCGCCGGGATATGGTGTAGATTTCACCGTTGCTCTGCACACGCAGGGGCTTCAAGGGAGGTTTCGCCCGTTTTAGAAGTCGAATCTGGGTGGGCTGTCCCCACGAAAGCTGAAGGACGTCCAGAGAGACGGCCAGCTTTCCTATCTCTTTTATGCCTCTTGATAGTAAACTTGATTCTCGTAAATCCACGAATCGAAGTAAAATAATATAGCAATCTGTGGAATTAGCCGGAAAAAAATAGATCATTATGAATTCTATTTAAAAGCGACGTATATTAGAACCTAAAAGTAAAATAATCAAACATGTATCATTATGAATTCGCCCTTTTTAGAAGATGAATCCGGGTGGGCTGTCCCCCACGAAAGCTGAAGGACGTCCAGAGACGTTCGGATCGGACTCCGGAATACAAATCCACGTAAATGCGACGTACATATAGACCGGTGAAAAGTAAAAATAAACAAGCATCTATTTTACCAACTCGGAAGATAAATAATCATGAAGCTATTAACCCAAAGTGGAGTCATATCTCCAGGAAGTTCTGATCATATAGGAAGAGAGCCGGCCAGCTTTCCTATTTCTTTTATGTCTCTTGATAGTAAAATATTATAGCAAGCTGTGGAACTACCCGGAAAAAAATAGATCATTTTGAATTCTCTTTAAAAGTGACGTGTGTTTGAACGGAAAAGTAAAATAATTATAAATAGTTATAAACCGTTTCCGTTGCCAGAAAGTCCATGTCTTTTACTTTAACTTCGTCCACTAGGCACCTCAGCCGTAAAAAAAGGTAATATGCGCGAAGAGATCCGGCCATCTTTCTTATTTCTTTTGTGTCTCCGGATAGTAAACTTGATTAATTAACTAGTCCATAGAGTCGAATTCAGCATATCTGCCTCGTATCTATAGCTATCTTGTTGTGTTATAGGCATAACTCTAATTTCCAATCTCCAATTGAACCGATTCAAACGTCCCTTGAAACTTTACTCGAAGACCTATAGCTTTATAATGATGAGAAATTAAACGTTTCTAGTGAATGCGTGATTGCATGGTGACTCTTCACTAAAAGACGTATTTTGTAAAGAAAACTCTTAACCAGTTGGATTCAAACTCTATAAATAGGGGGTTATCTATGTTTCTTTTGTCTACTTGTTCCCATTAGATGAATTTGTTTTAATTTAAATGTACGTCGTTTTTATTAATTTTTATATGAACTATTTCATCTGAATTGTTCAACCCTCGTATCTATGCTTATCTATTATATATCTTTGGGGAGTGTATCCACTCTCTCTATAGATGAGAGTGGTTTTGAAAAAAATTACATGTAAGAAATATTTTTTTAAAATAATACTGTTTAACGAGATATATTGTTTAACTCGTGGAAAGTGTATCCACCATCGAAATGATGAGAGTGGGTTTGAAATATGCCATAATGTCACATGTACCTATTTATAATTATTGTTTGCTTTAACCGGTTATACAAGTAGCTAATTGTTTTTGTCTTATTCGACCGCCAAAATACTTGGCTCTCCTTGCGCTGGACCGGTCCAGCGCTGGACTGAAGTCCGACCCAAAGATGGTGGACGCATAATAATGAATAAGTTTGCATCATATCTCCTGATGGATCCGGAGATGGAGGCTCTGATGTGGATTCAGATCCGTCGGCAGTTGGTAAGGAACGGATGTGCGGATCTACGTAGACAAAAAATAAAGATGAGTATGAAATTAATTTAGAATACACTCCGATACTTAAGTTAAGTTAGTAAAGGATAAAAAAATAAGGGTTAATTACATATAAAATCATAAACTTTGCGCCAAGTTTCAAAAATAACATAACCTTTGAAACGTGTCAATTATAGACACCACCTTTCATTTTTTTCAAAAATAACATGGGCGATTTTTAGTGGCATTTTTGCTGACGTGGTATGACACGTGGCAGACCCATCGGGTGTCCAAGTCAGCAAAATTTCACCAAAAAATGTGCCCATGATGAAATTGAAAAAAAATGAAAGGTGGTGTCTATAATTGACACATTTTAAAGGTAATGTTATTTTTGAAACTTAGTGCAAAAGTCATGATTTTATATGTAATTAGCCCAAAAGATAACTATAAGTAACAAAATAAAGATATAAATATAACCTTTTAATAGTGATATTGTTACCTTTTCACAGAGAGTTGAGTTGGACTCTTACATTCTGAGATTTGTAGAAAATATACCATCATCTCCAAATCGACAAACACATTGTTTGCTTCCTAAATTCGCTTATCTTAACACAATTAACTAAATTAATTAGTTAAATAGACCAAATTTGGTCTGATTTTTAGTTTGAGATTTAATTTTATATATAAATAAAAGAAATTGATTCATTTATCTCTCCTATTCTCTCTCGGCGCACGATAGTGTTCCCTCGCTAATCTACGCCGTTTCCATGGCGAAGAAACAGGGGAAGAAAATCAACTCGCAACAGGCAAAAGTTAACAAGGAAGTGAATGATAGTGATGGAATTGCAGATCTAGTTGTTCAAACACCCAAGGAAGCAGAAACCCTAGAAGTTTCAGAAGTGGATCCAGTATCCATTACTGTGAATACTGACTGAGATTGATGAAGGAAGTGATAAGGTTGAAGTTACAGGTCTTGAAACGACTAAAACTGAGAAGAAATGGGTCGGTCTGCTGAAGTCTAATAGGCAGAATGATGCTGGGAATGCTTTGAAGTATATTCCGCCGGCTGTTAGCAACGGAATTCGAATAGCTAGGGTTAAGGAGGAGGATATGGTGGAGGAAATGGAGAGATGGAGCTATGCTATTATTAGCTGCGTTTATGGCCTCACTCCAAGATTTTTTAAGCTCCAAAACTTCATTAAGAATCGTTGGGAAATAATAGGGATGACTCAGTTTCACCAAATCAAGCCAAACTTGTTTGCTTCCATTTTTGAATCAGAGGAAGGAAAAGTCAAAGCTATGACGGATGGTCCCATTACTTTCGATAAACATCCTCTTCTGCTACAGGAGTGGAAGAGAAATATGTCTTTTGACATTGAAGATGTAGCTACTGTTCAATTTTGGGTTAAATTCCCTCTTCTTCCTTGGGAATACTGGAATCCGGAATCACTCAGTTCCATAGCCAGCACCCTGGATAAACCGTTATTCGCTGATAGGTGTACCAGAGACAGATCGAGGCTAGCTTATGCCAGAGTTCTTATTGATATGAAGTTAAACGGGGTTTTTCCAGATTGTGTTGTTATTGAAGATGAAAACGGTGAACAACTAATCCAGTATGTGGAGTATGAATGGAAGCCGATCATGTGCAGTGTATGCAAGAAACTGGGCCACAGGAATTGTGAGAAAAAAAGAAATGTGGATTGCTAAGTCAAATGGTAATGAAGCAGTTAGTATAGATGTTAATAAATATGAGGGGAAACTTGAAAATAGGCACGTGACTGAGGGAGAAAAACCTGCTAGTGTGAAGGTGACTGAGGGGGAATTTTTTTCCCTTTGACTCATAAATCAAGTAGAGTATGAAGTTAAATAGTTAAATTAATGAAATTGCAATTCGTTAAATACTGCTAATGTGAAGGTGACTGAGGTTGTCTCAACTCAAATAGCAATTGTTGATGTGGCTAAAACCTCTCCAAGACTGATCAAGAAGATGGGTTCAACTTGTGACAAACAGGAAACAGAAGCAAAAAATGGTGGTTAAAGAGGTTGCTGAGGTGCCTAAAACAACAGGTACTTTCACTAAATCCCTGAATATGAACAAAAAACAAGGTCCTTCTAAGAGGCTTATCAAGCCTCTTAATAGAGGGAAATGAATATGTGTAGTTGGAATGTCAGAGGACTAAATGATCCTCTGAAACAAGCTGAGACTAGGAGTCTGCTTGTGAATAATAAGGTGAGTTTAGCTGGTCTAGTGGAAACTAGAGTCAGAATGAATAATAAAGATAGTGTTTGGAGTAAGTTGAGATTACATGATTGGGGTATGATTGACAATTATGAGTACTCGGATATTGGTAAGATCTGGGTGGTTTATGATAAGACCAAAGTTAAGGTTCAGGTTGTTGCTAAATCTGACCAATACATTCATTGTAGAGTGAAGGGAAAAGATTTTAAAGCTTTATGGTCCTGCATTTATGGCTCAAATCAGGTTAATGACAGACACTCTCTTTGGAATGACATTGTTAATATCTCTAATAATTTGAGTGGACCTTGGTTGATTCAGGGTGATTTTAATACTGTTTTAAGTGATAGAGATAGATGTGGGGAAGTTGAGTTAGACAATAATCATGCTGCTGAATTGGCTGATTGTGTCAACAATGCTAACCTGGTAGAGATGAAGGAATGTAGGTTGCTTTTATACCTGGAATAACAATCAACTTGGGGACAAAAGAATTTGGCGTAGCCTGGACAGAGCCTTTATCAATGGAGTCTGGAGTGATACCTATCATGACTCTTACTTTGAAACTCTGACTAATGGTATCTCTGACCATAGTCCTGTGTTGATCTACTGCAAGAAAGATGATTCTAAAAGGAGAAAGAGATTTAGATTTCTTAACTGCTGGACAAAGCATATTGAGTACAACAAGATTATTGAGGAGGAATGGAAGAAGAATTATCAGGGGTATACCAGCTTTAGAATCTCTCAAAAGCTGGAAGAATTACTCTGGTATCTCATTGAGAGTTAAAAACCAGAAGGAGTTATTGACGAATTTACAGAAAGAGATCCAAAAAGACCCCTTGAATGCAGTTTTACTTGATGAAGAGAAAGTTATGGCCAACCATCTGAGGAAAATTATGTATGCTGAGGAGAGCTTCTACAAGCAAAAGTCTAGATTCCAATGGCTTAAGCTAGGGGATTCTAATACCAAATTCTTCCATAATTCTGTCAAGCAAAGAAAAATCAAGAATAATATTTCTATTCTCAAATTGGAGTCTGGAGAGTATATCACTGATAAAGATAAGATTCACCTGGAAATGACAAATTTCTATCAGAACCTGTTCTGTAGAAACAACAACAGCATGACTCATATTAGAAGGGATATGTATGATGATAATGTCCTCTCTGAGGGAGATGACAGGGATCTGTAAGAGTTTACTGAAGAGGAGGTCAAGGGTGCCCTTTTCTCTATAGGGTCTGACAAGGCAACTGGTCCTGATGATTTTAATAGCCACTTTTACAAGCATTCCTGGAGGATCATGAAGAATGATATAACTCAGTATGTGCAGGAGGCTTTCAACTCAGGTAAAATTCTCAAAAACTTGAATATTACTGCTATTTCTGTTATTCCTAAAAACAGTAATGCTGAAACCCTTGATGATTTTAGACCTATTTCTTGTTGCGATTCCTTTATAAGATCATTTTCAAAGTCATGACTACTAGAATTAGCCCTATTCTTAGTAGACTTGTCTCTGATAACCAATCAGCCTTTGTTCCTAAGAGATCTATTGCCCACAATATCATGTTAGCTCATGACCTTGTTAGGAACTATCATGTTAACTCTGGGACTCCTAGGTTCCTGCTCAAAATTGATCTAAAAAAAGCTTATGACTCCATAAACTGGGACTTTGTTGAGGAATCCCTTTTATTCCTTAATTTTCTTGATAATATCATTAAGCTCATTATGGAGTGTATTAAATCTTCCAGTTTTTATGTAAATTGGAATGGCTCTGATGGTGATTTATTTAAAGCTAGTAAAGGCCTTAGATAGGGAGACCCCATCTCCCCCATTCTTTTTGTCTTATGCATGGATTATTTGTCTAGGAACCTTAAGAATACTGATATGTCCTTTGTTTTTCACAAAGGTTGTAAATCCTCAAACTTAAATCGTCTTATGTTTGCTGATGATCTTCTTTTATTCTGTCATGGTGATATAGAGTCTATAAACTTTCTGAACAAAAATCTTTCCCATTTCAAAGACTCTTCTGGCCTTGAAATTAACCCTAACAAGAGCCAGGTTTTCTTCTGTAATGTGAAGGACAATGTCAAGGATAGGATCATGAGTACTTTAGGGTTCAAACAAGGCATCCTTCCCTTAAGATACCTTGGTATCCCCCTGATTACCACTAGGTTGTCTAAGTCTGATTGCAAAGGTATTACAGATAAAATAACTAGCAGAATTATATCTTGGACCTGCAAGTTTCTCTCTTATGCTGGAAGGCTTCAATTAATTCAGTATGTTCTGCTCAGTATGCATGTCTTTTGGGCAGCCATCATGATCTTACCTAACTCTCTTATTAAGAATATTCAGAGTACTTGCTTTAGATTCTTGTGGAATGGGGCTGCAGAGGGACGTACAATGCGCTGGTTTCTTGGAATGAGATAACCAAAACCAAGACAGAAGGAGGCCTGAGTATAAAAAGTATGGGGGACTGGAACAAGGCTGCCATTGCTAAACATGTCTGGTATATTCTGAATGACTTTGACTCTCTCTGGGTCAAATGGATAAAGAACAACAAGCTCAAGAGGAATAGCTACTGGGGTGCCAAAGCTAACTATAATTCTAGTTGGATTTGGAGAGGCCTGATTGGGATTAAAGACAAAATTCAAAAAGTTGTCTCTTACAAGACTGGTGATGGGGCTAATACTGTGTTCTAGAGTGATCCCTGGATTAATGGGTGTACTTTAATGGAGAAATTCCTCAGGGTTAAGATGAGAGATGCTGACATAAACAAGTCTCCTAGAGTTGCTGACCTCTTCAGACTTAACAGATCGGTTCTTCCTGACCCCATTGATTCAGCAACTGAGGAAGCTTGGGAGTACATCAGAGACAACTTCAAGCTGCAAAGTAGCATCCCAAATAACATTGAATGGAAAGTAGTGAAGAACAACAGATTTTTTATTTCCCAAACTTGGGACCTATTTAGAAACCATTATGAAAAAGTTGAGTGGCATAAGCTAGTCTGGGGTAATGATAATATACTCAGGTATAGTTTCATTCTATGGTTGATTCTCAGGAGAAGGCTCAGAACCAAAGATAGGCTCTTGAAGTGGGGAGTGACCCCTGATGACAATTGTGTATTTTGCATGAATCGGATAGAAAATATAGAGCATGTCTTCAATGAGTGCCTTTTGTCAGGGTAGTCTGGAACAAAACTCTCTCTATTTGCAACTGTCCTAGCAATATCAGGACCTGGAGAAGACTAGTTAGCTGGTTTTCCAAAAAAGCTGCTGGAAAGAATGTTAGAGCAGTCCTCAGAAGAAATTTGTTTGCTGCTACTACCTACTTCATCTGGAAAGCTAGGAGTGCCTCAGTTGGAGTTATCATTATGGACATCAAGAACTCTATTTTGAACAAGTTCAACTATATCAAGAAAAACTCTCCTATTTATGATGATATTTAGAAGTTACAAGTTATTTGAGTTGCTGATTTAGTCTGTTGTTTCTCAGGGAGCCTGTTTCCTTTGTAGCTTTTCAGCTTTGTTTTAGCTGCTGTTGTTTTGTGCTGAACTTGGTTTTTTCTTTATTGCATTCAGTAATAAAGCTCTTTTTTGGTCTTTCTCCAAAAAAAATTGATTCATTCTCTAAGTTAATCTATAAAAATCACAAAACAAAAATTAAAAATTTATATTCATTTCAATAAGTAAATAGTATAAAGAGAGAACCATTTTTCTAATATTCCTTAGAAAATCTACAGTTTTCGTACTACTTTTGAGTCTGATCACTAGCAACATCAACTTTCCATTAAACGCATCTTCATTATGCAATCTCTCACAATAAGACATTAAAAACTAAATTGATAAGGAATTCACATCAAACTACATACTATTTTTTTAATTAAAAACATATTACATTCATATATAATTTTTTAAAATTATGTATACATATTACGTATAATTAATTACATATTATAAATTATTTTAAAAAAAATATCATGAATAATTTTAATATATATATATATATATATAAATATATAAATATTTATTATATATATAAATAAATAATATATTTTTTATTTTTTAAAATAATTATATATTGTTATATTAAATGAAGTAATTCATAATAAATAATAAATAACATATTACTGAAAAGAAATACATAAATTATTAATCTTTTTAATAAAATTACTATATGAATATATTTGTTGTCAAATAAAAACACTAGTTCCTTTTTTGAAAAAACTACTACAAATTTCTATTTCCTCTGAAATGTTGTCAAATATATTCGACCAAGTCTGATCGATCGAAGATGATGGTGTACTTTGAGATCATGTTTAAAGCCTTGGGATAAATCATTGGCTTATGGGTATTGGCGGATCTCCTTCGTCGACATTCCAATTTCTTATTGCATCTCTTTCATTCTTTACAATAATATTATACAATATAATACATTTATACATTATATCTTTTAGTTTTCTCTATGAAAACAGGCAGGACCACGTATTATTGCCCATCTAGATTGGAGTACGTCGAAAGCTCTCTCGACGTCTTTTCTTGCAGACTCTTGTATTTGTTTGAATTTAATCCTCTTTGAATCTTCTGAATATGAAAAACTCTTTACAAATATTTCCCATTATAGAAAAATTTCATCATCCATATATAATACGTCTTTGTGTATTGTGTTCCATTTACAATAAATTAAACTTATGGATCTTATCCTATCAAAACGTTCTTAAATAATGGAGATTAATTGGGCAAGTTGATGTCATTATTAGCTTTCGCAATATAAAAAATTGCATGACATATCCATAGATCTACTGATGCAACTGCCTCTAGCATGATTATTGAAGCTGCTTGATCACCTCAACTAAATTGGCCTTTCCATGCAACTGGACAATTTTTCCATTTTCAGTGAACACAATCAACACTCCCGAGCATCCCGGAAAAGCTGTGGCCGTCACGGCCCGATTTTATGGCATCACAACTGACGTTAGAAAACGGGAGTGGTATCTCCGGAATCCATAACCAGCCTTAGAAAATGACAAAACAAAGATTCAAGCATAATCATTTATCTGATTGCTCGGGTGCAAACCGAGACTCCAACCTATACTAGCATGGCATAAACATAAAACATTATACAATTTATAAAATCACAACACTTGGAGGCAATCCAAGACTCCAACTCCACATATGCTCGAGATCTAACATCAACATATATATATATATATATATATATATATATATATATATATATATATATATATATATATATATATATATATATTACATAGCAACAACCTCACGTAGAGACATTGTCACGATCCGATTTTCACCCGAAACTCGAGCCGAGACCGACGCTAGGGAATGGGAGTGCTTGCTCCGAAACCCGTAGCAAGCCTAAAAATCTTTTCAAATTTTTCGCATTTAAAACATAAAAAGGTTTGCAACCTCGTTGCAAAAATACTTTAAAACCTTTCCTGTAAACGAGTTCATAAACCGTGATTGTATCTGTAGACATCAGGGTACAATTGTTATTATAGATAACATATTGCCCTGTCTGCATACAATGCCAACAGTTTATGAAAACCGGGTCTTAAGACCTTGATTGTATTTTAAGAAACCAGAGCGCAAACATCAATCTCATATGACGTACCTGTTCTGTTTCCAATACAATCCTAAAATGCTAAAAAAACATGAAAACAGTGTATCTCTCAAATAACTGATCAAAGCATTTTAGAAAACAGACAACTTTTCAATCATATATATATATACAGTAGTTCAAATCAGAGTTTATCACAATAAGTTTGAACTGCTGTAAACAAAAAGACAAACTTCTCGGTACCCAACTACTTGCAGCCCTACAGATACAGACAACAACTTTCGGAATTATTGTGGAAGTCCAACCTCATACTTGATAACCTGAAAGGTGAATATTATGGGGTCAGAAATATAAATATTTCTTGAGTGAGTCTCACATTTACAGTTGAATATTCAAATTGCATATATATAAAATATTTGTATATATAAAATATTACCAATTACTTGATCCAGATGAAACCCTACAAGGAATACCATTGTATGGGTCTCAACCTACACAACATAGGCCTTAAACCGTGAACTGAATCACTGCAATCAAAGTTGGTGTCTGGACCGTAACCGTGAAACTGCCATCAAAGAGTTACCTATGACCGTAACCGTTCAGCCGTCTCAGACTGTTAAGTCAGGGTCGCTAGCACTTCCAACACCCAATGACATTAACTGACCTCTATGTCAAACACAGTCTCGTATCTAGCGTACTACTGGTGATCACACAGTCTTATTGAAAACCAATAGGAAGTTTGTTCCAATTGATCTTTCATGGTACTAGTGCGATTTATTGTTTAAAAACAGTTTAAATATAAATATCCAAAGGTAAAAACCACAAAGTAAATTCATAAAATCGATGTCCCCCAAAAGCGTATGCTCCTGCTAGCTAGCCCACTAGTCATACACCCTGATGTTCTGACTTGGCAGATCGACACTAGTCGCATCTAGTTAGAATTCAAACGTCAACATATGCCATACTTCGAATTCCTAACTTTAGCATATCGTATAAACGATAGACATTAATATCATTCCTGTTTATAAATACTCTATAAACATAATATATAAACTAATCTCAATATTGAACTTCTCGTTCAATATATAATATCACTCTTTGTATTAACTTATAGTCCTTTAACAATAATCATTTTGATTAACGTAGAGCTTTATTAAAACATCACATTGTTTTAATAAACCGACTCCTCAAACATTTAGGTTCTTTTTAACCTTTTAAACATACTAATTTACATTTTGTAAGTCTCTTGAATCGACAATCGAGTATACAACTCGAAGTAGGACGAGAACGTCCAAGTACTGGACCTCCGAGCCACTGTGCGTCCGCACAGCCCTAACTGTGCGTTCGCACAACCCTTTGGCCGTGTGTTTTGCACAGCTACAGGGCTGCCCTGGGCTATTTCGACGTGCTGAACGCAATATTCCGCTCTGAATACTAAATGTCAATCCAAACTATCTAATTCCGCAATTTAAACGTCAAACCGATATGAATTCAATCGATTTGATACGGTCGACGTTATAATTATAATTATAATCCAATTTATAGATAACCGAAATTAGCGGTTATTATCTCGAATACATACGGATTATCGAAAAAATCAGAGTCGGAATCGCGAAATGGAGCGAAATCTTTAAACTCTAATTTGTGCGCACTGTTAGAGCGCAAGCAGCTCACTTTTTGAGCTGAAGAAATGAGAAATGAGGCACTGTCCTCATTTCAATTCATGTAAATATGTATATGTAGTTTTGGTTAAAGTATACTTTAATATTAGCTCAATTATGTATTTTAATTCATATCTTTAATTAGTCGTCAGTAGTCTAAATTGAGACTATTTTCAAATTTTATGAAACTTCATCCAAAAGTCCAATAAAATATAAAACGAATAAAAATATACTTTTTTTTCGAATCCGACTTATTTTTTATTTTATAATAAATCCTGATAGATTTATTAGGTTCAAATTAGTCTCACTCGACGAAAATTACTATGTCTAAATTTCATAAGATTTTGACGGTAGTTTCGTTCAATTATTTCGCAAATATTGACATCAAAATTATTCGCTCGGGACTTAAAACATATTTTATTTTAATTTAAACTAATAAATAATATTTAATTATTTTAAATTGGAAAATAATTAAAATAAAAGTTCAGGAATGAAACCAGCTCTTTTTCCTTTACGTCTTCTCCACTTACCCCACCTATTTCTTTTGTTTCTTATTTATTTTCTTTTTAACTTTTAATATATATATATATATATATATATATATATATATATATATATATATATATTTACTTATATCTTTTAATTTAACGTCGAAACTTTCGAATTTCGACATTTAATTTCGAAGTTTTGTCCGAAACAATAAACTCTCCATTTAGAGACGTATATTGCTATATTAATTATCAATATATTTTTATATACAACGTCTAGTCGTGTTCTCTGTTCTATTAGTCTTGTTCATATCGCTTTACTAAAATTTAAATTTCCAATTTAAATTTTAAACTCCCATTATTACGATAGACCTTCAGAATACTTATAAATTAAATTTACACTTACGTATTCCCGACATATAAAATCTTAACACTTGACTTATAAAAATACGGGGTATTACAGACATACAACTTCAGAGTACGAAAAACAATAAATAAAATAAATACAACACTAGACTTCTATTGACTACTGCGGGCTAGAATTAAAATGTTTCGACTTTCTTTGAAAACTCAAACCTCGTAAGTAAAACTAGAAATTCGCCACAACTTATTCGGTAAAACCTAAAAATGGAAACAACAACGTGGTCAGTCGAAGCTGAGTGAGTTCATAAAATTATATCTAATTATTAAGTGTTTACACCAGCCCAAAAATAGACTTTAAGACAATGGGCTGCCAGTTAGAATGGAGCATAGCGGGCTGAATTGGGATTGGGCCCGTAATAGCCATTTTTATTATTGTTTTTTTTTATTAGCCGAGTCAAAGACTTTTAGTCTTATCAGGTTAGAATTTAGTTAAGTCATTGAGTCTTAGTTGTTTTCTTTTTCCTATTATTAGGGGATTTGTCCCTATAAATAGTTATTTTTTCAGATTAATAAAGGCACTACACAAATCAATCAACAAAAACACAACTTCAAAGCCCTGTGCTTTTCTATCCCCAACCCCCGCGGTTGGTTAATTTAGGAGTAGATGGACATCAATCCCGCTTAGGTTTCTTAACCTCCGGATCGATACTGTTAGATTTAGTTTAGCTGGTTACTTTTGTTCCGTTTGCGGAACACGTTTGCGGAACAGGTTCCCTCGCGGAACATGTTCGCCTCGCGGATCACGTTCGCCTCGCGGAACACGTTCGCCTCGCGGAACACGTTCGCCTCGCGGAACACGTTCGCCTCGCGGAACACGTTCGCCTCGCGGAACACGTTCGCCTCGCGGAACACGTTCGCCTCGCGGAACACGTTCGTTTGCGAGACACGTTCGTTTGCGAGACACGTTCGTTTGCGAGACACGTTCGTTTGCGAGACACGTTCGTTTGCGAGACACGTTCGTTTGCGAGACACGTTCGTTTGCGAGACACGTTCGTTTGCGAGACACGTTCGTTTGCGAGACACGTTCGTTTGCGAGACACGTTCGTTTGCGAGACAAGTTTGCAAACATCGGAGGAGATCAGCTCATCGAGCCATTTGGCCGATCGGCGGATCATGACAAGTTTGCAAGACCTGTTTTGCGAGACCTGATCGACTTGACCGATTAAAGCATCAAACCAAAACAGATCCCAATCATAAATTCAAAGATTCGAGTGTCGGATTATTTCCACGCGAACATCTTTTGGCGACTCCACTGGGGACATGTTTATGGTTAGCACAAAAATCGGTACTAAAGAGCTAAAAGATATACACGCTCAATGAGTCGATCAAGCTTATTCGAAGGAAGCGAGACGCCATGAGATTTAGACTCTGATTTGGAAGCGATCATGACCAAGAGAGACAAGAACCAACTGTCGCACGAGGGAACTACTATACCTCCCACAGAAGGAAAATCGGTCGATCTCATAGTCAAAAATTTCAACCAATTCGAAGATAACGATTCGAGTGACGATAATCGTTTCCTATCCCCAAATCCTTCAACATTATCAATGGCCGATTCTATAACCATGAGGAATAAGATCACGCATGAAAATCGGCCAAGATATTATGAAGGAGACCAATTAGCGAGAGCCATGAAGACCGTACTTGACGAAAAAAATGACTGTTCAAAGAGAGATCAGGTCGGACATAGGAAGAAGCCTATTAAGCATAAACGGTATTATGTCAAAAGTCATGGCTCGACAAAACATCGCCGAGACTACCATCAAGATGGTTGATCTTGGCTACACACCAACACGGATCGGCTCGCAAAGAGGGACTGCCGATCAGACGCAACCGATCAATCGATCTGGTATGAAGTACGATGCTGCAGATCACAGAAATGATGTGAGATACATGGAGTATTGTGTGGCCAATCACAATAATGCTTCAAGCCATATACATAATGGTGCAGTTGATCACAATAATGCTTCAAAACACATGAAGTATGGTGTGGCCGATCATTTGGTGGATCAAATCCAGACACCGAAAGAGATCAGCTCATCGAGCCATTTGGCCGATCTGATCAAAACACTAGAGATCACCCCGTTGAGGTATTTGGCCGATCTGATCCAAATGTCGGAGGAGATCACCTCGCCGAATCATTCGGTCAATCTGATCAAAAAGCCGGAGGAAATCATCTCTCTGAATCATTTGGTCGATGTGATCAAAACACTGGAGATCACCTCGTCGAGGTATTTGGCCGATCTAATCCAAAACGGAGAAGGAGATCAGCATTCGAGTTCATTGGCGGGACGACTGCTTGAAGATCGGTCCGATATAATGGTGATCATCTTTACAAAGGAGATCAGATTATCAAGTATATTTTGTCGCGCCTTTATGGAGATCAGATTGTCAAAAAGGCGATAAGGCATATGACTCATTTTTAAGAACGAATCAAGACGCTGGGGGGCAAGGCCGACTTGGTGTATATGGATGTCAAGGAACAAGTAATTTGATATCGCCGATCGAAAAGATGAAGAATGGAGTAAGCTCATTCGGCGTTCTGCTAGTGAGACATGATCATTTTAGTTCGCTAGTGAGACCTGATCACTTTGTTCCGCTAGTAAGGTATTTGATTATTTCGGAAACATGGCGTTCAAGATTATGGTTTTTCACAAAATCACAATATGACGGTATTCTTGTCGATCATATACTTTTTGCCGAGTCCAATCCGAAGTTGCCGAGTCCAATCCGAAGTAGGCTGCACATCGTCACGCGATTCAAACACAGACTTGGAATAGATCATGACAAAAGGCGACAAGTCAGGGTTACAACCGCAAAAGGGGATCGACGTACCCTCCGTTGTAACAACGACCGTCGAGTTTCAGCTGCAAAAGGGGATCGACGCACCCCCGCTGGGACGACGACCGCATAGTCAAGCATCCGAACCAAGTGCTTGGAAGGAGACAAATGATTATGTCTGCAACCTACCTTCCACTCGCCTCACACTATCACGTGTTGATTTCCTAACTATACATGATTTGGCCTAAGAAAACTCCGGTTGAAGATCAGCCTAAGAAAGCTCTGGTTCTCAGAAAAAACACACCTGCCATGGTCGCACACAAGGTTACACCTACTGCGATCTTCAAAAATGGTACGACGACCATGATCGCCAACAATGATTTACCCATCACGGATATCAAGAACGGTAAATACAGGAGAACAGTGTTTGAGAGAATTTATGAAGTACGTTGCCCAGTGTGCAAAACATGCTTCAAGACGGAGCAATATGTGTGCCGTCAACATTCGAAAACTTTCAAGCCAAAATCTGATCCGCCAGTGACAGTCACACTCGGGGGCAAGAGCCGATCATCCATAATGCAAAAATCTGATGATTAGTAAATACAAGTCGATCAGGGAGAAAGTTTGCATACTTCCCAAAAATGGTGCGATACGATCAACGAAATGCATTTACGAGCAAGACCCTACATGAGTGTTTTGTGCAAAGATCGACATCTTTAATTAAGATTGTTGTGAGCATAATCTTGTTGATCGATCGGCGGCCGATCATTAGTTGTTCACACTTGTGATAAAATGCAATGATCGGCCAAACAAGAGTGTGTTGTGCAACGATCGACATCTTTACTTAAGATTAATGTAAGCATAATCTTGTTGATCGATCGGCAGCCAATCATTGGTTGTTCACACTTGTGATAAAACGCAATGATCGGCCAAACAAGAGTGTATTGTGCAACGATCGATATCTTTACTTAAGATTGTTGTGAGCATAATCTTGTTGATCGATCGGCGGCCGATCATTAGTTGTTCACACTTGTGATAAAACGCAATGATCGGCCAAACAAGAGTGTGTTGTGCAACGATCAACATCTTTACTTAAGATTGTTGTGAGCATAATCTTGTTGATCGATCGGCAGCCGAGCATTGGTTGATCACACTTGTGATAAAACGCAATGATCGACCAAACAAGAGTGTTTTGTGCAAAGATCGACATCTTTAATTAAGATTGTTGTGAGCATAATCTTGTTGATCGATCGGCGGTCGAAAAAGAGTGTTTTGTGCAAAGATCGACATCTTTAATTAAGATTCTTGTGAGCATAATCTTGTTGATCGATCGGCGGCCGCTCATTGGTTGTTCACACTTGTGATAAAACGCAATGATCGGCCAAATAAGAGTGTTTTGTACAAAGATCGACATCTTTAATTAAGATTGTTGTGAGCATAATCTTGTTGATCGATCGGCGGCCGATCATTGGTTGTTCACACTTGTGATAAAACGCAATGATCGACAAAACAAGAGTGTTTCGTGCAAAGATCGACATCTTTACTTAAGATAATTGCTGTGAGCATAATCTTGTTACCAGCTGTTTTGAACAAGAAAATTAAACAAACTTCGGCAAAACATGTCGATCAAAAAAGCAGAAATAGATGTTTATGCCGATCCACAAGCCATAAAATAAGCCCAAACATGCCGATCTCGTCGAGAAATAAAAATGTCTCACTAAAAATTACGTCTCTTCATCTTACTTGACATTCAGCTAAAAAGACGTGGGGGGCATTGTTTACACCAGCCCAAAAATAGACTTTAAGACAATGGGCTGCCAGTTAGAATGGAGCATAGCGGGCTGAATTGGGATTGGGCCCGTAATAGCCATTTTTATTATTGTTTTTTTTTATTAGCCGAGTCAAAGACTTTTAGTCTTATCAGGTTAGAATTTAGTTAAGTCATTGAGTCTTAGTTGTTTTCTTTTTCCTATTATTAGGGGATTTGTCCCTATAAATAGTTATTTTTTCAGATTAATAAAGGCACTACACAAATCAATCAACAAAAACACAACTTCAAAGCCCTGCGCTTTTCTATCCCCAACCCCCGCGGTTGGTTAATTTAGGAGTAGATGGACATCAATCCCGCTTAGGTTTCTTAACCTCCGGATCGATACTGTTAGATTTAGTTTAGCTGGTTACTTTTGTTCCGTTTGCGGAACAAGTTTGCGGAACAGGTTCCCTCGCGGAACATGTTCGCCTCGCGGAACACGTTCGCCTCGCGGAACACGTTCGCCTCGCGGAACACGTTCGCCTCGCGGAACACGTTCGCCTCGCGGAACACGTTCGCCTCGCGGAACACGTTCGCCTCGCGGAACACGTTCGTTTGCGAGACACGTTCGTTTGCGAGACACGTTCGTTTGCGAGACACGTTCGTTTGCGAGACACGTTCGTTTGCGAGACACGTTCGTTTGCGAGACACGTTCGTTTGCGAGACAAGTTTGCAAACATCGGAGGAGATCAGCTCATCGAGCCATTTGGCCGATCGGCGGATCATGACAAGTTTGCAAGACCTGTTTTGCGAGACCTGATCGACTTGACCGATTAAAGCATCAAACCAAAACAGATCCCAATCATAAATTCAAAGATTCGCGTGGAAATAATCCGCCACTCGAATCTTTGAATTTATGATTGGGATCTATTTTGGTTTGATGCTTTAATCGGTCAAGTCGATCAGGTCTCGCAAAACAGGTCTTGCAAACTTGTCATGATTCGTCGATCGGCCAAATGGCTCAATGAGCTAATCTCCTCCGATGTTTGCAAACTTGTCTCGCAAACAAACATGTTTCGCGAGGCGAACGTGTCTCGCGAGGCGAACGTGTCTCGCGAGGCGAACGTGTCTCGCCGCGAGGCGAACGTGTCTCGCCGCAAGGCGAACGTGTCTCGCCGCGAGGCGAACCTGTTCCGCGAGGCGAACATGTTCCGCGAGGGAACCTGTTCCGCAAACGTGTTCCGCAAACGGAACAAAAGTAACCAGCTAAACTAAATCTAACAGTATCGATCCGGAGGTTAAGAAACCTAAGCGGGATTGATGTCCATCTACTCCTAAATTAACCAACCGCGGGGGTTGGGGATAGAAAAGCGCAGGGCTTTGAAGCTGTGTATTTGTTGATTGATTTGTGTAGTGCCTTTATTAATCTGAAAAAATAACTATTTATAGGGACAAATCCCCTAATAATAGGAAAAAGAAAACAACTAAGACTCAATGACTTAACTAAATTCTAACCTGATAAGACTAAAAGTCTTTGACTCGGCTAATAAAAAAAACAATAATAAAAATGGCTATTACGGGCCCAATCCCAATTCAGCCCGCTATGCTCCATTCTAACTGGCAGCCCATTGTCTTAAAGTCTATTTTTTGGCTGGTGTAAACAATGCCCCCCACGTCTTTTTAGCTGAATGTCAAGTGAGATGAAGAGACGTAATTTTTAGTGAGACATTTTTATTTCTCGACGAGATCGGCATGTTTGGGCTTATTTTATGGCTTGTGGATCGGCATAAACATCTATTTCTGCTTTTTTGATCGACATGTTTTGCCGAAGTTTGTTTAATTTTCTTGTTCAAAACAGCTGGTAACAAGATTATGCTCACAGCAATTATCTTAAGTAAAGATGTCGATCTTTGCACGAAACACTCTTGTTTTGTCGATCATTGCATTTTATCACAAGTGTGAACAACCAATGATCGGCCGCCGATCGATCAACAAGATTATGCTCACAACAATCTTAATTAAAGATGTCGATCTTTGTACAAAACACTCTTATTTGGCCGATCATTGCGTTTTATCACAAGTGTGAACAACCAATGAGCGGCCGCCGATCGATCAACAAGATTATGCTCACATCAATCTTAATTAAAGATGTCGATCTTTGCACAAAACACTCTTTTTCGACCGCCGATCGATCAACAAGATTATGCTCACAACAATCTTAATTAAAGATGTCGATCTTTGCACAAAACACTCTTGTTTGGTCGATCATTGCGTTTTATCACAAGTGTGATCAACCAATGCTTGGCTGCTGATCGATCAACAAGATTATGCTCACAACAATCTTAAGTAAAGATGTTGATCGTTGCACAACACACTCTTGTTTGGCCGATCATTGCGTTTTATCACAAGTGTGAACAACTAATGATCGGCCGCCGATCGATCAACAAGATTATGCTCCCAACAATCTTAAGTAAAGATATCGATCGTTGCACAATACACTCTTGTTTGGCCGATCATTGCGTTTTATCACAAGTGTGAACAACCAATGATTGGCCGCCGATCGATCAACAAGATTATGCTTACATTAATCTTAAGTAAAGATGTCGATCGTTGCACAATACACTCTTGTTTGGCCGATCATTGCGTTTTATCACAAGTGTGAACAACCAATGATTGGCCGCCGATCGATCAACAAGATTATGCTTACATTAATCTTAAGTAAAGATGTCGATCGTTGCACAACACACTCTTGTTTTGCCGATCATTGCATTTTATCACAAGTGTGAACAACTAATGATCGGCCGCCGATCGATCAACAAGATTATGCTCACAACAATCTTAAGTAAAGATGTCAATCGTTGCACAACACGCTCTTGTAGGGTCTTGCTCGTAAATGCATTTCGTTGACCGTATCGCACCATTTTCGGGAAGTATGCAAACTTTCTCCCTGATCGACTTGTATTTACTAATCATCAGATTTTTGCATTATGGATGATCGGCTCTTGCCCTCGAGTGTGACTGTCACTGGCGGATCAGATTCTGGCTTGAAAGTTTTCGAATGTTGACGGCACACATATTGCTCCGTCTTGAAGCATGTTTTGCACATTGGGCAACGTACTTCATAAATTCTCTCAAACACTGTTCTCCTGTATTTACCGTTCTTGACATCCGTGATGGGTAAACCATTGTTGGAGATCATGGTCGTCGTACCATTTTTGAAGATCGCAGTAGGTGTAACCTTGTGTGCGACCATGGCAGGTGTGTTTTTTCTGAGAACCAGAGCTTTCTTAGGCTGATCTTCAACCAGAGTTTTCTTAGGCCAAATCATGTACAGTTAGGAAATCAACACGTGATAGTGTGAGGCGAGTGGGAGGTAGGTTGCAGACATGATCATTTGTCTCCTTCCATGCACTTGGTTCGGATGCTTGACTATGCGGTCGTTGTCCAAGCGGGGGTGCGTCGATCCCCTTTTGCAGCTGAAACTCGACGGTCGTTGTTACAACGGAGGGTACGTCGGTCCCCTTTTGCGGTTGTAACCCTGACTTGTCGCCTTTTGTCATGATCTATTCCAAGTCTGTGTTTGAATCGCGTGACGATGTGCAGCCTACTTCAGATTGGACTCGGCTACTTCGGATTGGACTCGGCAAAAAGTATATGATCGACAAGAATACCGTCATATTGTGATTTTGTGAAAAACCATAATCTTGAACACCATGTTTCTGAAATAATTAAATACCTTACTAGCGGAACAAAGTGATCAGGTCTCACTAGCGAACTAAAATGATCATGTCTCACTAGCAGAACGCCGAATGAGCTTACTCCATTCTTCATCTTTTCGATCGGCGATATCAAATTACTTGTTCCTTGACATCCATATACACCAAGTCGGCCTTGCCCCCCAGCGTCTTGATTCGTTCTTAAAAATGAGTCATATGCCTTATGGCCTTTTTGACAATCTGATCTCACATAAAGGCGCGACAAAATATACTTGATAATCTGATCTCCTTTGTAAAGATGATCACCATTATATCGGACAGATCTTCAAGCAGTCGTCCCGCCAATGAACTCGAATGCTGATCTCCTTCTCCGTTTTGGATTAGATCGGCCAAATACCTCGACGAGGTGATCTCCAGTGTTTTGATCACATCGACCAAATGATTCAGAGAGATGATTTCCTCCGGCTTTTTGATCAGATCGACCGAATGATTCGGCGAGGTGATCTCCTCCTACATTTGGATCAGATCGGCCAAATACCTCAACGAGGTGATCTCCAGTGTTTTGATCAGATCGGCCAAATGGCTCGATGAGCTGATCTCTTTCGGTGTCTGGATTTGATCCACCAAATGATCGGCCACACCATACTTCATGTGTTTTCAAGCATTATTGTGATTAACTGCACCATTATGTATATGGCTTGAAGCATTATTGTGATTGGCCACACAATACTCCATGTGTCTCACATCATTTCTGTGATCTAAAGCACCGAACTTCATACCAGATCGATTGATCGGTTGCGTCTGATCGGCAGTCCCTCTTTGCGAGCCGATCCGTGCTGGTGTGGAGCCAAGATCAACCATCTTGATGGTAGTCTCGGCGATGTTTTGTCGAGCCATGACTTTTGACATAATATCGTTTATGCTTAATAGGCTTCTTCCTATGTCCGACCTGATCTCTCTTTGAACAGTCATTTTTTTCGTCAAGTACGGTCTTCATGGCTCTCGCTAATTGGTCTCCTTCATAATATCTTGGCCGATTTTCATGCGTGATCTTATTCCTCATGGTTATGGAATCGGCCATTGATAATGTTGAAGGATTTGGGGATAGGAAACGATTATCGTCACTCGAATCGTCATCTTCGAATTGGTTGAAATTTTTGACTCTGAGATCGACCGATTTCCCTTCTGTGGGAGGTATAGTAGTTCCCTCGTGCGACAGTTGGTTCTTGTCTTTCTTGGTCATGATCGCTTCCAAATTAGAGTCTAAATCTCATGGCGTCTCGCTTCCTTCGAATAAACTTGATCGACTCATTGAGCGTGTATATCTTTTAGCTCTTTAGTACCGATTTTTGTGCTAACCATAAACATGTCCCCAGTGGAGTCGCCAAAAGATGTTCGCGTGGAAATAATCCGCCACTCGAATATCTTTTATTTATGATTGGGATCTGTTTTGGTTTGATGCTTTAATCGGTCAAGTCGATCAGGTCTCGCAAAACAGGTCTTGCAAACTTGTCATGATTCGTCGATCGGCCAAATGGCTCGATGAGCTGATCTCCTCCGATGTTTGCAAACTTGTCTCGCAAACAAACATGTTTCACGAGGCGAACGTGTCTCGCGAGGCGAACGTGTCTCGCCGCGAGGCGAACGTGTCTCGCCGCGAGGCGAACGTGTCTCGCCGCGAGGCGAACCTGTTCCGCGAGGCGAACATGTTCCGCGAGGGAACCTGTTCCGCAAACGTGTTCCGCAAACGGAACAAAAGTAACCAGCTAAACTAAATCTAACAGTATCGATCCGGAGGTTAAGAAACCTAAGCGGGATTGATGTCCATCTACTCCTAAATTAACCAACCGCGGGGGTTGGGGATAGAAAAGCGCAGGGCTTTGAAGTTGTGTATTTGTTGATTGATTTGTGTAGTGCCTTTATTAATCTGAAAAAATAACTATTTATAGGGACAAATCCCCTAATAATAGGAAAAAGAAAACAACTAAGACTCAATGACTTAACTAAATTCTAACCTGATAAGACTAAAAGTCTTTGACTCGGCTAATAAAAAAAAACAATAATAAAAATGGCTATTACGGGCCCAATCCCAATTCAGCCCGCTATGCTCCATTCTAACTGGCAGCCCATTGTCTTAAAGTCTATTTTTGGGCTGGTGTAAACAATGCCCCCCACGTCTTTTTAGCTGAATGTCAAGTAAGATGAAGAGACGTAATTTTTAGTGAGACATTTTTATTTCTCGACGAGATCGGCATGTTTGGGCTTATTTTATGGCTTGTGGATCGGCATAAACATCTATTTCTGCTTTTTTGATCGACATGTTTTGCCGAAGTTTGTTTAATTTTCTTGTTCAAAACAGCTGGTAACAAGATTATGCTCACAGCAATTATCTTAAGTAAAGATGTCGATCTTTGCACGAAACACTCTTGTTTTGTCGATCATTGCGTTTTATCACAAGTGTGAACAACCAATGATCGGCCGCCGATCGATCAACAAGATTATGCTCACAACAATCTTAATTAAAGATGTCGATCTTTGTACAAAACACTCTTATTTGGCCGATCATTGCGTTTTATCACAAGTGTGAACAACCAATGAGCGGCCGCCGATCGATCAACAAGATTATGCTCACAACAATCTTAATTAAAGATGTCGATCTTTGCACAAAACACTCTTTTTCGACCGCCGATCGATCAACAAGATTATGCTCACAACAATCTTAATTAAAGATGTCGATCTTTGCACAAAACACTCTTGTTTGGTCGATCATTGCGTTTTATCACAAGTGTGATCAACCAATGCTCGGCTGCCGATCGATCAACAAGATTATGCTCACAACAATCTTAAGTAAAGATGTTGATCGTTGCACAACACACTCTTGTTTGGCCGATCATTGCGTTTTATCACAAGTGTGAACAACTAATGATCGGCCGCCGATCGATCAACAAGATTATGCTCACAACAATCTTAAGTAAAGATATCGATCGTTGCACAATACACTCTTGTTTGGCCGATCATTGCGTTTTATCACAAGTGTGAACAACCAATGATTGGCCGCCGATCGATCAACAAGATTATGCTCACAACAATCTTAAGTAAAGATGTCGATCGTTGCACAATACACTCTTGTTTGGCCGATCATTGCGTTTTATCACAAGTGTGAACAACCAATGATTGGCCGCCGATCGATCAACAAGATTATGCTTACATTAATCTTAAGTAAAGATGTCGATCGTTGCACAACACACTCTTGTTTGGCCGATCATTGCATTTTATCACAAGTGTGAACAACTAATGATCGGCCGCCGATCGATCAACAAGATTATGCTCACAACAATCTTAATTAAAGATGTCGATCTTTGCACAAAACACTCATGTAGGGTCTTGCTCGTAAATGCATTTCGTTGATCGTATCGCACCATTTTTGGGAAGTATGCAAACTTTCTCCCTGATCGACTTGTATTTACTAATCATCAGATTTTTGCATTATGGATGATCGGCTCTTGCCCCCGAGTGTGACTGTCACTGGCGGATCAGATTTTGGCTTGAAAGTTTTCGAATGTTGACGGCACACATATTGCTCCGTCTTGAAGCATGTTTTGCACACTGGGCAACATACTTCATAAATTCTCTCAAACACTGTTCTCCTGTATTTACCGTTCTTGATATCCGTGATGGGTAAATCATTGTTGGCGATCATGGTCGTCGTACCATTTTTGAAGATCGCAGTAGGTGTAACCTTGTGTGCGACCATGGCAGGTGTGTTTTTTCTGAGAACCAGAGCTTTCTTAGGCTGATCTTCAACCGGAGTTTTCTTAGGCCAAATCATGTATAGTTAGGAAATCAACACGTGATAGTGTGAGGAGAGTGGGAGGTAGGTTGCAGACATAATCATTTGTCTCCTTCCAAGCACTTGGTTCGGATGCTTGACTATGCGGTCGTCGTCCCAGCGGGGGTGCGTCGATCCCCTTTTGCGGTTGTAACCCTGACTTGTCGCCTTTTGTCATGATCTATTCCAAGTCTGTGTTTGAATCGCGTGACGATGTGCAGCCTACTTCGGATTGGACTCGGCAACTTCGGATTGGACTCGGCAAAAAGTATATGATCGACAAGAATACCGTCATATTGTGATTTTGTGAAAAACCATAATCTTGAACGCCATGTTTCCGAAATAATCAAATACCTTACTAGCGGAACAAAGTGATCAGGTCTCACTAGCGAACTAAAATGATCATGTCTCACTAGCAGAACGCCGAATGAGCTTACTCCATTCTTCATCTTTTCGATCGGCGATATCAAATTACTTGTTCCTTGACATCCATATACACCAAGTCGGCCTTGCCCCCCAGCGTCTTGATTCGTTCTTAAAAATGAGTCATATGCCTTATCGCCTTTTTGACAATCTGATCTCCATAAAGGCGCGACAAAATATACTTGATAATCTGATCTCCTTTGTAAAGATGATCACCATTATATCGGACCGATCTTCAAGCAGTCGTCCCGCCAATGAACTCGAATGCTGATCTCCTTCTCCGTTTTGGATTAGATCGGCCAAATACCTCGACGAGGTGATCTCCAGTGTTTTGATCACATCGACCAAATGATTCAGAGAGATGATTTCCTCCGGCTTTTTGATCAGATTGACCGAATGATTCGGCGAGGTGATCTCCTCCGACATTTGGATCAGATCGGCCAAATACCTCAACGGGGTGATCTCCAGTGTTTTGATCAGATCGGCCAAATGGCTCGATGAGCTGATCTCTTTCGGTGTCTGGATTTGATCCACCAAATGATCGGCCACACCATACTTCATGTGTTTTGAAGCATTATTGTGATCAACTGCACCATTATGTATATGGCTTGAAGCATTATTGTGATTGGCCACACAATACTCCATGTATCTCACATCATTTCTGTGATCTGCAGCATCGTACTTCATACCAGATCGATTGATCGGTTGCGTCTGATCGGCAGTCCCTCTTTGCGAGCCGATCCGTGTTGGTGTGTAGCCAAGATCAACCATCTTGATGGTAGTCTCGGCGATGTTTTGTCGAGCCATGACTTTTGACATAATACCGTTTATGCTTAATAGGCTTCTTCCTATGTCCGACCTGATCTCTCTTTGAACAGTCATTTTTTTTTCGTCAAGTACGGTCTTCATGGCTCTCGCTAATTGGTCTCCTTCATAATATCTTGGCCGATTTTCATGCGTGATCTTATTCCTCATGGTTATAGAATCGGCCATTGATAATGTTGAAGGATTTGGGGATAGGAAACGATTATCGTCACTCGAATCGTTATCTTCGAATTGGTTGAAATTTTTGACTATGAGATCGACCGATTTTCCTTCTGTGGGAGGTATAGTAGTTCCCTCGTGCGACAGTTGGTTCTTGTCTCTCTTGGTCATGATCGCTTCCAAATCAGAGTCTAAATCTCATGGCGTCTCGCTTCCTTCGAATAAGCTTGATCGACTCATTGAGCGTGTATATCTTTTAGCTCTTTAGTACCGATTTTTGTGCTAACCATAAACATGTCCCCAGTGGAGTCGCCAAAAGATGTTCGCGTGGAAATAATCCAACACTCGAATCTTTGAATTTATGATTGGGATCTGTTTTGGTTTGATGCTTTAATCGGTCAAGTCGATCAGGTCTCGCAAAACAGGTCTTGCAAACTTGTCATGATCCGCCGATCGGCCAAATGGCTCGATGAGCTGATCTCCTCCGATGTTTGCAAACTTGTCTCGCAAACGAACGTGTCTCGCAAACGAACGTGTCTCGCAAACGAACGTGTCTCGCAAACGAACGTGTCTCGCAAACGAACGTGTCTCGCAAACGAACGTGTCTCGCAAACGAACGTGTCTCGCAAACGAACGTGTCTCGCAAACGAACGTGTCTCGCAAACGAACGTGTCTCGCAAACGAACGTGTTCCGCGAGGCGAACGTGTTCCGCGAGGCGAACGTGTTCCGCGAGGCGAACGTGTTCCGCGAGGCGAACGTGTTCCGCGAGGCGAACGTGTTCCGCGAGGCGAACGTGTTCCGCGAGGCGAACGTGTTCCGCGAGGCGAACATGTTCCGCGAGGGAACCTGTTCCGCAAACGTGTTCCGCAAACGGAACAAAAGTAACCAGCTAAACTAAATCTAACAGTATCGATCCGGAGGTTAAGAAACCTAAGCGGGATTGATGTCCATCTACTCCTAAATTAACCAACCGCGGGGGTTGGGGATAGAAAAGCGCAGGGCTTTGAAGTTGTGTTTTTGTTGATTGATTTGTGTAGTGCCTTTATTAATCTGAAAAAATAACTATTTATAGGGACAAATCCCCTAATAATAGGAAAAAGAAAACAACTAAGACTCAATGACTTAACTAAATTCTAACCTGATAAGACTAAAAGTCTTTGACTCGGCTAATAAAAAAACAATAATAAAAATGGCTATTACGGGCCCAATCCCAATTCAGCCCGCTATGCTCCATTCTAACTGGCAGCCCATTGTCTTAAAGTCTATTTTTGGGCTGGTGTAAACAATGCCCCCCCATCTTTTTAGCTGAATGTCAAGTGAGATGAAGAGACGTAATTTTTAGTGTGACATTTTTATTTCTCGACGAGATCGGCATGTTTGGGCTTATTTTATGGCTTGTGGATCGGCATAAACATCTATTTCTGCTTTTTTGATCGACATGTTTTGCCGAAGTTTGTTTAATTTTCTTGTTCAAAACAGCTGGTAACAAGATTATGCTCACAGCAATTATCTTAAGTAAAGATGTCGATCTTTGCACGAAACACTCTTGTTTTGTCGATCATTGCGTTTTATCACAAGTGTGAACAACCAATGATCGGCCGCCGATCGATCAACAAGATTATGCTCACAACAATCTTAATTAAAGATGTCGATCTTTGTACAAAACACTCTTATTTGGCCGATCATTGCGTTTTATCACAAGTGTGAACAACCAATGAGCGGCCGCCGATCGATCAACAAGATTATGCTCACAACAATCTTAATTAAAGATGTCGATCTTTGCACAAAACACTCTTTTTCGACCGCCGATCGATCAACAAGATTATGCTCACAACAATCTTAATTAAAGATGTCGATCTTTGCACAAAACACTCTTGTTTGGTCGATCATTGCGTTTTATCACAAGTGTGATCAACCAATGCTCGGCTGCCGATCGATCAACAAGATTATGCTCACAACAATCTTAAGTAAAGATGTTGATCGTTGCACAACACACTCTTGTTTGGCCGATCATTGCGTTTTATCACAAGTGTGAACAACTAATGATCGGCCGCCGATCGATCAACAAGATTATGCTCACAACAATCTTAAGTAAAGATATCGATCGTTGCACAATACACTCTTGTTTGGCCGATCATTGCGTTTTATCACAAGTGTGAACAACCAATGATTGGCCGCCGATCGATCAACAAGATTATGCTTACATTAATCTTAAGTAAAGATGTCGATCGTTGCACAATACACTCTTGTTTGGCCGATCATTGCGTTTTATCACAAGTGTGAACAACCAATGATTGGCCGCCGATCGATCAACAAGATTATGCTTACATTAATCTTAAGTAAAGATGTCGATCGTTGCACAACACACTCTTGTTTGGCCGATCATTGCATTTTATCACAAGTGTGAACAACTAATGATCGGCCGCCGATCGATCAACAAGATTATGCTCACAACAATCTTAATTAAAGATGTCGATCTTTGCACAAAACACTCATGTAGGGTCTTGCTCGTAAATGCATTTCGTTGATCGTATCGCACCATTTTTGGGAAGTATGCAAACTTTCTCCCTGATCGACTTGTATTTACTAATCATCAGATTTTTGCATTATGGATGATCGGCTCTTGCCCCCGAGTGTGACTGTCACTGGCGGATCAGATTTTGGCTTGAAAGTTTTCGAATGTTGACGGCACACATATTGCTCCGTCTTGAAGCATGTTTTGCACACTGGGCAACGTACTTCATAAATTCTCTCAAACACTGTTCTCCTGTATTTACCGTTCTTGATATCCGTGATGGGTAAATCATTGTTGGCGATCATGGTCGTCGTACCATTTTTGAAGATCGCAGTAGGTGTAACCTTGTGTGCGACCATGGCAGGTGTGTTTTTTCTGAGAACCAGAGCTTTCTTAGGCTGATCTTCAACCGGAGTTTTCTTAGGCCAAATCATGTATAGTTAGGAAATCAACACGTGATAGTGTGAGGCGAGTGGGAGGTAGGTTGCAGACATAATCATTTGTCTCCTTCCAAGCACTTGGTTAGGATGCTTGACTATGCGGTCGTCGTCCCAGCGGGGGTGCGTCGATCCCCTTTTGCAGCTGAAACTCGACGGTCGTTGTTACAACGGAGGGTACGTCGATCCCCTTTTGCGGTTGTAACCCTGACTTGTCGCCTTTTGTCATGATCTATTCCAAGTCTGTGTTTGAATCGCGTGACGATGTGCAGCCTACTTCGGATTGGACTCGGCAACTTCGGATTGGACTCGGCAAAAAGTATATGATCGACAAGAATACCTTCATATTGTGATTTTGTGAAAAACCATAATCTTGAACGCCATGTTTCCGAAATAATCAAATACCTTACTAGCGGAACAAAGTGATCAGGTCTCACTAGCGAACTAAAATGATCATGTCTCACTAGCAGAACGCCGAATGAGCTTACTCCATTCTTCATCTTTTCGATCGGCGATATCAAATTACTTGTTCCTTGACATCCATATACACCAAGTCGGCCTTGCCCCCCAGCGTCTTGATTCGTTCTTAAAAATGAGTCATATGCCTTATCGCCTTTTTGACAATCTGATCTCCATAAAGGCGCGACAAAATATACTTGATAATCTGATCTCCTTTGTAAAGATGATCACCATTATATCGGACCGATCTTCAAGCAGTCGTCCCGCCAATGAACTCGAATGCTGATCTCCTTCTCCGTTTTGGATTAGATCGGCCAAATACCTCGACGAGGTGATCTCCAGTGTTTTGATCACATCGACCAAATTATTCAGAGAGATGATTTCCTCCGGCTTTTTGATCAGATTGACCGAATGATTCGGCGAGGTGATCTCCTCCGACATTTGGATCAGATCGGCCAAATACCTCAACGGGGTGATCTCTAGTGTTTTGATCAGATCGGCCAAATGGCTCGATGAGCTGATCTCTTTCGGTGTCTGGATTTGATCCACCAAATGATCGGCCACACCATACTTCATGTGTTTTGAAGCATTATTGTGATCAACTGCACCATTATGTATATGGCTTGAAGCATTATTGTGATTGGCCACACAATACTCCATGTATCTCACATCATTTCTGTGATCTGCAGCATCGTACTTCATACCAGATCGATTGATCGGTTGCGTCTGATCGGCAGTCCCTCTTTGCGAGCCGATCCGTGTTGGTGTGTAGCCAAGATCAACCATCTTGATGGTAGTCTCGGCGATGTTTTGTCGAGCCATGACTTTTGACATAATACCGTTTATGCTTAATAGGCTTCTTCCTATGTCCGACCTGATCTCTCTTTGAACAGTCATTTTTTTCGTCAAGTACGGTCTTCATGGCTCTCGCTAATTGGTCTCCTTCATAATATCTTGGCCGATTTTCATGCGTGATCTTATTCCTCATGGTTATAGAATCGGCCATTGATAATGTTGAAGGATTTGGGGATAGGAAACGATTATCGTCACTCGAATCGTTATCTTCGAATTGGTTGAAATTTTTGACTATGAGATCGACCGATTTTCCTTCTGTGGGAGGTATAGTAGTTCCCTCGTGCGACAGTTGGTTCTTGTCTCTCTTGGTCATGATCGCTTCCAAATCAGAGTCTAAATCTCATGGCGTCTCGCTTCCTTCGAATAAGCTTGATCGACTCATTGAGCGTGTATATCTTTTAGCTCTTTAGTACCGATTTTTGTGCTAACCATAAACATGTCCCCAGTGGAGTCGCCAAAAGATGTTCGCGTGGAAATAATCCGACACTCGAATCTTTGAATTTATGATTGGGATCTGTTTTGGTTTGATGCTTTAATCGGTCAAGTCGATCAGGTCTCGCAAAACAGGTCTTGCAAACTTGTCATGATCCGCCGATCGGCCAAATGGCTCGATGAGCTGATCTCCTCCGATGTTTGCAAACTTGTCTCGCAAACGAACGTGTCTCGCAAACGAACGTGTCTCGCAAACGAACGTGTCTCGCAAACGAACGTGTCTCGCAAACGAACGTGTCTCGCAAACGAACGTGTCTCGCAAACGAACGTGTCTCGCAAACGAACGTGTCTCGCAAACGAACGTGTCTCGCAAACGAACGTGTCTCGCAAACGAACGTGTCTCGCAAACGAACGTGTCTCGCAAACGAACGTGTCTCGCAAACGAACGTGTTCCGCGAGGCGAACGTGTTCCGCGAGGCGAACGTGTTCCGCAAGGCGAACGTGTTCCGCGAACGAAACAAAAGTAACCAGCTAAACTAAATCTAACAGTATCGATCCGGAGGTTAAGAAACTTAAGCGGGATTGATGTCCATCTACTCCTAAATTAACCAACAGCGGGGGTTGGGGATAGAAAAGCGCAGGGCTTTGAAGTTGTGTTTTTGTTGATTGATTTGTGTAGTGCCTTTATTAATTTGAAAAAATAACTATTTATAGGGACAAATCCCATAATAATAGGAAAAAGAAAACAACTAAGACTCAATGACTTAACTAAATTCTAACCTGATAAGACTAAAAGTCTTTGACTCGGCTAATAAAAAAAACAATAATAAAAATGGCTATTATGGGCCCAATCCCAATTCAGCCCGCTATGCTCCATTCTAACTGGCAGCCCATTGTCTTAAAGTCTATTTTTGGGCTGGTGTAAACATTAAGTTAAAAACAAAAATGGTTAACGTTATCTCATTTTAATCACGCAATTTAATTTTTCTTATTTTCATGCATGAACTACCAGTTTTTCTCAAATTCATGCACGGTGTTGAGGTGGTACTCATTTATTGGTGTGAAATGACCTCCATCTCAGCAAATTACACCAATGAAGTTGTGACACCCAGCACCGTGCATGAATTTGAAAAAAAGTGGTAGTTCGTGCATGAAAATAAGAAAATTTAAATTGCGTGATTAAAATGAGAAAACGTGTAAAGTTGGTGAATTTTTATGACATTAACCCTATCGTTAATATCAAAAATAATTCACAAACTTTACACGTTTTCTCATTTTAATTACGTTGTTTAAATTTTCTCATTTTCATGCACGAACTACCACTTTTTCTCAAATTCATGCACGGTGCTAAGGTGTCACAGCTTTATTGGTGTAATTTGCTGAGGTGGAGGTCATTTTACACCAATGAATGAGTACCACCTCAGCACCGTGCATGAATTTGAGAAAAACTGGTAGTTCGTGCATGAAAATGAGAAAATTTAAATTGCATGATTAAAATGAGAAAACGTATAAAGTTGGTGAATTTTTATGACATTAACCCTATCGTTAATATCAAAAAAAATCACGAACTTTACACGTTTTCTCATTTTAATCACGCAATTTAAAGTGCACATAAAAAGTGCACGTAAAAATGTACACGTAAAAAAGTGCACGTAAAAAGTACACGCAAAAAAATATACGTAAAAGAACACTTAAAATGTGCACGTAAAAAATACACATAAAAAATACACGTAAAAAGTGCACGTAAAAAATACATATAAAAGTACAAGTAAAAAAGTGCACGTGAAAGTTACACGTAAAAAGTACAAGTAAAATGTGCACGTAAAAAGTACACACAAAAAAATATACGTAAAAAAACATGTTAAAAATGCACGTAAAAAATATACACATAAAAAATTTAATTTAATTAACTTATAACTAATAAAATTTAATTAATTAAATAATATTTAATTATTAATTTATTTATTTAATTAATTAAATTTAGTTATTAATATTAAAAAAATTAAAAAATAATTATTGTCCCTAAGGGATTGTCCCTGGGGGACAATTGCCCTTTGGGCTATTGCCAAAAGATGGCGATAGCCTAAAAGGCTATTGCCATTTCATGGCAATGGCCCATAAGACCATTGCCATGAGATAGCGATGGCCATCTCGGCCATCGTCTTGATATGGTGATGGCCCGTATGGGCCATCGCCAACTCAGGACAATGGCCTTTTGGTCCATCGCCATATTAGGACGATGGTCTATTAAAAAAATTTAAAACAAAAAATTTAAAAATAAAAAAATAAAAAACCGATTAATTATTAAAAAAATTGTTCTCTATCTTTAGTCAATTCTAATATTTTTATTATAAATCCGTTGGGTGTTTAGTTGAGTTGAGAGGATTAAGTTTTTTTTTTAAATTGAAAATGGCTTAGGGGTATCGTGGTAAAAAGTTGGGCGGTGGATAGTAATTTTGAGCGGCGAATAGTAGTCCACTTGGCAAGAGTTTATTTTGAAAGGCAAATGAAAAGTTCTCATTGCTTAAGATTGTTGTAACATTTTTTTGGTAATTGATGGTGTTTAAGAATGCATTTGATGTATTTAAAGGAGAAATAAGAAATTGTAAAGTTTTATGGGGGGCATAAAGAGTTGCAAGTAGTAGGTTTTCTACAATTAAGAGATATTAAGTCGGTTAAATAGATTTTAAAAAAAACGTGGCAAATGAAAAGTTTTAATTGTTTAAGATTGTTGTAACATTTTTTTGGTACTTTATGGTGTTTAAGAATGCATTGATGTATTTAAAGGAGAAATAAGAAATTGTTAAGTTTTAAGGGGGACATAAACAGTTGCAACTTGCAAGTAGTAGATTTTCTACAATTAAGAGATATTAAGTCGGTTAAATAGATTTTAAAGAAAACGTCAATTAATTAAATAAATGAATGTCCAAATGGCTAAACCATGATTATTAAATAAATGAATGTCCAAATGGCTAAACCATGGTTATAAAGATGGTCGGAAGCATAAAAGTCCACATGTCAAAATTTTATTGTAACTATTTTTAGAGCTCAGTATTATATTATAGTATAATTTATTTTCGTAAGTAAATCTGCGAATCAGACAGCATGTTGTCTGTTCCATGTCAGGTTATCGGGTTTAATTTTCGAATTTTCCCAAATTTCTTACAAATGTAACTGTTTCATATTTGATTAATGAAGTTTGATGAATTCTCAAGAAAAAAAGTTAATAATTTATTTTTGTTTTCGTAACTAAGATCTGTAAATCAGATGTCTGTTCCATATCAAGTCATCGAGTTTAGTTTTTGAATTATCCCAAATTTCTGATAAATGTAAATGTTTCACATTCGATTTAAATTTGATGAATTCAGAAGAAAAAAAAGATATTAAAGAAAGGGTTTTACTATTCGCCGCCCAAAATTACTACCCACCGCCAACTTTTTACCAAGATACCCCTAAGCCATTTTCAGTTTTTAAAAAAAAAACTTAATCCTCTCAACTCAAACAAAAATCCAACGAAAATCCGAGCGGATTTATAATAAAAATGTTAGAATCGACAAAAGATAGAAACAAAAACTGCTAATAATTAATCGGTTTTTATTTTTTTGTCATTAAAATTTAAAAAAAAATTAATTTTTTTAATAGGCCATCGTCCTAAAATGGCGATGGCCCAAAAGGCCATCGTCCTGAGTTGGCGATGGCCCATATGGGCCATCCCCATATCAAGACGATGGCCCAGATGGCCATCGCCATCTCATGGCAATGGCCCTTTTGGGCTATCCCCATCTCATGTGTGATGGTCATTGCCTTTTGGGCTATCGCCATCTTTTTGGTGATAGCCTAAAGGGCAATTGTCCCTTAAGGACGATCCCTGAAGAACAATATTTATTTTTTTTAATTTTTTTATTTAATTATATTAATAAATAAATTTAGTTAATTAAATAAATGGTTCAATATTTTTTAATTAAATAAATTTTATTAGTTATAGGTTAATTTTTACGTGCACTTTTTACGTGTATTTTTTATGTGCATTTTTTATGTGTATTTTTTGCGTTCACTTTTTACTTTTAATTCTTACATGTACTTTTTACTTATATTTTTTACATGCACTTTTTACATGTACTTTTTACATGCACTTTTACGTGTACTTTAAATGTACTTTTTTACGTGCACTTTTTACGTATATTTTTTACGTGTACCTTTTACATGTATACTTATTACGTTCACGTAAAAAAGTACATTTAAAAAAGTACACGTAAAAAGTGCACGCAAAAGTGCACGTAAAAGATACACGTAAAAAGTGCACGTGAAAAGTATACATAAAAAATACATGTAAAAAGTACAAGTAAAAAAGTGCACGCAAAAAAAATATACGTAAAAGAACACGTAAAAAGTGCACGTAAAAAATACACGTAAAAAGTGCACGCAAAAAGTGCACGCAAGAAGTGCACGTAAAAAATACACGTAAAAAGTGCACGTGAAAAGTACACATAAAAAAGTGCACGTAAAAAGTGCACGTAAAAAATACACGCAAAAAAATATACGTAAAAGAACACGTAAAATGTGCACGTAAAAAATACACATAAAAAATACACGTAAAAAGTACATATAAAAGTACAAGTAAAAAAGTGCACGTAAAAGTTACACGTAAAAAGTACAAGTAAAATGTGCACGTAAAAAGTACACGCAAAAAAATATACGTAAAAAAAACACGTAAAAAATACACGTAAAAAATATACACATAAAAAATTTAATTTAATTAACTTATAACTAATAAAATTTAATTAATTAAATAATATTTAATTATTTATTTATTTAATTAATTAATTAAATTTAGTTATTAATATAACTAAATTAAAAAATTAAAAAACAAATATTGTCCCTAAGGGATTGTCCCTAAGGGACAATTGCCCTTTGGGCTATCGCCAAAAAATGGCGATAGCCTAAAAAGCTATTGCCATCTCATGGCAATGGCCCATAAGACCATTGCCATGAGATAGCAATGGCCATCTGGATCATCGTCTTGATATGGTGATGGCCCGTATGGGCCATCGCCAACTCAGGACGATGGCCTTTTGGTCCATCGTCATCTTAGGACGATGGTCTATTAAGAAAATTTAAAATTAAAAACTATTAAAAAAAATTTGTTCTCTATCTTTAGTCGATTCTAATATTTTTATTATAAATCCGCTCGGATATTCGTTGGGTTTTTAGTTGAATTGAGAGGATTAAATTTTTTTTTTATATTGAAAATGGCTTAGGAGTATCGTGGTAAAAAGTTGGGCGGTGGTTAGTAATTTTGAGCGACGAATCCACTTGGCAAGAGTTTATTTTGAAAGGCAAATGAAAAGTTTTCACTGCTCAAGATTGTTGTAACATTTTTTGGTAATTGATGGTGTTTAAGAATGCATTTGATGTATTTAAAGGAGAAATAAGAAATTGTAAAGTTTTAAGGGGGGCATAAAGAGTTGCAAGTAGTAGGTTTTCTACAATTAAGAGATATTAAGTCGGTTAAATAGATTTTAAAGAAAACGTCAATTAATTAAATAAATGAATGTCCAAATGGCTAAACCATGGTTATAAAGATGGTCGGAAGCATAGAAGTCCACATGTCAAAATTTTGTTGTAACTATTTTTAGAGCTCAGTATTATATTATAGTATAGATTTCCCATTTGGGTTTTAGCTTTTTGTCTGAATAAAAATTTATGTAAATGTTACAGTGCAGTCATTTTGTATTTTATCAATTTCCAATCAAAGACTAGTAAAATAAAATAAATGAAAAGGGCAAAGTAAGAAAAAACAAATAAAAAGTGGAAAACTACAACATGCAGAACAAGATAGCAGAGAAGCTGAGGAAAAGGCCATAAGAATAACAGTAGTGTCTCTGCAGAATTCTAACATCACAGGAGCAGTTGATCGAAGTAAACTATTCCACTATGTACCAGTAAACAATAGCCAAACCTTTTCAAGTTTCTATATCATATAAATACATGAATTTCCTATAATAAAGAAAAAATGAACAATTACTAAGAAAACCTAGCATACATATGCAACCTAGTTTACAATTGGTCGTAATCCAACTCCGACCAAGACCATGATTTATGATTGGAGTTTCAAGAAACAAAATTTTCACTTCAAAGAAAATAGGATGTCAACTCAAATTATGTACGTGCACCGTCGAAGAACGCATCAAGGGATTGAAGTTCAAAGACTCACCAGAAATGAAAAACAGGCCATCCACCTTTCGTCTGTCAATCTTCTAACTTATAGCAACTCCTCACTGCAAAATGGTAGATATACAAAATAAGGAATATATGCTGCTTGGATTGCTTCATGATGCGCCACTTGCTACCTATGCGGATTGTTCGACCTGTGATTGTCCGACTTCTGGCTTCACAATCCTTTTTGATATCTCGTCTGCTATCCTTATATCAATCAGTCTGTACATGTGGACATCTTCCTTTTAAGTAAACATAATCCCATGTTAAATGGCAAGGGGAGATTGTGAAAAAAGAAGACTTCACCGAAGGAAATTCAGCCTGCTCGACTTCCTAGGAGTATTTCAGCCAATACAATAAAAAATGCCTCACCAACTTAAAACAGGCCCATGTTATGTTAGCGTCTGGTGCATCTTCGACAATATCCCCAGTGCCACAAAGCCAATGAAGCAATTGCCCTTGCATGACTGATTTACATGCGACTCCAATCAATATGCTTCACTGACTGCCGATTGTCAAGGGGTGCAAAGAATGTGGTTACCATGAAAATTTAACTTCACAATATTCCATTCAATACTCGCTGATAATAGTCATATTGCCGTGTCCGCCACGCATCTAAGCTGCTGCTGATAAGAGAAAGCACCAAAGAGACGCATTGCTGCAAGAAAACAAATTATCGCATGGTTAAGCAAATTATCTCATGATTACCATAGCAGTCAAAATAATTTGCAGACTAAACTTCAATCTCACCTCTTCTGTCAAACTTAAATGGAACCTTTTTCTCAGGTTCTGAATTGTCCGAGGACCACCTTTAAAACATGGGAACCCGGAATCCTGAGCCATGAATTTGAACACATTTAGCAGTAAGCTACAAATAATCATTAATGCATATTTAAGGCTCATTAGCAGATGCTCAAAGTTCCAAAACTGAAATAAAGAAGGACAAACAGTGAAACTCTAGTTATGGATGTTTCTTGCACCGTCTGTCCCTTTTTCACGGTATGTTTACCCCTGATAAACTTTGACGGAAGTTCTATGAATATTTAGCAGTAAGCTACAATACTCAACTACTTCTAATTAACACTCATTTGGAAGAAGAATAAGCTTTCACGACATGCACTTTAAGATCTCTATGTAACTAAAGTACCAAATCGAAACCCATTGTTCAGGTGTAATACTTTTTATCTTATTCTTATCAATATAGAACAAAATAAATATATCCATTAACATTAATTATCAAATGCAACACTGCATAATATATTGGATCTTTTCATTCTAACAAGATTGAAAAAAACTATGTAGTGACCAATTCAAATTTTCTTTGAAACAAAAAACATGTATCAATTGTTTTTCAAATGCTATTGTATACCTTATAGATATCTTGATAACAGTACCTTTACCTTGCATTTGGATGCATGAGTTTGTACTTGAATTTTAGATTTAAAATACCAAATTGTAAATAAAAGGATTTTAAGTTACATGTGTTTACAAGTAATTTTAATTGACCTTTTAAAATTATCACGGATGTGTTTCCAAACCCCATTAATACAATTCCAAGTAGTTTCCAAATAAAAACATTTGTTGTAAATCCAAATCAAAGATTTAAATCTTAATATCCAAACACTGCATTCAGGAATTTACAAAGAACCATCACACCCCTCATCTAGCTTATAAAACAATTTAGCATCCAAAAACAGTTCGACTGAAATTAAAATATTAAAAAAAATGCTTCTAACTGTATAACTTGCTTAAGTTAATACTTACATATTTATGAATTTCAATTAAATATAAATCCAAATAATTGGACTCATTCATACACATAATCAATACTAAACAAATCTAATTAACTAAGTAATGGCAGATGGTAAATATCTAGCCAATATGAAATTCAAGATAAATGGCCAGCATGAAATTTAATTCTAGATATCTAGCCAACAATGTCAATGACTATCAATTTGCTAACTTGATCATTTAACAAACTATCAGAAAATAATTACTTAATACATTATAATTTAAATAGTAGATAATTTCATAAGAATTGCGCAAATCCAAACAGTGTTTTACTAAAATTCGCCCTTTCCTAACATTAAAAATAATTTACCCTCAGGACTGTATGCATTTATACATGTAGGAAATCTATATTTTACGAATCATGGGTAGTGCTTCCTGTACACAACTCTGTTGGTACAAGTCAGACATTGGCAAATTAACTGATACAATGTTATACAAAGTTGATAAAATCATGCTTTAATATATCTAGCAACAACCAGGAACCTCACATTTTGTACTCTATATAAGAGCACTGTATATGGTTACTCTTGTTTTATTCCTCTGGTTGATACCATAGTCTACCACTGCCTCGTGCCAAAATTGGAGGTGATGAACCAACCCAATAGTGAAACAAATAGGAAGAAAAGTATGCTGGATATTTGAGAGTTGAGGAGTCCATAAAACAAGGCCAAAATACACATACTATCAACAATGAAATAACAACCTACTAATCGATGTTCAATAGCATGTCAGTATCAACTTAAGGCCAAGCTTGCATAAATTTATGAGTATGTATGTTAACTTATTCACAATCCATTTGGAACAGTGGTTAGGTAGAGAAGAGGTGGAGCGAACAATTGATAAAAAAAGACGGGTGTAAGATGTAAAGGAGCTGACAAGGCAAGTGGCCAATCTAGCGGACTAAAGATAGTCTTCCATCAGTTTGGTAAGTATTACTGACACATTGCAGGCACATTTAGTATTAAATTTGCAAACCTAACAATATTATCCCAGAAAACCGAAGCCTTTGGCTTTTAAGCTCAATAGAAAATGAATTGCTGCTGGCTCATGCTGGGTGTTTCCTAAGCAGCAGCTCCATGACATTAACCCACTCATCATTCCCCCATCCTCCACAATACAAAAGAAAACAGAAACCCTCCAAAACATTAATGATGATGGCTAACTTCTACTGATCAACCCAAACTGAATCTATTGAAAGCATCTTCACAGTATGTGGAATCAGAATGCGTTCTCTCAAATTGGATAATCCCATTTGAACCTAAAGAAAACTTTAAAAACTACATTTCATCCTTCAATTATGAGCTGAAGGTTACATTCCACAAGAATTCCATTCCATAGAACAGTGTTGAAGGCTCCATCCCATAGAACACTATTGAAACTGCAAAAGATATGTGAGGGATGGTATTTCCACCACCACAGAAACTCATCTGCTCACAATGTTGACCCTTTAAACCAAAACTACAAATAAATGCAAGGGATGGAATTTCCAAAATCTTTTTGAGATAGAAGAATCATTAACATGCCACATACACAATTTCCATGCTTAACAGCAGGTGCAGTTAGAGCTCAGTTGAGTTACCTGCAACATCTCGACCAGAAGAATAATACGCTCTGCATGCTTCCTACATGTTAAAAACCCTTGAATGCATAATACCTGGGTTCAAAAATGCAAAGAAAAAAATAAGCAACCCAGCCACGCACAAAATAAAGGGTCTGAAATGACAAATTTAGTTCAATAAAAGTAAGCTTATAGGTACTTTAAAATAGTCAAAGAACTCGCTTGGAACTCCCTCAGCATCAGAATCCATGACCTATAACAACAAGCAATGTTCCCACAAAAATAAGGCCCAAAGTGAACTCCAAAATCAACTCGAGATATTAAAGTATCAGAGCCTAATATTAATACAAAACATTTATGCTAAAAAGGATAAGAAAAAGATGCAAGCTGAATACAACATAAATTATTAAGTGTACTACCTCGAGCAGTTCCCGGGTTAATTTGAAAGGTGCACTCTCAAAATTAACACCGCCAGGAGAGTTAGAAAGCATAAATCCAAAATCAATATGTATAATATGACCTTCCTCATCTAACAACAGATTCCCATTGTGCCTGTCCTTAATCTGAGTAAGAGAGTTCGCTGTCAGTAAATTTTGAGGGGTTGGCTTAGTTTAGTTGGCTGGCAGTATCATGTAGAAGATGTTAAGCTATTAAATGACAAATAAGTTATTAATGAGAACAAACAACACTTGATATAAAATAGTTTGTGGGCTCATATTGTTACTTTACTGCAGAGTAACAAGCAGAATAATGAATAAACCATATTGAGCAGTTGGCTAGCATTACCATACAGCTCTTTAAATGAGCTAATATACGGTTTGTGATGTTGCCAACAAAGCCAATTCTTAAGAATTAATTCCTACCGGAAATACACATGCAGATATCTCTAATGAAAATCCAACTTAAATCTTATAAGTGACTATTCTATAAATCATTTGATGTTGAAATACTAGTAAATCATATGAGAGAGAGAAAAAAACAGCATACCTGTAGAAGGTAGCACACTAGAGAATATCCAGCCATACTTTCAACAAAGTTCCTCTGGAGGGAGAAAACAAAAAGAGAGAATCAACTGGTTGATTAATAGAGACCCACTCAGAAAAACCATTATTTAGACATTACACCATTTAGCTTCCAAATGAAGATCAAAAGATCATAGCTGAAACTGCAGTAGATGATAAGTTACTACATTCAACACTCATTATCTAATACCATTTGAGGCAATCTTACATATGTGGATCATTACAAGAGCGAAAATGGAAAAAACTTCTTAAAAATACTTGGATATAACAAAAAGCACTTACCCAGAAGTTGAAACAGGATTTCTATTCTATCCTAAGTCATTTTTTAATAATGACCTAGTGAAAATTAAATCTTGTTCAATATCCTACACTTTTTCTTATCGTTTTCTGATAGTTGGACATAAATGGAGTAAGAATCTTATGCTGGTATTCCCTACCACAAAGAGTAATTTTTGGAATGTTTATAATAAAATTCTAGTTTGCTAACATTCCATCATTTTTGGATCTCAATATGCTAGGTAAATTACATTTTGTCATAACTCAGGTTTTAATTTTTAACTCAATTACATGGTGCTGAAGGTTTTTCATGGAGAGGAAGCATGCTAAAAGAGCATTAAAAATGCCAACTCCTAGTAAGCTTTTCAAAACCATGGAATGACATCACATTTGAACCCAAATTAAGTTGAGCAAAAAAACATTCATCGTACTCTTGTTCCCAAGCTATGTGTAAGCCAGCCACAAATCCCAACAAGAGAAACCAAAATGAACCAGATAATCCGAATACCAAGAGCTAAAAAACTGTTTGGCATGAATGATATATTTCAATTTGTCTTGAGATTCATCACTTCTTTTCCTAAAAGAAAATACATGTTGCCACAACCAAGGAAGAACAGTTTCTTCTTGAGTTCTCAACCAGGTTCCCAAGAACAATTTTGGAGCTTTGAGAACCAAAAACAATAACCGGAAATGAAAAACCGATACGAAACAGTTTCTGATCAAACAAGACAGTTAAAGTCAATTTCCAAGCCCTTCCCCACTCTCCCTTCCAAAATACACATCCATCCATTAGATACCTTATTAATACTATACTGATATTTGGTGTTGCTGCTTTGGCATCAAATCAAATACTAAATGTACCATTTAAAATGACCAGTCAAACTCTTAGCTACCCGAGGTGTACTCCCTCCGTCCTGTAACTTTAGGCCTATTTTAACTTACACACAAATTAAGAAATTTGAATTAATTTAGTGAAATAATATATTTGGCATAGACTGTTAATATTATACACTTCAATTAATATTCAAATTATTTATTACTAACTAAATTAATGTTCTTTGTTGGTAACAATGCACATTAAAAAAGAACTGTTTGGGAAATAAAAAACTTAATAACAATTTGAAAAAGGGGAGAGGATTTTATTTTGCGAATGATGAAAATGAAAAGTTAGCCTAATGGGGAAAAGGAAATAACAAACATGGTCTAAGGAGTAAAACCAGAGGACAACTATTCATATAAAAAGTATGTAGCTGTTTATTTTATTGCATTCTCTCCTGTTCTTCATGCAAGGATTCGTTCATTTGCTTTCTTTATCTTATAGCCTCAACTGTTCTTCATGGAAAGATTCATTCAACTCCAGAGCAATAATGATTAACAACAGATTATAGATAAAGAAAGCAAATGGTCTTTGCAGACACGAAAAAGCAATCAAACAATTATGTCCAAGTGAAAACATTCTAATGACTCGGTATAAATATTTGATGGGCATTTGCAACCCCATAAAGTATACAACTGAGGGAAAACTTGGATGATTGAGCTTCTATTACCTGTGCAAGCTTAAAACTCGGGGAATTCTCCTCAAATTTAGCAACAAAGAAGTCGCGCAAGCTTGAAATATCGAGATACCGACTCTTGATAGAATGGAGTGAGGCCTGTAGAATAGGTCGATGTGACTGAGATAACCCAAGACTTTAGATTTTCAGTTTAATAAATAGTTTAATTATACATACAGTATCAGGAATTGTCTCTATAAGAGCCGTATAAGAAGAAGTGACCAATACTTCATAGGGACGCAACCACAGAGGAAGACCGGCTTCTTGAAATATATCTGGTATCAATAGCAAACTATGTAAGCTACAGACAATGCCACATAACAAAGATTAATATAAATAGCAAAATAAACCATCAAACAAATTTCAAAGTACAAGATGCTACACATGCCATAGAACAAAAACTCAATGGTTATATATCATTTCAAGCCAGTTAAATTACCTTTGTAGAATCACATAGTGGCTTTTACCTCCTAGAAATCCGAAGTTATAATTTTATTTTATAAAAGAATATTGATGAATCATTTAGATGAACCAGTCATTATATATCATTTCAAGCCTGTTAAATTACCTTTATAGAATCACATAGTGACTTTATAATTTTCTTTTATGAAGGAATATTGATAAATCATTTAGATGAAACAGTCACAAAAGGTCCAACTAGTTAGCAATTTTATATAAGAACCTCTAAAGTTCCCGTAAGTATTACTATATCTTAACAAAAGCTCAAAGAAAAAGGTGGTTCACTTGACACAATATAAAAATTAAAGTATTAGAGTGTGCAAGCAAATCCAAGCAGTTACCTACCAAAGAAATGAGAAATAAGTTGGACAGCAAGATGCTCCTGCCTGCAGTCATCACCACTCTTTACAATAACCTACCATGAGAAACAAGCAAGAATATAACACTACATATCTAGAATTAAACAGCTTTCATTACTGTCCAGACTAGAGAATAAATCAAGGGCGTCCTTAAATAAGGAATCTCAGGGTTGATTAGAAATTGAGTTTGATTTCTGTAATTGCGTTGGACAAACATAATAAACCAGCTTCTACAATCATAGATTTTGAGGAATTGAAATTTTAAACTCAATTTGACGGTTTTTATCGAACAAATTTCAAACTGTTTTATACTCAAAAATAAAGGGTGAAAAACAGAATTGCAAACAGATACTTACATGCCAACTAGGAATCTACCACATTCACAGATCAAATCAACAATCAATTAACATTGTCTCAGAAAATCAGCAGGTTCTTGAGCATTTTTTTCTCTAATTATTGGGATTGATTCCAGCATATATGTTTGACATGCACAACTTTTTTTTACTTTTCTTTTCCTAAGGCAGTTCAAAATGTAGAACTTACAGAGCGCAAGTCCCAGCCAGGTAACTTCCCATATACTGAAGCTTTACGAATCCTTTCTTTCTTTGTCTCCCAAAGTTCCCCAGAGAGTGCATCACTGGGCTTAGGGGTGCCTCCATTAACCTATTAAAATTAAACATTTAAGTTCCTATTTTTCACTACAACCAAGGACAGTTACAATTGTCTAAAATTTACCCTTGGCTGTGCATCTGATGAATCTTGGCCAGCTCCTTTTAGAGGGAGGCCAGGAGGTGCTTCTCCTTTGGCTGCAGCAGCCTACAGACGACAGTTGAAAGTTCAGTAACAGTCTAACATCATAAAATTCAACAATAATATCCTAACAGTGAGACGTTTGATGCCAACCTTCACTTCTTCCATAGCAATTGTACTGGGAACACGACGATGCTCCCTCCGACGAAGCGGTCCTTGGTCCCCAATGTCTTCCATTCTAACTGCAGGGTCTGCTGTCAGTACTACCCTTACCCATTCTAAATCACCACCATCCCCGGCTCTTTCATGCACATTACTGTGGTTCCAGCCAGGGTGAATATTCATTGATTGGCGAGACACTTGCTTCTCGACAGAGAGGGTCACATTTATAGTTTTCAATTTTGCCTCCACGGTATGCGACATAGCCTGGTCAATAGCTTCAGCTGTAGATCTTGACATTCTGTCACTACTATTTCGATATGCTTCTTGGGCAGTCCACAAAGGATAGGCCCATGGTGGCGGCTTTGGCAAAAATGCATCTCCATTTGCCAGAGGAATTCCTGCTCTGGAAAGCTTTTGCACACCAGATGTATCCTTAGTATTGCTAAAATAGGCAGAGAAAATGTTAGATGTTTTCACCGTGCTCTATTCATATAAGTGAACCATAGATATTACTTCTAAGAAAGAAAACAAATGAGCTTTAAAATGGTCAAATTCAGAGCTCACACTTGTAACTCCATAAATACCTTGGCATGTCACATTTTAAAACTTCAACACAGATCAGATATGGTGCCTTTTCCCTAGAATTCAACAGAACAGCTTCATCTTCAGGTATATGAAATACACGATACAATCCCTTTCCCATTGGGAAGCATATCCCTATTAATGCAAACATCCAAATTCAAGTAATTGTTAAGTCAACTAGTAAAGTTTTACATTTAACTAATGCAATCATATGATCTTGGATGGCTCATAAGCAATACAATCTTCAGTTTCTTGATAATAACTTTTGACATCCTATACCTAAATTTAAATTGCAAAACCAGTGAACTTTAAATGTCGCTTACAGAAAATTACAATATAACAGCAAGTATTTGATTCTGTAGAAAATTTGCATTGTTTACCTACTTAAAGAGAAACATGAACATATAATAACACAAAGAAAGAAAAAAAAGGAGCATGTGAAACTGACAGAGGGAAATTCGGACTTCAAAACAGGAAAATGATAGCAAAAGAAAAGTTCAAATCAAACCGCACACTCCAGCACCAACTATCATCTTCCTATGGATGGATGGCAAAGTTTATTAAAAAAATGTGGTACATAACATGTCTATAGAACTTTACAAAATGAAGTTTCAGAAAGCTTAGAAAAACTCCTATCTCAGAGTCGTGACATAGTCGGCAAACATTCTGTCCCACCATCTCTAAAATTAAAATAATAGGTCAACAAGTTCTAACATAAAAACTGGTAAAACATTTAAACCATAAAAGGAAGCTCATAAAAAAAACTACATGGTAGCACACTTAAACATGTAATAATCTTCCAGCTAACAAGTAAAGCAAAATGTCACATACCTCCAGTATTTTGAGCTTCAGCTAAATGCAAATTAATCTCTGCAAGTGACTGATAATTCAAGAACCAAAGCAGCAAATGAGTTAGAAAGAAATGAAGCAACACGTCATATTAGGCTATGAATCAATGAGACACACACACAAATACCTACATGCGGAGATATACCGTATATGGTTGGTGGATATGTGCATATGCATGTGTCATCATACTAGCAAGCTTACTGATAAATACCTCAGACAGAAAGAAGGGAGACAGAAAAAAAAATCATAAATGCAAGCAACAACCTCACAGAGAGCACTTTTGCGATCTTCAACAGGAAACACGTCGACTAATCCATAAGAAGTCTCGCATAATGACATCACAAACTCCAGTGACTCATGATAAGCCCCTTTTCGGAAATATGCTGCAGTATTATTAGGAAGCGGGGGCTTTGTGTTTGACTTTTCACTCTGCTGCTTCGGTGAACCAGGACGTTTCTGCCATTTTAACAGCATTAGAAATGGAAAAACTAAGATATTTGCAGCAAAGAATAATCCAATAGAAATAATTCTAACAAATGCAATTAAAAGACATCTACAACAGCAGGCTGGGCTGGATCCTTGGCAGCCCACTAGTCCCTTCTCCATAAACAGGAAATCTCAGCATATCTGATCCCTCCCGCTCTTTATATGTTGGCCCTTTCTAGCCCTTTTTAGTGTCATATTTACATGTCTACTTAAATAAATTAGAAGATGCTCCAGAATTTAAATTGACATACAGTAACTTCTTCTAGAAAAAAGATTGGAACCTCGAAATTTTTGGGATCTGGTTATGAGTCGGTGCCAGTTCAAATAATTATTAGTCCTCCTGATTTGTCTTTTGAGATTCAAAACCTCAGTAAAGTATTTCTTGAAAATGTAATAAAAAATAGATGCCTAAAAAGAATTTACTTGCAATTTTAAAGATTTTAATGAAAAATAGAGACCATTTCAAAAGAACTGGTTATTCAAATATTAAAATATCATGAAAATTACAGACACTCAGATCCCAAACACATAATAGAATCCTTTTCCAAGAATTGCCATCTATTCTCATTTTCAAAGAAAAAAAAAATTGTTGCACAAGAATTAAGAGTAGTTCTAGAAGTCCAGTTTGTTATTATTTTTTTCAAAATCTAAGACTCCTTTCATTCTTTGAATAACCATGAGTGTATCCAGTTTTTCAGAAAATAAAAAATCTTCAATAATTTTTATTTTCAGTTAGTGTGATGAAAATCAACCAATTCTATGATGCTTAAGATAATTCTAAATGTGATAATCTATGCTTTTTACTCCCACTGCAATCTAAATGTGAGAATCTATGCTCCTTACTCCCACTGCAACTAAATCTAAAAATGTGCTAGTATTTGCAAATTCAACCACCAAATCCAGTATTTTTCTCCTCAAATTCAACCCCAAAACTTATCGTTACAACATTTCTAACCTACAACTGTAGTTCTAAGCACAATCCAATCTAAATATCATTACCCAAACTTACCCAACATCAATACAATTTCTCAACTATTCAAATGATAAGCAGTTGGAGGCTATATGGCACTAAGTTGCAATCAAAAGAGGAGACAGAAAGAGATGAGAAATCAAGCTTAAATAGGGGTATGGGACTAAAACAAATGCATGATAGCCATACAGATGTTGGCAAACAACCAGTAAGAAACTTCTTAGCCTCCTCAATCAGCAGGCTAATGAAAGCACATGAACACAATTTTTTATGTAACAAACAAGGGAAGCATGTTGAACAGCCATGAATAAATCACAGAAAGTAAGAGCAATAGGCTATGGTAATACATGACATGCCACTGTTACCATACAGCTGTTGTATAACCTGGCTCCAGAATCAACAAACATAATGCCAATAATTGGACATTGGAGATGTCTAGAACACCAAGAACAATTACTACCAGATGAGTGCTGCATTATCCACCATATTTGCTCCAATCCTAAGACTTTTACAGTCAAAATATAATAAGATATTACTTTGCAATTGTTACTTGACCCATGTGCCCTGCAGGCTGCAACTCCACAGTTCATGATGGACTTTACCAATCTGGATGAGTAAAACCAGAAAACACAACTGTTTTTAAGTCTTTTTTATTTATTGAATTTATATTTACCACCATGTAGTTTTTCAATGATTAATAAATGTTGTTGTGGATGAGAGCAGCTGCTGGTAGCGATGGAAAACTGAAGGATGGAGCTTAATGAGAAATAACAGCATGCTAAAGAATGAGGGACAATGGACACAAAGACATGGAGATAGACATGCTTCACAATTTGCTTCATTATCTTCAATGTCAGCAAGCATTTGCCTTTTGTCTACTTTTTTGTTATTAAAACTGAGAAGGACGAGGTTCAAACCTGGAAATCCAACATTTAAAGCCTCATAGACCACCTAGTAGATCAATTTTGACTCAATTTCAAACGATTGAACAAAAAATAAGCCATTCTCAAAAGTTTAAGCAAGCGGGAGAGGAGACCTGCCACGTACAGATATCCCAAACTTTATGTGCCATGCACTTGTACTGAAATATAACAAGAGCTAGATTGGAGATACAATGCAGATTACAATCACATAGCTTTCAGAAATTTAATTATGACGGCTTTCGCTAGTTTTACAACTTTCATTAAAATGAGCAATGTCATAGCTACTAGAAAACAAGAACTGCAACAGAATATCACTCCAAAGATCATTGAATGAGTGGATCTTTTTCAAGACTTAATGAATCCAAAAGATGCACGTTAATGGAAAAAACTTAATTGTTGGAAAATTTCATTGAATGCATAAAAGTTAAGATACTCTTAGTTATTGCGCGTGTTCAAATCCACAATCTTTATGCTCGAGATTTCATCCCTGACAGAGATGCAACTTTCTTTGCTTTTATCATAAAAAGTAAATTAAGCAAATAAATAAACTTTGTCTGTATCGATGAACCATGGAGGTGAAAATAAGGAAGAAAAACAGAAAATAGACTATAACAAGTTGAAAGTTAAGGCAGTGTAAATATCAAAAGATACCCCCATAACACGAAAGATTCAAATCAATAAATTACAAGAGGCAATGACCACATGATTAATTGATGAAACTCACATATTAGAAGATAATGGATATTTGTTTATCCGTCATCTATATATCTTTTGGCTACAGTTTCATATTTATAAAGCTATATCCATTAGCTCTGCTTCAGATTCATCCTTGTAAATAGTTTATCAATAAAATACAAATTAAAAATAAAAAGTTGATTTTACTCTTCTCCCTCATATATATATAATCACTAAACTTTAATTTTCAATATGAATTAATTTCCTATTTTTTTTCAAAATATGCTTCTTTCCCTTTTCAAACATTAGAAGAGGAAAACTGAGTTAAAGAAAAGAAAGGAGGGAAATAAACTAAAGTTATTTAATACTCCCTCCATTCTGAAATAATTGTCGCTTTAGGGAGATTTTTTTGTTCCATAATACATGTCACTTTAGATTACCAAAAAAGCATTTATTGCTATTTTTCCACATATATCCCTCATTAATTCATTGAAAGAATACAAAAATACAAATAAAGAGTCATGCTAATTAATGTTAACAAGTTTCAAGAAGGGCTAATTTAGTAAAAATATTTATAATTTTAGACAAATTTATTGATTTCTTAATTTGTGTGAAAATGGCTAATGCGACAACTATTTCAGAATGGAGGGAGTATTTATAAAAAAAAACCTAAAATAAAGAGTTGTAAATTAAAAATCCATTGACTTTATGAAATTTTCATTGTTTATATGTAAAATGCTCTGTATTTTTAAAAAAAAAACACATTTTATTTTATTAAGTTAAAAAATGTTTTTGAGGATGCTCTTCTTATAAAGAGTTGATTTGACTCCCCACTCTCTACTGTATATATCATTAATGAATTTCAATTTTCAAAACAAATTATGCAAATTTAAAATAAAAAACTGATGTCACTCTCCTCTCTCCAAAATATATCTCATTAATGAACTCCAATTTTCAGAATAAATTTATTTCATATTTTATTTTTAGATAGTAACTTTTTTTTTTCCTACAAAAGAAAAGGACAAAGGAGTTCAAGGAAAAGGAAGGGGAACTAAATTAATATTTTTTAATAATTATGAAAAAAAATAGAGATGCAAATTAAAGAATCCATAAAACAAAACAAAATACAGACTCTCTCACGAATGAATTCAAGATGAAACGTATGCAGTGGCTCACCAACCCTATCATTCTTAGGCCATCAAATCTCAGAACCTTATCTATCACCCTAGTAAATTTAAAAAGTTGTAAAATTGTAATTTTCATTCTTTATATGTAAGGTGTAAAATACAAAAATACTTTTTATTTTAAAGAAAGCTATTGAAGATGTTCTTACAAAGAGAATCTAGTACCATGTGACAACATTTCTAGCACAATTTTGTAACAAACAAGATTAAGTTCTTCCTTCTATCTTTACTTACAGAAATCAATTGAAAACAATCTGATATCTCTTAACCAGATTAACACCACGACTGTTATTTTATCCAGACTGCTGTTCTCATATGAAAACAAAATTAATAAAGTTACTTGATGTTAAAAACTTTCCAAATCGTTGATAGAAAATGTATCTTCATTTCCCATCCATCTTATATATCTAGTCTTCACCCATGCTCTAAACTCCAATCCAACTTTATATGAAGAATTTGGAAAAAGTAAAAAGTTGCTGAATCCAGTTCCAAATAAACACGAGCTATAACAACCCTATGAACCCAAGCAAGGTTCTCACAACATATCCATAAAACCCTACTATGCTGCACTCTTATTTGAAGATATATTGTGAAAGAACATTATTATTTTACATGTCTTTTTAACAGTTTGCAAGAGGTCGCATAGCAAGGAAATGTTTATCTACAACTACTTGTATAAATCAACAAGGACTTTACAAGGAGAGAATTCTTTCAGTTATTTTCCCCACGTCATTTATCAAAAGTAAGTTATTAACCCTAACTTGTGTTGCATTCACACAAGTACAGTCCATGAGCTAAAATCCTGGAACCATCTTTGACAGCAAACTAATCTTCTTTGTACCTCAAAAACAAAATAACGAAACTAATTTGCCAAAGTGAGCAAATCTGGGCATGAAATTTCATCAAATGTTTACACTAAAGTTGCATAACTTGCAAGATCAAATAAATCCAACAACAAGCACTTGGCAATTTACATTCACAATAACATGGATAAGTATATTTACTACAAACTAAACCTAATTTAATAAAAAGAACCAAGAAAGATAAAACATACCTCTTTCTTTTTGGAACCAAACAACTCTGAGTCTTCAACAGAACGATCACGATCTCTAAACAATTTGCGAAAAAAGTTCTCTGTTCCAGGGCTGCCCTCATACAAGCCACCGTTGCTACTCTCATTTACAGAAGTATTTTTGACATCTTCAGGATGCACGCGGAACAACCTTTTAAACAATGAAAAATCAGAAGATTCTTCTTCCTCACCGTTGATATTTGCCTCATCAGTTTTATCAATTCCATCTTTCTTCTCCTCAGACTTTTCCTTGAAAAATCTACGGAAAAACCCGTCTTTTTCATCATCCTCAGCAGATTTTGAACATTTCTCTTCAATAGTCACCCTTTCATCACGCTCATTCCTCTCAATTCCATCCTTCTTGTCCTCAAACTTCTCCTTGAAAAATTTTCTAAAGAACCCATCCTTGTCATCATCTTCCACAGATTTAGAAAGTGACTTATCATCATCATCACTCTTGCTATCACGAAACAACTTCTTAAAAAACCCTTCTGAGCTTGACGTCAACTCCTCATCGTCACCTTTACTGCTCAATAGCCTTTTCAAAAAGCCATCTGAGGTTGATGTCAACTCCTCATCCTCACCTTTACTGCTCAATAGCCTTTTCAAAAAGCCATCTGAGGTTGATGTCAACTCCTCATCCTCCCCTTTATTACTATCTCTCAAAAACCTCTTGAAAAATCCATCAGAGCTTGAAGTCAACTCATCATCCTCACCTTTATTACTATCCCTCAAAAGCCTCTTAAAAAATCCATCTTTATCACCCTCATTTTCATCTTTCTCCACTGATTTCCTAAACAACAAAGCATCTCTAACCTTTGGACCCGGAATAAACTTCTTAAAAATCTTGTTCTCATCAGGTGATGTAGGATTCCCATCCTCCTGCACATTATTCCCTGGTGACTTTGAAAATGACAATGACTTATTCACAGGTGGCGAAGATGTCAGTGACAGTAACTTCTGTTTTGATGATAGAATTCTATTCAAGACCTGATTCTTACTCCCAGGACTTGAAGACTCATTAGGCGGCCTCACAAGTGGGGGCCATTCGCCCATCAATGTAGCTGCAATCTGACATTTTTCCTGAATCCTACTAATTCCTTCATTATCGTCAGAATCCTCAATCTCAGCCAACAAAAACCAATGAACTTTCAAAGCTATAAGCAAGGACTTAGAGCAAATATCAATAACAAATTTATCCAAAGATGGACTCGGCTTATGTATCAACATATAACAAATTTGAAACAAGTAACTCTCAATGCCTGACAACGGCAACGTATACATTCTATTACAAAGATAATCACGCACCCCGGCATGCTCATGCTTGTAGAGGTAGCTTACAGCGATCCACTCACAGAAAAACGACGAGTCAAAGAACCTAATTAACCATCCACTTTCACCAGACTCACTAATAAGGTTATTATTTCTTGAAGTGATCTCTCTAGGTAACTCGTCAGATCCTCTGAGACTAAGACCTAGAAGCCTCACCATTGTCAGTCTATCATTATACAAAAACACTAACTCGGCATCGCCAATAATCAGATCGATAAACCCTAAAACCTTTTTTAATTCGAAACCCTAACTGCAACACTCGCGCTGACTTGTAAGTATATGCAAAGTTGATTCAATCGAAAATGCTTGCTAAAATCCTAATTCGAAACCCTAAAATTGTATCTGTACATGTAGAAGAAATGATGCGAAAAATTGACGAGAAACCCTAAGGAAAATTGATGAGACATATACATAACCTGAAGTCAAAGGCGGTTTTTACAGTTTGATTTTTGAAGTTACAGAAGGAGCTGCGTATGAAGAAAGTTTAAAGAGAGGGGTAAGTTGAAGAGATCTGAGAATCTGCAAAAGACTTGCGAAACGACGCCGTCGGCTGCGGTGGGGGTACTGGAGACGGCGGTGGTTGAGGTGGTGCGGGCGTTCAATACCGGCAAAGAGAGAGAGAAGATGAGGTGAATATTATTGGTAAAAGCTAAAGTATATTTTCGAAATTTTTAAATTTGGAGTAATTTTATTTGCTCAAATATTTGGATTCTGCTTTTTTTTAAAAGGCTTAATTACTTAAAAACCACCCACCTTGTAATTTTTTTTCATTTATACCATGATCTAGGAAAATTTTCAATTGTACCCTATTTTTGATTTTTATGTTTCATCTCTACCCTAATGAGTTGAATTGGCCTATTTTTTTTAAAAAAAAGTTTAAATTAGTCCTTCATTTTTAACCTATATTCTAATAAAACTTTAACGATAATCATTTATGTATCTTGTTTTTAATATTTTCATCTTTAAATTAATAAAATTATCAAAAAAATTACTCTTGGAATACAAACGAAACATAAAAATCAAAAATAGGGTACAAATGAAAATTTTCCTATGTCGTGGTATAAATGAAAAAACATTACAAGGTGGGTGGTTTTTGAGTAATTAGGCCTTTTGAAAAAGGCTTAATTGCTTAAAAAAACCACACCTTGTACTTTTTTTTCGTTTATACCCTGACCTTATAAAAACACCATTTGTACCCAATCTTGGGTTTTTATGTTTCATCCCTACCCAAAAACATTAAATTGTACTCTTTTCATTTGGAAAAGAGTTTAAAACATACTTTTTTCTATTTTAAAAAATACAAATAAATCCTTAAACATAAAAAATAATCAAATACATCCAAATAATTAATTAATTTTTTTAATTTTATAAAATAATAAAAAGATTTTTATTTTTATTTTTTTTTATCGGAAATATTTTTTAAAAAAACAAAAATAAAATTAAAAAAAAAATCGAAAATATTTTTTAAAAAGATTAAATTTTTTTTTTAATTTTTTAAAGAAGATGGTATTTTTGTACTATTAATAATATTAATATCTAATTAGTATATAAATAAAAAATGAAGGATTATTTTAAACTTTTTTTCAAATGAAAAGAGTACAATTTAATGCTTTTGGGTAGAGATGAAACATAAAAACTCAAAATTGGGTACAAATGGTGTTTTTACAAGATCAGAGTATAAACGAAAATAAAATACAAGGTGGGGAGTTTTTAAGAAATTAAGCCTTTTAAAAACATAAAATACAATTTATGACAGGCGAGCATATGAAATTATAAGAAGGAATTGATATAATTTGGGTATGACATTCTACATTTCAATCACGTAAATCTAACATTTTCAAAAAATAAAAATAAATCTTTAATTTTATTAAATAATTTATTATTATTACTAATTAAATAATAGTTTTAATTTTTATTTTCTATGATAGCTTGCTAATGTTTATTAATTTTGATTTTTACACTTTTTATACATTTTCTTGAATAATAATTAATCGAAATAATTTATTTTTTAAAGATATGATGATTTTAATAATTATTTATTTATTGAATTAGGAAAAGCTATTGGAAATAATTTCTGTAAATATTGTCATTTTTATTTGTATTTAATTTAAGAATAAAACGTTAATTATTTTTTAGGGTTATAGGTATAAAAGAAATGCTTTAAATTATTCAAAAAGAGTACATAATTCTTTTAGATTTTTGTCACTTTTATTGTTTTTAAATTGTGTAAATAAACTTGAGTTATTATTACTATATATCACCACCTTTCGCGTTTTTTCGATTTAAGCACGGTCTAGATATTACTAAATCATTGCTCTGATACCAACTTTGTTACGACCCAAATTCATGAGTCGCAACAGGCGCTGGGGAAAGAGAGTGGTTGCTCTTGAACCCATAACAAGCCTAACGATATATCGATTCCAGACAAATATGTATCACATGTTATATCAAATTTAGCCATATTTAAAATATCTTTCTTTATTTCCCTTTCGTCAATCGTTATCACATCATGCATCCAGAACAATCTGATTTCATTTTTCTTTATTACACATGCCTTATTACCAATGCATGATATAAATATTGATTCTCTTTCTTAAATTCACTTAACACACCCTGTTTGCCACATCATACTTTATTTATCATGGCAAATAACTTCATGTAAGCACCAGCCTCATACCGATGTCAGAAAACATGTCAAATGTACATATAAGTAAAAACGATAAATATCATCCAAAATATACATAACGGTCAAGACGACATACTATTAATACACTGATACTGCTACTGTGGGTCTACTGGAAGCAAGAAGACTATACATACTTCAAGATCCTAAAATATCTTCCGTGAACAACAAAGTCGGAAGTCAACCTCAAACACGTGAACCAATACCTGAAAATGGTTCAACTTTAACATGTCAGTTAAAACTGATGAGTGTGTACATTTACTGATAAGTATTAACAAAATAAATAATACGTATAACGATATACATTACCAAACGAACCCCTAATTCTCGATTCTTAACTATCACCGCAAATCATATTTATTCATAATCTTTCTATCGATGGGTTAACCGTTGGAATGAGGAACCACTACCGTTATTTGTCTAGACCGGGGATACTCAAACAGTTATCCATTCAACGTAAGCAATACTCATAACCAATATTGCAATCCAATGGTAAATTCAAGCCAAACGTATTCACATCAATTTCATTCAAAATCAAGCTTTTATAAGAATATTCAATCATATATGTAATTTATATGTTGGTCCAAATTGTCTTTTAGGCAACCAACATACTTGTGAGCGGAGTGGGGTGCGGGGGCTGCTCGCCCAATGCTTATGGCTGACTTTTCGATCTGTAAATGGTTAGAAAAATGGAGTCGCCACCTAGTTCAACTAGGAAATGCCTTTTAACCGACTAGATAGCCTTACTCGCCTCCGGTAAGATTATCGTGCATCGGACGAAAGACTAGGGTTCGTGGAGCTCCCCGAGACTCTTGTGCTTGGCTTATCTGTTACTGGCTTTATTTACTGAACATATTCGTTTTTTATCTCATCTCAACACTATATGCAGTTCACAAGATATGAAAGCCGTAAATAAACATGTACGAAAGCATGTAAACACGTTTGACGCGCATATGACTCGAACTGGACTGACATTTGATGCAAGTAGCAGGTACTCCTAAACATACATCTAACCTTAGAGGTTTCTAGCAAATAGCACAAGTCTGGCTGGTCTGGATATTTTACATGTACAAAGCCTAAACTGGATGTAAACGTTTGATTGATTGATTTTATCAGGTGAGTCTTGAAAAACCTATACAGCCATTACTATATTTTTGTATTAGTCCTACGATGTCTAAGTGATGGGCTGGAATTGCATTAATGGGCCAATTTTAGATGATTAGTCCTTTAACCAGATATTATTTGATTTGAAATACTTTTGGAAAGCGATAAACAGTGATGGCATGCTCAGGGGAAGTTGGATATACATACAAGGTTAAGAATACTTTTTAACCTCGTTGACTTTTGGGTGTTTGGCACTCGCGTGGGTTTTGACCATCGGTCTGGTCAGAACAGGCTCTCGGTCAGATCACGAGAAATGTGCGTCTCGTCGATCGGGTTCTACTTATTCAATCCGGAGTCGATTCCAAGTTTGGGTTAGCCCAGAATCGGCTATGGAAGTTGCTGGTTTGCTGGGCCTCGGGCTCGTGGCCCGGTTTATACAATATATTACATATTTGGACTTCTGGGTCCGTTTTACATTGGGTCTGGCCCGTTACAATACAGAATATTAAAGTACATTGGATTAGTTACGTCTGGGTTCAAACTGGGATGATTTGGAGTCTGGATGGGGCCGGAAACACGTTTTGAAGTTCAGTCGAAGTTTGGAGGATCTGGGAGCGAATCTGGTAAGCTGATGGACGACGAACACGGCGCCAGCTTAAGCTGCCAGCGCCGGTAGGATGATGTGGCGGCGCCGCCGGTTTATTCCGACGGCGGATCCGGTTATAGTGGCGCCGGCGGGGTTTTGACAATAGTTCCAGGATTTTTATTTTGCTTCGTTCTTACTCGTTTCAAGTCTGTTTCTCATGCAAAGTAGTCAAAACCGCATAAAATCGAACAAGAAATCCAAATATGGTATAAATTTGAGTGTTTAAAGCTCATTTAATCAAATTATTTTCTAGGCAGCATGTACAAATTTCGACTTTTCATGGCAAAAAGAGCTAAAATCTCATAGAAACATGCATTCTAAGAGCTTTAGATTAATTCTATTTCTGTATTTGAGCTTAAAAAAGATTAATCACAGCTAACTAACATGCTTTTCATCAAATTTCATGGCAATTTATTGAAAACACTGAATTGATTAATATAACAATTTTGATGGAAAATAAGCAATTATAAGCTAAACATGCATTCAAAGCACACAATCACAGCAATCATGGAAATTATACAAATATTTATGGAAAAATTAAAGGAACATAATAAAAAGGTCAGGGAGCTGAATGTAGAGGCCGGTTGAACGAGCTGGCGTAGACAGACGTGAGTATTGAACTCTATTTTTGAACTACTCTGGGTATTATTTGCGGTGTTGACCCCTATTTTATTGGTTGCATGTGGATACTTCTTGGAACACTCCGCCTGGAGTTCGCTGGCCTCAATGGGTACAGGGTGTTGTAGAGAGATCGGGCATGCGTTATCTGATGCATGGCCCGAGTTGTAAGTCCTGGTTTTCGGGGGGCTTGTTCTCCATTGGCGGGGTGGCCCACGTACTCGTATGGTCCCGGCTGGACCTCCTTTGTCGATGTTGCGTGGCAGGGACGTGGTATCTAGTCAACTTCGCGAGACATCGTCTTCTGGGGAGGCTTCCATTGGACGGGGTGCCTGTTGTTCACGTTCAGCAGGCGGCTGCAGGGCCACAAATATGTGTTACTCTCTAGTCTTTTTTTGGATTTCTTTCTCTGCTTGAGTTCTTTTTCTCATGTTCTCCCAGGGAGGTGCTAGACGTGGGTCTCGTTATGTCTGTGCTAGGGTAGACATTCTGGGTCTCCTGGTTGAGTCCCGTCTGGTAGGCGAGCTGGTGATGGTGACATGGTCTCTGGTTTTTTGAGTCTGATACCAGAGAGATCTGCGCATTACAGTGGCGTGCGTGGGCCTGTGCAGGATTTTGTTTCCTTGTGCTACATGACGCATTCCTTTGTGCTTGCCGACTGTACTCACGTGAGTGTTTCTCTCTTCTGTTCTTTTATTTTGAGGGCCTGTTTGCCCTGTCGAACTAAGCGTCTCCCTCTGGTTTTCAGGTACCGGTGTCTGACATAGTTTAGTTGGTTGATGTTTCCTACTACTGGCGTGATTATTTGTGCACTATTTCTGCACAAATGAGGGTATAAACAATATGCAATATTTCTATCCTATATGTATGCATGTATGCAATCCTATAGCTCTGTCTGCTCTTTGGTTTCTTCTGTAGTTGCGCATTGACGATTTGGAGGAGTAGGTGCGTCTGACAGGGCTGGGTCTAGCTAACAGTGACATTCCTCCTGGGTTCCCTGGCGGTGGAGGTGGATATCATGCTGGTGATCGTGGGCGTGGAGCCCGTGGTAGTCGAGGATCTGACAACCGGGGACATTGTGGAGACTTTGCTTCGTCTTCTGGTGGTGCGCAAACTAGGCACTATTATGATGACACGCCCTCTGGGAGCCATTACGGAGACTCAGGGATCTTGGAAGGATTTGGACTATAATAGTTAGGCTTGTACTGTACATTTGTTATGTTTTGAACTTCATTGATGATTGTGTAAGTTGTCACAATATTTTGTACATCTGGCGTATTGGACGCCTTATTTTTATAGCTTTATTTTGTTTGCTATATTTGTTTTAGCTCTTCTGGCCTCTATGCTTCCGGTTCTCCCGCTGGTGGAGATCTGATGCCCCCGGTTCTTCTATTGTTGGAGACATGATGCGCCCGGTTCTACTGATGGTGGAGATCTAATGCCTCATGTTCTCTAACTGGTGAAGACCTGATGCACCCGGTTATTTTACTGGTGGGGACCTGATGCCCCTAGTTTATCTGCTGGTGGAGGCCTGATTCCCCTAGTTCTTTGACTTGTAGGGACCTGATGCCCCCGATTTTTCGGTTGGCAGAGACCTGATGCCCCCCGGTTCTCTAGTTGTGACACGATGCCCCCTATTCGCTGTTTTTTGTGAGGTTAGTGCCCGTGGTTTCTGGATGATGTAAGGATGGCGCCTGTGGTTTCTGGCTGATGGGGACCTTAAATGGCAGATGGGGACTTCACATCCCCTAAATCTCTGGACGAGGAATTCAGATGTTCCTTTTGTGTGGCTGGGGAAGTCTTCTGCTTCTCTATTGGAGGACTTTAATGCCCCATGCTATCAGATTTCCGTCTCTGGGTAGCGGAGACATGGCGCCTGTTCTCTAATTCTCTTAGAGGTAGAGGCTTGTCGCTTATTGTGAAGGTTGTGATGGTCCCTGTTGGCCGAATTCTGTCTCCGGGTGTTGCAGGCGTGGTGCCTATTTTGGGTATTTCTTGAGGATGTGGACCTGGCGCATATCGATTCTTACGGCTCTGGTATTTATTTTAAAAGGTAGCGACCCGACGGCTATTTGTTTCTTGCGAGTCTGGAGCCTAATTTTGAGAAAATTTGCCCTATTTTCCACTTTCCTGGTGGAATGAGCTCTTCTGCTTGCGTCGTACTCTGTGTTGCCCCCTCATCGGAGCATTCAGTTTTCTCGTTTAGGAAACTGGATGTTTTGATGAATGATATTGTCTTTGACTGGGCTCGCTCTAGGCTCTGTTATCTGTTCTAGGGGAATTTGTTTGTTTCTATTATAGTTAATGCGCATTTCAACATTCTTCTTGGCGCAACTGTGAATGCATGAGGAAATTTTGAATTTTTTGAAAAGTTTTTGAATTTTTATGTTCCATTGTCCCAAAGAATTATGCTGTAAGAATTCATGATGCTCTGCTTGTCCTTTCTAGGAGCATGCGCTAGACAATGATTTCGATATGCATGCATTATAAAAGATCTATTAAACCGGTTCATTCAATAATTGGTACAGTTGAAATATTTCCCATTTCAAGCGGTTTACCCCTGTTATCAATCGGTCCTTGCGGATTTTCAGGATTGACTATTTTTTATATGAGTGTTCTACTCGGTCGTAATCGATGATCCGGGGAGGACTTCTAGTGAGTGCTGCAGGTCACTACTTAGACCATCCCACTCCAAGATAGGATACTGAGCGGTGCCAGCTGGGCGGTGGACTTTTGATGTTTTGTCCTATCCAGGCTAGACGATCCGTTTTAGCGTGTGCCCCCCCCCCTTTTGTAGAACTTTTTGTGGCCAAGTCTTTTTGAGCCAGTGGGCCGAAACCCACTAGCAGGTCTCTGTCCTTTTTGAAACATTTTGATTAACTCATATTTTCTCAGGGATATATCCTATTGAAATAGGATTATCTCTAGGAGTGTTTATTTCCTTGTACCGGTTATTGAATAGATCGGTGAAATAGCTCGAATTCATCGTATGTATGCATATTAAAACATTTGAAAATAGCATTGCCCATCAGGTGAGAGATCACATGAATAAGCAAACATGGTGTCATCATTGACTCTGGAATATAAAGAAATCGAATAAACAAAGCAAATTGTTCAAAATATCTGGATGCCAAAATAGAAACTACAGCTAAACTAAGCTACTACATGATTGGATAGTTTAGGAGAACAGATCTCCAAATGCTCCGAACAAGGGTGGAGCTACCTCTTCAGTCTCACTGGTGGTGTCATGGATGTTGAGGCCCACTGAACATGTAGAAACCCGAGTTTGCTTGCTTCATATGTTCGTATCCTTCTCTCTCGATCTGTGCATTAGTCAGTTCTTTGACCCTTTTGCCCCTCAGTAGGCTTGTTGCATCGTTTTTGTGTAGGGAAATCCAAACTTTATAATACTCGTCTATGACATCATTACGGTTAGTGATCACATTCCTTTCTATACGCTTCTTCGGCCAGCAAGCTATGAGCTTTTCTAAAAACTCTTGACACAATGGCATTCCGGAAAAAGGAGATGGAAATTCCACGATTTCCTGCTTCATCCCATAATGTTGGCATAGGCTGGCTGGTTCATAGCGCGATACTGTGCGTAATCCCGGTAGAGGAACACATCCTGCATGAACTTCTATGACGACATGGCTGATTTTCCACCAAGGGCACCTCCAACGGATTTCGGTTTCAGTGATTGTTTTGAACCAGATATTCCAACTGTCCGGCTTACGTATGCCCACACAGCGGCTCGATAAGTTATTCAGCATATAGAGCATCGAGTTGGCAGGCGGAACTATCATCTGTAGTCTTTCTTGCAGCCAGATCTGCAAAAGAAGAAAACTTCTAGAGAGTCTCTTAGTAGTTTGAAAATTGTCCAAGCCGGCTAGTGTCTCACCTAATATCACTGGGAGAGGGGTGGCCATTTTTTCTAGTTGTTTCATTATGTGTGCGATCCTGATATCAGCATTCCTCTTGATTGAGCAAAGTATGCACTGTGTGTAAGGCCAGAAGTCGGTTATCTTAGCCCATCTGTTGTTGGTTCTGTCCATTTCTTCATCCATGGCTATGATTGAAGGGAGATGGATATGGTCCCCTTCTCTTAGTGTCGCGAACTTACCAGGTGAAAACGAGAACCAAGGTGCAAGTCCTCTCACTGCTGGTTAGCCTAACATCCCCATCTCCCCAGAGGATTGCCTCAAATTCTTCGAGGAGTGGGCAGATCTAGACATTGTGGAATCTAAATACATGAGTCTTTGGATCCCAGAAATTAGCAGCGGCATGGAGGAATTCTTGATATGCTCTGAGGTGAAACATGAACATGAGGTTCTCTAGGTGGAATTTGCTCAGTTTCATCCATTCAGCTGCGGATAGACTTTTCAGGAATGGTAACATGTGTCTTCGCCCTTCTTTCACCTTGATGTCTCCATTCCTCATTCCCGCCTGGCGTTTTCCTTCGCTTAGGACGTCGGTGGGCCATTTCTGGTTGTTAATATTTTGTTCCCTGATTGCATCCTCAGGTTGGGCAAGTGCCATTTGACGTCCTTGTCTTCTCAATGCTGAAACCTGACCCCAATCCTAGTTTTCTCATTCGACTGATCCCGGGATGATTCTGGGGGTTCATGCAGGCCATGATCCATTGTTTCATTTCATCCGTCTGCTTCTTGACTGAGTCTATAACCTCATTGCTTAGCTGGTTCAAATTGGATTTACTCGGTCCTGACATACTGGTTGTGTAGATTAAGCTTTTCTGATTGTTGTTACCAGAGAGCAATAGAGTGATTTCCTAGATGGTTATATCCACAAGGGGTTAGTATGCCACATTCTACAATGCTGGATGCATGAGGTGCATGATATGCAGATGCTATGCAGGGGTTATTTTTTTAACACGTAGCACATAGAAAGTTTGGCACATTGAACAATTTGATATCACCGAGACACGTTGTTCCTTCCAACCTTATTTCTCCCACACACGTATTCCGGGCGAGGTTTATTCCTAGGTGTTTTGGTTTGGACCCTCGCATCACAATGCACGAGTCGGCGTTCCTGCAAGAGCTCTCTTCTAACAGTAAAGTAGATAGACGTCATTTGTCGATATAATGACTCTTTTATCCCTTTCTGGAAGGAATAGAAAACATGACGTTGAAGTCCGTTTTGAAATCTGAAATTTGATTTAGCCTGACGGCTGTATCTAGTGAAAGGAGTTTCCACTAGACTGGTTATTTGAGGTGTGATTAAGCATAGGAATTCCGCTTGATAAGATTTGTCCTTTTAGGTCTTGCCCAACCGGAAGTTTTGAAAATCTGGTTTTTGAAACTGGAAAATTTGTTAAGCCGGACCTAAGACTAAGATTTGGAATCATTACATTGACAGTCATGCCTCAAGTACAATCATTATATTTGGTTGATCTTATGGGGTAGTGTCTAAGTTGAATGCATGTGGGCTGAGTCATTGGATTTTGGTAGTAACCGGTTTAAGGCTCCCACATATAGATATACCTTTGATAGGTCTCCTCAATCACGAGTACAAACGACCGGGGTACTGGGCTGTGAGTGATACTGCTCCGCATAAGACGTTTTGGGAAATGGAGTGCAAGGCCAAAGCGTGAGATCGGCTATGAGTATCGGGGCTGGATAGGGACTCCTAGAGAGTAGGTGAGAGCAGAAATTTCTAATGCAATGCAACAGGTGTGACTATGTCTGGAAAATAAAGCCGGTGATTGATAAGGCGCAAGCCGTGCGGTTTAGGTCCATGACAACCGTTTTGGAAAACAATTACGAAAAAGTTTATATGTTTATGTTTTAAAAAAAAATTGGTTTTAATCCCCAATGGAGTCACCGCTGTGAGTGGAGTGTGGTTCGGGGGGCCGCTCGCCCAAAGCTTATGGCTTACTTCTCGATCTGGAAATATTTTTAAAAAATGGAGTCGCCACTTAGTTCAACTAGGAAATGCCCTTTTATCGACTAGATAACCTTACTCGCCTCCGGTAAGATTATCGTGCATCAGACCAAAGACTAGGGTTCGTGAACCTCCCCAAGACTCTTGTGCTTAGCTTTTCTGTTACCGGCTTTATTTACTGGACATATTCGTTTTATATCTCATCTCAACAGTATATGCAGTTCACAAGATATGAAAGCTGTAAATAAACAAGTATGAAAGCAGTAAACATGTTTGACGCGCATATGACTCAGTCTGGACTGACATTTGAGGCAAGTAGCAAGTACTCATAAACAAACATCTAACCTTAGATGTTTCTAGCAAATAACATAAGTCTGGCTGGTATAGATTGATTACATGGACAAAGTCTAAAACCGGATGTATAAATATGATTGATTGATTTTATTAGGTGAGTCTTGAAAAACCTATACAACCGTTACTACATTTTCATGTTAGTCCTATGTTGTGATCAATTTGTTTTAAACATGTTCATATTAATTTTTCTTTTTCAACATGTTAAAATGATTTAATGCTTATGATATGCTATTATTTAATACAGATATGGATGATTATGAATGCAGATCATATGTGTCATCAGTATTGTAACTGTTTATTATAATTTGTATAATATGGATCTTTATATATTCTTTTACGTATCCAAATGAACGCCAACGTTCGAAGAATGATGATCCCCTCCTACCCGAAATGATGCCTAAATGAGGTTTGGGGATGAAGCACATTAGTTTGAGGCCAATTATCCTTTTCTCTTGTATTTTTCATGGATAAAACTTTTGGCCTAAATATTAGACTTTTGTTAGAAATATGACCAATGTGTAATATAAGTTTTTTCGTGCAAAAAAACTTGAAAATTTGTTTTTTTATGTGTATTCTCATCTTTAAGTTGTACTAGAATTTAACATGTAAAGTATTAAATAGTATGAAATGTTATTTAGCCTTAAATTTAGTTTTGTTTATTTTTTGAACAAAATTTAGTTTTATTTATTAAAATTTGTCTTACTCAATTTTAGCCTCCATGAGTGTTATATCGTAGTGAAATTTAAGACTCTTTGTAGGCAATTCTATCATTAATGATAATTTATTTTTGGAAGAAATAATTCATTAATTATTCAATTGTATAGAAGTATTTGAAAAATTGAAAGTGCTTAATCTATTAAAACTGTAATTTAATTTTTTCAAAATTGAACTTACCTCAATATGTTGGGATCAATTTCTTTTAAACATCTTGATATTAATTTTTCTTCTTCAACATGTTAAGTGATTTAATGCTTATGATATGCTATTGTTTAATATAGATATGGACGATTATGGATGCAGATCATATGTGTCATCAGTACTGCAACTGCTTATTATAATTTGTATAATATGGATCTTTGTAGGATATTAAACTCCCTAGGTCACTGAGTTATTCCAATATTACAGAAAGGGTACTAAATTTCAAATCGTTAAAAAATGGTCACTAAGTTATCAAATTATTTCATGGAATGTCACCCGAGGCAAAACGCACCAAACTTTTTGCGTTTTATCCTACGTGACATGCCATAATTACAAAAGGATGTATAATTTAGTATCATTTTTTAACAAAATGGTATAATTCAGTACCCGTTTTGTAATTTGCGATAAATTTAATGACATTCTTTTAAAACGGTGACTTCCTTGAGAAATAATTCGATAACTTAGTGACTAGTTTTTAACGATTTGAAATTTAGTACCCTTTTGTAATATTTGAACAACTCAGTGACCTGGAGAGTTTAAAATCCAATCTTTGTATATTCTTTTACGTATCCAAATGAACGCCAACGTTTGAAGAATGATGATCCCCTCCTACCCGAAATGATGCCTAAATGAGGTTTGGGGATGAAGCATATTAGGTCGAGGCCAATTATCCTCTTCTCTTGTATTTTTCATGGATAAAACTTTTGGCCTAAATATTAGACTTTTGTTAGAAATATGACCAATGTGTAATATAAGTTTTTTCGTGCAAAAAAACTTGAAAATTTGGTTTTTTTGATGTTAGGTGTCATCTTTAAGTTGTACTAAAATTTAACATGTAAAGTATTAAATAGTATGAAATGTTATTTAGACTTTAATTTAGTTTTGTTTATTTTTTAGCAGAATTTAGTTTTGTTTATGAATATTCGTCTTTTGGTCAATTTTAGTCCCATGAGTGTTATATCGTGGCGAAATTTGAGACTTTATGTAGGCAATTTTATCATTAATGATAATTTATCTTTAGAAGAATTTTTTTTTATTAATTATTCAACTGTACTAAAGTATGTGAAAAAATTGAAAGTGTTTAATCTTTTAAAACTATAACTGAATTGTTTTTAAAATTGAACTTACTTCAATATGTTGAGATCAATTTCTTTTAAACATGTTTATATTAATTTTTTTTCTTCAACATGTTAAGATGATTTAATGCTTATAATATGTTATTGTTCAATACAAATATGGACGATTCATATGTGTCATCAGTATTGCAACTGCTTATTATAATTTGTATAATATGGATTTTTATATATTCTTATACGGCTAATCACCTCAAAAACTACCGACCTTTCATTTTTTTTTCAATAACACCCTGACCTTGCAATTTCGTCAATTGCACCCTATTTCGTATTTTTACATTTCAATAGCACCCTAAATTAAAAAAAATAGATGATTTCATGATTATAAGGATTAAATTTTATAAAATAACCAAATCTAAGGATCATTTTATACTATTTTCTACTTGGCTAAATTTTAACAAGTCCCTTAACTTAAAATATGTTCAAATAAACCATCTTCTCCATTAATTCAAAATTAAAAAAAAAATTATTTTCCCCGACATCTTTTCTGCTCGACCCGCTGCCGCTTCTGAATCCGCGACCACCCACCGCCGCTTCCGGGACCAGCAGCTGGCCTCCTTCCGGCCATGGAAGATCAGCTGGTCTTCCATGGCCGGAAGACCAAGACCAGCAGATCTGCTGGTCTTCTGGCCGTGGAAGACCAGCAGATCTGCTGGTCTTCTCGCCGTGGAAGACCAGCAGATCTGCTGGTCTTCTCGCCGTGGAAGACCAGCAGATCTGCTGGTCTTCTCGCCGTGGAAGACCAGCAGATCTGCTGGTCTTCTCGCCGTGGAAGACCAGCAGATCTGCTGGTCTTCCTGTTGAAGACCAGCTGCTGCTGGTCTTCCACGGCCGGGAAGACCAGCTGCTGGTTGCTGGTCTTCCATGGCCGGGAAGACCAGCTGCTGGTCTTCCTTTGGGGAAGACCAGCTCGTCTTCCCCAAAGGAAGGTCTTCCATGGAAGACGCGCAGCTCGTCTTCCATGGAAGACCGGTGACGGAGAGCGGCGTTTGAACGGAGGTGGTGACGGAGAGCGGCGGCGTTCGAACGGATTTATTTATTTTTTGTTATTAGTTTAATTATTTTTTATTATAGAGAAGAGGGTTTGTACATATAATGTTAAACATCATATGATATTTAGAGTTTTTAAAAAATATGAAGGATTCATTTTGAACTTTATCCAAATGAAAATAGTTCAATTTAATACTTTAGGGTGCTATTGAAATGTAAAAATACGAAATAGGGTGCAATTGACGAAATTGCAAGGTCAGGGTGTTATTGAAAAAAAAATGAAAGGTCGGTAGTTTTTGAGGTGATTAGCCTTCTTATACGTATCCGCCGAATGAACGCCAACGCTCGAAGAATGATGATCCACTCCTACCCGAAACGATGCTTAAATGAGGTTTGGGGATGAAGCACATTAGGTCGAGGCCAATTTCCTCTTTTGTATTTTGCATGGATAAAACTTTTAGCTTAAATATTAGACTTTTGTTAGAAATATGACCAATGTGTAATATAAGTTTTTTCGTGCAAAAAACTTGAGAATTTGTTTTTTTTTTATGTGTAGTCTCATCTTTAAGTTCTACTAAAATTTAACATGTAAAGTATTAAAAAGTATGAAATGTTATTTACCATTTAATTTAGTTTTATTTATTTTTTGAACAGAATTTAATTTTATTTATTAAAATTTGTCTTTTACTCAATTTTAGCCTCCATGAGTATTATATCGTAGCGAAATTTAAGACTCTTTGTAGGCAATTCTATCATTAATGATAATTTATCTTTGGAAGAAATAATTCATTAATTATTCAATTGTATAAAAGTATTTGAAAAATTAAAAGTGTTTAATTTATTAAAACTGTAATTTTATTTTTTCAAAATTGAACTTGTCTCAACATGTTGGGATCAATTTCTTTTAAACATCTTGATATTATTTTTTCTTTTTCAACATGTTAAGATGATTTAATGCTTATAACATGCTATTATTTAATACAGATATAGACGAATATGGATGCAGATCATATGTGTCATCAGTACTGCAACTGCTTATTATAATTTGTATAATATGGATCTTTGTATGGAATATTATTTAACCTTTAATTTAGTTTTGTTTATTTTTTGAACAGAGTTTAGTTTTGTTTATTAAAATTCGTCTTTTACTCAATTTTAGCCTCCATAAGTGTTATATCGTGACAAAATTTGAGACTCTTTGTAAACAATTTTATCATTAATTATAATTTATATTTGGAAGAAATAATTCATTATTTATTGAACTGTACTGAATTATATGATAAATTAAAAGTGCTTAATATTTTAAAATTGTAGTTTAATTTTTTCAAAATTGAACTTGCTTCAACATATTTGGATCAATTTCTTTTAAACATGTTGATATTGATTTTTCTTTTTCAACATGTTAAAATGATTTAATGCTTATGATATGCTGTTGTTTAATACAGATATGGACGATTATGGATGCAGACCCTATGTGTCATCAGTATTGCAACTGCTTATTATAATTTGTATAATATGGATCTTTGTATATTATTTTACGTATCCAAATGAACGCCAATGTTCGAAGAATAATGATCCCCTCCTACCCGAAACGATGCCTAAATGAGGTTTCGGGATGAAGCACATTAGGTTAAGGCCAATTGTCCTCTTCTTTTGTATTTTGAATGGATAAAACTTTTGGCCTAAATTTTAGACTTTTGTTAGAAATATGACTAAGGTGTAATATAAGTTTTTTGGTGAAAAAAACTTGAAAATTTGTTTTTTTTTATGTGTAGTCACATTTTTAAATTGTACTAAAATTTAACATGTAAAGTATTAAATAGTATGGAATGTTATTTAGCCTTTAATTTAGTTTTGTTTATTTTTTGAACAGAATTTAGTTTTGTTTATTAAAATTCGTCTTTTACTCAATTTTAGCCTCCACGAGTGTTATATTGTGGCAACATTTAAGACTCTTTGTAAGCAATTTTATTATTAATGTTAATTTATCTTTGGAAGTAATAATTTATTAATTATTCAATTGTACTGAAGTATTTGAAAAATTGAAAGTGCTTAATCTTTTAAAACTGTAGTTTAATTTTTTCAAAATTGAACTTGCTTCAACATGTTGAGATCAATTTCTTTTAAACATGTTGATATTAATTTTTCTTCTTCAACATGTTAAGATGATTTAATGCTTATGATATGCTGTTGTCTAATACAGATATGGACGATTATGGATGCAGACCCTATGTGTTATCAGTGTTGCAACTGCTTATTATAATTTTTATAATATGGATCTTTGTATTTTCTTTTACGCATCCGAATGAACATCAACATTCGAAAAATGATGATCCCCTCCAACCCGAAACGATGCCTAAATGAGGTTTGAGGATGAAGCACATTAGGTCGAGGCCAATTATCCTCTTCTTTTGTATTTTTCATGGATAAAACTTTTGGCTTAAATATTAGACTTTTATTATAAATATGACAAATGTGTAATATAAGTTTTTTCGTTGAAAAAACTTGAGAATTTGTTTTTTTTTTATGTGTAGTCTTATCTTTAAGTTCTACTAAAATTTAACATATTAAGTATAAAATAGTATGAAATATTATTTAGCCTTTAATTTAGTTTTTTTATTTTTTGAACAGAATTTAAATTTGTTTATTAAAATTCTTCTTTTACTCAATTTTAGGCCCCATGAGTGTTATATCGTGACGAAATTTAAGACTCTTTGTAGGCAATTTTATCATTAATGATAATTTATCTTTGGAAAAAATAATTCATTTATCATTTAATTGTATAGAAGTATTAGACAAATTGAAGTCCTTAATCTATTAAAATTGTAGTTTATTTTTTCCAAAATTGAACTTGTCTCAACATGTTTGGATCTATTTCTTTTAAACATCTTGATATTAATTTTTCTTCTTCAACATGTTAAGATAATTTAATGCTTATGATATGCTATTGTTTAATACAAATATGGACGATTCTGCATGCAGATCATATGTGTTATCAGTATTACAACTGCTTATTATAATTTGTATAATATGGATCTTTGTATGTTACTTTACGTATCCAAATGAACGCCAATGTTCGAAGAATAATGATCTCCTCCTACCCGAAACGATGCCTAAATGAGGTTTGAGGATGAAGCACATTAGGTCGAGGCCAGTTGTCATCTTCTTTTGTATTTTGAATGGATAAAACTTTTGGCCTAAATTATAGACTTTTGTTAGAAACATTACCAATGTGTAATATAAGTTTTTTTGTGAAAAAGACTTGAGAATTTGTTTTTTTTATGTGTAGTCTCATGTTTAAGTTGTACTAAAATTTAACATGTAAAATATTAAATATTATGGAATGTTATTTAGCCTTTAATTTAGTTTTGTTTATTTTTATTATAGAATTTAGTTTTGTTTATTAAAATTCGTCTTTTACTCAATTTTAGCCTCCACGAGTGTTATATTGTGGCAACATTTAAGACTCTTTGTAAGCAATTTTATTATTAATGTTAATTTATCTTTGGAAGTAATAATTTATTAATTATTCAATTGTACTGAAGTATTTGAAAAATTGAAAGTGCTTAATCTTTTAAAACTGTAGTTTAATTTTTTCAAAATTGAACTTGCTTCAACATGTTGAGATCAATTTCTTTTAAACATGTTGATATTAATTTTTCTTCTTCAACATGTTAAGATGATTTAATGCTTATGATATGCTGTTGTTTAATACAGATATGAACGATTATGGATGCGGAACATATGTGTCATCAGTATTGCAACTGCTTATTATAATTTGTATAATATAGATCTTTGTATATTCTTTTACGTATCCGAATGAACGCCAACATTCGAAGAATGATGATCCTCTCCTACCCGAAACGATGCCTAAATGAGGTTTAGGAAGAAAGCACATTAGGTCGAGGCCAATTGTCCTCTTCTTTTGCATGGATAAAACTTTTGTTCTAAATTTTAGATTTTTATTAGAAATATGACCAATAAGATTTTTTGTAAAAAAAACTTGAAAATTTGGTTTTTTTAGGGTTAATTCCTAAAAAATCACGAACTTTACACGAAGTTTTATTTTAATCATGACCTTTAAAAGTTGTCATTTAAAGGCAAGAACTTTCATTTTGTTTCAAATCTATCATTTCAGTGTATTTTTGTTGACTAAATTCTTCAATAAACCATTAATGAAAGACCCAAATTATAAATCGACATTAAATCTTATTATCTTTAACTTAGAGTATATAGGATTTGGAATTTTTGGTTCGATAAAATACACCGGATTTTACTTTGGCGATAGATTTGAAACAAAATGAAAGTTCGTGTCTTTAAATGACAACTTTTAAAGTTCATGATTAAAATGAAACTTCGTGTAAAGTTCGTGATTTTTTTAGGAATTAATCCTTTTTTTATGTGTAGTCTCATCTTTAAGTTGTACTAAAATTTAACATGTAAAGTATTAATTAGTATGAAATGTTATTTAGCCTTTAATTTAGTTTTGTTTATTTTTTGAACATAATTTAGTTTTGTTTATTAAAATTCGTCTTTTACTCAATTTTAGCCCCCATGAGTGTTATATCGTGGCGAAATTTGAGACTCTCTGTAGGCAATTTTATCATTAATGATAATTTATCTTTGGAAGAAATAATTTATTTATTATTTAATTATATAGAATTATTTGAAATATTGAAGTCATTAATCTATTAAAATTGTAGTTCATTTTTTTCAAAATTGAACTTGCCTCAACATGTTTGGATCTATTTCTTTTAAACATCTTGATATTAATTTTTCTTCTTCAACATGTTAAGATAATTTAATGCCTATGATATGCTATTGTTTAATACAGATATGGACGATTCTGGATGCAGATCATATGGGTCATCAGTATTGCAACTGCTTATTATAATTTGTATAATATGGATCTTTGTATATTCTTTTACGTATCCAAATGAATGCCAATGTTCGAAGAATAATTATCCCCTCCTACCCGAAACGATGCTTAAATGAGGTTTGGGGATGAAACACATTAGGTCGAGGCCAATTGTCATCTTCTTTTTCATTTTGAATGGATAAAACTTTTGTCCTAAATTTTAGACTTTTGTTAGAAATATGACTAATGTGTAATATAAGTTTTTTTGTGAAAAAAACTTGAGAATTTGTTTTTTTTATGTGTAGTCTCATCTTTAAGTTGTACTAAAATTTAACATGTAAAGTATTAAATAGTATGGAATGTTATTTAGCCTTTAATTTAGTTTTGTTTATTTTTGAACAGAATTTAGTTTTGTTTATTAAAATTCGTCGTTTACTCAATTTTAGCCTCTATGAGTGTTATATCGTGGCAAAATTTGAGACTCTTTGTATGTAATTTTATCATTAATTATAATTTATATTTGGAAGAAATAATTCATTACTTATTCAACTGTACTGAATTATTTAATAAATTGAAAGTGCTTAATATTTTAAAACTGTAGTTTAATTTTTTTCAAAATTGAACTTGCTTCAACATGTTTGCATCAATTTCTTTTTAAACATGTTGATATTAATTTTTCTTCTTCAACATGTTAAGATGATTTAAAGCTTATGATATGCTATTATTTAATACAGATATGGACGATTATGGATGCAGACTCTATGTGTCAGTATTGCAACTGCTTATTATAATTTGTATAATATGGATCTTTGGATATTCTTTTACGTATCCGAATGAACGCCAACGTTGAAGAATGATGATCATTTCCTACCCAAAATGATGCCTAAATGAGGTTTGAGGATGAAGCATATTAGGTCCAGGTCAATTATCCTCTTCTTTTGTATTTTGCATGGATAAAACTTTTTGCCTAAATTTTGAACTTTTGTTAGAAATATGACCAATGTGTAATATAACTTTTTTCGTGGAAAAAACTTGAGAATTTTATTTTTTTGATGTGTAGTCTCATTTTTAAGCTGTACTAAAATTTAACATGTAAAGTATTAAATAGTATGAAATGTTATTTAGCCTTTAATTTATTTTTGTTTAATAAAATTCTTCTTTTACTCAATTTTAACCTCCATGAGTGTTATATCGTGTCGAAATTTGAGACTTTATGTATGTGATTTTATCATTAATGATAATTTATCTTTGGAAGAATTTTTTTTATGAACTATTCAACTGTATTGAAGTATTTGAAAAACTAAAAGTGATTAATCTTTTAAAATTGTAGTTTAATTTTCTCAAAATTGAACTTGCTTCAACATGTTGAGATCAATTTCTTTTAAACATGTTGATATTAGTTTTTCTTCTTTAACATGTTAAGATGATTTAATGCTGATGATATGCTATTGTGTAATATAGATATAGACAATTATGGATGCAGATCATATGTGTCATCAGTATTGCAACTGCTAATAATAATTTGTATAATATGGATCTTTGTATAATGAACGCTAGTGTTCGAGTTGAACGAAATGAATCCCAAAATCACTGTAGTGGAAGTTGAAGTTGAGTTAGAGCGAAAATGTGCCCCATGTTGTCAACGATATGTAAGTATGGCAAATGCTTTCTTTAATTATCTCGTCCATCATATCTAAAAGGTCTGATTTGTACAAGTAAAATTACAATATTACTAATTTTGTCAAAACAAATTCATTTACTGTAAAAGGTCTGATCTGTACAAGTAAATGAATTTGTAATTTACTGTCAAAACAAATTCATTTACTGCCCAACATATGGGGTACACCTGATTGTTCCCGTCCTTAGCGATTGCAGATTACAAATGCCCCCTAGAAATGTTTTCAGGAAGCAGCCATCAAACCCAATGATAGGCCTGCACCCTTCAAAAATCCTTTCCTCAATCCACTAAACCCCACATAAAAGCCCTGGAAGGTAGTATCATCTCCAAGGATGAACTCGAACCTTCCATTCGGATCGACTCTCATCAACTCTGCCTTATATGACCTTAACCCCGCATAGTGCTCAATCACAGATCCCTTGAGCAATTCTAGTTGCATGTCCCTTGGCTCTGTAGGCTTCCGACCTTGAGATTTGCACATAATATTTTTCTAGTACATCATCAATCAACACTGCAGCAGTCATATTCGGATTCCTCCTAATTTTGTCCACATATTCAGTCCCAACCCAAATATACGAGGCTTGTCTGTTCTCCATCTTCTTGTTGCAAGTGTGCCCATTGATAATTGTTTTGACAGTAAATGAATTTGTCTTCCGATCAAGACTTGCATAAAACTTCCACTTACAATTGTCGTCACACCTCCTTTCCGCTTGATTGATATTTGTCCTCTCATTCCTCAAATTAAAGGCATTAAAAATGGCCCACTTCCTTATCGTAGCCGCACACTCTGCCGAATCTGTAAAAACAATTGCAACTTTGAATTGCAATGTTTTATGGTCTGACTTAGGGTCATAGATAATAAATTTCTTCTTCCTACGCCTAATTTCACCTTCGACCTCCTCATTCTCATCACTAACATCAGAATTCACATCTCCATCAGACGTAGCATAGTCACTACATTCATTGCCCGTTTCATCTTCTGAATCAACGTCTCTCCTAGTATTAAGCCAGCTATTATCATCGACATTACTCTCATTAGGAACATAATTTTTAAACCGAGCCTTGTTTTGCCTTGCAAATGCGTACTCTTCATCATCGGATAGATCAGCGTTCGAGAGATCGTCATCTGTATCACTTTCATCAATAAGAAAGTAATCGGGATCTTCAAGTTCTGTTTATTCACCTGGAAAAACAGTCTCAATAACTGAGATTCCAGCCCCGGTATACTTAGGATTCACTTCGGAAGGCTTTGGAGTGGCATCTTTGCCAATCAATGATGTCCTCGCAGTCACAGCTTTAGTACCATAGCAGCTTCAACTTTACTATCTACAGCAGCTCCAGCTTTAGTATCCACAACAGCCCCAACAGGGTACACTTTCTTTCTCAAATTCCCTACCATATACAACTGCAACATACGAAGCTCTAAAGCTTTCTTGGATGATAAGAATTCCAAAACATGCTCCTGGCTTTTCATTTCCTTTAACCCACGTTCTCTAAAATCTCGATAATATAGTGTATACTCCCGGTAGCCTATCTCATCCATATATCCAGTCAATTCGTTGTATCCTATTTTTGCAGGATCCATATTATGACGACTCAGATACTCACCACCTAAATAAAAGACTTCCCCCTTTGTCACTGTGATGGTGCCACCATGCATAATATACAAAGAGATATCCGATCTGCAAAATTAAAAATGAAAAGAACATAAACAACCTAAATAACACAACTAAAACAATTACGTTTAAACAACTTAAAAAGTTCAGTACTACAAATAAGTAACATCATCGATAAACGACATAGAGTCAACTACCAATCAACAAAATAAGGGATTTCTGACTGGGGAATTACTTAAAAATTGGGGATTAACTGAAATTTTTTAGGATTTACTGAATTTTTTTTGGATTTACTTAAACATAGGGATTTAATTAACAAATTAGGCTTTAATAAGAAATTAGGAATATACTAGAATATTAGGGTTTAATTGAAAAATTAGGGTGTAATTACAAAATTAGGGTTTCACTGGAAAATTAGGCCTTAATTGTAAAATTAGGGGTTCAATTGTAAGTAAGGTTTCATAGAAAATTTAGGGGTTCGTACAAAAATTAGGGTTTCATCATTTCAAAAATTAGGGTTTCGTACTCAGTCAATGGGGTTTCCTTCAAAACTTCACAAATTAAGAGGACAAGAATACAATGAGAGATTCAAAAACGAAGAGTCAAAAATCGCAAACAAAATCACAGTGACTAAAAAGAAGAACAAGAGCTTTCAGAACACCTACCTGGAAATAGCGATTCCAATTCCAGCAAAATGTTTGTTTGGGGTTCCTTTTCTTTCACTGATGTTTGAGAAGAATACACGGTCTCTTGGAGTTAACTTTCGATTAGGGTTCTTGGTTTTACTTTAAGTAGAAGAAATTTAGGGTTCTTCGTCCATGGTGAGTGAATAAGACGAAGAGCCTTTTTGTTTTGTTTGCTCATATTAAACCTTAATTAAAATGTTCTTTTGGTAAACTGAAAAAAGGTTAAGTTTTACCCTAAAGTGAAATGGCAGCGTTTAAGTTGGTGTATTTAGGAACCAAAATGCTGCCGTTTTGGAAAGAAATGGACTGCATGTGAAACGGGGAGTTTCACATGTGGAGTCCAACATGTCTTGCCACGTAAGACTCATTTATCCCAGTCATCAAAAATTTATCGGAATTTATGTCGGTGTTGTTTTTGCAACAAAATGAAAGGTGCTGCCTTTGTTTGCTACTTTTTAAAAGTCATGTTATTTTCGTGAAAAAGTGTAAAGGTCATGATTTTTGGTGTAATTAACCCTTGTTTTTGAAATAAATAAACTTGGGTTATTGTCACTATATATCACCACCTTTCATGTTTTTTTAATTTAAGCATGGCCTATGTATACTAAATCATTGCTCTAATACCAACTTTGTCACGACCCAAATCCATGAGCCGCAACCAGCGCTGGGGAATGAGAGTGGTTGCTCCGGAACCCATAGCAAGCCTCATGTTATCATATTATGCATGAAAAATAATCCGATTTCATTATTCTTTATTTTACATGCCTCATTACCAATGAATGATATCAATTTTACTGATTCGTGCATATATCTTTCTTAAACTCTCTTAGCACGCCCTTTTTGCCAAATCATACTTTATTATCATGGCAAATAATGTAATCACTAGCCTCATACGTACCGATGTCAGAAAACATGCTAAATGTACATAGAAGTAAAAATGATAAATATCATCCAAAATATACATAGCGGTCAAGACGACAGACTGTTAATACACTGCTACTGTTACTGCGGATCTACTGGAAGCAAGAAGACTATACATACTTCAAGATCCTGAAAATATCTTCTGTGAACAACAAAGTCCGAAGTCAACCTCAAACACATGAACCAATACCAGAAAATGGTTCAACTTTAAAACGTCAGTTAAACCTGGTGACTATGTACATTTACTAATAAACATTAAAAAAATAAATAATACGTATAACCATATACATTACCAAACGAAACCCTAATTCTCGATTCTTAACTATCACATTCTCGATTCTTAACTATCACCTCAAATCACATTTATGCATAATCTTTCTATCCATAGGTTAACCGTAGGAATGAGGAACCACTACCGTTATTTGTTTAGAGCGGCGATACTCAAACAATTATCCATTCAACGTAAGCAATAATCATATCCAACATTACAATCCAATGGTAAATTCAAGCACAACGTATTCACATAAATTTCAATCAAACTCAAGCTTTTATAAGGATATTCAATTATATATGTAATTTACATGTTGGTCCAAATCGCCTTTTAGGCAACCAACATAGTGTTATTGGCCCGAATTGGCATTTAGGCAACCAATAACTGAATTATCACAATGTTGGCCTAAATCGCTATATAAGCAACCAACATTATGTTATTGGCCCCAATCGCCCATTAGGCAATCAATAACTGAATTATCACAATGTTGGCTCAAATCGCCATATAGGAAACCAACATTACATTATTGGTTTGAATCGCCCTTTAGGAAACCAATAACTCATTCTCACGTCGTTGGCCCGAATCGCCATTTTAGGCAACCAACGACTATCATTAATTCTCATTGAATATCCAAATTTAAGCATGACATGATTCTTATAACCAAAACATCACACATAAACATTTCAATTATGATTCATAAGCACATTTACATCTCAAATCAACACAATTTGCAATTGCAAACAGACATATATACCTAGTATAACACTATATATTCACTTACATTTACATTACTAGTATACACGCAGTCCTATCGTTTTCTAACTGGCAAACTCATTTTGTCAGAATTATATTGGCTTTTCAAAACATATATAATATATCTTTTCTAAACATTTTGTATATATAGAAAAATCCATAACAATAATATTTAAGAGTAAATTACAACTCACATGTGCTCCCCTTTTATGGTGATACGTACTTTTTAAAGTTTGGATTCTGTCTTCTCGGGATGCTACAAATCCTTAGATTCCGATCCTTAAAATTTTAGAAACTTTAACCAAAGAATTTTCGAGATAAGAATTTTAACAAGAACAGCGAGAAAATTGGTCGAAGCACGACGAACCGAACACGTTGTTTTTGGCAGAATTTTGCATCAAAATGCTGATATATATTTCGGCTCTATTTTGAAAAATAAAAATGGGAGAGTCAAAGAGCATGTCGATAGCTTCGATTTGACATAAAGCCCTTCGATTTCCGATGTCAAGATTGAGAGATATCAAGGAAATAAGAAAATGTGTTTTAAATGTTTTTGACTTCTATTAATAGGCATGTCTCTTGCCACATGTCACCGTGCATGTGCGCCATGCGTCACTGTGCATGTGCGCCATATGTCACCGTGCATGCGTGACATTTGTCTTCTCATATGCATGTCACGTGTCCTCTAATCGCTATTTTTTTATTCTTAATTTTTTACATCCAAACTTACGTATTTCAACGTTTTAATTTCGGGAATGTTTCCGAAATTTTTAACTCTCCATTTAGAGATGCATATTTGTAATACTTCAAATATTTTAAAATTATTAAATCATGTCACGTGTCGTAAATTCCGATAAATTAAAATTAAGATGAATTTAATTTAATTATATGGGGGAGTGTAGAATAATTTATATAAAGCATTTTAGCGGAATTTAAGGAAATAACTTAAGAAATTAATATAAAATAAAATAAAATATAAATTCCGTGATGGAAATTATTTCGCCAAAGTTCGCAAAATATATTATAGTATTTGTGATAAAAGTTTCGAGTTTATCTGAGAACTTTTAAAATTTGGTCTCAGATGCGTTTTGGACTAAATTGCAACTTTTGAAAAGTTTCAAGGGTCAAAGTGTAAATTATCCAATTAAGCCTCGAGAATAGAAATTTAAAGATTACTCACGGAAAATAATAATAATTTTGGATTAGTATTATTTATTTGGGTATAAATCATACGTATGCAATTGAGTTAGCGGATAATTAACCGTTTGGTTAAAATGGAAAGTTCGAAAGAGAAATGGTTAAAACAAAAGAAATGAAGGATTAAAATAGTAATTTAACCAATATATATATATATATATAATGATTCCTTCAAGTGAAGGATCCAGAACACCAAAATCAATTCTTCTTCATTTCTTTCGTCAGTTTCATCGTTTCCTCGTACGATCTCCGTTTCTCGTCTGTTTCCGACGTTCTTTAGCTCGAATCGATCGTATTTCGACGGGTAATCACTGTAAGCATGTCGTTTTGCCGTTTGTTTGGATCAATTTAATGATATATCGAGTTAAAGATTTAGGCTACGGAACGGTATTATCGTTTTAACGATTTAGGATCGATTTTTAGCGTTTTAGGTTTAGATTTCGTGTTATAAACGTTTTGGAGCGTTGTTTGAATAATGGGTATTCGAAAATTTATCGAAAGCACGTCGGAAAATCCCGAGAGCGAGTCTCAGAGTTACGCGGGCGCGTAATTATGTTATGCGGGTACGTAACAATGTTACGCGGGCGCACGCGCAACTGTATTGCGCGGGCGCGCAGTTTATTTGAAGCACCTATATGGTATTTTCGCCCTGCTGTGACCCCGTTTTCTGACTTGAAGAGTGTCGGACATTAAAAAGGAAACACGGACTCCGGAAACGAGAAATTTGGATATCGAACATAACGTGTTCGATTAGGGTTTCGAGGCATAAGGAACCTATGATTGGAAAGCGATGAACAAGAGATATAACAAGTATCTCGACTAAGTATTAGAACACGATCAAAGTTAAAAGACGTATTTAGAACAAGATCGTGTTAACCTAAGTCGAGAACTTAGTGTTTTAGCACTAAGTTTACGTAAATGAATTAAACGTACAGGTAATTCGGATAAGTAACTTCCGTATCGACGAGCTACCAGGCCGACGAGCTGGAATGGCTACAAGATCAAACGATGCATGGAACTTACGTGATCAGATGATGATATTATTATTATTTGGATAGCGGTCACTGTGAGTTGCAATTTACTTTTGCGTATTATTATAAAAACTAATTTCTTATATTACGAATACTATTTTTAAGTACATCGTATTTATATGACTTGCTCGTATAAGATACTTGTCACGACCCAATCTCAGGGCCGAGACCGGCGCTAGGGAATGGGAGTGGTTGCTCCGAAACCCGTAGCAAGCCTAAAAACGTAAATTAATTTTTCGCAAAACATAAATTTCATGCATGACATACTTAAACACGTGTCATGCAGAAGCACACATGCCAGGCATTCATATCCTCTGGCAGTCTCAATATAAATAACGTAGCAAGCGTAAAACATTTAAAACTTTAAAACATTAAAGTTATATTTACAGAAAACCATATATTACAAGCTGACATACAAAGCACTTATCTACTGCAGCTCTAAGAGTAAAGTACTGTTTCTTTACATACTTTCAAAAATACAGACTTCTGGAAGTAGGATAGAAGTCCGTTGCTTCAAAGCGTCTTTAACTGAAAGAAAGTCTGTGAGGGGTCAGTATATTGGATATACTGAGTGAGTTCATACATTTACTAATAAGTATTCAAATAAAACATAAAACGATATTCAATCATATGCAGCCAAGTACGAGATCTGATTGAAACCCTAATCCTCAAACATACTAATCATCTTTTATACAACCCAATCATTATTATCAAATTGTGAGTCCAACTCACTGGTGGGTCCAACCCACTAGATACGGGGACTCCAGGTTACACCGTAATCGAGTGCTCACTCGTATCAAAATCATACATCAAATCTCGAATTTCATAATCGTAATCAACTCACAGCTGTATCAAATCAATACTGGTGATCACGCAGTCCTATTGCCGCTCAATAGGAAGCACGTTCCATCGGATCAATACTGGTTTCAAATCAAGCGTATGCGCAATTCATATAAAACTTTTGCATATAAAACATGCAATTCAAACGTAAAGCAATAGAAAATAATTGCTTGAATAAATACTTTAAAAGCAAATCGTATAAACTCACAGAAAACGCTCATCCAAAAATGCGTCGGGGCTTAGAAACGTCAAGCTTCCCGAGCTCCTGATCCAGCTGCTTCTTGCCTTGCCGGATCTAAAACGATTTAAAACAATTGACTTACATTAGAATCCTATTCTAAGATTGATTCTAAACTCGAGACACGACACGCTGCACTAATTAACCATCGTGCTTCAAATGTAATCTTTTCCGATAAGCGATTCTTACTTCTTCCGATCTTAATACTTCTCGATTCAATTATCAATATAGAATATAGGTTTTCTTAATAAAACCAATTGATATCCATAAACTAACTCATCCAAACAACTAGTCATAATTTACTCGTTTTATTTCCGAATCTCGCATTTTCGGAGTCCGGGGGTCGATATCGGGATGGGGAATCATCAAATTAGGTTTTCAGGATCATTACCCTTCAAAAAAAGGGTGGTGTACGTCGTGCACCTTGGGTGCACGTCGTGCACCTCATTTGTGCACGTCGTGCACCTCATTTGTGCACGTCGTGCCCCTGCACGACGTGCTCAAACTTTGAGCACGTCGTGCCCCATCGTGGGCACGACTCCGGCTGCTGAAAATGGCCCTCCCGACGTGCTAAATCGATCCTAAACTCATCCAACATCCATATTGCATCCTAATCTACCCAAAAACACAATAAAAACGTATAAAACGAGTCAAATACGTAATCGCGATACGGCTTCGCCGTAACCTATCGTTTCAAATCATTTTTCCATCAAATATACTCAAATAAATGGCGAAATGACGTGCTTACCGTGATTTCCCGTTGAAATACAATCGATTCGAGCTATAGAACGTCGAAAACGGACGAGAAACGGAGATCGTACGAGAGAAACGGTGTAAACGGCGATAAACGAAAGAAATGAAATCTGATACCGATATAAGCTTCTGGATGATTCATTCAATAATCCAAATCTTATATATAAACGGCTAATTTTCACTTTAGTCCTTGAAACTTTTCAAAAGTTGCAATTTAGCCAAAAACCTATCCGCTTCCAAATTTTAAACGATCTCCGATCGACTCGCAACTTTTACCACTAATACTATAAATTATTTCGCGGACCTTGGCGAAATAAATGCTGTCACGGAATTTATATTTTATTTTATATAAATTTTCGAAGTTATATCCTTAAATCTCGTAAAACCGCTTAATAAAAATTATTCTAAATTCCCGATATAATTAAACTAAATTCTCCTTAATTTAATTTATCGGAAATCTCGACACATGGCACGACGTAATTACTTTAAAAATATTTGGGGTATTACATTCACCTCCCCTTAAAATAAATTCGTCCTCGAATTTAAAACTTTAGCCACGTACCTTGAGTGAACAAGTATGGATACTTCTGCCTCATATCCTCTTCTGTCTCCCACGTGCACTCTTCTACGGACTGACTTCTCCAAAGAATTTTCATCATCGGAATTCTCTTTGTCCGCAATTGCCGTATATGCGTATCAACAATTTGCATTGGCCGTTCTTCATACGTTAGTTCCTCGCTTACGTCTACCACTTGCGGTTGAATTATTCGAGAAGGGTCTGGTACATATTTCCGAAGCATGGAAATGTGGAAGACAGGATGAACTTGCGACATCTCCGGTGGCAAATCTAACTTATAGGCAACTGAGGATCTGGTATGGTCCGACATATCTCGGAACCAACTTGCCCTTCTTTCCAAAATGGATAACTCCCTTCATCGGTGATACTTTGAGAAATACGTAATCTCCGATCTTAAATTCGATATCTTTTCTCTTAGGGTCCGCGTAACTCTTCTGTCGACTGGAAGCAATATTCAAACCCTGCTTTATCAACGGTACTTTTCCTGACGTAATCTGGATAATCTCTGCTCCAGTTAATTTCCGCTCGCCAACTTCATCCCAACAGAAAGGGGATCGACATTTATGTCCGTATAACGCTTCATAGGGAGCCATTTTGATACTCGAGTGATTGCTGTTGTTGTAGGCGAATTCTACCAAAGGTAGATACGTATCCCAACTAACTCCGAAGTCTAGTACGCATAATCGAAGCATATCTTCTAACGTTTGAATCGTCCGTTCAGGTTGGCCGTCTGTCTGAGGATGAAACGCAGTGCTGAAGTTTAATCGCGTTCCTAACGCGTCTTGTAGGCTCTTCAAGAAATGAGAGGTAAATACTGAACCTCTGTTTGAAACAATTGACACTGGAACTCCGTGTAGGCTCACAATCTTATCGATGTATTCTTGAGCTAACTTAGCTGCAGAATACGTCGTCTTGATCAGTATAAAATGCGCTGACTTCGTCAAGCGATCCATGATTACCCAAATGGAATCAAAACCTTTCTGCGTCTTGGGCAATTCGTCTACGAAATCCATCGTGATTTGTTCCCATTTCCACTCCGGGATGGGTAATGGCTGAAGGAATCCGTATGGTCGTTGATGCTCCAACTTGATTTGTTGACAAGTCTGACATTTTGCTACTAATTCCACGATGTCTTTCTTCATTCCACTCCACCAATACGTTGCCTTGATGTCGTGATACATCTTCGTGGAACCTGGATGAACGCTATACATCGTTCCATGCGTCTCTTCCATGATCTTCTGTCTCAAGCTTTCCACGTTTGGAACGCACATTCGATTGCCGTATTTCATTATTCCGTTGACGATACTGAAATCTTGACTCTTTCCTTGATGTACTTCTTCAATTAAATGCTTTAATTGAGGATCATCTGCTTGCAACTCTTTAATTCGATCTATCAACGTCGATCGTATCGTTAACTGGGCCATTAGATTTCCGAGTGATGAAATTTCGAACTCCACTCCTTGGCTAAACATCGTATACATCTTGTTAATTAATGGTCTCCGCCATGTCGTTGTAACATGTGCGAGACTTCCCGCCGATTTTCTACTTAACGCGTATGCCACTACGTTGGCTTTACCCGGATGATATTGTATCATACAATCGTAGTCCTTTAGTAGCTCCATCCATCTCCTCTGTCTGAGGTTCAACTCTCGTTGATCAAAAATGTACTTCAAGCTTTTATGATCTGTAAAGATCTCGCACGTGGCGCCGTATAAATAATGTCTCCAAATCTTTAGCGCGAAAATCACCGCTGCTAATTCCAGATCGTGTGTCGGATAATTCGCTTCGTGCTTCTTAAGCTGTCGTGAGGCATACGCGATTACTCGACTATGTTGCATTAGAACGCATCCTAATCCAACTCTTGACGCATCATAATAAATTGTGAATCCTCCTGTTCCTTCTGGTAGTGCTAGAACTGGTGTCGTTGTCAGACACTCTTTCAGTTTCAGAAAAGTGAGTTCACATTGGTTTGTCCAGTTGAATTTCGCGTTCTTCTGAGTTAACTTCGTCAAAGGTACAACGATCTTCGAGAAGTCCTGTACAAATCGTATGTAATATCCCACTAAACCGAGGAAACTTCAAACTTCGGTAACTGAGTCAGGTCGTTTCCACTCCAGCACAGCTTTGATATTCTTTGGATCAACCTTTATGCCACTTTGTGATACCACGTGATCCAAGAAAGCCACTTCCTTTAGCCAAAATTCACATTTCGAGAATTTGGCATAAAGTTGATGCTCTCTTAGCGTCTGTAGTACTATCCACAAATGCTGAGCGTGTTCTTCTTTTGTACGTGAATAGATCAAAATATCGTCGATAAATACGATCACGAACTGATCCAAGTACGGTTTGAATATCCTATTCATCAAGTCCATGAAGGCTGCAGGCGCGTTCGTCAATCCGAATGACATAATGAGAAACTCGTAATGTCCGTATCGAGTTCGAAAAGCAGTCTTCTGAACATCATCATCGTGAATCTTCAGTTGATGATAGCCTGATCTCAGGTCGATCTTGGAGAAATACTTCGCTCATTGTAACTGATCGAATAAATCGTCGATTCTAGGTAACGAATACTTATTCTTGATCGTCACCTTGTTCAGCTGTCGATAATCGATACATAATCGAAGTGATCCATCCTCCTTTTTCACGAATAACACTGGTGCACCCCACGGGGATATACTCGGTCTGATGAAACCGCGATCAAATAACTCTTCTAGCTGATCCTTAAGTTCCTTGAGCTCTGCTGGCGCTATTCGATAAGGTGGTATCGATATCAGCTTCGTACCAGGAGCCAGGTCTGGGGGTAATCCAGGTAATTCCTCTGGAAAAACGTCTGGATATTCTGACACTATTGGTACATCACTTAAATTCGCACTTTTCTTCTCCACGTCTCGTACTACCGCTAAGAATCCTTGACACCCTTTCTTCAACATACGATCGGCTTTAATAGCCGAAATAATACTTGTAGAAGATTCCATCTTATCACCCTGGATTGAAACAGCCTCAATTCCAGGCGTGTTAAACGTTACCGTCTTCTTCTGACAATCCACATTGGCGTAGTGGTGTGCCAGCCAATCCATTCCTAATACGACGTCAAAAACTAATACCTCGAGTAAAATCAAGTCAACTAACAAATCTCGTCCTTGAACTCTCACAGGACAAGACGGATAAACGATACTAACTTCCGCACTCTCTCCGACTGGACTAGCTACAGAAAAAGGATTCCTAAGATACGCTGGTTGCACTCCTAACTTACTAGTGAAGCTAGGCGAAACAAACGAATGCGTAGCGCCCAGATCAAATAAAATTAATGCGTCTTGAGAAGCGATACAAAAAGGTACCTTGCACCACAGCATCGGAAGCCTGAGCCTCCTGAGGATTCAGTGCAAAGACCCTGGCCTGACTCCCGCCAGCCTGCGAATTCTGATCCGTACCGCGACCTCCGCCATTCCTCCTCTTCGATTTGCGTAACCATGGCCTCTCTGGCCAGTGAAGGTACTCCATGTCTGATCGTACCCTGATGCTGATAGGAGTATTTTACTCCTATAATTAGGGCCGATTTTACTCGGTTTTTATCACATTTAGTATTAATTTCATACATTATTTGGCATTTTTATGTTTGATAGTGTTTGTTAGAATTTCAGTGGAAATTAGGTGAAAATCGAGTATTTGGAGCTAATTAATGATGGATTGAGCGTTGGAGTAAAAGCGTAGCTTGCGGACGAAGAAATTAACATCGTAAATAAAGGTTCAAACGGGACATTATTATTTTCGAACGAACCTTATGCAGTAAGGCTATGTTCCCGTTGGAAAAACGCAATTCTCAAACGGGAATCATGAAGAAAAAGGGTGAGTCTCGAACGAGAAAGGCATTCTCGAACGAGACTCAAGAGAAAAAAAGGAAGGGTTCGTTCGAAACCTTGGAATTTTGGCTTAATTCTCGAACGGGAATCAAAGTCCCGAACGAGAAAAAGCTGAAGTTTGCCTAATCAGAATTGGACTTGGACTTAATCTCCTTTTCCGACTCCAACCGAAACTCCTATTTCAAATTCGATTCGTAAATCGACTTAGAAGATTCCAGAGCTTCCTCCACTATATAAAGACCTTGTAATAGACTAGTTTTAATAATTAGAATACATTAGTTATATTTTCGTTCTCTTAAAATAGCGTTTTAGCTTCTGTTTTCCAGCAGTTTATAAGTAGTTTATTATTAGTTTCTGCAAAAAACGATTGTGAAGATTTCAAGTTTAATCTAGACGATTCTTCCGAAATTGACAACTCCGGTATTTATTGTTCTAATTATGTTTAATTCTTCATCTTCTTCTTTTTTTAATTTAAGCTTAAGTATGAGTAACTAAATCCTTTGTTCGGGGATTGATATGAACACTTAGATTAGTTTTCGAATTGGATTAGGATTTATTAAGTGAGTAAAATTGTGTTTTAATTACTAAGATTAATGCTTGAATTAATTTGATCACTTAGTTCATGATTTTGTGTTTAATTAACTAATTGAGAGATTGTTAATTAAATAGACATAGGTAATTAAGAGTTTAGAGGAAACCGCCGTGAGAGCGGGTTGGAATTTAGGTAGTCGTTGAGTTTGCTTCATAATTACAATTTAGTTATTTAATTCAGTTTTAATATTGTGAGATGTAATACCCCAAAATGTATAATTATCCGATTGGACCACTTGTCCAGTTTAGATTCGCTGGAGTGGCGATATCGGAAAGTTTTCCGATAAATAAGCTTTAGTAGGACGGTTTTAGAAAAGATTATTATGGAGAAAATTTATATTATATTTCAATTCTAAAGTTAGAATTGGAACTTAAAGGAAAAATGGCAAGAAAAGTCCAAAATAAAGTACAGGAACCAAAGTGGTAATTTAGCCACTTTGTATCGAAAATAGAAATATTGGATTTTGACGGGAAAGTGTTAATATCGAGTTCCGTATTATTTATCGGGGATAAATAATACGTATAAGTCATAATAAAAGAATTTATCGATTTAGTTATGGACTAAATCGTAGGAAAGAAAAGTTTAAAGGATAAATGATAAGAAACAAAAAAGAACATGGACCAAAGTGGACATTTAGCCAGAATATATAAAGAAAGAAAATATGAATTAAGGAAGCAGAGAGAAGAGTCGAGAGAAATAGTGAGATATCCACCGATCGATTCGTTTCGCCGCCGTTTCTCCGTTCGACGTCCGATTCGAGCGATTCAAGCGGCGATTTCTTCAGAACCGAAAGCTCTATCATCTCCGGCCATCAAATTAAGGTAAGAGGTCGGGTTTTGGCATGAAAACGATGGGTTTGTTGGATGTTTTGATTAGGATCGAGTTTAGGTTGAAATTTGACGTTTTTGAAGTTATTATGATGTTTTTGAAGAAACCGAGAGATGGGTATTGAGTATGGGTGTGTGAAGCACGTCGGAATGGTGATAAAACCCCGGAAATCGACTTCCGGGGAGCTGTGCATGTGGTGCACGAACGTGTACTGGAAGTACACGAACGTGCACCTAGCAAGGTACACGAACGTGCACCTAGCAAGGTACACGAACGTGCACCTAGCAAGGTACACGATCGTGCACCTAGCAAGGTACACGATCGTGCACCTAGCAAGGTACACGATCGTGTACCTAAAGTACACGAACGTGCACTTTTCATGGTGCACGAACGTGTACTGGGAGTACACGAACGTGCACCAGTGAGGTGCACGAACGTGTACTTGAGTACACGAACGTGTACCTACCGAAGGGCACGCCCGTGCACCCTGACTTGCCTCCACGCGTATGCAAGCTGTAATTGATCTAGATGTGTGACGTTTTGAGTAATTTGACTCTAAAAGACGGGTTTCGGACTTTGAGAATCATTAATCTCGAGATTAGCTCGACGTTTTAGATAAATAATAATAATGGAAAACGTCAAGGATGTTAAGCGATTCTCAAATATGAAATATGGTATTCGCTAAGTCGTTTATACGACTAGAGATATCGAATACGTAAATAAGTGTAAAACGAAACTAAATCCTAAAACTTAAAAGTATTATACGTATAAGAATGCGAGAATCACGTCTAATCATTAACGATTTATCAGACGTGTCAGCGAGTAGTGGAGTCGGTAGAAGCAGACTAGCGAGAGCGTACTATCAGATCGATCATATCATTTCTTAGATAGCGGTCACTGTGAGTTGTACTTTTACTTTCATGTATTATATATTAAAATTATTATATGAATATATATATACTGTTTTCACGCATCGCATTATATACAATTGATTGAATGTTATATGTTTATTTAATTTCTATATACGAGAACTAGTATGCGATCCGAAGAAACTAGCTACCTATTGGGTGTCAATAGGCTGTGTGATCACCAGTATCGAGTCAGTCTAGTATGTTTGCATTGAGAAATGACTTGACACAGCTGGGAGCTGATGATGAATATGAAATTTACGATTGGGTATATGATTTGATACGAGTGAGTACTCGGCTAGGGTGTAGTCCGGAGTCCCCGTATCTAGTGGCTGGGCCACCAGCGAGTTGGACTCGCGATTGATATTTACGATTGGGTTGAATGATAATGATTGTTCGAGAAATGTGTCGCATGCTAGGATATTAGTTTCATACGGATCAAATACATGTTTATATGTTTTATATTAATATTTTCTTGAGATGCGATGTTATGTTTCTATATTAATACTGTTAGTAAATGTCAACTCACTCAGTATTTCCCCAAATATTGATCCCTCACCTTTAATGTTTTTCAGGTGCTTAGCTTGTGGACTTAGCTAGAGGCCAATTTTGAAGTCCAGAAGTCAGCTGTATATGTTAGTTTTTGACTTCTGTGAATGCTGCAGTAGTGGTCCTGTGTCGATAGTATAGTAGCCTAGACAGCAGTTCATTTTGATTGTATATATTAACTGATGTCATTGTTTTATATGCATTTTGATAGGCTACGTGTTTAGTATATGATCCACAGCCCCAGATGCCGGTGAGATGTTTGAAACACTAACTGATGTATATAGTACCGCTAGGCCAATTCGTACAGGGTACGGTAACTAGAGCCCGCGAGGTTTTGAAACAGTTAGTGTAAATGTATGATTATATGTTATATATGTATATTTGCTTCCATTGTTTGATATTGTTTGTTTATATTATATTTGCGAAAAATTAATTGTGATTTTAGGCTTGCTACGGGTTACGGAACTACCACTCCCGTTCCCTAGCGCCGGTTGCGGCTCAATATTTTGGGTCGTGACATGAGAGCAAGTTAATAATTGATTAGTTAATTAGGTTGCGATTTTATTTGAATTTTTGAGGCTTGAGAGAGCGGGATTCGGTGCATTAGAATAACTCGATTCATAATAAATCACTAAATAAATTTTCATCCATTCTTTTACTAGTTTATTTGGAATTATCAATCCTTGAGCTTTTTGTCATTATTGTTTAAACCTCAATTTATTTGTTTAAATTCAGATTTTTAGTTTAATTACTAGAGTTAATTTAAGTTAGACTTTAATTAGTTTTACACAAAACCATTTATTTTTCTACTAGCCAATTAAAGAATATTAGAAATTAGTTGTTTAATTCATTGTTCCTTGTGGGATCGATACTTGGTCTTCCAAGTTATATTACTTGCGCGATATCGTATACTTGCGATTATTTGCCAACAGATGCCGCCTGCTGCTAATAAGAAGGCTGCATCACAGTAGACATTGAGCCTTGAGGCATCTGCTCGGACAATCTCTAGAAAAATGGCCCCGTTGACCACAGTTGAAACATGCTCCACTAGCAATGTAGCACGCGCCGTAATGCCTCCTATTAAAATTCAAACATATAGGAACTCCGCCTCCCATATCACTCATAGATCTGGCACTAAATCTGGTGCCTATAGTACTGACTCTAGTTCCATATCAAGCTCTTTTATTTTTCTGCTGACGTGATATGGGTCGAGAATGACTTCTAACATACGATTGGGTAGGTGCGCTCTGTATACTGCGAAACACATCACTCCTCATAGGCGCAACATTAGAAGGATCGGGAATCTTCCCGAAACGGATCAAAGAAACTTCCATTTGCCTAGCGCTGTCGATCAGTTGCACAAAGGTTGTTCCGATATCAGACGTCAGACTCACAAATTCAGCTCCTAGACCCTCTACAAACCTCGAGTTCACTCTGACTGGGTCTGCAGTCATGTAAGGTGCAAACCTACTCACTTTGGTAAACTCCGTTACAAACTCTTGCACATTCCGATTGCCTCTACTCAGGGTTAGCCACTGATTACGATAACTCTCCTCACCGCATACGGTAAGAAAAATTCTCTAAAATGATTCACGAATTCAGCCCAGGTCATAGTGTCTATGGTTGGCTGAATGTGCTGTTGAAACCAATCTTTCGCAGGTCCTTTCATTGACATTTCCACCATTATGATGGTCTGTCTCTCGTTAGCTTGCAGACGTCGAGCGTTACGTTCTACTTCTTCTAGGAAGTCTAGAGCATCACCAGAGCCGTCGAACTTAGTTGGCTTGAGGCGCATATAAGCCAAGACGATATCTCGATCAGTAAAAGCAACATTGCGTAGCTGTTGCTGCTGTAGCTGTTCACGATGCATATTCTGCACCTCCGCCTGATTAGCTTGCATAGCCGCAATTCCAGTAAGAAACTGGTTCAGATCAAAACCCACAAGGCTTGCGCTTGCACTCCAGGTGCCTACGCCTGGGCCTCTTGGCCACCACCACCTCCGTGAACAGAAGACTCATCTTGAGCTTTTAGATGGACGTCATGTGCCCCTTCTATAACGTTTCGTGCTGCAGCGGCAGCTCGCTCTTCTCCTTGTCGTTGGTCAGACATCCTGACCAAGACAAACAGCGTTACTTAGCCACATAATCGCATATCATCGCAAACGCATATCGTATTAAACGCGCATCTCATCACATGCGAACACACACGTATGACAGACTCACTTCCTAAAGGAAAAGCTGAAAGTTTGAAAATCAAATGAATACGTAACAAAGACAAGATTCAAATTCTATGTGCTGCAGTAGATTCCTAGGAAAATCAATCACTCTTCTGACATTAGCAATGGTAACTGGACCATGCTCTGATACCAACATTGTCACGACCCAATCTCAGGGCTGAGACCGGTGCTAGGGAATGGGAGTGGTTGCTCCGAAACCCATAGCAAGCCTAAAAACGTAAATTAATTTTTCGCAAAACATAAACGTCATGCATGACATACATAAACACGTGTCATGCAGAAGCACACATGCCAGGCATACATATCCTCTGACAGTCTCAATATAAATAACGCAGCAAGCGTAAAACATTTAAAACTTTAAAACATTAAAGTTATATTTACAGAAAACCATATATTACAAGCTGACATACAAAACACTTATCTATTGAAGCTCTAAGAGTAAAGTACTGTTTATTTACATACTTTCAAAAATACAGACTTCTGGAAGTAAGATAGAAGTCTGTTGCTTCAAAACATCTTTAACCTGAAAGAAAGTCTGTGAGGGGTCAGTATATTGGGATATACTGAGTGAGTTCATACATTTACTAATAAGTATTCAAATAAAACATAAAACGATATTCAATCATATGCAGCCAAGTACGAGATCCGATTGAAACCCTAATCCTCAAACATATTAATCATCTTTTATACAACCCAATCATTATTATCAAATTGTGAGTCCAACTCACTGGTGGGTCCAACCCACTAGATACGGGGACTCCAGGTTACACCGTAACCGAGTGCTCACTCGTATCAAAATGATACATCAAATCTCGAATTTCATAATCATAATCAACTCACAGCTGTATCAAATCAATATTGGTGATCACGCAGTCCTATTGTCGCTCAATAGGTAGCACGTTCCATCGGATCAATACTGGTTTCAAATCAAGCGTATGCGCAATTCATATAAAAAATTTGCATATAAAACATGCAATTCAAACGTAAAGCAATAGAAAATAATTGCTTGAATAAATACTTTAAAAGCAAATCGTATAAACTCACAGAAAACGCTTATCCAAAAATGCGTCGGGGCTTAAAAACGTCAAGCTTCCCGAGCTCCTGGTCCAGCTGCTTCTTGCCTCGCCGGATCTAAAACGATTTAAAACAATTGACTTACATTAGAATCCTATTCTAAGATTGATTCTAGACTCGAGACACGACACGCTGCACTCATTAACCGTCGTGCTTCAAATATAATCTTTTCCGATAAGCGATTCATACTTCTTCCGATCTTAATACATCTTGATTAAATTCTCAATATAGAATATAGGTTTTCTTAATAAAACCAATTGATATCCATAAACTAACTCATCCCAAACAACTAGTCATAATTTACTCGTTTTACGTCCGAATCTCACATTTTCGGAGTCCGGGAGTCTATATCGGGATAGGGAATCATCAAATTAGGTTTTCAGGATCATTCCCCTTCAAAAGAAGGGTGGTGCACGTCGTGCACCCCCTAGTGCACGTCGTGCACCTCATTTGTGCACGTCGTGCCCCGTCGTGGGCACGACTCCGGCCGCTGAAAACGGCCCTCCCCACGTGTTAAATCGATCCCAAACTCATCCAACATCCATATAGCATCCTAATCTATCCAAAAACACAATAAAAACGTATAAAACGAATCGAATACGTAATCGCGATACGGTTTCGCCGTAACCTGTCGTTTCAAATCGTTTTTCCATCAAATATACTCAAATAAACAGCAAAACGACGTGCTTACCGTGATTGCCTGTTGAAATACGATCGATTCGAGCTATAGAACGTTGAAAACGGACGAGAAACGGAGATCGTACGAGAGAAACGGTGTAAACGGCGATAAACGAAAGAAATGAAATCTGATACTGATATAAGCTTCTGATTCATTCAATAATCCAAATCTTATATATAAACGGCTAATTTGCACTTTAGTCCTTGAAACTTTTCAAAAGTTGCAATTTACCCCAAAATCTATCCGCTTCCAAATTTTAAACGATCTCCGATCGACTCGCAACTTTTACCACTAATACTATAAATTATTTCGCAGATCTTGGTGAAATAAATCCCGTCACGGGATTTATATTTTTTTTTATATAAATTTTCGAAGTTATATCCTTAAATCTCGTAAAACCTCTTAATAAAAATTATTCTAAATTCCCGATATAATTAAACTAAATTCTCCTTAATTTAATTTATCGGAAATCTCGAAACGTGGCACGACATAATTACTTTAAAAATATTTAGGGTATTACAATACTGTTGTGTTTGATTGGTTTGAATATATATATATATATATATATATATATATATATATATAGCTGATGTTTATTCATTATTTTGAATACATGAATCGAGTATGCGATCGGAAGAAACTAACTACCTATTGGGTGTCAATAGGCTGTGTGATCACCAGTAATTGAGTCAGTCTAGCGTGTCTAGATTGTCATTGAGATTATGAAATGCGCATATGATATGAATGTGGATACGAGAGTGAACTCGGTTAAAGTAACCCGAGCCTCGTATCTAGTGGGTTGAACTCGGTTAAGTTATCCCGAAGCCCACAACTTGGGATTACGAGGTTGGTCGCGGCTGACGTGGTTGAGTTACTCCCGGGCCGGACCATTTGGATCAATTTGATTTGATTATATATGTATTACATGTCGAGGGTTAGGGTTTCGATCGGATCTATTACTTGAGAATGTTGTGTTGTTTGCTTATATCATGTATTGATTTACATACGTATTAAATATGCGATGCTATATTTTGATGGTACCATTAGTAATTTGCAAGCTCACTCAGTATTTTCCCAAATACTGACCCCTCACTATTGATGTTTTCAGGTGACAGAGCCGGATCAGACAGACCATCTCCTTTGTGTCAGAAGTCACATGGCTTACACAAAGTACGAATTCTTAAGAGCTGCAGCAGTCAGTAGGTGTCAGTATAAGATTTGTGAAAGCATTTTATTTTGATTATGAACTCAGATATAATATTTTAATATCTATAATTATATTATCCAAAAGAGTTTTCTGAAAACGTTTTATATATGATATTATGTTTTTAATTGCGAATTTTTTTAGTAGTTTTAGGCTTGCTACGGGTTTCGGAGCTACCACTCCCATTCCATAGCGCCGGTCTCGGCTCAGCAATTTGGGTCGTGACAATATTGATATATTAATTTCTTTTATTTTAACCTATATTTCACCAAATGCTATTCCGCAAGCGTATTTTATCCGATATGAATATTTATCCATTCATACCTAATTATAACTTCAAATATAATTATATGTCATCCTTAAATCACAATATAGCCTTAACATATTTTTTTTTATATCAAACATGACACATATTTTATCGGACCTTAAACAATACGTTCGGCACACGTCGAATTCTTACGTCATAATAGTGAGGGATGCTACACACTCATTTTCGACTAACCCTCGTTGTTTTTTCCCCTTTAAGGTTTTATCGAGTAAGCAAGAAATGGATTTCCAATTTCATTCGGGGAGTTCCGAATTTTAAAGAAGTTATTGTAAATGTTATCCTTCTAGACCGCATTAGTTTATAGGCGTCTTTATTTATTTTATCGTTAAATATATCGTACTCTGAAAATATGTTGTAATAATATTATGCCATGTTAATTTTACATATTTATTGCTCAGAATTTTATGTTGACATTTTGGGTGTAGTATAAATGTTAGATTATAGTTAGAGTCTAGGTTTTCCTCTAGCATTGATTGAATGATTATATTGTTAATTATATGTTGTTTATCATTTTCTTTAGCTTGTTACAGGTTTCAGAGCCACTACACTCATTCCCTAATACTGGTCACAATGCCGTTAATATCAAATCAAATCGAACTGAATTAATTTGTTTTTAATTTTATGTTTAAAATTGGATCAATCCAAAATTTTTTTACAATATTAAATTGAATCAAACTTAATCGATTTTTATTTTTAAAAATAAACCAAACCATATTTTTCATTTTTTTTCAAAACTAATTTGAACTAAAACTTTAAAGATTGTTATTTCAAAGTAAATCAAACCGATCAGTTCAATCATTTTTAGCTCGGTTATTTTGATTTTGTTTACATGATAATATAACAAAAAAAAATTCTAAAATCAAACAAAACCGAAAAATTGATTTTTTATAATAGAAAACTAACTAGTTAAAGTTTTTAAAAGGGAAATTTTGAGGTTCATGTTAAAAAAATATATTTTGATCGATTTATTAAAATATTTTTTTAAAAAAATTAAGTTTTTTTTTTTGGAATTTTTCAATAGAGAATAGTTTTAATGATTTAATTGGTTCAAATTTTGGTAAGATCGGTTAAACTTGATATCATTGAAAATTTCAATTTTTTATTCTTATGAGTCGGTTTATATGTTGATTTTCGATCGAATTAGTTGAATCAGTCAATTTTTAAAACAATAAAGATAATAAGTTAGAATTTGAAATATCTATATTGTAGAAGTGAATACAAATCCCCAACTTTGAATGTGTGAAAATTCGCTGGTATTTAACTCAAATCTAGATCCAAATTCTTCTATGCACGCACAAACTTTGGCTCAAATTCAAACCCAAATTTTAATCCAAATTCATCCTTATCGAAACGCACCCTTAAGGTTATAAAAATTTAATTGAATCCTATAAAAAATTACAGAATTTATTTGAAGAAAACATGGGCTTAATGTTATACAAGAAAGTATCTTATTTAATAAGCAGTGGAGCACAATACTGTAAACAAATGAAGGACTAAAGCAGTATATTGTTAAATGTCACAAATTGAAAATCAAAATGCGCTAGCTTGCCTTCTCCTTCGTGTAAGAGGCTGGAGTGATCAAAACTTAACAAATCTTTACTTGAAGCAAATAATTTATATGCGAAGATGTGAGTTTGATATCTATTTTCAAACATTAAGTTGGCCATTAAAACTAGGTCTTTGTGGTTGCTGTAGAACAGTGGAGAGAGAAGGGAAGTGAGTTTTTTTCTTCGATTTATGTTAAAAATTATACAAAGACCATTTTCAGCATTGTTAATTAGCGAACAAATCTCAAATAGTATATGTATGTAAATTCTTTTCTCTTTTTTAGATTCATTTTAAATGATAATATTTGTTTCATGTTTGTTATTGGTTCTATTTGAAATGGGAATGAGATTTCTGTTTGTGGAAGTAGTTTTGATTTAATGCATATAAATTTAAGTTAATAGGAAATATTTATTGATGGAAACCGACTTCCACCATAAGAAATATAAGGCCGAGTCGCACAGTATCCACTAACTCGAGTGGACTTGAGGGCTCGCCAAAGGCGAAAGCCTTATGAATTAAGGCACCTGAGTCCTATAGACTTCGCCCTGCCAAAAAGACTAAAGAGGGCTCGCTCGAATCTAGGATTTGCCCGAATCCCCAATAATAGATGAATCCCTCAGTACCCGGTCAAGAACGAGAAATCGGTATCGAAAATCAGATCTTACAAGATTGGGAAGAAATCAGAAGGCTAATAATTCGGGATTGCCTTCCATAACGGAAGCAATCAAATATCTTGTCAGATCCGCCTATTTAGGAACATACTCCTAAATAGGATTCTAGTCAAAAGGGGAATCACATTCCTAATTTAACTCCAACAAGGTATCTTCCATGCCCTATATAAAGACATGAGGTATGCCTACAAACAGAACTAATTCAATACGCTAAAACACCGCTAAAAGGTCAATATTAACTTTAGCACCGTCCGATTGGCTTTCTATCCTGTTTTGCAGGTTTATTCACCGGATCAGAAGATAGACATCATTAATTGGCGCCATCTGTGGGAAAAGCTCAAAACTTCACACAAGAAGGGCTTTTTCTGAACTCAAAACAAATCTATTAAAGGATGAATTCTAACCAATTGAACCTCATAAAGAAGCAACCCATGGATCCCAAAGATTGAAACCAGACAGGAAGTCAAGGCTTTAACACTCCCAACACCACCGGTGTTGTGGAACATGACATCATTAACTTGACCAGAGCAAATCCATGGAACGAAGAACCTCCCAGCAGAGTAACACCCCACAGTACTAAACTCAACACGCTAGGGTATCAAACCCCATCGCTTTCCCCAATTTGGAAGGAATTGGAGCACCAAACCCGGTATTTCCAAAAATATACCATGACATACTGAAACAGATGCTGGAAGCCTTCCAAGCAAACCTGGACAGAATGTCGAAGATGCCAAAAGATCCTTAGACACTCATGTGGAAACTGTGAACTTACAAAGAGAATATGTTGTCAATCTGCCCCATAACAGAAGAAGGGATGCAGAAGGGAGAAATCGCCCAAAACACTGAAGGGCCAAATTTAACGGAGAGGAACCACCATAATCAAAAAAACCATAGGAAATAAACGAGACTAGAAGAAACAACACTGGTGGGCGAAACACCCACGAAAGGGACGAGAATCCACGAGATGAGGAAAATGGGAGGAATACGACCCGAAGTGGAGATAACCAAAACCGAGGAAATACCGCTAGAGATGGTGAAAATATGGGCGAAGTCCGAAGTGGCTTGAATTCAAGAAGGGAAAGAGAAGACGTAAACGCTACAAGCAAGAGACAAGCAAAAGAGATGGACATAGGCCCATAAGGGTCCCAGTCAAAGAAGAAGAATCAAGAATACGAAAGAGAATCATCTGAATCTCCCCAAAAGAGCAAAGCAACATACGTAATTGAAGAAGACCTAGAGGAAAAAATAGCCAAGGCTATAAAAAAGATGAAGACTAAAGAGTTGATATAGATGACCTGAGGCTGAAGGAATCGCCCTTATTGGTTGGAATAATGGAGGAAACCATTCCTCACAATACGAAACTATCGGTTTTGGCGACTTTCAATGGTGAAGGAGACCCATGAGATCGCAAGTCGAGATTTACTGCGACAATGAGACTTTTACGCGTCTTAGACGCCGTTTTATGTAGAGTATTCCCTACTAATCTAACTGGGACTGCCCAGAGATGGTACAACAAGCTGAAGCCGAGATCAATCAAGAACTTTACAACCCTGTCTAATGAGTTCTTAAATAGATACCTCACTAACATACCAACTAAAACAACCACCAGCATATTGAGATAATGCATCCAAGAGGAAGGAGAAACACTAAGGAGCTATATAGAGCGATTCAACAAATAGGCTATGAAAGTTGACAATTTGAACGTCGACATTGCCACAAAAGCCCTACGAGAAGGAACATAATTCTGAAAGTTAGCGGACAGGCTATTGATCAACAAGCCTACCACTTTTACCAATCTGATAGGAATAGCTTAAAAGTATTTCGAGCTAGACCAAGGACGAAGATCCATACGGGGAAAGAAGCAAAAGTCAAAGACTCCAAAGAACAATCGGGAGACAGGTCGAGATCCAGGACAGAGGATAGAGGTCGACGTCCTGAGGAGAATAGACGATTTGCCCCGCAAAACCGATACGAGCACAAAACATACCCTCAAAATGATGAAAAGAACTACATCCCACTGAATACTAGCCGAACAAATGTCTTAATGTGGATCAAGGAAAATATGAAAAATGTGAAATGGCCACCAAAGCTGAGAGCTGAAATCAGAGACACAAGAAGATTCTGCAAATTCCATGATGAGCATAGCCACGATACCGACGAATTCGTGACCTTAAAGTTGAAATTGAAAGAATGATCGACTCCGGCGAGCTCAGAAAGTTCATAGCCAAAAAGGAAAAAAGCAGTGACCAAGGGGAGAAAAGGAGCAAAGATGACAAAAAGGAGAAGGAAGAAGAAAGGCCCACTAAAATCTTAGGAACAATCCATATGATTAATAGGGCGGACATAGCAGTTCGACTATCAGGAAGAAGCAAAGCAAAGAAGTGATGAACACCCGAGAAACACACGTGTCGCCAGTAATTTTTGATGTAGAAGACTATGAACATGTGATGGCACCTCGCAACGATGCGCTGGTGGTAACTATCATCATAGAAAATTAGAATATGGAAAGAATTATCATCGACGAACAAAGCGTTGTTAACCTAATGACAAATACGGCTTATAAAAGCCTTGGAGGATCAGCAGCCAAGCTCCGCCGTGTTCCGATCCCATTGTCGGGACTCAGAGGACCCTCCATTAATCCATTGGGGGCGGCTACTCTGGAAGTTATCACCAGATTGGAAAAAGGAATCAATAAGAAGATCATGTTTCTGTTCAGTATAGTGGACATGGACCTAACTTACAACGTCATCCTGGGTCGACCTTTTCTATATGATTCAGAAGCGGTCACCAGTATTAGAGCATTGTCCATGAAGGTGCCAACTAAGAAGGGAGTGATAACTCTAAGAGGCAACCAGAAACTCGCCAAAATATACTATGATGAATCCATCGAAGATATGCAGAAAGCCAATGAAGACAAAAAAGAGGAGTGCAAGAAGAATAAAGAAAATAAACATCGCCAATAGAAATTTAGAACCCATTTGGCTAAAGTAGACCGTCTTTTCTGTTTCTATATGCCAATTTATTATCAATAAAATTTTCATTCTCAAAATTTGCATCAGACGAAGGCACCAAACCTCATAGGAAAAAGTAAAGCGGAATAAACAAGCAAACCAACTCAATAAATAAGAAAAAATGCCCAAGGAGTTTAAAATAACTTAATGAATAAGGCGAAATGCCCAAAGAGTTTAGAATAACTCCATAAAAAAGAGGCGAAGCGCCTAAAGAGTTTAGAATAACTCTATAAAAAAAGAGGCAAAACGCCCAAAGAGTTTAGAATAACTCTATAAAAAAAGGGTGAAACGCCCCAAAAAAGCTCAAATTAACTCTACAAAATAAGGTGAAATACCCAAAAAAAAAACAATTTTGAAAATAAAGGAACAACGCCCAATAAAAGAGTTTAGATTAACTCTTTAAAGGGTGAGATGCTCCCCAAAGCTCAAAATACTGCAAAAGGAGAATAGCCTGCAATAAATACAATAATAATAAGAAGACATTCAGAAGAATTTATTTTCATTAATAATTGGAAAATGAAGAATTACATAAAAAAGGCCCACAACCTATACATAAAAAGAAAAAATACATTAAGATTTTGCTAGATCAGCCTTCTCCTTGGCAATCTTTTCGAACAAAATTTTGGCGAGATCCCTAATATCTAAATTATTAACACCCGAAAGGTCAATATAAGGATTCTGCTCTCGTAGCCGATTTCCTAGCGCCAAATGATATTCGCTTATTAGAGAAAAAAAGAACGATTTAGTGTCAAGAAAACAAATGTGAAGCTTCTCCACCTCAGATGTCAGTTGATTGTTCTCTTCCACGTAATGTATGTAAGTAGAAATAAGAGCTTCGATCTCCTTGGTTAAATCAACAGCTGTTTGCTCAAAAATCCACACTTGATGATCATTAATTGCATCTTGAGCCTTTAATTCCACAAGGAGCGAATCATGCTTCTTTAGCGAACTCCTTAACTTCGCCCTTTCTGTCTCAGACTCGGCAAGTAAATTAGTAAGTCTCTGAACTTCATCTTCAGCACATTGGCGACGGTCATTCAGGACAAGGATCGTCTGTACGGTCTACCAAAAACAAAAAGGAAGTAAGCAAAAAGGAAAAACATCAAAAATAAAAATAAACCTAAGAAAGAAAAAACACCCCAAAGCCGTAAAGGTAAGCCAAATCTGATAAGTCTTCGCCAGGCTCCTTATTGAACCGAGAAAGATCTTCAGGAATAGATATATTCCTCATATACTCCTCCAAAACTACCGAGTTTGACAAACTAGGTCCGTTCTGTCACATGGCCCAATCAACTAGACCCAGAGCATCCTCCGACTCAACCTCTGGCACTTCCTCGAAGTCAGTTGCCTTAACAAGTTGATGCCTTTTCTTGGTACGAGTTTTCCATCATCAATCATTACGGTGTTAATATCTGTGGACGAAGGCCTAAGCACCAAGGGATTCGCGCTTTCTAAAGAATCGGGAACCACTTCAACATCCGGTTCCGAGTCAATAACAACCAACTCGACGTTCTCTTCGGAATCCGCCAAATTTATGAGGGCTGGAGCAGGCAATTGAACATCTGCTGCAGGTCCTTCGAGAACGTCTGAAGGAACCTCGGCATGAAGAATCACATCAATAAGTTGAATTACCTCGCCTTTGGCAGGAACGATCTCGTCCATGGGAACATCCAGATCTACTTTAAAATTGGAAATCAGATCGTCAAATGAAGAAGAAGACATCCTACTGAAGAAAACAAATAAAGGGAAAATCATAAATAATACCTTCAAGAACAGCACCTTCAACAAAATCATAATTTAAATCGGTCAGGCCTTTCAAAGGATCCTACAAAGGTAATAAACGATATCTAGCATGACTATTTACTAAAACAGAAAGAAGGGGCTTTTGGAAGATACTATGAAAAGAAAGATCAAAAGCAGTGTGGATTTTGATAAGTTTAAAGGAGATGGATATAAATTGAATCGCCTAACCGAGAAACCTTTGGGAAAGCGAGAAAAAGCAAAATCGTGACTGACTATGAAATACCTCTGTCTCTAGTCATTATCTAAACAAGGTAGGTAAATGACAGACCTACCTTTCCTACCCAAAGACAAAATTAAAACATTCGTCACATTTTTTCAACTCTACAAAATAATGAAATACATTCATAGAAGGGGATTTCCCCCGGAACCTACACGCTTCTACAAAAGTAGCTATAATCTGGATGGTCCCTGTTAACACGAATTTCTTGTCCTGAAATTAGAAAACAAAAAAATATGCACAAATGTCAATTTATTGAATTCAATCACAAAGCGAGTACAATCTCTATTGGGAAATTTCTATACGTGTAGAAATTAAATCATTTGATGCTTTCCTTCAATATTTGTGGATCAAGGGCTTTCGAAGTTTGTTCTTAGATCCGTTGTAGAATCTCCTTCGATTTCATGAAGGAAATTGTTGAATCGTTGACGAGTGATGAACACGCCGATGAAGATTCGAATATGAAGACTTGATTTGATATGTAGTCACTTGGATGAATCCTCGACGGGTGATTAACACGACGTATGAAGATTCGAATATGAAAGCTTGATTTGATGTAGTCGCTTGAAGAAATTATGTAGAGCTTCTTTATCGCTATGTTTGCAAAGATTCCACAACTTGAGAATTATATGTCCGTCTCCTTTTTTGTGTTTGAAGACACTCCTATTTATAGGAGTGTATAGAATATGTATTTATGCACATATCTCTATATTTGGAAAGAATAATTAATTTATTCTAATTAGTTAAATGAGAATATTCACTTAACTAATAGAAAAATTAGTATATTTTTTAATATTAGGTAAGTATGAATTATTGACTTACCTAAAATGATTTATTTAATATTATGTAGACTTTATTTAATAATTAATATTAAATTGTTAAATATATTTAAAAATCCAATAATATTAAGTCCAATTTATTTTATTGGGCCAAAATTTATGGGTCAACAAATGCCCTTTTGAGATTTGTTCGCGATTTTTTTTAAGCGATCATGTCTCAAAAATTAAATTATATAAAGCATTTTATACTTTAATAATTTAATTTAGAAATAATTTGAGCAATCAGAAATCTGAATTGGTACAAATCATAAATACTTTTGCTCTGTTTGGAGAATTCATGTCATTTAGTAGAGAAATTTTTAGGTAGACTCGGTCTACCACGTCATCCGTGGGCTAAGCCAATTATATTATAACACCTCATTAAAATGAGGGTATCCTTGTAATATCATCATTCAAAAGTGTATGCAAATAATAAACAAAATTACAAGAATACCCTCATTTTAATGAAGTGTTATGATATAATTGGTTTAGTCCACGACTGACGTGGTAGAACGAGTATATATAAGAATTTCTCCATTTAGTAATTGTAATTAAACTAGTAATTTGGAATGTATATGACAAATTAATTCTTGATTTCCTTTTTCTTTTGAACGATTTTGAATCTTCTTTACTTTGATTCTCCTTACCTATTTAGGACAAATGATAACAAAGAGAATCTCCATTTCAGGAAATTGATATAGCTAACATGTTTCTTTTCCTTATATGTATAGGAAAGAAAATCAATAAAAGTCTTCATTAGTGAGCAGTCTATTCGGGCAATATTTATTTTATAGCCTTTATAAATTGAGACTCAATCGCATTAAAAAAATTCATCTATGTTCCAACTTTAAATTTTTTCTTCATATTTAGTTCTGGTGAGTCAAATTATTTCAGATGATATCATTGCTTTTTTTTTTGTAGGTTTGACCGTATTTTCTCAAAAGGTCAAGTCTGACAAAAAGTTCTAGCTTACTACTCCTTGATTCTCGCTTAGAACACTTCTAGCTTAATACTCCTCCATTATATCCATTAGCGACGCAAAAATCCGTCGCCAAATGCCTGATTTATAGTAGTGATTCAAATTAATTTATTAAAAAATTACACTATTAAAATAAATTTATAAAATAATAAATAAACTAATTGTAAATTGAAAGTAAACTTTTTTAAAAGAATTCTATATCAGTCGGTGTGAATATAAACTCAACATAAAATTAAAAAAGCTAATATAAATTAATTTTTTAATAAAAACTAAATAATATTTTATTTTAACAACACCACAAATACTAACATGCTAAAATGCATGTTCACTTCTAGTGGTTAAAATGCATGTATTTGTGGCATTGTTATCCACGTGGTGCCGTTTAAATGAGATAGACCTGGCAATTCGTGTCTGGGGATCATAAACGGGTCAAACCCGTTTAGACACGAACACGATTAGACTAAACACGAACACAATACGATTATTAATCGGGTTTGATATATAAAACCCAAACACGACACGAATATTATATGGATTACACGACACGACACGTATAAACATGTTTATTTAAACGTGTTAATGAACCGTTTAATTATTTAACTACTTTTTTAATTTTTTTAATATAATATTAAAAAAATTATTACTATATTTTGAGATAAATACTAATTTAATTATATATAATATAAAAATTTTAATTAAAATTAAGACTTTAATAACATTTAAATTATAAAAATAAATAATATTTAATTAAAAATAGTTAACCGTGTTTAAACGAGTTTAAACGGGTTAGACGTGTATAACCATTTAGACCCGAAATTAATCGTGTCATAAACGAGTTGACCCATTTATGACCCAAATCCATTTACATCAAACCCAAATCCGTTTAACTTCGTGTAGTGTCGTATCATTTATATCGTGTCGTGTTTAAAATTGTCAGGTCTAAAATGAGAGATAACATGAGATGAAGAGGTAGTTAGAGTAATGCACATGTCTTTGTTGTATTGTTATCCACGGGAACTCATCTCTAAGCATTATGATCCCCATGCAGATAACTATTTTTTTTTTATCAATGCAATATTATTAAATCTATTTTGAGTTATGATAGATTTATAAAAAAAATTAAAAAATTACCGCTAAAACAAATAAACTGAAATAAAAACATAACATAATAATATTTGGGTGATTTGTGATTTTTACCCAATAAATTATTTTATTAATTATTATTTTTATTTTACATAAAAACAAAGCAAAAAAAAATTAAAAAAAATATAAAAATGATACAAAAATAAATTACAAAGATAAAATTGCAAATTTTAAAACTCTAAGTACTAATCTAGTATACCATGAAAAGTTTAGACACCAAACTATAATTTATCAATTTTATCTTATGGCATTAATCATCTTCCTATTTACAAAATAGCCACTTTTTTTGCCAACAAAATAAAGGTCTCATTTTCAATGAAAGGCACTCGGAATAAAGAGGAATCTCCCCACAAAACTCTGTTTCTCTTCTCATAATTCTTCTATCAATTTTTTCCAATTTTTTTAGTGCGATTTGAAGAAAACTGTTCTCGAAAAGATCAACTCACAACAACAAAAAAAGGATTAGCGGTAAGTATTTCAACAAATTTTTATTATTGTTCTATGAAATATGCATTGTTTGGAGTAAAATCTGAATTTTAATCACAAGATCTTATTTTTAATATAAACGGAAGTTTAACCTAGAGATCCTAGAAAACAAATAAGCAAATAAACAGAAAATTATCCAAATAAATAAGTCCAAATTCACTTTTTCTTTTACAGTAAATTAAAAATTGCTGAAATTCCAGTTTTGTCTAAAATAATTTTTTTGGGATCCCTTTCTTGAGATGTTTTTCCTGCATAAAAGAAAATAAAGACAGAAAAATGATTAAAACAAAGAATCTAATAATTATTAATAAAAAAATGGGTCTGGCTTTACTTTGTTCATGAGGTAATCGAATAGGGGTTAGTTTTGTTTGTCAATTTATAAGAAAAATGAAAAATTAGATCAAATAAAACAAATCAGTAGAAATAGAAAAAAATCTCTAAGGATAAAAAAAACAAAGGAAATTTTTAAATGTTTAACCTGGTGATAAATTTTCCAAAAAAAAATATTTGGTGATAAAATTGAGTTTACAAAGTAAAAGAAAATTGAAAGGAGAAAGGTAGTGAGGAAAGTTGCGGCAATCATAGAAAAATTAGGTTAAAAAAAGGGGCGATGACAAAAATATTTACAAATGTACCAGTAAACTTTTTTTATTTACAAAAATACGACTGATTTAAAATTAATTACAAAAGTACCAAAAAATAAAAATTAATTACAAAAGTACGATTTGTATAATGTCGGTATAATTATGGTATAATTTTGGAATACTAAAACTATTAATCAGATAATTTAAAAATAATATTTGGTTTATTATTGGTATAATTTCAGTATATTTTCGGTATATCGATTATAAATTTTTATATATTTTTTCTAGTTGATAACATGTATATTTTTTTTATATGTACTTTTCACTATAGTTGGCAATGAACTAAAGGATTTGTATATTGTTGGTATAATTTTAGTATATTGTTAGGTTAATATTTAGTATGCGATGTGGTGTAATGTTGATATAATAATAAAATTTCAGTATATTTTGATGTGTACACTTTTGGTATACTGTTGGTATAATTTTGGTATATTATTAATTTAATTTTTAGTATACAACTTGATGTAATTTTGATAAATTTCCATTTAATATTAATAAAATCTCATTATGTATAAAGTCGGTATAATTTTGGTATAATGTTGATATAATGTTAGTTTATTAGTATACTGACATTATACCCACAGTATACACCGTATGTTTGATATTATTTTTTATTTTTTTGTACTTTTGTAAATATTATTAATATTTTTGTAAATGAAAAAAGTCAACATGTAGTTTTGTAATTATTTTTATTTTTTTTGGTAAATGGTGTAATTTCCTCTAAAAAAAAACTGATTGTGGTCCATTTATATATTCAGAGATTTACTGTTCTAGGTATGTCCAACCCATGCCTAAGAGCCCAAGGCCATATCTCGGGCCAGCTGAGGCCCGCTTGTTGGGATGTGGACTCCTCAGTCCCGTGCTTAGCACCTAGGCCTGCAAGGCCCACTCGTGTCTCCATTTTTGAATTTTTTAATAAAAGAAATTATCTATACGCATTTAAAAAATATTTTTTTTATTTTTTAATATTATCACATAAATAAAGTGAATTAATTAAATTTGTGTCTTTAGCATAACTTGAATGATATTTATTTTTTCAGATAATATTTCAGAGTTTGAATATTAATTTATTTTTATCAGTCAGATATGAAACGATTAGATAATTATTCGAATATTGTTTAATCTATCTCAAATTTTAATTATGATTTATTATATAATATTTTGGTATTCAAATATCATTTAATTAATTTATGTAATTTTTAAATATCATAATTTTATTTTAAAAGTTGACTGAGTAATATTATGGTGCTTAAATATTATCCCGTTTCTTCACTTAAAAATTAATTTTTTATTTTTAATTTAGCGTCTCGGCATTCAAACCGAGACCTAAATTTACACTTTTTATTCGGCGTCTCGGCTTTCAAATCCAGATCCAATTTTTATTTGGCCGAGATCCAAATTTAAACTTTTTATTCGGCATCTCGGCTTTCAAATCGAGATCCAATTTTACATTTTTTATTTGGTGTCGCGACATTCAAACCGAGATCTAAAATTAGATTTTTTATTCAGCATCTTAGCTTTCAAATCGAAATCCAAATTTACAACTTCTTATTCGGCTTCCCGGCTTTCAAACCAAGACTCAAATTCAATTTACACATATTAAATGTTTTCCTTGTAGTCTTAAATAATTATTTTACGAACTATGTGGGTTTTGAGTCTGGCATGATAGACACGTAGGCGTTTCGGCACATAAACGAGACTCAAATTTAATTTTGTCAAAATCTACTTTCTTTAAATTTTTGTCTAAAATATTTCAACTTGGACTAATGTTTTTGATTCTGACATGACAGATACATAGGCATCTGTGCATCCGATGTTAAAATTAATGTTTTTACATTATTCCATACTAATAATTCATAATAATATCCTATAAATTAATTTAATTTATACTTTTATTTTATTTATTTATATTATATCTATACTAGATACATACTCAGTAATGGATTGCTTCAATCCATAAACCTGTTTTTTAGTTTAGAACAAAAATGCGTACTGTCAATTTCTTGGGAAACCGAAAGCATTGCGTGAAAATCCTTACTCAAAACGAACTCCTGTATTCGGGTTCGATAAACAACGAGGGTATATTGGTTTTGGGAACACTCTTCCTTATAGTCAGAAGTCAAAAAGTTAAGTCATACCACTCTTCTCGTATTCATACCACGTGCCCCCTAATATCTATTTTCTTAATTCTTAAATTTATACGTCCAAACTTCAGTACTTCGACGTTTTAATTTCGGGGAATTTTTTTTCTCATTTTTAGGTTTATTTTAAATGATATATTTGTTTCATGTTTGTTATTGGTTCTATTTGAAATAATTAAGATGGGGATGAGATTCTTGTATGTTGAAGTAGTTTTAATTAATGCAAATAAATTTAAGTTGATAGGAAATATTTATCTTAAGAGTAAAAATGCTGCGTCAAAATTGCATAAATTCATCAAGTTTTGACTAATACATGATATAAAATTTCAATTCATTAGTGTTGGGGGTGAGGTTTTTAATGGTGGTGAAGGAATTAGAGATTATGTTTATAGCCTTTTAGACTTATTGTTGTTCATCTTTGGTAGATTATACAGTCTCTTATAGAAGTCAGAGGCAGCTATATTTAATTCAAGCCTGAGTTGCTGTTTCATAGGATCTTTGTGTAAAATTACCCTGATGTGCATAGCAATTTTTCTATGGCAAGCTCATCCTTGTTATCCTTTCCTTTTATTGCTCAACCGAGACGAATTTTATAGCCGGTATGTAAACTATGAGTTTCAGTGTTTTGCTTCATTTAGGCAGGCAATGATTGTTTTTTTAGGTATTGTGTGGTTTTGTTATGATTTTTTGAGCTTTCAAGGCCAACGAAGCCGCTGTCTTGGTGGGGAATTGAAAACCAGATTTTGGGTGGGAGAGATGAGCAGGCAGGTGGGACATGGTTGGCTTGCACAAAAGATGGCAAGATTGCTTTTATCACTAATGTTAGGGAACTTAGATCGATCCCGAGTGCCAATAGCAGAGGCGACCTTCCTCTTAATTTTTTGCAGGTAAACTATTAATGACTTTGTATTTTACGTAGTTGTTTTATGGGATTTCTTTGTTGATGACTCCTTTTAATATTGTTGTGATTACTGCCATAAAAACCTTTTACAATTCATTACAGTTCGGTATGCTAATATTCTGCCTTTTTGATAGCTAATTTTAATATTTTTGCTCGACATATATATTTGACATGTGTGAAATGACATGAAAGAGGATGATAGATAAATTAACTAAAAAGAAACATAGTTGCATTTAAGAGTCGCTAGCTATGTTGCATTGAAACGAAACATTGAACGTGGAAACGTTGTAATGAGAAAGTACATTTTAAAAAAAAAATATGCTATACAAATTAAGTTTTGGAGTTTTAATGCTGAAGCGTTGGTCTCAACAAGTTTCCGTGTAACATAGGTGCTAGTGTAGGAAGTAACTATCTGTTTCATTTTGTTTCCCTTAGAAATAAATTCACACAGTATCTTCAAATGCGAAAACTATGGATTTGATTTTTTTATCTGATAGACTAGTAAGACTGTCTTGTTTCAACAGCATTTAGCAGTGACTATTTTTTATGATTACAGAGCAATAAGAGTCCGAAGGAGTTTGTAGAAGATCTAGCAAAAGAAGCAGATAAATATAGCGGGTTTAACTTGATATTAGCTGATATTCGTACTAAATCCATGGTTTACATCACTAATAGATCAAAAACAGAAGATAGTTTTGTGACAGATGTACCTCCTGGAATGCATGTGCTATCAAATGCTAGCTTGAACTCGCCTTGGCCTAAGGTAACATGATGCATCATGCCACGTAAAATTTACGATATTGTATTATACCTGCCAATGCGCTGATTTTAAATAATTTATGTGCCAATCATGTTTCAATAAGGGTGTGCATTAGATCCGTTTAACTGGAGTAATATTTTGTATAAAAATTCATTTTTCGGTTAAGTCTTTTCACATCCTGATCACTTGATCATTTGTACAGGCTGAGCGATTGAGTCATAATTTGAAGGAATTTTTAGACAAATATGGGGAGATGGAGGTACCCGTTAAAGAGATGGTTGAAATACTAATGATGAATAATATTAAAGATGATGAAAGCAAGTTACCAAAAATATATCCTGCTGAGTTTGAATACCAGCTGAGTTCCATATTTGTGGACACTGACACTCCTCTGGTAAATTATTTTGGTGCAATATTGTTCATCTCTTTTGATAATGGCGCTTAACGATTTGTTTTGCAGGGACGATATGGAACAAGAAGCACGACTGTATTATCGGTGAAATCAAACGGAGAGGTTAACTTCTATGAAAGATACTTGGAGAAGGAAAAGTGGCAGGAGAAGACAGAAAGTTTTCAAGTACAACCATAGAGGACATTGAGGAGTTTAAGTTGTCTTTTCAAGAGTTTTATTGCTCTTTGATAAGAGTAATGTTATAAACCCTCCTTTTTAACCCACTTGACGTGACAATCACGTCAATAAAAGAGTATATGGATTAAAAGTTTATATATTTTTGAAGGGATATTTGAAGGATAAAATACTATAGAGAAGTAGAATTATAAAAAGTGACTTAAGGTGGATTGTAAAATATTTTCCTTTAATAAATATTTAATTTTATAGTGTGATGATTTGTTTATCAAGTTAAAGACAAAGAACAGTAATATGGTATTTATGAAAAAGAGACACTAAAAGGTGGAGGCACTTCACCTTTCATACTAATTGGATGGTGTTCCACTAATAAAAAGATTAGGTAAAATGATTTTCTTTTGTTTATTAAAATTTTTAATTGGCCTTAGTTATCATATAATCTTTGGCTAATAATCACCGACGGTCCTCGACTTTTGTCCTAAACTTCCATAAACTCCCTATACTTTCAAAAGCTTCCCTAAACCTCCAACCTTTGTGGCGGCGCCATTCACAGCCCTTATAGACGAAACTACCCTTTTGGTTTTGGCGGCTGTCCTTTTTTTGGGAAAAAAACAAATAGTGGCGCCACATGTTAATTGACACGTCATTTAATGTCAAAACAAAATTGAAACACCCAAAACACCCCCTAAAATATTAAACCAAATCAAATTTACTTAATCAAAACCAACCCACGGTCAATCTATTTACAACCGCACACCAACCCGAACCACTCACCGCACCCGCCGCCGACCACCACCCGCCGCCCGCCGCCGACCACCACCCGCCGCCGACCACCACCCGCCGCCCGCCGCCGACCCATCGGAATATGTTCTTGGAGAACATATGCACATCTGTTCTCCAAGAACAGATGCACATCTGTTCTCCAAGAACAGATGTGCAGAAGACGAGCACCAGCTCGTCTTCTCTGCTGCTCGTCTTCTGAAAAATGGAGAAATGGAGAAGACGAGCAACAGCTCGTCTTCCCAGGGAAGACGAGCTGCTGCTCGTCTTCTCACAGATCTGAGAAGACGGTCGTCTTCTCAGGTCAGAAGACGACGACTTTGGTCGTTTTCTCACCTGAGAAGATGACCGGAGGCGGGTTCGGTTTCGATAATTCAGTGGTTTGAATGGGTTGATTTGCTTTGATTTTTTATTTTTATTTTAATGAAATTTTAATAGTTGTAAGGGTGTTTTGGGTTTTTCAATTTTTTTTTAGATATTTTGCCACATGTCAGATGACACGTGGCGCCGTCTTTTTTTTAGAATTGTAGCCGCCAAAAAAAGACGGCGCTTAGGGGTATTTTTGTCCATATGGACCGTGAATGAGCGCCGCCATAAAGATTGGGGGATTTAGGGAAGCTTTTGAAAGTATAGGGGACTTACGGAAACTTAGGGCAAAAGTCGAGAACCGTCGGTGATTATCAGCCTATAATCTTTGATTAGTACCTTTGGCACAATATGATTTGTTAACTTTTATTATATTAAAAACCTGATTAGTTACCAATGGGAGTTGGTCCAAGTGGTAAGCGGCTTGGTATCGCTTAAGCAAGGTCTCGGGTTCGAGTCCTTGTGAGTGCAGAAAATTCCCACTAGCAGACTCACCCACCATGCCAGGTGCGCGACGCGGGTCAGATCCGGATTAGTCAGGGTGAAACCTTGAAAACCGGATGGACTTACCAAAAAAAAAAAAAAACCTGATTAGTTTTTATTAATTTGTCCTGTCACTTTGATTAAAAGCATATTTGGAAGGGCTTATTATTAGAAATAAAAAGATAAAACTAATACATGGTTAAATATAATGATCTAATGTATATCACTAATAATAAAACCTCAACGTCTACAAATATATTTTTGTTAACATTTTAGTCCATCAGTTTGAAGTTGGTCAACTAAATTAAAATATTAAATAAAAAAATTATTTAGTTTAAATTTATTTTTAGTATAAATATAAATAAAAATTAGGCTTAAAATCATCCACCGTCCCTGACTTTAGGGCCTATGATGACTAAAGTCCCTAAATTTCATTTTCGATCACAAAACGCTATGAACTCGATTTCAAAATCACAAATGTCCTTTTGGCCAAAACATAACTAAAATACCCCAATTGAAAAAATAGAAAATCAAACCAAACCAAACCTAACCCAACAAATCTAAAATTACTCACCCAATCATCTAACCGCTACCCATTCGCCCGCTCGACCCAACTGGCGCCATCAACTGCCACCATACTCGCCCATAGTCACCCATCCCACTTCTGATCCACCCACCTGCCCGATCGTCTTCTCTAGTAAGAAGACGAGCTGCTCGTCTTCTCAAAAGACAAGCATCTTCTCAGACAGATCTTAGAAGACAAAACTCGTCTTCTCGGACAAATCTGAGAAGACGAGCTCGCATTCTCATATGTGTCTGAGAAGACAAAACTCGTCTTCTCAGATGAGAAGACAAACTAGCTTGAGAAGACGACCAGTTTGTCTTCTCAGGCGAGAAGACGCTAGGTGACCGGGGACAGTGGAAAATACAAGAGGTAGCGGAGGTGGTTTCCGATGTTGTGTGGGTGGGTGTCAATTTTAATTTTGGGTAGATGGTTTTATGTGTGATTTTATTGGGTTGGAATGGTTTAGATTTTTCTTTCTAATTACACGTTAATTAGGGCATTTTAGTCATTTTTTGGACAAAAGGACATTCATGATTTGAAATCAAATTTCAGGGGATTTTGTGATCGAAAATGAAAGTTAAGGACTTTAGCGATCGGAGGCCCTAAAGTCACGGACGGTAGATGATTTTAAGCCTTAAAATTATGTTTTTATGAGATTTAATGGTTTAAAAACCAAATTTAATCTATTTTACTTTTCTTGCACTTAAATTATTTTAATTTTAATTAATCTTAATTTTTTGTAATTTTCTTATTTCATATACTTTTTAAAACTAAAAAATAATTATTTTTTTCAAAAAAATCTAAATATTAAAAAATATAAAAAAATTAACTTAAAGTCATTAAATTATTAATTTTCATAATAATATAATTTTTATTTATAGATATCATTAATTAATTTTTTTAATTTAGTTGAGTAACACGAAACTGAACTTAACGGAAACAAAAGAGAAAAATCATGTCATTTCATTTTCAAAGAAGAAAGACGGAAACGTAAATCATGATAAATATAAACTGTAGAAAGCCTCATAATAATCTACTCCATAATAAATAAATAGTATCATGCATTTGTAGAATTGAGCAAGAAAGCTTGAGATTTGATCTCATAATAATAGTTATTAGAGGAAGAAGCATCAGCTGAGAAGATCATAACTCCATTAACATCAAATCCATTCTCTTCCAACAACTCTAAAGCATCAAAAAATGTATCTCCTTGAATACCTCTTCCATTCACTTCATAGCTAGGCAACAACTTCTCTTTATCAAACTGCGCAGCTCGAAGCGTAAATGCTCTCAAATATGCCTCTGGACTTCCAACCTTATCAGTATAAAACTGATGGTTTACGTAGTCAATCACACCCCCGTAATTCGTAAACAATTCGATATACGGTATCATAGTTTTATGATACGGTGCAATTGTTGCTACTGAAATAACACTTTGGTTTTTCAAAAGGGTGATGAGCTCACCTATGCAATAAGCAAAAGTAGCATTGTTTTTCTTAGGGAAATTTTCGTAGTCGATATCAACGCCGTCGAGATGGTAATTTTGGATTATTAATTTAAGGGAAGTGAAAGCATTTGATATCCATAGTTGGGTGTCTATTGGGTTGTACCAACTCAGGACTTTTTGCCCTAAACTCCAACCAGAAAGACTAGCTAGGGCTTTTACATTATTAGGGTTTTTTTGCTTGATGGCTAAAACTGAATCCGGAGTTAATGTGTTTGCCCAGTACGGTGAAAATGTTCCATTTTGAGAATTACCGGAGGGGTCTGCGTCGATTGCAAAGCTGAGTATAAAATGGAAATCGATTTTGTCTTGAATTGGAACATTATCAAATGTTATTGGAATTCCTGAGGCTCCTATGTACTCCATCATCACCTTGCCATCTATGTCATTAACATTGCACAGTGTTAATATTTGTATGCCATTGTGAAATGCAAATTTGCCTAATTGACATGTAAAATACATTGACCATTACTTAACTTTTGAATTATTTTAAAATGACATTGAACTTTAGTTTATTTCTACTTCAAAGTCATTAAACTTTAAATTTTGTTTCAAAAATGTTCTTCCCATGTAGCTATCCAAATTAGACTAGTTAGAGCATATTTATCACGTAATTAACAATCCACTTACATGCATGGCAGGTAAGTTAATTTCATTTTTAAACAAAATATATAATTTGATAATGTTTGCCATTATGACAAATATTTTCAAATTAGATAGCCACATAAGCAAAATTATAAAATGGTAAAGACTTTTATAAAATAAAAATTGAAGTTTAATGACTTTAAATAAATAAATTTAAGTTCTACATCCTTTTTAAAATTATTTAAAAGTTTATTGATTCAGAAAATATATGAACCTTTGTTTAACTATAGTTTGAGGAAGCATATAGCAGAAAAAAAGACCTAAATGTTAATTTGTCCTTTTCAATTTGTACTTAGGGATAAATAATCAACGTCAAAATAAAAAAAATATTAGTAATAAAAATAAAAAGTGAAAGAGAACGAAAATAAATCGGCATCCCTTCTCAGATGTCTCATTAGTTCCATGCCTATATACCTTTGTACAACAAAGATAATTTATTTTAGGTTTCTATAATTCATTTGCAAACTCTATCTATTTTAGTTGGATTTGCAAGTTTTCAAATTATAACTAAATTCAATTTTAGAATTTCAATTTTAAGAATTGTTTTAATATATTTATTCATTTTAAATAGGCAAATGTCGTAAAAAAGTCAAACCTTTCACAAAAGTTTCACAAAAGTCCTGACCTTTCAATTTTGTCGATTTTGGCCAAAAACTGATTATTTGGTTTCACAAAGGTCCCGACCTTTCAATTTTGTCGATTTTGGCCAAAAACTGATTATTTGGTTTCACAAAGGTCCCGACCTTTCAATTTTGTCGATTTTGGCCAAAAACTGATTATTTGGTTTCACAAAGGTCCCGACCTTTCAATTTTGACGATTTTGGCCAAAAATGGATTATTTGGTTTCACAAAAGTACTGACCTTTCAATATATGTCCATGCCACGTAGGCGCTATATAGGCAAAATTGAAATCAAATTGAGAGTTGGCCACAATTGAAACCAAATAATATGTTTTTGGTCAAAATTGACAAAATTAAAAGGTCAAGACTTTTATGAAACTTTTATCGAAAGTTTGGTACGATATTTGGCCTTTTAAATATAAAAATTTATAATTACGAATGAATTTTATATTATTCTAAAAAATTCATTTTTCAAGGCCCCGAGACTTTAAACTTGCCAATTTTATCGATTAAACAAATTGTATTAATTTTAAAGTAATTGGAGAACACTGATTGACCGAAAAATTATATCAATTGATCAGCATTTTGGACAAATTAATAAAAATTAACAAATTTAGAGACCAATGATAAAAAAATTAATTTCAATATAATTGCTCATAATTTGTAACTCTATAGGTAAATTAATATTTAAAAGGGTAAATATTATTATATTGTACAACCTTTCACATTTTTTCCGATTTAACCACAAATTAAAAAATGTCTCATCCATTAACACAACTTTTTCAAACTTTTTATTTTATAACTCGGTATGTATTTTATGTTTTATTTTATTTTTGGGAAGTTTAGCAAAATACCTAAAAAAAATAAAAATATTTGCAAAATTTAACTCATAAACTGAAAGTTTGCAAACGTACCTAAAAAATTTAAATATTTATTTTTTTACTCCGCAGTTTTAAACAGTTGCAAACAGTTTCAAATAGTTTCAAAAAACATTATTTGAAACCGTTTTACAAAACTTTTCGCATACAGTTTCAAATAGAGTTTCAAACGGTTTAAAAACAAATACAATTTGAAACTGTTTTATAACCGTTTCAAAAACAGTTTATAATAGGGTTTCAAACGGTTTATTACAAAATAATTTGAAAACCGTTTTCAAAAACAGTTTCAAATAGGGTTTTAAACGGTTTCTAAAAAACAGTTTTAAATACAGTTTCAAACAGTTTACAGAGTATTTTTATAAATTTTCAGAATAAAAAATTAAATTTTCGAAAAAAAGGTAAAAAAAATAAATTTTCAAAAACAGAGTATTTTTACAAATATTTTTAAAAAACGGAGTATTTTCTGCAATTCCCCTTTATTTTTTAAAGGACGTCGTGTTTGGTCGTATAGATGATCAAAATGATGCCATTTTAAACATTTATGCTATACATGCCACATAATGAAAGATTGTGCTATTAGTTGAGACGTTTTATAGTTTGTGCTTAAATCGAAAAAAATGCTCAAAGTTGTGCTATATAATGAAATTGACCCTATTTCTTTATTATTATAATAATAATAATAATAATAATAATAATCTTGTATAGCGGTTTTTATTTTAGTTTAATAATAATGATTTCTATGTTCTTTGACATCGGTTTTTAAATATTTTTCATTTCATCTTCTTTTTTCTGTTCAAAATTAATTAACAGAAAAGCATAATAAATTCAATAGTAGTAATTCATCTATAAAAATGAATGGATTAATGTAATTAAAAGGGTTGAACATGGATTATGAATTATGATTATTAACTAAATTAAAGGATACAGAGCCATTCATATGATTCGCAAACATCCATTAAGAGAGATTATTATTTTTATTGAAAAATATGAACTACTTTCTCATTGAAAAAGGATGTACTAGTTTCTCATTGAAACATATTGATCAAAATGTCAGTTCCAACAAAATATTATGACATAATAATAGAGTTTTCTCATGCACTAATAAACACTATAAATAGCATTTTTTTTTTCAATTATATCCAAACCTTTTAATTTTTGTAATAATATCCAAATTGTATTTTTTTGTTGCAATAATATCCAAATTGCATTTTTTATAGCAATAATAGTCAAATTGATGGCTAAACTCGGCTATTATTATGTTTTAATGTATAATAATATAGAAAAAATCCCAAAAAATGACAAACAACTCAAAAACAATTCACATAAAAAGTGCAATTTAGATATTATTGCAACAAAATAATGCAATATGAATATTATTATAAAAATTAAAAGGTTTGGATATAATTGCAACAAGTCTTAAAGGTTTGAGTTTTTTTGCCATTAAGCCTTCTTTTTTTAGTAATATATTTAAAATTAAATTTTTTAAACTTGTACATCTATAATGTGAAACTAAACTATATTTACAAACGAAAATGAAAAATGTATTTGCATACCTACCGCACAATTGTAGAGAAAAGAGTGTCACTCCAAAAACGAGAAAGAGAAAAAGATGTATCATTTTAGCTTTACTATTATTTCCGGAATTAAAATGTAAAGTTTAACTGAATTATAACTATATATATTCTTTTGTGGCCGGCCTGAAACGTCTCCTTAAGTATATCCTTCTAGTTATATTGTTATTTCGACATTTACTAAGTTTGATAAAATCCAAGGTTCAATAGCAATTCCTATGTGCCCCATCATCGAAAAATTATTCCACACAACCGTTGCGTCATGTTATTTGTGCAACAAACCAATTGTGCGTTACTCATGTGAAAAATTGAATGATAAAAAAAATAAATAATAATTAAAAGATTCTCTATCGCAAATGCTCATTGGCTTGATGTAAAAATGACGTGGCGCAACGGTTGCATGGGATAAACACTCCCCATCATCACCTTGCCATTTATATCATTAACATGGCCGGAGATTATGAAATGCATTACATGAATAATGAATTGACAGATGATGCTTTGCTTTAATCATGGCCGGAGATTATTTTATTTTCAATTAAAAATTATTAAAAAAATTAATATTCACTAATTATATAAAATTTTAAAAAATGGCAAAAAATACAGATTGGCTTCCTGCAGTCGGAGCTCAGAAATATTTAAGTGTTTTTGTAATGATACAAAAAGGAACTCGTTGTTAATTACATTAAAATTTCTACTTTCTTTAAATTAATAATTACAAGTAAATTCTTGTGGTCTAAGATCATAACATTTAACAATTTATAGTTGAAGAGCAGTAATTCTTTTTATAAAAGTAAGATAACTATTTTAGTTTCTATAAATTAATTTAAATTAATGATTAGAATTTTTGACTTATTTGAATTATTTTTAATTTATTTTATTATTAAAAAATTATTATAGTAATTAATTGGCCTAATTACTTAAAAAAAACTCATCTTATAATATTTTTTCGTTTATACCCTGACCTAGAAAAAGTTCATTTGTATCTTTTTTTAATTTTTCATTTTCGTCTCTACACTAAAAAGCTAATTTGACCTCTTTTCATTTGAAAAAATATTTAAAATGATCCTTTATATTTAGCTTATATTCTTATTAAACATTAGTATTATTAATCATTTATAATGTTTCCATCCTTTAATTAATTTTTAATTGTCAAAAATTTAAATTTTAGGGTAGAGATGAAACGAAAAATCAAAAAAAGGGTACAAATGAACTTTTTCCTAGTTGATGGTATAAACGAAAATATGTTACAAAGTGGGGTTTTTTAAGTAATTAGACTTAATTAATTATATTGTTTATCTATAAAAAATAAATAATTATTTATCATTATTTAGCACAATTCTAAGTATAATTTATTATGCAGGTGAGTCTCGGCCCAGTTGGTAACGGTCACATCGTATGTTTTTGAGAAAATTAGAAAAAATACTCTATTTTTAAAAATAATATGATTTCATACCTCAAAAAGAAAAAGATAGAGAAAATACCTCACCCTTTTAATAAAGTTATTTTTTTACTTTAAGACATGTTTATATTATAATTATGTCTACTTCTTATTATTATTCTAATCATACACCTGTCACTTTTATTTCTCTCTTTCTCTTTTTTCTCTTTTTCTTCTTCTTTCTCTTCTCTGTTTTCTTTTCTTTTGCCATTTTTTTTCTTCTTTTTCTTTTTCTTCCTTTTCTCCATTTTTGTTCTTTTCTTCGTCGTCATTCCTTCATCAATTCGTCGTCGCTCTGCCATCGTTTCGCCACCGCTCCGCCGTTCTTTCATATTTGCTTTTAGCAATTTTTTTCTTGATTTGTGGTAATAAATACAATTTATTTTAACTTTCAGATCTAAATAAATTACTCTTAATTTTTTTCAACTTGAGATCTAAAAATCTGCATAAAAAACAATGTTATGATGAAAAAAATGATTTTCTGCACAAAAAAATAATTTTCTGCAAAAGAAAACAGCATCTGATTATCATATAATTATCACTGCGAAAAATATTTTTTTTATAAAAAAATCGTCTGATTATCATATGAGTATTACTGCATTATAACACTATGATAACTATATGATAAGAAGTATGATAATGTTATAATAATTGTATGATAACGTACGTGAAAATATAATTACAAAAAAAATTCATGATATGATGATATTTAAATAATAAAATTATGATAATAGTATGATAAAATGATACCTATACGGAAAAAAATTACATAAAAATTATGATAGCTAGATGATAATGAAGTATGATAAGGTTATGATAATTGGATGATAACGTACAATATAATTACAAAAAAATTCATGATATCAGTGATAACCAGATGATAATTAAATAATAAAATTATGATAATAGTATGATAATATGATACCTTTATGGGGAAAAAATTTCATAAAAAATATGATAACGAGATGATAATGAGAAGATAGTAGTATGATAAGGTTCTTATTGATAATAAAATGATAATAGTATGATAATATGATACTTGCATGAAAAAAAATAACAGAAATTATGATAATGAGATGATAATAATCTGCTACATACGATACTGATAATGACATGATAATAAAATGACAATGCAATATGATACATTGATAATTATATGATAAGATGAAACTGTGATAATCATATGATAATATAATACTGTGACAATCATATGATAATATAATACTGTGATAATTATATGATAATATGATACTGCATTTTGTCTAATATTAGACAGCAATATCATCACATTATCATATAATAATCTGCTACATACGATACTGATAATAACATGATAATAAGATGCCAATGAAATATGATACACTGATAATTACATGATAAAGTGAAGATGTGATAATCGTATGATAAGGTGATACAGTGATAATCATATGATAAGGTGATAATGCGATTTTGTCTTATATTATCCAGCAGTATCATCACATTATCATATAATAATCTGCTACATACGATACTGATAATAACATGATAATGAAATGTCGATATAATATGATACAGTGATAATTACATGTTAAGGTGAAGCTGTGATAATCATATGATAATGTGATACTATAATTTTTTATTTAGTTCATAAATTTTTTGAATATGTCATTAATATAATAAAATATCTTAATAGTAGCATATATTTTTAAATTATAAAATATTTGATAATACTAAAATAAATAAATAAAAATATTTTATTTATTGGTTATTTATAATATGCATATTTGTTAATTTAAAAAATGAAGAAATAAAAAAAATGAACATTTGAATAAATAAAAGAGAGTTCAAATTTGTTAACAGTTTATAATGGGCACATGCATGATGAGTGGAGAGAGAGAGAGAGAGAGCACTTGTCAGATTGAACATTTTATAGTCAGAGTATAAGTCTAATTTCTTTTAGACATGGGAGTACAAACACAAAACAATTAAAACCGTGATGTATTTTCATTAATTTTTCCACTTTGAGGTATAAAGTCCTATTATTTTATTATTTTAGGTAAATTCCTAAATCTCTCTATGTTTTTTAGGGCGCGGGTTCGACCCACCTCTCAGACAACCAGTAAGCTGATTAAAATATAAATACTAACACTAATATTAACACCTAACATCTAATTTGGTATAATTCTATCTTGGAAAAAGGTGCAAATATGACCCTCATGTATAGCCCGTGTCTCTTGTTGGCACCTCATGTATTTCGGATCTCAAAGATGACTCCAACGTCTTTAAAAAGTATCAAAAAACACTACAAACTAACAGAAGTTAGTTTTACTGTTAAATGTGCGATGTGTCAATTTATTTACACACATAAACATTAATTTAATTTGACACATCATTATTTTTAAATTAATCTAACACATATGCATTAATCATAATTAATTAACATTCTAATTAACTTTAATAATTCTAAAATTAACTCTAATCGACCTAAATAGCCCTAATTAATCTAAACTAAGTTAAATTAACCCTAAAACACAGCCTTTTACATTTGTCCAAATCAGTAAATCAAACAACCCTAAAACCAAATTATCTTCATCTTCAAACTTATGTCTTCATGTGGACATTCTTTTTCCCAAATCAAATTTACCTTAAAATTTCAACTTTCATTCTCCATCCAATCTTATCAAACACAACAACAGATTTCACTTGAAAAGAGGATTCCTCTTTGAACTCTACATATTAGAAACATATTTATCCACCATCAATCCGGTGTAAATTCAATCCCAGTACATAAATTCAACACAGAAATTGAAACAAGATTGATAGAAAAAGTCATTTTAGAAACTTATCTCCACACCATCAATTAAGAAGAATCCAATATTGAAAATCTCCAATACACAGCACAAATCCATCTCCTGTCCTTTGCAACTTATTTACCCACCATCATCGCAACAACTGAACGCAAATCTATTTTCACCTCCGTCATGTCCTTCGCACCCGCCACTGTCGCCAATCTAGGTTTCAAGTTCGACTTCTTCGGATGCACTGTAGACAGACTCGGAAACTTTGTATCCGTCGCCGTCGATTCCCGAGTTCATCCGGGTGAGATATCGATCTCCGAGTTTTGCAAAACTCATGCAAGTGGCTTGAATCCAATGTTGCAGCGGTTGTAGTAGCAGTTTTTGTTCGGAAATTAGATGTTAAGGAGTTGTGATGAAGATGGAATAATATGAAACAGGAGGAGGTTGTTTTGAAGGGCGATGGAGGCTGGGCAGAGGTTGTGTGTTAGGGTTAGTTAAAGCTACAGTCGGCCTTCTAATAATTAATATACATGGTGGATTAAAAATTTATTAATTATTAGAATTATTAATTTATTGAATACTTTATAAGACGTAATATCGAAATTGGTTTCTTAAAATTTGATTAATTATTAGAATTATTAATTTATTGAGTATTAATTATTAGAGGGTCGACTGTACTTTAAGAATAATTAAAATTATTTGGAATTTTTAATTAGATGTGTCAAATTAATTTAATGTTTATGTGTGTAAATAAATTGACACATCATCCCCTTGACAGTTTAAGTAACTTCCGTTAGTTTGTAGTGTTTTTTTTATACTTGTTTAAGACGTTAGGGTCATATTTGAGATCCGAAATACATGAGGTGCCAACAAGAGATACGGGTTATACATGAGGGTCATTTTTGCACTTTTTTCTTTCTATCTTCGACAAAAGATATATAATTTATTATAATTGCCCAAGTGGCGTCTAAAAAGTACTTTTCTTCCGATCCCAATTATAATTACTTAGCGTGAAGTGACAATTAAATGTCATTGAAGGACAACCTGAATGAAAGGACGAGCCTGAAGAAATTTGACAACATAATGCTCTAGTGACCTGATCTTATTATGAGTGCTTTTGATTTTCGAATTCTGCTTTCACCACACTTACTATCCAGCCAACAGAACTTCATACTCCGCGCCGCACTATAAAAAAATGAAAAACAAAATTTGACTAAACTAGATAGTTTAGTCTAGTGATGGACTTCTCTTTATGGAGCGGAGGTTTTGGATTCAAATCTCTATATCCACATTTTATCTCTTAAAAGATAGGGACGATGACAAAAGTATCTAAAATTTTAAAAATATTTATAAAAGTACCTGCAAACTTTTTTTATTTACAAAAATACGACTGATTAAAAATTAATTACAAAAGTACCAAAAAATGAAAATTAATTACAAAAGTACGATTTGTATAATGTCGGTATAATTATGGTATAATTTTGGAATATTAAAATTTTGATGTAATTTTGGTAAATTTTTATTTAATATTAAGAAAATCTCAGTATGTATAATATTGGTATAATTTTGGTATAATGTTGATATAATGTTAGTTTATTAGTATACTAACATTATACCCACAGTATACACCGTATGTTTGATATTATTTTTTATTTTTTTGTACTTTTATAAATATTATTAAGATTTTTATAAATGAAAAAAGTCAAAATGTAATTTTGTAATTATTTTCATTTTTTTTGGTAAATGGTGTAATTTCCTCTAAAAGATACATGTGGAGCTCGACTGATAAATGATGGGTTTAAATATCTAGCTATTAATTCTTGAAATTCTAATTATCTTTGGAAAAAAAAATTAGTTTTTGATGCTTTTTTGAATGATTGACAAAAGAAGAGAGCATCAACCCTTATTTTATGGTTCATGTGTTTATCAGAGGTGTCAAAATGAATTAGCAAAACAAGATCACTTTTATCCTAAACTTATCAAATTTGGTACAAAACCCCCTTCTCCACTCTCACCTAAGAGAATGAGATACTCTCTCCGGTTTTGATAGCGGTTTCATTTTACCAAGGGAGTTTTTGATAGAAAAAGGTTTAAAATAGTCCTAATTTTTCTAATATATTTTAAACTAATACCTAATAATTAAAAAAAAATTAATCCCTCTAATTAAAAACTTAAAATAACAAATCAACCCCTCAAATTTTATATGTATAACCAATTAACATTCAAATTTTATATATATAACAAATTAACCACAACATATAATTTTTTAAAAAGAAAAATTAAAAGTTAACTTTTTTTACCCTTGAGTCTGTTCTTCCTCAATAACAGTATGTGTTCTGGGAAAAGAACAAACCTAGGTGATCTGAGTTTGTTCTTAATCTGAGAACAGAAGCGAGGTCTGTTCTCAAAAGAACAGATCGCGACATCATAAAAAGTTAAGGAACAAAATGGAATTTGTGGTACAAATGAAAGTGTTTTACAGAAGAAGAAGAAATTGAAACCGAAAATAATAGGAGGGGAGATGGTAAACAGCAGAAGCTATCATTCTCACATGAAAACTTCATCATCAGGCGGTAGATTTAGATTTGTGACGAAAAAAGCTTCTCCTTTTTCTATTTGTCTCTACATAATTCTTCTTTTTGCCTTGTCACTCTTCATTTTTGTTATCAACAACACAAGGGTCATTTTGGAAAACGAATCCGAACCTCACTTAACTCAATTTCACAATCAATCTCATTCTCATCAGGTATGCGTTTTTCATTCTTACAGTAAAGATTACATCTTTGGGTCTGCTGTCTGTAATTGGACAGCAGATTCTTTGTTTGTCTTCGCAGTTTCTTGGAACTAATTGGTGATGTCGTGTTGTTATCCATGTTCAGTTTCTGGGGAAGTGATAGGTTCGCCTTAATTTCAGTAATTAGTGTGAGGAATATTTTGTTTTGTTCAACTTGGAGAATTTTATCTGGTTTTCTAGGTGACTATGAAATTAATAATTGTACAATGCAATCGTTGTGCCACGTTATTAGTGCAATAAACCACTGGCGTTTTCTATGTGGGAATATTTAATGATAGAAAAATAGACAATAATTAAAGATTTACTATTGCATAATATGCTGAACTGTTGTATGAGATAAACACTCGAATTAAATGAACTTAACCGATTTCCTATTTCTTATTGAAAAGTGTGAGTGTAAATGTGATGAACTTGTTGAAGTAGGTGACAATTAGCTCAAGCTTTCGGTTTGAGTGTTTGATAACATACATCATTGAATGTCAAATTAAAAACATGGGAACGACATCCCTTTGATATTATTTTTAATGAATTTCGACTCTCAAGACTCTTGAGCGAGAGAAGAGATGGATAAGCATTGGTTCAATCTTTTGGACAATGCTTGAAAAGGTATTGCATTTTGATGATTAATGTGTGATTGACGTATAACGCTCTTACTTTTCGTTTAAATATATTCTGATGAAGAATTCATGTTGTTCACATCTTATCCAACTATTTCTTAAGCTCCTTATTTCCTTTCATTTCTCTGTTGCAATAGAAGCTATAAACTTTGCCCTTTTTTAGTTTTTTCCCTGCATTGTCCTGCTGCAAGTTTATTGAGATGGTATTTTGCAGGTTCCTGATGAACAATTGTGGGGCACACCTCTCTATAATGGTTTACATCCTTGTGTCAATCCTACGGTCAAATATAAAGGTTATTGTGATATAATATTATGCTTGTTCTTTCATTAGCTTAAGTCTTGGATCTGTTCTCTAATCCTCTTTCACATAATGTAGAATACACAAATGTACTTGTGCATGCTTATATAGATGCATGCACACAAATTCATATGCATTTATGCAGAATTATACTTAATGTAATGTCCCTTTGAATTGTCAGCTGCCAAAGGACAGGACAACTACATAACTGTGAGAAGCAATGGAGGACTAAATCAAATGCGCACTGGAGTAAGTTCCACAACATATCTTTTACCTCAGTCTATTTTCCTTTTTGCTTATTGTTATGTGATTTAACTCACTGATAAGGCCAACTTGATTTGGACTGATCTCAATTGACATAGGCCATTGGTCTACTCTCTATAGATTAATTTTATAGAACAGCTTCCTCCAGTCCTCTTAGGGCTAGCTCTTCCGTTTTGTTTTACCATATCAGATTTTATATGCTCAACTCCTCCAGTCCTCTTTAGGCCTAGCTCTTGCCTTTTGTTGTATTATATTAAATTTAATATGCTCAAACAGCTTCAGCTTTTGTGACATTACATTTGATGGTCTAGGTTGAACATGTATGGAGTACTTTAATTATGTGGATGGGGCAGTTACTATTACATTTAGCTTGAATGACTTAAATCTGCATGACTGCATCATTATGAAATATATCTTGTGCAGTTGCTCGGCTCCATATTATTCAATGCTGCTATTCTTAATGGCAAATATTTTAAGCAGACGTAATTAAATTATTTGTTAAGCTCCATGATGCATGAAATTCAGAAACTGTACAATGTTCTTTAGACGCCTTAGATTGATACATGATAGATAAATATGCGATTCATGTTATTGAATCTGTACCACTTATTGGATGATTGCATAGCAGGGTTCTGGATTTTTACTGCATTGCAAACTAATTTGCTACCCTAAATAACAATAGAGAGAACTGCAAGCTCAATAAGTGTTTTTGTGCTACAGATTTCGGACATGGTGGCTGTTGCACACATCATGAATGCAACATTAGTCATTCCCCAGTTGGATAAGCGTTCATTCTGGCAAGACTCGAGGTGCTCTTGTTCATTCCTTCATTACATTTAGTACCATTGCATCATTTCATATAAATATCTGGTTTTGTTTTTACATTTTATTCCAATTCATTATCCTTAATTTATTGTTATTCACTTACCATGTTTCCTATGTTCAGTGCATTTTCCGATGTATTTGATGAGCTTCACTTCATTGAAAGCTTATCCAATGATGTAAGGATTGTTAAGGAACTGCCCAAAGAATTGGAGTCTGTTCCTCGGGCTAGGAAACATTTCACTTCCTGGTCTAGCATGGGTTACTATGAAGACATGACTCACTTATGGAAGGAAGTTAAGGTGCATAAAACAATTTTACTTAGTTTTCAATAGTCTAAAAGTACTCATAGTTATGGATTTGTGTTATTCATTCTGATGAACTTGTTATTCTAGATTTGAAATTTCCATGATCCTATTGATAATTTCGATGTTACGTGTTTAGCGTCATTGAGCTAGAATACCATTGGGTACGAAATAAGATTAAAAACAAAATAGAAACATTGAAATCCATTTACAGTAAAGTAAAGGAAGTAAAGGTAGGGAAGGGTTATTATTAACCCTTACTTGTTTGAGAAAAATGCAGAGTAAAGTATGAGTATATAATAAAAACTGGTTGAAAATACTCAAACCCTTCCCAACATTCCAATTTGCTGGAAATCCATATGGATATTTTGAAGGATTTCTCAACCCTTTAACATCTGTATTCTGTAATAAAAACTCTCTTCCCAAACGGGGGTCGAAAAGTTTCAACCCCTCCCAACCTCAATCCAAACAAGAAAAGGGTTTTCTTGGATTCCTCATGGAAATGTGGTACTTGGTGTAAAATTCATTAGTAGTATCGTGCCTAACCCAAGCCCATTTGTCATCATCAGCTCAGTAATCAGATTAATTGTTTATGAAGTTGCTATGGTGAGTAATGTCTGGGATGTTCAATGATTATAAGATGGACGTGGGTCTAAAAATTGTCTGAGGATTTGTAATAGGCTGGCCAAAATACCTTTTGTATTCTTACCATTAGGATGCTGAATGTAGTTTGAAACCCTGGTTGATAATAGTGGCAATCATTATAATTACAATGACGATATGTGCTTATGATGGTGCCACTGGGTCTCAATGATGATGGGTGGTGATGATGCCAAGTGGGGGTAGGTTGTGTGCACGTCTTTTTAAATTGGAAAACCATCAGACCACAAAAGAACTAAGGAAATTTTATAGAAGGAAAACAGTAGACGGAAGACTTTTAAATGCATCAGTAAATTGTAAAATGTGGTTTGCATAACACCGGCAATCATTTTTCTGTGTCCATAGAAATTTTTTGGAGGGCTGATCCAATTCTCACTAGTAACATGCCCTTAACCTTTTATGTCTGAGTCCATATATGTTCATTTGTTTGGTTTGTAACCTTTTCAAATTGGCTCACCAATTTAACTTTTAGCTGAGGATGTTGATGATCACTTTTTTTGAATGAATTTCATGATTTTAAGAAACTTCTCCTTGCTTTCTTTGTGGATATTGCATCCCATCCATCATCAATGTTAACTTCTTTTGGAGAAAATTATTTAATGTTTTTTTTTCATCCGTCCCTGGTTAGCTTTTCTGCTTATTCTGAAATATATGATTTTTTATTTTCCATTGATATCTGTAGGTAATACATGTTCCAAAATCTGATTCTCGCCTTGCAAACAATGATTTGCCTCTTGATATCCAGAGGTTAAGGTGCCGGGCTCTATATGATGCTCTTCGCTTCTCTCCTCCAATTGAGAGCCTGGGAAAGGTCTGAAAAACGTGTCCTTTTTTTTGTTGATAAAATGTGCAACTGTTCAAATTAAAACCGATTTTGTAAACGACAAACTTTTCTAAATTGAATAATACTAAATCAGATCTAATTCAGAATTAGTTAGTCTAAGTTGTGATATTTATTTGGATGGTTATTTTATATTGCGATTCATTGTACAACCACAATGTGCTTTATCCTGGGTTTATCACTTGGTGTCATTATCAATGCATTGAGATCTCCTATGGGGATTCCTGTTAAATTAGGTTCTGAGAATGCATGACGATGACACCACAGAAGCTGGTGGAGCAGCTGAGATCACGTGGGGAAAGATATATTGCACTTCATCTAAGATATGAGAAGGACATGCTTTCTTTCACTGGATGCGATTATGGTCTGACCGAGGCAGAATCTGAGGAGCTGCGACTAATGAGGTGATAATATATGAGAAGCTCTCTTCCAGTGTATGAACTTGCATGTTACTTACTAGTGTTACCAGGAGATATGACAGATATTTATATTTGGTTATTTAAGCTATTTTTAGGGAGATTAGAAACCATTGGAAACTATTTTTATACGTAAATTTTTTTATTTGTTTTATATTCAGGGTGAATGTAAACCACTGGAAAGTTAAAAAGATAAACTCAACAGAACAAAGAGAGGAAGGATTTTGTCCTTTGACTCCAAAAGAAGTGGGAATATTTCTTCAAGCTCTCGGTTATTCTGCATCAACAGTAATCTACATTGCAGCTGGGGAAATTTATGGCGGTGAATCTCACCTTTCAGAGCTTAAAGCTCGCTTCCCAAATACTGTTCTCAAGGTTAAACTTCTTAATTTTGTTGCAAATGGTGATGCCATTAAAACTGCTTGTAATTTGAACTGGTTGTTGGGTTAATTTCAGGAAACATTAGCAACGCCAGAAGAGTTAAAAGCATTTGCTAAGCATGCCTCTCAGATGGCAGCACTTGATTACATTATTTCGATAGAAAGTGATGTTTTTATTCCATCACATTCAGGTAATATGGCCAGAGCTGTCGAGGGCCATAGGAGATTCTTAGGGCATCGCAAAACAATCATCCCCGAGAGGTATTGATCCAGTCAAGATATTCTGTAAAATTTCTTTGTGGAATGAATGTATACTGCCTATTGTATGTTCAACTACTAGGAGGTGAGCACTTTGACAACTATTTGCTTAAATTCAATATGGAATCGTATTCCCGACTTTCTGCATTCCGGTGCAAAAACAGTGATGCATTAATTATTTCTGTCAAATTCTGAAATCCCTAAACATCAGAAACTCTAACTTGTTTCTAATTGATGGTTTTTGTTATATGGTCAATATCTCAGTTTTACTCTATTGAAGGTTATTTTGATGGATGAATTCTCATCTTGGCAAAACAACTAAATTTTAGTTGGTTTCTTTTAAGCTTGCTCTGTTTTGGTGAGGGCCGTCTTTTTTACTTGGAACCATTGCTTCTGTTAGAGGTAGATAGCTTTTGTCGCTCCTTGTGCAGTATGGTTCAGAAATCATTTCTGGTGGTTGTTTGCTGAAACTACTTTGTTTTACTTATTCAGTAATCAATATTATAGTGGTCATTTTCTGGAGCTATTACTATGTTTATTTCTAAAAAAAAATATGTTGGATAAATTGATTTTGTGTAAATAGTGAGACGGACTGTTTTTTCTTGTTCCTCTTCCCTCTCTCCCATCACCATACCAACCATTTAAACCGCAGTTCTTCTGTGTATCTGATTTGTATTATTCTTATGTGTTTTTCCTGTAATGCCTATTTTATGTATTGTAGAAAAGGACTTGTCACACTATTTGATAAGCTAGAGAGTGGACAGATGACAGAAGGGTCCGCATTTTCAAGCATCGTGCAGGAGATGCACAAGAACAGGTACTTCTGTTGAACGTCTCTGCAAGTTATTTGGCCGTTTCCTTAAAGATTTTAATCATCTTTATTTTTTGTTTTTATTTTGATAATAGATTTTAATCATCTTTAAGAAACACTTGTTGTACATAACTATCGGAGGAAAAACAGTAACTTTCTGAAATTCAGGAGAAAAATAGTATGTTACACCTAGCCTCAATCAAGTGTGATAGTAATTTTCCCTATGTTTTATTGGTCAGATCATGTGAAACAGAGGCTAATCTAAACAACTAAAAAATGATTTAACTTTTACCTCAAGAAGGCTTTGTGAGAAACATTATTTTTAAGCTCAGACGCAGACTAAGTTTCAATAAAATTACAGGCAAGGAGCTCCGAGGAAAAGAAAAGGTCCATTGGCAGGTATAAAAGGTCGAGCACGTTTCAGGACTGAAGAATCATTTTATGAGAATCCATATCCTGAATGTATCTGTAGATCAAAAAAGGGCAGTTTGTGATCTGGTCCGGAAAACCAGCTTGTGCTTTTTGAGGTGAGGGATCATCCAACTTGGTTGCCCAGGTCGAAATTGGCGGAGCCTAACAAGTAATCAGTTTATAGATCGACCACCAGGAGGTTGATGACACTGCAATTTGGGAGTTTCACAGCCTTATAAATTAGAAGATGAGACATGGAACAAATAAGTGTAACATTTCTTGTATATTTTTTTTATTATGATATATGAAAACCTATACAATCAATTATTAGTAGTTTCTATGGAAAGCAGGATGATATTATGAGAACGTTGCTGAATTCAAGATGATAATAATTTTTCTCCTGATTTTCAGAAGAAAAACCATTGTCTTGTACTCCAGATGTTATAGGGAAAACTACATGATCTTCCATTCCTCAAAATGTGGTTACGTTTAAAGTTTTCTACAAACAGTGCAAGTGATAAATCATTGAAAATAGGGGAGTGATTTATTGAATCTCCGGGATCTGAGAACAGAGAGCACAGTCAAAAAGAACGTTGTAATGGATTTTATAGACATTCAGTATTTAGTGAAGAAGAAGAGTAAAATAAGAAGAGAAAGATTACAGATTATAAGAAGTACTTTAAGGGTTAAGAATAAAGTGGTTTATATAGAGTACTTCTTTCTCACTCGTACTTTTTGTGGTGAGGTGTCGCCTTATATTGTAGGCTGAGCTGACCTTTTTTCAGCTATTTTGGTAGTTGATATGTGTGTGGTACGCTGGTGCAATATATGTATGAGAAAAATTAATAACCACCCTACATGTCTATACTTAATTAGAATTTTATCGTTGACCAAAAAAAAATTGATAACATAATTTTAAAATTTCCAAATTGCACAAATAGGTTTATGAAATTAGAGGATTACGGTCAACCATAAAAAAGGAAGGAAATGGTTACAAGAATCCAAATCTCCTACAAAATCTCAAAGCATAAATATATAGTATTTAATATTCAAGAATTATTTAATAATCCTTAATTATAGTAATAGTTTATTTAAATTATATACCATATACAACAGCAATTGAGAAACAAAAACATAAACTGATTTGAAAAAATAAAATCAACAAGCAATTGAGAAACAAAAAAATCCAGCAAAAAAAAATATTCGTCAACTCATTACAGACGGATAAGTGTTTTCTTGAAAGTTAAAAAAAAAGTTCATCTACTATAAGCTGAAATTATGTATTAAAATTGGTGAATTATGTGTTTACTAATGATTCGAAACACTGATAATTTATTGTTAGTATTTTAAAAGTTTCATAACATTTCAAAATTTGTTGTAAGTTAACTATAGGTGCACTAATGATTAACTAAAGGTTAGCTAATGATAGACTTAAAACAAAATTTGTTTAAAAATGCACAATTCAAATTTACTAAAAAGTTATTAACAATAAATTTAAAATCAATTAACTATAAGTTTATCAGCGGTTTACTCAAGGTTCACTAACGATATTCTAAAAATAAAGTCACTGATTTTTTTAAAATTATAGTTTGTCTAAAATACACAATTCAATTTTACCAACGATTTATTAACCATATATTCAAAAAAAAAAAATTATCAACGGCTAAAACAACGTTTACTAATAGTGTACTAAAAAGGATTATTGGTGTACCATTAGTAAATGATGGATACCGAATCCTATTGAAAGTATAATGGAGCCGAGTTACAGGAGATCTACTCTCAGGTGATACCGGACTCCCCCTGAAGATCCGAAGATATGAAGGGAATGCCGAATCTCTTTAGATTCGGTGACATAAAGACCGAATCCCGCGTGATCCGCCGGGAGCGCTTCGAGTCCGGGATTCGGGTAAACGACTAAATATGGAAATATTGTCCTATTCGGACACAAACACTACATATGGAAGGATAAGCTCTACTTTAGAAAGATAAGACTATTTAGGAAGACGTTCCTAAATAGGACTCTTATCAGATTAAGGTAGATCACGACAAATCAGGAGAATCCCTACGATATTGCCGAATCCCTATAAAGTAGGATTCACTTGCCTAATACAACTCTACTAGGTATATTCGACTACTATAAAAGGAGCACGAGGTATGCCTAGAATCACAATTACATTCATATACTCAAAACGCTGCTCAAAGCTCTAGACTGACTTTAGCATCGGAGAGTTAATCGGACAACCACCGTCCGGTTAGCTTCTACCCTGTTTTGCAGGTTCACTCACCGGTTCAGAAGGCAGACTCCATCAATTGGCGCCGTCTGTGGGAAAAGCTTCACTAAACTTCAAAAGAAGGAGCTTTTCTGAACTCAAATACAAATCTCATTGAAGAAGATGACTTCTGAAAGAGTAAACCTGAAAGACAAACAGCCAATGGACCCAAAAAACACTCCGGAGATAATCAACGTGACGGAAGACGGGCTTCACAACTCCGGGGAAAAAAGCAACACCGGAGGACCCTCCTTCTCAACACCTCAGTACCAAACTAATCCGATAAGGGGAAGCAACCCAATTGCTTTCAACCTAAGCACTGAAGAACAAGCACCAAATGCAGCGGCACAAGATCCACACAGCGAAATGCTGAAAAAGATACTAGAATCTGTACAGGCAAATCTTGACAGATTGGCTAGCGAAGCCAAAAGAACAAACGACAGGCACGAAGAAACTATGAAAATGCTAAGGGAAAACTTCAGCCCTACAGCTCCCAGAAGAAGGGAAAGAACAGAAAATGCAAACCCAGGCCGACGAGAGACAAGGGCAGAAAACAACAAAAGCAAGGAACCCCGGACCAGAGGGAACGAAGAAAGGAACGAAGCAAGAAACCAGCGAGAAAATAAAACCAGCGACGAGGAAAGTCCGGACAGAGAAAAATCTAACGAGGAATCGCCGGAGGCACCCAGAAATGAGCACAACCAGGAGGACGCCCGAAGCGGTCTGAATACGAAAAGAGACGAACGAAGGGAGAAGGAAAAAGAAGACGCCCCGCCAAGGAGTAAGCGACAAGAAAGAGATGTAGGGAAAGAGCAAACTAAGAAAAAACACCAAGAAGGAGAGGGCGAATCGTCAGAGACACCCCAAAAAAGCAAAGCCACATATGTGGTGGAAAAAGATTTAGAAGAGAAGATCGCCAAAGCGCTCAAAAAACTAAAATCTGAAGAATTGGATATAGACGACCTCAGGTTGAAAGGATCACCCCTCTCGCCCGAGATCATGGAGGAAACCATCCCGCACAGCATGAAGCTGCCGACCTTGCCAATTTTTAATGGGGAAGGAGACCCCCGAGACCATACCTCTAGGTTCACAGCGACCATGGGGCTACTCAGCGTATCAGACGCCATCCTCTGCAGGGTTTTCCCTATCACACTCACGGGCACAGCCCAGAGATGGTATAACAAATTAAAACCAGGCTCGATCAGAAGCTTCGCTTCGCTTTCAACAGAGTTCCTCAACAGATATCTCACAAACATCCCAGCTAAAACCACTACCAGTATCCTAAGAGCCTGTATCCAAGAAGAAGGAGAAACTCTGCGAAGCTACATCGAACGATTCAACAAGCAAGCTATGAAGATAGACAACCTGAACGTCGACATGGCGACAGAAGCATTGCGAGACGGGACGCGATTCGGAAAGCTGGTGGACAAGCTGCTAGTCAATAAACCCACAACTTTCTCGAACTTAATGGGCATAGCTCAGAAATACTTCGAGTTAGACGAAGGGCGAAGGGCGATTCGCGGAAAGGAAGCAAAAGGAAAAGAATCAAAAGAGAGATCCAGAGAAAAAACCAAGTCCAAACCTGATGACAGGAGAGGAAGACCCGAAGAGAGTAGACGATTCGCCCCCCAGACAAGATATGAATCAAGATATGATCCCAGAGATGACGAGAATAACTTCACTCCGCTAAACACCAGCCGAACTAATGTCCTCATGTGGATCAAAGAAAACGTCAAAAACGTGGTATGGCCACCAAAAATGAAAGCAGAAATAAGAGACACCAGAAAGTACTGCAAATTTCACGACGATTACGGACATGAAACGGATAGCTGCAGAGACTTGAAGGTCGAGATCGAAAGAATGATCGACACAGGCGAGCTGAGGAAATTTGTGGCTCGAAAGGAGAAGAGCAGTGACAAGGGAGAAAAAAGAAACAGAGAAGACAAGCCGAAAGAAAAGGAAGACGAGCGCCCATCCAAAATTCTGGGAACCATACACATGATTAACGGAGGAGGACATAGCAGCTCCACGATCAGGAGGAAGCAGAGGAAGGAAGTAATGAACATATGAGAAACTCACATGCCGCCAGTGATCTTCGATGTAGAAGACTATGAACACGTCAAAGCACCTCACAACGATGCTTTGGTAGTGACCACTATCATTGAAAATTGGAACATGGAGCGGATCCTTATAGACGAAGGAAGCGCAGTAAACCTCATGACAAACGCAGCATACAAAATGTTGGGAGGAACAGCGTCAAGGCTACGCCGAGTCCCAATTCCGCTATCAGGACTCGGTGGCCCCTCCATCACTCCGCTGGGAGCAGTCACCTTGGAAGTAATAATCGGCCCAGAAAGAGGAATAAACAAGAAAATCATGTCACTATTTAACATAGTGGACATGGAATTGACATATAATGCCATCCTAGGAAGACCTTTCCTCCATGATTCGGCAGCAGTAACCAGCATCAGAGCGCTGGCAATGAAGGTACCAACTGAAAAGGGAGTAGTGACGCTGAGAGGAGACCAAGGAATAGCCAAGAAGTGCTATGACGAGTCAGTGGTGGATCTCCAAGAAAACAAAACCGAAAAGAAGGAAGAATAGGAACGAAAAACGACCCATCATCGGTAACGACTTTACGTCTTACCAGATGGCGTCAAATCTATCTTTAATTTTTTGTATGCCATCTTTTTATCAATAAAAGTTCAATTTTGCTGCTATTTGATTAGCCAGACGAACCAATAAAGAAATGAAAATCAAGAACAGCCACGAACGATTAAATCAAAGATGAAAGAAGAAAAAATAAAGGTCAAATTCAAGAAAGGCTAAGAGCCAAGAAAATGAGTATAAATTAACTCAAAGCAAAACCGCCGGACTAGGCGAATCGCCACAAAAGGTTAAAAACCAAGAAAATGAGTTTAAATTAACTCAAGGCAAAATCGCCGGAATAGGCGAATCGCCACTAAAGGCTAAAAGCCAAGAAAATGAGTTTAAATTAACTCAAGGCAAAATCGCCGGAATAGGCGAATCGCCACCAAAGGTTAAGAGCCAAGAAAATGAGTTTAAATTAACTCAAAGCAAAATCGCCGAACCAGGCAAATCGCCACAAAAGGCTAAAAATGAGTTTAAATTAACTCAGAAAAGGCAAATCGCCAAAAAAGAGTTTAGATTAACTCGAAACAAAAACAAAAATAAAAGAGTTTAGATTAAATCTATAAAAAGCAACGCCAAGAACAGGGTTTAGAATAACCCTCGAGGCAAGACAGGTACATAAAAATTAATATAAGGCGGATGCGCAGTCCGAAGAAACACGAAGAAAATATATTCATAAATTGCGAATTACAAAAAGCAAAATTAGTACATCAGCAAATACAATCAAAAGATAAACTACTAGACACGGTCTTTAGACATCTTGACAAGAAGATCACGAGCGATGGCTTGGGGATCCAACCCGTTAACCCCAGAAAGATCAATATCAGGATTCTGCTCTAGAAGCTTCCTCCCAATCGCAAGACGATACTCGCTTATCAAAGCAGAGTAAAAAGCTTTCGTATCTAGCAGACGGATATGAAGACTCTCAACCTCCGATCTTAGACTGTCCCTCTCCCCACCAACAAGGGAATTGATTCGAATAAGCTCCTCAATCTCTTGAGTCAAGTCATCGGTTTTCTTCTCGATCACTTTAACTTGGCGATCATTAATCGCATCCTGCGCCTTAAGCTGCGCCAGAAGGGAATCATGCTCTTCCAAAGAAGCCTTCAATTTGGCCCTTTCAGACTCGGAAGTCGCCAAAAGAGAAGACAGACGCTCAACTTCCTCCTCGGCACACTGTCGGCGGTCGTTCAATACCAGAACAGATTGAAGAGCCTACAAACACCAGAAACAAACAAATAAGGAAACAACTGAATACAAAAAACATATTATATTCAAGAAAGAAAGCACTTATAGAGAAACCATGAAAACAAGCCAGATCGGAAAGCTCTTGACCCGGCCTACCACAAAACCACGTAACATCAGCAGGAATCGCCAAAGTCCGGATATATTCCGCTAGCACTCTAGGATTCAGCAAACTGGCAGGATCCTGACCTTCGACCCACTGCACCAAATCTGGAGCAGAGGAAGAGTCTCCAGGAAAACTCTCCCTCGATGGAGAACCATCGCCAATTCGACGTCTCTTCCTAGAAGGAGAATCCGGGTCTCGACCCAGAGGAATCTCTCCCGAATCAGCAACAACCAACCCCTCTGAAGTCACACCCCCAACTCCCCCAGAAACGGTAAATGATGCTAGGGGGGGAAGTGGCGACGGAACCGCCTCGTCACCTACTGGATCAGCCGAGTCATCATCATCATCTACAACAATAACCTCAGGCAACGCTATCTCGGCGGGAGCTATGGGAATATCAACAGGAGCCCCATCCACGTCAATGTCGCCAGGAATAATGTTGGCAATAGGAACGTCAGGACCACCCATCGGAACGTCCAAATCTACTTGAAATCCGGAAAGGAAATCGTCAGAAGAAGAAGACATCCTACAAAAGAAACATTAAAAAGAACTTAAGCAAATTAATATACCTTGAACAAAAGAGTAGCAAAGATCCGCCAAGCCTCGAGGAGGATCCTCCAAAGGAAACCATCGACGCCGAAGACGACTATTGACCAAGACATCTAGAATGGGACGCGATTCAATACTACAGGAAGATATGTCGAAAGCAAGTTTTGACTCGGATAAACTTAAAGGAGAAGGACAGCTCCGAACTTGATGAGAAGAAAAACCATCCGAAAAATGAAGAAAAGCAAATTTATGGTAAACAATAAAGAAACGCCTTCGCCAGCGACTGGTTAGGCAAGGAAGATAAATACGAGATCGCCCTTCTCTGCCAAGGGCGAAAACGAAGCAACCATCACACTTCCTAAAGTCTACAAAATGATATAACACTTTGAGAGAAGGGGCACAGCCCCGGAGCCTACATGCCTCCGAAAAGGCGAGCACTACTTTAATCGTACCAGGGTAAAGTTGCCCCAGAGCAACCTTTAAATCCCTACACACTTCTACTAAAAATGAATCTAAAGGAAACCTAAGACCAGCAGCAAATTGCTCCTCGAAGAGAACCGCCCTACAAGAAGATCCTGGAGAATCGGACGCAGCCATATCGACACCGGGTAATATTACCCTATAATCAAAAGGAAAGCTATACTTAAAATAGATATCTAAGACTTCATCCCTACGAAGCTTTGATCGGGTAAAAGCCATAGCAGCGCATGCATCTTCCACTCGACTAAGAGGCATCCTAGAACAGGAAATCACAAACATAAACACAGAATAAGGATCAAACAAAAAATATATTGAAGAACACGTTGAAGAACACATCGAAGAACACCAAGTACAGAAAAGGAATTTCCAGAATATAAATCATGGAGAATATACACAAAGAAGAAAGCCATATTAACATCCAAACGACGAAAGAAAACATACCTGAAAAATCTGGAGAAAACAAGTCACGAAGAATCAAATAATCAAACGAAGAACGAAAAGGAAATAGCTACAAGAAATGAGAGTAAATTCGAAAAGTAAGTAAGAGGGAAAAGAAGAAATGCAAAGAGATTAAATACAAAACGCTTTTGAATCATTAACCGTTGAATCATTAAATGCCGACACGTGGCAACACAGAATCTTACTAAAGAAGAAACGTCACCCACAAACATATGAAACGACTCGCCCGGAATACAAAACGACTCGCCCGTATAAGAGAACTCAGCTCCAAAAGAGCTAAAATCCACTAAGGCATAAATGCCAAACTACTTCAGCTCACTTGCGGGGGGGCTAATGATGGATACCGAATCCTATTGAAAGTATAATGGAGCCGAGTTACAGGAGATCTACTCTCAGGTGATACCGGACTCCCCCTGAAGATCCGAAGATATGAAGGGAATGCCGAATCTCTTTAGATTCGGTGACATAAAGACCGAATCCCGCGTGATCCGCCGGGAGCGCTTTGAGTCCGGGATTCGGGTAAACGACTAAATATGGAAATATTGTCCTATTCGGACACAAACACTACATATGGAAGGATAAGCTCTACTTTAGGAAGATAAGACTATTTAGGAAGACGTTCCTAAATAGGACTCTTATCAGATTAAGGTAGATCACGACAAATCAGGAGAATCCCTACGATATTGCCGAATCCCTATAAAGTAGGATTCACTTGCCTAATACAACTCTACTAGGTATATTCGACTACTATAAAAGGAGCACGAGGTATGCCTAGAATCACAATTACATTCATATACTCAAAACGCTGCTCAAAGCTCTAGACTGACTTTAGCATCGGAGAGTTAATCGGACAACCACCGTCCGGTTAGCTTCTACCCTGTTTTGCAGGTTCACTCACCGGTTCAGAAGGCAGACTCCATCAGTAAACCATTAGTTAACTAACAAAAAAAACCATTACAAATTTAAAACTTATTAAACTAATTGAAAATTCTATTATAAATCCCTCCGCCTTCACCACCACAACGACAATCTTGATTGAGAAATGATCAGCATGCTTGATAAAGTACTCTCCATCCTACATATTAAACAATCAACAAACATAAATACACAATACAAATTCATTTATTTGTAAAAAGAAAAACACTGGTATACTGTCAGTTTACATGTAGTTAACCATTAGTAAATTAAATCTAAAAAAAAATGCTATTAACCAGTGTTTTAAAAACGGACCGGACCGGCCGGTCGGACCGCGAACCGGTCGGTGGTCCGGTCTAAAAAGGTAAATAACCGGATCTTTTGGTTGGACCGGGTTGAACCGGATTGGACCAGATAGAACCGGAAAAAACGGGTGTTGAATCGGATTGGACCGGGTTGGATCGGTAAAAATACCGGTGCACCAGAATTTTTTTTCAATTTTTTTAAATTTATTACACCGGTGGAACCGGTTATTAGACCAGTTAAACCGGTTGAACCGGAAACCGGTGGCCTCACCGGTTTAGCTACCGGTTCGGTTTTTAAAACACTGCTATTAACATCATAAAATCATTTTGGATAAACCTGACAACAATACATCCTAAAATTAACAGTAAACCATATTAGTTAACTATCAGTTAACCAGTAATCACTTGTTAGTTAACCTTTACTAATAAAAAAATAATTAACATTATGTATTCATATTTTAGATAACCTAACACAAGTATAGTTAACTAATAGTTAGCCGTTAGGAAACATACAGTTACCCTTAATTATTTTTAAAATTATTCAAATATAACAAAAAAACAACTGAACATCAAATTTCAATTGTTTAAAAAACAATCATACGTATAAAAACAACTAAATAAACTTAATCCATACATAATTGATTCATAACAAAAAGAACCCTAAATAACTAACAGTTAACAATTAGTTTACATATAGTTAAATATAGTCTATTATTTTTAAAATTTCTTCTAAAAATAAGCCATTCGAAGCATACAAAAACACAATTTCAAAAAAATGAATACAATATCTTTGATAAATTTTCAGGGGACAAAATCTTTTTAATATTTGCAATCACATTTACCCCTTCATAATGGGCAACCTTGACTGCAAAATGATCAGCAGGCTTGATAAAATACTCCCCATTCTACATTTTAAAAAAATAACAAAAATGAATACAATACACCAATTTATTTTTCTGTTTAAAAAAAAACTACCTAGTTAACTGTTAGTTACCACATAGTTAACTATTGGTAAACTATATTCTAGAAAAAACCAATTAACATCATCAAAATCAATTCAGATAAATAACAACCAATTAAACAATTTAAATGAACATCAGTGAACAATTAAATAACCGTAAGTTAACCAAAATGGTGATAATTACTAATTGCAAAATAAATTTAATACCTATAATATCAAAAAAAAAAAACTAGTAGGAAACATAAAAAATGAGAAAAACATATAATAACCCTAAAAAAATATAAACCAATATATTAACTATAGTTGTAAATAATAATCAATAATTTTTAAAAAAAAAATACAACATCATATCCTTTGCAAATCATTCAAAAACAAGAAACAAATAACATAAATAACGACAAAATGATAAATAATAAGAATTAAATGTAAAAAAACATATAATTGAAATCAAAAATACCTTAACAGTAAGAGGAAGAGGAATCATTGGTTTGTTTATTTCATTGCCGGTGACCGAGAAATCCCCAAAATCACTATCACTGTCTTCTTTCTTAGTATGGACCCTACGTTTCTTACTCGAAGATGGAAGATCAGTGAATTCCACCTTCCGTTTGCTAACAGCCCTTCTTGATTTGTCATTGCCATTTTTTCGGTTAGGGTTTTTCCGGCAGGTGTTTGATTTGAGGAAGACCTAGTGATACCGACCTATGAATAGCCGAACTCCAGGCATCGCCTAGATAATACTAAGCTCGCCAGTAGTGTGGAAATCGCCAGATCGCCCATTATGCCTCAAACGGGACTTCCCCCATCTAACTATGAGCAGACCTCGCCACTCTGTTCTCTCAACGTCCCACTATCCGAAATAATCGGGAGACGTGCCCTGAAGCACTATCAGAAATCGTGGGATAAACCCACGATTTGCTAGCAGACAACCGCCGTGAATTCATTATAGATAGAAGCCCCCGGAATGCTCGAGAAGGTACGAACGAATTAGACCAAAATACTTATACACTCATTTACCTACCAAAAAACCCTACTGACTTAAACATCGGAGTGGATTTCAGGCAAATCCAGCCTGAGGTCCTTTGAGCTCACATTTGTTACTTGTGCAGGAATACAGTTCAGATGACCCTTGAAGTTTGATTTGTGTCACCTAGTATTCGCCATTTCAAATTTGTGTCAATCGAAAATCAAATAAAAAAGGGAAAGATTTGGTAAAGGAAAAGAAGGAGATAATTAAGGAGAGAATCTAGGAAAGATAAACACTATGGATACGTACAAAGTTGACCGTGGTTTGAGAGGAATAACGGCTTTGTAATTTTGGAATTAAAAGTTTGTATTTGTCAAAATTTGAAATTGTATCTTCAAATTAAAATTTTGGGAACCGTAAGTTTCTTAATGGGTTTTTGCTACCGTGATTTTCATATTAATTATGTCCAAGCCCGTATGTGGGGTATATTTTCTCTATATGTATTGTATTCTGGTCTGAGAATATTCAGTGGTCCTATTGGCTAAAGTGGCCTTCCTATATTGTTTTGAACAACGGATCGAATCACCTCCCTCAATTTGGCACGAAATATCAAATCAGTCAATCTCGCCACTTTTGGTACAAACACATCCAAAACTTGCGTTTTCGTATCAAAACGGCCTCTCTGAGAGTGAGTTTCTTATTCATTTAATTAACTTAAATAATTATAATTAATTATAATTTAATCTTGAATTATAATTTAATTAAAACCCTAATTAATCGAAGCCTAATTATACCCCAATTAACTCTAATTAAATTAATAAAACATAATTAATCATAATTAAATTAAATCTAACCCACAACAACCAACTGATGGCACACTTATATCATTCGCCGCCGGTTTGTGTCTGCCATTAAACCATCGCCCAGTAGACTCCGCCGCCACCATCTCTTTGATCTCCTCCTCCGCCACCAACAAACCAACGCCCAAAAAACTATTGCCGACCCCGTCTCTGTAATCACCTTCAACGATGTCCCTCCGATGTTCATGCGGCTGGGTTTGTTCGTGTGGCTGAGAAAAATGAAACCCAAATGGTTCGTCTGTATATGAACCATCTGGGTTTGCCGCAGTCACCGATAAATGAAACCCACCAGCAACCACCAGCAAAGAGGAAAGGTAAACGACAACAACTGTAATACCCCAAAATAATTTGAGATAATTAAGTCGTGCCACGTGTTAAGATTTCCGATAAATTAGATTAAAAAGAATTTAATTTAATTATATCGTAAATTCAGGATAAAAATTTAATGAGTCAATTAGCAGGAATTAAGGAGTTAATTTTGAAAATTTGGATGTGGAGGTATTTTGGGGCTAAATTGTAAATTTTGAAAAGTTTAGGGGCTAAAGTGCAAATTAGCCAATTAAGCCCCGAAAATAAAAAAATTTGAGGATTTTCGATGGAAATATATATTTTGAGTTAATATTATTTATTCGATATAAATAATACGTATATGAATTAATAGAAAGATTAATTGAATAGGTTTTGGACTAAATTGAAACTTTTGAAAACTTTCAAGGACCAAATGGCAAATTAACCAGTATATATATAAGAATCCTTCATAAGGAAGGAATTAAGATGATCAGATCCTTTTCTTTCCCTTTCTTCGTTTCAAACGGCGATAACGTACGGTTCGTCGCGCGGTTTCCGTTTCTCGTCCGTTTCCGACGTTCTATAACTCCAAACGATCGTATTTCGACGGATAATCACGGTAAGCTTGATGTTTTATCATTTAAACGAGTATATTTTTAGTTATATCGATTCAAAGTTTTAGGCCACGAAACGATTTTATCGTTTTATCGATTATAGGATTGTATTTGGGTGTTTTGAAGTTAGAAATAGCGTTTTGGATACGTTTTGAGCGTTTTGGCGCGTTGAAGCAAGTCGGAATCGACTCCCGGGCGAAGGCTCGTGGCTGTGCGTCGCACAGCCAAACTGTGCGAACGCACAGTCTATGGACTGTGCGAACGCACAGTCAACTGTGGGAACGCACAGTCAGGTGACTGTGCGAACGCACAGTCTGCCAAGACCGTGCGAACGCATAGTCACACCGTGTGGACACACAGTCCCCTGTGCAATCGCACAGGCAGACGCGCGTACGCACAGTGTTTTACCAATCGACCTAGTTTTCCGAGAAAATTATGTACGCGCATATCGAGATTTGAAATGGATTAACATTCGATTAATTATCGAATGATTAGAGGCGTTAACCTAACGAGAATCGATTTAGAAGTGATATTTGATCCGTAAATGAGGTTGAATACCGTTTAACGGGATATACGTGAGAAACACGACGGTTAATGAATGCAGCGTGTCGTGTCTCGAGTCTAGAGTTAATCTTAGAATAGGATTCTAATACAAGTCAAATGTTTTGAAATTGTTTTAGATCCAGCGAGGCAAGAAGCAGCTGGACCATGAGCTCGAGAAGTTTGACGTTTCTGAGCACTGACGTATTTTTGGATAAGCGTTTTCTGTGAGTTTGTTTGTTACTTTTCAAGTATTTAAAAATGTATCGTTTTTATATCGCATTTGCTTATATCGTCAATGTTTATATGAAATTGCATTCATACTTGAATTTGAAACCAGTATAGATCAGATGAAACGTGCCTTCCTATTGGGCGGTAATAGGACTGTGTGATCACCAGTTTTGATTTGAGAAGTTATAAAAAGGGCCCATATTATCGAATATCGTATCATATCGAAGTTGGAATAAATATCAAATTGGATACGAGGTTTAACTCGGTTGAACTATCTTGGGACCTGTATCCAGTGTGTTTAACTCGGTTGAACTATCTCGGGACCCACAACTTGGGATGAAGAGACGGCAGAGGTGGAACTCGGTTGAATTATCTCGGGACCCTACCTATTGGATCGATCGATTTGATTATTATCGTATATCGACGGATATTTGGAGAATAGGGTTTCATCTGGATCAGTTACTCGGCTGCATTTGATCGAATCGTTTACATTATCGAATTTATGTTTTATATAAATGCGGCAGAAGGTACAAAAAAGCCCTTGTAGTTTTCATAAAAGTACAAATCAGCCCTTTTACTTTTTTGAGGTATAATTAAGCCCTTTTTGTTTTCAAAAAGAAAAAATAACCCCTTTCATCCAGCATCATTAGAAACACTCATTAATAGCTAACATGTCTTTCATAATCATATAGGAAAAAAATTCAAAAATAATTTTAATGTTTAAAATATTTACCGAAAATTTGAGGGGATAAGTGTCCCAAAAGTAAACTAAAAGGGTTTATTTGTTTGATTTTAAAACAACAAGGGTTTAATTGTTCAATTTTAAAAACACGAGGGCTTAACTGTGCCCCAAAAAAGTAAAAGGGCTGATTTGTACTTTTGAGAAAAAGTCGAGGGTTTTTTTGTACCTTCTGCCTATAAATGCTTATTAGTAACTATGCAAACTCACTCAGTATATTCCCATATACTGACCCCTCACAGCTTTCCCCTTTCAGGTGAAAGACGCTTTTGAAGCAACGGACTTCTATCCTACTTCCAGAAGTCTGTATTTTTGAAAGTATGTAAAGAAATAGTACTTTACTCTTAGAGCTGCAGTAGATAGATGTTTAGTATCAAGTGGTTTTCTGTATATATAACCTTATGTTTTTAAAGTATATATGTTTTATGCTAGCTGCATTTCGATAATTGAGACTGCCAGAGGATATGAATGACTGGCATGTGTGTTTAGCATGACACGTGTGTATGTATGTCATGTATGACGTTTATATTCGCGAAAAATTATTTTACATTTTTAGGCTTGCTACGGGTTTCGGAGCAACCACTCCCATTCCCTAGCGCCGGTCTCGGCTCTGAGATTGGGTCGTGACAATATTGGTATCAGAGCATGGTCCAGTTACCATTGCTTATGTCAGAAGAGTGATTGATTTTTCTAGGACTCTACTGCAGCACATAGGATTTGAGTCTTGTCTTTGTACATATTCGTTTGATTTTTAAACTTTCAGCTCTCCCTCTAGGATGTGAGTCTATCTTACGTGTGTGTTCGCATGTGATGAGATGCGCGTTTAATACGATTTACAGTGCGATGATATGCGATTATGCGGCTAAATAACGCTGTTTGTCTTGGTCAGGATGTCTGACCAGCGACAAGAAGCAGAACGAGCTGCCGCTGCAGCACGAAATGTTATAGAAGGGGCACATGATGTTCATCCAGAAGCTCAAGATGAGTCTTCTGTTCAGGGTGGGCTTAACTTACCACCTGAAGCGGCTGGTGATGACAGAGGCCAAGAGGTGCAGGCACCTGGAGTGCAAGCGCAAGCCCAGCAACCTAACGTTGTGGGTTTTGACCTGAATCGGTTTCTTACGGGAATCGCGGCTATGCAAGCCAATCAAGCTGAGGTGCAGAATATGCATCGTGAACAACTACAGCAGCAACAACTACGCAATGTTGCTTTTACTGATCGAGACACCGTCCTGGCTTATATGCGCCTTAAGCCAACTAAGTTTGACGGCTCTGATGATGCTCTAGATTTCCTCGAAGAAGTAGAACGTAACGCTCGACGCTTGCAAGCTAATGAGAGACAGACCATCGTTATGGTGGAAATGTCTATGAGAGGACCCGCGAAGGACTGGTTTCAGCAGCACATTCAGCCAACTATGGACACTATGACTTGGGCTGAATTTGTGAATCGCTATAGGGAATTTTTCTTACCGTTTGCGGTGACGGAAAGTTATCGTAACCAGTGGTTGACCCTGAGTAGAGGCAATCGGTCTGTGCAGGAGTTTGTGACTGAGTTCACTAGAGTGAGTCGATTTGCACTCGATCTGACGACAGATCCAGTCAGAGTGAACTCGAGGTTTGTAGAAGGTTTAGGAGCCGAGTTTGTGAGTTTGACATCTGATATAAGTAAACCTTTAATGCAACTCATCGATAGCGCCAGGCAGATGGAGGTTTCTGTGATCCGGTTTGGGAGAATTCCTGATCCTTCTAACGTTATACCAGTTAGGAGTGATACGTTTCGCAGCGTGCAGAGTGCTCCAACACAGTCTTATATTGGGAGTTATTCAAGGCCGATACAACGTCAGCGAGAACGTAAGAAAGCTCGGCATGGATCTCGAGCTGGAACTACTAGCACAGGATTTGGTGCTAGATCAACTAGTGGTTTAGGAGGTGGAGCTCCTATTTGTTTGACATGTAATATGAGGCACTATGGCACGTGCCACATTGTTACTGGGGCATGTTTCAATTGTGGCCAACGGGGTCATTTTGCTAGAGATTGTCCGAGGCAGATGCCCCAGGGTTCGATGACTACTGTAATGCAACCTTCTTATCAGCAGCAGAGAACTGCGCATCAGACAGCATCAGGATATGAGCAGACAGGGAGTACCTTCACTGGCCAGAGAGGCCGTGGTTACACAAATCGAGGAGGAAGAAATGGCGAAGGTCGTGGTACTGGTCAGACTTCGCAGGCTGGCGGGAGTCAGGCCAGAGTCTTTGCACTGAATCCTCAGGAGGCTCAGGCTTCCAATGCTGTGGTGCAAGGTACCTTTCCTATCGCTTCTCAAGACGCATTAATTTTGTTTGATCCGGGCGCTACGCATTCATTTGTTTTGCCTAGTTTTGCGAGTAGGCTAAGTGTGCAACCGGCGTATCTTAGGAATCCTTTGTCCGTAGCTACTCCAGTTGGAGAGAGTGTGGAAGTTAGTATCGTTTATCCGTCTTGTCCTGTGAGAGTTCAAGGACGAGATTTGTTAGTTGATTTTATTTTACTCGAGGTATTAGCTTTTGACATCATATTAGGAATGGATTGGCTAGCTCAGCACTATGCCAATGTGGATTGTCGAAAGAAGACGGTAACGTTTAACACGCCTGGAATTGAAGCAGTATCAATTCAGGGTGATAAGATGGAATTTCCTACGAATATTATCTCAGCTATTAAAGCTTGTCGTATGTTAAGGAAGGGATGTCAAGGATTCTTGGCAATAGTACGAGACGTGGAGAAGAAAAGTGGGAACTTAAGTGATGTACCAGTAGTGTCTGAGTATCCAGATGTTTTTCCAGAGGAATTACCTAGATTACCCCCAGATCGCGAGATTGAGTTTTGTATCGAATTGGCTCCCGGTACGAAGCCGATATCGATACCTCCTTATCGTATGGCGCCAGCAGATCTCAAAGAACTTAAAGATCAACTAGAAGAGTTGTTTGATCGCTGTTTTATTATACCGAGTGTATCCCCATGGGGTGCACCAGTGCTATTCGTGAAAAAGAAGGATGGATCGCTTCGACTATGTATTGATTATCGACAGCTAAACAAGGTGACGATTAAGAATAAGTATCTGTTACCTAGAATCGACGACCTATTCGATCAGTTACAAGGAGCGAAGTACTTCTCCAAGATTGACCTGAGATCGAGCTATCATCAGCTAAAGATTCGCGATGATGATGTTCAGAAGACTGCTTTTCGAACTCGATACGGTCATTAAGAATTTCTTGTTATATCGTTCGGATTGACGAATGCGCCAACAGCCTTCATGGACTTGATGAATAGAATATTTAAACTGTACCTGGATCAGTTCGTGATTGTGTTTATCGACGACATTCTGATCTATTCACGTACAGAAGAAGAGCACGCTCAGCATTTACGGATAGTACTACAGACGCTAAGAGAGCACTAGCTTTACGCCAAATTCTCGAAATGTGAATTTTGGCTAATGGAAGTGGCTTTCTTGGGTCATGTGGTTTCACAAAGCGGTATTAAGATTGACCTAAAGAAGATCGAAGCGGTAATAGAATGGAAGCGACCTGAATCAGTTACGGAAGTTAGAAGTTTCCTTGGTTTGGCGGGATATTATAGACGATTCGTACATGATTTTTCAAAGATCGCTGTACCTTTGACGAAGTTAACTCAGAAGAACGCGAAATTCAACTGGACGGACCAGTGTGAATTCAGTTTTCTGAAACTGAAAGAGAGTCTGACGACGGCACCAGTTCTAGCATTACCAAAAGGAACGGAAGGATTCACAGTTTACTGTGATGCATCAAGAGTTGGACTAGGATGCGTCCTTATGCAACATGGTCGAGTAATTGCATACGCTTCGCGACAGCATAAGAAGCACGAGACGAACTATCCGACGCATGATCTGGAATTAGCAGCGATAATATTTGCGCTGAAGATCTGGAGGCATTATTTGTACGGCGCTACGTGCGAGATCTTTACAGATCATAAAAGTCTCAAGTATATTTTTGATCAACGGGAGTTAAACCTCAGACAGAGGAGATGGATGGAACTATTAAAAGACTATGACTGCACGATTCAATACCATCCGGGCAAAGCCAACGTTGTGGCGGATGCGTTAAGCAGGAAGTCGGCAGGAAGTCTCGCGCATGTTACTACGACATGGCGGAGACCATTAATCAATGAGATTCACACGATGTTTAGACAAGGAATAAAGTTCGAGATTTCATCTCTCGGAAACCTAATGGCTCAGTTAACGATACGATCGATGTTGATAGATCAGGTCAAAGAATTGCAAGCAGATGACCCTCAATTGAAGCATCTAATTGAGGAAGTACAACAAGGAAAGAGTCAAGATTTCAGTATCGTCAACGGAATATTAAAATACGGCAATCGAATGTGCGTTCCAGATGTGGAAGACTTAAGACAGAAGATCATGGAAGAGACGCATGGAACGATGTATAGAGTTCATCTAGGTTCCACGAAGATGTACCATGACATCAAATCAACGTATTGGTGGAGCGGAATGAAGAAGGACATTGCGGAGTTCGTGGCGAAGTGCCCGACTTGTCAGCAAGTCAAATTGGAGCATTAGCGACCTTATGGATTTCTTCAGCCGTTACCTATCCCGGAGTGGAAATGGGAACAAATCACGATGGATTTCATAGTCGGATTGCCCAAGACGCAGAAAGGTTTTGATTCTATTTGGGTAATCGTGGATCGTTTGATGAAGTCAGCGCACTTCATACCGATCAAGATGACTTTTTCTGCAGCAAAGTTGGCGGAGATTTACATCGATAAGATCGTGAGCATACACGGAGTCCCCGTGTCAATTTTTTCAGACAGAGGTTCCGTATTTACCTCTCATTTCTGGAAGATCTTACAAGACGCGTTAGGAACGCGATTGAACTTCGGCACTGCGTTTCATCCTCAGATAGACGGTTAGTCTGAGCGAACAATTCAAACATTAGAAGATATGCTTCGACTATGCGTATTAGACTTCGGAGGTAGTTGGGATATGTACCTACCTTTAGTCGAATTCGCCTACAACAACAGCTACCACTCGAGCATCGAAATGGCTCCTTACGAAGCACTATACGGGCGTAAATGTCGATCCCCTATCTGTTGGGATGAAGTCGGTGAACGGAAGCTCACAGGAGCAGAAATCATCCAAATTACGTCAGAAAAAGTACCGCTGATAAAGCAACCTCTGAATACTGCTTCTAGTCGACAGAAGAGTTAAGCGGACCCCAAGAGAAAGGATATCGAATTTCAGATCGGAGATTACGTGTTTCTCAAGGTATCACCAATGAAAGGAATTATTCGTTTCGGAAAGAAGGGCAAGTTGGCTCCGAGATATGTCGGACCATATCAGATCGTAGAACGCATAGGCTCAGTTGCCTATAAGCTAGACTTGCCACCGGAGATGTCGCAAGTTCATCCTGTATTTCATATCTCCATGCTTCGGAAATATGTACCAGACCCTTCTCGAATAATTCAACCGCAAGTGGTGGACGTGAGCGAGGAACTAACATACGAAGAACGGCCAGTGGAGATTGTCGATACACAGATACGACAATTTCGAACGAAGAGAATTCCGATGGTGAGAGTCCTATGGAGGAGTCAGTCCATAGAAGAGTGCACGTGGGAGACAGAAGAGGATATAAGACAGAAGTACCCTTACCTTTTCACTCAAGGTACGTGGCTAATTTTAAATTCGAGGACGAATTTATTTTAAGGGGGGGTGAATGTAATACCCCAAAATAATTTAAGATAATTAAGTCGTGCCACGTGTTAAGATTTCCGATAAATTAGAGTAAAAATAATTTAATTTAATTATATCGGAAATTCAGGATAAAAATTTAATGAGTCAATTAGCGGGATTTAAGGAGTTAATTTTGAAAATTTGGATGTGGAGGTATTTTGGGGCTAAATTGTAAATTTTGAAAAGTTTAGGTGCTAAAGTGCAAATTAGCCAATTAAGCCCCGAAAATAAAAAATTTTGAGGATTTTCGATGGAAATATATATTTTGAGTTAGTATTATTTATTCGGATATAAATAATACGTATATGAATTAATAAAAAGATTAATTGAATAGGTTTTGGACTAAATTGAAACTTTTGAAAAGTTTAGAGGACCAAATGGCAAATTAACCAGTATATATATAAGAATCCTTCATAAGGAAGGAATTAAGATGATCAGATCCTTTTCTTTCCCTTTCTTCGTTTCAAACCGCGTTAACATACGGTTCGTCGCGCGGTTTCCGTTTCTCGTCCGTTTCCGACGTTCTATAACTCCAAACGATCGTATTTCGACGGGTAATCACGGTAAGCTTGACGTTTTTTCATTTAAACGAGTATATTTTTAGTTATATCGATTCAAAGTTTTAGGCCACGAAACGATTTTATCGTTTTATCGATTATAGGATTGTATTTGGGTGTTTTGAAGTTAGAAATAGCGTTTTGGATACGTTTTGAGCGTTTTGGCGCGTTGAAGCAAGTCGGAATCGACTCCCGGGCGAAGGCTTGTGGCTGTGCGTCGCACAGCCGATCTGTGCGAACGCACAGCCGATCTGTGCGAACGCACAGCTGGACAGTGCGAACGCACAGCTGGACTGTGCGAACGCAGAGTCACACCGTGCGGACGCACAGTCCCCTATGCAATCGCACAGGCAGACGCGCGTACGCACAATGTTTTCGCCAATCGACCTAGTTTTCCGAGAAAATTATGTACGCGCATATCGAGATTTGAAATGGATTAACATTCGATTAATTATCGAATGATTAGAGGCGTTTACCTAAAGAGGTTAAACGAGAATCGATTTAGAAGTGATATTTGATCCGTAAACGAGGTTGAATACCGTTTAACGGGATATACGTGAGAAACACGACGATTAATGAATGCAGCGTGTCGTGTCTCGAGTCTAGAGTTAATCTTAGAATAGGATTCTAATACAAGTCAAATGTTTTGAAATTGTTTTAGATCCAGCGAGGCAAGAAGCAGCTGGACCAGGAGCTCGAGAAGTTTGACGTTTCTGAGCACTGACGTATTTTTGGATAAGCGTTTTCTGTGAGTTTGTTTGTTACTTTTCAAGTATTTAAAAATGTATCGTTTTTATATCGCATTTGCTTATATCGTGAATTTTTATATGAAATTGCATTCATACTTGAATTTGAAACCAGTATAGATCAGATGAAACGTGCCTTCCTATTGGGCGGTAATAGGATTGTGTGATCACCAGTTTTGATTTGAGAAGTTATAAAAAGGGCCCATATTATCGAATATCGTATTATATCGAAGTTGGAATAAATATCGAATTGGATACGAGGTTTAACTCGGTTGAACTATCTCGGGACCTGTATCCAGTGGGTTTAACTCGGTTGAACTATCTCGGGACCAACAACTTGGGATGAAGAGACGGTAGAGGTTGAACTCGGTTGAATTATCTCGGGACCCTACCTATTGGATCGATCGATTTGATTATTATCGTATTTCGACGGATATTTGGAGAATAGGGTTTCATCTGGATCAGTTACTCGGCTGCATTTGATCGAATCGTTTACATTATCGAATTTATGTTATATAAATGCTTATTAGTAACTATGCAAACTCACTCAGTATATTCCCATATACTGACCCCTCACATCTATCCTGTTTCAGGTGAAAGACGCTTTTGAAGCAACGGACTTCTATCCTACTTCCAGAAGTCTGTATTTTTGAAAGTATGTAAAGAAATCGTACTTTACTCTTAGAGCTGCAGTAGATAGATGTTTAGTATCAAGTGGTTTTCTGTATATATAACCTTATGTTTTTAAACTATATATATTTTATGCTAGCTGCATTTCGATAATTGAGACTGCCAGAGGATATGAATGCCTGACATGTGTGTTTAGCATGACACGTGTGTATGTATGTCATGTATGACGTTTATATTCGCGAAAAATTATTTTACATTTTTAGGCTTGCTACGGGTTTCGGAGCAATCACTCCCATTCCCTAGCGCCGGTCTCGGCTCTGAGATTGGGTCGTGACAACAACGAAGCAACGAAACCAACAAAGCAACGACAAATCTTCTCCCTCACAGCGCTGGACGAACAAATAGTTTGTGTGTTTGTCATCGACGAAGATGAACCAGACAAACCAACTACTGGTTCGCGCTGCTTCATCGAAGACGAAGACCGAGCTGTTCATTACTTTGAAAATGGCATGTGGAGGTAGACAAAAATGGAGGTAGATAAAAATGGAGAAGAAGGGCGATGATGGTAAAGAGGAATGAAGAAAAAGAATAGAGTTTAATAGAAAAAGGGCAAAAATAGTCCCTCAAATTTTATTTAAAAATGTAAATTTTTGAACTTTTAAAATTACAGTTATAAATAAAATTTAGAAATGATTAAATATTAGTTTCAGGTATAAAAAATATTTAAGGTCTTTTTAAACCTTTTTCAATGTTGTAAGTGGAGAATGAAACTCACTCGAGGGGGTGTGACTGGGCAAAGACGGTGGAGGGGGTTTTTTTGATACGGATACGCAAGTTTGGGGTCTGTTTGAACCAAAAGCGGGGAGATTGACTGATTTGATATTTTCTGTCAAGTTGAGGGGGTGATTTGATCCTTTGTTCATATTGTTTTACAAGAAATGAGCTTTATGCCTCAATCCCGACAGTATAGTGATCTGGGATAAGACATTAGGCAGTCCCGGATTGAAAGATTTTTTATCTGGGATTAAAATCCTCGTGGGCTTATGGACCTAATTAACTTTATTTTCTAGAATTAGTCACATATATATTATTAGAGGTTGCTTCTCCCCTACTGGATTATCAGTGGAGATTTTTAGAAAAGATGAAGAAGAAGGAAAGAAAAAGTTATAAAAAAATAAAGATAAAAGAGTTTGAGTTATATTTGATAGTCCTAAATAAGGTTAATAGTTTCAAAATTGAAAGATAAATATTGGTTATTTGTGTAAAAAATCTTTGAATTTTTTAAGATAGAAGAGCAAATTAGAATAAAATAATATTATACTGATTTGGCTTAAAATCTGGCATACGTCGTCCATTTTTGACAAAAAATATACTTTATGATTCTTGTTTTATAAAGTTTTACGTTGGTGATTCACAAACTTCTTTTTGCAAAAAACTTTAGTACTACTTTACCGTGTGACAAATGAATTAAGGATGCTTCTAACGGCATAACTATTTCACAAGATTGTTCAGCTTTAATATTGGCTTTTGATCTTTCTCAATTCAATTTTGTTGCAGATTGTGTGCTCGTTTATAATGTTATTTTGCCTGATTATTATGTTTTAATTTCCAAGATCTGCTCTTTCAGAACGAACTCTTGACATACTTATGAGACAATTTGTTACGACATTGATTCTACAAGTTTGATATGTGAAGGATTATGCATGAAGGGTTTGCCTGTCGGGAAACATAATCTGATGTCGCATATAATATGTTAATTCCTTAACATACTCACAATAATCAATGAGAGGAAGCATTCCATTATCTTATTTGTTAAAGCGGGTGCGAGCAAGACTAAGGAAAACCTAAGAATTTAATATCAATATGCATCTCTAAATGGAGAGCTAAATGTTTCAGACAAAACCCGAAATTAAAACGTCGAAGGAAGATAACGATTACAAACATGTGGCGATGCCTGAGTGGGGACACGTGGCGATGCATGAGCGGAGACACGTGGCGATTCATGAGCGGGGACACGCTACGTGCATGAGCAGATACACGCGGCGATACGCGGCGTGCATGTGCAACAACACGTTCGTGGTGATGTATATTTCTATATATAGGAAACATTTATAGTACATTTTTCTTCTCTGATCGATATATTCTCTTAAAAGCGGTTTTGATACATCGAGCTTGTTTTGTCGATATCTCTTTACTCCGATATCGAAATTTGATGTGCTTTATATCAAATCAAAGCTATCGACGTCCTACTCAACTCTACTATTTTTTTTCCGCAAAATTCGGCCAAAAAAATATATCAAACCCGTGACTTAAATTTCAGATCAAAACGCCCATTTTGGTTCATCGTGTTACAGCCATTTTCTCGCCGTTTTGACACCGGAAATGGACTCAGTGGCGTCAAGAATCTTTGGTATGACTGATAACGATGGCGGCAATGGCCCGAGGAGGCTAAACAGCGGGTGGTGCGGTAGAGGTAGAGGTGAAACTTTCGGGCTGTTTTCACGGATATTTGGACGGAGTTAACTCGAACGAATTGCGTTGATCTGACGAGTTTATGATCACGGGATCAGGATGTTAAATGGTAAAGTTTGAATAAGAAAACAGTGAGTACACTTTATCACTTTTGGATATTCATAAAGTCGAGTATTTGCATATACTATCAATTATATGAATTAAATGTTATATGTTTTGTTTTGAAATTATGTATGTTTTAAATCTGAATGCTTTGTAGATATATGTTATTAGATGTTATGTGTTTGAATGGTCTGAGAAAGGATCAAACTAAATAATAATGTGAGAGCGATAAATATGATACGAATATGGTACATCATTTGGCTTGACTATCGATGTCAGACGATTAAAATAGATCGATTGGCTGTGCTATCGGTCTCAGGTGACTAGGAAAAATCGGTTGGCTATGATATCAGTCTCAAGCGATTAGGATACACCAGTTGACTTTGTTATCGATGTTAGGCGAATAAGTTTACATCGTTTGGTTTTGCTATCGATGTTAGATGTTTCAAATACATCGCGTAGCCTTGCTATCAATGTTAGGTATAAGGTTACATCGGTTGGCTTTACTACCGATGCCACACAGGTGAGGTCAAAGGATTATCAATACGAAATAAAAATTATAATATACATATGTGATAATGATCGTATGTTCGCTGAAACATTTTATATAAATATTCTAAGGTATATGTTTTCATGAGTTCGAATAATAAACAATCTATAAGTATTTTTTTAACACAACTATATTTTACATAAAGAGGTTTTAAAATGTTTTCACGCTTTATGTAATATTTATTAGTAATATTGTGAACTCACTCAGTTTTATACGGACTCTGTTGTTCCTTTTCAGGAATAGTAAATGATACTATAAAGAAACCTTTCGAAGTTTACTTTCTCGAAAGTCATTTTATACGAGACTTGGAAAGAAGACTTTTTATTCTAGATGTCCACAGTAGATAGAGTTTCTTTGACCATGTATTTATGTTAAAGTGTTTTAACTCTGATGTTTTTGTAAACGGGGTCATATGTATTTTATGAATATAATTATAAATAAATGTTTGTTTTGAAAAGCAAAATATTTACTGTATTTTGAGGCTTGCTAATGCTGGTCTCGACTCAAGATTTTGGATCGTGACAATGTTGGTATTAGATCAATGGTTTAGTGTCTCTAAGCCATTGTTCTTTTGTGATTGGAGTATAGGAAAGAGTCAATCAGTACCTATGTACTACTGCAGATTATAGGAATTTCCAGTCATGTCTTTTAAATGTATTCATCGTTTTCATCAATTTTTTAAACGTTTTTCAAAACGTCCTCTCCTATATTTGTAGTTTTAAGTATGAGCTAGATGTGTGCGTAAACACAACATATGTTATGTGTTTACTCGAATAAGCGTTACGCTTTCAACTATAAGAATATATGTTAATCATAATGATTATGATTCGATTATAAGTATATATGCGTTTGATATGATATGATATATGGCAATGTGTGTGTTGTGATCGATATTATATGATGTGATTTATAGTATGTTCACTTAGAGGAATGATATGTTTTCTGGGTTTTTGACGGATTTGTGCCTACGAGGCTTTAGAAATTGTAACTTTGTATCTGTTTAATAATTAATACTGATTTAGTGTCTAGGACCACGTAATCTGCAATCCTAAATCTCGGATTGCCATTAAGATTCCCTGTCATTGTTAGGGAATCTGATAATTGGAAGTTGATGCTTCGAACAGTCACATTCACAGCAATCCGCGATTTAAAATCGCGGATTGCTGTGTATAAATGGGGGGATTCGTTCCCCCATTTTGAACACCATACAACAATTAACTAATTTTTCTAGTGTTTTTGAGAGAATTGAGCATTTTATTTTAGAGGTAATATTGTTTAGAGCTGCTTTATTTTCGGAGTGGTGATAATTTCTTTGGAGCGCTATTATTATTTTTGTGGATTACAAGATGTGCGTTTAATTATTATTTTTAATTATTATCTTAAATAATTTTGTTATTAGAGAATTGCTAGGGTAATACATTTGAATTTTAGAATTTTAAGTCTTTATTAAAATAAAAATGCTAGAGTAGTACACATAAATGTTAGAATTTGTAGTTGTGTGTTATTATAATTTTGAATAATTGTGTTGTTAGTAAAATGGTAGGTGTTATTATAGTTTATTGTCCTAATTTTTAATAATTTTTCATTTAGTAAAATGCTAGGTGTTATTGTAGTTTATTGACAAGTCCTAATTTAGAGAAACATTAAATTTGTCGGACGTTGTCAAAAAACATAATAAAAATGTTGAAAATTAGTTTTACAAAAAATTATTAAAATTAGTACACTTAAAATATCATATAATTTGAATTTGTAAAAAATGATATAAAGTGGAATAACAGTGATATAAGTTTATTTTAACGAAACCTGTAGCAATGACAACTGTAAACCTATTGTTTTTTATATGGTGCGATGGTCGCATAATAAGCTCCCCGTGTGGAGTAGAATACCAGGGCGGGCGTCGGGTGGATATGCCAATTAGCGAGAGAATGAATTTTGAATAATTGAATAATTGAAGAATATATGTATAAGGGCTGTCTCTACGGACTCGGAAGTGGAGATTACGAAAATCTACTTTCGGCTTAAAAAATCGAAAAGGGTCATATAATCTCATACTCATTGTACTCCGTGGAGAAAAACGAGCACATATTTGCGATTCTAGGAGAGGCGATGAGGTTCTAAAGGCTTGATATCTTGGAATATTACGTGGAGTACCGGACTTTCGTTCGTAACGACATTTCTCTAGATTAATTGTTCCTAAGTGAATCCAGTGGGTCGGATAAAGGCAGTAACGAAGAGGAAGAAGAGTATTTTTATGGGAGCAAGGAAGAGGATTTTAGTGACAATATACGGTTCCAATGGCAGCTCACTAATCATATTCGACATTCGGGGGCCTCTCTTTCCATCCAGGCTCCAGATCCGTCGCAGCTATATTTTTTTGCAATTAGAGTCTTGGTTGAACAGTCCATGTTTCGGGGGGGACTGTTTCGGTGGGTTACATTTGAGAGCTATGGATTTCACAGGTCCGCACTTCAGCCTCCTTCCGGAGTCACAGGAGGGCCACGGTACTGCACAATCTGCAGATGTTGAGGAGCCGTCCCAGGATGCCGAGAATGACGATGACAAGAGTGAGGGCCCGCCGGATGACAGACAGTATCACACGCTGACTGAGAGCATGCGGCACCGCCGACAGGATCAGGGCTGCGATTTGAGGATTCAATTGGAAAAGAACACTAGATATCGATATTTTTTATGATTTTGTTATTTATTTATTAAAACATTGTAAAATTTGTATTCCAATTTCAATCTATTTCTTATTTCTTATTATTGTTATATTGTTTATCATTTAAATATATTTATTCATTTCATAATTGTTGTATATTGTAGTGAAAACAAGAAATATTTAAAAATGCTAAATACAAAATATAATTTTTACAAATTGTGTATAATGATTGGGCAATAAATTGCCTAATCATCGTGTTAATATCTCCCAAATGATTGGGGAGACAGAAAACTGTTTCCCCAATCATTGGGGAGAGTGGCAATCCACAATCTAGAATCGCGGATTGCCACGTAACCTGCGATTTAGGATCGCGAATTACGTGGGCCCAGACACTAAGGTAATATTTTTTAAGGAGGCAAAAAATTGAAATTTTCTAAGCCCCATAGGCACAGATCCGTCAAAAACCCTATGTTTTCTTATATAAGGTCTGCATAGAGTTGTACACTCTCGAGATTTATGATATACGCGTGGTAACAGAATAGATCCTAAACAAATAAATTTTCTTAGGATCCGATTTATAGGTGTAAAGAAGTATGGTTAAGTTTAGAATATGTCAAAGATCATATTATTTACATAAAATATGAACGAGATATGACCATGTATATATGATGGAATTGTGTATACGTGATGTATATGCCATATAGTAGGAATAAAAGTCGTGGGAACCAGAACACAGAGGGCCCAACATTAATTAAACCTCATGGGCTAGTCGTGTACAAGAAGGAATGTTTGAAGTTGCTTCACGAACGATGGTTGTAACCAACGAGTAGGATTATATCCTTTTTCGTATGTAGATAGATATATATAATTGTAAGAAAGTTATATTGAAATTTTTTACAGTTAAGTGATTTTTCACCTATTTATTTTGTAAACATGTGGTTTTTAATGCATAAAATGTTGTAGTTTCATGCAACTAAAACGACGACATTTTTTTATAATTTTATCCATAAAAGAATCATAAGTTTACAAACTAAATAGGTAAATGACTATTTAAATGTAAATTTTTTATGAGAAAAATTGATAACTACCCACTATTAGCATAAATTATCCCAAAGATACTGGCTTAAGTTTTCAAATTGATAATTACGGTTCTCTTTTTATTTCTTACAAAACTATATTTTCTAAATTGCAAGAATATGCTAATCATAAAAATAAGAAAAAGAATCAGTTCATGATACAAATATTACTAAGATTGCTCTCAATTTTTAAAATTCAAAATCAAAATCAAAAATAAAAAATAGAATTGCATCAGACAACAAAGAAAAAACCGAATTGATCAGAAGATTCAGCGCGGACGAGCTCGCCGTCGCTCCTCATAAGTGAAAACGTCGCCGTTCTTCCCACCATCAACAATGGCACCACTAGTGGAGGCGGCGGTTGTTCTGCTTTGATATTTCTTTTCTTTTCTTAATTAATTTCTTTGTGATTTGAAGAAGTTGTCTAATTTGATAGTTGTGGATGATGGTGGTTGTCGGTGGTGGTCTGATTTTGATGCTGCACTTTAAGTGTTTGAATAAATGCTTATGAGTATCTCTATTGTTTCGGGTGTTAGTTAACCAATGGTTAATTTTTGGTAAACAGTTGGTTAACTTGTAATAAATTTTATTTTGAATATAAATTGTGTATTTTAAACAAATTGTACCTTTTAAAAAAATTATTAATTTTAGTACTCTATTAGTGAACTGTGAGTAGAACGCTGATAAATTTATAGTCTATCAATTAACTACCCAATGGTCAACTAAACGATGACCAACTATATACTAAATTAAACCAGTTCATTAAGTTTCAAATGTTAACCAAAAGTTGACCAATATTATACATACCGATAAACGATTTATTTATTGGTTTACCAATATAATACCAACTATACAGTTGATAGTATAGAAGAATATTTAATTTAATTCAATAAAATATAATAAATAGAAAAAATAAAATAAAATTCATCAACACTTCATTATACTAAACAATAACCAATTGTGTGCTAAAAACATTGTGAATTTATTAACACACAATTTAACTAATTGAAGTTCTCATTCTATGCTAAAGACATATAGCTAACAAAATCAAAATATATTGCAATCTGAAGTGACACGCTATATTGCAATTTATGGTATAATGTTTAACTAGCAACAAAAAAAGAAAATTCAGCAACAGTTTACTAACGATTTTATTAATGATATATTCAAAATAAAATTTATTACAAGTTAACTAACGGTTTACCTAATATTAACCATTGGTTAACCTATACCCAATATATTACGGACATCAATAGATATTCTCATAAGCATTTCTTCAAACACCAAAAGTGAAGGTTGTGCAACACCGAAAAATCAAACCACCAGCATATCACCACCGTCGTTCACAAAAAAAAAAGCTGTAACACCAAAAAATTTATTACAAGTTAACCAACAGTTTACCCAATATTAACCATTGGTTAACCAACACTTAAAACATTACAAACATGTCACGACCAAATCTCATGGGCCGAGACCGGCGCTAGGGAATGGGAGTGGTTGCTCTGAAACCCGTAGCAAGCCTCAAAACGTAAAATAGTTTTTCGTAAATATCAAACATCATGCATGACGTACTCATACACATGTCATGCTACAAAACATGTCAGGCATATGTATCCTCTGGCAATCGCAATCATTCAAAACGCAGCAAGCATAAAACATACATATACTTTAAAAACATACAGTTATATATACAGAAAATTGTTTAGTATAAAATACATAACACCTATCTACTGCAGCTCTATGAGTAAAGTACTGTTTCTTTACATACTTTTCAAAAATACAGACTTCTGGAAGTAGGATAGAAGTCCGTTGCTTCAAAAATGTCTTTCACCTGAAAGGAAATTTGTGAGGGGTCAGTATATAGGAATATACTGAGTGAGTTCATACATTTACTAATAAGTATTCAAATAAATCGTAAACAATGCAATAGCATTCAAATCATATGCATCCAAGTACAAGATCCGATTGAAATCCTAATCCTCGAATGTATCAATCGTATTTACATAATCAAATCAAATTGATCCAAATGGTCCGACCCGGGAGTGTTCACACTCTACCATGTCGATCGCGACCAGACTCTTAATCTTCCAGTGTAAGTCCAACTCACTAGATACGGGGCTCAGGTTACACTGTAACCGAGTTCTCACTCGTATCGAATTCGTTGTCCAACTTTGAAATTCATACTCATAGTCATGTTCATATTCATAATCGAATTCACAGCTGTATCAGATCGAAACTGGTGATCACACAGTCCTATTGCCGCCCAATAGGTAGCACGTTCCATCAGATCGACACTGGTTTCACATCAACATATATGCAATTCAAATAAAAGAATTCGCATTGCAACATTCAAATCAAGCATAAAGCAATATAAAATATTTGCTTGTATAAATACTTTAAAAGTAAATCGTATAAACTCACTGAAAACGCTTATCCAAAAAGTACGTCGAGGCTTAGAAACGTCAAGCTTCCCGAGCTCCTGATCCAGCTGCTTCTTGCCTCGCCGGATCTAAAACAATTTCAAAACATTTGACTCATATTAGAATCCTACTCTAAGATTGACTCTAGACTCGAGATACGACATACTACTCTTATTAACCGTCGTGCTTCTCACACGCATACCCCGATAAACGGTATCTAACTCGTTTACGGATCGAATATCATTTCACGTTTAACCTCGTTAGGTTAACTATTCCAATTAATCGATAACCAATCGATTTCAATCTCGATATACGAATACGAAACAGGTATTAAAACAACACGATCGGGAATACAAGGGTCCGGGTGTACGTTCGTGCCTTGGGGTGCACGGTCGTGCACCATATATAGGTGCACGATCCCCAGAATCGTTTTCCGGGGCATTCCGACATGCTATAGGCGTAAAAACGCAGCAAACGCATCCAAAACGCTTAATCTATATTCAAAACACCCAAATTCAATCCTATAATCGATAAAACGATAAAATCGTTTCGTGGCCTAAAACTTTAACTCGATATATCAAGAAATTCATCGATCCAAACGATAAAACGTCAAGCTTACCGTGATACGCCACTGAAATACGATCGTTTCGAGCTATAGAATGTCGAAAACGGACGAGAAACGGAATCGTGCGACGGAACCGTAAGTTATCGTCGTAAGAAAATGAAAGAAAAGGATGAAGCTGATAACAAGGATCTGGATCCTTCTTTCATTTCATTCTTTATATATATTTATTGGTTAAATTGCACTTTGGTCCTTGAAACTTTTCAAAAGTTGCAATTTAGTCCAAAACCTATCTGCGTCCAAATTTTAATCAGTCTCCAATCGACTCTTAATTTTTACCACAAATACTATAATATATTTCGCGGACTTTGGAGAAATAAATTCCGTCACAGGATTTATAATTTATTTTATATTAATTTTCGAAGTTATTTACTTAATTCCTGTAAAACCGCTTAATAAAAATTATTCTAAATTCCCGATATAATTAAATTAAATTCTTCTTAATTTAATTTATCGGAAATCACGACACGTGGCACGACTTAATTATCTTAAAATATTTGGGGTATTACAACACATTAACGTTCTATTCTTATAAGCATTTCTTCATCTTAATTCAGTAATGACTTTGCTGGTAATACAAAAAGCACATGCCCAAAGAATAATTATCTACATTAAAGCTCTAAAAATTTAAAACAAACTGATTTAGAAGCAAAATTCACGATTAACTATACTTGAACTAAGAAAAACATCAAATAAAACACACCAGAAAATAAAATTCGAAATGTGAAATGACTTTACTGAAAAAGAAGAAGGCAGAGAGAGCAGAGGAAGCCAATTCTACCTTGAGCTAACTTTAACCGATGTCGTTTGTCAGCTCAAATCCAATCCCATCCATCCTCTAATTCTTCCATTCAAACTCCTTTCAGTTTCAATCCTTAAGATTCCAACCACATCCCTAACAAGAAACCGATTTACCCAATAGATGATGATAATGGTTTTAACGAGCCGCATATTGTTTTGACGAGCGGCGGCTAGAAAAATATGAAGATGACTTGCAGCGGAGAAAAACGACCGGGCGGAAGTAGACGATAGAAGTTGGAGAAGAAAGACTCAGCGATTAGGATCGTATTTGTCTCATTTTGAAAGTGTAAAAAATGAAATTAGAAAGATTGAAAATCAAAGCATATGAGATAGAATAACAAATATCAATTTTCAAAGTTAAGACCGTAATTATCTAATTATTTTGGATAAGCCCGTGTTTTGTCTAACTAACTCATTTTTTTATTAAGTTTTTATTGAAATAAAAACTAATAGTATTGGAACTTTATGATAGGTTTAGACTAATTTTTTTAAAATTTAATATTGTTATTCAGTGTGATTTTGTTTTTTCTACAAGCCTATCAATAATTTACTCAAAAAAAAAGAAAAACAATAGGCACTTCATAATTCAAAACGTCGACGTTTCCTTTTACTGAAACGACACCGCTCTATCGAGTAAAAATCATCGTCATCATCAAAAACCCAAAACTTCTGCAAAACCTCAAACCAGAGGGAGTGAAATTTTCTGTGACTGAGATACTGATAGAAAATATTTTAGTTTCCTTTTCCTCTGTTGGCTTTTATGAGTATAAGGAAATGAAAACCCTTACTCCACTGAATTCAATTCAACTTCACAATACCAATCGATTGAATATTTTTGTCCACAAAAATGCTTTCAGGTTTAAGAAATTGAATTTTCCTTTCAGTTACAGTACAAAACTCACATTCACTTCTGTTTTTGCTGCTCCCACCTCTAATTCACTTCTCCAACCACAACAAGAAGATGATGCTGAGTCTGCTCAGTTATTTGAGGTAATTCCTTTTTTTTTGCTTTGTAATATGGTCGGTTGAATGAAATTTTATTTGATAATTGGGGAGGGGAGCGGCGCGCCGGAATAGAACTCACCAGCTTTGCAGAATGCTGCCCAGTGCTTGTACTATAGCTAAGCTTGTTGGTGGAATTTTATTGTTATTCTTGTTTTTCAGAAATTGAAGGAGAAAGAAAGGGAAAGAGTGAATGAATTGGAAGAGTTAGACAGGAAGGCGAATGTGCAACTGGAGAGGCAGCTTGTATTGGCGTCCGATTGGAGCAGGACTTTGTTGACTATGCGCGGAAAGTTGAAGGGAACCGAGTGGGATCCTGAGAACTCTCATAAGTTGGATTTCAGTGATTTCTGGAAGCTTCTTAATTCCAATAATGTGCAGTACATGGAGTACTCCAACTACGGCCAGACTGTCTCAGGTATACTTATCACCTAGGTAGCACGGACACGGGGAAACGGCACATTTGGATAAGGACACGGAAAAACAGCGTTATTTTAAGGTTTCCTATGTTAAAACTGAAGTTTTTGTCTGGAACTCCAAGTGTCCGACACGTTTAACGGGAAACGTTGATTGGGTGAAGTGTCCATGCTACCTAGGTTATCACTGTTTCTACTGTCTATAGCTCAGTTACTATATCTTAAATGATCTTTCATACTACAGGCTTTGCTTAGAAAGTTGTTGTGTTAATGCAGTGATTCTGCCGTACTACAAGGATGGCAATGCAGAGAGAGGAAAAGAAAATTCTAAGAAGGAAATTGTATTTAGGCGCCATGTGGTTGATCGAATGCCAATTGATTGTTGGAATGATGTTTGGAAAAAGTTACATAATCAAATAGTAAATGTCGATGTTCACAATGTCGATACTGTTCCTGCAGAAGTTTACTCTACTGTTGCAATTGCGGTTATTTGGTCTATGCGGCTTGCTTTAGCTGTTGGATTATATGTCTGGATTGATAATATGATGAGGCCTATTTATGCAAAGTTAATACCTTGTGATTTGGGAAAACCTACCCAAACAACTAGGCAACCGCTCAAACGCCGTGCTCTTGGATCGCTGGGCAAGAATCGGTAAGTGGAAATCTAATTGTTCGGTGAACTGCTGTAATTGTTGGCATCCTTTCTTTTGATTATTTTTCAATTGACTTTGTTCCTTGATAGAGATTGGCCTCTATCTGCATTTATTTGTGGTTGCAATATAAAATGTGTTTCATCCATTCTTTGCATTTAATTTCTTTTTTATTTTTGTTTTAATGAATGAGTGACAACATTTTTTTCTTCATTGAATTGTTATGTGCATGGTTATGAAAAAGAGTCGCTAGAGTTGAACGAAAAGTACACACCATTTGCTATCAAAGTAAAATGATAATTTTGATTTGGACCGAAGAATTTTGAAATAAGCAAACTTGAAAACACCAAAAAAGGTGCTTATCTTTTATCTTTTTTTCTTTCTAAAATGACGGTATAATGGAGTACAAAACATGCTTCTCATATTATCATCTAAGCAAATTATTATCTTAATGAGCTGACAATAAATTGAATAAAGGAATATTAAAAGAGTGTGACTATGCTGCATTATTGTCTTGTATTTTTCCTATTAAAACATGTAACATTTCTTCTCGTTTATGTCAAATAAGATCTTTTCCTTGGCATTAGGGGATTTTAAGATTACTATCTATTGCTGTAATGAAAAGTTTGCCAGTGGAACAATGATGACTGCTATTGCAGATTTACAGAAATCCAATTTTATTACTATGTTGTTGTTAGTACAAGCAACATTATGCTAGACTCTTGATCAGTTTCCATCAACTTTTATGACACCATTTTTCGTTGGTAAAACTGGTGTTCACATTTGTAACCATTGAGGAATATAAGTCAATAAGTTAAAAGAGGTTTCAATGTTTTGATCTTGATCTGTATGTAACTCTTAGTTCGAAATATATTCCACTGATTGTTTTTAACCATTCTGTCACCCCACCCTGCACCCCTGTCCCTTTGCTTCATTGTGATATATATCTATCCTTGTTTTGCATTAAAAAATAATATGTTTCCATTTACCTCTTTGGGTTATTATAATATGGCAATATGCATTGTCTTCAAGAATTAGTTTATTGAAACTTTATTGCTTTTGAACCATGACCACTCTTTGTTCTGATAGTTTGTTCAGTATCATTATGTTTCAATCGTCGTTCTTCTGTAATTAGTAGTTGACTACTTTGGATGATTTTATCAGTGAATGTAAGTTCTAATTTTGAATTCTGTTTGCACCAGGGCAAAGTTTATATCGGCAGAAGAAACTACTGGTGTTACCTTTGATGATTTTGCTGGCCAGGAATACATAAAAAGGGAATTACAGGAGATCGTACGAATATTAAAGAATGACGAAGAGTTCCAGGATAAAGGTATCTATTGCCCTAAAGGTGTACTTCTCCATGGACCTCCAGGAACGGGCAAAACTTTGCTAGCTAAAGCTATTGCTGGTGAGGCGGGACTTCCTTTCTTTGCTGCAAATGGCACAGATTTTGTAGAGGTGAAGGCTGATTTTCCTATATATGACTGAATTTAACCAAAATGGTTGCAATAGCTGTGAAGTAGTTGATTGATACTTCATGCATGTTTCCTTGAAAGTATGATTTATTCTTCTTTTACTGATGTTAACGCCATGAATAGTATGTTCAATTTCTGCATTTTATAAGTTAGCAGAAGTGTGATGCTTTTTCTCCGTAGTAGAGTCATTGAGGGATATAGAGCATCTCTCGTGGACGTGACGTAAATATACTTCTTGTATTGAAAATTAATTGTTTTGGAATCTCAAGTACCTTGATTGAAAGGAAAAAAATCACTAAGAGAAGGAACCATAATGTAACAACTGCTGTAGATCTGTACAACTCCTCCAAATTTCCATTTCCATCGAATCCATTTGACATTTTTTGGATGCCTACCTTCTTCATTTTTAAATTGGGCCCCTTATGCCTTGAATATGTTTTTTTTTCTTTGTTTGTCCTGTTTTTAGTTGTGGCATTCCAAACTTCTAATATTGCAGATAAATGTATTTTACATTTTTCGTGTAAGTTCAAGATATTATACGTTGAAGTGTAATTATTGTTGAGATTAACTTTGTGCGCTATGAGAAGGAACCACAATAACACTGTTGTAGACCTGTATAACTCTTTTAAATTTCCATTTCAATTGAATCCATTTGACTTTTTTTTGAATGCCTATCATTTTTCTGTGTGTTTAAGTCGGGCCCCTTATGCCTTGAAAAATACTTGTTCTTTTCATTGTTTACCTTGTGGCGTTCCAAACTTTTAACTGTGCAGATAAATATTTTTCACTTTTTTCGTCTAAGTTAAAGATTTTATTCTTTGAAGTGTAATTATAATTAAGTTTACCTTTGTGCATATGTTTAGTTTTACAATCCTATAACAAATGATGATGCTATTACAAATATCTATTATTCTTTGAACTTACATGATATCATTTATATGTTTTCTTAATTTCTTTATCATTTTAAAATGATTCACATTGAAACAGATTAGAAACTTAATGCACGTGATTGCAATTTACATGTTCACTTTGTCTTTTTGAAAAGATTCTTAATGCTAGTATAATTCTTATCATATAACATTTAAAAATTATTGAGATATCTGTAAAATAAATGGATTTGATTTTTTTGTCATATTTCGTTGATTCTTGCTTTTCTATCAATCTCTAACTCTAATCCAATCCCCCCCCCCCCCCCCCCCCCCCCCAACCCAAAAAATTCTGATATAATGGTGCCGGTGTAGACCGAGAATGTTTCCAATAAAATAGCTTAGTTGCTCTTTTGCTTCTTTGTTTATTTGTTATTTTTCATCATCTAAACATTAGGAGGTAGAATAGGTTTACTCGAGTCTTTTACATCATTTTGAGATTTCTTTCACTGTATATAGTGCTATCAAATAATTGATTCATCTAAAAGTGTAAGCTGTTAGCTGAGGCATCTTCAATAGTTTTATTGTATCCAGCATATACCCCCACGCACAAATGCTCATTGGTTTTGAAGCGTGAATAAACAAGCACATGTGTCCATCTTACCTTGTGCTCAAATTTTTAATTAACCAAATGGGTGGATTGGTTATTTGACATGGTATTAGAGCATCTATCCAGCAAAACCACAATCAAGGGAATAGGTTTGACGGAATTATAAGATAAAGAAGACCCCTGTTGAAATTGAGCTTTGGAGTTGATTGGTTATTTGACAAGAGTATAAGCAGTAGTTGGCGATTAATTTTGTCAATAAATTACTCAGATTTCTATGAACTTCCATAAATATTTTCTATATTAGATAAAATTTACATATTATGCATTGGCATTAATTATTTTAAAAATGTGTTCTGTCATTGTTTCTTGTGAATTTGTTTTTTAATTTTCTTGTTAGTATGCTTCCATGAGAACTAGTTTTTTTTCTTTCTAATTGCTTATGATGAAATTAAAAACCTATTTGGGGTTTCTTTTAATTAGTTTTGTGGCTCTGTTGTTGTACACACTTCTATCGCTCAATGAAGGATCCCAGTCAAATTGATTTTGTGGAGAATGGACTGAGTGGAAAAAGTAGAAAGTGGAATCATTGAGCGATCTTAACAAAAAGAGAAGGGTAGAGATGCAATCACTGACTTTTCGTCTAATTGGTTAAACTAATGGATTAGATATTTGTGCTGGACTGTATGTCATGGGATCCTTCATTATGGTAAGGCTCTTAATTTTCCTAAATTCAATTCTCATTTTTCTTCAGTTCAGAAGAAGTCACAGCTGTTGGTTTTCATTCAGAGAATATTTTTAGACATACGATTTTGAGAGAGAACCATTCTCGAAAATTAGGTGTGGAATATTTCCTCCAAAGTAATTCCATAGCCTTACCAAATCTTAACTTCTAACTAGAGAAAATGCTCAATAGTTCTTCCGTACTGTAAATATAAGCTGAGATTGCATTTGGAATGGTGGACATTTGAATCGAAAGGATTTGAATTTGTTGAATAACTGTAATATTTATGCTGTGTGTCTCTTTTGGTATAATTATATATAGTAGAAAATGAGTTCATTGATGTTGATCACGATGTCTTTGAATATTAATGCCATATACCAACTAAATCGGAATGATTTAAAATGCACTCTTAAACTTCCACCCAGTGAACCTCTTGGAAATTATGACAATGATATGTCTTGACCCGAAAGCTTTAGACCTACTTATCTACAATTTACATCTAATTGATCAGCCAACCACTAGTATTACACTTTCCTAGAGATGTACAGCTAGTCACAACCGCATTGCATAAAGACTCCCTATATAGAGGTAGTAGTTGAGCAGTTTCTCATTGTGATTTCCTCTTCTTTCCCGTCTTATGAATTACTTGTCCTGCCTACTTATAGTATATCAAAATTATAAAAAACGCAAGCAGTAATCATATAGCATAATTGACTGCAAGTTGAATAACCTATGGCCCTCCTTAATTGCTCCGTAATATTCTTATTAAACTGTTTGATTTTGGTATTGTCTGGATATTTGTTTTTAATAGACTTTTACTTTTATTGTTGCTATGAGTTCTTTGGAATTCTCTGAATATACAGCAACTTGGCTAACTGAAAAAATGACTTGTTTTTTTAGATGTTCGTAGGTGTGGCAGCATCTCGTGTCAAGGATCTTTTTTCCAGTGCCAGATCATTTGCTCCTTCCATCATCTTTATTGATGAAATTGATGCTATTGGCAGCAAACGTGGGGGGCCTGATATTGGCGGGGTAAGGATTCTTGTGCCATTATTGACTTCTGTTCAGCTCTATGGTTTATTTACTTGGACATAACATGGCCTTCGATTCTTAGTATCTGACAATTAGCACTTCTAGTTCTTGTACTAATGTTGAAGAGTGCAGACAACGTAAAGAAGTCAGGACTAAACTATTATGACATTTAATGTTTAAGGATCCAGGGGTAGTTAAATTTGAAGTTTTTAATAGGGAATAACCTCTGATAGGAGTATATTAGCAATTAACCATTGTTTGATTAGATTTAAAAGATGAAACAAGGGAAGACCAATGTGTATTGGCAATTAACCCTTGTTAGACTTGGAGTCGACATGATATGGAAATTGTAACTGTGCTAGAATGGTACTAAAAGGCCTTTGATATATTATTAAAAATCATTATGAACCTAGTAAAACAAGAAGTAAATCACATAGTAACAAGTCGAAAGTGGTGCTAACTTCTAGATAGTTTGTTTGTTGGAAATCACATCATTTGTAATGCATGTCTTAAACTTCTTAGATACCTTGTTTGATGAAAGAAAGAACGGTCTGATATCTTACAATTTAAAGCATCTCTTGAACTTTTATAGGGCTGCATCCATGTAATAAGTGTTAAGTGATAAAAACAACTATGCTTTAGTGAAGTCAGTTCTAATTCTGTAGTGTACCTTTGCTTTGGCCTAAAATTATTTACTATTTCTCTCTCTCTCTCTCTTTGTGGTATGGGTGCTGGGTAATAGATAAGAACTCAATAACCTTTTTCTAAAACTGTGATTTAGCCATTTAGGTGCTACTGACGTAGCGGAAATTGGGATATATTGTATCTGTTCTTAAATATTGGCTGCAAAAGGCACGAGCCGTGCAGTGCTGCAAACAACCTATAAAACTGGTTACATGTTTCTGTGAGAACACATGGCTAAAAGAGGTTAAACCAAGATGAGTTTTTGTATTGGTCTTATTTCAAGTACATCTATGTCTCTGAAACTCTGCATTTTAAATTAGTTTTGCTGTCTAATCTCTAATTCAAAAATCATTCCAGTTTTGCAATCTTCAGTCTGCATGAAACTTGATTTGGACTTCTAGTTAATATCCATAAATTGTTGGATGGACCTTATAAGTATTCAACTGAGGCGTGTGCACAAAATAGATCAACTTTACTGAGCATAATGATGACAGACAAAAATATTAAATGAAGTTTTGACTTCAGATTTTTACTGTTAATGATAATAAATATGAGTATGCGATTCCTTTTTTTAAGAGCATTAATATATTTTCTTAGATTTCAATTCACATGGCATGAACTTGTAAATTTTTTCCTAGGGTGGTGCTGAGAGGGAGCAAGGCCTACTTCAGATACTGACCGAGATGGATGGATTTAAGGAATTTACATCTCAGGTATGTGCTGTTCTATTTTATATGAATAACAGATTTAAGCTCTTATCTACTTTGGTGAATGCTAAATTTACTCTTGTCAGGTGCTAGTTATAGGTGCAACAAATAGACTTGACATTCTTGATCCTGCCCTCTTGAGAAAGGGTCGGTTTGACAAGATCATAAGGGTTGGTCTGCCATCTAAAAATGGTAGATTGGCAATTTTGAAGGTAATTTTCTGAACATGTGGATAGGCATCCCAGAAGCATAAATCAACTTTTTTTTTTAATCATCATGAGTATGATTAACTTGTTCAGGTGCATGCTAGAAATAAATTTTTTCGTTCAGAAGAGGAAAAGCTGGCTTTACTGCTTGAAATTGCTGAACTGACCGAAGATTTTACAGGAGCAGAGCTGCAGAATATACTGTATTTATCGACTACTGAGACCCTTTTTTCTTTGTTTTTCATTCTTAAAGATATGCTAATGTTTCTTTAATATTTATAGGAACGAAGCCGGTATTTTGACAGCAAGGAAGGATTTAGACTACATTGGAAGGGAAGAACTTCTAGAGGCTCTGAAAAGGGTTTGTGCTTCTTTACCTTCCTCCTCATTTCTGTGACATGCAAATATTTTCATTGCATACTTTACTCTTTCTAATTTTTATAAAAATGTGAATCGCATTACGTAGTTCAACACACTCATTTTCTCTATACATTTATTGCCTTCTTCCACAGCAAAAAGGTACTTTTGAAACAGGCCAGGAAGACAGCACTGAAATTCCAGAGGAGTTAAAACTAAGATTGGCATACCGAGAAGCAGCTGTTGCTGTTCTTGCATGCCACTTTCCTGATCCTTACCGCCCTTTTACAGAGGTCATTGTTATGATACATTCGAATGCTCTTTTGTTGTTTGATTGTGACGTTTTTAAAAATCACATGCTTACATTTATCATCTACAGACGGATATAAATTCTATACATAGCCAGCCAAATATGCGGTATGCAGAAATTGCAGGCAGGGTTTTCGCGAAGAAACCAGACTATGTGAATGCTATAACCCGTGCATGTGCTCGTGAGTTGCATTTAAATTTTCTTTCTATAAGATTATTGTCACTCACTTTTAGGGTTAGTTGTTATCTTCTGTTGTCCTGGTTTTCTCTTTGGACAAACATAGAAAATCTCGAGAAGAATTGTTTTATAAAGGTCTTAGAATTACTAGAAAAGGTCACTAGCATGTACCTAGTATTGTCCTTGGTTTTTATATTTCCGCATTGGAGATTGCTAGAAGCTCGGACATCTTTATCTAATAAAACTTGGGTTTCAAATTTGAATTTATTATTGCACACTGGAGATGCAAGATCAACATATTTAGTTTTCCATTTCCATGGAATTTCTTTTGGAGGATTAAAGTTTGGGTCAATTTATCATTTGGAGGATTGGTAATAGTATAAAGAACTGCAAATTCCTTATCAATAATCTTTTAATTTATTTGTTATTTAGCGCCATCAGATAGAATAATAGAGGAAGTGCTATACAGGAAAGAAAGAAAAAAGAAAATTTTAACTTTACTGTGGAGAAGTTTACACAAAGGAAAAAAATAGTTTCTTTTTTGCTTTATGTTTGAGGACTTCTTTTGTAAAGTTGGACTTAAATTTCTACTTCTAAACTCCTGTATGGTATTTTCTATCATTACTAAACATGTTCCTATAAAGAGTTTAATAAGTGCCCTTAAATCATGTCATTTAATGGGATTTTGGGACAAAGTATAGGTGAAAGATGTTGGGAACTAACGTTCAAGGTTGTTATTCTTTAAACGTAAATTCCATAAAAATATGCATAATTTTGTCTCCTTTTTCCTTGTTCCTTCTCCTTTCTTGTGGTAATGAAAACAAATGCTGCGAGGGAGTTTTTTTTTCCCGGAACTGGTTGAGTTCTATAGCTTTAACAATCCAACTTCAATGTGTTAAATATCTCTTGTGGGTTCGCCTTGCAAAAACTTAAATTACAATATTTATTTTTTAGTTCCTCGGCCTTTCCTTTTCTTCCTCATATTTTCTTGAGCAAATTTCTTTCACAACCGTGATAGTTATTTCGGGGATGCTTTCGATTGAACTGGGGAGACAACCATAGTTTGGTGCAAAAAAAAAACTAGCCCATGAGACACCTGCGTGCCACATTAAGAAAATTTGGGTGCTCTTTTCTTCAATTTGGTTGATAAACAGTGAATTTAAATTTCAAAAATTTTCTGTAACTTATTCTAATATACTAGTTGCATTTTTTACATTTGTCAAATTTAATAAATGCAACTAGTATGTTCAAAATTTTGAAGCTTGTCTGTTCTACCAAATTATATATATTTATTGGTTCTTGTAACCATTATCAGTAGTATATCCTATTTGTGATCACCCAGAATTTGTGATAAGTGAATTGCCTTGATTTACAACATGGTAATTTGGCTCTCACTTCATCTGTTCTTTTTAACAAGCATATGCTTGGTGCTGAGACAACAATTTGACACTTTTAAATTAATGGAAGATCCTATGATTTGGAATATAGACGAGTCAACTATGGCAAAATGAAATTGTACTTGACAACCAGATTTAGAATTTTTTTTTAGTGGTGCTATATGAAAATTATTACAATCTCTTTCTCTCGTTTTCTATGAACTCAATATGGTTCCCTGACTAATCTGATGTCATATAGCTAGAGTCATTGAAGAGGAGATGTTTGGGATAAACAACTTGTGTTGGATTTCTGCAAAAGCAACATTAGAAGCTTCAAGGCTTGCAGAACTTTTGATTCTGCAAACTGGGATGACAGCATTTGGGAAAGCATTCTACCGGAATCACAGTGATCTTGTACCTAATGTACAATTCCAAGCTCTTTATTCTGAAGCAGCTGAAGTATTAGTATATATTTTATGACATTCTAAAAGAAACTATCAGCGTTTAAAACTTTTAACTGCTTTTTGCAGCTTGCAGCAAAACTTGAAGCACTTCGGGATGAATACATGCGTTATTCGACTGAAAAATGTTCATCTGTTCTGAGAGAGTACCATTCAGCTGTCGAGACAATTACAGGTTATTTAGTTTTACAATATTTGAAAATTTTATTTCCTTTTTCAAGCTCCCATATCGAGTCAAGGGATAGATAAATAGACACTTTCCATTGCACTTATCTAGGGCCCTCGTAGTGACTGAGGGGGTCGAAGCGAGGTATATGATTTTAGTTCGAACTGTCTGTTCCAATTAATTGAAGGAAGATACAAGGTAAACGCTGTGCAGTAGTTGCCCACAGCTGAAAGATAGGAGTTTAGAAAGCCACCAGCCCTAATTTTCCCCTTCCACACACTCGAGCACTCTTTTCTACTAACAACTCAAAAGTAAGAGCACACAGACTTGAGATTGCTTTCATCTGAAATATGTTTCTCTTGTTCATTATGTTTCCTGAGTTGTGCCGTTTGTTTCATATTTAGTTCTAGGATACTCACATAAGAGATGCTCCTTAGATTAAGCGTACTTATGATATGGCTTAAAGTACTTATATGTTGAAATGTTTACTGGTCTCACCTGATGCCTTCATTTGGTGTAGATATTTTACTTGAGAAGGGAGAAATAAAAGCTGCAGAAATTTGGGATATATACAAAAGAGCTCCGCGAATACCTCAAGTAAGTTCTAAAGTTAGTGTTGGATAATCAATTTTCTTAGTCGTTTGATGTCTCGGCATAAATGAACATTGGTAGGCTACCAAAAAATTAAAAATTCATTTGAATATTTCCTTTTATCAATACAACTCTTTCAATTTTGTCAATTTTAGCATATTCTTACAACAATTTAGTCACCTTTTCGATGAACAAGAACAAATATGTAAAGCCTACGTAAACTATCCCAATTGGCAAGATATGTTTTTACCATTTCTTTGGTGGTATGCTGGTAAATAAAAATTTTCATTTTCGTTAATAAATAGTATGATTGTTTTGATTCTTTCTAAAATAAGAAAAACAGAAAAGCTAATATACCAGTTATTTTTGTATTGAGAGCAGTTATGGAGTTTAGGAGGGCCAAATCACAATATGCATTAATTTCCTATACCCTTTAGTCAATTTTTGGATGTTGGGGTGGCCAAGGCCCTCTCATGCCCCCTATCTCTGTTAATTGAGAGGATTTATCTTGTTAAATAACCAATCAATCTAAAAGGCTAAATTGTTAGGTGAGACGCCAAATATGGTCTTATTATCTTTAGTATACCTTTGCCCGTGAGTACATATTGGCTTTGAAGCGTGAATAAATATATATTCATTGTTGAAGTGGGAGTATTCCATGTTGGTTGTGTGTGAATGGACATGTGTTTAAATATTGGTTGGGCATCTGCATTTAACACCAATTGGTTTTAAGATGGAATCTAATATGGAGGTTTATCCATTCATACAATTTGAATTTGGCCCGGTCCACGTGAGATGCGTGAGGGGGGAATTGGTTGCTCGGCATCGACACGCTATGCGTGAGGGGAGTGTCGAAGTGGGAGTATCCTGTGAATGGGGGTGTGTTTAAATATTGGTTGGGCGTTTAACGCCAATTGGTTTTAAAATGGAATCTAACATTCATCTTCTCTTGTGCTTAAATATTTAATTGATTAAATGAGAATTGTCAAAGATTGAACTTTGGACTTCGACTTTCGAATACAGAGGCTCTCATACAAGTCAAACCCACAAGGTTAAGCTTTTAAGTGAGGCTCCAATTATTATTTTATTCTCTCTTATAATTCTTATTTTCTTCTTTTTGTTGTTGTTGAGGAAGCATCCGATTTCTAACTACGAGTCTGTTTTTCAAGCTAACAAGGAATTTATATTTGCTCTAATGATATACTCCAGTTCTGAGTCGGTAGTTCACCTATTTCTTACCACTGTTCAAAGGTTAATGTAAAACTGAAACAGGTGGAGGCTTGGATTGTTTTGATCATTGAGCCATCTTTGTTGCTTGTGTGGAATAGGATGTGCAATGTGTATTTGGTAGATGCATTGATGAATTGCTTTGAAAAATAGCTTACATTATAGTTTAGCGACTACTTGACTGCTCTAGCAAATTTATTTCACTTTTTTGTTTAATGAAAAAAAAATGCATAAATGATTTAATTCATGCAAGGTGTGTCTCGCCTTCATTGTAGCACAGTTTCTAGTTTGCGAATACTTATGCTTTTACAAAAATTCTTAAATATCTTAATGACTGAATTGTGTTTATTTATTTATTCAGCCTGCCGTGAATCCTGTTGACGAATATGGAGCCCTACTTTATGCTGGACGATGGGGAATACATGGGATTTCACTTCCTGGGAGAGTCACATTTGCTCCTGGAAATGTAGGCTTTTCAACCTTTGGCGCGCCTAGACCAATGGAGGTGAAGGAAATGTTATTTATAAATTAAATTATACCGTGTTAACTTTCTAGTTTGCTTGCATAATGCTGACAATGCTAATGTTTCCTTTTATTTTCCTGAAATGATCTAATGACAGACCCAGGTTATTAGTGATGAAACATGGAAGCTTATGGATGACATTTGGGATAAAAGGGTCGAGGAAATAAAATCTGAAGCTTCAATACAGATTGAGGAAGATAATGAGAAGCCCCAACTTTTAATGGCAAGCCATTTCCTTTGAAGATGAATATGTTTCTTTTAATAGTCTACATTCAGTCCCATATCCGCTCTTGTACCAGGTTTGCACTTCCATCTCTCAATTATTTTCCTTTATTTTCTATACAAAAAATGTTTAAGAATGGCCTGAAGAGAGAGAACCAAAACATTTCTTCCACATTTTACCAATTATTGATTGACAACTCTTACCATGTTTGCATGGTTTGGGAATATAACATAATAATGTCTTCTCTTTGTTGAGAACCTGATTTTTTACTGTCTGAACTTGCTGAAATGCAGATTTGGAAACATAATTGTCTCCTCGATAACCTTGACATAACAACACCAATGCTTCTCTAATCTAAATTATTGCTGGATGCTGTCATTTTATTAGATAGTTATAGTGGCATCTTTTTAGAGCTTAATTGAGTTGAACAGTAGTACCTAATTATTTTGGATATCCTCAAGTTAATAATCTACGGAAATTTCTTTTATCGTGGCTCAAGACTTGTAACTTCTATGAGTCTATTTCTATGGACATGTGGATATTTTTGCATGGAAGTATTCATCTTCGAGTTGTCGGTGTTAAGAATATTTTTAAATTTCAGGCAGTATTGAAAATTTGAGTTATCCTCAAAAGTAGAGGCGAGAGAGAGAGGTTAAAAGAAAAGTGGAGGGATCAATGAATGGATTCATATGTAAAGTCCGAATTATGAGACAGGCGCATGAAGAAGATGACGGCAATAAAGATAAAAGTCTGATATTGCATTAGTTTCGGTTTTGGGAATCAATTTTGTTGTATTCTTGTTCATTTTTTTCTCAGCTTCACTTACAAATTCAATGTAGCAACTTTGGTCCACAAGCTGTAAATAGAAGCATATAATGCTCGAATGCAACAAAAAATATGCTGATCTAAAGATGCATATGAAAATGAAAGCTTTTAAAATTAAACACTTTTTTGTTGAATTCTATCTTTATTGTTGTATTTTTTGTATTATTTTTATTTATTTTTCACAGTTCTAGTGATTTTAGTAGTTGTATAATATTCTATAATAAAAATTAAAGGCTCAATATATGTGCGTGTCCCTGCACTTTTCATTTTTTGCACATAAGGTCCCTACACTCCAGCATATCTATTATAAAGCCCTACACTCCTGAAATCAGTCGCCCGTGGTCTCTCAGTTAACAGAAGATGGCGAGTGTCTTTCACGCGAATCTTAAACACACCTCATTCGTCCACCTCATCATACAGTTGCCACATCACCTAGGCGCATCACCTATCTCATTTAACCCAAAGTGAAAAACGCTTCAAGTGAAAAACAAAATTAAACATCCATCTAAAACCCTAATTCATCTTAGATAGAAACTGATTTCCCCTCAATCTAACCCTAACCCTGAAGAAAAACAAAATTGAAGATTCATTTGCTGGTGAAGGTTTTAAGGAAATTAATGAACACATTTAGCAATTGAAGACCCAAATCGACGTGAAGATGAAAAAAAATAGTGCAAGAAAAAAAGTTACTGCGATTTCTGGGAAGGAAAGGACAAAGGAAACGTTATTGTGGTCGCACCAGGTTAGTTTTCACAATTGAAAGCATTTGGGTTGTTGGGTTTTTGTATTTTGATTATTTGTTGGTTGTTAGGTTAAACATGAATGGGTTAAATTTTTCTGATTCTTAGGTTAATTTGTAACCTGCGAAATGCTTGTTATGCAAATGGTCCCCATTGATGTGTTTTAGGTTAATTGTTTAGATTTTCTTCGATTCTTATTGGTGGTCCCCATTGTTGTTTGCTAGGTTAATTTTTTAGATTTTTATTGCTATTATTGCTGGTCCCAATTGACATCACCTAGGTTAATATTTTTATATTTTCCTTGCTCTTATTGCTGGTCCCCATTTCTGTTGCTAAAGTATGCATTAGTGGTTGTATGAGACCAATTTTTATCTGCCTTTTTTGTCTGCTTTTTTGTCACGACCCAAATTATTGAGCCGAGACCGGCGCTAGGGAATGAGAGTGGTAGCTCCGAAACCCGTATAAGCCTAAAATCACTAATAATTTTTTTTCGCATTTAAAAGTATAATATTATATATAAAACATTCGGAAAAATTCTTTTCAAATAATATACTCATAGATAATAAAATATTTTAATAGAGTTTACAATATAAAATACTGTTTGAAATCAAACTGTCTCCTTAATACTAACATCTATTGACTACTGCAGTTCTAGGAAATCATACTTGTGCAAGTCCAATGACTTCTGGCACAATGAAAGTGGTTTGTCTGATCCGACTCTGTCTACCTGCAAACATCAGAGTGAGGGGTCAGTATTTGGGAAAATACTGAGTGAGTTTGCAAGTTACTTATAGTATTATCAAAATATAGCGTTACCCGCTTAATACATATATAAACTTATGACATAAGCAAACATTATTAATTTCAAAAGTGTGAGTCCAACTCACTAGATACGGGGACTTTCGGACTACACCGTAGCCGAGTGCTCACTCGTATCGAAATCATAAAGTGTGAGTCCAACTCACTGGTGGCCCAGCCACTGGTGGGCCCAGCCCACTAGATACGGGGACTTCCAGACTACATCGTAGCCGAGTTCACTCTCGTATCGAATTCATAACATATTATGCATAGACATATATTAATTCTTAATCATAAAGTCAGGTACTCTAGACTGACTCACCAATGATCATGCAGCCTATTGACACCCAATAGGTAGTTGGTCTCTTCGGACCGCACATTAGACACTTATCTCCAAAACAACGAATACAACAACATTCATATAATCAAATCTATCAAACAAAACAGCTTGTACGAGCAAATCATATAGATACGAGATATTTAATAACAATACTCATAATATAAGAAAATAACTTTTATACTAATAATACGCGAAAGTAAATTTGCCACTCACAGTGACCGCTATCCAAAACTGCATTATCGCCACCCGAATACGTAAGCTCCGTGCATCGTTTGATCTCGTAGCTACTCTAACTCGACGGCCTGGTAGCCTAACGATACATCCAGTTCCTATTCAAATCATATGTACGTTTAACTCATAAACGTAGACTTAATCTCAAAATCCTAAGTTATAAACTTATGTTAATATAATCGTATTTTAAATACGATTTTTAACTTTAATATTATTTTAATGCTTAGTCGAGATATTCGTTATATCTCTTATTCCTTGATTCTTAAACTTAGATTCCGTATATCTCGGAATCTTAATCGAACACATTATGTTTGACACCTAAATTTCTCGTTTTCAAGGTCCGTAGTTTACTTTTAATGTCCGACGTACTTGAAGTCGGAAATCTATGTCTAAACAGAGCAAAAATGCCCTTAAACGACTTCGTCGTTGGTTGTGCGAGCGCACAAGAGGATGTGTGCGTTCGCACAATCGTGTGTGCGTTCGCACACATAGGTGTGCGCTCGCCCTAGTGTGCGATCGCACACTCAGTGTGCGATGCACATTGTGTGCGTTCGCACACAATGGTGTGCGTTCGCACACCTTGTGTGCTTCGCACACCGTGAATTCGCACGGTCCGGAATTCATCTCCGGCCGATCCCGACGTGCCTAATATTGATTCTGACATGCCCCTATCTCATTTTAACACAATTTCAACTCCAAATCCATCAAAAACAATAATAGAAACGCAATTACAATTCGTTTAATTCGTTAAAACGAATTAACCGTAATCCAATCATTTCAATCTCAAAAATCACCAAATTACCTCGATTTGATGCTCGTGGTAGATAGAGAATTGAATTCTGAAGAAATCGATATAAAGAACTCGTGATTTGGGCGAGAAACGACGAAACGGCGACGGATCGTAATCGATCGTCGAATTTCTCTCGCACTGTATCATTTTTTTTTGTTCTTATGATCATTTCCTTCTTTAAGGAACATATATATATATTGGTTAAATGTCCATTTCAATCCTTCATTTCTTTAACTTAAACCAATTCCCTTTTAAACTTTCTAATTTAACCAAACGGTTAAATTATCTTTTTAACTCAATTACATACGTATTATTTATATCCAATTAAATAATACTAATTTAAAATTATTATTTTTCCGTCAATAATCTTTTAATTATTATTTCCGAGATCTAATTGGCTAATTTTCACTTTAGCCCTTAAACTTTTTAAAAGTTACAATTTAGTCCAAAACGCTTCCGCGTCCAAATTTAAGAAGGTCTCCGATTGCCCCGAAACTTTTACCATAGATACTATAAAACATTTCGCGGTCCTTGGCGAAATTATTTCATTTCGAGATTTATATGGTCAAATTACCACTTTAGTCCCTGAACTCTAGTTCGGGACTTTTCTTGAAATTTTCCCTTTTAATTTAAATTCCAACTTTAAAATTGGAATATGATATTGAATTCCTTTAATCTCTTGGAAATTATTTCCGATATCACCACTCTGGCGAATCAGAACTGGGCACATAGTCCAATTAAATACTTAAATATTTTGGGGTATTACATTCTTCCCCCCTTATAAAAATTTGTCCTCGAATTTTCATATACTCTTCTTACTTATCTTTGCTCCACATACATAATTATACCGTATACCTTACAATATTTGTTGGCGTGTGGAGCTACTATTCCAGTTTTGTACTTTTTGTACATTAATATCAGTCGTCATTGACGACCATCATGTTCTTATCTCTTTATATGGTCTTCTTCTCTTGTATCTCTTATACATAATCATTTTATATGTTCCTTGTCTAATATTTACTACTATGAACTTTGTATTCATAATTGAACTTTCAGTTCATTACTGATGTTCAATGGCAGTTCGTCCTAATGACGTCTCATCATTAAAGATGCTAGTCGTAATTCTTAGGTTTTTCTTATTCATCACCGGCTGATGTAGACAACTCCTTAGTTCGCTCTATTCAATCTTTTTCATTCAGTCGTTATTACGACTTGATCTTGATCTTAAACATCTTCTTTTCTTATGATAATATTAGTCGTATACATATGTACTTACGATTCTCCATCTCGTTGTTTCTTGTTGAGTAATATGAATACTCAATTAGCTAGAAACTTATTTCATTATCCGTCATCCTCTTTTGCCTCGTTACTTCTTATCTCGTATGAAGCTTCTTTCGTCATCGTTGCTTGTCATAGTTGTCGATGAGGTGAATCCTCATGACATACCTTTATAAGGTCTTTGTTTACGTTCCTTGTAAGGCTTACTTGCCTTTCTTCTTGCATCTTGATATCTCATATACCTATTCCTATTGCTCTATTTCCTTTAAGCATGACGTACTATTCTTTGAAACTCCTTATCTCTTCTTACCTCACATCGATCTGTTTCATCAATCTGGTTTTCAGCCAGAAAGGATTGTTATATTGGTCGCTGAATTTTTATTTTAATAAGGCAGCGTGTGACCAATACTCTGGTAAGATTTCTTTGCTTGTAATCCTTAAATAAGGATCTTAATCCTTTTTTCTAATTATATACTTGCATCAGAATGTCCTCTGATGACATCGTTACTTGCTCCATATTTGATCTTTTTATTCATCATAATATTATTCTTTCTTATCTATTCCTTCTTTCCAATTCTTAATCTTAATTAGCTCTTAGCTTCCAAATCATTTCCCTTTACTATCATGTAGCGTTAAGCTTACTTCTCATTACTATCCATGATCTTGTTACTTCATTTGTTATTCCTACTTTTGTTCATACTGTAGATGTACTTCTTTATAATTTTCTTTGACTTCTTGTTCCTAATTAACCAATAGGATTAATAGTCGTAATGCTATAACCCTACGGTACCTTCCTTATGTTCCATATTCACGCTCTTATCATGCGTCTCGATCATCTTTTGTTGTATCCCTTGTATTCTTTTTCATCGCATCTTGTACATCGTGTACTTTTCTTTTAGCATTCACAACATTGATCATAAGTGGTGGTCGTAGCCTGTTTCGTCTGAATTCCTTGACATGATCCGTTCTTGATTACTTGCGTCTTATCGTACTCATACTGACACCTTGACTTTCAGTGAAACCGATCCTATGGGGAAATCATTTTTATTCCTTTCCGTTTCTATGTGTCCGCGACTACATAGAGTTCCATTTCTTTAATCTCCTTGTCCGTTCTCCACGTAATTTCTCTTTTCTTTCCCTCGATCTTCCTTATAGAGTTCCTTGCGACATACGCAAGCTATTCACACTTTCCTAATGCTTATTCTCTTAAATGATTTCTTAATATCCTTAACTTCTTCTTTAATTCTCATCGAATGCATACTTTATACCTTTAGCATACCTTACTTTCATATCTTATTTTCTTGTTTGATTTATCTGACATTACTTTCTTTCTTATGGCTCAATTCCAATATTGAGTCTCTGCTTTACATTCTATCACTTATTTCAACATACTAAACTTTAATCGTATATCTGACACTTTCGATGTCATATACCATCTCTTAACCATTCATATATTATATCTACACCTTCTTATAAGGGTTACTATTAACCTTCTAGATCAATCGCACTATTCACTTTACTCCTTATTAGTCAAACCCAAAACTTAGGATTCCGTGCTTCGCGTACATCTATCATACTTATATTTATTTTACTCTTTTCATTTGCTTTATAATCACAACCTATGGTGGAGATTCCAACTTCTAGTTCACTTATTACAACATTTGTCGTCTAACTCTTGATCTTTCTTATCGTGTACCTCCAACTATTCATTCTCATACAGGGTTGGTGTTGGCTATACTCAGCAAGCCAAATCTTATACTTTAAACTATTCAATCTCACGTAACTTTGTCGTTAACTATACCTAGTTAATCAAATTCTATACTCCGTCTTTCGTGTTTTCGTCACACGCCCTCTTGGCTCGTCATCTTTATCCATATATATCTTCCATTGATATTCCTATTAAACTAATTCAAGCTCTTAATTCGACGATCGCAGCGATCAATATTTAGGTAATTATCTTAAAAACATCATATTCTGATCTCAACTTGATCCAACAGCTCAATTTAAAGTCATCACAGTTTTACTAAACCTTTATAGGTTTCTCTTTCTTCACGCTAATATTGTCTTTATATCCATCGTCTTATCATTGACACACAATTCCTTATATCAGTTGCCTTTACTGCTAACTGATTATATTGACTTTGGGTGGTTATAGTATTCCCAATGCCTATACATTCCTATTTTGTCTTGCTGGATTCCCATTTACCTTCATTTCATTCCTGGCCCCTACTAGCCACATGGACTGGTTGCGTTTGCTTTTGTTACCTCTATCTTCTTCTCGCGTCTCGTATACTTGCTGTGCAACAGCACGCGTTCGCGCAGTTCTTTGTTCATAGTATAGCGATTATATAAAGGAATACTGACAAACTCCTTAAATATAACACTTACTAATCATCACAACTAATCGTTGTCCACGTACGTTGGACTTTAGGAACATCTCCTTCCTTTTTACCTTTTATGATTACGTCGTTTATTGCTAGTCTTCTGAGTGTTCTAACTCATTGTAGACTTAGCAATTTACTAAAACATATACTCGCGTTGTATATGTTACACACATATATCATCACTTAAGTCTTGTGAGCATTCCGCTCACATGGACTTAATCAAACATCAAGAGTATTAAAACATAGCATACATATCATACATTGTTAATCAGATATGTTTTACTATCCGAACACATATCTATTATCCTAGTCATTTACTAGTCTGTCTAATCAAGGCTAAGTTCATTAGCTAGAGGCACAAATCCTATGTTCTCACAACTATATGTATTCATTCGCCTCATAGCCTAGATCACAGCTTGCTCGCGAGCATCTCACTTCCGTCACAGAGTTCTGGTCTAGGTATACTCACATTAAAAACAAAACTCTTTGAAAACTCTTTCAAATAAAACGACTCATTTAAAAATTTCATTTAAATCTTAGCAAAATTGTGCACTATGGTGATGACGTCTCTCATCCCCAAAGAGTTGCCACATCTCACCTCTTTGTCTGAACATAATGCATATGATGCATGTCTTATTAATGCATGTATTGATGTATGTAGTGATGTATTTCTATCAATGCCGTGGCAATTATCAATGCCTATTACGGGTCTAGGCACAATTATGCTTTTAGAATCGTTAAAACAAATAACTTTTAAAAGTTATAAACTTCGAGTTTTGTAAGTTCTCTAGACCTTTAAATTCTGCTTCTGGAAAGTTCCTCAACTTTAACAACTTTGTATTCCTTCTTCTCACTCTTTCTGAAATTTCGATCGATCGAATCCAATAACATCTCTCCTACTATCTGATGCTAAACACCCATATATATAACATCAAATCACATTCACATCAATTATATTCTATTCATAGGAGACAATACTTCTCCTAGAAACTTCATTTTAAAAAGCATATTATTCTTAATCTCTTTCGTCTGACATCGATAGCAAAGCCAACCGATGTACCCTATATGCCTGACATCGATAGCGAAGCCAACCGATGTATCCTATATGCCTGACATCGATAGCGAAGCCAACCGATGTATCCTATATGCCTGACATCGATAGCGAAGCCAACCGATGTATCTTATATGTCTGACATCGATAGCAAAGCCAACCGATGTATCGGATATGTCTGACATCGATAGCAAAGCCAACCGATGTATCCGATTCAATTCATACAAATCAATCTCATATCATGCAAGCACATCTTATCGAAAACATAATCATACGTATATATTCTGTATATACGTGTCACGAAAAGCAAACAAACATTTCACAAGTCAATCTATTATACTTATCAAAAAACACTTTACGTAAATGACTGGGATCAGACAAAGCTCAACTCTATAGCTGCAGTAGTTCCTAAATTACTTAACCGACAAACGCATCTTAGCAGAGGTAACTGGACTAACTGCTCTGATACCACAATTGTCACGAACCAAATTATTGAGCCGAGACCGGCGCTAGGGAATGGGAGTGGTAGCTCCGAAACCCGTAGCAAGCCTAAAATCACTAATAATTTTTTTTCGCATTTAAAAGTATAATATTATATATAAAACATTTTCGGAAAAACTCTTTTCAAATAATATACTCATAGATAATAAAATATTATAATAGAGTTTACAATATAAAATACTGTTTGAAATCAAACTGTCTCCTTAATACTAACATCTATTGACTACTGCAGCTCTAAGAACTCATACTTGTGCAAGTCCAATGACTTCTGGCACAATGAAAGTGGTTTTTCTGATCCGACTCCGTCTACCTGCAAACATCAGAGTGAGGGGTCAGTATTTGGGAAAATACTGAGTGAGTTTGCAAGTTACTTATAGTATTATCAAAATATAGCGTTACCCGCTTAATACATATATAAACTTATGACATAAGCAAACATTATTAATTTCAAAAGTGTGAGTCCAACTCACTAGATACGGGGACTTTCAGACTACACCGTAGCCGAGTGCTCACTCGTATCGAAATCATAAAGTGTGAGTCCAACTCAGTGGTGGCCCAGCCACTGGTGGGCCCAGCCCACTAGATACGGGGACTTCCAGACTACACCGTAGCCGAGTTCACTCTCGTATCGAATTCATAACATATTATGCATAGACATATATTAATTCTTAATCATAAAGTCAGGTACTCTAGACTGACTCACCAATGATCATGCAGCCTATTGACACCCAATAGGTAGTTGGTCTCTTCGGACCGCACATTAGACACTTATCTCCAAAACAACGAATACAACAACATTCATATAATCAAATCTATCAAACAAAACAGCTTATACGAGCAAATCATATAGATACGAGATATTTAATAACAATACTCATAATATAAGAAAATAACTTTTATACTAATAATACGCGAAAGTAAATTTGCCACTCACAGTGACCGCTATCCAAAACTGCATTATCGCCACCCGAATACGTAAGCTCCGTGCATCGTTTGATCCCGTAGCTACTCTAGCTCGACGGCCTGGTAGCCTAACGATACATCCAGTTCCTATTCAAATCATATGTACGTTTAACTCATAAACGTAGACTTAATCTCATAATCCTAAGTTATAAACTTAGGTTAATATAATCGTATTTTAAAAACGATTCTTAACTTTAATATTATTTTAATGCTTAGTCGAGATATTCGCTATATCTCTTATTCCTTGATTCTTAAACTTAAATTCCGTATATCTCGGAATCTTAATCGAACACATTATGTTTGACACATAAATTTCTCGTTTTCAAGGTTCGTAGTTTACTTTTAATGTCCGACGTACTTGAAGTCGGAAATCTATGTCTAAACAGAGCAAAAATGCCTTTAAACGACTTTGTCGTTGGTTGTGCGAGCGCACAAGAGGATGTGTGCGTTCGCACAATCGTGTGTGCGTTCGCACACATAGGTGTGCGCTCGCACACCCTAGCGATGCACATTGTGTGCGTTCGCACACAATGGTGTGCGTTCGCACACCTTGTGTGCTTCGCACACCGTGCATTCGCACGGTCCGGAATCCGTCTCCGGCCGATCCCGACATGCCTAATATTGATTCTGACATGCCCCTATCTCATTATAACACAATTTCAACTCCAAATCCATCAAAAACAATAATAGAAACGCAATTACAATTCGTTTAATTCGTTAAAACGAATTAACCCTAATCCAATCATTTCAATCTCAAAAATCACTAAATTACCTCGATTTGATGCTCGTGGTAGATAGAGAATTGAATTCTGAAGAAATCGATATAAAGAACTTGTGATTTGGGCGAGAAACGGCGAAACGACGACGGATTGTAATCGATCGTCGAATTTCTCTCGCACTGTATCATTTCTTTTGTTCTTCTGATCATTTCCTTCTTCTTAAGGAACATATATATATATTGGTTAAATGTCCATTTCAATCCTTCATTTCATTAACTTAAACCAATTCCCTTTTAAACTTTCTAATTTAACCAAACGGTTAAATTATCTTTTTAACTCAATTACATACGTATTATTTATATCCAATTAAATAATACTAATTCAAAATTATTATTTTTCCGTCAATAATCTTTTAATTATTATTTCCGAGATCTAATTGGCTAATTTTCACTTTAGCCCTTAAACTTTTTAAAAGTTACAATTTAGTCCAAAACACATCCGCGTCCAAATTTTAAAAGGTCTCCGATTGACCCGAAACTTTTACCATAGATACTATAAAACATTTCGCGGTCCTTGGCGAAATTATTTCATTTCGAGATTTATATGGTCAAATTACCACTTTAGTCCCTGAATTCTGGTTCAGGACTTTTCTTGACATTTTCCCTTTTAATTTAAATTCCAACTTTAAAATTGGAATATGATATTGAATTCCTTTAATCTCTTGGAAATTATTTCCGATATCACCACCCTGGCGAATCAGAACTGGACAAATAGTCCAATTAAATACTTAAATATTTTGGGGTATTACATTTTTGTAAGTTAAAGTATGCAATGTTTGTGTTTGTTTTCATTTTTGTCTGCCATTTTAGTCTGTTATGGTTAGATTTTTGCTTGTGTGTTTGAGCTTGTATTTATATTATTTGTTTGTCTATCTAGGTAATGACAGGTTGGAGGCAAAGATTGTCAAAATGCTTTTATTTTATGGGGGTAGAATACAAATGAATGAGGATACTTTAACTTATGTGGGAGGGATTCAGGAGATAGGTGATCCCATGTTTAGCTTAGACAAACTTTCATATTTTAACATATTGTCATATCTGCATTACTTTGAGATAGAAAAGGGGGATTTATATTTGAAATCTTATAGGATAGAGTTTACAAAATTTGAGAATGACAGATGTGTCCTTCCCTTTTGGAAACTGCTTCTAGACAACAAAGAGAACAAATTTTTTGTCTATGTTGATTATTAAAAAATATTAGATCCTTAGGGCATACAACCTAGTAGAGAGGGGGATTGTGAAGCTAGTGGCAGTGTGCTAGCTTCACAGGTAATAGATGTTGGGGAAGACTTGAATTTTGATGATATTTGCATAGATATAGAAGATCATAGTGATGATGATGAGGTAGAATTACAGGAGGCTAGGAAAAATGTCTTAGAATCTAGGCAGGATTTAGCAGGTTTGGCAAATGCTAGGGCAGGGGATGACATTGATGTACTAGGGGCTGGAGATAACATTGATGAGGTGGCTGGGGATCACATTGGTGAGGTGGCTGGGGATCAGATTGATGAGGATGCTGGGGTTATGGATGAGGGTGAGGGTGAAAGGGAGGTACCTGAACCTAGGACAGAGGTGGCTGGGGATGAAGAGGGAGATAGTGACTCAGCAGACTTAACTTATGAGAATGAGAGTGTGTATTACAGTAGTTCTGATGTAGGTAGCCAGTTTAGTGAGAATGAAGATGAGTATGGTGATGACTCACAGAGGGAGGAGAGTATAAGGGTGCAGTTTGATACCACTACTGAGATTCCTCAGTTTGTAGTAGGAATGTTTTTCAGTAACTTAGCTGAGGTTAGAGATGCAATAGCCAGGTATGCAGCGATGAAAGGGATGTGCATTAGGTATGTGAAGAATGATCTACAAAGAGTAGGGCTAAAAGCATTGTTGGCTGTCCATGGGTGATACAAGTGAGCCCTCATAATGCAGACCACAAGTGGACCATTAAGACCTACAAACCTGACCATAGATGTACTAGAAGCAATAGAGTGTCATTTTATGACAGTAATTTCTTAGCTAAGAGGTACAAGACCATGGTGACCAACCAAAACTATATCAAACTTAGTGACTTTAGGTCCATTGTCAGGAGTGAACTAAAGCAGAGTGTTAGTTTGAATGTGTGTATGCATGCAAAGACCAAAATTATAGCTGAATTGATGGGTTTTTATAGGGAGGAATATGCCATGCTAAATGACTATGCTGAGATTATTTGCCATACCACCCCAGGCACACATTATTTTGTCAAATCCACATCTGAAAACCCTGAGGGAAAACAAGAATTCCATAGGTTTTATGTGTGCTTTGCTGTCTGCAAAAAGGGGTGGGTTTAGGGTTGTAGGAAAGTGATAGGCTTAGATGGGTGTTTTTGAAAGGGGATTTGTAAAGGGCAGTTACTGATTGCTGTGGGCAGAGATGACAACAACCAAATGTTTCCAATAGCTTGGGGAGTGGTGTTGGTTGAGAACAAAGACAACTGGAGTTGGTTTTTGAGGATGATTCAATATGATCTAGAACTTGAAGATGGAGAAGGATTTACAGTCATATCAGATATGCAAAAGGTATGATATTGTTTTGCTACCTTCTGTTTTTGTATGTGCTTTGTGATTGTTGCAAGTGTTTGGACAGAAATGTTGTATCCTTCTGTTTCTGTATGTGCAGGGTCTTGAAAGTGCTTTGAAAGACATACTACCCAAGGCAGAACATAGAAGATGTGCCAGGCATGTATATGCTAATTGGGCCAAAAAATGGAGGGGTGATGAGAGAAAGAAGGCATTTTGGAGTTGTGCAAAGGAAATTATAGGATCAGATTTGAAAGTCAGACTTAAACACCTAGGGACTTTAGGGAAGGATATAACAAAGGATGCTTTAAGTTATGACATTGATACATGGTGCAAGGTGTACTTTGACACATCAATTAAATGCGATGTGGTTGATAACAACCTAGCAGAGACATTTAATGGTTGGATTTTGGAGCCTAGGTGTAAGTATATTATTAGTATGCTGGAGGATATAAGGATCAAGGTGATGAACAGGTTGTGGAATAAGAGAGATTCCATAAGGGGCTGGATTTCAGATGTTTCACCAAGAGCCCTACAAGTTATTGAAAAGAACAAGATACTGTCCTTTGAGTGGGAGGTGGAATGTAATGGGGATGATGCATTTGAGGTGGCATGGCTTCAAGATAGAAGGAACAAGCATACAATGGACCTTGTCAAGAGGACCTGCACTTGCAAGGAATGGGACTTGACTGGGATCCCTTGCAAGCATAGTGTCACTGCTATATATGCCAAGCGTGGAAATCCAGAGGCCTATGTACATGCTTATTACAGCAGAGACACATACATGAAAGCTTATGCTTATACCATCTAGCCAGCACTGGCTTCAGAGTGAGAAAGGAACAATAGAGCCACCACCCTTCAAAAAACTACCTGGAAGACCCAAAAAGAATAGGCGAAGAGAACCATTTGAAGTAAAGAAGAAAGCCAAGCTTTCACTTCATAGGAGAGTTATGACATGTGGAATATGCAAGGGAACTGGACATAATTACAGGAGTTGTCCTAAAAAAGGAACAAACACTCAGGTAATTCTCAAACACTCAACTTACATAAGATTGATTATTAAACTATTTGATAAATTTTTGTTTATGGTTTCAGTATAAGCCAAGGCAAAATAAGAAGAAGCAACCACAGGCAAGCCAACCAGAGGCAACACCTTCACAGCAAAACACAAGCAGAAAAAGAAAAAGGAATCAACCTTCTGTAAGTTTAATATTTTCATTACACTTGATGGTTTGGTTGAGGTGTAAGTTTCTGTTTGTATTTGGTTGAGATATTTAATTGGGTTAGATGCAATATTTAATATGTCATTTATTTGTTTGGTTGCAGGTAGATGCCTCCACCACTGCTGCACGTGCAAAGCTAAGGTCGAGGATAAGGCAAACTCAATGAATGGGCAGCATATTTTGTTTCTAGTAGGGAAATTTTAGTATTGGGCAGTGTTTAGTTTTTTGGAAAATTTTTGTATAGGGCAGTGTTTTTGGTATAGGGCAGTGTTTTAAATGCCCTTGTTGATAACTTTTGTGAAATGTGTTGATAACATTTGCATATGGCCCTTATTAAAGCATTGATTTGCTTTTGAAAACACTTTTTGTATAGAAAGGATCTAAACAATGTAATTACTTTACCCTTTCAGTAAAAGCTATATTTTTGTGCAATACATGTTTATTATTAAAGTTCAATAGAAGGCAACTGTTTTTGTGCAATACAGGTGTTTTTCAAGCTAAAAAAGTTCTTGCAAACTATAGGTCATTTTCATGCATTTCTATTGCAAAATCAGAGGCCCCTTTTTCATGCAAAAGTCAAGCAAACATACTAACAATATACCAATTCAGATTAACATTAGAATAAGATTACCATTGCAATGACATCAATATTCTTACAAATGTTAGCAAAAAGAGAACATCAACAGTCTTACAATCCTAGCAAAATAAGAGCAGTTTCACAACATACAATACATTAGCTACCAAAATGAAACTAGAACTGCCCCAGCTTAAAGATCAAGGCCTAGCGATGTAATGCATAAAGAACTGCCCCAGCTGTAACTACCCCACATCCATACAATCCATATGTCAGCTTTGTTTTGGTTTTCTTGGCTTGTGCATGGTGAAACTGTACTTCCTCAATCCTCTCCTTCAATGTCTCTACCTCCATCATTTCCAGCCCCATTTCTTCCTTCAGAATTTGGTTCTCATGTTTGTACATGTCAACAATCTCCTTTAGGGCATCAACTTCTCCCTTCAGTGAACTATTCTCCAACACCTTAGCTGCCAAATGAGCTCTGACTTCACCAGCTTGTAGAAGAGCTGCATTACGTTCGTTTTGCAAATGAGTCACCTCCATCTTCAAGTTAGTGACCACCATATGTGCGTAGCCATCTAAATCTTTGTCAACCCACTAAAAGAACTTACAATATGGATTATGCAATCAAGTATCATAGATGCATATCACACAACCAAATCAGCAATGTACAAAACTCAGCAATGTACAAACCCTAATTTATAATAAAAACCCTAATTTGACACTGAGCTCAAAACCCTAAGCTAATAACAACCCTAAAGTAACACAAGCCTAAACAATAACAACCCTAATTTAACACTGAGCTCAAAATAAACCATAAATAAAAGCTTACATTTGGTTTTGGGCAGGTATAGAACCTCCGGCTTGGATTTTTCTCAGTGGTTGAGGTCTGAACTCACGCCGGAGTTTCACAATCACACAGAACAACGCCATCACCACCACCACTACCACCTTCCATTATTAGCTCTTGTAATGGTGTTGGAAGCTCACTACGGGACCGGACATGGAATGGATTCTCAGAGGGGTTAGGTTTGGAGAGGAGAAGAGGAGACTCAAAAAAATACCCTTCTGCCATGTCATCTGCCACATAAGGGATGTATTTGACATGTAAATAGGTGGACGGAAGTTTGTAACGGCGTTAGCACTCGCTTGGTGTCAGGGACCACGGGCGACTGATTTCAGGAGTGTAGGACTTTATAATATATATGGTGGAGTGTAGGGACCTTATGTGCAAAAAAATGAAAAGTGCAGGGACACGCACATGTATTAAGCCAAATTTAAATGTTATGCAACTTGAGTGAAATTTCATTTTTTTGTCCTAAGACTGAAAAAGGGGAAAGGGAAAAAGGTTGGGGGTCATGGAATGAATGTATTTTAATTTTTCAGGTTTCTATTCGGGTTAAAAATTAGGCTAATCACCTCAAAAACTACCGATCTTTCAATTTTTTTCAATAAAACCTCAACCCTATAATTTCGTCAATTGCACCCTATTTCGTATTTTTATATTTCAATATCACCCTAAAGTATTAAATTGAATTCTTTTTATTTGGATTAAGTTCAAAACAAATCCTTCATATTTTTGAAACTCTAAATGTCATATGATGTTTTGAATTATAAGTACAAACCCTCTTCACTATAACAAAATATATATATAAATAAATTAAAAAAAATCACTGCCTCCCTTTAGACCCGTCGCCGCTTTCCGTCACCACCTCCGTTTGAACACCGCTCTCCGTCACCGGTCTTCCATGGAAGACTAGATCTGCTTATGGAAGACGAGCCGTCTTCCCCAAGGAAGACCAGATCTACTGGTCTTCCATTGAAGACCAGTAGATCTGGTCTTCCTTGGAAGACGAGCTGTTTGTCTTCCATAGGAGACGAGCAGCTCATCTCCGGTAGAGATCGGAGAACGGCGGATGGCGGGGATGGTGGATTCCGTTTTAAATATGTATTTAATTAAATTTTTTCTTTAGGATTTATTTAAAAGTCTTTTAAATTAAAGAACTTATTAGAATTTGTCCAAGTAGAAAAAGGTATAAAATGACTCTTAACTTTGATTGTTTTATAAAATTTCATCCTAATAATAGTAAAATCATCTAATTTTTTTAAATTAGGGTACCATTGAAACGTAAAAATACAAAATAGGGTGCAATTGATGAAATTGCAAGATCAGGGTGTTATTGAAATAAAAAATTAAAAGGTCGGTAGTATTTGTGGTGATTAGCGTTAAAAATAGTAGATCGATTTCACCCAAATCTTCACAGCAAAAGTGTCACTCATCCTTTTTAAGCCTTTTTTATTAGAGAAAATCACAGATATATTAACTTCACAACTGTTTTTTACTCAAATAGCCACTTCCTTAATTTATTTCATTTATTAACCAATTCATATTAACTCTCGCTGACTCACTATTTGAAATTATTACTTTTTCTAACTAATCTTTATCACTGTACACGTGTACAGCTAGTTTGATTTCAAACAGCTAAAACATTACATGCTTAAATAGTTATCTTCTTCTTTATCTTTTACTTTTTATTCCTGTTTTATTTTCTTTCTTTTTCACCGACTGCTGCGGTTCTCCTTTCTTCTGGTTGTTGATGTTCTCTCTGTCTCTTTTTAAAAATCCTTGATTTATTAATAACTATAAATTTTAATGGGTTGAAAAAAACCAAGATCTTGAGTCAGGTTGCTGATGGTGTTGATCTGTTGATGTCGTCATCGCTGTCGTCTTGAAAGAGAAATTGATGGAATCTAACAGACTGCAGGATGCAAAAATTGGTCACTTATGGGTGCCTCATCTAAAAACTGTTTTGATTTGTCCGATTGTATTTGATTTTTTATTCAGATCTCATTTATAGTTCACTAGTTCTATCTCTATAAAATTGCAACTTTTTTGTCGTCGTTTCTTTTAATTATGAAGATGTTTGTGTACTTTGAATAATCAAAAAAGGATGTGGTTGGCTCATTTAGCACGCCGTCTCAGAAGTCTACTAGAAAGGAAGATGGTGGCTTTTTTGATCTGAACATGCATGTAGAGATAATGGGTAGTAATTGAAATTAAGAGGTTGCAGAGTACAAAATGTATAGCTCTTAATTTTTAAAATAGATCATCTGTAGATGAAGCATCAAGTGTTATTTTGTTCTGTATTTTGACATAATTTTCTCTTCTCTACCAACTCACCTTACCCTTTTGTAAATATTTTTTTAAAATTTTTAATAATTTGTTTGTCCTACCAAATAAATGCCTATTTTTTTAATTAATGGAGCCAAATGGACCGCTTTTATGTTTTAGATGTGTAAGAAAAAAGTTGTTGAGCTATTTTGATGCAAAAAAATTGTCATTTGATTGTAAGAAGTTTAAAACACTTCGTTTTATTTTGAAAATCTGAGATATAGAATGTTATAACTTTTTAAAATTTTTGAGGCGCATCTTTACTGTTTTTGAGATGTATGTATCTGTTTTCAGATGTATCTAAAATGTATTATTTTATATCTTTGTATGTATTATGTGAAGAGAAGTGATGAAGATGTCAACACTGTCATCTTGAAGCGTTGGATTTGTGGGAGGCAATTAAGAAAACTATGCCATTCCGCCATTGCCTACAAATTCTACCATGAATCAATTAAAGATTCAAAAGGAAAGGAAGACAAGAAAATTTAAAGTCAAGGCTTATTTATTTTCAGCTGTGTCAAACTCAATATATTCAAGAGTTATGCAACTGGAATCCGCAAAAGACATTTGGGATTATCTCAAGCAAGAATATCAAGGCGATGAAAAGACCAAAAATATGCAAGCACTCAATCTAATTAGAGAGTTTGAAATGATGAAGATGAAGGAGACAGAAAGCATAAAAAGTTACAGCAAAAAATTACTCGGCATTGCAAACAAGGTAAGGTTGCTTGGTAAGAATTTTCTTGATGAACGTATTATTCAAAAAATTCTTGTAACTTTGCCTGAAAAGTATGAGTCTAAGATTTCTTCATTAGAAGAAACAAAAGATTTGTCAACCATATCTTTGTCTGAATTAGTAAAAGCATTACAAGTTCAAGAGCAAAGAAGAATCTTGAGAAATCAAGAAAATGAACACACAACTGAAGGAGCATTAATGGCCAAAGCATCATGGAAGAAAGAAAAATCTCAGTACGGTCATTGTAAAAAAAATGGCCATGAAGAAAATGATTGTTGGCACAAAGGCAAGCCTCAATGTTTCAATTGTATGAGATTTGGACATCTACAACAATATTGCAGGTTTAAAAAATAAGAGTATGCAAAAATGGCGGAAATCGAAGAAGAAACTTTATTATAATTTTATTGGTGAGATGTGCACCAAAAGATGATTTGGAGAGAAAATGCTCCTACAATGAAAATGATGAGATGTGCATCATAGTGAAGAGAAGTGATGAAGATGAGAGAAGTGCTCATGAAATTTTAATTTTATGCAATTTTTAATTAAGGGAAAATATTAGAAATAATTAAAAATTAGATTGTTAGTTGTTATTTGAATTTAAAATAAGTCAATATTCGATCTAAGATATTCCTATTATCTCTAGGTTAAAATATTTTAGTAGTTTATTCAGATTTTATTTGTTAGGAATTTGCCTATAAAAGGCTATAATGTGTTATTGTAAATGAATAAGAAAATAAGTGTTATTTTCAATCTCATTATTATTGTTCATAAATTTCAACATGCCTGTTTTTGCTTACTGATTTTTCTCTTTTGTTTTGCAGTTTGATGAGTTGATTAATATTCTTTGCAAGAAGTTTAGTCTACTTTCTTTATTTTGAAGAATGTAGCTGAGCTAGTTTTGAGACGTATATGTGCTGTTTTTTAGACGTATCTGAAGTGTTTTTAAAATGTACATGATTTGTTTTTTGAGATGTATTCGAACTATTTTTGAGATTTAATTTGTTATGTAAATTAAAAAAATGAAAATATTTACATTTTTGATATAAACTCACATGTGTAAGATTAATTTCAACTGATGATAAATTTAATGAAGGCATTATATAGTTATTTGTTCAGTTTATTATGTATATACATATTGGATACATCAATGATACATCGTATACACCACTGTTATATTGTAGATAAATCGCCAATACATCATAGATACACAACTGATACATCGTAGATACATATTTTTATATTTTTTAATTATTTTAACGAAATAACTTTGTAAATACACCGTAGATTATAATTTTTAAAATCATATGCTCTTATTAACAACATATTGTTTGATTTGTCTCTAACTAAAACTTAAGTTGGTTCAGTTTTTATGTACATAATGTTATGTATACATATTAGATACAGAAACGATACATTATACATACAACATTGGTACATCGTTGATACATCATAAATACATCATTTATTATATCTTCTAGAATCATTCTCCAATTCATAATAATTATTTTCAACGAATAAATTTTGAAAAAAATGATGCATTTTAGATACTCGCCGATGCATTATTTCTATAAGCAAAAGTAATTCAAATATCCCTATTTAAAGAACCCATTATGACAAAATCACATCCTTAACTAATTCAAGTTTTTCGGTTCTTAGAGACCTGAAACAAGTTCATCCAATAATAAAAAATTTAGTACAATTGCCTAATTAGTGAAATTGGTTGATTAATCAACCAAATAAATAAGAACTGAAATTGAGTTACATATATGTTTTGATATATTAATGATACATATAAGATACATAAGTGATACATTGTAGACAAATTGCCGATAAATTATAGATACACTGTTGATACATCGTAGATCCATATTTTTATTTTTTGCATTATTTTAACGAAATAAATTTTATAGATACACCATATATTATAAAATTTAAAATCATATGCTTATTGACAACATATTGCTTGATCTTCCATAAACGTTTAGCTATCTCTAACAAAATTTTAAGTAGGATTATGTATATATATTAGATACATAAACGATACATTATATATACAATATTGATACATCGCTAATACATTATAGATATATCATTTAGTATAACTTCTAGACAGTCTACAACTCATTATAATTATATTCAACGAATAAATTTTGGAGAGACTGATACATTGTAGATACATCGTCGATACATTATTTTCAATGAACAAAACTAATTCGAATATCCCTATTTAAAAAAATCATTATGACAAAATTACATCCTTAACTAATCCAAGTTTCTGGGTTCTTGAAGACTTGAAACAGATTCATCTAATAATAGAAATTTAGTACAATTGCCTAATTAGTGAAATTGGTTGATTAATTAACCAAATAAAATCATAAAAACTGAAATTGAGTAGCAAATATGTTTTGATACATTGACGATATATAAATGATACATGTTTAAAATAATTCTGACACGCTGACACGCATTGATGCGTGACTGGCACGCCTTTCTAACACGCGTGTCAGACGCGTTACTGTCACGTTGTCACGCGTTTTTACAGCTGTCAACACGTTTTTTTTTTACTTTTTTTTTCACTTTAAGTGTGACATGTGTCTATTATTTAGTGGTTGGCTAGTAAATGTAAACTTTTAACTGATTTAGTTATGAAAGTAAAGATCTTGGGTTGGGGCTATTTGAGTAATATTTGGTCTATTTTTGAATATTTTTGTTTTTTTCTCTTTTTATTAACTAGTATTGTTTTACGTGTTTCACACATGACTCGTAGTGTGACTCGTTCAATAATCAAATATAATTTGAAATAATAGTTTACTTTTGATAGTTTACCTTACTATTTTAATTGTTTGAAATGTTTAACTAATATCCAAATTTTATAATTATATGAAATTTTAATAAAAAATAATTAAAATAATAATTTATTGGAATAGTTTATCTTATTTTAAATTCTATATGATTAAAAAATATTTAAAATAGTAATTGTTAGATATTCAAAGTAGTTTATTTTAATTAGTATTCTAAATAATTATCTTAACGTAATAGTTTATTTTAGTTAGTACTCTAACTTATCTTAACATAGTATTCTATTTTAATTAGTACTCTAACTCTAATAATTATCTTAATAGTTTTTAATTAATAATTAAATTTTATAAAGTGAAAAAGACATTAACATAAATGTGCCTATCCCCCCCCCCCCCTTCCCGTCCGTGCTTTTGTATATAGTACTAGCGTTTCGCCGCGTATTACGCACGTGAGCAGCATTTACATGACCCGTTATTTAAATTAAAAATTAATTAAAATATCAAATATAATACTTTGTCTTAAAATAAATTATTATAAATTATTTTCATTTATATTTAATGTGTTGATCTTTTACTAATATAGATTTTATATATATTTTTATCGATAGATGAAAAATCCAACTAATTTAGTGTTCTATATGATGAAAATATCATTTCTACATAGAGCTTAATATTTTAGTATTTGTGTTAAAAAAATACAAAATAGAGGGCTTTATTTTCTAAAATAAACGTAGAGGTATCGAAGTTTACTTATCATGAAAAACCAAATAGAAAAAAAAGTTAGAAAAAAACATTCGGATGAATAACCAATTATTATATGAATTCGTTTTTTATTGGATAATTTACAACAAAACCTGTTAATTAAAAGTTTAATTATTTAAAATGACTTCAACTCTGTTTAATCATATTTATTATATTGCTATGACTTATATATGAGAATCCCATGATCTTTAAATTCGTATATCAGTAAGAGTTATTATTAAATCTAAACTCTTAAATTTGTGCTGTAGATAGAGCTAATTTTAATAAAACTAATTTCGCATTACGTGCTATGCACGTGGCTCGTAACGTAACTCTTCAATAAACATATTAGTAAATTTATTATAATTATATCAATTTTTTATTTTAAATATTAAATTAGTTAAGAATTTTTGTAAAAGTAAATATAGTATATTCGGTAATTAAATTTTTTTTCCATACTGAATTTATTCTTCTTTTGGTTTTATAATAACCATAATTAAATAATTAACTTAATTTTATTAATAATATCTTTAAAAATAATAAGATAGAAATTTAAATAATAATATACTGACCAAATACAGTATTTTAATTTTGTAGTTCAATCAAACTAAAAGATAGGTATTCCTACTAATTTGGAGACAATTTAGTTATATTTTAGATATTAAAAATTAAATTGGAGATAATTTATCTACCTATTCTAATTAGTACTTTAATTACAATAGTGATTAATTAAATAACTAATTAGTTAATGACTATAAAACTTTTATTTAGTAGTAAACTGAAAAGGATTATTCAGTAAATTTGTCTGTCCCTCCCCCATCCGTGCTTTTATATATAGTATAGATTAGACTTGTGTATCACATAATTGTTTACATTAATGGAGTCTGACTTTCCTTAAGCTCTATGATCCGGATTAATTCTTATTTATTATAGTTGTTCCATAAAACCAAATCTTTGCCATTCTATTATATTTATTGCTATTGTTTTATTCAAATTATACTCCTATTAAATTTATATATGTACTATAAATTATACCCTTAATGAACCATATTATCGTAATTCCCCGCTCTCCCCCTTCATATAAGACAGTTATAGATAGATTAGGTTGATACCCGTGCGTTGCGCGGAGAAATTAAATATTTATATAATTTTATAATAATTGTTTTTTTTTCAATTTTAAAATTTGTAGTCTTATTTAAAATAATAGTTGAATTTGTTAATATAAGATAATACTTTTAAATTAAATTTATTTATTTAATATGATTTAATATGATTTAATTAAATGTAAAATAAAATATATTGATTGATTTTAAAAATACTTTTTAATCATCATAATAACAATTATGTTTATAAATTGTGAAATGTTTTAACAAATTAGAAGTTAATTAAAAAGAAAATCACTTAGTAAAATTTTGATGCGCCATTTGATAACATTTTGTTCATTCTCTCTAAATGGTTCAACGTGAATATAGTATGATATGTACAATCCTCAATTTTCAAAAAAGAAATTAACCCCGTTCAAATATAGCCGTAAAAAGAGCACAATAACACAATTAAAAGAAGGGATAATTAGGAGAATACCTAGATAGTGAAAATATTTGTAAGTTTATCATTATTTTTATCATTATTTTTTAAATTTTTTTGTAAGTTTCAAATTTAGTTTCTGATACGCTTGAATCTTTAATTCGTAAATCGCTTCAAACTTCACTTCAAATTCAAATCCAACGATCATAACTTTCTCCAAAAACAAAGAAAACTGTAAATTATTGATTTTTTGTTCTCATTAAAAATTTAATAAAAACGGTTTCAAACAGTTTCAAATGTAGCTTCATTTGCAGTTTCAAATGCAGTTTCAAACGATTTCAAAAAGTTTCTAAAACACAGTTTTATTATCATTTAAAAAAAGTTTATAGAATGGTTCCAAACAGTTTACAGGCGTTGCAAACAGTTTCAAAAAAAAAACAGCTTCAAACAATTTACAAAAGTTTCAATCAGTTTACAAGCGTTTCAAACAGTTTAGTGGCGTTCAAACAGTTTTTTTTTAAAAGCTTCAAACAATTTATAAAAGTTTCAAACCGTTTACAAGTGTTTCAAACAGTTTCATAAAACACAATTTGCAGCCTTTATCTAAATACAGTTTCAAGCAGTTTAAAAATGTTTCAAACAGTTTACAAAGGTTTCAAAGAGTTAAAAAAAATATATTTTCAAACAGTTTACAAAAATTTCAAAAAAAAAAACGGTTTATAAAAATTTCAAACAGTTTACAATGGTTTCAACCAGTTTCAAACGGATTTTAAAAACAGTTTCAAACATTTCATAAAAAATTAAATTAGTTATAAAAATATTTAAAATAGTTTACAAAGTTTTCAACAATTTATAATGGTTTCAAACAATCAATTTAAAACAATTTTTAAAAACAGTTTCAAACGTTTTACAATAGTTTCAAACGTATGAACAAAAAATCAATAAAAACTAAAAAATAATACATAAAAAATGAAAGAGGAAGAAGATCCAGAATAAGAGGATATGATGGTGGCGATGACGTAATATTCTGTTGCTTCAAATTCTTAAAAACGAACACAATCGATTTTTTCATCCTTGATTTCTTATTTGTTTCATATCTCTGATTGTTTGTGCGATCTGTTCCAAGAACAGATCCGACGATTGATCTGTTCTTGGAACAGATCCGGCGAGGAGGGTGACCGGAAAATTTTCCGGCAGTGGTTGGGGTAGCGGCGGTGTCTGGGTGGTGTTGATGGTTGGGTTAGTTATTTTAGTTAATCAAATGGTTAGTGGGTTGATTTGTTTTTTTTTTGTCTTTTTCTAAATAAAATTAGGGGTATTTTGGTGTTTGAAAATTTTAAGGTATTTTTGTAATAACCTAAATTTTTGAGGTATTACGTGTAGCGCCACGAGGCATAATCGTAAGGATTAAGAATGAGACTATCAGATTAAGACTGGATAATAAGGACTTAGACCGAAGCGGGTCTATTGGAATTATCATAAAATAATAAATTTAATTGAAAATTATTATGCGATCAATTGGATTTAATCGGGACTAAAGGGAATAAAATAAAATAAGTTGGAAAGCCCGAGCTAATAATTTTCATGCCAAGATCCGTGAATAATTTTTAGAAATTATGGAAAAAGTTTCATAACTTTCAGACATTGTTTAGTTAAGCATGTCAGTTAATAGAGAAGTTGAGGTAAAATGTGAATTAGCCACTTTAGGCTAAAGTGGACTTTTAACCACAAACTTCCGAAGGAAGTTATGTTTTACTCTATTTTCTCAAAATAAGAAAATAATATCGATAAAGTGGTTATCGATAGTCATTAATATGAAAATTGGACGAAAAAGTGAGAAAAAGTGCAAATTAGCTCAAAATGGAAATTTGAGCGTTTTTGGCCAAAATTGTCAAAATAAATTGTTGAAAAGTGATATTATAAGATATGATACTAATACTATTTATTTGGAAAATAATAATACGGAATTCATCGAGAATCGAATAATTAAAGGATTAGTGGACTAAATTGGACGAAAGAAAAGTTAGAAGTTAGAGGTTGAGGAGGTGGCAAACTCAAGGACTAAAGGAGACTTTTGTCTCATTTATCTAAGCCACTTGCATATGAGTTTAAACTCAGCAAGCTTATCATTTTCAGCTCCCAAATTTCGTACTCCATCCTTTCTCCATGGAAGATCATCAACCAAATTTCAAAGGAGCATAACTTCTTCGTTTCTCAACGAAATTGGACGATTCTTGTGGCCACGGAACGAGAAGAAGGAGAGCTACTGATCTAGCCCTATTGTTCAAGACTCGACGAAGCGACTATCGACAAGGCTTGAGGGGAACGGATCGAGATGTCTTCGTGTTTATTTAAAGATTATGGATAGCAAGTGGTGAGTACACTTTAAATTACTCGTCAATATTCATAAAGCCACGTATTTTCATACGAAAGGCTTTACGAATATTTTTACGTTTGAATGTATTACATGTATGTTTAAATGTGTACTATGTTATATGTTTTGAAAACGATTATTTTCTGTACTGTGTTATTTTAAGAATAACATAAATAGATGAAAAGAACGTATATGCTTAAAATATTGGGGAAGGGTTAAGCAATATAAATCGTAATCAAATATCGAATAATATACGAGTATCGAACCAAATATGCATGAGAAAAGTATAGTACATTCCTATATGTACTATTATTCATATATTTATAAAGAAACATAGTACGTTCCTATACGTACTTTCAATTATAATAAATACCCATACGTGCGTGTGTTATAGATGTATGTTTGTAGAGTGTAATGTGCATGTCATGGTCCATAAAGGATCAAGAAAACCCAACATAAGTCATCGAAATGATAAATATATGATATAAGAAAAGTGTACTCTGATATATTCAATAATAAGAACTGAGATACAAAGTGGAACTCGGTAGAATTATCCCGGGACCTGTATCTCATCCATTCTCGATGATAATCCTCCAAACTCATACGTAATAAAAAGTAAGTACGATACATCGAGAATCAATACGAAACAAGATCGAGACACAATGTGAATAAACACTCCTAGTAAATGTCAATAGAAATTATATGAATCGACAGTTAAGTTCAAAAGACCTGCAGGGTGCAGAGTCCGAATGCAGACACGAAGGTAACTCGGTTGAACTATCTCGGGACCCGTGTCTAAGGAGTAACTCGGTTGAATTATCTCGGGACTCCTATCGATCGTTTGGGATTGAGAAATGGTACAAGTAACTCGGTTGAATTATCTCGGGACTGTACCATATGGTTATGGGTAACTCGGTTGAACTATCTCGGGACCCAACCATAAGGATCAAGTCACAAGAGACTTGCCAATGATTTAATTCGATTTAGAATCATGATGATATAACCTAAGATTTAAGATCCGATCGAAAACTATTACAACAAAACGAGAAAGAAAAATATCAATACCATAATAAGAAATCAAAGATGTCAGATACGTATAAACTATAAGTTTATGAAATAAACAAAGAGTTATGAAGGAAAGTAAATAGAGTATGCAATATGATTTCAAAAGAGTATTTTCTATATATAAAATGGGTTTTCAAATGTTTTAACCCTTTATGTGATATTGCGTGTAATTTGGTGAACTCACTCAGTTTTATACTGACCCCGTTGCTCCTCCCATTTTTCAGGGATGGTATGATATGATTTGAAGAGTTAAGCTTCCGAAGTTTTAATTCTCGGAAGTCATTTGTATAAGAAGAAAAAGAAGGTTTTCATTCTAGCAGTCCGCAGTAGTCTAGATATTTTAACTAGAATTTTGTATAACGCGTTTTTAACTCTGATATTATTTGTAAATGGGGTCACATGTATTTTAATATATGAAATATGTTTTGATTTGCGAAAAAATTTACACAGGTTTTTAGGCTTGCTACGGGATTTGGAGCTACCACTCCCATTCCCTAGCGCCGGTCGCGGCTCATAAATTTGGGTCGTGACAATTTTGCTGACGTGGCGCCGTCAGTTTTTTTTTGAAGTATGACAGTTGACTGAAAAAGACTGCGTCAGAGATATTTTCGTAATATTTGGGGTTTAGGGGGTTTAGGTGGCGCCGCCACAAAGATCAGAGGGTTTACTGATCGTTTTTTTTATCATGGGGTTTGTCGTAAGGTACCTCTAAAGTCAGGGGCCATGAGTGATTATTAGCCGAATCTACCACAATGAAACAATAGTAAATGCACGTTCTCTTAATCCCAATATTGTGTAGCCTGTCACTAAATTCGATGCACACAACCAAGTGATTTTATTATTGTGTAAAAAATATCTGAAGTCAGGCATAAGCCTGGACGAACGAGCCCTTAAACTCCATTCCGCTGACAGAAATCTAAGACATAAAATCTAAAACAAGGTGTTCTAGGAGATTTCCTCATTTAAATATTGATTGCATAAAGTACATAAGTCAATATGACACATGCCTCATCGGAATTTTGACGGATCACACGTCACACGTCAGAAACTTACGTCACGATAGTGCGAGTTATTACACCAGATAAGTCTTAAGAATTCTACATAATTCTGGTTAGTCTCGTAAAAAAAGCTTCTAGAATGTTCCACAGGATTCTAGAATGGTTTAGAAGATTCTAAATATTTCAGAGATTTAGAATAGAATGTTTCTAGAATGTTCCAGAGAATTTCAGAATATGAAACCCGAGAGCGTTCCGTAGAATTTCCAAATATAACCTCCATTGAGAGCGAAGAATGGCACGACGCATGACCAGTGACAGATCCATAAATTGTTTATAAAGTGGGCAAAATTGTACTGGAAAATTGTAAAATTGACAAAATATAAATTTTAAGGTGGGTGATGTTTATTATTTTAATGCGGGAAAACTATAATACTAGATTATATATTCATATTTTTTTAAAAAGTCAAGATATTAAAGTGGTCAACTGACCAACATAAACTCTTTTTAGGTCTGCCCTGCGTGTAACTAGAGGTGTGCAAAACCGAACCGAAATAAAAAATCGAACCGAAACCGAACCGAAAATTGTCGGTTCGGTTTTAAAATTAAGATTTTTTTCACATCTCGGTTCGGTTCGGTTCGGTTTTGAGTTTTCAAAAACCGAAAAACCGAAAAAACCGATATTCTAAAACTTATTAATTTTTTATAGAAATATTACTATTATTTTTAAAAAATAATATTATTTTCTTTTCATATTTAAGTGTTATTGTGTGCAAAATATTATAATTGACTTAGATTTGAATTTTAGATTTATTTTTTTAATTTTTTATGAGTAAAATTTAAAGAAAAAAAATTATTTTCCTATTTCGGTAAAACCGAACCAATTTTGTTGATCAAAGTTCTAACCGATTTTAATTTTTTTTAAAAATCGATCGGTTTTGATAATTACATTTTCGAACCGAACCGAAAACCGAATGGACACTTCTACGCAGTGGCGGAACCATGAGGGTAAATTAGGGGGGTCGGAATTTCACATTTAAATATAAAAGTACATTAAATAAAAAATTTAATGGACATAGAAAGCAAAAGGATTTTCTCGTTGAATAAGTGCCTTCAGCCCATTAAACTCTCCCCTCATGTTGGATGCTCCATCATATGCTTGACCTCGCAATCTAGAAATAGATAAATTATGTCGAGCAAATAACATATCCACAACCGCTTTTAAAGAACGTGATGAAGTGTCACTAACATGCTCAATGGCAAGAAACCTTTCGATTATTTCACCCTTCTTATTCACAAACCTTAACATAACTGCCATTTGTTCTTTAACAGAACAATCCCGAGCCTCGTCCACTAGTAAGGAGAATTTTCTATCTCCAAGTTCACTAAGAATAGCTAATGTTACTTGTGAGGCACAAGAACTAACTAATTCTTTTTGAATTTTGGGAGATGTCATTTGGTTATTCCCAGGAGCATTACCACCTATGACATTCCTAACTTTTTCATCCATCTTGGCATACCATGACACTATCTCAAGAAAATTCCCCCTTTGTAAAGAGTCAAGAGTCTCATCATGACCACGAAATGCTAAACCTTGCCAAAGAAGAATGCGAACAACTTCTAACACTGCTGTCAAACGAGTTCGGTAAGCATTTTCTGTTTCACGACCTTGAGTAGTCAAAACATAGGAAATGCTTTGACGTTGATTCTGAAAAACCTCACAGTGACGTCTTGCGTCATTATGAACACTGCTTACTGCACCAACATGGTCATTAAAATTTTCCGTTGCCTTTTTCCAATTGTTAAATCCTTTCCTTGTAAAAGCGTCATGACTCTTTGAACCTGGACTTGCAAACAGGTAACAATACAAACAAAATGCAGCATCTTTCTCTACACTATACTCCAACCAAGGAAACTTTTTGAACCATGCCTCTAAAAAGCTTCTCATTTCTGTCGCTTGTTTTTTTTTTGAAAAATTATGACCATATGGTTGACACCGACCCTTTAACAAATATTCTCTTCTAACTTGATCTCTAATTCCCACATCATAATCATTAATACACAGTCGTAGTCCAGGATCAACAATAAGTTCATTGGGATTAAATTCTACACGACTTCTCTTTAGTGGAATACTAGTCGCCTCAGAAGATGAAGGGGTACTCGAATCAAGATTTCTAGGCTTGAAAAAATTCAATATGTTTGTATTTCTTGATTTACCTTATAAAATTAACAAAAAAAATCTATCAATTTTATTGTCTAATTCATCAAGTTAACTATGTAATCAATTTTGATTTATCAATTCACTAATACAAAACATAAACAAGCAACCAAATTAATCCATTTATATAACAATTAACATACAAAAAATTAATTTATCCACAATTCATCATCATCACAGCAATTTAAATAAACAATTAATAATAAAAATAAATAATAATTACAAAGGACTTACTTGTTGAAGTTTTGTCAAAACCACTACTTGACATTGCTAGATCAATTTATATAACCTAAAAAGATATAATTTAAGATTAGTGTTAGATAATATAAAAAATTAAATTAATTATAAAGAATATAAAAAATTAGGTTAAAATCACAATACCTTTGATTGTTGGGTAGAATTAATGATGGGTTTCAAGAATTAAGTGGTATAGAGTGATTAATTGGGTGAAAGAGATTCAATTTAATAATTAGGGTTTATAAAAAAAGAGAAGAAGTGAAGAAAAGGAGGGGTTGATTGTGAAATTTGTGCAAATAATGGTTGTATATTCGAAACAGAAACAGACCGCACCTCTGTCTGTTTCTGTTTCAGTGTTTAATCCAAACGACGTCGTTTGGATTTGTACCAAACGACATGTCGTTTGGATTTAAAAAAAATTAAAAAAAAATGTGTCGTTCGGCCCATTAAAAACCTAAAAAAAATCCAGTTGCAGCGCCGCTGCAACTGGTTTGAAGGAGGAACTAGCAGATCTTCGATCTGCTGGTGGGGGTCGAAGATGAAGGGGACCGGTGATGGAATAGCACCGGTCCCTTGTATTCTCCGGCGAGGGAGGGTCGGCCGACCCTCTTCGACCCTCCCTCGTTCCGCCACTGCTTCTACGTGTAACTATATGAATTTAAAAGCTATTTTCATATTATCTAGATGTTTGGATTATATAGTGACATATTGTTAGCTTATAATAACATTATTTCTTGACATATACATTTAAAAGTTATTTTCATATTATATAAACGAAATATTTGGACTAAATAGTGACATATCATCAGCCTATAATAACATTATTTTTCACATATAAATTTAAATGAAATATTTGGATTAATAGCGACAATTTATTATCTTATAATAAACATTTTGCTTAACAAAACTTCAATCATACGCTGAGTAAATAATTCAAAAAATAAAACAAAATTTTAAACGCGTTTATAAGTAATTCACCAATGCTCGGAGAGAAAATAAAAACATAGGAACACGCCTTTAAATGCCTCTCTTATAACCCTAAGCCTTCACTCTTCGCCCTACGCTCACTCTCTCCGTCGCGTCTCTCCGTCCGCCGTCGGCTCCGCTGTGCTTCAGATGTCAATCGCTCCACACAAGAGAGTCCGTTATTACCCATTCTATTTTGTGTTTATGAGTCGAGGCAGACTGTGGTTCTCTCAAAATAATCATTTTAGGGACTGGACTTGACCTAATCGGTATTCCCCTCTTTTTTTTCTTTGATTTTATTTTTTTGATTTATCGCACTTTCTTCATTTATTGCTCAGATTATTACAATTTAGGCATACCCATTTGAGATTATTGATTACCCATTTGAGATTATTCATTACTCGTGAAGAATTTTCAATAAAGTTTCGAGCTTTGTGTTAAAAATGGTGAAGTTATCGCCCGGGTTTCGGTTTCATCCGACTGATGTTGAGTTAGTTAAGTATTACTTGAAAAGGAAAGTGCTTGGGAAGAAATTTCATGTGAAAGCAATTGCTGAGGTTGATATTTATAGATTTGATCCCTGGGATTTGCCTAGTAAGTCTTTGTTGAGGAGTGGTGATCTTAAATGGTATTTCTTTTGCCCTAGGGAGAAGAAGTATATTAACGGGTCTAGAGCGAAACGCGCTACTGAATTTGGTTACTGGAAAACGACGGGGAAAGATAGAGCTGTTAAGTATAATGATCAGGTTGTGGGTAGTATTAAAACTTTGGTTTTTCATCAAGGGAAAGCGCCGAAAGGCGATAGGACTGATTGGGTTATGTATGAGTATAAGCTTGATGAGAAGGAGTTGGCGGAGAGAGGTGTTGCTCAGGATTCTTATGTGTTGTGTTCGATTTTCAAGAAGGATGGTCCTGGTCCGAAAAATGGTGCTCAGTATGGTGCGCCGTTTAGGGAAGAGGATTGGGATGAGGATGATGACGACGGAGAGGAAGATGTTGTGACTGTCGGAGAGGCTGCTGTTGCTTCTGCTATAGATACCACAATAGGCGTTAATCATTATAGTAACGTTGCGACGACAAGCTCACATGTGGCTGAGACTGAGAGGGAATCTAGCTTATTATGTGGGTCGGGAACGTATGTATCCGAGGTGAATGCTGGTGAGGTGGATGCTGCTGATTATTGTTTTGCTTCTGAAGATCCCTTGAATGAGGATGATGTTACTGCCATGTTGGCTCATTTTACAGAAGAGAACACTGGAATAAATGGGTTGGATGGACAGGTTATGAATGGCTTGAATGGGTTGGGTGGAGAGGTAGAGCAGGTTGGTAATGCAGTGGTGGATGGATCTGATATTTATGATGATTTAGGAGATCTGGGAAGCATGTTTGGATTTGGTGCGCATGATGTCAGCTTTAGCATGGATAATGGACAGTTTTTGGAGCTTATGGATCTTGAAGTACCACTGACTGAAACTGCTGCTGGTGGCAATCATGTGCGGCCTTTCTTTGGATGGCATGAAGATGCTCGAGCTGATGTTTTTGGGTATCACCATCCACACTGACTCAGATTATAAGTATCTGCTTGAATTTTTCCTAGACCAATTTTTGTTAGGCTAGTACAGCCACTTATGTATTTCTATTATTGGAATTATTTGACTCTTAATTGCAAGATTGAATATTTTATTCACTGTTTCTTCTGTTTGATTTTCTGTCACTTTGTCTATCTTTTTGGTTTATTACGGTTTCTATTTATGTGATTGCAAAACCCAGTTTATATAAATTCAGGTTATATAAGTAGAAAGAAAATTATCTCGGCAGTGTTCAGACACTTAAACTGAAGCATCGAAACATCCAATTTGAGTAGTAATTATTAAACTGACGCATCATGCAAGTACTATGTTATCTGTCAACAAAAATTATGCTTACATTCAATATAAATTTTCAAGATAGTATTTTAAATCAGATTTCTAACGTACGACTAAATATTGTTACTATTTCAGAATTCACACCAGCAGCTTTAATTGAACTCAAATTACCAGATTTTTCGGTAACTCAGCGAGTTTAGTGAAGTTCTGTGATAATTAAATTAGACAGTGACAAGTGAAGCTAGCATATTTTAGATATATAAATAAAATATTTGAGGTTCAAAAAACAAATTTGCTTGAATTCCATATTCTTGTGATGCCAAACAAATTTTTACAGATATAACGTATACACAATGCTGGAATAATAGGCTAGTCTTTATTGAAGCTAAAATCAAAAGAGGCTAGGATAACAAACGACATCTGAGTGATAAAACTAGAACAGTGAGGAGGGGTGAATATATTTGTCGTTTCTATCAACAAGATGGAAAATACTGGCAGACATGTTCAGATCTTTGCTTTATATTGCTGAAGTTGTTGATGTAACAAATGAGAAGACCTTGATCAAAGAGCTTCCTCGATAGTAAAATAAGTCGACCGAAGTAAAATTTGCAAGAGATGAATAAGTTCTTCACGCCACAGCCAACGAAACCTGAGAACCAAGATGTTCAGCAGTGACACCTTAACTGCACAACATAAAACACTTATTCAGCTATCTGATGACTCATGACAGTTTCTCAAGCACGTGATGAGACAAAACAAAAAGCCGCAAATGCATACCATCCACAAAAATCAACAAGATGATTGAAATGTGTTTCATTTTAGCGAATCTATTATCTTCATAAAAATGCATAAAACTCGGGCTCAAAGTGATCCCAGTACTGAGTGTTTGCCTTTTCGTTGAGCACCAACTTCTCACCTGTTTGTTCCGAGACTTGTTCTGACATCGAGTGTTCCATGTACACTCGTTAAATCCTTTTACTTCAATGTTAAAGTTGAAGGCTCCTAATATGCTGAAGGCAATCTACGCAGACAATTTCCTTTCAATTGAAGCATTTTCATCTTTGATTCTTTATTTTTTAGAGCATGGAAACAACACTGAATTCTTAGCATGTCCCATTTCAAACACTATGTTGCATGAAAATTTAGTGAGTCCTACACTTCGGCATTCCGTTTCCGGTTCTGAATCTCCGAAACTTATATTTTTAACATATTCTTAAACTTACAATTCTGCCTTTCCCATTTTAGCATTTTCCGTTTCCGTGCAACATATCAAACATTTTATTTTATTCAAAAACGAATTTTTGATAATAATTCAACATAACACGACATTCAAAATCTCAAGAAAAAAATGAAAGAAAAGCAATAGCATCATCTAGTAAGTAAAAAACCGCAAACATCAAGATTGACTGAAGTTTGAAGTCCAATCAAATTTTAAACTAACAAGTGCTGTTTCACAATTACACCAAGAACCAGTACTCATACCTGACCGAAATATGAAAAACATCTAGTTCATGTGCAATAATAATTCTGTACAGCACAAGCAAGAAGCTACTAGACCATGTTCCAGTGTTCCAATTTCATCTAGATATCCATTTAATCATCTTTTTGGAACAAATATCCTCGTTCTGGTCCTCAAGTCAAGTAACTTCATGCACAGCATGTTTGCTACATCATTGAAAGAAAAAGACTTTAGTTTATTTTTTCTGTTTTTCATAGTCTATTGAGAATCACTACTGCAAGAATTTGTTTTAAAATATACATGATGGATCATGTATCTAAGAAAAATAAGGTAACATATTAACTTAATATATGCATATTACCTTGTCTAAGAGAATACTAAATTCATCAGATAATATTAAGAAACAGCTCTGTAACTTAGAAATTACCGCTGCCTGAAAATATAAAAATATTCATTTAGTGCCAAAAACATGAGCACGGACATTAATGAAAATTAAATACATAACAAGTATTGTAAATCTTAGACAAGTTGAATCGTAAATCAATAAAAAGGAGAAACATGGGTCTTTTTAGGTTGCAAATGGTAACCTTGTGAGCAGATATTTAGTTTCTACATATTTAATGGACTGAACAAGCTATAAAATATCTTCTCTTATCATTTTTATTTATTAGCTTTTTTGTCATTCTATTCCTTGCCAATACTATCAACAAAGCAATAAAATTCCACAACCAAAATCAATAAAACAAAAGTAGCAAATAAATGCAACCTTTATATAATGTGCAATGCAGGCAAAGGAGTGCCAAAGCGTTCCCCCGTGATGCCAAATGAATAATGTAGGCAGGAGACTAGTTCACATACGTGAAGAATCATGTCAGCAACAATCGCTTCAGTCGTCCCCCTGACAAAGGCAAAGGGGATTAAAGCATCGGAACAAATATTGCAAGTTTATCTAAGAAAACAAAAAATTCAAGTAGATCATGATATGCAGCTATCTTTTCTATTGCTATCTGAGGCAAGTTGATGCAAAGAGAAAATTTTCTTAGTATTAATCTCCACCATTTTATTAGAGTAGTCACTATGAATAGGTTAATGGTTTAAAGTGAAAACAATGGAGAAAATGTAATGAAAAGATGTGTGGCTTTATATGTAAAGATAACAGCATAAATTCGAGGTATGTTAAAGTAACAGATACCACTATTTAGATAAGCAAGAAGTCAAAAATAATCGAGATGCATACATGTGCCAACTTTTTATGGCAGCGTTCAAGAATATATCAGGACTAAAAAAAATTCTCATTGATTAAATGTACTCTTCTAGTTTTCCTTTCTCATACTAAAATCTGTTTAAATTTTATTTGTAGCTCCAAACGAACTTGTTTTCGGTATTGATATTTGACCAAAACAAAACAAAACTGTCTAATTTTTACTATATTTTAAAAATTTCAAAGAAATTAAAAATGATATTTATTGGTTATGATAATTAGTGAAGACAAACCTTTCCTTTGCAAGATTTTAATTTTTTCTTATCCTGTCTAATAATTCAGTCTACAAGTGCTGAAGAATAAAATTTAAATATAATACTTATCTTTCTTTAACTGAAAAGGAAAACGTACAAATAGTACTTTGGAAAATATTTCTAAATTACTGAAGGCAGCTTTAATGCAATAACGAAAAAAACAATTTGTTGAAATCACAAGTTAATAGAATCCCAAGTTTGGCCCTAACAATTTGCGATAAGGTAAGTTCGCAACACAGTAAAAAATAATACAAAAAATGTTTTTTTAAAAAAACTCATACCAATTGAAAACAAAATTATCATAAAATTATATAAATGAGTTGTCTAACCTTTGTAATAATGCCTTACGTGACAGCATGCTGAGATCCAAAGGTTGGACATTGTACAGTTGAACATGAAAAAAGAAAATCGGTAATCAACCCATTGAAGCAGCCACATCAGGGAGATCATCTGAACTTGATGAATCCACAAATAGATAACTTTTTCGTAATAAATGATTTGCATCACCAGATTTGATATTAAGGTTGAGTCCAAGCAATAACTCATGTATTGCCTCATCAGGCATCAACCCCAAACTCCACAGGTAAAGTAGCAGTTTAAAGGGTGATTTAGATAGATTAAACTTGATCAGACAATTTCTCAATCTGACAAACGTACTGTACTTCAGTTGAACCCCTGCCTTAATAATTTCTTGCAGCAACATTTTGACCATTTTAATGTCTCCCTGAGCACAAAAACTACAGAGCAATAAGTTGTGCATGTGTGCATTAGGATACAAACCAAAATCCTTCATTTGAGCATACAAAGCAGCAGCTTCAGCAGTCCTTCCACTCTCGACGAGCCCAGAGATGGCAGCTGTAAATGATACAGCATCTAGTTGATAGTTCTCCTTAATAGCCCTCCTAAAGAATTTTATAGCTATATGACATTTACCACTTTTTAGAAGCTCATCTATAATTACAGAATGTACATGAGCATCAACACCGGTATAATTCATTACTATCCCTAGGTAAACATTGACGGCATCATCCACCCTCTTTTGTCCAAATAACCCTGTAAGTAACCCAACAAAGCTGTAATTATCAGCTACAATGCCCCTACATATCATATCATTATACAACTCCACAGCAAGATGTGGAAACCCAGCTTTACAAAAATAATTCAAAAGTGAATTATACACCACCAGATCTGCTTCTATGTCAAGTCCGCTAACTAGCTTGGGTAAAAGGTTAAACTTTCTAGAATAACATATGCTTGACAGCAAAGAGCTAAAAGTATAAGAATCAGGCACCAAATTCCATTTCGGCAAACTCAAAAATACATCTACAGCGTCATCATATCTCCCCACATTAGACAGGGTATTAATCAATACATTACAAAGAAACAAGTCTGGAGCATAACCCTCGGATAGCATGGTAGTCAAAATATTAAATGCCCAAGGAATCATTCTGGATTCCACAAACCCTTTAAATAGAATTGTATAAGTAATTACATTAGGATAACAGCAACTCCTAACCATCTTCTCCAACAAATAAAACGCCATATGAGGCTGACGCAACCGACAAAATCCATCAATCAGTATGTTCCAAGTATTCACGGAGAAACCAATTCCCAGAGTTATCATCACACCCAACAACTGAAATGCCTCCATCAACCTCCCTAGTTTGCAACAACAACTTAAAAGCATCTCAAAAGTCTCAACATTAGGAAAATAACCTTCCCTTAACATAATGTTTAGTACATCCTTAGCATTAACCAAATCATTCAACTTGCATAAATTAGTCAGCGCAACGTTATAACTCAAAAAATTCGGCGACTTCATCTCTTTCAAAACACCAACTCCAGCATCCGCACGTCCAACCTTAAATAAAACATCCATTACCACATTATGTGCAAATGTTTTCGGTTCGAAACCAAGAGTACCCATTTGCTCAAAAGTTTCAAAAACCATAGAATACATTCCTGCACGCCAATAAATCCTCAACAAAAGCAAGAAAGTCTGAGCCTTTACAACTAAACCAACACTCTCTAATTCTCCAACAATTTTTCCAACAGTTGTATAACGGTTAGTTAACCTGCCAACCACACTAACCATGTAATCAAAAGATGGTTTATCATGAAAGTAATTACGCTGCTTAGCACACCAAATAAAGAACCTCAAAGCAATCAAATCAGAAGTGCAGTTCACTAAAGTGGACTGTACAATTTGAGGTGTGAGAGTGATATGTTTAAGATTATTCCGACCAAATAATTTATGGGTTCTAATTCTATCAGTAACATCAAAACATACCGTTGGTAATGAAGAAAAATGGCGCGGTGAGCATGAATTCAGGATTTGGGTGGGGAAGAAGCTCCATTTGTATCTCCATGACATTATGCTTGCATTAATTGACTAAAGGGTATACAAACAATGCCAATCAAGATTGATAAGTGAAGCATGATGGGAAGATAGAAGAAAATTATTGTGTATGAGCAAAAGAGATGAAGAAAATTGATGTTTGTGCAGGTTAGCGCCTTAGCGGCGATGTAAGGAAATGAATGAACAAACGGGCCAATTTACTCTCTGCAAATTTTGAGTAAAATTAGTATTAAGCTTAGTACTTTAATTTTGTCATGTTTTTCTTATCTTTTAATTATAAAATGAAATTATTGAATGATGATTATTTATAGAATAAATTGTTAATCTATAAAAAATAAAAACTTATAGAATAAAGGGTCAACGCGCACCCTGAACTTGTGACACGGGGTCATCTAACCCAATTTATACTTTTTTTGAGCAACTAACCCCAAAACTCTTCATTTTTAAGTCAAATAACCTCATAATTTATAGTTTTATTTTAAAAAATAGATTTAGGATAATTATATCGCAACAATTAGGCAAGTATTTAATTACTTTTTTACATCCCTCATTTCCCATTTGTATTTTACGCGTTATAAAAATACAATCATGGGGTTATTTGACCAAAAAATGAAGAGTTTTGGGGTTAATTGCTAAAAAAAGTATAAATTGGGTTAGATGACCCCGTGTCACAAGTTCAGGGTGCCAGAAATTCAAGAAATCACGTTCTTTTTTGTAAAGCGACAGTTCGGGAGCAGTTTGTAGAAGCGGAGAAGTGATGTGAGAACGTGTGTTGTTGAAGATGAGTGACAGTTTCCAGAAGTGCTAAACGCTATAAATAAGAAAGGAGCAGGAAGATTTTAACCCCTAATCAATCATCCAAAAAACACGCCCAAAGGCTAAACACTCAAACACTCTTTATTTTCATTTTCTTCAATCAATAAACAACTTTACGATTAAATTTCTGTACTTTTCTATTGAAGTTCTCTTAGCATTACTTATTGGAATACTTGTAGTAAGGTTAACCAAACTCCAGTCGTTTGTTTTTAAAAAGTCAAGTTACAAATTGGAATCAGTTCCTGGCACGCCCGCAATTTTCACACACTTGTTGTTACGGTTATTCACACAAATCGCAAAATGCCAGTAACAATTTTTGGCATGCCTAGTGGGACACTAGACATATGCTGAGAACTCGAAGTGAAAAAGGAAAAGATATGATTGTATCGCAGGATACAATGGATGATCCTACTTCTGCAAATGTATGTGGCTCACATGGTCAGAAACATCGAGAAAGAAAGTTTACCTCTCTATGGAGAGGTGAGTGATGATATACCACCTGGTTTCGAAAGGCAACAGACACCAACTCGGCGAAATTCTGAGCCGAGATTGGCGGAGGCTTTAGAGATGCTGTCAAAGGCCATGATGAAGATGAAACAGAATCAGGACATGATGGATAAGAAGCAGTTCGACATGGAACGCTACTTGGCCAAATTAATAGTTGCTGTGAAATTATTATCACATGGTGATTTACCAGAGGTTGTTAACACGACTAAAAAAGATCCTAACTGACTCGGGGAAAAATCATTTGGAGGAGTCCAGGAGATTGGAAGCATAGTCTGTTGGGTTTTCTAGGTTCATAACGCAGCGAAATTTCAAAATTTTTATCTAAAACTCAAACAAGATCCATGTAATTCGAATAAATAGATTAACAACAGAATTAATACTTACTTGTATGTCGAATTCAACAGCAATGTAAGAAGGAATGAGGTTGTTCACTTTGGTGATACCTGGCCTCGGATCAGAAACGCCTCCAAAAGAATGCGTCCTCTACGAGTATCCACACGAGCAGACCTCACTATTGCTTCACAAGCAATTTTGAATTTTAGTGATTTAGTGAATAATGAATTTCGTGATTCTCAAAACTATTCCTTAACGTGTATTTATAGTCATATAACAACACTAGGGTTTGAAACAAATTCGAATTTCAATCTCATTGCAATTCTTACAAGTTTATGTTTATCAAAAACTCCCTTTTTGATAATCATCCATATATATTAATTATTATATTTATTATCTTCAAAAAATAATAAATTAAGGAAAACACTCATCCTTAAATTTTGAATTAATATATATTTATTAATATATATATATATATATATATTAATCACTTAATCACATTGGGCTTGTACAACCCATAACTGTTTTGGGCCTGTTCTTAGTGTGCGACCCTGTAGGTTCATATAACGTTGGCAGTAGGCCCGAAATCCCTATTTCAGCCCACAAGTCATAAGTGGCCTCTAGCAAGACATTATGACTACTCAAGTTATACGAATATCGATAATCTGATTTAACCATTTACAATAATATTTTAATCCCTTTATCTCTCGATATCCAGATTGAATATAAGGCATAGTCTTGTCATCCTTATAATATTCAATCATTAGTTTCTTGATTGTAAGTAGACTGAAAATGATAACTCTTTATCAATTCATTTAGCATGGTCATGCATTTCCTTCAGTCTATCTTCTTTAAGGGGCCCATAGATATCTTACTCAAATAAATGAGGGACAAATTCCTTCTCAGTCACTCACATTTCTCACATAGTTACTTTCATATCCAATGACAATCTATTCCATTATCCTGTTAAAGATAATGTAAGACTGTATCAAAATATGAAACAGCTATGTAGAAATCCATGATGATTTCAAGGTCAAAGAATTATACTAATAGAACTGTAATGAGAATTACTTATGACAGTAATCTATGTAGTATTCTCATAGTGGGTCATCCGGTGCCTTATTTCTCAAATAGCACCTATGATTTGACTTAATATCTCATATACATGATTAGTAAAACATAATCATCAGTCAACATCATACTAGTCTCAATGTTCTATTAACACTAGGGATAGATGGTATATAATTCTTTTATAAAATCTAAGGGTTCTACTATCAAGTCACATACTTGATGACCTTAGAAAGAATTAACCATTCAAGTATTTTAATCATTAATATAAAATGATAAAAACTGCCAATCAATAAATAACAAAATGATAAAGTCAAAACATGGTCAAACATGATTGACCTAGTGCATATCACTAACATAGTCATGTATCAATTTCAAACCCATCGCCCTCTGAAGAAAGGTACGTACCTCCACATAAAAGAGATGAACATGTTCATGTTAACTCTTTTAAAACTATTAATCAAACTGGCCGGAATTCTAGGCCGTTTAATGCAGGTGCTGCTAATCATCCTTCCATGGATGATCTAGAGGTTAATCAAAATTATGTCCAGCATCTGGGCACAGGGAGAAACTCTTTTCCCCAGGGGGAAACCCACCTCTGCCACTCCAACCTCTAAGAAGGCCACTTGACATAGAGGCTGTGAGAGAAGCCATTCATCCTTCCATGGATGATCCATGGGTTAATCAAAATTATGTCCAACCTCTGGGCATAGGGGGCAACTATTTTCCCCAGGGGAGGAACCCACCTCTGCCACTCCAACATCTAGGGCGGCCATTAGACATGGAGGTTGTAAGAGAAGCCGTCTAGGAGCTATATGTGTTAGATTCCATCTTCAAACCAATTGGTATTAAGTGGAGGTGCCTAACTAATATTTAAATAAATATCCACTCACACACACAACCAATGTGGGATACTCCCACTTCAACACTCCCCCTCACGCGTAGCGTGTCTAGGTCGAGCAACCAATCCCTCTTCACGCATCTTACGTGGGCCGGGCCAAATTCAAATTGTGTGAATGGACAAGGCTTTGATACCATATTAGATTCCATATTAAAACCAATTGGTATTAAGTGGAGGTGCCCAACTAATATTTAAACAAATGTCCACTCACACACACAACCAATGTGTGATACTCCCACTTCAACAATATGGTCCAGGTCTGAGAGAAATTGACCGACCATAATTTCCCAAACCGTATCCAGATCATATTGAGAGGGAAAATACCCCGGATTTTTCTTTGTTTTCTGGAGAAGATGGCCACTCCACCATTGAGCATGTTGCAAAATTTACCATTCAATGTGGGGTTCTTGCCAATCTTGATAATATTGCTAATTTTAAGTTACGGTGTTTCCTAACTCCTTGATAGGTACGACTTTCATCTGGTATGCCACCCTACCAAGGAACTCAGTGTTAACATGGCCGGAAATGGAAAGATTGTTTCATACCAAGTTTTACCGTGCTGAGCCGGAGGTTTATATTGCAGAATTATCCAGAATTTCTCAACGAAATGGAGAGGATACTGTCATGTATATCCACCGTTTTAAAAAGATAAGAAGCATGTGCAAGATTTTCCTCCCAGAGACTGAGTATGTCAAAATGGCTCAGAGAGGCTTAGATATTGAACTCCGAAAAAAGTTCCAGGGGAAGGAGTTCAGGGACTTTTATGAGTTGGCTGCCAAAGTGTTAGAGTATGAAGAACTCTTACATGAGGAGAGCCATAAGAAGAAAGTGGTTATGGGCACCTACTACCAAGAGGTTGGGTCATATGAAATAGCGGTAGCCAACCTCACAGACACCGGTTCATGCACTCATCCTATGTTGATAAAAAAGCCTCTGGTGGCCGGAAGAAACAACAAAATTCCAGTGCTCAACCTCTATACACATTTGAAGTGTCAAAAACAGAGGAAATCTTCGTCTTTTTGCTGAAAGAGAAGTTTATCACCCTGCCTCCTGACCATAAGATGCCATCAAAGGAGGAAGTGAAAGGCAGAGAGTATTGCAAATTTCATAACTCTTGGAACCACTCAACCAACTCATATTGGGGAATCAAAAACATTATTCAAGATCGGATCACCAAAGGAGTTTTGAAATTTCCAGGGAAAGGAGTAGCCGCCATGTTGTCTTGAGATGCCGCTGTGGCATCTGAGGAAGGAGCGGCCACCATGGTGTCTTGAGTTACCACCGTGGCTTCTGAGGAAGGAGAAGCTGCTGTGCCTAGGAGCAGTTGCCGTGGAGATATGTTGGAGTTGGTGCAGCGGCTGGCGAGGAAAGGCGAGCAGCTGTTGAAAGCGACAAACGAGTTGCTGAACCTGCTGGCGAGGGTGACCGACTGGCTGGGAGAGTGGCTCGAGGCACGAGCTGTTGGGCGAGCATGGACCTGCTGGTGATGAAGACGTCACAACTGCTGGACGAGACGGACTCTGAAGGAGCAAGCAACACCTGGTGGTTTGGCGTGGAGAAAAATGCCTGGCGCAGGCGTTAGAGAGCTGCAGGACACGCCGAGTAGCTGGACGGGCTGACAGCTGGGCGCCGAACCAACTTAGGCCGAGAAAGGGACAACCAACGACGTGGTGGCTGCCTTGGTGGTGGTGGCCAGATTTGACGATTTTGAAACATTAATCTTGGATTCTCAACTCTCCAAAAGCGTTCATCAAATTCAGAAATTAAAACTTTCGGTCTAACCATAGTGAAAAGCTTAAATTTAATTTTGGCTAAAAGAATATATATAAATGGCTTTACCTTAAAAGCCAATTATATAGGGGACATTGTTTACACCAAAATTACAAATATAGCCCACATTCTTCTCAAGAGTTAGAAAGGCCATTATACCGTGAATAATTAGCCAGAAGCTAACTCCAGAGGTTTGGCCATAAGCCAAATCCAGAGGTTTGGCCAGAAGCAAACTCCAGAGGTTTTGGCAGAAGGAAACTACAGAGGTTTGGCCAGAGGTTGACTCTAAAGGTTTGGACAGAGGTTGACTCTAAAAGTTTGGCCAAATGTTGACTCCAGAAGTTTGGCTAGAGGTTGACTCCAGAGATTTGGCCAGAGGTTGACTCCAGAGGCTAATTTCAGAGGTTGGCCAAGAAGTTCAAAACATAAGTAATTCTTCATAAGATTTAGAAGGCCCAAGTGCATCTTCAAAAGAATAAGCCCATAAACAGAATAGCCATTTAATCGTGAATGGCTTGAAGCCCAAGGATATTTTTGTCAGAAGTAAAATTAGCCAGAACCTCAAGAAATCACGTGTTTTTTTGTAAAGCGACAGTTCATGAGCAGTTTGTAGAAGTGGAGAAGTGTTGTGAGAACGTGTGCAGTTGAAGATGAGTGACAGTTTTCAAAAGTGCTAAACGCTATAAATAAGAAAGGAGCACGAAGATTTTAACCCCCGATCAATCATCCAAAAAACACTCCCAAAGACTAAACACTCAAACACTCTGTATTTTCATTTTCTTCAATCAGTAAACAACTTTACGATTGAATTTCTGTATTTTTCTATTCAAGTTCTCTTAGCATTACTTATTGGAGTTTGTAGTAAGGTTAACCAAACTCCAGTCATCTGTTTTTAAGAAGTCAAGTTACAAATTGGAATCAGTTCCTGGCACGCCCGCAATTTTCACACACTTGTTTACGGTTATTCACACAAATTGCAAAATTCCAGTAACAAGTAGTAATTTTCTCTCTCAACTTATAAGCAATGAATAATTAACATATAAATTAATTTTATGTGCAAATTAGTCCTGAACTTAGTAATTATAGTCAATTAACCTTATCTTGAAAAATTAGTTTATAAATTGACGGGAATTGCAAATTAACTTACCAGTTGAGGGGAAAATTCTACAATCACCAAATTCGTAACTAATTTGCCTACAAAATTAATTTATGTTGATTGTTCATTACTTACAAGTTGAGGGTATAAATTGCTATTTAAGTAAAAAATTAAATTATCCATAAAACCCACCTTCAACCAATTATAAACAAACAAAGGATCAACGCACCCTCTGAACTTGTGACACAGGGTCTTTTAACCCTGTTTTTATTTGTTTGAGCAACTAACTCCGAAACTCTTTATTTTTGGGTCAGATAACCCCATAATTGTATTTTAAAAACGCGTAAAATACAAATCGGAGGTGAGGAATGCGAAATAGAGATTAAAAAGTTTTCTAGTTGTTGCGATAAAATTATACAAAATTCATTTTTTGCAATAAAAATATAAATTATGTGGTTATCTGAACCAAAAATGAAAAGTTTTGGGGTTAGTTAATCAAATAAGTAAAAACTGGATTAAATGGCACTATGTCACAAGTTCAGGGGGCGAGTTGATCCTTTGTTCAATTATAAACTTTGTTTTAAATTTGTCATTTTTATTTATTTTTTATTCTAAAATTTATTCTAAAAAAAATATGTCCAATGATGTCTATTTAAAAAATAAATTTGTATTTTGTACAAAATTAAACAATCTTAAATTTTACCTTCAACTAATTATAAATATTCTCAACGATTTAAAATTATTTTTATTTCTTAAAACAATATTTTTTATAGAGAATACATTATGAAGAACAAATATTGTTCGAAAATAATATTTGTTTAAAAGTTTACTAATGAAAACCGAACATATCGGTTCAATATCAGACCTTTACGTCTTAACCTATTATGTATAGATCAACTTTATGAACAAAATAAACAACTGAATTCTTAAGGATCTGCCTACTCAAGGCAAACCCTTTAGGATTCACACATCAAGATCCATAGAGTTTAGAAAGAGTATCACCAATTAATCAGTATAATTCGGATAAGATCATGTTTTATCCAAATAAGGATTCCTTTTATGAATACAACTCAACATCTTTAGAAGGTTCTAGCATCGTCTAAAAGTTTCACGAACCATTTAGAAGATAACTGCAGAATGCTACTTGGATTACATCAACTACAATATAGAAATTCTAATCCTTTTCGGATACCACTAGGTATGTCCTAACCTTATAACCATATAAGGAGCTCAAGGTATGCCTATCAACACACATTATTATAATCACATTGAAAACACTTATGCTATCTGCGAACCAAATAAATTCTATTGAAGGATGAACTCTGACGTGTCTGATCAAAAGAACAAGAAATCGGTGGATCCTAAGGACACCGGCCTTATTCCGCCACATGCGCTGCCACCGGGGCAGAGGCCTCACCTGTTATAGGGACTACGTTAGATAATAGAGGCTCATGTAACAATCCCTTAAATATTAATGATGCTACTCCTAATTATCGTACTGGGCAAGTTAGGTTAACAAACCCTATCGTCTTCCCACCACTAGATGGGTATGGTGAACTAGCCCTAATAGTGGTTTTCCCATAAATCTATCGTTGAGTTGATAGAGTTGATAGAATAATTCTAGAATCTAGATCGGATAGTTTACGAGGCTAGGGACGCAACCAAAGCTCATGTGGAGCATATTAATGTTCATTGGACAAAATACATGCTCTATCCCAGAATTACCATCGGCAAAATATAGAAGCACCGACTACAGAAGATGGCGGTGAGTAGAGAAATGAAGGAACAAAACAAGAAAATCAAGGAAGCAATGCTCAAAATGTGTAAAATCTCAAATGACACCTTAAGGGGGGGGATAAGGTATGTTTAAGAAATTTAAAAATGTTTCAGGACTAAGAAAGAGTTTAGAGTTTAGATAAAGTGGACACGAGGATTTTAGAGTGGTTCAAATCACAAATCGATTCTACATCCACTACTCAATCAAAGATTGAGATTTTCACTAAAATGGGTGTTTAAGCTTACACAAAACAAATTATAAAAATCTTTTATAGAGCTAAACTCAAACTCACAAAGTAGATGATTTTTAAAGGCTAATCACTAACTATAGACATTTATTTTCTGAACAGGCAAAAAGTGATAAAGAATAGAAGCGTCGAATGATGATTTTCAGAGAAATTCGTCCGGGTGACGAGTTTGTGATACGTTTGTTTAGATTCAAGCTGGTTAGATCAATGTGTAGTTGCAAACTTGAAGGATTGAAACGTAATTTTCCGCAAGTAGCCTATTAAAATTCAAAAAGATTGTGATCTAAGTCTACTAATTTGGACTAATTGCATATCTTGAAAGTTTATGGGCCAATTTTCAAATTTGACGGACTAAAGTGACCATACCCAAACCCTTAGGGTCCTAAAAGCCATTTTTAACACTTTCGGGCACAAAAATAAGATTTTAATCCCTTCTCGTATAGCATGTATAAATTAATATGAATTTAATTAAATAAATACTGAAGATAGGTGTCAAATATAATCCTAATACTTATTAGAATTTTAATATAATCACTCCATACACTTGCTGAATTCCTATTCATCTCTAACACTCATTAGTAGACTCCTAACCTAACTTAGACTGTAGGTAGCACTAACCTTAATCCAATCTCTATAAATAGGACTGATAATTGACCTAGGCAAAGGTGGAACGCATAACCCCAAAATAGAATAGTCAAACCTTAAAAAAAAACCTAGCATAGCCGAACCACCAAACACACACACACATACACACCAGACGATCAAACAAGCTAGAGACGCTTCAATCTGTCAAAAACGCACTGCTGCACATCGATCCTAAGCTGGATTCCACATCCGGATCGTTAAAAAATAAGCCAAGGACTCAGAACGATACTTCTAAGGACCCAATACATTCTTTATCACCTTTTCATCATGTTTTAATCATAACTGCCGATTTATGAGTATTAGGATGTCTGCTTAATTTATTTTGATGTTTTTCCATAATCTGCCATTAATTGCCACAACTGCTATTTTCTCCGTTTTTAACATGTTCGCCATGAAATGGATTTAAAAGTATGATTTTAGGCTATTTTAATACGTTTTAGATATCATGTGTCGAATTTGATCCATTATGGTGCTTAATTTGTATGTTAGGTTCAATTTGCCATGATTGCCATGTTCTTCGTTCTTGACATATTTGCCATATTTTTAACCTCTTTATATGATTGCCATTATATTTATTTAGAAACATGTTTATAGGATGTTTTCAATAGCTTTAATCATCACGTGTTAATCCTATTCGATTATGATGCTTAGAATGCATGCTAATAGCTTAAATTGCCGTGATTGCCATGCTTGCCATATTCTTAGTTGTTTTTCCATGATTACCAATAAAATCATCTTAGAAACATGTATTTTGGGTGTTTAATTAAATTTTAAATATTGTATTTCGATTCCAGTATGTTTTAGTGAATTTTTGGTGCATTTTGATATGTTTTTGAGTGTTTTAGCATGAAACCTGAGTAAAAAATGACCAATCCCACAAGCTGAGTATGGTGGCGGCGGCGCCGTCATATGGTGTCAGTGCCATTCCATGGTGGCTCCATCTCCACTCCTAGTGGAACCACCATGGTATCCCTATTCTTCATTCCAATCGTTTCTAGATCTTCAAGATGCAATTCAAATCTTGTTTTGTGTTTCTGAGTTTGTTTGAACTCGGAATTGGGCCCCATTTGAGCCCATGAACATGTAATTAGTTATCAAATTTGTTTTTATGTTTTAATTACCTAGACCTTTTATTTCGGGCCCAGAAGCCCAAATTTGTAACCTGCCATGCCAACCAGGCCCTCAAGCCCAAGCCCGCCAGAGACCAGCAACTTCTAGAAGCAATTTCAGGTTCGTTTGAACTTGAAATTGACCCCGGTTCAAACTAGTAGATTTGTATCGATGAGATGAAGAAATTTCATGTTTTGACCGAGTCTGGATTTCGATCACACAGACTGCTAGACGACAGATCAAGTTCCATACACTCCGGGTCTACAAGGTTAAAAAGTATTTCTAACCTTATATGTATATCAACTAAACATGTGTATGTTTATATTGTTCATACGCTTTCTAAATCATGTCCAGATCCAATATTAATAGGCTATAGGCTAATGAACTTAATCATGTTAACTTAGCATTAAATAAAGCAAGTCCAACAAATCACTTGGAAATCTTAAGATTTCCCTGAAAATGTAATAGTAGTTGTATAGACATTCAAGATGACTTAGTAAAATTAACCTCACATATAGATTTGGTTTAGGCTTTGTGTATGAAAAATGGTAAAGACTCACCACTGTTACATGATAGAAACCACCAGGGTTAAATGTTTGGTTAGGAGTACATGCTACATGTCTAACATGCTAGCACAGATCGAGTCATATGCGCTTTTCGCATGAGTAAGATATCATATCGACTGCATGAGTGATTAATATGAGATAACTAGATATGTTATCAAAATATATGAAGTGATTGATAAGTCAAGTACACGAGTTTTGGTAATGTATACGAACCCGATATTTTGGTCCGACGCATGATAATCTCACCCATAAGCAAGTGAAGTTATCTAATTGGTAGAAAAGGCATTTCCTAGCTTAGTTAGGTGATGACTCCGTTATTTTCAAAATCTAACCATATCCGAAGTCAGCCATAAGTTTGAGCGAGCGGCCCACGAACTCTGGTCCTTTCACTCTAACCTGTACTAATGATTAATCAATGAATAATCAAAGAAAAACAATTTATGTAAAATTGATGCACAATTTAAGAAGTAGATGAAATTAATTGTTTGTAATGAGAGTTGTTATAAGAGTGTCTAACCACATCAATATAGTGGTTGATGGATATTTATAGCCCCCAACAACTCTTCTCAAAGTCATTAAGAAAGATGACAAAAGTTGTGTAGGAAATCGGCATGTTGCGCCCTCTACACAGCATGTCGCACCCACGACTTTTCTTTTTATCAAATCCTTCAATGAGCTTCAGCCATGTGCATGTCAGCCATCCATTGGAGTGTTCAAATATATCCGTTGGACCCCCAACGATCACATGTGTCTCACTCGTGACTCCCCAAGGTCGCACCCGCGACTAGGGCTAGCAATTTCCTACACGACCCGTTAACACGACACGACACGAAGTTAAGCGGGTTCGGGTTGAGCTTATATGGGTTTGGGTCATAAACGGGTCAACCCGTTTATGACACGGTTAAATAGCGGGTTAAACATGTTAAACCCGCCTAACCCGTTTAAGACACGTTAAGACATGTTTAAATCTGTTTATTAATTATAATAATTAATTTAGTTATTATATTTGACCAAATATACTCATATAATGCATATCATTTATTAATTATTGTTTGTTGTATTGAGATTTATGGTTATTTTGGAGTTTTGTTGTTTAATTATACCCATTTAATTAAAAAATATATTAAATGGGTTAAATGGGTCATTAATAAACGTGTTAAACAGGCTAAACATGTGATCTGTTATGACCAGTTTTGATAAATGGGTTAAACAATTCAACACGTGTTAACCCGTTTAATAAACGTGTCGGGTTTGGGTTTGACATTTTGACACGATTAGTTAAACGGGTCGGGTTCAAGTTGAGAGAAATTATCTATTTTTAAATGGGTACATGACACATTTATGACACGGTGACACGAATTGCCAGCCCTACCCGCAACAAAATGTCAAACCCTAGTTTGCGCCCTCGATAAGCCTACGTCGCACCTTTTACTGATATGTCGCGCCTGCGATATGTGTATGTAACGGGTGCAAAAAAACCTTTTATTTCTCTAAAACATGAAAAACTTGTTTTTCGTTAGAAAATTCCAAATTGATTCCTGAGTGTTTTAATATGTTCCTACAAACTAATAAATTTAAATTGATTGTCAATGCCAAAATTAGAGATCAAAACTGATTTCTTCCAACAATCTCTCCCTTTTTAATTTTAACAACCAATTTACTCAAATGGGTAAGTCAAAGGGAGTTCAAATGAATTTGGATTTTTCCTCACTTTATGCACGAATAATCAAAATAATATTTAAACGCATAAAGTAAGAACAAATTTAAATACTTAGGCATTTAGTAAAAAAATTAATTTAGAGAAAAATTAAAGTCTAATGCAAATACTTCTCCCCATTTGTCAAAAACAAAAAGAATTAAAGAAATATACCAAATTGGCAAAGAACTTAACACAACATAAGGATCCTTTCTTTTAAATTTAAATTGCAATACAAGCATAAGGCATTATAAGGCAAAACAAGAAAATTTAAACTTACATACATGCATCCCACTACAAATTGGGACAAAAGGCATTTTTGGTATGGAGAAAAAAACGCAAAAATATAAAAAATAAAAATAAAAATGCATGTGAAGGCCTCAAAAGTCGCCGCTTTCGCTCATTTCTTCATGACCATCATCCTCTTAATCATGAACCAATAGAGGAGAAGGAGCACCTCAATGCGAGTCCATCCTAGATTGCATGTAGCCAAGGTCGGTTTCCATCTGACCAAATCGGTCCTCTAAAGAATTGAACCAATTGTCCATATTTGTCTCCAATAAATTCATCTGACTCATCATTTTCTCATTTTGACCATAAATAAGCGATAAAGTTATCCATATTGAGGCCGAGAGGAGGAGAATATTGTGTACTATCAAAATCTGGAGGAGGTGCCACTTGAGCCCTTGTCGCTTTGCGAAGAGCTTGGCTCACCTCATCAAATTCCCGATCAATTATATCTTAAACGGGTTATTCAATCAGTACATGCCTTTTTCTTTTCCTAGCAATGCGTTGAATATCTTGGCGAGTGGCATTTTATCCAAACATGCATTCAAAGTGGTCATTAGCCATCCGAATAGCTCCAAATTGGTTAGCAAAAAAATCAAGCTTGAGAAGAGTCTTATTCCACTCGATGATTATTCCTTGATTTTGCCTAAGTGAGGGTGACCAAGCCTTGACCTTCTTTACTAGGAGAGTGATAAAAGACCCAACCCGAAGCGTGTCTTTCTTCTTGTGCAAATTTGCTAAATGGTCCATGAAATACCATGCATAAGAGAATTTCACTCCTCTAACCGCAAAAAAAAAGAAAGAAAGAAAGAATCCTTATTTGGAATATTTTTATTCCCTTCATGCTTGGCATGATTGATTAGGAAATGATGCGGTGAAAAATGAAAAGAGGTAGAGACTTGATACTCTTTGCGGTAGATGATTTCGGATCATATCAACTTTCCGTACTAATCTCTCTCCAAACTCTTGGGAATTAAAACCCTCAACCCGTAATGGATTTGTCGGATTCCCATCATCAAACTCTAAAGCCTCATTAATGTCCTCTTCTATTAACTTGTGTATTCTCCCATTCACCTTAAAAGTAACTCTGGAAAACCCAATTTAATTATCTTGATTTCGAATAATGAAAAGGGTAGATAGGAATTCCTTAGTTAATCCTTCATATTCTTCCTCACGGTTTTTACAAACAAACTTTCGATATGCTCCAAAACTTGAGCGTGCAAGTTATCTTTCTTCAAATTCGAGAAACCGGGACACCGAGTTCCCTCAAGTTTATACTCCGCTAAATCTTTTGCCCTTATAGAAATAATCCCCATATCAAGTGAAGGAATGGTAGAACTAGAAGCGCCTTGAGCGGATGAAGCGGAACCACATCGAACATGAGCTTTTTTTGGTGCCATGGATGAACGAATGCATGTGATTTTTAGTAGAAAATGATAGAAAAAGGACTTACATGGAAATTTTCAGCTTAGGAAAATATGAAAATATGAGAAATGGTTGTAGCACAAATAAATGACCCAAAAAGGGTATATATAGGCTTTTAAAAGCCTTAAAACGGTCATAAAACGACCAATTTTTGAAAAATGTACATTTTTGACAAGTGTTAAAATGGTCAAAATTTTGAAGATTTCTGCATAGTTGCGCCTTGAGAGGGGTGTCGCGCCCGCGGTATTTAAAATATAGTTGTTACTTGCAACGAAAGGAATGTCACGCCCGTAACATCCTTATCACATCCGCGAAACTTACAAATAAAAAATAGTGAGTTTATGCCTGGTTTTCGCGGGGGCAACAAATATGTCATGCTCGTGACATACTTTTTTTTTAAAGAAAATACCACCTTTTCATAAAAAACAATGATTTTATGTTGTACCAACCCTTGATTTCAATAAGTAAGGAAAAATTAATAATCAAAAGGTACCAAATCATGTCAATGTCATCAACTGAATAAACATAAAGATTGGTCCAATCAATCAAACAAATAAAAATGTGAAACACATCACAATTAAGCAAAATTTTAAACAATCAAACATGCATACCAACTCAAAGAGCTCCCATCAAGAATACATAATCTCTCTTATGATAAAATTTATACATTCTTCATTAAGAGGTTTGGCAAAAATCCGCAAACTAGTTAGTTGTATCGATGAATTCAACTACAACATTCCTTTTTTGCACATGATCACGATGTAGAATATTTGTGTGTGTAATTCTAGAATGTTAAATAGGGTTCTTAGATATGTTAATTGCACTTTTATTATCACATTTGATAATTGCACTTTTATTATCATATTTGATGGGAATGTGATCAAGAGCAAGACCTTAATCAATAAGTTGTTGCCTAATCTAAAAAATTTGAGCATAACAGCAGCTGGCCGCTACATACTCGGCCTCCGCGGTTGACAAGGCCACGGATACTTGCTTTTTGCTACTCCACGAGATCAAACTTTGATCTAAAAAATGGCAAGTCTCAGAGGTACTTTATGGAAAAGACAACTTGCGTAGTCAGCATCGGAGTAGCCAAGCAACCTATGGTCCACATTTCTAGAGTACCATATTCCTAGGTGTATAGTTCCATGCAAATATTTGAAAATACGTTTTACCGCATGCAAATGCGATTCCTTCGGACAAGATTGAAAATGAGCACATAAGCAAACACTAAACTTAATATGGGGTCTACTAGAAGAAAAAAAAGTGAACCAGTCATACCTCTATACATTAAAATATCAATGCATTTACCCGATTCGTCTTTGTCCAATTTAGTGGTGGTGATCATTGGTGTTTTTTTTTACCAAAATGAAGACTTCATGCCAAACTTCTTGAGCATATCCTTAGTGTACTTGGATTGGTTGATAAAAATCCCATCCTTTTCTTGCTTGATTTGTAGGCCAAGGAAGAACTTGAACTCCCCCTAATGACTCGTCTCAAATTTCCTATTCATACACTTAGAGAAATCCTCATAAAGAAGCACATTAGTAGCACCAAAATGAGATCATCTACATACATTTGAACAAATAAGATATCATGCGTATGTGTTTTTATGAAAAAAGTTGTATCAACATTGCCTTTGGAAAAACCATTTTTGATATAAAAGCTACTCAACCTAGCATACCAAGCTCTATGAGCTTGATTTAAACCATATAAAGCTTTTTTAAATTTGAAAACATGGTTTGGATGTTTATAATCGTCAAAACTAAGAGATTGTTTAACATAAACTTCCTCCCCAATAAAACTATTTAAGAAAGCACTTTTAAATTCCATTTGAAAATGTTTGAAATTCATGCAAGATGTATATGCTAAAAGCATGCGTATAGCCTGTAAACAAACAACTAGAGAAAACTTATTCCGGAAAATCAAATTTGTTCCCATAATTGTATGAGCAATAGGATGAGGGACTAGCTCCCAAACTTTATTCCTTTCGAATTCATTGAGTTCATTTTAAATAGCAATCATCTAATATTTGTCAACTAGAGCTTCACTAAGTTTAGTGGGTTCTAATTTAGATAGAAAAGCAAAATTGCCTAAAGTGCGGAAATGAGAGCGAATACTTATTACCCCTTGATGTCTCACCATGGTATGGCGGAGGAGGAGATTCAATTTCCCATGAGCTTGAGCCGGAGGAGGAAATTTGGTTTCCACCTTGTCATTTCCTTGAGTTGGTTGAGGATTCTCCACTTCATTCGATGGATTATCTTGGTTTTGTACAAGTTTGAGATCCTCAAAAGCACATACAAAGTCATGAACAAGCGAGTCCTTTTTTGAAAAGTCCCTCGAGGACTCATTAAATCCCACGTGCATATAATCTTCAACAATTAAAGTGCGCTTGTTAAACACTCGGCAAGTAAAAGACTTGCTAGTAGAGGCATAATCCAAGAAAACACCTTCATCCGTCTTAGTGTCAAATTTTCCAAGGTCATCTTGGTGTTTAATATAAAGCACTTGCATCGAAATACTCTAAAGTAAGAAATCTTGGGTTTTCTTCCTACCTAAAGTTCATAAGAAGTTTTGTTCAAAATTGGTCTTTTGAAAACATGGTTTGAAACATAGCAAGTGGTGTTAACGGCTTTGGCCAAAAGATATTGAGGTAAATCAAACTCTTTAAGCATGGATCGAGCCATTTCCACCAAAATGCGATTTTTCCTTTCAACAACCCCATTTTGTTGAGGCGTTATAGGAGAAGAAAATTATGAAAAATAAAATTTTCATCACAAAACACTTTGAAAAATTTATTTTAAAATTTGGTTCCATGATCACTTCTAATGCTTGAAATATGCAAATCTTTTTCTTTTTAAATATGTTTTGCAAGACTTTTAAACCATTGAAAGCATCATTCTTATGAATAAAGAAACTAACCCAAGTTAATCTACTATAATCATCAACAATCACAAATGCATAATGCATGATATGCAAGCTAGCAACTCTAGTAGGTACAAAAAAGTCCATGTTGGTCTAGAAGTTGAAACAATATTTTTAGCTTTAAAAGAAGACTTATGTTGTTTTCCTATTTAACAAGGTCCACACACTTTGTCTTTTTGCAAATTTTAGCTTGGGCGATTCATCCTTACTTATCTCACTCAAGAGATCTAAGTTAGCATGATCAAGCCTACGGTTCCACAACCAGGACTTATCACTAAGTGATAACAAACACTTGCCATCTTGGTTCTTAAGCTTATCCAAGTCAATTATGTACATATTTTGCTTTTGATTTCCCTTTAAGATTATTAAATTATCCATTTCTTGGTAACATAGCAAGCTTTGGAATCAAAAATCATCTTATATAGCCCTGGTCACATAATTGACTTACACCCAAAAGATTATTCTTCATACCATTTACAAGCGACACATTTTTTATGGAAGGAGAGTTAGAGTTACCTATCTTACCTATCCTCACAACATGGCCTTTTGCATCATCTCCAAAATGACGCTTCCTCCATTCATAGGTTTCAAATGAGTGAAATTGAAGGAATGACCCATAATGTGCCTTGAGAAACCGCAATCAACATACCATTTGGTTTTAAGGCTTGCGGTTTCTTTAGGCACATTGGGTGTTGGTTCCTTCTCAAAAGCCATGAATTAAAGATTGGCTCTTTCCTCTACTTGGCAATCCTTATCGGATTGAGAATCACTGTCCTCATCCTAAGTAGCCACAATACCTCTTCTTCTTCTTTTGAAAGGAGTGTTTAGCACCTTGTCGGCATTTTGGATTAGTGGGGCTTGGTTTACCATATCTATAACATGTGACTTCTCTTCTAGGAGTGGAGGCATCTCATTTAAGAGTAGAAGATCTCTTGAATTTTGAGACTTCTCTTATGTTTTCATATCTTTGAGCTTGCCCCTTCTTCATCAACTTTCAATCTCTAGTTTTCTTGGCTATCATCACCATGTACTCATCTTCTTCATCATTGCTCAAATAGTCTTCATCATCAACCTTGGTCTCAATTGCCTTCAAATCTTTTTAGGCAATTCCATTGGTCTTCTCATCTTGAAGATGCTTGGCCTTTTGGATACTCTTCATGTAGGTCATCTCACGGAAAATCAATTTTCTGATAAGCTCTTCGGTTCTTAAGGTCTTCAAATCATGACACTCATCAATAGCAGTTACCTTCGGTTGATAATCCAAGATAGGCAATGAATGGAGAATTTTGCCATTACTTTCTCCAAATGTGTAATGCTTGCCAAAATTCTTGAGATTGGCAGTGATGGGAAGAATTCTATTGATGATGTTAGCTATGTTCTCATTGGAATTGTGCTTGAAAGCTTCATACAACCCAATGAGAGGCTCAACCTTCTAGTTCTTCATCTGAACCATTCTCTCATGGTAGTTCTCAAAAATCTTCCACATTTCTTGAGGACTTGTGCAATGTTGCACTCTTGACATTTTTTCTCTACACATTGAAGCCATAATGACACACATAGCTTTCCAGTTGAAAGAATTTGCTTCTTTTGCTCATTTGTCTAATCTTTTCTAAGCCATGTAATAGCAACTCCATCATTATATGTCATAGAGGCTTCAAAACCACTAAGAATTATATGCCAAAGATTAACACCGTCCATATCAAGGTAGTTTTCCATTTGAAATTTCCAATTAGGATAATTTATACCATCAAACAAAGGTCTAAGGGTGTGTGATAACATTTTGTTAGCCATTAGGAACGAGAACTCGCAACTAAGAAATGAAATGAGCAACTTAACTCTAATACCAATTGAAATCTCAAATGACACCTTAGAGGAGGGTGGGTGGGTGGGTGAATAAGCCATGTTTAAGAAATTTTAAAAAAAAAACTAGGGATTAAGAAGGATCAAGTTTTATAGTTTACAGAAAGTAGACAAAAGGATTTTAGATTGGTTCGAATTACAAACCGATTCTACATCCACTACTCAATCAAAGATTGAGATTTTACAATTCACTAATATGGGTGTTTAGATCTACATCAAACTAATTACAAAGAGTTTTTTTAGAGCTAAGCCCACACTCACAAAGCAGATAATTTTTTAAGGCTAGTCACTAACCTAAACTAATGGTTAATTAATGAATGATTACCAACAATAAAGAAAAGCAATCAATGTAACATTGATGCACAATTAAAGAAGTAGATGTAAATTGGTTGTTTGTAATGAGAGTTGTTGTACAAGTGTCTAACTACATCAATGTGGTGGCTGAGGGGTATTTATAACCCCAAACAACTCTTCTCCAAGTAATATAGAAAGACGACAAACGTTGTGCAGGAAATCAGCATGTCACGCCCTCTGCACAATATGTCGCCCCCACGACTTTTGTCTTTATCATAATCCTTCAGCCATGTGTCAGCTATCCATTGGGGTTTCAAATATATCTGTTGGAAACCCCAACGGTCACATGTGTCGCGCTCGTGACTCCTCTAGGTCACACCCGCGACAAAGGTCATTAGAAAATGAGTTTTGTCAAACCCTAAGTTGCGCCTTTTACGGATATGTCGAGCCTCCAGTACATGGATGTAGCGAGCGCAAAAAAACCTTGTATTTCTCTAAAACTTGGAAAACACATTTTTAGCTAGAAGGCTCTGAATTGATTCCCGAGTGTTTAATATGTTCCTACACACTAATAAACATTATTAGAACCTTTAAATTGATTGTCAAAGTCAAATTAGAGATAAAAGAGACTTGGTCCAACAATGTGCGTTGAGAGCAAGTTGATGAAGACGAAGAAATCCCAAATGAAGTAGGCAAACAGAAAGAGTGCCTTCGGCCAAATCTAACCAGACTAGACCATCTGGACAAAATAAAAACACAACAGCTAAAGAGTAAAAGGAAGAGGAAGGAGAGTCATTCGAGTCTCTCCCAAGAAGTAAAACTACTCATGTAGCTACAAAGGATCTTGAGGAGAAAATTGCCCGTGCTTTGAAAATATTCAAGGCAGAAGAACTGGATCTCGATGAACTAAAATTGAAGGGCTCGCCCTTAACTGCAGAAATCATGGAGGAGAAGATCCCCATCAATATGAAATTTCTGACCCTACCGACATTCAATGGTGAAGGTGATCCTAGACCACATCTCAAGGTTATATGCGATAATGAGGATGCTCAACGTGACTGATATTTTTATGTGTCGAGTATTCCAAATAATGCTTACAAGCACTAGACAAAGATTGTTCAACAAGTTAAAGCCCCGGTCTATTAAAAATTATACTATGGTCTCTAACGAGTTTATGAGTAGGTACTTGACTAATATACCGGCTAAGGTTACGACGAGTATTCTTAGAGCTTGTAAGCATGAGGAGGGAAAATCCCTCCGTAGCTATATGGAGAGATTTAACAAAGAGGCCATGAAAATTTACAATCTTAATGTGCACATGGCCATCGAAGCCCTCGCGAAAGAGACGAGATTCGACAAATTAGTTGACAAGCTGTTGATAAACAAACTAACAACTTTATCAAATCTCATGGGCATCACCCAGAAGTATTTTGAGTTAGATCAAGGGAAAAAGGATATCTGAGGCAAAAAAGCAAAGGCCAAGGAGTCAAATCAAGATAAGCCAAAAGAAAAGTAGTAAACAAAAAAAGAAGAGAGGGCCCACCAACAGGAAAACAAACAAAGGTTCCAACCATAACAAAAATATAACAGTAGAGCATATGAGAAAAATCACACAGGTCTATACACAATCAGGATAAATGTCCTAATGTGGGTAAAAGAAAACGCTAAAAACTTCAACTAGCCTCCCAAGATGAAAGCATCACAAAGGAATACAACGAGAATTTGTGAATTCCATTATGATCATGGGCATAATATAGAGGAATGCCGAGACCTCAAAATGAAGACTGAAAGAATAACGGAGTCGGGAGAATTCAAAATATTTATGGCAAAAAGAATCAATAGTGAAAGTAGCGAGCATCGAGGAGAGAAGTACACGGGGAGTGATACAAGTTGAGAACTCCAAGATCGCCTCTTCGTGATCTTCCTACACATAGAGTATATAAATCTCAAAGGATTTCAAGCTGTGAAAGCCTGAAATCACTTTGATGCTTCAGTCAGTAAGGGTTCTTTGGTAGATAATGAGTGTATTGAGTATTTAGGACTAGAAAATGACTACCTTCCCCAAGCACCGGTAGTGTGATATTTATAGGCCCTTAGATATAGGGCACCACTTCTCAGACAGTGGTTTAGTCCCACGATCACATGTCCGTGTATAACCACATCTTCCGAGATTTGTGCATAGTGGGGATGAGGACACAAATTGCCCTTCTTAGATGACTTTAGACGAGGTGAGATGAAACATCGAGGACCTCACTTGTGGCGATACATTTGGTACAGGGAGAACTCATCTTCTGGCGAGGTGAGATCTATCTTGGAGAACCCATCTATTCGGCGAGCTATGATCAATAAAGGGCGATTCATAGCTCGCCTAGGGTTCGGACGTTATGAGGCTGGTATCAGATGTCCCACCCCCTTATGGTTTGCCAAGTTAAAGACTGTAGGCGGTTCTTTCATCGTTTCAAATTTCAAAATTTGAATATGTTTGGATTTTAAACTTTTTTCAGCGGTTATGCAGAATAAAAAGAGTCGTGTCTCTTTAATTTATGGAATTAATGTCGCCAAGACACGCTGCCAAGTACTAAACTATCCGAACTATATCGTCAACGCATACTACAAGCTACACCAAATTGGAGGACATCATACGAATTAGTGTATCTCTCCAACATAAGATTCAACACCTGATCAGCAATGAGATTATTTCAGAACTTTAAAACAGGATTGCGAGACGGAAGTAGTGACCCAGCCCATGTTTGTAGCATTTGGAGATATGTTCTCCGTAACAATGTTTTTTTTGCATTTTTATTTACGCATTGGTATTTTTTTGACCAATTTATTTATTTGATTTATTCAAGTTTTAGATTAGATGATGAACCCTGATTTTGCTCATTTATGTAATATTTTCTAGATGGATATGTTATTTTTAATTTGCATGCATGTGGGAATGATAAATAGATCTATACATAATTGGCATATTCAATAAACGGTAAAAAGAAGCGATACAAGTAAATGAATTTTCAGAGATAATTTTTTTTTCAATAGATACTACCTTGTGTGAGAGAGAAAAAGAGAATTAAAATAGAAAAACAACAAAAACTAAACAATCTCGGTGAGTTGAAAATCCGAAAAGGATGACTTAGGTAAAATTTAAGGAACAACCTGCTAAGTAGAACCTATATGGGCGTCTTAAGCAGGAAGATAAGAAAAATAAATTAGAGAAGTTGCACGGCAAAAAAAATTCAAAAAAATAGAGTGCAGAACCCATAAAAAACGGAATAATTAATCTACCTAAATAAGAGACAATAGGGTCTCCCATCAGCCTAAAAGTCCAACACCCATCAAATACCCACCTACACTAGAGTATGATAATTTAAATAGTGAGAGGAGGATATCACTAATAAGTTCTCATAAAGATTATTATTTAACTAACTGAAAGGTCATGCAGAATAAAAAGGGAAGTAGAGATAAAATGGTCAATTAAAAAAATACACAGGGATTAGTAGACGACAAAGGTATTATCATTTGAATCAGAAAGTATCTCAATTGACAAATTATTAAATGAACCAATAACATAAATCTTTTGACATGTATGCATGTTATGATTACCGACCATCACATGTTTATAAAAAAAATGGACATATAACCATGAAAATTTAAAAAAAAAAGAAATCCATGCGACAATGTAAAAATAAAATTAAAGATTTAAATTTTTACATACCGAACAAAATCATCAGTTCAATCATTCAGCTCTATTTATTATAATTTAATTAAAAATAATTATATTCAAAATTAAACCAAAATCAATTGATTTACAATATCAAACCGAACCAAATTATATATGCAAAATAATCATTCACATTCCCATTTCCGGTCTTTTTTCATCTCCATTTTTATTTATATATGTATTTCTAAACTTGAACTGAAGGATCCGTCAGAGAAATAAGGAATAACTACTTCAGGCATTAGTGACAGTATATGAAGTAAAAAAGTAATAGACTGACACACACCAACGAAGACCTGACCAACAAACACAGATTGTCGAAACAAAAGTTTAAACAGCTAGAGATACGTATTACAAGAGTGAAACTCAGATCTTTCATTATTGAAATTAGCAAGGGTACAACATCAGTACTGATCAAGCTACAATTACAGCTGTATCTTAGTAAGCAAGTAAGCTAAAAACACAAAATACATGTGCTAACTAACTATAACGAACTCGCCTAGTCAGCTATCTTTGTCATCTTAAAGTCAGCCGATCAGTGAAGCATCTGAGAGAAATCCAAGTCACATGTTGATCATCCAATCACAAACAAGTATATCTACATTAGCCCCCCTCAAGGTGGAGCATATAGATTATGTATGCCCAACTTGAAACATAGAAGTAGGAAGTGGTTTAGTTAAGAAGTTTGTAAGTTGATTAGCAGAAGACACTGGAAGCAAATAAATGACTTTATCAAGCAATTTCCTTAGAACCACATGACAATCTATTTCAATATGCTTTGTTCGTTCATGAAATACTGAATTCTGTGTAATGTGTATTGCTAACTGATTGTCACATAAGAGCAGGTTGAGAATGTGTAACCGACAAATATATCTGTATTAAAATGTCTCAAATATTTCCCATATATTCTTATTGGAGCCTGTAATTGTTTTCTGTCTCTATGACACGACGTTTAAAAGACAAAAATACACTTGAATGTATAATAATTACAGTAAAAATAAAAACATGAAAGAATTATCATCCTTCTCTTAAAGCCCAAAAAAACAAACAAAAGTATAGCATTATAATGGAAATGAAGCTATATATACAGGTCATCAGTAACTAAACCTACTCATGCATTTTTTTAACGTACCGTTGATATATTACAGGATTAAGATTAGAAGCTTCAGATGGGAGAGATTTTTAGGTAGACTCAGTCCATCACGTCATCCGTGGATTAAACCTATCATATAATGACACGTCATTAAAATGATGGCAATCTTGTACATTCGTTTATTACTTATTTATACTTTTGAATAATAATATTATAAGATTGCTATCATTTTAATGACGTGTCATTATGTGACAGGCTTAATCCACGGATAATGTGCTAGACTGAGTCTATCTAAAAAAATTCTTCTAAAATGGTGCAGATACAGTGTCTCTTATTCCATCATGAGGGATCGGCAATTCGGACTGAATACACTTCAGTTCTTTACCTAATGAACCTTCACCTCGCCCTATATTCACCACTGGCTCTAGTCCCTGCATTTATTTCCATAGTCATTTGTAAAAGGTCAGATGTTTACAATTGAGAAAAAAAAAAGCATAACTAAAGAAATTATAAAACTAGTTATACATTAAAATATAATAAAAAAAAGGGTTTTTATAGGATATGCTCAAATGACAAGCTAAAAATAAATAAACAGAAACACATTTGTTTGAAATAATTTTTTTAATTTTTATTAACATGAATATAGTTGTAACATATACAAAAGTACTGTAACATTCCTTGACTAATAACATATTACAAAAAAACTCAATCAGCTAAGTATCGAATAAATTTACTCTTTATTCCATATCATAATTATCTGTCTAGGCATAGTTGAAAAATACATAATATTAGTATATATGTTTTATTTTTAGTTTATATTTATTAATTACTCAGTCTATTTATTATAAATAGATCTTAATAAACAAATATATATATTAGAAATAATAAATTAGTTTATAAAAATATATTATATTTATTTTTGTTAATAATTTTTAAATTGTTTTAGTGCAGAGACTATATATGATAATTATAATTATCAACGAATAACAAATATTTATTTACAATTTAAAATTAAAAAATTGAAACATGATTCATTATTTTAAGAGGGAGAGAAAATTATTATCAATAATTAATAATAACTTTACTATAAAATAATTTATTGAAATACATCGTAAGATAAACTTTATACATGTAAATTTAGAGTATTGCACAAATCAACTTTAACCAAACCATGAATACATATGATAACACTCGAATAAATGATAAACTAAACTGATAAAATCAAATTTATTTTGTAAATTGAAATCAAAAAAATTCCAAATCTAATATTTGAGATTTACCTCAGTAAATATATTTACGGCTTCTTCCATGCTTCTTGTATTCATCACATACAAAGCTGCCTCCTGTACAAATAGTCAATTACAAATTATCATTGATTAGCTACCAAATACTCAAGAAATTCTAGCAATTAATTACCGTTTATTTTTCAATAAAGAAAACACTCATTAAATCGTAATTGATCAATAGAAAAACAAATAAAACAAAGACACTCACTCGAAATATATAATTTATTTTTTGCCAAAACTCAAGATATAAAATTCAAACCTACCATTCTCAATTTTTTTATTTTAAACTTAGAGAATTTTGTTTCAAAAAATATAACTTAAAGTTGGAATAATATAATAAGAAATTTAAAAGAGAAAAAGAAAATAAAATGTACCCTTGCATATTTGATTTGATCAAAACTGAGAGTTCTTGGCTCATTTTCTATTGATGATTTTCTATCAATATTTCTCACCCCAAATACGCCACGCCCTTCCATTATTTAGAGACACTTTTTTTTAACTGCTAAATCTCGTTGTACGTACAATAAATTCCCATATATATACTTGCGCCAAATATATATTCTTCCTTTTTATATTTATTATTGGTGTTAGCTACTATACCACGTAAAACTAACGTGGCAAAATGCAGCCACACACGTGTCAATTCTCTGTTAGTTGTGCGACACGTGTACGGTGATGACATCATGGTTTCGGTCCAAGAAATATTGGTGCTTCACCGGTATTTTTAATATATTTTTTGCCAAAAGAGGAAAATTTGGGGTGGATTTGTTTTTGATTGTTACGTGTTATAATTTCCTGCTGTTACATACCAAGATCAAAGGGTCGACTGTGATATGATGGACACGTGCAATATAGTGATTGGTAGTAAAAGTGTCGGTTAATCGGCGCCGTTGATGGTCACACTAGACGTATATATGAATGTTGGGACCACGTGAGACTGGTGTATCTTGCGATTAAGGATTTGATCGTAGACTGATGATAAAATCTGGGGGTTCATAACAGTTGTTTTCTGATATATTTTTTTTTCAGAAAGCATAAAAGAATTTCGATTTTAAAAGAAAAAATGTAAATCAGTTCTTTTAATTTTTTTTTGACACCATTAAGCCCTTATATTTTTGAAATTGAACAATTAAATCCTTATTGTTTTAAAATCAAACAAATAAACTCTTTTAATATACTTTTAGGACACTAAACTCTTCAAATTTTCGGTAAATATTTTAAACAGTAAAAAAAATTTGAATTTTTTTTTCTATATGATTATGAAATATATGTCAGCCATTAGCGAGTATTTCTAATGGTGTTGGAAGAAAGGGGTTATTTGTTCTATTTGAAAATAAAGAGTTTAATTATACCTTAACAAAATAAAACGGTTGATCTGTAATTTTTTGTAAAACCACGAAGTTTTTATTATTTCTTTTGCCTTTTTTTTCAAAGATATTTATATTAGATAAAACTAAAGAAATTTACATTATATAACTCAAAAAAATAAAACATTACGTTAGCGATTTTGTTTTTATTTTTACAACAGTCATTCAATTTGAAAAGTTTGTTTACATATGTACCTAAAATATGGTTTTTTACACAAATCCCTCAAAAGAGCAACTCTCTATTATTTTTCCCTCACAAAATAAAAATTTGTAGAAACCACTCAAAAAGATAAAAAAGTTTAAGTAAATCACCCATATAACCCGAAATAAGTTGATTTTGTAATTAAATAGGATAGTTATATCCTCTTCTATTTCAAAACACTTGTACTATATACAGAAAACGAAAACACTCTTAGTTTTTAATTTCCTAACTCTGATCTTCAAGAACAACGACGCATACAATTTCGAAGTATAACGAAGAACCATTAAATCGAGTAATCGTTGAAGCTTCTCATCGGAGGAAGAGGAATCGGTCGTTGCTCCAGTGGAGAAGGTTGTTGCTACAGCGAAGGAGAAGGATTTGACGGCAGCGGCAAGAATGAAGCGGAGTGCAGATCGGATTCTAAAATTTGACTGACCTAAATCTGAGACGGTAGCCATGGAAGCAATGGCGGCAGTGGTGAAGTGAGAAAATAGATAATAATTTTGTAAATAAAAATCAAAAGTAGATTGAAAATTATTTCAAATTCAATAAAATCTTAATGTATTGTAATCCATATGTTTTTCAATTCAAAAAGATATAGTGAAGCATTGCTTGTTGTAAGGAATTTGATTGGACTGCTTCAGGTGGTTTTTAATTGAATCTTATTAATTGGTCTTGAATCACTGTGATTCAAAAATAGACATGGAATATGTATTCTGCATTCTATTTTAGGAGAGTTTTTGGGTATCATGACGATGGAGAGTCGGATGTTCGTGTTTATGTTTGTGAAAACGGATATGTCTCCTTGGGCGGATTTGCCGTTGTATACTTGACGGTGTTTTTTGATGGGTGTTTAGGATTTGAGTGCTTTCTATTTTTTTGAGTTTATAAATGTGATTATGTTCTATTGTTTATCTTTGAAAAACCATTGTTCCTGTTGTAACTATAACAGATTTGAAATTGCATATTTTATAGTGTTTTCATGTTGATATCTATGATACAATTTTTAACTCTATTTACAGTTGTATGTACTGTAAACAATCAGTTTTAAATTAAATTAAGGTAGTTCAGTTAAAATAGGTGCACATCAGGTTCACATAAGATTCACATCAGGTTGATTTTCGGTTTTATAATCTATCAAATACATTTCACTTAAAAGAGATGTTCAATTTGTAAATTACACTAAATCTCAAAATTCTCTCAATATAAAATATCAGTTAAAATTATAAAGTGAATTAAGATAAATTTTATTAAAATTTAAATTAAGATAGTTCAGTTGATATAGGTTTATATCAGGTTGATTTTCGATTTTATAGTCTGTCAAGTAGATTTCACTTAAAAAATAATATTCAAGTAGTATATTATACTAAATATTAAAATTATCTATATAAAATGTCATTTAAGATTTTAAAAAGCAGTAAGACAAATTTAATTAAAAATTGAATTAAAGTAGTTCAGTTAATAAAGGGCCGCATCAGGTTGATTTTCGGTTTTATAGTATGTCAAATACATTTCACTTAAAAAAGATATTCAATTAATATATTACACTAAATATTAAAATTATCTCTATATAAAATGTCACTTAAAATAGTAAAAAACAATAAGATAAATTTGATTAAAAATTTAATTAAAGTAGTTCAGTTGATATAGGTTCACATCAGGTTGATTTTTAGTTTTATAGAATGTCAATTATAGTACATCTAAAAGAGATTTTTAATTTGTATATTACACTAAATGAAATTCTCACTATATAAAATATCATTTAAGATTATAAAGAGTAACAATAGAAATTTTATTAAAAATTAAATTAAGAAAGTTTAGTTAATATAGGTTCACATCAGGTTAATTTTCGGTTAAATAGACTATTAAATTCATTTAACTTAAACAAATATTTAATTTGTATATTACACTAAATTTCAAAATTCTCTCAATATAAAATATCAGTTAAAATTGTAAAGAGTAGCAAAATAAATTTTATTAAAAATTTAATTAAGATAGTTCAATTGATATAGGTTCACATCAGGTTCACATATGGTTCAAATCAGGTTGATTTTCGGTTTCATAGATTGTCAAATACATTTCACTTAAAAGAGATATTCAATTTTTGTATTACGCTAAATTTCAAAAATCGCTTAATAAAAAATGTCAATTAAAATTGTAAAGAGCAACAAGACAATTTTTATTAAAAATTGAATTAATGTAGTTCAGTTGATATTGGTTCACATCAGGTTGATTTTCGGTTATATAGACTCAAAGACATTTCACTTAAAAAAATATTCAATTTGTATATTACATTAAACCTCAAAATTCTCTCAATATAAAATGTCAGTTAAAATTATAAAGAGAAGCAAGACAAATTTTACTAAAAATTGAATTCAGGTAGTTCAGATGATATATATGTTCACACCCGGTTCACATCGGGTCAATTTTTGATTTTATAGACTGTCAAATATATTTCACTTAAAAGAGATATTCAATTTTTAATTACATTAAATCTTATAATTCTTTCTATATAAAATGTCATTTAAAATCGTAAAGAGCAACAAGATAAATTTTATTAAAATTTAAATTACACTAAATCTCAAAATTCGATATAAATTACGTTAAATCTCAAAATTCTCAATATAAAATGTAGATCACGACTATCTTAGGTCAATTAGTTCATAAAAAAAATTAAATCTATTAGCGGTTTATATTAAGTATTTTTTTTTCTACAAACTTAAATTTTATAGAGTTAATTTTTCTTGTCCACTCATTTTCAAAGAACTAGTGTTGCTTTACGTGTTTCACACGTGGCTCGTAGTGTAACTCGTCAAATAATGATAATTATATTTACTAAATTAGGAAAATCATATTTATGTTTAATTATAAATTGTATTTAAGTATAAAATTTTAAATAAATTTGAAATGATTAAAACATTATTATTGCTAATATGATATAATTATATATTTGAAGTAGTTTATTTTACTCATTATTCTAACTCTAGTAACTATTTTGATAATTTTTTAATATTTTGTAAAGTATAAATTTTGAATTGATTTAATTTAATATCGATACCAAATCCTATTGCAATTACATAATCTAACCCTATTGCAACGGAGTTTAATTTGCTTCATTCCTTCTTTCCATTTACCTAATCCTATAAGTTTAGAAACTTAGTAAATTGTATTGTATAAAATCTTCGTTGTACGTAGGATTGATATTTACTTGTTTAAATTAAATTCTAACTATATTTTATATGTAATTAGACAATTATCATAATTTTTTTAATTAACTAATCAATTAATAAAGTAGTTGTTACTGGCGTTTTGCGTTTGTAACAACAAGCGTGTGAAATGCGGGCGTGCCAGGAAGCGGATTCCAAAATGTAACTTAACTTCTTAAAACGAGCGATTGGGGTTTGGTTAACCTTATAACAAGTACTCCAATCAAGTAATGCTAAAACAAAGAAATTCAACTGTAAATATGTTTACTAATTGAATGAAATGAAAATACAAGTGTTTGAGTAGAAATTGCAGAAGTTCAATCGTAAAATTCTTTACTGATTGAAGAAAATTGAGAATGCTAAGTGCTGAGTGTTTTTGCCTTTGGGCTGGTTTTTGTTGGATTTGATCGGGGGTTGCAAATTGGCTGCTCTTCTCTTATTTATAGCTTCATCCTTTGAAAACTGCTGCTTCATGTACCAACTGCACACGTTCTTCCCCACCTTCAGGAACTGCCAATCGTGTCTTTACTTCTGCTGCACGTGCTTTTTAACTTCTTTTCTTCTGGAATGGACTTCTTGGGCTTATGGGCCATTTAAATTAATATTTAATGGCCATCTCAAATTTGGGCTTAATCTTCTGCAACTGGGCTTGGACTTTTTGAATTAGCTTCTGGAGTAGTCAACCTCTAGAAATCAACCTTTAAAAACCAACCTTTAGAAATCAACTTCTGTCAACATTAGTCAACCTCTAGAAATCAACCTTTAGAAACCAACCTTTAGAAATCAACTTCTGAAGTCAACATTAGTCAACCTCTAGAAATTAATTTCTTAGTCAAACAGTCAACTTTTAGAAATCACCCTCTGAAGTCAAAATTGGTCAACCTCTAAAAATTAATTTAAGCCAATCATTAATAATACCTCTTTTATCTTTTGAAAAGAATAGGGGCTTTATGGCTTTTAAGCCATATTTTTAATTTTGGTGCAAACAATGTCCCCTATATAATTGGCTTTTTAGAAATAAAGCCATTTATATATATTTCTTTTAACCAAAATTTAAAATTTTAGCTTTCACAATGGTTAGGCCTAAGGTTTTATTTTTTGAAATTGATAAAAATTTATGGAAAGGTGAAAATTCTCTAGAAAACATGGTCTCAAATGTTTCAAAAGTGTGTGAAAAGGTTTTAGAAGATCAAAAAATTTCAAATTCATCTTCTCCAAAAAGTTTAAAACAAAACCCTAATTCAAAAATTAAACCCAATTTTTCCCCAAAAATTACCAAGCCTCAAACAATGTCACAAATTGAGGTAGAAGGAGAACAACCGGTCATCCCCACCGCACCTCCGGCGATCAGCTCATTGTCCACGCCCAGCAGCTTTGGCGTCACGGCAGCAGCTTCTCTCCCGCCGTCCAGCTTCTCGCCTGCAGCTGCTCTTCCACCGTCCAGCTCCTCGCCAGCAGTAGTTGTAGAGTCTCCGCCGTCCAGCTTCTCGCCAGCGGCAGCGTCCTCCTTGGCAGCAGCGGCGTCTTCTTCGCCCAGCAGCAGTATTCCAGCAGACGGCTCCTTCGTGGCGGTGGATAAAACAGCGGGGAGTTCCTCTCTATCAATTCCTAGCAGCTCGGCAGCTGCTTCCCCCAATGTCCATCGACAGCAACTCAGCCGCGGCCAGGAGTCCGGTCAGCAGGCGCTTTCCACGGACCAGCAGCAGATCGGCGGTCATGCTCCGGCAGCAAGTAAGTCTCTTTTTTCTCTTTTCAATTAATTATTTCAGATTTAATTAATTGCTTAGGATTAATTAATCTACTAAAGGAAAAATAGAAAAAATTTAGAATTCATTAGGTAAAATTTATGAACCCCTTTTGAAATTTTGATTTGTGTCAATACTAATTTTGTCAAAATTCATTTGTTGGAATTTGATTCAGTGTCGACATTGAATTTTCAATTGTCTGGACTTGATTTAATGTCAACATCTGAATTTTAAATGCTAATGATTTTAGCATGTTGTGATTTTGACCTCCTTTGCTATTTTTGTAGATGGCGGTTTGCCAACCAGCTTGGTGGCGGATCCTGCATCTTTGTCTCGTGTTTCTCCATCATTGGCCGTGTCAGGTAAAATCTCACCTAACATAGAACAAATTCTTGAATTTTAGCATGTTGTTAGCTTTGATTTTATTCATCAATTGAAATCACCCTTTACAGCTAGCGGCTTGCCAACCAATTTGGTGGCGGAAATTGTAGCTAATACGCCTGCTTTTAGCTCTGAGACACCAACTTCTGGCTTGGCGATTTCAAAGGCAACAACTTCTGGTTTTCCGCCAACCAATACCTCAGGTAAATTTCTTTTGAAATCAAACTCTTAGGATTTAGATACTGTGATGTGATGCTTGATCCCTTTTGGTTTACCTAAGATTGTGATTTTTGCTTGTGCACTTCAAACTTAAACAATTTGAATTTAATTGCTTAACATTGAATTTAATGCTAAAACAACTAAATTCAATTATTCAAAATTTTAACTTATTGCCGAGAACCATTTAGATCAATTGCCTAATAGTGTTTGGCATCAATTTCAGACCTTGCTTCGGCTTCTAAAGAGTCGTTGGTCCTTTATCTAGCTGATGGTACTTTATTTACACCACCCTTCCAACCCAATGTAGTGACCAAAACTTTACAACCAACTGTAGCCCTATCAACGGGTAAGGATTGATCTTTAGGACTTTAGATGCATTTTGTCTTCTGAATGGTTGAATACATCTGTATCTTGATATTTGCAGGTTCTCCTAAGTTGGTAGCTACCACTTTTCTGACTTCGCGGCTCAAAAGCCGGCCTCCAACCCCTTTGCTATACCATCCACCTCTCCTCCTCCAGGCAAAGGTAAACCACTGTATTAACTTTTGTGATTGGATTGGTTAGTGTGAATTTTAATGCAGATTTTATTTTAATGGTTTAGGATACCAATAATACTACTAGGAACTTGCAAATTCTTCAGGCCATTAGATAGAATATTCTAAGCCTTTAGAAGTCAAATTTCTAGGTGGTCAAGTTTAATGAACATTTAAAGCCCTACGACTTTTTATGCCTAAATTTTCGATATTCTACTTGAACCATGTCTGTTTTGGCTTTACTTCAACCATTTAAAAACTCAAATTGGCTAAGTGATTGGTTTATGTTTATTTTATTTTGAGAATTTGCAAAAACCAATTTCTTTTTCTTCTGTTGTAGCCAATTTTGAAAATGTATATGAAAATTCAAATTTGCACTTACAGGTTTCGTGATACCTCCTACGGCACCCGTCAGTAGGACTGTGGGTGTCCCAATTTCTCCTCTCCTAGTGGGGATTCCTGGCCGAAAGGATGCTATTGAAAAGGTATGTCATGATGAACTCCCCTTTTCTTTTTGAGATTGGGTTTCATGTTGTGAGCAAATGCTTCTTTCTTTCAGGAGTTCTATAGACAAATTCTGGATCCATCAGCCATTGCTCCTTTTCCACCTTATGTCACCTTCCAGTAAGTTTTGTACTAGAGATTGTTTAACCAATTTCCATCTTAGTCTTGTTTATTCAAAACTATTGTTCTCTCTGCAGGGACACCTCTTTAACTCCCTTTTTGAAAAAGGGTCTCATCATCCAAGGCATTGGCAATAAAACTATTCCAGAAGCTCCTCCCTACCCTATGCATGCGAGCGACGTATTAGTATGGGATTGTGAAGTGACAGGGGCTTCTGATATTACTTCCGCCATTAAGTCATGGCCTCGTCAGCCTCCTAGATGGACGGATTGGGTGGCTCGTCTACGTCCTTACTTCCAGAGGGATTGGCGGAGATTGGGGTTACTCCAGCTGATAGAGATAAGCGACAGACATATTGAGCTGAATGCGGGTATGTGCAGATCTTTTCTTCGCTATTGGAGTAGTTCAGCCAATTCTTTTATTTTTCCTTTCGGCCCGATGTCAGTTACTTTAAAAGATGTCTTCATGCTCACCGGCCTTCCGGTTATTGGATTTGACGCCCCTTGTCTATTTGAGGTAGAGACGAAAGACCTCTATTCCTACCCAATTTGTCCGAGTTACCCGGCGTGTGTTTCCAAGTGGAGTGTCTTAACAACACCTCCTTCTTTAGAAGAACATACCGAGTTTCTATGGGTCCTAATATGCAAGTTCATCATGTGCCCCTCCTCTGGCACTCCTACCAAGGAATATTGGAAACTTGCAAGTAATTTAGCCAACGGGACCTTTGTGGCTTTGGGGCCTGTGTTGTTAGGCGCCCTCTACTATGCTTTTGAGCAGTCTGTTACTACTCACCTCTTGGCCAAGTTAGATGGTCATGTGTGGTTGTTACAGTTGTGGATTTTTACCTACTTCCTAGAGCTAATGGGTGTAGGGGTAGGTACCTTGTGCACTCCTATTGTGGATCTTTTGGCAGTCAAGTGTTGTTTTGAGGAGACCGCCGTCTTTGATTTTCTTTTTGAACGCACAGCTAGGGAAACCTCGGCTTTGTCCGTTTTTGATCATCACTCATATATTCCTCAGTGGATGGACATTTTCTCAGGGAAGCCAGGTACACTCCTCCTTATCAAAAGAAAGCTCTTTTGTGCCTTTACTACCTCTAGGATGTTATTTTTGGGAGGGTCTCAAGCCTTCTCTACTCGTGCTTCTAGCCAACATTGTGTGTCAAAGTTGTACATGAGTAGCCTTTGGGGTAGGCAGTTTGGGCTTAACCTTTCTTAAATTCATCCTTACCTTGAACAACATGATGGTGAGTGGACAAGATCTACTGTAGAGCAGCTTGTCAAGGTATATGGTTATTATCGTTGTCCTGTGGTAGAGAATTTGATTCCATATGACTTTGCCTCTTGGTGGGACGAGCGGTTTCAACTCATCCTGTCCAAAAACGCAGGTAACAACTTCATCTTTTTAACTTGTCTTCTATTTGTTTTCTGCCTCTAATTCTTTACACCTTTGTAGGGAAAGAAGCAAGGCTGCTAGTTCAACCTCCTCAAAGGCCTACTCCAGTGAGCAAGCCTAAGAAACAGGCTAAGAAAAAGAATCGCAACACCTCTTCAGAGTCATCTTTTGAGAAGACGGAATTGCCTAAGACATAAACTAAAAGGAAGAGTCGTGACACTTCTTCGGATTCGTCTTTTGAGAGGACAGAATTGCCTAAGACTAGGCAGTTAGGGAGACTCCTCAAAGTAGCCAAAAAACGACATGCTGGACCTCCTGAGACTGTGGTCTTGGAAGATGATTCAGAGGATGATCAACTTCCGGACCTACTTCACGGTAAATCTCTTTCACTTTGCTTCTTATGCTTAATATGTTTCATCCATTTAACAAATGCATTTTTTTTTACAGAAGCCGCTCATACAGAAGAAACAACGCTAGATGTTGATTCCGAGGCGGCCATGGATAGAGAGGATGATGGAGTCCTTGACACACAAGGTAACCATCTTTCTTGGTCTTTATTATCTATCATAATCACCTAGCTCATTTCATTGAAATCTTCTCAGGTATGGAGAATTCAGGGGAGCAATGCTCCAAGTCAGCCTCCGAGTCAACTTCTAAAGGCTCCAAGTCAGCCTCTGAGCCAACTTCTAAAGGCTCCAAGTCAGAGTCTGCTTCTAAAGGTTCTAGGTCAGCCTCTGAGCCAACTTCTAAAGGCTCTAAGTCAGCTTCTGAGTCTGTCTCCAAAGGCTCCAAGTCAGCCTCTGAAAAAGATTCGGCTACCTCCACTGAATCCGAGGTAAATCTCTAACTTTGTTAAGATAAGTTTTTATTATACTTTTGGTTGGATATTAACCTTCCTTCAAATTCTTCTTCAGGAACCTTTATCGCAAATTAAGAAACTTTCTTCGATAATAGCAGAAGACCAAGACCTGGTATATTTAAGCTTCTTGGACGAGATGAGCACCCCGGAAGCTAGTGTTTCTTTTGTCCCTTTGCCGGCTGACGTCGAGAGAGCTGTTTCTTTAGTCAAGCATGTCCTCGGCCAGCACATTTCTATTGTTACAGATTCCCAGAAAGAAGATCTCATTTCCTCTCTCCATATTCTACGCCTTGTTCCTGACTCCGTTGTCACTGATGAAGTAGAGAAAGATATTCTGGGTTCGCTCAACTTGTGGAGGTCTTGTGTTGAGATCGAGTCAAATGACCTCCCCAAGTTGAAATCTTCAAAAGCAGATAACGCCAGGTATTTATCTTTGGGACCTAAAAGGCAAGAAGTGGCTCAAAAACTACGAGACCTAGAAGCTAGTGGTGAGGCCTTTGAAAAGGAGATTGAACAACTGGAAACTGCTATTCTAGCTTTAAAGAGTAAGCAACTTGATCTTGTGGTGGAAGGCAAGCTTCTAGCCGAGGAATATCAAGGAATCAACTCCCAACTCCAGCCTCTTCATACTACCATTCAAGAGAAGAAAAATGACATGGTCTCATGGGTACAAAATTGTGCTAAGGCTCGTCAAGACAAAGTTGTTTGCCAATCGAAGTGGAGCAAGTTGCAAGGCCTTTTCTCAGATTCTTCACCTACTCCAATGTTGGCTTCCTCTACCTCCACCAACACCACAGCTCCTTGATGATTTTCTTTTATTTTGTATATGAACTGTGTTATGTAGTTTAGCTTTAGAATTGGTGACTTTGTTGAACCAAAAGACTTTGCTTTTGGCTTTTGAATTTTCTTTTTATATAACAGGACACTTTTGCTTACACGGCCTTTTGGTCAGTACTTGCTTGGTGACACGTACACCTGCACCTATACACTTGTACATGCATTGCATTACAGAGACGCCATTCAGGTACTTTCTAAACTTCAAATGTCTTGGTGTGAAGATGGCTCTCCAGCCATTTGTTTGCTTGTTGTGTTCCACACCAAGATTCACTTACAGGTACAGCCATGCATTGCATTTTCACTATGTGTTTATGTTCCTGGTATGAAGATGGCTTTTGCCATATACTTGTGTAGTGATGTGATGTCCATACCAGGACTTGTTTCACGAACAAATCACATATGTCACTTACAGCCATGCATTGCATTACAGGGCCGTTTTTGTTTGCTGTTGAATGTTGTTGAATTTTCTTTTTATCCCTTTAGCTTAGTTAGCCAAAGTTTAAGAAGTCTTAGTAGAATAGAGACCTTATAAACATAGTAGGAGTTTGACTTTCCACCTTTGACAGTCAACTCTTGACATCAACTTCTAGAGGATCAACTGACCAGTCAACTTGAACTTCTAGGAATCAACTTTTAGAAATCAACTCCTAGAACAAACTTCTGGAATTAATTTTTAGGAGTCCACTTTTAGAAGTCAGCTTCTAGAACTTCTAGGAATCAACTTTTAGGAGTCGACTTCTAGAACCAACTTCTGGAATTAATTTTCTATAGTTGATTAATTATAGCCTCACCAATTTAGCTAAAGTAGCCAAATTTAGAATTTTAATTATCAAAAATGGCTAAAAGCCATTACATTACATCTTGTGCCAAAATCCATAAGTTAATGAAAAAGTACAGGTTTAGCCAAAATAGCCAAACTACTAAAAATCTGATAATACACTCGGCTAAAAAGCCACAATGTTACGACTCATGTACTGATATTGCTAAAACAAGTTACATAATCTGCAGTACATGTATGGCTAAAAGCCATTAAGTCATTTCTAAGTTGTATTTCTCCCAGATGGTGGGAGTGTATTTCTTCAAGTACTTTCCATTAATAAATTTTCTATGAGGCTCACCCTCTAGACTTGATAGCCAGTACGCATTCCCCTTCATCACCTTGTGGACTAAGAATGGCCCTTCCCAATTAGTAGACCATTTCCCATATTCTCTATCTTTAGTACCAGGGGGTAAGATCAACTTCCATACTAGCTCATCTTCTTGAAATGTCTTAGGTCTAACTTTCTTGTTGTAGCTTCTGGAGACTTTCTTCTTCTGTATTATCATATTGTTTAAAGCCTGAAGTCTCCCTTCTTCTAGATTTTCTAACTCCATCATCATGGTTTCATTGTAATCTTCTGGAGTCAAATGATTCTGCTTAGCTACTCTCAATGACCTCACCACCACCTCCATAGGTAACACTGCATCATGACCATAGGTTAGCATAAATGGACTTACTCCAGTAGCATTTCGCCTAGAGGTGCGATATGCCCAGAGTGCTTCTGATAAAATCCGATGCCAATCCTTTGGATTTTCTTCCAACATTTTTTGAACTATGTTGATGATAATTTTATTAGAAGATTCAGCTTGGCCATTGGCCTGAGCATAATAAGGTGTAGAGGTCAATAATTTTATTCCATAATCAGTGGCAAATTCTTGCATCTCCTTACCAGTGAACATTGTGCCCTGGTCAGTAGTTACTGATTGTGGAATTCCAAATTGATGAATAATTTCCTCTTTAATAAATTTAATAACATCGTTTTGCTCTCTCTTTACCAATGGCTTGGCGACTACCCATTTGGTAAAATAATCAGTAGCTACAATTATGAAACTGTGATTTTTAGAGGATGGAGGATATATTTTACCTATCAAATCTATGGCCCAACCTCTGAATGGCCATGGTTTGATGACAGACTTCAACTCAGCAGCTGGAAGTCTTTGTATGTTTCCATACCTTTGGCACGATTGACAACCCTTTGCAAAAGTCATGCAATCTTTTAGGATAGATGGCCAGAAGTAACCATGTCTTCGGATCAGCCATCTCATTTTCACTCCAGATTGATGTGCTCCACAAACTCCCTCATGAGTTTGTTTCATGACCTCTAGTGCCTCTGTAGTTCCAAGGCATCTTAGCAATAGGTTGTCGAATCCTCTTCTGTATAAAACATCTTCTATGAGCACGTAGTTAACAGCTCTCACTCTTACTTTATACATCATCTTCTTGCTAGGATTCTCCAGGTACTTTTTAATATCTCTCCTCCAATCCTGTACTAAGTTATCATCAATATTGAAAATATCTAGTTGTACTCCTCTTTTAAAAATTGAAGGGTGAGTTTTTCTTTGTACCATTATTAGTCGGTGGGTTAACTCCTCTGACAGACGTAGGCCAGATGCTAGCTGTGATAATTCATCGGCCTCCCAATTTTCCTCTCTAGGAACATGTACTAATTCAACCTCTTCAAAATTCTCTATTAACTGTATAGCAATAGCATAATAAGAAGTTAAAGAGTAACTCATGCATTTATATTCGCCAGACACTTGTCTAATAACCAATTGAGAATCTCCAATTATTTTGACCTTTTTAGCACCTAGATCTAGGAGGATTTCTAATCCAATAATCAAAGCCTCATACTCAGATTGATTATTTGTACATTCAAAGTCAAGATTAAAAGACAAGGAGGTCTTAGCTCCAGAAGGTGATACTATTATGATTCCAGCACCCGCAGACCTATCTGTACTAGACCCATCAAATTTAAGCATCCAAGGTCTATGTTCATTCATAAAAACCGGTAAGTCAAATTTACTTTCATCTCCTAGGTTTATACATGGATGGTCGGCTAGGAAATCTGCTAGAGCCTGACCTTTGACCGACTTCTGGGGATGATAAATCAAATGAAAGTCTGCCAAACTTAATAACCACTTTCCAATATTTCCTGATAAAACAGGTTTGTTTAGCATATATTTCATCAAGTCGGTTTGAGACACCACATAGACTCTATTACTAAGCAGATAGTGTCTTAACTTAGTGCAGGCAAAAAACAAAGCCAGACACAATTTCATGATAGGAGTGTATCTAACCTCTGTAGATGTCATCGAACGGCTCAAATAATAAATAGCCTGTTCATGTCCATCTTGGTTGCTCTGGGCTAGCAGACACCCAATTGAACCTTCGGCTGCTGAAATGTACAACCTCAGAGGTATACCCTTTTTGGGAGGCATCAATACAGGAGGCTTCATTAGATAATCTTTAATTTCATCAAAAGCCTCTTGATGGATGGTTTCCCATCTGAAGACATCCTCCTTTTTTAATTTCAACAGTTCTGAGAACACTTTTGTTTTTCCTGCAAGATTAGATATAAATCTCCTTAAGTAATTAACCTGCCCAAGAAACCTCTGAAGTTCTGTTTTATTTCTAGGAGGTTTAGCTTCTCGAATAGCTTTGGTTTTGTTTTGGTCCACTTCAATGCCTCTTTCATGGACCAAAAACCCCAAAAAATTTCCAGCTTTTACACCAAAGGCGCATTTCAGAGGATTGAGTTTTAAACAGTGAACTCTCATCCTCCTAAATGCTTCCTCTAGATTTTTCAAATGATCTTTCATTAGTTTTGATTTTACAACAACATCATCAATATAAAACCTCCATAGTTTTACCTAAGAGGTCGTGGAAGATGGCATTCATAGCCCTCTGATATGTTGCACCAGCATTACGTAAACCAAACGGCATGACCACCCATTCAAATGTCCCAATAGATCCTGGACATCTAAATGCCGTTTTGGAGATGTCTTCTTTAGCCACCATAATCTGGTTATATCCAGCAAAACAATCCATAAAAGACAAAAGAGAATGATTAGCTGTAGCATCAATAAGAGTGTCAGCAATTGGCATGGCATAAATATCTTTAGGAGTTGCTTCATTTAAGTCCCTAAAGTCTATGCATATTCTAAGTTTTCCATTCTTTTTAACCACTGGAACAACATTTGCTAACCAATAACTATATTTAGCAGGCCTAATAAAGCCTGCTTTACACAATTTTTCAATTTCCTCTTTTACCTTTAATTCAACTTCTTTTGACACTCTTCTTGGAGGTTGGCGGTATGGCTGAAACTCGGGTTTAATAGGAAGCCGATGTTCTACCAATGTCCTGCTTAACCCCGGCATATCAGAATATTGCCATGCAAAGCAATCTTTGTATTCCTGCAAGAGTACAGTTAATTTTGTTTTTAAACCAACCTCTAGGTTTTTACTAACAAAAGTTACCTGAGGTTCCTCAGAGGTTCCAAGATTCACTTCTTCTAACTCCTCTCTAACATGGATGGCTTCATCATCTATCCAAGGAGGTGCTTGTTCTAGCTCCTCCAAGCCAATCTCATGATCTTCAGAAACTTCTTCTTCTTCATAAACCACTTCAGCATCTAGAACCTCTGCCAAGTTGTTTTCCTCCATAATTCCTTCCATAATGTACTGCATACGTTCTTTTAAGATAGCAGATGCAGCTGCTGCAAACTCACTAGAGGTGAGCTTAATCATTAATTTCTTCAATGGTGATGGAGGAACACGGCTTGTTGTATGGAATAATAGCCGTTGATCCAAGTATCTCAGTTGCTTTTCTTTTGACCTCTTCATGCATTTTCAGAGGTTTGTCGGATTTCTCTTTCTTCTGCCCTTTTTTACTTTTCCCAGTAAATTGGATGGGGCCAACACATGAGTCATAATAACGGGCTTCTACCATGTTGGTGGCAGTGGTAAATGGCTTTGTGTCTGCCCATACCACCTCCACCTAATTTCCCTTCCAAAAGAGCAGAAACTGGTGTAAGGATGAAGGAACGCACCAATTGGCATGAATCCAATCTCGTCCCAAAAGAGCTTGGTAGCTGGCTGATGAATTTACAACAAAGAACGCCGATAGGGAAGTTTTGCTCCCTACAGTTACCTCTACTGGGAGAACACCAATAGTTTTTGTGAGCTCTCCAGTAAAGGCAGACACACTAACCTCTGTAGAGATGAGATCTTCTGTAGTTTTTCCTAGAGGTTGTAGCATGTTGAATGGCATAATATTCACAGCAGAACCATTATCGATCAAGACTCTGGAGGTTGGTCTGCCATTGAAGTGAGCCTTTATGTACAAAGGCTTAATATGTTTGGTCATTGCCTCTGCAGGTTTGTCAAAAATCACCCTCTTTGGTCCACCATTTGCAGCTTCTTGTATGGTGACCTGGCTGCGACACTCATCTTTTGGAGGTTTGGATACCTCATCTCTCTGAATTTCTTCTACTTCCTCAGAGTTGTCAGGACCTTTGAAATCACTTGGAAGAATCAAGGAGAAAGCATTACAAGTGAGGGGAATCTCAATTTCACCCACTCTGATGGATCTCTTCTTATCACCTTCTGTGTCTGATTCTGAGTCGCCATTCTCTAGAGATCTCCTCTGAAATTTGCCGCTTTCCTTAACGGGTGGAGTATCATCAGTATCCTCTTTCAAGAGGTCATTTAGTCTCATGCCCTCCTTTAGGATTTCCTCATCCACGAGATCATCCAACTCCATGTCGTCTTCTAGGAGATCATCTAAGTTCATGCCATCTCCTGCAAATTCTCCTTCAAGAAAAGCTTCCAACTCCATATCCGAAATTTCCTTCTTCGAAGGCACGTGGGAAGTTTTATTTTTCACTTCCACTGCCTCTGAAGATTTTTGGCTTCCAGATTGCTCTTTCTCAATTAAGATCTTCTTTGACCCCTTTTCCTCAACAACTTTTCTAGGATCTTCCAAGTGCCTGGACTGCCACTCGTTTCTTGCAGCAGCCCTCAACCTCTGGCGCCTCCTCTTCTGAGTTCTTGTTAGTGGAGGCGGAAACTTCTTGTGATAATTGGTATGCCACCTTGGACTAGGTGAGACCAATGGTGGTACCACGAATCTTTGTTCTTTTCTTCGGTTTTAAAAGGTAGAAGGAACCTCTGACTGTTTTTCTTTAAGTGCCAAAGGAGCTTTTGGCTTTTCCTCCCTAGGTGCCAAAGGAGCTTTTGGCTGTTCCTCCCTCTTCCACACGAAGGATCGCCTCTCCGGGAAGACATGCCTTTCTGGCCTCCTTTGATAGTAAGAGGCCCTGTTTTGTTTTTTCAAAAGAGGGCGGTTAGTAGAAACAAAATTATTTGAGTTTCTAGATACCTGCCTTCTTTCTCCTCTGTAATCCCGCTTTACCTCTGCTCTCCTTTCCCGTTCGAATTGCTCTCCCCTGACTCTTTGGTCATTTTGCTCCCTGATTCTGAGCTTTCTTTTTATATCTAATAACAACCTCAAGTCAAGTTCCGAGAGATCACTGGCATTCACAGACGCCACAGCTGGAAAAGGATCTTCATCTATTACCAGTGCCTCCTTTTTTTCTGGGAATTTTAAAACTCCCTTGGCAATCCTATCCTGTATAATATTTTTGAACCCCCAACATGAATTGGTTGAGTGGTTCCAGGAGTTGTGGAACTTGCAATATTCTCTGCCTTTCAACTCATCTTTTGAAGGCATTTTATGATCCGGAGGCAAAGTAATGAACTTCTCTTTCAACAGAAAATCAAAAATTTCTTCTGTTTTTGAAACCTCAAAAGTATACAGAGGTTGGGCATTGGAATTCTGTTTCTTCCACCCATCAGGTGCTTTTTTAATCAACATAGGGCAGGTACATGAACCGGTGGCCGTGAGGTCGGCTACCGCGGTTTCATATGCTCCCACCTCCTGATAGTAAGTGCCCATTGCCACCTTCTTCTTGTGGCTTTCTTCTCTCATGAGTTCTTCATATTCAGAGACTTTAGCAGCTAACTCATAGAAGTCCCTGAATTCCATCCCCTGGAACTTTTTTCGGAGCTCAATGTCCAAGCCCCTCTGAGCCATTTTTACATACTCAGTTTCTGGTAGAACAATTTTACACCTGCTCCTCATTCTTTTGAAGCGGTGTATATACATGTCGGCATCCTCTCCCGACCTTTGAGAAACTCTTGACAATTCTGCTATGCAAACCTCTGGCTCTGCACGGTAAAATTGAGTATGGAAAAGCCTCTCCATCTCCTGCCATGTGAGCACTGAGTTCCTGGGCAAAGTAGCATACCAAGTAAAGGCAGTACCTGTTAAAGAATTTGGAAATAATCTCAGCTTGAAATTTGCAATGTTATCTAGGTTGGCCAAGACCCCACATTGAATTGTGAATTTCGCCACATGCTCAATGGTGGAGTGGCCATCCTCTCCAGAGAATAAAGAGAAGTTAGGAATTTTATAGCCTCTAGGGTAAGGATTCTCCCTGTCAATGACATCTGGATAAGGCTTGTGAAATTGCGGTCGGTCAATCTGCCTTAGACCTGGACCATACAACTCCTGAATTGCTTCTCTTACAGCCTCCATGTCTAATTGCCTTCCCAAAGGTTGGGGTGGCACCTGAGGCTGATTTCTCTCTTGGGGCATGTAATTGCCCCCCGTGCCCAGAGGTTGAGGAAAATTTTGATTAACCTCTAGGTCGTCCGAAGTCGGACAATTAGCACCTGCATTAAACGGCCTGGAATTCCGGCCAGTTTGATTATTAGTTTTAAAAGAATTAAAATACACAGGTTCATCTCTTTTGTGAGGAGGAACGTACCTTTCTTCAGAGGGCGGGTTTAAGATTGGCACATGACTAGTGCTCCCAATCTCCTGGATTCCTCCAGATGGCTGCCCCCCGTGTCCCTTAGGATCTTGTTTGGCCGTGTTAACAGCCTCTGGTACATCACCACCATGAGATGACACTTCGACAGCAACTATCAATTCTGCCAAATAGCGTTCCATTTCGAACTGCTTCTTATCCATTACCTCATGTTTCTTGGTCAACTCGGCTTGTGCTTGGTTAAAGCTAGCCTGAGTCTGTTTCATGTCTAACATGGCTTTTGACAGCATGTCTAAAGCCTCTACCAATCTTGGCTCAGAATTTCGCCGAGTTGGTGTCCGTTGCTCTCCAAAGCCAGGAGGCACATCATCACTCGCCTCTCCTAGAGGCAAATTTTCTTTTTCAATGCTTCTGACCATGTGAGCCACATAGTCTCCATGTCCTACATTTGTAGTAGTAGGATCATCCACTGTATCCTGGGATACAATAACATCTTTTCCTTTTTCACTTCGAGTTCTAGCCATAACTCTTACTGTCCCACTGGGCGTGCCAAAAATTGTTACTGGCGTTTTGCGTTTGTAACAACAAGCGTGTGAAATGCGGGCGTGCCAGGAAGCGGATTCCAAAATGTAACTTAACTTCTTAAAACGAGCGATTGGGGTTTGGTTAACCTTATAACAAGTACTCCAATCAAGTAATGCTAAAACAAAGAAATTCAACTGTAAATATGTTTACTAATTGAATGAAATGAAAATACAAGTGTTTGAGTAGAAATTGCAGAAGTTCAATCGTAAAGTTCTTTACTGATTGAAGAAAATTGAGAATGCTAAGTGCTGAGTGTTTTTGCCTTTGGGCTGGTTTTTGTTGGATTTGATCGGGGGTTGCAAATTGGCTGCTCTTCTCTTATTTATAGCTTCATCCTTTGAAAACTGCTGCTTCATGTACCAACTGCACACGTTCTTCCCCACCTTCAGGAACTGCCAATCGTGTCTTTACTTCTGCTGCACGTGCTTTTTAACTTCTTTTCTTCTGGAATGGACTTCTTGGGCTTATGGGCCATTTAAATTAATATTTAATGGCCATCTCAAATTTGGGCTTAATCTTCTGCAACTGGGCTTGGACTTTTTGAATTAGCTTCTGGAGTAGTCAATCTCTAGAAATCAACCTTTAAAAACCAACCTTTAGAAATCAACTTCTGTCAACATTAGTCAACCTCTAGAAATCAACCTTTAGAAACCAACCTTTAGAAATCAACTTCTGAAGTCAACATTAGTCAACCTCTAGAAATTAATTTCTTAGTCAAACAGTCAACTTTTAGAAATCACCCTCTGAAGTCAAAATTGGTCAACCTCTAAAAATTAATTTAAGCCAATCATTAATAATACCTCTTTTATCTTTTGAAAAGAATAGGGGCTTTATGGCTTTTAAGCCATATTTTTAATTTTGGTGCAAACAGTAGTATATTTTAATTAGTATTTTAGATAATTATCTCAATATAGTAGTTTATTTTAGTTAGTACTCTAATTTCTCTTAACATAGTAGTTTATTTTAGTTAGTACTCTAATTTCAATGATTATTTTAATAGTTTTTAATTACTAATTAAATTTTATAAATGAAAAGGATATTAACGTAAATGTGCCTGTCCCCCCCATCCGTGTTTTTATATATAGTATAGATATGGAGTCTTTTTCTTTTTCAATTGCAAATTTCATACTTTTTAAGTGTCATCTTCTGCACGATGAGACTAATGTGCAAGAATAATTTGAAAAAGACAAACCAAATGTTAGCATTACATTTAATTTGTATCTATCTTTTCATTATTTCTTGCCTTTATACTCTGTAAGGAACTGAAAAGCACAAAATTATCAATTATCCTATAAAAAAGATTGAAAATTACTTAAACAAATTGAGTGTGAAACAACAAGAGCAAAGCCAAAGAAATAAAATAATCACTCGATCCCTTATCCCAACCAATCTATGTGCTGCTCCATTGTTCGTAGGTCCAAGAGTTTAGCTAAGCCACCACAGATCGCCGACGATGATTTCATGCTCAGTGTCGTCCATATTAAAGGAATTGATTGTATGTATTACACACACAATAGTAGTATACAAGTGAAGGATAAAATAGAAAAAGAAAAATAATTTAGATACACATGAAAACAGATTTTAAAAATTGAGAGATTACTGCAAAAAATAAAAATATGAGTCACTAATATAAACTTTTTAATTTTTGGGTGATTTGGTGTAATTTTCTCACGTTATATGAACCTACAGGGTCGCACACTAAGAACAGGCCCAAAACAGTTATGGATTGAATAAGCCTAATGGAATAAATTGACTAATAGATTATTGTATATATATATATACATATATGAACGAAGGGTCAACGCGCCTCCTAAACTTGTGAAACAGGGTCATTTAACCCAATTTATACCTTTTTGAGCAACTAACCCCAAAACTCTTCATTTTTGGGTCAAATAACCCTATAATCGTATTTTTAAAACGCATAAAACATAAATCGGAGGTGAGGGATGCAAAAAAGTAATTAGATACTTCACTCATTGTTGCGATATAATTATCCTATATTTATTTTTTGAAATAAAAATATAAAGTGGGGTTATTTGACCCAAAAATGAAGAGTTTTGGGGTTAGTTACTCAAAAAAGTATAAATTAGGTTGGATGACCCCATATCACAAGTTCAGGGGGTGCGTTGACCCTTTGTCATCGAACCCCATTTATACTTTTTTGAGCAACTAACCCCAAAACTCTTTATTTTTGGGTCAAATAACCCCATATTTTATATTTTTATTTCAAAAATAAATTTAGGATAATTATATCGCAACAATTATATATATATATATAATTTGTAATATATATAATAATAAATATATATTAATTGAAATTCAAAATTTAAGGATAAGTGTTTTTCTTAAAATATTATTTTTTGAAGATAATAATAATAATAATAATAATAATTAATATATATATATATATATATATATATATATATATATATATATATAAAGGAGTGTGTGTGTGTGTGTGTTTTATTAAAAAGGAGTTTTGATGTACATAAACTCAAGAGAGTTATAAAAAACGTAGTGTTTGAATATGATTGCAAAACACGTTTTTGAGTAAAACCTAAATGTCTTATTTCCCTATAAACAGACCATTAAGTCTAAGGTTTTAATGTATGTGTTTTTCGAAATAAACACAAAAAATATAATCACTAAATTCGTAATTGCTTTGTGAAGCAATAGTGCTAGCACACAAACACTCGTTTTAGCAAAGGTCTGTTCGTGTGGATATTCGTAGATGACGCATTCTTTTGGAGGCATTTCTGTTCTAAGGCAAGGTATCACCAAAGTGAACCACCTCTCTTCCTTCTTACATTACTGATTGAATTCGACGTTCAAGTAAGTTTTAATTATACAACCTGTCTTTCTATTTGAATTACATGAATCTTATTTGGGCTTTTGATAAATTTTTGAAATTCTGCTGCGTTATGAACCTAGAAAACCCAACAACAGTTTAGTCCCTCCGTTCATTTTTGGTGTTAGTCAACGAAGTCAAATGATTTATGAGTAAATTAATTTTCAAATATGAGGGACGAAATCGTTGACAAAAAAAGTGAGGGACCAAATCGTTGAGAAAACAAAAGTGGGGTACCATATAATTTTATTGACTTCGTTGACTAACACAAAAAATGAACAGAATGACTAAATTATTGACAGATACAAAAGTGAAGAGCTATATCATTTGATTTTCAAATGGAAGAGATTAAACTGTGAATTATATCAAATATAAGAGGTGTTATAGTAATTTGCTCTAAAAATTATTCCGAAATTAAAAGAGAAAAAAAACGAATAAAGGGTCAACGCGCCCCCTGAACTTGTGACACGGGGTCATCTAGCCCAATTTATACTTTTTTGAGCAACTAATCCCAAAACTCTTCATTTTTGGGTCAAATAACCCCATAATTTATATTTTTATTTTAAAAAACAGATTTAGGATAATTTTATCGCAACAATTAGGGAAGAATCTAATTACTTTTTTGCATCCCTCGCCTCCGATTTGTATTTTAAGCGTTTTAAAAATACAATTATGGGGTTACTTAATCCGAAAAGGAAGAGTTTTGGGGTTATTTGCTCAAAAATATAAATTGGGTTATATGACCCCGTGACATAAATTTAGGGGGCGCGTTGACCCTTTGTTCGAAAAAAAACACCTTGTGAACAAGAAAACTAACAAAAAATCCTCACGATTTCCAAGAAATTCATAAAACAATCACAACTTTTGTCTTCAATTATTATTACTCAATGTTAAAAAAAAAATTATTATTACTCACTATTGAAAGCATCTCTTGCTCCACAATGTTTCCCTTTTCTTTTTCCTATTAGCCCATTTCTTTCACTATGCCCTCTACTCTTTTCTGTTGCTAGTACGACTCGGTTTCTTTGATACACTTCATACTCATGGCCGAGTCAACTCGTAAAAAGCCGAGTTCCCAAACAAGAAAACTTTCTTGGTGCTGTTCCTTAACTGGGTATCCTCCAAGCCCTGAGAACCCAGTAATACTACCTAAAACTATTCACAAAAAAGCTGACTCGCTATCTAAACTCAGTTTCAACTCGGTACCCAACTCACCTCTTAGCGCCAAATCCGGGCTACATTTTGTCGGTAGGATAGACCCACGTAGAATTCTCTCTCCTGGTCGGGTTTCTCCTATAGACTCGGACCCTACTGCCTACCCATTTCAAGAAATCATCACTGAGCCGTTACATACAGACCGAGTTGAATCTGCTCCGAAATCAAGATCCGAGTCTTTCCGGGGCAAAAATGACGGGTCTTTATCGTATTCGGGTTCCGGGGCGGAGGCCTGTGGGGGTGTGTTTGATGTTAGGCTGAATTTAAAGGGGAAAAATGGAGGAGCTTTAGTGCTGGAAACGAGTTCGGAGGTTCTAATTGCTAATTCAGAGGTTTTTGGTGGGTTGATTTCGGAATATCGAAAAAGTTTGGGGTCGAAAAGTAAAAGTAGTGGTAGTAATGATAGTGATGATTCATTGAAGATGTGTAGAATAGAAGTGGGAGATGTGGAGAATTTAGGAGTTTTTAAGCAAACTGTTGAGTTAATGTTTGAGGAAGATATTACTAAAAGGCTTGTAAAGGTTGGGGTTTATAGAGCCATTGATATACTTGAGGTTAGTTTTTTTCTTTGACTGTATGTTATTCTGTATTTTCTTGGCTTTTTTGTATGTTTTTTGGTTCTGAGTTGTGGTTGAAGCAGTGCATAGAAGGGTATCAAACTTGCTTGTATTTCATTGAAATGTGACTATGTTTAGGTAGGGTGGTGGGTGGTCAAGTTCAATTTGTGGAAGACCATTCTAATGAATGTTTAGTTGTTGAGACCTATGAGTGTTTATCTTAACCCTTTGGCATGGTAGAGTTTCTCTAAAAATTACACTGTTGCCTCCGCTTATACGTTGCAGGAAAGAGGTCTCTTTTAGTATCTATGAATTGCCTAAGCCTGTGTGCCTTTTTTTAGAGCTGGGATATGGATGATGTTTACAGTGTAGCTTTGCCATTTATGACCTATAGCTATATAGCAAGGCTATGGAAACGTTAAACGGGAACGGAAAAGCGATCTATTGTTAGGTTATAAATATAAAGTATTGAAGTTTTAGAAATGTTCTAATAAATAAAAACAGAATGTTGAAATGTAGGATTCCAGAGGTTTTTGTGCAACGTAGGGCTGTATGAGGTTGGTTGAATTCGCCTGAAATACTAATCCTCTATGTAAACTTTCAACAGGAGAGTTTTACTAAAAAAAATATGTGGACCTGATTAAACTGATAAATAACTCTCTATGTAAACTTCAAACAGAAGAAATTTGCAATAGAAATGTGATCTGAATATAGTGTTTAGTTCAAGATGCTTTCTTGGTCTCCCTTTTTGTTTCAATGTTATGTGCTTGAGATTGCTCGTAAAAGCTGAAGAAAGTTGTTGTCTTTGTAATTGCCATTGTAACTGAAAATTAGATGTAAGATTTGAGGAATTATGGGATGATAAAGGCGATAGCTAGTTGAAAAATACCGAGGAAATGTTGAGGGTTGACTATAACGTAGCTGCTAAAATTGGAAAAGAGAGATGGTGGCCTTCAATGCGTTGTTAGTTTCTTTTTGTTTTTCCTGAAAGCGGATATTCTTTTGAATAAGATTAAGATGGAATGGAAGAGGAGGATCTGCATTACCAGAACGCAGAGCCAGTTGATTTGCAGTTAAGGTTCTAGTGAACTTCAGCCGAGTTATTTCTTTGTGAAATAAGTACATCTTAAGGTTCTTGAACAGATTGAAATATTGTTTGTTTTTCAACTTCACTGCTGAAGACTATTTCTGAACTCTGCAAAATTTATCACCCGTTTCCAAATCGTATCACAAGCAACTGACGCTAGAATATTGTGCCTAAGGTCTTAGTATGTTAGTTCTTGCACTATATCAAATACCATGTTTTCATATTCGTAATTCTTAATGCATGATTTTCATTCTGAGGATAGATCTGTGTCACAAGTAGCTCAATCATAAGAAATTAAGTTATCTAGGTCTCAACTTCTTTGGGGACCAAATATCCAAAATTAGCCCAAGGTCTCATTAGATTACACTCATTGAGATATATGTTGAACAGTATGTTATCTAAAATTTTAACTTTGACCCTGTAATCAATTTCTGTCCAAACTATAAATGAAACATTCATTAAAAATGCCATGAAATTTTGCAACGAGCTTATCAAATGTGAATGTCATTGATCCTCAATGCATGAGACGCCTTGGTTTTACTTCTACTGTAGAGTACTGATGGTGCACCACATTGATGTTATGTGCATCCAAATGTGTTTCTGAAGTCTACTTCGCACATAGTGGAGCTGATATGTATTATATGACTGCAAGAAAATTCTAGATCGACTTATTTAATTAATCATCAAACTAGGGTTTAGTCTCTCGAAATTATTACTAAGTTTCTTTTTCAATTAGATAAATGGGAAATGACCTGGATGAATATGGAGGAGAATTGTCCATATATGGAATTATAAACTTAAACAACCCGTACATAATTGCTTATAGGCTATGTTGGGCTCTATTAAACTCGAGTTAAGAAATTGATAATAAGTCTTTGGTATGTTTTACATATTTAATGTTTTTTTTTCGTCTGTTGGAAGGCCCAGTGGGGTTTGGCTACAGTAAGGTTGCTGATCTCCCTTCTCTGTTATGACCCCGCTCAATGATTCCAACTGTGTTTGGGAACTTGAACTGGATAATTTCCTGGCTTCTTGGGGTTGGAGTACAAATCTATGCTTATTCGGCAGCATACCTTTTTTCACTCGCATGTTCTACTCTACGTTATAGGAATTTGATTGTAAGCTGTAATGACTTTTGGGATTTAAAAACATAAGCAAAATTAGTTCTTTGCTAGTGCTAAACCATTTATTTTAGAGCAGCGTTCTATATTGTAATTGTGTATATATTCAACTAAGACATAATTTTGAAATTTTTTCCAGGTATCAGTTGGCATCAAATTTACAAGAGGTGTTTTGTCTTGTCTGAAGTACCTCGAGGTTGTTCCTTGGACTGAGGAAGAAGAGGAAAAACTACGAAGCCTGTTTTCAGTGGGTAACTTTGAGAAGACAGCATCTCAAGACATTTTGGCCAGGCTGTACTTGTCTGACTCAGTAGATTCCCAACAAAACTTAGCTAGACAGCTTGTATGGTCCATTACCACCTGTACAGATGCAAATGCTCGAAATGAACTGAAATCGTTAGTGAAGGGTCTTTTATGCAAAAGCTCTGTTTATGAGAAGGACCAACCTGATTTAAGCAAGGAGGATCTCTACGTTGTTTGTCAGTCCTGTTTAGGTTCACTGCTCACCCTTATGAAGGAGGGCTTTGGCAGTGGGAGAGCAGAAAAAAGAGAAAATGGTAAACCTTTGATTGAACGCATCTCCAGACAGGTTGATAACATCAACTGGTTGCTTGAAATACTTATTGATCGGCAGATGGGCGAGGAATTTGTGGATATGTGGGCAGATCAAGAGGAATTACTTAAAATGCATGAGACTGCATCTCCGATGGTCAGATATGAGCTTAGTCGGGTTTCTGCAACTATATTCATTGCAATGGGGACCAGAAAACTGCATTGTCGGGCAGAGGTAAGAGCTGGGCTTCTCCAGGCGTGGTTTCGTCCAATGCTATCCGACTTTGGTTGGCTGCAGAGATGCAAAAAAGGGTTGGACATGAAGATATTGGAAGAAGCCATGGGTCAGACACTCTTAACACTACCCCTCAAGTTGCAGTATATGTTGTTTATGGATTGGTTTAGTTGTTTCTCCAAGCATGGCGCGGAATGCCCCAATCTGAGCAAAGCATTTCAGATATGGTGGCGTCGATCATTCCTTGGAGGATCAGAAACTCATGCCATTGAGTCCAGGTAACAGATTGCTAATTGTTAGGTTGAGGAAATAATGTAGATTAACCATGTAGAATTATTATAGTATCTGGTAGAGATATATATTTTGTATGAGATTATATGCATCTCTACTGATGAAATATTTGTGAGTGCAAGGCAAGTATAGTGCTTCTTTTCAGCAAAATCATGATTGATATCAGAGGATGATGTTGATGTGATTTTTTGTATTTTTCTAAATCTTTGGAAGTATATAGCAGATGTATTATTATAGACATGAGCAATTTGCCCCTTGAATTTGGAGTTGATAGGCAAATTTTTTTTTTTTTTTTGACGATGCAGGCAAATTAAATTTAGAAATCAAATATTTAGCTGATTTTGCTGGTCAACTTCTTGAAATTAGTTAATCACCCCTTATTTGAGATAAAAGAAGGAGAATGGAACACACATTTTAAACTAATATATACATAAAAGAAATGGTTAAACATGTTACTTTTAATCTATTTTTTTTATTTGGGAAGTTTATGGATTTACTTAAAAACAAAATTTACACTTTATGCCTCAACACGGAGAGTTAAAGAATATATCTCGTGTTTTTTCCAGATTTATATATTTACGCTCGATATTTAAAATAATTATGAGTTTACTCCGTTGTCACATAGGTATCATAAATATTAGAGGAAATTACACCATTTACCAAAAAAAAATGATAATAATTACAAAACTACATGTTGACTTTTTTCACTTACAAAAATATTAATAATATTTACAAAAGTACAAAAAAATAAAAAATAATATCAAACTTACGGTGTATACTGTGGATATAATGTTAGTATACTAATAAACTAACATTATATCAGTATTATACCAAAATTATACCAACATTATACATACTGAGATTTTATTAATATTAAATAAAAATTTACCAAAATTACATCAATATTACACCACATCGCATACTAAATATTAACCTAACAGTATACTAAAATTATACCAACAATATACAAATTCTCTAGTTCATTACCAACTATAGTGAAAAATACATATAAAAAAAATATACATGTTATCAACTAGAAATTATATAAAAAAAATTTATAATCGATATACCAAAAATATACTGAAATTATACCAATAATAAACCAAATATTATTTTTAAATTATCTGATTTATAGTTTTAATATTCCAAAATGATACTATAATTATACCGACATTATACAAATCGTATTTTTGTAATTAATTTTCATTTTTTGGTACTTTTGTAATTAATTTTAAATCAGTTGTATTTTTGTAAATAAAAAAAGTTTACAGGTACTTTTGTAAATATTTTTAAAATTTTAGATACTTTTGTCATCGTCCCTAAATATTATTATATCGGTACTATAATCTTTCTGTAAAATTATTTTACGCATTTTATCATACTATTATTATAATTTTATTATACAATTATTATAATCTATTTGCATAAATATTATCGTAACATTATCATAAAAATATCATAAATGTTATCATAACATTACTATGATATACTTTAGGGTTAATTCCATATAAAATCACCACCTTTACACGTTTTTTCATTTTAATCACGTCTTTTAAAAAATGTCAAATAAAATCACCATCTTTCATTTTTTTGCAAATCTATCACGAATATAAAAATTCGGTGTATCTTTATTGACTTGACAACCAGAATCAACAATAAAAGAATAAGATGAATGTATTTTGTGTGTTAATAGAGCATTAGTCAGATTAAAACATTTATTTGGGAGGAAGTCATCAAATTTTACTCATCGATAATAGATTTGCAAAAAATGAAAGGTGATGATTTTATTTGACACTTTTTAAAGGACATGATTAAAATGAAAAAAAATGTAAAACTGGTGATTTTATATGGAATTAATTCTATACGTTATTATAATTTTATCATAACCTTATCATAATCTTATCATACTATTATCATAAATTTTATCATACTATTATCATAAAAAACAAAGGATCATTTCACCCTCTCAACTTGGCACGAAATATCAAAAAAAGCCAAAATTCGTAAAACCGGATCACCTTTTTCCTGTATTTGGAAAAATTGGATCGGTTTCACTCTTCTGAAAAGAAAGAGAGTGGGATTAGCTAACCTAAAAAATTAACTCTAATTACGTACTCCCTTCGTTCTATGTTAGTTGTCGCTTTAAGCAAATATTTTTATCTATCAATAGTTGTCACCCGAGATAGTTCCACCGAGTTCAACCTTTTATCTAATCAAACGAGAAGAGTACTCTATAAAGCGACCGAGACTAATTCTATGACTTACCCGGACACTAGTGATCACACTGTTAGTAAACGTTAGGTTAACCATTGGTAAATTTGTATTAATTTTTATTTTGAATATATGGCTAATAAAATGGTGGTAAACCGTTGGTTTGTGTTTTTTTTAAACAAACTGTACTTAATAAAAAGTCATAATGTTGTTTTTAGATATCATTAGTGAACTGTGAATTAACCGCTGATAAACTTATAACTTATTTAATTTTTAGTATATCGTTAATAATTTTTTAGTAAACTTAAATTATGCATTTAAAACATAAGTTATTTTCTAGTATATCGTTACTAATAGTATGCCGTTGGTTAATTAAAATCGTATTTTTGAGATTAAAAAAAAATATTTTTGCAAAACAAAAAATACAAATTGTATTTTTCAAAATGATGTTTTATTTTTGAGAATATTTTAACTTTATATAGGTACTTATCTAAAAAGGCTTAAATTTACTGCAAATTCTATGTTATATTTTTAAACATTTTCGACAACAATTCAAATTAGAGCCTACTCTGGTCCTCTTGTGGTTCTGCCTCTGTTCACAATCAGTAAAGGATCCAGAAACTTCAGATGGTGGGGTCCATATGTATTAAAAATTATAGATTTTAAATTAAAAAAATAAAAAAATAAATTTTATTTTTCAATAATTATTTTTAATAAATTTATTTCATTAAAATGCTCAGTAATTATACAGTTACTTAAAGGGAGTGGATCACCTCAAGTCCAAAATTCCCTTCATTTTCCTCAAGTTCACTTAAATGTTTGACACCTAAGCAAAATGATAAAAATGGAGGGAATTAAATTTCATTTTGCTTAGATGTTAAAAATCTAAGTGAACTTGAGGAAAATGGAGGAAATTTGAACTTGAGGGGAGTTTATGGACCCCATCCTCACTAACCTGCTTACGCACCTGTTCATAGTAAAAATTGTATTTCTAAAATATATAAAATATAATATAATTTTTTTATATTTATCTATAATTTTGATTTTTTTTATTTAAAATTTATTTTCTCTCATTAATTGGTAATTTTAAATTTGTATTATTTTTTTGTTTATAACAAGTGTGAGCTCATAAAAAAACTTGCCAAGAAAAAGTCCATAAAAAAATACTTTCAAAAACACGTTTTTATAAAGTTGGAGGCTTTATTGAGCTGGAAAAGAAATAAAGGATAGAAGTGAGATGGAGGCAAACTATTAGGGTCATATTGGCATATTTTCCCTAAACAATAAAATCCAGTGCGTGGCTGTGAAGATTAGGGATTAGAGTGGGCGAGAGAGAGAGAGAGGGGGAGAGATGTCGTATTTGCTTCCGCACTTGCACTCCGGATGGGCCGTCGATCAGGCCATCTTGGCCGAAGAAGAGCGTCTCGTTATCATCCGATTCGGTCACGACTGGGATGAGACCTGCATGCAGGTATCCATTACTCTTATTAGGGTTCTTGTTTTATTAGGGTTCTTTATTTGATTCGTCTTAATTCATGCTGGCTTGATTTTTGTGCCTTATTCCTAATTCATATTCAAACTCACCAACTGATAAGCATTTAGGGGTTACTAGTAGCCGATCAAGACTTAACTTTTAATTCACCGTTAGCCGGCCTTAACCTCAATTTAGCCTTAAATTCACTGTAAAAAACTAGCTAATGCATACCTTGTTAGGTGTTTATGTGGGCCATGAAGTTTGTATGTAGCACATATGACTCCGTTATCAGTGGCGGATCTTCATGAAGACATGGAGGGGTAATGGCCCCCCCAAATTTTTAAAAAATTACTTATTACTACTACTAGTTTTGTTCTTTGACTATATGTCTTTTTAAATTTTCTAAAAGTAACCTGTTACTACTTTAACTCTTTAACCATGAGTAAAACACTTAATCAATTTAAGCCTTTCATTTTCAATAAGCCCAATTAATCTTAGCCATAGTTGTCAAATCGAGATTCGAATCGAGAATCGAAATGCTTGATTAGAGAATCGAGAATCGGGAATCGAATCGAATCGTAAGATTCGGTTTATGTTTTTAATACTATATAAAAAATATTTACTTGCATAAAATATATGTAAAATTTTATATATTTATAAAAAAATGAACTATACAATTATTTAACACATGAAAGTCAACAAATAAAATTAAAATAATCGTAAAGTGTTTGACAAACAAATTAGCGTTTCTCTAGTGTTTTTATTTGAAAGGGTTATCTTGAGTTAAGAGAGTAAGTGATAAGTCACTTTTAAATTCTTTGTATTTATTAAAATGTTCTTGTTTTCTCTTTTAATTTATGGTATATGATTTTTTTGTTTAATTTGATGAATCGTAGTGAATCGCATGAATCGTAGATTCAGTAAGATTCACTATAGATTCGGTAGACTCGGCATAGATTCAGTTTAATTTTAGATTCACTCAGAGATTCGAATCGATTTGGGGGTGAATCGAATCGAATCGTAAGATTCGAATCGCGAATCGTACGATTTTGATAACAGATTCTTAGCCTTTCATTCAAACAGAGTTTATTTGCCGCAATATTCAAAATTCTCTACTCTCCTTTTGTTTCTTCTACTCTCACAATTCCTAATTGGTTCACATTGAGAAAGAACGTGCTGAAACATTTGATTCAGACTCTATCGTTGACGAATTCAAGTCTCTAAAGAAGCGTAAAGCAAACTTGTAATAATGGTATTTTGATATTACTTTTCATATGTTGTTTAAATAATTATATATGCTTTTGAATCTTTTTTTATGTTTGAATTATATTCCTAAATATTTGATCTGCAAACATTTAATTTGGCCCCCCCAAATATTATAGTGAAGATCCGCCACTGTCCGTTATCCACAACGTGGGAGGGTGAGTATTTCCGGAACGTGGAGATATATAACCATTCATTCCATCGCTTAACTCAGGATTAATTCTGTTCCTTGACTTCGCTTCGTTCTCCGTCTTTCGACTGCTTACAGTGATTATCTAGTAAATACAAAAAGGATTTCGAACATTGCCCTTTGCTTCCTTCTCCGTTAGTTTATATGCTCAACCTTTTTGACCTCTGCAAGAAGGCGCCAGTCATCAATGGAAGGCAACTTAGCAATACCCTGCCACGCATAATGCTTTCCATTCATGTCCACTTCAAAATCAATGGGGTAAAAAATACTGATAGGTGAATTTGGATTAGTCATCAGTATTCTCTGATTGAATGGTTTAAATGGAGTAATCAATTCAAAATTAATGTTCATCAGACCCAGATATTCGAGATCAGATGCTAAGGGTGCATAATGATAGGGATAAAACCACTGCCAAGATAATCCTTTGTTAATAGTAGTGCATTATCTGACATAGCCCTTCAGAGTACCGTAAAACAACATGCTTTCATATGTCTTCAAGTTCCTCGGATGGTTTTACAGAAAACTTCTCTCCATAATACCTTACCTTCCATCCCGGCTCCCCAAATTTAATCTTGTCGCCTTCTGGATTATTATTATTAGAAGCATCAGATTTCTCACGAAGTATCTCCTTAAGCTTAGCTCTCAATTCTTCTTTGTTACCATGGAGATCTATTTCCAGACTATTCTCTGCTTCAACAATGGCGGCACCAACACTAGCTGATGAAGATAAACAGGAAATTTTACGGGCCTGAACAGATAATCCCTTACCTTTGGATGCCAAACAATTTGTACTTCTACCATCGAGGTCTGCAGTCTCTATAATCTACTGAAATGGTGATGGTGTAAGAGCTGAGGCAAGACGAGAACCTTGAAGTTGATTAACTAGGACCAAAGACTCCGGTTGAGCTTGTGGCTCTGCATCATCTCCTCTTTGTGATGTTGATTGCGCTTTTTCTCGCTTGATATTTTCTGACTGCCGCTGTGCAAGTTGAAAGAATTATCAATATCAGTAGAATGTATCTTTAAAGATTCAAACTTTCTTTCTTGTTGGGCTGTTCTATAAATTTCCTAATTGTTTTTTCTTCGTAGTGATTAATCCCTGTAATTTAAATCTTTTCACAGTAAATAAAGTTGCATATCTTCTGGTCATACCTGCATATATTTGGTTTATTGGAACTGAATTTATGTGTTTTAGTTGAAGGATCTGATGTGTCACTTATTAATAGCTACACCTCGTCTTGTTTAGAATAAATTATCTGTAAGAATTTAAATGAATTGGATTCTTGTAAAATTATATCAATTTTTTTATGAATGATATTACAAAGCTAAAGTTCATTTCTAGTAATTATTAGCTTTTCAAACAATCATGTTTGGAACAAATTTTATGTAAGAATATTCAATTGATTTGGGTTGCTGTGAAATTTTGGCTTTCAGATGGATGAAGTTTTGGCTTCAGTTGCTGAGACAATAAAGAATTTTGGTGTGATATACCTTGTGGACATCTCACAGGTACCTGATTTCAACACAATGTACGAGCTGTATGATCCGTCGACAATCATGTTCTTCTTCAGGAACAAGCACATAATGATTGATCTTGGAACCGGGAACAACAATAAAATCAACTGGGCTCTTAAAGATAAGCAGGAGTTTGTTGATATTGTTGAGACTGTGTACCGTGGGGCAAGGAAAGGCCGTGGTTTGGTTATTGCACCTAAAGATTACTCCACCAAGTACCGCTACTAAGTGTTTACAGAAGTTATTGGCCTGATTCTGTTGAAATAATATGTTTGATTATGAAAGTGCAATGTGCTTGTTATCAAAAGTTTATGCCGTTCCAGGTTTGGACAAACAGTGTATATTAAACAGACATTTCTGAAACCCTGTTGTATTGTTAACATGAACAACTTTCCGGATTGCAGATTTATGACTATAACTATGATCTCTATTCGAGGAATTACTCAACCTTTATCTTCTTGTTAGTTTCTGTGTAATATCATTAGTCTGCATAAAAAATTCAGTAGCTGATTTTTCTGAGACTGCAGATAGTATATTTGATTTTGTGGTCATATTTATGTTAATAGGTAATGTAAATTTTATACATGACTGTGCTAGCTTATTACACACGAGTATGAGTTGTGTAGGCGAATCATCTGTACTATGCCCTTTTGCGAATGCCTTGTACTAGTTGTATCACGGCCATGGCGATAATGTACCATGTAATCCCTGCTAGTGTAACTTGTAACCAAGAGCTATTCACAACCTCCAATGCCAGATCACCGCCTACATGCTCATTCAATCTGCCTACTGCCTCTTCTCTTACTTGCAACTCTACTATAACAGATGCCATAATTCCTATCACCGTTGAAATTCTCCACCCTACAGGGTCTCTTTGATTCTCTTTTGTCCGGTAGACTTCCTCATTCGCATGTTTCGATTCTTTAATATGTGAAGGCTTTACAGTCGTGCTAGTATTATGCTTATTGGTTGAGGCTGGAACTGCTCCGGCTGATGGAGTCCAGTAGTCATCATAATATAAGCTATTTGATGCGACTTCACGAGTTGTGCTCCGCCCTCCTTGCTTCCTCGTTGCAGCTGCCTCACGGAGCTTCTTAATGTTTGGTTCACTTGATTTTTGGGCATTCTGTGGGAGGTATCCGCGAGGTGGTCGTGTTTTATTAGCTTTTGGTGTTTGCCAGTATAACCAACTTGAGATTCTTCTGATTGCTTGCATAGCTGATAATCTAGCTTCTGTTTCTACATCTGTTTCCTGAAATGAATTCACAGTAACATGATATAATTGATACATGGATACATGGGCAACTTTCAAAGAATTGTTAGCGTGATGCACCTAAGCAAATTTTAGTAGTTTAATGTGGATAAATTCCTAGATATACGACTTATATGATCATATAAACAAAATGTTGTTACTATATAAAGCATTGTGCTAGACTATGTAGCACGGAATTGGAAACGCACAAGTGGAAAAATACTGAAATAGAAAATATAAAAACAACATTTTTTTTATTAAAATAAGCTATAAATGTAGAATTTCGAGCACGAAATGCCAAAATGCAGGATTCAGAAGTTTCGGCAACAATATAGGTGGTGGATGCAGAAAACTAACCTTGGAGCTCTGAAAATTTGGGCTGTTCATGGCATCAACAAATCTGGTTTGGAACTTTTTCACATCAACGAATATATTAGAGACACGTTGACCGGCTGTGTGGTTGGCGCCAACCCGCACATTGCCTCGTGGCTGCTTGGACATGAGGAACTCCAGTGCTGGTAAATCTGATCTTTCCACCATGCTATGCAATTTGGTAGAAAAGAAAATGAAAGTCCATCCCGAAAACAAAGAATGAAAAGCTGAAAACAGTATACTTACGAGATACAATCGACTGGACAAGCCTCAATGGCGGCTTGAATTTTGTTGAGAGGATCAGCCCATTGACCAACAACTCTTGCTCTTCCGTAAACACCTTCGACAGCGAACGTCTTCTCCGCTAGTAACGCACATTTTAAGCATCCGACACACTTCACCTCATCCACAAAGACTGCTTTCTCTTCACTTTCTGACCCAAACCACACTGAGTATATTGGTTTTCCACTGTAACCACGCAGCTCTGAAATCTTTGATTGTTCCTGTCATTCCATTCATTTAAACCAAATAACAAAATATAAACAGGATTCAGTGGCTAATCAAACTCAACTATAAAAATTTCAATTGGGTTTGGTTAGGTAATTCTCACTTTTTTTATCCTAAAAACTTGCCTGAAAAACTCCACCCTGAATTGAAATGAATTAAGCGGGTGACAAATTTTTATGAAAATACAAATAAAAAGCAATTGTCCCATGGCAAAATCCGGTTGCCACGTGAGAATTTTAACGGAAAATCTCTATTGAAATAAAATTAAAATTTAGCAATCAAAATATAACAAACCAAAATTCGGTCACCAAAATACAATAACGCAATAGTTTGGATATCCTCCGGATTTGGTTACTAACTAACTTGGATAATACCAATTGAGCTACATCCAAATGGTGTTAAATTATCATTCATAGTTTTTACGGAATTTATTTAAATTTCTACAAGATACTTATTTGATTCAGATGAATTTTCAAAATTTAAATTTGCATTTACATTCAAAATATAATGTCTAATTTATTTTATTTAAAATTAAATTCATATTTAAAATTCGAAAAACCAATCACAAAAAATCATTTTCAAATAAAACGAAATGAATTCTACACTAGAGTTGATGCAAACAGGCCCTAAATAACTTGATAGAATTTCAGTTTAAGAAAATCAACTTTTTGAATTGTTTAGGATTGTGGACTCAAATCAATTTAAACTGACCTTATCGTAAGCGAAACGAGAGACAGGATCAGAAAGAAGAGAATAAGCTTGATTAAGTATAATAGCCATGTCATGACCAGTAGGACCTGCTATGTCAGGATGGCACTTCTTCTGCAAATTCCTATACGCAATCTTTATCTGTGTTTGATCCGAACAGCTATCAATACCGAGAAGATCATACAGATCAAACTCCCTTATTGAGGACTTGCAACACACAGATGAACCTCGGCAGTTCCTCTCATAAGGGAGCCTTATTGTTTTTTTTGGGATCACTGAAGCAATTGGTGTGTATGAAGGGATACATGCTATGCCCATTTCTCCTCCTCTAATTTTCTGATCAGAATTTTCAGTTTTTTGTAGACTTTAAAATCAAAAATCTAGATATTTTGTTTTCACAACCTTTTGTCCTTTTTAAAAAGATATTTAGTTGATTGTCAAAAATTTATCCTAGGATGATTGTGATTGCCCTCCAATTCAGGATCTCACATTGCTCATCTTTTTATTGTTTTATAGGGGGGATTTTATAAGCATGGGATTAATTAACGGCTTAACATATGTAAATTTTTTGTTTTTTTTATTTGATAGCACATTAAAATTTATTATTGCTGATATATGTCTTCAAAAAGAGAATTACTTGCATGAATCTACTTTGGTACGTATAATTATAAACCATTCATTTATCGTGTGACACGTGATAAAAATAAATATATTAATAAATCAATGAATATCACATTAGTTGTTTATACTTTAATGTGAATTAATGTTGGCTTAATATGTTATTTAACCCCTTAACTTTACCACTTTATTCCATGTGACCTCTAAACTATTTTTTGTTCCATTAAACTTTTTAACTATTTTTTTGTTCTATTTTACCCCTAAACTTTATCACTTTATTGCATACGACCTATAAACTAATCTTTTGTTCCATTGAACCTTTTAACTATTTTTTTGTTCTCTTTTAACCCCTCAAACTAACTATTTGTTCTATTTACCTCTTAACTAAGTGTTTGTTTTTTCAATGAACATGTAAACTATTTTTTTACCAATTTAACCTCTCACACAATGTACTAATTTTAGAAAAGATATGAATATATTTCTTACATTTAAAATAAAGAACGATGTATTTTATATATTATTTAAAAACTTATTTAAGGATTAATTACTTTAAAAATCATGAATTTTAGCATGTTTTACAATTTAAACACAAACTTAAAAGCTTCGTAATTGATTTGAAAAATTTAAAATTGTAAAAAATTTAAAGTTGGTATCTTAAAATTTTTAAAATTAAAAATTTGAGTTAAATTTATGAAACACACTAAAATTTATATTTTTTTAAACAATTAAACATTCATTTAATACTATCAAAGTATAATAAATTTATGTATTTTATAAATATCGTTAACCAAAAGAGACAAACTCCTTATCATTGTTGAAATATAAAAAAACATTTGCATGTTCAAGAAGTAATATCATTTAATTATTTGATCAATTTTAAATATTTTTATTTATTTCTACCCTTTTATTTCTAATTTATACTGTCGTCAACAATTTACGAAAATATTACTAAAAAAATATATTTTTTAAAAAAATCATATGTCATGTATATAAATTAATTTATATGCTTTTAAGCATTTATTCTAGACATAATATAGATGAAAATTAAATAGTTATATTTTTTAGGAGGTTAAACGGGTAAAAATTAAAAGTTTAAATGTGCAATAGGCAAAAAAAAAAACAGTTAAGGGGTTAAATGGAACAAATAGTATTGTTTGAGAGTTAAATAGAATAAAAAAAATAGTTAAAAGGTCTAATGGAACACGAAATTAGTTCAGAGGTCACAAGAAACGAAATGGTAAAGTTTTGGGGTTAAATAGAACAAAACAAATAATTGAGAGATGCAATGGAACAAAGTGATAAAATTTAAGGATTAAATAATATATTAAGTCATTAATGTTCTATCATAATTATACTTTGATATCTCAATTCTCGTATAACCATTTGACTGCGTTGGAAAATTAAATTGTTAACGAAATCAACTTTTTTTTAAGATTTCAATAATGCTTCTAATTTCTCCTTTGAAAATGCAAATGATGTGATTAATTATGAGAAAGAAAGCAATTCGGTGAGAAAATTACACAAATATTTAAAACACGGGATTCTATTTCTCTAATAGCCACTTGCTAAATTTTTTACATTTTATGTCCACCTGCAATTTACATAATTTGACTCATTTTAGCTAATTATTTCATATTCTAACCTATTCAAATAAACAAAATCAATGCTGGTGATTGTTACTTTCATGCCGGCTAACATCGGCCTATTCGCCATTTGACGAAATCAGTGCCACGTTTAACAGTGCCTCCATGATTGGGTTCTCGGATCTCATGGGAGAGTATTGGTCGCCGGCGATGACAGTTGCCTCCGCGTGATCTAAAGAAATAAGTATCGATGGATGAGGTTGGTTGCGGCAAGAATTCTTGCTGTGATTCTAGGGATTTTTCAAATGATGGTGCTGATTCTACTTCTTTTGCTTCGTCAACGTTTTTTTTATGGTTTTAAACATATTGGTAAAGTTAAAGGTTCCTGATCGTAAGAAGCAAAATGGACAAGTGTGAGAAGGCGAGGGCTTTGATAGAAGATGAGGCTATCAATGATTCAGGGAATGGTGATGATGCGGCAAATGTTGGTGGTTTGATTGAACCAATAGAGATTACTGATCCTATTTGTGGAATTTCTAAGAATCTATGGGATTTGAAATGCAAGAATAAAGGAACTATGGGTCAGTTTGAATTTTATTGGAGAAGCCTTCAAAAATGAAAAATGGTGAAGGAGATAATATAGTGGAAAATGAGAAGCTCGTGAGAAGGTTTACCAGGTCATTGTTGAAGATTAAGAGTGAGCGTGTTATTGAAGTGGCAGGTCTTTGTATAATGATGTTTTGGTTTTGTTCCATTTCAATTTGAAGTTGAAATTGTTGCAGCTGTTTTAGAAAAGTAAGTCATTTAATCAATAAATTGTTCTGCTTTTTTTAATGGATGTGATTCCTGATTTTTAATGGATGTGATTCTTATAAATTGCTGACTCTAACAAGTTTATTTATTATGAAAGAATTTTTTTCATGTTGTGTGTTACACGTGTTAGATACATATGTTAGAGTTGAGGATGCTTTTTTTTTGAATGAGAAGATAAGCTAAAGTCAAACAAACTAAGAAAATTTACACACACGAGGGGGTGAGACCCCCCATAATGTCATCTAACATGAAACTTAAGACGTCTGTCAGAGCTTGATCAAACACGACAAGGCCAATGTCATGCGAGAAACCATGATTGGCCATCAAATTTTCACAACAATTTCCTTCACGATAAAAATGATGAATGAAAACCTGCCAATCTCTCTTTAAAAAATTCCGAATAGCATTGAGATGCATGGTATTAGCGTTCAATCTTCTATCATCTTAGTTAAGAGCATTGTTCACTCAACTAACGAAGGATCATTGTTACAAACTATGCAGGTTTTGATGCTCCAACATTTTTTTGCAAGAAGTTTAAACTAATTTATTTATTTTGAAAAATGTAGTTGAGTTGGTTTTGACAAATCTATGTTGGTTTGGAGATGTATCTGAAATGTTGTTGAGACGTATAAAATTTGTTTATGAGATGTATTTCAATTATTTTTGAGATTTTTTATGTAATTTTAATTAAGGCATTATATAACTATTTGTTCAATTTATTATCTATATACATATTGGATACATAGATGATACATCGTATATGCAACACTGATACATTGTATAAGTTTAGACTACTTTATTTATTTCGAAGAATATAGCTGAGCTAGTTCTGAGACGTAACTCCGCTGTTTTCAGATGTATCTGAAATGTTTTTAAAATATACATGATTTGTTTATGAGATGTATCTAAATTATTTTTGAGATTTAATTTGTTAAGTAAATTAAAAATATATAAATATTTACATTTTTGATATAAATTCGTATGTGTAAGATTAACTTCAACTAATGACAAATTTAATGAAGGCATTATAAAGTTATCGGTTGAGTTTATTATGTATATACATATTAGATACATCAATGATATATCGTATATAAATACCATTAATATATTGTAGATAAGTCGCCGAGATACATCGTAGATACATATTTTTATCTTTTTTTGATTATTTTAACGAAATAAATTTTGTAGATACACAATAAATTATAATTTTAAAAATCATATGCTCTTATTAACAACATATTGCTTGATTTGTCTTAAACTTTTAGCTATCTCTAACTAAAACTTAAGTTGTTTCAATTTTTATGTAGATGTTATTTTATAGGCCAAACCCATATAGAGGTCCCTGTACTTTACATTTTTTTTCTATAGGTCCTTATACTTCATTTTTGTATTATCTGATCCCTCTATTTACCTATTTTTAATTTTAAGGTCCTTTGTGAATTTTTTCTAATCCCTCTACTTACAATTTGTGTTTCCTCTAGTCCCTCTACTTACAATTTTTGTTTCCTCCAACCACACAAAAGGACCGGAAAAAACTCATAAAGGACCTGAAAATCAAAAATAGGTAAGTAGAGGGACCAAATAATACAAAAATGAAGTATAAGGACCTATGGAAAAAAATGTGTAAAGTACAAGGACCTCTATATGGGGTTAAGCCTATTATATATACATATTAGATACATCAACGATACATGATATATACAACATTCATACGTCGTTGATACTGTAATACCCCAAAATGTTTAATTATCTAATTGGGCCACGTGTCCAGCTTTGAGTCGCCAGAGTGGCGATATCGGAAAGTCTTCCGATAAAAGTAAAATAAATAAGTTTTAGTAGATCGGTTTTGGAAGAGACTATAGCAAAGAATTTAACATTATATTTCAGTTCTAAAGTTGGAATTGGAATTAGAAAGGAAAAATGTTAAGAAAGTTGCAAAATAAAGTACAGGGACTAAAGTGGTAATTTAGCCATATAAATTCTGAAGGAAAATTATTTCGCTAAGGTCCGCGGAATGTTTTATAGTATATGTGGTAAAAGCTTCAGGTCAATCGGAGACCTTTTAAAATTTGGACGCGGATGCGTTTTGGGCTAAATTGCAATTTTTGAAAAGTTCAAGGACCAAATTGCAAATTAGCCAATTAAGTCTCGAGAATAGTAATTAAAAGATTATTAACGGAAAATTATCTTTTGAGTTAGTATTATTTATTTGGATATAAATAATACGTATAAAACGGATAATTAATTGTTTGATTAAAAGAGTAAGTTTAAAAGAGAAATGGTTTAAGTTAAAGAAATGAAGGATTAAAATGGCAAGTTAACCAGGATATATATATATATATATATATATATATATATATATATATATATATATATATATATATATATATATATATATATATATATATATATATATATATATATATATATATATATATATATATATATATATCCTTTCCTTAAGAATAAGGAAACGTTAAGAAAAGGGGGAAAAGAAAGAGATCAGTGAAGAAAAGGAAAAAGTGACGATCGATTACGATCCGCCGCGGTTTCGCCGTTTCTCGTCCAAATCGAGCGTTATTTATATCGATTTGTTTAGAATTCGATTCTCTATCATCGTTAAACTTCAGATCGAGGTAAGCTTGACGTTTTTATTGCGAGAATTAGTGAGCTAGGGTTATTTCGTTTTAACGGATTAAACGAATTATAATCGCGTTTCTATTATTGTTTTTGAAGAATTTGGATTTGAATTTGTGGTAAAATGAGATAGGGGCATGTCGGAATCAAGATTAGGCACGTCGGGATCGGCCGGAGACGGATTCCGGACCGTGCGGATGCACGGTGTGCGATCGCACACCATTGTGTGCGAACGCACACAATGTGCATCGCACACATAGTGTGCGAGCGCACACCTATGTGTGCGAGCGCACACCTATGTGTGCGAGCGCACACCTATGTGTGCAAACGCACACACGGTTGTGCGAACGCACACATCCTTTTGTGCGTTCGCACAACCAACGACGGAGTCGTTTAAAGGCATTTTCGCTCTGTTTAGATTTAGATTTCTGACTTCAAGTACGTCGGACATTAAAAGTAAACTACGAACCTTGAAAACGAGAAATTTAGGTGTCGAACATAATGTGTTCGATTAAGATTCCGAGATATAAGGAATCTAAGTTTAAGAATCAATGAATAAGAGATATAGCGAATATCTTGACTAAGTATTAGAATACTATTAAAGTTAAGAATCGTATTTAAAATACGATTATATTAACCTAAGTTTATAACTTAGGGTTTTGAAATTAAGTCTACATTTATGAGTTAAACGTACATATGATTTGAATAGGAACTGGACGTATCGTTAGGCTACCAGGCCGTCGAGTTAAAGTAGCTACGAGATCAAACGATGCACGGAGCTTACGTATTCGGGTGGCGATAGTGCAGTTTTGGATAGCGGTCACTGTGAGTGGCAATTTACTTTTGCGTATTATTATAAAAATTATTTTCTTATATCGTGAATATTATTATTAAATACCTTGTATCTATATCATTTGCTCGTATAAGATGTTTTGTTTGATAGATTTGACTATATGAATTCTGTTGTATTCGTTGTTTTGAAGATGAGCGTCTGATGTGCGGTCCGAAGAGACCAACTACCTATTGGGTGTCAATAGGCTGCATGATTATTAGTGAATCAGTCTAAAGTACCTAACTTTGTGATTAAGAACTAATATATATTTATGCATGATATGATATGAATTCGATACGAGAGTGAACTCGACTACGGTGTAGTCTGGAAGTCCCCGTATCTAGTGGGATGGGCCCACCAGTGGGTTGGACCCACCCGTGAGTTGGACTCACATTTTGATTTTAATACGAGTGAGCACTCGGCTACGGTGTAGTCTGGAGTCTCCGTATCTAGTGAGTTGGACTCACACTTTTAAATTAAAAATGTTTGCTTGCATCATAAATTTATATACGTATTAAGCGTGTGACGCCATATTTTGATAATACTATAAGTAACTTGCAAACTCACTCAGTATTTTCCCAAATACTGACCCCTCACTCTGATATTTGCAGGTATTAGAAGTCGGATCAGACAAACCATCTCCATTGTGCCAGAAGTCATTGGACTTGCACAAGTATGAGTTCCTAGAGCTGCAGTAGTCAGTAGTTGTCAGTCTAAGATTGGTAAATTGATTTCAAATAGTTAGTCTTGAATGTAAACTCTAATATGATATTTTAATATCTATAATTATTTTATTTAAAGAGTTTTCTGAAAACATTTTATATATGATATTATGTTTTTGTTTGCGAAAAATTATTAGTGGTTTTAGGCTTGTTACGGGTTTCGGAGCTACCACTCCCATTCCCTAGCGCCGGTCTCGGCTCAATAATTTGGGTCGTGACAGATACATCATAGATATACCATTTATTATAACTTCTAGAATCAGTCTCCAACTCATAATTGTAATTTTTAACGATTAAATTTTAATAGATACACCGCCGGTACATTATTTTCAATGAATAAAAATAAGTCAAATATCCCTATTTAAAAAATCCATTATGACAAAATTACATGCTGACTGATCCAAGTTTCTGGTTTCTTGGAGACCTGAAACAGATTCATCAAATAATAAAAATTTAGTATAATTGTCTAATTAGTGAAATTTGTTACTGAAATTAAGTTGCAAATATGTTTTGATACATTATTGATACATAAAAGATACATAAATGGTACATGTTTAAATAATTCTGACACGTTGACACGCGCTGACGCGTGACTGATACGAGTGTCAAACGCGTTACTGACGCATTTTAACACGTTTTTACAGTTGACAGCTGTTTCACACATTTTTTTCACTTTACTTTCTAATTTAAGTGTGCCATGTGTCTATTGTTTAGTGGTTGGCTAAAAAACGTAAACTTTCTTCTTGTTTTGTCATGAATGTAAAGAATTTAATTTTTGGCTATTTGAATAATATTTGATTTATTTTTAAATATTTTTGTTTTTTTTTTCTAATTTAATTGATTGTTATATCGTTGGCAAAGAGAATCAAAGTACCCTTGAAGTTTTGACTGTGTCTACCATAAATTTTGCTAAGAATAACAGGGCTGACCCTAAGAGCCTTTCATATGCCAACAAAGTGAAATTCACATACCATCAATAAGGTAAATTTTTCGACCAAGGACAAATGTAAGAAGAAGGTTAGTAATTTTAATTCTAATATGTCTACTTTTTAATTAATGCAGTTATTTCTGACATGAATTCAAAGGCAGTTGTGACTGACCCCTCTATTGTATTTTGAGTTCTTTTGTGAATGATATTGTGGAGCCTAATCATAATTTAATTAAGGACCCCAATAATAATCAAACTCACTTGGATGTCATAGCAGAGGATACAAAGTTGGATATTCCTACGTTTAAGGAAATCCCTTGTGATACTATTGCATGCAGGTGGTAGTAATTTAAAGGGTTAATTACATATAAAAGCACCACCTTTACACGAAATTGTAAAAATAACACGACCTTTAAAACGTGGCAATTCAGGGCACCACCTTTCATTTCTTTTCAAAAACAACATCAGCACATTTTTAGTGGCGTTTTTGCTGATGTGGCATGATACATGGCACTTCCATTGAGTGTCAAGTCAGCAAAATTTTATCAAAAAAGGTGCCCATGCTGTTTTTGAAAAGAAATGAAAGGTGATGCCCTGAATTGACACGTTTTAAAGGTCATGTTATTTTTGAGAATTCGTGTAAAGGTAGTGATTTTATATGTAATTAACCCTAATTTAAAAATTAGTCTTTAGGCTAATCCATCAAATACTGAACAGATTCAAATGGGTAATGATCTTTCTAACAAAATTAATATAGCTATCTCTTGTGCTCTTAATTCTGATCACTTTGCAGACTTCTATAGGGGTGATCCTCTTAAAAAGACCAGAAGCCAATCTAAGGATGATCTTCCTACTAAGAAGAGTAACACTACCCAAAATGTTGTTAAAACAGGTTTACTTTCTCTCAGGAGAGGCATTTAGTTTGTTTCTTGGACTTATTTGTTTATTTAATTTTTGTAGTAGGGTTTGTCCCATTTTTTTTATTTGTTTTCTTTTGCCTTATGCCTTGAGCGGAATTTTTTTTATCAGTATCTCCTTTGACCTGTGTAACCACAATTTTCCTCCGCCATAAATGAAGCTATTAATAAAATTGGGTGGCAGTCCCACACTTCTAAAAAAAAGTATGACATATGTCGTGTTGATATTTTTGACAATTTACACGTAACACGTCGGAGATTGACATCACGACGCTGCAGAGTATTACATTTTCTCCTTAAAATAATCCGTTCTAGAATTATATTTTAAGGAAATATACTTCAAAAATTCATTTTCATTTACAATTTATATCTTTGTTCTTCTTTGGATTCCTTTCAACTTTATTCAACTGAACATTATGATCATACGTGTAGACACCCTTTTTCCGGACAGATAAAAAGTGATAAGAGAATGCAGCGTACGATGATGATTTCTAGAGAATCTAGTCCGAGTGATGAGCTAGAGATCTGCATGTTTGAATTCAAGCGAGCGAAATCATTACACAATGATGAACTTGAAGGATTAAAGCATAATTAGCTGCAAATAGCTTAAAATCGTCCAAAGAGATTGCAATAAAAATCCAAATAATTGGACTAATTACAATGCCTTAGAAGTTTATGGGCCAATTTGTAAGTTTGACGGACTAAATTGACCATACCCAAACCCTTCCGGCTCTGAAAGCCCATTTACAACTTTATGTATAGCACACCTAATTTCATATGAATTTTGCAATTAAATGATTAAAAATAGAGTTTAAACTAATCTTAACACTCAATTGTACAGTTTCAAGTAAACCTAAACACTAACCTAAACTATAACCCTAATTAACTTCTATTTAAACAACCTTACAAAACCATAGTAAGAGGTAGCACCAGTACGTATGATCAAACATCATAAACCCTAAAAAATACACTAGTTGGCCGAACCCTACACACACATAAGAATTCAGTCAATTTCAATCCAAAATCAAGCTAAATATGCTTTATCAGCCAAGAACGCACTGCTGCCAATAAATCTAGAACTAGATTCTATATCCAGATCACCAAAAAATTAGCCAAGGACTCATAACGGTACTTCTGAGGATCCAATACCATTCCTATCACTTTACTGTCATTATGTATGTATTCTGTTTTAAATTCTGTCAATTAGGATGCCTGCTTAGTTACAATCACCATGAATTGTTACAAACTGCCATAACAATTGTTTTGCCATGATTTGATCCTAAAACATGTTTTATGGTTGTTTTTCCTGTCTTTATGCATATATTTCAAACATGTTAAATTCAAGAATCTAATTTGCGTGTTTTCATCGTGCTTGCATGTTTTTTTGGACTGATCTTGTACCTTCCCCAAGCTGCCCCAGACCATGAAATGGTGGCGCCGCCGCCAGTTCTTCTGGTGCCGATGTTCTTCGCTCCAGATGCCTTTCAGATGTTCTGTAATAGTTTTAGGCATTTTTTTGTGTTTCTGGGCTCATTTGAGCTCGGAATTGGGTCCCTTTTGAACCTACGGACTTGTAATAGTTGTAGAGTTTTGTTTCTATAATTTTTTGGACATATCCTAGTCAGCATCATCTTGGCACGTCATTCTAGTGGATGCCACATCATCGTAGGTCTCGAAGCCAAGTTCGCTAGGACCGAAAACTTCCTGACTTGATTCTGGCTTGTTTAAATTTAAAATCCATCCCGGTTTGAACCACCATACCCATTTTGACTAGAAGAAGAACTTTCGTGTTCTGTCCGGCTCCAGAATCCGACTGTATAGACAAAAATATGGCAGACAACTGCTAAATATCCCGGATCTTTAAGGTTTAAAAATATTTTTAACCTTGCATATATATCAACTATAAATGTGTATATTTAAATTGTTTACCGCTTTCCAAAGCATGTCAAAATTCTCCTTTAACATGCTAAATAAGATAATCATGTTAATTAGCTCTAAATCTAGGAAATTGCCAAGAAATCTTAAGAGTGTCACAAAAATATAATTAGAGGTTGTATAGGCAGTCAAGATGTTAAAATTAACCTCACTTAGACATTTGGTTTAGGCTTTATGCATGCAAAAATGAATAAAATCCACCTCTATCTGCTACATGATAGGAACCCCAAAATTAGATGCTTATTCAGGAGTATTTCCTACATGTTCACATGTTAGTCCAGATAGAGTCATATGCGCGTCTCATATGTTTTCCATCTTTCCATTTTACTAGCTTTCCAAACTATTTACATTCCAGTACCATATCATGTGAATTGTTTGTATGATTGAGATGAGATATATCGGATATGCCCACTAAATGGATGTAATCGATAATTCAAGTACAAGAGTGTTGGTAGTGTCTATCGAACTCAGTTGTAGACACCTATTTTCGGGATAGGTAAAAAAAGTGATAAGGGAATGAAGCATCCAGTGATGATTTTCAAAGAAACTCGTCCGAGTGACGAGCTAGCGGTCCGTATGTTTGAATTCAAGCGGGCTAAAGTAGTGCATAGAGACAAACTTGAGAGATTGAAGCGTAATTAGTCGCAAATAGCCCATAAATATCCAAAGGGATCACAATAAAAGTTTAAAAAATTGGACTAATTGATATGAGACAATTTGCAAGTTTGACAGACTAAATTGACCATAGTGAAACCCTTATGGCCCTAGAAGCCCTTTTTGACACTTCCAGACGCCAAAACAACCTTTTAGCCACTTTTGTATAGCATATACTGATAAATACAAAATTAATAAATTAATTATCCAGGATAGACATTTAGCCTCACCTAAATACTCACTTGTACACTCCTAACTCAATAAAAACATTAACCATAACCTACTTCAACCTACTTCTATAAATTCAAAGAAATAAACCAGTACGTAATAAATCAAAGAAATAAACCATAATTTTATCTAATATTAGCCGAACCACCCTGCTCATCAATAAACTACAAAGAAATCGCTCATGCCTCCACCTTGGCAACAGTTGAAGAGAGAAATACTTTCAAAATTCTGTTCAAAAGATGCCATTAGCACAAGATCGTATGACTGGCTGTACAAGATGAATATCCTTGCAACAAAAACATCCTCTGCATAAGCTTGGTTCTCAACAAAGATACATTTTTTTATAGTTGCATAAATTTACAAGAAAAAGGAAATCCACCTGCGATCTTAAGCTTTCAAAGATTCTTAAAATAAGCAAACAATTTAAATCATAAAATTGCATTTCTAGTGAGATATATGTTAAACCAATAACGTAGTTAGATCAATCTTATCATATCTTTGTAATATCTTAACTGCCATATCAGTTTGTTATTATTTTGTTATAACAACTCCTATTATCTCTCTGTAAGTTGTATTTAACCTAAAGATGTGAATGAGAATTTAACTCAACTTTCACAAATCACTTTGTGCTTACATGGTATCAGAGCCTGGTTTAAATTTTGGTGAGAGCGATTATTCTAAGCGCGACTTTGAAACGGGTTCTCCTACTGAATTGCATTCTCCTACTGAATTGCATTGGACAGCTTTGAAACGGGTTCTTCGTTATTTAAAGAACACCATTTTTCATGGTCTCTTTTTGCGCAAAGATTCTCCTTTACAATTAAAGGCCTTTAGTGACTCTGATTGGGGAGGTAATCGTGACGATGGTCGGTCTACTACAGCTTATCTTATCTATCTCGGATCCAATGCAATTTCCTGGAAATCATGTCATCAAAAATCAGTCTCTCGATCATCGTCAGAAGCTGAATACAAAGCAATTGCCAATACTGCTGCTGACATTTTATGGATACAAAATCTACTACAAGAGTTGGGAGTTCACTTGTCTAAGCCTCCATCCCTATTTTGTGACAATACTGGTGCCACGTATCTTTGTGCTAATCCTGTCTTTCATTCAAGAATGAAACATATTTCTCTTGACTATCATTTCGTTCGAGAATGCGTCACCAGTGGTAATCTCAAAGTTCATCATATATCCACAAAGGATCAACTTGCAGATGTGCTTACCAAAGCCTTAAGTCGACAGCATTTTACAACTCATCGCTCCAAGATCGGAGTCTCCAACGGAGCCTCAATCTTGCGGGGGCGTGTTAAACCAATAACGTAGTTAGATCAATCTTATCATATCTTTGTAATATCTTAACTGCCATATCAGTTTGTTATTATCTTGTTGTAACAACTCCTATTATCTATCTCTGTAAGTTGTATTTAACCTAAAGATGTGAATGAGAATTTAATTCAACTTTCACAAATCACTCTGTGCTTACAATATATTTTGTCAGTTGTATATTCTTTCATATTTTCTCACCATAACAGCATCTCAACTCTCAGCTTTTTAAATTCTGAAGATGAACTTCAGATATTGAGACCGAAACAATAACAAAATTTTTTTTAACTCGTGCAGAAAAGTTCCATAAGGCACAAATGAATGATAGGAATAGTTCATAAATACAGAAATAAGAATCAGTAAGAAATCACCATGAACCCCCTTTTCTAGCTTTTCCATCTCGTCCTGGTGTGTTCTTTCGCAACATCCTCTTAGTCGTCAAATTTCTTACTGGCTGCAGCATTACTTCAATAATCAGTATCTCAACTCACATATGTATACACCACCAACCTTGTATTTATCTTGAAAACTGAAAATGATTTACGAATATATAGACACAAAAATGGAAGATGAAAGTTCCTCTCCAAATTAAAACGGTTGAAAAATAAATTCGGTGGTAAATGTAAGGATGGGAAAGTTGTAAAATCACAAAATTTCAATTGACAAAAGTAAATGTTGAGGAATCCACATGGATGTTTGTAAAAAAACACTTGTCATCATGGAGGTGAATCTTAATTTGGAGCTCTTATAGAATATATATACATTCGATATTGTAAATGAAAGCTTTACATGATAAAACATGTGTAATATATCAAATTATCGATAATTAAAAAGGATATAGTGAACATCATGTTCCTACTTTGAACATTAAAAAAAATATACATACTATTGATACATTTGGAAATTTCTTTACATATTTATATAAAGAGCAATTAAAATACAAACACCAGGTAAATAAAATACATGATACAAAATAGAAAATAGAAACGACACTCTAGCAGGAGATGTGGCCAACCTTACTCAGTGGCGGATCCAGGAATTTAGCATGGTGGGGTCCATAAAAATTTAAATTATAAATATATATAAACTTAAAAAAATTCAAATAATAAATTAATTTTTTACAGTTGTCCTCGACGAGTTTTCATATCCTGAAAATACTGAATAATTACATCGTTAGTGGCACTATTAAATATATCCTTCTCGATGTATGCTATTAGACAGTCATTCATCCACTGATCACTCATTCTATTTCGTAAATCACTCTTTATCAATTTCATTGCAGAAAAAGCTCGCTCCACGGTTGATGTAGCTACAGGCAAAATTAGCGCCAACTTTAATAGCAAATACACCAGTGAGTAAATATTATGCTTCTTGACCTCCACCATCCTCTTTGAAAGCTCTCCTATTCCATTCAAATTACTAAATCTGTCGTCCCCAC